>NC_140418.1:65155000-67655000 GCF_965140295.1 Lepidochelys olivacea | reverse complement strand
TACTTGTGGCACCTTAGAGACTAACCAATTTAGTTGAGCATAAGCTTTCGTGAGCTACAGCTCACTTCATCGGATGGCTTATGTTCAACTAAATTGGTTAGTCTCTAAGGTGCCACAAGTACTCCTTTTCTTTTTGCGAATACAGACTAACATGGCTGTTACTCTGAAAGAAAAAGTGAGAGACTTGGAAACACCAAGAGACAATCAGAAAATATCCATTGTACCCGAGGCTAAACATGTTAGCAGCACTGACGGCCTCAGAGGTGAGGCAGGCACCCTTGAAGGCGAGACAACAAATAGGAGATACTGATGGGAAGCCCTACAATAACCATCAAATGATAACAGCAGAAAACCCCAAGATTAACACCACTTTAAGGATTAATGATTACAGGATGACATTGCAAAATGCATGGACTCAAATGGGAATTTACAACTATAAAGATGGGGTGTTTTCCTATGGAACTCTGGGTTCAGTCCTGCAAAGCCTCGGAGCATCAGATCACGACCGACAGAGCCTAGCTCCTCACTCGTGCTCAATTTAACTGGCCATTAGATGGACTTGAGCTACAACAGACTGGTAACTATAAAGACCATCTGCAGGACTTGTCTGTGTGTGTTTGTGTGTACGTTGTGTGCCTGAAAAGCATATGCTATCTGTTGTATTTTCCATAAATATGGCATATTTGCCTTGTCTCTTATAAAAGATCCCGTGTGCTTTGTATAGCATAACATAACCCCCCTGTATGTGTACATAGCCCTTCTGTGCTTAAACATCAACTATAATGCGTATATTTTGACACAAGGTACAAATTTCTACCACTAGCAGATTAACTTGCTATGAATTTTCAGTAGTAGCTTACATTGTTTTCTCTGGGTAGCGTATGTGCTACTTTGCCTATGACCAGACTCCTCCTATTTTTCCCCTGAGAATTTATTGGCTGAAGTTCGTGTGGGACCAGTTTTGCTTTGCAAGTTGATAGTAGCATAGCAAAAAAGTGAGCTTTCATTTTGTATGTTGAATAATAAGGCATAGCTAGTGGTAACTAGCTGTGTTTTTTCAGAGTGCAAGACACAGGAGCATATGGACCTTGGGGATGCTTCTGAATGACTAACTACAACCCAAAACCCATAAGGATACCATTGAACTCCTACAGGATCATTAGGACATGTTTAACAAGCCTGTGCTCCAATAACCTAGAAAATGGGAATGGACTCTCAAAAAGTGAGAGATTTCAGGGCTGTTAGAAGCAGTACTGTATTTTATGAGTGCAATATTTGTTCATGTACTTGCTGGAATAAATGCACAGTTACTTCCTTGGAATGTTTCCTAGTGATTACACTCTGCCTACTTGTGGTTTCTCACCTGCTTGTGGTTTCATTTAACTCAGAGAGCTACACTACATGTAAAATCTACCACAACCTGTAGACTTGCAACCTCCCTACAAAACTGTGATTCCAGAAAACAAACCATGCTCGCCTACATTTGCCAGAAATAATTAATACTATAGTTCATTTCAGAATTCAGCCAAATATAATTCAGGCAAAGTTCCCATCCATGGAGGGAGAGGGAGCAGGGAACAAATAAACAAGAAAACCAAAAAACCCAACCCTAACATGAATGCAAACTTAAGTTTAGAGAAATCATTCATGAGAAAATATTTCTAACGTTAAGCATGTTCGTGTTTTTCCCCCATACTGCCCCTCATGCTTGGGAGGCACAGCCTATCCTGCTAACCAGTATTGCCCAATTGTTTCCTTATGTCTGTATCCACCTGTTGTCTCTTGTCTCATAGTTGTGTGAACTCTTTGGAGCTGGGATGATTCTTTTGTTCTGTTTGTACCGTGCCTAGCATAATAGGGTCTTGGTCTATGACTGAAGCTCCTAGACTCTACACAAAAAATAACATTGCAGAGGTATCAAGCAGTCAAAAGTGCTTTAGTTTTCAAATGCAGTCTCAATATCATTATAAACCGTTCATCAGTTAAATATTATATATTACGAAACCAATATGTCATGAAGCATTGAACACAATATGATGCATTATTGAATTATTATATTATTATTATATAGTCTTCTTATTTGGCTTCATTTTTATATCTCATATATATCTGTTAAAGCAAAGCCAAGTTTGAAGAACATTGGTTCAGAAAATCCTACTTGTTAGACAACAAGAAATGTCCAGTGCTCATAACTTCAAGACCATTGAAACAATTCCTGCAAAGTAGCCTTGTTCCTTAGTGCTACAGCAGCCCATAGGCAGATGCTAGGGGCTGTCATAAATTAGAGTAGTCCCAAGGATGCTGTTATTTATACTGGGGGGTCATGCTGGCCCCCAGGATACACAGAATGTGGATGGCACAAAACTTTGTCCTCCCCTCCTCCTGGACTGTGCAGAGATGAAGCACAGAATCAGTCCCAAAGAGTATTTTGTGTACAGTTATCTAAAATGGCGTTCAGATCTACTAACATACCATAATAGAACTTTTTGCATACATTTATTATACTTGTTGATAGGACAGTGAGAAGTGAGAGTGAGCATTATAACTTTTCTACTTCCTACTCATTAGTATTTGCATGTTTGAATGGAAGAAAAGTAAAGTAGGAAAGTAACTCTGAAGCCAAGAATAATGTTACATTCAGACAGACAGAGAAACCCTGCATTTAAGCTGCTCCTAGATACTAGGATCAGTGGAATGTCTGAAAGGGACGAATGTGTGAGAGCAACGTTGTTTGATTCATGTCTCAAGGACAAAATTGCTATTATTCTGCCATCCCATGCAGACATGGATGGATGCTCTCATAAACAAAATGCTAGAGGCCATGTCACTGTTCTGCTTACTTCCCCAACTTTTCCTCTCTGTACTTCCAGACCAGGCATATCTCAATGACTTTTGGGGACAACTTGGAGTGCAAAAAACTTAGTGAAACAGTAACAGTCAGACAGGTAGGCAACAAATAGCAACATTGTAGTGAGGCGGTGGGGTTCCCTGCCGACCCGGAGAGGGACAAGCCCCTCCGGACACCAGAGTGCGTGGAGCCAGGGAGCTCTGAACCTGCCTCCCAGAGGGTCAGGCATTGCCCCGGAAGTATAAAGGCCCGAACTCAGGGCCCACTAAGAAAGCAGACACCAGGGAGACCAGATGCCTCCAGCCTAGCTTGCAAGTGGGAAAGCCCAGTGGCCTGAGGAAGACCTGAAGACTGGCCCTACCTGCCCCGCGCCAGCTACCCGGAGGAGTTGCCGAGCCTGTCCCGCACCAGCTATCCCGAGGAACCCTTGGTGCTGGATCCCACTGAGAACACCACCCTGACCCAAGTACCTCAAGAGGGAGAGTCTGGAAGTAGCCTGGGGGCAGCCAACCCTAGTCTGGCTGCAGCACTGCCAGAACCCATGTCAGTTGCAACCAGGATCCCCACTGACTCAGCAGTGGGTCTTCCACCATTGCTAGAGCTCTGGGCTGGGATGCAGTGGAGTGGGAGTCTCCCCCTCTCCTGGGCCCTTTGGAACCTAGGGCCTGGGCCTACTGTTTATATACTGTTACTGCTCAGCCCCTGCCTGAGGGCCTGAGCACCTGACTCACCAGTGCCCCACCCTGACCTAGGGCCTGGGCTCACTGTGTTTATTTGCACTTTCACTAAGGCAGTAGAGGAAGACTCCCGTGGCCAGAAGGGGGGAGTGAGGAACTGCAGCCCCAGCTATTGCTGCTGTGGACACCACCAACACGACCACCACCTGAGAGGGGTCCTTTCTGCCTGCTTGGACCACCACCTGGAGTTCCTGGAGCTGCTGCTACGGAGCTTGCTGCCTGGAGCTGCTGAAGCCCCGAGGAGGAGAAGAAGAGGACCATCTACCAGTGGGGGAGCACCTAGAGACTCTGCAGACCACCATGGAGGGGGCCTTTTGAACTGAGAAACTTTCAAACTGTGCTCTTGTGGTGGGGGTCTTGACTGTGTTTGCAGGGACACAGGGGGTGTGGTGTGGAGTTGCCCCCTGATACATCTGTGTCCTCCCCCCAACCACTACCACCACCACCACCACTGCCCCCTCCACCACCCCCACTGGCTGTTTACTATCTGCCTCAGCTCCTGCCTCTGGACTCAGCTGCTTGCTTGGCTTGCCATGCCCTTTTTCCACCATTTGGGCCAGAAGCAGCAGACAGCCCAAATCGACTTTGTGCAAGTGCATGTGGGTGCAAGTACCCTCCCGCTGGACTGCCCACCTCACAGCTTTTCCTCTTGCTACCTTCCCCATTTGCCCTTTGCAGCCTTTTGCCCCCCTTTTTGTCCCAGCCCCCCTTACTAGCTTCAGTTTGTTCGCCTGCCCCGCCCATTTCCCTCTGCAGCCTCTGTTTGTTTGCCCCGCCCCAACCTCTGAAGCTAGCCTTGGTTTCCCTGCCCTAACTCCAGCCCACTTAGCCCCTTGCTCCATGTGCCCATGCCTCCTCCCATGCGCTTGTACCCCTCCCCATTTTAGTTTAAACTCTCTTCACTGCACCCCCCAATACTGTTGTATCCCCCCCTCCCCTAGTGCAGCTAGAGGAGCCGGAATCCCACCAAGTGTTGGTTATTGATCCCAACCCCTGATTGCCCCCCCGTCCTGCCCACCCCCTTTGGTGCCCTCCTCCCCTGCCTGCAGCCTAGCGGGGAGGAGTGGTTGACCTGCTTCCCGTTCCCCCTCCTCCTCCTTCTGGTGTCTCCTCTTCCCTCCCTGCTCATGATGGTGGGGGACAAGACAGGTGGGTCCCCTCCAGAAAACCCCACCGCCCCTCCCACACCTGCCACCCCGTTGCCCCCCTGGGCCTCTACCTCCTCTGTCACAGCCGAACCACCTGCTACTGCCCCCGCTGGGGCACTGGCAGCGGTGGACACCGGAGCAACCTCTGCTGCTGCCATGTCTCTCACCCCCTCCAACCCTGGGGAAGCCCCCCCCAGCCGGCGGGAAGGGCCAGTGTAAAAAGAAGGGTAAGGGCCCTGCAAAAAAGACCAAGCTCTCCATGGCAGGGGCTGCCCCCACTGCCACAGCCCCGCCATCGACCGCAGTGTCCCTCCCCACTGTTACCTCCACCAGCGGGTGTCCCTCCCCTGCCTGCCGCTACGTCCTCTCTCCCGCCCACCACCTCTGCTACCACCTATAGCGGCCGGGGACCCTTCCCGACCTTGACCAGGAAGCACAGCGTCCGTTGCCTCCTGGTGCCCGCCTCGCCCCACGTGGAGACCTACATGTGGGCGTTGGCAAGGGTAGTGGGGCCCACGGCCATTGTGACAGCCTACAAAATGTATGGCAAGGTCGTCTTCTTCCTAGCTTCGGAAGGAGGTGGTGGAGAAGGGCCTGGCAGTGGGGGGCATGTTCGTCCCTCTGGAGCCACTAGAGGACCTGGGCGTCCGCCTGGTCCTGCCTCTGTCCCTCCCTTTCTTCCCAATGCCGCCCTGTTACCTGTCCTCTCCACCCTGGGGAAACCCATCTCCATTGTCAGCCCTCTCCCACTGGGCTGCAAAGACCCCGCCCTCCATCACGTCCTTTCGTTCCGCCAGCAGGTGCAGCTTCAACTGCTGCCGGTGGCACGGGATGGAGAGGCACTCAAGGAGTCATTCCTGGTCTCCTACGAGGGACCCATTACCGGGTGCACTATTCAATGGGGGGGGGCCCGGTGCTACCTCTGCCGGGCGATGGGGCATGTCCAGAGGGACTGCCCCTTGGCCTGGCAAGAAAGGGCATCCGGGACCCCCAAGCCCCAGCAGGGTGCTGGCCCCATCATCGCCAGTGTCCCTGGCTGCCCGGTGCCCGAAGCCACGCCTCTTCCTTCCCAGTCCACTACTGCTCCCGCTCAGGTCCAAAGGGCACCTCCCCCACTATGCCCAGATGAGCGGGAGAGCCCCGTCTCCTCTGCATGCAATCTGGCAGGGCCTGTGGAGGAGGCTGTGGCAGAGACACCACCAGGCATGGGAGAGAGCCCACCCCAGGGGGAATCTTCCCTCCCTTGTGCTGCCCAACCGTTACCCCCCGAGTCCCTGAGCCATCGCCTCTGCCCCCCTGACATGACCCCTGCTAGCCAGCCCCCAGATAATGCCATGGAGGTCTGGGCCCTAGTACAGGGGAAGCGGGCCAAGCGGAAGGCTTAAGCTCCGCTCCTCCCATCTAATGCGGAGGCCCCCCGAAAGACCAGGAAGGGGGGAACCGATGCCGAGCCTTCTGCTTTGCCCACGGGTTTGTTCCGTCCACCAGTGCAGGCTGGGGAAGACGTGGCAGCACTGGAAGGTATTATCTCCCCTCCACGGGAGTCCCTCCCCTCCGAGGGAGCCCCTCCTGCCCTGGTACCATCTGAAGCCCCTGTGAGGCCCGAGGTGACCGTTGTGTCAGGTGCCAGCTGGGAGAATCCCGGGGTGGTGAAAATATATGAGGAGATCAAGGCCCTGGGTCTGACCCCAGTCACCCAGGGGGAGGATGACCCTTTGCCAGCGGGCCTCGATCTGGGTGACCTCACTCTGGCCCCCCTTTCCCCATACTGCCTCCCCCTAACAGTTGCTTTCGTTCCCACCTGCGAGGAGGCCCTGGACTCCTCCATCAACCCAGCCACAGAAGGCACCCCGCTGATAGCCGGTGAGCCTGTTGAGGCGACGGCCAGTGCCGTTGGTGTGGAGTAATCAACCTCCTTCCCAGGCGGGGGCCCTACAGAAGATGGTCCACCTCCTGATACCATGGCTGCCAGACCCACCATAGAGCCTGCACCCGGCATCTCCGGGTCCGTATGGAGGTGCTCATGGTCAACCTTGTAATGTCTATACCCCGACATTAGGCCCGGAGTGGCTGTGATTCTATCAGCAGGCGTCCACCTTCCTCGGCACCTTGGATCCTCATGAGTGCCTGGTCCTGGGTGGGGACTTTAACACCACCCTCGAGGAGCGGGACCACTCGGGGACCGAGCAGTGCCCGGCCGCCATGAACGTCCTCCGGGAGATAGTTGAACACCAGTCCCTGATGGGCATCTGGCACTACCACCACCCGGATGACATTTCAACGTTCACCTTTGTCCTGGTGGAGGCCCATCAGTTGCGCCACTCCCAGTTGGACATTTATTTATCACACTTCCACCTTTCACAAGCCCAATCCTCCAGCATCTGGCCGGCCCCATTTTCTGACCATCATTTAGCCACCATGATGGCCTCCCTCTGCGTGGAGAGGCCGGGGCTGGCCTATTGGCATTTCAACAACAGCTTGTTGGAGGATGTGGGCTTTGTGACATCCTTCCGGGAGTTCTGGCTGCCCTTGCGAGGGCAGCGGCGTGCCTTTCCCTCGGCGCCACGGTGGTGGGACCTGGGGGTGCGCACCTGGCTCTTCTGCTGTGACTACACCTTGGGCGCCAGCCAATGGAGGGATGTGGCAATAGAGCAGTTGGAACAGGAGGTCTTAGAGCTGGAGAGGCGTCTGGTTGCCAGCCCCTAAGATCTGCCCCTCTGCGGAGTGTGCCGGGAGAAGCAGGAGGAGTTCCAGGCCCTAAAGGACCATCGGGCCCAGGGTGCCTTTGTTCGAGCCCGCATCCGCCTACTTCGGGTGATGGATCGCGGCTCCCACTTCTTCTATGCCCTGGAGAAAAAGGGGGGGGGGCAAGAAACACGTCACCTGCCTTCTGGCAGAAGATAGCACCCCCGTCACGGATCCAGTGGAGATGTATGGGAGGGCAAGAGCCTTCTACGCAAGCGTTTTCTCCCCAGATCTGACCGATCCTAACACTTGCAGAGTGCTCTGGGAGGAGCTTCCTACGGTCAGCATGGGCAACCGAGACTGGCTATAGCTGCCTCCCACTCTGGCCGAGTTCTCGGAAGCCCTCTGTCGCATGCCCACCATTAAATCTCCGGGAATGGACGGGCTGACCGTGGAGTTCTACCGCGTGTTCTGGGACATCCTCGGCCCAGACCTAGTCACCGTCAGGAGCGAGTCTTTGCAAAGCAAGGTCCTACCTCTTTCGTGTAGGTGAGACGTGCTCGCCTTATTGCTGAAGGGGGACCTCTGCGATTTACGAAATTGGCGTCCTGTCTCGCTCCTCAGCTTTTGCTACGACTTTGTAGTCCATTCTATCTCGCTGCGGCTAGGGTCCATGCTGGCGGACGTGGTCCACCCAGACCAGACCTATACCATCCCAAGCCATAGCATCTTTGACAACCTATATCTGGTCCGGGACCTTTTGGAACTCGGGTGTAGGGATGGTCTGTCATTCGCCCTCCTGTCCTTGGATCAGGAGAAGGTGTTCGACAGGGTGGACCACGGGTATCTCCTAAGCAATCTGCGAGCGTTTGGCTTCGGATCCCAGTTTGTGGGTTTTCTCTGGGTGCTGTACGCCTCCACAGAGTGTCTGGTCAGGTTCAACTGGACCCTGACTGAACCGGTCAGCTTTGGGCGAGGAGTACAGCAGGGGTGCCCCCTCTTGGGCCATTTGTACACTCTAGCAATCGAGCCCTTCCTCTGTCTCCTCCATAGGAGGTTGACAGGGTTAGTGCTGCGGGAGCCGGAACTGCAGCTGGTCCTGTCGGCATACGCTATGTGCTCCTTGTGGCCCACGACCCGGGCGACTTGGCCTGGCAAGCCTCCACCTGCGCCATCTATTTGGCAGCTTCCTCCGCCCGGGTCAACTGGGTCAAGAGCTCTGGCCTGGTGGTCGGGGATGGTGGTAGGCAAGCTCCCTCCCACCCACACTTCAGACTGTTCGATGGAGTATGGGTCCGCTGCTCTATCTCGGTGTTTACCTTTCTGCCACGCATCACTCTCACCGGAGAACTGGCACGATTTAGAGGGCGGGGTGATAGTGGCTCCGGAAATGGACAGGACTACTCCGGTGTCTCTCCCTTCAAAGGAGAGCGCTGATGCTTAATCAACAGTCGTGTCCATGCTCTGGTACCGGCTCAACACCCTGGTCCCGGCCCTGGGTTTCCTGGCCAACCTCCGGACATCGATTCTGGAGTTCTTTTGGTCAGGACTGCACTGGGTCCCTTCAGGGGTTCTCCATCTACCCCTGGAGGAGGGAGGGCAGGGCCTGAAGTATCTGTACAGTCAGGTCCATGCCTTACGACTCCAGGCCCTGCAAAGACTCCTTTATGGTGCAGGTAGTCAGGCGTGGAGCACACTGGTGCACGCCTTCCTGTGCCACTTCCGAGGGCTCCAATACGACCGGCAGCTCCTTTATCTCCATCCGAAAGGTCTTCTGTCAGACCTCTCTGGGCTGCTGGTTTTCTACCAGGAAGTCCTCCAGACCTGGAAACTCTTTCAACAACCAGGTCCGTGGCGGCCACCAAGGGGGCAGATCTCCTCACGGAGCCCCTGCTACACAACACCTAGATTCGCGTGCAGGTGGCGGAGTCCCCCTCGGTGCGCCAGAGGTTGGTCCTGGCAGAAGTCACAAGAGTCGGAGACCTCCTGGACTACGACTGGGGAGACTGGCTGGATCCCCTGACGCTCGCTTCAGTGCATGGGGCTCTCCAGACCTCATACTCCCCGGCGCGTACTTCAGGAGGTGAAGGCCGCTTTGCCACCCGCTGCTTGGGTTTACCTTGACCAGGTCCTGCACGAGGGTGCGCCCCACCCACACTCCACCCCAGGTCCGCCAGACTTTTTCATTGGGCCCCTGCCCCGTGGACCCAACCGACCGCCCCCCACCCCTTCACTGTGAGCCAGCTGCACGAGCTGCAGCTGGTCTGCTTCCAGACCACACCAAGGAAACATCTATACATGCTCGTGCTCCACACCCTTCATGCCCTCACCCTCATGTCCTGCCCAGATACAAAATGGCGGGAACTCCTGCCACTTTTGGAGGGTGAGGAACCCTGGTGGGCCAGCCTATATTCCACCTGGGTCCCGAGGCCCGCTGGGGAAATCAGTTGGCGGCTCCTTCACGGATCCATGAGCATGGGGTGTACTTGGCACGGTTCACCCCTATCCCAGATACCTGCCCCTTTTGCGGCGTGAGGGAAGCCCTGGCGCACATATATTTGGAGTGTGCCAGGTGGCAGACCCTATTCCGGCTCCTCACCAATATTTTATTATGTTTTTGGTTGCACTTTTCCCCTCACCTTATTTATGCACTCCCTATCTGCGGCCACACAAAGTCACGGGATCTCCTGGTCAACCTCCTCCTGGCCCTAGCTAAAATGGCCATCTATAAAACCAGAGTGAGGCGGTTGGCCGATGGGGTCTCCTGTGACTGTGGGGCCTATTTCCGATCCTCCATCCAGTCACGTATCCAGGCAGAGTTCCTCTGGGCAGCGTCCACCGACTCCCTTGATGCCTTTGAGGAGCAGTGGGCACTGTCCAGGGTTCTCTGCTTGGTGTCCCCATCCGGTTCCCTTCGTTTGACCCCTTGACCACACTCCTGTCCTGTTATTTCATTAGTTGTTCCCCGGATTTATTTGGTGTCCAGGTCCTGTGAATCCCCCTTTTAGGCTGGGGGGGATCCTTTAGCAGTGGGCAGGCGAAGTGGATCCCAATAGGATCACTCTCCTGTAGCCATCTCACCCGACCCTGCCACAAAGCATAAACTGAATAGAGCCCACACTGTTTCTAAGGGGTTGTTTACTCATGGAATTTGTACTGCTTTAACTATACCAGTATAGCTAAAGTGGCCCAACCCCCAAGTGTGGATGCAGTTACATCAGTGGACATACCAGTATATGTATTCCTATACAGGCAGCGGAATAAACTATACTAGTATAATGCACCTTTATACAGGTATAACTGCATCCACACAAGGAGCTGTAGAAAGAAAAGACTATTTCTTTTAAAACTATTTCTTTTAAAAAAAAATCATACCTCTCATTGAAATAGTTGTAGCAGTACAAAGCTGTTTCTAGATCAGATCTTGGTACTTTTCTCATCTCCTCGGAATGAATCAAGACTTCATGCATGCAAAATCCATCTGCCTCCTTATTGGTGGAAGGATTGTTCTATGCTAAAAGGTCACTGAATGTCAGGGAAGATCTGGAAGCTATGAAGCCAGGTGCAGCCATTTCTCTTTTGAATGTTCTGCTCATGTTGACATTGTTACTGACCGATTGATCTTGTTGACTTAGGCTAGTATTTAACTTTTCACATTTTAATGCTTAACTTTTTGGGGATTTTTTGTTTTCAAAATATTGCAGAAATACATCTAGTTTTGGTAGTCTAAGAACTGTCTTATAAACATGTAATAATTATAAATCCTAGACCTAATAAGTCAATCATGCACACACTAGTCAGACCAGATTCTGATCTCAGGCACACCTATGTAATTCCATTGAAGTATGTGGTGTTACTCTACAGCTGGTTTGTTGGTGATTCCAATGTGATTCCATGCCTACTATTGTTCTCCCAGAGCACCCAGGAGGAAGAGAGAATAGAGTAATGGTCTCTAAAATGTAATTCTCTCTCTCTCTCTCTCTCTCCTTCAAAATTATTCCAGTGGATAAGAGAGTCTGGGAGAGAGCATGAGCTGGGGGAGTAGGGCCAGGATGTGCTCCTATATTAGAAGTTCAGTTCTTCTCTACAAGCACTTGGAAGAAAATCTCCTTTGTTAAAGATTCAAAATCCCGGTCCCTTAATTTAATGACAGAGGGAATCCAGTCTAAACCTCTGATCTCCAAAGGAGACTTGCAGCAAATCATAGAAGGCAAGACCTGAAGTTCCTGGTGGCTCTAAGGTTAAAACATAGCCTGGATATTTTCAAAATATTTACTTATCAGTGACAGCGTTCAGGTCATTTTTATACATCATAATGAAGCAAACAAGGGAAGAAACCCAATATTTTCACTGCTCTTTCAGTCACCTTAAGCAACACCAGTAATAGTCACATCAGTTCTAGTGACAATTTAGACCATGCTCTCAATGCTTAATTTGTAATCAAAGAGGTGGTGGGGCTCAAGCAATTTTTTTTTCCAGTTCATAACCGACTTCAAGTCCAGAGGTGCCGAGGCTGTGAATTGCCAAGCCTAGAGGTGCCAGGGCTCAACCTTGGCAAGCTCTGGCACAAATTAAGCACTGCTTGCCCTGTCATCTGTTTATCAACAGCGAATGTCACAAAGCCATTCGCTACATTGAGGGGAGACGCAGGTGAAAAGAATCTGCCCAGAAAATGTTTACAGAATAAGAGTTGTTTTCTGACTCCCCTGTGTTCCACCTTTAGTTTACAAAGCTCTTGCAGTTCTTGTTCCAGAGTTTTGATTTTAATAATTTTCCTTTAACAGCCTCTGTAGCTAGAAGCATTTTCACCAAAATGATAGATTTAGTACTAGCTTCAGAATATTTCCCTGCATGCATCACTCAAAGCTCTTGATTAGTTGATGCTGATATCAGGCATAAATGCTCTCAGTGGACTCTAAAAATAAAACACATTCCTTTTATATAAGGAAGATTTCTATTTTATTGGTAACCAGTCACTGCTATTATGTAGAATTTAAAGAGGCTTTGACTGATTAAGGACTGCAGGATTTGGCCCAGGGAATATAAGGATCATTACAGATAAAGAGCTCTGTAGATTAGAGCTGGGAAAACTACGCATAGCGAATTTTTTTTTGAAAGATTTCACTTTTCCTCTAATCATGAAAAGACATTTTTATTGTGTTTGCTCTTTGAAATTCTTTGACTACTTCAGAGATTCCAAGGCCAGACGGGATTACTGCGATCATGTAGTCTGACCTATGTGTTATACAGGAGAACTTCCCCCAAAGTAACTCTTAGAGCAGATCTTTTAGAAAAACATCCAGTTTTTATTTTAAAATTGTCAATGATAAAAAAAAAATCCACCATGACCCTAGTAAATTGTTCCAGTGGTTAATTACGCTCACCATTAAAACTATACACCTTACTGCCAGTCTGAATTTGTCTAGCTTCAATGTCCAGCCATTGGATCATGTTACACCTTCCTCCGCTAGATTGAAGAGCCCATTATTAAATAGTGTTCCCTATGTAAGTACTTACAGACTGTAATCAAGTCACCTCCTAACCTTCTCTTTTTTTAAACTAAGCAGACTGAAACTCTTTGAATCATCACTATAAGGCATGTTTGATAATCCTTTAATCATTCTCATGGCTCCTCTCTGAACTCTGTCCAATTTATCAACATCCTTCTTGAACTGCAGGAACCAGAACTGGATGGAGTATTCCCACAGTGATCACACCAGGGCCAAATACGGAGGTAAAATAACCTCTCTACTCCAACTCAAGATTCCCCTATATGCATCTAAGGATTGGATTAGCCCTTTTTGCCACAGCATTGTTCTGGGAGATCATGTTCCTCTGATTAATCATCGTGACCCCCCAAATCTTCTTCAGAGTCACTGATATTATGTTTTCTTCCAGATCATTAAATGTTAAATACCATAGGGCCAAATACTGATTCCTGCAGGACCCCACTAGAAACACATCCATTCAATGATTCCCTGTTTACAGTTATATTTTGAGATATATTGGTTAGCCAGCTTTTAATCCATTTAATGTATGTCATGTTAATTTTATATCTTTGTTTAATCAAAATGTCACACCATACCATATCTAATACCTTACAGAAGTGTAAGTATATTATACCAACACTAGTACATTTATCAACCAAACTTATGATCTCATAAAAAATATCAAGTTAGTTTGACTGGATCTACGTTCCCTAAACCCATGTTGATTGGCATTAGCTATATTACTCTTTTTTAATTCTTTCTTTGTTAATTGAGTCCTGGATAAGCCACTCTATTATCCTGATTGGGATCAGACTGACAGTCCTATAATTACCTAGGGTAAATGGGATTTACCTTTTTGAATATTGACACAATAGCAGCTTTCTTCCAGTCTTCTGAAACTTCCCCAGTGTTCCAAGACCTATTGAAAAATCAGCATTAAGGTCCAGTGATCTGCTCATACAGCTCTTTTAAAACTCTTAGTTGCAAGTTATCAGGACCTGCTGATTTAAAAATTTCTAACTTCAGCAGCTGTTGTTTAACATTTTCCTGAGATATTAGCTGAATGGAAAGAGTTATCACAGGATATGACTATACCATCTAAAATACAGAACAGAAATATTTAACACTTTTACCTTTTCTGCATTATTGATGATCCTGCAATTTACAGCTAATAATGGACCAATACAATTGTTAGGATTCTTTCTGGTCTTAATATACTTTAAAAACTCCTTATTGTCCTTAACTCTGATGGTCATAGATTTCTCCTTTTGTCCCTACGCTCCCTTTATCAATGTTCTACAATTCTTAGCTTCTAATTCATGTTTAGTACTATCACCATCCCCTTTCATTCTTTTATAGCTGCCTTCACTTCCCCTCTGAATTGGGTCATTTTTTTAAACCAAATACTGCCTTCTTCCTCAATTGTAATAAGGTATTTTTGACCAATTCCCAATTATCGTTCACATTTTTTATTAAATCCTTCCTCCCACCTGATATGGTTCATAATTGTTTTCAGTTTTGTGAAATGGGCCCTATTAAAACACCAAGTATATCTATACCACTGTCTTGGACTTTACTCTGTTTGCACATTACATATGTGATCAAATCATGATCACTTGTACTTAACTTATCAATTTTTAATTTGGTGATCAGTTCCTCTTTATCCATCAAGAATTCCCCTTGTCAGATGCAAAACAAATTTAAGACTGTGGATTGCTCTTGAGTTGTGCTCGCTGTGTAGATTAGTCATTTGTTATGACTGCCATGAGACCAATCAGCTTAGTCACATGTTATTGCTGCTGTTCTTTGATTGGATAAAAAACTGTAATAAAGACAGGAAAGGCACATTTCTCCCCAAAGAAGGGTGGGCACAGCTAGTAAAATTAGGAGTAGCTAGACTGTGAGGATTAAAGTATTTACAACTTTTTGAGGGGGAGGCTACTTGAATAAAGTGTTGCCTGAGACCTCAGTACACTATTTTTCTAGTGATGGAACATTATTGGCAAGGCTCCTATTTTAAATTCAATTTTCTCTTAACATATTAACTCGAAGTAATTATGTGGCACATGTATGTGCAGTCCCCACTGCAAAGTATGTAGCCAGGTTCTTGTTTACTTTATTTAATTGCCTCTGTACCAGGGTGCTAGACAAGAGTTTTGCATGGTGCTAGCTATGAAGGGTGTGGTCAAATACTTTTGTCTCACACTGTTAGATCTCAGACTTTGGAAAACAGTCCCTATAATACTTTGTTAAGCACTGTGTCCTCCTTCCAGATTTTAATGTTGTAAATGCATTTATAGAATTGACTGGTTGCCACCTATTGCCTTTCCCCACAATTACTGACACAAGTTCGTAATTGCTGTGTGCAAGTACATGTGCTCGTAGGTGGGAAAGTTCCCCACAGTCAGTTTAGCATGGTGGCCAATGTTAATTAAGCTTTGGTTTATATGCAATTGTCTTCAATAATCAGCATTTGCAATAAATAGGCAGTAGCAGTGATGAAAAGAAAGGGACCCTACCCTAAAACCCCCACATACATTTAAGTCTTCAATAGACACCAAGGCATGTTCCTCACAGGGCACCACCAGCAAGAGTTATCATCACAAACTAGCTCTTCTGCTACTGGCTAACCACAATGATTAGCCTACTTTGCACATTGTAACTGGGAAGAGCAGGCCATCAAGACAGGGCTGATATGATGCTGCTGGTGTGACTTGCACCCTATATGTGTGAGGAGAGCAGAGAGGAGGCTGCTGCTACTGCAGATACTGTCAAAGTTATGTAAGTTGTGTTTAAATGATTGTTTGTTTGTCATTGACTGTGTGCAGACCACTGCTGTCAATGAACTGCACTTGGCCTTCATAAAGAATAAGAACACACCAGCGAACAAAGTGGAAAAGGATTCCAATGAGAAACTAGCATCCTCCAACTTAATGTGGATACATGAGAGGACTTTAGGGAGTAGAATTTCCTTCCATCCATATCTAGAAGCTCCACTTTACAGATCCTTGAAATGTGAGGTATGCCAGCAGATCAACTGGAGTGACATAAATAAAAGATCCAGCATTCAGTTTTTAATCCTCTTTGTAAACAGTTCTATAAACAGTTGGACTCAAGTGTTTCAAGGAAAGAGTCCACCTGCATTAAGAACAAAAAATTCAACAAAAACATTGCTCACCCTCCTTGTCATCCATGACATCTGGCTATCTTTAAATTTAAAAAAAGTTTCCCTCACTTTAAAAGCCATGTGTGTTCAAGAGTAGTTTGGAATTTTTAGCAAACTAAACTACAGCTATCTAAATACTAATTTGAGTATTTAATGCCTCTGTGTAGACATACACATTGCTTCCTCTGAAAATGGTGAGCTCAGAAAGTGACACAGAACACATTCCACTTGACTCGCTCCACGCAAATGCTTCTGAGTCTGAGGGGAAAAATAGGAGTAGAATGGTAACACAAAGGGGGATCAGCAAGAGACATCAACATAAGGATCAAGCAGGAAGAGGTTCCTTGGGACTGGGGCTGCAACGTCCACTGGAAAGCAGGAAGATTTGTGCAGGAGGACGACAAAGTCTGGAGAGGACAGATGTAACCTCTCTTCTCTTAATGCTCTCTCCCCCTAGAAAGTCCCCTGAAGATGCTGCTCTCTCCTCCTGCAAAATTCCTCCTCCATCAGTATGCTGCTGGAAAAACTGTCCCAGAAGTCTGTAAGGAAGAAGTGCAGCTACTATGCATACAGAGTTACCCCTGGCAACCGCTTTCCCTTTTGCTGCTACTTCTTTTGGAGTAAACTCTACTCCCTCAGAGGTGAAAGCCATATCCCCTACTGACAAGGAAGAGCATCTTCCCACATCACAATCAAGATAAATCAGGGCCTCCAACTTATCCCTGTTGTGAACCTGCTGACGAACCCACAGAGCTGAGGCACATGCCCTGTCCTCGCTGCAGCCTTAGCTTTTTACACAAGTGATCTACAAGAGAGTCATGTCTGTATATATGTAAACTGTCAACAGCTAAAATGCCAGTAGTTGGCACACAAGAATATGTAGTATTGTTCTTAGGTTTGCAGGACCAATAAAACTTGTTATGCACTGCAGATGGCTTCCTGTGTGCAACTCTTCACATGCAACTTTTAACAGGCTCATTTCACTGAGTTTGCAGGTTTGAGAGATTCTACACACCTTCTGTCAAGCTAGCCATGCTCCCTACCCCCGGCAAGTGAGGAGAGGGCCTTCCTGCTCATCTCACCATCTACTGCTCCACTTAGCTTCCTCTTTCTTCCACTCCTTTTCTTTACTTCTGTCTCCACTCTTTCCCTTTCTGCATTGTCACTTATCCTTCTCCTTTACAACACCCACAAAGAATATTCTAAGATGGCTGCTTATTCCATTCATTTGGTCAATGCATTTTGACTGTGGGCCAGAAATGTTGTTTCCATGAATAGTCATGTGAAAAAAACTTCTCATACAAATGTATTTCAGACAAACACTGAAGAGGTGCAGACAGGGATTCAAACTGCATTTTCTAATTTGCTGAAATATTCTCTGCCTTGCTCTGGCATGAGTGCATTTCACAAGCTAAAAGGAAACCTGAGCAAAATATGTTAGATAAGAAAGGATGTTAAAATACCATCAGGAACTCAAGCAGAGCTTTGCCAAGGAAAAAAGTAACAGGACTGTATTTTAAGAAGCACAAATATAATTTCTGAGAAATGCACATTTCATATTTACCTAAGCAGAGTTAAAAACTTGTGCATATTTTTAAACTGAAGAATGGATATAAAAACCTGAAGTACTTGAATACAGAATCAAAATGAAAGCAACTACCTAAACTGATTAATGCCCAGTTTCCATTTTCCTCTGCCAACCAGATATGGGACTTCTCATGCATCTTACAAGTAACATTGTATGACAACAAACATGAAAATCAGAACAGAGCAAGAAGTTCTGATTCTGATCTTGTGACATCAGTTTTATACTGGTGTTCTTCCATTGGATTCAATGGAATTGCTCCTGACTTTCACTGCTATGAGATTAAAATCAGGCCCTAGAACCCTACTCATGAGGCCAGTTCTGCAACCACCTATGCATGCTATCATCAATGAGTAGATAGAATTGGACCCCAAGTCACTATTGTCTAATTTACCTTTTTTAGCCAATTTGCCTCTGTATCTTTTTCAAATAGTCTGAAGGCAAAGGATAAGCATTAGAAATTATGTATCTTGTGCTGATCCCTTCTTCCAGGTTGGCAGGATACTGATTGTTTGCAGGAATGCTGCTTTTTTCAGGAGGTTGTTTCTGCCAGGATAGCTTCTTTCACCTGTTTTAAGGGACACTCCACTGTCCCCTTGCACAGAATGTCTCTCCCAGCCCCTCTTCCCTTCCCCACCTCAGCCCCTGAAAGGATGCTATCCACCTTTGTCCGCCAAATCTAAAAAGCAGATATGGTTTGATGTGTAGACCCAATACTTTAGGAACAAGCTGGCTGAGAAAATGTGTATGGGTGGCTGCCAGCTTTCTAAACAAGATCCTAAAAGTCTAAAAGACTTGGCACCAGCCTGATTTTCCAGGAGTTCCCTTGTCTTTTTATTACACACGTCTTAATCAAATCAAATTTTAAACCCTCCTCCTCTGATAAGATTTCACAAAAAGATTATATCTTCAATCATCTAACCCACAACTCCCTTGGAGGCCCTCCTTCCTGCTATTTATTTCCCACAGTTTCAAACCTCTTCAAAATAAAGGACTAAGGTGGGTGAAGTAATACTTTTATTGGACTAAGTTCTGTTAGTGAGACAGAAGCTTTCACAGAGCTCTTCTTCAGGTCTGAAAAACTTAGTGTCATGTAGCCAGTTCAAAGATTTTAAAATGTATTTTTGGATTGATTTTTAGCTGTCATCCTGTTTATGGAAATCACTGCACGCAGCCACAAGTCAAGAGGGGGGCGGGGAAAATCAGTGAGATTTCTAATGAGAACTATCACAGGTGAAAAGGTATCTCATCAGATTTGCATGGGGTTAGCATAGCATTATCAATAATCAATGTGCAGGGCACTGCGCTCACCAACTGTGTCTTGAGTTTTTCAAGGGAGGCCACAAGATACAAGGATTCTTGATAGACCCCTGAATGCGTGCCATGATGTCCACATACATAGATAGAAACTGGTAAACAAAAAATAAATTCCCAGGATAGCAAGGGAGTAGAGGTCCATTTACCTTATTTGTCTTAATAAGTAGAGAGGAAGAGTTGGGTGAATATCCAGGTTTTCAGTTTCAGAAATTTTCATTCCCCTAACTCTGACTCCCTGACAGTTCTCTTGACCACTGGTTTTAATGGGATTTTAGGGAGGTTCAGTGAGGAACGAAAATAATTTCAAAAAGCCTTTTTGAGAGTGACCTTTTCCTTTATTTCTACAGATGGGTTCAAAACAAAATCATGGTTCTAAGTAAGCCACCTCCCTCCACAAACTTTGGGGAAGTAATGGATCTGGATCTCAGCTTCATGACAGCATTTCTCAAACTTTAGTAACCCGTGAACCCCCTTTTTTATTTAAAAATTTTTGCAGATCCCCAAGCCATCTTCTAATTTGTCCTGGGGGTGCTCAATGCCCACTCAGCCCCAAACCCACCCCAACTTCACCCCTTTTCCCCAAGACCCCACCCCCACCCTATTTCTTTCTGCCCCCACTCAACCCCTGCCCCTCCTCTTCCCCACTTCTTTCCATCCCTCCCCCGAGTGTGCCCCATCCCCACTCATCCTCCTCCCTCCCAGTGTCTCCTGCACATCATGAAACAGCTGTTCAGCAGCGTGCAGGAGATGCTGGAGGGAGGGGGAGGAGTTGATCAGTCGGGCTGGTGGACCCAGACATGACTCACAGACCCTCTGGGGGTCCCCGGACCTCAATTTGAGAGCTGCTACTCTAACATAATGAGACAAAATACAATCTTAAAATGATGGGTAATTTCAGAGGCAGATCCAAACTCTGCAACTAGGGTCTATTCCCCCACCACCACCACCCCCGCTCCCCTGACTTGTGGATATGAGCTTTTCTCTCAATTTTAATCTTTGAGCTCTGCCTTGGGTGTTCTATCTAATACACAACTGCTTGTAACCATGCAGAAGTCCCTTCTGCGGGACTGGGACCTCTATTATCTGGGCAAGAATTCCATTTGACTGTTACAAATCTACAGACATTCCTTTGTCATTGGAGTGTCATGCTATTTTTAGCCAGAAGCATCATGAAAAATTATTTTCTCTTTTGAGATTTCCTGTCCCTGCCTTACCAACTCAAGGCCATGAATTATTTTGAAGGATACCCATCACTAGTACTATCTCACTCAACGGTATCAGGCGACTGCTCTTTTCAAGACCTATGAATGTGTGTATATTGTGAAAACATCCCCCCTTTCGGGGGAAGGAAGCATCTGTCTGTTCCCATCCAGCTAGAAAACACAAACCACCTAGCACATGTGCAGCAGATCTAACCAGCTCATGTACTGCATATAAATCCATAGCGGCAGGCAATGAGGTATGCCAGGTAGGGTGGGTGGAGAGAACCTGCTTCACAATTAAAATAGTTTCCTTCCTTTCATATCTCCTCTGCTCATGATCCTGTTTTTCCTTCTTCCCACAACAGCAGGGATGATCACAACTAAGCCCAGACATCACAACTAAGCCCAGCTCCAGCTTGTCATGTTCATTTAAATGTTCTGGGTTCCAACTTTCAAGTACCTAGCTCCAGATTTTTAGAAGTAATTGGCAGGTTATGTAACCCACAGACCATCAGGTAATATTTTGGTAACTGTGTGCAGCTGTGGGCACTTCCATGCCAGCCATGCACTATAATAAACATGATAAAGATGGGAATGGTTACTTTTTTTTGGCAGGAAGAAAATAAAGGTTTGACAGGATTAAATATATATATCCAACACAACCACAAAAAGGGCTAAGAGGAATCAGAGCATCTAAAAATAGCATCTATTTTCAAAATTAATATGAGAAGTTTATTGGAAGCAATACACAAATATCCCCTGACAACACTCTTGCACTATGTAATCCAAATGGCATTTGCTTTTTTGATTACGCAGAAGATCAGCAGCACAGCCTATGGAGAAAAACACTTTGTCTCTCCCCCCTCCATAATACGTTTTAAGGTTGTAAGAGATATCCAAGTATGTTTTCAATGCATGTGAAAGTGTATCTGTATCAAAATCTGGAAGGCTTTGTTGCTACCACATTTCAACTTTCCTTTCTCTAATGTGGAGATTTAAAGCAACATTGAAAGTTCTTTTACACTTGTCCAAAACCATCGAGGTTCTTTATTGTTTAAAATCACTTTAAATCTAGACTTTTGAGTGTTAATTCTATAAAACAATATTGCTTTCTGCAGTGTTTTGCAATTCCCACCCCCCTCCCCGACTTAGAATATACCAAGAAAGCAATAACAGCAGCCACTAGAGAACTGTGCTATATAGATTGAACTAAGCATTGAGTTGGCACTATCATCTCTTTGGGTCATCACCTTTCTTATAGTGATTGGCATATCTGATCTGACATTGTTCAACTTGTCTCTTGATTGGCCAGTTCCCTACTTTAGGCCTCCCAAAGGCACAGCCTTGGATGCTGTGCTTTGTCCAGCAGTTGTGCTCCTCAGAAGCAGTTAAGCATTTTCATGAGCAGAGGACAGAGAGGTGAGAGAAAACGTCAGTCATCACTAGCAGTACTGCCATCCCTGCTGCGCTGACAATGAAGAAAGAATACTCTGCATAAATGCTGTTATTTTCTTCTGTCATTTTTATGGGCAATAAAGGGCCTGCAGAGGGGAGTTGGATATCTAACACCATTGTGATGGTTGAATTGCTTTGTTGTACCAGTGACCCAGTTTTCAGGCACTTAAGATTTATTTTAATATTAAATACATTTTCAAAACAGCATATGAGAAGAGAAATCGGTTTTGACCTCATGCATATTTAATATGAATAGTATTTTCTGGGTTTTTTAAATAAAAAATTTGCTTCCTAAACAAAGCCACATGTAGCTCAGTGCTACTTTACATCTTGTATGTGAGATTTTATGGATCAACAGAAATTGATCCCTGGCTCTTGAGGAATGCTGGAGGGGAAAAGGGAAGAAGATACTTTCTCATGATGGCACAGAGCAATAACAGCGCCTCTCCACGGGCACAGCAGAGAAGAAATGAAAAGAAAATTATTCATAAATTATAAAGCCACAAGGGACTTTTGCCACCATCTAGACTGACCTCCTGTATAAAACAGCCATAGAACTTCCCTGAATTAATTCCTGTTTGAAACAGAGCATATATTTTTGGAAAGACATTTAATCTTGATTTTAAAATATACTAGTGATGGAAAATCCACCACAACACTTGGTAAGTTGTTCCAATGCTTAATTACCCACATTATTAAAAAGTTTTGCCTGGTTTCCAGTCATTGTTATAACTTTGTCAGCAGGATTGAAAAGCCCATTTTTAAATGTTTGGTCTTCAAGAAGGTACTTACAGACTTTGATCAAGTCATCCTGTAACACAGGCAGCCACCTCCTGTGTGTCCCCTCATGGCCGGGAGTCACCCTAAAGCACCCTGCCTCTGTTTTTCCCCACTCTTCAGGTCCTTTAAGAACTCACTCAGCTCAAAGGTAGTTCAAACAACCCACACAGCTAGTTCTTGGGCACACACTGGCACTCCAGGCCCAACCCTAGTTCAGTCTCTCTCAGTAGTCCAAAATAAGTCTTTGAAAATAGAACATACATTCTTTATAAATTCATAAAGTATTTACCCCAGTTTCAGCTGGGCTCAGCCACTCCTCCCTAAGGGTAGGTCTGCTTCCCAGTATCCTCTGCCTGGAGTTGGTCCTTCTCTGCAGGCCTTTCCAGTCTCTCCCAGGCCTCCCTGCCTGGAGAGCTTTCCTCACTGTCTCCTATTTCTTGAGCTTTCCTCGTGCTGTAGGAGCCACCTTGCTACCTGTAGAGTCTAAGACTAGCTGTGGTGTTATGGGTTTCTCCCTGTGACCCAGGGACCCCTTGATGCCAACTGGTGGAGGGCACAGGGATCGCCTGGTCTGATATGTGCATAGTAGTTCACCAAAGGATGGCATTTGAGGTCTCTATGGAGAGCCATTAGCCCACTAGTAATCATAATCATGAAATGTACATACAGGTAATATGTATTTACACTGAAAATTATGCCTATAAAGGTCTTAGGGTTAAGACAGGTCATCAAGAGGTAACATACTTCGGAGATGTTCCTTTTAAGCAGGAGGTAATTGATACTTTTGTCTGACCATTTGTGTATTGTATGGCTCACACTCCGTACCACACTGTATGCCTATCTGCATATTGAGCCAGCTACAAATTGAGATATTGCAAAATCTACGGGCAGAAACAAACAGGAAGGAGGTATCCTTGTTATGAATAAAGACAAAGGATTAGTCTGTTATATCTTGAAATGTAAAGCAACACAATCTTTTGCCTAGGAGGCAAAGCAATAGCATCCATTGGCTTATGAAAGAAGGGTCACAGCCTACGTGGCTGTAAAGCACTGCGGGGATTTTATTAGACATGAGAGTACCTTGTTAGTTAAGTCTAGGCTCTAGCTTGCATGTTATGATTTTATTTTATATGTAACCATTTGTTTCTTATACTTCTACTTGCTACCACTTGAATCTCTGTGCTTTGTTAAATAAACTTACACTTGATTTCACAATAAACAAATCTAGGTGCTGTGAGTTAAGCAGAGAGGTGATCTGAGGTAAAACTGGTAAGCTTGAGTGTGCTGTTTCTTGGAAGCTGTGGATCAGTGAATGCAGCAACTGGTCCACTGAACACAAGCGGCACACTCCAGGGAGATACTTGGATACTGAAGTGTGCCTATTGCTAACCTGCAGAGTGACAGCAGGGCTGGTGAAGCCTAGCACAGTGGTTCTCAACTTTAGGAACCTGAGGACCCCCATTTTGGTTTTAAAAATTTTGCAGACCTCCGAAACTGGCTTATAATTTTCCCTGAGGGTGCTCAACCCTCGCTCAGCCCAAGGCCCTGCCCCCATTCCACCCCGGCCCTCAACACCGCACCTCTTCCTGTCCCCTCCCCCGAGCATACCTCATCCCCACTCTTCCCCCTCCCTCCCAGTGCTTCCTGCATGCTGCTGAACAGCTGTTCCGCACGTACAGAAAGCACGGGAGGAAGGGGGAGCTGTTGATCAGTCCCTATTCCACTACAAACTTCTTGTGTGACCTAGAAATCAATGGAAGTTAGAAGCTTAAATACCTTCGAGGATCAGGGCCTTAGCCACTCCGTACCTCAGCTCTCCGTCTGTAAAATGAGAAATGCTTCCCTATCGCCCACAGCTGTTGTGAGGATAAATACATTAAAGTTCATGAGGTGCTCAGATACTATGGAGAGGGAGGTCATAGAAGTAAGTAAGATACACAGACATATAATGGTAAGTCCCCTTTCTCCATGCCATTCTTCTTGAGCAACAGTGTGCAAGGAACCCTGCCCCCACAATAGTTGGGTTCTACCATCCACATGACCTTCCAGAAATCCATCCCCCCATGCAGTGGGGCTACAACTGATCTGCCACTGAACATTTGTTAAAGGAGATATGGTAGGATTTATCACTTAATCCCAATGAGGCCTTTCAAATGTTAATGTACAGTGCTGGAACATCTCTATGCCCATACCAGGCGATTGAACTCTTTCCTAGTAGAGCAATTGGTTCTGAACTCAAAAGCATAACGACAACGTACAATCCTTTAGAGGAACAAATGTCAGTCATTTTCTAGTGGCCAGTTGTTGATTATGGGATGTTCTGAAGCCATAAATATTTTACCCATAATTTTTACACCTATGGATATTATTCCTAGCATTACCTATCCTTGTACTATCTAAATGAAGAGAACAAGGAGCATGACTGACTGATAGGAGAGCCTGATGCTAAATTGCCATAGAGCTGTGGAAAGGATAAAAATCCATTTCTCTGCCATCAATCTTTCCATAGGAAAAAATATCTATGCTTTTTAAAATCATACACCCTCTATCATTTTATGCATATAGATTTCAAAATGAAATGAAAGGTTAGGGACAATGTTTAAAAATAAGGCTACATGTTTTCACCACCTTTAAAAAAAAAGAAAGAAAAAGAAAAGGAATATTGAAGGGGGGAAAATCTGCTTCCTCCCAGTTAGGTTTATTAAGTCAGTCATAAAGGCAGATGATCGAAAATGCATCAGCTGTCACCAGTTCAGTCCCAGGCTGACAGTTCAATAGCTCCTCATCTTCTGAGAATGGCAGTGCTGAACCCTGAGTAAACTGCGTCTGTATGCAAACTGTCAAAGAGCACTTGGCATATCATTAGGCTTGACCTCCATGGCTGCAGTGACAACAAGAAACATTACAGCCAATTGTCATCAGAGTTAAAATTAATCTACAGATCTCTGAATTCAGCAGTAGGTGAAGCAAGCCCCACAGTTAGTGGTCAGTTGATGAACTACATATTTACTAAAATAATCTTAACCCTTTGGAGACCACAGACATATCGACCTATCCCAGACAGCAACTCATGAATACTTCAGACAACACCAGCGGGGGAACTAGCTCAGTGTCCTGAAGCGGGGAGGGTGAAACGATTGTGCAAATCGGGGCTGGTGCTTTTTAGGGGGGAGGCATAGCTCAGTGGTTTGAGCATTGGCCTGTTAAACCCAGGGTTGTGAGTTCAATCCTTGAGGGGGCCATTTAGGGATTGGGGCAAAAATTGGGGATTGGTCCTGCTTTGAGCAGGGGGTTAGACTAGATGACCTCCTGAGGTCCCTTCCAACCCTGATATTCTATGATTCTATATACTGCATGTTCCATATATATTCTTTATAGCTATATTCCTTCCTAAGCATTTATTTGACATGCAACATGATTATTATTGTTCAATATCTTCATAAATGATCTGGAGGATGGTGTGGATTGCACTCTCAGCAAATTTGCGGATGATACTAAACTAGGAGGAGTGGTAGATACAGTGGCAGGTAGGGATAGGATAGAGGGACCTAGACAAATTGGAGGATTGGGCCAAAAGAAATCTGATGAGGTTCAACAAGGATAAGTGCAGGGTCCTGCACTTAGGACGGAAGAACCCAATGCACCGCTACAGACTAGAGACCGAATGGCTAGGCAGCAGTTCTGCGGAAAAGGACCTAGGGGTGACAGTGGACGAGAAGCTGGATATGAGTCAACAGTGTGCCCTTGTTGCCAAGAAGGCCAATGGCATTTTGGGCTGTATAAGTAGGGGCATAGCCAGCAGATCGAGGGATGTGATCGTTCCCCTCTATTCGACATTGGTGAGGCCTCATCTGGAGTACTGTGTCCAGTTTTGGGCCCCACACTACAAGAAGGATGTGGATAAATTGGAGAGAGTCCAGCGAAGGGCAACAAAAATTATTAGGGGTCTGGAACACATGACTTATGAGGAGAGGCTGAGGGAGCTGGGATTGTTTAGTCTGCAGAAGAGAAGAATGAGGGGGGATTTGATAGCTGCTTTCAAGTACCTGAGAGGTGGTTCCAAAGAGGTTGGTTCTAGACTATTCTCAGTGGTAGAAGATGACAGGACAAGGAGTAATGGTCTCAAGTTGCAGTGGGGGAGGTTTAAGTTGGATATTAGGAAAAACTTTTTCACTAGGAGGGTGGTGAAACACTGGAATGCGTTACCTAGGGAGGTGGTAGAATCTCCTTCTTTAGAAGTTTTTAAGGTCAGGCTTGACAAAGCCCTGGCTGGGATGATTTAATTGGGGATTGGTCTTGCTTTGAGCAGGGGGTTGGACTAGATGACCTCCTGAGGTCCCTTCCAAACCTGATATTCTATGATTCTATCAGTACATCCTAAGGGCTTAGTGGTGGGTTGTATAGCCAGAACAGCATTTGGGTCTAGGGAGAGATAGCACAAGGTGCATTGCCTATGCAATGTTAGCAAGAGCCCTGCATACAGGGAAGCACATTTACTGGCAATCCTTGCTGTGTGCTTAAAAGAAGAGTAGCTGGTATTATCACTAGCCCACACCAACAGGCTAAGTCTCAGAGCAGAGACACTGATTCACCATAGGTTAATTGCTCATAACTTCTCGTTAACCTATTTGCATCCACTTTAATCCAAATGCAAATGTGCCCTTTACTTGAACCACTATTTTCATTTAAAGGATTTTTAGTCAAAACTCACTGTGGAAGGCAAGGCTTTGAGGGTTACAGTCTTGAACATTTGGAAAAGCTACTGGGCACATTTCCAAACCAGAGATCCTAAAACTAAGCAGTTAAATCTATATTTATGTCCCCAAAAAGTGGCCTAGTTTTCAGTGGTGACTTCAATGGGTTGTGTGGATGCATAGCACGTCAGATAACAAGGCCGTATATATGAAGTGTCTTTAGGTTCCTTATTTGAAAATTGTGGCAATAAAAAAAAAAAAAAAAGAGAGAGAGAGAGAGAAAGGCCGGAGCGCCTCCCCTTGAAAAGTGCCAGCCCAAGCATGTGCTTGGTTTGCTGGTGACTTGAGCCGGTCCTGCTCCACTGATCCCCACTCTTGAAGTCTGGACCTCTGAAAGCATAGAGCTGTAAAAAGGGACCATGTGCTGTCACACCCTCCCACCCCCAAGAAGGAGTTTATAAAGAAAGTCACACAGTTTCTCTCACTCTTTTCCTGTCTTCTTCAGCCATCTATGGCAACAATACTATCTGATTTTGAGAAGCTTTGGATCCCTTATCTTAAGAAACCTCATTTGTGATCATATGACTGCTCTCCTCTAAGGCCTTCATGAAAGCATTATATCTCATGAGGCTATCCTAGTGAGCATATAAACAAAGTTCCATGTTTCTATAGTGAAATTCAGAGGTGTTTGTATATTCATCATAAAGGAAGCTTCCATTCACAGTGTAGTTTTCCTTCTCCATAGACAGGTTCTACTCTTCAGTGCCTCACTAGATACCTGCCTGGTAGAAATAAAGTGCTGCAATGGCTTCTTCTACTATATTGGGGCAGAAGGAAGCATGGTACACAGAGTATTGGTTATGATAAAGCCTTTTAAAAGTTACAGAGTGAACAGGAGACTTGTACTTTCTCTTACTTCCCCACCCCCACCCCACTTCCTCACTAATGGGAATAAAAATAACCGTAAGGGAACCCTGCCCCATAGCCTCTAAAGCAGGAGTAGTTTATTTTTTGTCAAGGTCCAAACTTCTTGGTTAAGGTATTGTCCAGACTCAAGAAAAAACAATTTAAAAAACAATAATGATAATAAGTAAATAAAAAGATTTTGGGATCCACTCAAAAGTGTCTGGTGGTCCAGATTTGGCTCGTGATCTGCCTATAGACTACCCCTGCCCTAAAGTGAAGTGATATCCTTCCTGTTTGCCCCATAGCAATGGGAGTTGAAGAGGAGGCCTTACTCTTCCCTCCATCATTGCCAGGAGGAAATGTAAGACAAGGGTTTTGGAAAAAAGTTATGTTTTAGTGATAATGAAAATATGACTAAAATGAGGTGGTTTGTTATGAAAAATGGTTTTACTAAAAAGGTTTCACTAACATGTGTTTGAGAGGTTAATTCCGTGTACTGTGTGGAACACAGAAATTATCTCTGTGCTCGTTGGAGAGTACACAGTACCTCTCAGACTAGAATGAAAATTTAATATTAAATAATAAGAGCTATGGGCTCAATCTCCCTTGTACCCAGACTCTTCTCAACACAGCCCCTGCTTGCACGATCAGTGGTGGTGGTGATGATAACTCCCCAATTCTGTACCATCCTGGTCCTGACCTTCGAGAGAGTAGAGGGAGTAGTGCACGTGATCCCTAAGGGACCTTATTCCAATGAGAGACTGGCATAATAGGGTAGAGCTCTGTCCCACCAACAGAATGCTCCCTTTGTCAAAGTGGAGAAGGGGCAACTGGCAGAGGAGCTGGTTTCATGCTAGCTGCAGGTTGCCCTTCCACAATGGAATTCCCTACAAGTGAGTTCAAGTCTGAATCAGGCCCTCTCTGACTTTGCTTTTATGAAGAAGAAATTTTGAACATTATGCAAGCCAAATGACTATACTTAGTAATAAATATCTACTCATATCACCCATGGGGAGAACTGTCATCAAGGTTAAGTTTACTGAATGGCTTACTGTACGTGGATAGTTTCAAGGTATTTACCATGCAGTTCAATGTAAGAGCAATGTTGCAGTAAGCTTCTGGAAGATCATACAGTGATCTTAAATACAAAGCAGCCCTGAGAAGGGAAAATACTATTGAATAGCTAAAGGTTCTGGTTTATTAAAATTACTATCAACACAAAAATTATATTGTTAGGTGACCCATTTAAAAGACATGTGACCATATTTCAGAAGCTATAAGCAATTCTTTAAGTAAAAATCTCACAGTCCTTGTTCAGATATTATTCAAGCAAGAGTCCCATTGGCTTCATCAGGACAATGTAAATATAATTTAATAAGTTAAGTGGAGCAACAATAGTAACTATGGATGTACTCAGAACCAAATTCTGACCACAGGTATATGCACGTGTCTTGCAGCATGATTTGACCATACTTACGTAGCTACTGAATGTATGTGTAACCCTTCTGCCAGGCCGACATGATAGCAGCAAGGGCCAGGTTCAGTACACAGGGGTTCCCTCTCATCAAAGCAAATGCAAAACTGGCTCAAGCCCCCACCCAGTGACCTGGGAAAAATCTTACACACACCCCTGGGTGCCTCAAAGAGGCAATACTTCCCCTCTCGCAAGCACAGAGTCTCGGTGTAGCAGAGAAGCTTTAATAACATGAGGTAAACGACATCAGCATTAAATTGGGAAAACACCACAACTAGGGTTCATCAACCAAACCATGAGCAAAGACCCACCCCAGGAAATTGGGCCATGTCCTTTCCCTCAGGTTCTTGAGTCCCACAACCCAAACATCTCTTGAATCAAGCAATCCAAAAATCACCCAAAGTCCAAAAAGTCCAACAACCCAAAAATCCAGCCCCAGAGTTCAAAAGTTCATCTGCAGAGTGTTACGCCCCAATCTCGGTGAAAATGTGGGGGGGAGGGGGGAAAGAGTTAAGGGGCACCTTACATGATCTGAAGCTGACTGACCTGCAGCTCCATAGGACTTCACTCTGCTCCGCTCCACCAGCCGTCCCACGAACTGCTCTGCTCTGCTTCACGTCCCACAAGCAGCTCCTGCCATCCCATGAACTGCTCCACCAGCTGGTCCACAAGCTGCTCCAGCCGTCCCGCAAACTGCTCCATTCCACAATAGATCTTCAGGCTCCCCACTACTTAACACAGTGCTCAGTGATTTCAGCTCTTTAGTGATTTCAGCTTGTAGTAGTGGGAGCTTCAGTGCTGGAGCACCAAAGGCCAAAGTGAATTCAGCTCAGCACCTGCAGCTAGACTCCTAATAGACCCAAAAGTAGCTCTGATGTTCCACAGTGGAGAGAGACAGAGGTGCAATTGATATTTCAGGCCTTCACAAAGGGGCCCACACCACCAGGCACTAATACCTGTCTCCAGCCTCTCTCAATTCACAGAGTTTTGGAACCCATGCCCCTTGCCTAGCGAGTACTACTGAGTTGATGGCGAGTCCCTCCATCATAACAAAAGGCCAAGTACAGTTCCACTGTCCTTGATTCCCATAATCAGAGTAATAACAATTTATTCTTCCTGCCCCAATAACAGAGACACTGGGGATCCCACAGCAGCCAAAGTGACCATTTGGGCAGCTATGGCCTCATTCTAGGCAGGGTGGGTGTGCCTATGCAAATGAGATCAGCCCCTGAAGTTCTTTTCCGCAACTTGCCACACCTCACCACCAGATGTCAGGGTGGAGCTCATCCTGACTCTGCTTACATATGTAAACTACAAAGACAAAATGCAATTACTAACTCAGGGCCAGATTTTGCTACATTTTCCTCTTATTGAGTAGTAGTCTGTTCTGAGTAGCTCAGAACTACTGATGTGGGTGCCATTAGCATTAAAATAATTTATTCATCTCATGCTAGTTACTTTTAAAATATCTACAGATGCCAATAGCATTCAGCTGGAATAACTCCACATACACACCATTTCTAGTCAGAAAATTAAACTATAAAGTAAGACAAAAGTACTTTATTCCTAGAAATTCTCATGTAGGTAGAATGCAATCAGAATCCCTCTCTTCTCCCCCACTAGCTAGGATGTCCTTCTAGAACTCATTCCTGGTTCCACTTCACACTGTCACCCATGAGTTATGAGGTCATCCCTAATTGAAAAAAATATTTCTCACTCGCAGTATCCACTGTCATATTTTCCTCTCTATTAGGCATTAAAACAGCTAGATCAATAGGAAAAGTAGACTTGAGCCCAGCAGTTTAGCAGATATCAGAGCCTCTGATCCCCTGGTAAGGGTGGTCATTTTCCATTTGACTTGAAAATTATATGCAAGAATTTGGGTATTAATCTTATGGACCAACTTTGTGTAGTTAGAAAATACAGAACATAAAATAACTGCTTTTTTTAGACCTCCTGCATCCTTTACTGCCTTTCAATAGGCATGTCTGGTGGTTTTTTGGTTTGTTTTTTTAACCACTGTGACAAAGCTCTGACCTTGTGTCAGTGGGTCCCGTGCTTCCTGGCAGATTATGCTAGCCTCAGAGGCTCACTGTGACCCTCCACGTAGTCCTTCTCTCTGTAGAGGCAAGGGTCACAGTCTACTGAGCCATTTTTATCATAAGCCAGCAACGGAGGTGAGGAGAAGCTATCCTCCCTCACACAGTCTCTGTTGTCTCCCAGTCTCAGTGATTAGTCGGGGAGGAGATGGGGGAGCCCAGGCCCGCCCTCTACTCTAAGCTCCAGCTCAGGGACCCTGATAGTAGCAGCTCTTGGTAGCTGACTTTTTGGAAACAGGACAAATATGATTCCCTGGGCCACTTCCCCACAGAAGCCTCCACTTCTTCAATATCTACGTCACCCTTACCTCAGAGCCTCCTTTCTTGTGCCTGATAGGGTTTGTACTGCTCCATTTCTCCAGAAGCATGGCTTCCTGCTACAGCTCCTGACACACACACCCCACCTGACTAACTGGGAGGCTTTTAACTAATTTCAGCCAGCCCCGACTGGCTTCAGGTGTCCCAATCAACCTAGCTGTCTCCACTGCTTTCTGGAAGGATATTAATTGGCCCCAGGTGTCTTGATTAACCTGGAGCAACTGTCTTTTGGTTACCATGGTAACAGGTATTTGTTTAGCTTGGGGCTAACATACCTGTTTCTCACTACTTTCCTATAGCCATCTGGCCTTACCCCATCATACCACATGACCCATAACATTGTCTGGCATGTTTAACACAGAGTTCTCAGTTACACTGAGCCACATCTGACACTCTTCTAGTACAATATCACTACCCGGGAGGAATGGGAACTTGGAGGTAACAAAAAAATTAATTGATATTTGGCACATCAGGAAGTATATTTTTTTATAAAAGGCACTGAATATTTACATTTATTTTTTCTTCATGACAGGAGACTACAGATTATTGCCAAATTGGCTGTAGATTAACATATCTTTCATAGTTTATATTTGCAATGAAACAAGCTGTGGAAATTAAATTGAATCAAAAGTATTGATAACTGTTGGCAGTTCAGCAGGGTTCCTCTTCCATCTGATCACTTCCAAAATTAACTGACAGGGAGTAGGCCCTGCAGTTCCACTGTATGAATTTTTGGTTGAATTACTGCCCTCAAACAGTAGGCAGATTCCAGCTGTTATGAGTATATGCTGTGATGTTTCTTCTCTTCCTCCTCCCCCTTATTCCTATAGAAAGAAAAATGATTGCTTGACCAGACAATGTGAAACCCCACCATGAAAGATAAAAGCTAGTAAGACAGAGAATGTTAGCTGTTCAGAGCTCTCTTTCCATTCCTATTTTGTTTTTAGTGCCCAGCCTCCTCCTCTCAGAAAAAGAAAAAGACAAAAAGAAGAAAATTCTTGAGAGACTACCAAAAATTCTGCTTAACATCAGCATCAGAGGAATTGGTCACACTTTATAAGAAGGTTTTGTTCATCAATGGGTAATATATTTTTAATAAATGTTTTAATAAAAGGTTAAGTCAATTGTTAGAGTGTTCAACAGGTTGCTTATAACCATGGTGAATAATCCTTTGTAACACCTTCTCCTAATGTGCTTATCTATCTCTCTAACACACTACTCATGTCTGTAACATACTTATAGCATCTCAATCAGTTATAAACCCTTTATAAATGGAATCTTAACATGAAATGTGACCGAGGAATCTTAGTGTGAGCCAAAGGATCCCAAAGTCCAATTTAATTGTAATTTTATGATAGAATATTAGCAAGCATATCAGCAACCAGCAAAAACCCAAAAGGTATTTCCTTTTGTCATTTTTAAATTTGTCATTCAGTTTCATTGGATGTTCCCTCAGAGAATCACAGAAATATAGGGCTGGAAGGGGACCTCAGGAGGCAATCTACTGTAGTCCCATGCTTTGAGAACATCTCTTACATGTCTGTCTAACTGTTCTCTATAACTTCTAATAAAAGGGATTCTAAAACATTCCTTGGAAGCCTAATACAGTACTTAACTACCCTTATAGCTAGAAAGTTTTTCCTTCCCAATATCTAACCTAGATTGCCCTTGAAGATTAAGCCCATTACTTCTTGTCCTCCTTTCAGTAAACATGGAGAACAATTGATCAGTGTCCTCTTTATAACAGCCCTGAACATACTTGAAGACTTATCATGTCCACCTTCTCCCCCAGTCTTCTTTTTCTTAAGGCTAAGCATGCCCAGATTTTTAAAACCCCAAACATCTTTCATATATATCAGGTTTTCTAAAACTTTTATCATTCTTGTTGCTTTCCTCTGGACTCTCTCCAATATGTTCACATCCTTCTGAAAGCGTGATGCCCAGAATTGGACACGGTACTCCAGCCGAGAGCTCATCAGTGCTGAGGACTATCTTACATGACACTTCTGTTAATACACACCAGAATAGCAGCAGCTTTTCACAATTGCACCACATTGCTGGCTCATACCCAATTTGCAATCCACTCTAACCCCCAGATCCTTGTCAGTAGTAATATAGCTGAGCAGTTATTCCCTCAATTTGTAGTGGGCATTTGATTTTTCTTTCCGAAGTGCAATACTTTGCTTTTGTTGAATTCAGACCAATTGTCCAATTTGTTAAGATTGTTTTGAATTCCAATCTTGGCCTCCCCTCCAAAGTGCCTGCAACCCCTCCCAGCTTGGTGTTGGCTGCAAGTTTTAGAAGTACGCTCTCCACTCCTCTATCCAAGTGCTGACCTCCCTCTGCGGCCTCCACCATATACACCCTGCTAGTCTGACAGCGAACCAGATAACTACTCTGAGTACAGACTGTCAGCAAGTTGTGTGCCCATCTTATATTTTTATTTAGACCTCATGAGAAAACTAGGAAAATGTGAAGATCATGAGAAAAGCCTTACTAAAAAAATCAAGATACATGACATCTGCTGATTCCCCTCACTCCAACACTCATCTACTAGGCCAGTAACTCTGTTGAAGAAGGAAATTAGGTTGGTTTGACCCAGTTTGTTCTTGACAAGTCTATGTTAGATATTACTTATCACCCTATTATCCTCTAGCTGCATACAAATTGATTGTTTAACAACATGTTCCTTCATCTGTCCAGGAATTGAAGTTAGGAGGACTGATCTATAATACTTCAGAACCTCTTTGTTTCCTTTTTAAAGATAGGTACTAGGTTTGTCCTGCTCCAGTCCTCTTGGACATCACCCATCCTCTGAGTTCTCAAAGATGTTCGCTAACAGTTCTGAGATTGCTTCAGCTAGTTCCTTAAGTGCCCTCCTGTGCATTTCATTCAGCCCTGCTGAAAAGAATACATTAACTTAACAGGTTAAAGAATATTAAGGTCTTTCCTATTTTGGCTTATTAAGCATCTGGTCACAATTTACCTTTGTTTTAATGAAGACTGAAGTACAATATGCATTAAATACCTCAGATGGTTTAATGTGTCCATTATTAACTCTCCTTCCTCACTAAACAGAAGACATACATTAGGAACAAGAGAAAGATGAAGGAAAGTATTTGTTGAACCTCTTCCTACTGCCTTTTAATGTCCCTTACTGGATACAAACTCATTTTGTGCCTATACCTTCCTAATTTTGTCCCTCCAGGCTTGCGCTACTCTTTTGTACTCAGTTTAGTAATTTGTCCATATTTCCACTATTTGGAGGATTCCTTTTCAGATGATTAAAGAGCTCCTGATGGAGCCATGTTGGTCTCTTACTATTTTTTATATCTTTCCTTTGCATCAGGATAGTTTACTGTTGTGCTTTTAATATTGTCTTTGAGAAACGGACAGCTCTCGATTTTCTTCCCATGAGATCTTACCTACCAGTTTTATGAGTTTGTTGAAGTCTGCTTTTTTAAAGTTCAGTGTTCTTATTTTGCTGCACTCTTTTCTTAAAATAATGAAATCTATAATTTCATGATCACTTTCATCCAAATGGCCTTTTCTCTTCAGATTCACAACCAATTCTTCCTTTAGTCAGAATCAAGTCCAAAACTTACTGTTCCCATTGCTCCTTTCTCCACCTTCTGAAATAAAAAGTTGCTTCCCCCCCCCCCATATTCCAAGAAGTTGTTGGAGATTTTATATTTTGCTTTATTACTTGTCTAACAGATGCCTGGGTAGTTAAAGTCCCCTGTCAGTACCAGATCTTGTGTTTTGGACTTTTCTGATATTTGTTCTAGAATTGCCTCTTCCACCTCCTCCTCCTCCTGGTTTTGCAGTTTACAGTATACACATACTATGATATCACCTGAGTTTTTCCCCTTTTATCTTCACTCAGAGACTTTCAAGAGGTATATTTATCACCTCCTTCTGGACCTCAGAACAAACGTATATATTCTTGATGTATAATGCAACGCCTCCTCAGATCCCGTTCCCACTTCTTGACCAAGCTATAACCCACTATACCAACATTCCAATAATGAGATTCATCCCACCAAGTTTCTGTGATACAAGTCTCAGTCATCTTTACATTATGAGAAAGGTAAAGTGGGCACATCTATACCAGTGGTTCCCAAACTTGTTCCGCGGCTTGTGCAGGGAAAGCCCCTGGCGGGCTGGGCCAGTTTGTTTACCTGCTGCGTCTGCAGGTTCGGCCGATCGCGGCTCCCAGTGGCCGCGGTTCACTGCTCCAGGCCAATGGGAGCTGCTGGAAGCGGCGGCCAGTACATCCCTCGGCCCGTGCCACATAGCACTGGTTAATGTATTGTATTTTCATTATTATTTTCTTTAATGTTTTGCCTGCTTTTTATGACTGATGCTGTGCATTAATCAGATGTTTCCACAATGACAGATTCTTTTATCTGAGCACTTACAATTCATTCAGAACCCAATCAGTTGTAAAAATAAATTTTCCTTCCTACGTGCATTAGCATGCATCTGTCACCATGTTTCCCATTTATATTATTTTGTTAGGTCCCGCTACAGTTTCTCACTATTTTCTCTAGTCTCACCTGACCAATACTATTGTGACACCTCACTGTACACCTGTTTTTTCAAATAACTTATTAAAAATAACTGCCCTAAAACAGAGCTTTGCTCTTACCTACTGTTAACTTTTTATATAGTGATTGGATTAGTAACAAGTTAGATTGACCAAATTCAGTCATAAAGGCGGAGAAGGAGACAATCCCATATGATGCATTATTAAAACAAAATGGAAAGTCACAATCTGTTTTACCAATTAATAAACAGTATGATCCAAAGTTCACTGAAGTCAATGGAAAGATGCCTATTAGCTTTAATGGGCTTGAATAGGCCCAAAGCACACTCCTCTCCCTTTTTCCACATTTGTCTGACACGCAGGCAACTCATTAAGTTTTCACTGAACAGATCAAGGTTTTTGTGTAGTGAGTGTTCAGCAGTCCTAAATCTTAAAACATTAACTAAATCTGATTTTAAGTGTGTCACAACTTCACGTAACTTTTAGACAAGAATAACTTTGGAAAAGATCACAAGTGAGGCTGAATGAAAAGATAATTGCAGGGTAGTTAAATGTAACGTTAAATGCAGTAACTTAAAATGTTCAGAATAAAAAGCTATTGTTTTTCTGCTTCATCTGGTTACAAAATTATCACTCAGAACAGCTGTATGAAGATTATGGTTAAGTCATCTTCACTGGTGCTTGGACTTTCAGTAGCCTAAATAGAATTTGACTAAACTGCAGCCAGATATCAGTTTCTATCATGAAAATTCTGTCATCGTTTTGAATGTTATAAGAAAGTTTATAAGCCTCCAACAAAACATTCCAACATAGTGGATATACAAACTAAATACATATGTTTAAAACTCTTATATATAAATTTCCCTTGATTATGTTTGGGACTTTTCTAAAGACAGAACTTCTATGGATATATCTTAGTCAATGGAGCTATGCTTATTTACACCAACTCAGCATTTGACCCATGAGCTTAGTTGACTCATTTGCTTAAGGGCCAGATAATGTATTGATATGGAGAAATCTGGGCTCAGAAGCAGCCTTAAACTCCTGAAGAACATGAGCTTCATGCACATCATGGAAGTGATATACATATTCTCCAGAATTAGGACAAAGGAGATATCTTTGAGAAAGCCATAAACTAATTTGGGTAGCTTAGGGGAGGTTTCTTTTTCTACCTTCTTGACAGTGATAAAAAGGTCTACTGGCAAATTCAAAGGACCAGAAACATAAGATGACTGGCCCCAAAATCTGTGGAGGATGATCTTTAAGATCCTCTTTGAATAGACTTTGGTTAAGGGCTTATCCAAAATCCTGTCCTCCCTCTACCCCCATAACAAACAAATGAAAAGATTTCATTCAGGTTTGTTTTGTTTCTTTCCTCCACACCTTGTGATGAGAATATTTCAAAGCAAAGCAAAAATTCATCTATTTGAAGTATGCTTCATTCAGGGTTTTTTTTGGCCACTGAATATAATAGAACTAGTGATGTCTAGATTTAGTTTCACTTTTTTGACCCTAACACTTTTCAAACTGTCTTACTTTGGAAAAGCTAGAGTGGCAAAAGGAAAAAGTGAAACTAACTGCCACTTCTGTAGCTTAAGTTTCCTCAGTTTTGGAAAAAGTTCCAGTACTTCATTTTTCCCTAAGCAAAATGTGTTTCATTTTGGAATTTCCCTTTGAAATATTTAATTGAGAACATTTTCCATTTTCTCTCTTGCTCTCTTTTTTTTAAATATGAAATCCCATTTTTCAGCAAGAAGGTTTTTCAGTCATCTCTAGCTCAAACAAATATGAGGGATAGTAGAGTCACTCAGGTCAAATTTTATCACTCTAGATTTATGCACGGAACTCAAGAGCATATCCTGATTGAATGTCCTAAATTTCTATTTAGGATTGTCTGCTAACAGCTGCACCTACATGAAAAAAACTGCATATTATTTGGACTACCTCCTACTCATTCCCCCCCCCACTTTTTGTAGTGTTCATCCCTTATTTCATTTTTCTGCCTATTACATAGCTATCTACTAAACAAACACACTAAGGGATTCATCCTATTTAATACATCAGGTTCGCTGTTCTGTGTTCCATAGATTTTCAAGTATAGCCAATAATAAAAGGAAATAAAATAAATTGTAGCACATAAATAGTTTAACTATATCTAAAATGTATTTATTAGGCATATTTTGAAGACAATTGTAAACTCTTCAAATGAAAGTGTTATTGAAAAGACGACTTAGATGCAATGTTGATAGGTGCTACAGAAAATCTTAAAATAGCTAGAATAGATGTCAAGCTAAAATCTGGACTAATTCACTCAATTTTTAGTATTCATCCCTTCCACGAGGACGATACAGGAAAATTATTGAATCCACCATGAATCATATTAATGAGTCTTAAGCGGAATGCAAATGTGTATAATGTCATCACTGTCGATAGCAGTATTTTACTGTTGAACTTGTAACAAATGGGTCTATTTAGATATAATTATATGCTGTCATTTTCTGTTTTCTTTTAGATTTTTCACAACAAAAGCAATAGAGCGCCTCTCCATTCGTCTGCACTTTTTTCCTCTTTTCAAAATCCTCATCTCGAACTAGGACTCAGTGTTTCCATGCAGTTGTTTCTAGTATGTGTGGAATTCAAATAGTTCTTGGGGCTCTTGGTTAGGCCCCATCACTAGTTATTAATATCCTAACAGTGCTATCAACTGGAGCCTAATCCAAAACCTACTGAAGTCAATGGAAAGCATCCCATTAACATCAATGGGAATTGGATCAGGCCCCGAGTGCCAGACATCTATTGAATGTAATTAAGTCCAGGTGTTAAGGTTAGCTCAGCCACATAACTCCCAGTGACTCTACTCTTACTGTGTGGGACTTGGTTAAGGTGAGATAGTAACTGCTTGCTGCAGGGCTCTTTACACACAGGCTGTATATCAGCGTATATGATTTGAAGCATGCCTGGAAGTCTAAGACATCAGGAAATTGATATATTCAGAACTCCCATATATTATACATAGAACGTTCCTGGAACATATGGTCACACCGATTACAGAGAGCCCTTGCCAGGAAGTGTGCTGTTTCCTAAGAGGTACAGCAAAGAATACAGCAAGCTTTCTCCTAAGTTGATACTACAACAGTTGAAGCTCTTAGGGTGACCGAGCAAGTTTAACCTTCATGTATGCAGGCACGACTTCTGTCTCTTGAATGATGTTGTACATCTTTGTACCAGGGCTGTATTTTGTCCCAGATTCCACATATGAAGAGAAGAATATGCCTCCAATATTATAGTTCATTGATTATGTGAAAAACTCCCAAACCTTATGATAAGGTTATTAAAACAGGATATAGAAATTAATCTGCTAAAAGATTCATTGTAAATAAAACATATTCCTAACTGACTGAGATGAGAACCACAAAATAGATCTGATGTCAGCAGGGGAAAAAAAGGTAGTTGTATGTATGGGGGAGTCCATTCAAAAGGTGTGCTCAAGCCACAAACAAGATTACAACATTATTCCTGGAAAATTTAATTGTAGTGGGCAAGAGCAATAATAAATGGGTAATAAAACAGAACCAGAGAAGTTACATATCCAGCCTATCCCACTGCCATTACAGCTTTGTTCTCTATAGCATACCTTTCCAGCTTTGTCCTGTCTAGTTTTAAATGCCTCTGATGTCTCAATGGGTTCACAGTTTAAAAGCAATAATCTTGAAATGGCCTGGAGGTTAGGAAGAGTGGGCCATCAGAGGCCCCAGTCCTACTAACTCACATGAGTGAATAGCAGTTACATGACTAATCCCATTGATTTCTCATGTGAATAGGAGCTATTTGAGATGGAAGAGATTTTCAGGTCTGGAACCATAACTTGAAAACAACCACCCAGTTGAAAATAAAATGATGGTGCTGAATCTGACTGACATGATTCCTTAACTCTAAAAGGGATGGGATTTGCAGTAACAGAAACATTTTGTTCAATTTTCTCTTTCCCCCATTGGATCCAAGAGTTAAATATGAATAGTTTATATATTCCAATACTGCTATCGTGGTAAAAAGGTGTTGAGTGCATTAAAAATATAACTTGGTGATGTACAGTGATACTACTGCGTGCAATGTCAAATAAAGCATATTATATTAATAAGAGTTCTAAAATGAGATGGATCAGGTTCTTGGAGCTGACAAGTTCACTTTGCACTGCCTATCCCACGCATTACCTGGTAAAGTGAATTAAAACTGTTTGGAAATTTACACTGTGTCGAGGGAATCACTGCCTGTGTAAAGCTAGTAGTGATGGTTCTGCTGCCTGGCTCCACCATCTCCTGTACCAGAACCCCTCCTTGCAGCATAATACTTGCCTCCTTTGTAAAGCACCTGGAGAGCTATAGATGAAAAAAAAAATCGATTGTCATTTCTAAGAGGAAAAGGACATGACACTCAGGAGCTTTACCCTAAAGGAGAACTGAGGGACCTGATGTCAGTGACCTAAGTTAAAGTTGACTCCAGACAGCAAAGAATCAAGGGGCCAAAGCTGACTCCTCCACAACCTCCCCTCTCCAGTGTGCACAAGCAGAGCTCAGGCGCGGTGGAGAATCAAGCCCCCTACATTTGGAATGCATTTAAATTCATTTCAATTACCACACATACAGATACTAGAACTGAAAAAGAAAGGAATACTGAGGTGGATGTTACTGTTGTCTTAGTGAGAATTAAAGGCATTTTTATTTAGTTTTGAGGGAAGGAAGAAGTTAAAATGCAAAGTCACATGCAGATTGCAACATTTTTCAGGGAAACCTTAATACTTCAATAAATCTCATCCTCGAGCTGATTTTCAATGTTCTAGGAAGACTCTACCTCCTGCACATGCACCATTACACATATACCCCAGTTACAGTTAGTAATTACCAACAGTTTCTCTTCAGTTTAACAACAACTTTTCAAAATGTCAATCATTGTTAAATGTCTTAGTTTTGAACAAAACAAATTGCCATCACACTGTAATTGGAATTTGAGAGTCCAAAGTTTCTCCAATATTCACAAAAGTTCACTTTCTAAATTCACTTGGAACATAATGATTATCTTGTCACAGAAACAAGACAAATATATCTTTACAGGAGCAATTTTATCTTCACTCGGTTAGCCCAGACAGTTGGCCCTGTCCTCAGTAAAAGGACTTAAATCTAGCTGTACAAGGGGCCATAAGCCCATAGAGTAAAAAATCTGACAGCATTTCTATTTTCCAGTCTAAAACTCCACTGTAAGAATTCACTATGAGCTAGGACTTCAGAAACAAGTTTCCAACCCACTAAGGGCACATCCTCACCTCTAGGCCACCCTCTCATGTCCAGACATAGCATTGCAAGGGACTTCACCTCTCATTGCCAGCGGGGGGATAACTCCTTGGCTACGATGGCTAGTCCCAGACACTATCTTCTCCTGATTCCCTCTCTGGGTTTTGGTTTTGGTTTTGTTTTTTTTTTTTGATGGCTCAACCCTCCAGCCAACTCATGTAACTACCCATCCAGGGTAATGAGAGGGTCCTGCTTAAGGTCCAAATCCAATGCCCAGAATAATAGTTCTTCTGCTCTGCACAGGCTCCACTGAAGTCCTCTGCTTCTTCGTCCTTTCTCCTTACCCCTGCACAACTTTTCTTATCTTGCTTCATCCCTAAAAGGATTCTCCTACTGCTTCCCTTCACCAGGGACTCCAGTAGTTTACCTCTGAAGACCTCCCTACTTCCTTTAGGCCTTATGTCAGAGGTCTCTCCCACAGCAGCTTAGTGTACTCCTTGTAGGTCTCTGTCTACTGTTGCCAGACCTAACTCAACTGACATACAGACACATATCCCCACCACCCTCTGGCTGCGCTCAGCTTGACTTCTTCAGGCTTAACCCAAAAAGGGACTACCCCTTACTTTCCCTTCAACTACAGAATTCCCAGCTCTAATTAAGTAGTGTCTCACTGCTTCACCACCCCACTGGGATCAGTCTTTCTAATTAAACTTCATTATACCCAGCTGGAGTTACTAATTGGCCCTTACGTTGCCAACTCACCAATAAGGCTGAGAGATAGTCATGGGCAAGGCTGAGCCCAGCTCAAAGGGCCAGCCCGTCCATGACATGCCCTAAAGGGGTTTCTTTAAAATACAGTTTTAGAAGTTCTCAAATTTGTTCTGATTGATTGTAACCAAAGAGATGAATTTCAGCCAGTATATCTTGAGTTACAAGTAAGGGGGGCAGAATGTTATTTAAGGCTCATTTGTGCTATTTAAACACAGCTCTACATTAGGCACAATTCCCCAGTGTGCAGAGGGCTGAAAAAATGCTATATGACTTTAAGGGGTGCAGCATAGCTCCACCTACATACCAACCCCCGCTAGGTACATCTGGTGGCAGCCCTGAGTGCAAAGGGTATAATACTGGGCAGCCTTTATGCAGCTTGAACAAGGAAAAAATGCCTCTCTCCCTTCTGCTCCATAGAGCATATATGCAAGCCCTTAGTTTTAAAAACAGGGTTTGCACATGTGCCATAACAGACTCCATTTCAACCCTTAGGTACACTCATGCACTCCAAATGCCTTGTTGGGGTTAAAGAGGTAAAACAGAAGCTCAGTTTAGATCATCATTTTAGGATATATTTTAGGAGGATTTTTAAAGACTGAATTATCTGCACTCACTTAATAGGCTGTCACAGGTCTTTCAAGGTCAGTGATCCATGAACTAAAACAGTCTTTAAGAAATCATATAATACATTAAGGACAATGACTCCAAAGCTGTTATAATAGACTATTGAGCAGATAATTACATATTTATAATGGGGGTTATGGTATTTTATGTCAAGCTTTGTATACGTTTTAGAGACATGATTTTTGTTTTACTATAGAAATAACAAATGAAGTTATGGGTCCTATGCTACCTTCCATTTCAAAAGAAGGGTTATAGGACAACACAGTGGGAGCAAGGGAAAAGTGGAATACCATTGTCCCAGCATGCTATCATAGAATGGTGGAAAAGAGAGAGTACCTCCTTGGGTACTCCATGGGGATGGGGAAGGGACAGGCTATGAACTGAAAGGAGCAGTGCCAGGGGAACATCAGCTCTCCATGAGATTACCTGCTGCACAGCCACATGGAGCTTTGGGACCTAAGTTAATGCTGATGTTGGCAGCATTAAGTTATGCACCATCCCTCCCCATAATATGAACTTGCTATGGAAAAGAAGATCTGAGGGGGAAGCAGCATGGGAGGGCAGCCCATACAAACACAGCTCCACAGGAGCCAGGCTCCTAGAAGGTTGTGTGCTTGGAAACAGTGCAAAGGTACAGGGTCAGAGGTTTGGATGCAGAGCCATCCCTTCCCTTCTTCCCCCAATTTAGTAATAAGAAAACACCACATTTCCAAGTTCAGTTTTCCTGCTCTTTCATAGGAAAATGTGGCCCTAAATTTTTCTTTTTAAATGCTGAAGTAACTTTCAAGCTTTGATTTAAGCCTTCCACCCCTTCTCCCCAAAAAGGAAATTTAGACTTCAGTCTAAGCAAATCTAGGTATTTTACATTAATGCCACCTACCTGTCATTTGTTTCAATTGTTTTGCTTTATTCTCATATGTTTTGTTTGCTGAAAGAGGCAAGTAAAGGTCCCTCACAAAAACAAAACTCCCTTAACATCAAGAAAACAAAAGGAAATTCACTGTGAAGATTAAAAACCTGGCAATGTGTGTGAGAGAGGGACTTCAGAGGGAGTTTTACTTCTATGCTGATTAACAGGAATAGGCCTTTTGCTTACATCACCCCACAAAAACAAGAAATCAAAACCACTGAGAGAGAAAGAGAAATAGTTATTAACTCAGGAATAAGAAAGGGGAAAACTGGGGGAGGGGAGACAGAATATAACAGGGGTTAAGGAAAATTAATCTGCTGCTAGAAGAGAAGGAGATGAAACCTAATTACAAAGTGCCCACTTCAGGCCTGCAGCTGTTTGGCTCTTCCAAAATAAAGAGCCCCAGAAAGGCATTAGGGATAATAATATAAAAGGACACCTGCTGAACTAAAGGAGGTTAGTAGAGAGGCGAGTTGCATAGTAAAAGGTTATGCTGGTGGGGGTTTTTGTTGTTGGGGTTTTTTTTTAATATGTTTTACATCACTCCTGTATATCACAAACAATAATAGTTTGAAGGTGAAAAGCTACTTATGATTTTTAACCTAGAAATCTGAATTTTCTTGCTTTTTCTGATATGCAGCTTTCTATCAGCCAGATTTGCGTATTTCACTTGGCTTGATGGGTCTATATCACTATCTTAACATTAAAGAAAGTTTTCTGTGACTTCAATACTAATCTCACTGCTTTGTAAATCACCTACATTGTAAACATTTTAAGGAAATACAATTTAAAAACAATGCCTGGGATTGCTATGTAATCTCTTTATACTTAATTATGAAAAACGTAATTAAAACTATTAAAATTGATTGCATCCTTTTACAACATTAATCTGTTGTCATTGTTAACCAATTCAGATTCAGTAAATGTGACCTACCATATCCCTAGGGAAAGACCTATTGTAACAGTAAGCAATACATCTCTACACACTTGTAATTCAAAGGCACTGAGGCAAAAACTGTCAAAACATTACTAAAGTCGACAAGGATATATGGTTCATTAGTCTAAGAACTGATGTGTTATGGACCTGTTTGTGATCAGCCTGATGATTTAAATCAAGTTGCAAGTTTATGTAAAAACCTACCAGAACTCTGCCATTAAATTTCGGATCATGGCTTCAACAAAGGCACCTGTAATTGTAGACATTTATCACAAGGTCATAACGAGCATCCTATCATGTCATCTTAATCAATAATCAATTTATAAAATATTACTTTAATTGAAAATCCATAGCTATTTCCCTTGTATTGACTTTGAGGACAAAACTGCAATGTAGCATCAGTGAGCCAGTCTATGCTCATTAACACAGAATTAGGCTGTAAATGATTCAATATTCAAAAGAGGTTAAATGTTGCAGAAAGAGTAATGGGCAGTTGCAAATATCTCTCACTTCTCAGCATTCTTTCTATGCCTTCTTAAACCCATCCAAGCATGCAGGATATTCACTGCTGTGTACAGCAGACAGTGTTATTCTCAAGAGTTTTAAGTGCATTACCTCTTACTGAAGTCTTCATAAGTCACATGACTTTATTCACCTCAGTGTGCTGTTTTTTTAAAATAATGAGCCACCATCAGCATGTAACTGAAGACAGACCGTTATTTGGTGCATGTTTTAGCAATTAGTTTTAATAGAAATCATGAGATTACATATTTGGACTAAAGATTGCTGTTCCACTAGATCATTCTTTATAACAGGTCCTCAGGTACTTCCAATTAAAGGAAATGATTTTCCTATCCCATGAGAATTTTTGAGATTTGAAAAAGTTTCTTATATAAAAAAAAATTCAGATAAACCAGAACAAAAACTTCAGTGTGGGTCAATACAAACGTTTTACTTTCAGAATTTTGAAACATTTCATTTTGACCTTTTTCTACTATAAATTATAGTTAAATTTTGAACCAAAAAACCCCAAACTTTAAAATTTAGAATATGCCAGAATGGGACAATGAATTCCCAACCTGAAAAAAATAAGTTTAGAAATTCAGTAACACTCACCCTTTCCTGTAAATAGTTTCAATGGAGCAGCATTGTCTAGGGAAGAAACCTTTTATCAAAATATTCCCAACCAGCTTTGCCTCCAAAATAAGCAGTCTAAGTTCAGTGCAAGTGCAATTCTGCTCCTGTCTGGTGAATAGCTATATATATTTCTATTTGAAACAGCATTTTGCAGTTCTCTGTTATGTGGGGAAATAAAATCTGATTTTTAAATGTGTTAGATGTAAAATAAACATAGGAAGAATTAGAGAAAAGAGGGGTTGATGGCATAAATGTTCATTGTAAATATAGAGCACTACAAATGGTAAATATATGCCATAGTCTAGTTATATTTGATCCCCAATTAAAAGACAAACAGTAATTATGGGCTATTTAATTGTTCAGTTGCTGTACATATTGTAGATTAGTGTATACAATGTATATATTTTATTAATAATTTCATTCAGAATTGCCGGCACTGAATACTAGATTTTCAGAATCACTCATCTCCCATTTAGATACCAAAATGGAGTGGCCAGATTTTCACCCCGCACCCTCTTTGAGAAAAAGGGGTGCTGCTGAGGACTGAACATCTTTAAAAATCTACCCACTTCATTTTTATACGCTTTTTTAAAAAATCAGCTTGTTTGGATTTTTCTTTTGCTAAACTGGCTAGGGCTTACTTCAGCAATTGCCAGTTTTTCCCTTTTAGAAGCTTTTTGTTCATTTTTGGGAAGTTCTGAATGAAGACAGAAAAAAAGTTTTATTTCGACAGCATATTTACCTTCCTGAAAGAACTGAGTGAGGCATTTCATCATGCACTTCATGCAAAGATTTATTTCACATCCGCACTATCTTTCTAGATTATCCTATATTTGAATGTCTGTTTAGAACAAAGTTGTCAAACAATAGGAAAGTACAGAGAAACCACACCCCTGTTTGTTTTGTAACCCAAACACATACTATATCACACTTTCTTGTCCTCTAAGTCTGTCATGTTCTGCAAAACTTGTAATGTGTAGTAATACTGACATGCATCTGATGTAGGGTGATCAGATAGCAACTGTGAAAAAATGGGAGAGTGGGTGGAGGGGTAATAGGTGCCTATATAAGAAAAAGTCCCAAAAAACAGGACTGTCCCTATAAAAATGGGACTTCTGTGGAGCTAATCTGGTAGAGCTCTCTAAAGGCCAGATTCTGCTGTCCTTTACTCAAGTTGTGTAGTTCTTCTGATTAGAAGGATTTACTCACAGATAGGACTACATAACTAACACAATGATCAAATTCAGGATGAGCTCATGATCTATTGTCTACCCAAACAGGGGTTAAATTCTTTAAACCAAACATTCTACACAGTTCATGCAGATGTTGAGTGTGAGGGGAGGGAGTAAGGATTGTCCCCTCCCTGGTGTGACACATGCAAAGGCTGGGCAGAATTCTAAGTCCTTTCACTCATTTCAGTGCTCAGTGCAGGGACTTCTTCCTCGCAATTATTAGGGACACATTATGTCCCAAGAAAGGTGGGAAAAGAGGCAGAGCCATGACTCCATTCCATCATATACATTAATTGGCCAGCAGTGGGGATGGGGAGGAGTATTTGCACCCCATGAAGAGGTGCACATTCTGGGAAGGCATTCTTTGGACTGTCTCCCAGTGCTCCTTTTGGAATAGTGTGACTCTGTAGGATCCCTTACTCGGAGTGATGTGCGGTGTGATGTTGGAAAAAAAAAATTCAGGATTTGATGCTGCCACCTATTCTCGAGTAAGATTTTACTTAAAGTGTCATTTTCAGCAAATGATTTACTGTCACTTTATGTAATGGCAACCCAGGGCTACCTGTACCATTGCTTTTACACATAATAGTAACACTGCACTTCAGGTTTCCCCACAACATGAAAAGTTCACTGGCCAGTGTTGCAACTGGCAGCTTTGCTACTTCCAAGGCCCAGTGGCAAATACATGTATGCTGCCTATGACTGAGAGATTTCAGATAGTCTGGGGCACAGTAATTCCTTGCTTAACATTGTAGTCATGTTCTTGAAAAATGTGACTACGCAAAACGATGTTAAACGAATCCAATTTCCCCATAAGAATTAATGTAAATGGGGGGGTTAGGTCCCAGGGACATCTTTTCATCTTTTTTGCCAGACAAAGACATTATATACATATCCAGTATACATTTTAAACAAGTTCTAATCAGAGGATTGTCTGAGGCCCTGCTCAAAGGTTCCCTGAGCTTCTCCTAAAGCAACCGTGTTGATATCAAGTGGGATATTTCCCTGGGAATGCCTTGCTGCTAAATGATGAACCAGCACTCGGCTGAGCCCTCAAGGGTTAACACGTTGTTAATGTAGCCTCACACTCTACAAGGTAGCACCGAGGGAGGTAGGAGACACAATAGACACAAAACAGCAGGGGCTACAAACACTTCCCTGCAGAAACTGAGCTGATGATGAACCCACACTATCCTGCTGGAGCGCACCACTCCCCCTCCGCACAGCACATGTACGGCTGCACAGGCACCGACTTTTCAGAGTTTATTTACACACCTTGTACTTTTGCCTGTTTGTACCAAATGAAGTTATTGTTACTGCATTTATGCAAGTATTTTTCTTTTGGGGGTTACTACTTTGCATCTGTCAATTGTAGCAGAACACACACACACACAGAGTTGAAGAATAAATAGGGTTTGTTTTGAGGTGTATCACCATTTCAGAAGACAATCAAAAATCTTGTCTTCTTTAAAGTAGTACAGGATACTGTGCATCCATACTGGCCTTTGATTCCCTGGCTGAAGTGTAAGAAGTTACACTTAAAGTTACACAATAATTCAGAATGGGTCTGATCATACTGATCCATACAATTCAATGATAAAACGCCCCTTCACTTCAGTGGTGCAGGATTGAGCCCAGTATGAACTTATACTGAGGCACATCACCATAAGCAAGCTATTACTTTAAGATATAGCTCAGAAAAAAAATACTATATGCTCCAATAACTTTCATATGATAGACTGGATCACGCAAGAAGTTCTTCATATCTGGGTTCACATGGAAGTGTTTTAGTGTCAGTTGTTAGATTCTCATATAAGCAAGTTTTTATTATGATTTGAGTTCATGATTTAAACAAACACATTATCTGAAAGCAAAATTTAGTTTAAGCCTCCAGGTTTCCTTTGGTTTTGAAACCCAGATGAGGCAATCACATATAAAGTAATTTTAATAAATCTGCCCACATTTGCTCAGATGCTTCATGAACTTTCATGGCTCTGTCAAATAACTTAGCATGAGTTTTTAGTGAAAACCCAAACCAGCAGAGTTTCCGTGTGGTTTCTGGCTTTGATACAAACATTTCACACAGCTCCAGTTCAGTCCAAGCAACAGAGCCATGAATACTAGTAATAACAGTCCAAAAGAGTTAATATTACTATTTAACATGTCACATTGTAAGATTTCTTAATAATTAAACAACATCGCATATTTGATGGAGATGAATACTGGATGAAATTTAAGTGTAGACACTCCAAATAGAAATACATGAGTAAACATTTGCCACAGTTAACTGAAGGCTGCAAATATATTTTTCCACTGTTGCTTAGATCAAAGCAGAAATTTGCAGATTTTATCAATTTCAAAATGGAATACTGAAAATGTTAAATCACAATGCAAAACTTTGGATGAAAATGATGGGATTCCCCCCTGCCTATTTTCTACCCCCTCCACAAAAAAAATAATTTAAGAGAAGATCTAGATGATAATTTTCATAAACACTTGTTCTAAAACAGATGGAAAATATGTTTGTCAAGTTCCCTTTTAGTATTCTGTGGTTTGCTGATAATTTAATCATTTGCATTATCTGTCTCATATGAACCTTGGTGTATTGAATAAATATACCAATTAAAGTTGTCTACCTGCCTGGTGTAGCCTTTTAACAATTATAATTACATACAACAGCCTTATTTTTCTCCACAGGAAACAAATTCATGATATAAATATGTAAGTACAATAATTCAATGGCTTACCTGAAGCCCCCAGATTTTCATTCTAAAGGGAGAAAAATAAATTCATTATTTTTGATTGCTGTAAAATGTATTGTGCTTTGGCAAACAGTTGCTTAAATATGTAGCAAACAATGTTAAATCATACTATACAACATATGCAAGATTAGAATCAAATGCAGGCTGCTGTGCCCAAAGGTTCCTAGGGATGGTAGATTATGCTTGTACTGCTACCCTTCTCTGGGATTTCTATGAGGGAACAAACTTTGAGGCTATGTCTTCACTATAGCGTTAACTCTCCTTAAGTTAGCTTAGCTCTCAAGTGAGAGAGGCCACATTGTGAAATAACATTTGAGCAGCACAAGGTGATTGTGTTAGCACAACTCATGTCAGCTGCTAACTCCTGGTATAACTACATCCTCTGGCCCACCAGCCAACTTGAGTTAAAAGCCTTACCATGCTCAAGTGAAGGGTTGGCAGGGTGGGACTCAATTTAGGCGCAACACTCAAGATAAGACATACATATGACCAGAGCTCCTTTAGTTCATCCCCTCAATGCCCTATCTACATGCCCTCCCCAGACAGTGCCACTCACTTTGGGGGCTGTGCTAACCAGTTCCAAACCTTCTGTTGGACTGAAGGTTGTGTGCATCTTATGCTGCAGCAACAGTGGGCTTTCTGCAATGGGGGGGCTGTTCCTGCTGGTATAGCCCAGGGCTCAAATCAAGTTCAGAGTCAGATATTTTAGAACTGAAACAACTTAAAAATGTCCATGGACATATTTATTATCAGACTATTTATTTACAGTATCTGGTAACAAAAGATATTTGCTACACATTAATTTAGACCAGGATGTCCAACCTGAGGCCCCCTAAGGCTCTACATTGGGGCACCTGTGTGTATGTTAAGAATAAATTTTGTATTTATTAAATTAAAACGCGCTCCCTGAGCTGTGCCCTCTGATTTTTAAACTGAAGTTAGAATCGGACTTGTTGCTATCGGGAGGAGATAAGGTCACCACTTCCCCCACAGCTCCTGGAGCAGCTGTAGTGTGAGCCAAAGGCGATTGAGTGTTCACCGTCCTATCCTGCTGCAGTACTCAGCAGTTCCCCTGGGAGGAAGGAAAGTCACTCTGGGTGCCCTATTGCATACTTTCCTTCCAGGCTATGGAAGCCCATGGAGAGCAGATAGGCACTCAAATGGCTTTAACTGAGCTTGGACTACTCATAGGGAAGGATAACCACCTTCCCCTACACAGCCACCCAAAGCAGCCCAGGAGAAGCTGAGAACCAACAACCAGATATAGTTCTGTGCTACTGTGCTCTAGTTCAGGTTACAGAGGCCATACACGAGCTGAGGACAGATATAGCGCAGTGTACTCTAGCCACTCCCCCTTCCAATGCCAACATGCCTCCTGTGCCAGGAGATGTGGGAAGAGAAGCAGGGGAACTGACTTCTTCAAGCGTACACCACTGGGAAGTCACCCAAACAGAGGAATTGTAGGAGGTTTCTGCAGTGGAAGGGGAACAGATTTTGACTCTGGCTAAAATTATTCAACAACTCTGATTTAGATGTTAGTTATCATGTATGCCTTTTATGAAGTAGAGAAAAAGGTTTACCTGAATATGGATCGTAGGAATAGCCCTGGTACAAAACCAGGCAAGGAAGGAGTTTAAAACCTTGATTCAAACAGCCAAAGACCCCTGCCAAAGCTGCTAGAATTGCAATGAAATGGAGCCATCTGACAACTTGGCTGTGTGTAGTCTACTAACAAAGGTCAGGGAATTAGAAGCATCTCTGTGGAGGCTACAGATCAGCCCCCCCTCCGCCCTTTGCCTCCTCTGATAAGGAATAAAACCAGAGAAAAGAAAAAGGTTGAAGAGAGTGTGATTGTGAGAGAGGAGAGAACACATGGTTGTTCTTTCTGGCTTTTTATGGAGACTAACTGAAGAAAGGTAATTTCCTCTATATTTAAGTATGACTCTGGTATAAGCTTGGTCTGGGGATAAAGAATATGATTCATTTATTAGCTTTGTATGATAGTGCCCTCCGTTCAGGCACCCTTTTTGCAGATGGTGGATAGTTTACCACTTATAATTTGGACCAGGATAGAAAAAAGCCTTTACTTTCAGCCACATTTGCTCTCAGCTCCTATTAAAGTCCATGGCAGGGAACAGGCCAGAGCATGGCATTTTTTCAGAGTTTGAACCTCAGTTAAAGAAATGGGGAGGATACTTCAGCAGTTCCTGTTCCCTATTCTGCTTGTAAATAACTTTCAGTCCTGGAGTGCTTGAAACCTGCCTTGCCCATGCAAATCCCATTGTGCTGCTGGCACTGCTCCAGCTTGCCTCCCATGAACTTTTTACTTTTTGTTTTTGTTTGTTTTTAATTGTGGAATTCATACCTAACAATTGAGAAAACGAAAACTACTGCTTTTACCACGTTCCTCTCTCTTTAATGAGTATCTTATACTTTTACTTCCTGCTATTCCTCAGCTGCTATTTACTATTCTCTCCAGTCAGTGAGTTTAGCAAGCAAAAAATAACCTGTTAACAAATTTCATCTCTTAGCAGTGATACAGTTGCTGTCAGAGCAATCAGCATGGGAACACCTAAATGTGGTGGAAGGGCTTCCTTATTGATCACTATAAAAACACACAAAAAAATGTGAACTCTGAAAATCCATTTACAGGCACAGATGTAATTTTTAAGTACACCTTGTTGATATTAGGCTTGATTTGAATGGAGTATTCTTTTTGTTCAAGGACATCCATTACAGAACATACATATTAAATATTTACCTTACAGTTCAAGTGGATAAACTTGTTTTCAGATATGATCTTTTTCTGTACTGTATACCTAGTAATATGTGATCCCCAATCGCTGTTATTGTCAAATTATTTTTCAGACTAATTGATACATAACATAGATGAAGTCTTCATTCTTTTTCTGAGTATAAAACTAATAAAAGGCTACTATACTCTTTAATACATTTAAACTTTTGGGTAATTAGGGAAAGTATTTTGAATAAGAGTCAACATATATTTTAAGATCATTCACCAAACCAGACATTTGCTATAATCAAGGATTCACCTCATTACATGGGGCTGAATATTTTGTAATACAATTTGCACTATGTGAAAAAATGCTCAGTAGGTGTTCAGAATGAAATCGCTTATAGGTGCACTTATATCTTAAAGTGTATTGTTTGCAAATAAATGCACTGGCTGTGATACTTCCTAGTAACATCTTGGATTATTAAATGTGAAAGTGGTTTTAAAAATATCAAAAAATCAAGTTCGTACTCTTATTAGCATTATTTCTGAAAAGCAAAGCTAATCAGACACACACTTGGCCCGACTTGGTAATGTTTCAAATGAATTTAATCTATTCATTTAACTCTCCAGATTGAAATAAAATGGCGGAAAGGAGGGGAAAGAGACGGGATTGTGATGGCCTATAACTACTGTAAGAAATCTCATTGTGTATTAGATCTTTTCCCTAATGAATGTAAGACAATAGCTGTTTATTGAGAAAACACTTATTGGCAGTATTTATACTATGAATAGCTCATTGCCCTTACAAATATTAATGGCTATTTTGATTGAGCTATTTGTGTATAGTTCATGCATTTTGAATGTGATTGACAAATTAGTATCGGTGAAAGTTTTTCCCATTAGCAGGATTAAACTGAGAAATTGCTTTTCTTGCAGTGTAATCCTTGTAGTTATTGTGTAAAATCCTTTTTGTATTACCTGTCCTAGTTTTTTCTAAAAATTAAAATGAAAGAAAACAATTTTTTCTGCTCACATAATTCTATTTCTATATATTCTTGGGCTACACAAAAGAAAATCAGTTTCACGGTTGCCTAATGTACAGATTCTCAGTGCTGCAATATTTAGCTTACTGCTGAGAGGGGGTAATTATATGTTTAGAGACAACTGTTTCACATGTGAATTAAAAAAAAAACACATTGAAACTATTGGAATTAAGTTTTGGAGGGAAAAGTAAACTTGTCTAAATTAAAGTAAAGTAAAAGCCAATCTTGAGGTAAGTGTCCTTGGGAAACTAAAAGAAAAGGAGGACTTGTGGCACCTTAGACTAACCAATTTATTTGAGCATGAGCTTTCGTGAGCTACAGCTCACTTCATCGGATGCAATGCTGTAGCTGTAGCTCATGAAAGCTCATGCTCAAATAAATTGGTTAGTCTCTAAGGTGCCACAAGTACTCCTTTTCTTTTTGCAAATACAGACTAACACGGCTGTTACTCTGAAACTTGGGAAACTAACCCACTCTAAGTGCTTTACATTCCAAACACCTCTGAAGAATGTATGAACCACTGAATAGTCCCATGAATTGGGAAAGCACTTTTGATGTAGCTCCTACAACACATCATAAGCCATTTTCGACATGTACTAAATGGCACACTATTGATACCCACCATGTGAATACATCTACCGAAAGAAAAACCTACTAGTCCATCAAAAAGTAAAATCTAATAGGAAACTGATTTGCCAAATAAATATACTGACTACATGTGAAAACAAAACATAGTTAACAGTATAGTAATCTCCACTGAAATGAACACCCATTATGAGAACACACAATACTTGTGGCGGGGAGAGGAAAATGTGATAGAACTCAACATCCCATCCTACTAATTATCTCAGGGTAGAAGACTGGCAGGAGTTCGCAGGGACACTGAATCTGAGTTAATGCATTGGATCAAGGAAGTTCCTTTGTGCCTAGGGTGACCATATGTCCTGTTTTGGCAGGGACAGTCCCTTTTTAAGCCCTGTCCTGGCCATTCCACCTCCCCCTCCCAAAAAAGTGGGCTTTTGTCCCATTTGCTCTTGCTGACTTGATCAGCTGGCAAGAGGAAATGGGACAAATGCCCACTTTTGTCAAAAAAGTGGGATGTGATACGGGGGGGTGAGCAGAGATACCAGCCCCATACAGTTTATCATCAGGAGAAGAGAGTATATCCAGGCACAAGGACTCATAGGAGTTCGTTGATGGTGAGTTGGGTGTTGCTTGCCCGGGAAACTGAGCAGGTTCTCTCACTAACTCGTGCTTGCAGAGATCTGAAGATTTCAGTCAAAATATTTTTCCTACAAAATATTTTTAATCCAATGTTAAATCAAAGATTTTTTTTATCCAAATTTTTCAACAAGGCATGGGCTTATATCACTGCTTGACAGATTGTTGTTAGATTGACCCTGTTGGGTAAGCTTGAAGTGCATTGTATTTGTTGGGTGTCACTGTAGTCTACTGAGATAGCGCTAACATAATGTAAGCTGGTGGAGTAATGCTGCCACTGTGCATCAGTAAAGTCCTTTGTGATATTCTCAAATTTAACATGACACCACAAAAATGAGGCATATCTTCACGACATGATCTTTATTAGCTTTTGACGGCTTTTACCAATATATTTCAGAGATAAGCATGTATATTTTAAAAAGATAAATTTACTTGAAGCTCCACACCAATTTCATACTGTGTTAAATTTGGACCTATGAAGAGCTGAACAACTTTGGGGAAGATTATAATGTAGCAAACTGAAGTGAAGCGTAGGGGAACCTTTTGTAGTGATAATCAAGGTGGGCCATTTCCAGCAGTTGACAAGAATGTCTGAGGAACAGTGCGGGGTGCAGGTGGGGGGAATAAACATAGGGAAATAGTTTTACTTTGTGTAATGACCCATCCACTCCCAGTCTCTATTCAAGCCTAAGTTAATTGTATCCAGTTTGCAAATTAATTCCAATTCAGCAGTCTCTCCTTGGAGTCTGTTTTTGAAGTTTTTTTGTTGAAGCATTGCAACTTTTAGGTCTGTAATCAAGTGACCAAAGAGATTGAAGTGTTCAATGGTAACACCCATTGTTTCATGTTCTCTATGTATATAAATCTCCTCACTGTATTTTACACTGAATGCATCCAACGAAGTGAGCTGTAGCTCACGAAAGCTTGTGCTCAAATAAATTTGTTAGTCTCTAAGGTGCCACAAGTACTCCTTTTCTTTTTGCGAATACAGACTAACACGGCTGCTACTCTGAAACCTGTCATTATGCAAGGTACTGAATTTAGCCGTATGGAGTGGAAATCTATCAACTTCATGAAAAAACTCATACAGATACAGACAGACATCATCTTCCTTTCCAAATGCAAACAGATGGACATCGTACCAAAAGGACTGAAGGTAAAAAGTCCATTACAATCTACATACCACACAGACTATGCTGACAGCTTGTGCCACACGCTCTCAAAGAAACTGCGGAACCACCTGATCAACATCCTCTACAGCAAACAGAGAAAGATTAAGAATGAGCTCTCAAAACTGGATACTCTGATAAAAAAAAACAACCTTCCACACAAACTTCCTCGTGGCTGGACTTTACAAAAACTAGACAAACCATTTACAACACACACTTTGCTTCTCTACAAAAGAAAAAGGACACTAAACTATCTAAACTACTACATGCCACAAGGGGCCAGAACAGTGGTTCCCCTAACCCACCAGCAATATTGTTAATCTATCCAACTATACTCTTAGCCCAGCAGAAGAATCTGTCCTATCTCGGGGCCTCTCCTTCTGCCCCTCTACCCCCACAAACATGATACAGTTCTGTGGTGATCTAGAATCCTATTTTCAACATCTCCGACTCAAGGAATATTTCCAACACACCTCTGAACAACATACTAACCCACAGAGACCTTCCTACCAAGACTACAAAAAGAAGGATTCTGGGTGGACTCCTTCTGAAGGTCGAAACAACAGACTGGACTTCACTTAGAGTGCTTCCACCAACGTGCACGGACTGAAATTGTGGAAAAGCAGTATCACTTGCCCCATAACCTCAGCCGTGCAGAACAAACTGCCATCCACAGCCTCAGAAACAACTCTGACATCATAATCAAAAAGGCTGACAAAGGAGGTGCTGTCGTCACTATGAATAGGTCGGAATATGAACAAGAGGCTGCTAGGCAGTTCTCCAACACCACTTTCTATAAGCCATTACCTTCTGATCCCACTGAGAGTTACCAAAAGAAACTACACCATTTGCTCAAGAAACTCCCTGCAAAAGCACAAGAACAAATCCGCACAGACACACCCCTGGAACTCCGTCCTGGGGTTTTCTATCTGCTATCCAAGATTCATAAACCTGGAAATCCTTGACACCCCATCATCTCAGGCACTGGCACCCTGACAGCAGGATTGTCTGGCTATGTAGACTCTCCCCTCAGGCCCTACGCTACCAGGAAAAGTCCCAGGAGTTCTTTAAGGAAGACAGTGATTGGCAATTTGGTTTTATACTATACAGTGTACACTATACAGGATTGTCTGGCTATGTAGACTCTCTCCTCAGGCCCTATGCTACCAGCACTCCCAGCTATCTTTGAGACACCACTGACTTCCTGAGGAAACTACAATCCATTGATGATCTTCCTGAAAACGCCATCCTGGCCACTATGGATGTAGAAGCCCTCTACACCAACATTCCACACAAAAATGGACTACAAGCCATCAGGAACAGTATCCCCGATAATGTCACGGCAAACCTGGTGGCTGAACTTTGTGACTTTGTTCTCACCGATAACTATTTCACATTTGGGGACAATGTATACCTTCAAATCAGCGGCACTGCTATGGGTACCCGCATGGCCCCACAGTATGCCAACATTTTTATGGCTGACTTAGAACAATACTTCCTCAGCTCTCGTCCCCAATGCCCCTAATCCACCTGCACTACATTGATGACGTCTTCATCATCTGGACCCTTGGAAAAGAAGCCCTTGAGGAATTCCACCATGATTTCAACAATTTCCATCCCACCATCAACCTCAGCCTGGACCAGTCCACACAAGAGATCCACTTCCTGGACACTATGGTGATAATAAGCGATGGTCACATAAACATCACCCTATACCGGAAACCTACTGACCACTATTCCTACCTACATGCCTCCAGCTTTCATCCAGACCACACCACACGATCCATTGTCTACAGCCAAGCTGTACGATACAACCTCATTTTCTCCAAGCCCTCAGACAGAGACAAACACTGACAAGATCTCTATCAAGCATTCTTACAAGTACAATACCCACCTGCTGAAGTGAAGAAACAGATTGACAGAGCCAGAAGAGTACCCAGAAGTCACCTACTACAGGACAGGCCCAACAAAGAAAATAACAGAACGCCACTAGCCATCACCTTCAGTCCCCAACTAAAACTTCTCCAATGCATCATCAAGGATCTACAACCTATCCTGAAGGACGATCCATCACTTTCACAGATCTTGGGAGACAGGCCAGTCCTTGCCTACAGACAGCCCCCCAACCTGAAGCAAATACTCACCAGCAACTTCACACCACACAACAAAAGCACTAACCCAGGAACCTATCCCTGCAACAAAGCCCATTGCCAATTGTGTCCACATATCTATTCAGGGGACACCATCATAGGGCCTAATCACATCAGCCACACTATCAGAGGCTCGTTCACCTGCACATCTACCAATGTGATATATGCCATCATGTGCCAGCAATGCCCCTCTGCCATGTACATTGGCCAGACCAGACAGTCCCTATGCAAAAGAATAAATGGACACAAATCAGATGTCAAGAATTATAACATTCAAAAACAAGTCGGAGAACACTTCAACCTCCCTGGACACTCAATAACAGACTTAAAAGTGGCAATTCTTCAACAAAAAAACTTCAGAAACAGACTCCAACGAGAGACTGCAGGACTGGAATTAATTTGGAAACTGGACACCATCAAATTAGGACTGAATAAAGACTGGCAGTGGATGGGTCATTATAAGAGCTAAAAACTAATTTTCCCATGCTAATTTCCCCCCTATTGTTACTCACACGTTCTTGTCAACTGTTTGAAATTGGCCACCCTGATTACCACTACAAAAGTGATTTTTCCTCCTGCTGATAATAGCCCACTTTAATTGAATTATCTCATTAGAATTGGTAAGGCAACTCCCATCTTTTCATGTACTATGTATATGTATATATATATATATATATATATAATCTTCCTACTGTATTTTCCACTGCATGCATCTGATGAAGTGTGTCTTAGCCCACAAAAGTTTATGCCCCAATAAATTTGTTAGTCCCTAAGGTGCCACAAGTACTCCTAGTTGTTTTTTCAGTAGTACAGTCACCCCTCAAAACCATACTGGGTCCTCACTGAATAATCAACATCACTTCATGCAAGATGGTATTCCTAGAACATCTATTTAAGGAGAGACCCAGCTCAACCCTACTCAGCATGTAAAATCTGATTGGATCACAGTAGAAGATGGCATGGCAACAAACTAATTAACTTGTCTTCACCAGTCACTCAGCAACTAGGATTCCCAAAATTCTAAAGCATTCTTATTTTGCTGCAAAGCAGTTTATATAGCTCTTGTGCTGTCTGTCTCCTGAGCAAAATGGATGAGAGGACTTGTCAGCTTCTCTTTATGGTTCTCTCACCCATTTTACTAAGGTCAGTTCTGAGAGATATTACTGATGGGCTGCTTATTGTTAATTATTTATACAAGGTCCTTTACTGGATTTGTTCAGACATTGTTGAGGGATCATAAACAAAAAATAATGGCAAAAAAAGGCAGTATGTACTAGCAAAGGAAGGAAGGAAGAAAGGAAGGAAGGAGGGAAATGTCTAGTGGGTTTTTGAATGGACTGGGGTCAGGTCTTGTTCTATTTAACATCTTCATTAATGACCTTGGAGAGGGGATAGCAAGATTTTTATGAACTTTACAGAAGATACTATATTGAGAACTGTAGGAAACACCAAAATGACAGAGAAGTAAAAGGAACAGAGAGAGAAATTAGAAATATGACAGAAAATAAGGTAATAAGACTCACTGTAGAACAATGCAAGCTAAAACATCTGGTGAAAAATAATCCAAGACACTGATATTCAATGCGAGGAAAAACCTTTCAAAGCAATAATCACAAAAAAGATTTAGGAATGAAATGGGAAAAAAATGGACACACACGTTTACAATATAGCAGCAATAAAGGCCAATGGAATTTCAAGATGCATACATAAAGGAAGCATGTCCCAGAGCAGAGAGGAAATCTATACAACTATATACCTGTATATTTATATGGCTCTGGTGTGCCTACACCTGGATTATTACATTCACTCTGGATAACTTTTTACCAGAAAGATATTGACGAATTGGAGGAAGATCAGAGAAGAGCAAAAAAAAAGATATGATTAGGGGGTGATGAAGTGATTGATTAGTAAGATTATAATCTATAGCTCACTTAAGTGGTGTGACTAACGGGGCATCCAATACAGGGCTACAAATATTTGAAGGACGTCATCTCTAACAAAGGAGAGGAAATCTTTTAACATATTTAAGGGAGAGTACCAGTAATACTGGGAATAATACGATAAAAATAGGACAGGGAAACGTTGGGCAGAATATCAGGAAAGACTTACTAATAGTAAAATACATTAGCCTGGTGAATAATCTCCCAAGAGAATTTGTAGAACTCCATCACTTGCAGCACTTAAAACTAGATTAGGCAAAGCATTAGAATGCATAATGTACAGAAAAATCCTGTTTTGGTAGGAGATGGTCCAGATAACTTAATAAATCTTTTTCATCTCTAGAATTTATTATAATAAGGAAATTATTCAAACTGCATATAACTATTAATACAATGCAAAAAAACCCAAAACCTTATTTGTGATGAGTAATGAATTCTTTATAAAATAATCAAGTTTTTTAGTTAAAAAAAAAACATAGCAAGCACAGATATCTGGTACATAGATTCATTTGTAACATAGCTCTGAGTCTGGAATAAAGGGAATTGAATATTTAGGGGCTACATTTTCCTTAAAGACTCCAACTACAAAATGATGTCACATCTTCCTATAAATCAATCCTTAAACATTGTATCCTGTTATGTGATCCCCTAGAGCCTGATTTAGATTAAAATAGATATTACACAATGGGCTCTCTCTGTGCAGCATAAAATACTTATATCAGAAAACTCATATGCAGTATCATCAAGTTTATACATCAATCAGTTATCTTACAGTAGGTCATGGGCATGAAGGACATTGTCTTTCAGATATGTTATGACCAATGCTGCTAACCTGGAGATAGTTTTGTTGTTGGTTCTTATGACCTGGACACCTTCCCGTTATTAACTCATTTCACCAATCTACAAGCTCATTTCACCCATTCCACATTACAGCTGTCAGATAATGCTTTTCGGTGAATACTCTCTACTAACCTGGGCCATATTCAATCCAGTAAACTAGAGATTAAATGTTTTGTAACTCATTAGAAATGCATAGAGCTATCTAGCTCTTTTTTTAGTATCAATAGATAAGTAAATCATGTACTGTGGAATTAAGAATCTGAAAAGCTTCAGACCCTGATATGGATCCATGGATATGAATGCCTAATGTCATTGGATACAGTACTCTCTATGGATGCCTAAAGAGACCAAGATAGAAAAACTGTTCTTTCTGTAAGAGTTTTAGTATTGAACAGTATTAACAGAAACTGTCCAAAAAGTTTCTGGGAGAATGGGAATAGATGGACTACAACACTTTAGAATATTAGTTTCAAACAGTCACGCTTTTTAAATTCATGGCTATGAGAGACAACATGGTCCCTGGTGAACATGGTGAACAGGACCCTGTCCGGGAGTCAGGAGACCTCAATTCTAGTTCTAGTTGTGCTGTGTGACCTTAGGCAAGACAGTTCTTCTATCTGTGCCTTTGTTTCCCCCCTTGTCTTTCTTATTTCTTTACATTGCAGGCGTTTTAGGACAGGGACTGCCTCTTACTGTTTGTTTGTACAGTGCCAAACAAAATAAGGCCTGAACCTCAGATGGAGTCTGAAGGCATTGCCACACTACATTTTTTATAATGTAAATATTATTCTGTATGATTTGTTAAACACTGAAAATAAGGTGTTTATTTTGCAATACACAAAGACAACTCTTTCCCTGAGGCACTTAACGTTTGCAAGCCCACCACAAATAAGAAGAGTCACACTGGATGATACACAGGAAGTGTTAACTTAGATGTTTCAATGTTTTAAGACTGCTTTTAAAAAATGTGTCACTTCTGTCTTTGTCATTCACAAAGTTCAGATGAACACATTCAGAATGTATGCAACAAGCCATATACTGACTTCATATTTCAGTCAAGATGTAAGCCCCTTCTTGAGTCAATATGTCTTGATGTTCACCTCAATAGAGTCAATATCTGCATTTTATAGCACCATAGATCCAACAATATGATTAGATCATACGTAATTTGTCAATTTTTTCCACAAGATTAGAAGGCTCTTACTATAGGTCCTGATCCAAAGCCTAATGATATCAATGGGTGTTTTTCCATTGATTTAAATGGGCTTTGGATCAGGCCCAGAATGTACTTTTGCTATTCTTTTAATTTTTTTACATTTACAGGGTGGGAAAGTCTTCCTTTTAATATTGTCTTTTGGAAGGAATTAGGAATCTTACTGCTGCTTCTCTTCTTATTTTATGATTGAAAGGAATAAATACATAAATGTTCTAATTCCAACTTGACCTAGAAAAGCAATGTAAATTTCTCCTAAAATATTGTTTTATAGTTTATCATAAGTTTATAATAATTCATTTGTTAAAATAGACTTGCTAATGATGGGCTAACTATACTTTATTTAAAAGTTTTTTGTGTTTTGCTTTATTTTCTCAGTACGTTATGAAAAATTTCATAAGTAGTCTGATGACAATGTTTCCACCCACTCTGTCCCACTGATGGATCCTATAGCGTGGGAAAATTCTAGTGTTCTCATTACATGATTGACATATTCAGTTTCTCTGAGATTGTACTGAGTGCATCAGTATTTCAGTCACCTTCTGGCATGTTCCATTTAATAATTTAGTGGTGAGTGGCTCAGAGCCACTCATTTCTTCTCCTAACGGAAAGTGAGATGGTATTAGGAAAGTAGTTACTACAGGAAAATGAAAGTGCTCCAGAATATAGGTTCTATAAGAGACAGTGTTCTTTTAAAGGTCTCATAAGGCTTAAAATATATCATGTATAATGTTCTACCATATATAGTGTGTCAATACCCTCTAGTGGATGCACCAGCCTGTGAGTATATCACCTGTATTAGCTGGCATACAAAACTCTAGGAGACTCTTGGTTTGCCTAAAGGAGATTTTCCTTTATCTCATGTGGCAGAGGCCTGTGATTTTGGAAATGAAGGTCCTGATTTCTATTTTCCATGCAACTACCCCTGTGGTTGAGTTGATGACTATGGTGTCATGACCAAAGGAGAGGAAATCTTTTAACACCCACACACGAGGTCGATTTCAAAACCCTGGACTATACATAGAGTGATTGAAAAAAATACGGTGCAAGAGTTTGAGTCCAATCTGACACGCAAAGTCAGAGATTAAAACATACCTTGACAAATCTGCAACTGCACTGGCACATATATGTTTGCAGGTGCAGTTTTCCAACTTTCCAATATTGTATACACTACTGTTAACACACACATGTGAGGTAACAACTGAGCCTGAGAACTAACTCTCCTTGAACAATGCTTAAGTTCTTTTTTATTTGCAAGTCTAAAAAGTATCACCTATTATTATAGAGTACCTATATGCCTAAGTGTTAAGCTCAGAAATCACACAAGGGGGGAAGCTTCCATCTGACACACTGTGAGTTAGACAGAAATTTCCATTGTCACTGGAGTGGAAGAATTAAATTGATCACCTTATGTAGCTAGCATTCTGAAATGTTAACATTTTCTTCAGTTCCAAGACAAAAGTCTTTGTGAATTAATGGATCTCCTGCAGCTTATATTTAATCATTTACTATCAACCAGTATAGAGGAAAAGAGTACCTATTATACTGAACTATGAACAGGTGCTTGTCAGCTGTTGTAGAGCCAGAATTCTGCATAGCATTTACTGGGAATACTGCATGTATTTCTAAAATTAGAAGCTGGGTCTGCATAATGGTAAGAGATTGTACTCCTGTTTCTAGGGAAATCCAAGTTGAGAAATTCAAGATCTTCAGTTTCAAACCTGTAAGCAAAGCATTAGAATTTAGCTGTGTATTTGTTTGAAAATGAGGGCCCGCTAAGCTGAAGAAAGCTTCTGGCTTTGCCAAATGTCCCCAGCAAAACTTAAAACTGTCTTGAAAGTTAAATATTTTTGAAAAATATGTGCAATGCAAGTTATTTCTCTCTGTTAAGGTACAACTAGAGACAAACTGAGATCAGGGCCCCATTGCGCCAAGCACTTTAAGAGACAATCCTTGCCCCGACAAGCTTACAAGGTAAGAAGCATCCAATTTAAAAACCACTCAAAATTCCTTCTCGTCCATTCTTTTGCAAAATTTTCCATATATAAAACATGTCCCAATTTCTTTATAAAACTAACCTCAAACTTAGGTCTTATGAAGCCATGTTGCACTGAAACCATTGCAAATCTATTATCAATATAGTGCCAAAACAGTGCCAGGTGCTTTACAGAGACTAAGAAAACAAGATCCCTTCCCTGAATGGTTTTCAGTCTAGATAAACATAATTCAGATAAAGGGTGGGTTGTCACACAGAAAAGCAAAGTGCACCATCCTGTAAATTCCATTTTTGATTATACATTAGAGACCTGAGTGAACAATCTGTAACAAATAGCTTATTTGAAGATGCAGATCTCTTCTCACCAATGTGAGGGGCTAACACCCTGCGCAGACAGGCAAAATTATTTTTTCTGCAAGCTCAATCTGCGTCTTCTCAACACCAGCTTGATAGTATAAAAAGGCCTGGCACGTCACTCTATAAGGCAGAGCAAACTGGTACATAGAGAGGTGTTCTGCAGGAAGAATACAAGAGAAGGTTTAAACTGAGGCTTGACTCCTGCTGTACTTTAGTTAAAAATTAGAACAAGCTGGAAAGCATTTTTTTTAAATTATGAAATTTTCAAGGAAGTTACTGTTTGTCAATTTCATTTCAACAAAAATGTTCCAAAGACTTGGAATTTTGGACACTAAGACTGAGATCCTCAAGGGTATTTAGGTGCCTAATTTGATTTCAGGGGGAGTTAGGTACCTATTACCTTTTTGAGGGTCTGGGTCTAAGCCAGTAACTATGTTGTAGATTTGTGAGCACTGAGGGTCTCATCCCATTCACAGATGCTACCTACATAATAACAATAACAATAAGAATTTCACAAATAGATCATTGTTATCATATGTCAGATTTTTCTCCATACAAGATAGTTGTTTCACATCACTTCTAATCAAATGCTTTGCTAAAAGTAAGGTTATGAAGAGAACGGATAAATAATGAAGCAGCAAACAAACACTCAAGATACAAAGAAAGCCACCACACTGTGGACCACACAGGATCTGCAGAGCTAATAAAACTGACCACAGTAAATGTTGAGGTTTACTTTGGTGTCTCAATGATGAAAACCAATTTGTAATAAAATTACCTATAATTAAAGGGCAAAATTCCCATAGGAATATTTTTATTTTATCCCCCTGGAAGCAGCAAGCTTTTCAGATCTAGCCTCCATAATAATAATCTCTGATTGAATGAATAGCAGAATGACATTTAAGCAGCAAAAAAGAAAATAAATCCATAGAAGAAGAGAGATGGAATAACATGAGATATTTCATTAGTCTACTATAGGTAATTATCATTGTTTTATTTATTATACACATTTGTAAGGCTGCAGTAATCGTCACGGTCTGTTGTTTTTGGTTGTTTTTATTGAAAAAACCTCTCAACCAGTTTTTTGTTTACTATTATATATATTTATTTATTTATTATCAAATGTACATAACATATTGTATGTATATGGTAGTTGAAGAATACAAATTTTTATTTCAGATTTATTTTTCCACTAGCAAAGCTATAGTATAATAAAAACTAAATATATAATTTTTAAAAAAAATTCTTCGTCCAAAGCTTCACTATGCCAGGTTTTTTAACCTCTTATAAACCCCTTAAAATGGGTAATAATAAATAAACAGAAACAACTTGAATATACATTATAGGGGGAGAAGGATTGAAAATGGGACATAGAGCACCCTATCTTGCCAGTTCAATGAATGAAAATTGCTACCCATCTGATGGCTATTTCAAAGCCTATTTGAAATAAGATCATAGCATAAGTCCAATTCTTAGTAGACAAATTTCTGCATCAAAAATGAACCACTATTTGGCAACCTTATAGGCAATATGAGGTTCAAGGACTGAACGGTCATGGATATTGAACTTGCCCTGAATCATCTAGGGTCTTTCCTTTGGATGTCAGTGAGCTTTTGAACAAGCCCCTACTGTTGGTTCCCAGATCATTGGCAGAGCAACCTGAAGAAACTTGCAGTCCCTGTTGTACCAAGTGCGGATTAACAAAGGACAATCAATCCATCAGTCTGGAGGTTATCAATCTGGAGCACTAACAAGTCACTCCGAATTCTGAGACATGAAAAAAGAAAACAGTGTTCAGAATGACACCTACATCTATCACTAAATGTACTGGATCCTTAACTATACATTTCAGGATGGCCTAACAGGAGAATTGAAAAGGAAGGTGATGAAAGAAAGCTAACGAAAGGCAGGAAGTATAAAGGATAATTCAGAGGATTTGTTTTGCTCCCAAAATAATATTAAAGTAAAACAAACTACTCTGGATCTGCATTTTTGTTTCAAATACAGCACTTTGAGGCCCATAAATATGGACATGGCAAAAAGAATCTTTTCCTTCCTACATCCTGGCTGCAGACCTAAAATCAATACCAGTTGCCTCAGTAAAATCTCACCCTCACGGTACCTCCCTGCTGGCTATGCAACAATACTAATGGTCTTGTAGTGGTCTTTAGACAACACAAGGATGTCAATATAATTCTGTTCCACTTTTCTTGCTTGCTAGCTTCCATCTGCAGCCAATTCATAACTTTGGTTACGCATACCTTTGCACAAATGGGCCATCTCTCCACCTACCCACTTAGGTGTCCCTTTCCTCACTCCAGCGCTTCTCTGATCACTGTGACAGCCTTTACAGAATGTCCCTCCAAATCTAGTTTACCTTTAATATTTCACTAAAATGCCAATGAAAACAGCTTTTCCCCCATGGGAGCGCAAAATCTTCTTTTCTTATTCAACCACAATAGACAAAGCTTATTCCCATCAGACTAAACAAATAAGCAATCAAGTCAGAAAATCAGGGACACATATTGAGGACTTTTCAATTTTGCCCTCAGAATGGGTCAGAGCAATATTAGTTAACTGCTTAGGGGAAGTATTCTAGTTTGTTTAAAAAAAACACCCCACCTCAGCCGATGTATTAAAGTAAAATAAAACAAAACTACTGTGCATACATTTTGATAATGGACTATACAAATTATTCTAAAGTTTTATGCCTAAGAAATTCACATTTTGTACACTGACAGATCTGTGCATGCAAGCACACAGATACGCACAGAGCAGGGAAGTCGCTCTTTAAACTGACAAATCACGTACAGGCTTCAGTTATGTTCTTCATTTTGACACTTGTCTGGCACTAACATTCTTCAATAGAGAATGTGTGACCCTAGGACCCCTTCAGTGCCAGCTGGCAGAGGGTCCACTGTGCTGTACCTTATATCAGGCCTGACACGTTCACTATATCCAGAACATTGCTGTCCTAATAATTATTTGTAAAGAGTATTGTGTGAAGTATCAAATGGAAGCTGATGACACACCAGTTATTAATAGCATTATATGATTGTATGTAAAGAGTTATGCTCGTATGCTGGAAATATGTGCATAAAATATGTTTTGGAAGGAGAAATGATAAACAAGTTTATCCTAGAGAAAGGAATACTGTTTTGCCTGTGTCTCCAATGTAAATTAAGCAAGATGATACCAGAGATAATGGGCGGTTCATGTGCATCTGAGGAAAACACTGTTATCAGGAGACTGAGGAAACAACATGGTGTCAGCACAAGGGAGGACATACCACAGTCTGAATCCGAGGGGGTCATCTTGACTCTGGAGACAAAGACAATTAACTTTGGGGAATATCAAGAGAAGCAAAAAGGCATCTTGTTATCCCTCACTAAGGGAACAGAGGTCAGCACTCTTTGCATCTATGAACAGTGGATCCCCAACTATGTGGGTTGGGTATGTTGAAATGTAACTATAGGTGAGAAAACAGCTTTAGACAAAGTTTGCAGCCTGCTAAGGCAACATGTGGACTCTTTGAAGAACATTATTCTTTTGTTTCATTTGTATGCATTTTCTATTCTATTATCTCCGCTTAGCATCACTTAAATCTCTTTTCTTTATTAATAAAAACTCATTGTTCTTCATCTCAGTGCTGTTATTCATTATAATGTGAGGTGTGCATCCTCAGTTGAGCCAACAGGCTGATGTGTATTCTGTCTCTTCAGAGCAATGAACTTGGTAATTCTGTGGGCATCCATTGACAGGGGAGGATACTGCAGAGGAATGCTTTTGCAGCAGCATTGGAAACTCCAAGTACACCAAGGGTTAGCCTGCCAGGCAAAGGTTGGACTGGCAGAGTTCTGAGGAGTTTGTTCACTGGCTAACAAACTGGGATGGCAGGCAGCTGTTGCACAGTACAGCACCAACAAATCTCTCTCACACTGAGGCAGAAGGGTAACAAGGTGACTTACAGTTCTGGATGCTCCGAGAAAGCATCACAGGAGCGTAGCTGAGGCAGGATTTCCACACAGTTTGCTGGTTAGCTGAGTTTCACACTTCAAAAAACTAGTAAACTAGATTTGTTAAGTGATTCAGAGTGTGAGAAGACTGGAAACAGTCAAAAGGGTTACAGTTTTGTCATCTTCTGTGTGTTTATATCAGGTGAAGATAGAACAAAGGAAAGTATAAAGATAAGTGAGTATCAGAAAAGGCAGGATGAGCAAAGAAACATATGTTGAGCTCACCAAGAAGCAGTTAGAAGAGCTGGGCACGCAGTGAGGTCCATCAGCAGCTGATCAGGAGAAACCGAAGCTAGCAGCCATGCTGCACTCATACGCCATCAGGCAGGATGGGGGCCAGAAGGGGTCCCTTTTTTCTCCTACAGGGCATGCAGGAGAACAGACAGATCACCAGACAATGCAGCAGAGACACCAGCAATGGTAAGAGGTCCAGAACTGTGGATGCTGGGGTGGAAAAGGCTACTGGGGAGGAGAGATTAATGAAGCTGGAAGCCAGGTGTCAGAGTGAAGACGCAGAGCTGGAGCAACAGAAGCTTGCTGACCAGGACAAATGCAGCCAGCTCAAACAGGAGAAGAGGGTCAAGTCACAGCCTAGATCTACGTGGAAAGACATAAGGGGGTGCCTGATCAGGGGCTAGCAGGTGAACAGATGTGGGTGTGATGAATCCCACTGCTTTGCCTATAGCCTGAGTCCTTATGGAGACTCAAGGATGGTCTGAGATTCTGATCATGGAAAGTTTTTTCCTGTTATTTTCTGTAATGATGTAGATATCTGATCTAAATGCTACTCTCCACTGGTGAGCATATCCTTCAACAGCAGAATGATGAATGAAATTGTTTCCTACTAGCTATCTCTTACCTTCATTTCAATCTGGGATATCTAATGTGTTGAAAAGGATTGTTCTGTTGATTTGTGATCCAACCTAATAAGAGACCAAGCCAAAAACATAGTTCTCATATGTTCTTAGCAGCTGTCTAAACCCATAATTGAAATTAATCTCAAGTTGTAATTAGTTCTGTGCATGGAAGAGAAGGATGGTACAGAGGTTAGGGTGCTGTTTGGCACTGGAATTCAGTTCCCTGCCCCACTGCAGACTTCCTGTCTGATGCTGGGTAAATCATTGACTCTCTATGGTTCAGTTGCATATCTGTAAAATGGGAATAATAGCACTTCCTTTCCCCATAGGAGTGATGTGAGAATAACTACAATAGAGAGTGCAGGTATTCAGATACTATGGTATTGGGCACCATGTAAGTACCATCAATGAGGTTATATACTATAGTGAGAGTATAGTGTGTAAGCAGCACATTTTTTAAGACCATGAGACAGAAACCACCCCGAGAACAGGGATATTCTGAGGGGAAAAAGAGAATGAAATAATGTATTAAGTCATCTAAAAAAATGTCTCTCCTGGAAGTATCAGAGTAGCAGCCATGTTAGTCTGTATCGGTGAAAAGAAAAGGAGGACTTGTGGCACCTTAGAGACTAACAAATTTATTTGAGCATAAGCTTTCATGAGCTACAGCTCACTTCATCGGATGCATGAGCTCAAATAAATTTGTTAGTCTCTAAGGTGCCACAAGTCCTCCTTTTCTCCTGGAAGTAGTCATGTATTCTTTGCAATTACTTTATTATGTAAATCTGGTTAAAAATAATTGAAGCCTGATTTAAACACTAGTTCCCAAAGGCAAAATCATCCCCTTAGCACTCAGTAATGGAACTGTGCACTGAAAGGTTCATATGGATCTCCAGGGGAAGGACTCCTCCCCTCAAATCACTTTTCAGTCACGAGAGCAACTGGTGAGCTCACGCCTCTGCAGAGGGCTTATCCTCCCACCCATGCCTTGTACTGGGAAGATCCACAGGGCAGAGTTCCATGGTATATAAGATGTACAGACCCTCTGCCCAGGCTCCCCAGTCCTGTCCTTTCCCTATCCTGTGCAAGAGAATGGCACCAATTCTCTCTATGCGCAGGCCTTTTCACTAGCATGGGGGAGGCAGGATTTGCCACTAAAATAACATTGAAAATGTTTAAATAGGGATACTCAAACTGGTTTATTTTTTCCAGTCACAAATCCCTTCACCCTCCCTCCGAAAGATCTTCATTCCAAATTCAGATGGAACCCTTTAAAGAGTTGCAATAATAAGGTTATTTTCCCCTATTCACACACCTTTTTTCTTGTGCCACCGCTGTTCCAGGTTCTTGCCAGGACTGGGGCAGATGATGTGCTCAGTCCCTCCTACTCACTGCCTGTGACACACAATAGTTTACACCCCTGAGGGCTGTAATACATAGCTCTAATTTCAGTTATTGGGTTTAGCATACGGGTGCTGAGTGGGGGTGCTGGCCTGATATATACAAAAGGTCAGTCTAGATGATCTGGTGGTCCCTTCTGGCCTTAAACTCTATGCGCCCAAATTCTTCAGACTTAAATGGCCTAGATAGTTTGGAGAAGGCTCAGATAAGCATCTTAAATATTTGATACTAATCCAGACTGAATCAGTACCTACAGCCTTTTGAAGGTCACCCATCAGAAATTTATAGACTTACTGGGTGAAAGCCTGAGGTCCTCACTCAGGAAATTGCCAGTTGCTTTCCATTGGATTTAACTAAATTAATTGCTGAGTAGCGGTGATGGGACAGATTAGTTACAGCATAAATTAAATTAGTTATGGCCAAAATACATCCAGAGTAACATCACTGATTTACACAGAGTTATGATGAGTTTACATATCACTGTGATCAAGTTATTTTGGTTCTATAGTAGATTTCAACCATATATTTTGTCCTTCCTGGAAGCTCTGAGCACTACATTTGTTTGTCCCAGGAATGACTGAACAGACCATGGTGTTAATGCTGGTCCCTCCCACATTGCTCCCAGAGGTACACAGTGGGTTCCATATACATTCAGGTACAGAATGTGAGCATTTTTATTTACAGCTTCCCATGATGGCTCTTTATTTGTTCTCTATCAGGAACTTTTGAGACCACATATATTAACAATTTCAGGTTACCATTGTTATGAGAGAAGTTTTGAAAAGGTGTTTAAAATCAAGGGAACTGGAAATTGTTAAGGTAAAAGTCTAGCTAAATTGGAGTTCAAGGAGATATGAGCACCCGGCAAAGAAGAATACCAAAATGAAAATGCACTACGTGGTTACAGAAAGCTCAAGCATGTATTGAAAAGAAACTAGGAACCTTGAGAAATTTATGATCAGATGCCTGGAAAGAAGTTGGGCATAAAGATTCTCTTTGGGGATTTTTACTACCTGGAAGCAAGTACAAGTACTACAAGGCAGCTATGAAAAGGATTTGGGGCTAAGCTTTTTTATTTGACAGCCTGCATTGTTTTATTCTGGTATCTATATTATCAGGGGAGAAACATATTTATATGAAACTATATATTGATTATGTGAGTTCTGGGCATCCTGGCAAACAGTGATCAGAAAACATTTATGCACGGATACCAGCTTTAGCACTTTCACATAGAGTTATATGGTTATGACTTGTGTTTCCAATACAAGAGTTATTCATCTTCAAGGGGGAGATTTAAAGTGATTAGTATATATCCCATCATCAGGACTCAGGACAAACTGATTTGGAAACTTTCCTCTCTTTGTATAAGGGTCCTGGGCTGGGGCTCAACATCAGATTTCCAGACCAAGATCGGCATTTGTGTCAGGATTCTAGGTCCAGAGTGAGGAGTCAGAGCCAAAGTTGATGGACGGAGGTCACGAGCAGAGAAGCAGAGTCAGGAATGGCAGCTCACTGGGGATCAAAATTGTTGCCTGGACACTTCCTGGTACACCCCATGGGCTTATATGGGGTCAAGAGCCAATCAGGAGCCTCCAAGGTGGCTGCCAATTGGACCTCTCAGGAGGACTTCCCATAGCGTACATCCACTGTGGTTTGCAGAGAGCAGCTGGGTTAGAGCTGGTGGTGTGAAGGTGTCCATTACCTGGTGGCTCTGCTACCCTGCATGTAAGTCATACTTAAGGCCCGATACTGTGTGCTGCTGAGTACTCCAAATTCCCATTGCCTCATCTCCCACTGAAGTCACTGTACTGAGCTGGTTCAGGCCTTTTTAAAGCTAAATCCAATATTTTTCTCCCGAACAACTGACAGGACCAAATCCTCAGCTGGTATAAATCTTAGCTCCACTGACTTCAATGGAGCTATTCTGATTTACACCAGCTGTAGATCTGGCCCTGAACTAGGACGACTCCTGATATGAACATCAACTTGTAGGTTTTTCCCCCATGTAGTGTATCTGATCCACATATTGGGGGGAAATAAATGTGTGATGGAACTGGACAGATGAGGAAAATCATGAATTCCTTAATAAGCCAATGTATAAACCAGAGGGGAGGTGGGGCAGAATCTCACTGCTTAGCAAATCAAGGGGAAATTAAAGTATTTCTGCCACTATCACAGTTTTGCCTTGAACTTTCACTGATCTGAATGAAAACAAAGGGTAGTTAGAAGAGATAGAGAACTGCCTGGTCACTGGATTAAAAAAATGATAACATTTCTTTGCGAAAATTAGACAAATTTGCAGACTTATTTTTTTAATCTAGGCAAAATGTCACTCGAGGCTCACAGATAAGTACTAAAATTTCATTCTGCATAAGAATTAGGCAAATTCTGATGAAAAGCTCCCTGTTTCACATATAAAATACTCACCAAGTTGAAATTAGCAGCTTCACACAGTTGTATTGATAAAACAAGCATTCTGGATTAGTTCATCAATGTTTTCTGCTGTTTGATACTTAACATGATCAGACTGATTATCTGAAAAGCTAAACTTTACTTTAATGTCTCTGAGGAGACCAAACGATAAGGAAAACTGTTAGCGTGAATGGTCAGTGGTGTGGCTATTAATCCAGAGAGGTGGATGGATGGGGTATGAAGCAAAATACTCTAATACTGCTGTTTCTCAGAACGAGAAGAGTATCAGGGAAATTGTTAAGCTAGCTGACTAAACTATAAGCAATACTTTAGGAAATCTCTTTTGTTTTGTTGAAGATACTGCTGCTAAAATTAAAAGTTATGAGAGACTCAGAGATAGGAACATAAAATTAAAGTAACTCCTAATAGTAGTTCAGAAAATTCCAGATGGCTGTATTCCTAGTATAGAATCATTCAGTAGTAACATAGTCCCTGCTTTGCCAGGTGCAATGCAGTAGACACTATACCTCTGTGTGATAGTAGCAAACCAGGACTCCGATCTTCCTCAGAGGGGGAAATCGTGGGGATATTCAGTTGTAAAACTAAAAATCTGCTCTTATGAGACTCAGAAAGCTCAAAAATTGTACAAACTGAATCCATCCTCCAGCAGTAACAACTCAGAGAATTGCAGAAGATTAGACAAGCTGGAGGAATTCCTCTGCTTAGAAAACTGATCTCAGATCTCCCATTTAAGATTAGTAACACATAATATGAAAAGAAATAGCAAATAACAACAAAGTAGTTACAACTAATTAAAATTATAAGTTCAGAAAGGCCTGGACTTCCAAGGGGTGAGTGGAAAAAATTCATGTGTTTTTTTTGCTGGGCCTGACCTAGATGTGCAAATCCCTTGACTCATACTTTCATGTCAGGCTGGCATATGCACGTATAGGTGTGAAGGGCATGACACATCAGGGTATTGTGTGGTCCTGCAAGAAAATGTGGGTCAAAATGTACAAAGCATCAGCCTGCTAGAAGAGTCTACCAGAGTGATAATTTTATTTGAGGTGTGGTAGAAGTCTTATTATGTTATTATTATTATATTATTATAAGTCTTACCATGGCTGAGAGAAAGGCATAGAGCTCATTAAATGCAGCCTGAGATCAAGTCAAAATTGCTTCTCTGACACTCCTGACTATATTTCATCTGAGGAACCAGGAAAAATACCCTGAGACTCCAACCAGATGACTCGCCCCCATGTCATCACCTCTAACATGAACCTTAAACTACAAAGTGAAAAAAAACCTGTCTCTAAATCTTTGACTTCCAGATAGTGCAAAGCTCTGTGTCCAATTCTGGCAAAAGTTTGGCGTATGCAAATAATTTCTGACTGGGCTCTGAATGTTAACAGAAGTAGCTCAAACTTAGAAAAGGTTGATTTTTTCATACTTCTCATTTAAGTCAAATATTTCACACAGCTGTATTCAAGATCATCATTTAGAGTGGAGAAGATGCATTTACATATGAACAATAAATCAAAGACAATTAGAGAGGCTATTGCCTTAGCTCAGGAACTGAAATTCAAACAGGATTGTGGAGTGGGAGGAACCAAGTATGTCTCGAGGAATCAAGTATGTATTGTGATGGAGTCAGACTAAAAGGATACAAGAGAGTGGTCCTATTGGGATCCAGGAAGTGGGCAGGCAAAGCCTAAGAGAACAGTTTCCAGGTCTGGAGGAGGTCCTGGTAGAAGACCGGCAGCCCGGAGAGGTCTCGCAGAAGATGAATGGAGATAAAGGACCTGCCGGTCATATCAGAGCCCTTGGAAGTGGTGCAGGAAGGCGTGCGCCAGTACGCTCCACGCTGGGACTACCTGAACCATAAAGGAGCCTTTGCAGGGCCTGGAGGCGGAAGACGTGAACCTGAGTGTGCAGACACTTCAGGCCCTGCCCTCCCTCCTCCAGGGGTAGACTGAGAACTCCCGCAGAGACCCAGTGCAGTCCTGACCAAAAGAGCTCCAGAATCAATGTCAAGAAATTGGCCAGGAAACCCGGGGCTGGGACCAGGGCATTGAGCCGGTACCGGAGCATGGGCTGGACTAGTTGATTAAGCACCAGCGCTTTCCCTCGAACGGAGAGGCACCAGAGTAGTCCTGTCCATTTCCGGAGTCACTCTGACACCCTTCCCAGTAAATCGTGCCAGTACTCCAGCGGAGACGGATGCATGGCAGAAAGGTAAATGCTGAGATGGAGCGCGGGTCCGCACTCCACCAGACGGCCTGAAGCATGGGTGGGAAGGAGCTCGCCTACCACTGTCCCCAATCACCAGGCCAGAGCTCTTGACCCAGTTGACCCAGGAGGAGAGGCTGCCAAATAGATGGCCTGGCAAGCCTCCACCTGCGCCAAGTCACCCCGGGTCCTGGGCCACAAGGAGCACATAGTCGGCGTATGCCGACAGGACCAGCCACAGTTCTAGCTCCTGCAGCACCAACCCCGTCAACCTCCTACAGAGGAGACAGAGGAAGGGCTCGATCGCCAGAGCGTACAACTGGCCCGAGAGGGGGCACCCCTGCTGTACTCCTTCCCGAAGCGGACCGGATCGGTCAGGGTCCAGTTGAGCCTGACCAGACACTCTGCAGAGGCGTACAGCACCTGGAGAAAACCCACAAACTGGGGTCCGAAGCCAAAACACTCTGTCACGGTTCCTTCCCCACTCTGAAGTCTAGGGTACAGATGTGGGGACCTGCATGAAAGACCCCCTAAGCTTATTCTTACCAGCCTAGGTTAAAAACTTCCCCAAGGTACAAACTTTGCCTTGTCCTTGAACAGTATGCTGCTACCACCAAGTGTTTTAAACAAAGAACAGGGAAAGAGCCCACTTGAAGACTTCTTTTCCCAAAATATCTCCCCCAAGCCCTACCCCCCCCCCTTTCCTGGGGAAGGCTTGATAATAATCCTCACCAATTTGTACAGGTGAACAAAAACCCAAACCCTTGGATCTTAAGAACAATGAAAAATCAATCAGGTTCTTAAAAGAAGAATTTTAATTAAAGAAAAGGTAAAAGAATCACTTCTACCATCAGGATGGAAAATACTTTACAGGGTATTCAGGTTGAAAACACAGAGGATCCCCCTCTGGGCAAAACCTTAAAGTTAAAGAAAACAGGAATAAACCTCCCTCTTAACACAGGGAAAATTCACATAAAACAAAAGGTAAACTAATCCGCCTTGCCTGGCTTACCTATACTGGTTGTAATATTGGAGACTTGGATTTGGATGCTTTGGAGAAAATGGATTTCTGTCTGGCCTCTCTCAATCCCAAGAGAGAACAAACATGTAAACAGAGAGCACAAATAAAAGCCTTCCCCCAACCCCAAGATTTGAAACTATCTTGTTCCCTTATTGGCCCTTTGGGTCAGGTGCCAGCCAGGTTAGCTGAGCTTCTTATCCCTTTACAGGTAACAGGATGTTACTTCTGGCCAGGAGGGATTTTATACCACTGTACATAGAAAGTTGGTTACCCTTCCCTTTATATTTATGACACTCTCGCAGAGTGTTCAGGAGATATCCGTGGTCCACCCTGTCGAACGTCTTCTCCTGATCCAAGGACAGGAGGGTGAATGACAGACCATCCCTACACCCGAGCTCCAAAAGGTCCCGGACCAGATACAGGTTCTCAAAGATGGTGTGGCCCGGGACGGTGCAAGTCTGCTCTGGTCGGACCACGTCCACCAGCATGGACCCTAGCCGCAGTGAGGTGGCTTTCGCTATGACTTTGTAGTCTGTCCTGAGGAGCGAGACGGGATGCCAAATCTGTAAATAGCAGAGGTCCTCCTTCTTCAGCAATAAGGCGAGCACAGCTCGCCTGCACAAAAGAGGGAGGACCCTGCTCTGCAAAAAGACTCAGCCCAGAAGTTGAATAGGTCTGGGCTGAGGACGTCCCAGAACACGCGGTAGAACTCCATGGTCAGCCCGTCCATGCCCGGAGATTTATTGGTGGGCATGCGGCGGAGGGCTTCCGAGAACTTGGCCAGAGAGAGAGGCAGCTCCAGCTGGTCTCAGTCGTCCATGCTGACCACAAAGAGTTCGTCCCAGAGAACTCTGCAAGTGTTAGGATCGGTTGGATCTGGGGAGAAAAGGCTTGCATAGAAGACCCTGGCCCTCCCACTCATCTCCACCGGATCCGTGAGAGGGGTGCCGTCCTCTGCCAGAAGGCAGGTGATGTGCTTCTTGGCCGCCCTCTTTTTCTCCAGGGCCTAGAAGAAGCGGGAGCCGCGATCCATCTCCCAAAGGAGACTGAATCGAACAAAGGCACCCCAGGCCCGATGGTCTTCGAGGGCCCGGAGCTCCTCCCACTTATCTCAGCACACTCCGCAGAGGGATGGATCCTCGGGGATGGTGGCCAGACGCCTCTCCAGCTCTAAGGCCTCCCATTCCAACTGCTCTATCACCACATCCCTCCATCGGCTGGCGCCCGGGGTATAGTCACGGCAGAAGAGCCGGACGTGCACCTTCCCCAGGTCCCACCACAGCCGCGCCAAGGGAAAGGCACGCCGCTGCCCTTGCCAGGCCAGCCAGAACTCCTGGAACGACACCACAAAGCCAACATCTTCCAACAAGCTGTTGTTGAAATTCCAATAGGCTGGCCTCAGCCTCCCCATGCAGAGAGAGACCGTCATGGTGGCTAAATGATGATCAGAGTATGGGGCCGGCCGGATGCCGGAGGAGTGGGCCCATGAAAGGTGGAAACTTGATAATTAGATGCAGTCCAACCAGGAGTGGTGCAACTGATGGGCCTCCACCCAGACAAAGGTGAACGTCGAGATGTGGTCCGGGTGGTGGTAGCGCCAGAAATCCACCAGAGAGTGATGTTCAACTATCTCCCAGAGGACCTCCATGGTGGCCAGGCACTGCTCGGTCCCCAAGCAGTCCCACTCCTCGAGGCTGGTGTTGAAGTCCCCGCCCAGGACCAGGCACTCGCGAGGATCCAAGGTGCCGAGGAAGGCAGATGCCTGCTGATAGAAACGCAGCCACTCCGGGCCCGATGTCGGGTCATAGACGTTAATGAGATTGACCATGAGCCCCTCCATATGGACCTGGAGGTGCAGCAGGTGTCTCGGCACAGCCTCAGCAACCCCCAGCACCTTGGGTCGTAGGTCGGGGGAGAACAGGGTCGCCACTCCAGCTGTACAAACTGTGAGACGGCTAAAGTAGACCCTATCCCCCCATTCCAGCTGCTAGCTATCTTCGCTGGCTGGATCCATATGGGTCTCCTGCACAAAAACCATAGAGTACCCCCCTTCCCAAAGGAAGGAGAGCACCTGGCTCCTGCGGAGACCCATCCTACAGCCCCGGGTGTTCAATGTTGTGATAGTGATGGGTGCCATGAGGGGGGCTAGGGGGGATCGTCGCCAGCAGGGATGCTCACGGCCCCCATTGGGCCGCACAGCAAACTGTGACCTACCCTGTAGGTGAGCAACGAGTCACGGAAGCTGCGGACCCACTGGTAAGCTGCGAGGGCTATTTCCCGGTCCTTTTACCCTCCCGCCTAAGGACTCTTGTGGCCCGGAGGATCTGATGAAAATCCCTGCATCGCTGGAGAGCAAGCTGTACCTTGTTGTGGGAGCCATGGACGTCTTCTAAAAACTCCAGCAACTTGGAGGGATGGGACTCCCGTGGAGGGGTGATACTGCCCTCCGGTGCTGCCACATCTTCTCCAGCCAGTACCGGTGGATGGAACACACTTGTTGGCAAGGCAGAAGGTACAGCATCAGTGCCCCCCTTCCTGGGCTTCCGGGGGGCCTCTGCACTGGGTGGAAGGAGCGGAGCTCGAGCCTTCCACTTGCCCTGCTTCCCCTGTACTAGGGCCCAGCCCTCCATGGCATCATCTGCGGGCTGGCTAGCAGGGGGCAAGGGCGATGGCACAGGGACTTGGGGAGGTAACGGTGGGGCAACACAAGGGAGGGAAGATTCCCCCTGAGGTGGACCCTCTCCTATGCCCGACCATATCCCCACCACACCCTCCTCCACAGGCCCCGCCAGATTGCAGGCAGCGAAGGCGGGGCTCTCCCGCTCATCTGGGCGTAATGGTGGGGGGTACCCCTGGGGCCTGAGCAGGAGCAGTGATGGGCTGGGAAAGAGGAGGGGCAGCTCCGGACATGCCCCATCGCCCGGCAGAGGTAGTACCAGGCCTCCCCCGTTGAATAATGCACCCATGCAGCCAGTGGCGGGCGCCCTATAAAGGGACCTGGAAGGACCCCTCGAGCACCTCTCCGTCATGCGCCGCTGGCGGCAGCTGAAGCTGCACCTGCCGGCGGAATAAGAGGACGTGATGGTGGGGTCTTTGAAGCCCAGGGGGAGAGGGCTTACAACGGAAATGGGTTTCCTCAGGGTAGAGAGGGTGGGTAATAGGGCGACATTGGGAAGGAAGGGAAGGACAGAAGTCAGGACCAGTCAGACACCCATGTCTTCCAGCAGCTCCAGGGGCTTCTCTACCGCTTCCTGGGTGGCGGCCTCTGATGCTAGGAAACACACGACCTTTCTGTACATTTTGGAGGCTGCCACGATGGCTGTGGGTCCCACCATCCTCACCAACGCCCGCACGTAGGTTTCTACGTGAGGCGAGGCAGGCACCAGAAGGCAATGGATGCTGTGCTTCCTGGTCAAGGTGGGAGGGGGGCCCGGCCACTGTAGATGGTAGCAGAGGCGGTGGGCAGGAGAGATGATGTAGTGGCAGGCGGGGGGGGGCTGCCGCCACCTGGGCGTACACCCTAGGGGCCGGAGGAGGGGCACCCACAGAACTAGTGGAGGGAACAGCAGGGAGGGACGCCGCAGCCAATGGCAGGGCCGTGGCAGTGGGGACAGCCCCTGCCATGAAGGGCCTGGTCATTTTAGTGGGGCTCTGCTCCTTCTTCTTACCCTGGCCCCTCCCGCTGGCTGGGGGGCTCCTCCAGAATCTGAGGGGGCGAGGGATGTGGCAGCAGTGGAGGTCACCCCATTGCCTGCCACTGCCAATGCCCCAGCAGGGGCGGTAGCAGTTGGTTTGGCAGCAGCAGTTGAGGTAGAGGCTGGGGGGCCATGAAAGGGGGGCATACATGGGAGGGGCAGCTGGGTCTGCTGGAGGGGCCCCACCCACCTTGTCCCCCACCATAATGAGCAAGAAGGGAAAGGGAAACACCAGAAAGAGGAGGGGAAAGGGGAAGCAGGTCAATCACTCCTCCCCACTAGGCTGTGGGCAGGGCGCCAAAAAGGGGTGGGCTGAACAGGGGAGCAATCAAGGGCTTTGGGTCAGTCACTGACATGGGGTGGAAGTCCGGCTCCTTTAGTTGCACTAGGGGAGAGGGGATTACAACAGCATGGGGGGGTGCAGTGAAAAGGGGTTAAATTAAAATGGGGAGGGACACAAGCGCATGGGAGGGGGCATGGGCGCACTGAGCAAGGGGCTAAATAGGACAGAGGAACCGTCGGGGGAGGGGGGAAGGGAAGAACTAAGCTGGAGGTAGGACAGGGAACCAAGGGGCTAGCTTCAGAGTCTGGAGCAGGGCAAACAAACAAACGCTGCAGAGGGAAAAAGGCAGGGCAAGCAAACAAACTGAAGCCAGTAAGAGGGCGCTGGGGCAAACGGGAGGGGAAAAAGGTGGCCAGGGGCAAATGGGGCAGGTAGAAAGGGGCAAAGCTGGGGGGGGCGGGTCAGTCCAGGGGGCGGGGAGGGAACGTGCGCTTGCAAAAGTCAGTTTGGGCTGGCTGCTGCTTCAGGCCCAAAAGGTGGTAAAAGGGCATGGCAAGCCAGGGGAGCAGCTGAGTCTCAGAGGCAGGAGCTTGAGGCAGATTGTAAGTGTCCACTGGGGATAGTGGAGGGGGCAATGGTGGGGGAGGGGAAGTGGACACAGATGGACCGGGGGCAGGCTCCACACCACACCCGCGGTGTCCCCACAAACAGTCAAACCCCCACCACAAAAGCTCAGTCTGAAAGGCCCCCTCCATGGTGGTCTGCAGAGTCTCTAGGTGCTCCCCCAATGGCAGATGGCCCTCTTCTTCTGCTCCTTGGGGCTCCAGCAGCTCCTCAGCAGCACACACAGCAGCAACTCCAGGTGGCCATCTGGTGGTCCAGGCAGGCAGAAAGGACCCCTCATAGGTAGTGGTAGTGATGGTGTCCACAGCAGCAACAACTAGGGCCCCACACTCCCCTCCTCTGGGGAGCGGGCCAGCAGGCACCCCCAAGGAACTGTAGTTGGAGCAGTAGCAGCACCCAAGGGTGGGGGGGTCCAGCAGCTGGCCTGCAACCAGGTAGCAGAGAAGGGGTGGTAGTATCTGGCCCAGCCAGGGGAGGAGCTGGAGCAACAACAGGGAGAGCCCAGGGCCTAACAGCAGCCCTCTCCCTCCTTCCAGGCTAGAGGGCTACAGAAGAGTAGTAGAGACAGGTATATCAGCCTCAGAATGAGCAGGTCTCTGTTCCCTGGATAGCCAAACAAAGGCTACTCCAGGCCAATCAAGCTACCTGATGCCAATTAACCAGTTAGGGTCATTAGGCTAATGGAGACAGGTGGAACCAGTCAAGGTCTCACTCAGACTGCTTAAAAGCTCTTCTTTCCAGCTCTCTTGAGTGAGTCCAGGTGAAAGGAGCTGAAGGAGGAAGCATTGCTGTATTTTGAAGCAAGGAAGAGGGGGCCATGGGGGAAGTAGCCTAGGGAATCAAAGCAGCATTTAGTGGTGGAGGGAAAGCCACAAACAGCAGCTACCATTAGGGTCCCTGGGCTGGAACCTGGAGTAGAGGGGGGCCTGGGTTTCTTCCCTCCCCTGTCCCCATACTCAACAGAGATCCCTTTGAGAGGAGAAGCAAGACTCTGTCCATTCAGGAGGCTCAACTGTGCTCTGTGGAGCAACAAAGACTGTGGGGTATTTACCCTTTCCATTTCCCATACTGGCCTGTGATGAAAGTAACTCAATAGGTTGTGACTCTTGTCACTACACTGTGAAAGGAAGGTCATACTGGGGCCTTAGTGGGTTTCTGAGGCCCCTGGATTCTCCAGGAAGTGTGGGACCGACAATTACAGGCTTGGAACTTTGTCACAGTATTAAATTATCAGTCAATGTGGTAGAGGCAACAGACCACTGGAGAGAGAACTACTTTAATAATCCTCTCACAGCAGAGGACAAGAGGAAACATTAACAATCCTGGATACCTGATAGAAAAGCGACATAGGCCCAGAAAATTGGACCATTGAGCATTGCTTATGTTGAGGCCATATAAAATGTGTTTAAATTGTAGCTACAAAGCTCAGACACAAACTTTCCAAATGTAGTGACTAAGTGGTTCTAGTTCCAGTTCATCTGTACAGTAGTTTCAAATCTGCTAAACTATGAAAAATGGAGGAAATGTCTTGAACTGTTTGTCATTAGTCACAGGGCTGAACTTGAACAGCCCATCCAAACCTGACCATTTCAAACTGTAGTGAAGCTTTTATTCAGAGTTCTACACGGCAGCTCCTAAATTGGCCTAATGAGATCTGAATGCCTGCCAAACTTTAAGTACTTTTATATTCAGTCCTGGATTGGAATCTCCATGGGCTGAGCCTATAACTATTACTGTATGCTTTAATACTATGGAACTATTACATAAAGTCACTCAAGTATATTAATATTTTAGATGATTGAGTGAGTGGAAAGTTTTCCTTTTTAACAGTTTTCCCCATTTCTACATATTTATTAAATTGCTTTTGTTTACATTACAATTAATTGTTTAATTATTTAATAAGGCTTGTCTCATAATAACTAGGCACAGAGGACCTGCTTCTCCACTATGTTACCTTAATGTTAAATAAGTGGAACGCCATTAATTTCAAAGCAGTTACACCACTGTAAAATGAGTATAAAACTGGTGTAATATACTGGAGAATCAGGCCCTCCACCTTCTCTCTAAATAAGTCAACAACTTCAGTTCACAAGTTTTCAATCATTAAACATGGGTGGGTAGTGAGGAGCAAGAACAATTTCCCTGGTCTGTCACTCAGCCTCTGTCAAGAGCTAGTTGAAATTTTTCAATTAAAGACTTTTCAAAAATGAGAATGTTTGCAACATATTTTCCTTGAAAGTGTTCTGATTTATTGATTAACTGAATTTTCACTTTCTTTTAGTTTTCAGATTTTTAGGGGGGTTCTCCTCCTTCCCTCTCCCCCCCCCCAAAAAAACCCTTCATTTTCCAGTGGAAATAAAAGGGAGCAGCAGGGGAAAAGGGGAAACCAAACAAAATGAAAGACCTTTTTAATATAAAACTAAACCAAAAAACTCAGTTCCATTTGTTTCAAGCAATTCTATGGAAGTTTCATTGCAAATTATTTTTTTATTTGATTTAAAACTTTTTACTGAAAACGTTGAATTTGTGAACTAGCTGTACTGCTGACTACACAGAATGGCATCTTGATTTTGAGCTGAGCAACATTAGTAATGATGCCGATGCCTCAAAACTGTCACAATACATCTAGGGCCAGTCTGTGACTGGCTTGTGTGTGGGTGCATAGGAGGATAGACTCAATTAGTTATTCTTCATGCAAGCCCCACACAAGGGCCAGTCACAGCCACCATCTCTGTTAGTGGATCACAGGGATTGCTCCTTTCATGTGCCTCCTTGGGCATACCTCACATAGTTGAAAAAGATAGGGGATGTGGCCTTGTCTATGCCACAGTAGAAAGAGCCGTTGTATAGCCTTATAGGATGATGCAGTCTGCACATTCCATCTGTGTACCATGGGGCTAGGAGAGTCATTGTATTCAAGGCAGCAATTGTCTCACACAATCTACTCTCTATTACCTACTGGATATTTTTCCTTCATTTTCAGTGTCTTGTCTTTTTAAGAAAATGCATGTTTCCAGCAGAATGTCTTTTCCTGGCTGCTGGCCATCATTGTGACTTAAATTAGCCATTATAGAAGTAAAAATAACCCCTGTCTCACTAAGAACCATTATAGACTATTTCCTCACTTAGTCAAGACCTTTTAACAGGAAGACTATCTCAGGAGTAATCCTCTGATGCCTGATCGTCAAAATAATATGCATTAGGACTAACCATCAATCAAACAAAACTGAAACTGAATCTAAAGCCAAATTGACAAAAAATGATTGTATTACTCACTTTCCAGTAGACCTGGAAATCAATAGTCCCTTTTTTACTTCCTTATTTGTAAACAAGGATCTAAGTTTGTCAGCCCAGATCTAGGAATCTGGAGGCTTGTTAGCAACTTCTACTGTAGAATCAAGATAGGGAACAAAACAGTTCCTTATTCATACACAGGACCTAAGTAAATACAGGCTATATTTTTTCTCATTTATTTCTTTGAAATAGAATGATTTTAAATGGTAAAAATGTGTATTGCACACTATGCAAGTCTACTGCAGAAATACAATAACGATTCTTTCTTTCAAGTCCTCACAGGATCTTGGAAATATCTGAGAACCTCACCATAGGAATCCCATATTTCATCTCCCCCCTCCCCCCCGTATGTACAAATTACAGTAAAAGTTGGCCAAGAGATACATTTCTAGTTCTGTGAAAAATGTCAAGTTTTTGGAAAATCCAAAAGTTTGAAAATTTTTGTGGAACAAGAAGTCCACAATATTTTGTTTCAGAATAAAAAAAAATTCCTGTGGGAAAGAAACATGATCCCTGTGAGCCCAGAAGCTATGGGAGCCCCAACAAGATGGCAGCCCAGCTGGTGAGCTACAAAGGATTCAGAAGCCCTGAAGAAGCCCACCATGTGGGCCATTGAGGAGCAAGGGCTGCAGGGGAAGGGGAGGAAGCTCTGTCTGAATGGAGGGGGGCTGAGGGATAGGAGTGGGAGTGAGGGGAGGTTCTGAGGCTCAGCAGGGGGAGGGACAGCCAGCAAGTCTCAGTGTAGGCTCCTCCCTCAGCTGCACTTTTGTTGGGGGGGAGGGGGAAGTGTACAGTCACGTGGCCCCATGGATGCACTGGAGGACCTGACTTTTTGGGGGACTCTACCAAGCTTGCTCATAAAAAGGTGTAGCCAAACCAATCAGGCGTGTCACTTCACTTCCACTGACCCACACCAGCAGCAACATCTTGCCTGGGCCCCACCTATGAACAAGACGTTGAATGTGATTGGTGTCCTGGTTCTGGGGCTCCCTTAGTAAGTGTAATTGAGGTGGGACTGTTGGCTGCCATGTAGTTCTCCAAAGTTAGAGCCTCCACCATGATCAATGGCATTTCACCCACTCCTTCCTGCCAGCCTGTAGAACCTGCTCCAACATGATAGCCTCCGCCACCTGTACTCTGGTCTGCTTCTCGGATCCAACTGGCACCAACACTATTCCTTCAGGCATTGAGCCACCACTGGTATTGGGTTCCTCATGGGTTTCTCCCCATTTTTTGAACCAGTGGCAGAACATCTCTGGTTTGATATCCGGCTAGTTAAGGATGGCTGCCTTCACCTTGCTATAGTCTAGCACTTCTATGGGTTCCAAACCCTGATAGGCATCTTGTGCAGGTTCTGTCAAATATGGGGCTATCATAGTGGCCCAGGGCTCCTGTGGCCACCCATTTGAAGGTGACCGAGTCATATACAGGGCCCATTTTCATGAGCGATCAACAACCTGGTGGGGAGGACATCCTCTGAGTGTCCAGGCACCATGGCATTAGCTGCTCCTGGGGCTGAAAGAATGCTGCCACTGCTGAATCAGACATTCTGGTTGCACCTGATGCTGTGTCGTCAGTTCCCAGAATGACTATTGCTGCTGCGTGGCCACTTGTTGTTGCTAGTGGACCATAATCTGTTGTAGTAATTGACCTTGCAGTTGCTGGGCCAGCTGCTGTTGCTGGCTCTCCACCATCCATTTCAGTAACTTTTCCATCTCCATGGCCTCATTTGGGTCAGGTTAACAATTACACCTGCTGTTCTTTTAATCAGGACTTGGTCACTGCCTGCATTTTCCTCCATTCGTCAGGGGATTGAAGTCCAAACTCAGCAGCAGCACCTAGTGGCAGTGATCTAGGCTGTTATGTCTCCCATTGGTAGGAGTCAGTGGCCAGGGGTAGGGGAACACAGGTGCTCCCTGCACCATTGGATTCAACCCAGGGCCTATGAATAATAGCTCAAATATGTGGCCTGGGGAAGACACCTTTCCTCCTGTTCCCTGGGCCACTTCCTATCTCAAATTCAGTTTCCCCATCAGTGCCACTGTTCAGTTTCTGGATTCCCCCTGGAGTTCTCTCTGGTCATGCTCTGGAGAGTCTTCCACTATCAGCCATAGCTCATTATTCCCAGTCTCCTAAGTGTGAAGGGCCTGTGGCAGCTTGGCAGTGGGGCCTGGTCTCAGCCATGTGGAGCCCCAGCAGCTTTTCTGGAGGAGTTCCAGACTCACAACTACTCCCCTGCTCCGTCCACCCAGACTGAGCTGAGCTACTGCCTTTTGACCCCAGCTTCCAGTGTCAACATTCCCAGAAGGTGCAGCTGGTCAGGGGCTTCTGAGCCCAGAGCTGTTTTTTAACCCTTAGCTCACCAGAATGGGGCTTGTACAATTACACCATCAAGTTGCCTTGGTCCCCTATCTTTAAAATGAGAATATCCTCTCACTTAATAGGGGTATTGTGAATTGTTTGTGAAGTACTCAGATACTATAGTGATGAATGCCATAGGCAAGCCCATGAGGAAAATAAATAAGGCATGGGATAGTTTTGGTTCATGTTTAATTGTAGAAACAGGATGTGGTTCAGGAGGATTTCTAGTTTTTTCTGAATTAGTTCAACCATCCCTAAAAGAGATACAAAAGTAAGTATTTCCTTAGGCTCCAGCTTTCTTTTGCAGACACTTAAAAATTAGAACTGCACAAATTTGGGAAATCCCACAAGGTCACATGCTTGTTTTTTGTCTTGCATAAACAAAAAGGCCAAAAAAGCTTGCCATCTTGTAGAGGCCTTGATTAAAGTCATTACAGACTTATCCTCTCACTTTATTTCTCAGTCTCTCTCATACTCATGGGGGAATTAAAATCACTTTAAAATGTTCTTTGGGTCTCCCTGCAGCATGCACACACACACACACACACACCCGTTTCTGTTGCTTCAAGGGGAAAAATAAGGCACTTTAAAGAACTCAGTTGCCCATGTCTCCCTGAAGATTAAACCATGTTTATATACAAAAACACAACAACTAAAATCATTTGCACGTGTAGATTATGCTGTAGAAACCTCCCAATATTAGGTCACACAGCAGTTCACTAACTCTCTCCAATTAATACACAAAATGTAAATTCAGAATGGCTTTCATTTACATGAATGTGTAATTCCTTTGTTTGCATAAGCACAAACTCTCAGGATCACAATGAGTTGCTGTTCATTGCAAGTTTATAGAGAAGACCTAGTTTTATCTATAAATTCATGACAGCTCACAGGACCCATTATATTTTGTTGTGTTGTGCAAACCTGGTAAAAAAAACAGAATTTCCATCCCTGAAATTCCAAATTTTTCAATCTCTGCTGGTCCATAGCTGCAAACTCAAGCAAAAGCCAATACTGAGTTTTTGTGATTAACTCTACCAAACAGCATAGCTGTTACAGTGGCCTTATTATGTATATTACCTTGTGGCTTTAGTAGTTCTGGTTCACACTTGGATCCATTTGAAAGTCCTCCAGGTCTTTCCCTATTAGGTTAATAATGAAGAGTGTATCAAACAAATATGATGTTAAACTGACTGAAATTTTGAAAGCACTCCCAATGAGAACAGGGCTGCTGAAACCACAAAGTAACAATGAGATCATTACAACATGTTCTTGTTGTGATCAGATATTATTACTTCTTGTTGTATATGACCAAGACCTGAGCATATGAGTAACAGACAGAAGGAACTGAGTAACTTAAAGTGCTTTGTTGTTGCTGAGTATAGAGAACCACCAGAGATAAAATCTCAGGCAATTAGTTTGCTGCACATCATTTCCCAGAACTGTCCCTTAATTTCTTCTCTGTGAGGTAGCAAAACTCAGTGATTCATGTTGAAAAGGTAGTATGTTTGTTTAACAGCTTGACTCAGATGAAGGAGAGAGCATTATCTAATGGTTACAGAGCAGAAGCCTGGAACTCCAGGGCTTCATTTCTTGTTCCATTCTGCTACACATTAGGGACTTAAAAAAAAAACAAAAAAAAACTTTGAATCCAGAGCCCTGTGCCACTGCAGTTTAATCCAAAGTGGGGAGGGAGGGCTATACTGGGAGGGGTATCTGGGGCTTCATTCTTGAGATGGGGAGGCAGGGTCACTCCGTGTCATGATAACAAGGCAGCTGGCACAGACCTAGGACATAGTGATAGCTAGGGTTGCCAACTTTCCAGGATTGGCCTGGAGTCTCCCAGAATTGGCCTTGATCTCCCAGTGACTATTGAAAGCAATCCAGGAGATTTTAATAGGCTATTTTAAGAAACTGACATGGGGGCGGAAATCTCCTGGAAAAGCTTCACTCAGAGTTGGCGACCTTAGCAACAGCTGTCCAGCAGCACCTCCCTTCTCTCCGTCTCCCCAGACTGGGAGTCAGGGCCTGGGTGGACAAGATCCAGCAGCTGTGAGGGACCAATCAGATGTGGATGTAGAGGAGGGACAGGGGCCAATTGGGAAGCCTGCCCCTCCACCTGTAGATCAATTGCTTGTTTGAGGTTTGGCCATACCCCTCCCCCCCCCCCCCCCATTGTATCTCAGATCAAGTTTCTCTTCCCTGCTGGGGTGTAGCCATGCAGTCTCTTCCCCCCACTTGTTAGCTTGATAGCTTTGTTTAATTGATATGTAAATGAATTTTCATTGTCTTTCAAAGTACTTTGGAAGTAACTGCCTGGTAGAGAAATCACATTCCTTTGTTTAGGGTGGGGTAACTCCTGCTTGAATGGAAAAACATTTTAAGGGGGGGGGAACCTCACCAATCCTGACATTTGAGAATTCTATCCTGAGATCATGAGTGAGGCTTAATTTTACTCAAAACCGCAACTCTTGTGATCAATTCACAAGAGTTGGCATTTCTGTGACTATTTCCTTTCGCTGCCCATTCTCACTCCCCTACTAATACCTGTTGTATGTGAAACTCTGCCTGAGCCCCACACTGGGGAAAGAAAGAAACCCAGCAGTGTAGAAGATGCTGGAGAGAAATTGGAGACAAAATCTTTGCCAGCACTTGGAACGCCCCTACAATTCTATCATGAGTTTTGCACTATTTGGTGATTTAAAAAAAAAAAAAGTCCTAGCTCATGGAATCATATTATTTCATGAGAATCTGTTTTAATTTGAATAAAAAGTATGTTTCCAGCCCTTATGGTTGCAAAGAAAAGCTTGTATATGTGACCCAAGTTCAGCCTAAAGGCTCAATATCCAGAAGACAAATAAGACGAACCCAAAATGTGTTTTGTTTTGTTTTGTTTTTTAAATCTCTTGATTCTTGGGGACCTGAAGGATGATTTTTTTGAATGCTTGGGGCTGGCAATACTGTTTTCCCCTTCTGTGACCACCTAGGATGCCCTTTCAGGTCAGTGTAGAACTCCTATCATGGAATCAAAAGGCCTGCACAGGCCGCAGGGTTTTTCCCCTTTAGAGTGGGGCCATTTGAACTATTAAGTAATAATTTTCCTCTCTCAAAGACTCTCTGAGACAGTCAATACTTTCCAACTGGAGAAAAAGCTAAACAGTCAGGGGCTTAGTATTTTCAAGCTTTCATTATTAGAACATAAGCCGCAGGCCTGTTTGGACTTGAGGCATCAGTTGAGGTGCTCCTATGGAGATACACCTTTCTCAATCTTGTATAAATGAGAGGAGAATCAAGACCAATGTTCACCATTCACACTTATTTATAAAGTACTTGACAGTGCCAGTTTAGAATATTCTTATTTTAAACAAACAGGTACTAGGTACATAAAAGTGCACTGCAGCATAATAACCTAGCAAGGGCTGGATGTTTCCTAATTGAGAGCTGAGCAAAAATAATCAGTGGAAAAAAGAAATATTCAGTGTTTAAAGCCTGCTTCTTGTAGTCATGTAAAGGCTTGTAAATATTTGTATACACTTTTTAATAGCATCTGGTTATAATTTTGTACTAATTGCTTTAATCAGCACAACCTGAAGTCATATTGTACTTTTCCATAATTAAGCAACAGGACATGACAACCACTGCTTTTCATTGTGATTATAGTACATTCTGATATTATAATAAACAACAAAGATCATGCACCTTAATTATAACCAATAACAGATACCATACACATTTAATTATATACTACACTGATATGCCCATAACTTCAAAGAAGCTCTCTCATGATTATTAGCAGTGCTTAAATATGAGCTCACATTAATGTGCTGTGCCCTCTATTACTGTCAATCACAAATAATGTGCATCAGAGATCTCTAATGTTTAAATTGGAGATAACTCAGTGTCTACTTTCACTTACAGCAGTATAAAGCAAGGGTAACACCACTGAGTCAATGAAATTATGTAAAACTGCTGTATAATATTTTAGAGCCAAAACTTGTAAACATGTACTGTTGGGCATAGTAGATTCATGCACACACGCACAGAAGAATGCTGCCCTTAGAATATTTCTGAACTCTCTGGAACAAGGTGCTTACAAAATTTTTATCCTAATATTGTTGATTAAAGAATGTTAATATATACTAATTTCTGCTGTACTTTTAATTTTCCTTAAAGGACCAGACTAAGAACTAACCAGGCCTGATCGGCATGTGAGATGTGACAGGATCAAAGCCTAAGGTGATATCACCACAGGATACAGCACCTTTTCCACCCCATCACAATTTGCAATCTGCACCTTCTTCCCTTGTGGGGCCAGCTTCATATCAGCAGGGTTTCATCCTGAGGAAAGTAGGAATCCATAGGTCCCCAGCCATCAGAAGTTCTTCAGGAGGTGTGATGAATGAGCCATGTTCTGCTCCCCAGAAAGGCCCTGCCACTTTCTGAGCTGCGCAAAGCACTTCAGCAGAGCCATGCTTGCCAGCAACTTCTGCTGCTGTGCCCCATACAGCACTTCCCACAGCTCCCATTGGCTGGGAACAGTGAACCGCAGCCACTGGGAGCTTTCGAGCAGCCGTACCTGCGGATGCTCAGGTAAACAAAGCATCTCATGGCCCGCCAAGGACTTACCCTGAACAAGCCACGAACCAAGTCTGGGAACCCCTGCTCTATGTGAATGAGGTTGGCAGAATTTGGCCCTGAGCAAGGTTTGCACAATAAGGGCCATAATGGGTTGTCAGGTCCTCCACATATATTGTAATTGAGCTTATAGAACTGGTCTATGGAACCTCTTTAGTTGAGGATCTGTCCACATGACAAATTCCATACAAATTGTATAACTCTGCCCTTTCAAACTGCTTTGAGATGAAATGTGGCTTGGTGTCACCTGGGCTAGAACTTTGACTATCTTTGGAGAATGGGGGCTAGAAATGAGAAGGAAATGATTTGTTCATTTTGGATAGTTTTGCACTCTGGTCCTAATTGAAAAAGAGGTACAGTATCACTTTGCATGTTTTTGATTTATTTTTTTTAATCCGCAAGTCAGCATTTTGGAGTTTAACTCTGCATCAGACTGATATATGTAATGTTTTCCGTCAGATGAAAGGACACGCTTGTGAGCATTTTGGGGAAGAAGGGGCATTATTCACAAACATACTCCAAAACAATAGTAACTTACACATATTTGGAGGCAAGTTCTTATGGGCCTGATTGCAGAGGCCCTGCATGGGTGCACAAGGCAGAGGTAGGGTGCAATACACCATCCTCCACTTGTGTACTTGTAGTTGGTAAGTCCAACGGCCAGCTGGCTTAGTGGTCACACAGTGACTCCACAGTTCTCTTCAGTCTGCTCATCCTGGAGTGTCCATCCAGGTCATATACAATGGGCATCAATCCCTCCTGTGTGTCCCTTCCTCCCCACTTCGGGGTTCTCTCCCAATAGGTGTAGGACCTGGAGCCTAAAGGGATGTTTCAGTGTCTGGACCATGCATTGGTCCACCCCAAGTTAAACTTCCCCCTGTGGTACTTCCTGCTACAGAATCTCATCTTAGGGAATGGTCACAATCTTAGCAGTATTAGCATACTCTGCCCAGGGGACAACATCCCCTTCTTTGGGTTCCTGACTCAAAAAAGGGAGGTGAGGGGGAAAACAGGGGTATGGATCACTGCCTACATCAGCCTCACTTCCTGGTGCAGCCTGTAACTCCTTTGACTTTGCCGATGTCCCAGCCCAGTCAGTGCCCTTTTAAACTGACCCTTCACCTACAGCATGCCCTGCAGCTGCTGAGGGGCAGGGTATTCCTGGGCCAGTACTGCTCCATGCCTTGCTTTTATTTAGTTTAGTCTGTAAACCCCTTCAGAGTGCCCCATGCAGATGCTGGCCACAATCCACTACGTGAGCTTTCTTGAGCATAAAGACTGTCTCTAGGCAGCCTTTCTAGCAACTATAAGGATCCCAAAGATGATGGGCAGCCACCTCTACGCCAGCCAATTTTTGAGTGTACATGATGCAGCCCATTAAAGGTTGTAATAGCAGCTGCCCTACACCTTGTGCAGCTGGAGAGTTTGCATCTCACAGTACTTTTCAGAGCTGCCATTAAGGTAGGATGGCTCTACACCACCCCTAGCAAGACCAGTCTTACAGACACAGTTGAGCCCTGAACTTCTATATATTGGAGCTGTTTCTCATTTACACCAAGATTGCTTTATACTGCTTTAGTAGAGGTAAAGGCCCTTAAAGTGGGTATAAATTAGGTACACCCACTTTAATGCCTCTACCACAATGATGTAAAGGGGCCATAGGGCAAATAAGAATTAGATCCATGAACTTTAGAAGGGATGCACAGGTGAAGAAAGAATTTGATTCCATGGGCCTTGTACCAGTCACATTTGAAAGGCTGGCCTTAGAAGATCATGTGGGGTACAAAGGTAGTAATGTGCATTCATGACTGCTAGCATGGTTTGGGCTTATTTGCCTGATACAATAATTTTCTATTCATTTGTGTGCCTATTAATTTCAAACCACCACTGTCAAGTGGCTCTGCCTAAGTTGCTAAGTTTTCAGCCACAGTGAGGCAGGGTTCTCAGCTTGTACATTATTAATAATAGCATTCTGATTTTCAGTAGAGACATTACACTGCAGTCTGCCTGGCTGTTCAGATGGCCATTAAAGATTCCATCACTCTTTTCCAAAAGCATAGGATTTAACCTTAATGTGAATCCTGACCTTCATTTCCAAGAAAACATGCAATCTCTAAGACTGTGTGAGGGATATTTCCAAGTGCATAACAAATGTCATGTTAGATGGCACAGTCAATGCATTGCTATTGGATCTAGTCAATACTTTTCTAAAATGCTTTGGGTCAAAAATCTGCATATGAAATACACTATATAAAAGCAATTCCTGATTTTTCATGGAGAGGGTATGCTGTCAGTATCTCTTCTGTGAAGTGAAGTCCGAAAACATTAATTGTTAGTGACACTTATCTCATCTGTGCATTGATCCCCCATGTGGAACACACATTGTATTTTATAATATAGTCTTATTTGGGGTTCCAAGGCTTGCCTTAAATTTCAGCTTCTAACTTTTCAAAGGCTTAACAAAAATAGCTATCCTCAGCTGCTACGTTCTTTACTCTAGAAAGTGTTCATGTGATCTTTTAAAACATTTTAAGAGGAAAAAAATGGAGTATAATGCTGATGTAGGGTACTGAAGCTTAAGAGACAACACCCCTCTGTTTATCCACAACTCACATGTAGCAAAGGCAAATGCAAGCTTCTCTGCAGTACTTTGCCTTTATTTCTGGTCTTCCTGAGGATAAAGGAGTTAGTTTGTATATTTTGGAGAAAGCTTTCCTGAGTACTCATCCAAACATAGACAAACTGAAGAAGCCTTGCTGAAGAAGTATTCTACTACATCTAAAAAATCAAGTCCTGTGATCAAAAATCTGGATGAAGTACAACTAAGGGGAAGAAAGAGATCCATGGCTGGACAGAAGAAAGCAGAGATTGTGGGAGAGTATGGGAAATATAACTTCCTATGGTGTGCTTATGTTTATTAACTGCTTGTTCTTATTTTGCCTTTGTGACCACTCCTGCAGGTGAAATGGTAGTTCAGGAATGCAGAATAGGGTCCTGAGTCAGCATTAAATTAAGAGTTGATCCCTTCCACAGTATTGAAGCCCAGGGGATCCCAAACCAGTGATTTGTGGGGGATTCGTTGGGAGCTATAAAAGGAAATGCAGGGTCACGAGTGGCTCCCCCAAAATCCATGAACTTTGGGGACCAAACAGCCTGATCATTTCACTGGAAAGCCATCCCTCCTCACTTACCAAAGGAAATATCCAATCGAAACTCTACAAATAGAACTGCAGGGAATTTCCAGCACTTTGTGCAAATTTTTTGCAGGTAGGGGGGATTTGTCTGCCAAACTGCCCGTTCTCTATGTCAGGAACCTGGCCTTTTATTTGTCTGCACACTTATGGTACTATACAAATAATAAGGATAAAATCCATCTCCACTGAGTCCCACCCACCTGATCCCCAAAGTACTGCTTACACATATAAATACTAATTATATGTGCAGAACATTGAAAGAAGGAGAAAAGTAAATGTGTCTTGGGTCCAAATTCTCCCCATTGCATCATCTTATATTGCAGCTGTACCTCAGTCAGTAATATATAAATTGCTGTAATTCACTGACCCTCTGAGGTGTGTGTGATGTACAAACTGCTACTTTATGGTTTGATTCCAACTCTGGCAATTAGGTTAAAAACTGTAACCAGAAACACTTTGCAATATATAGACTTTAATGACTGCCAGATTACAATGGAATTCTGATCAAATAACATACAATATTCCCATTTAGACCAAAAGAATTCATCATGCCCCCTATTGTCACACTGAGCACCAAAAGGATATAAAGCGATGACTTCAACTTTAGTGAGCAGTACATTTCTGGATCATTAGGCACATCAAAGGAGGGTTTTCTTTGCAGCATTCTCCTTTCTTCCCTCCACACTCCATCCGACGATGATGAATAAAGAATATTGGACCAACCTTACTCTGTTCTCCCTGTTCATCATTTAGTGGATGAGGATTTATAAGCCTCCAGGCTCTTCAAGGAGCCCCATATTTACGCTACTCATTCAAGCAGTAATAGGTTTTACTGAAAGCACAGGTACCAGTATGCCTATGGAAGTGAGGGGGAAGTCATGAAAAAAGATAAAGAGGGGAAACCAGGGATGAATAAAAGCTGCTACCACTGCATCTTTACACATTGTTGTATTACTTGACCTAGAAACTGTGAGCTTAAAACCCTCTGCCAGTGACTGAGTCAAGATTCTGCAATCACACATTCTGTAATACGGTCTCTAAGCACCAGACAAAGGGTGACAAGGGGCTTGGGGGATGGACGTAATTATAAAACATTTTTACACTGGTTTCTTCAAGGGGAAGGAGTATCAGAAGGACAATGGAAAGACCATCTCAGTAAACCTAAGGCTAAGGCTTTTGAGATGATAGGTTTCAGGCTATTTTAAACCTTGCAAGTAAATCTTTTCCAAGCTAGAGTAGGAACAAAACAAAAAAAAAGGAAGAATGAAGTATGTGAACATATGTTACTTTTTTTTTACTAGGACAAAATTATTATTGTACATAATGTATAGCTGGGGCCAGTGTCATCTGACATGCTAATGAAACAGGCTCCTCACTGTTTGGCTTTCGAAAAAAGGTTTTCCAGAGTTGAAACGGTGTGTCTGAACCCCCTTGTGTCTCTTCACCCATCACAGGACAGGATAGACTCACACATACAAAATGCAATTTAAAACTAATGTGACACAGGCTTTTAAAAAAGCAATGGGAGCAGATGTGATTGATATTTCAAACATTGTCTATTTTCACATCAGTCTTACATTTTATGCTATTTCCTTTATCTTGCAAATGTATAAATTTAAATATGTAATGTGGGTAGAACTGAGGCCTGTTTTTCAAGTCATCTGAGAGGATTTAGAATGCAGGCCCCAATCTCAGAAATGCTCTGGAGGTTTATTTCACATTAAAATTCTAAAACTACAAATAAAGAAAGATATTCAGTCCATTTTTCATGTTTAAAAAACATTTTATGAGAGTATGAAGTCTCTCCAGAGAAGACTTTATTGTCTCATAAACCCCATCTTAGACAGCCATGTCTCTACAGCTTTGTCTCTGACACATTACCAAGGTGAGCTTTAGACAACAAGCACACTTTCTTAGCTCTTCCTGCTTCTAAGTGCAGCCTCCTTTGAACGTTCAGCTAGTGAACAGCACCAGGGCACTGAATTTAAAATGACAATTTTTACCTAGAATATTGATTTCTAGGAGATGCGGTCTGTTAACTTGAATTTCAAATCCAAACCACCCAGAATTCTGTACTGGATTGAATTTAAATCCCTAAATTTGAATCTTCCCTACACTTCTGATTCTAAATTAGTTCTAAAACTAGAAGGGACCTGTATTCGAGATCATCTCAATGTAGCCCAGATTGAAGGAAATGTGCTATTGTGAGTTAAAAGTTCATGTAAACAACTCATAAAACGTTGGCACATTTGAATATGAATCCTGCTTCATCCTCACACCTCAAAACGTTACCTATAACTAATCTGAATCCAGGTCTAAGCAGAGACTTCTGAATTGCTTTCCACTGAAAACAGTCTAACAACTAACCAAATATCAGATACTGAATACTCATAATAAATTACTTACAATCCATAGATTAAAAAATATTTGAATTATGATTAGTTTGGAAGAAATTACAATCTGCTCACAGACAGTACAGAAGGAATTTGCAGGGAAAATGGCTAAATTCTTTCAGTAAATTATTTTCTCAGATCTCATTAAAACACAAGGAATTTTAGGAACAGAAAAAGGCTATTTGACCCAACAAATCTTCCTAGTTTTAATTGATTTCACCACATCCCTTTTCCCTCAAAAGGTCTAACGTACTGCATAGTCCTTCAAATCCAAAATTATGCTTGCTAATTACGACCATTCACAGACTAATGGATGACCTTGCACATTAGAGCACATGTGCAAAATAGTTGCATACATGACAGACAAACATCAGAAACAACAGTCATGCATAGTCTTCTACAACTGGTCTGAAAGTGTCAGTCATGATGATGCAGGATAGATGCTGTCCACACTATTTGTAAAAATAGGACGTCCATTTGTGACTCTAACGGAGATAGTCTACTATGCAAATGCCTTCATCAGAACCATCCAGATTAGCCAAAAAGCCTTGTCATAACGGTTATTACCAGCCTCAGAACTGGGTGGGCATAAACTGTCTAGAAAAAATCTGCTACTTGTGTACATGTATTGTATTTCCTTTTAGTCACACATCATCTTTTACTTCTCATTACATTCTCCCACTGCAAAGAAGTCAAGGCAACAACACAGAAACTTGCTGCTTACTTGGTTTTGTCTCCCAGTCTCCTGGTATCTCTCCCATACGAATACAAAGAAACGGATTCCATAGTGTTAAATCATCTCTCAACTGCACTAAAAAAAAATAAAAAAATCCATAGGACTTGTGTAAGACTGTACACAACATAAGGCAACAAAAGGGATACCTGCTCTGAATAATCTTATGAGTAGAGTTCGAATTACTAGAAAACAAGACTTCAAAGAAATCTAGTGGATGTATTCAAAATGATGAAAGTACTCAAATTAATGGAGCATTAGATATTTTTACACTGAAAAAAAAAGAGATACCAAAATTTGGGGGCTATAACCTACAGATGAGGAAAGTAGGAGTAATTAGAGCAGTGCCTCAGCCTTTCCAGACTACCATACCCCTTTCAGGAGTCTGATTTGTCTTGCCTACCCCAAGTTTCACCTCACTTAAAAACGACTTGTTTACAAAAACCAGATTTAAAAATACAAACGTGTCACAGCACACAATTACTGAACAATTGCTTACTTTCTCATTTTTACCATATCATTATAAAATAAATCAATTGGAATATAAATACTGTACTTACATTTCAGTGTATAGTCTATAGAGCAATATAAACAAGTCTTTGTCTGCATGAAATTTTAGTTTCTACTGACTTCACTGGTGCTTTTTATGTAGCCTGTTGTAAAACTAGACAAATATCTAGATGAGTTGATGTACCCCCTGGAAGACCTCTGCATACCACCTGGGGCACACATACCTCTAGTTGAGAGCCTACAGAACTATAGAACTTGGGCAGAATCATTTTATAACATAGGTAATAAAAAACAATGCCCCTCAAAACAACCGGAGCAAAAAAATGTCTAGATGTGCTCACTGGACATCCTGAGAAGGAAATGGGATCCAAAAAGGCACAAGCATACTGGGCTACTTCACCTTCTGGTATTTCTAGAATTCCTTGAGCCATATCCTCATCTGGTATAAATTGGCATAGCTTCACTGAAGTCACTGCAGCAGTATTGATTTATGCCGGTTGTTTTTATGAAGATTCAAATGGTGCTATCCAATTCCTAAATATAGATGTAAAATTTCAGAGAAACCCATAACATTAATTTATTTGATTAGTGCCACCACTGCCGTTTGTCTATGTCATGGTTTATTATGTAGAATTTCATATTGTGGAAGGGCTGAGAGAAAGATATGATACTTCAACACGGTGCAACAGTAAGAAAGCTGATGCACAAAGTTCCATTTTCAAGAAGAAAATACCTTTTCAAGTTACTCTCCCCCAGGGTTGCTGTAACAGAACACTGTATTTAAATCATCAGGTCATGCACAAGAAGATGGTTTAACTGCTAATTAACACTAGATAATATACTGAAAATTACATGCTAATTAATTCTCTGTAGAGCAAAATGCCCTTCCTTCTATGTCACTCTCAATGAACATATTAACATGAGGAATAGGATAACATTAATTACTAATTCATATGACAAACATGAGAATCTATATTAAAAAGTTGATAGACAACTGAAAAAAAAAAGGAAAGAGGTTGGTCAGAGTTGCTATCCCTAGGCCATGGTTTCATAGAATCATACATGTTAGAGAAGGACAAGACTTCTTATATCATCCAGCTCCATCTCTCTGTCAAGTCAATATTATTCCCTTATAGTACATTTTCTTTTAGGCAAATCAATACTCAGAATAAAGAAGATCAGCTTCTTGTACGAATGTGACAGGAAAAAAAAAATCTCCAAAATGAGAGAAAGTAAATTGAAAGGAAAGGAAAATCATGTTTTTCTGATAAATTAAATGTTAACTATACAAAATCTAAATAGCTCCTCCCTCTAAACCCAAAGGAACTGGGCAGTCTTTGAGTAGGCTGCATATTTTGACTTCCTCACTTACTTCCAACACAAATGCATGGTTTAGAAATGCTTCCCAGCAAGGGTGATGACATGCAGTATCATTTTACAGATTAGTATGTCCAAGACAACGCTGAGGCAGGAATTCCCAGAGTAATGAAAAAATGCAGTTCCCTCTAGAAGTCTGGCACTCCCATAGTAAACGTAGATGCAATTATGAGCAAGCAGTAGCCATATGTGCTGGAACTAGAGATGCTGGGGGTGCTGCCTGGCTTGAAGTCATTTCCATCATATATAGAGTTTACGGTTTGGTTCAGTGGCTCTCAGCACCCCCACTATACAAATTGTTCCAGCACCCCTGGCAGAAGCTCAGTATTTAATTATCAATCTATCGATAATATCAATCCCAGTGCTTCCAAAAACCTCAACATATGGCAAGAGGTGGTCATGTCTCAACAGCCTCTTAAAAAGCATATAGGAGAAAAGTTAAAGGAGTAATAGTGCTCACCTGCTGATAACTCTCTAAAATTGAAATTTAAACTACAATTATAAAATGCAAATAAATATGTAACTGATTATTGCAACTTAATATTATATCATCATAACCCTCACAATGATTCCTGGCTTGCCTATAGTCTCAGAAACATTCAGGGTCAAGGGTTATCCACTATCTACATAATTTTTATTATTTGCTATATAGCACCATAGCCCTACATCAGGATCAGGTCCCCATTGTTCTAGGGGTTGGTCAAGCACACAGAAAGACACAGTCCCTGCATCCAGGAATAATTTAAAAAGACAAGCAACATATGTTGGCGTGGACAGAAGGATATTAACCAATTATGTACCATTTTATATACATTATGGCTAACCTTTTCAAAAATGTGTTTCTACAGTTAGGCCCTTCATTTCAGTTGTAATTAACCACTGGCAGAACTTACCGTGGGGTATGGTGGATTCTCTATTACTTAAGTCTTTCAATCAAGAATGGATGTCTTTCTAAAAGATATACTCTACCTCAACCAAAGTGGGCTTGATACAGGGACCATTTGGTGAAATTCTATGGCCTGTGTAATTGTTGCCTGTGCTATTGATTGTATATTAATTATATCACTTACTTAAGAATTCCCCACTAACACGCTGAGATTTGATTGGTTCTTGTCACAAAATCAGGCACAGAATTATCGTTCAGTTGGGAACCCTGATGTGCATGGTTGGAACACTCACAAGTAGGAAAGGCCTTTTGAATTTTCAGTAGTTTTAATAATACAGTTAGCAAAGTTACAAACACTCCAACCCAGCAAGGTAGACGGGGATAATATGGAATGTGTGACTGAACATTCATATACTCATATCCCTTGCAGAATATTCTGAAGGACTACTTATTCTCTTCCTCCTCCTCATCTTCCTTGTCATCACCACCAGTGGTCATCATCCTGGCATCTCCCAAGAGCTACATCTCCACTCAGGCAGGCAGGCAGACCAGGATACAGCTTTTATGGGTTCTACTAATGCCACTATGCCTAATGCATATTCATTAAGAGTTTCATCCCCTTTTCCTTATTTTTCTTTTCTCACTCTATTAATAGTGGGGTGCTCTTCTCCCATAGGTTATTAGTCCATTCACTTCAAGTTCATCAGCATATAAGGCCATGGCATTCTCATGGTCAGACATCTGCTGATGTTCCTGTCTTTAAAGTATCCCAAGCTAGCATAAACGAGCATCTAAATCGGTCAGCGATTTAGTCACTACAGCATTCTATCTTGTGATATCTTATGGTCTAGGGTTAATTACTTATGCTAAGGCTTTTCAGTTTATACCTAATTAGTCTACATAATACTTAGATAATACTTAGTCCTTCCATGAGTGCAGGGGACTGGACTAGATGATCTCTCAAGGTCCCTTCCAGTTCTATGATTCTATAACACAGGACCTGAAAAATCTTTTAAGCTATGTGTTACAGTGATTATAAATTAAAGTAAAACTTAGCAATGTGCACCAGTGAATGGGGTACTGGACACAGGAAAACTAGGTTGTGTCCCTGAGTCTCCTAAGGTACAGCTGCACTACAAAAAGAGCCACTGAAGCGAGTCTCAGAGCCTGGGTCTACACACTCTGGATTGCTCTATGGTGCTACAAATAGCAGGCTGGAGTTTGGGCTCTAAGACCCATCCCACTTGTCAGGTTTCAGAGACCCAGCTCCAGCCTGAGCAGGAACATCTATATTACTCTTTTTAGCACCGTAATGTGAGCCCCACAAGCCTGAGACTGTAAACTGGGGCTCCAAGAGTCACTGCTGCAGCTTTTTATTTATTCATTTATTTATTTAATTTTGCAGTGTAGATGTACCCCTGCTGGGTGACCCTTGGCAAGCAACTTCACCTCTCTTTGCCTTGGTTGAATCATCTATAAAGGGAGTGATAAAGTGAACTACCTCCTTTGTATAGCGCTTTGAGATCTATGGATAAAAAGCACAACATAAAACCTAGATATTTTTAGGTTCAGAAAACAGTCAGTATTTGAGTCATCATTGATGGTCATATAATGCAAGCCAAGCAAATGCACTCTCATATCTTTACTTTCAAAGGAACTAAAATGTTTTTTCTTAGCCAATCGGTCGATCTTTAAGTAAAAGCTCCACTATCTATCTGTCTAGCATTTCTATTTGTCTACTTATTTATTTATTGCTTTCATGCATTATTCTATTTGGTCTCCTACATTAAAATTCTAAATATTTAACAATCATTAAAGTCAACAGAATGGCTTTGGAAACATTCTTGAAAAGGAAATTCAAGCAAAATGAGTCCTTTCCTTGATACATTGCTGTTAGGTCGATATATAAATAGTATTATTTTTCAATTAAAAAAAAAATTCTTTAGTAAACATTAATTTTTTTGCTTGGTCTTTAATTCAAAGAAGTAGTGTGTAGTACATCTTAAAAGTCAAAATATGCATCCAATAATTCATATTTTCTATAGGAATTGAGTTTTCCTGCTTTATTCATACAGTGTAAGTAGCAAAATCATTTGGGACATCTACATTAAAAATTATGTTAACACAAACATTCTCTAACTCACTAATCTAGTAAATATTTATTTGTAAACTGCTGAATGTGAGCAACATGAAAAACCAATCGTAAAAAGCAGCATTAAGGGAATTTGTTCTTGCTTACTCAGAATTTTACAAAGTAAGTGAAATGGCATTAGGTAGTTTAGTGCGTCAGTGAACTAGCCTTATATCTCTGGAGGCCTGGGTTAAAGTTCTATTGAAGATAGGCCAAGACTGAGAATGAAGATAATTGTCTCATTCTAGTTCTTATTTATCCATCTAATAAAGAATTAAGATTAATACTGTGGCCTACATTTCCAAAAATAGCCTCTAAATTTGCACCTGCAATAATTTATTCATATGAAGCCCTTAATTCTCATTGTAAACAGTACTTCCGTGTGCATATGGGACAGTTAGCCAGCTAACTACCCAATATTTGTTCATAAGTGCCCTCTTCAAAAAAAGAAAAAAGAAAAAAAAATTGCAGGCACAAATGTGGAGGGTAGGGCTGACACCTTTTTGAACTCTTATCCTCTCCACTTAGTGCACAAAGCAGTATGTAACACTGTTTTGATCCATTAGAGAGGTCATACTGCAGGCTACTTTGTAGGAATGCCATAGACATAATGATCAGGCGCTCATAGTCTACGCTGGAGTAATGATCATTCTATTAAAAATAAAATAAAATTATATAGACTAGAATAAGGTTGCAATCTCTCGATTGTTCCTTTTTTTCCCTTTGGACTAAATAAAGTAAAACCATAACAAAAAAGCATCATGCAGTTTGGCACAATTTGCAACATCTGCCCAGAAGAGATACAAGAGTTACTGCAGTGGTAGTGGCAGCAGGGTTGTCATTCATTTGCAGAGCTATCTGGAGAAGATTGCAAGGTGCCTGCTCACCTTAAGCCTGGTTCGAGTCAGTGGTACTAGTCCCTCACTTTCATAATCACTACATTCTCTCACAAATTAAAAACAAATACAGCTGAAAAATGCTCTGTTTAAATTAGCCTATCCTAAATTACATATTGCATGTGCCACTAGCAGATCAAGTAATTCAGGCTGCTTTGGCAATTTTACTAGTTATTTAGGGAGTTCTTCCAACTTATTATTTAAAAAGTTACGCTTACACTATTCAGTACTTTGGTCTATATCTTTAAACAGTTTCTTCACTTAAAACATCTACCCTTGTATCTTGATGATGTCATAGCATTCTAACTATGCTTTTCACCAGAGATTGACAGTCTGACAGACTAAGCATGTCTAAAAGCAGGCATTATAGATATGGGTGGACAGATGGGCTAAGTTTTAAACAGCCAACGGAATATGAGATCTGTCTATATTTATACTATTCACTTTAAATATAAAGAGTGTGTGTTTAGTGAGTAGGACACTACACTGGGAATTAGGAAACCTACCTTTTATTTCTGTCTCTTTCACTAACCTACTGTGCGACTTGCTAAGGCTCTTCAGCTCACTCTCTGCCTCAGTTTCCCCATTTTAATTGGGATAATAATAATAATAATAATTTTGTCAAGTATTTTGAAACCTAGAGCTTAAAAGCTCTAAAAACAGTGTACATATGCTTGGAATGATTCAATTTTTATTGGTAAATGTCAGTAGATGTTGAAAAAATATATTTCAACTGATAATAAAAATTTATAGATAGGCAAGTCTGACAAATGCTTCTTGAGAACTTATTAAAGTTTGATTTAATGATATTTACTTGGTATATTTTGACATCTAATGTTGACAATTTGTGTTTTAACGGATATAAAGCTTTAACTTTTTTAATTCATAGAATATCAGGGTTGGAAGGGACCTCAGGAGGTCATCTAGTCCAACCCCCTGCTCAAAGCAGGACCAATCTCCAATTAAATCATCCCAGCCAGGGCTTTGTCAAGCCTGACCTTAAAAACTTCTAAGGAAGGAGATTCTACCACCTCCCTAGGTAACGCATTCCAGTGTTTCACCACCCTCCTAGTGAAGAAGTTTTTCCTAATATCCAACCTAAACCTCCCCCACTGCAACTTGAGACCATTACTCCTTGCCCTGTCCTCTTCTACCACTGAGAATAGTCTAGAACCATCCTCTCTGGAACCACCTCTCAGGTAGTTGAAAGCATCTATCAAATCCCCTCTCATTCTTCTCTTCTGCAGACTAAACAATCCCAGTTCCCTCAGCCTCTCCTCATAAGTCATGTGTTCCAGACCCCTAATCATTTTTGTTGCCCTTCGCTGGACTCTCTCCAATTTATCCACATCCTTCTTGTAGTGTGGGGCCCAAAACTGGACACAGTACTCCAGATGAGGCCTCACCAATGTCGAACACAGGGGGACGATCACGTCCCTCGATCTGCTCGCTATGCCCCTACTTATACATCCCAAAATGCCATTGGCCTTCTTGGCAACAAGGGCACACTGCTGACTCATATCCAGCTTCTCGTCCACTGTCACCCCTAGGTCCTTTTCCGCAGAACTGTTGCCTAGCCATTCGGTCCCTAGTCTGTAGCTGTGCATTGGGTTCTTCCGTCCTAAGTGCAGGACGCTGCACTTATCCTCATTAAACCTCATCAGATTTCTTTTGACCCAATCCTCCAATTTGTCTAGGTCCCTCTGTATCCTATCCCTGCCCTCCAGCGTATCTACCACTCCTCCCAGTTTAGTATCATCCGCAAATTTGCTGAGAGTGCAATCCACACCATCCTCCAGATCATTTATGAAGATATTGAACAAAACCGGCCCCAGGACCGACCCCTGGGGCACTCCACTTGACACCGGCTGCCAACTAGACATGGAGCCATTGATCACTACCCCTTGAGCCCGACAATCTAGCCAACTTTCTACCCACCTTATAGTGCATTCATCCAGCCCGTACTTCTTTAACTTGCTGACAAGAATACTGTGGGAGACCATGTCAAAAGCTTTGCTAAAGTCAAGAAACAATACATCCACTGCTTTCCCTTCATCCACAGAATCAGTAATCTCATCATAGAAGGCGATTAGATTAGTCAGGCATGACCTTCCCTTGGTGAATCCATGCTGACTGTTCCTGATCACTTTCCTCTCATGTAAGTGCTTCAGGATTGATTCCTTGAGGACCTGCTCCATGATTTTTCCGGGGACTGAGGTGAGGCTCACTGGCCTGTAGTTCCCAGGATCCTCCTTCTTCCCTTTTTTAAAGATTGGCACTACATTAGCCTTTTTCAAGTCAACTGGGACTTCCCCCGTTCGCCACGAGTTTTCAAAGATAATGGCCAATGGCTCTGCAATCACAGCCGCCAATTCCTTTAGCACTCTCAGATGCAACTCGTCCAGCCCCATGGATTTGTGCACGTCCAGCTTTTCTAAATAGTCCCTAACCACCTCTTTCTCCACAGAAATTGCAACTTCTATTGTAATTAAATAATTATCTGACACCCCACACCCTTTGCCTAACCCTCCCATAATTTCCTGCAACTGTGAAAATTTAAATTGATAAACTACAAAAAAGCTTAAAATGTTCACAGTTGTACAAAAAGCTTATGCTTAAATAAATTTGTTAGTCTCTAAGGTGCCACAAGTACTCCTTTTCTTTTTGTGAATACAGACTAACACGGCTGCTACTCTGATATCTATGGGTTTTAAGTCAATAGAAACAAATGATATCCATTGAAGTTATGCAAAAATAAAACTTGAATTATGCCAAGCCTAAATGTATAGAAATAAGGAAAAGCAGTACACTCTACTTAGTTAAGGGAGAGATTTGCCTTCCATTATCAACAAATTTGTGCTTAGTTCCCTACACCAACATCCTCAAAAAAAAAGGTCCTTTCTGTTTTGTAGACAGAGATCCTACCTCATTGTGAAGTGACTCAGATGGTCCACTTTGGAGATATGGGACTCAGAAGAAATAGGTCTTAGTCAAATTTTGAAAATTCTTCAAGCATTTTTGTCCTATTTTATCATAAAATAACTTGTCCTAGAAACTTTAGGTGAGGTTTATTTAAAACATATTGGTGAGATCTAGTGTTCAGAACCAATTTTGAGACTTGGGAAAATACTCTGCAATTAAGAAAATCACAATGGTCCACCATATTCCAGTGGACTGCTAAAGGAAACAATATGTTTGGTAGAGGCCCAAACTCTAATCTTAAAGGGCCAGCCTCAACCACTACAGAGTAGCATAAAGGAGCTGTTAACAAGCCACAAGAGGATGGGGGAGAATTTCTTGGCATAGCAAGGTGTCCGAATGATGTTAGTGGGCCTATGCTGTCTCAGCTGCAAGCCCAAGAGAAAGGGGGAAGCAGTGCAAGGATCTGTAACACATGGCACTATGGGGAATCTGTGCTGCATCATAGCCCATAGATGACGTGAGACAGACTGACATAATTCTCAGCAGCTGCAGGTTTCTCTCCCTTATGCTGGGAGCTCTACTTTAGTTCCATAGCAGCCCAGAATTTGCAGGGCACTAAGGTGGCAAAAAGCCACTTTTTGCCCCCATTCTTTTCTGGCCTGCACCTACCACCTGCATTGCCTTCCTCCAGAGACTCTCCCCAGCTGTGCTTTGGCAATGAAACACCATCAACCACTGACCGCAACAGCTCCAAACTCAGTGTCCCTCTTTCACCATGTTCTTGTATCCCCCATACAATTTACTGGAAGATGCAAACAACGCTGGGTTCTTCATTCCTCAATCACTGCCCTCAGATATCTGCTCTTGGCTTCAGAGGCAGTACCATCAGGAAAAGCTCTCAATACCTCTTCCTACTATATAACCTGAGCCAGCTCAGTTTCTCACCACCCAGATCCATCATATCTCCTGGGAAGCCAGTCACCAGGGCACTAGACAGAACTTTGAGCTAGCCTCCCCTTACAGAGCCCTACTTGGAGGGCTGGGGGAGGTGGCCATAGCTGCTACTTACAGCATATAGAGAAGATTTGTGCTGGGACAGTTATTATCTTCACACACAATATATATTCTATACATTATAATATGTACTGAACTCATGCAGGATATAAGCAGTATATGGCATTGTTAAATTCTATTCAGGGAATAACTAGTATAAAGATAGAAGCATAAACATTTTCCATTTTGTATTATTGTATGAACATACGCTCTCCAGTGGAGTATAGAGAATAAGCATAATTTTCAGTTCAGTAATGATAAGGATATATCTCACATGTGTACATTTCCATTTAATTATGGGACAGGTAAAGATTATAGTATTAGCATTGGTGCTGGCTTTATAGTAAGTTTGTTTTTTGTTGGGGCTTTATTCAAAATTAGTCCATCTGAGAGACAAACCAACTCTAAATACTTTCAAAGCCCTCATAAAGAATCTGTTTGGGAAATAACAACAAAGTAGTTTCAGAGGGATGGGCAAATCTCAGAAGGATTAGGATTTGGGTTCTAATTTGCAAAAACAGGGCTTGTGTTTGGATTTGACTCCAATTTCCCTTTATGGATTTATGTAAAGCTTTTATTAATCACTCATCCTAAATGGTAGTCTGCGTCTCTGTGCGATGGAACCTTAGACATCTTTTTATTTAATAAAACAAAGCAAATGCAAAGCCCAGAGTCTGATTTCAGTCTCTGCAGCTGGTCTCTTTAATTTATAAAAAGAGGGTGAATATAACCACTTAGTACATCACTGGATAAGTCACAACTCCACTGTTGAGATTCACTCAGAACTGAAATTTGGCATACAACTACCCTCAGCTACAAAGTGAATATTTTGGGAATTTACTGCATTTCAAATATTTTTAATTTATACACCTTCAAAAAATGGATATTTTGAGTTAAAATCTCCTGGGCCAATACAACACGGGCTTGTACCTGAGAGATCAAACTGGTGGAGGATTTCTCCATTATGGGGGAACACCTGGTCAAGATAGAGCTGCTGTTATGGCTCTTATAGCACCCCACCCCAGCTGCAGGGGCAGGCCTGGGGTGTCTCTGCATCCAGCTGATCCTTGGTTATCTGAAGTGGCCCCGGGGGTCTGTTGTAAAACAGCATAGGATCAAGCAGTTTGTCTAATTTATGCCTGCGATTTAACCCTGCCTCATTCCTACACTGATTATAGTTCAGCAGAAACTCTTACACGGCAAGCAGTACAATTCAAACAATATTACATTTATGTCCATGTCCCACCTAATTTCAATGTGGCATAATTGCATTCTGGTTACCCCTTGTATTTCTAAGTGTTCTTCAAGTGGAGTTAATCACGCTTTGCTCAGGTGAAGCATTTCCCACACAGGAGAAACCCTTGCTTCCTCCTTTCATACTCTTCCTTTCTCCACCCCAAAGTCTCTACCAAGCTCTAGCAGCATACACATTCTCTGTTTGTTGCATATGTGCAAGAAGAGAAAAGATTGTCTACAAAGGGACTGCTTGCAATAGCGGGAGACTGAACAGGATGACCCCAAAGATCCCTTCCAGTCCTCTGTTCCTTTGAAGGAAGACACATGTTCAGGAGAATGATGATGATAATTATCTCAAATGGGTTGTTCTTCTAAAAATATTGATAAGCTTTGAAGATAGAGCTTTCAAATGTGCAATTATAATTCCTGCACAGCTGGGTAAGTTGACAGGTAGGTTGGATAAATCAGCATAAATCTTTTAAAGTAGTTGAGCAATTGCAGTCAGGTGGGACTTGCCATTATTGGAGCAGTGTTACCACAATCTACTGACAACGACATGCCTCAGCAGCTTCATCATATCTCAGATGTTCAGTGCTTTCTGTAGATGAAATATGAGTTACAGTTATCAAAGCAATTCTCATAAGAATACTTCAATACTGAACAGCTGCAGGAAACCCTTTGTTTGTCTTAATTTTTTCCCCATCTACCTGCCATCACATCTTTGTCCCTGCAGGTCTCCTCTGCCAAGGGCCAAATTCTACCTTCAGGCCTTTGCCTCCTATCTCCCATTTTTATACTAAGTTACACAAAGCAGCCTCTAAATCAGCACCCTTCCACTTGTTCCGATCTGTGTCAGTTCTGACATTACCCCAGTTGTGCCGGTTACCCCTCTGTTAAAACTACAGAGATTCAAAGCACTGGACTAACTGACCAGTGTCAAGTGACTGTCTCTTTAAGTCCTCCTGGTTTCTCATAGAGACCCCCTATTGAGCAAGTGCAGGTTTTGTAGCTCAGTGGAAGGGAAAGAGAAAGAGATAGCAGGAGAGAGATGGCCCCACTGGACTACAGTCAAGGAGACAGACCAAGAAACTATTCTTATGTTGTTTCCTCATAACCAACAGGTTGATTCTTCCCAGGAGCAACTAGCCACAACTGGATCATTTTATCACACTCACGTCTCCAGAGAGACCCTGCCCAGAACTGAAAGACTTGTCCGGCATTTCTGAATTGCTTCAGCTATCTCCGGGATACAAGGACTCAGAGTTCCTCAGTGTGCTTAAAGGTGCCGCATCAAAAACGAGCCACCATCTAAGGACTTGATCTAAATCCTTCTGAAGTCAATGGGAGACTTTGATTTCCTTGAATGTAACTGACATTGGTTGTTCAGAGATCTTGCATGTACATTTAGAAAACACGATTGGTATTTGAAAACAAAAGGAGTTGTGTGTCATTTATGCTAGGAAATGCTAATTATTTAAGGGGAAAATGCACTGTCCAGAGTAACTTATATGGAACTATACATATGTTACAACACTAACAGAAGTCAGGTCTTTAACAACAGGCATTTTGACCCAAAATGGGTATATTAGGAAAATGTCATAGTTCTTCCTAAGCAACCTTTGTTCCTGAATCAATATAGACTCAATTTTACATACACAAGCTATGAGAACTTTGAAGGTTTGCATTTACCTGTCAGCCTACCTAGATCCTTATCCCCTAGGTGACTGGTTATGTGTCCTTTTTAAGCCTCTCCACCTTTACACCTAAAAAGTATTGTTTGCATATATGCTTTGTTGTATAATGACACAGGGCACAATCCTACAGCCCTTAGGCATGCAAAACTCTCGGAACTCAAGACCATAGAAACTCAATGCCTATTGACTATTTTCTGTACAATAGCTGTAAAAGTTGTGTGATATTTCCTTACCGCTCTGAGTAGATTACATTGCTCCATTCATTTTTTTTTTTGCAGCTTCATCTTTGAAAGATCCAATCTTGATCCTCTCTTCACCTTAACTTTTTTAATAATACAGACAGAGAGAACACATCTAAATGGAAATTGCTTCTCAAGATTGTTGTAATAAATATATGCCAAGCATATCCTACGGGTAGGTGGTGTTCGTTTTTCACTCAAAACAGTTAGGGTTGGGATGTGCAGAATTAGAACCTATTCCATATCTTGCATTTCTTAAATTGTTAAGGAAAGTGATTTTTTTCAACAAACATTATTTTAGTTTATTTAACTAATGAACTGTATGACACTATAAAACAAAATTCATTTATATTATTTGATGGGGCACATATTTATCTTCAACAACATTGACTACTTATTAACAACAAATAATCAGCATTATCTACAAAATAATCAATACTCAATGAAACTCCATGAGTCTCAAGAGAGAATTTTGTCCAAGATTTACTTGATATTTACCTTATATGCAAGCATGTATTTCTATGATAAATATTTTCTAGGATACTCTATTGTGTAATGATCTTTAGGATTAATTGTCGGGATTATGAGGTTTCAGCAAAACATTTTTAATTAGATGCAATTTACCGTTATTAGGATGGTCTATAACTATTACAGGTAAATAAATATGTGGCTGGTCCTTCTGTATTTAAAAAAAATAGCATGAGTTATATTGTCCTAGAAGTATATATTCAATATGCAATAAGGTCAAAAGTAAGATTTAAAAATTAACATCATGGACTCGTTTCTGCTCTTACCATCTTAATTCCATTGAAGAAAAAGAATTTAAACTGGTGTAAAGCCAGAGTAAGAGGAGAACCAGACCCACTGGTTTTATTTGGAAAAATTCACAGTCTTGTCAGATCTATTGGGAAGCAAAGGCAAGGCTGAAGATCAAATTAGACTTCTCTTGCTGAACTTAAACATCTGTGGAAAATTAAACATTTATCCAGGTGGATCCTCAGAATAAATCTTGGCTTTTTTGGCCCCTTTGTACCATATGTCAATTGGAGATCCTAAATGAAGATTTAGCAAAGTGTATGGCCTCAAAAGTAGCAAAATATTCACCTCAAAACCATCAGTATTCCTGAGGACAAAAGTTGTGAAGCCCTTAATTGAGCAGAACTCCCACTGAGAACAACGGGAGTTTTGTTCAGTTAAGGGCTGAAGAATGTGTCTTTGAATACATAGTATATTAAGTGCTTTATGAAGAAAAGGCTTTTACAGTTATAAGCTATTGGGCCAAGCCAGACAATTCTGCTATATGTCAGCATTGTGTGTATATATATATATATATATATATATATATATATATATATATATATATATATATATATATATATATATATATATATAATGTATATACACACACATACACACACAGACTTCTTTTCTTCCTTTATTTTTTGTGGAAGTTATAGAAGTTATAGACACAAAAGGAGAGCTGTGCAAATAATGGTGAACTGAAAAACAAAAAACAAAAATAAAAAATAATTTCATCTAGGCCTGAAGCAAATACATATCTCATTTGGGTTGAACTTTTTTTTTTTTTGTTTGACCCAAAAAAAACCCACCTATTTCATTTTTGAGGTTTTTTGGCCTTTTAAAATAAAAGTGGAGTAAATTTTAAAACAAAAAGTTGTCTCAAATTGAAAAATCTAATTGTTTCTTTTCAAAAACATTGAAAAGACATTTCAATTGTTTCACTTTTTTATTATTATTATTAAACAATTTGGCAAATTTGACATGAATTCATGAGATGTCTCAGTAAACCCAATCTTTTTTTCAGTGAAAAAGATTTGTCCAAAAAATTTCATCCAGCTCTAGAGGTAAGGATCACAACCAAACAGGTCTGCATTGCATCATGCAACCTGAGAGGTATCAAGTGGATGGAGTCCTCTATTTGCTAAAATATTTACTTATGACCAAATTCTGCCTTTGGACCTGCACAGGTGCTTCCAGATCAATTTCAATGCAGATGGCAGTTCATTAGTACAAGAATTTGTCCTTGTTTGACCTCCTTGTTCAATCTGCCTCCCTCAATTTCTACTGTAGTTTTTTAAACTCTAATTCTTGAAGTGACTGTGCACCTCAAACTTAATTGTTCTCAGTTTACTGTATTTTCCACTGATTTATCTGAAGGGAAATTAAAGTATTCCAAGAGCAAAGATTCCCATTTTATTTTCTGACATACATTATGAGTAGCCCCATTCACTGACTAGAGTGAATCCAGAATCAGATTAAAAACCTACACTACACCTGTGATGTTCAGTGTGCATTTGTTCTTTAATTTTATCCACTAAATTGGAAAATGTTGGGATCAAAATGAGACAGATTAACCTGTCACTTGTTTAAAAGCTGCACCATTATGGTAAAAAGAGAAAGCAACTGTTTGACAACAGGTCTGGCAAATTGTCCCTTTTCTTTTTGGAATATTTGCTCCTACATCAGATCATTTTATTTCATGTGACAAAACAAAACGCCTCTTTTGTATCTGTAAAAAAACCTAACTCAAATGCAGTTGGGGAGCAGAGGGGGCAGAGACACTAGGTTTATTTTGTTTCACTGGTTTTGTAACAAAAATGAAAGTTTTCATTTTGTGTGTTTTTAATTATTATTCTATAACTCTTTTCCATTTTAAGGAGATTATTTCTTGTCCTAATCACATTGTGGTATTATCTCACTACGTGAGCTTTATGCTTTTAATACCAACTTTGAAGGTTGAGAAGCATAATTGTGTGTGTGTGTGTGTGTGTATACACATACATATAGAAAATATTTGTGCGCGCACACACACACACATATTTTCTATATGTATAACTTTCCCTTGGCATAGCATGTATACATGTACAGTGGAGACGCATCTTACTCAGGGGTTACGTTCTAAAGTCAGTGCGTAAGGTGAAAATCGTGTATATTCAAAATTACCCTTGAAAATCCCTTGAAGTACAGTATACTGCACATGGTTTTTTGTTTATACAGCCCTGTACAGTATATAATAAAGAGTACATATGCAAAATATAATTTGACAGTACTGTATTTTTAATTACAGGGGGTCGTCAGGGCTTGTTGTTGATCCAGTAGATGGAGGTGACGGAGAGCTTGGGTGACGGAGAGCAAGTCGTAGACGAAGTGGTTGGCTCCGGTTCAGCTCGAGAAGTTGAAGCCCTTGTGTAGGCTCATCTGCTGCTTGTTGTTTTTCCTTGAAAAACATGGTGATTGGCAACTGTCGCTGTTGTCTCTTGAGCTGCTCAAACATTTCTTGATATGGTCTCAAATAGTCCGTAATACTGATTTTGAGGCTTCATTCCATAGAGGGATTTATTCAGAAATTAAATCATTCAAGTGTTTCGCTGCTTGGAACACTTCAGCAAATTTATGAAGATTCCAACTTGCTGGCTCTTCCTGTTCGTCGTCATCACCTTTGTCTTCTACAGACGATTTTATCAGTTCCTCTAACTTCGTTAGTCAATGTTTCTCTATGGCTCAATTAATTCTTCAATTTCTTCCTCAAGGATGTCGACGAAGCCATCACCACCCACTTGCCTGGCTACCTGAACAATGCATTTCACTTCTTTGTCAATGGTCGGGAAACCTTAAAATCATTCACACATTCTTTTCATAGGTTTCGCCAACATGCATTGACTGTTTCAGGCTTGATTGCATCCATTGCCTGTTTAATATAAGTGATGCAATCAGCAATGTTGAAGGACTTCCAACACTCCATCACATTAAGATTGGGATCAGCATCCATAGCGCTACATATCCATGGAAACGTATGCCTCATGTACATGGCCTTGAAACAGAGAATCACGGCTGGGTCGAGAGGTTGGAGGATGGAGGTGGTATTTGGGGGGAGAAAGAAGATTTCAATGTTGTTATGCACAAACTGGTGTGCCGCAGGGTGGCCAGGAGCATAGTCTATGATCAGCAATACTTTAAAGTCCTTTATCTTCGAGGTACCACTTGACCTCTGGAATGAAACACTTGTGGAACCAATCCAGAAATAATGCTGGCGTCAGCCAAGCCTATTTATTTGATTGCCAGAACACAGGAAGGAGATTTTTGTTCTTGCCTTTTAGGGCACAGGGATTTGCAGCCCTGTAGAGCAAGCCCAGCTTTATTAAATGCCCAGCCACATTGCCACAAAACAACACAGTCACACGGTCTTTAGCTGCTTTGAAGCTAGGGGCTTGTCTTTCTGATTTTGAAGTGTAAGTGTGGTTGGGCATTTTTTTCCAGAAGAGCCCAGTCTCATCAGCATTAAAAACTTGTACCAGAAGATAGCCCTTTTCTTCTATGATTTTCTTTAATTGTTCGGGGTAGGCTTTTGCTGCCTCTTCATTGGCAGATGCAGCTTCACCAGTAATCTGCACGTTTTTGAGGTTGAAGTGGTTCCTAAAACTGTTAAGCCAACCTTGGCTGGCTTTGAATTCCTTCTCATCAGAAGGCTGTCCCTCTTCAGCGGGAGGTTTGAACATTGCAGAGAGGCTAAGAGCCTTTTCTTGCAATGTGTTGCCATCAACAGGCACACGTTTATGGTTCATGTCTTCCAGGCATAAGTTTAATGCCTTTTCAGTCTTCACTTAAGTCTTATCACGCATCTGGCTCATCACCTTAGCAGTTATTGGAGCATGTGATGCCACGGCTTGACAAATTTCTCTCTCTTGAATCATGATGACACGGATGCTAGATTCGTTGTGGCCATATTTACGTGCCACGTTGGAGACCGACATACCATCTCTCAGTAAGTCCAACAGAGCCAGTTTTTCCTCCAGCATTGGAACAGATCGCTGTTTCTTCGGTTGAGCACCAGATGAAGTAGTTGGCTTGTGTTTAGGGGCCATGTTGTAGGAAAAATATGTACAGTATCTTTAAACACTAGAATCACACTCAGCGCGGTGAGATGCTCACACTATGAGAAGCACGCAGGAACTGAGACCAACTGAGGGAACAGCAGATTCACGTCTCCCATCTTAAGCTCACTCCAGGGCATATGCTCATTGAGTGGAATGGTGGGTGGAATTGCCCGCACTATTTACAGGTATCTTGTTATTTTTCTTTTTTTTGCCGAGCGCATATAGTTGAATTTGCGTAAGTTAAATGTGCATATGATGCGACTCACCTGTACATGTATACAGAAAAACTGATCAGGTAAATATTTTATTTTGCTTTATATAGTGTGGAATATGTCTAGATGAGTTCAGATGGATTGAACAATAAAATTAACATGACAAAATGGGTTTTAAGTCAGGAAACAGAACAGTAAAGCAATTTCCTGAGTTATTTAAATGCTTTCATTGGAGAAATGTCATTACATACTTGAGTTACACTGGAATATAATTATATAAACACCACAAATAACAATGTTTTACCAAGAAAAACAGAAGTTAATAGAGGGAAAATATTTCCTGCCATATTTCTTCATTTTAGGATCAGGTTCTCATTGAAATTTAAGGAATAAATCACAAGAAAGGTTCTAAATTTCTTTTAAGAGGCTATTGCCCTAGTCCTTATGCACATGCTTAGCTTTACACATGAGTGGCTTCATATATATACAGTTCTCCCTCAGGTTTAGGGCTTTATCCTATAGCCTTCACTCATGACAAATTCCCATTGCCTTCCAAAAGATAATTTCAATGGAATTTTGTCTGAAAAATTCTGTCAGATTGATCCCCGAATAATAACATTTATTATTTTTATTATGCTAGAAGATGAAAGCTTATAAAAGGATGGTTACCAGCAATTAGTCCTATTAGTTCTATTCTTTTCTTGTTCCATGTACAGAATGAAAGAAGATTGTCTCTTATTACTTACATTTTTTGTCTTTTCTAAAGTACATAAGAAGACGTAACCACAAATATCACCTAGCAAGAGTTCTTAACTGAAACAAAGGGCTGTGGAAGGGAGGGCAGAGAGAGGAGACTAGATTAAAATACCATCTGACAATTAAATGACTGATTAGTTCCAGAAGTTTTCAATTGCTTTTTAAGGAATTTTGAACTGTAGTAGATTTTAACAACATCAAAATATGGTTCTACTCTGAAAATGACTCAGTAAAAATAGCACGTGAGGTTCAATATTTATTATCATTCAGTGATTTTCATATCAAATGTGTTCTGTTATTTATACCCATAGAACCAATTGATTTTAAAGAAGTGACCAAGGGCAGAATTTGGTCCTTTTCCAGACCTGAAGACCAACCTAGCATCTGAAAGTCAAGCCTGGTTCTTTCCAGTTCCCCTATCATCATCACCAGTGAACTGACGCAAATGAAGTGTGGGTGGGTGTGTTCATAGGTGTGAGTAAGATACCACTGCTCTACGCATCATGGAAAAAAATTTGTAGTTGGAACGTAGGTCCCCATCCCTCACCTCTGTGTGAGAATAAACCAGAGCGGAGTAAAGCTATGAAGTTTTATTTTGAATTTGACAGACCAATACTTTTAAAGGATCAATTACAAATTAAGCAATTTGTATTGTTTCTTGTATTAGCATAAAATTGCTTGTCAGCAAAAAAAAAGCACAATTTTAAATACATAAATAAATGAGTTGAAATATCTACCCTATTGTATGAATTATTTATCATGTAGAATATTTTTTCCTCATGCCTTGAAACTGTTTCCTGACCTAATAATACCAGTTCCACATATTTATCATTATACCTTAGCACTATTTCAGTCACAGCACTGATTCTCATATTGCCCCAAAGCTCCATTTATTTATTTGCCTTACTAAAAGTTAATGATTTATTAAATAAGATCACCCAGACCCGAAAGAAAGACCAATTTCTTGATGTTCTGTTTTTTTTGGGGGGAGCTTATACGACAAGTATCCATTTGGTTTCATGTTTTTATTTTAAAAAAACTCACATTAAGTGACTTGTTTTAAATACCATTAAACTGCAGTATTTAAAACGCTACTAATCTAGCTCAGCCTCTTCAGGTGCTTTATTTCTCCTCACAGAAAGATGAAACATGTTGACATTAAAAGAAATGAAAAGACAGTCAAGTTAGGCTACCATAAGCCCCCAGGATAAGAAGAATATCTATCAAAGATAAATAAATCAAATGCAGGTAAAAGGGAAGGAAAGAGGAGTATAATAAGGTGAGGAAAAAAATTAGGCAATAATATTATTCCGTCTCAAGCGATGGAATACACTCTTAGAACACAGATTTTTAGATCGATATCTGTATAAACACGCTGCTTGCCTATAATGCACTTATTTACTTCCCAGTATCAAAGTCATGTGGATGCAACAGGGAGCAGAGTGATCCAAATTTACTGATGTGCCTCTGTTATGAAAATCTATTCTCTCAATAACTAAGGATGAAGCGAGTACTGTACAATACATATTTGGACAGCCCCTGCCTGGGTGGGCTTTCAGTTGATGGGCCCTGTTCTGCAATCTGATCTATGTGATGTACCCTTGTGGCCACTCAGAATCCTGCTGAACTCAATTGTGCCCCACAAGGGCACCATCTGCACAGATTCAATGGCAAGATCAGGGCCTAAATCACAGACACAAAGCAAGATGCACAGATAGGGAAGGATCTGGCATAGACATTTTATTTATTCCTTGTTCTATTGGAGTCTCACAGAAGAAATAAGTCTTTACCCGCTTGTTGAATAAGGGAGCGAGGACCTGGTATACTGGAAGTGGGAGGGGATGCCAGGTATAACAGGCAGGATTGGAAAAAGGTACAGCCAGGGGAGTGGAAGAAGGAAACAAATTACTGTTGAGGCTGGATGTTAGAAAAGGGAGATGTGGATTAAAAAAAAAAAATGTAGCAGTCTCCCTTCCTGAACATTTTCCTAACTTTATTGGGTTTGTCATAACTCCATAGTGACTTGGCCTAGAAGCTGCTAGCTTCTTTCTGTGAATTGGTGTAGATGAGGGTGGCTGCCTTTGGCTAAATCTGGTGGGACAGGGTAAGAATTGTCTAATTATTGAAATGGTTTATGAATATATAAATATATATATTCCCACCACCATAGGACTTTGATTAAGTCTCCTGCAAAATCTTCATGGCCTCCACTCTCACTTGCCATGACCCATAGGTTCTTATGTAGATAACCACAATGGGGAAACATTGGGCAGAGCATGTACAGTGAAGAGTGGAATAGAGAGCCATGTGACGATGAAACAAGAGGGAGAAAAATGACATCGGAAGCTGGGGAAATGGTTTTAAGAGAAATGAGTTTCATTTTTGCACAGCTTGCAAGGGCCATAAGGGGTTGTGTCACTGATCCATATGCAATTGGGTTTATAAAAGGAAATTCACTATCCCAATCCTTTGTTAAGATGAGCTAAGGTTGTAAATCTCTCTGATATAAAGGGGAAAGTCCCCCTGATCCTGTGCTATGCATACACATTCACCCATCCCCCGCCTCCCAGGAATGATCTCAGTTTGTTTATTTGCTCAGACTCACACATTAGAATATAATCTCTCTCCATTTCTTCCCTAGAGAGGGCAAGCTCAAGGCTAATACTGCCCTGCATTTCAGATAAAACAAATGCACCCACATTGGATGAGTCATAAAAATGAGATGATTTTTTGAGTAAAATAGTCCAAATAGTTTTTTCCTCTCTCTCCCTGTCTCCTTCAAACCCAGAAAATTTCATGAGGAAGCCAATTAAATGAAGCAGAGAGAAGGGGAAAGAGAAGAATGGAAACAGAGAGAGAGAACTTCTCTCTTCTTCACTCATTCTAATTTTTTGTTGTTGGAACTCAGCTGATTGAATATATCTAATCACATTTTCAGTAGAGTTTTTAAAAAGGGCTTTAGAAAAAAAATCACCACCTCACTATCTGTGGCATAGAAATGTGATGGCAGGGACAGATTAGTACAAAAGTCCATTTTACTTGCGGCCCAAAGGAAGAAATCTCTTTGCAAACACTCACTCCCTCCTAGCTGCATTCGGAACCTACAAAAAGGCAGCACACAGGATAACACAAAATGCCCATACACTTTGATATATAGCATAAAATGTACAATAAAAGGTAAGCTGGGGAGGACAATATATATTGATCATGTCTGTGATGGAGAGTAAAGTATTCTCCTGGATCAGACAATACGGAGCCACAGAAGAGGAATATGCCACTTCTACATCAGCTATGGTAATAGCATTAGAATCACCCATGCCTTTTCCTGAAGCTTTTTAGCTGCACAGGAGATTTCTCTCCTGCCATGGTGCCCAAGCAGGGCAGGTTGCAGACAGGCACTGCTGGCCTGAATCCTTTCAACATAATGCTTAGAGAAGATGGTAAAATAGGTGCTTCTATTTAAGCCTCATTTAACCATTCCTGATGCTAAATGTCAAACCTATATTTTCACTTTGTGAATGCGGATCACTCTTCGATGCTCAGGCATGTACATAGAACATGTGCAGATTAGGACTGCAGAACAGCAATCACTGCTGGTAGATCATACAAACAGCCCTCAATTCAAACCATCATTGGAGGGGAAGCACTCAGCATCTTAGAAAGAGAGTCACTATAGTCAGTCATGGTGTATTTCAGGGGTGGCCAACCTGTGGCTCTGGAGCCACAGGCGGCTTTTCAGAAGTTAATATGCAGCTTCTTAAATAGGCATCAACTCCGGGGCTGGAGCTAAAGCCACCAACTTTCCAATGTGCCGGGAGGTGCTCACTGGCTTTGCCACAGGCCCTGCCCCCACTTCACCCCTTCCCGCCCCCCCCCCCCCCGAGCCTGCCATGCCCTCGCTCCTCCCCCTTGCCCCCGAGCCTCCTGCATGTCACAAAAGAGCTGATTGGGAGGTGCGGGGAGGGAGGGAGCTGCTGGTGGGCAGGAGGCACTGGGAGCGGGGGGAGCTGCCATCGTATTACTGTTGCTCTTTGGCAATATACATTGGAAAATTCTGGCTCCTTCTCCGGCTCAAGGGACTAGAGGGAAAGAAATATCTGCATTTAAACTATCTTTTTACCTATTCCCACCTGCTCCCTTCCCAATCTCAGCTGCACTTCCAGCAGCAGTTTGTGGCTCAACAAGCACTCTCAGCGTTCCCTTTCCATCGAAAAAAATGAAATCAGGAACCTACATTAATGTTTTCAGGTGAAGTTGAAAAATGACAATGAATATTGAGCTAAATTGTGCTGCTCAAAAGCCAGCTAAGCTCAGGGGGACAGGAGAATGGAAAGTGACCTCTAAGAGTAGGGATCCTTTTAAAAAAAGTGTTTATAATTGCCTGGAGAAGCTCTGGACTTTCATTATGGTGGCTTGGAAGCAGCTTGCATATGTCCAATAGCATAAAATAGCAAACAAACTCGGAGGAAGAACTGTCGGAGGGGGTGAGGGACAATAGCTATAAGGAATGGTTTGACCCTTGCAGAATTTTGCTCAGAGCTTGTGGCCTGGGCTAAAGACTATTTTAATCACCCAGACTTTTATTAGCCAGGCAGAGAAACAATTGTTAGCAAACACTTGCGCATCAGCATACTTTACTTGGCTTTATTTTCTTAAAAAGAGGACCAAAGTAAGCAACTCCACAAGCATGCTGGAAACTAAAGCATGAGGCATCCTCAATACAACTACCTTCAAATTTGGTGATGAGGCCTCATCTACACTGCAGAGTTTTGTCTGCAAAAGGCAGCTTTTGAGAGCAAAACAGTAGAGGAGTACACACTGAAATGCCATTTTTGGTAACAAAATAAAACCATCTCGCTGAGAGACAGTTTTTTGCACAAAAGTTGTGTTGACAAAGTGCCAGTGCTGTTCGTTATGTCGACAACATAATTGGCCTCCTCCAGTATCCCAGAATGCCCATTGTGACCCCTCTGTTCATTGTTTTGAACTCAGCTGCCCTGCAGGCATGCACCCCTCCACTTTTAAAGCTCTGGGAAGCTTTGACATTCCTCAGCCTGGAGAGCTCACTGAGCTGCTGAGGATTCTGCTCCTGGTAGCTGAGGCGGCTGTGGAGAACTCTGAGGGAATCACAGCACCATAGGCAGGCAGGCAGAGTGGGCTGCTGCCGTGGGAGAGGCGGGGGCTGATGTGGGGGGGCCCCCTCCAGGATTGGTTGTTCAGGCAACACACCCACTCCCCCCCCACACACACTCTCTCTCACACTTCCCCAATACAGACTGTTTCTGTCTCTCTCTTCCACCTCCACCCACCCCTCCAATACACACACACACACACACTTCAGTTGAAAAGCAGCTGGCAATCTAGTAGGATGCCCATGGAAGGTGAGGTTGAGAAACCTGCATCATGTGATGCTGTTCCTGCCCCATGAGGCATCCCTTCCCAAAGAATCGTGTGGCCAGTTGCGCAGTGGGGTATCTACCCACAGTGCACTGCTCTCTGTGTCAGTGCAAGAGCTCCTCGTGTGGACGCACTCTGCTGATATAAGGAGCTTTGTGTGGACATGCAACAGCAGTTTAATAAAGCGCTTAAATTAAAGCGGCATAACTTTTGTCAACAAAACTCTGAAGTGTAGACAAGGCCTGAGTTACATGTGTAAAATTCCAGCTACTGGGAAACTCTGATATTCTGTACCTTCACTACTACTTTGCAAAGAAGGGTGGAATATTGCACTGAAGGCGTGTGAATTGCATGTTTACTGGGCTACAATAAACTAGACACTGGAAAGAGAAATTAAAAAGTAGAAGTCCCTTCTTGTCTGCTCTCAGTACAGTTTTCTCCTTGCTCTGTTTAACACCCTGAGTGCAAACACATGAAGTTAAATTGTCCATCCATTAACTGAGAAGGTTTCAGTACAGTAGGGTATATGGCATGCTTGTCAGTCAAGTGAGTGTCACTGTGTTACTCACCATGACACTTAGAATGTGGCATACTAGAAACTGGCAGTAAAATATCACAACAGATGTGTGACCTGGCTGTCACTTCACTGTGGTGCATGCAAGATAATAATAACCTTCAGTCTCTACTCCCTTGTTTTGAAAACTAATACTTTGTGCATTTTTGGAAATCATAGCCTGGGATACTCCACTGAGCAATAATCTTTCAGAATAAGATTTCTGACTTTGGTTGTCCACCACCACCACCAGTGTTCTCTAGAGAATGTTAATCCCAGCTAGGATGATATTCTCTGTGGGTGCAGATTAAAGAACAACCAACCGGGGAGGGATAGCTCAGTGGTTTGAGCATTGGCCTGCTAAACCCAGGGTTGTGAGTTCAATCCTTGAGGGGACCATTTAGGGATCTGGGGCAAAAACTGGGGGATTGGTCCTGCTTTGAGCAGGGGGTTGGACTAGATGACCTCCTGAGATCCCTTCCAACCCTGATAATCTATGATTCTATGATCTTCCACACTCACAGAAAACCATTTTCCACAGGTTGTTCTGTTGGGGAAGAGATGTAATCCCAGAGCTGAAGAAGAGCTCTCAGTAAGATCAAAATTTGCATCTCTCACCAACAAAAGTTGGTCTAGTAAAAAATATTACCTCGGCCACCTTGACTTTCTAATATCCTAGGACTAATACACCTACAAAAAATACTTCATAACCAGAGCTTTAACTTTTGCTAAATGAAGCACTTGATGTAAGCTTATTGCCACACCTCAGTTACATTGTCTATTTTTTAAAGTACAGGTGAGACTAAGAAAATTAGACCAAGGTGGGGGGAAGAGAGGAAGATTGCCTGTGCCACAGATCTAATGTCTTTATTTACAGGGAAAAAACACAAATGAAAAGATTAACCTGACCACTAAGGAGAAATTTAACATAAGCCTACCTCAGGCTCATCACTACCAGTATGTCACTCCTGACCTTGAAAAGCTTTAATATTAACTGAAAGAAACAGAATAGAACTAGGAGACAAACCTCAACAAATTGGTACTCCGAATTCTATGCATCAGTAATTATCCATGGGTTTCTGCCCTGAGAAGAAGGGGGGCCTGAGTTTTTAGCAGAGTTATTCATCACACATTTCCAGGACATGGTGACTTCCATAGGCCCCTCTTGTGTAGGGAATAATTGAGGCAAAGGTATCATCCCATCCAATCCCACCCCACCTTCCATTACTCTTCCAGATTCAGGAAGGCAGAGACAGCACCTGCCAGCAGCTATTTTGAAGAGAAAAGTTAGTCTAGCAGAAACAGAAGAAAATGACAGGTTTCAGAGTAGCAGCTGTGTTAGTCTGTATTCGCAAAAAGAAAAGGAGTACTAGTGGCACCTTAGAGCTAACCAATTTATTTGAGCATAAGCTTTCGTGAGCTACAGCTCACTTCATCGGAAGAAAATGGAGGCCCATGAAAATGATTACAGGGGGCCAATGTCTTGACAGACACTTTTCATGGTGATGGGTGGGTGTTGCTGAGTCCAAAACATCGTGGGTGGGACCAGTGTGGTATGGGACCCTGTTATTTGAGAAATTTCTCCATGTCTAGTCAAGATTGTGACACCCTTTGTGACAGCCTTGCTATTGACTCCTGAGGATGAACTGCCTAAGGAAGGCATCAAGGCTTTTCCAGAAGAAGGCCCAGGCCTCTGGAACCTGTTCTCTCCGATTCTCTTTCATAAGTTTCAGGATGAAGTTAGAGCTTACAAGTGTTTAAATAAGCTCCAGAACATTTTTAGCCATGGGTTGTATATTTATTAGTGTCTCTTCAATATTAAGGTGCCAAATATTCTCTGAAGATTTGGATTATTTTTAGTAGACGTAAAGTGTCCAGATTCCATTGCAATGGACAACTTTACAAGAAAAACTTATCAATGAATCAGATTTCTACACGACAGCTGCAGAATTTTGTGTATTTAATTTGGGATTAGGCTTTTCTCAAATTGAGTCCTTGGAGCATGTGGTGCATCTATGGCTGACACCTGTGAAAATTTAACTTGGAGAGAAAATATCCAAAAGCAAGATAAATAGAAAATGCAAAATACTATAAATATAGATTGCTTATTTATCTGATTAAAAATGTCATTCTGTGCAATCTCAGCAAATTCAGATATAATTTACCAATAGTTAACATTTCTCTTTGATCTGCAGGGTTCATGTTTCCTGTATAACTATCTATTTTTTTTTAATTTAAAGGTCATAACTCATGTGCATTCATTTATACTAAGTGTCTTTTAAAATTTATTTTAGACATGATTCAGCAAGTATAGGCACTTCCATTAAACCTAAAGGTTCAGTATTTTCTAAATAAACCCGCTCTCTTTTGTGGGCACAAACCACACCCTCTCTTAACATCTGCAGTTGTGTCTACAAATCAGAGTAATTGCAATTTGAGCTGACAGCTAATTCTCAATTCTACAATTGAATTCTACAAGTTTGTGGGCACAAACCACACCCTCTCTTAACATCTGCAGTTGTGTCTACAAATCAGAGTAATTGCAATTTGAGCTGACAGCTAATTCTCAATTCTACAAGTGAAAATTCCATTCACAAATACTGAGGCAGTGGCTTGAATTTATAGAAGGGCTCAGAATTCACAGCTGGGGTCAGATTTTCAGAAGACCTCAGTTCCCATTTAGGCATCAACATATATAGTGATATTTTCAAAAGAGCTTAACCATCTGGTTCTTGTTTAGGTGCTGAGATCTTTCAACCTCACATGTAGGTGCTGATTACTTTTAAAACCTGATTCTACATAAATGAAACAGCTAATGTAATGCCAAACAATTTCTATTAACAATGATACAATATTGGCTTACAATTAAGAACTAAAGCATTTACCCAGATGTCTATGATCAAATAGATTCTGAAACGTTTTACAATTATCTTACCAAACCTTGATTAAGAAGACAAGCAATTTTTTTTTCTGGAAAAGGATGTTGACATCCTTTAAAGGTGGGGGAGGGAGGAAGTGATCATTTTAATGATTTTCTGTCGTGTCTCTAAGCTGATATAAAAGAGGTGAATACCAGACAAAATGTTACATCACTAAATGACAGAAATGGCAAAAATGGTAGTGAATATAGCACTCTCCTAGGGAACCTTTATCACTGAGCTGCTTGAGTTAGGCTTTTCTGAGCAGCCTGTAGTTACCCTCAGTTCATGCTGGTCAGGCCTTTTACCAAGAGTTTTTCTTTCAGTATTTATGTAGTGTAGCAGGCAACTGTTTACCTCAGGGGCATGAAAGTAAATCCGGATGCGTTTGATCCATAGTGCCAGAGCAGCTCTGTTGCCTATGGAAACAAAGGCTCCTTTTGAGGAAGTTCACACAGCAGGGGCTGTGACGCCAGATAATCTCATCAATTTCAGCCACTGCATCATTTGCAGGTGTTTTGCTGCAATATCTATGTATAGAAAGAGAGAACAAATACATAAATAAAATAGTATATCTAATATTACAATATTATATGATGAGAGGATTCCTGAGTTTGATGCTAATAGCATGTTACCTTATTTAAGCAACATAATCCCCTTTATACAAATTGATACTGTAAATTGAATATATTTTCAAACTAGAACCATGTCCTTTATTTTCCTCCCCCTTTCACCCCGTAGGAAGGAAAGTACCTTGCAGACAACAGCATGGCAAATTGGTTTTATGCTTACTCACAAATTCAGCTTTAGAAGACAGCCCTGAGCAGGGAGTTTTAAGACACTGGTGACAATGAATTATACTTTGGGAACACCTCCTGTTAAATGCTGCATTTGAAGAGTTCAGAGGGTGTTGTACCTCCTTACTACCATTCATCTGGGGCTCTCCATGTGCTTTACAAGCAATCAATCAATTAAGCCTTCCCCCTGTGTGAGATGGTTGTAACAAGATGTTTTTTCTCCCTGATTGGGAGCTGGAGAGGCCACAGAGTTAGTCAGGCACAGCCATGGCTTGAACCCCAAAATTCTCATCCTCCGCATCTCCTACTTTAACAACTAGACTTCAGTTGGAAAGATCTACAACTGGTGTAAGTCAGCACAGCCCCAGTGGTGTAAATTTACACTGACTGGGAATTTAGCCCACTACCTCTTCTACCTTCTCTATAGTGATATTGCCTAATAATAGACATATCTTATCTCCCACTAAAGTAATATTTGGCTATGTTGTCCCCAAGACCACCTCTCACTCTTGGTGAAACACTGTCTCCAAAATTGAATTGCAGAGAATGTTTGGCAGCTGAGGGCACCTTGTCAAACTTGTTCCCACTTGTACTTCACCAAAGCCAGAATATGGTGGAGCAAGATGTGTCTGTTCCATTAGGCCTTTGAATTAAGCATTGATTACTTGATGATGAATGGAATTAAAGTAGGGAGTGGCCTGGCCTGATTTCTTCCCCCCACCCCACACACATCCTTATAGACCAGCATTTTTTTTGGATGGTCTGTTTTAAATTTTGCTCTCATACACAGATGTTCACAATATCAATAGGTGTACAAATACATTGATAATTCTTTGATTCTGGCTTTCTATATAAGCACCAGTTTATAAACAGAAATCATTCGGTAAGATAATTTGCAAAATAACAATTAGACCTCCGTTTAAATTGAAGTTGCATCCTACTTTAAGGAGTTGAGGCCAAAGGAACTCTGAATATGTCATCAGTATAAATATTAACATATCCATGAATAAGTAACTTTAAAAACAGAATTGTGACGACAAAGTGTAGCTTCTCAGCCTTGCAGCGGATGACTAAGATCATTTGAATGATTTATTGATAAGCCACTATACAGAGATAGTTCAAAGAGGACAGGCTGGACTTTTTGTTATTAAAAAATAAGTTGATTCCAAAGGTGTCTGACATTGTTATGAATTCATGCATAAAAAAGTAGCATGGGTGGGGATGCTTTGCCCAACAGTGACTTTCACAAGAGAAAAACCCTTCAGTTACTGAAGATCACAGATAATCGGGGGCTGGAGAGCTAGCTCCAGCAGCAGCAGTTCCATTTTATCCCACTGTGCTGGGCTGGGCCCGGCCTGCTCTGACCCATTGACTCGCTCCATTAGGAGGGGGCTTGAGGAGCCCACCACAGCAAGCTTTGCCTGCAAAGCTGGGCATGTGCACAGGGTGAGAGTTGGTGAGCTGATAGGTGGGGAAGGGCCGTAGCCCTAGCCCTAGCCTAGGGCCATCAAGTGTTCCCATTGATTTCCATTGGATTTTTTCACATGATTTGCAGTTTGCAGCATTGGGGCCTTCTATCACTAAATGTAGTGAAGTAGAAAAAAACTAAAATTCTGGGGAAAAATCCTGCACAACTTCCTCATGCTAAATAGCCCTATTGACATCAATGTGATTACTAGCATATGGAAAGTAACCAGGATTTGGCCAACTATAGAGATCATTTAGCTAAAGGGCTTCCTAAAGTAGCAAAATGTATTGAGAAAAAAATTAAAAAGTTGCATATAATATTACATGTAATAACATAATTATTCTTAAAAAGAAAAGGAGGACTTGTGGCACCTTAGAGACTAACCAATTTATTAGAGCATAAGCTTTCGTGAGCTACAGCTCACTTCCTCAGATGCATATCGTGGAGACTGCAGCAGGCTTTATATATACACAGAGAATATGAAACAATACCTATTCCCACCCCACTGTCCTGCTGGTAACAGTGGGGTGGGAATAGGTATTGTTTCATATTCTCTGTGTATATATAAAGCCTGCTGCAGTCTCCACGATATGCATCTGAGGAAGTGAGCTGTAGCTCACGAAAGCTTATGCTCTAATAAATTGGTTAGTCTCTAAGGTGCCACAAGTCCTCCTTTTCTTTTTGCGAATACAGACTAACACGGCTGCTACTCTGAAACCTATAATTATTCTTAACATTATGCCAGTTGTGCTCAAGATACCTGACACAACAATAAGAATGCAATAGTCACATCACCTCACAGGCATAAGACGGAGACAACAACTATAAATTAGGGGCAAAGGCCATAGCCAGGAGGAGTTTCTGAAAAATAGAAATACTAACCTCAAGGTCATACAGCTAAAATGGTTGGAATAAAGGAAGCATTTTAAAAGAAAGATCAGCAGTAACATGAAAAGGCAGACAGTTTATAATTTATTTTAACCCCAGCCCTTAGCAAGTGGGTAGGAGCATACTGAGGAAGACAGGGAGGATTGTGATGCAAAATCAGACACAGTTTGGAAATATGGTAATACGTGCAATAGAACTTAAGGTATTATATTCAGCTTAAAAGATTAAAATATGAAAAATAAAAGTGTTCTTCCTAATTAGATAAGCCATATGGTGTATGGGAAAAACCCTGGTAGTAGAATGTCTTATAATTACAACCTTATTTTTGACCAGATCCTATTATTTTTCTCCCGTTTTGTACTTTTGATTTATTTACTAAAAAAAATCAGAGATCTTATAGGATAACAAATGCACTTCATTAACAAAAGATGTTTTCTGTTAAAAACCAGATGGTAATAAATATGGTCTCTCATTTTAAAAGGTGAGCTTCTTCTCTAAAATGAAAATGAAGTTAAAGGTTTGCTAGCAGATCTAACACACTAGGTGCTGTGAACATTCTGTAGAGAACAAAGTTTTGACTTTCCTTTTAAGAATTCATTTCCTTCTCAGTGAAATTCACTGGTACTTCTTATTTTGATGAAAATGTACCGTAATGTAACGTTCTATGATATAGATACCAGAAGCTTATTCCAGCCCTTGATATTTCTTGTGTTTACGATAGCACAGTATGATACTGTGCAAGTAAGAAAATACCAGATTTCAGGGAGAGAAAAATGTATTTTTATAAAGGTAAATTAAAAATTTGCTGTAAGCTAAATGCTCAGCACAGCCTGGTTACTGAGATCATTCAGGACATAGAGTGTGAGTTGCTCTGTTTCCATATTAGAAGTAAAATCCACCCAAGATCAACAGTTCCTGCTCAGAAATCAAATGGTATCAGTTTAAAATAGCAATTCCACTGTATTTTCTACTGAGTCCCAATAGTCCAAAGTCCTGAGCCTCCTCAACTTCCATTCACTAAAATGGAAGTCAAGGGTACTCAGTGCCTCACAGGCTGAGGCTTTAAGTTTCTACAGCTGACTAATATTGCCACTTCCCTGTATGCACTGCCACCATTGTAATACAGACATACATACTTTATAGCTCACTTCCCTTTACGCTTTAATATCAAGTGGCTGAAACAGGCTTATGTCAGTTCTGCTGTTCTGACTGCTGAGCAAAAAAGACAGGAAATCATTACAGTCAAAACATTTCTAGCAAAGGTCACTTTAATAGAAAATTACATCAATCACCTTGAAGAAAAAAGTACATTTCAACAGATGCCATTCATTCGTGGGCTAATATCACCTTTAGTTTTAAAAAGTTAAGCTAATTCTTGAGACAAATCATTAAAATTAACTATGTCTTCAATAGAGATTTGAATCTTGTGTGAGCAGGTAGGATTTGATTAGTTGTTTCGCATGATGGCCTAAGTGATTATCTAGACATCTTTTTTCTGAAGATATTACTGTGGAAATAATCTTAATGGGAACAAATCAACTAGAGCAGAGGAACATATGGAGTTTTTCCATCTTTAGTACTCTTTACTTAGCTACCTCTTAGGAATAACATACAGTTTAATTAATTGTTAGAAAGTGTTTTGAGATCCTCATATATTTGGTGGTATATAGGTGAAAAGGACAGGCATTATTTAACTGTACTTCAGGCACATGTATATCCTGGATTATAAAACACATGTAACAAAGTGTATGTTTAGATACAGATTTTTCAGTAAAATGATAGTCAGATTTTCAAAAACAGCCTCTAAAATTGAAGGTGCAGTCCAAAACTTTGACTGGTGCATGCAAACTGGATTTGTACACACATATTAGGGGCTCAGTCTTTCTATGCTTAGTACACATACTGCCTCATCCCAAGGCATTGCTTCTATTGACTTCAGTGGAGCAGGATCAACCCCACAGGCCGCAAATCAGCAAGGCCTTCAAGCACATGCTTAAGTCCATCCTGCTTTAGCAAAGCACATGCTTAATTTTAAGTATGTGCTTAAATTCAATTGAAGTCAATGAGTAAAGAGTTTGAAGTGCGTGTTTCAGTGCTTTTCTAAATAAGGATGGACTGCTGATTTGGAACCATTCATGTTGCAGGATCAGCCCCTTGGTAGCTAAAGGCCTGATTTTCTGGGCACAGAGAATTTTTGTTCAAATGTCTAACTAGCCACCTTCTATTAGCATATGGAATTTGCATAAATACAAAAAATCTGGACAAGCAAAACTGAATTCATAAGGTTGCAGTTGAAGATAAGACCCCTTTGAAAAACTGACCCAAAAGGGACTTTATTTAGCATAACTAGCTTTGTAAGGATCAATATCTTGCCACAGTGAATATGATTTAACATTAATTGGCCTGCTCCTCAGCTGGTGAGTTTAATGAGACTAGTTACACAGGTTAAGTACATGTGTAATGTTTTCAGAATCGAGATCTACAAATGTGTATTCCATGTTTTTGAAAACAAGTCCTCAAGTGTTTAGTTCTGTTCCATCTGTGGGAATAGTTAGTAATAGTGTAATCATGATGCCTAATTGTAAATCTGCTTGAACATCATGGGTTGGAAAGGCTAAAGCAAAATTGAATATCTCTTCATTTTTATTGTGTGTAGGAAAGACTATGAATGAAGAGACCAGCAATGGGCAGAGAGAGAAAATCCTGTGAGAAAGAATTAACATGGAGCGGAGAAGGTGAAGAGTGAACAACGGAGTGTGAAAGAGAAGCAGAGATGAGAAGTAAAAAATTGTCATAATCGTATGTAACTTATACAGATTGTCAAGTTGCACCCACCTCACTTTTTGTCTGCTCTAGCAATGATGGGGTAAAGATTTCATGGTAGTTAGAATGTTTTCTTTTAAAAGACTTCAGTTACAGAAATGTAGTACATAACCTTGAACTAATTTTTGTTAATAGTTTGCAAGTTTTGCAAAACCTCTGAATTTATTCTATGTATGTGTCAAAAATATATACATGCATGTCATGTACGTATGCACATACATCCCTTTTTAAAGCGAACAACCTTTTCTAACTAGTAGATCTCATCAGAACTGTGATTTGACACGCTAGGTCACCTGTTCAGTTCATTGACTCTCACACACTCAGTAAGATTTCTGCCTTGCTGTGCTGGGGTAATTCTCCTTGGTGAATGCTGAAGACATGTTGCCTCCTGGCTTTAGAGAAATCATTGTCATTTAGTAACTATGGTAAAATTTGAATTGTTCTTTTTCCGGTTTCCCAGAAATGGTTTTGTATGCTGGTGGCTCTAGTGACCAGCTGGAGATAGACAGTCAGCCCCACCCAGGGTCCCTTTCTTCAGATCTCTGTTTATTGTCTTGACAAACAAAGAGAGAAAAACATGCAACAAGTAATACAAACAATAGTCTGGTTAGGAGGTTCACACTGGGGTTTTCTGGCCTCCAATAGCTACTGGATAGGGCCCTTTTGGGTCACAGGACGGGGTGGGGTGGGTGGGTGCGTGGATTGGTTGGTTGGTTGGCCGGCCTCCCTGCCACCTCCTGCTCAGGTTACCAGAGAGTATCCTCTCTTCTGGTCTTTCCACTGTCTCTACCCATGAAACTGAGTTCTTCTTTATATTGTCCAGCTGGGAGCATGGGGCAATATGAAGTACTGATCAACGGTGTCAGCTAATTCCCAGGACCTGTCTGCTGGGCTTTTCTCTGGAGCTGGTTCAGCTGCTCCATGTCCCTACCCCCAGGGCTATTAAAGGGGCAGACCATCCTGTTACAAGCCTCTCCCCCTCCCCACAAGAGTGGCACATGGCTAGGTACCATCATGACTGCCTGGGATTCGTTTCCCACGTAGCTGCTGAAGCAGGGTTGGTAATGAAGCTGAAGGGTGCTCTGAACAAAATGGCCCACTTTATTGCCAGGCACTTCTTTTTGATCACTGCATAGTTTTGTTCATGGAGCAGGAGTTTTCTGCTGAAATATAATATAGGATGCTCCCTATTCTCAAACACCTGAGACAGGACAGCTCCCATCCTGTGTACAGAGGCGTGTTTGTAGGGTGGAGTCACTAGTAGAGTCTGGGCTATGTAAAACTGGTGTGCTGCAAACAATTCACGTCATTTCTCCAAATACATCCGCACATGCGGGATGTACCTTACCAGGTGCCTTGTTGCACAGAAGGTCCATTAAAGGGACTGCGATTGTTGAGAACTGGGATATAAACCACCAGTAGTATCCAGCCAGCCCCAAAAAAGATTTCAGTTGTTGCTAAGTGGTGTGACTAGAGATTCTACAAGGGCCTTTACGTTATCTGTTAGCAGTTGGATTCTCCCAGTCCCCAGGGTATATCCCAGGTATTCTGTTTCTGCACAACTAATCTGACATTTAGAGGAGTTGGCAGTGAGGTCCACTGCCCTGAGGGAGTGGAGCACCGCTCTGACTCACTGGAGATGTTCTGTTCCAGGTATTTGTATGAACTATTACATCATCTAGGTAAGCCCCAGTGCAAGCCTGGTGGGATAGGAGTATCTTATGCATTAGCCTTTGAAATGTCTCTGTGGGCCTATGGAGACTGAATGGAAGGGTTTAAAACTGGTGTGGCAGTAAAGTGTGGCAAATGCAGTCAGCCTCCTGGATTCTGGGGTTAAGGGAATTTGCAAATATTCCTTAGTAAGATCAAATGTTGTTATATGGGGCCTTCCCTAGTCCATCCAACATCTCATGCAGTGGAGACGTAGGATGTGCATCAAATTAAAATACTCCACTTACGTTGGAGCAGTCAATACAAAACCAAATACTGTGGTGCAGTTTTGGGACCAGCATGATTGGACTATGCCATTCACTATAGAATTCCTCAGTTACCCACAACTGGAGCATACTGTGCATTTCCCTTTTTAGAGTGCTCGTTAGCTGCTCCAGAATCTGGCAATGGCCCTTCTGGACCAAGCTCCCAGGTTCAAGATGAATGTTGTGTTTCATGAAATGGGTTCTCCTGGGTCTGGGTAAATAAACATCAGCAAAGTCCCCAGCTAGCTCACTGACTTCCTCCTGTAATGTGAAAGGAAGATTTTCCTCTGTGTGTGTGTGGGGGGGGGGGCTCTGGGACCACCAGCTGAGACCCTACATCCAGTTCTTGTGTCCGAGAGTGGATAAAATAAGCCTCTAGGGCTTTCCACAGCTTTAACACATTAACATGATATATTTAGGATTTCTGTCATTTCCCCACCAAATGTATCTCAGTCCATCTTCTACTGCATCTCAGGACCTCAGAAGGGCCTTGCCATTTTGCCAGCAGCTTTTTTTCAAAAGAGAGATGCAGCAAAAGCACTCAGTCCCCTCGCTGGTAAACCTGCAGGCAAGCCTTTCTATTATCGTATTATTCTTGGGACCTCTGTGCTGCCTGCAAGTTCTCCTTGGCAAAGTCCCCTACCAGATCTAGGTGTTCCCTTGACTTAAAGACATATTTTACTATGCTAAGGGTTATGGTGCCTTGGTCCTGCCATAACTCATGCAGGTGGGCTAATATAGCCCACAGCTGCCTCCTATATAGTAATGCAAAAGACAAGAAGCCCACCGAAAATTGTGGGATTTCCCTGATCACAAACAGATAGGGTAACATCTTGTTTCAATTCCTAGGCTCAACAGCTACAAATTTGTGTACAATTCCTTTTAACATATGGCAAACCCGTCTACCAACCCATCTGTTTGCAGATGGTAGACAGAGGTTCTTCTCAAGTGGCCCCTCGGACGGTACCACACCTCATGCATTAGCAGCAACACAATCTGTGCCCTGATCAGTCAGGATGACTCTCAGGATTCCTGCCTGGGAGAATACTTTCAGTAATTCACATGCTATTGTCTATGTGTCTCCAGGGTGCAAGGCCACTGCCTCCAATTACTAAAATTAATAGACATCCACTTGACCTCAGTTCTAGAGGTCCAAAAAGGTCTATCCCAATCCCCTCAGAAGGGGTGTCCACTAGTGGGACAGGAGTTAAGAGGTCCTTATGGGCCGGTCTAGGGCCCACTAATTAGCATTCCGGGCAGAATGCGCAATTATCCTTGATATCTCAGAAAGTGCTTGGCCAAAAGAACTGGGCAAGTATCCTCTACTCTGTTTTCCACTCCCAATTGGCAGGACCAAAGTATATCATGGGCCAATGTTAACACCTGGTTCCAAAGTGGCCTGGAGCTGAGTTCTTCCTTATATTTTCCAGCTCAGAGCGTGGGCACCTGCCTGCTGTATTTCTCTCTCAGACAGGGTTGGTCACTCGCTGTTCCCCATATCTCTCCAGGCTTTTAAAGCATCTGATTGCCCTGTTACAGGAGACAGAGGTAATTAGTCCTAAATGTTGTAAGTGCTCTAGAGAAATGTAGGAGAATGTGTCCAACAGACAGGGTTTTTAAAAAAGCCTTTGTCAATACTTTGATCACATACCAAATTGCTTGGAATAATACAATGAACGCTTGCTTATTAAAAATTATATTGGGGTGTTGTATCAATGAAGTATGTTTTATTGTGTTCTGTCAATGAAATGTCTTATTTTATTATGTAAGTACCACTTCAGACTGTAAAATCAGCTTTCCATTTCTCTTAATGAGGTACTGTACCAAAAGTAAATTACAAGAATTTTCATCATGACATTGCTACAAAAATAGGCTGTCTTTGTAAAAAAGGAAGCTAATATAGTATTTATTAGGACCATGTGCTAAGCAGTTAAGAACTAATATTGAACATCAAAAACTGTACAGGATCCCTAACCAAAAGAGAGCATTTTAGTACAGAACACACTAGGTTCTTTGTCAAGAAAGAGAAAATAATGTAATTCATAGGGTATCAGAAATAATGAATGTTCTTTCATTTGAATATGGCCGGGGGGGGGGGGGAAGGAAGGGGAGAGAGAGTGAAGAAATATAGGCTGGCATTTTTTAAAAAAAGTCCTCCTGAAATTAACAAGATCATTTCTTTTGAGAAGAAAAGTTACTTCTCAGAATCTTAGGTCCATCCTTGAGGGATGAAAGAATATGTAACTCTCAAAAGATATTGTGAGAGCACATGCAGGAAAAAAAAATCGTCACGTCGTTTGAAAAGAAATGGGATTTTTTTTATAACCATAAAGCTGTAGGAACTATGGCCACCATCTTTTTATCTATGAGGTCTTGTTTATCTGTTTTGCGAAAAAGACCAGGAGGTCAAAATGTCAATGGGCCTGATGCACACAGGTTTAGCTAGTAATAAAAGAGATTACAAGACAAATGAGAACACTTTGGGCCTTCCAACCCCTGGCAAGGCAGGCACCACAAGGCAAGTGGAGCTAATATATAGGCAGAGAGTCCAGCATCTGACAATGTTATGTGGATCATTTAGATGTAAAGAAATAAAGCATTTAATACTACCAGATAGAGGGTAGCTGAGAGTAGTTTGTATAGAAGAGAGGAACCAAACTACAATAATATCCAAGCAGTAAACCCAGATTAATTTGTTTGTGGGCAAGGAGAAGAAACAAATGTTAAGGGACCACAGAAGGGTCTGGTTTGACAGATTATTTTTAAAAATGAGGATTTTAACAAAAACTATTAAGTGATTCAAAGTGTGATTCTTGTTAGTCAATGTGATTATGGTATTTGTTTTTTATAATAATGTCTGTATCAGCCTGTCACTCACCATGTCCCTTCAGGAAGTCCACGCCCCCAGATTCCCTTTATTCTGTGCTGAAGTGGGGTTAGAGTTGTGCCCTACCTTTAACTTCCCTTCAAGGGACAGCATATGCTGTTTCAGTTTACAATGTACTAAGTGCTTCCTGACAGACATATAGGTTTGGTCCTTGCCCCAAGAACCTACGGACAGACATACTGGCAATCAAAAGTTTAAGGGAATGTGTACACCACAGAAAAAGAGTGTTGAAGGAGGTGATTGGCCACATCTTGGCAAAATAAGTAACATTTAGCAATATACCTGTCACTATACATCAGGTAGGTGTCCCCAAAGGCAATATTTTAGAGGTGGATCTTCAAGAAGGATTTAAAAATGGGGGAAAGAGTAGACTTGCAGATGAACTGAGGAAGGGTGTTATATGTAAAGCAGGTGTCAGCGACCAGGACATGGGCATTCAGGTGCAGTGGTTAAGGCAGGAGTCAGTAGCCAGGAATAGGAGCCCAGGGTCAGAGGCCAGATACCAGAGCCGAGGGTCAGAACCAAAGTCAGAAATCAGACCAGAGGATCAGGGATGGATTACGCTGAGTAAGGCTAGGGAACTGCCATCAAGTGGAGCTGGAACACACAGCTTCAGGAGCTATCACTACTGAGGACAAGTGCTTTAAACAGACATTGAACAGCTCCGGTTGCTGAGTTTAAGAGCTGGTCTGCTGATTCTTCCCACCGACAGTACTGGGTTTACAATGGCGCCAGGTCCACACTCAGAAGGGGCCCTGGCACCAGGATCGTGGCTCCGCTAGGCCTGCACTCCCGCCCCTGCTCAGCCTTCTTCCCCAGAAACCCTGCCCCCTGCTTGCTCCTCTCCTCCCCTCCCCCAGCTCATTCTTCTCCACCCCACTCCCCCATGTGAGCAATGGGTGGGGCCAAGTGGGGGAAGAGGCTGAGTGGGGGCATGGCCACAGTCCAGGCACCGGGGCCTACAAGAGGTTAATCAGCTGGTGTAGCCAATCAGGCAGCTTACTATAAGCCAGCTGAATTTGTTAGGTTGCCCAGAGACTGGCTCTGCTGTAGGTCCTGATTCCTGGTAGGGGGCATGTAATTTTTGTTATTGGAAGTCTAATCAAGAAAGTTAGAGGAGGATAGTTGGAAATTCATTCTTAGTTGTTTGATAGTAGAAATGGCAAAATGCATCACCTAAAGGCTCATTCTATATTTTTACATGAAGAGTATCCATTTCCCCCCAGATCTATTATGTTACATTGTCCGACTTATGATTTCCTGTCTCACCAGTCCTTATAATCAGTAACAATACCTGCTGTATTAGCTATCCTCTGTGTTACAATTTTCAATAAAGAGGGAACAAATAGTTTCTCAACTGCCTTAGCTAAACCTCTTCCTTTCCCCAAACTACATCCTAATGGAGATGACAAGATTCTGTGAAGTTCAAAGTCTGCACCGGGCATTCTTTCTAATCATGTTGTCTCCCCAATTCACATGTTGCTTAACAACATTTTGGGGTCTCACGTCCCATTGATAGGGATGCATAACTCACATGTATTTTAAAGGGAATTGCATTGAAGGTAAATTAACTGCCTTAGAATGAGTAGCAAGTTTCATTGCTTTGGATAAAGTTGATTGAAAAGGCTAAACATGGGCTGTGAATAGACTTTTTGCCTGTTCTCAATATTTCAGTACAGCACTTGTTCTGCAATAGATCATTTAATTCATAACTTGAAATATTTGTGGGAGTTACTGATAAAGGAGTTAATACAAAGTGGGCATGAGTGTAAAGCTAAAGGGAATTATAAGCATTACCAAAAACAACAGTTTCAAGTGTTTCCTCCTTGCTACCCTGGCCCAAAATTTCCTTAATTCAGCAGATTTTAGGACTCTCAAGATTTCTGGAAAAAAATACTCTATTGAACTACATGTTTATCTGTGCAAAGAATGAAACAATATAGATTTGCCAAGTATGTCTGTTGCATTCAGCCTCCTGCTAGAAAAATGTAACAGCTGTCTAACTGTTTTGACTCCTTTCTTTCATTTTTCCCATCTATTGTTGTATGTACTGTATTTCAAGGAGAAATTTTTTTCTTGGGGGACAGGGGGCAGAGTTTCTCCTTTCAGAATAGTATTCACATGTGCTCACAGCTCCATATGTCAGACACTAGAAAAGCAGGCAAAGCTATTGGCACTGATATCTGAAAGGAATACAACCCATCATCACAGTTCCAGAAACTAGCATTTTGTGGGTGGGGAAAATTTCACTCAGACTAAGGGCTATTACATTCTTAGGCAGAAACTCAAGCAAAAGTAAATTAAGCAATCATCATTTTGGGACTAGGTTAGGCATTCATTTCAAGCTCTGCAGTTCATGGGATTGCCCTTCCTTGCCAGCCAGGCGAGAGGAGTTGCACAGTGCTCAAAAGGATTGAAATTCACCCTTGCACAGAGGACCAGCATAAGCTATGAGTCACTTAAATCCTTTAAATCCTTACTCCTTAAAAAACACCCATTTACCGGATCTTAAGAGGTGTTTTGCCTGAGTCAAGCCAATACTTTGTCCCAAGAAGTCCCAGTAACTTGTGCTTCCCAAGGCATAACCATACCCTGTGAAGTAAGCCACACTAACGGCCTGATCCAAAGCCCACTGAAGTCAATGAAAAGACTCCAACAGACATCCTTAGATTTTGGATCAGACTTTATATTAGGGTCACAGATTTGTCCTGGAAACTCTTGGCTTGAATCACTATATACAGCCAAATGCTGATTACTATTACGTCTAGAAGTTTCCTGTCAAAAGGGAATGGTGTTATCCTCTAAACTAAAAAACTGTCGTGTTCATCAGCTCTAGGGATACTAAAACAGGATTCTACTGTTTCCCCATGATGTCTACAACTTGCTTCTGGCTATATCTTCATTTATAATCAACATACTTGAAGCATTATTAACGTCACAAAGGGCATATTGTCAACTGGCATAAACCTTTTAGCAAATTTGTTCCTACCTACTATCACTTTCAGGTTCATCAGACATGGCATATGTTTCAGTCATTTCCAAGTGGTGGATATGCAACACAATGAAACCATATTACTATTTATTAGAGCGGGAGGACAGAAACGATTTGACATGAGGAAGTTGAGTAACAGCGGACACTACACACAAGCCTATTGAACATGATAATCAAAGCTGAAAAGTGAATTGCATTGCTTTAGTAATACAGAGAAATCATTTGCAAAATATTGGCTCTCTCCAACCCTTATTTCATGTACAAAAAATGATAGTGCTATATATGGCTCCATATAATAATCAATGGGGCTACTCACACTTTTACAAGTAAAGTCAAAGCACATTGTCATAAATATAAAGGGAAGGGTAAACCCCTTTGAAATCCCTCCTGGCCAGGGGAAAGCTCCTCTCACCTGTAAAGGGTTAAGAAGCTAAAGGTAACCTCGCTGGCACCTGACCAAAATGACCAATGAGGAGACAAGATACTTTCAAAAGCTGGGAGGAGGGAGAGAAACAAAGGGTTTGGGTGTCTGTCTGTAGTCGTCTTGGCCGGGGACAGAACAGGAATGGAGTCTTAGAACTTTTAGTAAGTAATCTAGCTAGGTATGTGTTAGATTATGATTTCTTTAAATGGCTGAGAAAAGAATTGTGCTGAATAGAATAACTATTTCTGTCTGTGTATCTTTTTTGTAACTTAAGGTTTTGCCTAGAGGGGTTCTCTATGTTTTTTTAATCTAATTACCCTGTAAGATATATACCATCCTGATTTTACAGGGGGGATTTCTTTATTTCTATTTACTTCTATTTTTTATTAAAAGTCTTCTTGTAAAACACTGAATGCTTTTTCATTGTTCTCAGATCCAAGGGTTTGGGTTTGTGGTCACCTATGCAAATTGGTGAGGCTTTTTATCCAACATTTCCCAGGAAAGGGGGGGTGCAAGTGTTGGGAGGATTGTTCATTGTTCTTAAGATCCAAGGGTCTGGGTCTGTAGTCACCTAGGCAAATTGGTGAGGCTTTTTACCAAACCTTGTCCAGGAAGTGGGGTGCAAGGTTTTGGGAAGTATTTTGGGGGGAAGGACGCGTCCAAACAGCTCTTCCCCAGTAACCAGTATTAGTTTGGTGGTGGTAGCGGCCTGTCCAAGGGGTAATATTTTGTACCTTGGGGAAGTTTTGACCTAAGCTGGTAAAGATAAGCTTAGGAGGTTTTTCATGCAGGTCCCCACATCTGTACCCTAGAGTTCAGAGTGGGGGAGGAACCTTGACATGGTGGCACAGTGGTGGGATTAACCTGAAATCATTTTGAGATCCAGTTGAGATTTTTTGAACTAGAAATACAGATTTTAAAAAGGAATTTTTAGGAAGTCCAGAAGGCAGCTTTGAAACTGAAAGCAGCTTGGTTTCTCTCTGCTTTGTGGCCAAGCAGAGACAAAAGGGGATTATCTTGTGAATTGCAGGTTTTCTTGCCTGGAGGCAGGGTACTTAACTCCTGCAGGGAAATTCACAGTCTTCCAACCCAGAGGTTTTTTTTTTTTCTTTTCTTCCTAAAAGTAAATAGGGGGTGTGTGCTCTACCCATTTGCCTGGAGACAAAAGTGGCAGGGTTTTTTTTTTAGGATTTTGATTTTTTTTTTTGTTTTACAAGGAGCACAGGTTTGAAAAGAAATTTTTTTTCTTCTTTGGGCTGGGTAAGCAGGTTTCCAAGTAGTTGGAGGTTTTTTGCTTTAATTTGGGCCCAGAGCAGAGACAAGGGAATTGTCTTTTTCTGTAGGCTGACAATCACTATCAGAGAATAGGTATTCTATTCCAGCACAGCAAAATTTTACAGCCAAGTTTTGTTTGTTTATTTCTAAACCTCGGGTGTAAAGTTAGTTAAAAACAGAGAGGTTAGAATGGCCAAATCCTCAGCTCGACTACAGCTGGAATTAGCCAAATTTCAGGCTGAGGAAAAACAAAGGGAACATGAAAGACAGATAGAACTCATGCGGCTGAAGAAGGAGGAGAAGGAAAAAGAGAGGAAGCATGTGGAGGAGATGGAGAGGATAAAGGCCCAGCAGAATATACCAACAAACCCTAGCAATCCTTCTCCAGGTACCACTTCCCATCCCAGAAAGTTCCCCACCTACAAGGCAGATGATGATACTGAGGCCTTCTTAGAAAACTTCGAAAGGGCCTGCCTTGGGTACAACATCTCTACTGACCAATACATGGTAGAGCTGAGGCCGCAGCTCAGTGGACCCTTAGCTGAGGTGGCAGCTGAAATGCCTAAAGAACACATGAACAAGTATGAACTGTTTAAATCCAAGGCGAGAGTCAGAATGGGGATAACACCCGAGCAGTCTCGTCGGAGGTTCAGAGCCCTAAGGTGGAAACCAGACATGTCATTTACCCGACATGCCTACCACATTGTAAAACATTGGGATGCCTGGATATCAGGAGCAAGTGTTGAATCTCCAGTAAATTTGCCCTTCCTAATGCAAATGGAACAATTCTTAGAGGGTGTTCCTGAGGAAATAGAAAGATACATCCTAGATGGGAAACCCAAAACTGTAATTGAGGCAGGAGAGATTGGAGCCAGATGGGTGGAGGTGGCAGAGAAGAAGAAAACTGGTCGCAGTTGGAGCGGAGACCAGAAGGGACCACCCCAGACCACACCCTATTACCGGGGGCCGCCCAAAGCCCCACCTACCTCCCAAAGAACCCTCCAGACCCCTTATCGTCCCACCACCCCGTTCTCCAGCAACCCTCCTCGCCCCAGTGACCCGTCAGCTGGACGATGTTTTAAGTGTAACGAGCTGGGGCATGTAAAGGCCAACTGCCCCAAGAACCCCAACAGATTACAGTTCATTGCACCGGAATCACACCAGAGGTCCACAGGCCCAGATACCTCCCAGATACCCTTGGAGCGGAGGGAAACTGTGAGTGTGGGTGGGAAGAAGGTCACCGCGTGGAGGGACACCGGAGCACAAGTGTCAGCTATCCATGCTTCCTTAGTGGACCCCAATTTAATCAACCCAGAGATCCAAGTGACGATTCAACCCTTCAAGTCCAACTCTTTCAATTTGCCTACAGCCAAGTTGCCTGTCCAGTACAAGGGCTGGTCAGGAATGTGGACTTTTGCAGTCTATGATGATTATCCCATCCCCATGCTGTTGGGGGAAGACTTGGCCAATCATGTGAAGCAGGCCAAGAGGGTGGGAATGGTCACCCGCAACCAGGCTAAACAAGCCGTGAGGCCTAGCTCTGTTCCGGAAACTTCTATCAGGACCCAGTCAGAGGTGATGGACCTGGACCCCAGGCCAATGTCTGCAACAGCAGTAGTGGATCCAGTCCCAGAGACCCAGACGGAACCAGTCCCAGAACCGGAACCAGCCGAACAACCAACACCAGACCCCGTGTCAGCACTGAATCCAGTACTTGCAACCTCAACACCAGAGGGCCCCACCGAACCTGAACTGGCAGCAGCCGATAACCCTACACAAGAGGCTCAGCCGGAGCCTGAATCCCAACATAGTACACCAGCGGAGAGCGGTTCACAGTCAACAGAAACAGCTCCATCCCCTATATCGCTTCCAGAGGGACCAAGCCTAGGTCCACAATCCCATGAGGAACTGATGTCTCCAGCATCAAGGGAACAGTTCCAGACCGAACAGGAAGCAGATGAAAGCCTCCAGAGAGCTTGGACGGCGGCACGGAGCAACCCACCGCCTCTCGCCTCTTCTAATCGATCCAGGTTTGTTGTAGAAAGAGGACTTTTATACAAGGAAACTCTTTCTGGGGGACACCAGGAAGACTGGCATCCTCAGAGACAGTTGGTAGTTCCAACTAAATACCGGGCCAAGCTCTTGAGCTTAGCCCATGATCACCCTAGTGGCCATGCTGGGGTGAACAGGACCAAAGACCATTTGGGGGGGTCATTCCACTGGGAGGGAATGGGCAAGGATGTTTCTACCTATGTCCAGTCTTGTGAGGTGTGCCAAAGAGTGGGAAAACCCCAAGACCAGGTCAAAGCTCCTCTCCAGCCACTCCCCATCATTAAAGTTCCATTTCAGCGAGTAGCTGTGGATATTCTGGGTCCTTTTCCGAAAAAGACACCCAGAGGAAAGCAGTACATACTGACTTTCATGGATTTTGCCACCCGATGGCCGGAAGCAGTAGCTCTAAGCAACACCAGGGCTAAAAGTGTGTGCCAGGCACTAGCAGACATTTTTGCCAGGGTAGGTTGGCCCTCCGACATCCTCACAGATGCAGGGACTAATTTCCTGGCAGGAACTATGAAAAACCTTTGGGAAGCTCATGGGGTAAATCACTTGGTTGCCACTCCTTACCATCATCAAACAAATGGCATGGTGGAGAAGTTTAATGGAACTTTGGGGGCCATGATACGTAAATTCGTAAATGAGCACTCCAATGATTGGGACCTAGTATTGCAGCAGTTGCTCTTTGCCTACAGAGCTGTACCACATCCCAGTTTAGGGTTTTCCCCATTTGAACTTGTATATGGCCGTGAGGTTAAGGGGCCATTGCAGTTGGTGAAGCAGCAATGGGAGGGATTTACACCTTCTCCAGGAACTAACATTCTGGACTTTGTAACCAACCTACAAAACACCCTCCGAACCTCTTTAGCCCTTGCTAGAGAAAACTTACAGGATGCTCAAAAAGAGCAAAAAGCCTGGTATGATAAACATGCCAGAGAGCGTTCCTTCAAAGTAGGAGACCAGGTCATGGTCTTAAAGGCGCTCCAGGCCCATAAAATGGAAGCATCGTGGGAAGGGCCATTCGTGGTCCAGGAGCGCCTGGGAGCTGTTAATTATCTCATAGCATTCCCCACCTCCAACCGAAAGCCTAAGGTGTATCATATTAATTCTCTAAAGCCCTTTTATTCCAGAGAATTAAAGGTTTGTCAGTTTACAGCCCAGGGAGGAGACGACGCTGAGTGGCCTGAAGGTGTCTACTACGAAGGGAAATGTGCTGGTGGTGTGGAAGAGGTGAACCTCTCCATGACCCTTGGGCGTATGCAGCGACAGCAGATCCAGGAGCTGTGCACTAGCTACGCGCCAACGTTCTCAGCCACCCCAGGACTGACTGAACGGGCATACCACTCCATTGACACAGGTAATGCTCACCCAATTAGGGTCCAACCTTACCGGGTGTCTCCTCAAGCTAAAACTGCTATAGAACGGGAGATCCAGGATATGTTACAGATGGGGGTAATCCGCCCCTCTGAAAGTGCATGGGCATCTCCAGTGGTTCTAGTTCCCAAACCAGATGGGGAAATACGTTTTTGCGTGGACTACCGTAAGCTAAATGCTGTAACTCGCCCAGACAACTATCCCATGCCACGCACAGATGAACTATTAGAGAAACTGGGAAGGGCCCAGTTCATCTCTACCTTGGACTTAACCAAGGGGTACTGGCAGGTACCGCTAGATGGATCTGCCAAGGAAAGGTCAGCCTTCATCACACATCTCGGGCTGTATGAATTTAATGTACTCCCTTTCGGGCTGCGAAATGCACCCGCCACTTTCCAAAGACTTGTAGATGGTCTCCTAGCGGGATTAGGAGAATATGCAGTCGCCTACCTTGACGATGTGGCCATATTTTCGGATTCCTGGGCGGACCACCTGGAACATCTACAAAAAGTCCTTGAGCGCATAAGGGAGGCAGGACTAACTGTTAAGGCTAAGAAGTGTCAAATAGGCCTAAACAGAGTGACTTACCTTGGACACCAGGTGGGTCAAGGAACTATCAGCCCCCTACAGGCCAAAGTGGATGCTATCCAAAAGTGGCCTGTCCCAAAGTCAAAGAAACAGGTTCAATCCTTCTTAGGCTTGGCCGGTTATTACAGACGATTTGTACCGCACTACAGCCAAATCGCTGCCCCACTGACAGACCTAACCAAAAAGAAACAGCCAAATGCTGTTCAGTGGACCGGAAAGTGTCAGAAGGCCTTTAACAAGCTTAAAGCGACACTCATGTCTGACCCTGTACTAAGGGCCCCAGACTTTGACAAACCGTTCCTAGTAACCACAGATGCATCCGAGCGTGGTGTGGGAGCAGTTTTAATGCAGAAAGGACCTGATCAAGAATTCCACCCTGTAGTGTTTCTCAGCAAAAAACTGTCTGAGAGGGAAAGCAACTGGTCAGTCACTGAAAAAGAATGTTATGCCATTGTCTACGCTCTGGAAAAGCTACGCCCATATGTTTGGGGACGGCGTTTCCACCTGCAAACCGACCATGCTGCACTAAAGTGGCTTCACACCGTCAAAGAAACTAACAGAAAACTTCTTCGGTGGAGTTTAGCTCTCCAAGATTTTGATTTCGACATCCAACACATCTCAGGAGCTTCTAACAAAGTGGCTGATGCACTCTCCCGTGAAAGTTTCCCAGAATCAACTGGTTAAAATCGTCCTTGAGATGTGGAAAATATTGTTAGTCTTTATGTACTTGGTAGTATATTTAGAGATGCATGTGTCTTATTAACTCTGTTTTCCTAGAGCTCCAGGAAGAAATCCCAGCCAGTGTTTCACCCTAGCTGAGATTTGGGGGGCGTGTCATAAATATAAAGGGAAGGGTAAACCCCTTTGAAATCCCTCCTGGCCAGGGGAAAGCTCCTCTCACCTGTAAAGGGTTAAGAAGCTAAAGGTAACCTCGCTGGCACCTGACCAAAATGACCAATGAGGAGACAAGATACTTTCAAAAGCTGGGAGGAGGGAGAGAAACAAAGGGTTTGGGTGTCTGTCTGTAGTCGTCTTGGCCGGGGACAGAACAGGAATGGAGTCTTAGAACTTTTAGTAAGTAATCTAGCTAGGTATGTGTTAGATTATGATTTCTTTAAATGGCTGAGAAAAGAATTGTGCTGAATAGAATAACTATTTCTGTCTGTGTATCTTTTTTGTAACTTAAGGTTTTGCCTAGAGGGGTTCTCTATGTTTTTTTAATCTAATTACCCTGTAAGATATATACCATCCTGATTTTACAGGGGGGATTTCTTTATTTCTATTTACTTCTATTTTTTATTAAAAGTCTTCTTGTAAAACACTGAATGCTTTTTCATTGTTCTCAGATCCAAGGGTTTGGGTTTGTGGTCACCTATGCAAATTGGTGAGGCTTTTTATCCAACATTTCCCAGGAAAGGGGGGGTGCAAGTGTTGGGAGGATTGTTCATTGTTCTTAAGATCCAAGGGTCTGGGTCTGTAGTCACCTAGGCAAATTGGTGAGGCTTTTTACCAAACCTTGTCCAGGAAGTGGGGTGCAAGGTTTTGGGAAGTATTTTGGGGGGAAGGACGCGTCCAAACAGCTCTTCCCCAGTAACCAGTATTAGTTTGGTGGTGGTAGCGGCCTGTCCAAGGGGTAATATTTTGTACCTTGGGGAAGTTTTGACCTAAGCTGGTAAAGATAAGCTTAGGAGGTTTTTCATGCAGGTCCCCACATCTGTACCCTAGAGTTCAGAGTGGGGGAGGAACCTTGACACACATGCATAAGTATTTGCAAGGTCAAGGGCTAGGTTTATACCTATATTCTGCTAGGATGAATTCTCCCTTGTGCAGAAGTCCAGCACAAGACCTATGCATCACTCAAGCCCTCAAAATAGAATTTAAGAGGAACTTGAGTGGGGCACAGGACTTGCACTAATTCTCTGCATGGGGTGAATTTCACACTTGAGGATTTGCTTATTATCCATTTTAAAACTGTGAAACAACTATGTAGTAAACATCTAATTGAATACAGCAATGTACCTTTAGATCAGGAAGTGTAAATTCCTAGTTTTCCATGGACTTCAATATAATATTGGTGAAAGGATTAATCCTATGGACTTTATGCATGTACATATATTCCCACAAAAAACAATAAATATTGTATGTGCATGAGGACAATAGGATCAGACCCAGCATTCATTATAAAAATCTATTCAAGCATTTTAGTGACAGAACACTATACTTACCGGATTGAAGACTCTTCAGCTACACATAGCTTATGGAGACCTACATGAGTGGGCATTTTAATCATGGAATATAGTGATAATATGCTGCACTTTTATACCATCTTCCATCTGAGGATATCAAAGCATTTGATGAACACTAATAGATTGTGTTTTAGAACACCCCTGTTGAATATTGACTTTCAAGGCCCCAAACACCTTTGAAAATCTTCCTCTTAAACATTGTTACCATTTTACAAATGGGAGACTTATCTCTGGAGACCTTCCCTGTTGTCTTTTCCTGAAAAGACAAAGGAAGTAAATGAATCATGAGCAGGTGATTTAGTTTAGAGGGGGCGCCTACCACCCTATAGCTCAATACCCTATACTGCTTGAGGCTAAAATTAAACAATCATAACTTTTGTGTACCAGCTCTCAGAAGGATGAATGCCTGAGAGAGGTTGGGTTTTCTTTCAATTTCTCTGCTTTGGGGAAAGGTGAGATGTGAAAGGAATACAAAACAAGCAGTTCATACCGATCTATTAGTCATACCTCTGTTTGTTGTACTGGTTGCTTATTCTGTAGATGTTCTTTGTTGTATAAATAAGGTGTATAGCCTAAGGGTTTAATATAGTATGTCTTGATACCTTTATTTTCAAGTTTTTTTCCTAACCACTGGTCATTTAACAATTTTCTATCTCACTGTTTCCAAATTGCCTGATTTGAAACATTTCAACTGTCTAGTTAAAAAAAAAAAACCCTCCCCCCCTCGCTATTTAGTAGCATTTTACAGTGTTTAGGTACTGGGCTAATATGGAAATACATATGATAACCTCATTAATACAGAGATTGGTGAATTATATTAATTATAATCATTTTCTACTTGTGAAGCTGTTAGTTAATAGGTATTTTCCAGTCAAATACTGAAATACCTATTTGATCTGCAGCCTTAACCTCAAGAGAAAAATTACTACTTTAAAAAAAAAAACAGAGGTATTTTTGAGTAATCATTCTTTTAGGTGTGTATGGGTGGGATAGAAATACAGAATGACACTGATGTATTTCTAAAATCAAATTATGAGGATTGATCCTTGATTTCCAAAGCAGTTTCATATAAAGCACATCCTGGAATTTCTCAGTGTAAACTTTCTTTTTGCTTAAACTCTTCATCATGACTGCCTGGGAAATTTATGGTTTTAAAAAAGCAGGAATTTTTCTATTCCCTTCTTTAACACATTTGAAAAATATGGTTTGTTTGTGTGTTTGGACTAAAAATCCATTTTGAATTAGTCTAAAAAGTGTGATGTGCTTCACTATAAATCCAACTTGGCTTTAAAGACAACATACTAGGGGTGGAGGGAAGGGCAAAAAAAAGTCTCTGGCAAGCAAGTTTTGAAATCTCCTTACATATATTATTAAAAACTTTCGTAAGAAGCTAATCTCTACTGCTGAATAACATCTGACCTATACAAATTAAAGTATTCCTTCTTTTATTCTTCCTTCAGTTTATAAGTAGTTACTATTTTGATAGTCATTTCCAGATTATTTTTTCCTCCTCCCAGTGAAAAGAAAAATCTCTTATTTATTTCACTTCCAGCCTATAAGTACCATCACATCAGTATTTATATCTAGCTACCTGTTCATACTGCATAAGTGCAGTAGGAATCCTGGATTTAAATGGTCTGACTTATAGTTGAAAAGTCATTAGCAGAATGTGATTTGACAAGAAGCAGCTTAAACAGTGTTATATAGCCATTTCTACATTAACCTTTACATTTACGTCAAGGATACAATCACTTTCGTTGATATGTTTTTGAACTTATTAAACATGATTGGTACAAAAAAAAAATGAAGTGCTGGCTTAAGTGCCTGGTGCTGAAACTGAGGTTTTCTAACTCGGATGTTTTCTGTTCATTCAGCCTAATGATCAGGATGAGTGAGAACAAAAGGGTTAATATATAGCCCTTTGCAATCATTTGTTTTTGGAAATTAAAGGATTTTCATAATAAAAACACTAGCACAGACTCCACTTGTTTCCTAGCTTTCAATTAAACATCCAAACTGCACTAAAATCAACATGGCTAGTAAACTAATTCCAACACAAACAGGCCAAAATCTTAACTCCTTACTCGAAGGGGGAGAAAAATCACATAGTCTTTGCTCAGTCAAAACTCCAAATGAAGCCAGAGTAAAACCTGAATGAGGATCTTTAGGATTTGACCTAGTGAGCATTTACCAGAGCAATTGCTTCTTGCCCATCACTGGGACTAGTCACATGGGTAATGTTTTCAGACTGGGCCCTATATGATCATGCTAGTCAAAGATTCAGTCAGATGATAAACTCTGCTATTTAATTTAAGCAAAAACTCTATTACATTTCTGATCAGAGGCTGAATTCTGTGGTTGAGGAGATATGCTTGTGAATATCTGGAGTGTGCATGGTTCTCTACACATGGTCAGGACGACTGGAATACATAATATCCACCTCAGCCTGCAACACAGGACTCATTGGGTAAATCTGACTTCATCTGGAGCAGGGTAGGCTCCAGACCCACTTCCATTATGGGTACTTCTTAGAGGCTGCAGGTTGTTTCTCCTCTCCAGGCCGATCTGTGTGAAATGCTGAAGCAGTATAAACAAAGTGGGTTGTAACAAAACAGGATTGATTACATACAAAGAGAGAAAATCTTATTTAAAAAAGCAAAGAAAATATATGCATGATATATTTAGCCTTAAACTGCAAAAGCTGTTTTAGTATCCAAATTTGCACCATTGAAGTCAATGGGCACAAGATCAAGCTTATAGATAGGTACCATCTGTGCACTCACAGTGAAAAACAAAACCTTACACTTCAAGAGAGCATCTTCTCTCCTCAGTTGGTCCTTTTTATCTCTGAGCCTTTGCCAGGCAGCATGTTACAGACACTGCCTATTGTTTCTAGATTCCCTTTATAGGAGACTCACAGTTCCATTATACTCTTCTGGCTTCTCTTATGTGTCTGGTTAATTATAACAAAAAACAACAAAAAACATGTCTGTAAGATCTGTAACTCTGGTCACGTCCATTGTCTGTTTTCCTTTGTTATTCATTATTGTAATCACTGCTCTTGAGTAAAAAAGGTACATTCCTAGTTTTATTTTCCTGCACCTTTTTTACACTTTTTTTCCCAAACAAATCTCCTCTGTCACCCCAAGAGCATCTAATCTTTGGTTTTAGCCCAAGGACTGTACTTTTGTATATTAATTGCCCTGGCTGTAGGTGTCCAACTCCATCTGCTTTGCATCTTACTGTAAGGTGACACAGTTCACCTATTCTTATAATTCTCTTAACATTAATTCAACTTTATATCAGACATGTATTATTGCAGATTAGAATTGATCTGTCACAGTGAGATTACCACAAGCCTAAAAAAATGCTCAGCATGTGCCATTTCTTTTGCTGTGGTCTCAGATGAAGGTACAGAAATCATTAATCATGTTTGCTTTGATACAATAAGATAGAGAACTCTTATTTGAGCTCACTCAAATTGCTGAAAAAATGTGTCAGATCATATTTAACATACTGTACTCTAGCTCAGTATCAGTGGACCCCAAATTCCTGAGAACTCTATTTTAAAGCTCTGTATATTTGTCAAAGGATAGACCTGGTTGTTTCTGTACCATTAGCAAAATACAATATGTGGCACTTAATTGGAACACATCAATCCAATCATTTATTGGGACTTCTACCAGGAAATCTATTTAGCCTAATGATAGTGCGTGGTAATGTCTGCTACTTAGGTGGGAGAGTATAGGAATAAAATCTGCCTAATGGGAACACATTTGGCCAGGGACAAATGATTAAATGGTACTTATCCAGGCATAAAATAGGTAGGAAATGCTAAACTAGAGTCTTTTAGTACAGAAGTTGGGAAATAAAGATTGAAGAAGAGATAAAGATGAAATGCACTGAATATCCGAGAGTGCTAAAGGAACTGGCGGCTGTGATTGCAGAGCCATTGGCCATTATCTTTGAAAACTCGTGGCGAACGGGGGAAGTCCCGGATGACTGGAAAAAGGCTAATGTAGTGCCAATCTTTAAAAAAGGGAAGAAGGAGGATCCTGGGAACTACAGGCCAGTCAGCCTCACTTCAGTCCCCGGAAAAATCATGGAGCAGGTCCTCAAAGAATCAACCCTGAAGCACTTACATGAGAGGAAAGTGATCAGGAACAGTCAGCATGGATTCACCAAGGGAAGGTCATGCCTGACTAATCTAATTGCCTTCTATGATGAGATTACTGGTTCTGTGGATGAAGGGAAAGCAGTGGATGTATTGTATCTTGACTTTAGCAAAGCTTTTGACACAGTCTCCCACAGTATTCTTGTCAGCAAGTTAAAGAAGTACGGGCTGGATGAATGCACTATAAGGTGGGTAGAAAGTTGGCTAGATTGTCGGGCTCAAGGGGTAGTGATCAATGGCTCCATGTCTAGTTGGCAGCCGGTGTCAAGTGGAGTGCCCCAGGGGTCGGTCCTGGGGCCGGTTTTGTTCAATATCTTCATAAATGATCTGGAGGATGGTGTGGATTGCACCCTCAGCAAATTTGCGGATGATACTAAACTGGGAGGAGTGGTAGATACGCTGAAGGGCAGGGATAGGATACAGAGGGACCTAGACAAATTGGAGGATTGGGCCAAAAGAAATCTGATGAGGTTCAATAAGGATAAATGCAGGGTCCTGCACTTAGGACGGAAGAACCCAATGTACAGCTACAGACTAGGGACCGAATGGCTAGGCAGCAGTTCTGCGGAAAAGGACCTAGGGGTGACAGTGGACAAGAAGCTGGATATGAGTCAGCAGTGTGCCCTTGTTGCCAAGAAGGCCAATGGCATTTTGGGATGTATAAGTAGGGGCATAGCGAGCAGATCGAGGGACGTGATCGTTCCCCTCTGTTCGACATTGGTGAGGCCTCATCTGGAGTACTGTGTCCAGTTTTGGGCCCCACACTACAAGAAGGATGTGGATAAATTGGAAAGAGTCCAGCGGAGGGCAACAAAAATGATTAGGGGTCTGGAACACATGACTTATGAGGAGAGGCTGAGGGAACTGGGATTGTTTAGTCTGCGGAAGAGAAGAATGAGGGGGGATTTGATAGCTGCTTTCAACTACCTGAGAGGTGGTTTCAGAGAGGATGGTTCTAGACTATTCTCAGTGGTGGAAGAGGACAGGATAAGGAGTAATGGTCTCAAGTTGCAGTGGGGGGAGGTTTAGGTTGGATATTAGGAAAAACTTTTTCACTAGGAGGGTGGTGAAACACTGGAATGCGTTGCCTAGGGAGGTGGTGGAATCTCCTTCCTTCGAAGTTTTTAAGGTCAGGCTTGACAAAGCCCTTGCTGGAATGATTTAATTGGGGATGGGTCCTGCTTTTGAGCAGGGGGTTGGACTAGATGATCTCCTGAGGTCCCTTCCAACCCTGATATTCTATGATTCTATGATTCTATCCCTTTTCATTATTATTATTTAGTACAATATTTTGTGTAATTTTAAGTCTTTACAGAAAACTTATTTCTTCTTCATGCCCTCTTCTCCTAGGCCCATATCCAAAGTCCAGTGGAAGGACTTCCATTACCTACAATGGATCAGACCCATAGGCCTCAATTAAGAGCATTCCTAATCAGGAAAGCACTGAAGCACATGCTGAGCTTCAAGGGAAAACAGAATTTGGGCATGTGCTCCAATGCTTTCCTGAACTGGGGCTCAAGACTTAGAGGTGCTGAGCACTCCCACCTCCCACTGAAGCCAATGGGCATTGAGGGTCCTCAGCATTTTGCAAGTCCTTGGGGCCTAAATTTGGAAAAGACTCTTCATTGAGGCAATAGGCTTTCCATGGTATGTGACAGTTTAAGGGATGACGCTGCACAAGTAAACCCTGAGGGCACTCATGTATAACTCCACTGAAATCAATGGAACTATGACAATTTACACACGGCGAGGTTCTGACCCTGAGTATCAGAATCTCTGTATTATCCAAAATTCATATCTTGATAAATATATCTCCATATAATTCATCCAATAGCAACTGCACCTGGCCACCTAACTAATTCCATTTAACTCTATTGTAAAGGTCAGGCTTGACAAAGCCCTGGCTGGGATGATTTAGTTGGGGATTGGTCCTGCTTTGAGCTGGGGGTTGGACTAGATGACCTCCTGAGGTCCCTTCCAACCCTGATATTCTATGATTCCATGAACTCTTGGGTTCTACAGTTCACTCTGTGATGAGCCTTAATGATTCCAGCCAAATATCATCCAACTCCATGCCATACTGACTAGCTAGTAGAGCTGGACTTGTGAGAGTAACTGCCACATCTTCTCCCAAATCCCATTATACACCAATATGCAATAAACTGCCTGTCCTCTTGACAAGATCATTTTCATTCAGAAGAATTATTGCTATAAAAGGAAGGAAACCGTTTAGGCAAGATGTAATCTTCATTGTCAGCTAACCCCCATTCCACACCACAAAATACAAGTCAGAACATTTTGATACTCACTCTAAACCACCAATCAGTTAATAAGAGCTATTAAACACTGGAGTTATGAGTCAGGATTAAAAGATTTTTTGTGTCATTCATTTGCATCCACATTTCACTATCTCAAAGGATTACTAACGTAATGAAGAAATAGTGATACAGTCTTTCCACAGAGGAAACATTATTGGATGCATTTGACCTCCTTCTTTTTATAATGTGCAAAAAACCCAAATCAGAAAAGCGTTATAATCTAATCTGACTCTAATGCATACACAAATCAAGAGAAAAAAATATTATAATTACAGCCCATACAAGTAATCTTTAACTGCTCTGAATGTGCAGGGTATAATACTACAGTATTAAAAGGCAATTCCTTTCATCATGATCAAAAGATACACTAGAAAAAATCTGCCATTTGACAAAGCATTACTTGTGACACTGAATTTGTTGTTTACATGATTAAGTGCCCTTGTGTCCTAAGGTATATTGGTGAGATACTTAGGCCTCTGAAAGTCAGAATATCAGATCACAAAGACATACTAAGGGAGAAGATGAAAGTTCGCCTGTGGCAAAACATTTCATGGACAAGAGATATCAAGTAACCCAATACTGAGATTTATGGTATTTGAAAATATCCCCAGACCTTCTACGGTAGACAACAGAAAATTGTAAGTATTAAAACACGTAAAAGTATAATTATTAGATTTTTAATTTAACTATATTGGGCCAAATTCATCCCCAATGTAACTCAATTGATTTTACTGAGTTACACCAGAAGTTAATTTGTCTCATAATGTCCACATAGCATTAAGAAACTTCAGTCACTTTTGGCTTATCACATGGAATAGTTCTGTATCGTTTAATAACAGGCATATGAACATACCATAAGAACAGCCATATTGAATCAGACCAATGGTCCACCTAGCCCAGTATCCCATCTTCCAAAAGTGGCCAGTGCCAGTTGCTTCAGAGGGAATGAACAGAACAGACAATCATTGAGTAATCCATCCTTTTTCTTCCACTATCAGCTTCTGGCAGTCAGAGTCTAGGGACATCCAGATCATGGGGATGCATCTCTGACCATCTTGGTTAATATGCATTGATGGACCTATCTTACACAAACTTATCTAATTCTTTTTTAATTCTATTATAGTTTTGGCATTCACAAAATCGTCTGGCAACGAGTTCCATGGGCTTAATGACTGCATTATGTTAAGAAGTATTTTATGTTTGTTTTAAAGTGCTGCCAATTATTTTCATTGGGTGACCTGGTTCTTGTGTTATGTGAAGGAGTAAATAACACTTCCTTATTCATTTGTTCCACACTAGTCATGATTTTATAGACTTCTATCATATCCCCCATAGTCATCTCTTTTCCAAACTGAAAAGTCCCAGTTTTTAAAGTCTCTTCTCATATGGAAGTTGTTCCATACTCTTCATCATTTGTGTTGCCCTTCTTTGTGCCTTTTCTAATTCTAATATCTTTTTGGAGATGGACAACCAGAATTACACTCAGTATTCAAGGTCTGGGCATACCATGGATTTATATAGTAGCATTATGATATTCTCTGTCTTATTATCTATCCCTTTCCTAATAGTTCTTAACTTTCCAGTAGCTTTTTTGACTGCCACTGCACACTAAGCAGCTGTTTTCAGAGAACTATTAACAAATAAATGACTGCCTAGGAAGCAGTACTGCAGAAAGGGAACTGGGGGTCACAGTGGATCACAAGCTAAATGAGAGTCAACAGTGTAACACTGTTTCAAAAAAAGCAAACATCATTCTGGGATACATTAGCAGGAATATTGTGGGGAAGAAGTAATTCTTCCACTCTACTCCACATTAAGTTGGCCTCAGCTGGAGTATTGTGTCCGGTTCTTGGCACCACATTTCAGAAAAGATGTGGACAAATTGGAGAAAGTCCAGAGAAGAGCAACAAAAATGATTAAAGGTCTAGAAAACATGACCTATGAGAGAAGATTGGGGAAAAAATGGTTTATTCTGGAAAAAGAGAAAACTGAGAGGAGACATAACAGTTTTCAAGTACATAAAAAGTTGTTGTAAGGAGGAGGGAGAAAAATTGTTTTCTTTAACTCTGATAGGACAAGAAGCAATGGGCTTAAATTGCAGGATAGGTGGTGTCACAAAGTTCTTCCTCTACCTTGGTGGGTCTTGCGCTTATTGGCGGATTTGCTCACCTTGGAGCTTCACAGCAGCCCTCAGTTTGGCCATTTTTATGAACCCACAGTCCAGGTCAACTCCTCCTGTGTCTGCCCAGGAGTTGGGAGGTTTGGGGGGAACCCGGGCCCACCCTCTACTCCAGGTTCCAGCCCAGGGCTCTGTGGAATGCAGCTGTCTAGAGTGCCTCCCGGAACAGCTGTGCAACAACTACAACGCCCTGGGCTACTTCCCCATGGCCTCCTCCCAACACCTTCTTTATCCTCACCATAGGACCTTCCTCCTAGTGTCTGATAATTCTTGTACTCCTCATTTTTCCAACAGTATGCATTCTCACTCTCCACTCCTAGCACCTCTTGCTCCCAGCTCCTTACCCACGCATCACAAGGAGAAGTGAGCTCCTTTTTAAACCCAGGTGCCCTGATTAGCCTGCCTTAATTGATTTAGCAGCTTCTTGATTGGCTGCAGGTGTTCTAATCAGCCTGTCTGTCTTAATTGTCTCCAGAAGGTTCCTGATTGTTCTAGAACCTTCCCTGTTAGGAAACGGAACGTCTTTTGCTTGCTCCTCAGCTATCTGCTTTCTGTTCTTTCCTAAAGCCCCCTGGCCCGGATTTTTCTTACTTTTTGCACCTGCCTTAGTCCCCCCCCGACCGGGCCAGACGCTTTTTTGTTTTTTCTTTTCATTTTTTGTGTTTTTTTCCGTCTACGTCCTTCGCCGGCCAATCCCCCCCCACGCCTGCTTTCGAGCGTAGCTATTTGCCTCAGCTGAGCCCCCGGAGGAGGGGGGGGAAGATTGCTGATTTTGCTGTCCGGAGGGGGGAGTGGAAACCCCCAGACCCAGCCGTTTTGCCGGCAGCTCGGACCTTCTAACATTCTTAACATACCGGAGGACTTGGAACACAGCCAACACAGCCGGAGACGGAGATTTCATCGGACAGAAGACATAATATAAATCATCGTGACGGAGGCCGTAAGACTGAGTAACTTTCTGAATTATACTCTCGTGGGGGGGAGTTTGACTGTGATTACTTGCGTTTGTGGCGGCACAGGGGGTGTGGCGTGGAGACCCCCACCCCCGATCCATCGGTGCCCCTACCCCCCCATCATTATTACAACTGTCACGGCCCCCCCGCAGTCTGTCCTTGCTGGCAACCTGCCATCTCCCTTCGGATCCAGCTGTTTGCTTTGAACTTTGCCTTCCGGACTGGACCTAACAACCGACCAACCGAGACTCTTTGGACAAACGTGTGTGGGTCTGCACCCCCCCCCGGATTGCTTATCCCACAATTTGCCCCTTTTACTGGACCCCGATTTTGTTCCCCCCGCTCCTCCCAGCCCCCCTCCCTCGGCATTTTTTCCCTTCCCGTCCGCAGCCAGCGGAGGGAGGGGCTATTCTGCCTTCTCCCCTCCCCCCTCCTCCTTCCGGTGTCTCCCTGTCTCTCCCTGCTCACAATGGCGGGGAACGAGAGGGGTGAGACTGCTTCAATAAAATTAGTTGTCCCTTCCCCACCACCACCCCAGCCCAACCCCCAAGGTCCCCCCCCTACTACTATTGTTAAGGTACTTGCCACCCCCCCTGCTGGGGCACCGGTAGCAGGAGGCACCAGGGTGATTGCTGCTGCTGCTGCACCCACCCCCCCCCCAGATTCTAGGAAACCCCCCCCGGTTCGCCAGAAGGGCCAGGGCGGGTGGAAGGGAGAGGGCCCCGCTAAAACCACTGAGCCCTCCATGGCAGGGGCTGCCCCCACCGCTGCGGCCTCGTCATCAACCGTGGCGCCCCTCCCAGCGTTTCCCTCCACCAGCTCTGTGATTGTCCCTCCCCCGGCCCCCAGGACGTATGCCCGGGCGGCAGCGGGCTCCCCGCTGCCTGCCGCCTCGTCATCTCGCCCCCCCCCTGCCTCCGCCACCATCACCAGCGGCCGAGGCCCTTTCCCCGCCTTGACCAGGAAGCACGGCGTCCGTTGCCTCCTGGTGCCCGCCTCGCCCCGCGTGGAGACATACGTGCAGGCGCTGGCAAAGGTGGTAGGACCCACGGCTATTGTGGCGGCCTCCAAGATGTATGGGAAGGTCGTTTTCTTCTTAGCCTCGGAGGATGCCGCCCAGGAGGCGGTGGAGAGGGGCCTGACGGTAGGGGGGGTGTTTGTCCCCCTAGAACTGTTAGAAGACCTGGGCGTTCGCCTCGTCCTTACCTCCGTTCCTCCCTTCTTACCCAATGCTGCCCTGTTACCCGCTCTTTCCACCCTGGGGAAACTTGTTTCTGTCATCAGCCCTCTCCCGTTGGGCTGCAAGGACCCCACCCTCCGTCACATTTTTTCGTTCCGCCGGCAAGTGCAGCTTCTACCACCGGCAGGGGCGCGTGACGGAGAGGCGCTTGAGGGGTCCTTTCTAGTCCCCTACGAGGGAGCCCGCTATCGGGTCTTTTATTCTACCGGAGAGGCCCGGTGCTACCTCTGCCGCTCAGCGGGGCACGTCCGCAGAGACTGCCCTTTGGCTGGGGGGGGAGGGGCACCCGAAACCCCCGAGACCCGGCAGGACATCGGCCCCGTCGCTGCCGACGCCCCTGGCTGCCCAGTACCAGAAACCAACCCTCCTCCTACTCGACCCATCGCTGCTCCCGTCCGGGCCCAAGAGATACCTTCCCTACAATGCCCGGGCGAGCAAGGGGTTTCCACCCTTGCTAGTACCACCCCACTAGAGCCCATGGAGGAGGGTGTGGCAAGGATATTATCGGGTATAGGAGAGGGCCCTCCCCAAGGAGAGGCCCCCGCCCCTTATGTTGCCCCACTGCTACCTCCCCGAACCCCTAAACCATCGCCTCCGCCCCCCGACACGACCCCTGCTAACCAACCCCCAGATGATGCTATGGAGGGCTGGACCCTAGTCCAGGGGAAGCGAGGCAAGCGGAAGGCTCGAGCTCCGCTGCATCCACCCGACGCGGAAGCCCCCCGGAAGACCAGGAAAGGAGGCACTGCTATCGAGCCTCCCGCCACGGCCGCGAGCGAGATCCATCCGCCGGTGTCGGGAGGGGAAGGCGGACTGGCATTGGAGGGCAGAATCCCCCCTCCACGGGAAACCCTCCCCTCCGAGACTCCTGAGGACACCCCTTCTGCCTGGATGCTACCCGAACCCCCCGCGGACCCCGAGGCGGCCGTTGAGGCGGGCCCTGGAGGAGAAGCCCCCGGGGTGGCAGGAGTTGGCCTCTCCTCCGTGTATGCGGAGATTGAGGCCCTGGATTTGACCCCGGTCACCCAGGGAGGGGATGATTTGCTGCCGGCTGGCCTCGAGCTGGGCAGCCTTACCCCAGCCTCCCTTTCCCCATGCTCCCTCCCCCTTTTTGCCTTCCCGGGTGAGCACCCTGCAGAAGGCGGTCCACCACCTGATGCCGTGACCGCTAAAACCACCAAGGAGCCAGCACCTAGCATTATTGGGAGCCCCTCCCCTTCCCCCTTAACCCTTGATTCTGCTCAGGAGGCACTTTCCCTTAGCTGCTCTCCTCCTGCACCCCAGAGCCTTACCCCTGCCCCTGCCCCCACCCCTGCCCCTGCCCAAGGTCCCTCCTCCTGCAATGTTAATGCCGCCCCTGGGGTTATTTCCTTTCCGCCTTTTGCAGACTCCCCCCAGGGAGCAGTCTTTGCACTTTCTAGTCGCGACCCGTTAGGAGTGGCAATTTTTCCCCTGCCATCCCCCTCCACCCCAAGGCGTGAAATGAATTTAATAACCCCAGCCTGTCAGACGCCTCGTCGGTGGTCCGCACCCTGTCTACCTGCCTTAGCGGACCACGAGGCTGTATTAAGAGGCCCATCAGGGAATACCTCAGGAATTGTAACCCCACCCCCCCATGAGCTGCGGCATGCGCTACGGAAGTTCCTAGAGCACTCCCGTGGCGCCCGCGATAGGGCACAGCTGGCTCTTCGGCTATGGGGGGACTTTGATCAACTCCTCCAGGCCACAAAGGCCCTTATAAAGGAGGGCAGGGGGCAAGGAAAGCGCGGTGCTGCGGCCTACGAGCGAGCCCGCAGCTTCCGAAGCGATCTACTCACCCACGGGATGGGTCATGGGTTGCTGTGCAACCCGCCAGGGGCCCTGAACCCCCCCGCCAATACGAGACCCCCACCCCCCCAGCCCTCTGTATGACGCCTCTTATTATTGCGACCCTGAATACCAGGGGCTGTAGGATGGCTCTCCGCAGGTCCCAGGTGCTCTCTTACCTTTGGGAGGGGAGGTACTCTGTAGTTTTCCTGCAGGAGACCCATACGGACCCGGCCGCCGAGGACAGGTGGCGGCTGGAGTGGGGGGACGGGGTATACTTTAGCCACTTTGCGACCTGGCAGGCTGGAGTAGCAACCCTATTCTCCCCCAACCTACGGCCTGAGGTGCTAGGGGTCAACGAGGCCGTGCCGGGCCACGTGCTGCACCTTCGAGTCCGTATGGAGGGGCTCGTGGTTAATTTTGTTAATATTTATGCCCCGCAAATGAGCTCCAGGCGGCCACAATTTTATCAGCAGGTGTCCGACTTTCTCGGCACCCTGGATTCGCATGAGTGCCTGGTCCTGGGAGGGGACTTTAATACCACCCTCGAGGAACGGGACCGCTCAGGGGCCGAACCGAGTCCGGCCGCCGTGAATATTCTCCAAGGGATAGTTGACCATCACTCCCTAGTGGACGTCTGGCGCGACCATCACCCAGATGACACCTCCACGTTCACCTTTGTCCGGGTGGAGGCCCATCGGTCACACCACTCTCGGTTGGACCGTATTTATTTATCCCGTTTCCATCTTTCACAGGCCCACTCCTCCGCCATTCAGCCGGCCCCATTCTCCGATCATCATTTAGTCGCTGTAACGGTTTCCCTCCGTGCAGAGAGACCGGGGCCGGCCTATTGGCACTTTAATAACAGCCTGTTGGAGGACGAGAGCTTTGTGATGTCCTTCCGGGAGTTTTGGTTGGCCTGGCGAGAGCAGTGGCGTGCCTTTCCCTCGGTGCGGCGATGGTGGGATCTCGGGAAGGTGCGCGCCAAGCTTTTCTGCCGTGACTACACTCGGGGCACCAGCCGACGGCGAAATGCGGCGATAGAGCAGCTGGAACGGGAGGTCTTAGAGATGGAGAGGCGCCTGGCCGCCGATCCCGAGGACCCGTCCCTCTGCGGAGCGTGCCGGGAGAAGCGGGAGGAGCTCCGGGCCCTTGAGGACCACCGGGCCCAAGGTGCCTTCGTTCGATCCCGCATCCGCCTCCTTCGGGAGATGGACCGCGGCTCCCGCTTCTTCTATGCCCTGGAGAAAACGAGGGGGGCCAAGAAACACGTCACCTGCCTTCTTGCGGAAGACAGCACCCCCCTCACGGGTCCGGAGGAGATGTGTGGGAGGGCCCGTGACTTCTACACAAGCCTTTTCTCCCCGGACCCGACCGATCCTGACGCTTGCGAGGTGCTCTGGGAGGAACTCCCCACGGTCAGCGTGGGCGACCGAGACCGACTAGAGCTGCCTCTCACCCTGGCCGAGTTCTCGGAAGCCCTCCGTCGCATGCCCACCAATAAATCTCCGGGCATGGACGGGCTGACCGTGGAGTTTTACCGCGCGTTCTGGGACATTCTCGGCCCAGACCTAGTCACCGTCTGGGCTGAGTCCTTGCAGAGCGGGGTCCTCCCTCTGTCATGCAGGCGAGCGGTGCTCGCTTTGCTGCCGAAGAAGGGGGACCTCCGCGATTTACGAAACTGGCGTCCCGTCTCACTCCTTAGCACGGATTACAAAATCGTAGCGAAAGCAATCTCGCTGTGGCTAGGGTCCGTGATGGCGGACGTGGTCTACCCAGACCAGACCTATACTGTCCCGGGTCGCAGCATTTTCGACAACCTCTTTCTCGTCCGAGACCTTTTGGAACTCGGGCGGAGAGATGGTCTATCGTTCGCCCTCCTGTCTCTTGATCAGGAGAAGGCGTTCGATAGAGTAGACCATGGGTACCTCCTGAGCACTCTGCAGGCGTTTGGATTTGGACCTCAGTTTGTGAGTTTTCTCCGGGTGCTGTATGCCTCCGCGGAGTGTTTGGTTAGGCTCAACTGGACCCTGACTGAACCGGTCAGCTTCGGGCAAGGAGTGCGGCAGGGGTGCCCCCTCTCGGGCCAGTTGTATGCTCTGGCGATCGAGCCTTTCCTCTGTCTCCTCCGCAGGAGGATGACAGGGTTGGTGCTGCGGGAGCCGGAGCTGCGGCTGGTCCTGTCGGCGTACGCCGATGACGTACTCCTCGTGGTCCAGGACCCGGGTGACTTGGCGCGAGTGGAGGCATGCCAAGCCATTTATTCGGCAGCCTCCTCCGCCCGAGTCAACTGGGTCAAGAGCTCTGGCTTGGCGGTGGGGGACTGGCGACAGGTGAGCTCCCTCCCACCCGCACTTCAGACCATCCGGTGGAGTGCGGGTCCACTGCTCTATCTCGGCGTTTACCTTTCCGCCACGCATCCTTCCCCGCCGGAGAACTGGCAAAATTTAGAGGGCGGGGTGATAGAGCGGATCCGGAGATGGACGAGGCTTCTTCGATGTCTCTCCCTCCGAGGGAGAGCACTGGTGCTTAACCAACTAGTCCTGTCCACGCTCTGGTACCGGCTCAACACCCTGGCCCCGGCCCCGGGTTTCCTGACCCATCTCCGGAGATTGATTCTAGAGTTCTTTTGGTCAGGAATGCACTGGGCCCCTGTTGGAGTTCTTCATCTACCCCTGAAGGAAGGAGGGCAGGGCCTGAAGTGTCTGTACACTCAGGTCCGCGTCTTCCGCCTCCAGGCCCTGCAGAGGCTCTTTTATAGTGCAAGTAGTTCGGCGTGGAGCATACTGGCGCACGCCTTCCTGCGCCGTTTCCAAGGGTTTCGATATGACCGGCAGCTCTTTTATCTTTCTCCGAGGGGTTTTCCGCGAGACCTCTCCGGGCTGCCGGTCTTCTACCAGGACCTCCTCCGGACCTGGAAATTGTTTCTAACAACCAGGTCCGTGGCGGCCACCGTGGGGGCAGATCTCCTCACGGAGCCCCTGCTACACAACCCCCAGCTCCGTGTGCAGGTGGCGGAGTCCCGCTCGGTGCGCCAGAGGTTGGTCCTGGCGGAAGTCACGAGGGTCGGAGACCTCCTGGACTACGACCGGAGAGACTGGCTGGATCCCCTGATGCTCGCTCGGTGCATGGGGCTCTCCAGCCTTCGTACCCCGCGGCGCGTACTTCAGGAGGTGAAGGCCGCCTTGACCCCCGCTGCTCGGGCTTATGTTAGCCGAGCCTTGTGCGAGGGCGCACCCCGCCCATCCCTTACCCCGGGCCCGCCGGACCTTTCCATCGGGCCCCCACCCCGTAGATCCCAACAAACCCCTCACCCTTTCACTGCAAGCCGGCTGCACGAACTGCAGCCGGTTAGCTTTCAAATTGCTCCACGGAAATACTTATATACACTTACGCTTCACACCCTTCACGCCCACACCCTGGTGTCCCGCCCCGATACAAAGTGGCGGGATCTCCTGCCACCTTTGGAGGGTGAGCAACCTCGGTGGGCCAGCCTGTATTCCACCCTGGTCCCAAGGCCCGTCGGGGACATCAGTTGGCGGCTCCTTCACGGAGCTGTGAGCACGGGCGTGTTTTTGACACGGTTTACCCCCATTCCGGACACTTGTCCTTTTTGTAATGTGAGGGAAACCCTGGCGCACGTGTATTTAGAGTGTGCCAGATTGCAGCCCCTTTTCCGGCTCCTCACAAATATTTTATTACGCTTCTGGCTTCATTTTTCCCCCCACCTTTTTATCTATACACTTCCCATTCGTGGCCCCACAAAGTCGCGGGATCTTCTGGTCAACCTCCTCCTAGCTTTGGCTAAAACAGCCATTTATAAAACCAGAGAGAGGAGGTTGGCCCATGAAGCGTCCTGCGATTGTGGGGCCGTTTTTCGATCCTCAGTACACTCACGTATCCGGGCGGAGTTCCTCTGGGCGGCGTCCACCGACTCCCTTGAAGCCTTCGAGGAGCGGTGGGCGCTGTCTGGGGTTCTCTGCTCGGTGACCCCATCCGGTTCCCTCCGTCTGACCCTTTGATTGAGGGGAAGAGCGAGAGACGCCAGCCCCAGCCGTTGCCGCTGTGGATACCATCATTCCTGTCATCTAGGAGGGGTCCTACAATACATGGGTGTCTAACCCCCCCCTCCCTAACCTGCCCACCCCGCAGCCGTGCCCATCTTACCGGGCACTCTCAGGAGGGGGAGGATCGGTGACACTGGGCGCGGCACTGGGTAACTCGAGGGGGTGGAAGACCACGAGTGTCGAGGAAGCCCCCCCGCTCTAGGCCACCAGGTAACTCAGGAGGGTGGAAGACCACGAGTGTCGAGGAAGCCCCCCCGCTCTGGGCCCAGGCTAGCCTGAACACTTCTCCCTCCTGAAAGCTGCTGTGTTATACCTTCTGATTGCGTTGTTTTGTTGCATAGTTGTTTTGTTTTCTTTGGTAAATCTGTAAGCGTTATCAATAAATTTTCTTTCTGTTTCAAAAAAAAAAAAAAAAAACCTTCCCTGTTACCTTACCCAGGGAAAAGGGACCTACTTAGCCTGCTCTCCTGCTGCTGCCCTCTGGCCTGGGCTTTCCTTGCTTTTTGCCCCTGCTTTCAGCTTCCCCCCTGACCGGGCCAGATGCTCTCCCCCCCTTTCTTTTCCTTTTGTTGTTTTTTTTTCTTTTACCGCTGTTGCTAGCGTGCTGGCCGATGGCCGGCCGGCTGTTAGCCCACCTGCCCCCCCGGCCACCCTCGGAGGCTACTGCCACTCCAGCTGAAACCCTCCCCCCAAGGTGGGGGCTGCCGGCCCGCTTCCCCAGAGTGGGGGAGTGGAAGGACCCAGCCCCTAGACCCAGCCGCTTGCTGTTTGTCTGCGGACCCGTCTCCGGTTGAGAGGAATCTTATCACTTGCTCTGGCATTTCTGGAATGCAAAAAAGAAAACCCGGAACAGACAGAGAAACAGCCATCTACCAGAGGAACACCGTCCAGGGAACTTACAAATCGCCATGGAGGGGGCCCAAAACTGAGTAACTTTCGAACTGTGCTCTCGTGTGGGGGGAGGCCTTGACTGTGTCATGACTGTGTTTGTAGGGACACAGGGGGTGTGGCACGGAGCTGCCCCCTGATCCATCTGTGTCCTCCCAACCCCCACACTACCATCTTCACAACTGCCTCCTCCACCGTCATTGCTGGCTGTTTAACATCTTCCTCTGGACTTAGCTGCTCGCCCTGATTCCACCGTGTGGGCCAGAAGCACCAGCCAACCAAACAGGACTCTCTGGACAAGTGTATGGTGGTTCATGTGCCCCCCCCCCCCCGAACTGCTCATCCCACAGTCTATCCCTTTTTACCTGACCCCAACTCTTGTTAACCACCTGCCACCACCCCCACTGGGGCATCGGCAATGGAGGGCACCAGGGTGACCTCCACTGCTGCCATGCCCACCGCCTCCCCAGACTCTAGAGGAGCCCCCCAGCCGGTGGGAAAGGCCAGGGAAAGAAGAAGGGCCCTGCTAAAACCACCAGGCCCTCCGTGGCAGGGGCCACCCCCACTGCTGCAGCCCCGCCACTGACCATGGCATCCCTCCCCGCTGCCCCCTTCACCAGCTCTGCGGGTGTCCCTCCTTCACCCCCCAGGATGTATGCCCAGGCGGCGGCAGCCCACCCCACCTGCCGCCTCGTCATCTCTCCCGCCCACTGCCTCCACCACCATCAACAGCAGCCGGGGCCTATTCCCCACCATGACAAGGAAGCACGGTGTCCAATGCCTCCTGGTGCCCGCCTCACCCCACGTGGAGACCTACGTGCAGGCGTTGGCGAGGGTGGTGGGGCCCTCGGCCGTTGTGGTGGCCTCCAAAATGTATGGGAAGGTTGTCTTCTTCTTAGCATTGGAGGCTGCCACCCAGGAGGCGGTGGAGAGGGGCCTGGCAGTGGGGGTGATGTTTGTCCCCGTAGAGCCGCTGGAGGACCTGGGCGTCCACCTGGTCCTGACCGCTGTCCCTCCTTTTCTCCCCAATGCTGCCCTGTTACCCAGCCTTTCCACTCTGGGGAAACCTGTTTCTGTCATCAGCCCTCTCCCGTTGGGCCGCAAGGAACCCACCCTCCGTCACATCTTTTCCTTCCGCCAGCAAGTGCAGCTTCTACTGCCGTCGGCGGCGCGTGACAGAGAGGTGCTCGAGGGGTCCTTCCTAGTCCCCCACCAGGGGGCCCGTTACCGGGTGTATTTCTCCATGGGGGAAGCCCAGTGCTACCTCTGCCGGGCGTCAGGGCATGTCCGGAGGAACTGCCCCTTAGCCTGGCAAGGAGGGGCATCTGGGATCCCTGAGACCCGGCAGGACATCAGCCCCGTCATTGCCGACGCCCATGGCTGCCCGATACCCAAACCCGCCCCTTCTCCTCTTCGGACCACCACTTCTCCCGCTCAGGGCCAAGGGGCACCTCCCCTACAACGCCCAGACGAGCAGGAGAGCCCCGCCCTCGCTACTGACAATCTGGCGGGGCCTATGGAGGAGGGTGTGGCAGAGATACCACCAGGCATGGGAGAGAGCCTGCCCCAGGGAGAATCCTCCCTCCCTTATGCCGCCCCACCGTCCCCCCCTACAAGTCTCTGAGCCATCGCCTTTACCCCCTGACACCACCCCTGCTAACCAGACCCCAGCTGATGCCATGGAGGGCTGGGCCCTAGTCCAGGGGAAGTGAGGCAAGCGGAAGGCTCGAGTTCCGCCTCATCTACCCGAGGCAGAGGCCCCCCGGAAGACCAGGAAGGGGGGCACCGATGCCGAACCTTCTGCTTTGCCCACGAGTGCGTCCCATCCACCGGTGTCAGCCAGGAAAGATGTGGTAGCACCAGAAGGTAGTGCCTCCCCTCTATGGGACACCCTCCCCTCCAAGACCCTCAAGGAAGCCCCTACCCGAAGCCCCGTGAACCCCGAGACAACCGTTGTGGCGGGTGCCAGCGGGGAGAACCTCGGGGTGACGGAAAGTGTCCTCTCCTCCATGTTCGAGGAGATCGAGGCCCTAGATCTGACCCCAGTCGCTCGGGGGAGGACGACCTTTTGCCAGCAAACCTCGATTTGGGAGACCTCACTCCACCCCCTTTTCCCCATGCTCCCTCCCCGTAACTGCTGCTTCTGCTCCCACCTCCGAGGAGCCCCTGGACTCCTCCATCGACCCGGCCGCTGATGGCACCCCAGTGACTACCACCGAGCCTGCTCAGGTGACAGCCGGCACCACGCAGCCGGGACACGAGTTGCCAGGGGCACCCCCCGTTGGTGCGGAGCAATCGATTTCCTTCCCGGGCGGGGGCCCAACAGAAGATAATCCACCTCCTGATGCTGTGGCCGCTAAATCCACCATAGAGCCCATGCCCGGTATCACTGAGAGCTCTCTCTCCACCCCCTTAACCCTCGTGTCTGATCGGGAGGCGCCACCATCCAGCTGCTTGCCTCCCGAAACCCAGAACCTCGCCTCTGCCCCTGCCCCCACCCCTATCCAATTTACCTCCTGCAATGTTATTGCCACCACCGGAGCTGTCTCCTTCCCTTTCCCAACTGATGACCCGCAGGGAGCAGCCTTTGTGTTCTCCTGCCCTAACCCATTAGGAGCTGCTATCTTCCCTCCACCGCCCCCTATCACCCCAGAGCTTGAGGCGGGCCTAGAAGCTCCGGTCCATCAGGCACCCCGTCGGGGGTCCGCACCCTGCTTGTCTATTTTAGTGGACCACGGGGCTGCACCAAGGGCACCGCCGGGGAACAACCAGGAAACCGTAAGCCCACCCCCCCATGAGCTGCGAGGAGAGCTGCAGAAGTTTTTAGAGGATGTCCGTGGCTCCTGCAACAAGGTACAGCTTGCTCTCCAGCGATGGGGGGATTTTTTTCAAATCCTCCAGGCCACAAGGGCCCTCATGGGGGAAGGTAAAGGGACAGGGAAGCAGGATGCTGTGGCCTACTGGCAAGTCCGCGTCTTGCGTGACCAATTACTCACCTACGGCATGGGTCAAGGACTGTTGAGCAGCCTGCTGTGGGATGCGAGTGCCCCTGCCAGTGAGGATCCCCCTCCCGGCCTCCCCCATGACACCTCTCACCATCGCAACGTTGAACACCCAGGGTTGTAGGATGGCTCTCCGCAGGTCCCAGGTGCTCTCCTTCCTTCGGGAGGGAGGGTACTCTGTGATTTTCCTGCAGGAGACCCATACGGATCTGACCTCCGAAGACAGTTGGCAGCTGGTGTGGGGGGACAGGGTCTACTTTAGCCATTCCACGATTCAGCAGGCTGGAGTGGAGACCCTGTTCTCCCCCGACCTACGGCCTGAGGTGCGAGGGGACGCCGTGCTGGGTCACCTGCTGCATCTCCAGGTCCGTATAGAGGGGCTCGTGGTTAATCTCATTAACGTCTATGCCCCGACATCGGGCTCGAAGCGGCTGCAATTTCATCAGCAGGTGTCTGTCTTCCTCGGCACCTTAGATTCTCGAGTGACTGGTCCTGGGAGGGATTTTAATACCACCCTCGAGGAGCGAGACCACTCGGGGACAGAGCAGAGCCCGGCCACCGCAGACACCCTCCGGGAGATAGTTGAACATCACTCCCCAGTGGACATCTGGCGTGACCACCACCCGGATGACACTTCCTCATTCACCTTTGTCTGGGTGGAAGCCCATCGGTTGAGCCACTCCGGGTTGGACCGCATTTATTTATCACGCTTCCATCTCTCACGAGCCCACTCCTCCAGCATTCAGCTGGCCCCATTTTCTGACCATCACCTAGCCACCATGACAGCCTCCCTCTATGCGGAGAGGCCGGGGCCAGCCTATTGGCATTTTAACAACAGCCTGTTGCAGGATGAAAGCTTTGTGATATCCTTCCGGGAATTCTGGCTGGCCTGGTGAGGGCAGCGGCATGCTTTTCCCTCGGCATGGTGATGGTGGGACCTGGGGAAGGTGTGCGCCCGGCTTTTCTGCCGCAACTACACCCGGGGCACCAGCCGACGGAGAAATGCGGCCATAGAGCAGTTGGAACGGGAGGTCTTAGAGCTGGAGAGGCGTTTGGCCGCCAGTCCCGAAGACCAACTCCTCTGCAGAGCGTGCTGGGAGAAGCGGGAGGAGCTCCGGGCCCTCAAGGACCATCGGGCCCGGGGTGCCTTTGTTCGATCCCGCATCCACCTCCTTTGGGAGATGGATCGCGGCTCCCGCGTCTTCTATGCCCTGGAGAAGACGAGGGGGGCTAAGAAACACATCACCTGCCTCCTGGCAGAAGACGGCACCCCCCTCACGGAACCGGCAGAGATGTGCGGGATGACCTGAGCCTTCTATGCAAGTCTTTTCTCCCCGGATCCGACCGACCCTAGCGCTTGCAGAGTGCTTTGGGAGGAGCTCCCTACGGTCAGCGCGAGCGACCGAGACCGGCTAGAATTGCCTCTCACTCCGGCCAAGTTCTCGGAAGCCCTCTGACGTATGCCCACTAATAAGCCTCCAGGCATGGACGGGCTGACCGTGGAGTTCTACCACGTGTTTTGGGACATCCTCTGCCCAGACCTAGTCACCGCCTGGGCCAAGTGTCTGCAGAGCAGGGTCCTCCCTCTTTCGTGCAGGCAAGCTGTGCTTGCCTTATTGCCGAAGAAGGGGGACCTCCGCGATTTACGAAATTGGCGTCCCGTCTCACTCCTCAGCACAGACTACAAAATCGTAGCAAAAGCAATCTCGCTGCGGCTAGGGTCTGTGCTGGCGGACATGATCCACCCAGACCAGACCTACACCATCCCGGATGGCAGTATCTTTGATAACCTATTTATGGTTTGGGATCTTTTGGAACTTGGGCGTAGAGACGGTCTGACATTCACCCTCCTGTCCCTAGATCAGGAGAAGGCGTTCGATAGGGTGGACCATGGGTACCTCCTGAGCACTCTGCAGGCATTTGGCTTCGGACCCCAGTTTGTGGGTTTTCTCCAGATGCTGTACACTTCCACAGAGTGTCTGGTTAAGCTCAACTGGACCCTGACCGAACCGGTCAGCTTCGGGCGAGGAGTACAGCAGGGATGCCCCCTCTTGGCCGCTGTATGCTGTGGCGATCAAACCCTTTCTCTGTCTCCTCCCCAGGAGGTTGACAGGGTTGGTGCTGTGGGAGCCGGAGCTGCAGCTGGTCCTGTCGGCGTATGCTGAAGACGTGCTCCCCGTGATCCAGGACCCCGGCGACTTGGCGCGGGTGGAGGCTTGCCAGGCCATCTATTCGGCAGCCTCTTCTGCCCGGGTCAACTGGGTCAAGAGCTCTGGCTTGGCGGTAGGAGACTGGCGGCAGGCGAGCTCTCTCCCACCCGCACTTCAGACCATCCGGTGCAGCGCGGGTCCGCTGCTCTACCTCGGCATTTACCTTTCTGCCACACATCCCTCTCCGCTGGAAAACTGGGAAAATTTAGAGGGCGGGGTGATAGAGTGGCTCCGGAAATGGACGGGACTACTCTGATGTCTCTCCCTCCGAGGGAGAGCGCTGGTGCTTAATCAACTAGTCCTGTCCACACTCTGGTACCGGCTCAACACCCTGGTCCCGGCCCCGGTTTTCCTGACCAACCTCCGGACATCAATTCTGGGGTTCTTTTGGTCAGGAATGCACTGGGCCCCTGTAGGGGTTCTTCATCTACCCCGAAGGAAGGAGGACAGGGCCTGAAGTGTCTATACACTCAAGTCCGTGTCTTCCACCTCCAGGCCCTACAGAGGCTCCTCTAAGGTGCAGGCAGTTTGCCATGGAGCACACTGGTGCACACCATACTGCGCCACATCCGAGGGCTCTGATATGACCAGCAGCTCTTTTACCTCCATCCGGGAGGTCTTCTGCGAGACTCTCGGGGCTGCCGGTCTTCTACCAGGACCTCCTCCGGACTTGGAAACCGTTTTTAACGACCAGGTCCATGGCGGCCACTGAGAGGTAGATCTCCTCGCGAAGCCCCTGCTACACAACCCCCAGCTCCATGTGCAGGTGGCGGAGTCCCGCTCGGTGCGCCAGAGCTTGATCCTGGCAGAAGTCATGAGAGTCGGAGACCTCCTGGACTATGACCAGGGAGACTGGCTGGATCCCCTGATGCTCGCCTGGTGCATTGGGCTCTCCAGACCTCGCACCCCCCGGCGCGTACTTCAGAAGGCGAAGGCCACTTTGCCGCCCGCTGCTCGAGCTTACCTCGACAGGATCCTGCTCGAGGGCATGCCCCGCCCACCCTCTACCCCAGGCCCGCCAGACCTTTTAATTGGACCCCTGCCCCGCAGACCCATTCGACTCCCTCACCCCTTCACTGCAAGCCGGCTGCATGAACTGCAGCCGATACGCTTCCAAACCACGCTAAGGAAACATCTGTACACGCTCGTGCTCCACACCCTTCACACCCTCACCCTAGTGTCCCGTCCCAACACACAGCGGCGAGACCTGCTGCCACCTTTGGAGGGTGAGCAGCCCTGATGGGCCAGCCTATAATCCACCTTGGTTCCGAGGCCCGTCAGGGACATCAGTTGGTGGCTCCTTCATGGAGCTGTGAGCACGGGGTATGTACTTGGCGCGGTTCACCCCCGTCCCAGATACTTGTCCCTTTTGTGGTGTGAGGGAAACCCTGGTGCACATATATTTGGAGTGCGCCAGGCTGCAGTCCCTACTCCAGCTTCTCACAAATCTCCTATTATGTTTTTGGTTGCATTTTTCCCCTCACCTTTTTATTTATGCATTCCCCATCCACGGCCTCACAAAGTCGTGGTATCTCCTAGTTAACCTCCTCCTGGCCCTGGCTAAAACGGCCATCTATAAAACCAGAGAGAGGTGGTTGGCCAATGGAGTTTCCTGTGACTGTGGGGCCGTTTCCGATCCTCGGTCCGTTCACGTATCCGGGCGGAGTTCCTCTGGGCGGCATCCACCGACTCCCTTGATGCTTTTGAGGAGCGGTGGGCGCTGTCCGAGGTTCTCTGCACGGTGTCCCCATCTGGGTCCCTTTGTCTGACCCTTTGAATGGGGGAGAGAGTAAGGGACCCCAGCCCCAGCCATTGCTGCTGCAGACACCACCACCTTAGAGGGGTCCTTCCAGACACCCCCCCCGGATTGTCCACCCCACAGATTGCCCCTCTTGTTGGGTGCTTTCAGAGGAGGGAATTGTTGGTGACACTCGGTCGTGGTGCCAGGTAACTCGAAGGGGTGGAAGACCACGAGAGTCGATGAAGCCCCCTCACTGTGGGCCACCAGGTAACTCGGAAGGGTGGAAGACCACGAGAGTTGAGGAAGCCCCCTGCTCTGGGCCCAGGCAAGCTTGAACACTTCCCTCCCCTGAAGCTAATGAGAAAACAATTGTGATTGGTTGCTGTGTTACACATTGCATATGCTGCTGTTTTTACTTTGTAAGTGTGTTTATGCAAATTAAAAAAATATCTTTTGCTTCAAAAAAAAAATTTACTCTCCTGAAGCCATCTGGCCTGACCCTGTCACAGTGGGTTTAGGTTGGACATTAGGAAAAACTTCCTAACTGACAGGGTGGTTAAGCACTGGAATAAATTGTCCAGGAGGAAGTTGTGGAATCTCCATCATTGGAGATTTTTAAGACCAGGGTAGACAAACACTTGTCAGGGATGGTCAAGCTAACACTTGGTCCTGCCATGAATGGAGGGTACTGAACTAGATGACCTCTTGAGGTGATATGATTCTTTAACACCAAGATCTCTCTCCTGAGTGGTAAAAGCTAAATTAAACCCCATCATTTTGTATGCATAGTTGGGATTATGTTTTCCAATGAATATTACTTTGCATTTATCAACATTGAATTTCATCTGCCATTTTCTTGCCCAGTCACCCAATTTTCTGAGATCCCTTTGTAGCTCTTTGCAGTCAGATTCAGACTTAAATATCTTAATATCTGAGTAGTTTTGTATCATCTGCAAATTTTACCACCTCACTGTTTACTGCTTTTTCCAGATAATTTATAAATATGTGGAACAGCACAGTTCCCAATAGAGATCTGTGAGAGATACGACTATTTATCTCTCTGAAAACTGAATGTTTTTTCCTACCCTTTATTTCCTATCTTTTCACCAGTTACGGATCCATGAGAGGACGTTCCCTCTTATCCCATGACTGCCTACTTTTCTTAAAAAGCCTTTGGTGAGGGACCTGATCAAAGGCTTTCTGAAACTCCAAGTACACTATATCCAATGAATCACATTTGTCCACGTTTGTTGACCCCCTCAAAGAATTCTAATAGATTGGTGAGGGATGACTTCCCTTTACAAAAACCATGTTGACTCGTCCCCAACAAATCATGTTTATCTATGTGTCTGATAATCCTGTCATTTACTATAATTCCAACCAGTTTGCGTGGTATTAAAAGTAGGCTTACCAGCCTGCAATTGCCTCTGGAGCCTTTTTTAAAAGTTGGTGTCCCGTTAGCTATCCTCCAGTCATCTGGTATAGAAGCTGATTTAAGTGATAGGTTACATACCACACTTCAGAGTTCTGCAATTTCATATCTGAGTTCCTTCAGAATTCTTGGGTGAATACCATCTGGTAATGGTGACTTATTACTGTTTAATTCATCAATTTTGTTCCAAAACCTCTTCTTTTGACACCTCAATCTGGGACAGTTCCTCAGATTTGTCACCTGAAAAAGAATGGCTTAGATATGAGTATCTCCCTTACATCCTCTGCAGTGAAGATCAAAGAGAAGAATTCATTTTGCTTCTCCTTGTCTTCCTTAAGTGCTCCTGTAGCAATTCTATCATCCAGTGGCCCCACTGATTGTTTGCAGTACCGGATTTACTATGGCACTGGACCCACGGTCCAAAGGGGCCCTGGCCTGGCCTGCTCTTCTCCTCCCCCTGCCCCTAGAGGGCGGAAACTTGGTGCTGCTGGCTCCTGGGGCTCCTGCTGCAGCAGGGTAGGCTCCGCCTGCAGCCAAGCTCCTCCCCCACCTCTTCCCCCAGCGTGCTGCATTCCCCCACCACCACCTCCCTGCCGCCGATCAGCTGTTTGCCGGCAGGAGGGAGGGGGAAGAGCGGAGCCTCAGTGTGCTCGCTGCTCCAGGAAGGAGGTGAAGAGGCAGAGGCGGGGGCAGGGTCTTGGGGAAGGGGCTGGAATCAGGGCATACCCCCTCCAGCCCTCTGCTGTGAGCACCCTGACAACCCCAGCCCACACCCCCAGCCCTCTGCCCACCCTGACCCCTGCATCCCCTCACACACACCCAGCCCCTGCCCACCCTGCCCCCAGCCCTGACCCCTGCACCCCGCTCACACACCTCCAGCCCTCTGCCCTGACTCTTGCACCCCCACACACACATAGCCAGCCCCCCACACCCCATGTCCTGACTCCTGAACCCCCCACATCCCCACCCCCATCCTGAGCACCAAATGGGAGCTCCTGCACCTCTCCCCCCCCATTCCCACCTGCACCCCTCACACCAAACAGGAGCTGCCCCAGGTAAGCGCTCCACAACCCAACCTCCTGCCCCAACCCTGAGCCCCCTCCCTCATCCTAGCTCCAGGCCAGACCCTGCACCCCAACTTTTTTTTACAATATTTGGAAAGATCATTAAGTGCTCCGTCGAGACCCTCTGCGGTTTTCAGGTGGTCTGTGGAAAAATAAGTTAGACTACAAGAAAAATCAAGGTACCTCACTTTATGTTCATTTACTTGCTATTACTTATAGGAGGAGGATGAAGAAAAAAAGAATGAAAAACGGGGGAGGCAGGAGATAAGAGAGAATGTTCTTTTTCTTGGCTGGGTCCCAAGGAGGGGCCCAAAAAATGAAGCTGAGCACAGGGCCACAAACTCTAAATCCACCACTGGCTGTCACGTCACCTGGGCTGGGGATACTGTGTCAGCTGATCCCCACAGACTCCAACCTACCTGGGCAGTACAGCAGACAGGCCCTGCCCATTTGCTCCTCTCCACTCCCTAGCCCACCCACCCCTTACTTCCCACAGCTTAAGGCTTAGCCCTCTCACTTTTAAAAATGATTGCTTGCCCCTCCTCCTGCCCTCAGGCTTTTCTGGCAGCCCTGTTGCCAGGTATCTAGTTTTAGACTGGAAACTCCAGTAGAAAATGAGACCTGAGTGTCCGGTTAGCAGTGCTGACTGGAAACTAAAAGTCCAGTTATAGGAGTAACCACATTAGCCTCCTCTCCTCCCACTCCCGACACCCACCCCAGAGGACTGGAAGAGAACCTGTCCTGCTGCTGCTGGATGTCACAGAGTGTGGGGGAGTCAGGTCCTGCACCCCCCACTTCCTGCGATTCACCATGACTCTCAGCCAGCCAGTAAAACAGAAGGTTTATTAGACGACAGGAACACAGTCAAAGCAGCACTTGTAGGTATGGAAGACAGGACCCCCCAGTCAGGTCTGTCCTGTGGGGTAGGGAGCCCAGACACCAGTTCTGGACCTCCCTCCATTTCCCCAGCCAGCTCCAGCTCCTCCTCTGTCCTTTGTCTCTTTCCCGGGCCAGGAGGCCACCTGATCTCTGTGTTCTCCAACACCTTCAGTTGGAGGGGCCCAGGCCATCAGTTGCCAGAAGACAGGGTGTCAACCATTCTCTGTGCAGACAGCATCACACCTGAGTAGGGCTCTGCAACAATCATACACCCTTATCTCACCACCTAGATACTTAAGAAATGCATAGGGGAAACTGAGGCACCCGCACAGTATTCAGAGAAAACTTTAAGAACTTTCCCACTTTGTCACACTGGAGGAGGGGCAGTTCAGTGCAGAGAGAGATGAAGAGAATGGGGTAGAACTAGGAGAAGATAGGTACCCGCTCTATGTGGGCAGGGGTGTGGGGGGGAAATCCTGTTTACCCCCTTCCCAGCCCTGCTGCGCTTGCAGTTTACCCCAGCCCCACCCTTGCTCCAGAGACCAACCCTAGCTCCTGCTTTTGCCCCCAGCCCCTTTTACAATCATTCCCCAGGGGGACCCACAAATATGTTTGGCGCTGGGCCCAAAAAAAGTTAATCTGGCCCTGACTGTTTGGCAGACTTCCTACTTCTGATGTACTTAAAAACCTAACAGCAAAAAATTTTGAGTCTTTTGCTAGTTCCTCTTCAAATTCTTTTTTAGCCTGCCTAATTATACTTTTATACTGGACTTGCCAGAGTTTATGCTCCTTTCTATTTTCCTCAGTAGGATTTAACTTCCAATTTTTAAAGGATGCCTTTTTGCCTCTAACCACTTCTTTTACTTTGTTGTTTAGGCCTGGTGGCACTTTTTTGGTCCTCTTACTATGTTATTTTTTATTTGGGTATACATTTAATTTGAGCCTCTATTTATGGTGTTTGTAAGAAGTTTCCATGCAGCTTGGAGGCATAACAATCTTGTGACTGTTCTTTTTAATTTCCATTTAACTAGCTTCCTCATTTTTGTTTTGTTTCCCTTTCAGAAGTTAAATGCTACTGTGGTGGGCTTCCTTGGTAATCCCACACAGACATTACATTATTGTTGCTATTACTGAATGGTTCAGCTATAATTCACCTCTTGGACCAGATTCTGTGCTCCACTGAGGACTAAATCAAGAATTGCCTCTCCACTTAGTCCTGGAACACATATCTGCTCCAATAAGCAGTCATTTATGGTGTCTAGAAACGTTATCTCTGCATCCCAACCTGAGGTGACATGTACCCAGTCAATATAGAGATAGCTGAAATCCCTCACTATTGAGTTTTCTATATTTTTAGCCTCTCTAATCTCCCAGAGCATTTCACACTCATTATCCCATTCTGGTCAGTAGTATATTTTTACTGCTATATTCTTATTCAAGCATGAAATTTCTATCCATACAGATTTCTGTGGTGCAGTTTGGATTCATTTCAGATTTTTTTTTACTATATTTGACTATGCTTTCACCTATAGTGCCACTCTCCCACCAGTATGGTCTACGCTGTCATTCCTATATGTTTTGTACCCTGGTATTACCATATCCCATTGATTATCATTGTTTCACCAAGTTTCTGTGATGCCTATTATATCAATACCCTTATAAAATATCAGACACTTAAGTTCACCCATCTTAGTATTTAGACTTCTAGCATAAATAAAACACATTCCAGTAATTGTGTCTCAGGTTCATCTTTTTAATCCAGCATATTATTTGAGGAATCAGCCTTAATGGGTAATATTTTCCACTGAAAGATTCAAAACTCTCATACAGAGGGAGACTTGAAGAGAGGGTATTTGCTGGAGGGTGGGAGCATAGCTTCCATACTCAGCAGTTTCCCATCCACAGAGATCCTGTCCTACAGTTCCTTCAGTGTAGCCTGTATATGTCTGGTTTCAAATAAGGCCGACATACTACTGGCGTGGTCTACCTCTTCCCAGGACCACTGCCGCTTACTCTCATCATGAATAACTCAGCATGGATTCTCTTTGATGCCTGAAGACAGAAATATGTAGGATCAATAGTCATTCACTTTAATGGATTATTTTTTTTCCAAAGGAAGAGATTTCACTTAGCTATTCATATTGAAAAATTAGTTTCACCTTAATGTGTCTCTTTTCTATATTTTATTTATAAAATATGAAATGAGGAAAACTAGTCAGTATGGGAAAAGCAGCTATTTTTATAGTGACTTAATGTGCACTCTCCTATGATATATTGAACCAATGATACCATTTAAAGCCCAACTGATTGAGAGAAACGTTAAAAGCAACAAGAGATAAAGACTAATTACTGGACAGGAATACAAGTATTTTCCCATTACTTCCTGAGAGGCTCCCCCTAATTTTTCCTGTTTTCCTTCCACCTTTCCTATACATATTGCCTGCAAAGATGTTACAACTCAGTAAGTCTCCCTCCAGATCACAGTTTTACCAGTTTTGTTGCATGTATCAGTCAGGAGCCAAAGACCCCAGTCCTGCTCCAACTGAGGCCAATGCCAAATCTCTCATTGACTACAAAGATTGAGGCTCAATTTGAGGCCATCATAGTTTCTTGGTGTGGTCTTTTGAGGAGCCCCACATTCTCCTGGCTGACCTTCCTTAGCTTGTCTTCAATCAAGTCAATACCTGGAATTTTCACCTTTAATTAAGCTTAGCAGTCCTTTAGATTTTAGGGCTTTCAGTCTCCTTCAGGTTTTTTTTGTTACTTTCCTGGAGATAGCCTGGTGCAAGGCTGTTTCCCCTTTGCTGTCCCAGGCCTTTCTGCCTCCTCAATACTCTCTCCTTTATAGCAGGCCTTGTTTTGTCTATTGGTTGCGTCTGTGGGTGCCTGTCTCCATGATTGGTAGCTCTGGTAGCTACATGGAGGTGTAATCAAGCTGGTTGCTTGTAAACAGGAGAGGTTCTCCTCCCCCTCTGTCTAAACTCATTATGGGGCGTGTAGACCCCATTACAGATGAGCTCCCTACTCTCTCTCTCTGTGCTGGTCACACCCGTATAATCCAGCAAAGTATTGTGAGCTGAATTCTTTTAAACAAACACATGTAGGCTGTCTTCAACCCCATACTGGGCACGATTGTGTCCACTTTCTGTGCTTTATTCTAGCAAGAGTCTATTGGCAGGACTACCTGCCAAAACAGCTAGTTTTCAGAAAATTACTATAGAATTTTCAGAATTTGAGTTTAGAGTTCATAATCAGAAGTATTCACACCAGAAGTCTGTTCTAAGAGTTACACTCATTGAGAGGAAGCAGAAACATACCAGATGACCTACATGTCTAATCAAAATCACTCACATTTCTAATTCTGAATATTGCATAGTCACAACAAACTGCTCACAAATAATCTATATGCCATGAATTACTCAGAAAAATGTTCAGTGAATATTTTGGAAAATTCAATAAAATTATGAATAGAAGGAAAAATAAAAGTTGAATAAATTATTCGCTAGGAATTACTCACTCTGTTATATATAAAACTATTTCAAGAATTCTGTAGGGAAAGAAAAGGATAATCTAATGGAAGGCCATTGGACTGAAACTCAGGAGCCCTTGGTTCAGTTCCAGCCTCACAGGCAAACCTTCCATATGACTTTGAGCAAGCTAGTTTACTCTTCCTCATACTTCAGTTCCTCACCTCTAAAATGGGGATACTTCCATAAAATCCATTAATGATTGTGAAGTTTTCAGGTACTCTGGTGATGAGGACCATAAAAGTATCTAGATAGAAAGTCAGTGATGAAGGATGCAATGTTAAGAAAGGTCACTTCTGAACCTACTAGATGAGATAAATCTTTTTATATATGTACAGAATATTGGTTTTATGATTTTTACATTCAGAATATGGCAATGGTGAACACTATTTGTATATATTATACTGTGAGGGACCTATCCAATAAATAACTTATTGGTGGTGATATGGGGGGTAAGGAAACCTTGACAGTATACATGCTTTTAGATTAGAGCTGAAAGAAGATTTAAATTGATTGACATGAATAATATATAAAACCAGCTATCTCAAGATATAGAGTAAAGGGCTATGGAAGTACCATGTTAATATTTAAATAAAGACAAACATTTCAGCTAGGATGGTGTCACGTGTATTTGTTAGAGATGAAATGTAAAGTGTCAATGTTTAAACAAAATAAGGAGATAAATGATATTTTTCTCGGCTTTGAATTATACTCTGGGGAAGATGAAACAGAGTGACGTACATTTTTAAAAGGATTCCACCAGTCCAGGCCAAAAAATGGATTCCTACAGTATTTTATACTAATTTCTCTGGACATAGCAATAAATTCCTGCTATTGGCGTAAGTAATATTTGTTTTCTTGAAGAATACGTATAGTAGCTTTTGTGTGCCATTCACCTATTCAGTGATTTATAGTGATGTACATTTGGACTGACCTTACAGCCAGCCTCCAGTCGGCCACTGATTTTGCACAGCAAAGCTGTTCATATGTAACACACACCTCTTGGGTGAGGTGTTCTGTCCCATCGAGTGGCACCAAGACCACTTAGGGAGAGTTTAAGGAGTCTGCTCTACAACCTTCGCTAAGAGCGAGTTGGCTTATAGCTCATGCGGTAGAGGCTCATGTATTAAACTCTAGAGGACCCAGATTCGATCCCGCCTCTGCCAATGGGGGTCTGTCAGCATTACACATGCAGCTGCTTTGACCCACAAAATCTGGTCTCATCCCATCAGCAGCTGAACTAATTCATCCCCGCAGTTTCTTTCCTGAGTTTGGAGGGCTGGAGCTATATGGGCCTGACAACCACAGAAGGGGCTCCCCCTGCTCAGTTATGGGTCCATTGAAGCGTGGGTAAACATTAATTGGATCCCGTCATACAATTAGATGTACACTTTGCACTCTCAAGAGCCCCACCCAAAGCCAATGGGCTGCATACAAGCACAAGGATGTGCCAACCGAGATCCAATGATAGTATTGGGGCCATACTGCCTAATGTGAATGCTGTTGCAGCCTGAGAAACCAACAAATCTAGGCAATTCAAAACGAAAGCAGTCAATCCAACCTTAATTTGTACTGCTCTGAAATAAAGGCATGATTAAACTGGAAATGTGCAAACTTACAAGAGCAGCTTTCTTAGAAGAGTGGAAATGTGCTACCTGAAAAATAGAGAAGACGGGCGACATAGTGTCAAAAATCAGTATTGCTTACCTCAAGAGATCAGAAATCATGAGACTGGCCAAACACATCTTGAGATTTAAAAATCAAATCAGGGTTTTTAGTCTGCCATTGACTTTGTAACTCTCCTCTGTCAGAGTATCAGATCAGATTGAAAAAAAAATCAACCTTTAATGCACACAAAAATGCATGCCTCTCCCTGCCTGCTCAGATGGAGACTCCACTTACCCTCTCCTCTCCCTTAAGATAAGGGAACTGCTGTTCATTTCCTATTACTGTTTTGTCCCAGCAGCAACACTTCTCTGCCTCCTGCTGCTCTAGGACTTCCCTGCCTAGGTTCCAGCAGCAACACATCCCACCTTCCCAAGGCAGTGTGACCCCAATACTACCCTTGGATCCAGGTGGGCAGACCCCTCCCTAACTACTCCTCCACCCAAGTCCCAGCTGCACCACTTCCCCAACTCCCCTATCCCCTGCCTCCCATTGCCCCCGGATGCTCTCTCTACTGCAGAGCCATACCTGAAGGCAGGGCTTAGTGGAAGGGCTGATCTGTGTCTTTCGCTCCAAGGCTCTTCTACAGTGCTTGACCAGCCCTGAAAAAAAAATCAGAAGATAGGGGCTGTTTCTTGCATCATTGCAATAGCTCCACTTGCAGACTCCAAAATCCTGTGACTTGTGATGAGTTTTCAAGTTGGCAATAATGCAACATTACCTTCCCCTGGCTACTCAGAGACTGCCTTTCCCACCACTACCCCCTAGCCTGAGGGACCTGACATCTCCTACCCCCATCTCCTACCCTCCATCTCCTACCCCATCACTATCCTCTGCATTCCCTCAGCCTCTGTCCTATACCCACATCCCCCTATAACCCTTAAATCTGCCTCCTGTTCCCCGCAATGCCCTGTTCCCCTCATACACCTTTCACAGTGTCTGCTGCTCCTCACAATCTCGGTGTCCTGTCAAGACACCTGACTCAGAGTGGCAGCCATTTTGCCTGTGAGCAGGGCTAGAATCCCATTGAGAAGAGTGGGAGATGGCAGTCAACTTAAGGGCAGTCTCACTTCCACACACAGATATCCTATATGAAAATGATAGCCATCTTACTGACTTCAGTCCCATTGACAAGAATATGAGATGATGACCATTTTGAATAAGAGAAAATTCATGAGTTGCAGCCTTTCATGACACAGATAGAAAAAGCTCAACCCCCCCATCCCCAAATTACTAGAGTTACAATGAAATCATGGCAATACTGCAAAATGCATTTTTATGTCTTCCACAATTCTGTGCCCTCTTGCCCCTTATGAAATGTTTCTAACATCATTTTTTTATGCTTAAAAGAAAAAAGTACCTATGTAAGTTCAATTTAGGCTACAACTAAGGCTTGTATTTACTACTGCAATACCAAGAAAATAATAATAATGAATAGGTAATGTGTGAGATCATTTGATTTGGATGGACTATCCCTGTATTTGCGGGTTAAACACAAATGCCCTACTTTGGATGAAATACCGAGTACCATTTTTGAAAGAAAAAACAAAAAAAAAGTGAAATACTATGTGAAGAACTGAAAGCACTACCATATGGCTCAATAATGTTTATCAATGACTTATCTTAACCTATCTTCAGGTAGTTTAGTTATCTATGCAGTCAAAATGCTGGCTCCATATAAGCTGCTGTAATAGTTCTGGCTTTGTAAATTTAGCATTAAGAAAATTTGCTGACTCTAATTTTGATTCACAAAAAGGAAACATTGTCCCTGGACTTTTGCATTGGTCACCCTTAGCAATGTCAGTCACCGACCTGGTTGTATAGTATATGTATGGCTGTATAGTATATGGATACTGAACAGTCATCAGAAAAGTAAATGGGTTCCATTGACCATGCTAAAGGGAAGCCATCGACCTCCATCCTATGTGGAAGGATGGTATGAGTCTGATTGACACCAAGCCAGTACAAATGAGAGCAATTTCTTTCAAAATATTTAAGTGAAAAGTTTTTAAGGGAAGGTAGAAGATAACAAATTCAGATAGGAATTAATAAGTTAAAACCTAAGATCCAGGGATTTTCTTCTTCACCCCTTATATGCTATATTTCTGTGTACTCAGGGCAATTCTTTTTAAATTCAGCTCTCATATTTCCACTAGGGTCCAGATTCTGAAGGGCTTACTTAGGTATAACTCAGGCAAATGTGCTACTGAGGCCAGTGGGACTGCATAAATATTGAGTTCAAGACTTCTAGATTTGGCCCTCGTGAGTAATAGATATTCAGAATAGAATGAATGATTGGAGGGTACAGTTAATAAGTGCTCCCATGTAAGTGTTGAAATCAATACTTGTAAAAGTAATTATTGTGGTTCTTTCTATGCAGGTTACTGTGTTAAGGAAAAAAAATATTTGGTAGTTTTAATGCCCAAATATATTAAAACTGAGAGCTTAGTTTGCCGAGACACAGGTTTGAGCAACATTTTGCACTTACTCTATTTCACCAACTTAAAATTTCAAATTAAAACAGGCTAAAAATCTCCATAATTTGGTTAAAATGTGAGTACTTCCCCATTTCTCTGCCTGTAAAATGATGTTAACAATACTCATGTACTAACAGAGGTGTTGTGAGATTTCTTTGATTTAATGAATCAAGTGTAAAGTCCTTTCAGATGTTAGGATGATACTATTAAGATTTACAGTACTCTATCGAAGAAAGAAAATCATGACCTTGAGCTATTTTGATATAATCTCCAATAGCCATTAAAATCATAAGATTATAGGCCAGGTTGTGCACAAATTTACTGCCATTGCTTTCAGCAGGATTATACCTGTGAGTAGCTGCTCATAAATGTAAGAGAGGAGCATCCTGGCCCTCTGTAAGCAATACTACATAGCAAGATATTCTATAGTGTGTTACCATGTAAGCATGTAGCCTGCATTTTTGAAGGTATTTAGGCATTGTTGATTTAGAAGCCTAAATCTCATTTCAGAAATGAGATTTTCGACCTAACTATCTTTAAAATCTGGGTCATAGTACGGCTGATAAAAGGGTAAGGCATGAAGTGGAAGGATGATTTCTTCGAACGCTTGAGGAGTGGGTATAAACTCTAGAGCTGTGTCTTTTTGGGTTCTGTGAACTTCAATAAACCTTGGTGATGGCAATGTTTTAATGAATGAGTTCTTTCCTGTGGAGATATCTTGCTTTTATAGCTCAAAATGCTCCTCACCAGATCAGGTTGTTTTCCTAATTGAAGTCTTTTCTTTATAAAATTATTATCTTGTATCTCTTTAGAGAGAGTTAAAATTAAAATTGACATTAACACAGAGAAAAGTTGGTTCCACTTATTTATTTGACAGACGCCACCATTCTTTTCAGATCATTTCATTTTCCCTTTGTTTACTTTTCACACATGGAATAATGTTGGAATTTATAAGGCTATTATATTTAACAGATTCACCACTTTCAATTTTAAAATCATGCTGAATACCCTGCCTGTGTATTACCTCTATTGAAATTAATAGAAATTCCCCTTCTCATCTGTTCTAGTAACGGTAGCTCTAGGACTCCCTTGTGCTATCTTTTCCCATTGAACAATTACTTTAAGGAGAATTATTTGTCAGGCACCATGTCATGCAGTAGTCACAAGAGAGCACTCAGCCAAGGATTATGTTTTGTTTCTATTGGTTTTAAAACCGATGGTCCTGGTTTGACAGTCCTGGTAACTGAATTCCTCCATTTAAACCACACAAGAGTTCAGCAGGGGCACTGACTATGCAAACACCCTGCCAATGTGCCCCAATTTTGTTTTAGAGGGACCACCACACTGTTGTTCTGGAGAGTAAGATGTAGTTCAGTCCCCAGGTCTACTCAATCCATGGCCTCTCTGCCAACAAGGGTGCCAACTGAGATGATAGCTCTTGTGAGAGGAACATCTGCCCACTAGACACTGAGCTGAGACCATCAAATCATCTCACATAGATCACCACAGATCCTAGCAATCTGTTTGCCTCAGAAAAATGCAGAATTTGCGTTTTTACTGAGAATTTTTAGTGTTTACATTTTGTGAAAAAATAAAAACATTAACTAAATTTTACTGAAAGTACCAGTATCACTTATTCAATGCGCACAACCTTCCCCTCTTGTGGTTGGTTTTTGAATGCATTTTGAATGCACAGCTAATCATACTTCAATAAACTGCTTTAGTGTGTAGAGGTTATTCAACAGCATATGGGGTTTGTGTTTTAATGCACCTCAAATTTCACTTCAGCCTTCAGACGTAATTAAATTTAGGAAAAGATGCCAAAAAACTTTATTTAAAAAATCACCCTCTAAAGGTGATTTGAGTTTGGTAAGGACAAATTTCAAGTTGATGGTAATGTGCTATTCTGTATGGATGCAGTAAGGCTGTAGATTACATTCAAAGGCAGACAATCGTAGAACACATGGAAAACACTAAACAAACTGAATGAAAAGAGCAGGGCCATCAACAACAGTAAAGAAACAATACACTGTGACTGGATCTTTCCTACATTAAAAAAAAAAGTCTGAAAATATAGAATACGGACAGAAGTATTTGGCCTATGTAAGAAATACAAATTGTAATTCTATGAATTAATTCTTATTAATTTTATTATAATGATTGATAGCACTGGTAGGCTTTGAAGTTGCTTACGAGGGTAGGTGGAACTATACAAGGTGAGGAGAAGCTACAAATTCTGGCTGGAGCATTGTCAGCTTTCTGAGAGATGTCCTTCACCTCCTTCCATGCCTTATACCTCCACATCCCTGCATTCCTTCAGCCTCCCATCCTCACTTCCAAGGTTGTGCAACCTTGATTCAAGGTCCCTGACAGAGCACCACAGTGTCCCCACTCCAGGTCTGCTTTCTGCTGGTGATGCCCACAGCTCTGTTGGTGGAGCACCAGGAATACAACAGGCCCTCAAAGACAAGGGCTGGGTTTGCATTCAAAACAAATGAACTCTCTGGGATGCATGACCATCTCAGATGTTACATCAGGGGAGCTTTTCAAAGAAGCAAATGGTAGTTAGGTGCCTAACACGAGCTGAATTTCAATGGGCATGTAACAGCCATTTGTGCCTTTGAAGATCTTCCCAATATTGCTTATGGAAGAAATGAAAATATGTAGTTATGTAAGCTGGAAATTTCTTATTGCTATTGTTTTACCAAGTTAAAAAATGGATGATGATGTGTCATGACCTATACAGAGAAAATAAAAATTAAATAGTAAAGAGGAAAAAAACAAAACAAATGGAACAAATATCACAAAAGGACAATCATGAGCGTGCCACTCACATATGACTGCAGGTATTGTGGTGCAATATTTTCAATCGACAAGAAAAAAAACAGATACTTCAAGTTAAATGACTTATTTTAGAATAAAGAAAGCAAGAAACAACAAATAAAAAATCTCCATGAGAGAGAAAGCAGAATGGGTTTTCCAGTGTGGGAGGATTCACCTCACAGCCTAGCCCCCTAATATACAGAATCATGCTAAATATGTTGTATTCCACCACTGAATATTTTTTCTATATGATTAGTCTTGTGATAAATCTGTATTTACATTTTGGTTGAAGATACTGTAAGGAGTGTTAGGGGGCTTATTCCTTCACCCACTTACTTCCCTGGTCCTTCTCGCATGAACAGAGAGCAACAATACCCGAAGTCCAAAGGTGCAAACAATTCGATGTTCACTGGGGTGAACTTCCAGCAAGCATGATTCCAGTTTCCTTCCTTAGTGTCCTCCTTCCCAGCTCTGACATCACAGAGCCTTACAACTGTGTCCCTGTTCCCATTCCTGCCCTTAGCAAAACATTATTCCAATTTCCTTACCCCCATTCCCTGTTCCCATCTCCCCCTTTAGCAAAACATGATTCCAATTTTCTTACCAACATTCCCTGTTCCCATCTCCCCCACTCACTCCCACCCACAACCACTCACTTCCTCATTGACTACAGATTATATAGTAAAACTTGAGTTCTGCTTAGCTATACCTTAACCAATCATTTTCCTGAAATTTAACTAACCAATCCTAACATATTGTAACATGATTATGTAACCAATTATATCCCACCACCTTAATTAGTTTACACCCAGCAAAATTAATTATACAGCATACAGGAACAATCACAGAACCAGACAGAGATTATACAGACAAACAATAGCAAAGTGGGAACTATAATGACAAAACAATACAGAAGTGAGGATTTCACATCCCAGCTATTGATAAGTGAGTTCTTGCCAGACAGGATGCTATCAAACTAAGTTTTCTTTTACATTTTCTAGGCACTTCCCTTTCTCTGGAGGTGATAGGCACTATCAGGACAGGATTGTATTCCTAACAGCCGAATAGCACCTTATTTCAGTGTGACTAGTTTGGAATGTGAGGATGTGACCGTTCGCTTCCCAGCTTATGGCTGCCTCTGCTGCTTAGCCAAAGGCCTGAGCCTAAGCACAGGGCCCCAAACTGTCAGAGTAAGAGAAGGCCCTTACACCGGCAGACAGTGATTTTGATTCTTTCTTTTGTACCTCTGTCACTAGCCAAGTGATAAGAATACACCTAAATTCTTAGAGTATAGGCCTTTACAGACAGGCCTGAATATCTCTATCCTAACAAGGAGGAACATTTGATATTTGCCTTTCTTATCCACCGTGAGATTCACCATCTATAATACTATATCAACAGCTGCTTGATAAGTTTCTTCATTGTCTTCTTTTTTATACCTGTACAAGGCAGGTCATGTGTCTCAATACCTTCCTGACAATTCCTTTCTCTCTCTTTTTCTCATGATCTAGCTAATCCTTTATCCCACTTCTCTTGTCCTCTGTAAATTCATAAAATCTGAAGCAGCAGCCACATTCCTTTCTGAGATCTCTCTCCATACCACTCAAATGGGTAGGGAAGTCTGAAGGGAAATACCCTCCACTGTACACAGTTAATAAATGCTAAACTTCAGCAGCTACCATACAGCACCACTTCAGAGGATCTTGTGGATAGGCCAGAAACCCACCACTTATTTTCTCATACAAACTGGAGGACAGCATGTGAAACAGAAGGCAAAGGAGGAAGAGGAAGAAGAAAAGATTTGGTGGGATAACTCACAAGACTGGAGTACTGTCATGGATGGATATAAACTGTTCAGGAAGGACAAGCAGGGCAGAAAAGGTGGGGGAGTTGCACTGTATGTAAGGGAGCAGTATGACTGCTCAGAGCTCAAGTATGAAACTGCAGAAAAATCTGAGTGTCTCTGGATTAAGTTTAGAAGTGTGAGCAACAAGGGTGATATTGTGGTAGGAGTCTGCTATAGACCACCGGACCAGGGGACGAGGTGGACGAGGCTTTCTTCCGGCAACTCACGGAAGTTACTAGATCACAGGCTCTGGTTCTCATGGGAGACTTCAATCACCCTGATATCTGCTGGGAGAGCAATACAGCAGTGCACAGACAATCCAGGAAGTTTTTTGAAAGGGTAGGGGACAACTTTCTGGTGCAAGTGCTGGAGGAACCAACTAGGGGCAGAGCTCTTCTTGACCTGCTGCTCACAAACCGGGAAGAATTAGTAGGGGAAGCTAAAGTGGATGGGAATCTGGGAGGCAGTGACCATGAGATGGTCGAGTTCAGGATCCTGACACAAGGAAGAAAGGAGAGCAGCAGAATACAGACCCTGGACTTCAGAAAAGCAGACTTTGACTCCCTCAGGGAGCTGATGGGCAGGATCCCCTGGGAGAATAACATGAGGGGGGAAGAAGTCCAGGAGAGCTGGCTGTATTTTAAAGAATCCTTATTGAGGTTACAGGGACAAACCATCCCGATATGTAGAAAGAATAGTAAATATGGCAGGCGACCAGCTTGGCTTAACAGTGAAATCCTTGCTGATCTTGAACACAAAAAAGAAGCTTACAAGAAGTGGAAGATTGGACAAATGACCAAGGAAGAGTATAAAAATATTGCTTGGGCATGCAGGAGTGAAATCAGGAAGGCCAAATCACACCTGGAGTTGCAGCTAGCAAGAGATGTTAAGAGTAACAAGAAGGGTTTCTTCAGGTATGTTAGCAACAAGAAGAAAGTCAAGGAAAGTGTGGGCCCCTTACTGAATGAGGGAGGCAACGCAGTGACAGAGGATGTGGAAAAAGCTAATGTACTCAATGCTTTCTTTGCCACTGTCTTCACGAACAAGGTCAGCTCCCAGACTACTGCTCTGGGCAGCATAGCATGGGGAGGAGGTGACCAGCCCTCTGTGGAGAAAGAAGTGGTTCAGGACTATTTAGAAAAGCTGGACGAGCACAAATCCACGGGGCTGGATGTGCTGCATCCGAGAGTGCTAAAGGAGTTGGCGGATGCGATTGCAGAGCCATTGGCCATTATCTTTGAAAACTCATGGCGATCCTGGGAAGTCCCGGACAACTGGAAAAAGGCTAATGTAGTGCCCATCTTTAAAAAAGGGAAGAAGGAGGATCCTGGGAACTACAGGCCAGTCAGCCTCACCTCAGGCCTTGGAAAAATCATGGAGCAGGTCCTCAAGGAATCAATTCTGAAGCACTTAGAGGAGAGGAAAGTGATCAGGAACAGTCAGCATGGATTCACCAAGGGCAAGTCATGCCTGACTAATCTAATTGCCTTCTATGACGAGATAACTGGCTCTGTGGATGAGGGGAAAGCGGTGGACGTGTTGTTCCTTGACTTTAGCAAAGCTTTTGACACGGGATCCCACAAGTATTCTTGCCAGCAAGTTAAAGAACTATGGGCTGGATGAATGGACTATAAGGTGGATAGAAAGTTGGCTAGATTGTCGGGCTCAGTGGGTAGTGACCAATGGCTCCAGGTCTAGTTGGCAGTCGGTATCAAGTGGAGTGACCCAAGGGTTGGTCCTGGGGCCGGTTTTGTTCAGTATCTTCATAAATGATCTGGAGGATGGTGTGGATTGCACCCTCAGCAAATTTGCAGATGACACTAAACTGGGAGGAGAGGTAGATACGCTGGAGGGTAGGGATAGCATACAGAGGGACCTAGACAAATTAGAGGATTGGGCCAAAAGAAATCTGATGAGGTTCAACAAGGACAAGTGCAGAGTCCTGCACTTAGGACGGAAGAATCCCATGCACCACTACAGACTAGGGACCGAATGGCTAGGCAGCAGTTCTGCAGAAAAGGACCCAGGGGTTACAGTGGACGAGAAGCTGGATATGAGTCAGCAGTGTGCCCTTGTTGCCAAGAAGGCCAATGGCATTTTGGGATGTATAGGTAGGGGCATTGCCAGCAGATCGAGGGACGTGATCGTTCCCCTCTATTCGACATTGCTGAGGCCTCATCTGGAGTACTGTGTCCAGTTTTGGGCCCCACACTACAAGAAGGATCTGGAAAAATTGGAAAACGTCCAGCGGAGGGCAACAAAAATGGTTAGGGGACTGGAACACATGAGTTATGAGGAGAGGCTGAAGGAACTGGGATTGTTTAGTCTGCGGAAGAGAAGAATGAGGGGGGATTTGATAGCTGCTTTCAACTACCTGAAAGGGGGTTCCAAAGAGGATGGATCTAGACTGTTCTCAGTAGTAGCTGATGACAGAACAAGGAGTAATGGTCTCAAGTTGCAGTGGGGAAGGTTCAGGTTGGATATTAGGAAAAACTTTTTCACTAGGAGGGTGGTGAAGCACTGGAATGTGTTACCTAGGGAGGTGGTGGAATCTCCTTCCTTAGATATTTTTAAGGTTAGGCTTGACAAATGATGATTTAGTTGGGGATTGGTCCTGCTCTGAGCAGGGGGTTGGACTAGATGACCTCCTGAGGTCCCTTCCAACCCTGATATTCTATGATTCTAAAAGGAGTTTGAGAAAGGGGCAGGGGAAATAGGTTGAAGCAGAAGCTAAGCAAGTGTGCAAGGCATTGGAGCAACAGTGAAAGAAGACCAGCAAGGAGAAGAGGCAGAGGAGACTTGCAAGAGGGAGAGCAAGCAGAGGAGGCCTGTGATGGTAGGGAAATTCATGAGACCTAGAAAGCAGGGAGAAAAATGACCTGAAGATCCGTGACAAGGACCTGTAACTGGGAAAGCAAAGGGGAACTTGGTTGAAGAAAGGAGAGCTGAAAGGGTTCATTGTGGGGGAGTTGATGAGGCCACAGATGTTCATGTACATGGGGTACTGGCTATTCTCACACCTTCTTTTAACAGTTGTTGGTTCATCTGTAGCCAGAGACCAGTTTACACTGAACAAAGCCCTCAAGGATTTGATTTGGTAGTTTGTAGGATAACTTTCACAAATTGTTAATGTTAACTTCATACTCACTGGTGGTCAGGGGCAGGGTGTGGGCAGCCTGGCCTATGGGTTAGCATCAGGCACAGCCCAAGGCTCCAAGTGCCAGGTATCAGGAATCAGGCTGGGTTAGAACACCAGAATCCAGAGAGGAACCAGGGGGTAGGGATCAAGAGTCAGGCCAATAAAGAAGACAGGAAAAGGTCAACACCAGACCAGCCATCCACAGCAGAGTGAAGCCCACTTGTACAGACAGCTTCCTGCTCCTGTTGCTGACTTAAGCAGAGCCAGCAGGTCAGTCAGCTGCTCTGGGATTCCACCAATAAGATGTCACAATTAAGAGCCTCAAAATGGGGTTGGGCTTCATGGGTTAGTAGTTAGCAGCAAGCTGCTAAGTAGAGGGATGAAGTGTGGCTGCTCCTATGAACCCTGTAGATCTGGGTTTGAGGCCAATAGGTCATGACCCTCTAGTTTAAATAGGGGCTGTGGCTCAATCAGGAGGCTTGGAGCTCTTCTGGTCAGAGTGCACATGGTGGGGAGCTTGTACCTTGGGCTTCTGCTGTCTGTAAGGTGGAGTGTGGTGGACCTAGGTTTGAGACCAATGGAACCTGACAAGGACAACTGAAAACTGAATAGTTAAATGCCACTTAAAGGAAACCATGCTATGTTTAAAAAAAATAGTATGCAAATCTCCAGTAGAGAAGGCCGACACTAGAACATATGCACTTGGATTTCAAAACACTCCCTTTCCACTCCAAGTTGGGGACATAACTTTGATATTGATTTTAGGGCCAGAAGGGACCAGCATGATCAGCTCATCTTACCTCCTCCACATCACAGGCCACAGAAGCTCAAGCACCCACTCCTGTAATAGACCCATAACCTCTGGCTGAGTAACTGAAGTCCTCAAATCATGATTTGAAGACTTAAAATTACAAAGGATTCATCATGTGCTCTAGTTCAAACAAATAAGTGACCCCATGCTGTGGGGGGGGGGCAAAAACAGTCCAGGGGTCTCCGCCAGTCTAACCTGGGGGGAAATTCCTTCCTGACTCCAAATATGGCAGTTAGATCTGGAGCATGTTCACAAGACACACCAGCGAGACACCTGGGAAAAAATTTACTGTAGTAATTCAGAGCCTTCTCCACCTAGTGTCCCATCTCCAGCCATTGGAGATGGGCCAGCTTCAAAGTTAAGAGCTGAACCCAAGTTTGCATATTAAGTTTTGCTTTAGGCCAATCTCTAATCTAAATCGCACTCTCTTTACCTGTTTCCAATATGTTAAAAAGTTTTCAGATTACTAGTTTATTAGCACGTCATGGCAATGGTACTCTAGCATGTCATATATATATATATATATATATATATATATTGTATTTTTAATTTCTTTCAAAACCATGAAAAGGGTAATTAAAGTTTACTTCTTTTTGCAATGGACCAGATTAAATAAAAAACCTCACTATATTCAATAAGTAAAGTAGTTGCAATTTTTCTGTAGCTTTCATTGATCTGTGTCTATTAGTAATGGCAAGCTGTCTTAAAAAGACAAAGTGACTGAATCTGTGCTTTGTAATTCCTCAGTAGACCAGTCATGCAATTTCAACCAACCATTTTCATTAACAAGAAAAAGCCTACTTTCCAGAAGTAATCTTTTCCCTTTCTTGGCGCCTATTACATATATATCAGAACGGAGACATTGCATTTTTCAGAGGTGTGAATATGTGACACACCCAAAATAGAGACAGGTTCCACCCTCAGATATCCATCCCTGAAGTCAATTGTGCATGCACATCTGAAGTCAGATTTTGTCTTGCATAACTGTAAAGGTTTTAAGGAATTTGCTAACAGTTGTGGCATTTCTATCAATTGCAGTTGTCAAGGTTGCTTCCCCACTCTGAACTCTAGGGTACAGATGTGGGGACCTGCATGAAAAAACCCCTACGCTTATTTTTACCAGCTTAGGTTAAAACTTCCCCAAGGTACAAACTATTTTACCTTTTGTTTTTGGACTTTATTGCTGCCACCACCAAGCGTCTAACAAATTAATAACAGGGAAAGAGCCCGCTTGGAAACGTCTTTCCCCCCAAAATCCTCCCAAACCCTACACCCCCTTTCCTGGGGAAGGCTTGATAAAAATCCTCACCAATTTGCATAGGTGAACACAGACCCAAACCCTTGGGTCTTAAGAACAATGAAAAAGAAATCAGGTTCTTAAAAGAAGAATTTTAATTGAAGAAAATGTAAAAGAATCACCTCTGTAAAAGCAGGATGGTAAATACCTTACAGGGTAATCAGATTCAAAACATAGAGAATCCCTCTAGGCAAAACCTTAAGTTACAAAAAGACACAAAAACAGGAATATACATTCCATTCAGCACAGTTTATTTTATCAGCCATTTAAACAAAATGGAATCTAATGCATATCTAGCTAGATTACTTACTAAGTTCTAAGACTCCATTCCTTTTCTGTACCTGGCAAAAGCATCACACAGACAGAGGGAACCTTTGTTTCTCCCCCCTCCAGCTTTGAAAGTATCTTGTCTCCTCATTGGTCATTTTGGTCAGGTGCCAGCGAGGTTATCCTAGCTTCTTAACCCTTTACAGGTGAAAGGGTTTTTCCTCTGGCCAGGAGGAATTTTAAAGGTGTTTACCCTTCCCTTTATATTTATGACATCAGTACAGTACATTATTTATTATATGTATCATCATAGAGCCTAGGAGCCCCAGTCCTGGACCAAGACCCCACTATATTAGGCACTCTGCAAATCACAGAATAAGAAGATAATCTCTACCCCATGCTTGCAATGCAAGTTTAAGACAAGACACAACAGATGGATGTAGACAGATCAGTGGAAGAGTACCATGAACAAGGAGACTATATTGATAGGCATGATAGGCTGTGGTCTCACACACCGGCAGCCTAACTGTTGTCAAGTTTTTGTAGGCATCACAGCAAAGAATAGTCTTAAGGAGGGATTTGAAGGAGAACAGTGAAGTGGGTTTACAGAAAGTACCACTCAAGCATGACGGCCAGCAGGGGAGAAAGCACAAAGGTGCTTGTTTGAAATTTTAACTACGCAGTGGAGGCTGGCATCATGAATTGATTGGAGGCAGGAGTTGACCCTGAACAGGAGCAGATAGGTAAGATGGAAATAAGCTGTGAACAGACGTGAAAGTGAAGAGTTTCTCAAAGGATTTCTATGGTTGTAAATGATAGATAGTTAAAACCATTCCTCAGATTCATCATAAATCATCCTTAAAAATAAAATAAATCTCATTGTGCACATGACTTATTGCCAAATACTCTCTCGTGGGAGGAGATCAGCTCAGCATGGAAACAAGAGTCAACTATCAGGGAGCCAATCACACCCTCTGACTGACCTGCAGGAGACTGGACCAGCTATCTATGGTCCCAAAAGGAAAGTACATCAGTTTGGAATCACCAGAATGCACCACTTTCCAGCCATGCTTCTTCTCTGAAGAATCTTCAATTCACCCCTTTTGCTGGGGAGGTAAGGGACTTTCTATTCCCTTTGTGCCACTACAGGAACAATGATTTTAAACAACATTTCAGTAATATAAGCATACATTTGGTAACTGGGCAACTTCATTCTTGGAAATATTGTTAAGAGTTTATTAGATGTTAAATATGTTATTGTTTCATTTTACTGAGAACTATGATCAACTATATCAAATATTTGTTGCAGGAAGGGTTTGATTTATTTTTGTCAATGCTCTAGTATATTTTTGTCATAGCCAATGTAAGTGCATATGTTTAAAGGAAAGTTGAACTAGAAAAAGAACTGTGCAGCCTTATAAAGAAGAGGTTTCTGATTCTGTTCCCAACTCAAATTTCCCTAAAGTGATGAGGTATTCACATCTGGGAATTTAAGGTCCCATCCTACGCCTATTAAAGTCAATGGAAGTCTTTATATTGACCTTAATGGAGGGCCAGATCAGGCCCTTTGTTTTGCTCATTATACAGACACAAGCCAATCACAAAGATTGGACCTGGATTCAGATCCAAAGTGTCCCAGAGTTTGGAGGAGTTGGGTGTTTGGGACTGTTTCTAAGACAAAGATGAGACAGGCATTAAAAGAACCACATAAAGCCACAGTGATGCCAAACAAGTTGAGTTAACAGTAAGCTCCCCTACTTCTCAGCAGTGTGCATGCATCCATAGTTGGGAGCTATCAAGAATGGGCAACAAATTAACATGCAATCACTCCATGCAAAACTAAGACCCTAATCCTGCAAACATGTTTGACAGTTGTACAGTACTTGATACACATGAATGGTCTGACTGAGTCAAAGTTAAGCACTCTCATAAGCACTTGCCGGAAAAGGGCTTAGAGGTAGTGTGTGGTTTCCCCAGAAATACTGCAGCATAGACAACACAAAGTCTCCAGGATTCCTCACAAGTCTGCTGGCATTGAAAAGTGAGTCAGGTGCTTTGCTGGAGATGAAGTCTGGTTAACTATGCTAAATACCATTCTTTGACAACACACAATAGACCATATCCTAACATGATAAGCACTAGTGTCAGTGAGAGCTTCAGGTGTTCTTCTCTTCTTCAATGCTTAGCAACTGTGTTCAATACCTCTCAATATCTGACCCAGTGGAATCAGAGAAAAGGTGGAGTCTCACAATTCATTACTGAGTTAATGCAAAAAGATACTTTCATAGTAATATGCTTTTTCTTGCACTGTGTGTTCACAATATGGGCACATATGCTTTCTGGAAAAGACTAATCTTTTTATCCTTCAAAGAAAGCTTGTCTTTGCAATCTAATTGTAATGCTAACTTTTAAATTAATATATACACATGCAATATAAAAGTAACTAAGTTAAAGATCTCAACCCAGAATTTAGAAAGGTGGATGATTTTTTGTGCTGTATATCTTCAAAACATTAATAATATCATTTGCATGCTAAAGAAATAAAACTTTGATTGTACAGAGGTCACTGAGGATTCATTTAATGATTTGGGCAGAGTTTAGATTGCCTCCCAAGAAGAGTGAAGGTTAAAAAGGTACATCTTGCTAAATATTTAAAACCTTTAACCTTTTTGGTGAAAATCCAAATGATTTAGGACAACTGTTATAACTTGCTTAAAATTTAAATGTTTCCCCTTTGTAAATCTTGAGGTATTGTACATAATTCTTTGTCTTTTTGTCTGTAATGCTTTATAACATTTTAAATCTGCACTTGATGTGTTTAACATACTTCTCAGATTCCCTAAGATTTTCCATCAGGTATAGAGAAAAGTTTTTACAGAACTGCTTCACCTACAGTATCTCTGCCCATGTAGCCTTACATTTGTGTGGGTGTTATTATATGTTGTCACTCAATAGTTCTCTGTTTTCATTCCAGCAGCTCATGGAGAAAATGGGTAACTTCTTATCGATAAATTTGTGTTTTTGAAACTTGTGTATAGAAAGATTAGTTGACATCTGGTATTCCCATTGCACACCATCAAACACAGAATCAGTCCATATGCATGAGGTTTTTGGCAGCAATGCACACTTTAAAATGCATTGGCTCTCTTCTTATATTAGACGAGTTCTCCTTCCGCAATAAATGATACATTATAAGAAATCTGTCAAATATACAGTAAAACTGAGTCAGTTCTGTAAATATCTGCTGGAGATGTCTTCAGATCAATTGATAAAGAATCTACAGTTAAAATATATGCTTAAGCAGGAAATACCTACTTTGTAATAATCTTGGGAAACAGGTGCAAGAGAATATTTGATGGCTCAACAAAAATAGAGAAAGGACAACAGCCGGAAGGAAAAAAATTGCCCTGCCACAGCTGATTTACATCACACTGAGAAGTTACCATATAATACCTGGTGTTGATATGCACGTATTCCAGGGGTTCTGCGGTTGTTCAATGAACTTCAGTTTTTTCAACAAATGTCTTTTTTGACCCTTAAAGTGTCAGACTAATCCAGAAAGCCCTAACTTGGATATTTCTTTTCCATTAACATGCAGATTAAAATACAATAGTTGTCTCCTTTTTATCTTTCTGCACAGTTCTAAAACAATCCTAGGGCCAGATTCTGCCAGCCTTACTTCTGTTGAGTAGTGCTTTATTCTGTAGCTATGGTCTGATCCTATACTGAATTTGTTGGCAAAGCCCTATATCCCAGTTGGTTTCAAGGGAGCAATCTGTAGAGTAAGGTACCACTTAATACAAGTAAGGGAAACTGAATCGGTCTATTGGACTGTAGGAATATTAGGCTAGATTTTCAAAGTTATTTAGGGCCCCAATGATGCAGTTAGCCACCTAGGTGGCAATTAAAACTCTGGACTGGGAATCTATTCCCTGCTCTACCACAGACTTCCTCAGTGGTCTTGGGCAAGTCAAACTGAGTAAAATTTTCAAGAATACCCAAGTGACTTAGAGCTTAAGTCTCTTTTTCAGAAGCACATAAGTGAAATAGGAGTCTTAATCCCATTAACTTTCAATAGCACTTAGATTCCTGTCACTTCCATGATGTACTTCTAAAATTTTACCTGGAGAAATCCTACTTGCCTACTCACATGGTTGTCGTGAGGCTGAATTTATTTCTGTTGGTAGAGTGCTTTGAGATGTTTTGGTGGAAGGTGCTACATTATTATTCTAATAGTATTCAACCTGGCTCTTTCTTACACACACTAGAATTTACACATTTTAAGGATAAAAGAAACAGCATTATTCTAGAATTTTTTTTAAAAAAAATCAAAGCATTTTTCTCTGCAAGGAAAAACCTGAATACAATTGATCTGATTGCCAGAATTTGAGTCAGCTACAATATGTTGTATGATTACCTTGACAGAGTCCATGAGCCAGGAAATGCAGCAAACAAAATCACAAGTTGAGTCATAAAAGATGGCTGAGGTAAGTGATTTAAGAATTACATTTACTTTCCAAAAAATTAAACCTGCCTCTAATTTCCTGACTAAAGTCAAAGTGATTTGTAGCTGTGTAGCAGAGCTGGCTTGTAAAGTCAAAGTGATTTGTAGATGGATGGCAAAGATGGCTTGATCTTAAATACATCAGGAATGAAATTAGTTTAGAAAAATCAATGACTACTTAAGGATACTGAAATCAAAATAAAACTTTTAGGGAATAGAGACATGAGCCAAGATTCCTGCCACATTTAGAACTTGTGGCTTTAAGAGTTATACTGTGTAACAGCCAGATAAATGTACCTACATCTGTATTTAGCAGAAGCAACAGCAAATTTCATTAGTTATTTAGATTAACCTCAAATGTTTATTTCCTTTAAAACTCATATTCACAATCCCTTTCCCCAACCCTTCCCCCCCACACAGAGATGGGCCTGATTCTCTGCTCATTTACACAGGCATAAATTAGGATTAACTGTGTTGAAAGCAGTGAAGTTACACGAGTGTAAAACCTGGTCAGATGACATTCATATATAAATGGAAAATATTTTGAAAAGCCAAAGCAAAATAAAGATAAATAACCATCCCATTCCAAAAAGATATCCAGCCACTCCAATGCAGGTCTAGAATTTTCTATAGAACAATCACTCTGGCCTAAATTTTCAAAAGTGACTAGTGATTCTGAGTGCCTTGATTTATGAGTAGTTGATATATCTTTAGGGATCTCAATAGGCAATCATGTTGGGATTAAGCTAACTGACGGTAGTGTGTTGGAAGATATGTCTAGATGGTTGTTAAATCCTCAGTAGCAACTCTTTCCTCTGGACTTAGGTTTCTTTCACTAGTAACTATCTTTTTTATAAACACTTTTAACACAAATTGAGGTTTTTCTGCCCCTTACTCTACCACATCCTGCTGGAGTTTATCTATACTCAAGAATAGCCCTGATACAACAGTTATTGGCCACTGATAAATGTAACGGCTCCAAGCTGGATTCCTACATCGAGGACAAGGGACAAGCCAGAGTTTCTCCCAAATGACATAAAACCAGAATGAACTTTATCAGTGTAAACCTCAGCTCGCCCTTTTCTATATTTAAGAGTCAGTGTCAGTGCAGCTATACAGAGTTCACTAACCATCTGGACATGTGCTCCAACCCCTACTGTCAATTAGCTTAACTCTAGCATTGTTGCCTATGGAGAACCCTAAAGATCTAAACTACTCACTTCTGATATATAAAGATGCCCAAGTGAACTGAAAAAAACAAAAACTCACCCAGTTCTGTTTGACTCATCTGTGTTGAAAGGAGCACAAACTTAAAGACAAGAATGCTATGTGCTGTACTAGGGTGACCAGATGTACTGTTTTTAAAGGGACAGTCTGGTTTTGTGGGACTTTTTCTTATTAGGCACCTATTACGCCTCACCCCCGTCTTGTGTTTTCACAGTTGCTATCTGGTAACTGTACTCAGTCTGTGCAAAATTTCTTCATAGTAACACCTGGAATTAGTAGGCACTCAAAATCAATAAGTCAAAATAATAAAGTAAAGTGAATAGCTGAGAATGGAAACAGTGCCTGCCATATTCTAAATACTGTAGTGCATCCAAATTCTGCATTTGCAAAACACAATGAATTCCCAATGTACTTTTAAAGGAATTTATATTGGGGATGTTTCTATTAAAATACACACAAACCTCTGTATCATTTGTGTTAAATGCATTTCTACCTCTGTTAATATTTAGGAAATAAATGAACATGCTGATTTGAAAAGTGTGTGGTAACAAAATGTCATAAAGATAAAAACCTGCTGCTTTTACGAAGTAATCCTTCAGCAAAAATGGATTTATCATTCCATGAGGCACAAAATTCATCAGTGCCTGCACACTAGGCCTAGAAGCTGTACTTTTAATATCACTTGTTTGTGCAAAAATTTTTGTCCAGTTTTCAATTCATTTGAAGACTTATTATTGTCCAATGATGCATTTAAGCAGAAAAAAATTAGAAAAAGCAAACAAAATCTGAGCAGTTTGGATTAAATGAGACGTGTATATTTTATCCTTCAGCCCATTCACATAAAAATATAAGAATAGCCATACTGGATCAGAACAATGATCTATCTAGCCCAATATTCTGTGTTCCAACAGGGGCGAATGCCTGATGCTTTCAGAGGGAGTGAACAGAACAGGGCAATTTAGTGAATGATCCATCCCCCATTGTCCAATCCCATTTTCTAGAAGTCAGAGGCTTAGGGACACCTAGAGCATGGGGTTGCAGCTCTGACCATCGTGGCTAATAGACCTATCCTCCATGAACATATCCAGCTCTTTTTGGAATCCAGTTATTCTTTTGGCCTTCACAACATCTCCTGGCAACAGATTCCACAGGTTGTGGAAGAGTACTTCCTTACATTTGTTTTAAACCTGCTGTCTATTAATTTCATTGGGTGACTCCTGGTTTTTAATATTATGTGAAGGAGCAAATAACAGTTCCTTATTCACTTTCTCTACACCATTAATGCTTTTATAGACCACCATATACCCCCTCACTTGTCTCTTTTATAAGCTGAACAGTCCCAGTCTTTTTAATCTCTCCTCCTTTGAAAGCTGTTCCACACCCCTAATCATTTTTGTTGTCCTTTACTGTCCCCTTGTTCCAATTCTAATATATCTTTTTTGAGATGGGCTGAACAGAACTCACCCAGTATTCAAGGTGTGAACATACCATGAATTTATATAGTGGCATTATGATATTTTCTGTCTTGTTATCTTTCCCCTTCCTAATGGTCCCTATGGTTCTATTAACTTTTTTAATTGCCACTGCACACTGAGCAGCTGTTTTCAGACAACTATCCACAATGACTACAAGATCTCTCCCCTGAGTGGTAACAGCTAATTTAGACCCTCTTCCTTTGCTTAAGAGCCTTTGGTGAGCGATCTTGTCAAAGGCTTTCTGAAACTCTAAGTACATGATATCCCCAATGGATCACCCTTGTCCACATGCTTGTTAACCCTCTGAAAGAATTCTAGTAGATTGGAGAGCCATGATTTCCCTTTACAAAAGCCATGTCAACTTTTCCCAACAAATCATGTTCATGTATGTGTCTGATAATTCTGTCCTTTACTATAGTTTCAACCAATTTGCCTGGTACTGAAGTTAGACTTGCCAGCCTCTAACTGACAGATTCACCTCTGGAGCCTTTTAAAGAAGAAAAAAAAACAAAACACACACACACACACAGAGTCACATTAGCTATCCTCCAGTCATCTGGTACAGAGGCTGATTTTAGTGATTGGTTACATACCAGTTAGTAACTCTGCTATTTCTTATTTGAGTTCCTTCAGAACTCTTGGGTGAATGCTATCTGGTCCTGGTGACTTATTACTGTTTAATTCATCAATTTGTTCTAAAACTTCTTCTTTTGATACCTCAATCTGAGATAGTTCCTCAGATGTCACAGAAAAACAATAGCAGAGATGTGGGAATCTATCTCACATCCTTTGCAATGAAGACTGATGTAAAGAATTCATTTAGCTTCTCCTCAACAGCCTTGTCTTCCTTGAGTGCTCCTTTAGCACCTTGATGGCCTCACTGATTGTTTGACAGGCTTCCTTCTTCTGATGTGCTTTAGAAAAAAAAAGTTTGCTGTTAGTTTGTGTCACTTGCTAATTGCTCTTCAAATTTTTTTTGACTATTTATGGTTTTACACTTGGACTAGACAAATTTATGTTCCTTTAGATTTTCCTCAGTAGAATTTGACTTCCAATTTTTAAAAGATGTCTTTTTCTCTCGAGGAAGTCTTCCTTGAGTACTTTAGTACCTCAGACCAGTCTGGAGCCATCTGTTCTCATGGTCAATAAAATGCCTACACCATAAAGATGAAAATGGGCCTAAGAGGGAAGAACATGAGGGGTCTGAAAGTCTGGAATCTAGAAAGGCAAAACAAATGTTTTTAAAATCTCACATAGATCAGATTGCTTAAATTTCCCGGGGTTAATAGTCCAGTTTGCAATGGGGTAAATTGTTCCTTCATCCAGTTCTTCTTCAGACAACTTCACAGCATTTCCATACAGTACTTCCTTTGGCATCAGGAATCAGTGATCTAGAGCCTCCTTGCTGTTCTGGACAGAACAATAGTCATTATACTGAAATGTCACTTGGGTTGGAATTGAGTGAAAGAACTCCTGTGAGATTTCATCTGAGCCACTAAAACATTCCTTTACTTACAGTATCTAGGACTACATCCAAACAAACATCCTACATCCTACATCCTGGGAGTTACTCTCAGCAGAAGTCAGTCAGCACCTCACGACCTAGAATCCTTGAGAGCAGCAAAACTGGGATGGTTTTGGATTTGCAAAACCTCCATGTTTTGATTCAGATCTTTATTCTATTTCAGCTGAACCCACAAAGAGCCATAGTCTCTGGATTAATGGCTCTGTGCTATAAGCCAAAGCCAAAGAGTACAGGTGGTTTTGACTTTGCAAAACTTCAGTCAGAGTTTAGGTTTGTGAAACTAAAATAATGAGTGGTTCAGACACAGGTTCCGTTTTATCCAAATCCCCAAAATTCAGGGAAAGGAGTGGATAAACAGCTCTGGTTTGAGTGCGTCCATAAAATGTTGCCTTTCTCCTAAGAGTCTAGCCAAGGGGTGTGGGGAAGGAACTCCTGTTAGATGATCATGGGAACAATCCAAAAGTGAAAATTAGTATGGTTTAGAGCAACTAGGAAATAAGACTATGATTATGAGTGGTGCTGACAATGCGTGAATTGGAATAGGTAGTTTTTTTTCAATCCATTTATGTCTGTCACCAATGCTATTTTGGTTTGGTAAATCTATAACTGGGTGCACAACCATTTTTTAAAAAAAGAAAAGGAGCACCTTGTGGCACCTTAGAGACTAACAAATTTATTTGAGCATAAGCTTTAGTGAGCTACAGCTGACTTCATTTAAATGTTGTTGGTAGAACTGGTTAAAAAATTTTCAGCAGAACATTTGTCAGAAAATGCAGACTCAATAAAATCAAAAAGTGTTTTGTAGGAACATACTGATTGTCAAAATTTTCATGGGAAATTATGAAAGTATTTCATTTAAAAATATTTTAAAAATTAATTTTACTATTATTTCAGCTTTTGTTATATTAATATAAGATTCAAAATGGTCAAAATGAAATATTTTCATAATCACTCTAGTTTTTTCCATATTTTCAAAATACTTCAATTTTGACAAATCCTAAGATTAACTTTTTGTTCTGTTTCAGGATGAAACCAACTTTTGAAGTGTCAGGATTTCACACAGGAGGGAAATTGTTTTTTTCAACCAGTTCCAGTTATTAATTGGTTTTAGCTCTCATTTTTTAGTACAATTTGTAAAAGCTGTATCAGTGTGTGATTTGAGGAATCCATCTATGTACAACTTGTGAATGCTGGTTGGTATTGGGGTCTGTCTTAGTGTCAGTCTGCAAAACTTAATTTTGAAGGTAGAGCTTCACTAGGGCATGGCTACACTAGAGAGTTTACAGTGGTGCAGCTGCACTGTTCTAAGTTACGCAACTTCAGCTACGTGAATAACGTAGCTGAAGTTGACGTCCTTAGACCTACTCACCGCGGTGTCTTCACTGCGGTGAGTCAACTGCTGCCACTCCCCCGTCAACTCCGCCTGCACCTCTCACTGCAGTGGAGTACAGGAGCGACGAGAGAGTGCTTAGGGGTCTATTTATGATGTCTCAACTAGACGTGATAAATCGATCGCTGCGCGCCGATCCAGCAGGTAGTGTAGACATACCCTAAGACAACAGAAGAAAGCCCCTGCAAGGGGTGATAGCTGGAACAGTTAAGCTGACAGGAGAGAGATATGTCAGCGGGAGAAGTTCACACCAGCACTTATGTCAGTGGGAGGACAGCGCTATGTCAGTGTAACTTATGTCACTGAGGAGGGTGATTTATTCACACCCCTGTGCAACATAACTTATGCTAACATAAGCTGTAGTGTAGACATCGCCCTCCCGTATTTTGCCTCCATATTGAGATAAAATCTGCAGGAGGTGACATGAGAAATCACCTGGCACAGGGCTAATAGAGGGTCATTTAAATTTGAACATCCATTCAGATGGAGCACCCTTAGAAAAAGAGTTGGCTAGTGCCCTGGGCAAATGAGGTTTTCAAGTCTGAACTCTGTGGGGAAGTAACAAAGCAACAGATCACCTAGCAAGGGACTTGAATCACCTGATGAGGCTGAACAGAAGGTCACTTGATAAAGGGATCTAGAGGTTATAAAGGAAACTCGCTCATTGCCCATTTTAGGGAGAAAAAAAAGCAAAGAGAGGGAAGACACATGCAAGCATGTACAAACACACAACTAACTCCGTGTTGCGGAGAAGGAGGCGGCCTATGCATGAGGGCAGGAGAGGGGAAAAGTGGAACATGCTTTTGTAGCAGCTGAGTCCTTTTTAAGGTAAGACCTGCCAAGGAAAAAGAAAACAGGCTTCTGAAGAGGGAGAGACTCCCTGATTTGGAGAAGAAGCCATATGCAGGAGAGGGAATCCTGCACTCCCTAAAGGACTCTGACCTAAGCCTAAAGAACACCACCAGAATTGTGAGAAAACTGAGGTAGGGAAATGCATACAGGCATTTATTGTTTTGCCTAGCTCTATAGATTTTCTTGTACTAGCTCAAGTAAAAAATAATTGATTTTTGGAACCCTTAAGTGTGTTTGCTTTTACTATTACATTTCCTCAAAGAGGTAAATTGTAAACACACAAGCAGGGCCCACAAGGATGGAGTTCTGAGAAAGGGTGTGCTTAAGCTACTGTAACGTTATCGATATGAACTGGGACCATATAGATCATTGTTGCAAGCAAAATCCTGTAGTGGCACCAAATCTTGTATAAGGGGGTCAAATAAGGTGTCGAAGACAAGGTTATGGTTGGCTGCTTATGATTATGCTATCTGTATGCATGTATCATTTTTGTATTTAAAGTTATAAGTATTGGCTCTATCCTGTCTGTATTTCAAACTTATATGGAGCTTCTAGGTGACATCCCAGACAAGTTGGTGTCAGCTCTGCCTAGCCTGCTTGGTGGCCCATTAAGGACCATCAGTTATACAATTGACCCATTGAGAGAAGGCAGATACACCTTGTGACTCAGCAAGATATGCAAGGACATACCTGTGAACAGAACTCTGAGGTTTATTCTTGCCATGTGCCTGAATGCTTGTCTTTGAAACAGAGATAGAGAGGCCACATGACAAGAGATTATAAAAGACTGCTGCAGTGCCTCCATCTTGTCTTCAATCCTGCTTCATACCTCTGGAGGGATTTTGCTACAAACGGAAGTTCTACACAAAGGACTGATCATAGAATATCAGGATTGGAAGGGACCTCAGGAGGTCATCTAGTCCAACCTCCCATTCAAAGCAGGACCAATCCCCAATTTTTGCTACAGATCCCTAAATAGCCTCCTCATGGATTGAATTCACAACGCTGGGTTTAGCAGGCCAATGCTCAAACCACTGAGCTATCCCTCCCCCGACACAGCTGTGGATGTACTCCAGAGACTTGATTTGAACCTGTAATTTATTCTGTCACTGCTACAAGCCTGAACTAAGAACTTTGCCATTACTGTATGTAACTGATTCCATTTAACCAATTCTAGCTCTCATCTATATCTTTTTCCCTTTCATGAATAAACCTTTAGATTTTAGATTCTAAAGGATTGGCAACAATGTGATTTGTTCTTGCCATGGGTAAGATCTAACTTGTACATTGACCTGGGTCTGGGGCTTGGTCCTTCGGGATCGAGAGTACCTTTTTTCTTTTACTGGGGTATTGGTTTTCATGACCATTTGTCCCCATAACAAGGGGCACTTGTGGTGATACTGGGAAACTGGAGTGTCTAAGGGAATTGCTTGTGTGACTTGTGGTTAGCTAGCGGGGTAAAACTAAAGTACCCTCTGTCTTGCTTGTTTGGTTTGCCTTGGTGTGCACACAGGGCTGGATTACCCAATAGGCAGACTAAACATGTGCTTAGGGCACCAGCAAAGCAGGGGGCACACACACACAAAAAAAAACCCCACACGTATCAAAGTAGTCATCATGGGAAAAATCAGAACTTTGTTAAACTTCCTTACACTCCACTACACACTCTTCCCCCATTTTTCTGTCCTCTTTTTATTACTTATCCCCACCTAAACCAGAGGGGCGTCTTACTAACGTAGATCAAAATAATGCGAGGAAATCAGATCCTGTCATGTATTGCAATAAATTGGTTTTATTATTGATATATTCTTCTGAGTTATATACACTTGATTCATTTTTTTCCTTTTATTTAAATTATACACACACCACAATTTTTTTTTAAGTTCAGATAAGGGGCAGGATGAAACGTAACCAACTGAGTGGAGCACAGAAACGTAAACTGGCAGAAGAAAAACAAAACAAAACTAGTGACATTTTCCAAAAATCTTCCAAAGCTGCAATCATTTTTCAAAGCGAATCCATCAGAAGCAACATCTTCTCTCAGTAGCACAGACATCGTTCCAAAACCTATAGGTGTTTCAGAGACTGACCCTTCTTCTATTGGTGAAATAAACACCATTCCAGAACATGTGGATGTGTCAGACTGTAACTGATCATCCTACTCCTGGTGGTAAAACAGATATTGTTCTAGAAGGTGTGGATGTGTCAGAGACTGAACCTGCTCATGCTGTAAATAATAGGAGAAAAGATCCTGGTATGTGGGTTGATTTCAGTACCGATGATGTAGCTTACTGGATAGATCGTGGACCAAATGATTGTCAACACCACACTCGGCCATTTGAGAAATCATGTTGGACTTTTACCAATGGCAAACAAACAAGATATTGTCCACAAAAAGAAGCTTTTAGAACAGAACAAATATGCCATATTCACACCATGTGCTGCACTCTCTCTCAGTCTTGTTGGCCGCAGTGCTGTTGATTGTTGTCCAGTGGCAGTAAGTTTTTTCTCAACAGTCCAGTTACTTTATACATTTTTCTCTGCCTCAACACACCGATGGGCAGTTCTTAAAACATATTTGGGCAATGATCATGTGCTGAAATCTCTTTCTCATACTCGCTGGGAGGTACGTGCACTGGCAACAAGTGCAATTCTGGAGTCCTACTCAAAGATTGTGGATGCATTAGAAAGTATAGCTGAAGACCAGTCACAAAAGGGAGAAACTATACGAGAGGCAGAAAACATTGCAAACAAGATGCAAGAACTAGAGTTTGTATTCATGTTGACCACGTGGAATGAAATTTTACAATACTTTTATCGCACAAGTCAAGCTCTCAAGAAAAAGAATTGGATTTGAAAACACGTGCAGTCCTCTGTCAATCATTAGCAGACCACTACAGACCAAAGTAGTATCAAGTAGATTTTCTTTTCTAAATGATACGGACTTCTCTGACAAACAATATTTACAAGTTTCCCAAAAGCTAGTTGACTCATACCCTGTTGACTTGAACATGAATCTCTGTGGAGAAGTACAGCAGTTCCACTGTTATACGTGTGCAAAGTTTAATGAAACAGGAAAAATGAAATTCAGTCACATTGGATCTTCATGACAGAATATTGAAAGACGGAATACAATGTGTATTTCCAAATGTAGAGATTGCACTACACATTTTTCTAACATTGATGATGACTAACTACTCCGCAGAACGCTCTTTTTCTCAGCTGAAAAGAATAAAAAACCCTCAGAGAACAACAATGTGTCAGGACAGACTTGATTCACTTTCCCTATTGTGTATAGAAGCGGACATGCTTTGTCGAGTCAGCTTAGATGAATTTATTCAGAATTTTGCAATCAGAAAAATCTAGAAAGACGCTATTTTAATTTCAGCATACATGTAAGTTTTGTGTCATTTCGAAAAATAAAATTTTTATTTTACGGTATAGTATTGTTTTTATTTTGAATTACATATGGGGAGGCACCATAATCTTTTCAGTGCTTAGGGTTTCTAAAGGTCTTAATCCGGCCCTGTGTGCACAGAAACCCCAGTCTTGGGCTGAAACTGCCGTGCTTTAACCAATTTGTCCTGAATTGGCACTCTCAGTTGTGTCCCACCAGAACCAGCATCTTTACAGCTACTATAGTGTCTGGGGACTCAGATCTATCCCTGTAAACCTCACACAGCTAAGGTGGGGTCAGATTTCTGTTAAGGGTAACAGACAGGTAACTGTGCCCACAAATGTACAAGAGAGGTCAAAAGATGAGACAGTGCTGCAATCTACTCAGACCAAGGGAAGTGTAAGAGCACTTAGGTGTTGCATGCTGGGACCCCCAAACACCAATCTAGTGAGTGTTCAGCTGCCGGGGGGAAGGAGAGGGGGCTCTACCAGGACTGTGTGACACAGCAATAGACAAAATGTATCCCATTTTCAAAATACATCGTTTTGAAATGTCTTTCTGAGGCCCTCATGCTGCTCTCGCTTACACCAGCATTGCTCCACTGACATCAGTGAGTTATTCCGAATTTGTACCAGTGTGAGATCAAAGTCAAGCACTCTGTTTTACCATCACTGCCACCTACACATCACACCCAAAGTGTGCCAGATCATAAAAGGAGAAAGCATGCAAATGCCTGAAAAGTGTGACAATCTGAGCAGTTCTTTAAACAAGTATTCCTTTACAGACTGAAAGGAGTAATTACCAGATAATGGGAAATGCGACCTTTGGATTTAACACAAAGGAAAGTGAACATAAAAAAAGAGTATAATGTTTAACACGATAAAATCACTTTCAAATTCACAAATGGATTACTGGAATCTACTATATTCACATGAGCAATCAACATTACTTTCTATTTCTTGTCTATTATTTAACATTTATGCTTCTAAAATGTGATTTAAAAAAAGCATTCTTCCCCACAACCATATCTAGTATGACTGTTTTTGTTTGATGAAGTTCAGCTGAGACAACACTGCATGATCTCTACTGCCAACTAGGATTTCTGAGTTTAGGAACACATCACTTCCACCAGGATGTAAGTAAGCACTCATTCTCCCATCTGAAGAGAATTATTGAGTTGTTTGTATGGTGCCAACAATGAGCTAGGTGTATGAGAGAGAGAATTCACAAACTGCCCTATCCCACACAGAAGGGAAGTCAGCTGCTACTTCAGGTGCAGGGATCTGCATCTGGAGAAGGGGTAAGTAATAAATAGATGCTCATCCCACAGCTGTATTAACTATTGTGTAGAAATCTTCAGTGCTGTGAAGTTGCAGAATTCCTTTGTGCAGCTACAGAGACAGAGCTGGTAAGGGAGGACTTACCAGTGGGGACCAGCTGGCCCATGAACTAGTGTTAAGTTACTTGATCTCACCAGAGATGGCCTTAGCTTCCTGTGGATCCACTAAAATTAGCAGTTTCTCATGGTGGAATGACTGCCCTTTCCAAACACAGCAAAAAGACTTAGCATCTTGCAGTATTGTGCCTAAATGAACATAAATTGATTGTTTGTGAATGTAAATCATGAGCTTAATAGTTACTGATTACAATGAAATAAACACATCCTCTATAACTGCAAAAACTATGAACAACTATAAGATGTCAGGAATAAAAAAAAATGTGACTGCAGTTCCATAACCTTCAGATGTAACTACTGAAAAAAAAATGGCACTTACTAAACCTATCAACTATATACACCATACTGGAAAAAAAATGTCTGGTCTGTAGTTCAGAGAAAGATTGACAATTCAAAAGGAATGGGAATCCCACTCATTTAATTTAGAAGGTCATTGGTTTATTCTTTACTCTCTTGAACTCTAGGAGAATGCAAAAAAAATTTAGTAACGATGATTAAATAATAGAACAAACAGAAATTGACATTGAAGTTTACAAACTAAAGTTGAAGGAGCAAGAACAGCCACAGCCTATGTAATGCACTGGATTAGTTCCATACCCTATTATTTATTTCTTTATTCTCAAGTGATTGAAATATCCATAGTGGACATTTGTTATCACAAAAACACATAGTTTAGCATAACTGTCAAGGTCCAGTCTACTTCCCTTAAAGTCAATGAGAGCAAGATGGGGCCCTGTTTGTTTCTGATCTAACCAAGGTCCCTATTATATATGTGTATTAGAGTAGCAGTTAGAGGCCCCACATGAGACTGGAGTCCATTGTTCTAGCTACTGTACATATAGGTGGTAAGAGTTTATGATCTAAGCAGACAGGTGTGAGAGAAAGGGATATAACAGAGTGAACTGTGTGATGGATTGTTAGTGCCATGATGTTTTGTTACTGTTCTTTGTTTTGTTGTACAGACGTTAGGGAAGGAAAGAAGTTTTAAGAAGAGGGGACTTGGGAAGAAAGAGAGGAGCATGGAGGGAAGATGGAGTCAGGCTGAAGTGAAGTGACTGTGTAGGAGAGAGTTACAGCCATCTCTTTCACTCTGATAGGCTGAAGCTGGTGCTTACTGGGCAATTATCCAGCAGACACTTTACAGCTTGACTTTTCAGGCTGGCCCAAAGCTGTGGAACCATAGATTCTAGCAATCCACATCCAGGGTGGAGGCTGGGTGAAGCCCTAAATAAAAACACTGAAACTAAGCCTTTTGAGCCTTCTAGAGGTCAAATTTTTTACTTTTCTCCAAAATCATGGGGACTAGACACTTATTTTTTTTAATGAAAGCAGAAAGTCCTACATCATTCCAGGAGTGGGCTTTAAGAAAACAACAAATATTGCAAGACTGGTGAGAACTAAAAACACTAGGTGAGGGCCCATCAGGAGTTAGATGCAGATAGAAGACCTAGAGCACAGACATAGATGAGAGTAGAAAGGGTCTAATGACAGGCAGAGAAAGACTACAAAGAGAGGGAAGAGCATCTTTGCCAGCAGGCTGGCTAACCTAGTGAGGAGGGCTTTAAACTAGGTTCACCGGGGGAAGGAGACCAAAGCCCTGAGGTAAGTGGGAAAGCGGGATACCGGGAGGAAGCACAGGCAGGAATGTCTGTGAGGGGAGGGCTCCTGCCTCATACTGGCAATGAGGGGCGATCAACAGGTTATCTCAAGTGCTTATATACAAATGCACAAAGCCTTGGAAACAAGCAGGGAGAACTGGAGGTCCTGGTGATGTCAAGGAACTATGACGTGATCGGAATAACAGAGACTTGGTGGGATAACTCACATGACTGGAGTACTGTCATGGATGGTTATAAACTGTTCAGGAAGGACAGGCAGGGCAGAAAAGGTGGGGGAGTAGCACTGTATGTAAGGGAGCAGTATGACTGCTCAGAGCTCCGGTATGAAACTGCAGAAAAACCTGAGTGTCTCTGGATTAAGTTTAGAAGTGTGTGCAACAAGAGTGATGTAGTGGTGGGAGTCTGCTATAGACCACCGGACCAGGGGGATGAGGTGGATGAGGCTTTCTTCCGGCAGCTCACGGAAGCTACTAGATCGCATGCCCTGATTCTCATGGGTGACTTTAATTTTCCTGATATCTGCTGGGAGAGCAATACAGCGGTGCATAGACAATCCAGGAAGTTTTTGGAAAGCGTAGGGGACAATTTCCTGGCGCAAGTGCTAGAGGAGCCAACTAGGGGGGGTGCTTTTCTTGACCTGCTACTCACAAACCGAGTAGAATTAGTGGGGGAAGCAAAAGTGGATGGGAATCTGGGAGGCAGTGACCATGAGTTGGTTGAGTTCAGGATCCTGACGCAGGGAACAAAGGTAAGCAGCAGGATACGGACCCTGGACTTCAGGAAAGCAGACTTCGACTCCCTCAGGGAACGGATGGCCAGGATCCCCTGGGGGACTAACTTGAAGGGGAAAGGAGTCCAGGAGAGCTGGCTGTATTTCAAGGAATCCCTGTTGAGGTTACAGGGACAAACCATCCCGATGAGTCGAAAGAATAGTAAATATGGCAGGCGACCAACTTGGCTTAATGGTGAAATCCTAGCGGATCTTAAATATAAAAAAGAAGCTTACAAGAAGTGGAAGGTTGGACATATGACCAGGGAAGAGTATAAAAATATTGCTCGGGCATGTAGGAATGTTATCAGGAGGGCCAAATCGCACCTGGAGCTGCAGCTAGCCAGAGATGTCAAGAGTAACAAGAAGGGTTTCTTCAGGTATGTTGGCAACAAGAAGAAAGCCAAGGAATGTGTGGGCCCCTTACTGAATGAGGGAGGCAACCTAGTGACAGAGGATGTGGAAAAAGCTAATGTACTCAATGCTTTTTTTGCCTCTGTTTTCACTAACAAGGTCAGCTCCCAGACTGCTGCGCTGGGCATCACAAAATGCGGAAGAGATGGCCAGCCCTCTGTGGAGATAGAGGCGGTTAGGGACTATTTAGAAAAGCTGGACGTGCACAAGTCCATGGGGCCGGACGAGTTGCATCCGAGAGTGCTGAAGGAATTGGCGGCTGTGATTGCAGAGCCACTGGCCATTATCTTTGAAAACTCGTGGCGAACCGGGGAAGTCCCGGATGACTGGAAAAAGGCTAATGTAGTGCCAATCTTTAAAAAAGGGAAGAAGGAAGATCCTGGGAACTACAGGCCAGTCAGCCTCACCTCAGTCCCTGGAAAAATCATGGAGCAGGTCCTCAAAGAATCAATCCTGAAGCACTTGCATGAGAGGAAAGTGATCAGGAACAGCCAGCATGGATTCACCAAGGGAAGGTCATGCCTGACTAATCTAATCGCCTTTTATGATGAGATTACTGGTTCTGTGGATGAAGGGAAAGCAGTGGATGTATTGTTTCTTGACTTTAGCAAAGCTTTTGACACGGTCTCCCATAGTATTCTTGTCAGCAAGTTAAGGAAGTATGGGCTGGATGAATGCACTATAAGGTGGGTAGAAAGCTGGCTAAATTGTCGGGCTCAACGGGTAGTGATCAATGGCTCCATGTCTAGTTGGCAGCCGGTATCAAGTGGAGTGCCCCAAGGGTCGGTCCTGGGGCCGGTTTTATTCAATATCTTCATAAATGATCTGGAGGATGGTGTGGATTGCACTCTCAGCAAATTTGCGGATGATACTAAACTGGGAGGAGTGGTAGATACGCTGGAGGGGAGGGATAGGATACAGAAGGACCTAGACCAATTGGAAGATTGGGCCAAAAGGAATCTGATGAGGTTCAATAAGGATAAGTGCAGGGTCCTGCACTTAGGACGGAAGAACCCAATGCACAGCTACAGACTAGGGACCGAATGGCTAGGCAGCAGTTCTGCAGAAAAGGACCTAGGGGTGACAGTGGACGAGAAGCTGGATATGAGTCAGCAGTGTGCCCTTGTTGCCAAGAAGGCCAATGGCATTTTGGGATGTATAAGTAGGGGCATAGCGAGCAGATCGAGGGACGTGATCGTTCCCCTCTATTCGACATTGGTGAGGCCTCATCTGGAGTACTGTGTCCAGTTTTGGGCCCCACACTTCAAGAAGGATGTGGATAACTTGGAGAGAGTCCAGCGAAGGGCAACAAAAATGATTAGGGGACTGGAACACATGAGTTATGAGGAGAGGCTGAGGGAGCTGGGATTGTTTAGCCTGCAGAAGAGAAGAATGAGGGGGGATTTGATAGCTGCTTTCAACTACCTGAAAGGGGGTTCCAAAGAGGATGGCTCTAGACTGTTCTCAATGGTAGCAGATGACAGAACGAGGAGTAATGGTCTAAAGTTGCAGTGGGGGAGGTTTAGATTGGATATTAGGAAAAACTTTTTCACTAAGAGGGTGGTGAAACACTGGAATGCGTTACCTAGGGAGGTGGTAGAATCTCCTTCCTTAGAGGTTTTTAAGGTCAGGCTTGACAAAGCCCTGGCTGGGATGATTTAACTGGGAATTGGTCCTGCTTTGAGCAGGGGGTTGGACTAGATGACCTTCTGGGGTCCCTTCCAACCCTGATATTCTATGATTCTATGATTCTATGATTCTACATGTGCAACCTCTCAGATAACATTTCTGAGGTAAGCTATTGGCTGCAGGTCAGGATGTACCAATTTTTACTAACACAAGAACCAGGACAAAGCTTTTCCTGAACTTCAATTAAAAAAAAAAGAAGAAGAAGAAGTTGGAATTAGTCCAGTTTCAGAGAACCTGCCTGCCCATCCCAGGACCTGGCTTCTTCCTCATGTTGACTCTCTCTCTACCACATTGTGCCTCCTGTCCCCATTCCAGGCCCTCAGAACTCCATACTTTTAAAGACTTATTGCTGGCTTCAGCTGGTTCTTTGCTTTCTCCTGGGCACTTCTAATCCTCAATTGTTGTTCTCAGTTGTGGGTTCTGAGGCTTCATGCACAGCAGACTGCATCAGGCACTACAACATGCCAGAAATGAGTAAAGAGTTCTCTGGACCATATCAGAGAGTCCTTAAAAGTGGAGGTGAAGGAAAGGGACAGGAAGTGTCCTAGGAAGGACAAGAAGCTGGGCTGGAGAAGGGAAGTCAAGGCTGCAGTGACCTGGTAAGAGGGAAGGAAGGAGAAATGAACCTCTGTAGCTTCAAAACAGATAGCTTTGAAATGGACCATCTTCCCAGGGATCCCTGTTTCTTTCAAGATTGTTTGGCTGTTTTTGTGTTAGACGCCTCAATTTTCAAGACTTCACTGCTTGTCTCTAAACAGGGGAAATGATTTCTTGTTATAAAATGCCAGAGTTTCCTATGAACCCTATTCTGCCTCTGTCATAAATATAAAGGGAAGGGTAAACCCCTTTGAAATCCCTCCTGGCCAGGGGAAAGCTCCTTTCACCTGTAAAGGGTTAAGAAGCTAAAGGTAACCTCGCTGGCACCTGACCAAAATGACCAATGAGGAGACAAGATACTTTCAAAAGCTGGGAGGAGGGAGAGAAACAAAGGGTTTGTGTGTCTGTCTGTAGTCGTCTTGGCCGGGGACAGAACAGGAATGGAGTCTTAGAACTTTTAGTAAGTAATCTAGCTAGGTATGTGTTAGATTATGATTTCTTTAAATGGCTGAGAAAAGAATTGTGCTGAATAGAATAACTATTTCTGTCTGTGTATCTTTTTTGTAACTTAAGGTTTTGCCTAGAGGGGTTCTCTATGTTTTTGAATCTAATTACCCTGTAAGATATATACCATCCTGATTTTACAGGGGGGATTTCTTTATTTCTATTTACTTCTATTTTTTATTAAAAGTCTTCTTGTAAAACACTGAATGCTTTTTCATTGTTCTCAGATCCAAGGGTTTGGGTTTGTGGTCACCTATGCAAATTGGTGAGGCTTTTTATCCAACATTTCCCAGGAAAGGGGGGGTGCAAGTGTTGGGAGGATTGTTCATTGTTCTTAAGATCCAAGGGTCTGGGTCTGTAGTCACCTAGGCAAATTGGTGAGGCTTTTTACCAAACCTTGTCCAGGAAGTGGGGTGCAAGGTTTTGGGAAGTATTTTGGGGGGAAGGACGCGTCCAAACAGCTCTTCCCCAGTAACCAGTATTAGTTTGGTGGTGGTAGCGGCCTGTCCAAGGGGTAATATTTTGTACCTTGGGGAAGTTTTGACCTAAGCTGGTAAAGATAAGCTTAGGAGGTTTTTCATGCAGGTCCCCACATCTGTACCCTAGAGTTCAGAGTGGGGGAGGAACCTTGACATGGTGGCACAGTGGTGGGATTAACCTGAAATCATTTTGAGATCCAGTTGAGATTTTTTGAACTAGAAATACAGATTTTAAAAAGGAATTTTTAGGAAGTCCAGAAGGCAGCTTTGAAACTGAAAGCAGCTTGGTTTCTCTCTGCTTTGTGGCCAAGCAGAGACAAAAGGGGATTACCTTGTGAATTGCAGATTTTCTTTGCCTGGAGGCAGGGTACTTAACTCCTGCAGGGAAATTCACAGTCTTCCAACCCAGAGGTTTTTTTTTTTTTTCTTTTCTTCCTAAAAGTAAATAGGGGGTGTGTGCTCTACCCATTTGCCTGGAGACAAAAGTGGCAGGGTTTTTTTTTAGGATTTTGATTTTTTTTTTTTTTTGTTTTACAAGGAGCACAGGTTTGAAAAGAAATTTTTTTCTTCTTTGGGCTGGGTAAGCAGGTTTCCAAGTAGTTGGAGGTTTTTTGCTTTAATTTGGGCCCAGAGCAGAGACAAGGGAATTGTCTTTTTCTGTAGGCTGACAATCACTATCAGAGAATAGGTATTCTATTCCAGCACAGCAAAATTTTACAGCCAAGTTTTGTTTGTTTATTTCTAAACCTCGGGTGTAAAGTTAGTTAAAAACAGAGAGGTTAGAATGGCCAAATCCTCAGCTCGACTACAGCTGGAATTAGCCAAATTTCAGGCTGAGGAAAAACAAAGGGAACATGAAAGACAGATAGAACTCATGCAGCTGAAGAAGGAACAAGAAAGGGAGGCAGAACAACACCAAGAGGCTGCCCACAAGAGGGAAATGGAGGCAAGGAAGCATGTGGAGGAGGAGAGGGAAAAAGAGAGGAAGCATGTGGAGGAGGAGAAGGAAAAAGAGAGGAAGCATGTGGAGGAGATGGAGAGGATAAAGGCCCAGCAGAATATACCAACAAACCCTAGCAATCCTTCTCCAGGTACCACTTCCCATCCCAGAAAGTTCCCCACCTACAAGGCAGGTGATGATACTGAGGCCTTCTTAGAAAACTTCGAAAGGGCCTGCCTTGGGTACAACATCTCTACTGACCAATACATGGTAGAGCTGAGGCCGCAGCTCAGTGGACCCTTAGCTGAGGTGGCAGCTGAAATGCCTAAAGAACACATGAACAAGTATGAACTGTTTAAATCCAAGGCGAGAGTCAGAATGGGGATAACACCCGAGCAGTCTCGTCGGAGGTTCAGAGCCCTAAGGTGGAAACCAGACATGTCATTTACCCGACATGCCTACCACATTGTAAAACATTGGGATGCCTGGATATCAGGAGCAAGTGTTGAATCTCCAGTAAATTTGCCCTTCCTAATGCAAATGGAACAATTCTTAGAGGGTGTTCCTGAGGAAATAGAAAGATACATCCTAGATGGGAAACCCAAAACTGTAATTGAGGCAGGAGAGATTGGAGCCAGATGGGTGGAGGTGGCAGAGAAGAAGAAAACTGGTCGCAGTTGGAGCGGAGACCAGAAGGGACCACCCCAGACCACACCCTATTACTGGGGGCCGCCCAAAGCCCCACCTACCTCCCAAAGAACCCTCCAGACCCCTTATCGTCCCACCACCCCGTTCTCCAGCAACCCTCCTCGCCCCAGTGACCCGTCAGCTGGACGATGTTTTAAGTGTAACGAGCTGGGGCATGTAAAGGCCAACTGCCCCAAGAACCCCAACAGATTACAGTTCATTGCACCGGAATCACACCAGAGGTCCACAGGCCCAGATACCTCCCAGATACCCTTGGAACGGAGGGAAACTGTGAGTGTGGGTGGGAAGAAGGTCACCGCGTGGAGGGACACCGGAGCACAAGTGTCAGCTATCCATGCTTCCTTAGTGGACCCCAATTTAATCAACCCAGAGATCCAAGTGACGATTCAACCCTTCAAGTCCAACTCTTTCAATTTGCCTACAGCCAAGTTGCCTGTCCAGTACAAGGGCTGGTCAGGAATGTGGACTTTTGCAGTCTATGATGATTATCCCATCCCCATGCTGTTGGGGGAAGACTTGGCCAATCATGTGAAGCAGGCCAAGAGGGTGGGAATGGTCACCCGCAACCAGGCTAAACAAGCCGTGAGGCCTAGCTCTGTTCCGGAAACTTCTATCAGGACCCAGTCAGAGGTGATGGACCTGGACCCCAGGCCAATGTCTGCAACAGCAGTAGTGGATCCAGTCCCAGAGACCCAGACGGAACCAGTCCCAGAACCGGAACCAGCCGAACAACCAACACCAGACCCCGTGTCAGCACTGAATCCAGTACTTGCAACCTCAACACCAGAGGGCCCCACCGAACCTGAACTGGCAGCAGCCGATAACCCTACACAAGAGGCTCAGCCGGAGCCTGAATCCCAACATAGTGCACCAGCGGAGAGCGGTTCACAGTCAACAGAAACAGCTCCATCCCCTATATCGCTTCCAGAGGGACCAAGCCTAGGTCCACAATCCCATGAGGAACTGATGTCTCCAGCATCAAGGGAACAGTTCCAGACCGAACAGGAAGCAGATGAAAGCCTCCAGAGAGCTTGGACGGCGGCACGGAGCAACCCACCGCCTCTCAGCTCTTCTAATCGATCCAGGTTTGTTGTAGAAAGAGGACTTTTATACAAGGAAACTCTTTCTGGGGGACACCAGGAAGACTGGCATCCTCAGAGACAGTTGGTAGTTCCAACTAAATACCGGGCCAAGCTCTTGAGCTTAGCCCATGATCACCCTAGTGGCCATGCTGGGGTGAACAGGACCAAAGACCGTTTGGGGGGGGTCATTCCACTGGGAGGGAATGGGCAAGGATGTTTCTACCTATGTCCAGTCTTGTGAGGTGTGCCAAAGAGTGGGAAAACCCCAAGACCAGGTCAAAGCTCCTCTCCAGCCACTCCCCATCATTAAAGTTCCATTTCAGCGAGTAGCTGTGGATATTCTGGGTCCTTTTCCGAAAAAGACACCCAGAGGAAAGCAGTACATACTGACTTTCATGGATTTTGCCACCCGATGGCCGGAAGCAGTAGCTCTAAGCAACACCAGGGCTAAAAGTGTGTGCCAGGCACTAGCAGACATTTTTGCCAGGGTAGGTTGGCCCTCCGACATCCTCACAGATGCAGGGACTAGTTTCCTGGCAGGAACTATGAAAAACCTTTGGGAAGCTCATGGGGTAAATCACTTGGTTGCCACTCCTTACCATCATCAAACAAATGGCATGGTGGAGAAGTTTAATGGAACTTTGGGGGCCATGATACGTAAATTCGTAAATGAGCACTCCAATGATTGGGACCTAGTATTGCAGCAGTTGCTCTTTGCCTACAGAGCTGTACCACATCCCAGTTTAGGGTTTTCCCCATTTGAACTTGTATATGGCCGTGAGGTTAAGGGGCCATTGCAGTTGGTGAAGCAGCAATGGGAGGGATTTACACCTTCTCCAGGAACTAACATTCTGGACTTTGTAACCAACCTACAAAACACCCTCCGAACCTCTTTAGCCCTTGCTAGAGAAAACTTACAGGATGCTCAAAAAGAGCAAAAAGCCTGGTATGATAAACATGCCAGAGAGCGTTCCTTCAAAGTAGGAGACCAGGTCATGGTCTTAAAGGCACTCCAGGCCCATAAAATGGAAGCATCATGGGAAGGGCCATTCACGGTCCAGGAGCGCCTGGGAGCTGTTAATTATCTCATAGCATTCCCCACCTCCAACCGAAAGCCTAAGGTGTACCATATTAATTCTCTAAAGCCCTTTTATTCCAGAGAATTAAAGGTTTGTCAGTTTACAGCCCAGGGAGGAGACGACGCTGAGTGGCCTGAAGGTGTTTACTACGAAGGGAAATGTGCTGGTGGTGTGGAAGAGGTGAACCTCTCCATGACCCTTGGGCGTATGCAGCGACAGCAGATCCAGGAGCTGTGCACTAGCTACGCGCCAACGTTCTCAGCCACCCCAGGACTGACTGAACGGGCATACCACTCCATTGACACAGGTAATGCTCACCCAATTAGGGTCCAACCTTACCGGGTGTCTCCTCAAGCTAAAACTGCTATAGAACGGGAGATCCAGGATATGTTACAGATGGGGGTAATCCGCCCCTCTGAAAGTGCATGGGCATCTCCAGTGGTTCTAGTTCCCAAACCAGATGGGGAAATACGTTTTTGCGTGGACTACCGTAAGCTAAATGCTGTAACTCGCCCAGACAACTATCCCATGCCACGCACAGATGAACTATTAGAGAAACTGGGAAGGGCCCAGTTCATCTCTACCTTGGACTTAACCAAGGGGTACTGGCAGGTACCGCTAGATGAATCTGCCAAGGAAAGGTCAGCCTTCATCACACATCTCGGGCTGTATGAATTTAACGTACTCCCTTTCGGGCTGCGAAATGCACCCGCCACTTTCCAAAGACTTGTAGATGGTCTCCTAGCGGGATTAGGAGAATATGCAGTCGCCTACCTTGACGATGTGGCCATATTTTCGGATTCCTGGGCAGACCACCTGGAACATCTACAAAAAGTCCTTGAGCGCATAAGGGAGGCAGGACTAACTGTTAAGGCTAAGAAGTGTCAAATAGGCCTAAACAGAGTGACTTACCTTGGACACCAGGTGGGTCAAGGAACTATCAGCCCCCTACAGGCCAAAGTGGATGCTATCCAAAAGTGGCCTGTCCCAAAGTCAAAGAAACAGGTTCAATCCTTCTTAGGCTTGGCCGGTTATTACAGACGATTTGTACCGCACTACAGCCAAATCGCTGCCCCACTGACAGACCTAACCAAAAAGAAACAGCCAAATGCTGTTCAGTGGACCGGAAAGTGTCAGAAGGCCTTTAACAAGCTTAAAGCGACACTCATGTCTGACCCTGTACTAAGGGCCCCAGACTTTGACAAACCGTTCCTAGTAACCACAGATGCATCCGAGTGTGGTGTGGGAGCAGTTTTAATGCAGAAAGGACCTGATCAAGAATTCCACCCTGTAGTGTTTCTCAGCAAAAAACTGTCTGAGAGGGAAAGCAACTGGTCAGTCACTGAAAAAGAATGTTATGCCATTGTCTACGCTCTGGAAAAGCTACGCCCATATGTTTGGGGACGGCGTTTCCACCTGCAAACCGACCATGCTGCACTAAAGTGGCTTCACACCGTCAAAGAAACTAACAGAAAACTTCTTCGGTGGAGTTTAGCTCTCCAAGATTTTGATTTCGACATCCAACACATCTCAGGAGCTTCTAACAAAGTGGCTGATGCACTCTCCCGTGAAAGTTTCCCAGAATCAACTGGTTAAAATCGTCCTTGAGATGTGGAAAATATTGTTAGTCTTTATGTACTTGGTAGTATATTTAGAGATGCATGTGTCTTATTAACTCTGTTTTCCTAGAGCTCCAGGAAGAAATCCCAGCCAGTGTTTCACCCTAGCTGAGATTTGGGGGGCGTGTCATAAATATAAAGGGAAGGGTAAACCCCTTTGAAATCCCTCCTGGCCAGGGGAAAGCTCCTCTCACCTGTAAAGGGTTAAGAAGCTAAAGGTAACCTCGCTGGCACCTGACCAAAATGACCAATGAGGAGACAAGATACTTTCAAAAGCTGGGAGGAGGGAGAGAAACAAAGGGTTTGTGTGTCTGTCTGTAGTCGTCTTGGCCGGGGACAGAACAGGAATGGAGTCTTAGAACTTTTAGTAAGTAATCTAGCTAGGTATGTGTTAGATTATGATTTCTTTAAATGGCTGAGAAAAGAATTGTGCTGAATAGAATAACTATTTCTGTCTGTGTATCTTTTTTGTAACTTAAGGTTTTGCCTAGAGGGGTTCTCTATGTTTTTGAATCTAATTACCCTGTAAGATATATACCATCCTGATTTTACAGGGGGGATTTCTTTATTTCTATTTACTTCTATTTTTTATTAAAAGTCTTCTTGTAAAACACTGAATGCTTTTTCATTGTTCTCAGATCCAAGGGTTTGGGTTTGTGGTCACCTATGCAAATTGGTGAGGCTTTTTATCCAACATTTCCCAGGAAAGGGGGGGTGCAAGTGTTGGGAGGATTGTTCATTGTTCTTAAGATCCAAGGGTCTGGGTCTGTAGTCACCTAGGCAAATTGGTGAGGCTTTTTACCAAACCTTGTCCAGGAAGTGGGGTGCAAGGTTTTGGGAAGTATTTTGGGGGGAAGGACGCATCCAAACAGCTCTTCCCCAGTAACCAGTATTAGTTTGGTGGTGGTAGCGGCCTGTCCAAGGGGTAATATTTTGTACCTTGGGGAAGTTTTGACCTAAGCTGGTAAAGATAAGCTTAGGAGGTTTTTCATGCAGGTCCCCACATCTGTACCCTAGAGTTCAGAGTGGGGGAGGAACCTTGACAGCCTCACTTTCAAGATCCTCTTAGCTGAGTTGGAGTGGATACAGTTAGAGTAATGAGCCCACTGTGATCTACAAGGGTAAGAGACGTGAGTCATTAAAAGGCATGATCCCTGACACAGTCACATGGCTTAGAGACCAGCAAATGCTGGGCATGAACTGAAGACTACAAAATACTACCCAAAATACTTTAAATGAAGAGATTACAGAGACTTTAGGCTCCTGCAAGTTTTTATGTTGATAGGCAGTAATTATCACTTAGCAGCAATGATAAAGAGGAAGCCACAGCAGGTTGCACCTTTAATAAAGTGATGTTTTCTTAGACTCACTCATGTACAGAGTGCTTTGTGTTTTACAGAAAGTTATTTTAGGAATATGGTGTTGCTTCCTTTTATAATGAGATGCTGAGAAACAACCCTACCCTCTTAGGGGTGTGGTTAAATTAGTGCAATATCTACTGTGGTGACATTTAAAATTTACTTCTGTTTATACACATGTGATTCACACCATGAATTTACTAGGGAGCAAGATGAAAGGAAAATAAGTAGTTTTAGCAGATGAGTGATTTCTCCACTCAGGAAAACTGTCCTAGGTAAATAGCCTTTGAAACCAAAAACAAGGAAGTAGTCAGTCATCATATCACTAGTGATAGTGTAGAATGGGACCAGAGAGCTCATTTCACTGTTGGTAAAGAATCCAAAGGTTCATGAAACTGCTGAGGAATCACAGAGGAAGATAAAGGACAACTTACCTGCTAAAGCTAGGATTATGGGGAAGCTAATGTTCCAGAGAGTTTGAGAATTATATTTAGGGCCATGTCAGCCATGGGTAGTCAGAGCCAGTCTCCACAGCCACAAGACTGGAGTGAAGAATCAGCTGGTCCATATATCAGGAGATAAACTGGAGATCAGGAGTCAAGCCAGGTCAGAGTGCTAGGAAATCAAGGCATTCATTTGTTCAGGCAGCTTCCTCTGCCTACAGCTGTCTTTTCTGATACAATGTTTGAAGGCTGACACAGGAGCCTATTTTGATGCTTCTGAGAGCTGAAAATATATGTGGAGGTGGTTCTCCTGTCTTGATCTTCACATTTTGTGAAAAGAAGAGGAGTTTCTGTATGCACTATTTTAAAATGGGTTTTGTTTTGGGGGGCTTTTTTTCCTAAGGAAGCTATCAAAGAATTTCTATTAAAACTCTGCCACAAATCTTGGTTCCAGCCACGGAGCCTCTAATGTAGGTGAAGCCACCCTTTCAACTAAGAACATAACTACTGTATACCTTTGTGATCTTTCCCAAAATGATAGAGGGAGAAGCCATGGAGGTGACTTTGGGTATAGAACATATCATCTAACCTCTGTGGGCAACATAGAAGTGTTATGGAACAGAGAGCTAAAAACCTGTGGACCAAATTTATCATTGTTCTATAGACTCAATAAGGTTTTGCCTTTTAAGGTTTCAGTCAGGAAACATTTTGCAGTGTAACAACAACTTTAATGAACCTACAAATTCATGAACAATACTGTATAGTGTAATAAATATGCTAATAGATGATTCAATGTACATTAACTATACACACAGATCACATACATGTTGACTTTCATATGAAATTCTTCTAACAGCACCAACTTTCACCAGAAATTAATTTGATTCTATTTGCCTAGTTAAAGTATATTTTAAAGTTATTTTACTGTTATTTTGGTTGGTCAAATTCAGAAGTGGCATAAATGGTATACATTTACATGTCCGCATTCTATGTAAATATAACTCTCATTTGCATCTCAGGGGCAAAAATCATAGCAGATTTTGGACAGATGTAAGATAAAGTGATGGGGGATGCTTTATGTTATATCCTTTCACAGATGCACCTGTCCAGTAACAGCTAGAAGAGACCTGGTAGCACAGCTCCATCATGCCTGAGCTGCCAGGGAGCAGGGACAGAGCCTCTGGGAACCATAACTGTTGTGTAGACCTGGACCTCTGTGCTCGTAGTTCTGGTATCCCAGACATCTCTTTGCATCCATAGAATTGTGGGGGGCAGGTCTCATGGCCTAGTCTATGGGAGTGGGGGGGGAGTGCACAAAAATAATAATATTCTGTAGATTAAGTGCCATCTGAGCACCATTCCAGAGGTTTTGCTGTGGGAAGGGATGATCCCAGCCATTAATGTCAGGACACTGTCATTATTAATATTATTATAATGATCTTGGAGCGTAACAACAAAAAGCTTTTAAAGAAAAATAAAAAACAGAGCAGACAAGGATAAATATATAAAGGAAACACTTCTTTTGCACTATGCTTAACCCTGTTTTATTGGGAGGGAGTTTAATATCATACTGGAGACTCTAATGAGTTCATATAAAATTATTTACTGTTTATTTTGTTCTAAACAGTGGAATCAGTTTTGCAACTCTCTCTCTTTCTTGATGACTTTTCATGTCCATTTCTAAGAGAGTTTGTCCTACAGCTGTTTGCAAATGTACCAGTTGTGTGAGTCACATAAACCCTTTTAATATTTATTCAAGAGCCCTCGGTTTTCATCATCACTATCAAGTGCTGAGCAATAAAAATGGCTCCCGATGCTAATGAAAAATTACTTTTATTTATCTAAACTTATAGTAACCAAGAGGATTAAGTCCCCTCCTATGCACTAATTTAAGTCAAAATAGATGCCCTGTTTTGAAATTAGAATCAAATATGTAGGATCAGAATTAGACCTCATGGCTAGTGTCAGGCTGTTGGACTAATAGGGAAGAAAAGATAAAAATAGTTTCTCCCGCAAAGATTATGTAACTTTTATGATTGGGTAAAATGAACTGATTTAAAAGGAAGAATACTGAAAAAATGCAGGCTAGGACAGAGTCCCAGCTCATTTTCTTCTTCATGTTTCAATGAGCTCCCTTTTAAATTTGGTTTTTAAGTACAGGTAAGATAAAGTATTTCTATTTTTCTGAAACTATTATGTGGTGATCTGCCCTGACAGTGCATCCATGAGCCTGAGTCACTGGCGATGAAACCCTTTTCAATAGATATGTTGGGCCAGACTCATCAAAGCAGGTTTATGGATAACTCCCAGAACCAGCTGTTCACAGTCCTATTCTCCCCTGCAATTTAGGAAGCATTCATCCAGAGGGAGGACAGGAATATTGTTGACTCCAGCTTCCAAGAGTGCTAGGAGGGAACACCTTTAAGTCAGAATAGGTGTGTGTGGAGCCAGCACAGGCTGCCGATGGGATGTGTTCATTGTGAATTGGGAACTCTGACTCAGATTCCCCTTATACTCTTCTGGATACATCGCTTTCCATTTCTAATATCAGAAAAGCACTGTCATTCAGCCAGAAAAAGCATAAAAGAAGCATTGGACCTAAAGGTCCAATAACTGAATAACTGCAGCTCCCCCTGTATGAATATAGATTTTAGTGCTTACATTTAAGTTTAAGAATTGTGGTCATAATGTAAATAAACTCCATATTGGACTTGATGATGCTTAGTGCACTACTGGAAGGCATTCAGTTACAATGGTGATGAGCACGGTATAAGAACCTATTTCAAATAGAAGTTCTTTGATGAGTAAAAGAAAGATCTGCCCTTCTTTCCAGCATATTTACTTCTACAAGGACATACTTTTTGTTTTAAAAGCCAGGCTATTTTGAAGCGACTCCTGGTTTTTAAACTCTACTGCCTGGTCAGGGAGAAAGGAAGAGCAAGCTCAGGAAGTGATACTTCACTTGTGTCCATAGGGCCATAAGTAGTATTGTGGGATAATGTACAGTATATAACTATGAGTCAGAGAACAGCTCCTTTTGCTTCCCTCTCAAGCACTCAATGCCAGCTGACACATACAAGGCAGAATAAGAAGAGCTGAGCACATAGTTTGGAAGGGCTGGGATCCTTCTCTGTCCCTTCAAGCAGACAAAGTTGGAGGAGGGAAAGAGGAAGAAAACCTCATCCTCTCCTTGCAGCCAGGATCAGGGAGAAAGGAACACTCCATTCCTTCTCACCCCTCCTAGAAGAGGTGAGGGATGAGAGGAGATCTTAGATCAGATTCTCTAGTCCAGGTGTGTGGGGCTCAGCACAAGACCAGAAAGATGGAACTATGGATAACTTTATGCCCACACAATTTTATGCCCAGCTACTTGTGGCCCCAACAGACAGTCCCAGCAAGCAGAGATCATTCATGCATCCTTTCCCCAAACATGTCTCCTAAGCTAAGAGCTAGGAAGACAGTTGTGTATGGCCAGCAGGTAAATCCTGCATTGACCACTTAAGCTGTCTTCAAAGCTGTTTTGTGTGCTGGAGTGGCACAAAGCAATCTCAATCTAGCCTATTGTGTATCTAGAAATCATACAGCTACAAAAAATAATCATGGGGCACTATCCTCCTAATGTTGCATTGCAATGTTTGTCTTGCAGTGTTGTGCTATGTAACAACATAGCAACAGGATGATACAACAACATGATGCAACCATCAATGCAGTGAACATCATGGTATTCATGCAGTTTAGAGGCTCTTTGCAATTTCACTCCTGACAAAGTTGCTATTTTCTTTTACAAAGTCAAGTGCCCCAGATGTAAAATTCTATTGCATTAAGTGCTGTGGGAGTAGGGCAACTCATTTGTGTGAGCTCTCCACTATCCAGTCATTTGAACAGCTTACTGCCAGGTGGAAGAAAATGTGTTTTTGAAAAGCTTCTGAAGACCAGCTGGTTTCTTACTGAATCTTTCTTGCAGAAAGAAATGTCAAAAGACACATTTTCCCTGACTTAGAAATGAATTTGGCTCAGATAATCGTAGGGCCCAATTCTGCCATCTTCACTTACATTGAGCAATACCTTATTCTTTGTGCAGACTCCTGGTAATGAATGGGATTACTTGTGGAGTAAGCTATTACTCAACATGGGGAATACAGCAGAATTGGGGTCTCAATTAGATGATTCTTTCAAGAAATGCCATAACAAATACACTCCCCACATAGAAAGTGATCAAAAGCTATTCTGTTTGTAGCTACAACATTTCAGGGAAGTCATACAAACTGTTGGATCATAAATTTTGACTAAATAATTATCTAAGATGGACTTGATCGAAAATGAATGATTCTCAGCAGCACCAGAGTTCTTTTCAGCTGTTGAAAAGCTGCCTCTTAGTAATAGCCATCTTAATCTACCTAATTTGAATGAAACTCAATCAAAAAAATTGAAATGTCCTATTCTGTATTACTTTCCTCTGGAAGCTCTGCAGTGTTAAAGCTTGCTGGTATGATGCATTTAATTGAATAGAATTCAGTGACGAAGAGGATGCAATATTTTGTAAACTGTGCTGACATTTTGAGATTGGTGAGGAGGATAGTTTCAATAAAACAGGATGCTAGCACTGGAAATCAATAGAAGAAAAAATATGAGTCGCTTGAAAATTCTATATTGCACAGAAGTACTGATGTCTATTGAAACTGGAATAGGAATCATTATTCTGGGTATGAAATTGCCATACAGCAATTTGATCCACCATGGTCACCTGAAGGTGGTCTTTGACTTGCTTTAATTTTGTGCAGACAGGAGATTGCCCTATGTAGATGGAAGGAATGTGATAAAAGTATTAATAAAGGTAGAGTATGAATATTTTGCAGGTATGATCAGAATACTGAGAAAGAGTTAAAAATAAAAAATTTAAAAGCCCTGTCCATAAAACAAGTTCCAATTATTAATTGAAAAGTCCAGAATAAATTACATGAAGCAGTAGCACGTTTTAGGCCCTGAAAAATTAATTAGAGGGCCCACTGGGGAAGTAGGTGGAGCATAAAACCAGGTCAAGGAACAACCTGAAGATTTCCACTCCCTGGGAGAGTTGAGAGTGGTCATATTTTGAAGGTGATACATGTGATGACAAGGGAAAGACAAGGAAAATTTTACAGCTATTGAAGTATATCCTGCTGGCTGAACTGTGATCAGTATTGACAGCAGTAGCAGCCTGCCCTTCTAGTTAAAGGATGAAAGGTTGCCATAGGAGCAACAGTTGATACTCCTAGGGAGAAGATGGAAGAACTTCAAAGTAGAAATCAAAAATATGGGCTCCAGAATAAAGAAGTGAGGAATTAAGGCAGAGGAGTGCTTCTTTCTCCTCCCCTGCAAAGAAATTAGTCCAGCCAAGTATTTTAGTGAAAGAAATAAAAAGATTAATATAAATAGGAATTAATTTCTGAATCTCTTTGATTTTATTAGTCTTGTATTGTGCAAGAGGAAACCACTTACTTTTGTTGACCGATGATCCGTGACCTTAGTTTATTTATATCTTGGAAAGTTAAGATGCTTGTTAAATTAGTGCAAATGGAACTAAAGCTACAGTGCAAGTAGGAATAAGCAAAAGACACTTAAAGATGAGCTTTTTCAGTGAGCCTGAAGCCTAATATTTAGCTTGATGCATAGTGGAAGTAATAGTTAGCATAAGGCCACATTAGGCCTAATAAAAGTTAGCATCAGATTTAGCAATATATGTTGTGTGATAAACTATGTAAACTTCCTTAACCACATTGTATACAGAACCTTCTATCTGTGCAAATGCCTACGACAATTGTTGAGTCCCCAAAATGGGTAGCAAAAATGGCAAATGTGGACATAGAATGAAATATGGTCTCAGAAATAGGTGGGTATAAGGAATTGGAGCATAAAATGTGAATCAAATGCAAACCTCAGCGGGACCTATTATTAGGGACAAGTGCATTTTGCATCCAAAATTAATCATAAGGCTACATTTTGTATGTTAATATCAGTGACATGTGTGTGATGTTTGTGAAAGGATTCTGGTTGTTTTGCAATCCCATCAAAGCTAGCCTGTGTTTAATGTGTCAAAATATGCTTTGATGAGCTCATGTAAGGTATGAGAAAACAAGACAAGATTTTGTTTAAAAAAATAATTGAAATGAAGTCTCAAGGATCACTATAAATGTAGAGCTTACAAGTGTAGCTAAAATGAAATTCTAATGCAAGAAAAATGTTAAGTTCTTTCTCTGTTTCATACCTTGATTCAGAATGCAGCGCCATTCTCACTGATGTTCAAAAGAAATGGAATAGGGATATTCCACCCTTCTCCCTCAATAAAGCATCTAGCTTATTTGCAATGAACATTTTTTTCATTTGAATGATCAAACATAGAATGATAGCAAATGTGGAGTAAATCAGAAGTCTAACATCTTTTGTAGAGTTGAGTTATGGTCAGGAAAGTTACTCCAGCATACAACAATGGCATCTTCTGACACACAGGGTCTGTTGTTGAGCATTCTGAGTTTGATTTCCATTAGTGCTAAAATTAAGTTTTATTACCTTTTTTTACTCCTGTTAATATTGCAGAACCCATAAAACTTCAAGAGAGTCAGTTGGCTCTTTCTGGTTTGCACATCCTGTTGCGAATTATTAAGTAGGCTCCCATTATGGAATCTTTACCCTGAGCTGTATACTTTAAGACACAAATCCATCAAAACACGTAAGCATATGTTTAACTTAAGCACGTGTTTTAGTTCATCCATATTCAGCAAAGCACTTCAACACATGCTGAACGTCAAGCATGTATTTAAATCCCACATGTTTAAAGGTAAGTACATGCTGAAGTGCTCTGCTAAAGCAGAGCCTATGTGTGTATTACTAATCTTGTGCTAAAAACTAAGTACCTGCTTAAGTGCTTGGCTTGATTGGGACCTTATTACACACATAAAACACATGAGCTGTGTCAACATTACTGGTAATTATGCAAGCTTGACTTCCTGAATTTAGATTGAGTCTACAGGCCTGACAGTTACAAAAAATCATTTTCACTTATAAACTGGTATGTTCTGATATGGAAATAAAGGGGAGAAAATAAATATGAAAATCTAGGTGGCCATTTTTACGTAGTCACTTTTCAGAGTAGAACCTTTTACATTATTAACCTTTTAGCTCATCAAACCGTCTCTATATCTTTGACCACTTCTCCTGAATCTCCCGTCCTTATCGTGATATGTTTGTTTGAATGTTAAATAATTGAATTGCACAGTCACATTTCTTATATCATCAGTTTTTCAGAGCAGAGACTGTTTTTTTAATGTGTTTGCATAGTGCCTAGCACAATGTGGCCTAGATCTTGATTAGACTTCTGGGTATTATTGTAATAATAATAATAAATTATACAAATGTAATAATTTATCTACACTAGAGTACACTATTCCCCACAGAGGAGTGTATGAAGTAGGTAAGATTGGGGGGTTGGGAGGGCTCAACAGAGGTCATATACCAATTCAAAATGCTGTGTGTGTGTTAGAGATACATTTGCTTTAAAACATGAAACTAATATTATCAGAAGGAATGAGAAGGTCTCTGGATTGCATTTTCCCTCTGTCTGTACTACAAAGTATACATTATGGCGTGTACAATTCAACTGAACTGAGATCTTAAAGTGGGAGTATCAATCAAGAGACCTGATATTAAAATGCATAGAACATTGCATTGAAATGTACATTCATTCCCCAGGAAAACAAAATGTTTGCATCTTTTTCTGTTATTCCTGTGAAATGATATGTGCCCAAGACATCTTAAAATGTTATTTGCAGTGGAATATAGTATATTAAAAGTGACAACCATGAGGAAATCCCATGAACGGGAAATGGCAAACAATATCTTGTCCAAACACAAAGGTGGAAGACATAGGTGTCCTAAGAGTTTTCCCCACCCGTTATATTTTAACAGAAAAGATTATTTTGTCCACTGGATCAGAAAAAAAACAGATATGTTAATCAGAAACAGCCTAACAATAAATATAAGTTTTTAATACAAACTTTGCTTCATTTCCATTTCTTTATACATCACGAATTTTTGCTGAGGTCTCTCACATACCAGACAGCAGTTCCAATAGCATTCACTGTAAATAACACATTTTTATTTTTGATTTATTCCCAAGCAAAAACCAGTTTTAAAAAAGGGTTGAGAGTTATGTGTGTTTCATTGGAGTCTAGCTAACACTCAGAAAACAATATTAAGTTTTGTTTGCAAAAAATCCCTTTTAAAAACTCAAGTGTTAGAATGTCTAAATATGAACCATTAAGGGATCCAGACATTTCCCTGCTGCCATATAATCGTTCATCGCCCCTATGACTCCACCCAGCTTACCCTATCCACCAAACCTTAAATTTGTCTTCTACAGTTTGCAAAATCCACACCGCTTCATAATACCTCACTAAGCCAAGTTCTTCTGTTGCAACAACAAATAAGCTCTATTGACTTCAGCAGAGTTATTCTGGATTTCTGTCAGGTGAATTTAGAGCAGAATTTAGCCCAGTTTTCAGTTGAACTTAGAGCAGAATTGGGCCCATCTTCTCTAGACCTGGAATAATGAATGCATAGTCACCTCCTGGGTGTGATGCTCTGTCCCATCTTGTAGCACCGGTTGTTGGTGGGCAGAATCAGACCTCTGGAGCAGGGGTCTCAAACTCAATTTACTTTAGGGCCAGTGCCGGTCCTCAAATCCTTCCAGTGGGCCAATAATGTCACTGAAGATGGTGTTCAGAAAAGAAAACGTTTATATTGTATTTTTTATTTTGAATTTCTTAGAAATAATAAAACTGTCATACAACTTTATACAATTCTTTGCCTGCCAGAGAATTTTTAGTGTTTGCCAGACACCTGGCAATGCTTCAGTTCTGTCAGTTTGTTGATGTTTGGTCTCAGTGACTGAGCAGTTGAAACCTTCAGGATTGCAGCAAGGTGTGCGTCAGATAGTTGTGTTTGGTATTTTGACTTGTTTATATTCATTGTGGAGAAAAGTGACGCTGCCTCCATGGCTGACTCCACCTGGCAACTAGTGATGGTATCTCTATCCCTCTCCCCAGCCGATGGGACCTGCAGGGGGCAACGCCTGCAGCAGACAGCCAGCAGCGTGGCTGCATGGGTCTCTCCTCTGCGGGCCGCAGATGGCCCACTGGCTGGGACTTTGAGACCCCTGCTATAGAGCTTAGTGCATGAACCTCTACTGCATGAGCTAAAAGCCACATGACCGTTAGCTAAGGCTGTAGAGCAGACTCATAAATCTCTCTAAGTGGTCTCGGTGCCACTAGATGGGACAGAGCACCACACCGAGGAGGTGTGTGGGTTACATGTATTCTCCATATGTTGAAAAAAAAAAATCTGTGTCCTTAAAATTATATAAGTATTGTAAGTATTGTAAGTCTCTCTATGTCTACTATAAACCAGAGATATTTTAACCCCTTATAAAAGGCTGGAAAGCTCTGCGGCAGCTAAAAACATATATTTTTTCATAGACTTATTCTTAAAATCATTGTCAAGTGATTCTAGGTAAATATTTTCTGGAGCTAAATTTACCACTGGGAGTTTAGTTTTCTGCCATCACCTTATATAATTTGGTTTCAGAACTGACCTACTCAAGGGCAGAAACAGAGCATATGTTCTAACGTGCCTTCCCCCATGCACTGCCTCTAGTGCACCTTCTGGTTGGTGATCTTCAGGGAGACTAATTTAACAGGAGTATAGTAAAATTGGTATAAAAAGTTTTACTGTATTTGGAACAAATAACCAGATGTAGCACGGCTTCTTGTATATTCAGAAACTGATTGCCAGTCTTCATGAGTTGTATTTGACAATCAGCCTGTTTTCTTAGTATCAAATTTAATTCCCATCTCTAATGCATTAAGGACAACATTTTCAGAGTTGCCTCCTCATTTTGTATGTCCAGCTTGGCACTCCTAAGGTCTTATTGTCAGAGTTGGTAAGCACCTGAAGATTCCATTGACTACAGCTGGAGTCGTGAGTGCTTACCTGCATCAAAACCAGGAAGCAATGCCTTCTTTATGGTAAAAGATACCAATGTCAGCATTAGATTATTCATTAAAGCTGGGTAAAATTGTTAGAACACAATGCAAAATTATTCAAAAATTGTATCTTTCTGATTTTTTAGCCAAAAAAGCCCATCCTCTATTGAAAATGGACATATTTTTTAACAAGGAGGTCTGTGCATTGGAAATTTGGAAATTCATGGTTTTGCATGTTTTTAGTGACACCTTGCCATTTCATTGAAATAACTTGGGAGGAAACTGAGGACTGCCAAATCATGCCACCCATTGTCATATCAAATTCTGCAATCTACACATTTTTATTTTTGTACAGTCCTGTTGCTGATGTAGTTTTTAGTTCTTTTTCTGAGAGCATCAATCTTGGTTCGGACTACAGTCATACCATTTACTGAGCTTGGTATTACAATCCATCCTCCTTCTTTATCTAGAATAAACTTTATTGCCTAATAAGGTAAGCTTTTTCTTGTTAAAATCATTATCCCTGTCATTTAGATTTACACAGAGCAGCAAATCCCTCTCACATCCATTCCTTTCTCAGTTTTTCATATTCTGGTTTAGGGAGATGTATGTCTTCTATGACAATTATATTAGAATTTTGGAGTTTTTTTAATTAATTTTTTTCTCTTTTAAATTGGATCATTAAGTCCATTTGCATTCCAAGTATTTCATCACTTGGAGACTTTTTTTATATCCTCTTCTCTTTTGCCAAGTTTCTCCCATCTATTCATTACTATACTTACCTTCGCACATTTAAACCTGCAGACTCAGATAGGGACAATCGCTGATCAGACTGCCGAACCACAGCAATCTCAACATTACCAAGGACCTTAAAACACTTCCATTTGTCTTATATATGCTTATTTTCAGGGTCTCACAAAATTATGCTAAGCACTGCTAGTTGAGATCAAGCAAAATACATGAAATAATCACCAACGGGATACCACAGACACAGGCTGGACTTGTGCAAACCTATGGAGACTGAAATATATAATAATAATTTCCTGGAGGTTTTATAATTTTCCCTTTTATTTTAAGAGTGTAAACTTTCATTGCTGTCATGTTAGGATCATCTTAAAATAAAAACCCTCAGTGGTGAGGAGGCTTGAACCCTAACGCATTTGGAAACAGAGAATCCAAAAGATATTCAATGGGAAGTAATGCTGAAAGGGTCCTAGTGGTGAAAGGAGGCGGCATAGAGGTGAAAGAAGAAAACAAATTAGTATGATTTCAACCTGCATGGAAGCAGAAAAAAAATAAGCCAGTGCCACTTTGACTTGCATGCGGAGAGGTATCACATCACAGAGCATAGAATGTATTCATGTAGTAAGACTTCACCTAAAATATTGTGTTTTTAATATGAGGAACCTCAGAACCAGACATTACAGACAAAGTGGAAAGAGTTCCGAAAAGAACAACTAAGATATTTTTAATCTTTCAAGTTACTTTTATCTGTATACTGTGATTGAGGTGTCTGTGATGGGGGCATATTGGCAAATGTGAACGATGTAAGTACTAGATACATGCAAGATAGGATGATTGTTAATTTGTCTTAGCAAAATCTTATCTGTCAGAGTTGTGTTTTGAAAAACAGAACTCTGCTCTCCCAGATCCATATCATGGATTATCTGAAACATTCAAAGTTCAGGCATGGCAACGGGTGGGGAAGGGTTTCAATATTAGCACTTGTCTGAACACCAAGAATGGAGAGGGAAAATGTGGGATGGTATAAAACGGTATAACTGGAAGTTGGGGATAAAATAAAGAACATGGGAAATTTCAGGTGAATATCAGGAAAAATATCTTGACAATGAGGACTGAGGTCATTTAGAACTTTAAAACTAGACTAAATAAAGCACTATGGAGAAATCCTTAACTGGCAAGGGGCTGGATTAATTGGCCTATCAGGTCTTTTTCATCTCTAATTTTTCTTATTCTATGATTCCCACTGAAATAAGAGATTTTAAAAATGCACTGAACTGAATACCATGTTCCTTATTCTCATCTCACACTAATTTTACAGTGATGTAACTCCATTGAGCTCAGTGGAGTTATTTCTGATTTAACGCATGTAAATGAAATCAGTATCAGGTTCTGAGTCTCATCCTAGAGTCTTGAAATGTGTAGTTATACTTCTCCCCTCTTAATATTTAATTTTGAGGTTTATGACTTTCTAGATCAAAAAATGCTCAATTTATAATTTTGTCAGAGGCACAAATCAAAGCCGTCCCATTAACTTTAACCTCTATAGCAACTCAAGGGTTTTTTGATAGTTTTCTCAAGACTTGTTATCACGGTTGGAACTCAAAGCACACACTATGGCAAGAAAGCAGGAGGATGATTAAAATTAGCTGAAACAGGTCAGTAAATGCCAGTACTTTTGAGCAAGAAGAGGTTGAGCAGAGCTGGACAAAACCTTACATCTTTGGCGTAGAATGAGTTTTTGATTTCTTTAATACTAGAACCAGTTCATATGGGTTTTCAAACCCCAAAGTTTTTGAAAAAGTTCAGTTTCAACAAATCAGGCTTTTCCATGGTTAAATGGCATAGAAGACCTTTGGTCAAGGTTTGAGTTTATAGGGTTTGAATAACTTCATATCAATTTGCACCAGTACTTCGAAAACTAAAGTGGACCAGTTACCAGAATGCAAACTACCATGTGACTGTCCAACTACCCTCATTTGAACTCAAATACACTGAGAAACAGCAGCTTCACAAAGTTCACACACATCCAGAGAGAATAAAATAAAGTTTATATCCAGAGAGAAAAGACTGTGGTCTGAACACAGACACATTTCAGGAAAACCACTGCCAGTACATGACCACAGCTCAAAGTCGCACCAAGGCTGATTTTGAGTATAGTTGAAGATGTAGCTGAATGTTTTGCATACCTTCAGCTCGGAGATCTCAGTAAAGGGTACCTTTACCCTTTCTTATGTTCTTAGCTATCTGTGTTAGTAACTATTCGCAGAATCATGGAAACGTAGGGCTCAAAAAGACTAGATGTCATCTAGTCCATCATCCCATTCTGTGGCAAGGCCAAGTATACCTAGCCCATCCCTAGCAGATGTCTGTCTAGCCTGTTCCTAAAAACTTTCAATGATGGGGATTCCACAACCTCCCCTGGTAAGATTAATTTAGCCTAAATCTCCTTAGCTGCAGATTAAGCCCATCTTTCCTAACTTGTGGCACCCAAAACTGGACACTATACTCCAGCTGAGGCCATGCCAATGCCAGGCATAGTGGAACAATTACCTCTGGTGTCTTATATATGACACTCTTGTTAATGCACCCCGGAATGGGGCGGAGGGCATGGATCATCGTTCACGTCGCACTCCCCGTCACTACCCATCCCAAGCCAGGGAAGCTAATGATCCAACTGGCGGACCAAATTTGGCAATGAATCCTAATCACATGCCACCTGAGGCAGGCTGCACATTCGCCCAGAATGACATAATACTTTTTTGCAATCGCATCACATTGTTGACTCTCATTGATTTTGTGATCCACTATAACCCCCCGATCCTTTTCTGCAGTATTACTGCATAACCAGTTATTTCTCATATTGTATTTGTGCATTTTATTTTTCCTTTAAGTGCAGTTCTTTTCATTTCTCTTTATTAAATTTCATCTTGTTGATTTCAAATCAATTCTCCCATTTGTCAAGGTATTTTTGAATTCTAATCATGTCTCTCAAAGTGCTTGCAACACCTCCCAGCTTGGTGTCATCTGCAAATTTTATGAGCATATGCTCCATTCCATTACCCAAGTTTCATTTATGAAAATATTGAATAGTATCACACCAAGGACAGACCCCCGTGGCATCCCATTAGATATATACTCCCAGTTTGACAGCAAACCATTGACAAGTACTCTTTGCATATGGTTTTTCAAACAGTTGTGCACTCATTTTATAGTTATTTTATCTAGACCACATTTCCCTAGTTTGCATATGAGAATGTTTTGTGGGAATGCATCAAAGTCCTTACTAAAATCAAGATCTGCCATATCTTCTCCCTCCTCTCCCCCTGCACATCTGCTAGACCAGTAACCCTATCAAAGAAGGAAATTAGGCTGATCTGGCATGATTTGTTCTTGACTATTCAATGTTGGCTATTTCTTATCACCCTATTATCTTCTAAGTGCTTACAAACTGATTGTTCAATAATTTTTCCAGTATCTTTCCATAGATGAAAGTTAGGCTGACAAGTCTATAATTTTCTGGATCCCTTTTGTTCCCCTTTCTAACACAGGTACTGTTTGCCCTTCTCCAGTCATCTGGGACCTCACCTATTCTCCATAAGTTCTCAAAGATAATCATTAATGGTTTTGAGATTGCTTCAGTTGGTTCCTTAAATACCCCAGGGTGAATTTTATTAGGCCCTGCCAACTTGAATACTTCTGATTCATCTAAATATTCTTTAGCCTGTTCTTTTCCTATTCTCGTTTGTGTTCCTTTGCCTTCATTGTTAAAACTAATTGTGTTATACATCTGATTACAATTAACCTTTTTAGTGAAAACTGCAGCAAAATACACATTGTCTTGTCTGTTATTAGCTCTTCTTCCCACAAATAGTTGACCTACACTTTCTCATATTTTGCTTGCTCTTAACTTATTTGTAGCTATTCTTATTGTCTTACATCTAGCAAAGGAGATAACTCATTTCGTGTCTTAACCTTTCTGATTTTGTCCCTACATGCTTGTACTATTCTTCTGTCCTTATTCTTCACAATTTGTCCATGTTTCCACCTTCTGCAGGATTCTTTTTTTATTGTTTAGGTAATGTAAAGGGCTCCTGATATAGCCATATTGTGTTCTTACTGTTCTTCCCATCTTTCCTTCACCTCAGAATAGTTTGTTCTTGTTCCTTTAATATTGTCTTTGAGAAACTAACAGCTCTCCTGAACTCCTTTTTTCCCTAGATTTTCTTCCCGTGGGACCTTTCCTTCCAGTTCTTTGAGTTTGTTAAAGTCTGCTTTTGAAGTCCATTGTCCTTATTCTGCTGCTCTCACTCCTTCCTTTGCTTAGAATCATGAAATCTATGATCACTCTCACCAAGTTACCTTCCACCTATATGGTAAGTGCCAGCAAGTTTCTGGAAATTCTGGAAGTTCCAACCTCTAAGTGACAGTGTCAAAAATTTTAATGACCTGGCACAAAAAATTTATTAGCAGAATAACTTGTTTCAGTGGTTTGTTGCCCTAATGCTGCAGTTTGACATGACCAAAGACATACTCCATGTTGGGCAGAGCTGCAGATATAGCTGGGCACCAGAATGCAGCAGGTCTTTTCCTTTCCAATCAGACTGGACTCCAATAGAGTTAAGAATCAAAATACTGTACACATGTCTTATGAGATAGCCTTTAGTGAGTGTCCTCTAAAGAACAAATGTACATTTTTTAAAGTACTATAAATTGGAAAATATACATATGTTGTGGATTCATCTAATGAAACATTTAAATCTACAGACTACGGATTTTTCACTATTTAAATAAAATGCCAAGATCATTTTTCGGGTACTTCTGAAACTGAAGTTGAAACCACTAATACTCCCTGATTTATATTATCAATAGTGTGGCTCACATCTGATATTCAATAAGATTTTATAATGCTTCCTTAAGAGAGAATTTTAGATACAGATTATGTGATTCCTTCCTTGTAATAGTTTCTGCCTAATTCCCTGCAGAACAAGGGCATTTCATTAGCATGTGCCCTGATCTTGTCCTCCAAACTCTCATTGCTTTAGACAAGCATGGATTTAATTGAGAGAATACCAAGCTGTGACTGTGGCTCAGGTGTGAAGGCTGTTTCCCTCAGCAAATTAAATCCAATGTAATGACTGAGCTTTCTTTTTCCTTACTCTTCACTTATGAGAGATTTAATACTGCATATTAATTATTTTTCTGGGCTGTCTTGCTGCGATGTTGTTTTTCCCATCTTATTTTGAGAAAGATTGATGCACAGATAAAATTGACTCTTTAATGTACTGTGAGGTTGATTAACATGTTGTAGCTGGATTGCAAGGTTATTACAAGTCACCAGTTTTCACATGGCTTCTGCCTGAAACCCTGAGCCAAGATCTCCCTTTCCTTTTGGATCATCCAACTCCCTGCAGCTCCCAGCACACGCTTTTATACATTTTAGAATATTCTGGTATATCTTACTGGCCTGCAACCAACCCCGTTGCCGGTTGTTTTAGGAGCAGAGGGCTAGGCTGTTCTCCCATCTTCTATATCTGGTGGGAACTGGCAAAGAACCATAAACTTCTTTATATAAATCAAATAAATTGGTTGATAGATAGTGGGCTGCCTACCCCCATTCAACAGCCACACTACTGTAAATCCTGCTGTTGATCCTGTCACCACCAGTTTTATTACCCATAGCCCTGTCCAGAGTCCTCATGCACCCCAGAATCTATTGAAGTACTAGGGAATCTGTTCTAACTCTTACCTTCTCCCCACCCTAAAACAGAAGATAGAGGTGTGGGTCAGCTGTCTGCCCTTAAAGAATGAAGGGGGCCAGCTGGAGACACTAGAGGAATTATTTAAGCTCAGTACCAATGTGGACTCAAGAACTGGATATAAACTGGTCATTGGGAAGTTTAGACTTGAAATTAGATGAAGGTTTCTAACCATCAGAGGAGTGAAGTTTTGGAATAGCCTTCCCAGGGAAGCAGTGGGGGCAAAAGATCTATTTGGCTTTAAGATTAAACTCGATAAGTTTATGGAGGAGATGGTATGATGGGATAACATGGTTTTGGTAATTAAATATTCATGGTAAATAGGCCTAATGGCCTGTGATGGGATGTTAGATGGGGTGGGATCTGAGTTACTACAGAAAATTCTTTCCTGGGTATCTGGCTGGTGAATCTTTCCCAATGCTCAGGGTTTATGATCGCCATATTTGGGGTCGGGAAGGAATTTTCCTCCAGGGCAGATTGGAAGAGGCCCTGGAGGTTTTTTGCCTTCCTCTGTAGCATGGGGCACGGGTCACTTGCTGGAGGATTCTCTGCTCTGAAGTCTTTAAACCACAATTTGAGGATTTCAATAGCTCAGACATAGGTGAGAGGTTTATCGCAGGAGTGGGTGGGTGAGATTCTGTGGCCTGCATTGTGCAGGAGGTCGGACTAGATGATCATAATGGTCCCTTCTGACCTTCGTATCTGTGAATCTAGACCAGCAGACTGAAGGTAAGAAAATCCCCTAAACACACCAGAAGACTGCAAAAGACAATGGAAAGTCCCAGTTCTTGTTCGGGAGATGGATCAGTGGCCTGAATCTGGAATTTCAACCCTAGTACATCTGAAATTCATCGCAGGCTTATTGGAAGATTCTAAACTTCAGCAAACTTGGGCTGAATAACAAATAACAAATCAGATGAAATGTACCTCACATGGAACTTTTCTGAAAGATTTGCGCAGGTCTATTATATAGAAAAGTCAGTGATAATGCAATGATAGATAGTGATAAGGTCTCTATTTATCAACTCTGATCATCTGGACTGAAACAGTTTTGTACTAAGTGGAAGTTGTCTGTGACTCCAGTTCATCTATATGGCCTGGTATCAAGTTTATGGACACACACATTTATTTTCATAAGATTATTTGATCAGAGATGAACAAGCAGCCAGTAAAAACAGTATTCGAAGAATTAATATATAAAACTGATTTAGTAATTTCCATCTGGGGAGCCTTCTAATACGCCATCCAAGGATTTTAGCAAAAGATCAATTTTAGAGACAATGTGCAGCAGTGAGTTAATTAAGCCCTTTATCTCTGAAGACCAAGTTGCCAACTGAACTAAAATCTATTATTTACCTTAGATTGTATGAGCTTTGGGGCATGGACTATGTCATGAGATGTGTCAGTGTCAAGAAGAAAGGGGCCAATCATGGCTGGGGCCTCTGGGCTACATTGCAATGATACAACTAATAATAATGAATAACCATATAAATAATATCTATATTATTTCTCTCTATAGGTCCTATCTATCTAGATTCTTATACTTCACCCCTCAGCATGACACCTGAGCATCTACATTTAAATGATAAGAAAGAAATTTGAAGATTTAATCAAGTCTCTATGGGATTATAGTGCTCAAACAATATGGCATCTTTACCACCCTTTGGTTAGGAGAGACACAACTCTGGAACAGCAGTACTGCTGAAGCTAGAAACAGGGGCTCCAGTCCTATCCTATGCCATGGCAGCTTAATCAATCTCCCAGGTGGGAGCTCTATGCCACCCCATTCCTGCCCTCCTGTGTAAGGCACTTGGCCTACAGAAAGGGGACGAGGGGAGCACTGGAAAGCCCTGATTACTGACAATTCCTGGGTGCTGGACCAGCTTCTTTGAGACCTAGGCAGACCAACGTAATTCAGAACATCCCTGAGGCCAATCTAAATAGCTCTAGGGATTGGCCCACTCCCCAGTATCAGGGTGGCAATATGTGGAATAAAGTTATTTTTGCCCTCATACCCCTCCTGGACTACCCTAAGTGCAGCTCAGAGGCAGCCCATGACTGGGGCTAAGGTGTGCTGGCAAAGGTGTGTATGGAAGCCTGCATTCCTCTTGCTTTCAGCTAAGGTATGATATGATTTAACAGTGGAGTACTAAAGTTATCCACTTTGGGGGAAGAATTTTAAATTTTATGCTGCTCCTACTGAAACCTAGGTCAAAGCCCCAGTATTTCCAACGGGAGCTAAACTGGATCCATAACCTAACGTGTATCTTTTGGATGTAATTGATATAGCATAAAACTTCTCTCCAACAAACCAGATCAGAAGGAAAATTGAAACTATTAAGTATTTGAATGGACTCTTTTTCTCTGAGCATTCTAAGGAGGCAGCAGTTTATGAGACTTGCTATCCATAAGTTTATGAGACTTGCTATCCATTGTAAGTTCTGGTTTTGCCCCCCAACTTCAAAAATCGTCCAAAACGTCTTTCCACTTCACATTTTGCATGTGCAGTCTGTGACTGTGACAGTCTTTCGATGAAATTGAAAGTGATATGGACAAGCTGTTTTTTATGATATAGTCCTTCATAAAAAATAGACATTAATCATGTTGTGAAAATTCTTCTTTTTTTGCCACATCTTATCTCACCAAAAAAAAATTGTCTTAGAAATTTCAAATGACATTTACTTGAAAGATCTTGGCAAAGATCTAGGGCTCTGAGTTATTTCAATGAGCTTTAAATTAGGGCCCTACTGCACATAACCAATTCGGAGAGAGAAAAAGGCATAGTTGGAAATTAGTTCATTAGTGAATTAGTAATGTCATCATGGTTTCTGCTAATTTAAGATGCAAAGGGGGCAATGCTGACCTAAGGATGGCAGCAGCTATCTTAAAACTGTGTTCTTTCTAGAATAACATGGGCCCAATTCTTAGCTGATGTAAATTGGCATAGCCTCTTTGGCTTCAATGGAGCCATGGCAATTTACACCAGTGAAGGATCCGGCCCATACTTTTAAGGTAGCTTTGTGATTAATACACACTATCTCAGGTGTTCCACCTTGATGTGTGAATTGTCGTAAGTCCCCACCCTCCAAAAAATAAAAAATATGCTGCACGTTGTCCCAGAGTTTCTAATTCTTTTCCAGGCTTGGCTATGGCAGTTGAGTAGAAGTTGTTTGGAGTGACCTTATATGTGCATCAGCAGTTCAGAATGCTGGGGTTTCTTCTAAGTTCAGCCTTAACATTTGGTAGCTTTTTAATGGTTGGATTTTTATAGAAAGAACAACATTATTGTAAAGTTTTTCACCCTTAAGTTACTGCTATGTATTCTCAACCTTAACAGCACCTTAAAGCATTTTGTCTGGGAATAATAGAAATTGAAAGGCAAGAGATTGGATACTTCCTCTTTGAGATTTCCTGAAAAGCCCCCAAATGATTGAATTAAAGGACTACACAGTGGAAACTGAAGGCAGGGAAAGTGAAAAAGCCTATTGAATCATTTTCTGCTGCAAGCACTCTGAAGAGACTGCTCTTGGGTCATGAGCCTAGGTTTGGTTTTGAACACCCTCCTCTTTGGAGTAGTTAGCCTTTTGGTTTTCTCGGTTAAGAATAAAAGAATCTAGCTGCCAAGACTGCAAGATGGTATCTCAGTGAATATCTTTTTAAAAATATTTCCAACAGATGCTCTTCTTTGGTTGAGAGCAATCCAATAAAAATACCCAGGGAGAAAGTGTTTAGGGATGGGTGAGTATTCTCATATGACCCTTCCTTTTTAAAAAGTTCTTCAAAAGACATTTATAGCGACTAGCAATCATGATGCTTCTAGTAATATTAGAAAAATCCAATGCTTCTCTGAAATAAGGAGATACCTAATATCAATAGAAATTAACAGTTGTGTAAATTCAAAGTAAATATGAACTCTACATATAAAAACCTTTAAACTGTTTGGAATGTACAATTATTACATATTTCCTTAAGCAACAGAGATAATTATTTATTATTAGCAGTATAAGTCAGGAAGTGGAGAATACTTTGTGCAGTTGAAACTGCGAAGGTGAATTTAGGTCTAGGCTGATCTTCTCCAGCTGAGGATCTGGCCTGTTATTCCCCAAATTGGAATTTGGCCAGTCCATCAGGATGAACTACTCTGCTCTTACAAAAAGTGCGAGGGATATTTAATGACCACAATATTCAGGAATGCAAAGGTATTCCTCATTTGAAAGCTGTGCATTACAATCAAAGCACATGGAATACATTATGGCTGAATGACTGGATGAGTGGAGTTGATGGCCTTTTTTATTATCCCCAGAAAATGTCCAGCACCAAAATCTTTATTGCTGATGTAAACCACAAATGTTTAAAATAATAATGAAGCATATTGGTTTTTATTTTATTTGTGATGTAGTTTCAGTTAGTTTGGGAGCATCTAGAGACTTAGGACCCAATTTAGAAAAGCTCTTAAGCATGTGCTTAAAGTTAAGCAAGTATTTGTGTGCTTTCCTTAACAGAGATGCTTTCTTGAAATGGTGCCTTGATTGCTGTATAGATTGCTTGAATCATCTCTCTACATTCCATTCTGCATGTAATTACATAGAATGTGTCAAACCTGACCGTGCTAACTAAAGTCCAATGTGCTATATGTTAACTGCCAGGTTGGGACGTGAATATATTTACACCTATAGCCCATATTTGTTCTGCTGATGTTATGCTGATGATGTCATCTCTATATACATCTTGTAATGCTATTTATGCATCACAGAGAATCACCAATCTGAAGGAAAACAGTGCAAATGAAAATACTTATCTTTGTAGACAGATGGCCGAGATAAGATTATTGTAACAAGTATTTTCAATTTTAATGCAGTTATTGGTATTTTTTAAATAGATTTGCTTAGTGTGTAAACTCAGCTTCTGTTCTACCTGGCCAACAGAGAACAAACTTCACTCTGAGAGTAAACACCAATTCACTTGTTTCAGCCCTTAGTCAATTCCCTTCCTTCACAATACACCCCACTCCCTCAGCAGTATACAATATAAACCACAGAATCTAAGTAATTTTAAAAGCAATTCTTAAATCTCTGAGAAAAGAGAACAAGAGCAGGGTAGGTTAAGAGGATCTTGTCAAACCTGTAGCCACAGGGGGACCCCAGTTTATGCTCTCTTGTTGTGCTCCATTTCCACCTGTTATTGAGTATAAGCAGTTTCATGCTGATTGAGAGCTTGTTGATTATAACTTGAGGGTCCTAGGGAACTGGGATTTCTCCCTCTTTATCATGTACTCCCTGGTTGGAGTACATCACCTTCTCCTTCAGTTTAACTCACCCTCCCAAACACACCCCATTTCTGGATTCATTGCTTACAGCCCACCCCCCAATAGGGCCATACACCCCTACTGACATGACTTAGAAATTGGGGCACAAACAATAACATTACACATGTAGGCTTTGCAACCAGGGGGCCCAATGTGATGGATTTGGATTCAATCCCAGATTTTTATTTTTATTTTTTTTAAACCAACCCTGTTCAGAGTCAGGAAAGAGATTGAAAGCTCATACCATTAGAAAGGTATGAAATATGAGACCAGATACACATCCCGGGTCATTAGAGGGTAGGCTGGCAACATGTAAAGCCTTTGTGTGCAGGTTGATGTTGAGAAACATAAGAATAACTAAGCCCCTTCGTTTTCAGTTTAGATTGATTTTTACCAAAAAAAAATCACACCAGGTCTTACAGAAAGTATTATTGGGTTTTTTCTAATTTTTCACCCCACTTTTGAATCATTCAAATATATAAAAAATAACATGTTTTACCAGAAAAATGTAATACATGGCATGAGATATATGTATTACGATAATACATTAGTCTGTTTGTATATGCAAAGCTGCCTGTTGATGTAATGCTATGTATTAGTCTAGAAGATACGCACAATAAACACACAGGCACGCACACAAGCTCTGAAGTGTGTGAGCATCTGAACATACTGATGAATCTCACACCCACCACGTACACATTTCAAGCTGATAGCAGATAACGGTTCAAAGAGTTGACACACTAAAATGAGAATCAAACAAAAATCTGGATCAGAATACGTTTCAGAACACAAGGAAGTAGTCGAAAGTTTTTAAAAAAAAACAGGAGAAGAGGATGAAGCTGAGTGTATGTGCTGCAAATAGTGTGGCTTCAAAGTTGACACTCAGGCCGACTGGATTAAAGAACATTTGGAGAGCAAATGACATTTAAGACTAAAACAAGAAGACGAAAATAGAAACAAGCAACAATGGAATCAGCACATCCTCTGGGCACGGCAGAAAGAGTGAGACCAACATGGTCTAGTAAGTGAATTTATACATGCCCTCTGCTTTTCAGGGCAGCCACTAGGCCTTGCTGATGGTCCTTTGAGGGACTTTGTACAAAATTTCTGTCTAGATGCAAAATCTTTGCCAAATTCAATTAATCTGACCAAGAACTATTTGGAGGAGAATGATGTTGCTCTGGCCAACAAAATTAAAGAGAAGTCATCTGGAAATATAGTTAGTTCTTTGATTTTTGATAAATTGCCAGATGCTCTTGACCGCCCTACCCTGGTGATTTTGTTTTCATTTTTTGATTTTGTTGTGGAAAAGCGTGCGCTCATTTTGCCAGATTTGGCATTTGTAAATTTAGCAAACAGTCAAACAGTTGCAGCTTGTGTCCATAAAGCCTTAAATGAATATGAACTTACCTGGAATCTATGTTGCCAGTCACTGAACAGGACAACCTCCCAAAAGCTTTCAGAAGTTTTTACGAAATGCTGTCAAAGAAGTGGGAAACTATGGTCACTCACAATATGTACCCTGAAGCTTTTCACAGCGAATCATCATTCTGGAAAGTCATTATTCTGTTTGACCCTCATTGTAAAGGTGTGGCCTCAGCTAATAAATTTAAAGTGTGCACTCATAAAACCTCCCCCTTTGTGGCTTCTGACGAAGAAGGTGCAAAATTGGAACGTTAATTCCACACTTACATGGCAATGCCTTCCCGGACAATGGCTCCATTGCTCCTCTTGAATTCTGGAAAATCCACCGCACCAACGTTCTGATGTTGAGCCAGGCTGCTTCTTGCATCCCCAGTGTCCCACCTGGCTCAGGTGATGTGGAGAGAGTATTTTCTAAATTCAGCTACATCCAAGACTGTTGGAGAACAGGCCTTGGAAAAGACTCCTTAAAAAGATAGCTGTGAGCCTGCGCTATGCAGGACTTTTGGAAATTACCCTGAAGGACTTCACATAAGACAGTGAATGTTTATAAATGTTTTAAAATATTGGGCCTAATTATTAAATGTAAATATTTATAGCCTAATAGTTCTAAGTCTACAACAGTGAACTATTGTAGACTTAGATTCTTCTTCTTCTCACCCCCCCCCCACCTCCATACACACACAAACTCACTTTCCTGCGGGGTGGGGGGTGAGAAGGCCTGGATTTGTGCTGGGGGTGGCCCACCTTGATTATCATGCACATTGTGGGGAGAGTAGTCACTTTGGATGAGCTATTGCCAGTGGGATAGTGAGTTTGTGTGTGTGGTTTTTGGGAGGGGGGTGGGGGGGTGAGAGAACCTGGATTTGTGCAGGAAATGGCCCAACTTGATTGTCATGCACATTGTGTGGAGAGTTGTCACTTTGGATGGGCTATCACCAGCAGGAGAGTGAATTTGTGTGGGGGGGTGGAGGGCGAGAAAACCTGGATTTGTGCTGGAAATGGCCCAACTTGATGATCACTTTAGATAAGCTATTACCAGCAGGACAGTGGGGTGGGAGGAGGTATTGTTTCATATTCTCTGTGTGTATATAAAGTCTGCTGCAGTTTCCACGGTATGCATCCGATGAAGTGAGCTGTAGCTCACGAAAGCTCATGCTCAAATAAATTGGTTAGTCTCTAAGGTGCCACAAGTACTCCGTTTAATTTTTATTTATTTCAAAATACTAAAAAAAATTGGGTCACATGGACTAAGCATATGCCATATTTCTCCGAGTACAAAAAAGCTATTTAAACTGTTAACCTGAATTTTTATTTTATTTTTGTATATGGACTTCAGGAGCTTTTGTATTTTTAACTGATTTATTTTTTTTTTAAATTGTAAAACAAAATGTGTTCCTAGATTGAGCCTTTCTATGGTCAGTTTCAGTCAATGGCAAATGTTCGCAAATGAGTCCTAATCCACTAGAAATGGAAGGAGTGCTGCAAACTGTGAATTCAAAAAGTCTTCAGGGTGATAGAAAGAATACAAAAGAGGTTTTGGAAAGATATGCAGAATTTTTGGAAGTCTAAAAACAACAAATGTTTCAGTGACATTTCAAGGGAATGTCAAAATTATTATGGATCTGTTGAAGTTAGGCAGTGAAATTGAAAAAGTCTTGTGCCTCTGAAACTATAGAAATCTAACGAGCAAGGCAGTCCCAGGGATTGCATCTTTGTTATTCCAGATCTAGTTACAAATGAAATCATGGTTTTGTTTCTCAGCTGTCAGAAACCCTTTATTCCTGTTTTGATTGGTATTTTGGTTTCCTTCATTTCTAGTGGGTTGTTTTGTTTGTTTTTTTTGTTTGAAACCATGCTACATTAGACTCCCTGATCATTTTGTACTGGATCACGTAGAACTCCAATCTGCACTCCACTCATTTTGATGCTTGCACTAATGATGTGGGTCGGGTTGAAGTTAAATTATCTATTGGTGTTTGTGTACCCCAAATCCAAAACATGCTTTTATTATTTTTATTTTATTTCTTTTATTAAGGACTCACGTAGGTCCCCAAATATGTACGTTTACACATCTAGTAAGTGTATCACACTATTGACATTTCACTGGCTGAAAGTAGATGATGAAATATGCAGTGTAATCTTTGCCCCTGGACAGTACAGGAATGGTATCGATATAAATACATCTAATAACAATTCATAGTAGAATATGACAGGGTATAAAATTGTAATTAACTACTTATTGGGTTTTAACAAGAGTGAAAACTAGACATTAATTATGGTCTGAAACATAGTGTAATGAAATGCAGACCATATGGGCAATATAGTCTAATGGATAGAGTACAAGAGTGGGTGTCAAGTGCTAGTCCAAGCTCGCCAATGACTTGCTACGAGATGCTGGGTCACTTGGCAGTCACTTACTGCAAAATTGAGGTACACAACATCAGAGGTTACTTTTTAAAATTTTGCCTTTACCCTCTCTGGACCCCCTTTTGTGTAAAATGATGTTAATACTGACCCATGTCTATAAAGTGCTTTGAGATCTACAGAAGAAAAGCCCTGTATAAGTGCTAAGCAGTATTCATATGTCACTAAACAACTGACTGAAATACCCTTTACCATACTTTCTAGATAAGCCTGGTTCAGCAACATTCCGTTGTCACTCCTTCTCGTAAATGAGAGAAAACTGAGGTGCAGTAGAATTTTATGTCCATTTTTCCACCTACATCAAAGATTATTCTCTAAGTAGTAAAGTACATTTATGATTCATAGATAACCTAGGTTTTAAATAAGACATTCAAAGACTGATCACTTGTTAATGAAAGTGAGTGATTTTGTATAATGCTTTAAATGAAGAGGATTATTGAGAGTGGTCTTTTTAAAATAAAAAATCCTATATGCTCTTCAACTTTAATGAATGGCAGGTTATTGTTGGTTAAGTTTGGTGACCTTCGCTTGGGACTGGAGACATTAAGATGGATCTGTAATTATTTATCAGATAGAGGTCACTCTGTTAGTGTCCCTAATACACTTTCTGCTCCCCTAAGTACAGAAAGAGTTCATCATAGGCAGTTTTACCTCCCTTCGAATTCATGAACATACACACATAATGTGTGACCATCTTAATGCACCTTTACCTAGAGAGGGCCAAATTCTTTGCAGGCATAAGTCATCTGAAGTCAGTGGAGTTATTCTAGCAGAAAACTTGGCTCAGGTGTTTATTCTTAATGCAAACGATGTCATTGCAGAAAATTCTGGTAGATTGCCACACTGGCTTCATTCAAGCAAATCTGAAGAAATAATACATAACATAAAAATCTGAGCAATAATACATAATATATAAACAAAACATGATGATTGAAATCTAAAACCCTAACACCCTATAGCAATAATTGGGGGACTGAAATTAAGATCTATCAAGGGCTGTGGCTGGGTGGTCTTGAAAATTCAGGTATGCCAGGTGTGTGATCCAGTGTTTCCAATGAGTCCAAATTCTGACTGTGAGGTGATGAGTCACCCTGAACTAAAGCCTAATTAAGCCACATACAGTGATGAGTCATTCCTGTGTTAGGCTCCAGTCAATCTACAAGCCAGGAGCTGAGCTGGTGACTCTCAGGGCAGGTATAAAAGCCTCACAAGAGAACGAATAATTCAGCCTGCTCAATGTTGCTTTATGGCTTGGAATGTTCCTCTGTCTGACAATGGTGACAGACTCCAGTGGCCTTGGCCTGCTCCAGCCTTTTTCTAGTCCTGTTTCAGCCTTGCTTTTTTTCTAGACATGCCCCTAACCCTACTCTTACCTTGTTCCAACACCACATTTGACTCCTGACCCTGACTTGTAGGCATGACTTCCACTGCTCCAGCCATTAGCGCTAACCATGCTCACCTCAGTGTCTGACATTGCTTTAGCTCATCCATAAATAATTTATGATAAGTATCCCTAACAACAATGATAATACTTTATAGTTTGAGGTAGGCCCTTTCACCCAGAGGGGCCCTGAATCTTTTATAGTCTGTACTTAAAGGGATACATCTAGCCTCTATAATAGGGTTTTGCGTCTGGAAAAGGGTAAAGGAAATATACTGCTAAAGGACTCATCAGTATCCTTGGTTGGACCTCCACCTCTTTGCACCAGGTGGTGTTCTGATGGTTCCTGTGTGACATCATGAAGGCAGTTAGTGAGCACATACCAGCCCAAGCTCAGATGCTGGTTGATGCTAAATTCCCAGAACTTTTGCTGAGGCCAAGCTGCTGTGATTATAAGCACCACCACCATGAAAATGAAGTTAAACAGAGCAGGCAGGTTATAATCTACACAGGCCACAATGAAGATAGTCTTTGATTGCTAGGGTGAAATCCTGGCCCATTGAAGGCAGTTTGCTTTTGATATTAATGGGGACAGGATTTTGCCTCTAAACCCCCTCTATTGCCTTAAACCAGGAAATAGATACAAGTGCTGTGAAAAGTTAAAAAATTATCTCACATGGAATCTTTTTATAAATGGTGGTTTATGAAATCTAGTGGTCCACGCTCAGAACTGGCACAAAGAATGGACCTGCCATTAATTTCAGTTGGAACTGTTTCACTTATAGTAGGGCTAAATTTGTCCCAACCTGTCATCAATTTAAAAGTTACTTTGTGGGTGAGATGCATACTTTAAACACAAAAAAGAGAATGATGATAAATGCACTCAAGAGCTTTGTCATAGCCCATTAACAGATAATGATTTTTTTCATTCCCCAAAACATATTTATGCTTTATAATAATATACAAGTCATAATCACCAGATGTTATAGCCAGCTCCCATTGAAATCAATGAGGGATGTAAATATGTATAACAAAAGATCATTCCCATGGTTTTCTAATTTAACAGATGTGTGGCCAGGTTTTTAAAAGAGCTCAGGGCTATATTTTCTAGTGCTCAGCACCCATAACTGAAGGCAGATTTTCAAAAGATCTCAGATCCCATTTAGGCACCTAAATAAGGGACAGATTTTCCAAAGTGCTCAGCACCCAACTGCTTCCAATGTGACACTTTGGTCAGATTTTTAAAAGAACTCATGCTGAGCTCTTTAAATCTGGTCACTTTATATTGGTGCCTAAACTGGAGCTGAGCTCTTTTGAAAATCTGACTGTTGTTGTAGGTACAGAATTTCTAAAAATCAGGCCCATAAAATGTTCTTTGAATTATTGACAAGAATCTTGTCTCTTTCTCAGCTGAATCCAGACTAACAGACTAACAGTATGACTTACACAGAAGCAGAAAGCTTATTGCTGTGTCTGAATGTGCCCTGGCATCCTAACTATACATGGAAAAAAGTAGGTTTTTTCCTGTGGCTTTTTTGGTTTCTTGAGTAAAATGCTCAGGTCTCTAGATGTTATGCAGTTGTGCATTAGCACTTGACAGCCCACACAAATTGAGCCCTTTAATATTATATTGTTTGTATTACTGTAGCACCCTACCAAAATCAGGGTCCCAAGATGATAGCGACCATACAAATTAAAGTGATAGTAAGAGATGGCCCAAGCCCTGAAAATTTAACAATCTAAATAGAAAAGACAGATAAGGGATAGAAGTGAAAACAGAAGCACAGAGAGGTCAAGCAATCTGCCCAACCTCACACAGCAGGTGAGTCAAAGATCTGATAATAGAACCCAGGTATCCTGACTCTCAGTTCAGTGCCCTATCCAATAGACTGAACTCCTTTCTGTGCTTCTCTTGTTCATGCACGATTTTAAAAAAACAACAACAATAATTATTAAATTGAAAGCCTTGCAGATCACATTTTAATTGAAAGAAAGTTTTCATAGTTGACAACTAAGACAACCATGAGAACCAAGAGCAGAATGGAAAGAAAGGCATGTTTTCATTTTGTACAATACAAATTGTCACAGGATCAGTCTGACACATACAGTAAAGAAGAAAAAGAACTACATGTTGAATATAAAATTCATCTTGTACATTGTGCATGTTTCTTGAAAGGCTTCAGAGACTACAGAGAGACTTTGGGAGTCAGAGATATATTTTACCTGAAGGTAACATGATTTGTACACCCAGATGAATGTATGCACACAAAAGTATCCAGAGTTTAGTAACACAGATATTTAAATGTAATACACAGTAAACAGCATTATGTTCTTTACTGTGTTAACTTACGCTTCTTGGCTATGCCAAAGATAATATTGAACACTGGAAAACATAGTGTGAAAATGCCTAACTAGCTAATAAAGCAATGAAGTGTTTGATAGTAAATAATTCCAGATATTATGAATGGGGGGGGTTAATATTGGTGAAGGCAAATAGAAGTTAGTTAAATAAGGCCACATTCTAGCAGCTGCTCTGAAAAGATGCCAGAACCCACACATTCAGCAGGAGGAGCACAGAGCACAAGTTAGCCTTGGTCCCTGACCATGGGCTATCAGGTTCCAAATCCCTCACATGGTGATTTAGGCCTCTTCTAGCTCATCCTTTCAGCTACACTCAACAGTTTGAGGAAAATTGATGTTTCTGAGGTGCTCACATACTTCCATGATGGAGTCATATAAGTAAATAATAAATCTCAAGAACGGTTTCCCCTGAGAAGGTCTGATTTAATCCACTGATCAGAAACTCCAAAAAGAGTTAGGCTGTGACTATACCGCCCTGAAGTTTGGACTACAGGAGCGTGAAAAAGGATTACATTAATGTGTACTAGGAACCTTTTAGTTTGCGCCTGTATGATCAACACAGGGGAATTACACCACAGCACTCTGATGTGCACTGTTATTCCAAACTGTAGTGCAAACTTCTGGGCAGTATAAACAAGTCCTTATAGACATAGGCAGATGCACACCAAAACTGGGGGCCAGATTCCAGTCATGCTTGGGTGTAAATCAAGAATGAGTCTTTTGAAATCAATGGAGTTACACTGCTGGGATCAGAATCAGGCTGTAAATTTTCCATTCTACAATGCACAACGTTTATTTGAATGAACTGTCATGTTTTATTAGTGCACTAGTGAAATTAGTATAAGAAGGCTGCAGTAATGAAGACTGAGGATTTCATTGCTGATAAGCTGGCTATGATCAACATGAAAGAAATCATTTTTATCTTGTTTTAATGTTTTCAAATTACTTTTAAACATTGACTGACATGATACACGCTTCTAAAATTACCATAACTTAATAAGAAATATTAATAATAATGAAAAAGGCAACATAAACAGCTGTTAAGTCACAAGATTTGCCAGTGTATTTAGAAAATGACTAAATCCCTTTTTAAAAAAGGAGTACTTGTGGCACCTTAGAGACTAACAAATTTATATGAGCTTTCATGAGCTACAGCTCACTTCATCAGATGCATGCAGTGGAAAATACAGTGGGGAGATTTTATATACACAGAGGACAAGAAACAATGGGTGTTACAATACACACTGTAATGAGAGTGGTCATGTAAGGTGAGCTATTACCAGCAGGAGAGGAAAAAAAACCCCACCTTTTAACACCCATTGTTTCATGTTCTCTGTGTATATAAAATCTCCCCACTGTATTTTCCACTGCATGCATCTGATAAAGTGAGCTGTAGCTCACGAAAGCTTATGCTCAAATAAATTGAGTAGTCTCTAAGGTGCCACAAGTACTCCTTTTCTGTTTGCAGATACAGACTAACACGGCTGCTACTCTGAAATAAATCCCACTTGTTTTTCATTTCTGCTAGGGCTGTTAAATATATTAACTTACAATGGTAGAAAACATAATCCAGAATTTTAGAAATCTTACTTATATATTGGGCCTGATAGAGCCCTATTCATGATGCATTGGGCCAAATTATTATCTCAATTGCACCACTGTTAATCTAGAGTAACTTCATTTATTTTGGTGGAGTTCCACTGCATTTACACTAACGCAACTGAGATCAGGTACTGGCCCTTACTTTGTTCATTATGGTTTTGAGCTTCAAATCCTGTTGTCCTTACTCTTCAGAGTGGTCACATGTGAGTAAAATGGGTAGTGTGTGGCCCTCGCACTTGAAATCATGCAAAGTGCCTCTTCAATAATGCAGGAGCCATGGTTCTGACCAGCCAACAGATCTGTCCCTGATGCAGGGAGAGCACAAACTGCATCTTCCTCAAAACTGCCAGGATGACTCTGCTCCTTGGGGAGTTCTAGAGGCCAATGAGCTTCTTCTTCCAGCAGCCTCTGCTAGGAGGTTGCTTCTCTACATTTGCACCCTACTGTCAGCTGTGTTTAAATATGACAACAATTGAGTCTATAAAACATAGCTGTTTTCACCTTCAAAGTTCTCTGCTGACATTAACTAAATAATCCCTACAAAGTAGGTACATGCCATTATCCCAGACTACAGATGGGGAAGCAGATAAAGAGAAGTTACGAGACTTGTCCAAGACCACAGAAGGAGTCGGTGTCATAGCAAGAACTCCCAGTTCCTAGTCTTGTGCTTAAACCCACTAGATTGTCCCCTCTCTAGAACACCTTCCTTGCAGGGTTTCAGTAACTAACTATAGTCTAACTATGCTTGAGTATTTACCAAAACATTTGGCTTCCTCTCCTCTTGTCTTAATTTTAGAGCAGAGTCTTCAGCTCAGTCTCTTCATTTATGATTGTTTTGACGTTCCAACCCCTTGTAGTTTTTCCTCCCTCTTGTGTAGTAAGGAGAGCTGTAATTTTTGTTGTTGTTTTGTTTTAAAGGGTTTAATTAATATAAGTCATTTTGTAAAAGATTTGGCAGTAATAATTTTCCCAAAATGATGATTTTGCAATTCTGCTTCTTAAATTGTAATGACAGAAGACTGATTTAGTTGCTGCAAAATTAACAAAGTCAGCATCAAACAGCTGTCTCCCTGAGACTGTTTATTCTTATCGACTAATCTTTTAGAATTCTTATCAAGTGAATGATAAATTATTAAGATGTAAGACAACAAAGCCTCCTCCTGCTAGAATGATACAACAAAGACATTCTTTTAATTCTAAAGTCCTGCTAATTACTGGAGAAATTGAAGGGGCAGGGAGATTCATCCCTTGAACATGTATATTAGGGTCTTTTAAAAGAGATTGACTATGTTGAACCCGAGTCCTTTCATTACACCTCATACACACACCTTCAGATAGACTGTGATGGTGAAAACCGCTGAAAGAAAAGGCTGTGGGGCAATATTTCTGTTGGCAAAATATGACCATTATCATTTATTTTATCAGCATAAGCAGCCTTGGCAGTATAGCCTGACTCACAATTCAATATATATTTTAAATGCCTTTTTAGCTAGACAGTTTGGAGAGCTATGCAAAAATAAACCATAAGTAAGCAGTTTCAAATCAAGAGTTAAAAGCAATAGTAATTGTTACTTAATTCTTGCTTGTTTTCAGCTCCTACCGTGTGTGGCGGGCAGCCCGGGGGGAGAAGAGGACACAGTGAGCAGCCAATGGAAATTCATTACTTAAACACAGGTGATATGTGAAAGTCAGAGTAGCCATTGTAGCTGTCAAGACAGACAATCAGCAAATTTTCATTAAAGGGATGCATTTGCCTAGTGGAATAGAGCTGAGAAATCCTCAGGGAGGATTGACTGACAGTGAATACTAATTGACTAGTGAAAAGACCTGCAAATTGGAAGTAAACAGAAGTTGCAAAAGACTGAAGAATACACAGCTCAAAATCATCAACAAACTTTTAACCTAGCCTGAACGTTGAGTTTCCTTGTTTGTGTGACTCCTTAGTGTTGCCCTGGAATACTATACTGTAGTGAGATTATTCTTTTTCTTGCATATAGAATCACATATAAGAGAGAAAATCTGCTCATTTTCACCTGGAAGATACTTCTTGAGACTTCTCTCACTTACAACAAAGGACTGGCCTGGCACGAAGTAAGCTCAGGCTCTGAGGAGCAAGGCAGTATTCCCAAATGGATAGAGCACTGGACTGGGATTTAGGAGAGCTGGGTTCTAGTTCCAGTTTGCCCTTGGCCTGCTGGGTAACATTAGGCAAGTTACTTTATCACTCTGTGCCTCAGTTTCCCCATCTATAATGGAGATAATGATACTTCCTTTGTAATTCACTTTGAGACCTGTTGATGAAAAGTGCTATACAGTAGATATTGATATTGTATATGCTCTCGTTTTGCTGTGTGTATCCAAGCAGCAACTAAAGATCTAGGCCAAGGTCCTGAAAGTGCCTTTACATTAGCCATGTTGCCCATATATAGAATTGTAGTCTACAACATTTTGTTTAGTGGTATTTCCTGGTGTACATTTATGTGCAAAGTGGTCAAGCTGGTGTTGCTGTCAGAACTTTAACTTTTGCTATTTCTCTTTTCCTTTTAACTATGCAAGCTTCAAATTGTAGTTCTTTGCATCTGACAAACCTGGAAGTTGCTCCAAAGAACATATACACTTTACACATTAAAACAAGTGTGCATAATTCTCCACTCCGTAAGAGCCAAATCTTGTTCCTATTGAGCTCAATGGCAAAGTCCCATTGACTGGGGATGGGATTTGGCCGTAAATTCATGTGGCTCCTGAGAATGCCAACAGGAGTTACATGGAGAAGTCTACTCACTTCAATGTGCATTTACCAAATAAATCAACAGATATAAACCACTTGTATCCACAATGTACATTTTTCAAAATGGTAGGCTAAATCCTCATGTAAATTGGTGGAGCTATGCTGATTTACAAAAGCCATGGATCTGGCCCCATATGTATCAAATTATGTATTTGTGATATGTACCATAATGGCTCTGAGGAAGAAAATGTACATCAGAATAGTTGTGCACCTAAATATATGAGAGGTAAATAATATATTTGGAAAATATCTAGATATACATTTATATTCTGGTTTTACAACTAAATAATATACCTGAATAAGAAGCTGGCTATCAAGACTAAATACTTGATATGACCTGCTCTCAAAAATATACTCTAACCCTTGCCTTCAAGGGACAGATAGGTATGTAAGGGACAAGCTAAGGTAGTGCTCCACACTCTTGATCTTGTACAGGGATGAGCATCCTCAATTTCCATTGAAGTTAATGGGAGTCTGAATGCTCAGCACATTTCAGATTAGGTCCCAGGTCACTGAAGAATAGATACCCTTAGGAGATGTTCTTAGAGGTAGTCTGCAGAACAGCCATATTGGACAGTAAGATTGAGGAGTTTTGAGAATAGGTAAAAGGACAGGAAAACTGGAGAAAAATAATTTGAACAGAAATCTTTAAATTGCTAAAAACATAGGCTAGCAGTTAATGCATATGTTGAGCAAATGAGCTATTTTTCTTACTCAAATAGCACAGCAACATGCATTTGGGGCCTGTATGAAGAGATTATAGTGGAGATAATATTAAATTCAGTAAATAACTAGGGTAGGTAAGTTATTATCATTCACCATCTTTTATGCTTTTAACCCTTTGGAATAACAATTAGTCTTCAATTTAATTGGCCAAATAAAGTTGGCAGAAAAATTTTAAAGTGTTTTTCAAGTGCCAAAACTGAGGCATTTTATTGATCATAAAGGTTTTTAATGCAAACTAAGGACTGCTGAGGTAGCAGAACTGTCTACGATAGGTTACAGTTTACAGCGATAAACTTCCCATCTCCTATCAAGCTTTCAACATGCTGTTCACTGTACAGTCTTTATCTTCACATGCTGACACATGTAATCTAACATTCTCACTTTGCCACAGCAGGAGCAATTGCTTGACAATTTGATTATGGTGTGCTGTCAGCTCATACATAGACTACTTCTTTGAGCTTTCAGAAATTGCAAAATATTTTGATTTTACAATGATGATAATCTTCTAGGGAAAACATCATTTAAAATATTTATTTCGGATAGCAAACCTTTCCCAGATCTGCATACAGCAAACAGTTCTGAATGTCTACACTGGTGTGCTGTGCAGCTACATGAGGAAAGAGGCAGAAATGATGGTAATGTACAAATAACAGATGGAATGAAGGTTTATGAATGAAAGCCATCTGATGGCTGCTCTGCATTCTGTATAAATGAGGTGGTGGTCTCAGTCCAGGTCTTAGCCAGACAGGCAACCCCACCACAAAACTCCAGCACAATTTGCAGTCTCAGCAGCGAGGCCAAATCGTGAATGGATATGGTAGCCCCTCTTATCCCTAAAGGTGATTCCTACAAGCCATGGCTGAGGCATACTAGGGTTAACAGGGCAAGACGTGTATTGCTGCTGTCTATATTGTACATGTTATTTGGACAAATGGAGCACTCCACTTCCCATTGCTGTCAATCTGGCACATTTGCTTCTCCTTTTTTAAAGGAACTTTACAATGTAATTGTAAACTTTGAGGTTTAAAATGTAACGTCCCAGATCTAAGGCTGCAGCCAAAGAGTGCATAGCATAACTCAATAGATGTGGCAAAAGTGGCTCTAACCCACCTTTGCACACCCCCGGTCCTAGCCCGTCTATGTGCTGAGCTGCTCCCCTCTAGGCTCTACTTTAAAAGAGCTGCCAGAATTCCCAAGAGGAAAATAAGGCATCCAGAGACCGGTAGCATGCAGGGGAGTCCTGGCTAACTCCCCTCCATTCCAGCCATGCCCCTAAACTGGCCACAAGTTTGGAAGGATTAGATTTTTGTTGGTAACCATCAATTTCACTGCACACAGACACACAAATACAAATATTTCCATTGATAATAATTGAAATTTATAGATAGGCAAAGTAAAAACAAATGCTACTTGAGAAATTTAGAGTTTGATTTAAGGATATTTCCTGGGTATATCCTGACCTGTGACGTTGGCAATTTGTGTTTTACAGTTATGAATCTTTAACTATTTGTACCTCAATATCTGCTGTCATTAAATAATTATTCTCTGATGCCCCTATTGTCTAACACTCCCTAACTTCCCACAACTGTGAAAATTTAAATAGATAAAAAATGAAAAAATGCTTTAAAATAAAGTTTGCTAGTATCCTCTAAAACAGTGGTTCCCAAACTTGTTCTGCCGCTTGTGCAGAGAAAGCCCCTGGCGGCCCGCGCTAGTTTGCTTACCTGCTGCATCCACAGGTTTGGCCAAATGCGGCTCCCAGTGGCCGTGGTTCACTGCTCCAGGCCAATGGGAGCTGCTGGAAGTGGCGCGGGCTGAGGGACGTACTGGTCACTGCTTCCCGCAGCCCCCATTGGCCTGCAGCGGTGAACTGCGGCCAGTGGGAGCCGCGATCGGCCAAACCTGCAGATGCAGCAGGTAAACAAATCGGCCCGGCCTGCTAGGGGCTTTCCCTGCACAAGAGGCGGAACAAGTTTGGGAACCACTCGTCTAGAATATAAAAATTGAATTCTGCCAAGCCTTGGTATAGGGATTGTGGTGCAGGACTTGTTAGGCTGCCTTTTCATCACCAGAAGATCTTTCTACTCTGGAGTTAAAACCATGTGGTCAAATATGCCAGCTTTATGGTCACCTTGTGCTGGCAGTGTGGCACAAATTGGCCACAGCATATCTGATGAACTGGGCTTAATAATGCATATGCTTTTAAACTGAGAGTAAACATTTCAAAAGCACCTAAATGACTTTGGAGCCTTAGCTCTGTTAAGTCATTTAGGTGCCTTTGAAAATGTTCCCTTAAAGCCCAATTGTCTCGACACAACAAGATTTAAAGTAATTTTACCTGCTTAAAATGTAGAACTTGTTTGTGCAAATTGCTGTGTCTACCAAGATATCAGAATAGATTTTCTTTTCATTGTCGCTGTTGTCGTCATCATACCTCGGGCATGACAGTTACATGAAAGAGAGCAAGAAAACAGCTGCGAAGGGAGCAGTGCAAGACAGGTTGCAGTGTAGGATGCCTGGAATCAAACTTCAGAGTAACAGCCGTGTTAGTCTGTATTCGCAAAAAGAAAAGGAATACTTGTGGCACCTTAGAGACTAACCAATGAAAGTTGCAATATTACAACAAAAAAACTTCAAAACCAGACTCCAGCGAGAGACTGTTGAATTGGAATTCATTTGCAAATTGGATACAAATAACTTAGGCTTGAATAGAGACTGGGAGTGGCTAAGTCATTATGCAAGGTAACCTATTTCCCCTTGTTTTTTCCTACCCCCCCCCCAGACCTTCTTGTTAAACCCTGGATTTGTGCTGGAAATGGCCCACCTTGATTATCATACACATTGTAAGGAGAGTGATCACTTTAGATAAGCTATTACCAGCCAGAGAGTGGGGTGGGGGGAGAGAAAACCTTTTGTAGTGGTAAACACCCATTTTTTCATGCTTTGTGTGTATTAAAAGACCTTTTGTACTTTCCACAGTATGCATCCGATGAAGTGAGCTGTAGCTCACAAAAGCTTATGCTCAAATAAATTGGTTAGTCTCTAAGGTGCCACAAGTACTCCTTTTCTTTTTGGAATCAAACTGAAAAACAAAAAATTAAAAGGGAGGGAACGATCACCCAAAAATAATCCTATGACTGCAGCACTGTGCCTTAAGCTAATTTATGTGCACCCTGAAACATAAGTGCACACCATTAAGACAATCAGTCACCTTATCCTGGAATTCATCAACTCAGCAGTGGAATAGTCATACATATACCAAGCTGTTCAGCTACTATTAATCAAAGAGCTTTTAACTAATAACTTAAACTTTTAAACAACAGTTTGAGCTAATCACAGTAAATCGCCAAATTGCTACTGCATATCTTCTTTGTCAACAAACATACAGATAAACATGCTGCCCTCTGAAGAATGGTAGAGGGAGTAGCAAATTATGACATGAAAGGAGCAAATTCACATAATGGGGAAAGCAGCAAAAACTATTGCATTCTGCCAGAGGGTACCATGGAATCTTTTCAGTATGGTAGGGGTTCTGTGACTTTCGGAAGAGTAGAGCAAGGATATCAGAGGGGGAGGAACTGAGGTGAAACTCCTTGCTGTGGCACTCACACATTAGGCCTGAGTGGCTTAGTCATGGACTCAACTGTATCTCCCAGTATCTGTATGTTTAGCGGCAAACCCTTCCTGAGGGAGCCATGCTGCTGTGGAAGAGAGAAAGGCAGGGTAGCTGTGAAGAGATCCTTCATGGATGTGCCTGACCCCAGCAGGTGACTGAAGTCTAAGTGGCCATCAGTGGATTTACGGACAGAGACTCTACCCCAATCTACAAAGGTAGGAACAAGTCTTTATTCCTCAGTGGATCATGGGAGCAAACTCCAGAAAAATTCCTGAGGCCTAGTTCTTCCCTCACTTAGGCCTGGTCTACACTTGGGGGGGGGGGAGGAGGAAATCGATCTAAGTTACGCAACTTCAGCTACGTGAATAACATAGCTGAAGTCGACATACTTAGATCTACTTACCGTGGTGTCTTCACTGCAGTAAGTTGATGGCTGATGCTCTCCCGTTGACTCCGCCTGCACCTCTCGCCCTGATGGAGTACTGGAGTTGATGGGAAAGTAACTTCTGAAATGGCTGGAATAGTCTCCAAGGTCATTCCTGAAATGTGTGTCTGATATAATTTTTATTCAGCCCATTTAAAGATGGACTGCTAGTATAAGAAAACAGAATGGACTGCATCAGAAAGGAGAATCAATCATCTGCAATGGCTGTGTACTTTGACATATGGAGTTTTGGATTCATTTAAATTAATTGAAATTCTTATACTTTTAAAACAATTATTTATACATTTTATGATCAATGCCAATATACATGTATGGCTGCAATGGCCAACAAAAAACAAATCCACAACAAAATACAACTCAACTTTTTGATTTCACATAAAACCTCCTCACTTTAAGTTTTCCGAAGTTTAAATAGGGTTACTCTGCTAGAACCAGTGTGTACAGGCTGCACATAAATCACACGCAGAGATTGTTTTCTGCTTATCTTCTGCCTTAACATCTTGATTACCGATACATTATGAGATCAACAATTATTGCATTGTCTTTCAGAAGCAGACCAGAGACTGTAGCAGTGTGGCCTAGGGAGCAACGCAAGACCAAGACCCCGGGTGAAATACTAGCCAGAGTTTCGCCCTGTAATTTTTCTCTTCCCACCAAATTCCCATTTTTAAATAAATTTCACCCTTGTTGGAAGCCTGACAGTGAGGCCAAGAGCTGAGTGAGCATCAAGACCTTATTATCCCGAGAAAAGTTTGTCCTGTTAGTCAGGTTTCGTGCATATTGGGAGAATAGTACAGGAAATTTTCCAATGCTGCTGCCTGTGCTCTGTCTGTTCAGCTCTCATAAGCACTAAATTCAGTTAATAAATGAAGAAAATATATTTTTATAATTGCAGCAGGTGTGGAATAAGGAAACCTCTTTATTTATGTAAATAATTAAAAACAAATGTCAAGCATACCACATCCCTGCTCATTTAAATCATTTTGGTAATACATTAAATATAAAAGAAGGCTTCACTGAAGGTCTCTAAAGAGAAAAGGGCAACACCACTAAATAAAGAAAGATTATCATGCTGGGGAAAACTTGAAAGGAGATGGCATTTATACAAAATGCAATTTACTTTGACAGTAATTTTCTGTATTTCCCCTGCTATTATTGAAGATATATGTGTTTGAATAAGAGCTTTCTCCTTCTGTAGCCAGCTGCTCATTCCCTTTGGTCCTGCAGTGAAGTCACAGCTCTGTGTTAATGGCTTCACAGTTTGTTACCTGAGAAAAAATTATTATGATGTCACAAATTTGTCATTTTTGACTTCACTGCAGGGTCAAGCAGGAGAAGGAAATGGCTGTGAGGGAGAAAATCTATGCTTAAAAAGAATTTTTTTTTAATAATGAGCCAAAAGGGTAAGGAAAGCTATAAAGAATGCCTGAAAGGTACAAGAATTTATGTGAATGTTGGAGGTAGATTTTTAAACGTCCCTTCACAAGCCTCTTGTTATTAATGGTGCTGAGTATACTGTTTCCCTCCAAATCAGGGCCAGTCCTCCTCCTCTTCTGCCTCTTTATTCAAGCTGGTCAAACACTGCCAAAAACGTGTTTGTAAATATTTGTTCCAATTCTGAGAGCCCATGTTCTAACCTCCTTTTACTTGCTATCCACAAACAGCAGCACAAACAGAGTTTTGCTTCTGTGAATATTTGTAGAAGATTTCTTCTTCATATTAATATCTGGATTCATACATGAACAAGGGTATTTGGGTTTCAGAGTATGTGGTATTTAGCATTTGTTGTATTTCATGTGTTCTTTTTCTGCTCCAGCTATCTGAAAGATGCTGTTCCAGTGCTTTAAACAAAAAGCAATATTTTGTATCCATTTCCTCCAAACAGTAACCGTAATAGAACTTAGTACTTAACCAATGACTTACACATTCAGACACTTTACGCATGTTAACTAATCCAACACAAGACTCCTGTGATGTAGAGAACTAAGTACAGTAGTATTATTCAGAGTCACAAGCAGAACTGGAACTAGAATCCAAGTCTCCAGCATCCTGGTCTCAAGCTCTAATGACTAGATCAGTGGTTCTCAAACTTTGGTACTGGTGACCCCTTTCACATAGCAAGCTTCTGAGTGCGACCCCCCCTTATAAATTAAAAACACTTTTTTATATATTTAACACAATTATAAATGCTGGAGGTGAAGTGGGGTTTGGGGTAGAAGCTGGCAGTTTGCAACCCCCCATGTAATAACCTCGTGACCCCCTGAGGGTCCCAACTCCCAGTTTGAGAACCCCTGGACTAGATCATGATGCCTCTCTAATAAATGGATTGGGTGTCGCCTTGAGTTCCAGTTTTAGTTTGAATGTTAACTACAGGATTACTCACTGTCATCTTTCCTTATTCTTGACCTTCATTGGCCTCATCAACAGTTGGCAGACCCACCATGGATTGCCCTGTCCCCCAAACTTGGACTTTATCATGTGCTGCACTGGACTGGGTGCTCAGCAGATCCTGCTTTTTGTTCTACCTCCTCAACTTTAACTTCCAGTGGATTGCTGAGTTTCATCATATGTCACCATTTCTTGCACAATTTTTCAGAAACCCAGCTTTCAGTTAGGGCGAGTATCAGATGGTGGGCTCTTCAGCCATCCCTTCCAGTGACTCCACTTACACCATAAATAGAAACTGGTCTTAGGTTTTATATCAATAGAATTGTCAATGTGTGCTATTCACTATCACAGATTAAGAAGAATTTATTTCAGCATGAGTGATAATTCACTAATTTATCAAGAGAGGTATAGGAGAGGAATAGTACAGGTTCTAATACAAGAAAATCTAGAATTTCCATGCAAAGTTGCATTTAATTCCTTACCCGGGTTGCACATGTGGGGTTAACTGATATTGTGGGGAAAAGCATATTGAAAATCACAATTCTAATTGTTTTCTGGTTTGTAGTCATTGGAATTCTTGAACTGGTTTCAAATATACAGTCTTAAAAGCTAAAAGTGGTGATCCCATTAATTTCACAACCTTTGAATTCCATATACCCCCAACAGTGATGATTAGTCTTTACACTGAAAAATCACCAGCATAAGATGTAATGTGATCATTACAAAGTCTCATTTTATCCACAAACTGAACCTAGCACAGGCAAGTGATTAGCAAACCATCCCCAGAGATGATAGTCCCCTAACATCAGGGGTGAAGATATTAGAACGGTCACTAGTGCAATCTTCTTTATGTTGACCTTCCAATGACCTCCATGTTGTCCAACAGGAATCATCCTCCAGGGACAAATTATTAATTAATTTCTATATAGCCTTGATCCTAGGCCTCTCCTAAGTAGAGAGAGAGAGAGAGAATTATGTATTAGTTGGAAGATATACATTATTGTCCATTGGGGCTTTAAACTGAAACTATCAAATTCATTCAGTGGGAATTCAAAGCTGTGAAAAAGAAAACTTATTATCTTGGTCACATGAGTCCATATACATCAGGCTGACAATAAAAATAGTGTGATATGCTAGTTAGAAAAAAACAAACAAACAGGTGTTGTGGGCCAGATTGCCGCTTCCCATGGATAAACCTGACCCTGGCAGAAGAAAATTTCACCAGGTCCTTCTCACTACCAGGGCTACACTACTGCTGCCTGTCGATCTAAGCTACGCAATTTGAGTTACATTAGTAGCATAACTCAAGTCAACATAGCTTAGATTTACTTACCACAGGGTCCTCACTACGCTATGTTGATGGTGCTCTCCCGCTGACATTGCTTCCGCCTCTCATTGAGGTGGAGTTCAGAAATCAATGGGAGAGTGCTATCCCTCAACTGAGCACGTTTTCACTAGACCTGCTAAATCAATGCCATTGCACAGATTGCAGCAGTGCCAATTTAGCTCCATAGTGACGACAAGCTCAGTTTGCACCAGATTGTTCTGTAGTTGTCCTTCACTTCACTCTCCCCTCTTTTCCTCCATGTTTCAAGCAGTAGGGTTGACCAGCTCCCAGAACCCATGGATTCTCAGAGATCTACTGGACGCATTGCTCATCAGATGTGCTGCAACAATTTTTATAGTGCAGGTGCTGATGATGGAAACCATGAATTTGGTATTTTTACTTCAAGGCAGGAGGTGGGGCAGAACCCTTACCACCCTTACTTCCAGCAACGCTGTTGTTCATCTGTGTACAGAGCCCAAGCCTCTGCACTGGCTGCGGCACACCCTGCTTCCCCATTCCACCCCCCTATCAAGGCAGTTCTGATGGAACTAAACATACCGCCAGGGACTCTCCTGACCACTGCCTATGGAGGTTCCTTGTTTTTTCACAATGATCATTTGCAAGATGTATAGACTCTGGCATATAGCACTTCTGCAAGAATGGTCACAGCAGTTTTACTGACACTCAGGATCTGCATGTGTAATGTTACCAGGCAGAAAGAGGAACTTGTCCATCTCTGTGTGTTCTAGTGTTTGTTACTGGTTGCACAGCTTTACAGATGATTTCCCTTACTGGCAATACTTTTTATTTGAAATCTCAAAAATCTACAGTTCTCAATCCCTAACACACTTGACTTTCTTGCTTTACTCATCTACTCTCATACTAATTTTACCCTGTAAGGGCATAAGTATAAGGTGCAGCATGTTTCCCCGCAGCATAATGACAAAGCTGTCAAATATCAGGAGAGCTTGTTTGTCTCAGAACAAGAAATTACACATAATAAAATTCCAATCACAGAAGGCTGTTGCCAAGAAACCATTTTCTTTAACTATCTAGTCCATTTCCTGCACAATGTACTAGATTGTTTCTGGAATTGTTTCTAGCACTTCTCCTTCATAGCACTCTTGTGGGAAAGTCACCACAAGGATGGTGGAGAGTGGCAGACAGCTGGTGAGGCTAAGTCCTATCTCTCGTCTCTCTACAATGACAGCAGAGCTGGCTAGCTATGGGGAGGGGACCAAGCTTCACTATCTTGATGGATGATAGAGCATATGTATCCTTTTCACATGCCAGGGAGGTTCTGTTTGGAGAAACAGCTAAAAATCTAGGTATTTACCTCTATTATCTAAAGCTCTTATATGTGCAAAATGGGGCTAGAAATCTTGTCATATGGACCCATCTGGAGATAAGTAGCACTGTTGGTGCACTGGAAAGGGAACCCTGTGAGAAGAACCATCCTTTGGGACCTCCAATCCTGAGCATGACTAAAACCACAGACACTTGCAAAATGTAAAACTACTTCATAAAACCGTTTGATCAAACTTTCTGGAACTCTAAAAATGTTTTGGTAAAGCTCTTGAACTGGTTCTTATTTTATGCAGACAAGTTGTTCCATCATTTGCTGACAATGGGAGACAGAGATTTGCAATTCAAATTAACAGGTTCTCCAGGTTCATAGTACAGATGATAAACCTTTCATTTGAAGCAGCTCTCTACATGAATGTAGTCATTAAGCGAGTGTTCATATTCAACCACACTGAAACCGAAAGAGATTACTTGAATAGCAAGTGCCTTGTGGCCATGGCCTTGTTAAGTTCTCTACAGCTACATTCCTCCACCTGCTCCTTGACTTCCACCTCTCCTCTTTGGTGGCATTAACCCATCAACCACTTCTTCCCTCATGCAGAGAGCCCCACTGGGTACCTTACCCTGTCCATGATTGCTCAGTAGCTCACAGTATTCATAGTCACATACATTTTTTTAAATGAATAGGCACATTTAGTATTTTGTTGAATCACAAAAACAGATGTATCCCACCCCTAACTGGCAGTGAAAGAAAGTCATCAGCATTTGAAAATTATTTGGTGGCCTATGTGAAATGAGTTGATGGTCTCAATCCAGTTCCCAGGGAGCAAGTAACCACATCACAAAAAACACCATCCCAGTTTGCACCCTTGTCAGCAGTCTCTGCAGAGAGGCTAGGGATTGAGGGCTTGTTCTTTCAAAGTGCTGAGCACCTTCTGAACTCAGTGGGAGTTCTGCATGCTCCTTAAATTGCTATGAAGAATGAACTCCTAGAAAAAGATTATTCAGGTCAGGGCTGAAGCATAGTGTTGAAGTGGGGAAGAGGAGCTCCACGAAGCTGTGCCTGTTCTGTGAATATAGTGAGAACTTCAACCTCCAGTTTTGTTATTTTGACACCTTTCACTGGCGTCAATATCAGCTTTACAATATTCAGGGGACTTTTTTACATTACAGTTTAGCGGCAAGACTTAACACTGCACTGTTTCTAAAATGCGCTGTTGACAGAGCCCAGGTAAGCCTGAAAGCACAAATGTGGGTCAGAAAATGTCATAATGTAATCTAAAACATCTTTGCCACTAAAAATAAAGCCCCGTTAGCTTATGGTTGGTGAAGTAAAATGAGGTGCATGCAAAGTATAAATTATGGCTGTCAAAGCATTACAAAACAAAAGACTCATAATTATGTGCATAAATGTTATTCCAATTTTGCTGATGAAAGGTGTGTGGGTATTATTAATTAATGTCATGGGCTGCCTGTAAAGAGTAAGCCTGGCTACCAGAACACCCGTTGACCTTGTGGAGCTCCAGGATCACTGCAGATGAGAATTGTCTCATCACATAGCAAAGTGTTCATGTATAGCATCATGTTTCTGATGAGTATGAAAGGCAGAGGGGTCGTTTCTTCCAGTGATTTCCCAAAAGATTAGAGAAGAGTGGAGCGGGGAGGGGGCGCAATTTAAACAGCTAGCTGCTGACACGTTGGTTTATGCCATAATTATCATAATAAATTATTCGCACCTGAATAGTCTGCTCGGTATTCCATGTATGAAAAGGTTCCTTTATTGTTGGGATTGAATATTGGAACTATTTAGAGTATAATTTAAGTGCGATCTCTCGTCTACTTCTTCACAGGACGGAGCCCTTTGGGAATAAAATACTTACTGGGTGTTCTTTACATGGCAAAGCCTGGCTGTCCGGGGTACAGCCCCAGGAATCAGATTGCGTGCTTGGGGGATCCGTGGCGGGGAAGGAAAAGTCGCCTTCCCGCAAGCTGCAGACCAGTCTCATAGCAGTGGCTGGGGTTGGTGCCCTCGCGGCGCTGCATATCTGCCGCAGGCAGTGGCCACTGGGTAGGACGGGATTCAAAGCGGGTCAGGGCGCAGCGAGGATATTTAGTTGGGCTCCAGGATCGCTCAGGCGGCCGGCTCAGGTGTCAGCAGGCTGCAGGGCATTTCTCTGCAGTTGCACCTACTGGCCACGTGGGGCGCATGTGGCACCCGCCGAGCAAGCCGCCAGTCTGACTCCCCCGGCAGCTGGCTCACAGCCCGGAGGGAGCCCCTGGAACGCGAGGCGGCGGCGGCTTGCGAGGACTCCAGCTCCGGCCCCAGGTTCCTTCAACCTCCAGCGACCTACCCTAGGCTTCACCAGCACAAACACCTCCCCCACAGCCAGGCAGCCAACGCCCTCCACGCTTGCCAGCCAAGCATGGTCGTGCCCGTCCAAGAGCCCCGGCCAACCGACATCCAGTGCCCTCCCCACCCACTTCACTGGCCCCAGGCAGCCCGCAGCTTCGCCTCACACCCGCGCGCTCTTCCCCAGCCCCACGGGTTTGTGCCGCTGCCTGAGGCTTATGGGGCTCTGCGATATTCCAAAGAGCAGGTGAACTAATTGGCATGCAGCCTCACAGAGGGAGCTGTACACCGGGCAGCTGTGTTGGCATGGGCTGGGCTCCTCAAATCCCCTTCCCCCACAGCGCAGCTGCGGGGCTTCCCGAGGCGAGGAAATAGCATTAGTAAGATAAGCAAGTAAAGAAAAATGACTGGATTCAGCTAGGTGGGGTTTTTTGGGGTTTTTTTATTTAAACAAAGCAAAATATTTAAGGTCAGTGTGAGATGACTTATGAAACATACAAAAATTCTTTAGTGGCTTCTTGTTTGCTAAATAATTAACCCTGCAGAGCCACAAATAAGGATCCTAGAAATGTTGCATTTATCAATTAGCTCAGAAGAAACTTTTCTGGGGTAGCTTACTCTCTTAGACCCATTACTGTTTAGGAATGAGAATTTCTAAATAGCAAATATTAACTGTTTTGCAATTAATATAATTTTTAATTCCTGATGTAGGTGACCTAAAAGATTACTTATTTATATTTCTGAGAATTCTCTGTGTGGGATCCTAAAGTAGCCTTCATGATTGTGAAAGCAACCGAGGGTCAGAAAACGGAGAATATTCCCTGCTCATGGGGGGGTACTACCTCCTTAATAACTGCTTTGAAATTCTGGTTCTGACACTCCCTTTCCTATCTATAGGGCCCAGGAGAAATATGATGCCATAGTAACATCATACTGTGTTCCCTAATGTCTACATAAGGGCAGGGCTTTTCCTAGCTGACTAACAAAAATTTTAAACCAACTGTTCGTGGATCAAAGAAATCTCTCAGGTTTTCAGCCTGGGTGGAGACCGCAGTGTCCTATACTGAGTCAAAGGCTCAACTTTTTCTGCCCTCCCTATTCTGTCAAAGAAACCTACTTAGATAAGGCATGCCATGTCCTTCCAATGGTGAAGGGGAAGGCATATCTATCAGACTTCGGTTCCTGGGGCAAGATCTCTTCTCCCACCATCTCCTCAGCAATTTATACTGAAAGAAGCACAAATCCAGGAAAGAAAGAAAAAGAAAAACTAAACCTCTAATTCAGCCCATTGGTTGGCCTGGGACACATTCATCTTCTCAGGATCAGGGCCTGGACTTGGAAGTTTGTTGCAGTATTATTTTAGGAAAGGCCACAATCTACCTTTCCAGATGCATTCATACCTAATATTGTATCCTCTGGCTCCCTTAAGTTCTTTTCTGAACTTAATGCTGATGATGGAGAAATTGGATTTGGACACTTCAATTTACAGTTTCTTTAGCTTTTGTTAATAATAACATTTGGTGTGTGAAAGGCAAAATACACCTTTATTAACTGCGGCATATAATGTAGTGTTGTGTAATATAAAATATATAAAAAGAAAAAAGCTTATAAATAGCCTGAATATAAAGTGTTACTATGGTGAAAGTTGTCCCTCCCATCGTAAAATTAAAAAAAAAGTAAAAAAAAAAGTTTAAATGATTTATTTCTGCCACAGTTGACGTGAACATTTAAACCAAACCAAACTAAACCCTTCCCCTCTGTTTCAAGATTATCTCAGACTTATGCAATGCAAACTATTCATATATTTTATACAATAACTAATTTGTATTCAATTTTAATTTATGGTCCCAATCCTGTAGTCTGATCCCCGCAAGCATGGAGTTTCCACTGATTTTGACATGGCTCTAAACAGGTCCAAGTTCCCTTTGTGCACATCAATTGCCAAATTGAATCCTCTGGCCCCAGACCAGCAACTCTCCTATCCACCACTAACCCATCTGCACCCACGTGGAGTAGCTTGCAGGATTGGGGCTTATATTTACCCCAAAGGTCTTTCATTTCAGATTGTGTGTGTGTGTGTGTGTGTGTATATATATATATATGAAACCCATTTACACCTGTTCCCAAGTCTTTTACATTCTGGAATATATTCATCCCACCAATACTACTGCAAATCTTTTGTTTTTCAGATGCCTTGTTTTGCAAAACCTCAAAGTTTTGGAGGGAAAGAGGTAAGCAAGTTTGCTTTTGTTGTTTTCCCAGCATTTAGTATTGGTATATGTATGAATATCACATATATAAATATATACATGCTGTCACTCGCATGCCTCATGGGAACAAATGAGATCCTGCCAGTCATAAAGTTATCTTGGTGAGCTAAATTTTAATTAAATGCTGGAAAAGGAATAGATATGAAATCACTAAACATGAAAGCACTCTCCTTTTGAAATAGTCATATGTGGAAACTGCTTCATTCAGAATAGTGTCTTGCAAGTGTCAGCTATATAGCAGGATAAGGGAATTTAAGGGATAGGCAAAAATAAAGGAATAGATATTGAAATTTATACCACCATATTAGTTTCATTCAGCAACAGTATATACTCTAGAAGTGATCAGCATGTACATCTCCTTCAATTACATGGTGAGTATTCTATACATTCATAAGAGAAAACGGCAATAGAAAAGAATGTTAAATTCACTTTAGAAATTATACACTCAACCTATCTATAGACTTGTGATATTTTTGGAACATTGTAATGGAAATTATTTTGAACATGTACAATGCACCTAGAAATATTGCTTAGGAACAGTTTCCTGCTTATGACCCTCTGCTGGTGAGGCATTATTTTAGTTAATAATTTCTGCTTGCAAGTAAAATTGGCATTAATTTTAATATACCAATAAGCAAAAGATAATTTTCTTCCAATTTTAGTATTGGCATTACTTTTCCTATGTAATTCTTATATCTGCAAGAGTCTAAGTTTGGCATGCTCCAGATTTGAGCCTAAGAACTATCTGTTTGGTCATGGCTTTGTTTGTCTTACTAGTACATCAGTTTAATAGCCAAGGCTGGCCTTAGGAAAGAATGAAAACTTGTATTTTGGAACCCCAGGCCCCCGTTGCCTCCCTGGGCTCCCCCCACCACCACTTTGCCCCGAGCTCCCTTCTGTGGCCTTGCACCCCAGGTCTGCCCTGCTTCTTGACCATGACTCCCCCTCCCTCCCCAACCACGGTACCCTGCGTGGTCACCCACGTTGCCCACCTGTAAGGCCAGCCCTGTTAATAGCTACTAAGTCTTTATTTTGAATGCTTTTGTTTCATTGGTGTTATTAAAGCTATAGTTTAAAGAGCTTGTTTCATTGTTAATGACTGCTTTTAATGATATAAATAAGCCATGTGCCCACGGGATGGGGCACTATTATACAGGTCTGAAATAACAGAATGAGGCTGTCATCAAGCAGTTCTGCTTGACATACTTTAATCCTTAGATTTAAAACAGTTTTTCTTCAAAACACTCACTAGCATGATTTTGGATTAAATCAAACTTGCTTTCAGTAGAACATAAAACTTCATAATTCAAATTAGTGAAATCTCTATATCTGGTGAAATGTTCTGGCTGCCATGCTTGTGGATGAAGTCTGTTTTCTGCAAAAATATGGAATTTCCAGCTGCGCAGTTCCAGTTGTTTCCATGGTTTTTTACCCAGAGTTTCAGTTTTCATGTCTTCTTTAGGGGAAGCTGCCTTTAATATTGTAATTCACTGAATAATGTGTGTGTGTGTGTTGAAATTCCCTCCAGTGGATAGGACCAAAACTGCTCAATTATGTGATAGGCCCTGTGAAGCTAGGGGCCTGTGCTGCTGGAGCAGGAGGATCTCCATTCTAATGCCATTGTCCCTGGGAAATTCCAAAATGGCCACACTGTATAGATTTCAGAGTAGCAGCCGTGTTAGTCTGTATCCGCAAAAAGAAAAGGAGTACTTGTGGCACCTTAGAGACTAACAAATTTATTTGAGCATAAGCTTTCGTGAGCTACAGCTGTAGTCTCTAAAGTGCCATACTGTATAGAGTGAGCCATGACGACCTACTTGGCCACTTATTTCTTACACTGTCCTCCTCCTTTTTTAGATTTAGTAAATTATTCTCCTTTTCTGTTCTGGCCTCAATACAGGTAACTCTCAAACTTTCCTGCAACTTTCAACAGTCATACAGCTTCTATTTGCCTTGCATTACTAATAATCACTCCAATGAGGCTGCAGCTAATTTCTAGCGATACTTTGACATGAAGATAAATGGTCTGACTTCTGAGTATTTTATGGAAAGTACAAAATTAATTACTACAATATTGAAAATCCTTTTATACCGAACTAAAGGAAGTCTCATTTGATCCTTTTATCATCTAGAATATGCAAATAGCTGCATTAAATACAGTCGCAATCACTTTTGTTCTCATGGGTCTGTATTCTTATATTTTATTGCAACAAGAAATATAGCATTGCCATCTAAAGAACAGGGACTAGTAATTCACAAAAGTCTACTTTTCTTTAGCACCCCCCTTTATGTACGCAACAGCTTTCTTTCTCCTGTGAGGCTGTTATATCTGTGTGTCAGTACTTAGTAATATAACGCCACTCAGCTGCAGTATAATTGCTCATAAGATGCAATGAAGAGTTCTTGCTGAAGAGAGGTTTTATTTATTGACTTATTTGAGGAGATTACAACTGAATAAGACAAGAGCCATGCAGACTAATAGGTCAAAATAAAAGAAGGGAGAAATTGTTTACTTAACATTAGTATAAGTATAAAGTAAGAATTGAAAATAAAATAATTTGGATTTTAGTACTCATGCAACTATTAAAGATCAACATACTAAAATTGAAAAATGTATTTAGAAGAATCATTGAGAACTGAGAGTGGGTCCTGATCATTCTTACAGTGTAATGCAAACCCACTGACAAAGCCCTCATTAAGTATATTGTAAAATAAAAATGGTGAATACCTCGTTAATAGCACATCAGTAATGTTTATCCATTTCGGGTGTAGGAAGCTTGGGAAAGAGGTTACTGCAGTTATTCATCGAGCGCACAGTAATAATATGAGGTATACCAAACTTTATACTAAAAATTGTAGACAGAATTAGTAGTGGCCAAGTCCCTCTCTGTTTCAACTCAATATGAATTTAGTCAACAGGGGCAGGCAGACCTGCACTAGGCAGCTTGCCAGGAGACAAGGTAATTGCCTGATGGGTTGGTCCAGCTGGCTGGAGTGCAGTTGCACTCCCAGCCCAACATGTTCACACTGAATGAAGTGGTTGCCTCCGGCTGCTGCTGCTGCTCACAAGTTCTGACTGAGGGCACTCTTCAATAGTACTAACTAATGGCCATCACCCTACATTGCATCCCAGACCTCTCAGCCAACCATGGCAGCCCTGCACTGCTGTTAGCAGTGTCCCTTCTCCAGGAGTTAACAGAAGTTGAGAATGAGAGAGTGCAACTCCCTCTCACCTGAGGTAAAAGCAGAGGGAAGATACCTCTGATCTCTGTGGCTTTAGAAGAGCTCACCTCCCCGACAGCTCTCCTTTTTTTTTTTTTTTTTTTTTTTTTTTACATCTTCAGTGGGTGGGGAAATGAGGATTCATTAGGGGGGAGATCCTGGAGTAGGGGCAGCAGAAGGTGTTTGCCTGGAGACTTTATGGACCAGCGACATCAATGTAACAACACCAGGGACTAAAAGTCCAGTGTAGACAAAGACCAAAATTCCAAAGCTAAACTGAACCCTTATGCTCTGCAAATGTATAAAAATAAGGGAACTTTAAATGTCCTGATGCAATATAAACTGTATTCTCCAAGATTAAAAGATTTGTTTAAACAACTATATGCCTTTTTAGAAAACAATGAATACAGAACCATGCAAAACAAGCGCATGCAAAGTTTACATTTTGAAAGCCTCCTGCCATGAGTGTGTGCTCTATTAGCTTGTACAGGAATCATGCCATAGAGGAGTTTATCTTGACCTTTGTCCTTCTTGATAGTTTATTCATCAAGATGCTGATTGTTTCCTACAATTCAGCTTTAAGATGGCTTGTAGTAGTCATTAAGAGTCATGTCTCGAGCATTCAGAAATATGGATGTCATGATCTTCCTTGGCTAACTGCACAATAGGCTGAGTCTTGAAGAAATCTTATGCTGTTCACTTGTTCTGTGTTGTAGTGTCAGGAACCTGGTGATTAATCCATTTTTCATCCACTGCTACTATAACCAATACAATTTGCTTCTCATAACTGTAATCTGTTCTGTTTTCGTCCTGCACTTTGTCAATTAAACCACCCATGTGGATACCTTTTTCAGGCAATTCTTTTTCTACTGAGCCATGCCTAGTACCACATATGCTAATTCTACTGATCCCTTTCCCAATATAAAATATTCAATGATGCTGTACTCTGTGTTAATGATGATTACTAGAGATCAGAACTAGCGGCATCCAGAAGTGACACATTCATACTCAAATTCAGTGACCTCCTCACTCCCTGTCAGAAGATATGAAGGAACAGATTCATCAAGAACAGTGGCCATATGTTTACAGATGTTTCTTGGTAATCATGCTTCCACAGTCAGAAATGTGCTGATAAATTGATGCTTGATTTTTTTTTTGTTAATTTCCATAGCACAAAACATACTTATGATAAATCTTTAGCAAATAACTGTGGTTCTCTCAAACCATCTAAGTCAAAGGGAGGACACAGGAGCCATATGCAACTATCATTTTGAGAATGTATTCATGGTACATTGGAAAATATTGTGACCAAAAAGAGTATTAAATTATCTGAGAAATGCAGAGGAGATAATGAAGAATATTGGATACACAACACATCAGAAAAGGACTTACCAGCTTCTCACGATTAAACATGAGGAGGCTAACAACAGGGTATTTTCAATACAAGATCCCTTGACTCAGGGACCTGCATGCTTGCCATTCACCTGGATTTTCAACTTTCAAGTCATGCTGCAGAGCTTATCTATTCTCACAGGCTTCTCCAAAGGGGTAGGGTAAATGAATTAATAAGAAGGACTTCATTTTAGTGGGTTTAGAGAGTCTTTATTGTGGATGAAAATACTACTGTATTTCTTCATATTTGTTTTTCATCATAATCTCTCTACATATACAGTAGATGGGTGCAGTCAAACAGTGCACTTACGTATATGCTTAACTCTCAGCACTTGTTTAGTCCCATTAAAGCTACTTGTCTGCGTAAAGTTAAGAAATTCCTTAAATGCTTTGCCATATTGAAGTCTGAGAGAGACAAGAAAAGGTGTCCAGGAGATTCAGAATGATGGGTGGTTAACTCATATTTTATAGAAAATAACCTTTTTTTATCACCTCAGGTTTGTAAATAATTAAAAATAACTAGAGGATCCCACATTCATATGGAAATATTGTATGTGGATCTAAAATTAGGAGTTTCACTTGTAATGAGTGACAGTTGAGTAGGATGACCAGGCAATGTGGCTTTCAGGAATGCATCCTAATTTGAAGTGGCTGCCACAATGTCCCAGCAGATTATGTCAAATGAGGATTTTTGTCCCAGTTTTAGTATGACTGCTTGGCTGGCCCAGCCTGCCACTGACTGGCTGTCCTGTTTCCCTCTCTTTCCCCTTCCAGTGGATCTGCCTTTCATCTCTTCCTTTATTTATAGGAGCTCAATGGGAGTCAGGTGCCTAGAAACATTTGAGGATCTGGGCTGCAGGCCCCAGATGCCTCTGTGCTTCTCCCAAACATTCAGTTAGCCATGATCTCTGATGAACTGAGTGTGCAGGTGGAAGGGTGTATTTTAAATCTGAAAATACCCAGATGGTAAGAGACTGTCCCACAGCAAGGAACATCTGTAGCAATGAAATCAGTGTCACTATTGATGGATTTTAAAAGGGAATTGAGGGAGAGAGGAATAGAGGAATATTGGCTCAGCTGGAAAGAAAGGCCCAATTATTCAAAGAGCCTTCTAATTGTGCTGCTGGAAGTTGTGAGGTGCACAGTGCTCTGAATATGCTACACATGCAAAATGTTCAGGTACACAAATAGGTAGCCCTGCTGAAAATCAAACTCCTGAGCTATCAAAGTATTGCATCAAAAGCTATATTAGCTAGGGGCCCAAACAACAGGTGGTTTGCACAGCTTAAGGATCACCCTTTTAATCTACTTAAAGAATGAAACAAAAAAGCTAGAAAGGACTCTTACAGATTTAAGATCTCAAGGTTCATCAGCTGAGATGCGATTATAAGAGAGCTAATCAGTTTAACCACAAAGTAGCTGATACTATATTTTCTTTGGAAAGCTACTCAACTAACTCTCGTAGTCTCTCTCTTTCTATTCCCCATCCTTCTCCCCCCACGTACAAACACTGTAGCCAGAAGAGTTCATTTTAACTGGAGGAGAGGAGGTATATTTAGAATGTTTCCTACATCCTGACCATATGTCAATTTAATACCATAATAACCTTAAAAATCTGAAGTAAGAGCTCTCTGAGAATTCATCATCATTCTCATTTGCATTTATGCTCATCTTACTGCTCTGTTCAGTTTCAAATGAAAAATATTTCCAGAGCAGGCAGTGCCATGGAAGCTGCTGAAATTGGCTCCACACCTGGTTGTTAATTCAGTCAGAAATCAGCCAGCCTATGCAAGATGTGTATAGTGTCTATACTGTGCCAAGCCAAGGGAGTGCGAATATGTTCTCCTCCCATGGCCTACAGTCCAGAATTCCCCAGAAGCTTTGATCTCCTGCCAGAGAGAGGGGTAGCTCTTCTTCATAAGCCTGGATGGACTCATTTAAACAAAAACTTGAAAAAGTCAAAGCAAACTAAAGCTGTGGAACGCTATTAGCTAAAATGATTGTCTATAGAATTTTATTTTATTGGTCTTATTCAGAGTGATTTTCAGTAATGGTGAAAAGATAATACTTGATTGTCTGGAAGGTGTCTATGGCAAGTGCAAAAATGGTAGAAGCTTCCCTTGTAAAGCTATCCGTGTCCCCTACCTGTCCTACTTGTGCCTCACTCCTGAACTGGAGGGGTCAAGTCTAAGGGCAAGAGGATAGTTCAGTCATCACTCCCATTCAATCCTTTTCCTTTCTTCTGAGACTAGCAGGGGTGCTGGTGCCAATAATGGTAGCTGGTTTTATCAGCTGGGCACCCATCAACGAGGAACCTATTCATTTCACATACAGGTCAGCAATCAGCTATCACATAGTACTAATTTTCTATCACTACTCAGATGGGAAGGCTTCCAACCTGCCACTTAAAAGTTAAAAGCTCCCTTAGCAATTGCTTGAGCAGTCCATTCCTCCTGTTTTAAAATATTTTTATACTTTAAAGCCTGTTGCCCCTTTAAAGTTTTTACCTGAACAATGAATGACGTGAGGCTCCCTGGTATCATGTAGAAAATCATTTAGTGTTCAAAATGTGTGCATGAAGTACTAAGTCCCTTGCAAAATAGTCCTCATCTGTAATTTTGATAAGAATTGGATTAGGCAGTTCAATGTATACATAAACTCACTAGGCCAAATTCAGAGTTGACATGAGGGTAATGTAATTTAACACTAAGATCCTCACACTTAGACCCTGATAGAACTGTTCACAGTGTGTCCATTTACTCACAGGTCGGAAGTCTAAACTGGTTTAATTTCTATACTAAGGCACTGGAAGCTGTAAGGTAAAGTAGGTGAGCTCATTTTCACTTAATCGTGGATTCACAAATTTTAAATCCCAAAGGGACCATTAGATTATCTAGTCTGACCTCCTGTATAACACAAGCCATAGAATGTCAGTGTTACTCCTGTGTTGAGCCCAGTAACATGTATTTACCTAAAACATATCTTCCAGGTAGGCAGCCAGTTCAAAAAGACTTCAAGAGATGAAGAATCCACCACTTCCCTGTGTAGTTTGTTCCAATGGCTAAACACACCCACCATTCAAATAGTGATGCCTTATTTTTCATTTGAATTTGTCTGGCTTTCACTTCCACCCACTGATTCTTGTTATACCTTTCTTTGGTTGGTTAAAGAGTCCTTTACTGGTACTTTCTCTTCCTAAAGGCACTTACACACCATAATCAAATACCTAATTCTCACACCTTCCTATTAACTGCTTTTTGATGTACTTTTCTTTTGTGGTCTTTCTATACCAATATAAACTCAGTGAGCTAAATTCAGAGGGAATATGTAAGAAGGCAGTGTCAGTTACAGGATACATTGATAAGTGACTGTGAGTCTAAGTAAATGGGGCCTAAAGGGAACCTTAAATTGATGTAACACACACATTGGGGTAGGCGAGGGCAAAAAATGGTATAAACTATACCAGCTTAGATTTCCTCAACATATTGTCTTCACTTACCTCTGAATTTGGTTCATTGTTTGCAACTGGGAATGGATTCCTTTGTTTATTTCTTTCCAGCAGACATCACTGTTTGGTTAACTGTGCAAATTACCTTAACGCAAGTGCAAAGTGAATGTAAAAACACTACCAAATCAGAATGGCAGCAGTTTACATCCGCTGTGCATTGGTATAAATGACTAAGGTTCAGGGCAGTGGAGAATCAGGAGCATTTTCATCAGAATTTGTATATGTGTTTGTGGAGGATTAGGGGAATAGTTGATGGAGACTTCCAGTCAAACTATTAGAAGGTGACCTTTGTTTGAAGCAGCTCTGTAAATCAAATACAGAAAGAACTATTTTAAAAGATAGCATTTGCCGGCAGTTACCATCATTCTTTTTTGAGAAAAGAGTAGGATGCTGTAAATATACCACTGCAATTATACTAGTTCATAGCCTACCGAATCAAGAAAAGTTAAGTCAGCTCCTCAGGTTCATGGTTTCACCCTTCATATCCCTTGATCTAGCTCCACCTGCTATGCACTTCTGAGAACAGCTTGTCACTCTCAGTAATGTCTCTGTCTGAATTGTCTTATGGATTCTTAAACTTGTCCTACTATTTATAAGGTGATTTACAACCAATATTTCATTGGCCTCAATTCAGGAAAGTACTTAAGCATGTGCTGAACGAGACCCTTGTTCAGGAAAACAATTCAACATGTGCTATTGATTTCAATGGGACATAAGCATGTGCTTAAGTGTCTTCCTGAATAGGGATGCTTTCATGAGTTAGGGCCTGAGTGAAGGTTCATAACATATGTCTCTGCCAATCGTATGTCTCTAATGTGCTCATACTTCTCTATAGCTGAGGACAAACCTGACATTCATGCAGGGTACAGACCACTCAACTTGTGATCTCAAAGCAATTTTATTGAATTGAAAACACTTTCAACATCAAGCCCTCCTCCTAAGGTCACTGGGAAATGAGAAGGCACTCAAGGGATGGAGCAGTGCAGACCCTGTTATTTAAGGGCAGAGATTTTGTATTTTCACCATCTGTTTCCATGTTTCACTTTAACGTCAGTCAATAACACCCCTTTGAAATGACAAAAATCTTTACTTTGCTCTCTACTGCACTCTTCCTGATGGATAATAATTCTAAGAAATTAAAGTTATAAAAAAAATCTTTTCATCCATTTCAATAGCCTTTCCAAACTCCTATTGACTTTGATGGTGGTTCACTGCATGGAGAAAATGCAGAATCCAGCCCTAAACAGGTAGCCAGAATCATCTTAAAATTACAATTATTTTTCTCTGGGTTGTATAAAAATAAGACATAAGATAAGCTGTATCCATAGCCCTTATTGGAAAACAAAATCAATGCCTATCTAAAAATGTACAACATTATAGAAATTGCTAGAAGTGAACCAAAATCCAAATCCTAAACTACCTCTCCTTAATATACACTGTTCTGTAGATTCCCTGCCTGTCAAGTTGGGAAACATTTCAGATACGGATGCAGCCAGTGCATATGTTGGCTTTCTAAAGAAAGCCTGTCAGTCCCACATTTAAGGGTCTGTTTTCCAAGTCTACCTTCACAGACTAACCACTCTTTGCTCTCTGCAGTACAGTTAGCAACTGAGGTCCCAATATTCACCTGTAGCTGAAGAGTACACAGTGCAACTCAGGAGCGGGACACTGAAGGTAGTTTTAAGCCACTTTTGCACTATGCTGATCCTGAGCTGCCTAATACTGGGCAGTCCCTTGCTGTAAATTAGTTACCATGGGTGAAATCCTGACCTCATTGAAGTCAATGGAATATTTGCCACTGATTTTAGTAGGGCCAGGATTTTACCCCATAAATCTAGATACCCAAAACTGAATTTCATAATTGCCAATCTGAAAAGCCCAATTTAGATTCAGGGGCACTATCTAATGTATCAACATTCCGGTCTTGTGTAAATGACCTTATCATAGAAGTCTAAAGTTGCACCTCCACACGTGTTACCATATGTGGGCTAGGGCTACCTCCAGTGATGTTACAGGGCTCATATCCACATGCTTGGAGATAGAGAGAGAGATGGGGTGTATGTTCCTTGAATGACTAACATTAGGAGCTGAGGTGTAATCCTGGCTCCATTGAAGTGAATGGGTATTTTGCTGTTGACTTCAGTGAAGCCAGAATTTCACCCCACATCTTCAACTGGAGTAAAGCAGTATAGCTCCACTGACATTACTGGAAAGCTGCTGATTTATACCAGCTGATTTACACCAGCTCAGGATCTGGCCTAACCTTTCATCTTTGCCCTCATTTTTCTGGAGATGTGGGCATTACAAAAATATCTGTACTAATTACACTCTACTTTTGTCTTTATCATGCACTGTTGAGTTGTTGGTAACTCATGTGAGCTGATTACTGACACTGCCAACCCTTGGGTCCTGTAAAGGATCACACTTTTTTTTAATGAACATCTGTAGTCCTTTTTCTTGCAAAGATAGTCCTGGAAATGTAATCTGATTGCTAATAATAAAAGGAATAGGCAGCTGGGCTCCACGCTGCAGCAGAATACTTTATAAGTGTGTACACACAAATTATTTTGGATGAGTCTGTTAAGGGAGTTGCAGCGGGAGAAATGATCTCTCAGGTAACTAGAGGCATACGCATAGATGACTTAGAATATGAAAACAGAAATCTTGAATTGGAATTTGTCCAATGGGGAGCCAGTGCGGTGAGCAGAGCACAAGTGTGATGTGGTTGATGACAGTCTGTGTTACTAAGCAGGTAGGTGGTTGTATTTTGTAGCAGTTGGATCACTTTTAGGATGTTTTGGCTTGATTTCTAGATATGAATTGTAATAATCAAAGCTGGAAGTCTTGATTGTATGGATCACCATGGCTAGATCAGTTTTAAAAAAATGGGGCACAATCATCTGGTCAGTTGCAAATAAAAATGGCTGTGTTTTAAAAATAACAGGTGACAGGATATAGGTGTTGGATTATCCCCATCACACAAGATATGTGTCCTGATATATGGGAATAAGGCCCATACTCATCTGCAGGGGAACCAAAGAGTTAAATTACAATAGTCTCCTCTTAAATGAAATACTTTGTTAAAGGAATAAACCAGGAAAGAATCAATTTTTATTGCTTGATCATGCTTCTAAACTGATTGCTACTGTAATAAAATTAGGGATTCCATTTCATTTAAAGCAAGGATAGTAATTTTATTTACTTTTTTCAGTCACATCCCCACACAAGCGCGCACAGAGCAATCAGCTGCTGCACTTGTTAGTTTGCTGATTAAATACTTTGTCACTTAACTCTGAACTAATTAAAGAGAATTGAAGCTGCTGTGTGTCAGCCAACATGGTATTAACTTTAACCGTGATTCCCATGTGTTACTCTTCCACTGCCTGCAGATTTTTCTTTACTTTTTTTCAACTAAATATGTTTACTAACAAACACAGCCTAAGTTGGCTGGGTTGTGGTTTCTCTGGTTAGTAGTTTTGTTGGCTTTATTAAATAAGCAGGTTTCAGAGTAACGGCCGTGTAATTCCAGGTATGATCTAACACCTAGCTATGGTATTTCTAAGACATGCATCTCCTTTTGAGCTGGGTACCAAAGAGTCTAATGTACTAATATAATTACTGATTGCAAGGACTGATCCAACCAATGCCTGTGTTGTTTTAGAACTGGTCTCCCATCTCTTTTTGGATGAGTTTCCTCCTGGATATCTGGCACTTTGGATCCATTGATATAATAATTTATTATTTGTATTGCAATACCCTGCTAAAAGTTCCAATCAGGATCAGTGCCCCTTTGTGCTGTGGACTGCGCACACACAGAGCAAAAACAATGGGGCTTTGTTCCAAGTAGCTTACAAATTCTTTGTTTTAGGGGCTCTCCTTTCCTATGTATCACAGGCATGTGAAGAAATGAATATATTCTACATGCTGAATACACTGAATTGTTTCTGAAATTATTTCTCCTGTAGGCCTCAGTCCACACCAAATGTCATAGACAGTCAAGCATAAATTTGCTGCAAGAGTCTTATGAATGTATTCTGCTGGATCAGATAATTACACTTGGTTCATCTTCAGGTGATCTCCAAGGGTCTAAAGATTCATTCGTGCATCTGTTTTTATAGAATGTATGGTCCCAAGTAATTTTTAAAAACATCCTTCAGGTGATGTTCACATTATGAACAGCTAAAACTTCAGGAGACAATCCTTGCAGGGTGTGAACTTTTTCCCAAAATCTCAGTAATAGGCGTAATTACTAGTAAATAACAAAACACATTAAAAAAACAAGATAACCCTCATTATGAAATGATACTCAGTGTATCAAAGCCATAAAATACTGGTGGTGTATTAAAAAGCAGAGTATATTCCAGGCATTCATACTTATTTAATAAAAAGTTTTAGGGGAAGTGGGTGACTCTGGATATTGGTAATTGGATAGCCTCTAGCCATCCATTCAGATCTAGCCAAAGGCTTGTTTCCATTAAAGTCGATGCCAAAACTTTCATTGACTTCAGTGGCCTAAAAACACCCCCCAGGTTGATAGTGAAGGTCATTATCCTTTAATGGTCATGGTGAGAGAAATAAGTATGATGACAAATGAGTTGCCCAACACAACTCAGATTTGAATAGATCAGTGTCCCCATCATTAACATGCTAGCACAAATGGTAACAATTGACATCTTTGTAGGCAGTCTGAGCAGAGAGCTTGATGAGGAAGTTTTAAACACCCTCTCCTCCTAGAGCTGGACCCTAGGTAAGAGTGGAGGCAAATTTTAAATTCAGATATAATTAAATAGGTTTCAGTCCAGTCTGTAGTTTGACACCCACAACTAATCATATCCACAATTTTGTGCCCACAAAATGTATAGTGTTGTCAACTCACAACTTTATTGCAAGTCTTAGTTACATTTGGTGTTTCTGTTAAAGTCCCAGCTTCTGGAATCATGTGAATAAGTGAAAATCTTTTTTTTTTCTTACTAAGTTTCTTGTCTTGACTGTAAAGAAATGCTCAGAAATGTGAATCCCAAAAGCTCAAAAACTAGAAGGCAAGTAAAAAGAACTCAAAATCTATTACATTTAAAATATCCGGATTTTTAAGACAGACCCATGAATTTGGTGGCTTGAATTATGAACTTTGAATGTTTAGAGTTAGCAGTACTATTGCAAATGGAAAATTGTTGGCTGTTTGCTTTGTTTTTTTTAAAGTGGCCCAATAATACCAAATTTATGCTAAAAATATAGAGTTTTCCTTTGCCCAAACCAAATCAAATACAGTATATGCATAAAGGCAAAGTAGATTGTTTAGCGAAATAGGTATGTATCTGTGCAATTTAGGAGACTGATGTAGTGTGCTTACAGAGATGCTAATTTAGATTGATGTAATGAGTAGTATTCTCTGTACAAGTTTCACTGTCACATTTTTCAGAATGTGATCAAAAAGGTGATGCAGAACATTAGAACTCCTTTGCCATGTATTACTGAAAGAGTTAATGTGCTTTTTGTCATGTCACCTCTTGCAACACTATAATTAAGGCTCTGTCAGCCTTTCTACTATAAACTGTAATTTGCAGGCGTTTATGACTTGACCATAAAAATTCACTCTAGGCTGAAAATTGGCATATGAAGTCTGAGCACAAGAGCTCGATTTTTGTAGAAGAAAATAATTTCAGCTGTTTTTCAAGTTATCAAACTTGCTATTTTTAAGTTTTTCCTTTTGTGCGCATAACTCAAATCCAACCTGTTTTAGACAAGTAAATGTTGTTTTGTTCTTTACGTAGATTAATTACTTTGCATATTTTAATGCCAATCTTTTATTTTAAAGTTATGCCTGCAAGGCAATTTTTGATGACTGTACTTTTTGCATGTATTATAAGATTAAACAAGCCTACAAAAACTGGGAAGCTCAAAATTAAGGCTACCACTCATGCCATAGAGTTTATTCTGTAGCAAAACCTAGGAAACTCTCAAATAAGATACCCCAAAATTGATGCTCCCACAATCACTAGTCATTTTCAAAACTCTTGGTCCCTGTTTCTTAGAAAAATAATGAGAAGGGTGTAAATAGATTTTTTTTTTGAGACTTAGAATATAAGAAAAAACTACCTAAGACCAGTGTTAACACAGATGGGGTTAGGGTGGCACTACCTGGCCCCAATAGACAAGGAGTTAACTCCTGTTTCCCTTTCCTCTCTCCTTATGAAAGGTGTACAAGGGAGGGAGAATAAAAAGAGCTGCTGGATAGTCTTGGGGGAGAAAGTGGGATTCTTTAGCTGACTTGTAGGACTGAGTGGATCCCCAGACTGCAAAGTTTGTTGTTTCTTACTCTTTTTGCCAGTGTACCTTGTTTAGAATGTATAGGTTCTCTCTCCTGCTGAACAGACCTTGCTGCCTGTTTTTCATTTCTGCTCAGTCATCCCTCCAGCTTACAGAGCCATCTCTTGTTTTAGTTGGAGCCCTGTGCAAAATAATCAGTGCAGAGCCACATGTCACCCCCAATTTCCATGGCCTGTGCGCACTCACCTGTGTGCATGGCCTTCACCTCTTTTTGAAGCTCTGCAGGTTGGAAAGTGGATGAGAGGAGACAGACAGAACACAAAGAAATTTAATATTTCACAGAAGTTTTCTCTATCATTTTGTTCTTTGTTGTCTCTCCGGTTTCCATTCCCCTCATGATCTTTTATCATTTCTCCTTATGTTCTTTGTCTGAGACTGCAAGCTCCTTGGACTTGTCTGTAAAGTGCCATGGACATGTATATGAATAATGCACCATGCATGCTATATAAATGCAGTTTGGCAGAAAGGTATGCACACTGCATAAACTATGCAGGCTGTGTAATAATGCTGGGTGAGGTATATGTAAAATGACATTCCTAAGCTACTTCAGAGCATCAGTGCAGGACATTACACAGACCAGGACAGCCAATGCCAATACTATGCCATTGGGGCAGGGCAATATAACAAAATATTTTTAGGGAGAAAAATACAAGAGACACTCTCAACTACAGGAGGTACAAGAAAAGCTAAATTCATCATCTAATTTGAACTGAATTAACTGATGTGGGTAGCACAGGACCTGTGACTGGGTCCATCAGGACACAACTCAGCAAGGTGCTGTGGGCTGTAGCTGAATCGCTCTACTCTGTCTGGCTGAGACATTGACCATCTGCTTGTCCCTACCAGTAGCCATTTCACACACACACCTATCAGTAATACATGTTACACAAAAGCTTGTTGGGTGCACAAGCCAACTGGCTGGCAGGCAAAGATGGAAAAAAAGATGAGGGAGATGAAGGAGAAGGTGGCTTTGAGCTATCTTTCTGCCTCCCTCAATCCTAGGGTCCCAAGGGCCACATCACTAAATTAGGTAGCAGTGCACTAGCTCTGAATTGGCAGAGCTACAGGCTCTCCAGTCCATCCCCTCCTGTCCCCAGTGATGCTCCAAATGTGGAGTGTGAGGAGTAAATGGCATAGAGCTGGATGCACTGCCCTTACACTGTCTGCTGATCAGGTGCATAAATTGATCCTCAGTGACCCTTTTTAGGCCAGTGCTTTCAGTGTTCGACACTGGATAAAGGGCTGAGAATTGAGCCAACCATGTTTAACTAGGATGAAAGTTACTAAAACCAAATTCATGTGCAGAAGACTAGAGAATATGTCTGACATCTGTTGCAAAGCAGGATTAATTAGATATTACTTCAAATGATTATTCCTGGCCCATTCCCATGTGAGCAGTTGGTAAATGCACTGTTCTAATCAGGTTTTTTGGATCAAGATATGCAGTCTATTAAGACTTTTATTGGTTTAAGACTTTTATTAGTTACTTCAGACTATATTTGTTTCAGTTACAGACTGTATCACAACCTCCTAAATAGCACTTATATTCCATGCAGAAGAATGACATTTTAAAAAAATATTAAGACTGAAAAGTGAAGCATTTTAAAATTACAAAAAGACAGAATTAGTGCTGCCCTAATTTGGCCCCTTTGTGTGTATATGATGTTATGATGCAGTCTTAAATTACATAATCTCATGCTAATTTTTCCCCACTGGACCCCTGCCTCATTCAGTGCACAGTATGGCTGGTGCTCAGGGAATGGGACAGATGTTCAATATTTCTCTCTATCCTCATCAGTCAGTGTGTGGTCCCATACCTTATTAGTTGCACACATCCAAAACATGCACAGAATAAGGGATTTTTAATTCTTCTTGGGCTTTTCTATGGAGCTCTTTACTGAAGGACCCGAGTCCTTCTAACAGTAATGAACAAAGCTGCAGAGTACCTTTGAGATAGAAAGGTGTTATCATCCTCATTTCTCAGAAGGGTACTGAGACACAGGAAAACTAGAGACCAGCTTTGCAAAAGCATTCCCCTGACTTTTGGTGCTACAATAATTGGGTAGTGAATTGAAACACCTAATTTTTCAGAGGTGCTGAGCATCCATAGCTCGTATGGACTTCATTTGGAGTTGAGTGCTCAGTACTTCTGAAACTCAAACCCTCAGTGTCTCAAGCTGGGCATCCAGAAAATAAGACACATACAAGCAGAAGTTACAAACTTTAGCTGAAATGACTATGTGATGTTGGGCAACAAAGCCAGGAGAAGATCCTAGATCACATTTATCCTAGTCCTGAGCTGTATCCCTTTCTCTTTGTGTAGCTCCCACCTTATTCACCACACACCCATGCCTTATTCACCATTCATCCTCTGCACTGAGTAGCACAGGGGGTTCTCTGGAATAATATGTGAAAATGTAATTAAAGACTGTATTATAACACATGCACACACACAAGTAGACAGAATCAGAATCATTCCCCTGCCTTAATTTGGCATTTCCTAATTTCTGTAACCTTTATAATAATCTTTTTGTGTAATATTTTCGTATGGAAGTTTCAAGGATATATTTTTAAGAGAAAATGGAGAAAAGAGCCCAGTTACATCATATGACCATATATGCTAGGCATTGTCTTTTTGAGGCCACAACCATTCCTAACCACCGGCATCTCCTGTGGGGAAGAGATTTCCCCCTTTGCTTCTCCAAAAGTCAGTGGCAATGTTGAATTTTTAGGGTTCAGCTATAGACCCCTGTGCAGAGCCAGGAGCTATCTCACAGCCACACTGTCGCTGGCTGAGTCCCATTCTGGCTTCTCAGAAGGGACCCAGAGAGAGTAATACAGTTCTTCTAACTAGGATTTTGTGAATGGGCAAGTGCGGATCAGAGGACAGTGTGACAGAGAGCATTATCCATCTTGTTTCACGCTCCTCCGACTCCCAAACCATGCCCAAATCACTTGGAGTGGCAGCCATGTTAACCCCAATTGGAGAGGCTTCTGTATGAAGTGGGCACAATACTGCTGAAGTAGCACTCCCCTATTCTGCACAGAACAAAGAGATCCTCACATATAGGACTCTTTTGCATCATGGGTCTACCTGGGTTGCTCTCAGGCCAACATTAACAATTTAAGTCCATAGTCATTAAAAAGCAAATATATCCAGCTTCTGTGCTGTGTGAGCCCGTGCTACAGAAAATAGGACTTGAGGGCTGTGCTGTGGGCAATTCTGGTATTTTTTTCTCAATAAATGCAACCTATTTCCATGACATTATGGATAGCCAATGACTTGTACTGCTAAACTTTGGGCAAAATTCTGTCCTGATCTCCACATGAGTCCATGGGATCAGTGATGTAACTGATATCCAAGTGGTTGCCTGGGCATAACTGAAGGAAGAAATTGGCTCAGTGATTCTTAAATTATAACAAACTATGGGTAAAGTATTATTCTAGTTCTCAATAGTTCCTTACTTATCATATCATAGATCTGTACTCCAAATTACAGGATCAAGTCTTTTAGAGTTAATTGTTCTAAGTTGTTTCAGTCCTGCTCCAATAAAATCAGGGAAATTGTCATTTACACCAATGGCGGGTAAGATTTAGGCTTATATGTACTGCACTGTATAGTTACAGTTAAGGTAAACAGTATTTAGACTATGAGCTCTTTGGGGCAAAGAGAGTCTTTTTGTCCTGGATTTGTACAGTGCCTACTGCAGTGGGGCCCTGGTTCCTGACTGGGATTCTTAGACACTATTTCAGCACAAATAAATAATGAGGATGATGATACAATGATGCTCAAATATTTTCTATACCAAAAACATCATAGCTGATCAAAATGTATGTCCCTTTGGGCATCAGATATCAAACAAAGTGCCTTGAACATCAGTGATTTTTCTCTGCTAACTTCCTATAGTTATTTAATCCCTCTAAATCTTCCTGCCCTGGTATCTTTGGTATCGTCACTGCCACTGTGAAGATTTACTCTGACTACGTATTGCATGTCTCTTAGAAGAAATGATACCCTGAGCTACCCATTTTTTCAGGTGCTTAATATGCATGTCATCTAGCATTTTTTAAGACAGTTACTTTGACCATTTCAGTTTATTGTGTAAAATATGGGAAGTATCACTTATTTTAAAAGATTATATTTAACACAGAGAAATTGCATTCATATACAGTTAAGGTTGTGACAAGCCATGAAATGTGTAAAATTACAAATAGTGCAAAACTGACTTATTAGTCAATGGGGTAAATGTTTCAAAGTTCATGATACCTTTACTTCTCTCCCAGGTGACTTATCAGCTCTGAAATCAAAGTAGTCTAAACAGTTGGTATTTTGCCTTGCCATAGGTAAAAGATTTATTTCTTTTTACTCTTTATGGAAAATTATCTTCAACTGTATTGTAATGCTGTGCGAGTATCAAGTTTATTCTTAGCAGCAAGTCTCTCAAGTCATGTTGTGAAAGTAATTGTAACTAAGGGAGTATAAAATGTATTATTAGTAATAATAACGTCTTACATTTATACAGAGCCTTTCATCCAGAAGGATTCCAAACCTTTTTTGCAAACCATTGGCAACATTTTGCTCTTATATCCTTAAGGTAGCTCTCAGCTCCAGTATTCTGCTGTTACTGTATGTGCAGAGCTTGTGTTGAGAATAATGGGAGTTAAGTACATGCAGAGAAAGCAGAAAATTGAAAGTAAGATTCTTTGTGTGAATTGGAGATAAGATTTTTGACTACCTCTTCTCCACAGGAACTGCTTTACCCGGCATTATACAAATCTCCTGCAGGCTTTGGGGAGAATTTCTCAAGCCCTTAGAGCTGTGTCCAAAATCTTGTGACTGTTGGTGTTTCTGTGACTAGCATGTTGTGGATAGCATACAGTCTTGCTGTGGGTGGCTGTTGCAATCCTGAAGATGACATTAAAGTAGACTAGAGGAAAAAGAGAGCTGAGTCCTGTCCAGACAAGCCTAAAGAGGATAATTCCTACCATTGACTAGATTCCCTTAAAGGGGATATATTGTGTGGAGGGGGGTTAATTTTGAAAATAACCTGCTTTTGAGTCCATTATTTTTCCTGTGGCAGATAGAAATCTGGGCATAATAATGCAGGCAGCAATCCTGGTGGTAGGATCACTCAGAAGCAATATATCAGGCTTTCCAGTTTTCCATTGTACACAGGTATATCCAAACACAGGTATATCCAAGGTGGAATGTGGTGACTATATCTTGGCACAAAGCAATAGTACACGACCATTTAAGACAAAATATGAAAGTACTATATCCTATTAAAATTCCCCCAGTAGTTTCAGGCAGGGTTTTGTAATTATCTAAGTGGATTTTTCTGACGAAGCACCCCTACGTTAAAAAAGTGCTATGAAATCTTTATTAAACTATAATGGTCTATGACCTCAGTTTTATTTCTCTTCCAAAACATGGTACCTCCAGCAGCAGCACCAGATTGGGACATTGATTCAACATTGATTTAAAAGAGAGAGTGACACCTGCTGAATCAACAGTACCACTTTCTGCAGTACCTTCTGTTTTCCATAGGTCTTTCCCATCCGAGTCCTGACTAGGACTGACCCTACATAGCTTGGATAACATCTGATCAGATCACAGCCTGAGATGGTATGGCAGCAAGTAATGTCTTCAACATGAATTTTAGTTAAGAAAATGTTTTGTGTATTTCCAGTTGTGGTTTTTTATCAAATTCATTCAGCTCTTCAATGGACAGGTCTTATAAGTGTCATCCCTAAATAGGATTTCAGGTTTCAGTCCACTCCCCCGCACACAGCCAGGTGCTCCCTTAAGTCTGTGAAAGATTTTGAAAAAACATTTATAATAGCAGAGAACTGGGACATAAAAGTGTTAAATCTCTGGATGAAAGGGGACAGAAGAGGCCATCAGATCTAACTCAGTCAAATAAGTGTTCTGAGTAGGCTAAGAGGAGTCCCCTGGAGCAGAATAAAAAGGACAGAGAAAAAACACACTATTTGGTGGAGTGGGGGAGTGGAAGGGGAGAGAAATAAGATAATTTGGAACTGACAAATGACAATGAACAGCAAGGGAAATGTGCATGTGCGTTGTGACATTTCATCAGCAATACAGCTGACATTATCTTGAGGAAGTGGCTAGGCTTTTGTACTAGAAGATGCATATTTTCCGTACCTGTGGTTTTCACTCATTCATTCAGGTTTCTAGCTGAAAACAAATGATTTGACCACAATAGGTTTTCAAGAGAAAAAGTAACCTTCATTGTGAGGATGCAAATTTGTATGGACAACATCAAAGCAAGAGTTCCAGTAAAGACCATTTTGCTCAAAACCATTTGGTATATTTTCATTTATTTTTCTAGTTTAAAACATCACTAGTAAATTCATATAAAATCAGTACGTTGACTTTGGATCCAAAGTGAATGGCTTCATTTTAACCTAAGCCTTGCACCCCTGCTAAACACAACCTTATTAATACCTATTTTGACTAGAGATGAGACTTAACTACAAAACTAAAATTAATCTGCAGATTTAGAGGAACATTCAGATCTGGGACTTAAATCTCCTCTGCCTTACACCATTTTTAACACCAGTGTAACTTGAATTAAGTTATTTCTGATTTACCCTGGCACAACTAGTAGGAGAGTCAGGCTCTTGGCATTTGACTCAGATCCATTTATAAAACTTGGCCCAGACCACTAAGCTGGAGATCCCGCTCCCAATTCCCTGGTGTTTTGGCCCCACCATCTCCTTTTGTAATTTTGACTGAAGGAATGTCTACCAACAAATTAAATTAAATGTGCACATACTGTACTTACATTTATTGTACCACAACAGAGTATAGTATGCTGTGACAAAGCAAATATGTGTATTACTGGGGGTAACTAAAATGTAAGATGGTTTTCAGAGTCAGTAAGTTCTGAAGAAACATCTCCCATCTCATCCTATATTTATTCAGCAATGTTTCTTCCTAATATACAACACATCAATAAAACAATACAAAATATGTATATTCCTTAAAATCTGCACAAACTCTAACTGGGTGCAGTGCAAACAAAGTACAGTTTGGTGGTACAAAGTATTTCTTATGGGATCTGACTATATATACAATAACTTATTTTCTATAATTCGCTTTCCTTTTGAACAATTTATAGTGTATAAGGAGAAAAGTATACTCATTCCACATAAGGCTATAATTCCTTGTAGAGATTCTAGTAAGAGCACAAACAATGATAGTGAAGCTCAAGAGATTTGTTCATATCACCAGAATTTCAAGATGAAATTACACCCATAATATATGTGCATTTTGGGAGAAGATAAATTGTGGGTACATAGTTTAAAAACTATTCCTGTCCTTCACTAATTGGTCTCTTGTCCTCCTCTTCTCCCTATTTTGTAAACCCTAAACAATAAACTGTCACAATGAATCTATCTTTTTGCTAAATTAAAATTCTTTGGAATTTATAGCTTAGTGATCCCACATAGGGATTTGCCCTCACTTTGTCCCTTTATGCTCTGAGTGAGATTGTATCTCAAGGGAGTCTTACCACTTGCTAAAAAGCAATTCAGATTGTTTGCTAAAACTAACCTAGTCAAAGTGGAAAGCCAAAGTTTACCAGTAGTGGTAAATGCACAGTGTTCCTTTACTACTCCTCTTGCATTATTTTTTTTTCTTGCAACATTTTATTGGTAGGCTAGTAAAAATAAAAAAATATTTTTATAGAATTGCAGAAAAAAGTTGTGCAGATGGTTAAAGGTAGTTGATATGGGAAGGTCTAGGTTGCTCTTCACCAGCTTTTGAGGGATCTCCAAATCTGTGAGGGAAACCTAATCTTTAACTTGACCTGATTAACACATGCGGTGTCTTGGACAAACCGTACTCTTAGAACAGGCTTCGGAACACAATCTAAGGCTTTTTCAAGGCTAGGATTTAAAGGCATGTCCTAATATGTTCTAACAACACATATTTAAATCCTAGCCTAGTAAAGCCTTAGACAGTGTACTGAAAACATGAAGAATAAGGTGTGATGGGTTCCCCCCGGGGTGCTGCCTGGAACTGAGGTGCCTCTGAGCCACCAGCCTGGGCTCCCTCTCTCACTGTGCTGCAGTGACAATCTGCAGAGTTGCTCCTGATCCTACACTTCCACCAGCGTTCACACAGATAGGGACACATCCAGCTGCAGTTACATGCAGGCTCTCTGATCAGCCACTCTATGGACCAACAGTAGAAAGGCTAAATCAAAGGTAAGTCTCAGCTCCCCATGGGTGCACCCCTTCTAGAGCAAAATCCCAAAATTATTCCATCTTGCACTGCACAGGGAACTGTACAGTGTAAGCTTGTAGAGTTTGTCCCGCCCCCAATGTGGAGAAGAATATGCAACAGCCTTTGTCCTTTGAGCTACAATTTCCCATGCACTTCATTCCAACTCACTGGTTTAGATTCAAACATAAAATAAGTTTATTAATTACAAAAAGATAGATTTTAAGTGATTATAAGTGATAGCAAACAGATCAAAGTAGATTACCATAAGAAATAAAACAAATGCAAACTGAGCCTATGATACTAGATAGGACCTGAATTAGTAATCTTTCACCCTGACTGATGAAACAAGCAGGCTGGCAGATTCTTAAGGTGCTAACTGCACTTGCTTTACAGCTTGGAATCCCCAGGTTTTTCATTCACAGGCTAGAAATCCCTTTTGCCTGGGTCTAGCACTTCCCCCAGTTCAGTCTTTTGTTCCTTAGGTGTTTCCAGGAGTTTTCTTGTGTGGGGCATGAAGAACAACAGATTATGTCACTCCCTGCCTTATATAGCTTTAGCATATGGTGGGAACCCTTTGTCCCAAACTCAGATTGTGGAAAAATACTGGCATCCCAAGATGGAGTCCAGAGTCATGTGGCCTGATCACATGCCCTTGCACACCTTGCTGAGTCATAGTAGCCATTACTTACAGGCTGTCTGGAAAATTCACAGGAAAGTTAAGTTCTTCCAGGATCCATTGTCTTTGCTGATGGGCCATCAGCACTGACTGGCTTCTTCATTGTTGTACCAGAAAGGCTAGTTGTGGGTGTCACCCAGAGTAAGCACTATTTGAAATACAGATACATAGTCAATATTCCTAACTTTAGATACAAAAATGATACATGCATACAAATATGATAATCATATTCAGCAAATCATAACTTTTCCAGTGACACCTCACATGACCCGTCTTGTACAAAATACATCATATTTATGCCATAATGATATCATAATATCACTGTGAAGCATATGGGGTGCAGTGTCACAGAAGGATGTACACTTATTGTGAAAAAGCAGTGAGAAAGAGAACAATAAAGTATAGCCCTCGGTGTTTGTCTTCCACTTACTTACTTCCCACTTACAGTTAAAGGTGGACAAAAAATTTTGACTGAAAAATTTTCCTGTTGCAAATGTGTTTTTTGTCAAAATTTGACATTTTCTGCCGGAAAACCTCTTTTAAAATAAAAAAAAATAAAAAATTTCCAGTCGGGAGAATCAGAACAAAAAGCCTCATTTCAGATTGGTTTGTCTTGGAATGTCAGTCTTTTTTATTTTGAAATGTTAATTTGAACTGAAAATTTTGTTTTGATGTCAATTCAAAATGAAGATTTTATTTTATTTTGCTAAATTGTTTCATTGTGATTGAAAATATCAAAAATTTGTTTTTACATTTTGATTCAAAACTTTTTGGAATTTTTTATTTTCCAATAATGGTTGATATTTTGACTTTTCATTTTGTTTCAGAATGGAAGGGAATTTCAAAATGTCATAATTTCCCATGAAAGAAAAATTCCATTTTTCCAACAGCTCAAACTAATTTTTCTGTAAATTGCAGATGTCAGTGCACGCTCGCACTCTTGATCAGTTCTTCATTCCTTGCATTTTCCTGCTTATATATTCACCTGTGTTTTACCTGGAGGGCCTTAAATGTGAGCACATGGACTTTTTTTTTTTAAAAAAATTATCCATAGAATTCCTTATGCTGCTTTAGGCTTACACAATTATTTTTATTCATTGCACTTAAAAGCACAGGTTTACACAGTATATCTAATTTTGTACAGATATGGGAGGTAAATAAGGTGAGGGAGCTAATGGCATTCTAAAATCCCTGTGAGGGAAGGGGAACTATGCCCAGTTGCATCTGGCTACCTACCCTGTCAGATTCAATGCACATTTGAAAAAGAGGTATAGCAAGCTTTGCCAGCAATTCAAAACCTGGCAAGCAATTCCCTTAGCACTCCCCTGCTCACTGTGGTTCACAGACTCACAAGGCAGACGGGGGAGAGCATAAACATCTCCTGAAAACTGTGCCACTGAGCAACCAGGAAATTCAGCTTGTTCCAAGAACGGGAGCTGAAACCATAAGGTAACCTTGGAATGAGGCCACAGCATTACTATTTCATTGTGTATATATCTAGAGCATCACGAAGGCTGGGAAGGGGTAGGAACTTGGCAACAGAGGATCACTGTAAAGGTTTTCCCCTTTGAGGCTCAGAAAGGCAGAGAAGGAAGGAGGGGAGTGTGGATTAACCCTTCAAGGGGCTGCTTTTAAGTATATTTTCACCCCATGGAGAGTTCATGTTTAATTTTTATAAGAAATCAGACATGAGAAAATTCACCCACAGGTGTAAAGATTGCAGGAGCCCTCAAGCTGAGCAGTAACTGCTGCACGGGCAACTGTGGAGTGGGCATATAGGTGGACTCTGTGCATCCTAGATGCAAGGGAGCTGGGCTTTGAGTTTGGAGTCAAAGCCAGGTATAGTCTCTGGGTCAGCAGTTACACTGTGGGCTCTGGGCTCCAATTGTAATGAGTGACAGACCTCCCTGCTGGCTGGTTCACCAAGGGGTTTGAACCAGGAATCTTTAGTGCTCGGAGTATTAGTCTGTAGTCAGTGGCTGTTGTAGATTCTTACCTTCCTAAATGGCCTGACCATTACAGAGAGGCAATGATGAACACTGTGCTAATGTGTGTTAAATGATCTTATCTGATCTTTTGTGCTCAAGGTTTGGTTGGTGGTGATGTCAAATATCACAAGTAAAACTGTGTCAGGCTGGGCCAGTCCTGAGGTGGGAGACAGCCCCCAACCCTCAAGGAAAAAAGCAAAGATGCACTAGCAAGTAATGCTCCTTTAGAAGCAATACTAAATAGAAGACCCTGCCTGGTGCTGAGGGATACTGTGTTGCTAGAAGTGCCTCTTTAATAATAATAATAATAATTAATAATAATAAAGAGAAAAAAGAGGATAAAGAAACAAAGGTCCTGGATGTAGTGGTCATTAAAGAGCCCATGGCATTTTCTGCATGTGTGTGGGTGGGGTATTAAACACAATAGTATCTGGGAAATAATCAATTTGGATAAATTAAATTCTTTCTGAATCTTCAGTCAGATGCAGTATTATTTTTTGCTCACTATCCTAAATTGCTGTGCACTCTTATTGTGTGCTGCTAAAGGAGCTATCCTGTTTCATTCCAGAAGTAAGTGGTTATTCCTGCCTTTAGAATGAAAGGTGTTCTATTTATATAATGACTAGATATCATACCATGAACACTAATATTGTGAGTATATTTTATTCTTGTTTGTGCAAGTAGTCCAGGTAAATGTGTGTTGTGGTTGGTGAATACTTCTAACTAAGTCTCTCTGTAAGCTTAACATGGTATGTTAATAGAGCAATTTAGCTTTACCTATATTTTCTAGGACTTCCAGGCAGCAATTAAACTGAGTGTATGTATTCTGTCTTGTGGTGTACAATGTCCCTTGCCTATTCAGGTGATCAAATATAATTCAAATGGGAATCCTAAAAAGAGTGAGGTAATGGCAACTCCCATTACAATGGATTCCTTCCCCATAAGCGTAACACCAGCTTCTCAGTAGCATTAATGTTAAAATGTTCAGCTCTCTGGTGAATTATCCCGCAAAACTTTTCCTAGAGAACAAAATAAGTAGCATTGAGTTACTCCTACCTAAGAACATAAAATGAGGAGAGACACTGAGATAAGTACTACAAATAATACTTTTATTGAAATATGAATACTTTTTTTCAAAGGCAATTTATTTAATTATTTAAATATTAGTAAGTTATGATAAGGAGACTAAAAAGGTAAAATATATAATATGGTCTTTTCCCTCGATCTTACAGTTCAGATATAAAGAGGGAGCTGAATTTGGAACCATTTATTATAATCCAGTTTTGCTAAATTTTCCAGTGAAAAATATTTTTCTATAAATCAGAAATAGCTAATTCTTTAAAAAAAAATATAGCAGGCCATTATTATTAATCAGTCTTCATTAACCATATAATAATAATGTATAAACGATGGGTTGTGTATGTGAGAAAATTGCATTGATTTAACTTGGTTTTTAATTGAATATAGTAAATTTATGCAATAGGCTGCACAATTACCTGTATTTCAGTTTATCTTAAACCTATTCCTAATTGATTTGAGCTAAACAAAATGTGCCACTTTTAAACCAAAGTAAGTGTGTTCGCACAGCCTTTGGCACTGGTTTAACTGCATCTGTTTAAATTCACACCTTCAGTTAACCAAGGCAACTTTTTTGTGCAGGCAAATCTGTAGTTTCCAATTATTGTGATGTCACCATCCTAGTTCTCCAGACATTGTCAGAGTCCTTCTGGAAGGACCTGAATTTCAGGACCAAAAATTATTGGTGTTTATAATGTAAATAACAAGCAAGAAAAAAAAGATAAGAAAAGCTGACCTGTCTGTAATATATCCTCAAAGAACATCCCCTTCTTTTCCTTTTCAGACCACTGTTTACTTATTTATTTAGTGGTTTTTGTTATTTATCATGTTGGATATTGAATAAATGGATACTCCTGTGCTGAGGAACAGGGGGCTGTGTTAAAAACAGTTGCCTGAATTTGAGTTTCTGACTCTTTGTGATTTAAATCAACTGCGACAAGAGGAAATAATGTGCAGTGGCGAGAGCAAGAGACTGAGAGTTAGGGCTTCTGGGCTCTATTTCCAGATCTGCTATCATTTCTCAAGATGATCATGTGCAAGTCGCACAAGCTCTTTGTGCCTCAGTTTACCCATTTGTAAAATAGAATAATATAGGGGTTTGTGAGGCAAAATAAATGTTTGTAAGACGCTCAGGTGAAAGGTCCTATAAAAAAGCAAAATAAAATATCTAAATATTATTCTATGCAGGAATGCTAAATCTAAAAATACTTTACCCTGTATCATGAAATGCAAGGCAAAATGTGACTGGTTGAGTTGAACATCTATTACTGGCTTCTCTACCATTGGTTCCTTCCTCCATCTAGAAGACAATTAAGCTTTTTAATCTTAATCATCATACTACCTGCCAGTTTTGTGCTTCCTGAATTATGGTGTTCTCTTTGGAAAGAAGTAAAGTGTGTGTGTGTGTGTGTGTGTGTGTGTGTGTGTGTGTACATGTGTGTATATAAAAACATGGTGGGGGCAAAAGAGAAGTGTCTGGTGGGCAAGGAGGTTTTAGAGTCAGTGGTTGTGCCACATTTGTTTGTTAAAGCATCAAGAATCCACTATCACCTCAGGCATTATATACAAGACTTAATTAAAATGGTGTAGGGGCTAAAATAACCTAGATCATGTTGACTTACAGGGAAAGCGGGTCATGAAAGTGGGACTAAGTGTGAAGAGAATGAACGGGAATGTGAGCAAGAGTGTTGGTTGTAATAGTAACCACTGGAGACTGTGGATACTGACCTTTCTCATGAGGGGTTATTAATCTTTTGCAGCCTTGATACATCAGGTACAAAGTGCCAAGTAACAGCACTCTTAACCACACTCCCTTGTGACACACCTTTATTAGGCACAATTGGAGTTGCAGCTAGCGAGGGATGTGAAGGGTAAAAAGAAGGGTTTCTACAGGTATGTTAGCAACAAGAACAAGGTCAGGGTAAGTGGGGGACCCTTACTGAATGGGGGAGGCAACATAGTGACAGATGATGTGGAAAAAGCTGAAGTACTCTATGCTTTTTTTTTTCTGCCTCGGTCTTCACGGACAAGGGTAGCTCCCAGACTGCTGCACTGGGCAACACAGCATGAGGAGTAGGTGAGCAGACCTTAGTGGTGAAAGACCAGGTTAAGGACTATTTAGAAAAGCTGGACATGCACAAGTCCATGGGTCCAGATCTAATGCATCCAAGGGTGCTGAGGGAGTTGGCTGATGGGATTGCAGAGCCATTGGCCATTATCTTTGAAAATTTGTGGCAATCGGGGGAGGTCCCGGACGATTGGAAAAAGGCAAATAGAGTGCCCATATTTAAAAAAGGGAAAAAAGAGAACGCAGGGAACTCCTGACCAGTCAGCCTCACTTCAGTGCCCGGCAAAATCATGGGGCAGGTCCTCAAGGAATCCATTTTGAAGCACTTGGAGGAGAGGAAGGTGATCAGGAACAGTCAACATGGATTCACCAAGGGCAAGTCATGCCTGACCAACCTGATTGCCTTCTATGATGAGATCACTGGCTCTGTGGATATGGGGAAAGCAGTGGATGTGATATATCTTGACTTCAGCAAAGCTTTTGATATGGTCTCTCACAGTATTCTTGCCAGCAAGTAAAAAAGTATGGATTGGATGAATGGACTATAAGGTGGATAGAAAGCTGGCTAGATTGTCGGGCTCAATGGGTAGTGATCAACAGCTCGATGTGTAGTTGGCAGCTGGTATCAAGGAGAGTGCCCCAGGGCTTGGTTCTGGGGCTGGTTTTGTTCAACATCTTTATTAATGATCTGGATGATGGATTAATTGCACCCTCAGCAAGTTCGCAGATGACACTAAACTGGGGGGAGAGGTAGATACAATGGAGGGTAGGGATAGGGTTCAGCATGACTTAGACAAATTGGAGGATTGGGCCAAAAGAAATCTGATGAGATTCAACAAGGACAAGTGCAGAGTTCTGCATTTAGGAAAGAAGAATCCCATGTGCCACTACAGGCTGGGGACCGACTGGCTAAGCGGCAGTTCTGCAGAGAAGGACCTGGGGATTACAGTGGATGAAAAGCTGGATATGAGTCAGCAGTGTGCCCTTGTTGCCAAGAAGGCCAATGGCATATTGGACTGTATTAGTAGAAGCATTGCGGCAGATTGATGGAAGTGATTATTCCCCTCTATTTGGACCTGGTGAGGCCACACCTGGAGTATTGCATCCAGTTTTGGCCCCCACACTACAGAAGAGAAGTGGACAAATTGGAGAGAGTCCAGTGGAGGGCAACAAAAATTATTAGGGGGCTGGGGCACATGACTTACAAGGAGAGGCTGAGGGAACTGGGGTTATTTAGTCTGCAGAAGAGAAAAGTGAGGGGGGATTTGATAGCAGCTTTATATTACCTGAGGGGGGTTCCAAAGTGGATGGAGCTAGGCTGTTCTCAGTAGTGGCAGATGACAGAACAAAAAGCAATGTTTTCAAGTTGCAGTGAGGTTGAATATTAGGAAACACTATTTCACTAGAATGGTGGTGAAGCACTGGAATGGTTTACCTAGGGAGGTGGTGGAATCTCCATCCTTAGAGGTTTTTAAGGCCTGGCTTGACAAAGCCTTGGCTGGGATGATTTAGTTGGTGTTGGTCCTGCTCTGAGCAGGGGATTGGACTAGATGACCTCCTGAGGTCTCTTCCAACCCTAATATTCTATGATTCTATTACAGTGGCACAGACAGCTCTGGTTCCTGTCATTTCTGTCCCGGGTAATTGACTTTAATGTCCCTTGTTGACATGGAAGGTGAAGCAGGTCCAAGTCTTGTATCAGCATCAGAAAGCTGTCCAAGTAGCTAAGCCAAAAGCCATGGCTATTTTTAAAATCACTCAAAATTAGTTTACTTGCATCCACAGTCGGGTGACCAGATAGCAAGTGTGAAAAATCAGGACTGGGAGTGGGGTTAATAGGTGCCTATGTAAGACAAAGCCCTGAATAATGGGATTGTTCCTATAAAATTGGGATATCTGGTCATCCTAATCCATGGAAGATTATGTTCTTGCAGACATATGAGAGGGCACCTCTCCTCTGTTGAAAGCAGATATGCTGCTGCTTGAAGGGAAGAGCAGCAGAGAAATGAGGGCTTTGGAAATGGAATTGCTACTGCTCCCACAAGCAAAATCCAGTTGTTACGAAAAATGAATAGCAGTATGTCAATCTAAGGGAAAACCTGGGAAGAGGAAGCAACTGCAATTGATCATTGTCCTCTTCATAACAGCCTGTAATGTCATGCATTTGAAGACTGTTATCAGGTCCCCCTCTCAGTCATCTTTGTTCAAGACTAAATTTGCCCAGTTTATTAATCTTTCCTCATAGGTCATGTTTTCTAAACCTGTTGTTGCTCTCCTCCAGACTCTCTCTAATTTGTACGTCTTTCTTGAAGAGTGGATCCCAGAAACATCTGAAACTCATCAGTACTGAGTAGAGCAAGATAATTACCTCCATGTCTTACATACAACACTCCTATTAATACACCCCAGAATATTAGCCTTTTTCGCAGCTGCATCACATTGTTGGTTCATATTCAATTTGTGGTCCAATATGACACACACACACCCCGATCCTTTTCAGCAGTACTACGGCCTGCCAGTTGTTCCCCATTTCATATTTGTGCATTTTATTTTTCCTTTTTAAGTGTATACTTTGCACTTTTCTTCATTGAATTTCATCTTACTGACTTCAGACAAATTCTCCAATTCATCAGGGCCCTTTTGAGTTCTAATTGTGTCCTCCAAAATGCTTGCAACCCCTCCCAGGTTGGTGTCATCACTAATTTTATGAGCATACACTCCACTATCCAAGTCACTGCTGAAAATATTGAATAGTACTGGATCCAGGACAGACCCCTAGGTATATCCTCTCAGTTTGACAGCAACCTATGAATAGCTACTCTTTAAGTACTGTTTTTAAACTAGTTGTACACCAACCTTATAGTAATTTCATCTAGACCACATTTCCTTAGTTTGCTTATGAGAAGGTCATGTGGGGCTGTATCAGGAGCTTTACTAAAATCAAGATATAGCACGTCTACTGTTTTCCCCCCATCCGTTAGGCCAGTAACCCTGTCAAAGAAGGAAATGAAATTGGTTTGACATGAAAAATTGTTCTTGATGAATCCATGTTGGCTATCACTTATCACTCTATTATCCTCTAGGTGCTTATGAACTGATTATTAAATGATATGTTTCAGTATCATTCCATGTAGGGATATCTTTCCAAAATGGGAGGGGTTGATTGGAAAATTAGATGAAAATGGGCATGGGGCAATAGTTTTAGTTGAAATCTTCCATGGAATCTTCAGTGAAAAATTGAAAACCAAAGAATTTCAACTTGGAAAAGCCACAGTGGTGTCTCATAAAAGTTGTTGTTCTGGTGCCTCCATTCTCTCCTTTGGGTTGGGTTCTTTGGCCAGACTATGTCTCCCATGATGCCCCACAGTCTCTTCTCTTGCTGAGCCACAGTGATGCATCTTTGGAGTCTCTAGCCATGGTGCCTCATAGACATGTAATTTGGCTGGGGAAGCCTGGTCCACAGTGGAGAATGGGGGCACGAGGCATCAGAACTACAACTCCCATGAAGCACCGTGACGGCATTTCTAACTTAAATTTTTTTGTTTTGCAGTGTTTTTTTGACGAAAAGCTGAAATTTTCCATCCGTTCTACTCAATATTTTGTTGATGGTCACTTGCATTAACTGTCTCATCCACTAAAAAAACATCACTCTCTTGCACTGCTCTGGGCAGAACATGCTGTTCTTCTACTGGCCTTATAAGAGGGTGTTTATCTGCCAGTAGCTTAGCTACAAAGAGGCTGCATTTTTTGAGTTTGCAACTAGCAAGGACCCATGTGTATGGTTTGGGAACAATGAGAGGCCTTATTTAGAGGCTGGGAAAGAATCCCTTCATTCCTTGAATTCTTTCACAAGGCCTGTGAGTTACTGCAACCTGTGGAGGGGCTGGTAGAGACTCACTCTTCCTTCCCTAGCCCCCTGATTAGGATCAAGGAACAATGGAAGAGAGCCTGTCTGTTGGCATGTAGACAGGTGGCCTCCTCTTTAATTTCCAGATATCTGCATTGTCCCGAGGAAGCAATAAGATCCTTGAGGGGCAGATGAGCCCTTATTCTGAATGAACCCCAATATGAAGGGCTGAGGAGCTAAAACCTGGGGGACAGTCTTTCTTCCCTCCTGAATCCCCTGAAGAAGGCCAGGGAGCAAAGGGAGACTGGTAGGGGTGCAGCTCGGGGCAGACCCTTCTTTACTCCCTAGATTAGTGTATGGGGCCAGGGAACAATGGCAGTTAGGGAAATATGGCTACTTCCTTGCTCCCCAATACCCTCCAGTAAGTCCCTTGCAGGAGTTCTGATGATGGTATTTTCAGGCCCACTCTCTTTCCCCTGCCAAAAAGACCCTTATATAGAGCAATAGGGAAGCATTCATTTTAAATGGATGTTTTGTTTTTAATTTTGGGATGTACCACTTAAATGGTGTGCTATGCTAAACTCTATTTAAAAATATAGACAGTTTTTCAGTGTCCCTTGAGGAAATGGCCCCCCTTAAAACATTTGGTCAGCTGAGTTGACTTTCTGAAACAAAGTAAATAAATCATGTGGAAGATTACTTTCTACATATCCCAAAACACACGATAAAACTTAGTATCAGAATTGAAATGTGTTTGTCATAGAGGCATTGAGTGGATTTACTCATAGGTTGCCAGTTTTTGCGAAGAGAAACACCCTTTCCTTTTTTCCTCTTATTATAAAAAAACCTAGAGATAATGAGTGCAAATGATTTAAACTAAGTTGCAGTCTGTATTAAAGAAGTGAGGAGCAAGACCAGTAAAATCCCTAGGATGGTGTTTGGCATGAAATGTGATGGGGACAGTGGCCTAAGTGGGAACAAATGACTTCCTAAACAAATCAATTGCAGAATTTCAGCAGCTGAAGGTAATGCAAGTATAGTATGCTGCATAAGAGTGTAAGTTCTAGCTCCTGATACCACCAGGATCCAGTAGTTTTTAGAAGGACAAAGAACATGCTCAACCTTGTACCAGTCAGGTACCTTCTGCCAGATGGGAATTAGTAGCAATGTTACACTAGGGAGTTAAGCCCATGTTGCTGACTCAGTATTTGTTAGTGCCGTAGGTCATTCCGGCACAGAAGCCAGCAATGACCATGCTTTGCAGAATTGGAAGCAAGACAGAGGAAGAATGAGGGTCATTAAAACACTTGCAGCTGAAAAAATAATATTTTTCAGACTGGCAAGCGTTGAAACTACTGTAGTCAGTAGAAATTCATAAAATAAATCTTACCATAAAATGTATCTTCCAAGAGTTTCCTTTTTATAGCAGGCTTTATTTTTTTTAAAATTGATATTCAATTTTGGAAGATATTTACAGCTCTTAGGAGCACAGTGATTCCTGCCTTTCTTACTGTTTTGATGTTATAGCTTGAACACCGTTTGACATGCTGATCTTTATTATCAACCCAAGGTGGATTATAAAATCAAAGGAAAAAGACATTGGCTTGCCTGGTTCTTAGGGCCACTCATTATAAAATGTGCATAAGTGCTGAGCACCCAAATCTACAGATGCAGTAAATATGAAGCTGTGGGTGCTCAGCATCTCTGAAAATCAGGCTCCTAATATTTTGTATTAATTAATCACACCTGAGACATTGCTAGGGGTCTGTTCACAGAAATTTAACTCTGTACCCATGAAGCCTAGTCACAATTCAAGATATAACTAGCCACTATTTGTTGCATGCACTGCTCAAACCTTCCACAATAGGCATTGCCCTTATGAATCCTTTAAATCCTTCCCTCCAGAGCTAAAAATGGATGTTGGCTACATGAAGAGATGTTCTCCTGAGTAACTGACAGCGACTCTCATTGTGACCAAACAGCTTTGCTTATGGATGCTACAGAAATACCATAAATAGATCATTCTCAAATAGTCTGAAGTTTATCAAGGAAATTAGTTCTATAGTGACCTATCAGATTAGGGGAAATATTTTTCCATTTCCCCTTTCTCTTATCATGGCAGGAACCCAAAATTTACAAAATAAGATTGTTCCATTCTACTAATAACACTATTAAACCCAGGTATCTAGTGCAAGACGTTCTATGGAATTTAAGTTGCAAAGTGGAAATCTAAAAAGATAAGCCTGGGTTTTGGAGGAAAATATCTTAGTGTAACAGTACCGTTGGGGTATTAAATGAAATGCAAACTGGGACCATAACTATAGAAAGATTTAGACTAAGAAGACTTGCATGACTGATACCTAACAAATGAAAACTTATTTCTGTCTACCACAGGGAAGAAATTTCAATCAAAACAGATTGTATATAAAACATATTAAAATAAATGAAGTTTTTCTTAATAACAAAAAGAAGATTGGTGAAGGGACTATGGGAACCTAGCAAGCATGTATTATCATTCATTATATAATGTAGCACATCAGGAAAAATAAATCAAAGAATTGGGGTGAAGGCCAGAAACATTATTAGCACCCAAAACAACAGCTAATAAGGGTGAGCCATAGTACTCTGGGAAGGATGAAATCCAGGTGTTCAGCTTCTTAATTTTCATTATCTCACAACATGACCACATATTGATGTAAAAGAAGGGTCCACTTGCCGAGGCTGAGGAGACAGACTACAGATGGAAACATAACTGTGGAAGAAAATTAGAAAGGCAGATATAGTAGCAGCATCCTGCAGAGGCCAAAGACCACTGTTGCATCGGATTTCAACAGTTTTTCTGACCTGTAACAAAATTGCCACATGGAGAGGTTGGGGAAACAGAGTTGAAAAGTTATGCCCTTCCCAGTCACTGACAAATGTGAAATTTATCCAGTGATAGCTGAACTAATTCTCACCTGTCACTCTTATTAATGCAAGTGAAATGTAGTCAGGAACACAAGAAAAGAGACATGAATTTTGCTTATTCTGAATTAAGTGTAGTGGCACTCAGCCTGTCTTCCTTCCCTACCAAAGATTATCACGCTGTTACAGTCAGTGCCACTGACCATGTGTGTGAAATTCACAAGGCCATGAAATATAACAAGCTGAATGGATATTTTCTCCCTCTGCCCCCCAACTTTGTGATGCGAATCAGGGTCTCCCGGTTAAAAAACCCTTTTTAAGGTTTTATTTCTGCATCTGAGTGCAGTTGGTGCTGGTTTGAGAGCCTTGAAGACTGAAACTTTTTATATCCACAGAATGAAATTGTAGGGGCAGCAGCAATGCAAGCTTTCCTGCTTGACTCTGTCAGTGTACTTCAACCCAGACCTGAGGATGCAATGAGAGGATATTTCCTTTTGATTGCTTATTGTCCTTGTTTGTTTCCCTCAAGCTGTCAGCAAAGGGAGATAAAGGCTGCCAACTGTGCTTTGATGATGAATCATGCCCATTTAGGAAATTAACTGAAATCACATACTTACTACACATGTCACTGGACAGGGCGGGGGAGAGGGGGAACCCATTTGGTTTTGCTCATTGGCAATGCAGTAAAGTTGTTCCCAGGGGGCAGGAGGGGATTGATTTTTGTGTGTGTCTCTATGTCTTGTCATAAACTTGTCAAAAAGCAAATGTCACCAGCTATCTGGTGTACATGAACGTTCTGTTAGTGCCTATTCACTAGGGATAGAAAGCCTCGGCACTTCCCAAAACATATTTAACACGATGAGAGTTAAGCCATCTTGAAACCTTTTAAAAACATCACATGAAACTGACTCAAAGCTCCAAACCCAGAGCCTTGCTGAGGATAATGGGGAAGTTAAATCAACTTTACTCTGGGATTACCTTGCCCTTCCAGGTGTCCCCTTGGTCAGGAGTAATTTATTAGAAGATTACTTCTATTAAAAAGAACTCTCTATCCTCCTTGGAAGCATTTTCTTCCGAAGACTAAAGAGCTTATGTTAGTCTTTAAAAAGCTGGTTAATCAAAAGGACGTCTAAGTTAATTTCCCTTCCATTCTTTGAAAAGAGCTGGCATTGTAGGTGCGTGTCCAGCTAACCACTCCATCCATTCACCTCCATTTCTTTCCTAAACAAATATACAAATTCAGTCTGTTCAGAAGCTTTTTGCATGTTGTATTACATTTGTATAATTTCAGTCAAATTTGAGCGATGGGTCAGCTAACACCAGCCAATTTCAATTTGCATATTAAAGTTATTAATTGACAGTGCATTGGCTGAATTTCTCTTTTGCATGGCTGCATAGTAAATAATACAACACAGAAAGGTTTTAAGATATTCCCAAAGTATCCTAGCAGACAGGGACAATGGCATATTTATTAACTTAAAAAATAGATCAATCTATCCTTTTAGGAGCAGAATAAAAGGTGATTCTGTCAGTAAGAAAGTATTAAATCTCCACCTGTTAACTCAGAATACAGAGTAAGCAGAGGGAGTTTAAATATCAAATCACGTAAGCATTGATTTGTTGTTCACATCTGTTCCTCTGAAGTCTATATAACTATGTTCCTTAAATGGGTGAAGATACTTATATCTGTTTCTTAAGTAAGGACAATAAAATATTAAAATAATGTGAAGATCCTGGTTTGAGGGGAGAAAAAGCAACAAAAGGAAGAAAAAAATCTCACTTTCTTTATATATTAATAATAGTATTTAGCACTTATATAGAGCTTTTCATTAGTAAAACTCAAAGAACTTTGCAAAGCTTGGTAAGCATTATTGTCCTCACTGTGCAGAAGGGGAAACAGACACACTGAGATGTTCATGTGATTGACGCAGTCACAAAGTGGTCGAGTCGAGGAATGCATCCTAGGCATTCAAACTGAGGTCAAAAAGCTGTCAGGGTGTCAGTGGGAGTTTCAGATGCACAAGGAATCCTTGCACTATAACGTGCTCAAGTTATTGTTTTGCAAGTTTGGGTTCATAGTTTACTGCTTCACTTCCCAGGCTATAAGGGGCAACACAACCTGGTAAATACACAGAATTCAGGAAGAGTGGTCCACTGGATAGAGTATCACTTACCTAATACTCCCTGACAGCTTTTTGACTTCAGCAAGAATTTGAAGTGCATTAAGAACTCAGGATCAGTCCCTATAAAAATAAAGGATGACGGAGTAAAACAGTTAACTCAGTGTGTTTCTGGGCCTTTTCAGATGCATGATGTACCCTAAAAAATGTTTGGTAATTTAAAAAAAAAAAAAAGCATTTTTGTTCAAAAAGCGCTCCCTGCCACCAAGATATGCCTTCTACTTGCAGCTTGCAAATGCCAACTACATCTTATGGGGCCTATATATGCAATCCTCTTGCACAAAGAACTGTAGTTAATATCCAGAGGAGTTACTGGCTCACAGGGAGTCATTAATAATACTTGCATATGCTGAATATTCATATCCTTTTAGATTATGACAGCAACCCCAGTTTTGAGCCCTGTCATCACATCAAAAGGGTCTAAGTTTAAAATTATGCATTAGCGGTTTCTTAAAAGTTGCATGAAAAAGTACTAAACCATGTTACGTAGGCAGATATAAATATTGAAAGTATTAACTGTTATAATTTATCATTTTTATGTCCTTTGCATGAATGTCACAACCGATTTCTTTATGTATAGCATACTTTAAAGCAGGGCTGGGCAAACTTTTTGGCCCAAAGGCCACATCTGGATGTGGAAATTGTATGGCGGGACATGAATGGTCATGAAATTGGGAGTTGGGGTGTTGGAGGGGGTGAGAGCTCTGGGGTGTGGCCAGAAATTAGGAGTTCATGGTGTGGGAGGGGGCTCCGGACTGGGGCTGGGGGGGTGGGGTGCGGCGGAGGGGTGTGGGCTCTGGGGTGGGGCTGAGGATAAGGGGTTGGGGTGCAGGAGGGTGTTCTGGGCTGGGACCAAGGAGCTGAGAGGGCAGGAGGTGGATCAGGGCTAGGGCAGGGGGTTGGGGTGCAGGAGGGTGTCAGAGATGCACGCTCCAAGCGGCGCTTATCTGAAGCAGCTCCCAGAAGCAGGTTTCTGGCCAATGAGAACTGCGGGAGCAGCGCTGGGGTGGGGGCAGTGTGCGGAGCCCCCTGGCTGCCTCTACGTGCAGGAGCCAGAGAGGGGACATGCTGCTGCTTCCAGGAGCTGCACAGAGCCACGGAATGGAGCCAGGCAAGGCCCAGCCCACAGAATACAAAGTGTACAGTGCTCATTTTGTATTATTTTTTATTACAACTATTTGCACTGTAAAAATGATAAACAAAAGAAAGTGTTTTTCAATTCACCTCATACAAGTACCGCAATGCAATCTCTTTGTGAAAGTGCAATTTACAAATGTAGATTTTTTTTTGTTATATAACTTCACTCAAAAACAAAACAGTGTAAAACTTTAGAGCCCACAAGTCCACTCAGTCCTACTTCTTGTTCAATCAATCGCTAAGAGAAATAAGTTTGTTTACATTTACGGAAGATAATGCTGCCCACTTCTTAATTATAATGTCACCTGAAAGTGAGAACAGGAATTCGCATGGCACTGTTGTAGCTGGTGTTGCAAGATATTTACATGCCAGATGCTCAAAAGATTCATATGCCTCTTCATGCTTCAGCCATCCTTCCAGAGGACATGCTTCCATGATGAGGATACTTGTTAAAAATAATGCGTTAATTAAATTTATGACTGAACTTCTTGGGGGAGAATTGTCTGTCTCCTGCTGTTTTACCCACATTCTGCCATATATTTCATGTTATAGCAGTCTTGGATGATGACCCAGCACATGTTCTTTTTAAGAATACTTCCACTGCAAATCTGACAAAATGCAAAGATACCAATGTGAAATTTCTAAAGATAGCTATAGCACTCGACCCAAAATTTAAGAATCTGAAGTGTCTTCCAAAATCTGAGAGGGATGAGGTATGGAGCATACTTTTCAGAAGTCTTAAAAGAACAACACTCTGATGCAGAAACTACAGAACCTAAACCACCAGAAAAAGAAAATCAAGCTTCTGCTGGTGGCATCTGACTCAAATGATGAAAATGAACATGCGTTGGTCTGCACTGCTTTGGATCATTATCGAGCAGAACCCGTCATCAGCATGGACGCATGTCCTCTGGAATGGTGGTGGAAGCCTCAAGAGACACATGAATCTTCAGCGCATCTGGCATGTAAATATCTTGCAACACCAGCTACAACAGTGCCATGCACACTCCTGTTCTCACTTTCAAGTGACATTGTCAAGGTTCTTCCCCCACTCTGAACTCTAGGGTACAGATGTGGGGACCTGCATGAAAACCTCCTAAGCTTACTTTTACCAGCTTAGATTAAAACTTCCCCAAGGTACAAATTAATTTTATCCTTTGTCCTTGGAATAACCACTGCCACCACCAAACTCTAACTGGGTTTACTGGGAAACGTAGTTTGGACACGTCTTTCCCCCCAAAATCCTCCCAACCCTTGCACCCCACTTCCTGGGAAAGGTTCGGTAAAAATCCTCACCAATTTGCATAGGTGACCACAGACCCAAACCCTTGGATCTGAGAACAATGAAAAAGCATTCAGTTTTCTTACAAGAAGACTTTTAATAGAAATAGAAGTAAATAGGAGTAAAGGAATCACTCCTGTAAAATCAGGATGGTAGGTACCTTACAGGGTAATTAGATTCAAAACATAGAGAATCCCTCTAGGCAAAACCTTAAGTTACAAAAAAGACACACAGACAGAAATAGTCTATTCAGCACAATTCTTTTCTCAGCCATTTAAAGAAATCATAACCTAACGCATACCTAGCTAGATTACTTACTAAAAGTTCTAAGACTCCATTCCTGTTCTATCCCCGGCAAAGCAACATACCAACAGACACAGACCCTTTTGTTTCTCCCCCTCCTCCCAGCTTTTGAAAGTATCTTGTCTCCTCATTGGTCATTTTGGTCAGGTGCCAGCGAGGTTACCTTTAGCTTCTTAACCCTTTACAGGTGAGAGGATTTTTCCTCTGGCCAGGAGGGATTTTAAAGGGGTTTACCCTTCCCTTTACATTTATGACAGACATTGTAAACAAGAAAGCATTATCTTCTGCAACTGTAACCAAACTTCTTTGTCTGAGCAATTGGCTGAAGAAGAAGTAGGACTGATTGGACTTGTAGGCTCTAAAGTTTTACATTGTTTTATTTTTGAATGAAGGGATTTTTTGTACATAATTCTACATTTGTAAGTTCAACTTTCATGATAAAGAGATTGCACTACAGTACTTGTATTAGGTGAATTGAAAAATACTATTTCTTTTGTTTTCTACAGTGCAAATATTTGTAATAGAAATAATATAAAGTAAGCACTGTACACTTTGTATTCTGTGTTGTAATTGAAATCAATATATTTTAAAATGTAAAAAACATCCAAAAATATTTAAATAAATGGTATTCTATTATTTAACAGCGAGATTAATCGCGATTAATTTTTTTAATCTCTTGTCATCCCTAACAATAAGTATCATTATGTTATCATTAGGTTTTATCATTCACAGCTCTCAAAGTGAATTGCAAAGGAGGTTAGTATCATTATCCTTGTTTTACAGATGGGGAAACTGAGAAACAGAGAAGTGAAGTGACTTGCTAAAGGTCACCCTGCAGATCAGTAGCAGACTGGGAATAGAATACAGATCTCCTGATTCCTAGTCCAGTGCTCTAACCACTAGTCACAGTGCTCTAGTTCTGTCTCAGTTTAATCCCACCATACACACATCATTTAAAAAAGAAAATATGAAACTTATCTATACATATTTTATACTGTGCCTCACACTCTGTACACTTCAGTGCTCTTGCTAGTCATGTAAAATTGCCATTATAATAATGAACAATTTACTGTATATTTTAAGATACAGTGGACACTGTACAGCTATCACCTGTACAGAAACACTGGTTTTTTTCTCCTTTTTTGGGTAGAGAGAGCTTTTCAGTACGTTCAGTAGTATAATTGTAAACACCTTCCCTGGGTGTTTGTTCTCCTGTACTTTAAGCAACCTGATTTCTCTCCTTTTCGGGGGGGGAGGGGCGGTGAGAGGGAAGATGATGCAGCTCCTTTTCCAATCTTCTGGCAGTTGAACAGTTTCCCAAACTTTTAAGACAACTCTATGAAGCCAGTGAACTAACTCCAGATCTCCACTCTTTAGAAGTTCTGATGAAATACTGTCAAGACCAGGTGCTTTAATATTTCATAACTGTGTGTGACTGCAAGCATCACTTCCTCTAATGTCACCAGCTCGTTTTTCATGGGGTTCATTTTTTATTTCAGTTGTATTTTGCTTATATTTTGGTGGGAATCAATTTGTTCATTCACAAAAATGCTCATGCCAACACATAAATTGTGTATCAATATCCTGCAAGTATTTTCCATTTTAGTCCTCAACTGGTGAAAGCCATGAGAATGGATATCCAGTTAGTATCTTCAAAGTCTCACATATACATTTCTGGTCATGTCGTTCAGAGGCTTCCTCAATGCACTATGCCATACTCTTCCACCGTTGATTATGATCATTGTGACAGGCCCTCCTGACTGCTCGTTCAAGACATTTCTTTTGTTCTATAGCCCATTTCCTTCCCTCTTCACTCTCAACTCTGACCTTCCAGTGCATCCATTCTGCACAGTCATTTTTTCTCTCCCACAATTTGATGGTAGTATCTGTAATCCAGTGTTGCTTTTTCATTCTCCTCACCCCCATTTATTCTTCAGCAATGTCTGTGATAGAGCAAACAATAATAAAATCTGCTCTTCCTCTAACATGGCATAAAAAGCATCCTTTTCAGCATCCAGACTTGGATCATGTGGAGCATATGCACTGATAACTACTATGCATCCTACCTTCAAATTGAAAATGGTCGCTATCAGGCATGGAGAATAAGCCTGCCAAGTCTCTAGTGCAGATTTCCACCCCCCCCCCCGCCCCAGAGACAGAACCAGAATAACCCCAGTGTGCCCATCAGATTATAGCAGGCATGGAACACTTGAAAGATCTCCACAGAAGCCTTCAATTAAGGGGGCATACTAGAGAGAGGCAAAGATGGAGCAAGAGACCTGGCAGGAATGGGCCAAACCCCAGGGGTGAGATTCATAGATTCCAAGGCCAGAGGGACCATTGTGATCTAGTCTGACCTCTTGCATAATCCAAGCCATAAATTGTTCCTAGAGCAGATCTTTTAGAAAAACATCCGATCGTGATTTTAAAATTGCCAGTATTGAAGAATCCATCCTGACCCTTGCTAAGTTGTTCCCCTTGTTAGTTACTCTCACTGTGAAGAATTTACACCTTATTTCCAGTCTCTCTTTAGCTTCCAGTCATCAGATTGTATTATACATTTCTCTGCTAGATCGACTAGCCCATTATCACATATTTGTTCTTGTGACAGAGGGCTGGGCAATAGCAGCTAAGCCGACACTCTGATCATTGGAACTCCAATTAGTTGCCCTGGAGCATACCTGACTATGGGAATTCTGCCCACTTGATAGATTGGGATGGGCTGGAGAGAGTTAAAAAAAAAATTAACTCATTAGCCCAGAGGGTACAAAAGGCATAGAAAGGAAGTGAAAAAGGGGAAGATCAGAGTTGTGATGAGAGAGAGGAATGGGAGGGCGCAGGATGGCTGGTTTATTTGTAGCATCAGAGCCATGAGATCTCTCTCCCTTCCTTGCCTCAGGAGCTGAGAGCACCATGTTACTCTTGGTATGAGGCAGCATAGTCTGTACAGGTGGTGGAAAAGAACACTGTAAATAAACCACACAAGCTGTTTTACCCAAAGGTCTAAGGGGTTAGAAAGTAGGTAGGAGCAAGTCTGCCCTCCCACCGTTCCCATTTAGGTACTCACAGAATGTAATCAAGTCGCCCCTTAACATTCTCCAATTAAGCTAACTGGATTGAGTTTCTTGAGTCTAATGCTGTAAGGCAGGGTTTCTAATTCTTGAATCATTCTCCTGGCTCTTCTCTGAACCCTCTCCAATTTATCAGCGTGGCCAGGGCTGATCTGAGCCCCTCTGATTCTGTGCCCCTATAGCAGCCCCCATTGGTGAATCTATCACAGTGTCAGGTTAAAAATCATGTCAGCAGGAGAGAGAACAAATTTCTTTAACTGTGTTACAAACAACAACTTAGTTTCCTAACACTGAAAGAACATTTTACAAATCTATTTTACTCATTACCCATTAGCACTTTTGTTTGCTGCTTATGTCTTCTTGGAGAGCCCTTTGCTCACTTTAAAGCAATGGAAGATGCTGAGTACCCATGAGTAGGGACAGAAGGCTGCAATCTGATCTAAGTAGGTGGACCCCTGCACCTGCCTGAAGTCCCATTGACTTTAGTGTGATTCTTCACAGATGTAAGGACATGGCTCTGCTCATTAGCTTGTAGGAGAGGCCTTCAGCTTGGACAATGAAAATAGACAACTTGGTTTTATTTTTATTTATAGTCCATTTCAGATCCTGGTTTTTATGTACTAGTGCTGTGCTGCAATATTTGGGCTCCAAATATGGCAGAGGAATTGAATATTTAAAAAAATATTGTTTAAAAATTCATGAAACCCCTCTGTCTGAATATTAAGTTTTGTAAAAATTCTTTCCCTGAATAACTATATTTTGAGCTTGGACTGGTGGTACCCTTTTAAATCTCCTCATTTAATAGATCCCTGTAAGCTTATGATTCAAAATATACAGTATGTCAGGGTTTGTTTTGGTCAGCCATTCATCTAAGATTAGTATAAATGTATATTTTCCCCTTCATTATCAGTTTACTTTGTGCATTTGACAGCACTTTGTATATAATTGGTTCCATTATGATCAGTATCTCTTGTTGGAGGGCATACGAGCTTCCTTTCATATAACTTTGTTGAAAGAAAAACATTTAAAAATGTGAAAATGTGGTTGGAACACCGCCAGAAATTCTGAGGGGGACTTAAGAGGATGAATAGTATTTGAAAGTGTTTTAAGTTATTTTTTTAAAATGACTCCATTTTAAGTACAGAGTTCCCCTTTAAAAATATTTTGTTGAGATGCTCCAATGACTAAATTTGTCAAAAGTTTAAATTATTGTAAATAAATTGTCCTATCTAGATTTTAACACAAAATAATATGAAATAATTTGTTCTTAATGTGTTAGAGATGATCTCCATGATGCAAAATATAAATACAGAATTTACTTTATCTCCATAACCTTTACCACCCATTTTTATTCCTCTTTCCTGTACACACATCCAAATCAAAGTGACATTGCAGGGCTATGCAGAAGTTAGGAAATCTAGAAATCAAAGCCCCAGCAACTCGGGATCAGGCTTCAGAACTGCAGTGTAGTACCTCCTATGGTACTTGATCACTACAGCCTGTGCACTATACCAGTGGCCACTGCACTCAGTTTGGTGGCTCCCGACCACTGAATCCACATATGCATGGATCCAGCATCCCTTCCCAGTGCCCATCCTCAATACTCCCTTCCTGCCAGTCTGTTCACAGGTAGGTGAGGACATAAGAATATAGACAGAATAGAATGGAATGGGACCCACCTCTGCATCAATAACTTGAGTCTTATGCATGGCCTCTGCCAGGGGGTGAATTTCACCTTAAGTTAACAAAGTAGCAGTTCTAGTATTTATTAAGTGCCCTATTTAACACTTCATACACAGGCCAAACTCCTACCAGAAAGGAGTGTTGCTGAAAGCATTTTCCCTGTGTGAAAACTCCAACTTTGGATTTCTGTTCCCAAGGCCAGAAAATCTGTACATCCACTGGAAAACTAGAATTGGAAATTAGAGCTGGTGTAGAATTGGCTGCTCTCCCTCCTGTGCTGTGGGTAGCTATATAATAACATTTAATGAGGATTTTAGTCTACTATTTACTGTAGATTTCAATAAAAGCAATTGCTCTGGAGACCGTTGTGCTGGTTGATAAGTGTGTTACCAATACAATATGTACTGTAGCGCTTCTTTAAAAAAAAAAAAGGCCACACCAGACAGTGATGTGATGAAATATTGGATCAACAACTATTTTCGTACAATTATACATTTTATTTAGCAAGAGAAAACCTAGTGGATCAAATTCTGCTCACAGTTACAATGGTGCAATCCTACAGACCTCCTTGGGATTGTGTAGATGTAAATCAGAACAGGATTTGGCACAGTATCCTGTGGGGGAAAAAATCTCAACATGTATTGAAGAAGAAAGGAAATGATCCATGTTGTCATTCCATCACTAACCCATCAAGCAAAACAGATTCTTCAGATACTAGCGATGACAACATCTTTCATAGTTAGTCCCCAGGGTTAGGAAGCACTCCAGACACTTGCTTCCTTCCCACCTTTGTTCTGATGCCTCAAACACAGTAGTCTCTCTTCTCAGTTTTTAGGAGTCCTGATAATTCTGAGGAAGAAAATTACACACCACAAACATCTCAGTGTTTGGTAATTATCTTAAGAGCCAGGCTGGGAACATGGGGAATCACTATGAAACATTAGATCAGCACTGGGAATGTAATCCAGATGAGAAATGAAACTGCATGTGGTATATGTAAAATTATATACCTCAGGCAGAAAAGCAAACAATGCAAGAGCTAAGTGGAAAATGGCTGATCTTGAAAGCAGCAAATCTGATAGCAAATATGAGCACTTAGTGTTACATTGTTGCTAAATAAGTCGAAACCATTGCTAATTCTCAGATGTGTATGTTGTATGATGAGGAAAATCACACATATAAAATTAGGGAGGTTCTAGGACTACTCACATAGCATATTTTATTGCATCCCTTAGGCTTGGTTATCAAGACTTCCCTGGCATTATTCTAGGTTCAAATTCTAACAGGTTTGGTTCTGCCCTTCATCTTCCAAGGTAAATAATTCAAGTACCACGTAGTTTACCATGTGGGAGGCAGTTTGGGAATGATTTCTCAAAAATCAAAGTGCTGTCTGCTCTACATGGACATTAGCGGTTTCCTAGCATTTCCTAGCATTTCTCTTAAGAATATGGATTTACCATGGTGTCCTTGGCCAAAATTCTTTCTTCTCTAGTGTCACAAAATGTGGTGTTCACTGTTACTACTGCCACCTCCAGAGTGGAAGTATTGTGTGGAAATAGTTTGTGAAGCACTTGGGTTGAAACACACCATATCAGTACAGAGTATTAATATTACAGGAAAAGAATCTTGCTCATCCTGACAGGTTCGTCACAAAATGTAGTATTCTGATACCATCAGGTCTTGAACTATAGTAAAATTAATGCGCTGCAGTTATAACATTTCCAGATGCCTCTGTAATCAACATAGCAATGTGATTAGAATGGTAGAAATGAAAATCCTCTTAATGTTTACTGAAATATTGTTTTCATTTTTCCAAATATTTAGAAAATTGTTTTATACTGTAAATTATTATTCTTTGTGCTGTCATTTTTCTGAATTGTATACGGTCAGGGGAAGTCTGCATTTGTATAAGGCTTGGTCCCCTCTGTTCTCATTAGGGATATACAGTACAACTGCATTTATCCAAAATATTTTGGGGACAACAAACCTATTTGGATAACAGGATATATGATTGAGATGTAATATTACTTGGCACTTTACCGTTTCAAGGTGCTGTACAAACATTTAACTAATATATACATTTTCTAACTGGGGGTATAACCTAGATTTGCATAGGAGAAAGTTTTGAATTAAAGGGGTTTTGCTTAAACAGGCTTATTTTGTGCATATTATGCTTTCTTAAAAAAGCTTCCCTACAGAACAGAAAGGTGAACCTCTTATCAAGATTGTCCATTTCCAGAATTGGTGCATATGGTGTTTCTGAGTTTTAGTATAAGCATTTCCTTCTTAGTATGAGCTGTCTGCTAGTTTAGTCCTAATGTGAACTGATTGGAACCATAGCTATTTTAAACCAACATTATCACAACATATTTACAGGAACTACAAATGCTAAAAACAACTGGCAGTAAGATACATTGACAAATAGTTATTGACAGGCCTTATCCAGGCATGAATTTCTAAAAATGGCCAGTCCACTTTTAGAACAGGCATTCTATGTGGGGTGGGAGAGGAGAGAAAAAAAATGTGTAAATTATGGTGCATATACAGTCAAAGAAAAGTATGGATACTAAATTTGTAAAGTCTGTAGCAATTTTCACAGATAACCTCTGGAAAATGAGAGCTACATTTTAACAAAAAACTAGAGAAAGAGAGAGAATGAAACAATTCAAGCAAATGTACTGCACTGCTGGCTATAGTAGCTTTACAGCATTTTAAACAATTGCCCTTCTCATCTCTCACCCCATTTCCCAAATGCACACGGAGAGCAGGGACCACCTGCAGATCTGTGTTCAGTAGCATGAAAAGGGTGGAGTCTCCTGAACAGCCTCTCTGAATGTTGCACCCATGTTTCAGTGGAACTGCGTTGGTTCCATTGCATTTAGGTCTGTTCGCTCAATTGGGGATGAAAAAGGGTAGGATTTGTCCTTAGAAGTTTTAGATTCTGAAGAAGTTGCGTTGAAGCTGAAAGGAATCGGTCGCATAAAAAATAAAAAGCTTTTTGTAATGTTTGGATTTATATGGCAATCTGTAGGGGGAAAATGCAATGCTATAATCTCATATGGTGTCTATTTAAGTCAAGTGAAAGACTCAGTGGAAAGATTGCTGTTGACTGCAATGGGCATTGGATTGGGCCCTTACTTGCTGTATTGCAGAATCACTGACTATAAAATTAAAATACATGAAAAATTACAGTCATGCTCTACACATGAAAAGGCTAAATGCTGCCTCAAATGCTTGCAGTCAAAATCTCTATTACCTACATAAGTTCTGGTTTTTTTTAAGCTGAAGCCACACCAAAAAGAGGATTCAGACCATTGGTGCTTTTCATCAACCTAGGGACAACATTTGAGAACAAAATGTGGTGTCATTAGTGTTTACAAAGTACTCCCATGTGTTTGCCTTTTGAATATAAAAGGATCAGATCCTCAGCTGTTGTAAATTGATGGAGCTATGCTGACTTGGTCCAAACTTTTTGTTTAAGTTATATTCTCCTCTCAATACATAAGCATAGGCGTAAATTTGACTTCTGCATTTTGAGGGGGCAACTCTGGCCATACGGGGGTGGAGGGATGGAGAAGATGGGAGGCAAATTCCATTCCTGCCCAAGGCTTGCAATGTTATGGCCATTGTTCAAGAAAGTAATCACAGTAGAATGGTAACTGGAACAGGCATTTAAAATATAAAAAAAAATAATGAAGTTGCAGCCATTCAGAGAGGGGCTGGTTCAAAGCTCATTGAAGTTGATGAAGAGATTCTCGTCAATTTGAATGAGCTTTGGAGAAGGACTTTAAACTGTGACCAGGTGTGGAGTTTTTATTCACTGATGGCAACACCAATGAGCTTGTACATCTGAGTGGTGGGATTTTAAAAACACGCAGCATTGGCCCAATTCTGCTCCCATTGACGTCAATAGTAAAACTTTCATTGATTTCAAGGAGGGCAAGCTTCGGCCAGGGGATGAGCACTTTTGAAAATACCCCCCTCTGTCTTTTGTGTCATTCCGTTATGTCTCCCTTCACTCTATAACACAGTGAGCTAACAATGAAGCAGTAGTCTCCTCAATATCACTGGCTTCTTTTGGTGTTTGTTAATCACATTCAATGGGAGTTGGGCACCTAACATTCCTTTTTGCCTTTGAAAATCTCCCCAATTAGAAATGTTTAATCATATTCGACCAAATCCATCCATGGTGTCACCCTATTGCCTCCAAAGTGCTCAGATATGATGGTGATGGGCACAATATAAGAACCTGGATTGAGAACTAAGATAAAAGGGATGCATTTTGGCCCTGTCTTGTTTTTGTATTTAGTAAATGTATTTTGCCCAGACTCTTAAGTGGCTCTGAGTAGAAAAAAGTAAATCCTGAAATCATCTGTCCTTTATGAGTTTATATTCTGACTATGTAAAAAAGAGTGTGAAACTTTCATCTGAAAAAGGAGTATCTCTACATCTTATTCTTCTCTCATTGGTATATAGTAATTGAGCCTTTATAACAACAATACAATTGGGAAATAAAGATAATTAAGAAACATAAAATATGTCACTCTTCTTGAACCCAGTTGGAATCTAAGTTGTGTGTGTATGTCTGCAATTGAAAACATGAGCTTTAGTTTTGTCTGTATTCTCATAATTTTACATAATTGACCATTTGCAATCCTCCATAATCTAAAATTTCTAATAACTATGCTCAGAAAGTGAGCCCTTTCCATAATATTTATAAATATTTCATATGAGCTGGAGCTAATACAATTTATTTATCATGCATGGGAGCCTGCAATGGGTTTATAAAAAATAATGGGTGCTAACATGCAGTAGTGATTTAATAATCAGAGTGATTTCAGAAAATTAATTAATAAATAATGGTGATTAGATGGCTCAGGTTAGGGGATAATAGGATGTACAGGTTCGGCTCTGGAGAGATGTCTGAGGTTTACTTGGCACAGCAATGGCTTAGAGTCACAAATGCACACCCCCAACATCCTGAAGCCATCTGAGTGTTAGCTCAGTACTCAGTGAAAATTAAAGTAACTGCCACAAAAGCCATTCTGCTGGCCAGGGATCACTAGGATACACGGTCACCCATGTATGCTGCCCTTTTCCTGACCATATCCCCTCTTCCAGAATATTGGAGGTGAGGATGATGGCATTGGGATTGCTATCGTGGTGCTTTACCACCTGAGGGTTCCCTGTGTGCTGGGCCAAGTCCCTTCTGTCATGGAAATACTAAAGAGCTATCCTGCTACATGTGGTTTTGTACCTCTGTTGACTAATTCACAAATATGAGGGAAAGTTCTTTCCGATCCACTGTGAGGATCTTTCTCGCGCTCCCCACTGCAGGTGGGAGAGGAGAATCTGGCCTGCAAAATCCTACCGATGGGGATATCAGATGGATTATGATTTAAGATTTGGGATCCATAAATCAATAAATGGATTCCAGTACTGCATAAATTATGACTATTTGTATTGTTATAGCACAATGAGGGCCCAGTTGCTAGGCACTGTATAAACACACAACACAGACAGTCCTTGCCCCAAAGATCTTACTTATTATTTTCATCAGTTAGAGGTATCTGGATCTCCCTATAATATTAAGTTCAAGACCTTGTGTGCATGAGAATGCACAATAGAAATGGCTTATACTGTGCAGGTATTCATTCCGGCACCATTGTTTTGGATATTAACTGTCATAATTACCATATGAGATCACACTTTCTGGTCATATATATGCTTAGATCATACAGTTTCAGCTACAGATTGTTTATTATTCATTACCAGACTCTAATCACAATTTCAAAGATGGTCCAGTGATGAAATGACACTTACTTGCATTTTCTCACAATTTCTGCACTGCTCAGCACAAATAAGCTGTGAAATGTATTGGGAAACAACGTTTTTAATGACTTTATTTTAAAACACATTTCAGGTTATTCATGCTGAGAAATGCTTATCTTTTGAACTCTCAGACTGCTGGGCTGAGCAAAATGGGGCCAGTTTTCTTTTAACTATTTCAGATCCCAAAGCTTCAATGGAAATTTCTTATACAAAATGGGAGAGGGATAGGCAGCCATTTCAGAGTATGTGGGTCAAGTTTCTCAAAAGTAAAAGGAACCTTAGATGTTGATTTGTGATATGACTAGACTCGAAAAGCTGCAATTCCTATTGCCAAAGGTCTGATGTTAAGTATCTTGTACGTTCAATTCCATTTAAATATGATTATAAAAACCACTAACATTAATTTACTGTAATAAGTTACCCACAAGCATAAGTGCTTTCAGGATCATGGCTACAATATATACTATGCCACCCAAACAATCCCTTAAGCTTATTCTGGGTAGTCTCTTCTCCTGCCCTCTATTTTCTCCTTCCCCCCTTCACTCCCACCACAATTACCTGTTATTTCCCATAGTGTCTTGTCTTGATGTGATCCCCTTTAGATTCTAAACAGGTCAGGAACTGTGTATCTACTGGATATGTAAAGCACCATTCGCATCCATGGTGCTAAATAGATACAAATGTTTAATAAAAAAGTATATTTATGGTGCTGTATACATAATGCATAGAATAATGTTATATATATAAGTCAACCACATGGTATTACTGTTCTGGATGCAATTTGTGGTTTGAATAATAAGATACAGACTATGAAAAATGGGGAACAATATTTTAGTTAATGTTCCCACATATGTTGGCTAAGCTCTTTGGACTCTGCAGTTTCAGCTAGCAACTGTTTGTTCCTCACATAATTTAATCACTATTGTTATTTTTGAGGGGGGGGGTTGACTAAGACGGTCATTATGGACTGGACAACCAGAAAGATACACATGATCAACACTAAAAAATTACTGCGAACACTCATGTGTTGAATCTGGTATGAATTGACCATTTTTGTAACAAAGGAGATATGGAAACTAAAGGCCATATTCTCACTTGGTGTAAATGGTATTAATGTAAATACCATTGTCCAGTTTACACTAGGTGAAGATCTGGCCCCAGATCTGAAAACAAAGCTTCAAATATTAAATAAAATGTGACAGGAGATCCACTGAAATGTGGAAGTTGGGTCTCAAAAGAGACAAATACGGGGTCTGCATGTATTGAAATTATTGGTAGTTTTGGCATTGACTTCAATGAATGCTGGATGTAGCCCTGCCCTTGGCATTTAGTTCTTTGTCTTATTTCCCAAAAATCCTGTTTCAAAACCTTTCTCTTTAAATGTTTATGTATAATGCACGATTCTAAGGAAAATTAAATTCTGATTAGTCATTTCTCTTCTACAGGTCCTTTCACTTTTCTCTTTTATTAATTACGGCTAACCCATAAACCTCTACAGTTAATGATGCCTTTGTTATAACCTGGCCCAATACCCCCCTGTACAATCAGTGGTCTGCTACAAGTGGACCCAGTCACTGGCCCCATATGCTTCCATACCAATTATGCCTAGATGGAATTGAGTCACATTTCTAGTTCTGGGTTTACATGGCACACTCTAGGGCTCAGGCTTCCTGTCTGACATTCCTCTTTGGAAGGTGGGGTGCTGCCACCAAGCCATCCTAGGCCCTGAAATTGGTGTCTGAGGCCTCCCAAGCCCCCTGGTTGCTTACACACACTTCCTCAGAGCTGTGGGCAATCTGAGCTTCAAGTTTAACCCTTGTGGTGACATTGTGGCAGGAAAGCAAAGAACTCAGGCTTGGCAAAGTAATTCCTCAACCACAGAAACTACTCTTGAAAGCACTTGAGAGTTGCATATCTTAGAAACAACAAAGAGTCCTGAGAGCTCCGTTTTCTAGTCTGTCACAGTCCTGGCAAAGAAGATAGCAATTTTAAATTCTAGTCTCTTGGGACCCAATCCATCACTCATGGACAGTGGAAGTGAAACCAAGCCCTTAGAAAGCAGAAAGTTCCCTAGGAGATTTGAACAATTTGGGTAATGGGAGTTCAGATTGCCTTTTCAGCTATGTATTCAGGTAGTGTACCACACTGTTAATGTAATGGAAATAAATAATAATGATATAACATAACAATAATAGATCTCTGCATATTACTGATCAAACTTCAGGCTAATATCTTTCCTGTGAGAGTATAAATATGAAACTTAAATACCAGTCTGGACCTTCAGTTCAGTTCCATTTATTGTCTCTGTTGGTTTACTCGTTCTAGAATTTTTGACATGTTCTCTCTGGCTTGGGAATCTGAAAATTTGTGGGAATCTGAAAATCCGTCAGTGGGTCAGAAAATGTTACCATTTTAATTTAATATCAGAAGTCTTGGGGAAATTCTATAGGAACTTCTTTTAAACCTTCCAAAGAACTACTACCCCTTTACATCCTCCAAGGATGAGTTTCATGATCTAATATGTGTTAAGAACTGAACTGTAGTTTAGAATGTAAATGAAGTTTGAACACATGATTAAATTCAAATAATTTGTTGCAAGAAGAACGTTTACCATGGTTCACATTTGAAACTGAGCACTTTGCTCTCTTTGTAACTGACTGTGGCACTAGCATGGAATTGACACGGTCACTGAAGGCCCTTCACACCATTAAAACTATGTAGTACTCTCGCATTAGGTGAGAGGGACTGGCAAAGAAGCAACATGCAGGTCCTTCCAAGCCATCTGTACCCTCTTATGGGGGTGATCACTCTTGCACTAAGACAGTGATCAGGGATTCCTGTGGAGGGATTATGTTGGGGAAACTCCTAGGCTGGAACAGAACCCAACATGAGGCTGGAGTGAAATCCCATAGTTTATCCATGCTTTTTGGGAGTTGATGCTTCCCCATTTTAATCCTCACTATATTTCCCTTTTTAATATGGCTTTATATGGAGAGGGATACATTTCACCCTTTAAAGCAAACTTCTCCTCTCCTCCATACTGCATGGCAGATTTCTGTTGTAGGTTTTGCTGGTATTCTGTATAGAGAAGATGCCTGCAGACTTGAGAGAAAAGTTTCACGTGAGCCACTTAGGAAAGATTTTTTTTTATACAGTGATCTGAAAATTTCTAGTATCATTCAAATGAGTGAATACTGTAATGAGGCAGTCTGCTGGTTGCACTTCCTTGCCATTTCTGCCTGAGAAAAATCTAACCTCTGTTAGTGTCATTCCAGGTGTCCATTCATCGCTCCACTATTGACAGATTATACACAACTCATTAAATATTTTTATTACAACATCATTTTAGCTTCTTTTTTAATAACTTTTATTCCCAGCGGTTTGTTATATTGAATTTACAAACTAAAGCAAGCTAGAAATCCTGATGTTTTTGGCTAGTAAATGCACAGCCCTGTGTGTATTTTTTTTTTTTAAAAACGGGGGGGAGGAAAGAAAATAATAAAGGGCCAGATCAACCATTCTCATGGGAAAACCCAAATCAGCACCATTCCTCTCAGCTTGTCCCATAATCTTCTTCTGGGGTGGGGGATTGGCTTTCCATATAAATTAAGGTGAGGAGGGGCCTGCCTACAGACCTTGTGGATCTTCCCTCCCCCGACCCCCCATGGTGTAGAGTTCATGTGCCTGAGCCACTTTTTGGGACTCTGCTCATACTCCAAGACTGAGGAATGCAACTCCATTAGACCCATACTGCCAGGCATACTCCACTGGCAGCTGCCCCTACAGCCTCATGTTAAGGCTATATAACTTTAATATGGATTTTCCAGGGACTCGGCTGGGTTAATGCATTTCCCTCTGACCTGTGCTCCCTGGATCCACAGTTTCTTCCTGGAAATCCAGGTGCCCTTTACCTACCTGGCCAGTGGCAGATCTGTTTGTGGAGGGTCACCTTAGCTGCAGATTCAGGGGCTATAATCTGATTTTAGGTCTTCCTAGAAGGAAATGCCAATAAAGAATCAGAAAAAAACTACTACAGAAATACCACTGAAAATACTAAATTGGGCAAATCAGTTGAGAAATATTGCTGCAAAAAGTTGTAAGTACAAATTTACTGCATGATGTGAACTCGCTTTTAATTTAAATGTTTTAGACATAAAAGGTAAGAAAAAATAAGCTTTTATTCACCAAGTATCAAAAGTTCCTACTGACTTCAGTGGGAGAGTGGGTATGCAGTGAATGCTGTAATTCTTGTGTTCACAACAGACATAATAATAATAATTACTCATAAGTCTGTTATATGCCAGAACTTCTGAGGTTAAAGTAGAACGTTTTGGATTAATAGGCAATGGCTTGACTTGTGGTTGGGCTTTACACTAATCTTTATCATGTGTCTAAAATGCTAATCTGTGGCGTGTCATCCAAAGGTTTAGTAGAAATTATTTGAGTCAGAACTGGCTGTGGGGTTCTGAGGTGCTGTATCTTTTACTCTCCATATTTGGAGACAATGCTGACTCTGTGGTTCTACCTCAGAATGGTTGGGTTTCCTAAAGCTACAAAGGACAACATGAAAAGAGAAAGTAAGAATGAAAGCATGTGAGTGTTTAGTATACATGAACAGAACCACAATAACTTTTTGTTCTTCAGCTCTAATAACATTTTTTTCCAGTGATAGAATAAAATATTGTTGGTTGTAAAAAAAACTGTGCTACAATGTAATATTACTGAAAGCAGTTTGAAAGTAGATAGCAGCCATAGACTTGATCACTTCTTCTTAGCTTTTTTTCCTGCCAAGTGTAATACACTATCAATCTAATATCTGATGTGTCTTTTATATGGGGACTATCCCATATATGCACTTAAGGCTCTAATAGGACTTCTATATCTCAACATTTTACACTCATGACAAATCTTTCAATTGGTACGTTTTTGATTTTTAGAATGGTACATATTTATTATTTTTACAATTAAATAGGTACAGCTAATTATGAAGAACCTAAAATTACAAACAAAACAAAACAACCCTCCTTGTGTTAGAACCAAGGGCCTCTTTTCTTATATGCCTGTGTTAAAAGAATTTATTAAATTTACATGGAAGAAGAGCCACTTTTTGTCTTCCAAAAGATATTTCTTATCACAATTCTGTATATTTAATTCATTATTCCCTCTCGGAGACCGGGGTAAAGAAAACAGCATTTTAAAAAAGTTCATGCCAATTCATTACATCATTTACAAACATGAATAAAATATGGAAGGACTAATGAAAATTCCTTACAATGTAATTCATGTTCGAGAGTGCACATGTGTATTCTACAGTATATGCAATGTCTAGTTCGTACAAGTCATGTTATTTCTAAAAAAAAAAAAAGCTATTTGAAGTTAGACTCAAAGACAATTACACTAATCTAATTTACCAGTTTATTTGCAAATAAAGATTACCAGCAACATTTCAAACACATTTAGTCTTCAGATGTTTCAGATTATGAGTTACTGTCCTATCTAATGACGGGTTTCAGAGTAGCAGCCGTGTTAGCTGTAGCTCACGAAAGCTTATGCTCAAATAAATTTGTTAGTCTCTAAGGTACCACAAGTACTCCTTTTCTTTTTGTCCTATCTAAACCATTGTACAGTTTTACTATGTAGATTTTCTGGCATAATCTAATAAAGCAATTAAAGTGACCGCTCTGTCTTAATAAGAGAGCTTCAACTCCTCACTAACTGAAATGCCCTTAACAAAAGTTAATTATAACTAAACTGCTCATTTGTAGCCTTAGTTTTTCTGTTTAAAGATTATGGAAGACTCTTAAAATCGATATTCAGCACTAAGATGGCAAGACACTAAATTAATTGTAAATCCAGTCAAACTATAGATGTATACATTGTTTAAAACTTGAAAACAATCATTTTTTTTTTTTTTTAGTGACTTAAAACAGTTGGTTAGTGCTGCCCTTTACTGGTTTGTAATGGTATATCACAAATAAAAAATAATGGTTAATTGACAAAATATTATGCAGACCTACAAAAGCTAAATGAGTATTATGTATTTCTGTCTAATACAATTCCATAACCCCTCTCAGAAATTAACAAAACCTCTCTTCTTAATCCAGCCTCTCCACTACTAAATTTTATTTATTTATTGAGTAAAACTGTTTCAAATAGTGGCTTCCACTGATTCTTCTGATGTTCTTATCCTACCCTACCACGGTGTTATAACCCACTGGTGACACTGAGTTTTTTTTAATGAAAGAAAAACAATTTATCACAAATAGAACAACAAAAAACGTTTTTTTAAATTTTATGTTAAAAGTATGATCTGATTCAAATAAAGATCTGTTACTATCAAGTTATGTCCATGTCCTGTGCATGTGTAAATACCTAACACTACTAGGTCCACTTCTGCTTTTAATTCTTTCCATACATAACATAAATGTTTTTAAAGAATTCTTAAAAAGAAATGAGAAATGCAAACCTTATTATATTCTAATATTACTGAGTTTGACTTGGCAGTTAAATTCTTGGTTTTTAGCTAGCTATCAGTATGATAAAGTAAGTTTAGGACATTTTAACTGAAAAGTGCTAATTAGAATAAGGAAAGATGCTGTGGATGCCATTTACACTCAAAAGACACCAGGTGACAGAGGGACCTGTTCAATTACTATTACTTATTATGTATATTACAGTAGCACTTAGATGCTCCAATTTAGATCAGAATCTCATTGTACTAGGCAGTGTACAAACACATAATAAGAGACAATCCGCACCCTAACAAACTTGCAGTTAGAGCTGGTTGAAAAACAATTTCACAAAATATTTCAAAAGATTGAAACTTTCTTTTGCAGGGTTCAAAACTGATCCATTTTCTGGTTTTTGGGAAAAAAATCACAATACTTTTAGTCAAAATATTTATCAATATGTTGTTGAATTTTTATCAAAATCATTATTGAAAACTTGATTAGAAAAACACATTTTTTCTGAAAATTGTTTTTTCAGTAAATGAAAAATTTAAATAATGTTAAAAAAAGATTTTGGTTATGTTGATAAAATGTTGAATAGGAAAGTCTATGGAAAATGTCACAAAAACAGAATTTCACTAAAGATGACAATTATTCACAAAAAATTTGTTTTTTAAAAAGGCCATTTTAAAAAACAACAACAACAACTTTTTGTGTGAAAAATGTGGATAATCTCTATGACAATGTGAGGTCCCAAATCTGTACTGCACTGCTCTTGGAGCCCCATTAACTTCAGTGAGGTGCCACACAGGTACAGAGGTCTGATAGCGTGAAGCTCAGTGCAAAATTAGTGGCTAAATAGACAAGACACACAAGATTAGAGAACAGAAATATTGTCCCCTCTATTTTGCAACTGGTGAATTGGGGCACAAGGAGACTAATAAGGAGATTTTCAAAAGAGGCACTTAAGGTCTTTCACAATCTTCCCTCATGTGACTTGGCCAAGGTCAGACAGCATGCCTGTGACTGTAAGCAATGGGTGAATCAAGATCTCTTGATGATCAGTCCAGTGCCTTAACCACAAGACCATCCTTGCTGTCAAACCATGTTTTCTCTCAATTAACAGGTTTTCGTCCACGTGCATCGCTTAAATATAGCATGGAAAATTGGGCCAGTGCGCTTTTAGAATGCATAAAGAAGGCTAGGAAAGGTTTTGTTTTTAGTGGGGTTTTACCTTAGGAATGTCAAGCCTTTCCTAGTTTTGTTGGGGAACTGTATGGGGTTCTCAGAGCATTTCTTAGCACTTATATCTTAATTGAAAGGGATAAGGAAGTGGAATCTTTAACAAAGACATCCTTTATCCAAAACATTCATTTCTGTTAAATAGATAGTAATTAAAACTGGTTTTTGCTTGATTTTTTTTTAACAGTTAAAAATCCCTTTCTCTTTCAGTAGTTCAGGTTTCATGTCTCTTGTAATGTCACTATTTCACTAGTTTTTCAGTAGTCATAGGCTTGGTCTACACTAGAAAGATGATCCACTGGCAACAACAGATTTCAGTGATTTGTGCAGCTGAACTGGGGCTGAGCATAGTTTAGCTGCAGATGTAGGCAGAAAAAAACTGCAGTCCGCTCTGTTTCAGAAACTGAGGTTAAACAATGGTCCAGCCACGGCTGGTAAGGAAAAGGTACATCCCAGATGCTAGGGCAAACACCCGGCCAAATGTCAAAGGATGCTCCAAAGCATGGAAGTGCTAGTTTCTTGACCGTACAGTTGTAAGAATTTTTTAACATGGGAAAACAATGTATTTTCCCCTAACCTTGTTCTAAGAAATGGCTGAACCATTTTTGCTAAAAGTAAAAAAAAATTAGGCCAAGATGAGTGCTTCTATCAGTATCGCCAGTGTAGTTTGGGGAAGTGGTGCTACTGCGCCAATAGAAAAATGCCTTCTGTCAGCATAAGCTGCATCTACATTGGTGGGCTTTGCTGGTATAGGTATTCCCAAAGAACTAGACCAGTAAAATATTTTTAGTGTAGACGAGGCCATAGAGTGTTTCTGTCCCATCATGCACAAGCATGTTGAAATGGAGTTAAATCATTGGATATCTTTAGCAGGGTTATTTTCCTTTATTCTTGTGTTGCCTTTCATATTAGGGTTAAAAATAATGTGTGTACGTGTATATAATTATATAAATAATTACTAAAATAGAGCAATAAATAGTATTAGAAATGTAGACTCAGAAGAAAGCCACCTGGGTGAAAGATCGAAGTTTCATCAACTAAGAACTTTTTTCACTTTCAAAATAATAAGGTAGACTGTGGTTTGGCACAAGCTCCGTATATGAGGCAGCACAGAATTGCATTTACCTAGCAGCAGACTGGGAAGCAGATTGTCTGTCTGCTTCCTGATTGCCCCTAATTCCAGAGAAGGGAAGGATAAGCCCTGCATATAGCATAATACCATTCATCCCTGGTACAGTTGGGCCTGCGCATGGGAAGGATGGAGCCACTACTTGTCCACTTCCCACCAACCTGTCCAGGAGATGAGGTGAGGCTCTGTGAAGGCTGTTTCTTCCCCACCTAGCAGATACGTGGCCCAGTAGACAAAGGATTGTCTTATATCTCTTTACTCCTCTATGCAGGTGCACAGTATGGGCTACAATCCCTCAATTTATATCCTGTTTTTAGTTACAAAGATTGTGTTCCAAGCATGATCTGTATTTTTTTTTTTTTAAAAAAAGATGGTTGACTGTTTTTGGGTTTTTTTTTTTAAAGATGAATTGAAGAGTGAATTCTCTCTTTTAAAAGAAAAACAGTCAGATTAATGGAATATTTGTTGAGACACCTTCTTCTTAGTATATGCGCAACTTGCGTCAGGTGGCACCAGGATTCATCACAGAATCTGGTCTGCTGGTTGGATCATTAGCTTCCCCGGCTTTGGTCGGGTACTGATGGGGAGTGTGATGTGAACACTGATCCATCCTCCCCATTGAATGTGGCATTCCTATACTACACATGAGTTAAACAAAGTGGTCGCATGTATTCTGTTTTCTATCTGTGGTGAGATGAGACACCAAACCACCCCAGATAGAAAATAGAATACACACTACCACTTTGCTTAGGTCAAGTATAGTACAGGAATGCCACTTTAGAAGACACATGTATGTATATTTGGGATTTGATTTTGCAATTATAGGCATGTGGCATTTTATTAATTGTTGCAATACATACAGAAAATGTTAACATTCACTGGAAAACAAACTGCTAAAGCAAAATCTGAAAAATTGTCAAGTCTTTGTACATAGTGTCATGTGTTTGTAACTGGACACTGCAGGGTTCCAGTGTTTATTATTAGAATAAGACACTTTTTCATTGATATTCTGGGAGTAGAAACCAAATCTTTGTGTGTCTTTTTGGATCAAAAATTTGATACTTAATATTAACCCTTTGTACACTGAGCTTGATTTCTCCATTTCTCTAAAAGTTTAATTTATGGAATTCCTTGGACCTTATTCTCCAGTGAACTGCATAAGAATAAAAATCATTCCTTCCAATAGGTCTGAAATAGTTCATTTTCTATCCAAACCCTAGAAATCAATAATAATGTTCCATGCTGTCCCAATGAGAAACAATGGGACTGGAATGAAAAATAAGGTTTATTAGACAGCCTTTCTTGGGGTTTGTACGTACCCAGTGTAGAGATCTCACCCCAAGATGTCCTGCACACAGAAACTCTCATCCCTGAAACAAGATTGGGAAAGATCTCCTTCCCCTCTAAGGGGAAATAGTCATTATCAAACTGCATGAAAATACAGGAAGGAGTAAAATGTCAGATTCGCATACTTCTTTATGTATTGTGCATCAGTGCAATACCATACTCCCAGCTGGTCAGATAGATTAAGCTACACATTGGCTAGAAGGCTTTCAATATCACTCTGTGCCTTTTCCACTAAAATTTCCCAGCATTGTTAACATTGGTCAGCTCTGGCAATGGTAGCAAAGATGGGAGCACTATTCCATAGAAGGCACCTCCAGCATTTGTCATTCTGTCATCTATCCTTTCTCAGAGCAAACTTTTTATAAAGCATACCCATATGATGGAGGTTTCCACAGGCAGAGGTGAAGTATCTCTTTCCGTCTCCTGCCCCTGTGGTGGCAGTGGGGTGGTAAATGTCTTTTTGAGTGTTGTCTGTTCTGCTGTTTCACTGAACAGTTTTAGGGGTTTGTGCCTTTCCTACTGAATGCAGTAACCTCTTGATTTTGCTCACGTATCTCCAGTGCAATTTTTCAAACATTCCTCTTCCACTGGGAGTTAAAAATGAAGCAGCTGGAGGTAGTAAAGGTGCAAGTCCAGATCAACATTCAAATCATCACTGATCGATTGACTGTATTGGAGGTTAAACTACTGTGGGCAAAGCAATGAGAAAGCAGACGGGCCAGCTCTGCCCTTGGGGAAATCTGCTCCTGTTTGGAGATTTGCACCCTTTGCCTCAACTATAGCTGGGTGGTTGTGGGGGGGGAGGGTTAGCAACCATCCTCCTGCTCTCTCGCACGCAGTCTGTCTGCTACTTCATTCAAAAAAGTCTATTTCAGCTGCCAGTCGGAGAGTTAGCAGCGTGTGCTCAATGCAGTGGAATAGCGTGTGCAAAGCAGGGTGTGGAGTAGAAAGTTGCACTGCACAAAGGACCCTAGGACCTGAGCCATTCTTCCAACAAAGGGCTTGCCCCTCTAAGCTGCTCACACCTCCTATAAAGTGCTGAGTGCTCTCAATTCTCATTGATTTCTGTGGATGTTGAGGTTGCACAGTGTGGGGGAGGGGCGGATCAAGCCCAAAATGTATGCAACAGTTGCCATCATGCAGTGGGCCAGTTGGGCATCATCCCTCCTCCAGTGTGAAGGAGGACAGGCACACTGGCACACCAGGTCTAATTCTTTCATGGAGCTTTGGGCTTCAAATACTGATAGACTAAAATGCTATTTTTCAGACAACAAAATTCCCAGTGTCCCTAAATACTTTCAGGCACAGTAACTCTCTTGGCTCCACTGGGAGAGTTGTAGGTAACTGGACACGGGGAATACCACAAATACAATGCCTTTACAGTTTCCTTCGTGACAAAGACACAGGATAGCTCAGTTAATGGGAGATTCATAATGGATGACATTTAGAGATGTGTGCAATGGCCACAACACAGCCTGAAATCATGCAAAACTTGATTAGGGTTTTGTTACAAATTCCAAACTCGGCCTAGTTTCCCTGAAAGGTTTGCAAACTGGGATAGTGCTTCTATAATCAAGGTTTGTGTTGTTGCAGTTAGGTCATTGCCGTGGATAAATACCCTACTAAAAGGTCTACCATACTAGACTACCTACCATACTAGGTCAGGCCAGTGGTCTAATTAGTTCAGTACAGTAAAACCTAAGAGTTATGAACACCTCGGGAATGGAGGTTGTAGCTTTGGAATGTTCGTAACTCTGAACAGAACATTATGGTTGTTCTTTCAAAAGTTTACAACTGAACATTGGTTTAATATAGCTTTGAAACTTGACTCTGCAGAAGGAAAATTCTGCTTTCCCTTTATTTTTAGTAGTTTATGTTAACAGTAGTGTATTTGCTTTTTTGTTGTTGTTGTCTCTGCTGCAGTCTGATTGTGTACTTCCAGTTCCAAACGTGGTGTGTAATTGACTGGTCAGTTTGTAACTCTGGTGTTTATAACTCTGAGGTTCTACTGTATCCTGTCTGACAGTAGCCAGTACCAAAGGCTTCAGACCAAGGTGTAAGAAACCCTACTGTGGGCAATTATGAGATAACCTATCTGCAGGGAAGTTTCATCCTATCCCCCCATAATTAGAAGTTGGTTTAAGCCCTAAAGTTTGCACATTTCTATACACCCAAAGCTTTTAGGGGGGTTAGGTTTTCCCCCCATATTTTTTGTTAGAACTCTGGGTATTTTCTTGCTATCCATATATAAACGTCTCATCTTCTTTTGAATCCTGCTAAACTCTGGTGTTGATGTCTTGTGGCAATGAGTTCCACAGTCTCAGTAGATATGGTCATTGTGTTAGGCACTATTCACAATGGAGCTGTGTGAAACTCAGCAGTTTTGTTTCACTGTTGTTTATGTAAACATTTTCTTTTTGATTGTGGGTCTTCAGTCACATTTAGTTTGAGCTTCTAGTTCTAACAAATATAAAAACTCAAAGGGAAAATGAGTCCAAACTTCTGGATTTCACCTGCTGTCCTATCGCAATCACAACTTGCATGCGATTTTGACAAAGAACTATACTTTAAAAGAAAAAGAGTACTTGTGGCACCTTAGAGACTAACCAATTTATTTGAGCGTGAGCTGTAGCTCACGAAAGCTTATGCTCAAATAAATTGGTTAGTCTCTAAGGTGCCACAAGTACTCCTTTTCTTTTTGCGAATACAGACTAACACGGCTGTTACTCTGAAACTATACTTTATGCAGCCTCAGGTTTGTCTTCAGCCGATGCTTTAAATAAGGAAAAATGCAATCATTCTAGCTGCAGTAGGGCTCTTCCTGACTCCTTCACAAAAAGTCTTGAAGCCCTGCTGGGTCCTTGCCCAAACAGAGAATGTTTAGCTGCTCCTGTTATGTCAGAAAAAGTCCAATTCTTGAGAGTTCCATATGCAACAGACCTCCAATCTGGCTCTTGGATTCAGCCAGATTCATTGCCAGATGTAGGGATGGGTGTGGGTTGGGAGCTGGATTATTTTGATAGATTAGGAGAAGCTGCAAATGACCTAAATGTAGGTGGTAAAACTGGAGAGTATGCAGACCCAGTAAAAGGTGATGGGTGCCAAATTATAGTTTTTCTGTCTGTCTTGTACCAGGATGTTTTGTGGTCCTTCAATGTCTTGTTTTATGACCAAATTTTGCCAGGATCCAGATGCTGAACCTGAGTTTTGTGGTACTGTTGTACTGGTGAGCTTCAGGGTCTGTGTTTTTAAGGTGCACTAATAACAGCTAAACATGTTTTTTGTTCAGGCATGAAACTTAGGTAGATGGGGTTAAAAACTGCCAGGATCCAGCAGGACCCACCTGATGGATCCAGAGTTTGGCAATGCAACTGAGGTGGGATGTCTCAGGGTCTGGGGTATTTGTTGCAATTGGAACAGCTAGGCTTGTTCTCCATTTAAGGGGTGGAATTTGGAAGGCTGGGCCAAAAATTGGCAAGATCCAACTTGTACCCTGACCCTTCAGTCCATTTCTAATTGAAGGCTGAGGCTCTGGTGTCATTTAAGCCCAAGACCTTAAAGGCTTTTTCAAAGGAACAAAAAGGGAGGTGCAAGGGGGGAATGCAGCAGGAGAGATAATCGGTGTCATGAGTTAATAAGGGACTTGTGCAAGTGGCAAGTGTGGAGATGCGAGAGAGAGATGGAGATCTAAACGGCTTTAGGACCGCTCGGCGCGCTCAGGTCTGGAGGTGGTATAAGGTTTGCAATCCCTCTACTTGCTGGCAGTTGCAGGAGAAGATTGCTTTTAAGTGAAACGTCCCTGCCACCTCTCTGAGGTTTCATTCCCCTTAATAGTGTCCTGCCCTTAAGTTTGAGAGCTCCTTTTGCAATGCAGGGTCAGCACGAGCGCTGAGGGGGGGGGGGGCACGGGAGATTTCCAATCCAGAAGAATCGCTGGCATGTATATTTCATCGGATGGACTTTCCATGTGTCTCATCTCCCTGCCATCAACGCTGTATGCAGTGATACTTCTGACTTGAGCAGAGGAATGCGCGGAGGAAGCTTCGGCGAAACTGGTAGGAGAGGATCTTCTCGGCGCCAGTGCTAATTGTCGTGATTTATGTCCCCTCCAAGTACCTTCCACGGCTTCATCTAAAATAAAACGAAAGCTGGGGCCAGCCAGGAGCGCAGCCTTCGCAGCGCGTCTTGTCGCGGAGAACCAGGGAACGTCCTGCAGCTTCCCGGAGCCCCAGTAAAAGTTTAAGGCAAAGAAGTGGCTCGGGCAGACGGGAGATCCGGCGGTGCAGCGGGGCTGGCAGGCAACCCTGAGCGGCTGCTGCTGACTTGTTCCAGGGGGAGCGTCGGTCTTGGCTCCCCTTCTCTGATCTGCCGGTCGCCGAGCTTTGCAGTGGAGCCGGAGGAGTTCCTCCCCCTTCGCCCCGGAGCGAGCTCCGCGGGGCAGCTCCAGGGCAGTCTACAGGTCCCGGGGCAGGGGCTGAGAAGGGGGCTCCGACCTGCGGCTGGCGGGGGCTGCTCTTCTCCAGCCCTTGAACTCTTCGGCGTCACCAGGAACTTTTGTTGGGCGTGCGGCACACGCCTGCCAGGCTCCCCACGGCCGGGGGACGGGGCACAGCGGGCGGAGCAGCCTCCCACCCGTGCGCCCCTGGCTCCCATGCTCCCGCTGCCGGAGAGGGATGAGGCTGGGAAGGTCCCAGGCAGCGCGGTGTCCGCTCTCCTCCCCACTCTAATGAGAGGGATTGCTCCACATGGTGAGTACAGCTCCTTCTTCCCTGCCTCGCTAGCGAACCGCTGCTGCCTGCCAGCCCGGTGAAACCGGCGGGCAGGAGCCATGGCTGCGGGCGGGAGAGGAACTCTGCCCAGCCCCTCGGGAGCGTTTGGCGTGGCTGGCTAGGGGGAAGAGTTGGGGCTGGGCAAGCTGGACTTGGCTTTGAAAAACTTGGCTGCTGGCACGGTGGCTGCACACGCTGGGTCTTGGAAGCTGGGCTGTGGGAATCCCCGCGCGGTGCGCTGGGCAGAGGGCTGGTACTGGCCGGGGGATGGTGGAGTGGTATGTGTCCCTGGGTTTGCTCCTAGCGGATGGGAGATGGATGGGTATGTAGGGAGAATTGCATGTAGTGGTAATTCTGCCTCTCTGGGGGTTTAGTTTGAATACCGCTATGGGTCTCCCCGTCGGTACAGATCTACATGGATCAGGTGGAGCTATTGCCTTTTATTGGACCCCACGTAGCCAATTAAGAGATTTAGCAGGAGGGTGGGGGGTGGAATTTCTATACAAATAGAAACTGCGCCCTCTGCTGTTGCTGTGAGCTCCTCGCTGGGGAGCAAATTTCTGTGTCGGGTTTCCAAGCACCTTTCCCTTGTGCTTTGCACAGGGAGGAAAATTACTAGCGCGTATTTCAAAGGCATTTTCGTTAAAAGAGCAGGCGATTGCTCTGTTTGTTTTTGCATCCTGAATGGGCACCTATAGACACAGGTATTGGTCCCGCCCCTTCCCCCAACCTACAAGTCGATTAATCTATTTCTGATACATAGTCACGCCATTGAAACTCCTCTGTGGATTGTTTTCCAAATGGGCTACCCTCCTACCTCAAACATCGAATTACATTTTGGTTCACAAACCTGCAATCTGTTCTCATGAGTTTCCCGGCATGGAAATCAGCTGTGCACTTAAAAAAAAAGATAAAGGGCATTAACTTCCAACAGGGAAGCAAAAAAAACCCAAAACCCTGAATCACATCAGGATTTTACAGAACTGTGGAAATGATTGGTTATAACTTCCTATTTTTTAAAATGAAAAGAGTATTAAATAAGAGCCAACAAACTGGCAATGAAGGGAATGAAAGAGTTTTTGAAGTGAATTCAGAAGGATTCTGCCAAAAGGGGGTCATTTGCTTCAAACAGTTTGCAGTCTATGAATAAAGATTTTTCTGCAGAAAAATATTATCAGAAATCCAATAAAAAAGGGTGGAATTGATGGTTTGTAGAATAACCCCAATCCCCATGGAACTGACAGTTCACTTATTCAACTAGGAATAATCCCCTGCTTCGTATCAGAAATTACAAGCAGTTTACATAATCATTCAAAAAATAAATGAAGAATTATTCAGACAAAAACCAAATGATTTACTACCTGCTGAATAGCTGAGACCAATAAAATGAATGGTCCTGTATTCTCTCCTAAAGTTTGTATGTTTGTTGGCTTTAATGAGCACATTTATATTGCTGTGCATTAGGCTTTTCAATATTTTGTGCACTAAGATTCAGCCTAATTTTTGCAAAGATGTGAAAAGAGGAAGTGAATTAAATAATTGGTACAGATGCTTTTAAAGAGGGAGCAATTTACAGTTTTGCCTCAAGCATAATGCAGCCCAACCTTTAGACACTGTGGCCTAGGTAAGACTTCACATTTTTTTAGTCTACATGGAAAAAAATCAAAGATGACTGTTGGTGCTTTAAAGGATGTTTCCCTGACATTTTTCACCAATTAATGGCAGTAGCCTGATCTTTCCTGTTCCTTGTCATCTGCCATGCACCACGGTGGCATTGCTAAGGAGTGGAACCAACTTTCTGATTAGAGGTACAGAATTTGGCAACAGCACAAAACAAAATCCGGGTCCTTTTAGTTTTATTTTGTTTTTTCCAATGTTAAGTCCTTAATATAATTTTAGCAGCTTCAGAAAATTATATTGAGTTCACGCCACAATCTGAAGACTTTACTATCACTACACAATAGATGATCTGTGAGTAGTTTTTGACAAGAGCCTGTTACTTTTTCTGTTAGGAATCTTATTTCTTTAAACCATTTTGATCATCTTAAGTGCATAAAAATTGCAAAACAATGCAATTTGTGCTTCAAAGTTGACTTAACCAATAAGAGACGGTTAAAAAATTACAAAGGTTTTATATTAAAAACTTACAGCAGTTAAAAATGAAGCCTTTTAAATGAAAGTTTCTGAAGTATTTTCATTCCATGCTGAATGTTGGTGATACAGTGTAAGTGGTAATGTTCATGTGCTATTTTACAGGACAAAGAAAGATTTTGGGCAACCTAAAATTTTGTAGGGTATTTCAGAATCCCTAGTTTTATTTGTAGAACTTCATATTCTGTTGTCTTCTGTTAATAGATCTCAGAAGTCTTATTACTCCTTTCTCCTAAAAGAGAGAAGAAAATCTTTCCATTTTCATCAAATTTATTTAACTATTTAATAGAAAAAGAATGTGAAGTTCTTCTAGTATTAGTACTGATTTTGAAATATCCTAAGAATTTTTCAGAAGGTACTACATTTAATCAAAGATAGGATGTAATATAATTAAACACATGAACATATTTAATTTGCATGGATGAATAACTGCATTTATGAAATGCTCAGATTTAATATATCACAGTATGTCAGTATATCACTGTATGCCAAGTTTCATAAGTGGTAACAGTGAAAATATATATCAGTTACCAGTTGTATCTTGTGGTATACACCATATTTTATTCATCTTGAAAAAAGTAATTTAGAAATTATAACCAAAGCAGCCAAAAATCACCTTTACTTGTATTTTTTAGGAAATATTAATGTACTCTGATTGTAGATGCAAAATTACAATAGATTTCACTTTAAAATATTTATATATTCCTACTATTATACACATCTGCCATTGACTAAGGTTTTTTTTATACATCTAAATGTTATTTCTTACACCAGCAGATACTGGAATATGTTATCAGATAACTGATTATTCACCTTTCTTTCTAATTCATGTGCTGCAAAAATGTGTATGTTTATCAAATTCATGGTCTGTACAAGAAATGATCACTAGTTGCCATTTTATGAAATCCACTGCATAACTGAGTTTTTGGAAAAAATCTATAATGTAAGTACAGCAAGTTCTCACCAAGAGACTTCTGTAACACTGTGAATGCTAAGCTGCTAGTGACAATTTTTATAATGAGAAAATTATCATAGTGTGTGTGGGAGGAGGGAAATATTCACAGTGACCAAAACAGTTACAAGGAGCTGTGTTTACTACCATATCCTAATAAGAATTGACAGCTTCTTTTACCGTAATTAATTATTGCTGGAATATACTTTTTGGCTGGAGTTGGGGTGGGGAGCGGGGTGGGGAGGGTAACTGAGCAGACTACATAATTAAAATGCTGTGTGAGGCTGAACTGATTCAAGTGTAGCCACCTGGAAACAAATTCATGTGTGTAAGGCCACTTTTACAGACAATTTTAGTCTTGGTCAACTAATGCTCTTCATGTAGAATTGCTGATACAGAGGTATACATGTATTTATTATATGTGGTATATATCCACTTCTTTACATACAGAGGAATGGTTTGGAAGAAAGCAGAGACATTAGGGACTTAAGCATTGTTGTTCCACAGTTGCCCAGGGAATGCCTGCTGTTTTTCAGATGGCAGGAGTTAAGGCACATGTGAAAATTCAAGGGCCTAAATATTCTACAATTAATACAGTTATTGCCAAGAAAGATTAGCTCCAGTATACCATGTGCCACCATTTTACTGAATACAGCTAGCATAATCAATTTTTCCAGTAGTTTGTAGTCGCCTTTCCTTCAGTCAGTGAAGATGTCAGTCTCTGTATGTCAGACCTTATGGATTGTTTCAGTTTAACACAGCAGAATGCGTGGTCAGTTGCTGAAGAGAGAACTACAGAGTACAGAGGCTTTGGGCACAAGAAATGCGTCAGTTATTGTGTTTGGTGCATTTTACTCCATAGGGCCAAGTGTAAGTGTATTCACGAAAACAAATTTGGTTTATATTACCCACAGTTTGCCGTGTGGTTTAGAGCTACAACTGGTATTGTTTTAAAGTTCGGAAATGTAATTTTAAAATAATTTTTGCAAGATAATTTTTTTAAAAATTAGATATGTTTGGGAATAGACAACCAGGAACTAGAATGCACATAATGAATGACTCTGCAGGCATAAATATAATAAAGACAAACCGTGTAGCTCTATTATAAAAGCCTCAGTGACCCATAGCATATGATATTTAATGTGCTTTGGTCAATATCTTTCTCTATGTCAATGGGAGCTCATTAAAAGAAGATACTGCAGAGTAAGTGAACCATGCCATATTAGTTCTTGCCAAAGCCTGACATTTTTAATACATTAATAATATATCTGTAATATAATGGAAGACTATTAATCACAACTGGTTATGTGCCAGAAATTTAAGCTGTAATTGGCCGCTTCTTGTCAGGAATGTCCGTCACTCAGTCCTATATCTTCCCAATTCTAACATATGTTGCACTCCTCTGCACTTTTTCCTTGTCAGTGCGCTAAATTTGATCAATGTTATAGTCTATAATTCTGTGTAATGACCATCATTATGAGGCTGACTTTCTTTAATGAGAATTGGTTATATGGTGAGCATTGTAGCACAGTGGGTGTTGAGATAATGGCTATCTTCACCTTCATTCTCAATAGCTATATTCTCAATTCCAGTTAATACATCTGTTTACAGCCCTATCTAGTCCCACTTATTTGTAGATTGACAGTGATAGCAGGTTATAGAGGAAAAGAAAAACTACCAAAGAAAGCATTAAAAAAAGAGTATATTTCTGACTAAATGAAAAAGGCTAAATTGTAAGGCTATTTAAACATAGTAAATTGTTATTTCTATACAGTAACATAACATTCACTCACTAGTTATACCAGCTTTGCCCAAGCTCAAAATAGTTTTTCTCATCCTTCAGTGCTGAATATGCACTGATTTGTCATGATCATTTAAGACACTTTGTAAGTTTTTATTTAGAAACAGAGAACGTTTTTTTCAGGTCAATTCCTTACTTATAGATGTTGACCTTTGTATTTGAGCTGTGGTTTTCTTCTGTAATTAATTCCAAAATAACAAGTTAAGTATTGCCAATGAAAACAGGAATAATGGACGGTTGTTAAAAAAGCCGTGGTAATGGTTAATGATCTGAGTTAAAATGTATTTAATTTTTGTAAAGTATCTGAAGTTTCTGGTTTTGTAGCAAATTCAGACTTGAAGTTTACATGTATTTAGTCAAATAGCTAATTATTGTTACATAAAAATTCAGATATTCAACACACTTTCCAATAGAATACATCACAAATCACTGCTCTATGATAACATTTTATGAAATGAATATAATGAAAAATTGCACTTGCGTGCATAAGGCAATTATTGTAAATTACTTTGCTATGGAAACACACTTCAGCCATCTGTTGGCATTTCATAGTGTGTGTGGCTTATTTCAGTTTAAGATGGTGAAGTATTTAAATATAGTGAACCCGTTTGTGAAATTGCTTTGAAGACAACTTTTGCTCTTTCTTGAAAATGTGTATTCTAAAACAAGGTGTATGTGATGGAACCTTTCATATTTTTATGGCATAGGAAGATTCATCATACTAACTAGAATATTAGACTACAGACATTAATTAAGTTAAGCAACATTATGATTTATAGTTGTCTGTAAACATGAAATTTAAGAGGTTGTTTAGATTGTAAGAGTCAGCTAAAGAGTTGAAAAGTACAGTAGTAGTTAAATGCATCCTTCTTTTCACAAAGGGGCTAATCCTATTCCCATTGCAGTCAGTGGCCAAACTTCCAATATCTTCAATTGAAACTGGATTGACTGCAAAGTTAGAGAAAACTACATTGACCTATATAAATGACTTTTGAATTTGTATCATGTTGTTTTTAGGGTTTATGACCTTATGTCCTGGTATTTTACATCTTACAACAACATACAGAACTGTTTGGAGGGTATTTCTGTTACAGAAATAAACAAGAGGTAGATATGTTAAAATAATTAAGAAAACATGGGACCAATGTTGAAAAGGGAAATTGTTAATATAATAAGCTACAGGTGAGCCAGTTGTTATCTTTATCATTAACTGCAATTTTAAAAAAAGGAGCAAAGCTTTTCCAGTACTAATGAGAAAATCCAAACAGACAGATGTGTGCTCCTAATAACTCTCTTATTAAGCTAACAAAAGCATAGAAGCATATGGGGCATTTTGAGCTCTCTGAGGTCCTCGTTCCAAGAGATAAAAAGCACACAACGGTAGTTGTCATCTTTGTCACTGTAATAAAAGATCCGCTTTGCTGATCTCCTTGGTGGTTTAGGTTTCCCCCACCTCATTGGTTATAAAATATGAGAAATGTTTAAGTTCTGTTGTTTGCCTTTCAGGTTTTGCCAAGATGGAAATGTCATTTTTAAAGCAAAAACCTGTAGCTCACCTGAAATGTTATAAATCTGTCTTTGTTAAAGAAGAGTTAAATCCTTCAAGTTGAAATACTTTTCACTGTGAATGATTTTGGTAGTTTGTTCATTCTAGCAAAGCACACACTGTAAAGGTTATCTATATTACATCAATTTGCTTTATATTGCATCAGACCTCCAAAATGTCAACATATCATATATTTTATAATGCATTGATTCTTGGACAATAACTCTTACTCTTATTGTTTCTAAAAGGGTGTTGGTGCCAGAAGAAAAGAATGATTGATGGGAAACAGACACCAGGCTGTAGACACTCATCCTTTTGCTTCAGATGCTGATTTATCAGTGCGTCTGGGTATCTCTTGTGAGCTTTGAACACGGAGGATCACTCGGGGTTATCGACAGTACAAGTGAAGACCTACAACTTTGCTAAATTATTATCTGCTCTCAGACATCTTTTACAAAAAGCCCTGATAGACGCATTATAAGACCAAGGACAAGCTTCAGATTTCGGTGAAAAGCTGCTGTTTTGAATATGTTAGGCTTCTACCAAAGTCTTCAACTTAGTAAAGCAAGTACCATATTCTAACGTTTCACGTTCAGTTGTGCAACCTTTATAAGATACATACATAAATATACATGTACATATATTTATAATCTATAGACTGTCCTTAAATCAATACTGGTTATAATTATCAAGGCAATTTCAAAGGATTTAGAGATGTATTTGTCAAGATTCCTGTCACTTCATGCCCTTTGGGTTACTGTATCTTCAGTGATGCAGCATTATCCTTCAGTGTGGGGACATTATGACGTGTGTAAGACTCAGATTTACACTGAAGAAGGCAAAATTTGGGATTACATGGCCTGTCAGCCAGAATCCAGAGACATGATCAAATATGTGAAAGTGACCCTGGATCCCCCTGATATAACATGTGGAGATCCTCCCGAGACCTTCTGTGCAATGGTAAGGCAAACTTTTCAATGCTCCTTTACTATATAGTTTCAGGATGTGTTTCTGTAATAGTCAGATGCAAAGTGGAAATCCCCAGTTCAGTGAAGATCCAGGCAAAGCCACATAATATTATGAAAAAAGAAAAGGAGTACTTGTGGCACCTTAGAGACTAACCAATTTATTTGAGCATGAGCTTTCGTGAGCTACAGCTCACTTCATGCTCAAATAAATTGGTTAGTCTCTAAGGTGCCACAAGTACTCCTTTTCTTTTTGCGAATACATACTAACACGGCTGTTACTCTGAAACCTGTCATAATATTATGAGTTCGTAAATGTGAAAGGCTTCTGAGAAACAAAGCAAGAAGAAATAGGCAATCTTCATTAAAACACATTAAGCTGTAGGATAAGTGGTTCATTTAGTTAGAACCCAATGCTGTTTCACTTGAAATCAATGGCAATGCTTACAGTGGACTTAAATGAAAGCAGTATCAAGCTTCTAGTGCACTAACTTTTCAACTGGGTGTGTTTGCATGGGTTATTTGTGAAAAAGAGTTTGGTGGCTTGATTTTAGTGTGTTCACATCATGAAACCATCATAATGTGGTGTAATTAGGCATCCTTGCCCAGTAGAAGTCTACAATTAGAATACTTAAACAATTGCAGGTTTAAGGTGGGGGAAGGTGCATTGACAGTGTTTTCAGGGAAGTATGCACAGCTCTAAGCATTGCTACTTAATGCTTCGTTATCATGAGCCATAAATGTTCACAGCTGTATTTATGGGCAACATTAAAAGAAACACCATTAGCTAGGGTCTGATTTTTCAGAGGTGTTGAGAATCTGCATTTTCCTGTGACTTTAATTAGATTTGCGGGTGCCCAGCACTTCTAAAAATCATGCCCAAGGGTCTTAAGTCAGGCTTTCTGCATCTGGTCTTCCTAAAATTAGAGGCCAATTGTGAAAATGTTGCACTTAGTAAATAGTTGTGCCAGCTGTGAAGAACTAGGCACTATGTATGTGTCAAAACATTACACCTGAGTAAAGCTGTATGCATAAAGGTTTGCCAGATCAGATCCTAGGAGATTCTTAATGTTGGAAGAAATTTTCAGCTTGTAGAGGACTTTTTTCTTACATTTATATATAAAATAAATTTTCTTTCAGTAGAATGTTAATTTCTGTTGAAAACTATTATTCCTTGATAGGAAAATGTAGTTTTGAAGTATAAATCATATATATGGTGTTATTCATGGTTCATTTTATTATGATGATATCAGTAAAGCAATAGAAATTTGTATAATTCTAGCTAATAATTTAGCTCTGGGAAATTAAGGAGTTCTTAGAAATAAGTTTACTGTAAATTGATATAACCTACTAAATATATTTGTTTGCCTGTATATTATCTGTATGGAGATCACTATTACTCTGTGCCAAACAGGTCTATTCTGGGAAAATTAACTTTTGAATGGCTTATGGCATCCGTTTCAACCCCCAGTACTCTTGAAAGTGTTCAGGTGCAAGCACACGCAGAGTTGGGATGTTGTATGCATAGACACAAGCACTCACCACATACGCTGCGCTGATATCATACATGAAGCAATTACATTGGTTTTGTACCTTTTGATTGCACCACTTGCACTCTGCTCACTAATCTATCCTCACTAACACTGCTTCAAACAGACCCCATTTTAATTTTAATAAACATAATTTGCCAGTGTAATATTTCCTTCTCTCTTCCTACTCAGCTATCAGCTTGAGCAGCACAGCTACATACCACCCTTTCCTGAGAGGTGATTGATGTGCTCGAATCTAACCCTTATTAATATAACTTTTAATTCCATTACTAATCCCTGGTTCGAAAAGAAACCCCTCTCAGATACTTACCTAGGAAACCCCTAGTGGCTGCTGCTGTAGTTTGCATACAGAGCTGAGATTGTTATGAACATGCGTATAAAGCTGAAGTGACAACATAAAAATATGATTTGCTCTTTGTGTCTAGACAAATTTGGCTGTCACACCCCAATGCAACACCCCAGTGGCTTAAAAATGGTAAAATTATCTGCAATTATCTGCAGCCTGCAGCTAATTTTCTGGATAGGTTAAACAGAAGCTTTGAAAAGAAGCCTACAGACGGAAGAAGTCATCTGCGTTTGTACAATTTATGGAGCAGAAGTGCTGATGACAGTAGAAATTCGAGCCCTAGAGTACTCCTCTGGATTTCATAGTCAATCAAAACTAAATTAAGAAACAAAGATTATTAAAAAGTCTTCTGTGCATGTAATTCTGGCATAATATTATGAGGTGGACATTAAATGTTCCCCTCTGAGACTTTCAGCACCATTAATGCAGCATGCCTTTAATTACAAGTAGGCTCATATTACTAAAAAATTGGGAAAATAAAGTACTTTGTGGTGTAGTTAGCAATGCCATTATTATGTTTACTGAAATAATTAAAAGAAGGGATATCATTCTTCTAAGTAACTTATAAGTCAAAATATGCAATGAAAATGGATTTTCTTTGGGAAACACTCTTATGTATGCAGCATAACTAGTATAACAATTTAATGCAGTGGTATAGAAGCATTATTAAGTATAATTCTGCCTAGCAGAATTCCTAGCAGATGTGTTGTTGTGAAAAGGCTTTTTTCTTTTTTCTTTTTCCTGATTGTAAATATTAAGGTACAAATTCTACTCTGTTACATCTGTGCTATTATGTTAATAAGCATGAGATTGTATGGGTTTATTTGGCTAAAGTTGAGGCTGTAGTGGATTGCTTAATGTGAATCTTCATACATGTACATTTGAAGAGACTATATAAATGTGAAAGATATTGCAGTCTTTACCTACATTACCTGAATTAATCCATCTATTTTTCATACCTTTTTAATGCTTAGGTTTAATTTACAGTAATTAAAGTTAGCAGTGTTTGTAAGGGTACTTTAAGTTCAGATAACAAAGTTTTTTGCCTTGGAATTTCCTATTATTTTAAGAAATATTTTATTATATAGTATAATAAGATCAGGAAATACACTATGTGCACCATGCAATTGTAGGGAGCCTTTGCCAACCCCTGTCCCATCTTTCACCTCCATGTGGAGACCAATCACAATATCTCTTCTTGCATTCACTTGAGCATGAGGACTGTGTCCGAGTAGAGTGGCTAGCCACTTTGGATTGGGTGAGAAGAACGTGACCTTACACTTGTCCAACAGCCACGTCTTGAGTTGGCCAGCCAGTACAGGGACTACACATTGTAGCCTCATCAGGGATGACACAACAATGGCACTCCTACACATGCAAAGGAACTCCAGGTGGTAGTGTGCCTCTCTCTCAGCTCCCAATATGGGAGTGCCACTTTAGTCTTATAAAAGAAAAAAAAGTAAATGTATGTAATGACAGTAGAAACAAAAGATGGCTTGGTGGAACCTGCAGGATGCTTGTTTCCTGTGCAATCTAAAGGCAGCAGAAAAAAATACCGTCATAAATCAAAATCTAAGACTCGGGTTATGGGGAAATCAGATTTATTTATTTCATTTATTAACCCATTTCAAGGCTCACTTGTGGATTATTGACAGGAACCTGTCGAATTGAATTTAGTTCCAAATTTACATTTTGTAAAAACAAGTTTTTAGAAACAAGTTTTTACAAAACCTAAGCTAAGCAGAAATGTGCCAATGGAATTTTCAATTTGTTAAACTCTCTTTCAGTGGAAACAGAGTTTTCTGAATCAAACCTACCCTTGCAGTGTTTGCACTCTCCTGCAATGTTTGCAATGCAGCCGCTGCAACAATGTGCCAAGTGCATAAACATGTACTGGACAGCGTGTTTTAATGTTGTTTGTTTATGCCTATTTTTTTTTGTTTTTCTTCAGTATGTCAAATTAACTTTGAATATTAGAATGTAGCTAACAACTCCCTTCAGTGTCAGTAGATGGTTACCACAATAACTGTAGATCTGAGCAAGACAAGGAATTGTAGTGTCCCCATGTAGACATTCAGAAGTAATAAGAAAAAATTAGCAGAAAATTAAGTTTGTGCTCTTACCACCTGGAAACAACTGTGTAATGTAACAAGTTTACTAGAGAGAGAACGGTAGACATGTAGATTTTCTTTGGTAGACTTAATTGGATGAGCAACATAATTCTTACTCAGATTGTCTTAAATACCTATAGGGAGCTAGTTTCTATAACTAGAGTTTGGCTCTGTCCATAAACAAGCTTTCAATCATCTTTGTAACTGCTTATGAGCATGGTTGGTTCCAAACATAGGGTATGTCTACACTGCAGTCAGATGTTTGAGTGTAGCCCCTGTAGACATAGCTGAGCTAGCTTTAATCGAGTTAGCATGAGTACCAATAGCCGGGAAACCGTGGCAGCACAGGCTTCAGCATGGGTTAGGGTGACCAGATAGCAAGTGTGAAAAATCAGGGCAGGGGGTGGGAGGTAATAGGTGCCTATGTAAGAAAAAGCCACCAAAATCGGGACTGTCCCTAGAAAATCGGGACCTCTAGTCTCCCTACCATGGGCTACCTGCCCAAATAAGTACCTAGGGTCCTGGATGGGCTTGTACAACACATGCTGCCACAGCTTCACTGTGGTTGGTACTCACACTAGCTACATTAAATCTGTCTTGCATATCTCTACACATGCTGCAGTCACACCTCCAAATGCAGTGTAGACATACCCATAGTTTGCATCCACACACAATGTGTTTAGAACTCAGTTATTAGGTGTGGCTGCTAACAGCATTTCAACCTTGTCATGTGGCACAGAGTTGTCTTCCTGTAACCAGCATACTATTATTCTCTTTGCTGTGTGGACAGGACCCCACCCCCCACCCCTCGATCCCCCCCCACACACACACCCAATATGTTGGCTGGTTTTCATTCTTCCCAGTTTTCTGCACACAGGACATCCCAGTACGCATGGTCCCACATGTTGCTGGTGCAGCTCTGAATGCACTCTCTTACCTTCTGGGGCATTATGTATCATGGTGAGTATGGATGTGCAAACACAACATCAGTTTTAAAATAAATAACATGTATTCCCAGTAAAATAGTAATTTTAAAAAAATTCTTAACAGATTCAGTGGCATTCACAGTTGAATTATAGTAGCTCACTGTCAATATAACTGTGTCAGGAATGTACCCTGAAATCTTAATGTCACTTACTAAAAAAAATTTATATAAATAAACCTATTACTAGTAATGTACTGCAACCTGCACAGCTACTGCTAAGGTACAGTTGATCACAAGGCAATGGCTCGTGGATTCCAAGCTTTAGGGAGCCCCTCAGAACAGGATTTGCTGTAATAGAGTAGTATAATCTATATAGTAGTGTCCCAACAAACACTCACTGTCTGAGGCTATGTTATTATGGCGTAACATCACTATATGACGACATTGTGTCCTGATGATGTATCATTAGGAACCTCTACTGTTTGCAGGTGCCCTAGAACACAGCAAACTGTAGACTTTATTTTTGCAAGGAGTGGGTGAACCCAAACTGCATCCCAATACAATACTTGCTTTCTGACATTATTCCACTGCCAGCCTAGAAGAGCTTGTGCTATAAAAGCCCATTCCTGGATTACAATACCTACTGAACTCATCCGGCATCTGTGAGTTCTTCAAGTCCTGTACAAAGTCAAAAGAACTGTTACTGTTACACTGAACCATAGGAGGATATTCATATGGGTTCACTTTTAAGATGACATAAGACAGTTTCCAAATATTAACATTTATTAACACTTTGTTTTTATTTTTTTTTCTTTTTAATCATAAAGTGACCAGTCCAATGCATAGACCAAGGTTCCATGCATTCACTCCTGAAAACACGTAACCATGTACATATCTTGGTTATGTACATACATGTACAGCGTTAAATGGGGCTGTTCATGTGAGAAGTTATACGTGTGCATAAGTATTTCTAGGATCAGAGCCTAAGAGCCATCTCATTCCCTTTGCTTCATGGAACAGAGCAGAGAGGATGAAATGCATGGAAGCACTAGCATCCCCTGCTGGCAGTTTAAAGGTTGTGTTTGAAACCATTTAAGTGAGTTATCCCTTACTCCATATGGAGAAAAAAATCCATTATATGGTCTTGCTTAAGGGGACTAGGAAATAGTGAGACTGTAGGTGCTGTTAAATTTTCCTCCGAGTTAGTGCCACTACACCTTTATTGTTTCTATTGTGATTCAAGGTAGAAACTGTTTTATGGAGACTGAAATGTCCTGTATGTGGAAATAAATGTGTGTATTTCCAGATGTCTTACAAGTAGCCAAAAGTAGTCTCCACATATTGAAATTATTAATCCAGACATTTCCTCTATCAGTGCAGAGGCCATAATATTCTACCCTGAAAAACTGATAATAGCCCTCGATGCTGCTATGTTCTTCGACTGATGAGGCAAAGGGGCCTCTGTACTTAAAAATTTAGTCTCAATAGACTGAGAAGTGCAACACAATCCTCTGAGCTAATTTACCTGAAGAGGCAATGTCCACAGATCTATATTTATGCACAGTTTGATTTTGTATAAATTTTTCCTCTGCAGTTTAATATATCCACAACAGTCGCATGCAGTGACACCATTTGGATATGTAAGTGTGAGTGTGGTTATGGATAGTAGACTATGAGTGTATTTTAATAATATTTTTGACCTGTGAAGCCAATGATTTCATGATTTTTGTTTTATTTTTATATTGCTCCTCTCCCTCGTCCAGTCCAGTTTCTTCACAGTGAACACTCTATTGCATGGATATTGGAAAGGCCTTGCATTTTCACCATGCAAATTCTTATGCAAGTAGTTCCACTGAGTTCAGCAGGTCTACCCATGTGTAAGTGTTTGGAAGATCAGTGCTGTGGTGTTTTCCATGTTCTATTTTCCATAGAATGTTTCTGTTTCTCATAATTTAATTCTTTAGACAGTTTTTTCTACATGGAATTTATAAATAAAAAGAGAAATTAGCTGAAGTGAATTTTAATTGCTTACTCCAAGTAAAAAACAGTTCCCTAGTTGAGACATTTTGTCAAGTTCCAGACCAGAGAGAATTTTTACTGCCAAGTAGTTGTAAGGCCTTTAAAAGGGGACAGTGTTATGATAAGAAGAGCATTTTCTTATGTGTAAATACAGTGTCTTTCCAGTGCTTTACATTTTTATCTGTAAAACTGTCAAGAGTCATCACTGTAACTCATCAATTTGATTTTTGCCATCTATACCTGCTCATAAGGCAATCTCCTCCAGTGAAAACTAAAAACAGAGCCGATTATGGATGACATTTGCAAATGACTGCAAAAAAACCCAACTAAATAGCAAACAACTTTTTTTTAAGACCTCTTTTAAAAAGCACCCTGTGTATAATCAAAAAGTACAGAATGTGATTCTTGTAACTACTAAACAGTTCTTACTATATGTTCCATTTTCTACCTCTATTTTTATCTGAGCCCTCCACAGTCTGGTAGATCCCTCGGCTTTGTTGCCCAGATGGATCTAGCAAGGAGAAACAATACTGTAGGGATAGCCTGAAGAAATATCCTGGAGAAACTCTAACAAGGTGCCTCATATGCAGGAATATGTTCAAATTTCCAGTGCCATTAAACAAAATTTAAACAGTACACTCCACTTTCCCTGTCTAAAAATCTGAGAAGCTCATTATTCACTAGAAAGGCCAATTTTTTCCTCATTTAGATGATGATGAAATAAAAGTAGCTCTTGAAAATAATAGGGGCTATGTACAAGCTTTGTGCCCACACCCGTTCATTCTTCAGTTTGGACATCTCACATTTTATATTTTCAAGAAACCAGGATGAAAATGTTGTGCTTTTGTTGATATCCATATTCACTACGATCAGCAAGAATAAGGTCTGGAAGTACATAGGAATACTTGTCATTTGAAGCTGGGACAAAAGCTTGGGTTTTGGGGAAGATGATTTAGAAGCTTAGAACTTTATTGGTGACGCATTGATTTTGATTTTTGTAAAAATGGTCGGTCTCATTTTTTCCAATGGGAAAAGATGTTTAAGAGTAAAGCATGATCTATACTTTACCTTTAAAAGTAAGTGGTTGGGATTTTGTATGTGGTCTGTAGAGGACTCTGGCACACACTAGCTTAGTCTCGTGAGGCTGTAATACTCTAGTTTAATTCATGTTACCTGAGTCAATGCAGGGGTAATTGGGTGTTTAGTGGACTGTGATGAGCAGATCAGACTGGAAAATGGAGGTTCCCTCTGTCTTTAAACTCTATGACTGCATAATTCTAGAGGGAGATTTTCAAAGCCACAAATAGCTGTTAGCATTGAAAATCTCCTCCTTGGAAACATATCCTTCATTAAAATTAATTTGCATCATTTAAGGACCTGAACCAACATTGACTGAAGTAAATGGAAAGACTCCCATTGATGGCCTGATCCAAAAATCTACTGGCATATGTCAGTTGTGTAATGAAGATATGTGTCTAAATCCCCTAGATCGCTTTGGAAATCTCAATCAATGACTTCTAATCTATTTTAGGTAAAAGCACGATTAGGAATAAGCTTTCTGTGTATTTACATTCTGTGTCATGGTACTTTCATTAAAAAGCATTTTTTCCAGTATATTAAACCTGTTTGTTTGTTGTATAAATGTTTGTTTTCGGATTTCCTCACCTGCAGAACCCTTGAAAGCAAGGGTCAAAGTCTCCAGTGGCTGGACAAGATTTTATTACTGGGATACATTTTGTTCTTTGATACATTTACTGCACTTCTAGGGCAAGTAAGAATGCTCAGATAGCATATTTTAACAATTTTTAACTGGAAAGTGCCATGTCACACAGCTGAGAAAGACAAGGTGGGTTAGGCCCAGACCTGAAGAAGAGCTCTCTGAAGTTCAAAAGCTGGTCTCTTCCACCATTGGTCCAGTAAAATATATAACCTCACCCACCGTGTCTCTCTCTTATCCCGGGATCAACACCGCTACAACAACACTGTAAACAAATGTGTCACACATATCACAGTCTGGATATTAAAATATATTGCTTTACTTTTATGAGTTCCACAGCTTGTTTATAACTAACTAACAAGAACAGAAAAACCTATTAATGAATACTCTCCCAATTTTTCTCTCTAATTATGCCATCATTAATTGTGGCACTGTTTAATAGTTAAGTGTCTCTGAGCTCATCCTTTATCAGCCCCAATTTTCGTGGGTTTAGAAATAGGTCTCTAAACAGGAGTAAATCAGACTACTTTTTTAAAATTAAAAAACAGTTGCATTTTCAGCATAATTTTGTTGACTATTAATAATGTAAACAGTGTCCTTTTTAACATTAGAATAATGGCCAAGTTACTGATGTGTGAAAATGCTCAGTATTTTTCATATCCAAATTTTTTAACCATCCACACATTTCCTTTTCTCTCTTGCACTGTTTCAGGGAACTGAACAAAGTCCCCCTTTGGCAAAAGGCAGAGCATGAAAACTTGTAAGTTTGGAGTGAGATCATTCCCATATGCTTTGGTTTTGGTGCCAGCAAAGGACTCAGACCTTTGCTGTCTGAACTGGTACCAGTTTTGCTGAGCTGCACCATAGGAACATAGCCAGCTAGCTCTCGCAAATATGCTACCGTTTGGTTGGTTCTCTGTGTAGTGTTCTCAGACACTGTGGGCCAGATTCTCAGCTGGTGTAAATTGGCATAGCTCCATTGACTTGAATGGAGCTGTGCTAACTTACATCAGCAAAGTGTCTGTCCCTGTACATCTGCTGCTTCTGTTGAGATTCAAGCCCGATACAATCTGTCTCTGCATTCTTCCCTGGGTACCAGCCCTTCACGAGTTCTTCCTTTGGCCTCACTAAAATAGTATGCTCTTCAAAGTGATGAAGATTGAAGAAAACTGTCCTTTCAGAGAACACAAAAGACAGAAAGCTGGAGATGCTTCAAAGAATGCAGTGATATTACCTGTGACCTCCTGACTGTACATTGTGGATTCTAGATCTGTGATTTTTTCTGTTACACTTTAGTTTGAGAAGAAGCCACAACCAAAGGATTTCTCCCTACTTATCCTTTCCCCTCTCTCTATTGGACAACATAATTGTCCACCAGATGGAAAGGCTTCCATCTACTCCCTCAGAAGTCTATGTCCCTGCAGACCCAGGTTGTCGACCAGTGGCAGGTACTTAAATCTTAAGGTCAAACACTTTAGTGGCAATATGATAGAAGTGTGCACTGAAATGTGACTTGTATTATGAGATCTCTCTCAGAATGCCATCTGTGAAGCAGCCACCTTCCCTGTACACATACTCAGAGGAAGTAAACATGCTGTGCACTAAAAGTACATGGAAAGGCCCACAAAGTTTAGGGTTTTAAATCGGCAATATTTGACTCTTCTAATCAACACTAATCTGACGAAGAATTTGGAGCAAATATCATACTCGTGGTTTTATCTTGGCAAGTGCCAAGTAGTGCTAAAAGGTGAATTTGGGATGATAAAATTAATGCATAATATCAGACATACATCAGTGAACAGTAAGGCAACACTGAGTCCAACAGAAAACTCTGACATTTTTGTTCCTTTTTCTCAATCCCACTTTCAGAGTAATACAACGTAGGTAGAGTATGCTAATACAATTTTTCAGAATCTTGTTCTTCCCCTAGGGCACTTCCTTCTGAAACCTCATTTAAAGCAGAGATTCTCACCCTTTTTCTTTCTGAGGTCCCCCCAACGTGCTATAAAAACTCCACGGCCCATCTGTGCCACAATAACTGGTTTTCTGCATATAAAAGCCAGAGTCAGTGTTAGTGGGTAGCAAGTAGGGCAATTGCCTGGGGACTCATGCCACAGGGCTCCCATGAAGCTACATTGTTCAGGCTTCAGCTCCAGGTGGCAGGGCTCAGGACCTGGACTTCAGCCCCATGTGGTGGGGCTTCAGCTTTCTGGTCTGGGCCCCAACGAGTCTAATGCTGTCCCTACTTGGAGACTCCCTATGGGGCCTCAGACCCCTGGTTGAGAACTACTGATTTAAAGGAACTCATCAAGTAGATTACTAGTTTGGGTTCTGCCCAAAAGAGTAGTAACAAAAATTTCGTAGCCTACTTGAAATCAGGTTTGATGTTTTTAGACCAGGTCCTAGTGACCATATCATATAAACCACCATCACAGTTGTCACTAATTGGTGCCCTTGCTGGCCATCTTAGCAGAAGCCCCAAAGACTGAATACATGTGAGGGAGTCTTCACCCCATATGGGTTTCCCCCACAGGTTAGAATTGAAATACTGCATGGGCAGGGTTGGGAAAACTTTTGGTATTGCTAATTTTACTTTGGATCAACTTTGGGCTTAGGTTATTAATGCCATACGTATGAAACCTTTCATAAGCACTAAAACGTATTTTTAGAAAAAGATAAAACAACAACCTAGATGTTTAGCAGCATCTTATAAATCTGCAGACTACTTTGCTGTGAAGATGTTCAGGTCTACAGTAAATTGCTGAGAAAGTTTAGTTGCCAGTTTTTTGCTTTGGGAGTTGAGTACTAGATAGCTCTCTTCCTAGGCAGATAGCCTTAGAGGATTTTGGTCTCCATCTCCTGTCAGGAGTGGTAAAGCACCGATACAGGGGAGCTTGGTGATAAGTTAGCCTGTATGCCCAAACCTCATGATAGCAGTGCACAGATTAATGTTGATCCTTCTGCCATAGCCTGTTCCCCGCATTCTATTCCTACTGCAGGGATACAGGGCGCAAGTACAGGTAGGGGATCCAATGGGAACACAGCTCCTAAGCAAGCTGTACTGCTGGAGGGTGGGTGCCATCAGTGTGTATGTTATAGCCTTCAGAACAGTGGGATTGAGAGCTACACTTTTCACTACAGATCTCAAAGAGTTTGTAGGCATGCTCTCTCATCTCCATGGGAAGTCAAATCCCCCCACTTGTCTTATGTGCAGGATACCTCATAAATTCTGCCAGTTCTGTCTCATGGAAACTCAGCTGGAGGACACAATCCAGCTCATAAATACTTAATAGCAAAGAAATTCATAGTTAAGCCTGAAATACCTTCTTGACTTATAGTATTCACCAATGCCTAAATACTGTATTTCAGAGGTCTCCAAACGGTGGTCTTATACTGTTGTTGCTATTATTTATTCCTTTATAGAGTCTTCTTCCCCTTGGTTCAGAATGCTTTTCACAGAAAAAGTAGTGCTGTAAATAAAGACACATAACACAACCCAGAATATCAGAAACCACTTTACAAATAATGTGCAGGGACTGTAGGTGAACAAAAAATTAGAGTCCTTTCCTACAGTGTCTCCTGGCTCTGGAATTCCCATGGGCAGCTGCCGCCATAGAACAGAGCCCTTTGTCAGAATAGCGTTTTTTAAAATTATTTTTAAGAAATCATTTTAAAATTTACTCTTCTCGGTTTGAGTCAGGCTGCAGTATATTTGTAAATTTTGTGTATCTGTAAGCGTGTTTGTGTATGTATGAATGTGATATAACATGACAACTGAAATTGTAAGGAAATCTAATTTTAACTTGCAGTTGATTTATGAAATGATGCTGAATTCTTTGAGTTTGTGAAAATAACATATGATACTAATAATCCTTTAGAACTGATTTAGCACCAAATCTTGTTGGAGTGCCAGTAGGAAGCCAAGGACTTGTAACAAATCAATCACTTGTAGTGACATTTTTATTACTCTTTCAGAAATGCCATGCTTTAATTGTCTCCCCACTTCAAATCAACTGCTTAGTCTGGTTTAGCAAAAGCTTTCTTCCCATATAGCCTGTTAGTTGTGACTGTCCTAGCTTTTGGAAACCTAAGCTCTGTATACATTCCTGGCATGATTACTGCTGGCAGGAGCAGAACCTGTGAGGCAAGTCTGAGTGTGCACATAATTTAGGAGAGTGACAATGCCATATTGATTATTAGTCACATTTTCACTAATGTTTTTAAGTTACTGGGCCAAATTATCTGACTTCATGCATCCCCTTCTGACTTCAATGGGATTGAAACGGGTGTAAATCAGCTCAGAATTTGACCTTTTTATTTTAAACTATGTGAAATTTTCAGCAGTGGTGTACAATAAAAATGGCTTTGTTTTTATAACAAAAGGAACACTAAAAGAAAATAATTTTAAAAATCATAATAATTTAGTAATACTTCAAATGTTTTTGCATCCTTTCTAGCACAAATCCAAAAGATGAACTGAAGTGCAACTATAAATAGAAAATAAGCTTTAAGACACTGTTTCAGCAATGATGTCTTTGCCAGCTTGTAATAAAGGGGTTTCTTTTTCTCAGACCCATAAAGGACTCACGTTAAAATATTTCTAATCTCATTTTTTTTTGTTCCTTATATAGATTAACCTTATTATGGTTTACTGAAGCCAAAATACTGATTTGTCTCCAATTAGTTTGCAAACTTGTAAGCAGAACAAAAGTAAAATGCACCAAGGTCATGTCATGTAAGTGATAAACCTCATCAACTCTGGCACTCCAGAGGTCAGTGGTTTAGTTAACTCTGTGTTCTTGGCCTTGTGATTCTGGACTTAGTGGTATTATTATCTTTTCAAATGAGCAGATGGATTTGTTTTCTGTGTGTTTTTGCAGCCATTGAAATGCTGGCAATCAGCAATACTGAAAGAAAAGCATTTCCTGTGTCTTCTGCCTGTGATATTATTGAAAGTCCACACAACATCAGCCCAGTGATGGTAGGTCAGACACATTCACAGTTTGACACCAAAAAACACATTGGCAATTTGCCAAGAGCTGCATGTTAAATAAAATGGGACAAATTGCAACCAACCTTATATTTAATATATCAGTGCAGACACAAAGAGTCCGTGCATGCAATATTCCATCTCTACACAAGCAGAAAGCTATTCAAATTAATATGGACTATGGCATGCAGGACCCTGTAGACTCTGCATATCCCATTCCTCTCTTTAAGATGAGGACAGGGAACAGCTGCACTGTAGAACTCCAAGGCATTGTGGCTCCCTCCGCCCCAGAGAGGCCCTCCATCCACCAGAGTGGGCGGAGTCAGGAAGCTCTGAGCCGGTCAGGAGGCAACCCAGAAGTGGAAAGGCACAACCTGGAAGTATAAAGGCTGGCCCTCAGAGCTCACTAGCGGACCAGCCGTCGGGGAGGCCAGACATAGCCAGCCTAGCCTGCGACTGGGAAAACCCCACGGCCCCAGGTCCACACCAAGTCTGGCCGGACCTGCCCTGCGCCAGCTATCCAGGGGAGTTGCCAGACCTGCCCTGCGCCAGCTATCCAGGGGAGTTACCAAGCCGGCTGCTGCCCACTGCCCCGAGGAACCCATGGTGCTGGACCCCCCGGAGAACACTGCCTGGACCCAGGTACCAGAAGGAGGGGAATTAGGAAGTAGCCCAGGGACAGTTGACCCTAGTCTGGCTGTAACTCTACCAGAACCCATGTCAGTGTGTTGCGGTCAGGATCCCCACTGACGGAGCAGCGGGTCATTTGTCACTGCTAGGGCCCTGGGACGCAGTGGAGTGGGAGGGCCTGCGTCCCCCCTGCCACCCAACTCATGGGTGGCAGTCTCCCCCTCTTCCAGGTCCTTGGAGACCTGGGCTAATTCACTCATGTTGTGTTGCTCAGCCCCTGAGCTACTGACTGTTTGTTCCCCCGCCCTGACCCAGGGCCTGAGCCTGTTAACACTGGACTGTTTGCTCAGCCCCTGCCTGAGGGCCTGAGCTACTGACTCTTGGGTGCCATGCCTTGACCCAGGGCCTGGCTTGCTAACATCGGGCAATTTGCTCAGCCCCTGCCTGAGGGTCTGAGCTACTGACTACTTGGTGCCCCATCCTGACTCAGGGCCTGGACCTACGGTGCTCAGTCCAGTTACCGCAAGGGCTGCCGAGGGAGAGACTGGTGGCCGGACAAATTCCCCAAAGTTAGCTGTGTGTAGCGAGCCAGTGTGGTTCCCTGCCGCCCCGGAGAGGGTCGAGCCCCGGCTTAGCCCCTTTACACATACATTCCACGTTTGGGCTGCACTTTTTCCACCCTGTCCTAGATGGCTGGGTAATTATTCTGGAAGTGAATGACTCCATTATGTCAAATCTACCTTTATTGTACTTTGGTAGGACCTTCAGTTTGTGCCATCTTAGAGGACGCTCTCTGACTAAAGTAAGATTTGCAGATTCCCAGTCTTGGCATCTGATTCAAGGACAAAAAGCTGGCGAGCAAAATAATGTGTACCATGAAAGATGTGATTACTCCATGTAAGAAATTGTCTGTGCAGGTCCAGGACTGCTTTCTGATGAGAGTAATGAAGTTTGTGCTGAATACTTCATTCAGGGAAAATAACTTATGATTGTATAAAGAGTGAGTTTTTTAAGGACTGTATGCCTGTAGGGTTGTTGACACGAGTTTATTTTTGGAAGTTAATGTTTGATGCTAAAACAAAGTTATGGCAAAATTTGTGACAAATGGATACATGAAATGTGCTGTATGGTGCTGCTGAAAAAATGCTGATGCAGTTGACTTGAATCAGAGAGGTAAAATAGCACTAGTGGGTTGTTTGAGGGGGTGGGAGGGGGAGAAAAGGTTTTATAAAGTTTTTGAGTTCCCATCTTGGACGTGTTGTGGAGGATGCTTCTAAGTAATAGCTGCACAAATAATCGCAGATTACAATGTCATACAACTCCATTAACTAGGTGAAGAAAATATAGCAACATTTTCATTTTAATGAGATGTCAGGTCTCTCCCTCGCTGTACCATGCATCTTAATGTACCTTGCTGTCTGTACTGACTTGAGGCTCCAAGGCTTTGTCATTACTTGGCAATTCCTTTCTCTAATTTCTTGTGACACATGGTGCTTAAATCCACAAGAAATGTGAGGTAAGGCAGGATTCCTGCAGACTGACTCACCTTAAAAAGAGCCTTTGTTTGCATTATTCATTAGATAAAGGCACTGATTTGCATCTCATTTTGGTTGTTTCAATTTCCAGGCAGAGGATGTAGGAGAATTCTCAAGATTGCTAATTTTTTATTATATTAACAGCATTCATATGGGAATAAAAGTCTCCATTGTTTGCTGCTCTATATTTTGTCTTACACTTACCTTAAATGCCTCCAAAAATGATGTGCCATTGGTCCTTCAATAGTAAAATATAGATCTCTGCTCTTCAATGAAAGGTATTAAATTGCTTATTGCAATTTTAAAAGTTTATTTATTTGAAGCATAATTACATATGTAGTCAATACTTGTAATTAGAGTGCAATTATTATCTGGTTTCTATTTATATAAGGTTATAAAGTTCAGATGCAGAGACCTGTACAGCTGTAATGGTTGTGTATAATTTGATAGTCTCTGCAGGTTTTTTCGCCATTCAGTAATCTGAAGCAGTAGCATGTTAAGAATGTTATTCATTCTATTAAATAACACAGCTGTTAAGAAACACAGTAGCCCAGATAACTTTCATAGTGCTTTCTTCTCTCCTTCTAAATCTTGCTAACTAATTTGCCTTATACTTAGCTTTCTCTCTCAATGTTCCATTCAGAAAGCTGGTTTTCAAAAAGGAGGAGCTAACAGGTTTCACTGTTCTGTCTGCAGTATGTTGTGCGTTTTCATTAATGGCAGCATTATATGAGCTCTGTCATCCTAAGGTATTAAACACAGAAAATGATCTTTTGTGAGTCATATGTCTCTAGTGAACCGAAGCAGGTTTAGTTATTTGGTATATGTTCTTTAAGAAAGTACACAAAATACAATTAACCAGGAAAGGCTATTAATATCCCATGCCATTCCTTTTTACACCTCCATCAGGAGCTAATGACTGAGTCATGTGTAGGCCTACCCAAGCTAGCTTTAATCAAACTAGTGTGCCAAAAATAGCAGTGAAGCTGCTACAGCCACACAGGCAGTGGCACAGACTAGCCATCCGAGTATGTTCCCAAGGTCCCATGTGGGGCTGTACTCAGGTGGCTACCCTGTGCTGCCACCCAGGCTGCTGGAATGATGTCACTGCTATTTTAACGAGCTAGCTAAACCAAAGCTAGCCCAGGTATGCCTACACACGCTGCAATCACACCTCCTGATTATAGTGTAGACCAGGAGTTCTTAAACTTCACTGCACCATGATCCCCTTCTGACAACAAAAATTACTACAGGACCCCAGGAGCCTGCCAGGGCCAGGGAGGGGAGCAAAGTCCAAGGACTTCAGCCCTGGGTGGCAGGACTCAGGTTATAGCCCCCCACTGCCTGGGGCTGAAGTCCTTGGCTTGGGTTTCGGCCCCAGGTAGTGGGATCAGGCTTCAGCCCCAGACCCTAACAAGTCTAACTCCAGCCCTGGTGACCCCATTAAAATGATGTTGTGACCCACTTTGGGGTCCCAACCCACAGTTTAAGAACCGCTGGTGTAGACATACCTTTAATAACCTACTTTCACCTCCTCAGATAGTGGCTCACGTGGCTAAAATAAATGATTTATTAGTCGTAGTAGTTTCAGTATTGCCACTGAAGACCTCGGTTGGGTTTGGGACTCCATTGCGTTAGGCTCTGTACAAAAACACAGGAAGACACTATCCTTGCCTCTCAGAGCTTACAGTCTAATTTGAAACAAGCTGCAGCACGAATGTAACAAGCAAAAGGAGGGAAGGAGCAGCAGGATGAGAGCAAGACTCATAAGATCTTGCAGTTACATAGACTATTTATGTGCACAGTATGATAGTTCCACATTATTTACAAGATTTTAAAAGTAAATAATATGTATTCATGACTGTCACTCAACCTCTCGGTCATCAGATGGTTGATTTCTTGGAGGTGTCATTTCAGAAGTGAATCTGGAGGAAGAATTTGAAAGAGGAGAGGGTAGTACCTTTGTACATTAGTTCAAGGAGGGAATTTCAAGCATAAGGGACAGTGTGGTAGAAAGCACAGTGCAAATACATTTCAGTGATACAATCCCAAAATGAGACAGGTTTACTTTAAAGTCTTGTCTACATTGTATCTTTTAATTGAATTTGCCTCTAGTTACTAACTTGGCTGAATCTAAATATAGTTTATATCCACGCACAGTATAGTTAATACATGGTTAGTAACCGCATCAGTTCTTGTAAATGACCAAAGCTGGCACATGACTCTCTTTCTGTAACTAGGGCAAAACTCTGTTGTTTTGCTGTGTAAAAGGAACTCCTAACTGTGCCTATCTATCCAGGCTGGCCAGTCTGTCTTTCTCCCAATTCTCTTCGCTATAGGAAATCCCTCTGTGTACTAGTGTGTCCTTAATTCCATGTTCATGTCCTCTGGGTGTGCCAAGTATACTGGGGCACTATGGGATAGCTCTCCAGATTGGTCCAGAATGTACAGATACAAACAGGGTTAGGCCTTGTGGTAGGTGTGGACATGCAACTGTTTGCCAACTGTATTTGTATTATATAGACCTAATTGAACAATGTTTTTGTTGCGAGTAGGTAGGATTGCCAGGTGTCTGGTTTTCGACTGGAATGCCCGGTCGAAAAGGGACCCTGGCAGCTCTGGTCGGCACCACTGACTAGAATGTTAAAAGTCCGGTCAGTGGCGCAGCAAAGGCCCAGGGTGAAGGCAGGTTCCCTGCATGTCCCAGAAGCGGTGGCCAGGTCCCTGCGGCCCCTAGGTGCATGGGTGGCCAGGAAGGCTCTGTGCGCTGTCCCTATCCCCAGTGCCGACTCCGCAGTTCCCATTGGTCAGGAACTGTGACCAATGGGAGCTGTGGGGTAGCGCCTCTGGGCATGAGGGAAATGTGCAGAGCCTCCCTGGCCGCCCATGCACCTAGGGGCCTCAGGGACCTGGCAGCCACATCCTGGGAGCCACAGTAAGCGCTGCCAGGACCCTGCACCTCAAACCCCCTCCCACACTCCAACCCTCTCCCCCCGCCATGAGCCCCCTCCTTTACCCCAAACCCCTTGAGCCCCCACCCCCAGCTGGAGGCCTCACCTCCCTGCACCTCAACTCCCTGCCCCAGCCCAGAGCCCCCTCCTGCACCCCAAACTGCTCATTCCAGACCCTGCACCCCCAGCTGGAGCCAGAGCCCTCAACTCCCCTCCTCCCCCACACACACCCCAACCTCCTGCCCCAGCCTGGTGAAAGTGAGTGAGGGTGGGAAAGAGTGAGCAATGGGGGTGTGGAGGGATGGAATGAGTGGGGGTGGGCCTCAGGAAGGGGGCAGGGGTGTTCAGTTTTGTGCGATTAGAAAGTTGGCAACTGTATGAGTGGGTCTTCTGATGAAGTCACGGTTGTATTGGGCCTGAGAAAGAAAAAGGATGGTATAGCAAGACTTCTGAATTCTAGGCTAGGGCAGTATGCTATGAGGCAGCAAATAGGCTTGATTCTGTGCCCAGTTAAGACAATGGCAAAGTTCTCATTGTTGCAAGATCAGGTCCATAGAGCACATGGCTGAGCTTGCTGAAGCCAACCAGGGGAAAGGGTGAGGGAATACCATTAATTGCAATGAGAGTGTGTTGTGAAATCTCCTAGTTTGTTTGAAAATCTCAATACCTGTGTACGGGCTTTTTTATACTGCCTCTGGTAACACAGAATACCAGCTTTGGCCAAGAAGTGATCTAAACCATTTATTATTCACTTGTGTTAACATTCTCAGAATGTTCTTCCCTAACTGCTGTTTGTACTGTCTGGATTCTGTGATTAATACTGTAATGCAAAGTAGATACTTCTCTTCTTTATAGCAGAGTCTGGCACCAGTGCTATATTTAAGGGTCTTCTGACATTTCCATTATAAACTCTGTGTTTGAGGCTGTCCTAGTTTGTATCAGGCTGAAGGTTGGCAAACAAATCGTGGAGGAGATTGGATTGTATTTTTTGTAAATAATAGCAGCTTAAGCCAGGTCATCGAAAATACAGGGTTTTATCAGTTCAAGATTCTTATTTTTGTCATGGTTTTTTTCTTTAGAAAAGTCTAAGTTTTAAATAATTAAACCTGTCAGGTTCTTAGGGCTAGATGCTGACCTTCACAAGGAAAAAAGTGCTTAAACTGAAGTTCTGATGACCTACGTGCTATACAAGCAATAACATTTCTTCCACAATTAGAATATACCGTTTCTCGAATACGGATCCCCCTGATCAGGCTGCCAGATAGTGCTTGCAGAGCTACACTTGTGAAGCACATAGTCAGTATTCAGCCAATAGCTAGCTCCATATCCATAGCTAACAATTTATTGAGGTTCCTAGTTCGGGTTTCAAAATGTAGAATGGGGTTCCAAGCAGTTTTTTTAACTGATGGGACTCTGTAAAGACTATTTCTAACTAAGAATAATTTTCTGAAGCATATTTTGAAGTCAACATATTCTCCAAAGGCTTTTCCACAATGAATTATTCCAAACAATATTTATCAAAAACAAAATGTCCTATCACCATTTGGCCAGTGCAGAGTGAACAAAGCAGCTGTTCAATATTTATTTTTATCTTTGTTTTTCAATTAACGTTGGATCTCTGCCTCATCGAAAGCCCATTTCTTGACCTTTACTTCATTTACTGAATAGCCCTGCATCATTCTCTACAAACCTGTCCACTATGGTTTATCTGTGCTCTCAGCTACACCTGTGTAAACTGGGAGTAAGTCCGTTGAAGTCACTGGGTTCAGTCCATAGTCCCTAATCTAGCTGCTCTGTGCTGTCTTAGCAGCATGAAGTAGCTGGAAAGCAGCCTTAAAAAGGCAGCAAAGATTTCTTCCTGTCACAGGGGGATTCCTCAGGTGGCATAGAGCTAGCAAAGCCACTTCTCTGCCATCTGTTCGCCTGGTTTCTCTCCACCTAGGAAGCATGCCAGAGTGGGAAGATGTGGGGCAGAGCACATGGCTTCCTGCCAGATTGTACCCAATGTGAGAATCCCACAGGGTTGCTTCAAGTTACGCCAGGGGCAGTTTCACACCCTTGCCAGTCTTATCCAACCTGTACGCTGAATGAGGCAGAGAGAGTTGTATGTGATCATGCAGTTAATGACTGTATTGTAAAGGATACTGTGATGGGGTGTATACCCCCGCCGGATTAGCAGAGGAGTTAACATGAGTCAGAGAGCTCAGTTAGCCCATCTGGTTGCACCTGGATGGTGAGCCATGCATAATTAATGATGAAACCCAGCTGGGGAGGGGCTGGGTGGTGGTGTTAACAGAGGAAGCTTGGAGCAGAAGGGATCTCCAAGGAGAGAGGGAGGAACTCTGCAGTCACTCTCCCTATAGTAGGGCAAAGGGACCTGTTAGGATTAGGAAGGCTCCAGCAGGGCAAGGAGAAAGCCCGGAGAAAATCTTGGCAGGAAGAAGTTCAGGAACGTGGCAGCAAGGAATCAAATGACGTGCACCTTGACTGCCTGTCCTAGAGTCCTTGGACTGGAACCCAGTGTAGGGGGTGGGCCTGGGTTCCTCTACCAGCCACTGGTAAGGTGGTATGAAGCCCCTCAGAAGGGGATGTGGACTGTAGGAAGCCCTGAGGAAAAGGTACAACCTCTGAGACCAGAATTGTAGGTGGAAGTGCACATGAAGTGGTTGGACATTCCATGAGTGGGGTTTGGGTTTGGGTTTTGGGTCAAACTAAACTACTTGTGATGACAAAACCCCTGTATATGTGGAAGACATGATCATTTGGATATGCACACCTTTTTGGGCCAGTCGATATTGGTGTAACTGATAAATGCATAAATAAAGCCAAAGGACAAAGGCAGGGAATTTGGATCTAAAAGTAGCAGCTGATCACACTATAAGTCCTTGCCATGAGCCAAAGCCTCTCATGTTTTTAAAAAAGCATAAAGCTGCTACTTTTGAAGAGCAGCTACAGTGTTCACACAATTTCTATGTTTCCTAATGACTTTTATTACCCTTATAATTCATGTAATGGATTGTGTGTGTGATATAAAACTCCATCACTTTCATGGTACTTTTTGTAATGTGATTTACATTGTCATAATTCCATTCACATCATATTTGTCTGATGTAAATAGACATATCTTGCAAATTCACAGTATTCTCAGTATGCAGCATATTGTGACTGAAAGGCCAATTCCTACATCCTCTCTCATGCAAACTACTATTGAAATCACTGGCATCTTTGCTTTATTAAAGAGTTCAGAAGCAGGCCTACAATATGCAAAACCCTAATGAATGCTGTGATTAGGGTCTCCATGAAGGAAAATTAATATAAAAGTAAGATGGCAGACTGTAGTTCAGCTCCCCTACTGACTCATTGTTCACTTCCAATTCCTTTACAAAACTAAATATATGTTAAAAAAAATTAAGGAATATTCTCTAAATTCTGAAGCAACTGTTGCACAGAAGCTCCTGACTCATTATGTGATGCTTCTAGCTCACAACCCCTTCAGCAATTCTCAAAGAGTACCTTTATTTAATTACCATGTAAGGAATCAAAGTTAAAAGAATATTAAGATTTTTAAGTCAACCCAAAATCAGGCAATGCTAAAGTTAAAAGGATTGATTTACAAGCTATTATGGCGGTCCTCATGGCTTGCTTCTTTCTCCTTTCTGAAGGAGATACAGAATATGGTCGAAGATCTCCCTTTCAATGGAGACAAGCTCTTCGTTGCTACAACCAATGAGGTCCTTCACTCTATGAAGGACTCCCGTGTCACTCTCTGATCCTTAGGCATCCAAACACCTGCCTCAAAGAAGAGACAATATAGATATCAGCCATACCAACGACCGCATTACCATGCCTTTGTACAACATCCACCTTTCAAGCAATATGATACACAACAACGACACAGGCCCAGAAACTAACGATGTCGCCCTCCGCATACAATGGTGACGCACCCTCCTAACCCAAGTAAACAAATTTTGAAGTCTTGGTCGATGGGTATAGAAAGCATCGCACCCTCTCTAGTGCCAACTCCAACCAACCATTTTTTGGACACCCTTTGCTTCTGTTCCTGGCCAATTGGCCATCCATCACTACACACAGAGGGGTACCCCTCTCATGAACAATTGCTCTGTCAGGAGGTACAACATCTCATACATCTTGGAGCAGTAGAGGAGGTACCCCCTCAACACAAAGGGAAAGGGTTTTACTCCCACTGCTACTTGACAGAAAAGAAAAGTGGCCGTTGGCGCACTATCATCGATCTTCGACGTTTGAACAAGTTTGTCAAGAAACAGAAATTCCGGGTGGTTATTCTCCCAATGATAATTCCGACACTGGAGCAAGGAGATTGGTTTTCAACTCTTGACCTCCAAGATGTATATTTCCATGTCTCTATCCACTCTGCACATCGAAGTTTCCTCAGGTGTGCTGTGGGAGTTCAACACTACCAGTACAGGGTCCTCCCTTTTGGTATTTCCACTGCATCACGTGTCTTCTCCAAGGTGCTAGCAGTTGTAATAGCACATCTCAGAAAAAAGGAATCCTCATATTTCCTTACCTGGATGATTGTCTCCTCAAGTCTCCCATGCAGTTAGACACGAACCATGCAACTCTTGCAATGCTTCACTGCTTCCCCACCTTGGGCCTGCAAATAAACAAAAACAAATCTACCTTACAACATACCCAACAAATCGACTTCATCATCACCCACCTCGATTCCACCACCAGTCTTGCATCTCTCCCCCAGGACAGATTCCACACAATGGGCATCCTTATTACCCAGATACGTGCCAGCCCACAGACTACAGTCTGAGACTCCCTACAGCTCTTAGGACATATGGTCGCTTCCACATTTGTGGTCGCAAATGCTCGCCTGCACATGCAATGCCTCCAGGGCTGGCTAGCCACGGTATACAAACCAAACAAGCACAAGCTAAATAAGTTACTAACTATGCCCCAGAAAGTCAAGGACTCACTCCTCTGGTGGACCTCTCCCATCAACCTCTGCACTGGGATTCCCTTCCGACACGATCCCCCTTCAATTACCATCACCACAGATGCATCCCTCGCCACTCAGGGTCTCTGGACAACTTCAGAAACCAGGCTTCACGTAAATTTGATAGAGCTCCAGGCCGTACGCAATGCTTGCCTCCATTTCCTTCCCATCATCCAAAACCGCCAAATTCGAATCATGACCGACAATATCGCGTGCATGTTTTATGTCAACAGACGGGGGAGCCCGATCACACTCCCTTTGCACAGAGGTGGTAAAAGTTTGGAACTGGTGCCTTCAACACAATATCCATATCTCCGCCTCATACCTGCCAGGTTCTCAGAGTACCACCACAGATGAGCTCAGCCAGTCGCTCCCCTTACAGCACGAGTGGGAACTCAACGACACCATCCTTTCCAACATTTTCCAGACCTGAGGTTATTCCCAACTGGATCTATTCACCACAGCAACAAACAAAAAATACCCGACATTCAGCTCCAGAGCAGGCCTGGGGAAACGCACACCTGGGGGATGCCTTTATGCTCCCTTGGACCGGGACTCTCACGTACACGTTCCCACCACTGCCTCTATTGCACAGAGTAATTCAGAAGATACGAACAGACAGAGCCAACATCATTCTCATAGCCCCAGCATGGGCCAGACAACCGTGGTACCCCTTTCTCATGCGCATGTTGGTCAAGCCACCCACTCCCCTTCCACCACTCAGCAACCTGCTATCACAATGCTGGGGACAACTATTTCACCCTGACATACAACATCTCCACCTGAGGGCCTGGCTGATCAATAGCTCTCTAATGTGGAGTTAACATGTTCGGACCAAGTACGTACTGTCTTGCTATACAGCAGAACATACAACACGCGCACTACCTACCTGCATAAACGGAAACGGTTCACATCTTGGTGCGCTGCCAAACAGACCTCTCCAGTTTCTGCTTCACTCCCACTGATACTGGATTACCTATTACACCTTAAAACATCTGGCCTCTCTACGAGCTCACTCAAAGTCCACCTCATGGCAATCACCCCCTTCCACCATAAGGTTGACAACATAACGGTTTTTGCCCATCCAATCACCAAAAGGTTCTTGAAGGGCTTCCAGATGTTATACCCAGATGTGAAACTGCCTGCTGCACCCTGGGATTTACACTTAGTCCTCAAAGCCCTGATGGATACACCCTTTGAACTGATGGCTACCCGCTCCCTTCTCCACCTATCCATGAAGACTGCCTTCCTCAGAGAAATCACGTCTGCCAGACAAGTGGGAGAAACGGGGGCACTTATGGCAGACCCTCTGTATACCATGTTCTTCCGCGATAAGGTCACACTACTCACGCATCCAAGGTTCTTCCCTAAGGTACATTCTTCCCTAAGGTACACTCTTCCTTTCACCTCAATGAACCTATACACCTTCCAACATTTTTCCCAAAACCTCATGCTAACGCCTTTGAAACGATAATGCACGCACTTGATGTTCGCAGAGCATTATCCTGTTACCTGGATAGAACAAAACAGTTTAGGAAAACCCCCAGACTTTTTCTCTCTACTACTTAGCGCTCACAAGGAAATATTATCTCTACACAGAGACTTTCCAAATGGATTGCTGACTGCATACATCTTTGTTACCAACTCAGGCAAATACAATCTCCTGTGTCAATTAGAACACTCTACCAGAGCTGTCTCCTCCTCTATGGCCTTTCTCTGCAGTGTCCCACTGTCTGATATATGCAAGGCTGCTACCTGGGCATTGAACCTTACCTTCACCAATCACTATGCTCTCATCCACACTGCAGCGTCTGATACCAGATTGGATAGAGCTGTCTTGTCAACAGCCTTCTTGTCTAATCCAAAGTCCCAACCATCCTAAGGGATACTGCTTTTCAGTCACCTGAAGTGGAGCGCCCACAGAGACATCTCTCTCGAAGAGGAGGTTACTCACTCTGTGCAGTAACTGACATTCTTCAAGATGAGTGTCCCTGTGGGTGCTCCACTACCCGCCCTCCTCCCCTCTACTTCGGAATTTGTAGCACACTCCGTTGTAGAGAAGGAACTGAGGAGCCCGGGCTGTGTGCGGACTATTAGAATACTGACTGTTTGAGAGGCAGGCACAGGGCGTGCACAGCCCGTAGGGGTACCGCTGTAGAAATCTCCAATCGAAGGCGCTGGGATTCACCTTGACCTGAAGTGGCGCACCCACAGGGACACTCAACTTGAACGTCAGTTACTGCACAGGGTGAGTAACCTCCTAATCTAAACTCTGAATACTCTCAGTTTTGTGTCTGTTCTGTAATATAATAGTCACTTCACCAGGCACTACTGAAATGCAGCCAGTGCTGGGGTAAAATAGGACAGCTGTTTAAAAGTGTACAGCAACATTGCACAGTAGTTTAGGACAGGAAGTGCATAAATTGTAGAAAGGTCAAATGCAATGTTCTGTAAGTAAATGGTCCCCTGATATTACAGTAGCATGTTAGATTGCTGTGTGGAAGATTCAGATTTACCAGGATTAACTATCGAGGTCTTCATTTTTACTTGCTTTGGGCCAGAGTGTGCCTGACTCCTGCATGGGTCCACATAGAAATGGGAGTGGAGGATGCATGGAACCTTTTTCCTCTTTCCACATGATCACAGAAACTAGGCACAAGTTCAGGCCCTGCACTTAGGCAGTGCAGAATCTACTCTCTGATGACACTCCCTTGGACACAAGTTACCCTAGAAGAAGCCAGGATGAAAGAGGACTATGGTCTCTCCCTCCTCCTTCAATGCCCAGCAGAGCTGGCCTGAGGTGATATGGGGAGCATGCTGCACAATTGTAATGGACAGTGCAGCATGCCTACCCATCCAGGTGCTCCAGGAATTACTCTTTAAGGCACATTTCTTCCAGGAGCTTCTCTGGGATGGGACGGCTCTGTATCACCCTTTACTTTGGGCAGTGTCTTAATAGCACAGTTGAGAGACCTGTTTTTGCAATCAAATTTTAGGCAGGTTTATTTTCAATGTGATAATGTGAAGGAGCTGAGTCTTCAATTCTAGATGAGTCCTGGGACTAAAAGGTCAAGATATTAGTTTATGCTGTTAGTTTTGGAAAATACAAGAAAGTGATTTTTACTACAAATCTACTTGGTGTGCCTGGGAAACAAAACTGTTTTGTTATCTTTTTAAATTGAAAACTAACACTATGAAAAGGCAGTGTTGTAAGACTTGAGATTAGGGAGTTTGCATCATGGTTTGAGTTACAGACCTATAATTGTAATTATATTTTTCCAAATATACCCTTTTTCTCTAATTAAACTCATGGAAATGCTTCATTTTCTGGTTATTGCCAAAATGAATATGAGTCCTATAGAAGTGCTTGATTGTACTTTCATTAGGATTTTGTTTCTTCAGGCCATACAGGTGCAATGAAAGAAATAAAATTAATTAAAACTGTCGACATGTTTATCCCCTCCAGGTGTCATAAATGTACTAGCTGAGACATTTTTCAAGTAATTAAGTAGACAGTTCTGTGTTTTCTAATGAGGTATTGCCCTTCCTTCTTCAATCTGTGTAACAGATTTAATCATCTAGCTATTGTCAGATGATGGAATAATGCCTATTATTCTTTAGATCAGCCTTCCACTTTCACCACAGTGTGTTAATCGAAATCAGAGCATTGCTGCAAAGAGGTAGTGACATGCAGGCGGCACATTTCCAAACCCAAGCTTCATATGCCAAGATCTCTCCATAATGCAGGCTAAAAAGTGGATAACACCATTTCAGTTTAATCATATGTGGTTTAAATAGATTGAGCTTTTATTCAAGGCACCGTAGAGCTTCTGCATATGCAGTTCCCTCCCCTGCAATGAAAGCAGTGGATCAGCAGAATTTTACATATTGCTCTGTTTACAGGTTTTTCTATATTGTTTTTATATTAGTATTTATGATTTCCTATTTAGTCAGAATAATCTCTCATTTACCAGGGGACATTTTGGATCAGATTGTCACACATTTGCATCATGGGGGAGAGTTCAAGTTATATGTACAACCTTAATAGTGATATTTTCTGGCTGTTGAATGTTGTGAGGGTCGGCTTGTGGCACATTCTGTTTGTCCACCCTGGGGTTTGTCCCTAAACTTCCTGGTGCCTGCTCTCCATACCATAGGAGGCTGTACAGAGTGGCGGAGAGCATAGCTTCCATGAGAAGGTTATTCCCACATCCCCAACCTGGCAGGAGCATGGGCTCAGTTTTCCCCACATACATACCTGCAGACCACGAGATGTATACTGTACCAGGTATGCAGCTAACACAGGTTAAGTCTGTATTGGGGGGGAGGGGGAGAATGGGGCAGGAGGGGATGGTAAGGCAGCTTTGTGACTCTTGAGTAACAGCCTGCTTCCTATTCTGTTCCTGGGGCAGAGCAATGACACACTGCCCCTAACACAGGACTTGTGGTGAACCCACATTAAGCCCTTAATCTTCTCTTATGGTAAATCCTGATTTTCAGAGGTGCTGAACACCCTCAACTCTGAAGTTATTGGGACATGAGGTTGTTTAGGACTTCTAAAGATCAGGCCATTTTTAGTTAGGTGCCTACACATTGCTTTAGGTAGGGTGACCAGACAGCAAGTGTGAAAAATCAGGACGCTTTTTGGGGATGGTGGGGGTATAGTTGCCTACATAAGACAAAGCCCTTAATAGCGGGACGTCTAATCACCCTAGCTTTAGGTGCCCCAATTTAGGCACCTCTTTTGTATGGAATTTATTTTCCCTTTTTGCAGTTTATCTTAAAAATAATGGGCTGGATTCTCAACTGCATTTCACCTTATATAGTAATTTACACCTATGCAAAGTGGGTGTCAATGGTGCTGTTCTGATCTGGGAGAGTTTATACTCCTTTTGCACTCAGGTTGCATAAACAACTCATGGTGCGAGGCAATGGAGAATCAGATCCAATATATTTGTATAGTTAGAAGTAATTAATCAAGTTTAATTTTCTTTCTCCCCTGGATACTTTGATTTTGTAATCACTATTGATTGCATGCTTCCTGGTCTAAATCAATATGAGTAAATGTAAAATTTCTGTCTTATATTTTATTCACTATACAAAATGCCGCACTCTAATGGTATTCAGCTACATAGACATCATCTGATCGTGCAAAAAATAAATTTAGAAAGTTCATGTCTGAAACAAAATTGTTAAGTGCGTAGTTCCATTTAGAATTAGTATTATTCTATCCCATCTCTCTGGCATCCTAACATTGTGTTTGCCCTTTTGACCTCTGCTGCACATTAAGCAAAGGTTTTCATTGTATCTGATATTGCTCTACGTGGGGGTTTTATTAATGTCTGTGCACTTGAGTTTACCCTGGAAAGTATTCCCAAAACAGTTTAATAGTATCTAAAGTTTTGGGAGTTTAAGTAAGAGTATTTGGTAATACATAATAAATAGTGTGGACACTTTCAAAGTCCATCAAGGAAGGAGTTTTTCTGAGAAAACCAGTTTTAACAATTGATATATATTAATCCCTTATTGGAAGAGAAATATGCTTGTTGCATCCTGGAAAACATCCAGTGTGGTAGTCAAGTTCTTTTAGACACTCACTGACAAGTACAATCTCTTACTGTTTTTTAAACTCACACATAGAACCCCTTTCTGTAGGCAAGCTTCAAGTACAAGGGGCACCCTTGTTAGGGATCAAGTTTACTAAGGAATAAGGGCTTGTCTACATGAGGAAATTGCCTGAAATAAAAATTGAAGAGTAAAGTATTCCGCTGTTCTGGAATAGCTTCCCACGTGGATATTCTATTCCAGCATAAAAGTCACGCTGTTCCGGTAGAATTAGTGTTTCTCCAAGCAGGCTAATTATTCTAGAAGAAAATCATTTTTATTCTAGAAGAAAATGTGTACATGGTGAGCTATTCCAAAGTAGCTATTGTAGAATAGCCTATCCGTTTTGCTGTATAAACTAAGAACTTGCAAGATAATTAGTAATTAGAGATGGTAGGGAATAAAAATTTCCTGGGAAAATTGCAACTTTTTGGTGAAAAATCAAAAACTGAAATATTTTGACTGTAAACAAAAATATTTTGCTTTGGAAATGCAACTGCAGTGCCTTATGTAGTTTAGGTTCCTCATGTTCCCATTCTTCTCTACAGCCCATGCTTCCTGTTCAGAACACAGTTCTCATTGTGCACTATCATCTTCCCTCTTGATGAGGGGAGGCAGTGCATCATGGGAGTCCCTAGCTCTGGTGTATCATGGGAGTTGTAGTCTGTCCACAGAGCCCTATCCATAAGGAGAATGTGGGCATGAGGCAACCAAAGTACAATTCCTGTGATGTACCCTGACAGCATACCAGAATGGAATTTTTCAGGTTTGGGGTGCTTGTTTTTTCAATAAATAATCAATATTGCCTTCAGAAAGTGGACATTTTTTCTCAAATTTTAGTTTTGTCAAAAACCCAATTTTCAATTAAATCTGCTTTGATAGAAAATTTTTGACCAGCCCTATTAATATAATAGGAAATGTAATTTTTCTTCAATCTTTATGTGCATAAGTAAGCCTGCACATTCTGTTGCAGTTCATGAGACCATTTGCACTGTGGGATATACCCACCTCCGTACTGCCCCTTTTCATTATGTGATGTTAGCACTACCGTTTCAGGGACAGTATCATGGTACTGTGCATCACAGGAGGCATTCTGGGAATCCCCTTGCTGCACGCTTCTGGAACTGTACATTCCCTTCACACATTTGGCAATGGCAGCTCCCACTCCCTTCTCCCAAAATGTGTGGACGATGCGGAACAAGTCCAAGAAGCTGTGGTTCTGCTGCTCGTGGGACAAACATTCATGCAGTGCATTCCCAGATACAAGAGGGAACTGGTCCAGAAATATTTGAGATGCTGACGACAGCTGGCCAAGAGAGTGAATGAAAATCCAGTGGGATTTCATGGAACAGATGTCTTCAATGCCAGGATTGCAATGATATACCTGTGGATGGACTGATGCTTCTGGTTCTGGAAAAGCAGCATGGTGTGGTGGGACCACATCATCTTGGAAACCTAGGATGATAACCAATGGCTGCAGAACTTCAGACTGAGGAAGCACACCTTCATGTAGTTTTGTGAGCAGCTTGCACCAAACTTTCCAGTGCCTCACCACTCATTTTTGGAAACCCATACCAGTGCAGACACTGGTGGCTATTGTCCTTTGGAAGCTGGCAAAACCTGACAGCTGCCAGTCAGTTGCAAACCAGTATAGGATTGGGAAGTCCCAGTCAAGATTGTACCACGGGGGGAAGAAGGGACTTGATTCTCCAAAAACAACATGATTCTGTATATGTTTCTGTCCCCACAGTTATTTTGTGGGACCCCACATAGCCATTCTTAACTAGCTCACGAAGTCTTATCCTGACATTACCAACTCAAGAAAAATGGAGTTCTCCAGGCTAAGTAGTTGCAGAATGATGGTTGAGTGAGCTTTTGGGCAGCTGAAAGTACATTGCCGATGTCTGTGGACCCATCTCGATGCCAACACAGTTTGCATAATCGTGGCTTGTTGTGCCTTGCACAACATATGTAAAATAAAAGTGAACCTGAAAGTTGTATTTTAAGGAGAAAGACAAAAAAGACTTGATACGGTAATACACTGGCCTAGGCATATGATTATCTTCCTATTGCCTGGCTCCGTGCTACTGTCTCTCAGCTAATGGAATTACTTATTTACCTTAAGTGGCAGGGGCTTGTGCTTCTGGTGCTGAAAATCCTGGGTGCGATCCCCATGATGATCTTAGGATGCATATGTGCATGTAAGTACAGTTCACTATGCTAATCTTAAATTGTGCATTTTTCAAATTGGATTGTGCAACACAAACACTTTCTTTCCTCATCTCACTAGTTTTATCCACAATGGCATTTTGCAGTAAAGTTTTTCTGCCGTACAGCATTGTTGATAAAGCTATTTTATCATTTCCTTTTCACATATTTCAGAAATTATGATTTTCATTTGGGAGCATTTGTTGAAGTTTGATAGTCACTGGGCTGGGAGCCTGACCTCAGAGTTTTATATTTTCAAGTTTTCTAAAGGCATCAGCATTTCGGCAACCAAGGATTACTGTGAATGACAGTTCAAAAATACAATGATCTGTTGTGTCTAGCCTATGTCATTCTGGGAATATTTAAATCAATAATAATGCTATCGGAACTGGAAATCAAATGCAAAATAATTCCCCTGGCTTCCTGTGTATAATGACATTTGCTCTTTTGATGAATTGCTAATGTGTTTTTGGACAGAAGAACTGGCAGAACAGCAAAGTCTAGGATATAAATGGTAGGGCTGGGATAGTGGTGCTGTTGTTGCATTTACCACTATTTACTCCTAGCAAATAATAGGGCATTCTACACATGCCATGTCTCTATTATGAAAAATTCCATTTCTAAAAAGTCTAAATAAAATGTAAAGCTACTCCTTTAATCTTACAGAAATTGTTTTGTTAAAGTAAACGTTAGCCTTTTTTTGGTTTAAATCAACTTGAAATTAAAATTAAAAATTAGTTTGTTACACTTGTTGATGTTCTGACAGTTTTTGTGAGTTTCCAATCACATTTCCCTATTTTATTACATTTGTTTCTTTTCCCTGTCGACGTGTGAGGGACCCACACTAACAACAAGGGAAAACTGCCTGACTGTAGTTTGGAAACAATGAGACCTACTATATCCAAAGTATTATCAAATGCACTACATAACAAACTTGGGGGGGGGGGGAAATCTCTAATCTCTTTCATTTATACTGATAGTAATTTTTGCTGTTGCTTCTAACAGTGGTAGGTATAAAAACAAACTCTGACAGAAATGTGATCCTGTATTTTTTTATGTTAACACTGTCCCTTTAAGAGATAATAAAATTCTGCAAAATGTGCATAGTTTTTGGTAAATTGTATCATTCTAGTAATTCTGTTGTAAAACATAAATCATAGGTGTTAGCTATACTACAAAACCACAATAAGTGATGTCAGCATTTGAAACACTAGTTCTGAGATTTTTCTAAAAGGAATGTTGTAGTGTGATTTCTTTCTAAACTGGAAACAATTTTAAAAAGCATAAATGATTTGTGGCTCCCCAGTGAGTCCAGGTCTGCTAAACATGTTAGAAGGTTGTAGTGAGGGTTCTCCTGCCCTCCCCCCCGCCGCAGTGTGGCATTCTAATAAATATTTGGCAGAGTGCATTCTTTGATCTTGCGGTAGGAAAGGCTTGTCACGCTGAGTTCATTCTTCACCTAATTGATTGTGTAGTTCCTTAATTAAACTAGATTTGTTAGGACTATAATATAGTCACATCTAATAGGTTTGGTTTAGAAGGACTGAAAACCCCCTAAACCTTTTTCCAGAGCAAATTTTACTTGATTGAAATGTTTTCTACTGTGTATATAAAGTATACTGAAGTTTTCAGTAGTGGGAAATAAATTACACTTTCCTCTTTACACACATTTACTCCTTCATTTTCCTTGACTTTCAGTTTAGACACTAAGTTTATACATTAAGTTTTTGCTATGTATTAGAGTGATGTTCACGCTGCAACGTCTCAGATAGAAAATTTAAAATAGATGCATTTCAAAATTAAAATAGCAGATCAGCAATATTTTGTTTTGTTTTAGTGCATTTTCAAATGCATATGTGAGAGGGGACACTTTTTCACGCAGAAGGGTTAAATGCATCTGGGATATAAAATGAGTAGAAACATTATGTGAGGGGAAATAACCCCTTACAGTGAGAGGTTATTATACATCAATGCATTATATACAGGCATAGCAAGATTTTGATTACCTAGAGGGCTGCCAGAGGGCTTCTGATTTGAATTTCTAAAGCTTGATCACAGCATCATGGGGATTGTTGGAAATTCCGTTTTCCCCTTACTCCTGCTATCTTGTGATCTCTAGTTCTGGTGCTTTAGAAAAATTACACAGTATTTTCCCCCTTTCCACTTATCCATGCATGTAGATGGATTTCTCACTGTTGCTTTACAGCTGTTTTTGCAATGCCGGCCCTTTTTAGAATATCATTTTGACTGAGTGGAGTTGTACAGTGGGGCCCCACTCTCAGTTGGGGCAGCTATACCAATAATTAATAATAATAGTTACATGACTGGAAGCCTCATCCATTTGGTAAAAAGAATTTATGATGAAATTCTGGCTCCAATGAAGTTGATAGCAAAACTCCCATTAACTTCAGTGAGCTCAGGATTTCCCCCTTAGTGTGATGCTGAAAATTTGAAAATTCCCAGTTACATTCAGTCCCCAGTACCCAAGGCATAGCACAAAAGGCTCCCTGTAACTCCACCCCACCATTTGGAGGATGGCTTCCAGCTCAAGGAGCTAGAGATAGTGGCATGACAGGTATAGTAGCAGGGACTCCTTCTCCCACCCCAGGAGGGGAGGGGTTGGCACTTATATTGCTTTATCAGATGTGTGGGCTGGCCCCTGGGCACTTTTCTACTTTGCTGGAATGGTGTTGGTGTGAGGAGGGTGCAGAGCAATGAGTTTTGGAACTAACGCCGCACTGAGATGCATGGGACAGATTTGTTGTTTCATGCACTCTGCAGAGTTAGGCAGATACTCTGTCTCTGTGTTGGTTTCACTTGTCTGTCTTCACTAGCAACAATAAAGCACTGCCGCTTTTTTCACACCTCTGAATGAGAAAGTTGCAGCGCTGTAAAGTGGCTGTGTGGACACGGCCTATTCTCAAGCATTTCTTTGCATCCATCAGGGCTAACAGCTTAATTTTTTGTAAAGGAAAGCTGAGATGCTGATGTAATCACAAGACTTCAGCAGCTGAGGCCCTAAACACTGCAGTGCCTATGCCATAATCCAGTGCTTATTACAGCCATTTAACTGTAGGAGTTTCCATTAACACCTTCTTAATTCCCTAAACTTGTGCTAAAAAACCACCAACTCTTATGTACAGGACCAAAACCAGCTCCAACCTGCAAACTGAGAGTCAGAACATACCAGAGAAACAAGGTTGTTTTTTTAATGACTGTCAGAATTGCTAACTTGACACACAAATGTGAAAGCAATATAGTAGTGACTCTAATATCAGGGATCAGAGTAGCCACTGTGTTAGTCTGTATCCACAAAAAGAAAAGGAGGACTTGTGGCACCTTAGAGACTAACAAATTTGTTTGAGCATAAGTTGATGCATCCGATGAAGTGAGCTGTAGCTCACGAAAGCTTATGCTCAAATAGATTTGTTAGTCTCTAAGGTGCCACAAATACTCCTTTTCATATCAAGGATGAATTCCATCCTGTGTGCAATAATGGTCTGATCCTGAGAGGTAGTGTCCTATGAATCCCAGTACCTCAGAATCAATCCCCAAATTCTCACATTAGACAGCTTAGAAAACTCCATTTTTAATTCAAAGGGAACCATCTTGGAGGGAGCTGTTACATATTATATTTCACTGCACTAAAGATCTACTGGATATACCAATCCACTTGAGGAAGCATATACGTTCCTGAACTGAGTATAGTTTGCATATTTAGAGACAGAGACTTCAGTAGATGAGCAGACAGGCAAAGAGTGAACTTGCATTCTGTACCTCTGTGTTGTTAAAGTGCTAACACTGAGCAATTAGTAAACAAGAAAAATGTTTTAAACGTGGTGCATTCATTTTACCCCCATTAATTTGTAATATAGTAGTTCCATCATTTTCTCTTTCATTTGGCAAAACAAGGGAGTGGTGACTGCTTGATTTATTTCTTTGCTTACATTTTTTCAATGGTCTTGAATTTCTTCATGTAAAGGACCAGATCCTCAGCTGGTATAAGTTGGCATAGCTCAAATGTCTTGAATCTTTTATCCACATCAGAGACTACAATACAAACTTGATGTTGCTTTCTTACCACAGAAAGACACCCCCTTAGTCTCTAGTACAAGTGCAGACTTTACCAGTGTGATTATGTAAGAGGATTTTCACTTAAAAATTCTGTTTCAGTTTTCTCCTCCAATTCATTGTTTTGAAGGATCCTTTCTCTCTCTCTCTAATTTTCTGTGCCATCCCGCAAAAGGTTCTATTGTTTTTTTGGAACGTTTTGAGGAAGAAATCTGTGGCTCCCCCTGCCCCCCCCCCCCCCCCGAATCAAAAAAATATTTCCACAGCTGTTGCAGGAAAGGTTAAGCCTGTACCAGCATCTAAAACAGTTAGTACAGGGTACTTTGTTTGATGGTTCCTAAAGAGCTAGTATGCAGTACTGAGATTTTAAAGTTTTCATTTTGGATTCTGGCAAAAATTATGTATACTGTGCCAAAGAAAAAGTACTTGGTATCAAAGCAGTTTTGCTAGTAAAGTCCTACCTTCTTTTTCCCGCCACTCCTCCGATATTGATAAAGCTTTATCAACACAAATAGTAAATAAAAGATTTATTGCGTATTGACTACATTAACTGCCATTACATATACAAGGAAATACCCACCACCTCCTGGTATTTTTAATAATCAACTATTGGCCACAAGGAATTTCTTTAATTTACAAGCTTTGTAAATCTTCATTTCAGATACTGCACATTTTGTGAACAATTTATTAGATTTAAATAGATTGCTGCACATTTGAGGGTTTTAATTATCAGCTGCGCCTGTAATATGCACCTGCATCTAATGCATCAAGAACCAACCTGAAGCAAACCGTATGCAATACTTTGTCTAGATTGAGTATACATAATTTACCATTTCAATTCACACAAAAAGCATATTTTCTTCATTCAAGCAAATATACAGCCCATCTTTGTTGGGGAAAAATAAGTGATTTTTTTACTTTAAAATTAAAGGGATACTGTCAATGTCATATTAATATATTTTTAAAATTCTTTACATGTGTCATCACAGATTAATGAAAAAAATTTTAATCTAATTTACTTTTCACTATGATTTATGTTTCTGTTTTCCTTTTCATTCAATGTGGGTAATAAAAATAGACTGCTTAATTTGAAATAATTTCAAGTTAGTTTCATTTTCTAATTCTAAAGCAGTAGTAAAATGTTGATATCCTAGTAAAACAAATCAATGCAACAATGTTGGATTTACAGAATTACTCAGAAATCTTGAAATTAAAAAATTATTTTAATTGAAAAAGATTTTTCTTCAATTTATTAAAATATATTTACTCATACTGTAACAGATTTTCAAAAGTTGAAATCTGGCAAAAATAGGCTGGCTGGCCTCTTGGAGGAGCTGCACCATCCTAATAATGGTGCCTCGAAGTGCTTACGTTCCTATGGGACTTTGGTCTGGTCTACATTACAGAGTTTGGAAAGAGAAAATAGTTAAGGACATAGAGGTGAATGGTAATAGGCATAAAATACAAGATGGTTTTACAAAGGTAGATTGTGCCAGACCAATCTGATCATCTTTGAGAAGATAACTGATTTTTAGACAAAGGAAATGCAGTAGATCTAATCTGCCCAGATTTGAGTAAGACGTTTGATACAGTTCCACATGGGAAATTATTAGTTACATTGGAGAAGGTTGGGATTAATATGAGAATTAAAAAGTGGATAAGGAACTGGTTAAAGGGTCAACTACAGAGGGTTATACTGTCAGGCCGAAAGGAGGTTACTAGTGGAGTTCGTCAGGGATCGGTTTTGGAACCAATCTTATTTAACATTTTTATTATTGACCTTGGCACAAAAAGTGAGTGTGCGCTAATAACATTTGCAAATGACACAAAGTGGGGGTGGGAGGGGTATAGCCAATGTGGAGGAGGACCAGAATATCATACAAGAAGATCTGGATACCTTGTACACTGGAGTAATAGAAATGGAATGAAAAGTTCAAGGTCACGCATTTAGCAACTAACAACAAGATTTTTTTGCATTAAACTGGGGAATTATCAGTTGTAAGCAACAGAGGAAGAGAAAGGCCTGGGTCACAACATGACTATGAGCCGTCAGTGTGATGCAGCCGTGAAAAAGGCTAAAGCAGTCCTAGGATGCATCAGGCAAGGTATTCTACAAGGCACAGGTGAGACCTCATCTGGAATACTGTGTGCAATTCTGGTCTCCCATGTTTAAGAAAGATGAATTCAAACTGGAACGGGTGCAGAGAAAGGCAACAAGAATGAGTCTGTTCTCATAAGCTAGGTTTTCTATTCCTCTAATCAAAGAGCTTAGCTTGTTTAGCCTAACCAAAAGAAGGCTGAGGGGAGATATGATTGCTCTCTATGAATACATCAGAGGGATAAATACCCTGGAGGGAAAGGAGTTATTTAAGTTAAGCAGCAGTGTGTACACAAGAACAGATGACTATAAACTGGCCATCAATAAGCTTAGGCTCGAAATTAGACAGAGGTTTCTAACCAGCAGAGGAGTGAAGTTCTGGAACAGCCTTCCAAGGAGTACAGTGGGATCAAAAAACTTATCAAACTCAATCTTGAAGTCAGTAAAGTTTACAGAGGGGATGGTATAATATGACTGCCTACAATGGCATGTGGCCTATCAGCAACTGCCAGTAGCAGAAATCCCCAGCTGCTGGAGACAGGACATTAGATGAGGAGGGCTCAGAGTTACTACAAAGAATTATTTCCCAGGTATCTGCCTGGTGGGTCTTGCCCACATACTCAGGGTCTAACTGATCCTCATATTTGGTGACAGGAAGGAATTTACCCTGGGTCAGGTTGGCCGAGACTCTGGGATTTTTTCCTCCTTCCTTTCCAGCATGGGCCTAGGTCACTTGAAGGTTTAAACTAGTACAAATGGTGAATTCTCTGTAGTTGAAGTCTTTAAACCATGATATGAGGACTTCAGTAACTCAGCCAGAGGTTAAGGGTCTATTACAGGAGTGAGTGGGTGAGGTTCTGTGGCCTGCGATGTGAAGGAGGTCAGACTAGATAATCATGATGGTCTCTCCTGACCTTAAAGTCTATGAGGTCTGCCAGTACTTCCCTCATCTCAGGAGCCATGGCCCTGCCCAAATACAACTCCAGTGGGGCCACTGAAACAAGTGGCACAGTCCCAGCTCATCCAGTGCTACCCTGGACTCTCAGCCTGTCATAAAAAAAAAAAGGAAGGGTAACCACCTTTCTGTATACAGTGCTATAAAATCCCTCCTGGCCAGAGGCAAAACCCTTTCACCTGTAAAGGGTTAAGATAACCTCGCTGGCACCTGACCCAAAATGACCAGTGAGGGGACAAGATACTTTCAAATCTGGAGGCAGGGGGTAACAAAGGGTTTGTTTGTCCGTGTGATGCTTTTGCCAGGAACAGATCAGGAATGCAGACTTACAACTCCTGTTAAGTTAGTAAGTAATCTAGCTAGAAATGCATTAGATTTCCTTTTGTTTAATGGCTGGTAAAATAAGCTGTGCTGGATGGAATGTATATTCCTGTTTTTGTGTCTTTTTGTAACTTAAGGCTCTGCCAAGAGGGATTCTCTGTGTTTTGAATCTGATTACCCTATAAGGTATTTACCATCCTGATTTTACAGAGGTGATTCTTTTACCTTTTCTTTAATTAAAATTCTTCTTTTAAGAACCTGATTGATTTTTCATTGTTCTTAAGATCCAAGGGTTTGGGTCTGTGTTCACCTGTACAAATTGGTTGGAATTCTTATCAAGCCTTCCCCAGGAAAGAGGGTATAGGGCTTGGGTGGGGGGGGGATATTTTGGGGGAAGACGTCTCCAAGTGGGCTCTTCCCCGTTCTTTGTTTAAAACGCTTGGTGGTGGCAGCATACTGTTCAAGGACAAGGCAAAGTTTGTACCTTGGGGAAGTTTTTAACCTAAGCTGGTAAGAATAAGCTTAGGGGGTCTTTCATGCAGGTCCCCATATCTGTACCCTAGAGTTTAGAGCGGGGAAGGAACCTTGACATGGTGGTAGAGGGTGGGATCATTTTGAACCAGAAGCACAGCAGGGTTTTAAAAGGTTTTGTAAAAGGTGATTGCAGCTGCAGATTCTGTCTCTCTGCCTGGGGGACAGAGCAGCAGGCATAACAAAAGGATTTTTCTGTAGGCTGAGAACAGCTATCAGAGAAAATAGGTATCCGGTTACAGCACAGCAAAATTTTACAAGCCAGGGTTTTTTTTTTTTTTTCCCTTTCTAACTCTCGGGTATAGCTAGGTTAAAAACAGAGAGGTTAGAATGACAGAAAGCAATACCCAACAGAAACTGGAATTAGCCATATTTGAGGCTGAGGAAAGACAAAAGGAACAGGAAAGACTGGTAGAACTCCAACAGATGGAGACTGAGGCACAAGTGGCCAAAGAAAAAGAAATGGAGGAGAGGGAAAAAGAGAGGATGCGTGAACTGGAGATGGAGAAGGCCAGGGCTGAGCAGAATCTACTGGATAATCCTAACAATCCTTCCCCAACAATCCACAAATGGGAGCGACTGTGTCCACAGTTTGATGAATCCAGTGATATTGCTGAATATTTTCTCACCTTTGAGAGACTGTGCACTCTCCAAAAAATTCCTGAAGCTCACAAGATGACCGCATTGGTCGCAAAATTGACTGGAAGAGCTCTGGACATATTCAATAAGATGCCTATTGATGAGGCTTCTGACTATAATAAATTCAAGGATTTGGTTTTAAAGCAATTTCAAGTTACACCTGAAATTTACAAAGTACAATTTCGAACCCTTAAGAGAGGGCCTGGACCTAGTCATGTGGTTTATGTAAACCAGATGACAGATCTGTTTGATAAATGGCTCAACGGACAGGCTGTAACTAACTTTGGAGGAATGCGGGATATGATGATACAGGAGCAATTCCTGAATATGTCCAAGGATGATATAAAACAGTGTTTATGGGATAAGAAAATGGACTCAGCAGGAAATCTTACTTCTTATGCTGATCAATACGAGCAGTTCCAGACCGCCAGAGAGGCGGGGCAAACTGGAACAAAACGGGTGGAGGGAGGAGAGAGAAACAACCCTGGTCGCAGTTGGAGCGGATACCAGAAGGGGCACCCTCAGACCCCACCCTACTACCGAAGGCCCCGATTACACCCCAAGGAGCACTCCAGACACCTTATCGTCCCACCTCACCATTCTCCAGCAACCCACCTCGCCCCAGTGACCCGTCAGCTGGGCAATGTTTTAAATGTAATGAGCTGGGGCATGTAAAGGTCAACTGCCTCAAGAACCCCAACAGACTACAGATCATTGCACCAGAATCACACCAGAGGTCCTCAGGCCCAGATGCCTTCCAGAAACACTCAGAGCAGGGGGAAACTGTGAGTGTGGGTGGGAAGAAGGTCACTGCGTGGAGGGACACCGGAGCACAAGTGTCAGCTATCCATGCTTCCTTAGTGGACCCCAATTTAATCGACCCAGAGGTCCAAGTTACGATTCAACCCTTCAAATCAAACTCTTTTGACTTGCCTACAGCCAAGTTGCCAGTCCAGTACAATGCTGGTCAGGAACGTGGACTTTTGCAGTCTATGATGATTATCCCATCCCCATGCTGTTGGGGGAAGACTTGGCCAATCGTGTGAAGCTAGCCAAGGGGGTGGGAATGGTCACCCGCAGCCAGGCTAAGCAAGCTGTCACACCTAGCTCTGTTCTGGAAACTTCTACCAGGACCCGGTCAGAGGTGATGGAACCAGACCCCATGCCAACATCTGCAACAGCAATAGTGGATCCAGTCACAGAGACCCAGACAGAGCCAGTCCCAGATCCATTGCCAGCACTGAATCCAGTGCTTGCAACCCCAACATCAAAGGGCCCCACCAAACCTGCACTGGCAGCAGCAGATAACCCTACACAAGAGGCTCAGCCGGAGCCTGAACCCCAACATAGTGCACCAGCGGAGTCCACAGAAACAGCCCCATCACCTGCATTGCTTCCAGAGGGACCAAGCCCAGGTCCACAATCCAATGAGGAATTGATGTCTCCAGCATCAAGGGAACAGTTCCAGACTGAACAGGAAGCAGATGAAAACCTCCAGAGAGCATGGATGGTGGCACGGAGCAACCCACTGCCTTTCAGCTCTTCTAATCGATCCAGGTTTGTTGTAGAAAGAGGACTTTTATACAAGGAAACTCTTTCTGGTGGACACCAGGAAGACTGGCATCCTTGGAGACAGTTGGTAGTTCCAACTAAATACCGGGTAAAACTCTTAAGCTTAGCCCACGATCACCCTAGTGGCCATGCTGGGGTGAACAGAACCAAAGACTATTTGGGAAAGTTGCTTCACTGGGAGGGAATGGGCAAGGATGTTTCTACCTATGTCTGGTCCTGTGAGGTGTGCCAAAGAGTGGGAAAACCCCAAGACCAGGTCAAAGTCGCTCTCCAGCCACACCCCGTCATTGAGGTTCCATTTCAGTGAGTAGCTGTGGATATTCTGGGGCCTTTTCTGAAAAAGACACCCAGAGGAAAACAGTACATACATTCATGGATTTTGCCATCCGATGGCCAGAAGCAATAGCTCTAAGCAACACTAGGGCTAAAAGTGTGTGCCAGGCACTAACAGACATTTTTGCCAGGGTAGGTTGGACCTCCGACATCCTTACAGATGCAGGAACAAATTTCCTGGCAGGAACTATGGAAAGGCTTTGGGAAGCTCATGGGGTGAATCACTTGGTTGCCACCCCTTACCATCATCAAACAAATGGCCTGGTGGAGAAATTTAATGGAACTTTGGGGGCCATGATATGTAAATTTGTAAATGAGCACTCCAATGATTGGGACCTAGTGTTGCAGCAGTTGCTCTTTGCCTACAGAGCTGTACCCCATCCCAGTTTAGGGTTTTCACCATTTGAACTTGTATATGGCTGTGAGGTTATGGGGCCATTACAGTTGGTGAAGCAGCAATGGGAGGGGTTTACACCTTCTCCGGGAACTAACATTCTGGACTTCGAAACCAACCTACAGAAAACCATCCAAACCTCCTTAGCCCTTGCTAAAGAAAACCTAAAGGATGCTCAAAAAGAGCAAAAAGCCTGGTATGATAAACATGACAGAGAGTGTTCCTTCAAAGTAGGGGACCAGGTCACGGTCTTAAAGGCACTCCAGGCTCATAAAATGGAAGCGTCGTGGGAAGGGCCATTCACGGTCCAAGAGCGCCTGGGAGCTGTTAATTATCTCATAGTATTCCCCACCTCAAACTGAAAGCCTAAGGTGTACCATATTAATTCTCTAAAGCCCTATTATTCCAGAGAATTAAAGGTTTGTCAGTTTACAACCCAGGGAGGAGATGACGCTGAGTGGCCTGAAGGTGTCTACTACGAAGGGAAAAGTGCTGGTGGTGTGGAAGAGGTGACCCTCTCCATAACCCTTGGGCGTATGCAGTGACAGCAGATTAAGGAGCTGTGCACTAGCTACGCACCGATGTTCTCAGCCACCCCAGAACTGACTGAACAGGCATACCACTCTATTGACACAGGTAATGCTCACCCAATTAGAGCCCAACCTTACCGGGTGTCTCCTCAAGCTAAAACTGCTACAGAATGGGAGATCCAGGATATGCTACAGATGGGTGTAATCCGCCCCTCTGGCAGTGCATGGGCATCTCCAGTGGTTCGAGTTCCCAAACCAGATGGGGAGATACGTTTTTGCGTAGACTACCGTAAGCTAAATGCTGTAACTCGCCCAGACAACTATCCAATGCCACGTACAGATGAACTATTGGAGAAACTGGAATAGGCCCAGTTCATCTCTACCTTGGACTTAACCAAGGGGTACTGGCAGGTACCGCTAGATGAATCCGCCAAGGAAAGGTCAGCCTTCATCACACATGTCGGGCTGCATGAATTTAACCTGCTCCCTTTCGGGCTGCGGAATGCACCTGCCACCTTCCAAAAACTTGTAGATGGTCTCCTAACAGGATTAGGAGAATATGCAGTTGCCTACCTTGATGATGTGGCCATATTTTTGGATTCCTGGGCAGAACACCTGGAACATCTACAAAAAGTCTTTGAGCACATAAGGGAGGCAGGACTAACTGTTAAGGCTAAGAAGTGTCAAATAGGCCTAAACAGAGTGACTTACCTTGGACACCAGGTGGGTCAAGGAACTATCAACCCCCTACAGGCCAAAGTGGATGCTATCCAAAAGTGGCCTGTCCCAAAGTCAAAGAAACAGGTCCAATCCTTCTTAGGCTTGGCCGGTTATTACAGGCGATTTGTACCGCAATACAGCCAAATCACCAACCTACTGACAGACCTAACCAAAAAGAAACAGCCAAATGCAGTTCAGTGGATTGAAGAGTGTCAGAAGGCCTTTAACCAGCTTAAAGCGACACTCATGTCTGACCCTCTGCTAAGGGCCCCAGACTTTGACAAACCGTTCCTAGTAACCACAGATGCGTCCGAGCGTGGTGTGGGAGCAGTCTTAATGCAGGAAGGACCGAATCAAGAGTTCCATCCTGTCGTATTTCTGAGCAAGAAGCTGTCTGAGAGGGAAAGCCACTGGTCAATCAGTGAAAAGGAATGTTACGCCATTGTCTACTCTCTGGAAAAGCTATGCCCTTACCTTTGGGGATGGCTTTTCCACCTGCAAACCAACCATGCTGCGCTACAGTGGCTTCATAACACCATGGGAAATAACAAAAAACTTCTTCGGTGGAGTTTAGCTCTCCAAGATTTTGATTTTGACATACAACACATTTCAGGAGCTTCTAACAAAGTGGCTGATGCACTCTCCCATGAAAGTTTCCTGGAATCAACTGGTTAAAATTATCCTTGAGATGTGGAAAATATTGCTAGTCTTTATACAGTTAGTAGTATATTTAGAGGTGCATGTGTCTTATTAACTCTGTTTTCTCCTAGAGCTCCAGGAAGAAATCACAGCCAGCGTTTCACCCTATCTGTGATTTGGGGGGCGTGTCATAAAAATAAAGGGAAGGGTAACCACCTTTCTGTGCTATAAAATCCCTCCTGGCCAGAGGCAAAACCCTTTCACCTGTAAAGGGTTAAGAAGTTAAGATAACCTTGCTGGCACCTGACCCAAAATGACCAATGAGGGGACAAGATACTTTCACATCTGGGGGGGGGGGGCAAAGGGTTTGTCTGTCTATGTGATGCTTTTGCTGCGAACAGATCAGGAATGCAGACTTACAACTCCTGTTAAGTTAGTAAATAATCTAGCTAGAAATGCATTAGATTTCCTTTTGTTTAATGGCTGGTAAAATAAGCTGTGCTGGATGGAATGTATATTCCTGTTTTTGTGTCTTTTTGTAACTTAAGGCTCTGCCAAGAGGGATTCTCTGTGTTTTGAATCTGATTACCCTGTAAGGTATTTACCATCCTGATTTTACAGAGGTGATTCTTTTACCTTTTTCTTTAATTAAAATTCTTCTTTTAAGAACCTGATTGATTTTTCATTGTTCTTAAGATCCAAGGGTTTGGGTCTGTGTTCACCTGTACAAATTGGTGAGGATTCTCTCAAGCCTTCCCCAGGAAAGGGGGTGTAGGGCTGGGGGGGGGGGATATTTTGGGGGAAGACGTCTTCAAGTGGGCTCTTCCCCTGTTCTTTGTTTAAAAAGCTTGGTGGTGGCAGCACACTGTTTCAGGGCAAGGCAAAGTTTGTACCTTGGAGAAGTTTTTAACCTAAGCTGGTAAGAATAAGCTTAGGGGGTCTTTCATGCAGGTCCCCATATCTGTACCCTAGAGTTCAGAGTGGGGAAGGAACTTTGACACAGCCAAATTATGGGTCATTGGCATATATGCAGGTCCCCATATCTGTACCCTAGAGTTCAGAGTGGGGAAGGAACTTTGACACAGCCAAATTATGGGTCATTGGCATATAAACTCCCTGTGCCTCCTGCTCTCCATCCCCATTAGGTTATCTTTAATTTGGCCCATAAAGCATAAGCAAATGATGCAGTCACTCCTGAATAGCTCATGCACAGCTCTACCCTCTAGATCCTGTTTCGATGAGGGGGAGGGATGTTGGGCAGGATACAAGGGTTGTTGCATACTCTTCCATATTGTCATAGGAGTTTTTTTTTTCCTGAGCTGTCACTAGAGTTGGACATGAAACCTCCCTTTCACATCTCAGCAGAAGGAAAGTACCTCATTTCAGCACCTCCTCCCTGACCTGTAGTGCCATTCTCCATAACAGTGTTTTTACTGCGTGCAAACCTAACATCTTCTGGGCCAGAAATGAAGGAGCTTCCACCTATTCCATTTCCAGAGCTGTAGACATCAGGCAGGTTTATGCAGCCTCTCCAGATACTTCTATAAGCATGTGCTTATAAAATCTAAACAATCCTATTATAACGTAAATTATAATTTCAGCTTTTGTTCATACATGTTGTTAATTGATACCTGAAATCTTTACAACACATACTTCATTAATTCCTCACAATTGTAACTATGTTTGAAATATAGATGTTCCTTGGAACAGGAGAAATGAATTAAGGAACTGTTATAATTATTAATTTTATCCTTTATGACATGAAACTACCTTTTGGATCAGTAACTATTACTTTCTAGTGATTCAGGTTCACATTCTGTTCTCATTTCCTCTCATAATATAAATCTAGAACTCCACTGACTAAGTAAAGTTACTCCAGATTTACACTTGTTACCATTATTATTATTAATTAATACTTTATTATTGCAGTAATAATAAAAGTAAAAAACACTAAGGGCCCCAGTTGAGGATCCAGGTCCCACTGTGCTAAGTGTGTGTGTAAACACATTATTACAATGATAGTCCTTGCCCCAAAGAGTTTACGATCTTGGTCGCAACATAATTTAACAGGTGGATGAGACTAACACAAAGGGAGCGTGGGAGGGACTCTTGCTATAGCTGAGAAGTAGGAGGGAGGGAAATTAGTCTGTCATGCCATGTGGAGAAGAGGAAAACCGAAATTTTTTTGAGGCTGAATGAAAGAGAAGGAAGGGGGAGCGCTCTGAAACTGTGGAGAAGAGTGGAGTGGGATTTGAGAGTGAGGAAAGAGAAGCTTTGAGTGTAGAAAGAACAGAGAGAGGCTCTGAGATAGAAGAAAAAATAATTGTCGTAATGAAAAATACCTAAGGTGATGTGTGGGCTTTATTATTTTGTATGTGCTGGAGGGCTGTTACAGAGATTTTTTGAGCTACAAATGTCCTTCTCTGTTCCTCTTCCAGTCTCCAGATGTTCTCTCCTCTAGTCACCATACAATTTCTGCTTTTTTCTTTTCTTTGTAAGTGATTGGGGTTGTTGTTAATAATTGATTTTTCCCTTGAAATGTGACTCCTCAAGGTGTACCCATCAGATTTCTTGGCCCTTAGGGCAGGCCTGGCCCATCATGTACAGTATCAAACTGGTATAATATGCTCCAGGTGAACTTGGATTTAAACCATGGTTTTAATGGACCACATGACATGAATTTTCATTGTAAGTTGAGAAGACTATCATGAAGAACATTTATCCAGATTCTCCTCGGTAGTGTCTGCCCACTGCCAACTATTACCAGCTTTCGGGAAGGAAAAGGCAAGGGGTTCTTTTTTTATTTTTACCTTCAAATATAGAGGCAAGTTAAAGAAACAAGCACAGTGAAGTAAATCCCATTCTAGAATGCATCCAACATTGGAAGGCAGTGAGAGTTGCCTAAACTCATGGAAGGAGGAACTTTGCTCTGGCAACATATTGTTTTGTTTTGTTTTGTTTTGTTTTTAAAGGTTGCTGTCGGGTTGATTTCATGCCAGTATTTAGATTTTCTGAAAACAAAGGTTTTACAAAAGTTAAGATCAATAGAAACAACATGTTTCCATGGGTTGTTGTTCCTATTTTTAATACTCATGGAGACTGCATTTTTGTTCGTATTTAAGGAATCCTCTACGTTTCAGGAAAACATACAAACACTACTGTGCCCTGCTAATGCAGGAGAACAAAAAAATGAAACTGCTTTTATTGTTCAATCGTAATGAAAAGTAAGCTAGACTTTTGAAATTGCTCACTTTTAAAAATCCAAGGTATTACTAAATCATTCAAAACAGGACATTTGCAGTCTCTTTTTCAAAAACTATGCAGCTGATCCTCAGCTGGTATAACTCCATTGAAATGAACAGAGCTAGGCTGATTTGTCAGCTGAAGAGCTGATCTAGGATTCTTAAAATGACAGGGTCCCTTTAATTAAAAAGGGGAAAAAATGTGCATCTGCTGCTGTTGAGACTATGGCTAAGCAAAAGCTTTCCCCACCAGTAATCTCCCATTTTGTGTTCACAGACCACAATGGTTTGTCTGATGTTTTGTGGTTAGAACTCTAGTTTCAGAGTACTTGTCCTTTTTGTTCTGCTTTGACATTGACGTTGTGTTTTGCTTTAGTCTGAACACAAAGAAACAAATAACCTGCTCTGCATAAACATTTGTGTCACCTTTTCCTCCTAAAATTAGTATTCTTTAGAACGGGCCAGCATATTTATGCTGCATATGACATCCTAACTATGACAATTCAGAAACAAAGTAATGTACAGTAAGCATGCCAGTTGAAGCTGATTATATTAATTGCTATTCAGGTCAGCGCTTAGATTAATTATTTTGTTTATGTAGTATGTTCGTTAAGTGGTTGCCTGATTGCTGTTCAGTAGATTGATTACTTGTTACATTTACCTTGTGGTTTCTGCGGGGAAAACATCATTTAGATTTCATCATTTCCAAACATACTGGGGGCAGGGAGGGAAAAGGAAGATGCGGGTGTTCATTTCTTAACATACAACTGCATTAATATCAAACTGGAAAATGGGCCTCATGAAGCACACATTTTTAACCGTGCCCAAGCTTAGAGGTAATAATGTACCCTTTAGACTCTGCAGCACCTAGAGCAATTATTGGGAAAGAAGAGAAATTAAAAACCATGCCACTAAAATACAAACAGTGAATGGGCAAGGTCAACATTGTGTCAACTGAGGATGGGCAAAGTGGTTTGGTTCATGTAAGAACCACTGCCATGTCCTTTGCACAGACCAAAACCCAAACCTCTGACCCTTTAGTCTCACCTTTTGATGGTTGCTATTGAGGGCAAACTCAGAGAAATTTAACTCTGTTTTCCTGGAATTCTTCTATGAGGATTGAACCCCCTATAGAATAAGCAAGGGGTTCCCATGTAACAAAGCTTTTGCAGGCAGCAAGAGACATTCAGAAGTTGTGATAACTTCAAGGGGATTCCAGTAAACCCAGAGTAGGGAAAGCCCCAGGATATGGTGAACCTGGGTAGCAAGCGATCTGCATGGATGCCCTTTATCACCTGTGGAGACTGAAATCTGTGGCTTAAGGGGATAGAACCCATAGCAACCCCATCTCCTTGACATTTTTTTGTTTTTTGTTTTTTCATATAACAGATATTTGATCATGAAAGCACTTACCACAGTGGAAATAAGAAGAGCTCAATGGAAGGCAGGAAGGAGAAAAGGAAACAATAAATAAATAAATACAGAAAAGGAGCCCCCTACATGATCTAAATGTCCTTGGGAACAAGCTTTTTTCAAGGACTGTCTATTGTCATTTCAGGAGATAAGACTAACTTGTAAGAAACCAGGGATAACTGTGAACTTTCATTTTGTATTTATGTATGTTTGTTTATTCCCTTTCCTACTTTTCATTCACCTTTCTTTGTTTCCAATGTAACTGGAGTTTGATCAAATCTCTTGTATTTGAAAGAATAAAATAAAAAGTTATTTTTAAAAATTTATCCAATTGAAAGCTCTTAGCAAGCATTCAGCACACCAGAGACCCTGTCTTAGGCCTTGGTCATACAGACCCGTACCAGTGGAGTGAGTAGAAGTTCCAGTCACAAAGGGTTTACAGAATCAGGCCCTAATATATATACACACCCCCTGACAGGCACTCACCGGCAACGGCAGGAAGCAGAGCAACACAGTCCCATCCCACTCCACTTCGCCAGCGCCCAGCTGCGGTGCTCCGCTTCCCACCGCCAGTGAGTGCGGGGAGGTTGGGGAAAGGATGCCCCCCGTACTCACCTGCAGCGGGAAGCGGAGAGCTGCGGCTGGGAGCTGGCAGATTGGAGCAGGCTGGGGCTGGGCTGCTCCACTTCCACCGCTGCCAGTGAGTGTGGGGGGATCCCTTCCCCCCACTGTTCTTATTAACAGCTTGATGAGCTGGATTGTTACATTTTAGTCCTTCATAAATTAAATATAGCAGCCTTATTTGACAGATGTCACCAGAATGGAGATGTCCAGATGCTGTGGTGATGGGCATGCTATAGCTGTCTAAAATAGATAGATAACATTGACTTGTTTTGACCATAGATATTAAATCCCTTCATACTGCAAATCAATGTCATGGAGTGACAGCCCCGCTGTTCTGGAAGTTGTAGATGCCTAGTGTTTCCTCACTGACACTTGTCCATCTGAATGAATTGGGATTAACTGTTGATGCCTTTTTCTATGCTGAAAATTTTATATAACAGGAGCTCAGTTTTGCCGGTTTGTCAGACTCCTTAAGAACACCCCTGCTGTACGCTGGAGTTGTCTCAGACTGGAAAAACATTGTGTCAGTGACTGTAACTGCCAGGCCACTGGTTCTTGTTTCAGTGGAAACACATAAATCTTCTTAACCATGTTTACTGTATCTCTCGCTCTTCTTTCTCCATGCTATTAGTTTTGGGCTTACTGTGGGGATCTTAATCTACAATGCAAGACTTCAGAAAATAATGTGTGCTCAGGGTCCCTTAGGATCCTTTCCCATAGATGCTTCAGACATACACACTATATAAAGGCGTATCTAGTCTTTTGAGGGTGGGGGTATGAGTGGAAGAAAGAGCCTTTGGATAAGGGCTGTGCTCCTGGCAACTGTGTGAGAAATCCTCTTCTTTAGTGTGTGCTACATCCACTTAGCATAATGTCTTACAGGATGAGGAAAAGAGAAAATATCGGTGAAGGGGAAATGGGGGAAATAACTTAATGGTAATTCTCTCGTGAAGTCTTCTTTTCCCATCCTAGTTCATCCAACCACTCTAAGGTGTTTTTTTTAGGTTGTGAGCCCTTTATTTTCTTAATCCTTTTTTTTTAAAACTAGAAATTTCTTGTTTGAAGTAGAAGTGGGAAGGCTGGTGTTTTTTTCTGGACTTGACTGGCAGCACTTTTGCATCATAGTGTTATGGTGGAGGTTGGGTAAAACCTCACTGAAGCTGGTGGGCCTAACAGCTGCCCCTCATTCAGGATGAAATGTAACAAATAGTTAAACTTCTTTTTGGAGTAAGATAGCTAAAACATTAGGAACCACCATCCAAAAGACAAGTCACATGCTAAACAGGTCAGAAACTGAGCTATGCAGAAGGAAGAGGTTTTTTGGATATTGTTTGATGGACATGTTTGTGTCTGAGAGCAGAAACAGCCAGACAACAAGCAGAGAGAAAAAGCCAATCAGACAGCTAGTGGAAATGTGACCTTGAGATAAGTGAAGAGAGAGCTTTTTGAGCAGAGTACTAGCTGGAAAGAGGCTTTGAACTGTGAGCAAAGAAACTGCCTGCTGTTGTTTGTTTAATGCTGTGTTCTGGGGAACAGACTTTGCACACGTTCTTTGTAAGTAAACCAGATTGCAACAAAGAAATACCTGACTCCATCATCAATTTCTCCTCCTCATGGAAACATCAGACAGAACATAGAATACTTGGTTCAGGTCAAAAGGGATAACAATAGCTTAGCAGTAGATAAAACTATAATATTGAGACCATTGGCTTGTAAGTTTATAGGATGAAGGAAAAAAACAAAGACAAGAAGAATTGCCATTGTCATTTTCCCTTTTTTGAAAAACTTCTGTCCTTTTTTGCCCTTTTCTCAGCCCCTCAATTCTTCACATCTTCCCTTTTCAGCTTCATACCATTATCACCTCTCTATTTTAGTCTTAGCCAAAGGTTACAATTATCACTATTCTGTTTCAGAACCTCATTCTGCTCTTTCCCAATAACTTTCTTTCAGGCTAAACCTTCAAAAAAGGGCACAAGGAGTGCAACTGTAAATCCATGAGCACAGTCTGTGCTGGCTAAAACCAGCAATGCAATGAGCAAATGTGAATACTAAGCTCAGACAACTGAGCGCGTACTGGATTTGTGAATAGTGTCACCACCTGTTCACACTGGTTGCTCACAGGAGTAGCTCCATTGATTTCAACGAGGCTACTCCTGTGAGTAAATGCTCACCATTGTGAACATGGGATTCACAATTTGAGCGATAGTTTTTTGGAGACACGAGAGTTGCTGCAGCATTTTTCAACAGGAACCTCCTATTTATTGTCATTGAAAATGTCTCCTTTTGAGTTCTGATCCACTGTCCGTGAAGTTTTACACTTTTAGGAACCTATTCTATAGTCTTTCCACAAACAGAAATCCAAATGATGTTAGTAATAATGTTGATAGTTCACTGGTATCAGTAGAAGTTCTGAGTGCAAACGGACAGTGTAAACTGTATACCAAATTGTGTTCTTGTTTGCACCTGGGTCAGTGTGAAGTAGAGATTGTTGAAATTTTCTGAATTTTTGACTAATTTTTTCATTGGAAATCTTATTTTCCAAGGAAACGCTCCCTCCCAAAATCTTCAATTATGAACATTCCTGGGAATTTTTAACTATTTTACCAGCTCTACGGAACTCGTTCATTGAAGTAAAAAAATTGTCAGATTTACACCAATGTATCCAATAGTATTTAACTAAAAATGAATGCAGGAAAAACAATCCAGATTTCCTCAACACTTGGGGATGTTCAGATCCAGAGGTTTCATTCAGCTATTATAGAGACAGGAGCCAGCTGTAAACTTTCAGTCCAGATTTGGATTCAGATCTGAACTTCCCCACAGTTTGGAGACGGTAATATCTGGTGTTTTGGTTCATACCCATTTCTACATATAATTTCTACTATATTCTGTCACGTGACAATGGTAAAGTGTCACTTTCATTTAAAACTTAACAAGGAACTTTATCAGTATAAGGAAAACAGTATTATCTCTAAAGCTATTCGGCCTTGCTGCTTCATTGCAGAGCTGCTGTCTGTAATCTTCCCCAGCCCCCTTCCTTGTCTGGCCTTCTGCTACAGTTTTAAAAAAACAGTGCGCATTCCTCTCCCCCTTTTACATTTTCTCCTGTACTGGGTCCACACTACTATTTTAAAAAGTGCTAAGCTCCCAAACAGATATAAGGAAGCATTTGAAGCTATTATTAGCTTATTATAAATTTTTTACAAGGACACTTTTTTTATGTTGGATGATTATTTTTCACTATTTCACAAGGTCAAAAAGTTTCATATCCAAAATATGCTAATGATGAATCTGAGCCATCTATTTTACTAACATTTGCATCCAGCAGACTGACAGAATACTAGTTATATTTGCAGAACATTTTGTCTGTTCATATTTTAATTAAACACATTTTGCTGAATTATTTTAAATTTCATCCATCATTTGTGGATTTTAAAAAAATGCAAATAGAATAATGACTACTTAATTTTATGTAAAGTCAAGTACATTCTAATCAATAAAAGGCAGTGGCATAGATGTCTTCATTTACAATGAATTAAGGGACACATCACCTTTTATCAGTATATCATTCTTTTAACCTTTAGGGTTATGTACCACTAAAGGATTGATATTCAGTAGAAATATCAATATCTCTGGTCTCCTCCCCACTCCTACTTAACACAAGCACTGTATTCTCCCTCCTAGCACTAGTTGCCTCCGTTATCCAAAAGATTTCCCACCTACCAAGAATCCTACCATTATGTATGCACCTTGCAGCACTGGGGCCCAATTCAACTCCCATTTAAGTCAATGGAAAGCCTCCCACTGACTTCAGTAGAAGTTGGGTAAGACCTTAGAATAAGGTATCTGACTGTCCAGTAGTAGAGAAACCATACCAAATGTGTACAGGCTCAGACTCCCTCCTACTCCTCTCTGTGCATATGCTTTCTTGTTGCTTCTGCCTCTTGAATTTTAATTTCACTTCCAACTCTGTTGCTGGGTCACTGCTAAACACCCTTTTGCAGGGCCTGGGAAAGTGCATGCTCATGGACTCTTCAAAGAGAGGCACATGAGAGTGATGTCATCATGGTAGTATATGAGACAGGAAGACTGCTTTCTGTATAGACAGTGAAACTCTGTCTGCCTGAGTTGACAGGATAACACAGGCATTGGCAGGATAATACAGGTGAACATTCAGTATGATAATCCACTTAATATTTGACCTACAGTTTGACCTAGGCTTCAATTTCTAGGGCTTTTCCTAGATAATTTTTAATGAACTAAAAAAATCACAATAACAGAGATTAAATAGTCTGAAAATAATTTTATTTTTTGTTTCTTTTGTAAACTAAAGAAAAAAAGGGGTGGAATAACTTGGGGCTGAGTGTACTGTGGAAGGGAGTGTGGGGAAGAAGGTGTTTAGCATATTTCCCCAGCTAAAGATTATGGTAATCCCAAACTTCCTGTGAGTAGTCCTGTGAGACCATTGATATCAATGGATTTTTGCTTGAGTAAGCAATTAATTAAATCTCAATATGGACTTCGGGATAAAATAACAAGAACATAAAGCCATAATAAAAGTATTTTCTAGCATGCTACCATTTAACAATATGATAGATATTCAAATATTTATCATATTGTTAAATGGTAGCAGTCTTGCTGGGATTTCTAGTGGATAGGGAGAAGATGGGAATTAATACAAGAGCAGAGATGAAGCTTCTTTGCAGAACCTTTATTCTGAATTTCCTGGCTTTCAAATGTTTGTCTCCAAAATACCCTGACTGATTAATCTCAATATCTGAGGTGAGAGGGGTGTGGTCTCTAGAGAACCTGCATGAGAAAGTTCATGTAGAAAGTTGAGAGTGGAAGAATTGGTTTAATGATAGAAAGCTAGTTACAATGTTAACCTCAACATCTATATCTCTACAGTATATAGATAAATATAAATAAGAATAGATATATGTTGATGGAGACACAAAAGTTTTTTTGAGGAGGTAAGACTGAAATAACAGATTTTTTTTAAATAGTTTCTATAACAGACAAGTTTTTTTTCAGCTTTGATTGTAAAGTTACATCGCTGTGTTATTTAAAATCACCTTAATAAATTGATATCAGTTATAGCAGTTGCAGATAATTAAAGACTTTTTATCTTTTGTTGTAAATTTTTAATGGTTTATCAAGCCTTTACAGTTCACAATGTTCCCATAGAATAAGTATTTATTACTTATTATTATTTATTGAAATATCATATTTTCAGATGACATGGAATAAAATTCACAGAAGGAATTTTAAATCTGTTTGAGATGACTTGGGGTTTTGTGCTGATTTCAGCCATCAACTAGATTTAACGTTATATTTTTACATTGATTTCTGTGAGGCACATATAGTAGATGCCCTATCAAAAATGAGCAGCAATTAAGACCATAAATCTTTTGAAGTTTGCTGCCTTAACAGATCACAGATGGCCACATTCAATAGGATTATTTTGTATGCTATGTAAAGATTCTGCATTGTTATAAACATAAAGTAAATTTACACATCTTCTTACCTTTAAAACAGCTTTATTAGGGTTGCAATGTATTAGTTCTTAGAGGTTAAATACAAGTATCTCTGTATAAAGAAAACTGATAAACCTTTAATGCGGCATATCTTCCAAGAAAGACACACAAGGTTTTGGTTTACAGTATAGTATAGGCCTAATTTATGGGTCCGAAGACAGGCTTGCTTATCTTTCCCTACTGCTTTTATTTTTGCACCCTTATAAATAAAACAACCCCTTTTCCAGACAGCCAACTTTCAATCTAATAAATACAGTGCAATACAAATGTATTTGGTGTAGCGCCTTTCATACTCAAACTAAAACACTTAACAGAGATAAATGTTATATAACAGTATATTGGTTTAAATTACTGAGTAGTGGTAGAAAGACATTGACCTAGAACTTCCAGTGTGTTACAGCAATTTTTGTACCATTCTGGTATCAGAAAGCTGCCTTATCCAGCCAGAAGGGGACATTGTCCCATCGACATAGCTTCCGCCTGTTGGGGAGGTGGAGTACAGATGTTGACGGGAGAACCCTCTGCCATCGACGTAGTGTGTCTTCACCAGACCTGCCAAATTGACACTGCTGCATCGATCACAGTGGTGCCTATTTAACCAGTAATGTAGACATGGCCTATGAGATGGTGACTAAGGGGCATAACCATCATTGGAGACAGCATGGAACTGACCGCATGTAGTGCCCTGTTTTTCTGGTCACATTCACACCTCCTCCTGCTACTCCTACCTTATCCCTCCAGAGTGGCTAGTGCCCTAGAGTACAAGTAGGGACTTAGAAACACCTGGACTGCAAATATGCCTGGTTTCTGAATGGAAGCATAAGAAGGGAGGTTCTTTCTCATTCTGTTTCCCAGGTAGCAGCTGAGCACCATCAGGCCCATGGGAATTTTCACGATTGCATGTGTTTTAAATGTTAGTCAATTATTCATAGGCTTGATATTGATAATATAAACAAAAAAAACCCCAGGAATATAAAATTTATACCAATATTCCAAAATACAACCATATCACTAGTGCAAGCTGTTTTGTTTTAGGTCCTTACTATATAATATTATAGTAATTTTTCAAGGGTGTGCAATTATTATTTTTATTACATTTCTATGTGAATGTACACGTAATTATATGCGCCTCAAAGGCTCTTGGAAAGTTACTAGTGTGTTCCTGGGTGCCACAAAGTTTGGTCATCCAAGGATATTGAATTGCTTTTCTTTCACTAAAATTAGTCACATTTCTGCAGTAATCTAATGTGGATTTGATGAGTGCCTTTGTTCCTTTTGAAAACTGTGTATTCTATAATCCAAACATATAGAGATGGCAAACTATTCTTTGTGCATGCTAATAAGAGATCATTTGTCTGTGTGATGGGATACAATTTTTACAAAAAAAATTATGGAAATCCCAGATTTTATAGGTGTTCATTGTGATTCATTAAAACAATATTTATTTTATCCTCAAGACAAACACAAATGAAGGCAAAATAATCTACCTCACCTTTTAAGAGAAGTGAAAAGGAAATTGGATTTCATTTACAGTTGTCACTTTTATTTATGTTACCTTTTCTTCTCCCTTTAAATGGTTCATATACACACAAGAATCCTCTGAGTATGGAAATTTTGCAACAAAAATGATCTAATACAACAGAAACAAGTGCTGAATTCTGTGGCAATAAGACGACAGAGTTTTTTATATTAAAAAACTGTGTTTCTGCATAACATCAGCAATTCTAATGGTGGGGCTTACATTCAGTGCTTAATCCACTGGCTCTAAAGTTTATTAAAAATGACACATTGGTAGCATAGGAGCAGGTCAGAAATTGTCAAGAACAATACTAACATTAAGAATCTGAGATAAAATAATGGCTGCTGTAGAAATATGATTTTACATTTAATCCACAGACACAGAATCAATAATATACCAGAATAGAATGAATAGTGCCTACAGATGCAGACAGCTCCAGCAGCACAGCTGAGAGATCCCCAACAAGAAAAGAACTTCTTTGGTCTTTTTAGCATCTTTCATTTCTTGGCTGGCTCTGCAGTTTCTTTTCCCTGTGGAATCAGCAATAGAATTAACAACAAAGAATAAATACCAGTTTTTGCTCCTAAAAGAAACAGCCCTTGGAATCGGAGTCTGGAGATCTGGATTCCATTCATGGCTCAGCCACTGATTATCTCTGTGCAAACTACATCACCATTCCATGCCTCAGTTTCCCTATCCCTACATCTAGGGCAATGATATTTACCTCCTTGTAAAACATTTTGAGAGCTACAGATTAAAAGTTATATAAGTGAATGTTTTAATATTCTCTCTAAAATAAATGGACTGGAAAGGGTTTCCAGTGATTTATAATGACCCAACATTGCCACTCTTATTCACCCATACTACACAAGCAGGAGTCCTCTTGAAATCAATAGGACTATGTGTGTAATAAGGTACTATTCAGTGTGAGGAAGGGTGGCCCAATTTGACCCAGTATATGTTTGTGAGTAATCCACTTTCAGTAATCCCAAAGGAACTTTATGATTTGGGGAACTGTTTATTTTTTATCTTGAGTATTCAGGAATGTCTTTGTGCAGTTTAGTAAAATATTCGTTCATTATTAATTCAGTAGTGCTCTTATGAACTGAATGTCCTCTATTGAGTACAGTCTGCTGAGGGTATTAGATTGGGTCATTTATTTTGAGGTGACACTTTTCTTTTAATATAAATAATTAAAGTAAGATTAGAGGGCCACTTCTAAGATTTTTTAAGTCTCTCTGTCAGTTTTGCATCAGATTTGACAAATAAGTCATCTCACTGTTGCCACCACTCATGAGTCCTCCCCAGCAGTCTTAAAAACCTCCCACTGAGAAAGCAGGAACCATCCCAAGAAAAATTAGTAAATTAAGGCTGACACTGGCTTGTCACAAGCAGCCATTAATGAATACCATGGAGGATTGCATGCCTTTCTGTTCATTGTCTTTCTGTAATTTATATCCAATATCCCACGGATTATGCAGAGTAGATGTATGAATACTTGTAGCCACACATTTAAGCAAGCAAATAGGATTTTATGAATTGGTGGAAGTAAAAAGTGAAAAATAAATTGCAATGTCTGCTTCCTGAGGGTGAATATTTAAACAAAGTATGTGTCTTCGAAAAGGCTGGAGGTTTTATCAATGTTGGTATTGTTTGGTTTCATTGCATGCAAAGGGGGGTTCAAGATAAACATTTAGTGCAGTTTAGGTTGGTATGATGATTGTGACACATCATAATTTTTGTCATGATAATTCACAGATATTTCACTGAGCAAAATGTAAAACCCAGAATTACATTTATGTAAAATAACATAATGTAACTGCCAGCAAAAGAGATGTACTTTCAAGCTGCAGTGTATTCTGCATCTCCAAATTTCTTTCATTTTAAGAGAGAAAAATTTTCATAGGTAGCAAAAAGAAAAAAGTTGAACACACAATACAGAGGGAGAAAATTAGAATATACAGAGAAGAAAATTAGGATTCTTTACAGCTGAATTCAGTTTGCATGGATATTACTGGGTTTCTTCCCCTAGCAGTGCATATATAAATTCTGCTGGTGCTTGTAGGAGTTATGTTTGCATATGTAAGGAAGAATAGATCCCAATGTTGTCGGGTCAAATCCTACAGTCCTCAGTAAGGTCAAAATCCCAGTGACGCATCCAAGGGACGTTTGCAGTGAAAATGATTGTTTTGGGAGCACAGATCCATGGTTTATGGTCACAATTATTATTTCTATCTTTGAAAATACAAAGGTTTTCTAACCTAGGAACTCAAATCCTGCAGATCTCACTCGGTCCTTACAAAAACACTCTTCCCACTGATGTCTGTGAGTCCATTATATAATGCATTTGTGCCCCCTAGAACAGTCTTTTACACAATAAATGGCACTTTAGCACACAGTTAACCATTTTTATGTACAGATGTTCATATTGCAGGAAAAAAGGTTAGATGTGTTTTGTATGTGTAGCCACTTTCAATATGTGCTTTCAAAATCTATTTGCAATATACATACAATTAATCTTAATTTAATATGAGTGTGGTAAACTCTGTATTACTGTTCTGTATAAATATATTTAGGCTTCATTAAATGTGTAAAATAATTACATTATAAAAATACTAATTGCACAGAGTATTAGCTGCTGCACTGTCACATACCTGATCTGTGAGCCAAAAACAATGCAAATCCAGTGCTGACACCTGTGCCAGGTACTGTAAATTAGTTTTTAAATGGTGATATTTAGTGGGACATTAGCACTTCAGAGGAACATTACCACGTTCCAAAGCGGCACAGAAGCCAGCGGCATAAAGGTTAAATGGGTATCTTTTGAAAAAACATTTTTTTCTACTTCATATTATTTCAGTCTGTTAACACAGGCTTGTCTTTAGTGCGAGTGTTTGTTTGTGTCATTCCAACTCGCCCCCACCAGCAGCGATTCGGTCTCTTGCCAGTCTCATATTCTGCCTCCTGAAACCTAGAGGTCCCTCATTCCTGTGGTCTTGCTCTGCTTGTCCTGTAGCACCCTGTAACTTCTGAACTGCTGCTGAAACAGCGTTTGTTGTAACAGCACACACAACATCAATTAATTCTTGTCCTACCTCCCCAATCTTTAATGCTCATTGTGCTGCACAGGGAGTGTTTGTCCCCTGACAACCTCTGCTACTCACATATGGAAAGTCTTATGGTCTCTTGTCTCCAGATGGGTTCATCTCCCGTTCATTCCCCGTGCTGCCCACAGGGGCCCCCCAGTCAACCCCACATGCTTGTGGGGGGATGACTTCTTCCCCTTCTCGCTCAGGTCTCGTGCTGGGAGAGGGAGCCGCTCTCTCCTGTTTCTCGATCAGGCTCCACCTGCTGGGAGAGGGGGGTTGCTTTTCCCCCTTTCTGGTCTCACCACTCGGTTACAAAAAGCAAGCCTCTGGCATTGCCGGCAGGCTGCTTATACATGTAGATGCTGCTAATGCTGGAAGCCTGCAATCCATGCTACTGCTTCTACTTCATGGCTGCATGGGCTATAAATACCTCCCCCATACACACTCTTCCAATCAGCAGGAAGGGCAATGCAGTGACCTTGCCCTGACCTGTTCCAATTGCTTCCCCTCGATCCCGGTAAACTTTCTCCCTTTGTTCCCAACTACTGTGAGGGAGCCCTTTAAGGGGCGATGACTCTTTTCTTCCAGCTAGCAGCACAATCACCTACTCAAATAAAGGTTGTGGTGGGCACATTATACCTTTCAAATGGAAACAAATGTTTAAAGTGCCCTCACTTTACTGTAATCATCCTTCAGATCAGAGGTAAAATATAGGCCCTGGCCACTTCATAAGAGTTTGGCTGTTAACCATCGCATGCCATCCTAGTTGCTACATATATATATATATATATATATATATATATATGTCTCTACTTTGTATCTCTTCAGCAATACAGGTTACTCTGACCACATCAATCCTGTCCTCTGCTCACTGCACAGGCTTCCCATAGAATACTGAGTGAACTTCAAGATCTCGGTCCTTATTTTCAAGGTGTTCAATGGCCTGGACCTAGGGTGACCAGACAACAAGTGTGAAAAATCGGGATGGGGTGGGGGTAATGGGAACCTATATAAAAAATAGACCCAAAAATCAGGACTGTCCCTATAAAATCGGGACATCTGGTCATTCTACCTGGACCCAGGACATCTAAATGATCGTGTAAACCTCTGACAGGCATGATCAACTCTGCTCCTATGGCACAATGGAACTTTGTATCATAAGAGTAGATCTCGTCTATTTGGAAGACAGCTTTCTCAGGAGCTGGTCCAAGATTGTGGAATGAACTCTTCCAGGAACTAAGGACCATCACAAACCTCAGCATGCTCTGCTCAGAAAACAAGGGGCATTTATTCAACCCGTCTCCTCTTTCTACAATAACATATAGCAGCACATACATTAAAATAATAATAAAGAACTCTACCAAGCCAAAACACTCCATTCCCCATACATTTTTTTCCCTGAGGAGAGGATAAGCAACAGAATGAACCATATGACAGATATTAGTCAAATTACTAAATGTACCACTTTGAGTTGTTCAGTCATTGGTAAGAATCTATACAAAATAGAATAGAACAGAACTGGATAATCTACACTAAGGCCATCCCTTTATCTAGAATGATTGCTGGCAAACTGTCTCATTCATTCTCCACTCTCTATTTATGTTCTCTTCCTACTTTTTTTCTTCATTGACTATGCTATGAGGTACATTACTATTCTGAACCCCTCTGCTGTTTCCTAAATCTAGTTATTAACACTTCCATTTCTGTTACTTTCATCTCCTATTCATTCCCCATTCCCCAAAAGATTCCCCTTGCTTTTTTCTCATCCTCAGACCTCTATTGTTTATCAAGTAATCTGAATCAAATACACAGAGAATTTCAAGAATTCACCAAGACCTCCCTCATCTCCTCCTTGCCAGAATTCCCACAGAATGGCTGAGAGAGCTATTCAGACATACATTTTAAAGAAAAGTGCATAACAGTAGAGATCAATATCCACTGCTGTTTGGTTTAATAAACGCACCAGTAGAAGGATTGGCTTCCCCATCATATATGCTAATGTACAGACGAACAATAATGTGTCTCATATGAGCAAAAACAGGGATAATCTGCTCAACATCTTAGATGTCTATACACAAATGCAAGGAGTATGTGGAATAAACAGGAAGAACTGAAAGTATTAGTACATAAGATAAATTGTGACTTAATTGGCATCACAGAGAGCTGGTGGGATAAGTCTCATGACTAGAATATTGGTATAGAGGGCTATAACTTGTTCAGGAAGGGTAGGCAGGGTAAAAAGTGAGGTGTTACATTATACATCAAGAATATATGCATATGTTCTGAAGTTCAGATGGAGGTGGGAGGCAAATTAGTTGACAGTCTCTGGGTAAAGATAAAAGGGGTAAAAATAGGGGTGATGTGTTGGGAGGGATCTACTATAGACTACCAAATCAGGAAGAGGAGGTGGATGAGGCATTTCTAAAATAAATAGAAATATTCCAAAAACAAGATCTGGTAATAGTGGGGTACTTTAACTATCCAGATATCTGTTGGAAAAATAATACGGCAAAACACAAAATTTCCAGTAGGTTCTTAGAATGTATTGGGAACAATATTTTGATCCAAAAAGTGGAAGAAGTAATTGGGGTGATAGCCATTTTAGATTTGATTCTGCCCCATGGGGAAAAATTGGCAGCAAATCTGAAGGTGGAAGGCAATTTGGGTGAAAGTGAACATGAAAAGATAGATTTCATGATTCTAAGGAAAGGAAGGAGAGAGAGCAACAAAATAGCACAATGGACTTTAAAAAAGCAGACTTTAAACAAACTCAGAGAACTGATAGGTACAGTCCCATGGGAAAAAAATCTAAGGGAAAAAGAAGTTCAGGAGAGCTGGCAGTTTCTCAAGGAGACAGTATTAAAGGAACTGCAAACTATCCCGATGTAAAGGGAAGATAAGAAGAATAGTAAGATGCCAATAGGCTCCATCTTTAATGACCTGAAAATCAAAATGAAATCCTACAAAAATTGGAAGCATGGACAAATTGCTAAGTAGGAGTACAAAAGCAGAAAGGCTAAGGCACGAAATGAGTTACACCGAGCAAGGGACATAAAAGGCAATAAGAAGAGGTTCTTTTAATACATTAAGAGCAAGAGAAAGATGAAGGAAAGTGTAGGTCCTCTACTTAGAGTGGACTCGGAGTGAGAGCTAATAACAGGTGACATGAAGAAAGCTGAGGTGTTTAATGCATATTTTACTTCAGCCTTTACTAGGATGGTCAACACAATATCTACAACAAGGGAGAAGGAATGCAACCCAAAATAAGGAAGGAACAGGTTAGAGAATATTTAGATGTATTTAAATCAGCAGGGCCTGATGAAATCCTTTCTAGGGTAGTTAAGAAACTAGCTGAAGCAATCTTGGAACTATTAGCAATTATCTTTGAGAACTGCTGGAGGACAGGTGAGATCCCAGAAGAATGGAGAAGGGCAAACATAATACCTATCTTTAAAAAGGGGAACAGAGGATCCGGGAAATTATAGACCAGTCAGCCTAACTTAGATACCTGGAAAGATACTGGAATAAATTATTAAACAATTTGTAAGCCCCAGGGGGATAATTGGACTACAAGGAATAGCCAGCATGGATTTGTCAAGAAGAAAATCTGCCAGACCAAGATAATTTTCCTTCTTTGACAGGGTTACTGACCTAGTGGATAGGGAGGAAGCAGTAGGTATGAGATATCTTGATTTTAGTAAAGATTTTGACAGTCGCACATTACATCTCAAAAGCCAAGATGAAATTACTATAAGGTGTGTGTACAACTGGTTGAAAGACTGTACTCAAAGAGTAGTTATCAGTTATCAGTCAGGCTCAGGTCCCACAGGAGTCAGTCCTGGGACCGGTACTATTCAAGGTTTTCATTAATGATTTAGATAATGGTGTGGAGAATATGTTTATAAAATTTGCCAATGACATCAGGCTGGGAAGCGTTGCAAGCTCTTGGGAGGACAGGATTAGCATTCAAAACAACCTTGACAAATGGGAGAATTCATCTGTCTTCAACCAGATGAAATTTAATAAAGACAAATGCAAGGTACTTCACTCAGGAAGGAAAAGTCAAATACACAGATATAAAATGGGGAATATCTGGCTAGGTAGTCCCACTGAAGAGAATCTGGGGGTTGGGTATAGTGGATCACAGATTGAATATGAATCAACAATCTGATGCAGTGAAGAAAAAGCTAATATCATTGATGTATTATACTGTAACAGCCTTGTCTTATGTGAGACATGGGAGGTAATTGTCCTGCTATGATTGGCACTGGTGAGGCTTTAGCTGGAGTAGTGTCCATTTTGGGGCACTACACTTTAGGAAAGATGAGAATAAATTGGAGAGAGTCCAGAGGAGAGCAACAAAAATGAGGAAAGGTTAAAAAAACTGGCATATTTAGTCTTGAAAAAAAGAAGATTGAGAGGGTACCTGATAACAGTCTTCAAATATGTTAAGGGATGCTATAAAGAGGACTGTGATCAATTGTTCTCTGTGTCCACTGAAGGTAGGCCAAGAAGATATGGGCTTAATCTGCATCAAGGGAGATTTAGGCTACATATTAGGAAAAGCTTTCTGGCTATAAAGGTAATTAAGTCCAGAATAGGCTGCCAAAGGAGCTGATAGAATCCCCACCATTGGAGGTTTTTAAAAACAGCTTGGACAAACGCTTGTCAGGAATGGTCTAGGTTTACTTGGTCCTGACATAGTGCAGGAGTCTGGACTTTATGATTGCTCATGTTCCCCTTTAGCCCTACATTTCTATGATTCTATTACTTTGGTTACTCAAACTTAAACAAACACTAGACAGAGGAACCAGAGAAATCATAGACGATTTCCTTGATATAGTTCAGACAGCACCTACCAATAGGATCCCAGTCTTACTGGCCTCTAGGCATTACCCCAATATAAAAGTTGTTAATAATTGTCTCAGATACCTGCTGATACAAAAGGAAAATGCAAGTATTTCATTCTTCAAGGAACAGAAAAGGGCACAGCAGAATCTATATTAGTGCCAGTAGATTTGTTAAAAGGCACCCGTAAGTCCAAAATCCCCAAGTGGCAAATCATGGCTGCAATGGCATCAGCAAGGTTGCCAAGTAAAAGTTAGCACTGCCACACATAGTACAATCCACTCGGAATGAGTAGGCTGTGTCTGAGAAAGCAGCTAGAGACTTGGGCGTGAAGTAGTCTCTTTGTCTAAGCAAGTGACTTGAAAAGTGAGTCAAAATCTATTATCCATGGGTTTTTTTAAAGATAGAAGTGCAATTAAAGTAGCAAAAAAGAGAGAATGTACAGACAGGCATCAAGTGGCTATGCTAGTGTGATGATGTATATTAATGACACCTTGTATTAGTGACACTGCTAATCTGTATTAAATCTCTGAGTATGCCTGGTGTGAACTAGAAGTTTTCAGAAGCTTAAACAGACTCAGAGTGAGCAAGATACTCACTCAATTAATATTAACATAGGCACAATGAGAGGGAAATATATTTAATCTTCTTAAATGGAAACGCAAACGTTAAAGGTTGCTGCTATATTTGTGACCCATAATATTCAAGAGAGGCATGGTCTAGTAGCCAGTGGAGCCAGGAATGCTTCAAACTGAATGGTATTGGCAAATCATTAGGATCTAATCTGGAAAGATGCAGATGTGAACCTGCAAGGTGATGCGCACTCCTTAGTTTCCATTGACTTTAATCTCTTTACTTCTTTCTTCTTCCTATGTAAATTTGGCATAAGACATATTTGCCTGTGTCACACAATAACATTTACCTCACAGAGGTCAGGGGTGTTCTGGGCATTAATTAATTAAGTATTGCAGGATGTAGGGCCCAAGGACCAGATCTTTAGGCACCTAAATATGTTTAATATCTGGCCTGCCGGGTCTACCCACATGGATTCTACTGTAAGATTAGAGCCTTAGTTTGTAATACAGTTTGAAGATAAAAAGTGCATGGAGGTGATAAGTATTACTATTAATATTTAGCAAACCAGTCTTCCCTAGTTTAATCTTTTAAAATCTCCGTAGAAGCTATTGATGTAGAAACTTTCTTTTCCCCTGGTTTTGAAGAATTCATGTGGCTCAGCTTGTGGCTCAAAGTTCAAAGTGCTTGTCTGACCCTCCAAATACTTCTCACTTGGGAGCTCTGTGAAACAGCATCAATCCTCCATTGAGATTCTAATACTTAAATCACTTTAACTTAAAATGCTCGCAGCCAGTGCAGTGTTTAAAATGTTATTGATGCTGAAGTGTTCTTATCTATAATCATCCCTGTTCTCATAATATCAACAAAAAGAAAACGAGTACTTGTGGCACCTTAGAGACTAACCAATTTATTTGAGCATGAGCTTTCGTGAGCTACAGCTCACTTCATCGGATGCATACCATGGAAACTGCAGCAGACTTTATATACACACAGAGAATATGAAACAATACCTCCACCCACCCCACTGTCCTGCTGGTAATAGCTTATCTAAAGTGATCATCAAGTTGGGCCATTTCCAGCACAAATCCAGGTTTTCTCACCCTCCACCCCCCCACACACAAATTCACTCTCCTGCTGGTAATAGCCCATCCAAAGTGACAACTCTCTACACAATGTGCATGATAATCAAGTTGGGCCATTTCCTGCACAAATCCAGGTTCTCTCACCCCCTCACCCCCCTCCAAAACACACACACACAAACTCACTCTATGCACTATAAGGTGGGTAGAAAGCTGGCTAGATTGTCGGGCTCAACGGGTAGTGATCAATGGCTCTATGTCTAGTTGGCAGCCGGTATCAAGTGGAGTGCCCCAAGGGTCGGTCCTGGGCCCGGTTTTGTTCAATATCTTCATAAATGATCTGGAGGATGGTGTGGATTGCACTCTCAGCAAATTTGCGGATGATACTAAACTGGGAGGAGTGGTAGATATGCTGGAGGGGAGGGATAGGATACAGAAGGACCTAGACAAATTGGAGGATTGGGCCAAAAGAAATCTGATGAGGTTCAATAAGGATAAGTGCAGGGTCCTGCACTTAGGATGGAAGAATCCAATGCACCGCTACAGACTAGGGACCGAATGGCTAGGCAGCAGTTCTGCGGAAAAGGACCTAGGGGTGACAGTGGACGAGAAGCTGGATATGAGTCAGCAGTGTGCCCTTGTTGCCAAGAAGGCCAATGGCATTTTGGGATGTATAAGTAGGGGCATAGCGAGCAGATCGAGGGACGTGATCGTTCCCCTCTATTCGACATTGGTGAGGCCTCATCTGGAGTACTGTGTCCAGTTTTGGGCCCCACACTACAAGAAGGATGTGGATAAATTGGAGAGAGTCCAGCGAAGGGCAACAAAAATGATTAGGGGTCTGGAACACATGACTTATGAGGAGAGGCTGAGGGAGCTGGGATTGTTTAGCCTGCAGAAGAGAAGAATGAGGGGGGATTTGATAGCTGCTTTCAACTACCTGAAAGGGGGTTCCAAAGAGGATGGCTCTAGACTGTTCTCAATGGTAGCAGATGACAGAACAAGGAGTAATGGTCTCAAGTTGCAGTGGGGGAGGTTTAGATTGGATATTAGGAAAAACTTTTTCACTAAGAGGGTGGTGAAACACTGGAATGCGTTACCTAGGGAGGTGGTAGAATCTCCTTCCTTAGAGGTTTTTAAGGTCAGGCTTGACAAAGCCCTGGCTGGGATGATTTAACTGGGAATTGGTCCTGCTTTGAGCAGGGGGTTGGACTAGATGACCTTCAGGGGTCCCTTCCAACCCTGATATTCTATGATTCTATGATTCACTATCCTGCTGGTAATAGCTCATCCAAAGTGTCGAGAGTGGTCACTTTGGATGAGCTATTACCAGCAGGATAGTGAGTTTGTGTGTGTGTTTTCTGGAGGGGGGTGAGGGGGTGAGAGAACCTGGATTTGTGCAAGAAATGGCCCAACTTGATTATCATGCACATTGTGTAGAGAGTTGTCACTTTGGATGGGCTATTACCAGCAGGAGAGTGAATTTGTGTGTGGGGGGGTGGAGGGTGAGAAAACCTGGATTTGTGCTGGAAATGGCCCAACTTGATGATCACTTTAGATAAGCTATTACCAGCAGGACAGTGGGGTGGGAGGAGGTATTGTTTCATATTCTCTGTGTGTATATAAAGTCTGCTGCAGTTTCCACGGTATGCATCCGATGAAGTGAGCTGTAGCTCACGAAAGCTCATGCTCAAATAAATTGGTTAGTCTCTAAGGTGCCACAAGTACTCCTTTTCTTTTTGCGAATACAGACTAACACGGCTGTTACTCTGAAACCTGTCATAATATCAACAATAATTCTTAGCACTTAAATAGCACTTTTCCTCGTGAAAGCTCATGATACACATTCACTAGTGTACTATCAACTAGCTAATGTTTGCAAGGTGCTTTGAAAATGTATACCATGATGTCACAGATTCTGATCCCCTTACTCACATTGAGTACTACCTCATTCTGTTAACAGTCCCACTGATTTCAATTGGACTGTTCATGGAGTAATATACTATGCAGCCTGAGTGAGGGTATCATATTCTAGCTCTATAAAACTAAAAACATTATCTATGTTTATAGTCACTTTGAAGATGTAAAGTGCTGCATAAGTGCAATTGTTGCTAATAATTAAGTAATTAATCATCCACAAGGTACAGCATGGTACTTAATGTCTTTCTCTTGTGATGACCTTTTGGGAAAGTAATAAATAATGACTGTCCTATTATTTTCCTATTATTTATTTTAATGCAATATTTTACTACAGGACCTGACTTTAAGTCTTGCTTGATTCAGTCTATATTTATTCCTTGTCTAGTATATCTGAGCTAACTACTTGGAGACAGCAGTATAAAAATCGGCTTCTGTGACTGGCTTCTTGAGAATTTATTTTGCTCTTTCCTAAAATGTCGGCCTGCTTGACCTCTGCGGCCTTCACCAGTTTGAAAATCCAAGCCATAATCCTCTGTAGGGATTTAGCCAGGTGTCTATTACAGCATGTAATCTGTGATACAGCTTCCAATATTCACGCAGCAGAAAGGTTAAGCTCCCCATCTTTGTTCCCGAGTAAAAAAGTCCACAAGGTGTTAGTGTGTACAGGGAGCAGATTGAAACAAGCAACAGCTTCAATCAAGTCCTAAGCCTGTGTATATGCCACAGAAGAATCTTTGTGATGAGAGGAGGGAGGCCCCTCAGCTGAGAAGGAGCAATCGGATTTTAACCCTTGAGAAGCAACTGCAAAACCCCTTTTCACGAGTACCTCCATTATAGCTCAACTACTGAATTGCTGTAGATCTTTGCCTTTAACATGAATATTTATCCTATTATCCCATTTGTTGCCACGTTCTCTAGTGTTACCAATGGCAAGCCGTGGAAGTTTTCTAACAAGGAGAAGAATAAAATGTCAGCTGTAGTTCAGCTCTCAATGCTCCTTTCTGTGAACGACAGTCTGTGCAGCCAAGCAGAGCAACCTGAGGGTTTTTTTTTTTCAGCCTTGTCTACTTCACAAAATGTTATTGTGTTCAAACACCATTGTGAAGATTCAAGTTCTCTGACACAATACAGACCAAAACTAACCCATCAGTGTAGACCAGAACAAACTGTACTCAGCTAATCATGATGAAACCCTGCTGGGACCAGTAAGACCTGGACAGCATTGTGTCAGCTAACCCAGCTCTTCTCAGGCATGTCTGAACATGATCATATTTTGTAAGAGAGACAAGCCCCATAGAATGCTGCTGCTGCAGTATAGAACAAGTCCAGTGCTCTTTTAAAACTTTTCCAGTGTGTCAGAATGTTTCACTAACATCCTGATGTCCCAAAGTGTCAGGAGGCAAAATAGTAACAGCATAGTGCGACTGGCTTTCAGGTGCTAATTAATAACAACCTCAGAGAGGTACTGTAAAATAAGACACTTCCTTTAGAAGGTGATAATGTAGGGAAAACCTTCATCATCCTTCTATTTTTATTGTCAGGAAGTATTTAGAGGCATTAGCTGTTCAATTATTTAGAAAATTCTAATGGTTTAAATATTGTTTTAAAAAGTTGTGAGTATTTTCCACCTTGTCCAGCTGAAGAGCTGTTGCATGGAGCACTTACACTAAAATTTACTTAATGCTGCCTGTTGGTCACAAAATAATTACTCAATGCTGTAGTCTGTTAGATGTTGGTAACAAAGAATTTTCTTAGTTTTGACAAATAAGAGAAAGTTCCTCTTTGATGTATCCGTTTTCTTGTTAGTGCTGTTAAGGAGGATTATCACCTAGATGAAGCTATTAAACTTTGACAGGTTTCAGAGTAACAGCTGTGTTAGTCTGTATTCGCAAAAAAAAAAAAGGAGTACTTGTGGCACCTTAGAGACTAACCAATTTATTTGAGCATGAGCTTTCGTGAGCTACAGCTCAGTTTCCACGGTATGCATCCGATGAAGTGAGCTGTAGCTCACGAAAGCTTATGCTCAAATCAATTGGTTAGTCTCTAAGGTGCCACAAGTACTCCTTTTCTATTAAACTTTGTAATTCATCTTTTTAATGGTGATTGTTTTCATACTAACTTATTCTAAGGACCTGATTCTCATTTACGCTAGGACCCCTTTATTCCATTCTGGCAGTGTAAAGGGGACTTAAAGTGAGGGAGTAGAATGGTCCCACCCCCAGTCTGACAGCCTCTGTGCTGTTGAGGAGGATGAAAATCTCAGGGAAGGAGAACATCAAACTGGAGCAGAGGGAAACAATCCCATACTTGGGACTCTCCTTCCAGATGATGTTGTGGTATCCTCTCGCACTGAGGATACCTCACCGGGGGAGGGAACTCCAGATATTAGGAAGACACAGGTAATAGTTATGGGGGATTCGATCATTAGAAACATAGATAGCAGGGTTTGTGATGACCAGGATAACTGCATGGTGACCTGCCTGCCTGGTGCGAAGGTTGAAGATCTCTTGAGACATCTAGATAGACTTATGTGTAGTGTAGGGGAGGAGCCGGTGGTCGTGGTACATGTAGGTACCAATGACATAGGGAAGGATAGGAGAGAGGTCCTGGAGGCCAAATTTAGGCTGCTAGATAAGAGATTGAAGTCCAGGATCTCCATGAGTAGCATTCTCTGAAATGCTTCCAGTTCCATGCACAGGGCCAGTTAGACAGGCAGAACTGCAAGGTCTCAATGTGCGGGTGAGACGATGGTGTAGGGAGGAGGGGTTTAGATTAATTAGGAACTGGAGAAACTTTTGGGAAAGGGGGAGCCTATATAGAGAGGATGGGCTCCTCCTAAACCAAAATGGAACCAGATTGCTGGCATTTAAAATTAAAAAGGTCATAAAGCAGTTTTTAAACTAAGGGCAGAGGAAAGCCAACAGGTGCAGAGAAGTACATGGTTCAGACAGAGATATCCCTTAGGGGAGGATCTATTAAAGGAGACTCTGTATGTTCTAGTAAGGAGGAGGGGATGGAAGATGATAAAATACAGGTAGGATCTGATGAGAAACAGTCAGATGAAAGAGAGTCCCATTCAATTACATCATGTAATGGCAGACATCTAAAAAGTGACAAGTTTTTAAAGTGCTTATACACAAATGCTAAAAGTCTAAATAATAAAATGGGTGAACTAGAGAGCCTTGTTCAATATTAAATGAGGATATTGATACAATAGGCATCACAGAAACTTGGTGGAATGAGGATAGTCAATGGGACACAGTAATATTAGGGTACAAAATATATCAGAAGGACAGAACAGGTTGTGCTGGTGGGGGAGTGACACTATGTGTGAAAAAAAGCGTAACCAAACTGTTCCATAGAATCTCTATGGATAGTAATTCCACGCTCTAGTAATAAGAATATAGCAGTAGGGATGACCAGGATGGTGATAGTGACTGTGAAATGCTCAGGGAGATTAGTGAGGCTATAAAAATTTAAAAAAACAATAATAATGGGGGATTTCAACTATCCCCATATTGACTGGGTACATGCCATCTCAGGACAGGATCCAGAGATGAAGTTTCTTGACACCTTAAATGATTGCTTCTTGGAGCAGCTAGTCCCAGAACCCACAAGAGGAGAGCCAGTTCTTGATTTAGTCCTAAGTGGAGCACACGATCTGGTCCAAGAGGTGAATTGGACCACTTGGTAATAGTCACCATACGATAATTAAATTTAACATCCTGGTGGTGAGGAAAACACCACAGCAGCCCAATACTGTAGCCAGGGCCGTCCCTAGATATTTTGGTGCCCTATGCAGCCCCCTCCCCTGCAGGGGGGGTGGCGGCCCCAGGCCTCTGCGAGGGGAGAGGTTGGGGGCAGGGGAAACGACCCCCCAGCATGAGCCGGCAGAGTGGAGCGGGTTGGGGCCAGGTCACTCCACTTCCTGCCACCTGGTGAGTGCAGGGCAGGCCAACCCTGTACTCACGGGGCAGCAGGAAGTGGAGTGACCAGGCCCCAGCCCACTCCATCCTCTCCCCTGGCTCCCAGACTTGGGGGGTAGGGGGAACTGCCTCCCAGCACTCACCGGCGGCACGGCTGGGAGCCAGCGGAGCAGAGCAGGCTGGGGCCAGGTAGCTCCACTTCCTGCCACCCAGTGAGTGCAGGGTACACCCGACCCCTGCTGCAGTCCCCCAGGACATTGCTCAGGGGAAGGGGTGGAGTGGGGGCAGGACTGGGGTGGAGCAGGGGCGGGGACCATGGGGAAGAGGTGGGGTGGGGGCATCTTTCTTGGCCAGGTCAGCCAGCCAGGGGATTGGGCTGGCTGCTGGAGCAGCACGCAGCTGCGTAGGGCACCAGAAAATTTGGGGCAATTTGGTGCCCCACATTTCCTGGTGCCCTACGCAGCTGTGTAGTTGCCATATGCGTAAGGACAGCCCTGACTGTAGCGTTTAATTTCAGAAAGGGGAACTACACAAAAATGAGGAAGTTAATTAAACAGAAATTAAAAGGTACAGTGACAAAAGTGAAATCCCTGCAAACTGCATGGAAACTTTATAAAGACACCATAATAGATGCTCAACTTAAATGTATACCCCAAATTAAAAAACATAGTAAGAGAACCAAAAAAGTGCCACCATGGCTAAACAACAAAGTAAAAGAAGCAGTGAGAGACAAAAATGCATTTAGAAAGTGGAAGTTAAATCTTAGTGAGGAAAATAGAAAGGAGCATAAACTCTGGCAAATGAAGTGTAAAAATATAATTAGGAAGGCCAAAAAAGAATTTGAAGAACAGCTAGCCAAAGACTCAAAAAGTAATAGCAAAACCCTTTTAAAATTACATCATAAGTAGGAAGCCTACTAAACAATCAGTGGGGCCGCTGGACAATCAAGATGATAAAGGAGCACACAAGGACAATAAGGCCATTGCGGAGAAACTAAATGAATTCTTTGCATTGGTCTTCACAGCTGAGGATGTGAGGGAGATTCCCAAACCTGAGCCATTCTTTTTAGGTGACAAATCTGAGGAATCTGTCCCAGATTGAGGTGTCATTAGAAGAGGTTTTGGAACAAATTGATAAACTAAACAGTAATAAGTCACCAGGACCAGATGGTAGTCACCCAAGAGTTCTGAAGGAATTCAAATGTGAAATTGCAGGACTACTAACTGCAGTCTGTAACCTATCATTTAAATCAGCTTCTGTACCAAATGACTGGAGGATAGCTAATGTGATGCCAATTTTTAAAAAGGACTCCAGGGGTTATCCCAGCAATTACAGCCGGTAAACCTGATTTCAGTACTGGGCAAACTGGTTGAAACTATAGTAAAGAACAAAATTATCCCAGACATAGATGAATATAATTTGTTGGGGAAGAGTCAACATGTTTTTTGTAAAGGGAAATCATTACCTCACTAATCTACTAGAATTCTTTCAGGGGGTCAACAAGCATGTGAAAGAGGGGGATCCAATGGATATAGTGTACTTAGATTTTCAGAAAGTCTTTGACAGGGTCCCTCACCAAAGGCTCTTAAGCAAAGTAAGCTATCATGAGATAAGAGGGAAGGTCCTTTCATGGTTTGGTAACTGGCTAAAAGATAGGAAACAAAGGGTAGGAATAAACAGTCAGTTTTCAGAATGGAGAGAGGTAAATAGTGCTGTCCCCTAGGGGTCTGTACTGGGACCAGTCCTATTTAACATATTCATAAATGATCTGGAGAAAGGGGTAAACAGTAAGGTGGCAAAATTTGTAGATGATACAAAACTACTCAAGATAGTTAAGTCCCAGGCAGACTGTGAAGAGCTACAAAAGGATCTCACAAAACTGGGCGACTGGGATACAAAATGGCAGATGAAATTCAGTGTTGATAAATGCAAAGTAATGCACATTGGAAAACATAATTCCAACTATACATATAAAATGATGGGGTCTAAATTAGCTGTTACCACTCAAGAAAGAGATCTTGGAGTCATTGTGGATAGTTCTCTAAAAACATCCACTCAATGTGCAGCAGCAGTCAAAAAAGTTAACAGAATGTTGTGAATCATTAAGAAAGGGATAGATAATAGGACAGAAAATATCATGTTGCCTCTATATAGATCCATGGTATACCCACATTTTGAATACTGTGTGCAGATGTGGTCGCTGCAACGCAAAAAAGATATATTGGAATTGGAAAAGGTTCAGAAAAGGGCAACAAAAATTATTAGGGATATGGAATGGCTACAATCTGAGGAGAGATTAATAAAACTGGGACTTTTCAGCTTGGAAAAGAAACAACTAAGGAAGGATATTATACAGGTCTATAAAAACATGATTGGCGTGGAGAAAGTAAATAAGGAAGTGTTATTTACTCCTCATAACACAAGAACTAGGAGTCACCAAATGAAATTAATAGGCAGCAGGTTTAAAACAAACAAAAAGAAGTATTTCTTCACACAACGCATAGTCAACCTGTGGAATTCCTTGCCAGAGGATGTTGTGAAGGCCAAGATTATAACAGCACTGAGAATAAATTAGAAAAAGATCTATTTCATTGTAATCTAATCAGACACCATGAATTTTAACATTATCTTAAAAACATAGGGACAGGAAGACAAATCACAAACAGAGGCAATTTCCCCAATGTCTGTACAGAAGTGAGGAAAAATGGATATTCATATTTCATGAAACTGTAGCTAACCAGACTTAGTCTGATTCTCATTTACACTAGTGCCCCTTTAAACCACTGCTCTGGCTGTGTAAAGGGGCCTTAAAATGGATATTAATATAACTAGGGCCCTACCAAATTCAGGGTCCATTTTGGTCAATTTCACAGTCCTAGGATTTTAAAATTGTAAATTTCATGATTGCAGCTATGTAAGATCATAAGAGCAGCCATACTGGATCAGAGCAAAGGTCCATCTAGCCCTAGTATAGTCAATAGCTATTTGCCAGGATGGGCAGTGATGGTGTCCCTATCCTCTGTTTACCAGAAGCTGGGAATGGGTGACAGGGGATGGATCACTTGATGATTACCTGTTCTGTTCATTCCCTCTTGGGCACCTGGCATTGGTCACTGTCAGAAGACAGGATACTGGACTAGATGGACCTTTGGTCTGACCCAGTGTGGTCATTCTTATGTTCTTAAATAGCTGCAATTATGTAGTAATTTTTGTTGTCAGAAGGGGATCGCGGTGCAATGAAGTTTGAGAATTGCTGATTTAGATATTTCATTGTTGCTAGCTTCATGATTTTATTCCAAGTCCTATGGTATTTAGTGTTTCCTCCAAGTCCCAACTCCTGGAGTCTTGTGAAAATATGAGGCTCTCAGCCTTCATTTAAAAAAGAATAAACTCCTATCCCTGATAGTTGTTGAGAAAAACTTGAAAATATGAGCCAAGTGCACCCTAAAGACTCAAAAACCAAAAGGCAAATAAAAAGAATCCAAAGGATGGATGGATGGATGGATATTTTAAGTCAATCTTATGTTTTCTTCAGGCCATGATTTTTGAACACTTGGAGTTGGCAGTACTGACAGTGATAACGATTACTCTTTGTTTTCAGTGAAAAAATTCAGAGAGGGTAAAATCTACCCCGTCCATTGGACCAGGCTTGCCTGAAAATAGGTTTTAATGAATATGAAGTGGTCCATAGGATTTGTGCTGACCCTCAGCTCAGGATGAATTTCATCCCCAATGAATTGAGTTCTCATTTGCACTCTTCACAGAATCAATATCTGTTTGGTATAAACCGAAAAGATTCAATATTTAATATCTAGTGGATTTTTATAAGGTCAGTAATAACTTGAATTTATACATCTTCCATCCCAAAGCACAATATAAACAGATAGGAATTAAAATGCAGCCATCTCTCTTGTGAAGAATAGCAGCACTGGTGACATAGAGAGTTCCATTAATTATGGAATATTTAATTTGCATTGTGCATGGAAGCCTGGAGAGAGCAATAATACAACAATCAGAGATCTCACAAACAGGATTAGGGTGGCTTGGCAGCAGTCAGACTATGTCTACCTAGCAGCACTTTACTTGTATGGGAATATCAATATACTGTACCGGCAAAGTGTTCCTAGTACGGATGCAGCAATACCAGCAGCTGCGCTTTGTACCAGTATAGTAAGGTACAGTTTTGCTGATATTACTGCATCTATACTATGGGCTTCTGCCAACACAGCTGTGTTCATTAGGGAACCACACCTCTTCACAGATATCGCTGTGCCAGCAGAAGTCTGTAGCATAGACCTGGCCTCAGCAGCACATTACCGTATTTGCCAACAAACGAGATCAGCCTTTAATCTTTTGGGGGATTAGACTATGCTGACCTCTAAAATGTAGAGATGGGAGAGTTTGTTCCAGTAAAGTTTGTCTGACTACCTTGAAGTTACCTGTTTTGATTGTCCCTAAGGCAAGCCCTGTCCCTGGAAGGAGGGTGCATTCACTGATTACATCTGCTACATACATCATTAGCAATCATAGTTTTGTGAAGCCTCTTCACCTGCCCAAAGATCAATCTGAAAACAACAAGCAAAGTTCAATCTTTTCCCACCCAATCATCTAATTAATTTCATTGTACAGTTACTGTCTGCTCCGGTTACTGTAAGGTAAATAGCCTTCCTTTATCCGTTCTGGTTCATGAAACATTGTCTCTGCTGATATCCTGGGACCAGTGGATAGTTTTTAACATAAAAATGACAACAGACCCACATGTGTGCTTGCCGACTGTGCTGTAGAAGACCAAAGCCATTTTTCTGTTCTGCTTAATATAAATGTCTGTGCCTTGCTATCCAGTAGCTTTGATTTTCTCTGTTTGATATTCCTGAACTCTAGATGAAGTAGCTTTTGCCAGAAAGGAGATTGTAGCGTGCATGTTCATGGCTCTACTGATAGCTTAATGTGGACAGACTCTGAAGTGACCATATTGTTCAAGTAAATTTCCAGTGATAATGCTGACCTCTTTCTGTAAAATATAACTCCTAACAGATTCCACAGTATTTATAGGCTCCCTGAAAAAAGCCCAAGCAAGGTTGCAGATCTTTGCATTTGTGTCCCTGGGTATGTTTTTAAACTGAGTTTAATTAATAAAAAACTTAGTGGTTTATCCATCCTGCTTAGAAAGTATTGTTATTTTTCCCTCTTTGCTTTATTTGGTCCCTTCTAACCTATGATTCTATGATGCATAGAAATAGTGATCCTGAGCTTGAAAGCAGGAAAACTGTAACAAGGATCTTCTCAAATTACAGCTGCGTGTTTAGAGTCTGTCAATCTAATAAGCAGCGTTCTGTTTTTCAAATAACCCATTTTCTTCTTTTGCATTATATTTGAGTCTCTATGAATTATTGTCGGTTATGATATTCAGCTACATTAATGGGAAAGAGTGAGAGTATTTCTCTGAGTAGGTAGGAGAAAGTTGCCTCTAGGGAGGTCAGAGCAAGTGCTTAAGACCCTTTTCTTGCCTTCAACTTGAGTATGTCAGGGACTGTGGCAGTGACCAAGGTGGAAACTCATTATTTGAGACCCAGCTCATTCAGTGGGTGTGATTGCAAAGCTTCAGATCCCTAAGGTCTTGAGATGGAAAGAAACATAATTGCAACGATAAGGGAAAAAAGGAAAATTAATTACATAAGGGTCTATTCTCCCATCAATATGTGAGTCGAACTCCTGTTAATGTGAGGAAGAGGAACCTTTATGCATAGATGGGACCATATAGACCTCCAGCTGCTGCAATTTAACTCTAAAAAATACAGAGCAGTAATTGTTTTCTGAAACAAATAAGAAATTATTAAGTAGCCAAATATTAATGTACTGATGAAAGCTTCTAGATTAGGTAGACATGATACAGTACAGCTTAAAGTAGCCAATAGCTTGCAATGGTTTATCAAGTTATCCCCAGCCTCCAGATGAAGTAGCTTTTGTGAGGAGGAAGACGATTGTAGTGTGCAAGTTAATGCATCAAAAGGCCCAGAGCAGAATAATTCACTTTCACCTTGTTATAGAGGACAAGTAGTAGTAAAAGTTACACATTATTGGTAAGTTTATGTGGTGTTGTTTTTTTTTAAACTCAACACACAGTTCAAACCTCCAGCCACCTAAGCAGCCTTCCAGCTGGACCTGCTGACTCTCCTACCTAATCAAGTGGTGGATTATTTTATCCTGATAAATTGGAGCCCATGTCTGGTAAAAAGTCTTTCCTGAAGTACTTCACTAGCCTATAGCTAATAGGGTGGTAGGTGTCTGGACCAAAACCCAGAGTGCACTGTGTTTCTAATGATTTGTAGTGAACAGTGTAAACATTTTAAGGGAAGACATTACTAAACAGGAACACAGTTAAGTATGACAAATTTGAGGCCAGGGGAAAAGGAAGCATGAAAGCTGTAGTGGGTATGGTTTCATATTGCACACATAGAGAACGTATTGCTGATTCTAAAGCACTTCTCCTAAAAGTGGCTTTTTTATGAACTGTGCCCTTGAGGAATGTACTTGTGTTAAAAAGAAATTCTCCTTGCTTCGCTGCTACATCTTTGAAGAATCAGAGTTATTGAGCCTTTAGACATTTGCTCATTGTTCTTGTGCTTTTGTGACTAGATTACTGGCCCAACACATGCGTAATTTAATAAATAAAGCAATGAGGAGAAATCTAGTTAAGATAAACAAAGATATTTTTACAAACATTTATTTTCTTTCTTAGACAATAGAAACAATAGAAAGGCAATTCTAATTTGTCAAGCAAAGAATGTCTTTATGTACTGTATGCATTCATATAATACTGCTTGTAAAACTGTTTTGTTCTTCTTTCATAGGGGAATCCCTACATGTGCAATAATGAATGTGATGCAAGTACCAATGAACTGGCACATCCACCTGAACTGATGTTTGATCTTGAAGGAAGACATCCCTCCACATTTTGGCAGTCTACAACGTGGAAAGATTATCCAAAACCTCTCCAGGTTAACATTACCCTCTCCTGGAACAAAACCATTGAACTAACAGATAACATAGTTATCACCTTTGAATCTGGCCGTCCAGACCAAATGATCCTGGAGAAATCACTTGACTATGGGCGAACATGGCAGCCATACCAGTATTATGCCACAGACTGCTTAGACGCTTTCCATATGGATCCAAAATCAGTGAAGGATTTATCACAGCACACAGTCCTAGAAATCATTTGCACAGAAGAATACTCCACTGGGTACATGACAAATAGTAAAATCATCCACTTCGAGATCAAAGATCGATTTGCATTTTTTGCTGGACCTCGGCTTCATAATATGGCTTCCCTGTATGGCCAGCTTGACACAACCAAGAAGCTGAGAGATTTCTTTACCATCACAGACCTGAGGATAAGATTGCTCAGACCAGCAACTGGGGAAATATATGTAGATGAGCAGCACTTGGCACGCTACTTTTATGCAATCTCAGACATAAGGGTATATGGAAGGTAAGAGAATATGAGTCTTTAAGAATGAGTAAATATGTCTGTCCTTAAAGGATGCCCACAAAATGTCCCCCCTCAAAATGTCAGCAATTTCTACTGAAATGTTTTCCCAGAAATGTAGCTCAATAAAAAAACAGTTTCTTAAAGTATTAGATGCTTTTTTGAGTCAGCAGTACTAAGTCATCAAAGTCCTACTGTCACTAAACTTGACAACTCTCTGTACATCTTAAGAGTGGAATACTTTTAACAGCTTCTTACACTAGGTCTGGGATGTCCAAGCTTTTATGTCTGAGGGTGAAATTCATCCCAGCTGAAGGGACACTCCACAGGGCTCTCCAGGCCAGGCTACCTTTACGCCTTTATGGCCTAAAGCCATTGAATTCACTGGGCTTTAATACAAGCCCTTACTGTAAGGTGTAATTGGTCTGAAGGGCCTTGGATGAGACCTCTGCAGTGGGGTGAATTTCACCCTTTCTGCAGGGTATAGTTCTGTTTAAGTGTAAAAAATAAACCAATGGTTTGAATAACACTAGGCTAATTTGGATAGGAACATAGACATTGCTTTAGACCAGGGGGTCATTTTAATGGAGTCGCCAAGGCTCGTGTTAGACTTGCTGGGGTCCAGGGCCCAAGCCCAAGCCCCACTGCCTGGGGCTGAAGCCAAAGCCTGAATCCCACAGCCCAGGGCTAAGGTTATATTCTCCCTGCCCAGGGCAGAAACTCTTGGGCTTCAGCTTTGGCTCCTCCCCAACCTACCTGGGGTAGCAGAGCTTGGGCTTTGGTCATCTTCTCCCCCCCTTCTCCATTCCCCCCCGGGGTCATATAGTAATTTTTGTTGTCAGAAGGGGGTCACGGTGCAATGAAGTTTGAGAACTGCTGCTTTAGACAGGTGGCCATCCTGTGTCTAGCAATGGCTAGTACCAGGTATAAATGTCTCATAATAGACATTTGTGCAAAACATGCCTACGCAGAAAGTGTCTTCCTAATACCAGGAAGCTAGTGATTAGTTTATTACCTGAAGCATGAGGACTGATATCCTCTGAAAACGTTAATCATTGCTACAGGACAGTAGTTGTTGGAGATACCTTTTTTCCCCCATGACTGTCTAAACTTTTTTCTGAATCCCACTAAGTTCTTGACCTTATTATATTTTGTGGTAGCGAGTTTCACAGATTTATTTCCCGTTGTGTAAAAAGAGTATTTCCTTTTAGCAATTTTGTGTGTGTTTAAATATGTTAAATATTTTAAATATGTTAAATATGTTTAAATATGTTAGCTGTCCCTTTGTACTTGTATTATCAGATGAGGTAAATGGGACCTCTTCCATATATTTTATTATTTTACTTACCTCTTTCATGCACCTTGTACCTCTTATCCATATCCTCTTTAAACTAAAGAGTCCCAAACATCTTTTTTAAACAACTTTATTTTCAAATTTTATTGAGGACTGATGCAATATCAATAATATTTGATTGCATACAAACAAAAATCCACTTAACTTACTGGAAGGATAAAGAATAGCATGTACATTCTGTAGTAAGCAAAAGATAATTGACATTAATGCAGTAGACAAGGAGATTATATAGCATGTTATTGATTGTGTGCTTGTTACTGCTGTTTAGTGGATTACTTAAGTGGGTATTTTTAGTCTCTTTTATATGGAAGACATTGCATGTCTCTAAGCATTTTCATACATGCAAGGAAATCAATGTTATATGTTGCAAAAAATTCCTGGCAGAATTAAATGAATACAAATTAGTATTAATTTTTGCTTATATTTTTAATAGTCAGTTAAATATATAAGGCAGAAAATCAGTGCTGTTTACATGGCTCTGGATTTATCAGTGCATTTTCTCAATGAAAATATATTTTTAATGAGCACGAACAATGCAAATCTAAATGAGTTTCATTGCACAGTTCATTTGCTACAGTTACAATTATTTGTGCCCCATGCAAAATACACATACAGGATGATTAATTAAAAATACAAAAACATTGGATCATTGCTTTTGCATTAAGAATTTTAATGTAATACATATATGTAATATTGCTTATAGACTAATATTGTTCATGTAATAAGCTTAGTGGAACATGGGAAGCTTATAATAGTGGTTTGGATAACCACTGTAGTAATCAATTTATCAGAATTACAGCATATAGTTCAGTTCTCCTGTATCCTTTCTTCTGTCATTTCCTCACGCTCAAGTAGACTAGATGTAGAGATGGACCAGAACAAAACCCAGGGTTCAAAAAACACCATACTTCGAGAAGGTGCAGGTCCACATTGGAAAACCCCTGAACTTTGGCAAGCAGTCTGTCTCTAATTAGACTATCAGTGTCACATCGCATAAACAATCTGAAGGAGAAAGAGAGTGTTTTAAGGGAATCACAGACACCTTCCAAAACTGAGCTAAAGGAAACAGTAATCCCATAGCAAATTGTCTATAAAAATTAAGTGTGACTGTACAGAGAACTTATCTGATGGTGATGCTTGTTGGCTAAACTACAATAATCAGACACAGGGGTTATCTGCTATGTAATCCTATCCTAGTAGATTAAATTCATTTGAGTGCCTTTATCATTCTGCTGATGATGAAAAAAACACCTCTTGCTGCGCTATTTTTTCCCCAAAGTATGTTCATAAATAAATTAATAAATAAAAAAATTAGGGCTTGATCCATCCCCATGCACATGTCAGGGTGCTCTCAGTACCCTGTGAACCTTTGGCCACTCCAAGGAAGAACAGACTGTAGTGTAGGGTTGCCAACTTTGCTTGGATGTATTCCTGGAGGTTTCATCATGACATAATCTTTAATTAAAGATTAATCTTTAATTCCTGGAGACTCCAGGACAGTGGTGGGCAACCTGCAGGCCTCATGCACCCCGCAAGACAGTTTGTTTACATTGACCATCCGCAGGCATGGCTGCCCGCAGCTCCCAGTGGCCATGGTTCGCTGTTCCCAGCCAATGGGAGCTGCGGGAAGCAGCGCAGGCTGCAGAGACGTACTGGCTGCTGTTCCCACAGCTCCCATTGGCCGAGAACAGCGAACCACAGCCACAGGAAGCTGCAGTCAGGTGGCCGTGCCTGCAGATGGTCAATGTAAACAAACGGTCTAATGGCCCACCAGCAGATTACCCTGACAGGCCCCAGGTTGCCCACGACTGCTCTAGAAGTATTTTGGAGGGTTGGCAACCCTACTGTAGTATCACTGCCATCCTCCATCAGGGAAAGACAGCTTTAAACATCACCGGTGCTCTGCAGGAGACCACTGACAGAGGCTGCCCTGAAGATTCTGTGACTCAGCAGTACTCCCAGTTGCCTTGTCTCTTACCTGACCACTGGCCTTACTGGGCAACTCGGGACCCCAAGCGTTACTCCACTATGTATCCAATCCAGGTGGATTGTCCACCAATAGTAGCTGAACCCAAGAAGTCAATTGACCTTAAAGTTTAGCCATGATGTTTGATATTCTGGGCTTAGAATTTTTTCTGGATATTGAAGAGCTCGTCTGGACTATTCCATGAAGATAACATGCAAAGAGAGGTTACTGAGTAACTTGACATGCTGTGGATGAGTGATGCTAATAGACTCTTTTTAATGCTGTAGCTTATGCTGTAACATTCATCTCTAGGTTGAGGATGGTTAAAATAACCAGTCATCTTAACAGCATATTTTTAAAGGAAGCTGATTTTCTATGTAAGTTGTTTCCTGTTGAATTTTACGGATCAATGTCTGTGAAAAGTATTTGTCTGAAAGCTGCTGTATTAAATATGCAGCTTTTTAATACCTCACAATATATTCAAGCTAGGAAATGTGCCCATTTAATATATAATTTGTTTTCTCATTCCGTTGCATTTTGTTGTGAAATGAGCTTGATGTTTATTGTATTAGAGATGATAAACCCTTTAGTTTTTCTATTACCACTTGTTTATTCAGCTTTCATTGTGTGTTTGTTAAGATAATGAAAAAAGAGGAAACATGGCTGTTAGCAATTTCAGCAACCCCATTGCATGCACATTATTCAAGAAACCTAATAATCCTCATGAACTAATTCTGACTTATGGATGGTCTGCTTCACTAAATCAGGGTGATTTTCTCTGGTGAATAATGGACGAGTGTAGTGTGCCAGTACCTTAATTAAAGAAAGCCTCTCATAGTCTTGATCTCATTTTAATTTACAGGGTAATACTACAATAATATCACTAATGGAAGGTACATTAAAGGGCATCAAGTAGCATTAACTGTATTAAATTATGGCACTTGTGTTAATTAACTGCTGAAGCAGGATGGTCCTAATGGCTAGAAAGGTCGACTAATGAATAAATAAAGCCTGTCAGGATGGGAAAGTAAGTGATGGTAGACATTTGCTCTGTTCATCTCTTTTTGAGCAGAAAGAATCAAAGGCTGGTCCATGAGACTAAACTCTAATTTTTTTCTTATTACGCTGCTTGAAGAGGAGGATTTTATAGCTCTGAATATCTTTGATTAATTGAAAAGTTATGTCCTGGCTGTCACTTGTGAGTAACAGTAACTTGTGCTTTCTGTAGGAAATGTTCATTAAGAGTCTAATACAAAGTCTTTGAAGCCCAGGGAAAGGCTCCTATTGACTGAAAGGGGCTTTGGATCAGGATCCAGAAGGTTAACCATGTTAATTCTTAAATAGGGTAAAAATAAATAACTGTTCAGTTTTACCGTTATACTCTCAATGGTTTGTATGTTATATGCTGTATGTTGACTGTAGTTCAGGTTAATAATAGTGGAAAATTATTGACCCCATGGTTTGAAAAATGATTGGCAGGTTAAGGTGAAGGACACTGTTGCTCATTGGTGGTTAGTTTTTCAATCTAAGAGCCAATACTTTCCTCTAAAAGCTAAAATATCCAGACTCTATACAATATGTATTTTGCCCTTTGGAATCTATTTTTAAATTCTTCCTCTGCTTGAGGCTTCTGTATTTGAAGCTTGAGGTTATCTGACCCTGTCTCAGCTCCAGTTTCAGCAGTAATAGCAACCTCTACCTTACATGACATAAGTGAAAATTTTCCTCAGTTTTAACAATTTCTCTCCCCTACATTGTCTGTGCTAAATGTAATCCACACAAGATTCTGAATAAATTACACTTGGGGAAAGCATAGTTCATGTTCTATATCGTTTCTTCAGTCAGTATGCCCCAAAATCTGCTATGGTTCTAAAGTGTCCATTTTTTATAAGACCTCATTTTGGAAGTGGATGACAGGGCCTAAACAGCCACTTGAAAAGAGCAGAATCTACTATCCATGGTCTGGGACCTGATGTACAATTTGCAGTGGATGTTCACAAAGAAATGGCTGAGGTTATAATGCTTGTATTTTCTGGTTTATGCATATGTGCCCTATGCTTCAGAATTTGTCCCCAAGTGGATTAAATCCTGCTCTCAGTTAGGTTATTGTAAATCTGGATAACACTGTTTACTTTAATGGCATTACTCTGTATTTTACCCAAAAGCAGACTTTGGGCCCCACAGAACTTTTAAATTTTAGATGTGCTTTAATTAACAGGAAATTTTCTCATTAAGCTTCAATTCAAGCCTCAAACCCTCAAAATAAAGATATGCTAACAACAAGCTTTTAAGTGGACAATTGAATGCCATTCTTTTTTGGAGTACTGTATATATTTACTGTACTTGAGGATTTCTTGATTTACAAAGAGAATACTTGTATGGGCAACTTGTTTTCCTTTGAGGTTTTCACCAGTGATTGGAGTGCATATATCAAATAATTCCTGCAATTAAATTATGAACTTCATTAGAGGACAGGAAAAAACAGCTTATATACTTATGTACTTGTCGGTTTATCCTTAACTCCCAAGTGCCAATAGACAATGATTTTTGTATATCTACTGTAAAATGTATTAGAGAAAAGTAACCTTCCTTTTCTGTAAACACTTAGAGGTTTTTTAAGCAAAACATCATGAATTGAAGTAATGAAATGATTTCAATATTTATTCACCCAGATAAACAATCTTTCCAAAGGTACATCAATATATTGTGTACTACCCTCATGTTCTCAAATAGTTTTTGTTCTCAACTTCCATGCTGGTATTTAAGTACTATTAATCAGACAGGACCCAATGTTCCAATGACTACAAAGGGAATCTATGAAACGGAGGGTACAATTGGGACCTTAACTCCTAGTGCATGATTTAAGTGCAGGTGTATTTAAAACTTCAATCTCCATTAACCACCTTTGATCATCTTCTTTGGCCCGATTTGTGAGAAGTCAAGAGTTTCCATAAAAACTACTGACCTCCCTCAGCTCCCTCTTGAGGGCTCTCAGTGTCCTATAAGATCGATGTTTTTGTGAGGAGTGGAACCAGTCACTTTTGTCGTATAATTCATTTTGTCATTCAACATTAAAGAGACATAGGGGAAAATCCTAATTAAATGAAATAGAAGTATCCCTACTGTGTTACTTTGGAGTCGAATTCATGGTCCAAAACATTCAAAGAGCCTTTGTGAATAACTTCAGGGATTCCAACACAAATCATTTCAGGCAGGAACTTTCTTTTCTTCAAGCTTTTTATTTCAAAGACTTTAGGCAAACATAAACACTTAAATAACCTTACAAATCTATTCGCCCATGTATCTGAAAGGTTCAAGGCACTTAAGTGTTCTTCAAAGTTGAGGTTATAGCTACAGCAGAATAGTTCATTCCTGTGTTAAAAGTTTAAAATCTCTGAACTATTTTACAGGTAGCAACAGCAATGATACCTTCTGTGCTGAAGCAAAGCTTAGTGTTTTTCATACTCAAACTACTGTCTTTTTTCAGCACTTTAAATGTCATGGTAACCAATTCTAAACTTAACACACTGATCCAGAAATAAAGAGACTGATTCTCTGTTCCACTAAGACTCCTTTAGACCATGCTAGTGGCACAGCAGGATCTTAAATGAGACAGGAATGGTCCCTGGAAACACGCCCTGCACTGGTGTAAAGCTGCCAGAACAGCCCTATAACTGCTCTGAGTATGTGTGTTGTCATTATACCATCACCCCTGGAGGGAGGGGCTGTCTGATAATTAGCACTCTAGTTCTCTTCCCAGCTGCTAATCTGTGATCCCAGTCACCACTGATAGTGTACATGCAGTTATTTTTGTGTACTTCATTAGGGAAAGAATTACACATGTGCAGGGGTCGATTTTTCCTGATACTGATCAGTGCAAGAAGTGCATCAGTGGTTGAGCCCAGAATGTTCACTTGTTTTTCATGACACAGATGATTATTATCTCTCTTTGTTTGTTAGTTGTAACAAATGAGGTATCATTCTGCCACTGTGATTCGTGGAAATATTGAAGGGACTTTAAAAAAATCAATCTAATGAAAAAAGTCTAATTTATCTGAGTTCATCTTTAAGTGTACCTACATTATTCAAATAGTTAAAAGAAAAAGTTACTCCAGTTGTTAATATTCTGGAAAAATTAACTTTTCTTCATTTCCTGATGCCACTTTTGTACATCTGTTACTGTGCTGTGGTAAAAGTTGTGCATCATTTCCTACAAATTATATGAAATTAAGGATTGAAATAAGAGAGAATGATCTCAGTTAATCTCCATGTAAATCAGAGTTACTGACTGAAGTTGATGCACTGCCACAAAACGGATCAGAATTACGCAGGAATATTTTTAGTCAAAATGTTATAAATAAATCCAGATGGAACAATCTAATGCTGTTTCTATTTCAAATAAACAAAAACAAAGCTTCTAACCTTCCTATACTTTATGATCCCCAGATAATAGCCCAGATCCTAAGATACTGTAAATTGGCAAGGAGTCCGGTGGCACCTTAAAGACTAACAGATTTATTTGAGCATAAGCTTTCGTGGTAAAAACCTCACTTCTTCATATGCATGGAGTGAAAGTTACAGATGCAGACATAAATATACTGACACATGAAGAGAAGGGAGTTACCTCACAAGTGGAGAACCAGTGTTGACAGGGCCAGTTTGATCAGGGTGGATGTAGTCCACTCCCAACAATAGATGAGGAGGTGTCAATTCCAGGAGAGGCAAAGCTGCTTCTGTAATGAGTGAGGTTTTTACCCACGAAAGCTTATGCTCAAATAAATCTGTTAGTCTTTAAGGTGCTTCCGGACTCCTTGTTGTTTTTGTGGATACAGACTAACATGGCTACCCCCTGATACTTGTAAATTGGCTTCATTCCATTGACTTAAGTGGAGCTGTGCTGACTTACACTAGCTGAGGGTATAATCATATAGGAGCAAATTAGAGTCATGCACTTCAGAAGGCAGTAAAGTTAATCAAAAATGGCCAAATTCTATTTGCCTCACTCACCAAAGTCATCACATCTGTGGCCCATGGTAGCTCTTCCTAGCCTTCACTCCTTCTGACTGCAATCCAGGGATTTATGAGCCCTCTGTTGGACATCTCTCAGTGCTATGAATTTGGGTTAGAGTCTGTTTTTTGCAAGTAGAGACATGCTAGGAGAAAGGGAGAAGAGGGGCTACCCTTCAGCCAGATTTCTTCCCCTGGTATTTTAGCAAGCAAGATTGGTATATTGTAGAAAAATAAAACTCCCAGTGGCATTATTTGGATCTAAAAATATTGGCACACAGAAAATCACATAGGAATTGCATTACAGATGTATTTCATTGACTTATTGCAGACATTTTTGTGACAGTCCTTACCATTGCAACATAAACCTAAAACCAAGAACATTCAAACATGAGGCTGATAATCAAGAGTAGCTGTAGTGGGGCCTACTGTAGATAATGCAACACATATGGTATATAGTTACGATATGTTTGAAATAATAATGGGCAATCTTACAAAGTTTGCTTCTGTATATGACTCTATCCTGACTGATGCTGATTCAGTTGCCCACAGCTGACTGTTCCTTCCCTGCAAACTTCTAGTAAGACCTTGGTTCCCCTCTCAAAGTGTCCACCTCCTCCCGTCCACATCCCTAGACTCATTTCAAACTTCCAAGAGGTATCCTGGGCCATAGTCCCTCTCTGCTACCAAGTAATATTCCCAGCCCCACTCTACTCTCAAGCAGCCTCCCAGCTCATAAACTTGAGCTAGGCTCTGAGATATCAGAGTACTTACAAAGTACAAAGTACTTTGAGATCCTCTGAAGAAAGGTCCTATATAAAAGTGCAAAGAATTGTTATAACCTTCTCTCCCCACCCATCCCCCAAAATACAGGCTTTTAATGGGAACGCTGGTGCAGATGTAATTATAGTAGCACTATCATAGTGACAGAGGGATGTCATGGTTCAGGTTTAATTGCTGTCAGTATTTCTGTTACACTGCACATTAAACCTGTAAACTATCAAAAAATTAAAATTTGGTTACAACAAGGATATGTACATTGAGATATGTGTCTTCACACTCAACTAATTAGTTGCCACTGACTGTTTTTTCTTTGCTCAGTGACATGTGGTACATAAATCATTACAATATGTTAAATGCAAATGGTTGGTAATAGGGTAACCATCTGCTCACTGCTGGAAAGTTTGCAGAATAATATAGTAAGCCTTAATTCTAATAATGATGCAAAACTCATGTCCCCAAAATATCAAATATCTAAAAGCGGTTGCCTGTAGTAATGCCAACATTACTAATACATCTCTAACCCTTTTCATTTTCACAAGCAAACTATGTATTGTAAAAGATAATTTTGTACTTCAGCTTGAACTTGACTTCAAGGCCAGATCCTTTGTTACAGCCATCTGAGCCACCATCTCTCAGAGCCTAATTTTTCCCTCAAGTTGCACTGAGCGCTTCTGAACAGCCACTACATAATACACTCTCCTCAGGACATTGTTTCTTCCACAAATATAATTGAACCCCCTTGCTCCCCTACACCTTCTGCTTGGCCCTTTTCCATGGATTACATTATTTTGTAAGTGACAGATCATCAGTATATTGCTGACTGATAATGTATTGCACTAGACACCATCTAAGTGCACCTTCCATCTAATAATCTACCATACAGTATTAGTATTAAACAGCACCACTGCAAGAGGGGCTTGATTATTTTAAGATAGACATATATTATTGGAGGCTGTCACTTGCCTTCCTAATGAACACCTCTGGGGATACAAGTGACAAAGTAATGCATGGGGAAATTAGTAGTGGGACAAAAGTGAGGGACTCTACCTGCCTAGGCTAATGTTGCACCTTCAAGCTAAAGGAACAGCTCCTTTATTCTTGCCTTTCCAATCATTTCCTGGTCAGGGTCACTATCATGATGCTTAAGTGCATGCTGCCACATTAGTGATCCATTGCATTAATACCTTATCGGAGGAATGGGTCTGTTCAAATGATTAATACTGAACTCAAAATGTGGCCTTGACCATAAAAGAAGCTCAGAAATTAATTCAATTCACATTGACAGAATAAAATCAGAAGGCACATGATTTCACTGAACTCAGATACTAGCGCGACTGTGCCTTTCTTGATCCTGGTTGTTGTTGGTTTCTGTTTGGAAGGCTGTGTGTGTGTTACAGTATTTGAGTTAAGACTGTGCTTCTAGGGAATCACCTGCAGAAGAAGAGGCTGCAGGAGAGCTCATTAGCCCAGCAGATTCTCTGTCCCTGGATGAATTACACAATACAAAGCTTGCTCCTCAGGATCCCTGGGAACCTGGAGCTTTGTGTAGGTGTGAAGTCCTGCAAAGCAATACAAGCTTTTTTAAAATAACTATATTTGTTAATAGGAGAGATTTTTGTACTAAACACATTTTCCTTTGTTGGCTCACGTGAAAAGAAAAGCTGTCTGAAGGCTGCTCACATCTAGCAACTCCATTTTGACTCAAAATGAACACTTGTCGGTTTCAAAATGGGGTGGCTGCACTTTAAAGTTACACAGAAACATTCAGAGACAGAGTTCCTGCAATAAGTAGCACTTCAATACCTTAAAGGCATAATGCCACAGTCAGGAATTTGATAAGCTGGGGTATTGAATTGGATTCCAACAATGGTCATGAGTCTTAGGAAGTTCTCATTTTAAACTGCAAGCAAGGGAAAAAACAGGCTTTCTACCCTTTTAATTGCATTAGTTTTACTGAACTGTGGCACTGCTTCAGTTTCCAGAACACTGTATATATATTTTAATGCAAGTTACCAGGGATAGATCAGCAACAGGAATATTTATTATTTCTGACTCATTTTTGATAATGCTGATTTTATTTATTTCCCCTTCTAACTATCTTGTGCATTAGGAATCTGTGGGCTTTCAGGAGCGTGTTTACTGAAGTTAATACAGGCATATTAATTTGAACCTCCTTGATCTGGTGTGACTGCGTTAGTGCTTTTGCTTAGGCCAATCCAGAGAAGGCAGAGAGAACTGGAAACCAAACAAACAGGAATTGCAGAGAGTTGCAATCCATCAACATGTGTTGAGTCTTTTGTACAGCAGAGTACATTAAAGTCCTTGCCTCTGAAAAGGATTCTTTAGGGAGTCTGCTGGTGCTCACTGTGGTACATGCACCCTGGTAGTGTGGGCAACCAGATGCTTTCCAACTGTTGTTTTTGGGGGTTACGTTTTTAACTTCTATCTGCCGTGGCTTTGTTTCTATAGCGTTGTCGTGCTGTTATGAGCTCTAGATTCTCTCACTGTGTTTATGAAACTGTGGGCCAGTCCATCTCTCTAACTTAGCATCTGTGATGCCTAAACGCCCCCTCCAGACCGTAGCATGACCCAGAAACACCCCTTCTAATTGGAGGAGACTGGAGCTAGACAGCATAAAGCTGGCTATGAGAACTTTAAAACGTCTTGGGATGCCCCTATGCAACTGGAATGGCCAGTTTCCCTGTGAGGACAACTCTTTCCCCTTTGTATCACAGGAAGAGAGCTGCTGGTCTGAGCTGGGACCAGGGCTCTCTTCCTGGAACTATTTGTTAAAATGAATAGGTAGACACGGGACAGTATAAGAAAGTCACTTCCAACATTCTACGAGTGAAAAGTCTTGTCCTGCATATGAACCCACCCCACACTGTGATTGTCAAAGCTGTGTTATTTTTCTCCCCTGTTTTGTATTTGCCTGTTTGCTGTAGTGGTGAATGGTGACTAGAGCAGGGGTTCTCAAACTGGGGGGCGGGATCCCTCAGGGGGTTGCAAGGTTATTATATGGGAGGTCACGAGCTGTCAGTCTCCACCCCAAACCCTGTTTTGCCTCCAGCATTTATAATGGTGTTAAATATATTTAAAAGTGTTTTTAATTTTAAGGGGGGTCACACTCAGAGTCTTGCTATGTGAAAGGGGTCACCAGTAAAAAAGTTTGAGAACCGCTGGACTAGAGGACTATAGTAAAAGAGAAACAGCTGCATGGGATGGAGAAAGGCAAAAAAAAATTACTTTCTATTCTAAAAGTGTTTTGTCTGCATGGAGGCACCTAAGGCTATTTAATAACCCTGTGAGGGGACATGGAGCCATAAAGTGAAAAAATCCTCATCTAACCAATTGGAAGATGTTTGTTATGGCAGTGTACTCCCCTTCCCTGAAAGAGAACACTGCAGATTTTGAAGGTTTGTTTGCACAGGGTTAACTTCACCTCAGTTAGTAAATGAACTGCCTACAGCATTTATACTCAAGTAGGAAAGTCTTTCTCAGAGATTCGTTTTTCAATTAATCCCCCTATGTAAACCACATTGGATGTCCTAGTTCTCTAAATTTATAAACATTTCACGCTCCAGATTTGGTCTCCTAAAACATTTGCCTGGGTGTTTCAGTTCTCCTGCTGTTCTTTCAATTTTTACAGACCTGGGATCCAGTAGTTTTGGAGATGGAATGGGTATTATCCATTGACTTCAGCGGTTACTATTAGAGAATACCTTATACTTAAGCCGCTGTGGACTACATTGTTGTTTTGCTTTATTTTTTGTTTTGTTTTGTTGTTTTTTTGTTGTTGTTATTGCTGCATAAAAATCTCTAGGATTTGTATAGTAGAGATGGTTTTTCTAACTACCCTGAATTACCACTAAAGTGTCCATAGGTTTTCCATTAACTTCTTGACCCCAAAAAGTAGATCAGGTGTTCCAGGCCCTAAACCTAGTTTGGTACCTGGTGCAGTGTGTTTGCTTTCCCCATGTTTGGACTTGGCTGGGAGCTGGCTGAAGCATAATCTGGGTAAAACTGAGGTGCTGCTAGGGGGCTGGGAGAAGATCTGGAACAGCATCTGGAGCCTTGCTGTGGTTACAGATTGTATATTGGTCATGAAGTACTTAGAGATGTTTTTGTTTGTTGTATGCTTGTCTATGCTTGTGCTTTGTTATGGCAATGTTTTGGGGACATCCCTTCCAGATTCCTGACTAGGTCCTTAGAACATCCAAAGAAGAGACTGTTCCCCATCAGTCCATTCCAGGGTGTACACTGACACCAATTCATTATTTTTTCAGTGCTGTGTGAATGAATATGCATGTAGTGTAAACATGATCGCTAGTTAAATCCCAGTGCTTTGCATTAAGGAGCTTTCCAGTAGCCTGGGGCATAACACGTAAAAATATGTATTTTCTTTATATATTTAAAAGAAAATGGATTTCAGAGATACAACAGATATACTTCTAACACATCAAGAGGCCCTAAGAGAAATAGGTGAGGCTTGAAGCTCAGAGACTTGGAGACAGCAGCCAAGGGCACTTGTCGGCCCAAGAAGCCACTTGAGCAGGTGACAGTGTGAAAGTGAGAGGCATGATGACTGTTTTGTCAAGAGTGTTATCACAGTTCTCTACCCAGAGTACATTTGTTTCCACGGGAATCTGTGCATCTGCTTCTTTAAAAGAATACTTCTTTTAAAGCAAACTCTTTATCTTTAGAGACACAGTAGAACCTCAGAGTTACAAACACCAGAATTATGAACTGACCAGTCAACCCCACACCTCATTTGGAACCAGAAGTATGCAATAAGACAGCAGCAGAGACCAAAAAAAAAAAAAAAAGCAAATAGAGTACAGTGTTAAATGTAAACTACTAAAAAACCAAGGGGAAAGCAGCATTTTTCTTCTCCATAGTAAAGTTTCAATTTTTGTAATGTATTAAATCAATTTTCAGTTGCAGACTTTTGAAAGAACAACCATAATGTTTTGTTCAGAGTTACGAACATTTCAGAGTTACAGACAACCTCCATTCCCGAGGTATTCGTAACTCTGAGGTTCTACTGTAGTTGGGCAGGTGAAGACACAGAGACAACCATGTAATAAGGGGTAAAATTGACCTGAGGCTTTGAGGTTATATGGCAAAGATAGAATAAAAGCCATGAGTATGCAGAGAAAGATGAAGAGACACAGTAAGAGTCTTCTGCTAACTGGTTGGCCAAACCATAGCAGCTTGTTCCCCATGTGTGAAGTGATTATGTGGCCACACAAATCATCCCAAACTTTCTTTTGGTCAATTTGCTTCATATAATGATAAATCTTCGTAATCATGAAATCCACTAAAAGCTGTCATTTTCTGCTCTTGAGGTGCTCTACCCCCTTAAGAGGTGTAGAAAGAGCCTTGGGGTTGGGGTTTAGGAAGTCCAGAAAGCATATACCTCACCTATGGAGCTTTCCAGTAGGGAACACTCTGGCTTGCTATAGGTGTGGGTAAATCGGGCCAGTCTGCTATAGATGAAGTCTGTAGTCCTTGGAGAACATGGCTGCCACATGGAGCTCGTAAATCCTGTCAGAGATGCTTGCCTGCTGACTATGGAAAATTTGCTGGAGGCCTCCCCAATCACCCCCCATTTGCTCTCCATTATGAGGCAGATCTGTGACAGTCTTCAGGTCAACACATCCTCTTTTCTTTTCTCTGGCTGCAAAGCTCAGCCAGAGAGTGCCTGCTTTGGGCTGCAGTCTCCTTAAATTTCATCCCTGGCTGAAAGAATTCCATGACATAGGGACACAAGGTGGGTGAGGTAATATCTTTTATTGGACTAACTTCTGTGGGTGAGAGAGACAAGCTTTTGAGCCACACAGAGCTCTTCTTCTTGTCTCTGTGACCAAAAAAACTTGGTCTAATAGAAGTGATTACCGCGCCCACTTTGTCCTTCTAATATCCTCGAACCGACAACTACAACTATGCTACATATGGCATAGGGAAGCATGTATTTCCTCTCTAAATGTGCATGGCCTCAGGGCAGTGAGTTCAGTAACAGTGGGGGTAAAACAGTTACAGGGTTCATTTTACGTTTATACTATGTATAATATTTTGAATGGTTGGAGTTTTCAGCTTTTTTCCCCTTCAGGTTACCTCAAATGTTCTTTGAGAACAGACACGGCCTTTACATTTTTTATTGGAGAGTATGATTGAGGGAAGCCTGAATGACATTTAAAAAGGGAGAAGAGGCTAAAGGATTTTAAAAGCTAAGTTAGACAAGATGGAGATAGAAAGGTTTATTCCTTAAAATAAACATACATACATTGTTTTGTCAGCAGTATTTTACAATTTGTTTTCCCCTATGACTGGAATAAATTATTCATAACAGGCAATCTATTCCTAAAATTTTCAGTTAGCCATAGTTATGCTGCTAGGGCAACATAAAATGAAGGGAGATATTGATTTGAAACTTTTTAAATATAAATGAAGTTGTTTGATTCTTCTAGTAGTGGAATATTAAAGCAACTGGATCAGATTCAACCTCCCAGCATGTCTGTTTTCAGAGACAAGAACATGCTTATAACACCTTAGTGGGCAGTGCAGTTCAGCTCTAGTTGTGACTGCTTCAAAACATTCTTTGATTTTCTCATGACTTATTAAAAATGAAACATGAACATCACTGTAACGAAATAATAAATACCAAATCTGTTTCTGGATATTAAGACCAAAAGGGATCATTATGATCCTCCTGTCTCCCATCAGAACAGAACCCTGAACCTTCAGCTCCAAATTATAGGCCTCTATCACTTGAGCTAAAGGAGTAATAGCAAGAGAATATTATCATCCCCATTTTGCAGAGAGGGCGCTGAGGCACAGAGATACTCGTATGATATTGCACAGGAAGTCTGTGGCAGAAGCAGGAATTCTGTAGCCACAAGACCATCCTTCCTCAAATACAAAGACTACAGACCATCTCTTAGCTATCATGTACAAAGCCAGATTTATCCATAGAGTAATGCCATTAAATTTGATCCATAATAATTTAGGCACCAATCCTGCTAACACTCAATATTTGTAACTTTACTCCACTGACTTCAACAGGATTACTCTGATGAGAAAGATTGCATTTGGGCTTAAGTGTTTGTAGGTTCAAGGCTTCCATACCTTACTGTAGGGAGCAATAAATTATGTCTAAAATTAAGCAATAATACATGTATTTTTGGAAAAAGAAACAAAATGGGCTTTCAGCTATGGGGACAAAACTGGTCATGGAAAAAGAGTGAATGAAAGAAGGATTGGTTCCCCAAATTACAAAAAAGACATAGTGGAACCCTCCCTTCCTATATGCTTTAAAAGTAGACCAAACAAATTACTTGAATGTGCTGTATTTCTGCAGTAGCGGGGCTAGGAAACAAAACAACCTGATAAGTCTTTTCTGTATCTAACGTCTATGATTCTATGATGCTAGGTTTATTTTACTGTACTGTGCATAGTAAAGCCATTTTGGTTTTGTCTAATTCTTAATTTTTCAGTAGCAAATAATTCTTATCACAGTTATTTCAGAAGGAATTATACTGTAAAAAGAAGCTTAAGCGCTTTGGAGTTTACAAATTAAAAACTGAAGGTGGCTAGTTTAGCAGGATAGGCAGTCAGAAATGTTATTTAAATTTCTTTTTATGTTTTTGTTTGTTTATTTGTATATTTGTTTTGATTTAAAAATAAAGAAGGTAAGGCTCAAATATTCAAAAGTGCCTGGATTATCAGAGGAAAGAGCACCGAGAGCTCCCATTAATTTTAAATAGAGTTAAAGGTTCTCAGCATTTCTGAAACCAGGCCCAAGGTAACTCAAGATAGGCACTACAAATGAGAACCCACTTTTGAAATTTATCTAAGTTCTCATGCTGGCAACACCTATATAGGGCTCTGTTGTGCCCTTTTGTTCTTGAGCATCTTCCCATTGACTATTTGAATTGATGCTAATTTGAAGGGTATTTCATCAGTCATCTAAATTGTGTAACATTGATGAGAGGACTGTCCCTTACTGTGTATGTGTACCATGTTTAGCAGAATTTTTATTTATGTATTTACCGTATTTATTTTAAGATTAAAAATGATATCAAGGATGCCAGTCCAAGACTGTGGGCACCTTTTGACACCATTAATAGTAAAATCCCAGCAGCACTAAAGTAATAATTTCAACAGGAACTCAGGTGCCTACAATGACACTCTTCCATCCTTGCAGTATTATGGGAAGCAAATCCTCAGCCCTGTCTGACAACCTAGTCAAACAGGTGTATTTTGTAACTTGCCCAGAAAGTCACCAAATTTGGGCTATTTCAGACTGGGGCCCAGGAGGTGGAGCAAGTCTTGGAGCCCTCAGAGAATGCCCTGTCAGCCACCCCCTCATTTTTGTAATGAGGGGGATCCAGCTCGGATGCCCGTGCTAACTGCAACTGTGGCATTATGGCATGGGGAGAGAAGCAAAGATGTCCCTGATCTCAGGGCCTTTTGGTGCTACTGTAATACAAATAGTGATTACTGGGATAGCAAAACATTGTGGGGAGCAGGAACAGGACATTTACTATTATTATTAATAATTATTACTTGTATTGCAGTAGCAAATGGGAACCCTAGTCATAAACCAGGACCGCATTATGATATGTGCTGTACAAACACAGATGAAACAAATGGTCTCTACCCAAAGAGGCTTACAGTCAAAATACCTTCAGCCTCTCCCTTCATTATGATTGTACCATCATTTCTTGCGTACTGATAGTAGTACAAACATATAACCAGCAGGACTGGAAGAGGGGACTGTGACATTATAAGATAGCTGTTACAGTTAGAACTAATAAGGAGATTATACATTTATTTGAGTACAATTCATATAAAACTAGTTAAATACACAAACGAAAAAAAATCAACAGTCCAAGTCACTTAGGAGGCACGCGTGTCATTAGCTGTCTTGTCTGAATTAAAACGCTCAAAGCCTCCACCACGCCACACTCTGCCCGAGTATTTTGTCAGCATCTAGACCTTTCACGCTGGTATTCATTGAAAATTAGACTGTGATTTTACCATTTGAATTTTCCCAAAAGAAATAAAAAAGTCCATTTTCTTTCTGGGAGAGTTCCAATCCTAGGCTTTTCAGGAACATTGCCTGGATACAGATCATATATGACTATATTTACTGCAGAGTATTAATTGGTGCCAGGACTCAGCCTTGGTACTTGAGTGGTATTTTGTTGCTGGCTGTGTGTATTGTTGGTACACCTGGAGAAGAAGCTGGAAAGCATATGTAGGATGAGGAGAAAAATCAGATATATTCCGTTTTTCTTTTCTCTTTTTTCTGGCTACCTTCCAGGAAAGGAAGGCAGGGACGTTTCTGACCAACTGCTTGCAGCTTTCGTGCTGTCCCCCAACACCAGCTCTGCCTGCATTTTCCTGGCATTTCCCATATTTTTATCCACCTGTTAAGATATGAGGCCTGCTCAGTTTGGCCTGCCAGATATTTTCCTAAGATCCACTGTGAATAAACTGCTCAGCATTTGAATTTTTCTTTCTCTGACAGGATTAGTCAACTTGAGTAAATAGTTCTGTTTTGCATTTTCTTTTCTCAGACCCATGACTCATTATCTCTTTAGAAACAAGTCACTTCCTAGCTGCTGTGTATTTGGTTAAATGGAAGGTAGAAGTCTCCTTGTTAGGGTATAAAGTAAAAATAAGGGTGAAAAGGGAAGAACACAAATGGTAGCATTAGTGCTAGACACCCCAGGGGGGCAGTGACGTGAAGGTGGGACATTCTGTGCCACTCCCGGAAGGGTTTCTTCAGAGCACCAAAGGTGTTGTTTCTCCTTTGGAGGCTGATCGTCAGTCATTGTAGCTAGCAAAGTGCCTCTCTACACACCCTTACTGCAGCAGTTGCTATTAAGGCGCAACCTAATCTTTAATATCAGTCCTTAGGGGGGCTCTTACACAGAAATGCTTTAAAATCTATTGAAAACAGCAACAGACGTACTGCTTCACTAAGCTAGTTTCCCTAGTGTGGGAACACACCACTGATATTCTCCAACACAGCTTTTTCCTTTTGTATCCTTCAGGAAATTATATAAACCAGTATGAAATTAACCTTGCTTGTTTCTGTGGTAGCAGGAATACAGTTCACATGACAATGATTTTCATTTCTGTTCACAAATGTACTGTATTCCCTATTGTGACACAGTAGTTGCTACTGCATGGCTCTTCTCTAAGCAGAAGACAGATAAAGCTATTGCCACTTCAGTCAGATCTGTCCAATAATTATGGTTGACACAGATATATAACAACTCACTTGGGTCTCTCTGCCAGAAAATTAAAATCTAATGTTCACTTTTGGTCCTTCCTTTCCAAAGCAAAAACAGTGACACTTAAGGATTTTATAAAGCTGTGATTTAAGGGTCACAGTTTAATAAATCTCTAATACAACTTAATACAACACCTTTCATAAGAGGATCTCAAGTCACATTTGCAAACAGTTTGGCCAGATTGCAATACATACTTCATTGGTACTGTAGTCCATAACCGTTAGAACACAATGGTATCTGAGATACTACAGTTATGCCTTATGCTTAAAATAGGACCTAAATACATGATAACTATTGGCAAACACTAACTTTTTAATGGTGACCTCCATATTATCCCTATTCTATACATGGGCAAACTGAGGCACAGACAGATTAGGCGATTTGCCTAGATTGCTTTAGTCAGCTATGACAATTGCCACCACCTTTTGCAATCAGAAGTTTCACTGGATTATGGCAAAACAACAACAAACAACCCTAGTATCACAAATGGAGAACCTCATGATAATGGATAGAGAGTAAATCTCAATTCCCATGCAACTTTGACCTTTCTGTAGCATCAAACAGTTGATTTCAGGCTTCTACCGACCTGTTTACATGATATAGCTGTGTAGACAGCACAACATTACGGTTCCAATAGTCATTCCTCTCAAACAGGACCCACAGAACGGTAATGGGTACTCTCCAAGAGTCCTTACTTGTAAAGTTTAACAAGGTTCTTTTCTGTCCCCTTCCTCTTTGATACCTATATGAAACCTCCGAGAACAGTTAGACACCAGAAGCTGTGCTGTTAGCAATATGTTGATGACATCAGCCTTTATATTTCCTTTGCAATAGATGCAGCCATTGCTGTGGATGAGGACCAGTAAATTATACTGAGTTGGATAGGATCAAAGTGGTTCTAGTGAGAAGGAGAAATGTTCTGAGGAACTACAGTAACTCCTCACTTAAAGTTGTCCCGTTAACGTTGTTTCATTGTTACATTGCTGATCAATTAGAGAACATGCTTGTTTAAAGTTGTGCAATGCTCCCCTATAATGTTGCTTGGCAGTTGTCTGCTTTGTCCACTGCTTGCAGAAAGAGCAGTCTGTTGGAGCTAGCTGGTGGGGGATTGGAACCAGGGTGGACCGGCAGCCTCCCCTCAGCTCCCCACTCCCCTAAGTTCCCTGTGCAGCAGCTGCCCAGCAGGCTATCAATTGCAGGGCAGTTCAGCGGTCCCTCCCCCGCACTGCTATGTGCTGCTCCTGCCCTCTGCCTTGGAGCTGCTCCCGGAAGCCTCCTGCTTGCTGTTCGGGCAGGAGCGGGGGAAGAGGGGTGCTAATGTCAGGGTGTAGGGTGTCCCCTCCCCCCGCTCCTGTACCTCATGTCCACAGAGCAGGTGGAGGACACCACAGGTCTCAGGACAGAGGGAGCTTGCCGGCAGCAGCTGCTGTCTCAACTTTCTGATCTACTTAAAAAGGCAGTGTACTTAGAGTGGTGTCAGCGTACTTAAAGGGGCAATGCACATCCCTCTTTCTCGCACAGGGTGTGTGTCTCTGTCCCTCTCTGCCATGCTGTCTCCCCTCCCTTCATTCCTGCTGCCTTGTAGAGTGTGAGGCTATATTAACAACAATGTGTTAACCCTTGAGGACTCAGCCCAGTGCTAGTTCATCATTTAGCAGTAAGGCATTAATGGGAAATATCCCACCCTCTTCCACCCTCTGACTTCACCACCTCAACCAAGCTTCACAATCGTCATTGTTGTGTACGGTATTAAACTGTCTCTTTAAAACTTATACTGTGTATATATATATATGATGTCTTTTGTCTGGCGAAAAAAATTTCCCTGGAATCTAAACCCCGCTATTTACATCAGTTCTTATTGGGAAATTGGATTCGTTTAACATCATTTCGCTTAAAGTAGCATTTTTCAGGACCATAACTACAACGTTAAGTGAGGAGTTACTGTAGCTGAGAAACTGACCTACTGAAGGCATATATATCTATCTACTGCCCTTATACTGAGGGCATATATCCTATGTTTGGTAAATGATATAAAGTCTGATTTGCCCAGTTGATCATTAACCTTGAATGACTAGTTAGCTACAGTGGCAAGAAATGTTTTTATCCATTCGCAGTTTATTAAGAGATTTGCCTCTTCTCAGAAGGAAATATGACCACACAGGTCCACAAATATGGCACCTCCAGACTAGGTTATTGTAATTCCCTGGGATTAAAGTTTGGAGCAACAAGGAGGCTCTAAATACTGCAGAACACAGTAGCCCACCTTCTCCCAGAAGCACATCACTCTTGGATTTCACACTCTTCACTGGCTCCCAGTTCACATCCGAGGTCAGTTCAAGATCTTGGTCCTGACCTTCAGAGCCATCAAAGAATAATCGGAGATCATCTTTCCGTCCATGGCCCACTAAGAAAAATGTTCTCCACTGGGACAATGCAACCACCAAAGCCCAGGATGAAAATGCATGGAGTCTGGAGATACATTCATTACACTCTCTCCTTTGAATTAATTCCATTGAGCCACACTGATTTAGACCAGCTGAGAATCTGGCCCAAAGTGTTCTCAGTTAGTTGTTTGTGGAAAAAGCTGCCAGCAAAGACAGACTGATTTTTAGAGTGTGCTGCTTTTCCATCAGAACTGAAATCTTTAAGGAAAAACAAAAAATAATACCCAGTAGAGCTTCGTAGATCCTTGGAAAGCCAAAGAGCAGAATTCTCTACAAGATCCACAATGGATACTTCCATGCTGATCTATTTTACCAGCTGAGCACTTAGATACTGTAATGCAGTGGTTTTCAAACTTTCTTTCTGGTGACCCAGTTGAAGAAAATTTTTGATGACCACGACCTAGTGGAGCTGGGGATGAGGGGTTTGGGGTATGGGGGGGCTCAGTGCTGGGGCAGAGGGCTGGGGTGAGGGCTGTGGGGTGGGGCAGGGAATGAGGGGTTCAGGGTGTGGGAGCGGGCTCCGGGGTGGGGCAGGGGGTTGGGGTGCAGGAGGGGGGAAGGGCTCTGGGCTGGGAGTGCAGGCTCTGGGATGGAGCCGGGGATGAGGGGTTTATGGTGCAGGAGGGGGCTCTGTGTTGGGGTGGGGCTCAGGGCTGGGGCAGGGGATTGGGGCATGGGGTTGGGGTGTGGGTTTACCTGGGGTGGCTCCTGATCAGTGGCGCAGCAGGGGTGCTAAGGCGGGCTTCCTGCCTGTCCTGGCACTGCGGAGTGCACTGGGCCCCAGAAGCAGCCAGCAGCAGGTCCGCACATAGGTGGGGGGACCACAGGACTCTGCGCACTTCCCCCACCCCGACCTGCTGGCCACTTCTGGGGGGCAGCGCGGTGTCAGAACAGGTAGACACTAGCCTGACTTAGCCGGGCAGCACTGCTGACAGGACTTTTAATGGCCCGGTCGATGGTGCTGACGAGAGACACCATGACCAAGTGCCTTCCATTCCGCGACCCAGCTCGAAAACCACTGCTGTGGTTTATAAAAAACCATTATAAAAAAACTGGCATTATAAAAAAACACAGAGAGGAGTCACTAACAGAAATTGGAATAGAACCCAGGAACCATGATTCCTGTCCATTAGAGACACTCCTTCGCTTGCCCAAATCAGGAAAGTACTTAAGCGCTGCAATGGGCCTACAGCAGCACTTTTTCAAACTGTGGATCACGACCCAGTCCTGGGTTGCGGAATGTAAGGCGCTGGGCCGCGGCGGCTCTGATCAGTACCACCAACCGGGCCGTTAAAAGTCCCATCAGCGGTGCTGCCCGGCTAAGGCAGGCTAGTGTCTACCTGTTCTGACACTGCGCTGCCCCCCAGAAGTGGCCAGCAGCAGGTCCGGCTCCTAGGCAGGGGGGCCACAGGGCTCTGCGTGCTGCCCCGCCCCAAGCACTAGCTCTTCACCAGAAGGCCTGCCTTAGCACCCCTGTTGCACCGCTGACCGGGAACTGCCCAAGGTAAGCCCGTGCCCCAACCCAGTGCCCCAACCCTGAGCCCCCCTAAACCTGGAGCCCCCTTCTGCACCCCAACCCCCTCATCCCCAGTCCAAAGCCCTGACCCCTGCTCCATCCCAACGCCCCCTCCCACACCCTGAACCCCTCATTCCTGGCCCCACCCCGCAGCCCTCACTCCCTCACCCCAACCCTCTGCCCCAGCCCTGAGCCTCTCCCACAGCCCAAACCCCTCATCCCCAGCTCCAGGCATCAACATTTTTCTTCAACTGAGTCACCAGAAAAAAAGTTTGAAAACCACTGGCCTACAGTCTAAATGGGAATTATGAATGTACTTAACTTAAGCACACATTTATGTTCTTTAATAAATAGGCTTGGGGAACTAATAGGAAAGAGAAACTAAAAGGAAAAGTTGAAAAGTCATTGGGTCCAATCCGCTCTGTTAAATAAGTCAGTATTTAATGTGAAAATACATATTTTCTACATAGTAGACCTGAAATGGCTCTGAACTAGCTTGTCTGGTCTAGTGCGTACATGGACAGGTTTTTTTTTTAAAATGCGCTTTACCTACCTAAGAGACTGGGTTTGCTCTGAAGCTGTTCTTTTTGATTGGTAAAATGCGTATTTCTAATTTTTTAAAATGCTTTTTATCTAGTCAATAAATCAGAGTACCTTCAAATGCTTAAGTATGTAGACACTTGGAAGATTACCTAACATGCTACTGTGACGTGCAGTAGTTCTACACATGCTGGCTCTAAACACTTCCACTATCAAACATTTTCAATTGTTCCTTTTAAAAAAAAAAGATGTCTCACTTGAATGTCACATTTTGAAACAGGAAAGCTAAAAATTCATATGAGGATTAGTAACTCTATATGTACTGTAGCATTCTTCTAAGTATGGGCCACATCATGTCACTCATATGTAAGTAGAAATCCCTATTGATCTCTGGGGAGGGGTCCTTAACAATTGATGGCACAATATGAAACAAAATGTGTGCCATTTATTTATTTATTTATTCATTCATTCATTCCTTTTGTTTCACTTCTGAATAGCATGAGCTAATGCTCTGCTGTTTTGTGCCTTGTGTAATCTTTTACGTCTGTGCACCGTGTACGTACAACGCTACTGCATTAGAATTCTCTGGTCCCTAATACCAGCAGGAGCTTTTTACATCCACTTTGCAGAAGTGTAAATGTCTATTCAAGGTGAAATGCAGGGGAGAATTAGGCCTGATGTCGCAGTCCTTATACAGCCAAATATGCCATTAATTTTAAAGGGAGTGTTACCTGCATAGAGACTAAGGAATTGGCTCCCCTAAGATCCTATTATGTATTGCTTACTTGCCAAATAGCTTTTTTGGAAGAAAGCTAACATTTGAGTTGTCCAAGTGCTGAAAATCATCTTAAACAGCAGATTTCATGGTTTTTTTACACTTGTGCATGGTAACTCAGATTCTTCCAAACTGAGTTCTCTTGAAATGTTATAAGAAAAAAAAATCTATTTCAGCCCAACACCATGTACACTGAATTTTATGCTAGGTATAAACCTGTAGAAGCAGGGAAATAAAAGGAAATGCTGGCGCTCAACCTATTTCTATAATGACAAAAACTTCCAGCAAATAAAACAGATTTCTTAGGCACCCTTTTCACTCAGATCCCTCTCTCTCTCACACACACTGCTATTTAAAATCAGTTAGTTTACCCATGTCTTAAGTATAACACTAATTGTATAGCGAACTGGGAAATCCTCATTTTCATTCCTGGTATATATTATTCAGTGACACATCAATTTGGCTTTTACTATATGTTCTTCAGTCCTATAAGTGAGCTAATAGACCTTTACTTTTGTAACTTGTGACTTAAAAGGTACCATTGTGCAACACATCTGCTATTTAAAGTACCATTGAAGTGGCAATTCTAATTTTGTGTTGTTCCAAGATCACTTTGGAGACTAAAAATCAATAGTAAGCTTCAAGGATTATAGCACAAGCATTTACACACATGGCTCTAATAAGAATACTTCGTTTTTTCATCCATAGACCTCAAAGCATTTTACAAACTAAGGTATGTATCTTTATCCCTATTTTACAGATGACGAAACTGAGGCTAGGAGAAGTGAAATGATTTGCCCAAGTCAATGGCATATAAAGAACAGAACCCTGGTCTCTTGGTGGCCTGTCCTGTGCTCTCTCCAAAGATTATGGCAGCATGAGGCAGAGCAACTCCGCTGTAGCTTGACTGCTGGGATGGAGAGAGGGATTGCACCACACCCAGTCACTTGGACTTGCGTGTGGGGAGGAGGTTAGAGGAGTTGGCCTTTCCTTCTAGAGGCTGAAGTTGTGGAGTTTCAGGACTTTGTGCTACAGCCTTAGCTGGAAAAGTCAATGGAACTATGCCAATTTACAGCACAGGATCTGGCTGATTTCAGGGTGACTACCAGATGTCATCATTTTGTTTAGTGAATTGTGTACTTCAAAGGCTGGACGTGTAAGTTCAGGATGCCTACTTAGCCAAAGCTTATCTGAACCTCTTGGGTCTGCTGTAACAAGTTTTCTTTCAAGTTCTAGGTAGTTCCCATTTTCAGTTGAGCCAGTAATATTATGAGAATGGCCTTTGGCATTTTGGCACTTTCAATTCTGGTCCTAGCTAAAACCCAAAAGTGCAAAAAAGTTCACAACAGGGGAGAATAATGGGCATAACATACATGGGTCTTTAAGGGGAATGAGCGGGCATCAGCTGATTCAGCTGGGAACTGTAGAAATGGATTGTGCTATTCCTTATGGTCCTTTTTGTCTGTTTGGTCAGGCCAGCTGCCATGCCCACAGAATTCTCGGTTGTATTAGGTGGAGTAGGATCTGTTCTGGCAGCCCCCTATAAAGAGACTATGAAAGGAAGCAGCCTGCAGAAGCTGAGGGAGGGTGGTTTGGAGACTGGTGGGCCCACATTCCAGAAACCACTGCCAGATGTAGTGAAGGGGTGAGGAGCAGCACCCTAACTTCTGCTTTTGAACCCCAAAAGCAGAGATTTCTTCTTTAAGGTTTTGCATCTGGTTGGATGATTCAGGGTTCTAGTGCTACCCATCTCTATAGTTACTTGAGGTGCAAACTAGAAATATCCTAGTTTGACTTTAAGTCAGACTCTAAGTTTACAGGGTTGGCTGATAGAAGAAGCTTTTATTTTACTTGTTCACTGAGCTAATTTGATTTGGGACCACTGAGAAAGAACAGTGGTGAACCCACCATGCCCTTTTTACAGAATAACTTTTCAGGGCAGAACAACAGTTCAGAATCTATTGGTTCTTTTTTCCCCTCTCTCTCTCTCTCTCTCCTGTATGTTCCAGTAAACACTTTTATTGCTTGATCTGAGATAAATTGACTCTCACTGTTACAGTATATAGAAGAGGAATCATTGGCTGGCATTTTAAAACAGAATATTATTTCTATCCACTTGAAGGAAGACAGGAAAGGAGGCACTCTCTCTACTAGTCAGTTGCATGAAGAATACTGCAATCTGTAATATGGAGCAGTGTCAAAGAAGGATTAGTAGGTATCATTTGATCTCAGAAGGGTAAAATAGCCTGCACACACCAGTCATCGCTATACACATGCAGATATAGGGGGCACAATTGTTCAGCCCGTGACAGATATGACACTATCCTGCAATATCCTGGGCAAACCTTATGGAATTAAATTAAACCTTATTGCATTACTTTTAATACCTTTTGGGTCCATTGTATTGAAAATGCAAGTGTTTGTGTACTGTTGTAGGATTGTATGGAACTTCTTTACTGGGGACAAGGATTAATACACTCTCTGGGAGACAATCTGAACTGCAAAAGACTAAGTTGAATAACACAGCAGATACGATTAATCTTTTGGGACAATATGTGTAAAGTGGAATTTGTAGGATGTTTAGGGGAGGAGGGAATGGCAAACCCCCACCTAGGAACTCAGCCTTGGAAGCTTTGCACTGACGGGGGACCTTTTATCTATTGAGCACCTGTTATATGAGAACAGTTTAAAGATCCAATCTGGATTCACCAGGGACCACAGACAAAGAAAGGACTTTTGAATAAATGGCCTGATCTTAAACTGACTCAGAACCTTCGTTCTAATCCCGCAAACAGACAAGACCTCCGGTCCTAAAGTGCTCCAGTCATTAGGGAAAGGTTGGGCGGACTGACACTCGCCAGAGATCATGTAGAATGGGTTGGGGGTGATCCTGAGAATGCATTTAGGTTCTTTTATTGTTTTTAATATGTTTTCTTTGTAGTGCTTTTATCATAGGGTTAAAATAGGCTTTCTTAAAAAGAACTGTGTGGTGACTTATAACTGTAGCAATTACACTGTGTACTGTCTCTGAGGAAAGAGGTGAAGCAGGTTTGCTTAGGCAGACTGTCTTGTGCTGGAAATAACACAGTGAAGGCAGGGAACTGTTCAGCCTGGAAATATCCCACTCAGGAGGGAGAGAGAGGCACAAGTCTCCATCAAAGAAAGGTGACAGCTAGAGAGCTGGAGGCCTGAGGGTGGATGCCTTTGCTGAACTGCAAAGGGGAAACAGGTGCAGTTGCCCTGAGCTGTGACTGAGCCCTTATTCACATTGGTAAGCACTGAACTCAGGAAAGTAACTCTGTTTCTATAAGCAGAACTCTTGTAAGTGTTCACAATGTGGCCAGCACCACAGAGAGATATTATTTGTATTTAAATTCAGCATTGTACAGCCATGTTATTGTGCTGGTTGGATCTGAATCAGGTGCAGCAACTCAGTTTCCATTAAGTTTTATTTCAGAATCACCTTTTTAGCTATAGGAGGCCCAGGAGTAGTTTTACTCATGAAGTAAAGTGGATCGTGCTTGCCCTTTGGGATTTTATTTGTAAAATTTCGAGCTCTCCAAACTAGTTAAAAGTAGGCCACCAAGAAAGGGAAGTACGCTCCCTTTGCCTGGGAAGTACGTTCCCTGCTAGATATATTAAACTCCACCGAGGGGAAATCAGGAAAAAGCTATTTTCCCCAATTTTCCATACTGCCTGTGGAAATTTAATTCAATTTTCACCCAAATTTAGCAGTGAAAACTAAGCAGTAAAGAATAAGATTGAAGAGGCTTCTGTAAATCACTGGATACTAAGGTGCAGTAGGATTATTGAGCACAGGTTAAACTTCTTTTTCAGCCACAAAGCTACTTACAGATTTAAGAAGCTTAAAAAGCTGATCCAACATTAGTCCTTGCTTTGCAAATGAAAGAATAATATATCTCTATATATAAAGTTATATTTATTATTAGTGAAACAATTTTTTCTTTAGTTGTGGATGCAGACCCTTTCTACCAAGAACTTCACTTTTAAGGGGAGAGATTCTAATACTTTAAGTGCATTCAGGCAAGGGGACATGGAAGAGCTTATATATATATAAAGACCCACTTTTCCAAATCTATTTATAAAAATAGCCTGCATTTATTACAGATCTTTAAATATGGCTATTTTTAAACAATGGGTTATATGACCACAAAGGTCAAGTTCAGAACTGCTGAACTTGTTGGAACTTAAGTTCCATTGACTTAATAGAAGTTGCACCTCTTACACCAGGTCTGAATTTGCCCCTGAGACATTCCTTTGGTTCTGAAAATAGTGAATAGCCCAAATTGGCTTTTTAACTCAAATGATTTGGAGTACAGTAGTTCACAAGACTTGTCCTTACAGCAGACGACCACCAGGGTCATTTGCTGATTGCCAATTGTCCGTAGTTGTTTTGAGCCTTTGAGCTCAGAACGTCCTCAGATTGACTGGTCCTGAAGTGAGCAGCGGCAGTGTAGATTGCAGGAATTATCTTGTTGCCTCTTTTATCTCTGTGTTCCCATTGTCTTACCCAGTTTCTCTCCAAAAGTTATGTGTAAATTGGTCAAAGATGATTTTATTTCTTCACAGTTGTTACACAGTGCTGCGGGCGAGCACTTGAGCCGGCACTCTGGTCACTATTAGTACTAATTAGGTTCCTCTGGAAAAGGCCTAAGTGGACAGAGGTGTACCAGGACAGATTGAGGCTAGTGAGTCAATGAGCCAATTAGCCCATTAACAGGGAAGCTTTATAAAAGGGCACAGGAAGGTGGGCTTGGGGGGAAGAGAAGGAGAGAAATAGAGAGACAAAAGGCTAGGAGAGCCTGACAAAGAGAGTCCTCTGAGTAGAGGTACCTTACTTCCCCTCCCCTTTTGGAGAAGGGGTTAGAACATTGAGATACCGTGTAAAAGTGTGGAGGCACTGCTATATATTAGTAGAGGGATTAAAACACTGTAAATAAACTACACAATGGTGTTTACAAGCAAGAATGTCTCAGAGCAGCCAGTAGTCATGGAAAATATGAGCCTGCGACATGCTGCCCCCATCACAACAGTAATATGCTCTATACTTTCATCCCTACAAAATCTACTTTTAATAGCAAAGCGATGTAGACAGTGAGTAAACTTTGGAAATTAGGATGAGCTGTTTTTTACATGACATGGGAAATCTTATGGTTTAACGTATAATATTATTCAGTAGGCTTGTGGAGTTTCTGTGTATACATGAACCACTGTCTGAAAATGTTTTACTTGCTGGGAAGGAATAAGTGGAAGAATAATTTTCTGTGGTTGTTTGGGTTGTGTATCTTGTGCACTGGACAGTGTTTATATATAGCCAGTTTTACTATTTCCCTCTATAGTCAATTTTTTAAAGTGATGTCCCTATGTATATTCCATTCTAGGTGTGCAGGCTCTCCATGCATCTGACACCAAAAGATTCTCACTAGCAGCATCCTTTCATCCATGTCTGTGCACCGAATAGAGGGCATAAGGAGCAATGCAGACCAACCACCTTTTCAGTTCCTTTCTACTGCCTGTGGTCTGAGACCAAACCTCTTCAGTGACCGCAGCATTTGCTAGCTGCTTCTGCATCTATCTGTAAATAGTTGTAAATAACTTTTAGGTAATTTTAGATAGTTATTAGATAATTAGGTACGTGAGGTTTTAGTAATTAGGGCCTTGGGTGGGTCTGCCACTCTCTAAACCCCTCCAACCTGTACGGGGTGACTAGCATGCCCAAGATCCCGGGATTCAAGAACTACGTTTTCTGCCCCCAGGCTTTCCCGATCAGTGATGACCACCTCAAGTGCCTCTACTACTTTGGAGTAGCTCATGTCCCCTCGAAGTGCACTATTTGCCAATCCTTCCCAAGCTGATCCTGTCAAGCCCATCAGTCTAAACTTCAGAGACACTTGATAAATCAACCAATGAGGCCCCAGTCTGACCATGCCCCATGAGCACCCCAACTCTCCCATACAACAGGCAGAGGTGTTTTTGAGCACAGTAATCTCCAGTTCTGGGGCTGATAAGAGCAGAGCTAAGGAGCTCTCCAAACAGGGACATGAGGAAAATAGGAGACACTCTCACAAGAAGCAAGAGAAATCCCCTTCCATGTCCTCCTCCAAGAAGAGGATCTCTTCTGCGATAACTTCCAAGTTGAGTGAGACTCCACACTCAAGTTATGGGAGTATCAGGAGCTCAGAAGAACATGGTGCTGATTTCCCAGGTCTAACAAGTAAAAGCACCCTGAAACCGTCATTAACCACAGGAGCAGGACCATCCCAGTACTAGTGAGAAAGAAATGGAAACACACGCCTCCTTCATTGACGATACCTTCACATCATGTTAAGGAGTTGTGAGACCATCTTTACCACTTGATGACTATAGGCAATTTCAGGACCTGCTAAGGAGGATCACAGATCCTCCAAATCTCTCTGGAGGAAGTGCAGGACACTCCTCAAACTCCTGTACATTCTCTAAAGTGCCAGATCCAGCAAAGTGGCATTTTCTATTAATCAGGCCATCTTAGAACTGGCCAAGAAGGTCTGGCACAGCCATGTGCCCCCCTACTCTGAAAAGAATGGATAAATACTTTGTACCAGCGAAAGGAGTAAAATTTTTATTTACACACACTGCTCCAGATTCATTAGTAATTCAGTCATTGAAAGAGGCAGACAATATCAGCCTATATCCACCCTCGTACAATAAGGAAGCTAAATGCTTAGATCTTTTCTGGATAAAGATTTTTATTTCAACCAGCTTACAGTTCTGCATAGCAAACTATCAGGCAGTAATGTCGAAGAATGCTTTTATTAATTATAGTAAATTGGCAGAACTCACAGGAGGATAGCCTGCATTTCAAAGTACTCATTGAGGAGGGTAAATTGCTTGCTAGATCGTCCATCCAGGCCTCAGTACATGCAGTAGATACAGCCTCCTGCTTGATGGTGACATCTATAGTCATGCATCAGGTATCATGGTTTCAATCCTCCGGAGTTCCCAAAGAAGTCCAATCCATGGTAAAGGATCTGCCCTTTGAGGGAAACAGGCTGTTCAGTGAAAAGTCAGATGAGTCATTATATTTGCTAAAGAACTCAAGGGCAACCCTTTGCTCAATGGATATTTACACTCCAGTGCCACTGAGGAAATACCACAGATCTCAACCCAACAAGCGGCAACCAGCCCTTCAAACTTTTTATCATCAAAAGGGTTATGAGCCACCCAGGAAACTACAGAGGGTGCAACATGACAAGCAGGATGTCTCCCTTCGCCCTCCTTCCAATCCCAGATTTCCATTAGAAAACACTGTTAATGGGACCTTCAGGAGCTGCAAATATATCCCCCTACCACATCCCTCTGTTCAGAAATCCAGTACCTAATTTGGTGGCTGCCTAGCTCATTTATCCCAAACTTGGCATCTCATATCAACCATGAGGTTGTGGAGATCACTTATACTAGCTGCACCACAGAATTTCTCTCTTTCCCCTCCCAACCCGTCTTTCTCTTGAAAGACCTCTCTGATGAGAGGAGGTTCCATCAAGAAGTAGTCTCCCTGTTCCATATGGGAGTGATAGAACCGATATTCCTCAACACAGGGAGAAAGAATTTTACTTGAAATACTTTCTCATCCCCCAAAAGAATGGAGGATGAAGACCTATTTTACATCTCAGGCCACTGAATGTTTTATCTGATGATTAAAATTCAAGAGGTCACCCTGACCTCAATAATTCCCTCATTGAACAAGAGTGATTGGTTCACAGTTATCAATCTGAAGAATGCCTATTCCACATGGGCATCCATCGTGCACACAGAATATTCCTGAGATTCACTGACAGTCAGGACCACTATGGATACAGCAGCACCAAGGTTTTTCATAAAGGTGTTACCAACTATGGCAGCCCACTTCCACCGCCAGGACACATCAGTTTTCCCCTTCCATCATGACTGGTTACTGACTGGAAAATCTCATCAGGAGGTGTAGACATCAACTCTATCACTGCTCAATCTTCTATGCTCATTGGGACTCTGCCTGTACAGTGTATCGGGGAACCCTGGACACTACCAAGGCCAAGGCATACCTTCCTTAGGACAGGTTCCAATCCATGAAGGAGCTCGCTACTCAGAGCTGGGTAAGCCCACAGATCTCGGTCCACTCATGTCTGATCTTTTTGGGTCACATGGCTTCCTGTACCTATGTGACACTCTTTGCAATACTTTGCCTTCATTGTCTATAGGCTTAGCTATGGAGAGTATATATGCCTAGCAGACAGAGTGCAGATATACTAGTCTTGCTCCCTCACAGAATGCAAGGTTTCCTCTTATGGTGGGAGAACAGGGAAAAGAGGTGCAAGTTGGGGGTCCCCTTTGTTCCTTCACTACCCAAGAAGAGACTGATAACTGACACTTCCTTGCTAAGGTGGAGCACCCATCAAGATGAGCATGTAGCAAAGCAGACATGGACTTCTCAAGATTCTTGGATCTACCTAAAATTCCTGGAACTGCAAGCAGTCCATAAGGCCAGCTAATGATTCCCACCATTCATTCAAATCCTGCAGGTCCAAGTCAAGTCAGACAATGGTGTTCTACATCAAAAAACAAAGGGGAGCAAGATCCACCCCTTTTTGTATAGAAGCGGTCAATCTTTGGATACATCCATCCAAGCATCTGTATGCAACTCTTCTTGGACCTACTGACCCAGGACAAAGGAAAAATCAGGCATCCCAATCTGGCATCCCTCTACCTAACAGCCTGGTATTTGAAAGGGTGATGAATCTATGAAGGACATGCTCAGGAGCAGTTCAATTAATCCTTAATAACAGTAAGAAAGCATCCACAAGAAAGTACTGCAGTAAAGTGGAAAAAATTTTCTATCTGATGTCAACATTGTTGGATAATACCAGAGGATTCCAACATTCCTGTCATCTTGAAATATCTCCTCTCCTTAAAGATTTCAGGTTTATCTTAGTTCTATATGGGTGCATTTAATAGCTATCGGTGCCAGTCACCCTGTTGACAACCATTCTATCTTCACCCATCCTGTGACAGTCCATTTTCTAAAGAGTATCATTAGAACTCTTTCCCCAGTACTGAAACTTACCCTGACTTTGGACCACAGTCTAGTCCTATCAGCGTTAATGAAGACTCTGCTTGCACCTTAGCCATACATTCTTTAGCCAACCTATTGATGATAATTCCCTTTCTGGTGACCAGCACGTTAGCCGGAAGAGTAGGTGGGCTGGGAGTTCTTATAGCTGGTCCACCTTACATAGTCTTCCATAGAGACAAAGTCTCCCTGAGATTACACCCAAAATTCACCCCGCAGTGTGATCTTGGGACTCCATGTAAATCAGACTATTCACTTGTCTGTCATCTTCCCAAAACTACAGGTCTATACTGAGAATAAGAAGCTTCATTCTCCAGATGTCCTTCAAGAATTGGCATTCCACCTACAGAGACTACATCTTTTAGGAAATCACCTAGATTATATGTATCCTTCGCAGAGCAGGGATGAAGCAATCTCATCCCAAAGACTGTTTAAATGGATTTCAGGTTGCATCCTGCTCTATTACGAGTTAACAGCAACCCCTCCCCCAGAAGGGCTGAGGGCCCATTCATCTAGATCCCACTCTGCATCAGTAGCCTCCCTTTAAGAAATCCCTTTCCTGGAAACTCTTTAACACAGGGCTCTGTTCACACTTTCATGAGACATTATGCCCTGGTGCGAGCTTTTACACCTGCTGCAGCCTTTGGCAGAGCAGTCCTCCATTCAGTGGTACAGCAGGGGTCTTTGCACCCTCTTCCTCAATAAATACTGCTTGTGAGTCACCCACAGTGAGACTCATAAGGGCCATCACTCAAAGAAGAAATCAGGGTTACTAACCTTACAGTAATTAGAGTTCTTCAGGACATGTGGTGCCTATCTGTATTCTGCTACCCGCCCTCTAACTCCTCTGCTGCAGTTTCATTCTAGGTTAATTCGCAGTAGAATGACACTGGAGAGGTGATTGATCCATGTTGTCCCTTATGACCTAGCTAGTAGGAGAGAGGCGCAGGCACAGATCAACAAATGCTGCTAGCAAGAATCTTACAGTCTCAGGTGCATGGAACATATGCATACCTACAATGGAATGCAGATAGGGACCACACGTCTCAAAGAACTCCAATTACTGTAAAGTAAGTAACCATTCCTTTCCATTGTTGTTAGCCTGAGTTTTCCACACAACACAACAGAGGAGAAGAAAATATAAAACAAAATTTTTAAAAAACTGTAATTGTAAAATAGCAGAGAGTTCAGGTGCAGGTGTTTATCTGAAACTACTTGGAGCTTTTTTTAAAAAAATATATTGACAGTGTTCCTCTAAAATGATAGCCCATCTACACTCCATCTTCATCCATGACAGGGGGAAACTTGTTACATCATTACAACATGAATTTCCAGTCCCATCTACGTTAGAGATTGTTGTACAGAAACAAAAAGCCCAGTGTTGCTAACACTGTTGAAATTGCCCCATTGTTTGCAACCTTGGCAGCATTCTTATAAATGGCTCTCAGACTCTGGCAGCCATCTTCAGCATGGTGTCGGTTCACCCTTTTCAGAGCAAGTGTAACCAACAAGGTGCTGTAAATGACTGCTGGAGCTGGAGAGTTGCCTACATGACGACTTACACTGCTGCTAACCAGTCATTTTGGTAAAAAATCCCTAATGTAGACAATGCTTTCAAAGCTTTAGCATTGTAGGATACTGTTTATATCCTGTCTATACTACATAAAGGAATTGTGTGGAAACTGGGTAAAGGAGTGTCTCTGTCATGGTTGGAGTTGTAGCATTAGAAGGGCTCTATACAGAATCCTGTTCAAGTTCAAGGTTGGGTGACAGAATACATGGGGTGAAGAACTGGCTGATGCAGATCCATTTTATGCATGCTTCATTTTGCATAGCAAGTTGTTTTTAAGTTGATTTGTTAAACTTTGGCAATGACATAGAAGGATCCAAAAATGTGTTTAAGTGAGGAACATATGGCTTGTCATTAAAAATGTATCAAAGAGCCTCTCTCTCTTTTGTTGACATGAATGATCCCCTCATGTGACCTCCAGTCTGCTGGTTGGCACTTACATGCAAGTGAATCAGCATGCTGTTAGCAATTACCTCAGTGATATTTACAGCATTTTAATGTCAGTTGTCTATATGTAAATAGAATTTGTGAGAAATTCAGGATGCCAAGGCTTCGTTCTCCCACTAAAGCAGTGCTATTCCTTGAACGCACCAGAATGCTTCCTACACCTTATATAACTGCCAAAAATATCATTTGTTTGAAATTGCTTTATGACAAAATAATGAGTCTGTCAAAGATGAGTGGTCAGAAAAACGAATTTGTTCTCCTACACAATTAGAGTGGAGTTTATAGTGTTGGACAGTGATATCAATCTCTGGCTATTCAGAATTAAATCTGCACATTGAAAAGAATTGTATTCTTGTGTATGCCCTAAAACGACATTTAGGCAGTAAACATTCTCACAGGTTGGTCTGGAAAGATGAAAATCAGCTGAGCTGTAGAAACATCAGGATGTAAGTTTCCAAATATAGACAAACGTTGTGGAGAGTTGGTATTCACTTTCACAGGCTCAGCTCTGACAAGGTGGCTGCCATAATGACCGATAAAGAGAGAGCATGGAAAACTGCTTTGTCATCAGATGTAACAGACAGATGAAACCACTCCCTTTGGGCAGACAGCCAGCGTGGGGCTTCTCTCTCCCCCTTTTTCTTCCAATTGCTGGTGGAGCGGTGAATAGCTTATTGAAGGGTTATGAAGATGTGGGAAAGCATTAAACCGTGCCATAACCTCTTATTTTAAATATATGCAGTATGAGATTTATGTTTTGCCTTTAACATCTGCTTTATTCTTACATGGTGTACAGTGTACTGACAAGGTTACTGGATATATCCTCTTCCATTTGCAGCATTTTACCTACATTCTGATAGCTCCTCTGTTTGTTCGCTCTGCCCCTCTCCCCAACACACCCAAACACATTATTGCATGGTGTGCCAGAGGTAGATGGATTTTTGTATATAAAAAGTTATGTGAATATACAAAAGTTTGTGAAGCACTTTGGATTTCTTTGGACTTAAAAAAACTCTAGATGTAAAATTTTATTATAATCATCTAACACTTGCTTTGTAAACAGGATGGGAAAAGACTTTCCAGTTTCTATTACATGTCTTCACACATTCTGTCAACTGTATCTGTACAAATAATCATGAAGAATGTAGGCCTGAGAAACACTTTCACCCTCCCTTCTCTCCTTCCAGCACTCTAGTCTTTCCTATTGCTCTTCTGTGAATTCCCGGCAGTTTATCAATGCATGCATTATGAAATGCCCAGAACTAACTGCAAGATTCCAAGTGCAGTCTCACTAGAGCAATATAGAAAGAGAATATACAGCACTTCTCCAGAATGTGATGTTTCTCTGTGTACAGCACACAACTTTACTGGCTTTTTTTTTTTTTTTTTTTTTTGGTAAGCATAATATATTGAAAACTCATGTCTAATGTGCTGCCCACTATTACATTTTGGTCTCTTTTAGTATTATTGCTATCTAGGTTTCACCGTCTCACTGAGTAGGGGCTTGTTTCTCACATTAGTTGTTAACCAGGAGTAACTCCACTGAAATCAATGGAGTGACACTGGCATAAATCAGAATTTATGTTTTTCAGATTATCTGAATCACAATTTATTATTTTTCTTCCAGTGTTTCTACTCTCTGGGCCAGGTTGTATGATTTCATTGATATTCACTACTCCCAAATTAGTATCCTCTTCAGATTTCATTAGCACACAGTTTTGTCCCATTTCTAGATCATTAACAATGGTGTTTCAGAAGATCAGACTCAACACTGACATTATCCCTGCAATAGTACTTCATTAAAGATCCTTCCGCAGAGCAATACAATGCCATTAGTCTTTGGGTTTGTCTACGTGGCCCAACAGCATGGACTACAGGGCTGTGACCTGCAGTGCAGCACAAAAACGTTGTGTTGTAAAGTCCTGTGTAGATCCTGTTAGCACAAACTCAAAGATACCTAATTTGTGATAACATAGTCCAGTTTCAAACAGGACTACATTAATGCAAACAACATACCCTGTAGTTCTTGCTAGCAGAGTCTACACAGGGCAGTTATAGCGCAAAAGTTTAGTGCAGCCGCAGTTCACACCCCAGTAGTTCACAATGTGGGGCTGGGTCGACAAGCCCTTTATCTTTTGTTTCTGGTACAGTTTTTCAGCTAGTTTTCCAATCACGTGAAAGTGTACCAGAAAGTATTTTCTACAATCCAAATATGCTATGCTTGCTGCATCCCCTTCATATTTATGGTATCTTTTTGTCAGGAAAAGCAGTCAGTTTTTTCTGACAAGATTTATCCTTTATAAACATATTGCTGCTTATTGCAGTCATGATTCCTTTATTCTCTAGATGAGGTGGTGATCTTTTTCATGTGATAGTTGTTCCTGTATTTCACTTGGGCTATCCTCTGAGCACTAACTCATCTCTCTCTTTTTTTTTTTAATTCTTTTTTTTTTTTTGCAGCCTTTCTCCTTTTCCTGCAAGCCTTAACTGTTTCTAAGTATTCATCTTTTTGACTCTTGCTTTTATAATACCAGTTGTTGTTGTTTTTATCTCTGATCTTTAAGTAATCCTTCATGAAGTCACATTAGCCACTTCTTGTTCCTTACAGTCTTCTTCAAGGGAACTGTAGACAGTTATGTCTGAATAACTGTGGTTTTCAGGATTCCTCAGCATTGCCTACGCTTTATGTTTAATTATCAATGTTATCTGAATCACAGGTCTTTATGTCTGTCTCAGCTCTGCCCCCATATATTCACTCAGCCCCCTCAGCACTCTTGAGACAGTTTTCATTTCCAGTCATTCAACATTCAAATTTGTTGCTGCTTCTGTAATCCAGTTAGAATTACTGATCCTAGAATTTTACTCTCTCTCTTCCTATTTTCTATTCTTCTCTCTTCCTTTTCCTCTAATCATTTGGTGCTTGTCTGAGATTTTCTTTCATATGTAGGTGCTACATTATTATATTGTTATTTTGTGGGTGATTATACCACCAGGGTTTCAAACACATGCATTGGACAGATTCTCAGCTGGTGTAAATCTGCATAGTTCCATTGACAATTTGTATCTGGCACCTATATATGGCAGAGATTGTAATATCACGTAGAGTTAAGGTTGTCCAACACTGTGCATGAGGGAGTTGGTAAGAGCTGGAGGCTTGTCAGAAAAAGAGGTGGTGGGCTGGAGTTGTAAGATGTGCAATGAAAGAGGTAGGGCAGTGTTTCTCAAACTTGGGACGCCGCTTGTTCAGGGAAAGCCCCTGGCGGGCTGAGCCAGTTTGTTTACCTGCCGCTTCCGCAGGTTCAGCCGATCGCGGCTCCCACTGCAGATGCAGCAGGTAAACAAACCAGCCCGGCCCGGTAGGGGCTTGCCCGAACAAGCTGCGTCCCAAGTTTGGGAAACACTGCGGTAGGGAATTGCAGGAAGAGAAAAGATGGTCTTATGGTTAGGGCAGTTGAATGCCGCACTATCCTTGCCTTTGCCAGAGTTCCTGTGTGTGCTGGGCTAGTCACTTAAATTAAAATATTCAAAGTTGCCCCATACTTGTGTGTTCCTTATTGCCTGGGAACCCAGTGTGAGATACCTAAGGCCAGATTTGCAGAAGTGCTGAGCACTCACAACTGTAACTAAAGTCAGTTGGAGCTGTGCCATGAACATGTAAGTGCTATAAAAATGCTAAGTACTCTAAAAAATCAGTTCATAGGTAGGCTCAGATTGGCCACCCAACAATTAGTGGACACTTTTGACAATTTTGGCCTTAATATTTCTGTACTTCAGTTCCCCATCTGTGAAATGGGGATGATAATAATACTTCTTTATTTCAGAGGAATGTCATGAAGGTAAATTCATTAGTGTCTGTGAAGCACTCAGTTACTATGGAAAGAGCACCACAGAATTGTCCATGAGGAAATGCATAATTTTGTATTCACTACAGGGGCTGGATGGTGTGCATTAAATAAGCCCTGGGGCCATACACTGAATGAGATGAATAAAAAATATTTAATAACTGCTCATTCACTGAAAGAGGCAGGAATTTTGTGGAGTAACAGTATGTCATTAAAGACTCTATCGTAATGCTTATACGCAAAGGGCCAAATTAAGGCTACACAGCATTTCCTATCTCTTGAATGCTTGACTTTGTAACCTAAACATTCCTTTAACATAGCAATTTTGGATGTAGTACATATATAGAGCACACCATCAAAGAAAGGTGCTAATGGTGTATGAAAAATGGTCCTTTAAGCAAATTAGCACTACAAGTAATTCACTGCAGTATGTATATGCAGGACACAGCTCATACCTAATTAAATACTGTTTGCTTAACAGAGTTTCTCTTTTTTTTTTCAGTCGTTTAAAAAAAGATTTTTTTGCAAATTTTAATTTAAAAGGTGTTGATTATATTTCCAGCTAGAGTGAGCATTGTTTAAATAACAAGCAATTCATGTCTCCTTTCTAATAGTGAGTAGAATGCATACAGCATCTTCTGTATTGCAAATTCTAGTGGCTTTTCTCCAGCTGCCACTTAAGGCAACTGCAAGTTTGTTTTACCCTGGGGATATGTGTGTGTATGGCCACTTGCTTCAGGTCATATTCCTTTTAAATGGAAGTTAGCTTGGCAGCTGTTCATTTGCACTTGCTAAAAATCTTGGCTATTCCATGTGCTGCTTTGCTCTAATTACTGGGCACTGTATGGAACAGGTAACAAATGCCCACATGAGAACCTTTTAAATCACTGGATTTATAATCATTAGGAAAACAAAGAACCAGAGTTGCTAAATACTAGTTTCCTTTCCAGGACCAATAACAAGGATATTTTACCCATTTCTGACAACTACTGGAAAGAAATAACGATGCCTTAGTGTCTCTGAACCTAGCTTTTTCCATTCCTGAAAATACTCCAACTATTTTAAAAACAATGTACATTCAAATTCTGATTCATGTAATGGTTTTGATAAGAATTGCGGTTATTTTATTTCCCATTTTGAAAAAAAAATACTTTTACCAAATTATTTTTTCTTCCCTTCAGGTGCTATAATTTTGTCAAATTAAGGTGTCAGATTAATTGTCCTTTCTGAGCAATAGGGCAGTGCTTGGTACAATACAAAGTAATAACCTGCCTCTTCAGCAAATAAGTTGGCTTCTGCAATTTTACATTCAAATATGATGTGGGTAACATATTTTTGTGGATATTGCATATCTGTTGGTACCTACTATATATCTCTATCTTATCCACAGCCAAAAAAGCAGGACCTTAGCAAAAGTTTTCCAAATGTATGTAATGCAGTACTTCTTGTTTTGTGTAAACATTTTCTTTCAGAGTAATTGGGCTTATTTCCTGGAGACCTTCTAATTACTAATTTATCATCCTCTGAATCTGTGTTTCAGAACCTAGGCAAGGAATTCACCCTAGCTTTCTGAGAACAGTTTTTCTGGCATCTCTGGTACCTTTAAAGCACTATTTTATTGGTTGTATGTATAATAAAATACACCTAAAAAGTGTGTGCATTTACTGTATAACTGTTCCTTGTTAAGAAAGAGTGGGGTGTCGTCGAGTACATTTAACGGGAAACCTGAGCTTGGGATGTGACGTTGATCTCACTTTGGGCCAGACCCTGCCAAGATGGAAGCACATGACTAATTTTATCCCTGTGACTAGTCCCACTGAACTCTTTGCAGGGTGACAGATCAGTGAAAATTAGAAGTAACTCCATTGATTTCAGTGGAACTACACCAGTGTAAAACTGGTGTAAATAAGAGGAGATCAGCTCCTTGGAGTTCAGGTGAAGCTGTCAAAATGCTGCCGAACAGCAGGATACCACAATGTGGCATTTATGCATGAAACCAATTTAAGCTGGATAGATTTCTTTGGAGACATGTTAAAACAATAACACCGCAAAGTTAGAGAGAAATATATTGGTTGCCATAAGCCAACCTGTGGCTCCGGAGGCACATGCGGCTTTTCAGAAGTGAATATGCGGCTCCTTGTCTAGGCACCGACTCCGGGACTGGAGCTACAGGAGCCAGCTTTCCAATGTGCCGGGGGTGCTCACTGCTCAACCCCTAGCTCTGCCACAGGCCCTGCCCCCACTCCACCCCTTCTAGCCCCCTCCCCTCAGCCTGCCGTGCCCTCGCTCCTCCTCGCTCCCCCACAGAGCCTCCTGCATGTCACGAAACAGTTGATCGGGAGGTGCGGGGAGGGAGGGGGGAGGTGCTGATCTGTGGGGCTGCTGACGTATTACTGTGGCTCTTTGGCAATGTACATTGATAAATACTGGCTCCTTCTCAGGCTCAGGTTGGCCACCCCTGCCATAAGGAGTATTTTAGTAGGATCTCAGTAGTCTGACATAACACCCTACCTTTTCTCTGATAGGTGCAAGTGTAACCTTCATGCCATTGGCTGTAAAGAAGAAAACAAAAAATTGTTTTGTGAATGTGAGCACAATACTACAGGCCCAGACTGCGGGAAATGCAAGAAGAATTATCAGGGTCGACCTTGGAGTCCTGGCTCATATCTGCCTATTCCTAAGGGCACAGCAAATATCTGTGAGTAGTTTTGTACAACAAGGCTCTATACATCATCATAATTATAATTCTGGTCCATATATTTGAGGGGGAAAAAATAGTGCTAGCCAAAGTTTGTCATTCATTTGGGACCCAAATGTGAAACAAATCTATGTCTATAATTTGATGGAAAGATAAAAACATTTAATCGCAAGTATGGGTTAAACTCTGCCCTTATATGCACATAAATGACTCAGCATGAGAATGGTGTGTTTACATTCCAGGGCAGAACTTGGCCCCCTACAATAAAATTAAGTGCTATCAAGTGTGGCGGAAGCACCCTAAAAATGGGGGGGAACTGGCGCCCAAACTGTGGCCCCATCTTTGTTGTATGTTCTCCACTCTATTTCCATGCATGGGATTTCCATTAGAGATCATGTGAAGGGTAGGAGATCCACAGTGCAAACTGGAAAGAATTTTTCCCCAAATATGTAGAAAATAATTGAAATGACAGGGTTGGGGATTTTGGATTGTTGTTGTGTTGTGAATAGGGCAGATGTTTTCATAAAGCAATTTCTTCAAGAATTTTGATGTAGACACGGATACAATAAGAGAAGTATGCCATAGTATCATACAATTTGAAGATCACAACTTTATTGAAAACCCTTAACCAATGAGGAATCACTCCCCAAACTACCCAGCAGGACTGTATCAGTGCAGATTTCAGCTGGAAACCAATGTCCCCAGTACTACAAACCTGGAAGGCATGAGGGCAATAACGCTTTACATGAATCCCTGCCCAGGGATTCGGGCTGGAAGCCGAAGCCGCAAACTGTTCTCCTCCTTCACGTAGGAGGTAGGAGAGATGAGATAAGGGGAACTATACATCATGTGAGACATGATGGAAGCGTACCCACTCATGGTGCATCATTGTGCTCTTGGCCTATGGCAGCCAGTTTGGGTTATAGAGACCTCACATTGGACCCACTTCCTGCACCCAGCAGTGAGGTGGGGGGAGGGCTGGGTGTTCTCATTGCCTACAGATCCATACAAATACACCCTGGCTAGTGAGGTCAGCCTTTTTTTAAGGTTAAACTTCAGACCAAGTCTTTGTGAACTTGGTGGGTGTAATAATAGGTTTTAAGCACTGTGTAGGAAAATTTCAGATTTTGAGCTATGTTCTCTGCTTGAAATCCAGATTCCTTGATACTCATGCAACCACTTTGATTTGTGTGGGATTGCCAGGATATAGGCAGTGAAGGCAGAACATGAGCAGTTGTGTCTGTATATTTCTAGCTAACTCCTAGCTCAACACTGGCATAATTGCCCATGTAAGATGCTTAACCACCATTACAATACAACTTTATAGGCCATCTACTCCTATTTGCTTGATGTTACTGAGAGCCACGTGCACAGATTGTAGACAGGATATGGCCCCAAGGGTGCAATCCTGAGAAAAGGGCATGAAAACAAAAATACAGGTATCTATTCTGTTTATGCATGCTGGAAATAGACAGTAATTCAGATTCCTCTAATTCAAGTTATGCACCTAAATCCCTATGAGGAAAAGAAATAAACTGAAACAAAATCATCCAACCTTTTGGACCGCACTTACTAGCTGCTTTAGAAAAAAGGCTGGCATTTCGCCCTGATTAAAAGCAAAAAGCTGGTTTTTTAATATAACCATTCACTGAAAAATTATTTAGAAGAAACAGGGGTATGTACTGCAGTTGAATGAAAAGTTTAAAAACCAGCAGCAATGTGCAATGCTTCGAATGTTATCTAACACTTCAAAGCAGCAGTAGGGAGGAATAAAAACTCAAAAATGGGTATCACAGGAAGCAGGACCGTATCAAGTCCTGAGAGTAATAGACCATGAAGTTTGGGGGCATGAAATTATGAAAAAATTCTTACCAGGTAGAAAAAATGAACCTTCAAAAAGAAAAGGGGAGGGGTACTTTGTAAGAGTATTCTCTTTTTTTCCATGTTGTAGAAAAAGTGACGGTCTAACTATGTCCGGCAAAAATTCTGAGACCACAGTTTCTGATCACAGACTCTCTACTGGCTTCATTCAGCATCCCAACTCCATACAAAACTTGCTGTGCTTGAGGTCTAGGGGTAAAATACATCAGAGTGTGAAATCAATGTTCCCTCTACCTCCATATTTCCTGTACCATTTATGTAATCGTACATCAAGTGCCTGCAAAACAATGGCATTGGCACTTGGTATCGACTGCTGACTAGCACTGGTTGGAGAAACTTTGATGGAATCATATTCCATCAGAATGGGTGGTTACATCAAAATGTTTCTTGAAATTGGGTCAATTTCACCAGAATTGTATTTGGAAAAAAAAGTCCCAAAAATTCCAACAGAAAAGTTCCAACGGTATCAAAAAATCTTGTGCTGATATTTTCAGACCAAAACATTTGCATCTTTTGTTTTGATTTTTTTAAATTTTGAATTATTAGTATATAATACAAAATTTAAAAGTTAAAATTGAAATGAAATGTTTTGAAGGGCTAGAAATGAAAAAAATGGAATTTTCCTTTGAAGAGAATTTAATTTTTTTAAAATGTTTGCTCCAATTTGGAACAAATGCAAAGTTGAAAATCCCTAAACCCATCATGAAACAAAACTGCTGTCTTTCTCTTACTTAGCTCTACTGCTGAAACCATCACAGCCAGCTTTTGTTCATGAAACTTAATTGATCAGTCTACACCAGCCATAGTCAGAACTTTGGGATAATCCTGTTTCCTATGTTCTTATTATCATCAATTGGGTTTTTTTCATGATTGAGCAAAATATTTCCCCTCTTTGCTTTTGTTCCTTGTGAAAGGGCATTGGATAGTCCAGGGGTCCAAACTCAAATGACCACAAGGGCCCCATGAGGACTAGTACATTGGCTCGAGGGCCGTATCACTGACCCCCCCTCCCCTGCCCCCACTTCACCCCTTCCATGAGGCCCTGCCCCTGCCCCACCTCTTCCCTGTCCCCATTCCAACCCCTTCCCTGATATCCCCACCCCAACTCTGCCCCCTCCCTGTCCCCAGGGGGTGCAGGAGGGGTGCAGGGTGCGGCAGGGGGCTCAGGGCAGGGGGTCCGAGTGCAGGTGGAGTGCGGCAGGGGGTCGGGGTGCAGCAGGGGGCTCAGGGCAGGGGGTCAGGGTGCAGTAGGGGTGTGGGGTGCGGCAGGGGGTTGGGGTACAGAAGGAGTTCGGGGGGCAGGCTACAGCCTGGTGCGCACTGGGGGACCTGGAGGAGCGGCCAGGGCTACACACAGTCCCCTGTGCCCCCCCCACCAAGTCCCAGCCGCTTCCCGGAGCAGCACGGGGGCAGTGCAGGCAGGCGGGCAGGGAGCCTGCCCTTGCCCCCGGTGCGCACCGGGCTGGCCGGAGCTGCTCTAGGTAAATGCTGGGGGTGGGGGGGCACAGGGAGCTGGCGGGCTGCAGGAAATAACTCATGGGCCACGTGTTTGAGACCCCTGGGATAGTCCATCACTTACTGGAATGACGGATAACTCTGTATTTGACTGCTGCTTAACATTTCAAGTTCCATCTTGTTGACTCTTTTGTGATTAAATGTGTCTCCTGATGCTGTCACATGCCATAGGCAGTTTTGTTATGTAACAGGTTTTGACACTCCAAGTGATCTTACTGGATTTCCCACATGCCTGCTATAGAATAGCTTTTCTAGTCATCAGCCACAAATGTCTGACAGCCATTGGTCTTTTCTTTCTCCAGTTGTTTAGGTTTTCTTTCACATTCAGGTGTTACCACTATTCAACTGAGCAAAGTAGGTATCTAAGACTATTTTGGGCTCCCATTCACCAAAATTTATCCCATCAGCGAATAAACTGCACCAAACAGTCCAGACACATCTCCCAACTTCTGCCAGTCCTTCTCCCAGGTCATACCATGACATGAAATGAGGGATTGATCAGGACAACATGGACCTAGGTTCCTTCCCAGGCAACAGCCATCCAGCCAGCCATAAGCAGCTTGCTAAATTATATCTGCATTGGGACTCTCTCTGACAATAGGACCTGGATCTCAGCAATACTTCCTTAATCCTACTCTGCCTCATAACTCTTTTTACTTGTAATGTGGCACAGCTGTCACACAGAGGGGTTTTGGCAGGAGATATGACACTTGAGATATTATGCTGATTTGCCATCCAGACTCATCTGTTTGGCACCCATTCTTATTAAAATATGATGACATAGTGCCATTTTAAAGGAGTGATATGAGTGAAGGGGGCCAAGAGTTTGTATATTAGCCGGATTCCTAGTCATGTCCCTAAATAGCTACCCATCTTGCTCATGCATGCCCGCAATTAGAGAGAGATCCTATCCCTATTCCTTGTCAAAGCTAAATTAGCTTCACTGAAGTTAGTATGTGAGGTTGGCTCAAGTGACTGGAAGTAGCTTTCTAAAGAGATGCTACTTCCATCTGTAGGTTGGAAGAAGCCTCTGTGGTATGATACTGATATGAAGTATGGGACCACTCCTGCTTGAAGGGCAGTGTTGTACAATGATGATAGATCCATGATAGGCAGGAAAGATGAGGTAAGTGGGGTAAAATGTTACAAAATAGCAGTGCTTCCTGTTGTTCTCACTATGTACAACTTACTGAACTTGGCTAGCTCATGAGGACTTAGAGCAGGTAGTAAGCCACAGACTGACGCTGGGAGACCTGATGAAGGGAAAAGAAAATAAATGGCAGTGTATTTGAGCTCAGGCATTCAGGGAAAGAGAAATGTCAGGATAACCTGCAGCTGATTAACTGCCTTCCCTCATATTAGACATCAACTTTAGTGGTTAATAAAAGGTTCCAGATTCACACTTGAAAAACGATACACTGTAAGTAACATTTGCTATATTTTTAAGAAGTGTGACTTGCAAAATTATTCTAATGCACTATTCCCTGTCCACTAACCCTTTGCAGTTGTTTTTGATAGTTATAGTGACACCTACTGTTGGGAGATGGAATACTTCAGTTTCACTGACTGACTTGAAACAAATCTGTTTAAAATAAACTGCAGCAACGAAACTACTTTGGCACAGTCACTAAATTCTAGCATAAGAAAGCAAGGTGACTGTTGCACAAATTATTAAGAGTCCTAGGATGGGTTGTGTTTTCTTTGTGGCTCCCAAAAGTTCTTAATGCATTGTGCTTTCTTAGAAATAAAGTATGCCCAGGCATGCCTCTACACACCCAAAACTCCCATTAACCTCAGTAGGAGCTTCCTACATATAGAGACTGAAAGACTGGGCCTGAGAGACTGAACTACCAAGGGAAAAGGGCCTATGTTTTAAAACATTGATCAACTATTTTCTCATGCCTGTTCAAATGAAAGAGAGCCACATTTCTAGTGATATTGCTTGGAGGAGCATAGACACAGAATAAGTGATAATCCTCACATACACCATTCCCTTGCAGTGAATTAAAAAATTGTGACTTTCTAAAGCAAACAAATGCAATTTTTACAGAAGCAGGAGTTCTAGGGCTGTTACAGGGAAATGGATAAGCCAGGTTTCCTGAGAAATTTGCTGTGTGTAGTCCTCTGGGTCAACAGACATTTGAAAACACATGATCATAACTAATCAGTCCCCTTGGAGGATTAGAAGAGGCTAGTTTCTTACAGCATCTCAGGATTTTCAATCACTAGGAAATTTGTAGTTTCTAAAATTGATGCTGAAGTTATGATGCTGTAATCATACCTCAGCAGGGCACTTGAAAAAGGAAAAAAGACTCACTGCCAGGTCATGCTGCAGTACAGATATTCTAGCAAAGCATCAGATGTGGAATTTAACATCTCTGAACTGACTCCTTGGTCCAGGATCCAAATTTAGTTCACCTCCAGGTGTTAAAACATACAGTGTGGAATGCTCCAATTAAAGGAAAGCATCCTTTTCAAGAAAGATTCTGATATAGTTAATAATCAGCAATTACTATCAATCCATCTTTGAAGTCAATTGTTTATTGGCTGTTATATACTTTATATAAACCTGCAAAAGAATTCTAAAACTCATTTTCTCTGTGAGGATCTGATTTTATTAAATAATGTCATTTTCTTTACTGTGTAGTTAAGAAAGGTTAAGTATAATTTTTCTTCAATAGGTAATAGAGAAAAATTTGAGATTATTTCATAAAAATCAGATGAGTGATAATTGGAGAAATCCAAGTTATAAGCCTTTAAAAAGACAACTCCAGATATTTTCTATCAAATATTGTGGCTATATGTATATATATTTACAGTGAATTTGCTTATAACACAAGTCAAATCTAAAAATATAGCTATTACTAGAGAGCTATCTGTGGAAGTACATGGTTCTGAGCTTTACTTATGGAGGTTGCTAATTTCCCTGTGATCAGATTAACTGACAGAGAGAATCTCTCTCTCATTGATTTCAGAGGGGAAAGCATTCAGATATATTTCAGAGTAACAGCCGTGTTAGTCTGTATTCGCAAAAAGAAAAGGAGTACTTGTGGCACCTTAGCGACTAACCAATTTATTTGAGCATGAGCTTTCGTGAGCTACAGCTCGCTTCATCGGATGCATACCGTGGAAACTGCAGCAGACATTATATACACACAGAGATCATGAAACAATACCTCCTCCCACCCCACTGTCCTGCTGGTAATAGCCTATCTAAAGTGATCATCAAGTTGGGCCATTTCCAGCACAAATCCAGGTTTTCTCACCCTCCACCCCCCTACACACAAACGGTAATAGCCCATCCAAAGTGACAACTCTCTACACAATGTGCATGATAATCAAGGTGGGCCATTTCCTGCACAAATCCAGGTTCTCTCACCCCCTCACCCCCCTCCAAAAACCACACACACAAACTCACTCTCCTGCTGGTAAAAGCTCATCCAAAGTGACCACTTTCCCTACAATGTGCATGATAATCAAGGTGGGCCATTTCCAGCACAAATCCAGGTTTTCTCACCCCCCCACCCACATACACACACAAACTCACTCTCCTGCTGGTAATAGCTCATCCAAAGTGACCACTCTCCCTACAGTGTGCATGGTAATCAAGGTGGGCCATGTCCAGCACAAATCCAGGCTCTCTCACCAGAGTGAGTTTGTGTGTGTGTCTGTGCGTGTCCCCGGGGATGGGGGGGGGGGGACAGTGGGGTGGGAGGAGGTATTGTTTCATGATCTCTGTGTGTATATAATATCTGCTGCAGTTTCCACGGTATGCATCCGATGAAGTGAGCTGTAGCTCACGAAAGCTCACGCATTCAGATATGAACACTGTATTTAGTTGTATTTAAATGTGTTTTAAAGTGGTGTGTAGGAAAATGCAGTTTTGTTATAAATTAACTTGGTATTGTTTACTTTTTATATTTAGATGAGGAGTGGGAGTTCTATATCAAGATAGATAATGGGTCTGATTCTCCATCACTCTGCAGCCTATTTGAACCATTCCACTAGTGTAAAGGGGCCAGAATCCCGGTGAATCAGACCAACTGAAAATTCCCTCAGTGACATAGAAGCCTTAGGCCAGACTCTCCCCAAAAGCCTTGCCATGGGAATGTGGTTGTCTCTCCACTCCAACTATTCTTGAATGCCAGAATGGTCCATTAGTGCCACAGACAGTCAGGTGCATAGTAGAGCAGCCATAAGGTGCAAACTCTCACATGACCCCAGGATCAGCGAAAAAGAAAGGTACCTTAAACTTTCCTTTTGCTCATCACCTTAAGTGCTTGCACCAAGCACAGCTCAACCAGAGAATCAAGTTTAATATGTGCCTCCAGAACTCCAGACAATTGATGTTACTATAAAGCAGGGGTTCTCAAACTTCATTGCACTACGACCCTCTTCTGAAAACAAAAATTACTACAGGACCCCAGTGCGCTGTGTTACTCTGGAACAGTTAATATTTTAAATTAAAAAAGTATTAAAGACCATATCTAGAAAAAAGTAGCCACTAAATATTTAAATTCACAAGACAATCTTTATATCCAGCAGTAAAAAATAAATATGTACCTTATGGGAGGGGTATGCTTGTACAGTAACTCCTCACTTAAGGTTGGAGTTATATTCCTGAAAAATGTGACTTTAAGCGAAACGATGTTAAACGAATCCAATTTCCCCATAAGAATTAATGTAAATCGGGGGCTTAGGTTCCAGGGAATTTTTTTTTTGCCAGACAAAAGACTATATTTTATATATATAAAACTTATATTGTGTGCATTTATAAACAATTTAATACTGTACACAGCAATGATGATTGTGAAGCTTGGTTGAGGTGCTTAAGTCAGAGGGTGGAATGTTTCCCAGTGAATGCCTTACTGCTAACTGATGAACTAGCAATTGGCTGAGCCCTCAAGGGTTAACTTATTGTTAATGTAGCCTCACACTCTACAAGGCAGCAGGAATAGAGGGAGGGGAGACAGCATGGCAGACAGAGACACACACCGTATGTGTGTGTGTTGTGCATTTCCCCTTTAAGTATGCTGATCCACTCTGACTTAACAAGGCAGTGTATTTAAATCAGCAAGCTGAGACCACAACTGCTGCCAGGAAGCTCCCTCCGTCCTGAGCCCTGTCCTGTGTCTTCCTGTTCTATGGGGATGGGGTAAGCGGGGTGCAGAAGCAAGGGAGAGGGGGACACCCTGACATTAGCGCCCTTCTTCCCCCATCCAGTCCCCCCGCAGGCAACTGATAGCCTGCTGCACAGGGAACTTAGGGGAGCAGGGAGCTGATGGGGAGGCTGCCGGTCCATCCTGGTTCAAAGCCCCCCACCAGCTCGCTGCAACGGGATGCTCTTCCTGCAAGCAGTGGACAAAGCAGTCGGCTGCCAAAGGACGTTATCAGGGAGCATTGCGCAACTTTAAACAAGCATGTTCCCTAATTGATCAGCAGTGTAACAACGAATCAGCGTTAACCTGGATGACTTTAAGGGCATGGCTAAACTTCCAGATGTAGAGCGCTTTGAGTTAAACCAGCCTTCGGAGAGCACAGTAGGGAAAGTGCTGCAGTCTGTCCACAATGACAGCTTCAAGTGCACTGGCGTGACCACATTTGCAGCGGCATTGGGAGCGGTGTATTATGGGCAACTATCCCAGCATGCAAGTGACTGCAACGTGCTTTTCAAATGGGGGCGGGGGATGGAGTGTGACAGGAAGTGTATTGTGTGTATGTGGGAGTGGGTTTTGGGGGTCCTGAGAGCATATCAGCATGCTGTCTTGTAAATTCAGACCGGAGCAGACCACCTCTCCCCCGCTTCCCTCTCTCATACACAGCATTCCACACTAATGGTTGCTTTGTCTCAGAGCAGATAAGCAGCTGGCTGTCAGAAATGGCGCTTACAAAGGGCATATCTGCATTCCTGCAGCAATTCAAAAACAATGACAAGAGTGGCCACTTGACTTAAGGGGATTATGGGACGTTTCTGGAGGCTGATCAGAGCACAGTAATGCAACATCTCGTTCACACTGATTCCTGGGCATTTCAGCCAAGACGCAGCAAGCGTTAATCTTCTCACCGAGGTGGAGTACCAGGAGCACTCTAGCCATGGAGTCAGAGCGCTCTAAGTGCCTTGCCAGTGTGGACAGATAGTGAGCTATAGCACCCAGGGCTGCTTTAATGCTCTCTAACTCGCAAGTGTAACCAAGCCCTAAGTTAGAGTTACTGTATTGATTAACACAAATCCTCGAAGTGGGGCTCTGTGTGGCTGAGATAAAGACAGAGGTCATCTTCAACAGTGAGATGGGCCCTGTATTTGTTTTTCAGTAAGGTCAGTGCTGAAAAACCAGCTACACACAGGAAGGTGGACAAAAATGGCCTGAGCACTTTCAGTGCTGTAGATGACAGCTCTGGATATTCTTCTCACACAGAAATCCAGAAGTTAGCAAGAGGTTGTTCAGAAAATCTCATCATCAATGTCTCATGACAGGAAAGGTCCATTAATGTTTCTTTGACTATAAGTAACATAACAGCACTTCTGCATTAAAGCGATTTCTAATCCACACCTCTGTTTTCTGATCATTTTCAGGGAAGTACTCCCTAAACTGCAGTTTAAGGCTTTCCAGGTGGCTGCATAATGGGTTGCAAGTCATGCTTTGGCAAGGCATTTTCATCCAAAAAGTCATCCAGTATAAAACCCCTTCAAAACTGCCAGTTTCCACATGCACATACCATAAGGAAAGTTTCTTGATTCAGCTTTCAATTTTGTCAGTGAGAGAAGTGAGGTATTTAACTCATTTAGGCATTCAAAAATGTCTTCCAGGTAAGCTAGCAAAGTAAGCCACTTGGTACCTGCAAACTTTTCGGCCAGCAGGGAATCTTCATCTGAGCTCAAACAAATAATTGAGAACCTTTCCGTGAGACAGCCACCAAACTTTTGTGTGATGAAGTAACTGATGGTGCTCAGCTCCCATCTCACCACACAAACAGATGTACACTTGTTGAGCTGCTCTCGACTGTGTGAACAGCTTCATTATGAACTTGTTTTAGAACGGGTGGCTTTTTGTTGTTGTTGCAACTAGGGCTTGCCTGTGTATAAAACAGTGCATCCAAACTGCTTGCGGTGCAACAGCCTGCACTCAGGTGACTGGCCCACTGTTTTTTCCAGTTATTGCACAAATGCTGTCACTGCAAATTCCTACACAGCACTGCCATTCCAAGTCAGAATCAGAGACAAAAGCACTGAAAAGTGCAAAAAGCTATTCCCATGTAGCATGCTGTAGTAATGGCTGGCAGAACAGAAATTCCTCTTGGAGTTTTTCATCGTTCTCAAATTTTACATATGTCAACATCTGGACAGTCCCCGGCACATCTGTTGTTTTCGCCAAGTTGAATGGGGGAAAAAAGAACTTTGCTTGATTTTGGCGATCACTTGTTCAGTCACATCATTTACCATACTGTGAATACACCTGGCAATAATGTCATTAGACAGGGGAATTGAATCAAATTGAGTCACTGCACCTTGCCCCAATATAATCAAATCATTCCTTGGCACATGGCAGAAAAGAAGTTTCTCCAATAGAGTGTGGTTCCCTTTTTTTACATATCCAGTATGACACAGCAGAAGATGCCTCAAGGGCGCTCTCATTTGTTGTAGCTGCCAATCTGAGAACTCTCTTCTGGCCCTGTAGCTCTCTCAGCTTTTGCTGGAAAAAAAAATCAAGTGGTTTTGTTTGAATAGAACTGCACCATGTTTCCAAGTGGGTGCCACATTTTAGACGGTTTTAAGCTCTCCTTTGCTGGAATTTTGCCACACACTGTGGCCATGGATCCCCCTCAAAACCAGCCCAGTAAATCCCTATTCCAAATATTTCAGATTGTATTTTCAGTTTCTTAGTTTTTTACTGCTGCTTAGATCCTTGTTGTGAGCTCTTCTTTTGCTGCAAGTGGCAACCGATTCCCATTCATTACCCCCCTTTCCTCCACCTTTTTTCAGAAAACAGTCCCTTGCTAAAATTATTTCTACAGCAACTTTTCAAACTGGCTTTATCTACAAGACGCACTGATTCCTTTCTAGGTGCTGAGTAGAGGAAGTGATGTACAGAGCTGGGGTTAAGAGGTGGGAACCAGGGCAACTGCCTGTGGCCCCATGCCACAGGGTGCGCAAAGCTAAGTTGCTCAGGCTGGAAGTCCTGCTGTGGATGAGCTTGGGCTCTGGCTGTCAGCCCTATGCCACCGCAAGGCTTCCACTATCAGCACAGGGCTGACAACCCAAGCCCTGCCATGTGCAGAGCTGAAATTTGTGGTATGAAACTCAGGGCGGGCAGGTGCCCCACCAGCCTCCCTAAATGGCCCCCCGTGGCTTCAGTCTGAGCCCCATGATTGCAGGACTCAGGGTGGGGCTTTCTGCCCAGGCTCCCTGCCAGTCTAACTCTGGCCCTGATGACCCCATTAAAACAGGGTAGCAACCCACTTTGGGGTTGCAGCCCACACTTTGAGAACCATTGTTATAAAGCATTTCCCTGTTATGTGCAAAATTTATTTTTCTGTCTTTTTCCAGGGCCAAAAATATTTTAGGAGACAGAGAGAAGTTCACTGCCACTCAGAGCTTCTCTTTCCTTTTTGAGAAATCTGTATGGAAATAGCAAAAGAAGCTTCTCAAATAGGGAATGTGAAAACAAGCTAACAATATTAATGCAAAGTCCTTCAGGCAAGCAGTTACCTTGTTTTCATTACTCCTTATTGCTAAGGAAATGTTCGTCATTATTTTTCACTGAGACTTTTGAGATACAGTAAAGGAAGAGGAGTACAAATTAATAAGAAAACCTCTCCCTACCTTGCAACTTGCCTTGGAGAGGAAGAGAAGGTGTGGGGGGTATGTGTGTATATTTTTGTTTGTGTGTGTGTGTGTGTACACATAAAAGGGAATATTTAATACCATTTCACAGGGGAGCTGTGAGAATATTACCTGCCTTTTTATCTGTACAAGTCCCATCTGTGTATAAAGAAAATAAAACATATTCAAAACATGACTAAACTGCCACATATAAATGGTAATATATGTTACTAAAGCTCATCTAAAAATAGTATTCCAAGTTGAGTTCCTTTTCTATTTAAAACAATGGGGAAGAGATTCTATCATTGTTACCCTGTTTCCAAGAAAATATGGCAGCAGTGGAATGAGAGGTTTTTTATTTCTATAAATACAATTTTAATGTTCTCTATTTAAAAATATCAGTGTTGTAGTCTGTGATACTAATTACATGATTCTGAAATTTTGAAACATTGATGGAGTTTCCATTTAAATATCAGTTTATTCTCAGCAGGAGTCAAATACATTGTTTTATAAATAGTGTTTGCATATGGAGCCCGGTCCTGAAAATTGCTGAGAGTCTTCTGTAAGGTGATGCTCTGCACCTTGCAGGACTGAGCACATAGGGTTTCCAAACAGAATATAAAACTTTTGGGACACGATTCTCACAAGTACCCAAAAAGTACCTATCTGTAATTGAGGCGGGGAGTCACAAAGGAGCCATTTATGATTCCCCGACCCTGGACCTAGTAGTGCTACATGGCCCCAAGCAAGAAATAATTTAGAGCTGCCTCAGTATGTACAGCTTTTCCTCCCAGCCACGCTCCTAAACCGGATTGCAGTGGGGACTGTACGGGCAGGCCTCGACTTTATGACGTCCCTCTTAAGACAAACAGTACTTACCACGTTTCTGAATTGGCACCCTGATTCGACTTACGGCCACTGGTTTCGACTTTACGATGCTCGGTCCTGCAACAGAGTGTATTGCCGTTCTGATTTACAACGTTTCGACTTACTACGCAATTTTCAGGAACCAACTGTGTCGTAAATCCAAGTACTGCCTGTATTCGGTTGTGTATTCTACACCCCCCAGTGATGGTTCCACCTTGGCAGAATCCTCAGCAGACTTGAGAAGCCCAAGGCTCTACTGGTGTAAACAATCTGATAGAGCCTAGGATATAGCCATAATGCACAGTAGGTTACTACCTAATATATGATAATGAAAATAATTATAATCAAATAAGCCTGATTCTGCAGCCCTAGTCTACACTGAGTAATGCATACTCCTGCAAGTCATTCCCTTGAGTAAACGTCGCAGAATCCATCCCACGGTTTCTCTGCATTAAGAATTTCAGGAAGAAATTTAAAAGGATAGTAGATGCTAATGGAGAAATAGATTTCTACACTATAATATGCCATCAAAACTCAATAAAACGTATAAAAGGCAAACAATTTAACTGAGATGATGCAAGAAGCACGGATTTAAATACTGATCTGCAGTTTGTGGCTTTAACTTGTGGGCCTGTAAATAGTCTCATAGGCATGTTTCACTTTAGCTAAGGAGAACTATATTGCAAGGAATATTGCATGTCCACATTTTCTACCAAGTCCAGTCACACTCTAAAGTGGTTCTCCCACATTAATTCAACTTGAGAATTGAAGTGAGAGAAGAAAAATCAATGAGGGGCATGATCAATATGAGTGACCTAATGTGTTGTATTATTTTGCTCAATTAAATTTCTATTACATAGCTTAATCCAGACAACTGACAGGTAAAAGAGGAACAAAAAATGATAGCTAGATAAAGTTAATCTAATAAAAAACCAAATGAATTTCAGCAGCCGACTGAAGCAGCTAATAATGGATCTATCCCTGTAGAGACACCGCCCTACTTATGCAATCATTCCGTTCCGGAAAGCCTTGCGTAACTCGAATTTTGTGTAAGTCAGAAACATATACCTGTACATTATGCAAAAATTTCCGCAACTCGAAAATCCTATTTCTGGCTTATGGAACTTTTTCCATAAGTGCGAATTTGCGTAAGTTGGGGTTTTGCGTAACCCGGGGAGCCTCTGTATTAAAACAGTTTCCTAGATATACCTGATACATCATGACCTGTATTTATTGTCCAGACCAGAAACCTAATAACTGTTTAGTATGAATACAGAACTGTTCTGAACAACTGCATGAAGTTATGAGAGCAGAAAAATGCTGCATGTCTCAGAAATACTCCAAATGTCATTTTTGAACACAACAAATACCTTCCAAAAATTCCCTGCAATCTCATATTAAAGAATCCAAAGCCTCTACAATTAAAAATAGAAGGCTTGGATGATGTATGTGCAAGTGCTTGGTTCTAGCTGTTAATTGATACAGTATTCTGAAGTTTATGAGAGTATGAGAAAATAAGTTCCAAATATTTGATGCAATGCCACAGCCTTTTAGACACTTACAGTAAACTGCTAACTATGCCCTTTTTACTCTCTTTTTCTACAGGTATTCCCAGTATTTCCAGTATTGGTAGTAAGTAATAAAAAGCAAATCTAGAATAGCTTTGCTATGTTATTCAGCTTCTTAGCTCTATTTTCCCAACATCCATTTCTGTTGTAGATAATGTTTCACTGAAATGTGCTTTACGGTAAGGGGACTGTATTATTGACTTTGCCATGCTGCATTTACATGTAACTGCATTATGTGATCAAAGAGAATATGTTATGTAGCTCATGAAAGTACATCTGTCTGAAAACACAGCTTCTTGATCAACAAATAAAAGAGTTAGCAATACAAATTGGAACATCAGGATGGCATTGGGTAGAAAAATATTACCAAGTACGTTTTCCAAAACACCAAACTTTATTAATACCTAAGAAGAGTAGAGCCCTTAAAGCTGCATATATGAATAGATAAATATAAGGGGAAATGGAAGAATGCACTAACATGCATTTGTTAATGTTAGTGAATGTAGAGCATCCATCAGAGTCTTTCCATTGATTCATAGATTCCAAAGCCGGACAGGGACAGTGGTGATCAGGCCATAGAGCTAAACTAGAGAATATCTTTTCAATTGACATCAGTGGACTCTAGGTCAGGCCTTGAACAGAATAAACAGGTTCTTTGTTGAGATTCATTTTATTGTATAAAATTAAAATATTTAAAACAACTAATAACATATGAAATTGCCTTTTTTTAAAATCAACTATTATAAATAAAAACAATGCAAAAAAATAAGAAGATGGTATTTGAGTCAAACCATCCTACGTGTAAGCGGGTATGGTCATGGAATGACAGCTAATTAGAAATAAAGCACTGAAGCAGAAAAGGTATCATTCAAGTAGCTGTGTGAAAGAATGGTCCTGCACAGCCTCTGCTTTGCATAGGCGTTAGGCACAGATTTTGTACTATGCAGGTCTATCACAGTTTAAGCAGTGTCAAAAGATTTTTTTTTGTTTGCAATACCTGATATCTGGCTGAAAAGCAATATTCTGATCATTTGGATAAAGCAGCTGCCTTGCTTCTTATAAATGCGTGGTCAGGTCTTTCAATAAATCAGTTCAGTTTACTTAAGCGCATGAACAGGCTTAGGCACTGACTTGTTAAGCACTAGACAGCATGTTAAATGCCATCAAAACTAGCCTCTTTGTAAATGAGAGTAGTGTTTCATGTCCATTTAGATGCCAGCTTAATCCTATGGCATCCAGTTTGCAACCTTAAATAGCAAAGCAGCATGAAAGACGACAACTTGCCAATGAAAGTCTTCAGTTTTGAGAGTCTAAGTTTTCTGCTTTAGTGTCTCCCTCAACATTTGCCTCACTGCAAATGCACAATGATGTGCTACTTTCACAATCTTGACAATTGCATTTGCACATGTATTTTGTATCCAAAAAGGGAACTAAATAAAAGGCAGTAAAAAGAGATTATGAAACTATTATTCTCTGGAATCCTACGATCATAAGTAACAGAAATGGATAAATGGCAAAATAGCTTTTTGGAGCTCAGTTGTGCTACTGTTTGTCAATACTGTGTTGCATGGACTACATTGTTGTGATTTTCACTTTACACTCCATACAGCCTTCTTCATCACATTCACCATCTCTGAGCATCAGCAGATGTTGGCCTTTGAATACTTAATAGGGAAACTCAAATATTTTTTAATCAATGGTGACCTGAAAGGATGCATTGTTGACCTCTTTGAATTCTATGAACTTTTACAGTGGGGTGATTAGTGTCATTTACTTATTAAAATGAACAAGATTCTGTTTAACATCCCTTAGGAAAAGCACATCTATGCCTTATCTTAAATATATCCGGTATGGATGTCCTTTGAATAGATGAGGCAGGGTTCAACAAATTTCCCTGCCCATGTGGAATGCATGAAGCATGAGCACCAATTTATGAGTACACAAAGAGATGACTACAGTGTTTGGCTCCTACCCACTAGATTCCTCCTCCCCCACAGGAGTATTGAGTAGCTTGGGGAAAAAAGTGGCTGTTCATGGCACAATTTTCTAACAGCCTTTCCTATAGGATAGAAATAACAGAATTGTCATTAAACAATGGAGAGCCCCTTGACTTCTTGGTCCTACTCCACTATGTAACTATGTTTTAACAGAATTACAATCAGTACTTAAAAAACAAACATGATTAATTACTTGAGGCTGCTTTAATGGATTCTGCATGATTTCTTCTTTTTTTTTTCTTGTCTATGCTAATACACTATATGTGTTCATAATAGTAGATTTCTGTCCTCGGCTGGGGACAGGAAATTATTCTCAGATGACACCGTTTTTTTGCCTCTATGAAACAATAAACTGGTGTATTGGCTTTTGTATGCTTCAAGCTTTTCACAGTTTAATACGGAAAAAATGAACACAAAACTGCCAACATACAAAGAAAATGTCACTGCAACAGATGTTCATGTAACACCCATAAGACTTTTATGATCAAAGCATGCCCAAAGAAAAATCAACAATGTATATATTTATCTATGCGTACATATATGTATAATACTGCGTTCTCTTTGATCTCAAAGCATCTCATATTAAAACAGCACATCATTAAAGTTTAAACACAAAGAAAGAGTGGTCATTAAGTAAACATCCTTTCTGATCATCTACAACAAAAAAAATTAAACCAGAGCTTTCCCATTAAGGTCATTTGTACCTGCTGTTGTCTTATCAATTGAGTAATAGGTTCTTTGATCATTTCCAGCATACTTGATTCCAGTGCTGGTCTTTACAGCATTTTTCAGGCATGACTGGAAAAATATTGGTGAGATTGTTAGCAATTTATGAATCCCAAAACCATTTCATAATTATGTAAGCTTTTATGATCAGTGATGCCTTCATCCAATTTATAAAATTATACAAAAAGTTACTCAGACTTACTTTAAATAATAATTGTATGTAGGCAAATATATCAAAATGTATTTTATTGTGAACAAATAGCAAAGTGATTAGCTTGTACCTAAATGCCTGACCTTAAAAAAGTTTAATCTTCTATCGGAAAGCTTCTATCCTTATTCCTGTGGAGCATAATTTCACTAATTATGCTAAACAGTTTGTTATAAAGAATATAATTAGACATGGATAGGATTGACATGATATGCAAATAGCTTTGTGTGGGTGATTATCACCTCTGAAGCTTGCTGGTGGCAGATGAGTCAGAGTTTAGCGACAGACCATATATTGAAATGCAAGATGCAATCAAGACAATCAAATGGTAAATGGTAAATCAAAATTTATGTTTTGTTTTTTGTTTTTCTAATTGCCAATTTCAAATAAACAGAAATCTCTCTTGGAAGGATAACCAATTCAAGACACAAAAGTCTAAAGATTGTACAGCATGACTTTCATGCATTGCTTTCATAATCTTAAAATATCAGCTGGGTATTTTTCAGGTTTGGCAAGTGTCAGGATGAACACTTCTTTCAGTGGTCTCAGATATGCTTATATGAATTTGCACGTTACCCAAGGTTTTTGCTAACAAACACTTGAGTTCCAGTTCTCCCATTATTTTCATCACTGTAAATATTACCGTCCTGATATCATGCATCACTGAAGTCAGTAGGAGTTTTTGTCATTAACTTTAGTGGTTGCAGGATTGAGCCCTTTCTGTAGAGCCAAGTTCTGGTCCTGAATGCAATTCCCATTCACTTAAGCAGGAGATTCAACGTGCATAATGAAGTGCAGACTTTGGCCCTTGTTTATTAATCTTTCCCTATTATTATTTGAGTTGATATATTAGTACATAAAGAAAAAGTTTCCTCTCCTGTCAAGAGACAGGAAAAAGTTTCCTCTCCTGTCAAGAGACCTCTCAGATGTTTTTCTCCTTGAAGACATTTTAAACTGGCTTGATATTATATAGATGTTGGTTTTGACACAGCAACAACATATTCTGATTTGGGTTTTGTTTGATACAAGTGTGAATTGTGAATAAAATAACAAGGTTAATCATCTTCTTAGCCAAGCATTGTTATTAATCATCATAGTCATAACATCAAGGAAGCTACAGTATTTGTCCCCACGCTCCCTCTGCCTTAATACTTCTAAATCCCAAAAATAAAAGTTTAATTTGAATTGCTCTTTAACTAATTAGATTTTCTATAATATAAAAAATTCATTGTGCAAGTAGAGCATAATACATTAATTTGAACTCCAGATCTGGAAGAAAACCTTAATGTCCCATGTGATAAGAATTTGGGAATCTTTTATACTATTTCTTCAGTAAGTCTCATCACAAATCTATTTCACATTTGTACAATTTGTACAATTTACAGCACTTCCTGAAACTGAATGAGCAAAGGAACTTAACTACCACTTCACCCTGGAAGAGAAAATTCCCATGTGGGGTGACAGTAGCTTAGGAGAATCTATATGCTACAACACTGTGAAAGGTAAACTACAGAAGTTTACATTGGGGGCAAAAAAAAAAAAAAAAACTATTTTCACCAGGTCCACCAACATAACACATCTGAATAGCCTGGCTTTAGCCACCAGTAGACACAGCCAATGGCACTTCAATATTTTTCATATTCACTATTTTTGAAGGTGCACTCTTTATCACTTCCAGCTAATTTCAAAGTTAGTTTGTCACAGTTACCTTAACTGACTACACTATGTGGAGGAATTGCACTGCTGTCTTCAGTTTAATTGTTAATGAGGTAAAAGCAATCAAATGATGAGACACTGGAGAAAGTCAGCAAGCATTTAATCTCTGCCATGACAGCTGTGCAGTGCTGGCTGTTCTTACTACAAAGCCACAGAAAAATGTATAGTTAAAATGACTAAAAAAATATGAAATTTTTCTCCACCTCTCTTTCCCCATGTCCACCTCTGCCCTCCTCCTTCCTAACAATATTCAGTGAATTCCATAGAGTATAGAAGACTGAACTCTCCAAATCAGCTCTCTGACTTTTAAATCAGATCCTGATTACAGAGAGAGAGAGAGAGAGAGAGAGAGATCTTCTGCACCACAGTCTGATATACCAAGTCTTCAACATTAACAGCCAATTTCACCAGTTCTGTAGTAGACCAAAATAACTCTACTCCATAGGAAAAGATTTAGAGCTCTCCTCCTCCATGAACTATTTAGATCTACTATGTATTCTTATTACTACTTTCCTTTAGGTAACCAGAAAATGTCATCAAGCCTGTTGAGTTTGAAGAGACCCAGATAGCCTGCTTGTTAGAAACAGTGGATTTTTTCTGATTTATGAAAACTTTCCACCACAGGATCATCGGGGCCCATTGAAACCATTTCTGCAGAAGCGTGCTCTCTTTCTGTGAGAGAATAGCTGGACACCCAAGCCACTAATTCAATTCAAATTCTTCCAACAGTTGTAAAAGCTGTTATGGCTGAGGAGCTTCCACGCCAAATAAAACAACTCCATCTCCACTTTAATGCAGTATTTTCATCCGTCTAAGGAAGAGGTATGAAATGTCTTACATTGCCCAAAAAAATAGTCTAGCTAGCACTGGTTAACATTTTTTTAATTTTAAATTTTTGAATTTCTAAAACGAGGGAGATTTAGACTAAATTTTGAAACATTTCTTTTTTGCTCAGTTTTATTCTATAGTATTCTATTAACCTGTGAGAAAAAGTTGATTTCATCCCTAAGGTAAGCTTCTTGCATGAGGTAGGCATCACCCTGATTTGAAATAAGAAATACAATGAGTGTGAAATACTGTCCTTGTCATAGTTTACTCCCCGAGAGTGGTGATAAAATATCACCTGATCTAATTATACCCATTTATGCCAGGAATTCATATACAAATCTTCCACTGATTTAAATAGGAGTGGCATATACTTTCATTTATTAATTATTTGTATTACAGTAGCACTCAGAGGCTCCAAATGAGAACAGGGCCCCTTTGTGCGAGGCACTCTACATATGCACTACAAGAGACATGCCTTTAACTGAACTTACAGTCTAAGAAGACAGTGGCAGGGCCAAGCCTAAATGATCAGGTGCTTTACTTCAGCTTGGAATGATTTAAATGAAATTGGATTGTGATTTTTTTAGCCTTCATGCTTTTCTTACTTTTTAAATAAAAATGGTTTAAAAGTAAAGACTTTTAAACAAATTTTCCCCAATCACAAAATTCTCAATTTCTCGGACAGTTGTGTCATTGCTATTATGTACCAGTCAAATGATCACTTGGTCATTCAAGTGGCCCCTGTCAATCTTCAGAGTGAACTAAACTCAAGACTGCTTTTTATTAATTATTTTATTAATAATTGTAAGCAAATGCAATCTTTGTGTAATACTGTTAGCTTAGGAGACAAATACTCTGACTAGGCAAAGAACATGCATAGCACATGGAGCAGTAATATCCTCTTTCACACACTCCATTAACAACGTTCCTCAGTGTTGCTCTGGAAGGATAGCACCTTGGATTGAGAGCACAGTTTAATTACCTTGTCAACTCAGTGTTTGGCCACTTGAAACAGCCAATAAGGATGATGCTTAATTTCTGCTGACTGTGGCAGTGGTTTTTGTGTTCCAATCCATCCAGTTGGAATTGGGCTGAAACTACCAACTTATTTCACATAAACCTCCCAAATTAAGACCATACTGTGCCAGTTGGTCCAAATTTTGATTTCCAGTGGTCATTTGATACATATTCCCTCCCTTCCTTTAGCACTACAGATTGTTCTAACATTGTTATAAAAGAATCCAGTGAAAAGAAAAGCAATAGCGAAAATTTCTATTGGCCTTTAAGTCTATGAGTAAGTGATTATAAACTTGTTAAGCATCATACAATAATTTTCTCCTTACTACCTGGGCAAGATGTTGCAGGATGGATTAACCAGCAGTACAGAATTTTTTTCCAAGTAATGTTTAAAATAGATTGTCTGCTAAGCTACATGTCTCACATCCCTCTACACTTAAATGTGCCTAAAGTACCTACATTTTTTAAAAGATGTATTCAAAATGTACTTTCAGAGATCACAATTCCATAGCTTTCCTTTTAAGCTAAACTTTGCTCCTCCTGTGTTCTCAGAACTATTACTGTTAGGTCTTGTCTATGCAGGAAAATTGACAGAGGGATAGCTATTGTAGAGTGAACTATTCTGAAATAGCCCCTATGTGGACACACTATTCTGAAATAAAAGTCACCGTATTCTGGATAAATTATTCAACCACAAAGTAATTCTTTTGTAACAATGTGATTTTTATTCCAGATTTAAAGTGCCCACATGGAGAGCTATACTGGAATATATCTCTTCCAGTCAATTGCCCAATGTAGAAAAGGCCTGCCTATTAGTAACTCAGGAAAAAAAAAAAGATTTTCACAAATTGCTGTAAATGAATGACTGGCTATTAAATAACCTATTAAAGGAGTCTGACTGGTGGCTGTTCAGAGGCTGACTAATCTGTTCCAGTATCTGGCTTTTACAGTATGCATGCAGTGGGCTCCTTTGATGACTCAAAAACTCTTCTACAATTGAGGTAAGAGAGAACCTAACTACACAGGAAAATATGCAATTACAGGAATGTGCTCCTACTGCATAAAGCCACAGACACAATAAAATACATAATAGAAGGATCCTGTTGGCTTAAAAGCTTAATTTCTAGAATTAACATCTACATTTTTAAACATACATAAAATAATATAACTTTCACATCCTGGAATAAGGCCCTAACACACTCAAGCCCAATCAAAACAAACCTTTAACCTGTGGATGTTAAGGGTCTATACCAGATAATGAGGACAGTCTATATTCTTTGTGAGGCAAGTCTCACAAGGAAGTTTTGATAGAGCAATAAAAATATTATCCAGAAAATAAAACCTTGGGTTTCAAAGATAAGAACAAAGACTCTTCTTGAGAAATTGAAAATCTTGGTGATGACAAGTTCCACCAATAGACAGGGAGGTAACAAAATAAACCTACTCATCATAGAGTAGTCAAAGAAGACCTTCCTAGAAGAGAAGGAAAAATTTCTAAGTAGGAAAATTAAACCAGTCAGTGCATTAGCTACATTACCAAGGTCCAGAAAGTTTATATTTACTTGTATACATCAGATGTATCTGCCTGAACACTGAGTAACCTCCAGGCACAAAAACGTTCAAAATTACTTCAATCAGTTATAATACAAATACATATGTATCACTTTCTTGGGTGTACCCTTGGCAAACTCATCTTACTGTAAATAAATTTGGAAGGTCCTTAGAGTTGTATTTTCTAACCTGGTTCATCCCCTATATAGGGTCCGTAGCTTAAATAGGTTTTCTTGAAACAAGCTTTCATAATCTACTTGAGCATGAACATCCTGTACTGCTATCAGCAATATTGCCGAGAGAACTGTAAATTGGTTGATATCTCTAGTTACGTGATTAGTAGTCTCATTCAGACAAGAGACTGAAAATATGTGTCTCCAAGTAAGAATTGCTCTGATTAGGCATATCATAAAATATCAGGGTTGGAAGGGACCTCAGGAGGTCATCTAGTCCAACCCCCAAAGCAGGGCCAATCCCCAAGTTTTGCCCCGGATCCCAAATGGCCCCCTCAAGGATTGAACTCACAACCCTGGGTTTAGCAGGCCAATGCTCAAACCACTGAGCTATCTCTCCCCTGCCTCCCCAGTATATTTTAGTCAGTGGCAGATACTCCATAGGGCTGGTCTTAAATGTATTACAGAGCTTTAGGGAAACAAGGTGTGTGAAGTAATATCTTTCATTAGACCAACTTCTGTTGGGGACAGAGGCTTTTGAGCTTACGCAGAGCTCTTCTTCAGGTCTGGGAAAGGTACTCATGTCACAGCTAAAAACAAGGTGGAACAGATTGTTTAGCATACTTAACATATATTTCAAGGGGCCATTTAAGATAAAGTAGCCCTTTCATAGAATCATAGAATCATAGAATATCAGGGTTGGAAGGGACCCCTGAAGGTCATCTAGTCCAACCCCCTGCTCGAAGCAGGACCAATTCCCAGTTAAATCATCCCAGCCAGGGCTTTGTCAAGCCTGACCTTAAAAACCTCTAAGGAAGGAGATTCTACCACCTCCCTAGGTAACGCATTCCAGTGTTTCACCACCCTCTTAGTGAAAAAGTTTTTCCTAATATCCAATCTAAACCTCCCCCACTGCAACTTGAGACCATTACTCCTCGTTCTGTCATCTGCTACCATTGAGAACAGTCTAGAGCCATCCTCTTTGGAACCCCCTTTCAGGTAGTTGAAAGCAGCTATCAAATCCCCCCTCATTCTTCTCTTCTGCAGGCTAAACAATCCCAGCTCCCTCAGCCTCTCCTCATAAGTCATGTGTTCTAGACCCCTAATCATTTTTGTTGCCCTTTAACACTCCTCCAGTCATAGGGAGGAAAGGAAGGGGGGAAAGCAGCTGGAAGGGGGGTTGTTAGCAGGATAGAGTTGTAGTGGGATAGTTGTAGTAACCCATAAATCCAGTGTGTCTATTCAGTCCATGATTTTTAGTATCTAGCAAAGTTATGAATTTAAGCTCCTAAGTTCATCTTTTGAAAGTGTTGTGCAGATTTCCTTTGAGCTTTGACATAGTATGATGTTATTACTGGTAATGCCTAGGCCATTTCAGCTGATGGCCACCTTACTATTCTGTATTTTTGGAGGGCAAGTGCCAAGAAGAGAGCCATTCTGCCAGTAGCACTTCGTATCTGTAATGTAACTTTAGTCTGTCTCAAAGATTTTTGATGTATTATTACACAGTGGCTAGGAGAGTAAAAGGATAAGGTCCAATCAAGGCAACAGGTAAGACAGCTAGGAGATTCCTATTCTCTTTATCCAGACCTCACTCTTATTTTTATTTGTTTTTATCACATACAGAGACTATTTTCACAGTCCCTTAACACGTGAGATCAATACTCAATTATTCAAACACAAGACCAAATAAAGTAATTTATAAAAGCCATAAAAGTCAGTACTCTAGAAAAGGGGAAGTTATCTCACAGGTGCATACAATTCTAGCCACTCTTTCATCAAGTGCTATGGTGATCTTTCTACCTCTACAAATACAGGTTTTTGATACCTTTCACTTGTGTGTGCTCCCTTTCCGATTGGCTGCTGCAATGCACTTCCAATATGTGTAAACTGATGCATCTGACGAAGAAAAGGGGGATTCACCTTTTACTGGGAAATCTGTGGTTTGGGAATCTACCCAACTAATTCAGAAATCTTTTGCTTTATCTAATGTTTTTAAGAAAAATTTAATTTCCTTATTTATTTAAAAGAAATTAAGCTATATAAGATATTGATGGGGCAATGGGAAAGAGATACAATACACAAAAGTGAGAACAAATAACCCATTCCCCTAGTAAATATAACTTGCTGATAGTAGAAGCTTCTTTTTATGTAAGTATTTGTAGATTTAAAGTCCTTAAAATGAGATGTTATAGTAAGAAATTACTGTATTTGTATGATATTGTCATTTTATCTCTGGACGCTAGGTTTAAAATAATAGCATAAACAGAAAGGTTCCTGGTTTGTGATTAGTGTTAAAAATATATATATCTTTCCAGTATATATTCTTAACACTGAAGTTAATATCTAAAATCCTGAAAGATAAATTGCTATATACAGTATTTAATGTCCATTCAATGTTTTGGGAATCATCAATTGCTTGTTCTTGTTCAATGTGGGAGTCACGTATTGTTCAAGTGCATCATAGACAAGTCCAGTAGCAGATGTTTGTGGTTTATGTCTTTGTCCATACACTTCTCTGTTTAGAACAATATCACGTATGTAAATAACAAATCCTGATTTTTCCTGATGCATGCAGATCCACCAAAGTTTGATAGGATATGGCCGAATATTTCTTCCCTTGAGGTTTCTAAACCAAATCAAGGTAGGATTCTGTAAAATTCCTACTGGTCGAAAGTTACTTAAATTGCTTTAATAAAATCCCACAAGTTTGCAAAAAATAATAATAATCCAGCTCCTTTTTCTGTTGGTACTAAGTAATGGTATTGTCAAAACCAATCTAATGAGAATTAGCATAAACAAAATTTTACATGAAAAAGGCTTCTTCTAATATACAGATTCTGGACTAGAAACACTACTGCAAAAAGTATGGAAAAGCAGGCACCAAAGTTGTAAGCAATTTCATAGATTAAATTTAAAGTGAATCTCTGGAGAAGCCTGGAATTGTATAGACATCGCAGTTTGCTTTATGAGACAGTTTCAAGACTTTTGAGTGCCAAAGATTTCCATGGTCTACATCAAACCCATTTCTTAATGTCTCTCTTTCACTTTGTTTTCTTAAGTGAAATGAATGTTATTCCCATTTGTATTCAGAGCTCAGCTGCATAGTCGAAGACAGTTGGACCATAGTCTCCTGGAATTTATTTTAACAATCTTATATACAATATTTTCAGAATTTGGGTTTTCCTCCATTTTTTTTTTTAAGCAGGTCAGGTCACAGAAGAGATGTTTCTAAGTATTTTTCTTTGTGGTCTAAAAGTTACATCTCCTCTAGCATTGACAGCAATCTCTCTGAAATCCCTAGTGCAATACTTCTGCATCTGAATTCCAATGACACACAAAAAATTACAGTGACAGACTGTGGCATGATGATTACTGCAGAAAGGGATAGAGTGATTTTAAGAGTAATAAAATATAAAGTAAAATGCTTTTCCATTTGAATTTGTGTTCATACTAGCTTGCATGCTACAAATTTGACAATCAGATGTAAACCCGTTCATTATTTAACATGAAATCCCCTTGCTCTCCCCAATCTCCCTTGCACCCTTCCCCCAGAATTGCAGAACTCTGGCCTGCAGCTTGCCATGGTTATGCACAGGATGTTCTTTTTAAACTCTAATGAATACAGATGGAGGAGGAGGAAATGAGCAAGAGGAAGATCCAGGAAATAGCTGTTAAGCTAAACAAAATACATTAGCAATTTGCTGGGGAGTTATATTGTACGGACTGCAGTATTAGTCCTTGATCATGGTGATGAAACTGAGGCTGCCCTAGATACACATAGGTTACTAACAAATAGAATAATCTTAATCAGCTAGTCCATGTTATATTTTCCAAGTTTCTGCATGTGTTCCTTAAAGAAGAGAAACAAATTTATCTCTGCTCTTCTGCTTTCTTTAAGGATTAGCAGCAAAGTTCAGTTTGTTATTCATATGAATTATCAATCAAAACATCCTCAACAAAATGACACTTAGCATTTCTAAAGCATTTCATAGTTTAACAAATTATACTGCAAGTGATTAACATCACTTCACAATGCATCTTGAGCAGTACAAGATTATGCATTGTTCCCACACACATGAAAATTTTATTTAGCTTTTACATGTTAGGAGAGAACACAAAGCACAAAAAACTTCAAATATTTTGTGGTTAGATTACTTGTTTGGAGCATATTGTTAAGAGTTTAACGTTTATCAGAATTAAGATCCTTGAGTCCAGTATTTGAAGTATAATATATGTACATCCTGATTACAGAATGATGCCCATACCTGCACATTATTTATTATGCTTTTCTTTATAGTACAATTAGAACAACATCTGTACATAAATTTGATAAAAACTATACAGACCATGAGGTGTATTGTATAGTCAGTAATTATGGACTTGGGAAGAAACTCCCTAGGTCATGTATAACATCTGAGCCAAAGCCAAATAAAAATGCAGATATTAAAACGGTCTCTCCTTCTTGTTTTTAAAACCCTTCAAATTATTATCATTTCCAATACCTTAATCATTGATAGTGTTTCACTCATTTTCACCTCAATATCAACCTTCCTTTTCAGAACAGCAAACAATAGTTAAAAAATACTCACTTATGTTGAATTTTTTAAAGCTAATTAAAAATGTAGTGACTAAGGTAATTCATTTTTAAGCTTTTTTATTTGTTCCTATATGATACCTTTCTAATTTATTGTTCATGTTTTTAAACCTATCCAGTTGCTCCCAAATTATCTTTGTCAACTGTTTCTTCTGTTCAAGTTGCAAACCACAAGAGAGGTAGGAATTCTTGGATTCATACAGTGATTTCCTAGTGTTTTGTGTTGTGAGAACATTGCACTGTATGAATCTGGAATATCTGTGAAGTGTACCTATCAGTTTATTGGTGAAGCATGTTTATTGACAGCAATTGAAGCATTAAGTATCACAAACAACATAAGCCATAGTGAAGAACAGAATAAATATGCCTCATAGACAATCTCTGCTTGGATATAAAATAGTGGAGCATTTGTTTTTTGAAAGAATTAAATGTGAGTTAGAATGTGGCAGTCCAGGTTATTGTTTAGAAAACTAACATGTTAGCCTAACTATTATCTTTGTCACTAATTTACATAGACTGTAAATGAGGAAATGTAAACGGATTAGTTGAGGGCAGGCAATATGTAAACCATCTCTTGTTCATATTCTCTAGAATAAAACATAAATGCCATCTGGTGTAATGATACGATTTTCAAAAAAGTGTCTTATTGCACTGGTAGTATACCATACATCTCCATTGTGTGTTAATATAGTACAAACTTCATTTATAGGCATGCATTGCATTACATATCAACAGATATGATTTTAATATAAACATAGTGAAATTTTATTGGCATTTTGAAAGGATAGCAGTATTGTCTTGATGACTTAAAGTCAAGCTGTTGCAGCTAAATATCTGTCATTCACAGTCTGAAATCCATCTGAGAACTTTTTCCCCCGTTGATTTTCCTCATCATTTGATCTGTCTGGTGTATGTATAAAAGGTGTTTTGTTTTTTCTCATTTATTCTTATCAACACCTCATTATTCATGAAACATGAGTTACTAAGGCATAGGTTTATTTAACAAAAATCTGAATTAAGTTTGACCCAGTTAATGAAACTGATAATGAGCCATACTGTTTGTTATGAAACTGAAGCAGCTTATTTCGAAAGTTATAATGAAAAGCTAATTTGTTTGTCTTTTGCTAGTGTGTAGTGGAGGAAGAGGGAGAGAGATTTGTCAGGCAATGAAAAAATGAGACTTTTCAAAAAAATTCTCTCTTCTTGAAAGAGTCTTGTATTCTGCTAATTAAAATATGGAAACAACAGGTGTCTCACGCATCACCTAAGGAATGTCTTTTTTCAGAAATTATGATTCTCTTGCATATACCTCTACAACTGTTCATGTGACAGTTTCAGTGGGAATGGTTCAAGCCTGAGCTGGAGCTAGCCTCCATAGTACAGGCCTGTATCATTTCACACATGTAAATGCATAGCTGCATTTCCTCATAAAGGAATGAGAGGTATTAAAACTAGAAGTGGAGAAGAATAAAATGATTGATGGTTGATATTATTTTATGCATCTCCTTTAAAGTGCAATTGTATCTTGATTTTACAATATTGTTTTACAATATTGGGATTGTTTTTATAGAAAAGCACCTCTAATGTGTCATCTCGTTCATCCCTTTGCATCTTGATAAGGGACATAATTCCTGATTCATCCAGAGAGAGATGGTTATCAAATCTGGTCTTGACGATCTCTGCACTCCTTTTCTTTGCATTAAATATACCTACCTATCTTAACCTTTCCTCTGAGATTTTATTTTCCAAACCATTTACCATTTATTGTTACTCAGCTTTAAACTCTCTCTAATTTGTCTGTCTTTTCTGACATGTGGTGCTCAAAACTGAAAGCAGCATATGTCAACATTTTAAGCACTTCTCATATTTTTTTCGTTAGTGCTTTAGCACCCTAGCTTTTACCACCTTTTCCCCCTTCTATATCAGTGATTGAATGGCTTTGCCTATGATGGAATTCTGCCTTGGCTGCCAGACAGAGCTGTGTGTCTAAGAAACTAAAGTTGTATTTCAGCCTATACTGATCAGAAGGTGATAATGTCATACTCTGGCCTTTCTGTGTAAGGGTTAGTATGACTCACTTGTTCCTATGCCAGAAAGGTGAGAAAGCCACAACAGCAGCGATATGCATTATCTTTAGACTTGGACAGATTAAATTTTTATTGGCACATGTCAATAAACTTCAATGTCACTGTACACACACAGACAAAAAAATCCATCAACAAAAATGGAAATATACAGATAAGCAAAGTAAGAAAAATGCTGCTTAAGAACTTATTAAAGTTTGATATAACGATATTTACTGTGTATATTTTGACATGATTTTGACAATTTGTGTTTTAATGCATATAAAGTTTTAACTTTTGGAATCTCAGTGTCTACTACCATTAAACAGATATTGTCTGACCCTCCCATTGTCTGATACTCATCCCCATAATTTCCAGCTGTGAACATTTAAATTGATAAAAACATGAACAATGCTTTAAAATGAACATTGATATTATCCACCAAAAATATCAAAAACAAAAATTGAATTCTGCCAACCTTTGTTTTATCGTCCCAGCTTGTATGATGTAGCATGCAATTCTAGGTACTATGTTCCTGTGATAACTGGCCTAATGTTACCAGTGGAGAAATTACCTGATTCTCATTTACATGAAGACCCCATTACACCATTTTCACAATATAAGCCCATTTTAGGGCACCAGAGCAGTGTGAAAGGGAATTAATGTAAATAAAAATCAAGCCCAATGGCTACAGGCCAAGGCAGCACGCTCATTATTGTATTAGCAATTATCTTATTTAATGATAAAGAGGCAGGGGTTGTTTCTTTCATTTTCCACCTTAATCAGACAGTAGATTGTCTCTGGGGTTAATTTATATCAAGTAACACTATCAGTCTAATGGCCAAGGTTCCCAAATCTTCACCTAACCTTAATGTAGTAAACTATCAGGGCTTGGCTACATATACAGCACTGGAACACTTAGTGAAGATGCTATCTACACCATCGGGAGAACTTCTTCCATTGATGTAGGTATTCCACCTCCCCGAGAGGTGGTAGCTGGGTTGACAGGAGACCCCTTAACTCACAAAGCTATTTCTCTCATGTAATAAAAGCATCAGTGTCCATATTAGTGTAGTTAAGTACAAGACACAGTTTCATTTTTTTCTTTAGTACTAATGAAACAAGAACAAGTGCACGGAATCAGCTACTATGATATGTCTGTCTGTCTGAGAGTGTGTGTGAGAGCGGGAGAGAGAACTGAGTCAGCCATAACTACAGGATGTGCTTCTTTAGTCCAAACTATATTTAGGACAAAGTTCTGTTACAACAATTTAATGAATTTTTATGCAGCTTTGTTTTTCTTGGCTTTGTAAGGAGTTATGATATTATTGTATTGAAAGGTTACAGACTGTTCTCAGTGGTACCAGATGACAGAACAAGGAGTAATGGTCTCGAGTTGCAGTGGGGGAGGTTTAGGTTGGATGTTAGGAAAAACTTTTTCACTAGGAGGGTGGTGAAGCACTGGAATGGGTTACCTAAGGAGGTGGTGGAATCTCCTTCCTTAGAGGTTTTTAAGGTCAGGCTTGACAAAGCCCTGGCTGGGATGATTTAGTTGGGGATTGGTCCTGCTTTGAGCAGGGGGTTGGACTAGATGACGTCCTGAGGTCCCTTCCAACCCTAATATTCTCTGATTCTATGATCGCAGGGCCATGTGGGTGAGTTCTGCAGTCATTCATAGCACATTCTTTAGCTTCCTCTCTGCTCACTAATAGATGTTAGCAAGCATACAGTCAGATTCCCTACCTCCCCTTTATAATGAACACACTTTTATTACCTAATGATCTGATATTATACAACTGCTGGTTGGAAGTTGGCAAAGCAAGGTAAATTATTTCTTCCGAATCCACCTACAATATGACTTCATTGATTGGCCAGCTGGCTTGATTGTAGGCTCAGTATGTTTGGTGTCCTCATCCCGGAAACTAATTATGCCATGATAGCAGACCACAGAGTCTCTGTTAGACCAGAGAGAAGGGTCAGGACTGCTTCGAAATCTTGTGTTGCTATCAGGTCATTACAAAAGCTAAGGACAAGCTGAACAGACATCTTAGCCTTATGTGTCATGCTTACTTAGAACAACAACAAAAATTGCTAATAAAAGTTTAGGATGACTTTTTTGTGCCCAAGCCAGAAATTGGTTTTATAAAAGATGACAGAATTCCAATGCCTGTTATATTTTTTCGATACAATTATAGTTGCTAAAGTGGGCACTACACTTTAGATGGCTATGGTAAGCATTCTTCCTATTCTACACAAACCGAAGAATTTTCCATGATATTTTTCAAATGCTAAAAGTGTTGTCATTGGTATAAAGATAGGTTGGGTATTGACTCAGGATGGCAGTTTAACAGGCATTTAAATGGCACTCATCTCTGTTCCTTTCTGTTCTTATAAGTTAATTGTTTTAGGAAAGCTGGCCAAAATTATCAAATTTGGGACCATTATGCGCCTCAGTGAAATAGCCTGATTTTCATAGGTATTCAACATCCACAACTTTTATTTACTTAAGCACAAGTTATGCTTATTCAGCATCTCTAAGAATCACACTGGTTTATTTTGGTGCTTAACTGTGGATTTAAATGCCTGACTTTGGGCACCCAAGTTTGACAATTTTGTCCTACGTATTTAACATTTCGTAATTTTTTTAAGTGTAGGAAAGTTTTGCACGTGTTTTTGATTATTTCCATCTCAAATGTGCAAAAGATATGCATTTGTAAACTGAGCCTACAAAACCCTTGAAAGGTTTACAACTGCAAATGCTTCATTTCCATCAGATCTACTGAGGAGAAGCAATCTTCAGAGTCATGAATGTCTGATCATTTTAACCTGCCTGAAACAGATGTCATGTTCATGCCAATCAGACATCTGTTGTTGTCAATGTGTTACACTGACTAACATGTATGTGCTACCATTCATCTTCTATGCATAGTTCATTTTAACCAAGCATGTAATGTGCTATTACTCTGCTACTGTATACATTTTGTATACATTTCTGTTCTTCCTTGCAAGACTGTGAATGCTTCGGCCACTCCAACCGGTGCAGTTACATCGAGCTGATAAATACAGTCATTTGCGTGAGCTGTAAACACAACACTAGAGGGCAGCACTGTGAGTTATGCAGGCTGGGCTACTTCAGAAATGCTTCTGCAGAGCTGGACGATGAAAATGTATGCATAGGTCAGTTTCATTATAATTCTGGCTTTTGTTCTTTGCCTTTTCAGCTATTGGGAGCTACTAGTGAGTTGGCTAGCAATTTACACCACCGCTATATATTTGCCAGCTGAACCAGAATGAGCTTTTTCAATGGATAAGAGCATCTCCTGTGTAGACATTCAATGCATTTGTCCCGGTTTTAATTGTGGCCTCGGGGCTGTATTTTGAATGTCTTTAAGAACAGTATAAAGCAGCAAAATCATTGCTAAAGATTTTTGGAAGCTCTTCACAGGAGCTCTGGGATAAACTGATTGTGCAGTGCTTCCACTCAGAAGAAATCACATGGGAGTTGCAAAACATAAGGACTGAGCCTTAAGTTATAAGCTCAGATCTTGGAGTTGGCCTAATGCGTGCAGACCCTTGCACCTGCAGGGAGACCCATAAGAGTTAATCCAATGGCAAGACTAGTGCCTATATTTGTAACAACATTTTTATGCATCCAGATTTCAAAAACAAACATACTGTGCCCAATTGTCGGATAAAAGGGTATAAATTCAGAGTTAACTCCTTTCACTTTTAATGTATGCCCTTGTAGCTGAGAGCATATTTTTTTTTCAAATCAGTTATATCCAACAAAATAAGTCGGACACCAAAACTCACAAAAAAAGTCTATGAGCCATAGCTGATACCAGTTTTGAAGCAAACTCCTCAGGGTCTATGATGCTTCAAACATATATATACTATAATCCCATGAAAACTTCCAAACAGCTAAAACCAGGAGAATGCCAGAATGGAATACCAGTAATAAGAATGACATACAGAAGAGAATATAAGACATTTGTGACACTGAAGCAATACACAGCATCCTTACATTATCTCAAATACTGTTTAGTGAGAAAGAGGTTGGACTATCTGGATGAAAAATTAACATATAGTATGTTGACAGTACAGGTTCATTCCATGGCTATTAGTTAACAAATGGCCTTAAAAGCTTGTTCCAATTATAAACAGAGCTAGTGTGTGTTTTACAATATTGCTTGTAACTATGAGTCAGTCATGGATTTCAGCTATATCCATTCACCACATCTGCAAAGCAGGATGCTTTCTGTCATTAAGCAGAGAGTAACCAAAGAGTTAATATAGGATTGAAAAGGTAATATTTTTGTGCAATTCAAAAACAGATTGTGGACAAATTTTCATAGTAAGTCACATTTCATGTGACTTTTTTTTATCTTCGTTGGAAAGATTCAGCCGAAACCTAATTTAGATTATCATTTGTTCCAATCTGCAATTTATCGATATATTTTTTATTCAATGAAAAATAAGACACATGCACACTGTATTTCATGTGTCCTTTTTAACATTGGTTGATACCATGTGAAATGATGTGCATTATTCCCTTTGACATTAATTAAGCTGAGGTAATATGAACTTCAGTATGACAACTAGAAAGTCAGGCACTCACATTATCCTGTTAAATAAAATAAACATAGGCCATATATAGTACTGTTGAACAGAACTATCCCTTCCTAGTAATTGTTTGCTGTGGACAAGGGACATTGTCTTTATGACAACAGGGCTATGTACTTTAAACTGGCTAAAGAAGCTATGAGATCTGGAAAGGTACCTAATAACTTTTCCTTTTTTTCACATTCACTAGATTTTCATTGAATATACATTGAAATGCTGGGAGACAGGGGGATCAATAGTTATTGCAGTATGGGCAACAAGGAGGGGTTAATAAAGCAGGAACCAAAAATAATGACTTTTTAAAATAATTTGCAAGCAATACATTTAGAATTAGTTCACAAAATGAACAACTGAGCAGATTTCAGCATTCCTGACTCAGCAGAAATAAAATTTTAAAAAGTTTAATCAGGAAGATTCTTCAGAAAATAAAAATATACAGACCATTTCCAGACCTTCACACCCTAATGTAAATAAAATTCTCATGGGCTCCTATAGGCATTGTACCATGTGGGATGACTGCAGAAAGGTCAAAATAGTACCTATCAGACGATGTCATTTTAAATCAAAAATATAAATCAAATATAGAACAGTTCCTCAGGTTTGCAGTTGATCATACTGCATACAAAATCTGCAAATGCTGACTGATGCCCTGACTCCAGAAAACTTCCTTAAAGTCAGTGGGACTAAGGCCAGATCTATACTACAGACCTATAGCAGTATAACTACGTCACTCAGAGGTGTGGAATACTCACTCCCCGCCAAATGTAGACAGCACTATGTCAGCGGGAGAGCTTCTCCCTCCGACATAATTTACCTCTGCTAAAGCGGGTAGCTAACTACACCGACAGGAGAAGCTTTCCCACCAGTGTAGGAGCATCTTACTAAAGCTGCACCTGTGCCACTCTAGTACTGTACGTGAAGATAAGCCCTTAGGCGCACACTGAAATACTTTCCTAAAAAGGGGTGGACGCAAGCATGTGCTTGAGTGCTTTCCTGTGTTGGGACTCTAGTGACTTGATCCTGCAAGCCGCTGTGCACTCTCAACTCCCCTCGATTTCAGTGAGCGTTAAAGATACTCAACACTTCTGAGACTCAAGCCTGCAATGTGTCTCACTCTATTGGAAATGCTCATTTGATTACCCAGAGCCTGACAGCCAATCAGTGTTGTGGGTTTTAATTACACATTTAGTAGATCAGTGGACAAGCTAATAAGGAGATTTGCATTGATATTTACATATGAATATCTTATTTTTCCAGTGCAGTTGTTTTCCCCATTTCCAGACAGTGTGTTTAGGAAAATTAAAAATGTTTGGCTAAGCTAGCTTTATCAAGGGAAATATGTATTGGCACTATTCAAACCAAGTAAAAAATATACATGGTAAGTGTATGGATAAAAAAAATGACAGCTACATAATATACAATAGTCAAGATTAGACCAAATGGAGGAAACATATGATGTGGTGCTTTTAGAAATGACAGAGATACAAATAACTGAGATACTGAGAATGCTTTTAGCTATGAACGCAAATAAGAACATGTCATACAGCTTACATCTGATTGAACAAGCTCTTACACTGAAGGAACAGTAACAGTATTTGAAGAATTACACTTAAATATAATTTGTACAAGGTCCCAAAATCCAGATAATGCTTTATTTTGCAGAGCCATTGGCTATTGCATGTACATGGTGATTAGTTGTTTTGTAATTACTGATGAAGCACTTGGCTTTTCTATATAAACTTCAAATACAAGTACCAGGTCTTTGAATTATTATGCAGTTACTCTATGGTGTGATACCATAATTACATGAAGGTAACACATTTAGTGTCATGTGAATGAATCTTTTTAAGCAAGAATCTGCGAGCGACATAAAACATGCAGTTCCATGCATAGTACCATGGAGCATACATAACCATATGAATACAGTGTAGTTACAGATGAGACACCAAGTATAGCCATTTATTTTGCCTCAGAAAGAAATACTGAAATGATGATTTTTTAAACTTTCTCAAATAGGTGCTAATCCTGCAGACATTAGGCACATGCTTAACATTACACGTGGGCGTAATCTTACAACCTCCATGCCTAAGCACATGCCTAAGTGTTTTTGCAAGATTGGGATAATAATTTGTTAAGCTGCACTTTAATTTTTTTTTTTTTTTTTGGTAATACCCCTTTAACTTATTTTACCACTTTTTAAAAGAGGCTTGTCAGAACAGCACATTTATAAAGATGTTTGTCATAACAGTTTTTTTAATCCAGTATATGTTGTCCCCTTTAGTCGCAAGATATAAGCCTGATACTCTTTACTTATTGATATGATTCAAGGCAGTGAGAGTTTTTCATTGACCTTTAGATCAGGCTTTCTATTTTGTGGGACAATATATTATATATAGATCATATATTCCATGCTTGATTCTTCTCCCACTTTTACATCAGTGTAATTCCACTGTGTTCAGGAGTTACTTTCAGTTTAATGAGAGGAGAATCAGGCCATTTCCTTATAATATACAGTGCTGTTAGCTTTTGACTTACACTTCTTTAAATAAATTTGACTGACTGCATTTAGTACCTCAACTGTATGCCTATTTACATAAAGGTTTCAAATGTCTGATTAACATAAGAAGTTCTAGTTTTTTATATGGTCCCCCCACTGAGGAATAACTGTGCTCAATGTTTCACAATGGGCTGTTTTTTGTTGTTGTTTTTTTATATGTCAGCATTCAACTTCATTAATTAATGTTGTTAGCTAATTGACTGGATTATTATTGTGGAACTGTGTTTGCCAGAGGTAACTATTCTTCTCCAGCATGCCAAATGTTTGAAACGTCCTCTCTCATTTAAAGTTAATAAGCAGTAAGGCAACAAGTGACAAATTTGTTTCTGGTAGTATTCATTTCCCCATAAAAAAATTCCATTGGATTTTGAAATATTCTGTTGCTTTTTCCTCTTCTGTCATTTGTAATATTGCTGCAATTTAATGTAATCCTAGCAAACAGTAACAGCAAGGTAACTTGATTAAAAGAAAAAAAATAAACAATGCATCCAGCAAGGTTGCCAATGGATTTGTATCTCTTGACTTTGATAGCAGCACAAATCAGGTGTGCGGACAAAATTATTTTTAGAGGTAGGGTGTGGCCTCAGTTACAACAGTGAAGTTACTGTAGGTTTATGTTGGTGCAAACAAGATCAGAATTTGGCCCTTAGGCTTAGAGAAAATAGACAGCTGATCCATAGCAGTAGCAGAAAACTCAACACTGCTGTCAACGATCTTCCTTCTTTGAAGGGATCTCACCTGCCCTGGAGCCCAGAGCTGAGCACTGAATTTGTGATGGTGTTAAAGAGAGAGATTTGTGGTTCAAGAGAAGAAGACATACTTCCCTAGACTAAAGGTTGTGGAAGATAAAGGGGTCAACTCAAACCACCAACATTTACTACCGTCTTTGGTCAGGGTCAGGCATTTGGGTGCTGGAGTGCATCGGGATCTTCCATTCTCACATCCACCTCCCCATGGGAGTGGAAGAAAAGAGGTGAAATGAAAAGGACAGCTTAAAGTCAGTACTGACCAAGTCTTGGAGTATTTTGCTCCCCACCTCAGGGTTGTTTTGGAATATGTGAAAGGTGCATTGTAAATTCTCATCACTACAATGGCAAGTACCTACATAATTAACATAGTACTCCTAAACATAGAGGGAAGACTATCTTGGAAATAAGTAAAGTGCATTATGTAGCACTTTTAAAATGTTCAGCAGAACTCAAAGTATTGAGTGATACAGCTACACCTATTTTAATCATTTAAAACAGATTTCATCCTGATGGCATATTGATTTATCCTTGCTATACAAATCTTTCATTATGTTCGTTCAACTATCCAAAACCTCCTTACTAAAATGGAATCTCCATTATGATCAGTTATCTTTTTACTCTACATCTTTTCTGTTTATTTTTCCCCTCACATAATCAGACAGAGGTCTGCTCTTAAAGCGACCAAACAAATGAAAAGTGGACCTGTGGTAATTATTCTCTCTCCTCCACATGTCACTAATAGACAGTCTTCCTTTACTTTTAAACACTAGAATTGCTTCCTTTATTGCTATTGTTTGAATTATGGCCAGCGTATGTGTGTTGTCTTGTTTCTGCAGACTGTAATTGTAACCCTTTTGGCTCTGTCCGTGACCGCTGTAATGACACAGGATTCTGTGAGTGTAAGGAGGGAACATCAGGGCGTAAATGTGATAAGTGTCTGCTGGGATATATCTGGCACAGCCTAGGCTGTCAACGTAAGTAACTGAGAGCTGCCCTTTTCCTGCACCTTTGCTGCCTGTGCTTCTGTATCCCAGCATGTGCAGTTACTTAGAGTTGAAAAAGAGCAAAACTTTTACAAGCTTTAAAAATGCCTCACTCCCTGAACCTTTATGGATACTCCCAAATGAGGGCAGTAAATTGACTGTGCAGTCCATTTATTTCATTATGCTTTTAGTGCCCTCTCCCCTTTTCTCTGCTAATGCCTGGAGGAGCTTGTACTGAAATATGCAGATCTGTGTGTCTTGCCCGCTATCAATTAATTTGTGTGAGCTAAACCACAAGTGCAACTTTCCAAACTTAAAAATTCTGACTGAAAGACAAAAGGTGATATCTAAGTGTATTAACATATTTCTATGACTGAACTTCAGCCTTTTTGAGTAACTTAAAAATGTGAGTTCATAAATTAAATTACATCCATATAGTATATATATAGAACAGCGTACTAACTCATTACTTAGTAAACGAAAAATACAGTCTAAACCAGAGTTAATAAATCTAAAGATTTTAATTTCATTTAAAATGGGACAAAAACAGCATTTAATATTAACTTTTAGTAGCAGATTATGATCAATATTTAGCTGTACACCAAGTTTCTTTTCTAGATAACACAAGAAAATGCCACACCATTACATATTGGGCTAGCGTGCTGTTGCTGGATTCTTTGTATCAGATCCTTAATATTCTAATCTCTATAACTACTACTTTTGAGGATTTAATTCTACAAACCCTTGAACATCCTTTTATTTGTTTCTTTCACCTTCTCTCCCTGATTCTCAGCACTTGTGTCCTAATCACACACACATACAAGAGACAGTTTCTGCAAGAAACAGTTGCTCCTGGTTAGTAAGATCTGAAACTCGTGAAAGATGAAAAGAAGAAGAATTACTGGCATAGTGTTTTAGCTACAGATTCTAAAATACTCTAAAACCAAATACAAATGATATATCCTAAGATTACTTCACTGCCTCCTAAAATACAACTAGCGGGGGAGGGGAGCGCTGAGGAGAGGGAGAGAGACCTTGGCCTTCAAATAAGCAGACAACAGTTCCAAAGCAAGGAACTTGAAAAACTATCAGGAATTGCAGGTAGGAAAACTATAATTCCTGAAATAGAACGTTTCAGCTACTGAAGGTTTGCCACAGGCAGTCTCTAGAGATGAATGACCTATTCACAGTAAACATTTTATTCAATTAATTTGGCCTGTTTCTACATCTGTGAATTATACACACACAGATTTGATTTTAACATGTTTATTATTCAATAACTGGTTTATGCAAACATATTTGACAGAAACTTTCAAAGTTTTGAAATTTGGTTTCCTTCCTCACTGGCACTAAAACAAAATTTTTCAAATGCTTTTAAGGAAATCAGAATTGTGTTGAATTGTCCATTTTGAGACTGAAACCTGAGGTTTTTGATTTGGGAAGCAGTGTGTGTCCCCATGCCCTGGTTCAAGTCCCTGCTCTGCCTGATTCAGAGTGGTCCGTGAGGGAAAAAATGCCTGCAGAGAATCAATCAGAGTAGGGACTTGAACCTGCGTCTCCTGCATCCTCACCCAGTTCCCTAACTATCAGGCTATGAACTATGTAAGAGCTCAATTGCCTCATCCCTCTAGTGCTGGTTCACATAGATTATGACAACCTCCTACTGCTTTCAATTACTCCTTTAGCTCAAGTGCCAGAGGTCTGTGCAGTGAATCGAAAGGTACAAACCTGCTTGATGAATCATCTGAGTGTCAATATTGTGCCACATGATGGAATTTCTATTTTCTCAGTTTGCTTTTTTTGAAAACCTAGGAAATTAGGCCCAATAAACTACATTAAAGGAAAACTGAGGCTGCACAGTCAAGCACTCAAAAACTTAATTTGCCCCCCTTCTGCATACACATTATCATACAGACTTTAATTATGTGATCACATACTATTTTTCCACAGGATCCCTGCCTTACTCAGTGCACAGGATGGACTTGCTCCAGAAATGATACAGGAGGGAAGGAAAGGAGGCTGTTCAACCCATGCTTAATTTGTTGCAGACATTAGAAGGTGTATAGTGAATGAGCCAGGGGGGACTTCAATAAGAGAAAAAATGATCTCATGATTAAAGCAGTTGACAGCTGCCCTGGTGAAATGAATTATCTCCCTGCCTCTGCTGGAATGCTTATGTGATTTTAGTCAAGTCATTCATATCAAACTTTTCTCAGATGGTCCGTAATTGTGTATACCTTATTTCCTGAGTGCTTGTCCTGAGACCCTGGGGCCTGATTTGCAGAAGTGTGAGCACTCACAGCTACAGCTGAAGTCAGTGGGGAGTTGTGCTTTGAACACATAAAGAGCTATATAATGAAAAAGAAGGTTCTAGGCATCTCAAATTGGGCACCCAAAATTAGCGGATATTTCTGACCTTAGTCTTTCTGTGGCTCTGTTTCACATCTGTAAAACAGGGATAATACAATTCCGTTATCTCACAGGGCTGCCATGAAAATAAATTCAATAATATTTGTGAAGCTTTGAAGAGAGACTTCAAAAGACTGGGACTGTTCGGTGTGGAAGAGAGGATAGGACAGAGGTCTATAAAATCATGAATGGTGTGGAGAAAGTAAATAGGGAAGTGTTATTTACTGCTTTAAATAACACAAGAAATCAGGAAATTAGTCATAATAAACAAAAGGAAGTACTTCTTCACACAAGTCAACCTGTGGAACTCATTTGTAGGGAATGCTGTGAAGGCCAAAACTATTACTGGGTTCAAAAAAAGAATTAGATAAGGTCATTGTGGACAGGCACATCAATGGCTATTTGCTAAGATGGTCAGGGATGCAATCCCATGCTCTGGGTGTCCCTGAGCCTCTGACTGCCGGATGCTGGGAGTGGGTGGATCACTTGATAATTGCCCCATTCTGTTCATTCCCTTTGAAGCACCTGGCATTGGCCACTATTGGAAGACAGGATACTGGGCTAGATGGACCATTGGTTTCACCCAGTAAGGCCTTTATTATGTTCTGTGTTCAGAACAGGATTGGAATAGTTAATGCAGCAAATAAAGCATGAGGCCAAATGCTGAACAACAAGGAGAAAACAAAACTATTGAATTGATGTTCTACACTAAAAGAAAAGGAGTACTTGTAGCACCTTAGAGACTAACAAATTTATTTGAGCATAAGCTTTCGTGAGCTACAGCTCACTTCATCATGCATCCGATGAAGTGAGCTGTAGCTCACGAAAGCTTATGCGCAAATAAATTGGTTAGTCTCTAAGGTGCCACAAGTACTCCTTTTCTTTTTGCGGATACAGACTAACACAGCTGCCTCTCTGAAACCTGTTCTACACAAAAAACTTACATTGGCATAGCTGTCTCTCTCAGGGATGTGAAAAATCCACACCTCTGAGAGACGTAGGTATTCTGACCTAACCCTCGATATAGACAGTACTACTGCCTCTTGGGCAGCTGGATTAACTACAGCGACGGCAGAACCCCTCCCTTCGGTAAAGGCAGTGTCTACAGTGAAGTGCTATAGCAATGCAACTGCTGCTGCAGCATTTCAAGTGTAGACAAGCCCTAAATGAGCAGTGCCCGTCCTGTGGAAAAAAACATTATGTGATCATGTAATTAAAGATGTATCATAATGCACATGCCCAAGAGGCAGTATTAGGATTAAACAGGCAACCTTAATTCTGGCATTTCCTACCCTCTGAGTGCCTGAGTTTGCAACCTCAATTTTCTTTTAACATAGTGTTGGCATTTCCGCCAATACCTTAACCTCCAGCAACTCAGCTCGACTCTGAACTAGTCATTTAGGTTTCTTTACTGTCATATAGTAAAACTACACTGAGTTGATCAGACTCTACTAGCACAGGGGTTGCCACAAATCCAAAGTACATAATCATTAATCTAATTATATACACATTCCCAAAAGAGAATGCCGTATGCCCATTTTACTTTACATCATGTCATGCACTCTGTGATTGGTTCATTAATTTCTGGGCACCATACTCCATACAAATCATGAACTGATCACGTGCCACACATCTGCCATCCGTTACACATTAATCACTACTCTACTGTTCCCTTATCTACTAGTTACACATTTATATGTACTGTGAATACTGCTGTCAATTCATGCTTTGTTCACTGTCTCATGGCCTTGGTCAGAATAGACTTCTTCATAGTGTTTTTTGTGTGTAATATGTAGTTAAACTACATTTTGTTGAATCAAAGTTCTTGCAAATATTTTGCAGGATATCTAGTTAAAACACTAGAAGACTGATATATTCAGAAAGTTAAAACACAGCAAGGGATATTTAATAAGTTTCTTTACTTGACACAAAGGAAACAAATAGCACTGCTAATCTATTCAAAAATCAGAAGAAACTTGTTTCTGAATGCAGTTGTCAGGGTTATAGGCTGGATTAAAATCCGCTGTCTGATATTTCAATGTGCAGCAGAGGAGTCCATGATCTAGTTGCTTTTGCAATTGGTCCATTTTTTTTCCAATTAATTTCTGTCTGGAAGATTTTGTTTACCATTTTCTTCTAGAAAATTACATGAAAACCAAAATCGCTGCACTGCATTATCAAGAGTCTGGAGGGATTATTTGCCTGAGCACACCAAGGGTGGTGTTTATCTAATTCCCTGTAACAGCTTTCTCCGAGCCATGATGCTACAGAAATATATAATGGGACTTTTTCCTTTTTTAAAAAAATATGGCTTATTTACAAAATTAGGCATATTTATGTTTAGGGAGCTTTCCCAGTGTGTAGTATTGACCCACTGGAACCAGAAATTTGACATGCTATCACACAAATCCATATTCTATGTCATGTCAGTTCATAGTGTAGATTTAAATTATGCAGATAGATTTTAAGTATTAAAAAACATTATTATACATTCCAAGTGGATAATGTTCCAGAGTTGTTAATCCACTACATTAAAATATTATATGCAAAGACCTATTCTGTTTTATGGACCAAGGTGCTGCAATATTTTTTATACATTAAGGCCCAAATTGTTCTTAGTACTGCATGGACACAAGTCAGAAGAAGGCAGAAAGACACGTAGCTCACCCCTTGCATCCCTGTTAATAGAGGGGCCAGGTAAAATCTTGGTCCTTGCCTTCCAGATCATAAGTACTAACATTAGCAGCAGTAACCTCAGAGTTCAGGGCTTCCACCACACAGACATAACATCTAACTGAGGTGTGCTGGTGCAGGGAGAATGCTTACTGTACTGAATAAACAGGGTGCAGCTGATGTGACCGCTATGTGCCAATCACCCATTTCTATCTCAGGCATGCGCGCACACACACAAATGCACAACCTCCCCTCTTTCTCTCACTCTTCTCCCCCAAAGTCTAGGAAATGGATGAAAAACAATCTAGCCCTTAAGCTTGTTTAGAGTTTGAGAAAGTGACCCAGATTATCAGAGATCCTTTTTTTTATTTTGCAATTTTAGGAATTAAATAAATAAATGAATACATAAATAAATAAAAAGCAAGAAGACCAACCACATCTTTGCACATTAGGGACCAGTCCAGAGTGGGTTCTTAATGACATGTGATAAGAGGAGCCTGAATCAGAGTGGGGACACATCTACATCTAGACAAAAGCAATGTCAGTTTTAAAATTAAAGCTGAGTGACTAATAAAGAGTATTTTCCACATTAAGTTTCTACATATATTTCTTTTGCCATATTCTCACCTCTTTTGTGTTCCATTACCATAACATTTCAAGAGATTTTACTTGATATATGCAGGAATATTTACAGAAACCAGTTCTTAATTTTCCTAATGCAAGGAGTTATGCTGGAAATGTTTGCAATCAGGTAACAGAAAGAATACTTTGGTAGTGATTCTTTCCACCAGGGACAGCTTATTAACACAGTTTGATCAACTCGCGGAGTTACAAAAAAAGAGTTTGAAAAAGTCAGATAAAAATCAAACAATGGATACAGTTTAAAAAAATCCCAGCAATCTGCTCGCAGATATTCTGTAAGCAGGTAAAGCAGCTACTGCAATGAGATCCTGGCAAGCAGATCCTTGACTCGTCACTGAGCCCAAGGGGGGTTTTGGGGAGGTGTAGAGGTCCCCCTCTGTAGATCTGATTACAGACTGAGAACCTAAGTTCATTGAACACATTACTGTTGTGAAGTATTGGATCAGCTCTGTTTTATCATCTGTTGATTTAACAGTACAAATCTTAAACAATTAGCAAGCATAACATTCCTTTCAGACGTGTGAGTTTTCAGTCAGATATCTAATGTTAAACTCTAATTCTTCTTCGAGTAGATGTATTCGAGTAGAATACAGACGTGTATTCCGGGTAGGTGTGTGTGCCTCTGGATCCGGAGATTTTGCCTAGCAGTACCTGTAGAGGGGTGCCTTGTGTCTATAGCCCTTCCCCTGACTATATGAGGCAGGGCTGCCCTAACCCCTCTCAGTTCCTTCTCAGCACCCATCAGCTGGAGTCAGAGCTCAGTGTGGTTGTTCTCTCACAACCTCTCATTCATCCTTCTTAGCCTAGTTCATTGTACATAGTTAATAGTAATTAGTGTTAGTTTAAAAAGAGAGAGAGAGAGTAGTGTTAGCGGGAGTGATGCCCTCACCGGGGTCCAAGCATTGCCCTTCCTGTGGAGTGGCAATTCCCAACTCCTACACAAGATGCTTGCTCTGCCTTGGTAAAGCTTACCTTAAAGAGTGTTGTTTGATCTGTCTATCATTCAAAAAGAGGTCTCAGGGGGCGCGGGACCTTCACCTCAAGCGGCATCTGCTTGAACAGGCCACAGATCGCCCACAGAATGGCTCCTGAAGGAGGATTGTTTTTGCAGCATGGGACATTCCCGCGATTGGGGTATTTGCGACCAGGGAAAACAAGAAGTGTTGCCTATTCTGCTTTAATGGGAATGCTCAGCCTGGGCTCCATCTCCAAATGCTTTCCACTGCAGCTGGCAGTCAACGCTGCTGTACACCTCCCCTCCTATCCCAATCATTCTCCAGGTCATCACCAAGTTCAAGGTGGATCGCCCCGATGTGGCATGATAGCTGGTTCTGGGGCCTCCTTGCCCTGTCAATTCATCCTTCCATACTGCTTCCTCTTCTTCCTGACCTCCTCACACAGGATTACAGCCACACCCTGAATCTGGTGATCAGCTCCCTGCACTTTATGGAGTGGCTACTGCATGGCTGAATGAAGAAGGGCATTGCTTGGAGGCAGATGAACTGTTCCTACTTAACAGTAGGAAGCCTTCCAATAGGATGGCCTACTTGAGTAAGTGGAAGAGGTTCTCAGTGTGGTCCTTGGCCCACGGGGCCTATCTGGCTGGAACTTCAATCCAGGACATCTTGGAGTACCTAATATACCTTCAGAAATCGGGGTTGGCAGCAGTATCAGCATTTCATCCTCCTATCCAAAGAAATCAGTTTTTTCCAATGCCACAGTGACAAGATTTCTGAAAGGACTTCTTTGCTTGCATCCTTTGGTCCAAGAGCCAGTCCTTTTGTGAGACCTGAACACGGTTTTCACAGCTCTAATGGGGCCTCCATTCGAGCCCCTTGTATCCTGTCCACTGGCCCTCCTGTCTCAAAAAACTACAATCTTCATAGGCATTGCTTCTGCTAGGAGGGTGGGTGAGTTGCAGGCACTTGAAGGAAGGGCCTCCTTACATGCTCTCCAAGGACAAGGTAACATTCCAGTTACAGCCCAAGTTCTTATCCAAGATGGTCTCTCAGTTTCATTTGAACCAAGCGGTGTATTTCCCTAAGCTGCATTCCTCTCCAAAGAAGCAACGTTAGATGCTTCCTAGCCTTTTATCTGAACAGGACTGAACAGTTGCGAACAGGCAAGGCAAAGCACGAATCACATGCGGACCACATGAAAGGACAAACAGTCTCTGCGCAGACCATCTCTAGATGAATAACGTCTTAAATCAAGACGGTGTATGAGATAGTGTCAGCTATGCCTCCTCAGAAGATACTAGCTCATTTCAATGAGAGCACAGGCTACATTGGTAACATTCCTCAATGACACTTCCATATTGGACATTTGCAGGGCTACCACATGGTTGTCCATAGAAAGGTTTACGCAATCATTGCTTCTTCCAGAACGGACACTAATGTTAGAGAAGTGGTCCTGCGATCCCTACTCACATAGACTCCGAGTCCCACTCCAACAGAGGGTACTGCTAGTGAGTCACCTACCTGGAATACACATCTGCATCTACTTGAAGAAGAAGAAACAGTTACTCACTGTAACTGTGGTTCTTTGAAATGTGATGCATGACCTGCCCTTCACCCCTCTGCATCGGAGCCTTCCCCTGGATGTTCAATGTGAAGGAACTGAGGGGGGGTGGGGAGGGAGGAAGGCAGTGCTGCCTCATATAGTCAAGAAAGAGGCGATACACACAAGATGTGAAGGCTACCCATCTACGGATACTGCTAGGCAAAAGTCTCGGGCTCTGGTGTGCGGGACACACACATACCTAACTGGAATACATATCTGCATCACACCTTGAAGAACCACAATTACAGTAAGTAGCCATTTCATATATTCTTTGATTTTTTTCCCCTTTTCCATTCTTTAATAATTTTCATTAAAGCAGGCAGAGGATTACAATTAAATTCTCATCTCTGAACTTTTCAAACTGCTTGCATCTGTTTTGTGGATTGAACTTATATCATTCCATAGAATGCTAGGTTGTTCTGCCTTCTATATATTACCTGATTATTTAAATGTAAATAAGCTTCTTTTATTGTCTGAATTTTCCCATGAGTTACAAATGTTAGCAGCTAAAGCATTTTATGAAAATCATCATGCAGGATGAATTTCCAGAGAAAATCAAACATGAAATCATGAGCCAATGAATTATATAAACATTGCTTGTAGGAAGTTAACATTTGCAATTCAACAAAAAATCTTTTGCTACTGAGAACTTCCAAAAATGTCATTCTTAAAAGACATATTACAGCCTTCTGTTCTTTCTAAATAGTTAAAATAAATAAATGCAGTTATCCTGTAGAAATCTTGCCTGCAGGGATACTTAACATAGATTATATGTGTAGGAAGATGCACATTGTACATCACCCTAAATACATACACATGAATCTTATACATATGAGGAAGTGTACTCAAGAGGAAGCAACACAGAATTCAGAATCAGGAAGCCTTAATTTCTAATGCAGTTCTGGCATAGTCTTGCTGTGTACCTTGGGCAAGTCACTTACCCACCCTCCCTACTTCAGTTTCTCCATCTATTCTGATGGAGATAATATTTACTAACCTACCTCACAAGGCTGTTGTGGTGGTTAATTAGGTAGTGCTTTGAATATGCCAGACCAAATTGCACCAGTGTAAATTCAGAGTAACTTGACTGAAATCAATCCAGAATCACACTGATGTCCTATAAAGGGCAATAGGAATATTGTTATTGAAACATGTAAGGATGTGCAATCCAAGAACAAACAAAATTATAAATCCCCACAGAGTTATTGGGTCAGATTCTCATCTGGTATAAATCAATGTAGTTCTATTGACTTCAGTGGAGGTATATCAGTTTACCAGCAGAAAATATGCCTCATAATTCCATATAGCCTCCTATCATTGTGGATCTTTAAAGTCAGAAAAGACAAGATCCATACCTTGATGAGTACATTGGTTCAGGCAAATATGATATGTGGGATAACCATACAGTTGCAACAAAATATAAGAGACAAAAACACTCAGGTCAAAGCATGGTTTCATAACAAAAGTAGGTTTTAGTGTGGGATTTGATTTGACGAGGGAAAGGGCGTGTGGTTAGCATGAAGAAGGTGAGAGGATGCTCCAAATGTTGAGATTGCAGCATAGAATGTAATGAAGTCAATGGATAGATATTGATAGCATTAGTAGTGCTGGCATAGGCTAAGGAGTGATGCCGAAACAGCATTTTCCACTCTACAGTGAGTTAGTTAGCAATCTTCTCTGACCTACAGAGAAAGTGGCATTGATGGGCACTGGGGGGAATTGTGTCTGCGCCTCTCCATGGAGGAAAGGTTTCCATAACAGCGCATGACCAAGACATTGGTTGTAAACACAATGGTCATCAGCTAGTGACATCTACGGGCATTTCGAAGAAAGTCCCAGGAAGATGACAGCCCACAAACAACTGGAGAGGGAATAGAGTAAAGAGTTAGCATCACACTACTAGGCCACTGGGTTCTAGTGGGCAATAACTCTCCTTTTAAAAAGAAAAGGAGTACTTGTGGCACCTTAGAGACTAACCAATTTATTTGAGCATAAGCTTTCGTGAGCTACAGCTCACTTCATCGGATGCATACTGTGGAAAGTATAGAAGATCTTTTTATACACATAAAGCATGAAGAAATGGGTGTTTACCACTACAAAAGGTTTTCTCTCCCCCCGCCCCATTTTTTCATGCTTTGTGTGTATAAAAAGATCTTCTATACTTTCCACAGTATGCATCCGATGAAGTGAGCTGTAGCTCACGAAAGCTTATGCTCAAATAAATTGGTTAGTCTCTAAGGTGCCACAAGTACTCCTTTTCTTTTTGCGAATACAGACTAACACAGCTGTTACTCTGAAACCTCTCCTTTTAAAAGGGCTAGTGTGATCACCTGGTGTGTTTTCCCCCAAAATCAGAGCATATTATACATGAACAGCATTTATAAAACCACAGCACCAATCTGGCCATTTAAGAAAGGAAAGAAGCTCCCCTACCATCATGGTATTATGTTTTTTTCTACTGCAATTGCCTTCACAAAGGTGTCCACTTTCAGGCCTTTCAGCCTTTTTAGGATAGCAACTATTTTTTCCAGATTCCACCATATGGTTATCAATATTGGCAGCTGCCAAGCTAGCTATTGGAATTTTGAGCAAACTAACTCCATCTGTTTTAAGTGGTAGAGAAGCAAAATGCGAAAAATAGGGAGGCTCACAAAGACCTAACCACTGAAAAAAGATAAAATACTAATTTAATAAAAATAGGCAGTGCTGCAGGAAATATATTGTACAGATGGGAAGTTATTAACCTTTTATCGAATACATACATAGCATTGCAGTAGAACTTCAGAGTTACAAACACCAGAGTTACAAACTGAGCAGTCAACCACACTCCTCATTTGGAACTGGAAGTACACAATCAGGCAGCCACAGCAGCAGACAAAAAAAAGGGGGGGGAAAATACAGTACAGTATTATGTTAAACATAAACTACTAAAAAATAAAGGGAAAGCAGCATTTTTGTTCTGCATAGTAAAAGCGTAGTAAGTCAGTGTTCAGCTGTAAACTTTTGAAAGAACCACCATAGCGTTTTGTTCAGAAATATGAACATTTCAGAGTTACGAACAACCTCCATTCCCAGAGTGTTCGTAACTGAGTTTCTACTGTATCTGTAAAGAGCCAAAATAAATAATGCTGAGGGATATAATAGCAATGCATTTCAAAGCAGCACTCTTTAAAGAGTGTGCATACAATTTTTTGGTTCATCAGTTTTTGTTGGCAGTGTATTATGGAAGTTTTCTGTACATCTAAATATTAAGAAATTCATAAAAAAGTTAAAGTATCCTATTTGTTTTCTTTAGTCGGTATAATTTTTAAACGGTTAATATTTGATAGATTAATAATAAATATTTTAATATAGTATATTGCATTCAGGAGTAGATCAAAAGGAGATACAAATTAAGCTCCAAAAGATAAACTTTTATTAGGCACATGAAATAGAACATAAAGCAATTACCATTTAATCTATTCGTGTTTGGAAACATATTGAAGAGGAAGCATATAACTCAGTTAATTGTTATGAATTATTAATTGATCATTTCAACTGTGATGAGCAGGATTGCTCTTACTGCGAAAAGCTGTCATGCTTCTCTTTTAAATCTACTCAGTGGCCTTAACCTTTGTGTAATTTGCTTGCTACCATTTCATGAGAACAAAAAGAAAAGATCCATTCAACCAGTACTGAGGGTTTGATCACATGGGTCTAAAGGGGACAATTTAGGTTGAAATAAAGCAATCATCATGTTTAATCAGAGACAAAAGAAGATTATTGACGTGAGTTAATCAAAAGGTACTTCACATTTCCTTGCCATCCATGTTATTGATGCAATACTGACACAGGGACACATTAACATGCACAAATATTTCCATCAGAGCCTAGCGTCGCCAACAAGATTTTCCTGTTCATGATAACACTTATGTGAGAACCAAAGGTTAATTTAAAGGGAGCTGATTAGGTTCCCAGCTGATTCTGAAAGGTTCTGGGCCATATTTCTTATTGAGGAAATATGACATTTTATGAATGTTAATAAATAAAATTTAAAATATCACTATAAGTAAACTGTTAACACTCCTAAACTTAGAATTAATCAATACAGTCATCAAGTCACAATTAAGGTAAAATCGGATTAGATTGGATTAGAGTAAGATTGGATTAGAATTAAATCATCAGTTTAGTCAAATCATCAAATTAATACAGCATATAATCAATCCTTATAAGTCCCAAAACCAAATTAGAGAACTTTCCCCATGGCACTACTATCAAAAACTAACTGGTTTTATATTTATTATTAAAACCAAATTGTAATTGAATGTCTTAAATCACAACCTCACAGCCAGTGAAAGCTTAAGTGGATTTTACTGCAATGTGATGGCTAACCCTTTTCATTCCCTCCAATACTGACAATGGAAGCCTTAATAGGACCCTTTGATGAACAGAAGTTTAACAAATCTTATTTAACAGTTTACAACTGACAATTTAAAAGGTTTTTTGGATGCTTGCACAGACTGAAGAACACTTGTAGCAAGTATTTTTATGAAGTCTGTTTATTCCTGGGAAACTTTCTTACTGGTGCCTTTCCTGTGTGGACTTTACTAGTGCTCATACACATATGCATGCAGACAACCACCTTTCCAAGTCCTAAATTAATAAAAGGTTGGGATGTGTCTACATTAATAAAATGAAGGACAAAAATAGCAAAAAGGATAAATAATATACTTAAAATAATAAGGGTTCTCTCTTCAGCTATTGATTCACATGGTGTAGGAGCTGGATCTGGAGTGACGATCAAGAAACCATATGGTGGTGGCGCTCTAACAGTGCTTCATGTTAGTGGGGCCTTTCAGGTGGTGGGAGACTTGTCAGAGACTGGCATAACTTGTTCATTGTTGCTTTCCCTTTCCCCTCAGGAGGCTGGCCTCAGGAATCAGAAGCATCGGTCTCCCTCAAGTCCCACTTAAGGAAGCATTTTTTAAAAATACTCATTGTTACACACCATATGCACTGTGGGCTTGTGACCCCAACATAAAAAAAGGCACAAGCCTGGTTTTGAGGTAGTTGCCATAGCCCCCATTCCTTTTAGGGTGACACTAACATCTGCCCCTAGGGGGAAACTTGTAGGGGAAAGAGCCCTAAACGTCCTATAAAAATAATGAGTTGCAGAAGACCCTCAGAGAAACACCAACCACTCAACATGCATCCATCAGCAATACTAAAAATTAATATGGACATCTCATGACAGATGTCGCCATCTTCCCTTGCAAACAAAACAATGTGGCAATTATCATCTTGTAAAACTGTGTCAAAGGTTACACAGCTTGTGTCTGGAATTCCCACTGTAGAGCAGCAAGTTACTTTAAAGCTTATCAAAATAATCCATTTAAAATAGAAATAATTAAAGTTTGTACAAGGTATGTATTCTCATATATGATATTTCTCTTACACGTAAGTGTTTGAGCATAGAAGGTGCTGAGGGCCTCCTGAGATGAACTGAGCTCCCTTCAATTCTTGCTGAAGCCAGTGTTTTTACACTGCTTATTAATATTATACTTTTTACATTCCTGCAGCCTCCAAAAGACATTATCTGGACTAGTTCACCTGAAAACTGAATGGTTTGCAATTGGCTTTTTAAGTTCTTTTAACTTCAGGAGGCATAACTAATGTTCCGGTGCATTGACTACTGACCTGGAATTGAACATACTAAAAGGATGTTGTCCTTAAGTATCCAGCAATTCCTTCCCCAGGCCAATTCTCTATAGATTTATACTGGGCCCAATGCTGCAGTACCTGAACAGTTGATGAACCATATTACTTCCATTTTGGGCATTTTCTGAGAGACTTCTAACTTTTTCACCCATGTACAATATTTGTTATGAATACCAAAAATCTTCTCAAACTGAATACCTATTTTATTAAATCTGAGCTAAAGGATTTATTGCTTGGTGTCTGTAGATTAACTACTTTATATATAAATGATCTCCTGAAAATAAATGAATAAAATAAATAAAATAAATTATTTTCTTCTTTTATGGAATACAAGAGATTAACTTTCACATATCCTTATCTGATTCCCACCTCAATATATTTTCCCCAGAATCCCTATCTATCTAACCCAAACTACTTTAAAGACCTGATTCTGAAAACTTTTACTCATACAAGAAGTCTGTCTATCTTCAAACTCATTTGGCCCCCAATACCTGTAGCACCTTTAATTAATGCATCGTCACAACACTGCGCTGAATTAGGCACATTAGTAGTCTCATTATCTTCAAGCTTTGCTGAAAGTTAAGCATGTGAGTGTTTTCGGGATCAAGGCCCAAGTGACTTGGCAAAGTCACACAGAAATTCAACCACAGAGCTGAGAATCAAAGGCATATCTCTTGAGTGCCAGTCCAGCATCTTTACCAAAAGTCTCGTAGATTTATAGATTTTTAAGGTCAGAAGGGACTCTCCTCTCTCCCTGGTATTTATCCCTCTGATGTATTTATAGAGAACAATCATATCTCCCCTCAGCCTTCTTTTGGTTAGGCTAAACAAGCCAAGCTCTTTGAGTCTCCTCTCATAAGGTAGGTTTTCCATTCCTCTGATCATCATCATAGCCCTTCTTTGCACCTGTTCTAGTTTGAATTCATCTTTCTTAAACATGGGAGACCAGAACTGCACACAGTATTCCATATGAGGTCTCACCAGTGCCTTGTATAATGGTACTAACACTTCCCTATCTCTTCTGGAAATACTTCGTCTGGTGCATCCTAAGACTGCATTAGCCTTTTTCATAGCTGCATCACATTAACAGCTCATAGTCTTTTTATTGGTTGACGACAGGATGACTATCATTCCTCCCATGATTTCAGTGGAATTCCTCATCTAAGTAAGGACTACTCACATGAATAAAGATTTGCAGGCATCCATACAGCACATACAGGTGTTAAAATGTTCTGCAAGATATTAATAGTATTACCTCTTTTCATTTTCTTTCATCAATATGATTTCAAGATACACATCTGTTGATTACCAGTTATTGTTTTCTTACATTGGACCAAAGTTAGTGGCAGAATAACTAGAAGAGACTTCACTGGAAGCCAGATCCACGTTCATTACCATTATCTTCTCTTATAAAGAAAATAACTAAATCAAAAATAAAACCTTAACCTATGATCATGAGTGAGAAGGGGAAGATGAGATAGTGCCAGAAGTTACAGGATCTCTACAGAGAAAGGGAAGGAGATTGATTGATATGAACCTATCTATCAGTTACTGGAAATTGCTACTTTCTGAAGATCACTGAGGACACGTCTACACTAGTGACTTATTTTGGTATAACTACATCACTCAGGGATGTGAAAAATCCACACCCCTGAGCAATATAGTTACACCCCACTGTAGACAGTGCTACTTCGGTGGGAAAGTTTCTCCCATCAACATATCTACCACCTCTCACAGAGGTGGATTAACTACAATGGTAGGAGAAGCTCTCCCATCGGCATCGGATCATCTTCACTAAAGTGCTACAGAGGCTGTGTCAATGCAGCATTTTAAGTGTCTGGAGCCCAGTAAAGGGTCTGCAGTGTTTAAAACATTGTGTCCAAAGCCATTTCTTGCTGTTTGATTACACATTGGACAGGTACATGTTTACAGATGCTATTCTTTCTTTCCAATGATTATCTGTGCTCTCTTGGTGGACCGAACTGCAGATGGTATTTCAGAGCAGCATGTTAACATTCACACAAATGCCTACCCACTGAACCTGGAAAAAGTGTTTAGATATATATTTCTATTATTTTAATGATCATCCATTGGGTCATTTTGACAGTACCAGTTCTTTCCCACTTTTCAGACAAATATAAAACCCAACAGATTTTTCTGGTCTCCAAAGAACAGAAGCGTGAAAGCCACATCTTAATACTCATTTATGAGTGAATAAACTAAAATATTGATCTGCTCTGGGGTGCTTGAATGTAAACTGCAAACGTTGAGCTGGTGTTTCAAAGCTACAGAACATATAGCCTGAAGCTGCAGCTAAGCTGAACTTCAGTACAGGGGACACAAAGGTGGTTTTAAGCCACATTTACTTTCCATTAGTTGGCCATCCTGTTCTTGGTCTGGTCCCTGCTTAAATTAGAGCAACTTTAAGACTTCTTTAATGGACCCACAGAGTCATTCCAGCAGTAGGGAATTGCCAGGCTATAAGGGAGACTCACCCAACCACACCTCCCTTTATGTAGTCAGTCCCTTCACTGACTAGTTATGCTGGCTTTAGGGCAGCTTTGGAAAGCAGTGCTGAGCAGCCCTAAGGGAAGCACTAGACCTATAATCTAAAGAGCTACCAGGCTCCCTGACATATGCTTACCGTTTTCAGTTTCATTTGCATTGACAGGCAACAACAAATATAAACAGCATCCTCATTAAAAGAAAACAAAAAAGCATCCACAGCAGGGTGTACTGTTAACAAGACGCTGCCTCATAGTGTTCTCTGAATATTATACATGTTTTAAGAAGAATATGAATTTCCCTTTTAACCCAAAAGATCCTTGAAATGAGACTCTTACTTTGAAAAGTTTAGTTTTATTTCCAAGGGATGAAAAGAGCTTCATCACATGTTTCTTTCAAGAACTAACACTGAATTTGGATAATGAGGCAATAGACATTGAATACTACAGTGAGGACAGATTCATATCACAGGGTCCCAAACTGCTTCCACTGGCTAACCTCCTACTGATTTCAAGCAGAATAGGATTGTGCTCACAATAGGATGTCAGCCGGAGTCACTAGTGCAAGGAAATTCTTAAAGCACTAAAAATCAGTCCCACTGCATCAGTGCTATGCAACACACTGCAGTTCTGTGCCATCAGGCTTCAGTTCACAGAAACACATTCCCTCCCTGAGAGCTTCTTTACCAATAGATTGTAATGCTGCACCACATACAGTTGCTGTACATAATGGCTCAGATATTTCAAAATGCATCTGCCCAAGTTACACGTGCACAAACTCCCATTGGGTGCACAACCTTTTTCTGCATCCCTATATGCTTATGGAAAACAAGGGCAGCATGTGTGCAGCAGAATTTGTGTATGTGCAAAGTTTGGAAAATATGGCCCGATATTTGCAGAAATATCACAGAAATAGGGCCACATATTGTGTGCAGACTGGTTACCATGTACTGGATCAGAACAGCCTCAGAGTCACTCTTACTCATGCAGGACTGCACTGGGGTGAAAACACAGCTAAGGATAAGTTAGGGCACCTCATTCTTTCCATGCCCCCTGTTCGGCAGCATGAGATATGCCTCCAATGCAGTGGGAGGTACAATTCCCAGCCTGGGTAGACAAACTCACACTAGCTCTGCTCAAGATAGCGTGCTAGAAAACAGTGTGAATGTTGCCGCTGGGTGGTGGCTCAATCTAGTCACATAAATCCAAGCCTGCCCAAGCCCCTCAGAGTGCAAGTTCACACTGAACTGCTGCCCCTACTCACACACTGCTATTTTTAGCACACTGGCTTGAGCAGAGCTAGTGGGAGTCTGTCTACCTGTGCTTGGAATCACACCTTTCAGCTCCAGCATAGAGACACCCATGGAGACTCAGTAGTGTAAGGACCCATTGTCAACTCTACACCACTGGAGGATCATGATTGTGTTGTAGATACGAAACTTTACCACTGAACAGTATGTATGTTATCCCAATGTGCCAGCCAAGATATGTGACACACTTTTCCTACCTCCCCATTTTCCCCCGGCCCCTCTGGCTCCGGTTTAAATTCCTTCATTCCAATTTCAGATCTATCCCCCCTTCCTCTCTCTCTCTCTCTCTCTCTCTCCAACAGGCTGCTGCTAGGCTGTATGTTCTTCAGCAAGCCACCATCCCAGTCAAATCTACCACATTCCCACATTGGATCTTGGGGTATGATTTTGATAAGGAACAGACTTTGAGGCTCAGCTTAGGCATTGCTATTGAACCCACTGGAGGGAGGTCACACACTGGAGCAGGTGGTGGTGCTACTTCCTTGAGAGAGGGTAAACAGGGAGGCTGGCTGTACGAGTGGAAAAGGAACGTCGCTGGCTGGCTGGCTGAGGAGGAAGCATGATCCAAATATTAACAATTTTATTTCCAACTATTGTATGTGAGAGAGAGGAAGCTACAAAGATGTGGCCATTTATTTTTATTTATTTATTTTTCAGAGAGAGTATTTTTGGGACAAGTACAACATTCTTGTAGCAATGCTCAGATGTGAATCTTCCTTACCTAAGTTAAGATAAAGTAGACATAGGAGTTTGTAGTGTTACTACGTGTATCCCTCCTGAAATGTGAGGAAGCTATTAACCTAATACTTTGCCACAATATGGAAAGAAGACAAGGCATTAATGTTGTATCTATGGTATTACAAGTAGTTTAGGGAGAAAATATTATGAGTATTTTAGTTCTCATTTAAAGCTCTTTAGTTGGAGGTATAAGAAAAAATCCTCAATATCACACATTTAGAAGGTGGGAGTGGGAGACATTTCCAATACAACAATTCGTCATTTTCATCATAACATCTAGGGTATTGGTGCAGTGTTTTAAACATTAAATCATTCATCTTTTTTCCTTCAACATATATCGAATAGCAGTTGAAAATATTCTTATTTTTGTCTGTTAACTAGATTAATGGGGATGATATAATTGTCTCACTGTTCTCCAACTCTTTGACACCCAATGACAATCGTCTAAAATTAGGAACTGCCAGGCTAGGAAAAAAATAATGAAAATAAAATGTACATTTCTAACAGTGAGGATAATTAACCATTGGAACAATTTACCAAGGGTCATGGTGGATTTTCCATAACTGACCATTTTAAAATCAAGACTAGATGATTTTCTAAAAGATATGCTCTAGGAATTATTTTGGGGAAGTTCTGTGGTCTGTTCTTTTACAAGAGGGCAGATCACAGTAGTCTTTTCTGGCTTTGAAATCTATCAAAAGCACCAATAATTGGTAACATTTTAAATGGAGCTCCTCAAAGCTTTCCCAAATTGCAGCACAGCAAAAACTGACCTGTCAGTGTTCTGTCAGCAAATCTGTAAACTAAGAGCACTAGTGAAACTGACAAGAACCAGGTCAACATAGCCCTTCTGCTGTATTAGCAGCTTGTGTATAGCATCCTACATAATGATATTGTATCAAAATACACTTCGCTTATATATCTACCTATTTGTATGTATGCAGCAACTTATAAATTTAACTGTGATCCCATCTGTAAATTGCTTTGAAAATACAAATAAATAGTATTTTTGAAGAAAGGGATAAAGTAGACTAGATATAAGTTAATAAAGTTGTTATACAAGGTCTGTACTTTGATATAGACTTCTTTTACATATTTATGCTGAATAATACTCAGATTATGAGAAAGTAGAAAATATTGGGCTAAGACATTGACTATCATGATCTCATTTGGGACATCTTCACACCATACTGGAAAAGAGAGGTTAGTATGACCACAGAGGATCATGTTGGAATGCATCCAACATATCTTTTGCCTCTAGTGACTTCTCCTAGTGAGGCTAAGCACAGAAAGCTCCCTAGAGCAATCTTGCATGTAACAACAAATGCTGCTGATAAAAAGTTATCCCAAAGTGGCTAATAGCTTTAATTATTTGATGCATTACTTCATTGTTTCTCATTTTTTTCATTGAATGTTAAACTACAGATGGTTAAGATATCCTGTCACTATTCTGGTAAAAGACAGTATGGAATAATACATCCACCCAAATTAGACTCTATTTACAGTATATTGTGTCAGCATCCAGAAGAAGCTGTTCACAGCAGAAGTGGTACAATTAAACTAAAAACCACCCTTCAACTTTCCTTTTCCTTAAAAATCTGTTTATAGGTAAATTTAATGGGCTAGATCCTCAACTAATTTAGATCAGTGTACATCACTCATGTACCAGCTCATGAGCTTGCCCAATAGATTTAGCAAAGAAAGTGGTTTCCTTTATTTTGAGGGAGAGACTACAGTATAATTAATTCTCATTCTTAATGCTCTGTTTCACTGTAATATTACAAAAAGAAAGGTTAGGTAATATTTTAACACAGAGAAGGCTAAAATGCAGCCCAAGGTCAAAAACAGACAGTGGAAGTTGTATAGTGTCCTTGTTATGTTAAATATGGAGAGGCTGAAGCTCTGATTGCCCATGTCAAGCAAAAACATTGCATGCTAGATCCTGTAGTTGCAAAAACCTGTAACCATTTGCAAATGCTTTAAATGGGCAAGAAATTGAGGCTCAGGTGATCTTTAGTGGGATTCTGCCTGTTCCTAGAGAAGGGCAACAAAGGTGTGACAAGATTATGACTATCAATAGATGGCTTAGGCAGTGGTGCTATAAGGAGGGCTTTGGGATGTATGGCCATTGGGAGGCATTCATGGATAGAGGACAGTTCTCTCGGGATGGACTTCATCTGAGTAGGGAAGGAAATAGACTTCTAGGATGGAGGCTGGCACAACTGATTAAGAGAGCTTTAAACTAGGAATTTGGGGGAGATGGTTGGGAGATGTCCAGGTAATCTCCACGCCAGACTTTAGCATAGAGTGGAAAGAAAATGAAGTAAGAGTGGATACAGCTGTAGGTAGGAGGAAGGGCAGTGTAGATACAAGTCTAATAGGTTATACTGGTAGTAAAATAACCGTGCCTAATAGGGTACAGAATGTGAGTGAGGCCAAACAGCAAAAATTAAGATGTTTGTACACTAATGCAAGGAGCCTAGGTAACAAAATGGAGGAACTAGAGTTACTGGTGCAGGAAGTGAAACCAGATATTATAGGTATAACAGAGACCTGGTGGAATAGTAGTCATGACTGGGCTACAGGTATTGAAGGGTATGTGCTGTTTAGGAAAGACCGAAAAAAAGGTAAAGGTGGTGGAGTAGCACTGTATATCAATGATGAGATAGAATGTAAAGAAATAAGAAGCGATGAAATGGATATGACTGAGTCTGTCTGGGCAATAATTAAATTGGGGAAGAAAACTATTAGAGCCTCCCCTGGGATAGTGCTTGGGGTGTGCTATAGACCGCCGGGATCTAATTTGGATATGGATAGAGCCCTTTTTAATGTTTTTAATAAAGTAAATACTAATGGAAACTGTGTGATCATGGGAGACTTTAACTTCCCAGATATAGACTGGAGGAGGAGTGCTAGTAATAATAATAGGGCTCAGATTTTCCTAGATGCGATAGCTGATGGATTCCTTCAACAAGTAGTTGCTGAACAGACTAGAGGGGATGCCATTTTAGATTTGGTCTTGGCGAGTAATGAGGATCTCATAGAGGAAATGGTTGTAGGGGATAATCTTGGCTCAAGTGATCATGAGCTAATTCAGTTCAAACTGAATGGAAGGATTAACAAAAATAAATCTGCAACTAGGGTTTTTGATTTCAAAAGGGCTGACTTTCAAAAATTAAGGAAATTAGTTAGGGAAGTGGATTGGACTGAAGAATTTATGGGTTTAAAGGTAGAGGAGGCCTGGGATTATTTTAAATTAAAGCTGCAGAAGCTATCGGAAGCCTGCATCCCAAGAAAGGGGAAAAAATTCATAGGCAGGAGTTGTAGACCAAGCTGGATGAGCAAGCATCTTAGAGAGGTAATTAAGAAAAAGCAGAAAGCATATAGGGAGTGGAAGAAGGGAGGGATCAGTAAGGAAAGCTACCTTATTGAGGTCAGAATATGTAGGGATAAAGTGAGACAGGCTAAAAGTCAAGTAGAGTTGGACCTTGCAAAGGGAATTAAAACCAATAGTAAAAGGTTCTATAGTCATATAAATAGGAAGAAAACAAAGAAAGAAGAAGTGGGACCGCTAAAAACTGAGGATGGAGTGGAGGTCAAGGATAATCTAGGCATGGCCCAATATCTAAACAAATACTTTGCCTCAGTCTTTAATAAGACTAAAGAGGATCTTAGGGATAATGGTAGCATGATAAATGGGAATGAGGATATGGAGGTAGACATCACCATATCTGAGGTAGAAGCGAAACTCAAACAGCTTAATGGGGCTAAATCGGGGGGCCCAGATAATCTTCATCCAAGAATATTAAAAGAATTGGCACAAGAAATTGCAAGCCCATTAGCAAGAATTTTTAATGAATCTGTAAATTCAGGGGTTGTACCATATGATTGGAGAATTGCTAACATAGTTCCTATTTTTAAGAAAGGGAAAAAAAGTGATCCAAGTAATTATAGGCCTGTTAGTTTGACATCTGTAGTATGCAAGGTCTTGGAAAAAATTTTGAAGGAGAAGGTAGTTAAGGACATTGAAGTCAATGGTAAATGGGACAAAATACAACATGGTTTTACAAAAGGTAGATCGTGCCAAACCAACCTGATTTCCTTCTTTGAGAGAGTAACAGATTTTTTAGATAAAGGAAACGCAGTGGATCTAATTTATTTAGATTTTAGTAAGGCGTTTGATACTGTGCCACATGGGGAATTATTAGTTAAATTGGATAAGATGGGCATCAATAGGAAAATTGAAAGGTGGATAGGGAATTGGTTAAAGGGGAGACTACAACGGGTCCTACTGAAAGGTGAACTGTCAAGTTGGAGGGAGGTTACCAGTGGAGTTCCTCAAGGATCAGTTTTGGGACCAATCTTATTTAATCTTTTTATTACTGACCTGGGCACAAAAAGTGGGAGTGTGCTAATAAAGTTTGCAGATGATACAAAGCTGGGAGGTATTGCTAATTTAGAGAAGGACAGGGATACCCTACAGGAGGATCTGGATGACCTTGTAAACTGGAGTAATAGGAATAGGATGAAATTTAATAGTGAGAAGTGTAAGGTCATGCATTTAGGGATTAATAACAAGAATTTTAGTTATAAGCTAGGGACGCATCAACTAGAAGTAACGGAGGAGGAAAAGGACCTTGGAGTATTGGTTGATCATAGGTTGACTATGAGCTGCCAATGTGATATGGCTGTGAAAAAAGCTAATGTCGTCTTGGGATGCATCAGGAGAGGTATTTCCAGTAGGGATAAGGAGGTTTTAGTACCGTTATATAAGGCACTGGTGAGACCTCACCTGGAATACTGTGTGCAGTTCTGGTCTCCCATGTTTAAGAAGGATGAATTCAAACTGGAACAGGTACAGAGAAGGGCTACTAGGATGATCCGAGGAATGGAAAACTTGTCTTATGAAAGGAGACTCAGGGAGCTTGGCTTGTTTAGCCTAAGTAAAAGAAGGTTGAGGGGAGATATGATTGCTCTCTATAAATATATCAGAGGGATAAATACCAGAGAGGGAGAGGAATTATTTAAACTCAATACCAATGTGGACACAAGAACAAATGGATATAAACTGGCCACTAGGAAATTTAGATTAGAAATTAGACGAAGGTTTCTAACCATCAGAGGAGTGAAGTTTTGGAATAGCCTTCCGAGGGAAGTAGTGGGGGCAAAAGATCTATCTTGCTTTAAGATTAAACTCGATAAGTTTATGGAGGAGATGGTATGATGGGATAACATGGTTTTGGTAATTAAATATTCATGGTAAATAGGCCCAATGGCCTGTGATGGGTTTTTAGATGGGGTAAGATCCAAGTTACCGGGAAAGAATTTTCTGTAGTATCTGGCTGATGAATCTTGCCCATATGCTCAGGGTTTAGCTGATCGCCATATTTGGGGTCGGGAAGGAATTTTCCTCCAGGGCAGATTGGAAGGCCCTGGAGGTTTTTCGCCTTCCTCTGTAGCATGGGGCACGGGTCACTTGCTGGAGGATTCTCTGCTCCTTGAGGTCTTCAAACTACAATTTGAGGACTTCAATAGCACAGATATAGGTGTGAGGTCTTTTTTAGGAGTGGTGGGTGAAATTCTGTGGCCTGCATTGTGCAGGAGGTCAGACTAGATGATCATAATGGTCCCTTCTGACCTAAATATCTATGAATCTATGAATCTATTTGGATACTCCTCTTTTCACATTGTACTTTACACTTATGTGGCATTTGTCATCTGAGAATCTCAAAATTACTTTGCAAAGATTAATTAAGCCTTCCAACACACCTGTCTGTTAGGCAGTGTGATCCAGTGAAGAAGACAACAGACCGCAAGTCTCAAGACTGGGTTCTTTACCTTGTTTTCCTACTGACGTTAGGAAAGTAATGTAACTTTCCTCTGTCTCAGCTTCCCCACTGGTTAAGTGAGGATAATAATTCCTATTCACCTTTGAAAAGGATTTTCAGACCTGCTGGAGAAGTATTATCATCCCTGTTCTACCAGTGGTTAAACGGAAGCACTGAGAAGAGTCTTATCCAAGATCACACCATGAATCAATGATAGAACCAGGAATAGAATGTCTGAGTCCTGGTATCTTTGCTCTAACCAAGAGATTGCTCTTCCTTCCATTTCAGCATATTCCTGTTTTACAGGGAACAAATACAATGTAATTACTAATGTAAAACGTGTAACTATTAATGATCTGGCAATGGGATTTTGGTCTTCTGTACCAGAACATTATCTTCACACTTCTGACACAGACAGGCAATCAACAGAAACATGTCATTAGCCATGTATCTGGTCATTATAATGTAGCAGATTATGATTCACCCCTGTAAAATATAGTGATAAATGTTTAAAATAATTGAAAACCTGTTTCCTTTCATTAGGTTATACGGCCCTTTCCCATTATAACAGCTTAGCTGTTCATGAGCCTGTAGCTAAAGATCTATGGATGTTTCCATTATACACCCTTATTATATGTGATTTATAATTTGACCATAAAGACTTATTTCCAGCTCAGAATTTTTTTGCTACTAATTTTCAAAACAATTAGTTCAGTTGCTTTTAAGCTAAAGAAACATTAAAAAGTGAAAGTTTGCCAACAACAGATGATTTTTTGCTCACGTATAACTAAAGAATGCCAATGATTAAAATTTTAGATGGGCATGAAAAATCCCAGAAAAAAAATGTAAATCCAAGGGATTTTGGCTTTAAAAACTGGCTAGTGAAATGTGCAATCATTATTTTCAAAGAAATTTCATAAGCATTTTTGCTATGCACAGCATGTGTCCTCAACAAAAATTTACGTAACAGACCTGACTTTTTCCTTTGGAGGCATTCTAAGCACTTATTAAAATGTGTCTTTTTCTTAACAAAAAATGCATACATAGTTAAACCAGAACTATTCTAGCCTCTCAGGCAACAATACAGGTTTAAAATGTGTATTAGTTTGATAGACATTCTTCATGTTTATTAAATACATAATAAGCATGCTTAACATTACCTGAATACATGTGTCTCAAACCAGAAGGGGGCAGAAAAAGCCCACTGCTGTTAAATAGCATTAAGAGGTGGGCCTGATCCTACACTTCTCTCTGCACAAATCTCATTGAAGTTATCTCTAGTCTATACTAGAGACCTTATAGTAGCACAGCTGTACCGATGCAACTGCACCGCTATAAGATCTCCCAGGTAGCCACTCTATGCTGATCGGAGAGAGCTCTCCCGTCCACATAATTAAATCACTCCTAACGAGCAGTAGTAATTGCGTCAGCGGGAGAAGCTCTCCCGCCAACATAGCACCGAGTACACCACCACTCACGCTGGTGGAACGTATGTTGCTCGGGGGGGGTGCTTTTTTCACCCCTGTGAGCAACATTAGTTTTGCCGACATAAATGGCAATTTAGACATGCCCTTAGTTGAAGTTTTATCTACAAAGCACTGTAGGTTGAGGCCCATGAATGTTTTAAAGTAAACTAGAAGAATGCCAAGGCATGCAAAAGCAGGGCCCAGATTCTACCTTCAAACTGACATTTCGTAACTTTTTATTGGCAAATGCATTCTGGACCAGGGCCGTCCTTAGGCATACAAAGAGAAGAGCTCTCCCCTATCCCCCAGATCCTCCCGCTCACTGGCGGCCCTGCTGGTCAACTCCTCCCCTTCCCTCCCAGTGCCTCCTGCACAGCATGCAGGAGCCGCTGGCAGGGAGGGGGAGAAGCAGGGATAGGACGTGCTTGGGGGAGGGGGTGGGAAGAGGTAGGGCAGGTACAGGAAGAGGCAAGGTGTGGGTGTGGCCTTGGGGGAAGGGTTGAAGTGGGAGCGGGGAGTGGGGCAGAGCAGGGGCAGGAAGAGGCAGGGCAGGGTGGGGGCTTGGAGGAAGGGGTGGAGTGGTAGCAGTCCTGGGGCAGAGGGGGAGGGTCGAGCACTCCCCCAGGTAGAGAGGAAGTCAGCACCTATGCCTCCAGCCACAAAGTAGTTCAATGGCATGGGTAGTCTAGCAGGCTAAGCTCAGGAACGACATCAAGGAGATTCTGAGGAACGTTCTAAACCTGGCACTGACACAAACGCGGTGAGGTATAGAGAGAAAAGTTAAATGACTTTCCCAATGTCAGTAGCAAAGCAAGGTGAAGAACCCAGCTCTTGAGACTATAGTCTTAAAGTCAATTCAACCTTTCAGTCTTTTTACTCCCTTGCCCAAACCACAACTATGTCTGTTTTAAGAGTGCTCGTGGCAGTGGAAGAGAGTCTCACCTTTCCCTACTCTTCAGTCAGTCTCCTGTCTCATGCCCTCCTCCATCCTCACCTGTCAAAGATATAGCTGTATGTAAGAAACTGAGAATGCGACCCAGCCATGCTGCTAGTGCTCGGCCCATATCCACACGAGTGTACTGCACCTGTGCAGCTAGGCCTTTTGGTGTTTGTTTCATCTTCTATGTCTGTGTTCAGTTGCCCTACATACTAGCTGCCACGGCTGATAGTTCCTTCAGATTTTACCAATGGCAGCAAAACTAAAAAACTGCAGAGTTAATTGTTTCATTCTTTGTCAAGGAAGGAAACAACAGATCCTTTAGGGCAGTGATTCTCAACCTTTTTGGGCTCAGGACCCATTTGTAAATGGGTATGGCCTGTCATGACCCAGTAAATAGTCTGAGGATGGAGGCCATTGGGTGGTTTTGGTTGAGTCCTGCCCAGCACTTACTCCACCGTGGCAGCTCCTGAGCTGTGGGGCTGGCTGGGCTTGGCTCTCAGCTCTGGGTGTTGCAACCTCCAGGACTACAGCACCACTCAGATTTGTCCCACCCCGTGACTGGACCAAATTTGTGTGAGTGGAGTCATGATCTGGCTCATGGGGTTGCAATGCCACTCACTCAGATTTGGCCTAATGAACTCCCATCATCATCATGGCTGGACCTAATCTCAGTGGTGCTGGGACCCCTGGACCAAGGAGGTGAGCCCAGGCAGCCGTGTGCAACAGGACTTGCCACGCAACCCTTTGAAACATTTTGCTGACTCAATTTTGAGTCCCAACCATGGGTTGAGAAACTCTGCTTTAGGGAGTACTTGTGGCACCTTAGAGACTAACCAATTTATTAGAGCATAAGCTTTCGTGAGCCACAGCTCACTTCATCAGATGCATATCGTGGAAAATTGTTTTTTCCTACCCCCCCCAGATGTTCTGGTTTAACTTGGATTTAAACGTGAAGAGTGGTCAGTTTGGATGAGCTATTACCAGCAGGAGAGTGAGTTTGTGTGTGTATGGGGGTGGGGGGGATGTGAGAAAACCTGGATTTGTGCAGGAAATAGCCCAACTTGATTGTCATGCACATTGTGTAAAGAGTTGTCACTTTGGATGGGCTATCACCAGCAGGAGAGTGAATTTGTGTGGGGGGGTGGAGGGTGAGAAAACCTGGATTTGTGCTGGAAATGGCCCACCTGATGATCACTTTAGATAAGCTATTACCAGCAGGACAGTGGGGTGGGAGGAGGTATTGGTTCATATTCTCTGTGTATATATAAAGTCTGCTGCAGTTTCCACGATATGCATCTGATGAAGTGAGCTGTAGCTCACGAAAGCTTATGCTCTAATAAATTGGTTAGTCTCTAAGGTGCCACAAGTACTCCTTTTCTTTTTGCGAATACAGACTAACACGGCTGTTACTCTGAAATCTGCTTTAGGGGAGGCTCTTCTTACCCTCTGACTTTCATGCTTCCTACATAATACAAATCTTTCTCCTTCAAGAAGATGGAAATAATGACACTGCTACCACATACAACTGTAATTGCTAAGTTGCCGCTAAAAAGAGGAAAACACCACAGAATCCTGGCCTAGCAACATTACAGTGTTTCTAGGAGCTGAATATCTTTTAACTGTATTCCCATGCTTTATTTGTAATAAAGTGGTGCCGGGGCTTAAGCAACTTCTTTATGTTCATAACTTATGTGACAAGCCCAGAGGTGCCAGGGCTATAAACTGCCAAACCTAGAGGTGCTGGGGCTCAGCCCTTGCACAAATTAAGCACTGCTGTATTTAGATATTATTTAAGGGTGGGATTTTCAAGAGCACTTAATTGACTCATAAGCACAAGTTTCACTGACTTTCAGTAAGACTTATGCCCTAAGTCACTTGGTGCTTTTGAAAATTCCACTCAAAAAAACAGAAAGGTGATATTAAACATTTATAAACTGATATAAACTATTTACACCTTGTAATCTTCGGGGAAATAAGAGATTCCTTCTTACAAAAGGTGGTACAGAAAGATACTGTAAGCCATGGCTATTAAAGCTAAGAAATACTATTCTTCATACATATATGTATCATCAGTAACCAGGAGCAGTACAAGCGTGACCATTTCAGTAAGGTATTTAAGCACATACCTAACTTTAAGCATATAAGGAGCCCCACTGATTCCCAGAGGAACTATTCATGTGCTTGAAGTTAGGCACGGGCTTCAGTACTTTGCTAAATCAGAGCCCAGATGAGCCCTTCCATGTGTCTATCAATGACCTAAACCCAGTAAAGTAATATTTTTGGAAGTGTTAGCAACTAATAATGAAGAAACAGAATCTGAAGAGTTTGTAATACAAACTAAACTTATTTTCCAGAGACTGTTTGGAGACTGGAGACTTGTGACAGACCAAAGAGAATAAAAAAGTACATAGAAGATATAACATCTAACAAAAATTAACAAGCTTTGCACATTCAAAATATATTAATTGCATGCCTGGGGCAAAACAAAGATTGAAACAACTTTGTTTTCATGATAGGGTCAAAACAATAGCTGGTGTCACTCAGACTTCACAGACTTATACCTAAGCCCTGATACAGCCTCTTTGTGCTCCAGATAAACAGCCATATGGGATTCCCAGTTTAGAGGGAATCTCTGAGTGGCTTAAAGCTGGCACACCCACTCCTTTCCCAGTCTTCATCGTCATGGGTGAGATAGGAGAAAGAAGGGACATGACCACAATACTGCACTCTGGTATGTCCTGGTTATCCATTTGTCCCGTTTGAGCTGCGGCATTGTTTAGAGCAGTCCTGAAGATGCTTTAAATTACACTATGGGCCACATTGGCTGTTTGTGGTTCTTCCACCTGTGTTGCACTCATATTGGACTCATTGAATGGTGAATCCAAATGCATAATTGGATTTTTGTTGAAGCAAAGCTATCTACCTCTTCCACAGACTTACAGCTGTAGGAATGGTCATCGACCTCCACATAAATCCAGACGGATACAACTATGGCTTTGATTCTTATTTTTCAAAATAACGTATTGACCAAAGCAAAATATTTTTTCCTTTCAATGAGGCATGTAAATGTGTCTGTTTTAGAGCTCTGAAAGAGCAGTACACAGGTTATTATAGCAGCTTTAAGAACTTTATTACAAAATGACAGGGATCCACATATAATCAAAACAATAAATAGCATGGATGCAGCTGAGGGTTTTTCCTCCCCTTGGGAACCTTCTAGCTGAAAATACTTGATCAGAGCCAACTCAGAGAATCATACAGCTCCGTTACCCATTTCCTTAAACCAAAAGAGATAGGAGGGCTCTGTCCTCCCCTGAACAACAGTAATTCTTAGATGAGTAATCTTGGATTTATTTTCAATGTCATCCATTTTGGAAAGCAATCTCTTGTTATTTCCTACCAGGCCTGTTACAACATCTCTATCATGTGGAACTGTAGATTCCAGAATTTCAGTTAACTGTTCCACTCAGTGAAGAGGAAGTCCAGAAAATCCTTGCACTGTAGTTTTGATAGATTGTATGGATCTTTTCTAATTGTCCAACCAGGGGTTTTAGAGAGAATGGAGACACAGACAGTACTCATGGAAAAGAATAAGCCATCATCTTTGCTGACCCTACACCACAATTAGAAAAAAAATCCACCTTTTCTCTCCAGAGGATTTTGTTCTTACAGGAATGGGACATAATGTGTCAAATTTACCCACATGGATGCCAGGGAGTGCAATTTACACCTGTGCTGAGGGGCAGGTAGGTAATCACCCAGTGCACCATCATCCTGGGACCACGGGAGAAAGGGTAACTTTGAAAAGTAGCTGTGGGTGTACAGGTGCTCCACTGGCTAGGCTAAGAAGCTATGAATGCTAGCTGTATGTGCCTGTTTTTGAAACTGTGCTGGCTGGCTCCAGTCCCCTCCTCTCTGTAATGCTGCCTCCCTTCTTCTGTCTAACTTGCAGCCAAGAGCTTGCCTGAAGCCTGGTCAAAGACGGTGTGACTAGGGAGTGAATAGGGTCCAGTGACATCGAAAGTTGTGCTAGGGAATAATCTATAAACCTATTTCCAGAGATCAGTGGCGCTACAATAGAACAGCAATAAACAAACAATAAAAACAGCCTACGCTGCAGGCCACACTTTCATGTACCCTGGCAATGTTCTTAAATCGGTAAATAAGACAGCTTCAACTCAATGGAGCGTCCAGCAGGAATATCTAAGACAGGTGCTATCAGTTTTCACATGCCACTCTCATCTGCTTAGTATTCATTTTCTTAGATTTGTTTCTAATGCAATGTAATTAGTCAGGATATTGTTTCATATTTGCACCAGAGACCATCTTCTACAGTTCGTCATCTTATGGCCATTATCTTGATGTTGTAAGATTGTCTCCATAGGCTTCCACTTATGAACACTGATTATTTCTGTCTTGACTTTGGAATGTTGCCTCGGTGGATTTGCACAGAAATGGTTTTGTTTTCATGTTATCAAATCACCTACCTTGACTTGATTTGACGTGGTCATAAGGGAGTTTTAGTGATATTATGGCCACTGCAGCAAACGGTGAATTAGCGTCACTAAAAATATATATAATTATGAATAGTTACTGTTGTGCAAGAGCAGTAGCTATTTTTCGTATTTTATCTCTGCTTAAACCCCCTAAGAAAGCCTAATCAACATTTAGAATTACTATGCTCAATATATATATATATATATGGCATCAGAAAAATTAAAACATAAAAAAACACTTAATCCAAAACTAGATCCAAGTTACATCTTTGGTTTTTTCCTATTTTGTAAAAATCCTTAAAGTCAAGAACCCTAAATCGGTTTTCTGCCTTAAATAATTTTAGATAGGTCAGATATTAAACCCTCAAAATTCCAAGTTTATCAAATTAGCTGTAGCTAAAGCAACATTAAGCGGAGTCGTGACTAAGGACTATCATGGTAACTTCGGAAGTGATAAACACAACAATGGTCACTCTCAAAAACTAGGCAAGTTTATCCTAGTTATGATGGCCCGGGTTTTCAAAGGATTCCCTGTACTTTCCTATGGCCTGAATCCTGCAATTGACTCCATTCAGGCAGAGTCTTGTTTAAATCAATGGCACTCTGCATAGGCAGAGGGGTCAAACTACACACAACACATTGTAGGACTGGGTCTATACTTGTTATACAGAACACCTAGGAAATATTACAGATACCAAGGTAATCATACTAAGTTATATACAATAATTTGGTAAGTTTTTAAATGTAGGTCTTAATATGTGATTTGCTGGGAAAAAATTAAAACCTTTTAGCTAAATCTGTATAGGTATTTCTCATGGCCCTCTTAAACTAGTATCATTCAAAATTCTGCTTCTGCCCCATGCCTGCAGAGGCTCACTTGGAAGATGAGAGAGAGAGAGTTTATAATATAGAGACACAGAGTTTCTTTTTGGTTGATTTCTCCTTTCTCCATGTTCCCAAACCACCAATTTATTGACTTAAGTGAACACATTTTTATAGAAGAATGCTTGTAACAGAGTCTTTACAGTAACTCTAGTTTCTCACTGATCTGCATTTGGCAGTAAAGTTAAACCTCTTATATTGAGCTTTGATACAGTGACCTTGTTATGCCAAAGGGAAATAAATGTCCCTAATTTTTTCACTGCATGTAAATGTGCTATTTGCAGTTCCACACAAGAGCCAATCGCTCTTTCTATATGTGGACAAACACACACACACACACATTCTGAAGCTGTCTGTGAACACCTTTACTTAAATCTGGGTTCCATTGTACCTGTTCCTCTTCTACTTGGTATGGTTTAACGGAACAATCAGTCTGGATGTATCAGCATACTGAAAACATATCTTAAACTAAACTATTAAATTTCTGCAGAGATGATGTTAAATATCATTCTCAACCAATGAACATGGAACAAATGTGAACAACCTTGCAAGTGGGACTCATATTTCCCAGCCCAGTGGACATGCATGCTGTCAAAGTATGCACCAGGCATGAAATCCTAGGCCAACTGAAGTCAGTTGCAACCTTCCAGTGGATCCAGGATTTCACTCTTGGACTGTTGGGGAATGGTGTAGCTAACTCACCATACATAGGGCCTGATCCATAGCCTATTGAAGTAAAAACCATTAAAACTGACTAAGATATGTCCTACAGTGTAGTCAGGGCTGTCAATCCATCCACTCTTGAAAGGTGATACTCATATATTTACTCTGCCATGCTTTTAACCTCTACAACTCACTCATCACATGCATTTAGAGCAGTGTTTCCCAAACTTGGGACGCCGCTTGTTCAGGGAAAGCCCCTGGTGGGCCGGGCCGGTTTGTTTACCTGCTGCATCTGCAAGTTCAGCTGATCACGGCTCCTACTGGCCACGGTTTGCCGCTCCAGGCCAATGGGGACTGTGGGAAGCGGCGTGGGCCGAGGGACGTATCAGCCGCCGCTTCCCGCAGCCCTCATTCGCCGGGCACAGAGAACCGCAGCCAGTGGGAGTTGCGATCAGCCGAACCTCCGGACGCGGCAGGTAAACAAACTGGCCCAGCCCACCAGGGGCTTTCCCTGAACAAGCGGCATCCCAAGTTTGGGAAATGCTGATTTAAAGGATTAACAATACCTGTACTCCAGCTCCCAAGAAAACTGTCAGGGGAGCATGGAAAAGTGGAGAAATAATTTAGGGAGGTAGAAGTAGGAAGGGATTGTGGAAGGAATGCTGTAATAGAGAGGGGACAGAGTGAGAGAAGATACTGAAAAAAATACAAATACGCAAGAGACAGCTCAAAAAAGAAAAATATCTTGTAAGGAAGAGAGGGGGCTGAAGAGAAAATGTGAACTGAAAAATTTCAAAAGGATGAAAAAATCTAAAAAAATAAGGAAAAACTGCAGAGCCCTAAAGATGAATCAGGATATAGAAGGAACAAAGGGAAGAGAAAAAGAAAAAAATGAGACATATAACTAGCTCTATGTTATCAAAAGTTTGCTTTCCATAACCTTTTTACTTTGTCATTTAATGGTCCTTTTAATGTTTCTAGTGCACACACACAAAAAATGTGAAGATTGTCCTAATTTTGGATGAGGAGAGGCAACTCCCCCTTTTCCGGACTCAAACCTTGTTATCACCTTCATTTTCCTTTTGAAAAACTGACAGTTCTCTCTCATATCTACGTTTCTGACCCACCTGCCTATCCTTTTTGGCATTATGATGCTATTTTAAGTAAGCTGTATATAGCAAAAGTAGAAGAAAGTGTCCCAGAAAAAGGAGGGGAACCCATTTACTTCCCTGAACTGACCTTCAAACAGAATGTAAGGGTACAAAGAGCTCATAATTGGATCCTGCGGTCCCCATTTGAAAGAAACAATAATTTTGTATATAATTTTCCTCTAAGTTGTAGTCACATCATCTATATAGTTGCTTCATAACTAACAGCAGTCCTGATCAAATCTATTTGTTTTTTTTTAAATTGCAAATGCCTGAAAGTTAAGCTTTAAACAAACTGAGAAATTCCTCCATGCATTATTCATACGTGAATATTTAAGAATACAGTATGAATTCAATAAAACTTATCAATTATCCTCTCCTGATAATTAACAATAATGCAAAATCAATATGTTTGATTAGGTGTCCAACTAAACTGTATGAAACATTATTGTACCATCTGCCATTTGAACTGCCTGACCTGGTTGGAAGAACAGGGCTGGCTTTAAAAAAAAAAATGCAATTTTAATTACACCGGAATTACAAAACAAATGATTTCTTGTGAATATTTTGTGACTTACAGCAAAGCATCTTTTCAGTATTTATGGAGGTCATAACCTACAAAAGTTTTCAGTATTTTATTAATAATCACTTTGGAAAAGTTGCCTAGTTTTAACTAAGAGAATAATTCACTGAGTTAACTGCAGTGTCTTTTCCCTAGGTAGGCAAATCTTGAAAACTTTGTCCAATTTTGCAGGTGGCCTTCATCCATCTAGTGCAGTGATCTGAGAATAGCATAATCAGAAGACTGTAGTCTACATACTAATTGCTGAGACCAGATGGGTGAATGTATTGGGCCAATTGCTGTTGGTGAAAGAGAAAAGCTTTTTGAGCTCCACAGAGCTTTTCTTCAGATCTCACCCACTGTGTCTCTCTAATATCTTGGGACCAACATGGCTACAACACCACAGCAAAATACTAATTTCTGAGTCACCAAAAGCAGCTTTAAATATGCAGGTCATTTCCTCAGAAGGCAGAAACCATGGAGACCCTGCTGAGAGGGAGTAATCAATACCCCTGAATGCTGCAGAGATCTCCTGCATAGATCTTCACAGCGCGGATGTGAAGGGTTATTATTTATTTGTATTACAGTAGGGGTTACAGGCACCAATTGAGATTGGTGCCTCATTTTGCTAGGTGCTATATATACACATAAGGTAAGAATCCCTGACCTGAAGAATTTACCATGTAAATAGACAAAGCAGACCAAAAAAAAGAAAAAGAAAAAAAAAAGAGTATTATCCCCATTGTATAGATGAGGAACTAATATGCATAAATATTGAGTGACTTGTCCAAGATCATACAGGGCATCTGAAGTTGAGTCAGAAATTATACCCATATCTCCAAAGGGTCATCCCAGGGTTTTAACCACAAAACTTCCCTTCCTCCCCAATTCAGGATGGGATAGGGATTTGACAAGTGGACTTCTGTATTGTGTGGATTCACTGGGCAAAAAATCCCATGTAAGATGAGCAAAAGCACACCACATAACCAATACCCCTCCCCGTAGAATCCATGCTGCTCAGGCCATCTCATTCCTTGTTACATATTAGACTAGACACTTGTGCCTTAAGATGGATATACTAGCAGTATATGATACCATAAATAGTCCTGCAGAGAAAAAAGTCCCTTTTCTTCTCTTACATCTTGAGAGCATTTGCTCTGTGTTGGGAAACAAGCTTGCTTTTTGGGGGGGAGGGAGGAGGGAGATGTAGGGAGACAGAGAAAAAAGAAACCTTTTTGCCTTTTGGAGGTTGTTTTCTGAATGTGATTAATCATGAGTTCCACATGAAAATCTCTTGGCTCACTGTGTTCTTTAGAAACCAAACATTTGCAAGTTTTAGAAGTTATATTGAGATATTTCAGGATCATCACGTTTTGAGCTTTAGATGTCAAGTATAAATCACATTTTGAAAAGTCATCTGTGAATGCTTAGTGTATACAGTAGAACCTCAGAGATATGAACACCAGAGATACAGACTGACTGTCAACTGGACACAATGGGGAACTGGAAGAAAGTGACCAGACAGCAGCGGAGACAAAAAAAACCCGAACACTGTACTGTACTGTGCCTGTACTGCATCTTAAAGATAGGCACAACTGGACTGCCTGTTCCCACACCCACCTCTACTCGCCACAGCAGGGGGCAGTCACAGGTAGGAGGTATCAGAGTAACAGCCGTGTTAGTCTGTATTCGCAAAAAGAAAAGGAGGACTTGTGGCACCTTAGAGACTAACCAATTTATTTGAGCATGAGCGTTCGTGAGGTAGGAGGTAGTGAATGCCGTTTTCCCCTCTCTCTCCCCCGGGTGCGAGGGGGACAAGCTGGGAAATAAATTTCCTGAGCTGCTGCTGAAACCTGGCCTGGAGTTTAAGCTGCTGAAGCCCAAGCTGCTGGAGCCTGTGCTCCTGCCTGCACACTGCGCTCTGGAGAAGCAGCTCAGTTTTAAAGGGCCACAGCCTGCACCACGCAGCCACTGACACTGCAGTGCCCCCAGGGTGCCACACTCACCCCCCTTGCAGCCAGGGGGCTAGAACGAGCTGCCTGTCCCCACCTCCACTCGCCAGGCAGCCAATGCAGAGCTGCGAGCCCTGCTCTGAGTAGTCCGCCCAGTCCCATAAAGCATGTTCAGAGTTACGAACAACCTCCATTTCCCCAGGTGTCCGTAACTCTGAGGTTCTACTGTATCGAAGCTGCCTAAAATGACTCATTTTAATTTTTTTTTACACACTGCACCACGCCTCCAACACTAAAAGCAAATAACTAATCTTTTAAGGGCAATGGAGTTGTGTCTGATTACTCCAGCAGTGAATTTGTTCCCTGATTTACAGTTCTGGGTAAGCATATAAGCTTGGTGGGATCATCTTCGTCCTATGTGGGAGCACTAGCAAAAAATCCACCACAGTTTGACAGAATCGGCAGCCCAGCAGATATCTGCCAGGTTATTACTGAGGTACCTTTGTTTTGATACTTGGAAGAAAAAATAAAAAGGAAAATCCATTGCTCAGGCAAAGCTTTGACTCTGGACTCTGAAAGCCATACATAGTTATATTCAAGACATTCCATATAGTCCTTTTCTCACCACAGGAGTGACTGCAGACCTCTTACTAAGGCGTGGCTTATCTGAATGATGTCAATAAATAGAAGCAAAAGATGGTACCACAAACTCTGAAAATAACCACCACCAATTTAAAGTAGCTGGATGGGTACTTTGTGGATCTTATTCCTAGCCTAATACATACAATTGTTTCCACCTTGACATTTCTTTAATAGAAACAAGAACAAATAGAGCCTTGTTCATTTCACAATGTTGGGAGGGGGATGTTAAATTTTTATTATTGTTTATCATTGGGTTTGTTTGATAGAGAGCAAGTACATAATAATACAAGTGTCAGGGTAGACTCTCCTGGCAAAATATTGCATTTAACATTTAAAACATAGTAGACTGGAAAATCTCTTAATTTTTTTCCTAACTATAACTAACGTATCTGCCCTTCTCTTGGTTTTTGCATCATGCTGACTAGGCTTAGTTAAATGAGCAACTTTGGTCACAATTCAAGTACAGATCCATAGCTTTGTGCAATTTATGTGCTGGAAACATTATCAGAAGTTAATGCAGGTCCTAAGTCAACAAAATAGTAGCAACATATATAACAGTCATTGGAATGTAGATGCGGCTTGTCATTTTCAAAGCCATTTGCAAACAATGCATCTTTCCTTCCAACACCGCTGTGATGTAGGTTACGGTATTAGAGGTGACTGGAAAATTAAAACAAATATAAAATTAACAGAAACCAGCATGAAAACTTTCACAACTGTTTGCCCCCATCCTCCAAAGCAACCCTAATTATTATCTATGTATTACAGATGAGAAAATTAAGAAAAATGAAATAACTTGCCAAGTTCATAAGAGAAGTCACGGACATTACAAGAATTAGAAACTCAGAATTACTAACTCCTAGTACTTTGCTCAGGTCATTAGACTATGCCTTTGTCTACCTTCATTAGCCTTTTTATGTGGTCTTTGTGAGTACACAAAAAAGCATTGACATTGAAACTTTTTATGCAGCACTTTGTTTGATGACTTAAGGCAACATTAGATATAATGAGAGATATTGGGCCTAATTGTGAAAAGCATCCTATGTGATGTTGCATCCGCAATTTTGTAAGTGCAAATTATTGTGGGGATATTTTAAAGCAGTTAGATTTCTAAGTGCTTCATTGTGTCTGTAGATCAGATAGAGTTAGCAGTGAATGTACTGTGGAATGCTACCACAATAATTCATACCCAGAAAACTAGGGGCAAAAGATCAGAGACTATCTTAAAAATCAGAGTGTCTGTCAAAAAAAAACTTTTTTAATAGAAAATGTAGGCAAATAAACTTGTTTAATTGGCTACTTGGAAAAGGGAAAGGTGTTGGTATATACCTAATTTGGATTCAAAACCAAACATTAAGAAAAAAAGATCTCATCTTCTATGTAAAAAGGGTATTTAATTAACTATTGATTTCTACTCAATTATTCTAAGGCCAACAATGATTAATATTGATGGAATAGATATTTCCCCATCACTGTTGCCCAAATCAAAGGAAATGTTAGAGGCTTGTTACATTAGAATAAGCAAAGGCCAGCAGCTTTATCTTTAAATAAGACAGTACTTTTTATTTGATCTTTGCTATTGCTATAATTGTTAACACTACATAAATTGTATGATTATATATAAACATTTTTGGTTTTCATTATAACAGACATAACCAAATATTCAATTTTATTTTGAATGTTGAAAAATTTAGTTTACCATTCTGGATTTGGTACCATTGTATGCAGTATTTATTTTGTTGTTTATTATTCCTGTTAGTTTATATTCATCATGTAAAAATAGCCCAATGTACTATACTAAAGAATACTGAAATGCAGACATACAGTCTTCCTCTTCATGATATCTTGAATATTCTGCATTAGTTGAACTTTAATAATCAGTTGAGACACTTACTGAACAGAAATTGTAGATGCTTTGCAATGTTATATCAATTGGTTGAAAAGAAAGAATAATTGAGAAAGGTGTCAAGTGAGAAACACTTGGGTAGATGTTGCCTTTTGGTTATTTTCATATTATTACATGCTGGATAGGAAGCGCACCAACATCAGCATTTGACTCCTTTGTATGCACCGAATTAGAAAGTGATTATATGTGAGAAAGGACATTTAAGGGTGAAAACAACTCTTGGTGTTTGGGATGGTTGGACTTTTTTGTTGTTGTTTTGGTTCAAGGGGATGTGTTAAGAGGGGAGTAGATAAAAAATAACTTGTTTTTTGACAAATCAAAATCATTTTTAGAAACACTTTGGGCCAGACCTGTGTAAAGTTGATGTAAATCACCACATAGCCTTGGTAAACCTATGACAGAGAGCTTTACCAAATAACATTTGAGAATCTGGGCCACCTGTTTGGATTTCAGCTATCATGGTATTTTTACATTTAAAAAAGTGAACCATTTATAAATCTATGAATGTAAAGAACAATTAGCATATCTCACAGCGGAAAGACTGAGAATAATTTGTTTTTCTACCTTGCCTCCTTTAGTGTGTTCCCTGGATATTACATGCTTAAGCAATATATAACATTGTTCCAAATCCTGGAGGCCTTACCCTAGATCCAATCATGCTTTCCTTTACTCAGGGCAAATTCCTAATGATTGCATGGGAATTCTGCCCAAATTAGAAGTGCAGGATCAGTCCCTTTGTCCTCTTTAATGTAAAACTAAAATAAACCAATATCTGCTCTAGGAATTATTTGGAGGAAGCTCTATGGTCTGTATTATATAGGAGGTCAGACTTAGTGATCACAATGGTCCCTTCTGGCTTTTGAATCTGAAAATATTCTATTAAAATGGGAATATAATCTATAGCATATTCTATTCTATAATATAATCTAGAATTTACAGTGAGACAATAGCACGGTATGCCTGTACACACCCTTATAGGGGAATGTTTCAATCCAGTTTTGTTTAATTAATGGAAAGAAAAAGCCTAGTGACCGTTCCTCGCTATCTTCAGTAGATATCTTAGGTATTTCTAAAGTGTCTATCACCCTGGTACCTAAGCACCATACACAATTAAGAAGAAATATGTAGGTCTGTAATGAAAATGGTGCTCTTTCTCTCTCTTCTCACATTGACATGGTGTGTGAATTTAAACTAACATCATTTAACACCCATAGAGCATGCTGACTTTCCCATGCCATATCCCCTACTGCTTTTTGTTGAGCTTCCAGAACATTAATACATAAAAGTCACTCAGTATTATGGGCAGTTCTGTTTCTCATACAGTTCTATTCATTTCACCTCATCGTGTTGCATTTTTAATTAATGTTTTTCAAGAGCTCTGGGATGTTAGCATACACATTGGCCTTTCAAATATGGCACTTCACAAAGCATTCCAGTTCAATAAATAATAATAAAGGCACTAACAAACAGCTGGTAGTAAGTAACTTCGTATTCAGTTGTCTGAAATGGAAGATAATATTCTCTCAGATTACAGCAAAAAAATTATGGGAAAATAGCTAAATGAGAAAAAATAGTAAACTGCATTTGTTTGGAAACTGGAATCACATCTATTTACATCTCTAAGGCGAGAAAAAAAATTAAGTTCAAAGCTTTCTGTAACAAATGAACTTAAGCTTATTCTGCTCTTCTATTTTTCCCCTTGTCCTGCAGCAAATGTATGTGACAAAGAACTACTGCAATGCCAGAATGGAGGAACATGCCTCAAAAACATGCGATGCCAGTGCCCTCCAGCCTACACTGGCATTTTGTGTGAGAAGTTGAAGTGTGAAAGGGATCCAGGAGGCTGCAGCCAAAACTCCGGCAATGTGGCAGTATCACATGGCCCTCTATTACCGCTGACTGCTCTACTAGGAGTAACTGGGCTTTTCATATTCTAGGCTCCGTCTGGTTGATGGCATCGCGTTCAGACTGCTTCAGAAGGAATGTGCCACAAAAAGCAAAACAAAACCCAAGCATTTGCTACTAAAATTTAAAAAAGAAAAAGAATAAAACCACATATAAACTAAGAAGGCCCAACTGAACTAAGCCATATTAATCAATTGTGGACTGCACTCTGAGTCAAAAGACTGTTAATTTCTGACTCAAGACAAGTTGGCAGCTGCCAAGTCTATTACTACAAACAACGCCAGCTGCGAAGAGTACAAAGGGTTGAAAAGGCTTTGACAAGTCCCCAAAATGGAAAATAAAAAACATTTGCCACTTTGATATGGTGCACTACTGTACCTCTGCCCAGTGTGTGGACCAACCAAATAGGCATTCTTTGCTGTCAGTGCATTGTGGGTATAAGGAAATCTGTTAAAGCTGCCATATTGGCCTGCTTCAGTCCCTAAATCCCTTCCAACCTGTGCTTTAGTGAACATTGCTCTGTAACCCTTGTTGGTTGAAAGGTTTCTTTGTCTGATGTTAGTGATGCACATGTGTAACAGCCCCCCTCAATAAAACTCAAAGACAGTCATATCCTTGTATATTTTAGCAGCACCGCATCAGTAAGATGCTGTGTTCATCTACTGTACAAGAGTGGCTATAGGACAAAAAGTGTATTTATCCTTTTGTATTCAAATGAAGTTATTTTTCTTGAAATAATGTACAATGTAGATTTTTTGTATTATTGACAATTTGTGTTACCAGACAATTTATTAATGTATTTAATTGTAATCAGATAAGAAAATTACTACTTTTTATTTAATCTTTCTTTTTTTTTCTTTTCTCCTTTCATTTAATTGTGCAGAGATTTCTCTGTATGGGCAACGTGCTGGCATCAAAGAATATCAGTTTACATATATAACAAGTGTAATAAGATTCCACCAAAGGACATTCTAAATGTTTTCTTGTTGCTTTAACACTGGAAGATAAAAAAAATAAATAAAAATTCCTGCATAAACAATTTCAGGAATTTGTATTGCAATTTCTTAAGACAATTTTTAAAAATTATCTCCTTGATCATTTTACGGTCTGCTATATGGATGAAATACAAATTCAACGTCAGAATTTAGTTCCCAATGAAGTCTGACTAACTAACATGTTTTCTTCTCTATCAAACCACTCTGAATAAAAAGATACCTTTTGTTAGAGGAAAAGGTTATAAAAACCCTAAATCTGTATTCACTCTAGTCATTGCCAGAATTATTCCAAGGCTAATTTACAAAAGTATTACAGAATATTTTCTTTAAATCATGCAACTTTTGTGGATTGACAGTAATGAAGTCGATATAGCCTCTGCTTAAATGCGTCTCCTAAAGCTTCATTAAAATGAAATGTTTATTTATATAGAAATATTAGTCTGCCTCAAAAAAAGCAATGACAACCCCGTACACACAGAAAAAAGAAGTGCAGTGATTCAACTTTTAATAAAGTCAGATTTAGTATTTAGAGGGAGTGTCAAAATATACAGCAGCAAACAGATAAAAAGTGCTGTTCCAGCAAATAAAAGTTTGTTTTAAGTATTGCTCAAGGTATAATAAATCCTTGTTTCTACCTTTTATTAGCCCAATTACGGAGTGTGACAGCAAGGGATAGAGAGAAAAGTAAGAGTAAACCAAAACCATGGTAATGTTTCAGAGACAAGGAAAATCAAAAGGCAGCAACACTGTGTGGATTCATTTCCTAGCAGATTTTCATCATACATAATGTAAATATTTTACCAATATGATAGTCTAGAATGGAAAACAATTAATCAGCACAGGCAAAAATCCTAAGGGCAATAGATTCTACTTGGCTACTTACTCCCCTGTGATGAATAGACTGTGAATTTGGGAATTACCTTCTTTGATAGCCTCTCCACCTCCAGGGGGAAAAAGTGCACTGCTGGCAGATACCTCGTAGGAATATTACATGAGGGAACAGCATATCTTAACAGTTTTTGTTTCTAGAAAAACCCATCTGGAGATTACTACCTGTTTACCTGTATTGTCATTTGTTCAAGCTACCACCTCAGCCCTGCTTATGGAATGTTTGCTAATCACACCAGCAGTCTCTTTTAGTTTACAAAACAAGGGTGAGATAAATTAAAGGCTTGGCTGTGTGCCAGCACGGCCTACGTGAAATTGTAGAGTTATATTAGGTGCATACTCAAGACAATAAACAGAAAATTATATTGCAGAGACACTGAGGAATATAAATGCAAATATAGGTGACATACAGATCTGAAGATTACTTATAATTAAATGGATTTCTAATATTAAAATGTGGAATTTAAGTTGTCCTGAAGTTTATTAGCCCAGACCGAATGCAGACCATGTAATTATTGGAAAAGATGCACTTTAACTGTCATTATACAGTCAAGGCTTTGTGAAAGTGCTCAGGAAGCATGTTGTGCATGTCTGATTATACAGAACTCTGCCAGACAATACTAAAGTATAATGAATATCAGATCTTAATCAGCTCATCTGCATTTCAATTTCATGTAGGTACGATCATCTAAAACTATGTGGAATACACAGCTTTCCATATATTTATATAGCATTTTCTGCATTTCACCACATAGGTCAGCCCACTTTTAATAAAACGCCAATTTTAGGTACATATCCAATAGAAAGTGAATGTTCTTTTCAATCACCATTTTCATCAAACCTCATTATTTTTGCCATTGTACACACTGTAAAGGAACTGCAGTACCTGAAGATTTTTGAACGTGAGTTCTGCTATAATATTCAGAGTATATTAATAATTATATCATGCGCATACACACAATGAGATTTCCACACTGCTCTGTATTGGTGTAACTCAGTTTCCATTGAAGTCAATGAGGAATTTAGGGAGCCAGAGTGTATTTCCCATATTGAAAATTGGTCAGAACAACAGACTCATCTTGTTGAAATTGCTATGGGATCTTTCAATGACCGCAAGTGGTCACTGTGACACAGATGGCAACTTCCTGCAATATCTTTGGGACATCTTGCTCTATTAAGAAATATCATTGTGGGCCAGGGATTCTGCATAATTCCATGGGATAGGGGGACCACAGCTCCTCCATAAACTAACAACAGTGTGGGGGGAGGGAGAGGGGAAAGGATGATTGTGCAAATTCACTCAGGTTGTAACACCTCCAGAGAATTACCGCCACCTGTCGAGGTTCACGTATACTAGTTCAGAGTGGATCCTCCAGAAACCAACAAACAAAGAAAGGACTTTTGGGTAAAGAGTCTGAGTTTACACTGACTCAGGCCTTCTTTCTGATCTAGCAATTGGACCAAAGGAGACCCCAATCACTAAGGCCACATAAGACTAATGGGTGACATCAAATAAGCTTTTAGCATGTGTATAGGAACTTTAATTATTTTATATGTTTTCTCTGTAATGCTTTCACCATCAGAATAAATGTGCTTGCTTATAAAGGGCTGTGTGGTAACTCATAACTTGAGCAATTACATTATTGTAAGACTTCGCAGAGAAAGCAAAGCACAAATGTTGGACTGTTTAGCCAGTCTCGGTTGGTGGGAATATCACAGGAAACTATGCAGCCTGGAAAAACCCTGGATGCAGGTCTCTACCTAAAAGAGGTGATGGCTAAGGAGCCTAGAGTTGGCACCCTCGAGGAACCATAAAGGGGAGAATATAGGTGCCACTGCCCTGAACTGTGACATATAGGGTTTCAGCATGTGTGGGATCTATGACTGGGTGAATTATCATAAGTCTCAACAGCAGTGAAAGCAAGTACCATGGAAGGGAAAAGCACAGAGAAAAGTCTCAGTCTTTTAGGGAAAGAAAGAGAGAAAAGAGAGAGACAGGGAGAATGAATTATGAACAGTTGAAGATGCTTGAGCTATGCAAAGAAAGGCAGCTCAGCAGTAAGGATCAGACAACAGTACAGCTCGTGAACTTGCAGCATGCTGATGACCGGGGGGCGGGGAATGATGGTTTGCAGGACACATCCAGCCCACCAGGGGAAATCTTGGATCCGACTCCCGGGAAGAAGGCCGGAGAGAAGCTGACAGAGGCAGCAACCACATTCTGTCCAGCCCTAATGCGTCACTGCCACAGATGATCCAGGTGCCTGCAGACCAGGATGAAATGTGAAATTATGAAAGGTAATGGCAGAAACACCATCCACAGAAATAAACCTGTCCAGGAAATAAGTCAATGGGTTTCCGTAGGATGTCGGTCATCCAGTTCTTTAAGGGGAAGATGTGGCAATCTCCGGCAATATATCTGGGAAAACCTACTGTATGAAGTTTATGTATCATTGTGTGCCAGGGATTCTACATAATTCCATGTGAGAGGGTGACCACAGCTCCTCCAGGAACTAAGAACAGTAGGGGGTGATTAGGCAAATGTACTCAGGTACACCTCCAGAGAAGTACCACCACCTGGACAGACTCACATATACTATTTCAAACTGGATTCTCCAGAGACCAGCAGACAAAAAGGACTTTTGAATAAAGAATCTAAGTCTATTCTGACTCAGGGCCTTCTTTCTCATCCAGGAAACAGACAGGACCTTCTGTCCAAAGGAGGCCCCAATTCTTCCTGGGAAGGGTTGGAAGGACTTTGATCTATTGAGTCCCATAAACTGAAGGTTACCTCTGATAAGCTTTTAGCATGCATATAGGAACTTTTATTTTTTAATATGTTCTCTCGGTATTGTCTAAAAGCTGTAGTCAATTGTTTGATTATACTCACGGCTTGTTCTTACAAATGTTCAAGAAACCAAATAACTGAATTTAGCCACATTTATTGCCTAAAGACAAAGCAATACAATACTAAAAGGAGGCATACATACCCTCCCTCTGGGAAGCAAGTTCTCACCGTGTGTTTACCTTACATAGGTGTGCTTCAAAGAAATGAGTTTCAGCTAGTAGTATTTATAGCATGATTTTACAAGTTACAACACTCTTATATGTCACTAAAATCCAACCCACCAGTTTGCACTAATTCCTTAACTTCTTGTTCTGTACCTTTCTTATCTTTATTTTGGAAACAAGCATTCCAGGTACTGGTCTGCGAAGGTACCTCCCTAAAATTTCGAGCTCTTATTTTGAATACTACAGTCAAAGTGTTGATGAGCCATAAAAGTACTCCTTAATTATACTTGGTACAAAGTATTCATGAATCTTTGCTTTCACAAGTTTCTTATTTTCTAATTCCAAAGCTGACTTCAGTTTTGCAGAGTGTTGTGGGATACTTGACATGAGTGAACAGAATGGTGAGAAGAGAATAATACATTCAGTTAGATTAACTTCACAACACTTATGAATATTAAATTAATATCATGCACATAACACCTATTAACATGGTGTATACTACACCTAATATATACATTGGCGAACTTCTTGACTGCTTTCACCTTAAAAATAAATGTGCTTGCTTATAAAGGGCTATGTGGTAACTTAGAACTGCTGGCAATTATATTGTTCATAAGCCTTGGAAGAGAAAGCAAAGCACAGATGCTGTCCTGTTTAGGCAGTTTGGCTTGCTGGGAATGTCACAGTGTAAGCAGGGAACTGAGCAGCCTGGAAAAACGTTGGTCGGAAGGGAGACACACACAGGTCTCAATCCAAGACAGGTGATGGCTCAGGAGCCACAAGCCGAGAGTTGGTGCCCTAAGGGACCACAGAGGGGAAATACAGGCGCAGTTGTCCAGAACTGTCATGACCGCTGTTTTATATCTTATCTGAAAAAGCACACCTTCCAGTTTCCTGGCACAGGAACCTTGCACCCCTTCTTTTTACTAAAAATGAAACCTCTTTAGTGCTACCTAAATAGTAATAATAATACCACCAGTGTTCCCTCTACTTTTTCCCACATGGGTGCAGAAAAATTTGTGTTTTGTGCACCAATATGGAGGTGATGTGTGACATATCACCTCCATATTGGTGCACATAACAAAATTCATGAGGCGGGGGTGGCGCTGGGGGGTTAGGAGTGTGAGAAGGGGCTCAGGGCTGGGGCAGAGGGTTGGGTTGCAGGAGGGGGTGAGGGCTCTGGCTGGGAGTGAGGGGTTTAGGGTTCAGGCTGCCCAGGGGCTATGGTGGGGAGAGAGGACTCCCCCCAGCTCTCTCCTGCTGCAGCAGCACCTTTCACATTTCATCCTGGTCTGCAGTCACCTGGACCATCTGTGGCAGTGAAGCATTAGGGCTGGACAGAATGTGGTTGCTGCCTCTGTCAGCTTCTCTCCGGCCTTCTTCCCGGAAGTCAGATCCAAGATTTCTCCTGGTCTGGTGCCTCTCCCTGCTGCAGCAGCCCCGGGGCTGGGGCCACTGGATAGATGCCTCTCCTCGGGCCGCGTCTGGTCCGGGGGGGGTGGGGGGGGCTGGGTTGGGACACCTCTTCCCCGTCCTTGGCAGGTCCAGGGGGGCTGGGCTCGGGTGCCTCTCCCCTGTCCACGTCAGGTCTGGGGGGACTGGGCTGGGGCCGGGGCGCCTCTCCCCAGGCCGCAGCAAGTCCGTCTGCAGTCCGGGGCGCCAGTGATGGTCCACCCCTTCAGGCTCCGGACCCCGGGGGAGCTCAAAGCAGCAGACGGTCCTCACTGGCAGCCCAGAGTAGCAACTGCAGATGTGGGCTCCTTTCTGTCCCCACCCTCTGCCCTGTGCGCAACTGGCCAGCGGCTGCTGCCTGCCAGTTACGGAGGCAGAGAGAGGAGGCCTCAGCCAGCTGGCTAAGAAGCGCGTGGGGAAGGGTCCAGAGAGGAGCCAGTGCTGTGGCCACTGGGCCAGGCTGGGTCAGTGCCTGGGGAGGGGTGCCACAGCAGATCCAGGGCTGGGGGAGAATTCATCTCTCCCCACCGCAGCCCTGAGCACTTGCACGGCGCTTAATAGGCTGCTGCGCGACCACACAGCTTAGAGAGAACTTAGAATACCACCATACTGAGGCCATCGTTGTACACTAGATCAGAGAGTATAGTGCCTGCTGCTGAATTACCATTATTATTTTCTGAATCTAATAGGCATTCCTTGAAGTTTTCCCATCCAAGTGCTGACCAGGCTTGGCCTTGCTTAGCTTGTATGATTACAGTTTGAGGTAATGTGACTCTAAATCCAAAATTAATGCACAGGTATGTTATTTGGCAAAACAATCGAAACTTAGTTATTTCTGAACAATTTCCAGGTTTCCTTTCTACTAACTATGGGCTCAGTTCTGATCTCAGACTCAGAGACAGGCAGGAAATAATAATAAAAATAATGAACAACTTATACATCTGAGAGGCTGACAACAGTTTCAGCTCAAAACTACCATTTTCCTAAAGGTGCATCAAGAAAGATATGTATGTCTAACATATCTCCGTGCTGTAAAAATCAAAAAAAGGTCAGTTTGACCTACGCAAACTAAAGCCTTCACACACCAGTTATCTCAATCTTGTTATGGGTTTTGTAGCTCTTTGCCATCGGCCTGGGCCTTAGCTATCTTGAGTAGTTTTGTATCATCTGCAAATTTTACCACCTCACTGTTTACCCCTTTCTCCAGATCATTTATGAATATGTTGAATAGGACTGGGCACAATACAGACCCCTGGGGGACACCATTATTTATCTCTCTCCATTCTGAAAACTGACCGTTTATTCCAACTCTTTGTTTCCTATCTTTTAACCAACCAGTTACCAATCCATGAGAGAACCTTCCCTCTTATCACATGACTGCTTACTGTGCTTAAGAGACTTTGGTGAGGGACCTTGTCAAAGACTTTCTGAAAATCTTAAGTACACTATATCCACATGCTTACTGACCCCCTCAAAGAATTCTAGTAGATCAGTGAAGCATGATTTTCCTTTACAAAAACCATGCTTGACTCTTCCCAAACAAATTATGTTCATCTATGTGTATGACAATTTTGTTCTTTACAATAGTTTCAACCAGTTTACCCGGTACTGAAATCAGGCTTACCGGCTGTAGTTAATCCCAGGATAATCCCTGGAGCCCTTTTTAAAAAAATGGCGTCACATTAGCTATCCTCCAGTCATTTGGTACAGAAGCTGATTTAAATGATAGGTTACAGACTGCAATTCTGTAGTCCTGCAATTTCACAATTGAGTTCCTTCAGAACTTCCTTCAGAATACCATCTGGTCCTGGTGACTTATTACTGTTTAGTTTATCAATTTGTTCCAAAACCTCCTCTAATGACACCTCAATCTGGGACAGTTCCATAGATTTGTCACCTAAAACGAATGGCTCCGGTTTGGGAATCTCCCTCATACTCTCAGCTGTGAAGACTGATGTAAAGAATTCATTTAGTTTCTCCGCAATGGCCTTATTGTCCTTGAGTGCTCCTTTATCCTCTTGATTGTGCAGTGGTCCCACTGGTTGTTTAGCAGGCTTCCTGCTTATGATAGGGGTTTGCTATTACTTTTTGAGTCTTTGGCTAGCTGTTCTTCAGATTCTTTTTTGGCCTTCCTAATTATATTTTTACACTGCATTTGCCAGAGTTTATGTTCCTTTCTATTTTTCTCATTAGGATTTAATTTCCACATTTTAAAGGATGCCTTTTTGCCTCTCACTGCTTCTTTTACTGCTTGTCTAGCCATGGTGGCTCTTTTTTGATTCTCTTACTACGTTTTTTAATTTGGGGTATATATTTAAGTTGAGCCTTTATTATTATGTCTTTATAAAGTTTCCATGCAGCTTGGAGGGATTTTACTTTTGGTGCTGTACCTTTTAATTTCTGTTTAACTAACCTCCTCATTTTTGTGTAGTTCCCCTTTCTGAAATTAAATGATACAGTGTTGGGCTGCTGTGGTGTTTTCCCTGCCATAGGGATGTTAAATTTAATATTATGGTCACTATTACCAAGGGGTCCAGCTATATTCACCTCTTGGACATGCTCCATTTATAACTAAGTCAAGAATTGCCTCACCTCTTGTGGGTTCCAGGGCAAGCTGCTCCAAGCAGCAGTCATTTAAGAGGTCAAGAAACTTTTATCTCTGCATCCCTTCCTGAGGAGATATGTACCCAGTCAATATGAGGATAGTTGAAATCCCTCATTATTTTAATCTCCCTGAGCATTTCACAGTCACTATCACCATCCTGGTTGGGTGGTCAGTAGTATATCCCCACTGCTATATTCTTATTATTCAAGCATGGAATTACTAGCCATAAAGGCTCCATGGTACAGTTTGGTTCATTTAAGATTTTTACTTCATTTGATCTACGCTTTCTTTCACATATAGTGCCACTCCCCCACCAGCATGACCCGTTCTGTCCTTTCAATATACTTTGTACACTGGTATGACTGTGTCCCATTGATTATCCTCATTCCACCACATTTTTGTGATGCCTATTGTATCAATATCCTCATTTAATACGAGGCACTCTAGTTCACCCATCTTATTATTTAGACTTCTATCACTGGTATATAAGCACTTTAAAAACTTGTCACTTTTTAGCTGTCTGCCATTACATGATGTACTTGAATGGGACTTTTTTCTTTTGACTGTTTCTCATCAAATCCTACCTGTATTTTATCATCTTCCATCATCTCCTCCTTATTAGGACATAGGGAATCTGCATTAATAGGTCCTCCCCCAAGGGGTGTCTCCATCTGAACCACGTGCTCCTCTGCACTTGTCGGCTTTCCCCCAGCCCTTAGTTTAAAAACTGCTCTACAACCTTTTTAATTTTAAGCGCCAGCAATCTGGTTCCCTTGTGGTTTACATGGAACCCATCCTTCCTGTATAGGCTCCCCCTTTCCCAAAAGTTTCTCCAGTTCCTAATAAGTCTAACCCTCTCCTCCCTATACCATCGTCTCATCCACTCATTGAAACCCTACAGTACTGCCTGTATAACTGGCCCTGCGCGTGGAACTGGAAGCATTTCAGAGAATTCTACCATGGAGGTTTTGGACTTCAATCTCTTGTCTAGCAGCCTAAATTTGGCCTCCAGGACCTCTCGCCTATCCTTCCCTATCTCATTGGTACCTACATGTTGCACGACAACTAGCTCCTTCCCAGCACTACGCATAAGTCTATCTAGCTGTCTCAAGAGATCTTCAACCTTCACACCAGGCAGGCAGGCGATCATGTGGTTCTCCTGGTCATCACAAACCCAGCTATCTATGTTTCTAATGATCAAATCCCCCATAACTAATACCCGTGTCTTAATAATATCTGGGAGTTCCCTCCACCAGAGAGGTATCCTCAGTGCGAGAGGATACCACATCATCATCTGGAAGGAGGGCCCCAACTCTGGGATCATTTTCCTCTGGCTCCAGTTGGATGTTCTCCTTCCCCGAGGCTTTCATCCTCCTCAATCACACAGAGGTTGTCAGACCAGGGGTGGGACCATTCTACTGTGTCCTGGAATGTCTCATCTATGTACCTCTCTGTCTCCCTTAGCCCCCGCAGCTCTGCGCCCTGGTCTCCAAAGCCTGTACACAGTCTCTGAGGGCCAGGAGCTCCTTCCACCAAATGCACACTTATGCCCATAGGACAGGTAATCATACATGCTGCATTGGGTGCAATAAACTGGGTAGCCCCCACTCTGTTGCTGGACTTCTGCCTGCATTCTCTTTTTACTTCTGCGGCTGGTTCCTTTGTTGTTTTGTTTTTAATCAGGGGATTTTTTTAGCTTAAGTTTAAAGAATGTTAAGTGTATGTAGTCATCCCCTCCCTCCCCCAGACACCCCCTGTAAACTCCTTTGCAAAACTCCCTTGTTAGTCGCTCCTCTGGTTGCTTAGGCTTCACCACTGAGTCTGTGTCCTGGGGGCGGGGTGGGGATAGGAGCACTGCAAGGTGATCTCCCACCTTTGTACAGCCAGTGCTCCCCACTGCCATGCTGGAGCCTCTGCATTCTGGGGCAGGTCCAGGCCTTGCGCTGTGTAAGAAACACACTGGGGCCCTGCCCCTCTGCACCACGTGGGGCAGGCAGGCAGGCTCAACCAGACAGGATCCAAGTGTGGAGGGGCTCAGTGTGGGGATCCAGGTAAGGGGTGAGAGGATTCTGTGTGAGACAATCTGGGTGCAGGCAGCTCAGTGGGGAGTTTAGGTGTGGGGGGATCTGGATGCACAGAGGCTTGTTGTGAGGTTCCAGGTTCAGGGGAAATTGGACTCAGGGGAGGGGGGGCTTCCAGGTGAAGGCAGTTGGGGTTTAGGGGTGGGTGGGGTGCAGGGGGTCTGGGTGCTGGAGAAGTAGGGTTTCACGGGGTGGAAGTCTGGGTACAGCTAGCCTGGGGGTCTGGATGTGGGGACTCAGGGTGGTGTAGGGAGTGGGGCATCAGGGTGTGGGGGGGTTGAGTGCAGGGAGCTCAAGGGGAAGTGGTCAGCATGAAGAGGTGGTGGTCTGGAAGCAAGGAGTCTGGGTGCAGGGGGGTTCTAGCTACAGGGGTTGAAGCTCGGGAGGGGAGGGAGTGCGGTTCACCTATGGAGGGCTAGGGGAGTTGTGGATGTACTGGGCAAGGCTCAGCAGGGGTGTCAGAGTATGGGAGGTCCGGATGCATGGGGATTGGTGAGCAGCTCCCTGTACAGTGACCCCTCCCACAACAGCTGAAGAACGATGGGGGCAGGAAGCCGGGGAAGATGCTGACTTCGTGGAGCTGGGGGAGGTTTCTGGGGGTGGGTCTGACAAAGCCCCAGTCACTCTTTGCAAGGGAAGAGGAAGTCCCGTCCTCTCCTGCCTCTAGCCCAGACAAGACTAGCAGCTGATCCCAGCTCAGGGTAGGAGCTACTGGCTGAGGTGGCCCCAGCTCTGCGGTGATTTACCTCTCCACTGACTGCTCCAGGTGCCTGAAACGATATACCTGCACTGTTAGAGAGTGGTGCATGACTGCTCTTACAGATTCCCTTTGCTTCCCCGTCAGAAAGTCATTTTTCTGCAGGGAAGCAAAGAAAGCTGTGGAGGACATGAATTATGCACAGAATTCCCCCAGGAATAAGCCACACGGATTTGTTATAGCCTCTTTGGGATTGTAGGTTTATTAAACACTGAATTAACAAGACTCATCAGTGCCTAGAGTTTATGCACCTGTGAGAGATAATTTGAGTCATATTTTTCAGGGAATAAGTGACACTAGACTTTCAGCCCAGGCTTTGTGTTTTCTCTTGCAAACAGGTAGTCAGAGATCTAACTACTAATATTTGGTACAGCAATTTATTTTAGGTGCACACTTATGAGTGCAATTATTTATGAATGACAAAAGGCATCACAACACAGTCTAGTGATTAAAATCTGTCTTATTATCTAGATTCTAAATATAGATTAGAAATTAGGGCTGTCAATCACAGTTAACTCACTTGATTAACTAAAAAAATTAATTGCGATAAAAAACATTAATGACGATTAATAGCACTGTTAAACAATAGAATACCACTTGCAATTTATTAAATATTTTGGATGCTTTTCTACATTTTCAAATATATTGATTTCAATTACAACAGAATACAAAGTGTACAGTGATCACTTTATATTATTTTTATTACAAATATTTGCACTGTAAAAGTGATAAAATAGTATTTTTCAATTCTCCTCCTACAAGTACAGTAGTGCAATCTCTTTTATCATGAAAGTGCAACTTACAAATGTAGACTTATAACTTACAAAAACAAAACAATGTAAAACTTTAGAACCTACAAGTCCACTCAGTCCTACTTCTTGTGCAGCCAATCTCTAAGAGAAACAAGTTTGTTTACATTTACGGGAGAGAATGCTGCCCACTTCTTAATTACAATGTCACCTGAAAATGAGAACAGACTTTCGCATGGCACTGTTTTAAGCTGGTGTCGCAAGATATTTACGTGCCAGATGCGCTAAAGATATTTACGTGTCATATGCTTCTTCATGCTTTACCATTGTTCCAGAGGACATGCTTCCATGCTGATGACTCTCATTAAAAAACTAATGCATTAAATTTGTGACTGAACTCCTTGGGGGAGAACTGTATGTCTCCCGCTCTGTTTTACCTGCATTCTGCCATATATTTCATGTTATAGCAGTCTCAGATAATGACCCAGCACATGTTAGTTTTAAGTACACTTTCACTGCAAATTTGACAAAATGCAAAGATGACACAAAGTGATATTTCTAAAGATAGCTACAGTACTCAACCCAAAATTTAAGAATCGAAGTGCCTTCCAAAATCTGAAAGTGATGAGGTGTGGAGCATGCTTTCAGAAGTCTTAAAAGAGCAACACTCCGATGCAAAAACTACAGAACCCAAACCAACAAAAAAGAAAACCAACCTTCTGCTGGTGGCATCGGATGATGAAAATGAACATGCATCAGTCCGCACTGCTTTGGATCGTTATCAAGCAGAACCCATCATCAGCATGGATGCATATCCTTTGGAATTGTGGTTGAAGCATGAAGGGGCATATGAATTTTTAGTGCATCTGCCACGTAAATATCTTGCGATGCCGGCTACAACAGTGCCATATGAATGCCTGTTCTCACTTTCAGATGACATTGTAAACAAGAAGCAGGAGCATTATCTTCTGCAAATGTAAACAAACTTGTTTGTCCTAGTGATTAGCTGAACAAAATGTAGGACTGTTTGGACTTGTAGGCTCTAAAGTTTTACACTGTTTTGTTTTTGAATGCAGGGGTTTTTTGTACATAATTCTATATTTGTAAGTTCAACTTTCATGATAAAGAGATTGCACTACAATACTTGTACCAGGTGAAGTGAAAATACTATTTCTTTTGTTTTTTACAGTGCTAATATTTGTAATAAAAAATATAAAGTAAGCACTGTACACTTTGTATTCTGTGTTGTAATTGAAATCAATATATTTGAAAATGTAGAAAACATCCAAAAATATTTAAATAAATGGTATTCTATTTTTTTAATCATGCAATTTTTTAAATCGCTTGACAGCCCTATTAGAAATATAAATCAGTTTCTCTCTCTCTTTCACAATGCTACGTACTAGAAAGCACAAAAGAATGGAAATTACTGTGCAAAACATGAGCAAGTACTGCAGCATTTTGTAGCAGTGGCATCTCCCTGAATGAAATGGAAGGCCTACTGCTTGTGTTATGGTATGCCAGAGACAAAATCCCAACTTGTGTTAAACCTATCACTTCACTATTATTGGGATTGCTGTTTATTATGTATATAGAACCAAATGTGCATTAGGCTCTTAAGATAAATCTGACAAAGTCACTGATTCAAAAGTTTTACAATCTAAAGGAACAATATAGAAGACTGATACGATGCAATAAATAGAAACAAGCAAGGGTTAGTGTTAGGATATAGATATTCAGGCCTGTCTGTAAAGGCCTATACTCTAAGAATTTAGGTGTATTCTTATCACTTAGCTAGTTCTAGAGGTATAAAAGAAAGAATCAAAATTACTGTCTGCCGGTGTAAGGGCCTTTTCTTACTGTGACAGTCTGAGGCCCTCCCTGTTCTTAGGTTAAGGCCTTTGGCTAAGCAACAGAGGCTAAGCTGGGAAGCAACTGATCACATCCTCACATTCCAAACTAGTCACATTGAAATAAGGTGCTATTGGGCTGTTAGGAATACAGTCCTGTCCTGAAAATGCCTATTGCCTCCAGAGAAAGGGAAGTGCCTAGAAGATGTAAAAGGAAACTTAGTTTGATAGCATCCTGTCTGGTAAGAACTCACTTATCAATAGCTGGGATGTGAAATCCTCACTTCTGTATTGTTTTGTCATTATAGTTCCCACTTTGCTATTGTTTGTCTGTCTAATCTCTGTCTGGTTCTGGGATTGGTCCTGTCTGCTGTATAATTAATTTTGCTGGTGTAAACTAATTAAGGTGGTGGGATATAATTGGTTAAATAATCATGTTACACTATGTTAGGATTGGTTAGTTAAATTTCAGTAAAAGGATTGGTTAAGGTATAGCTAAGCAGAACTCAAGTTTTACTATATAGTCTGCAGTCAATCAGGAAGGAAGTGACTGAGTGGGGGAAATGGGAACAGGGAATAGGGGTGGGGAAATTGGAATCATGTTTGGCTAAGCACAGGAATGGGAACAGGGACACAGGTGTAAGGTGCTGTGGTGTCAGAGCTGGGAAGGGGGACACTAAGGAAGAAAACTGGAATCATGCTTGCTGGAAGTTCACCCCAATAAACATTGAATTGTTTGCACCTTTGGACTTCAGGTATTGTTGCTCTCTGTTCATGCGAGAAGGACCAGGAAAGTAAGTGGGTAAAGGAATAAGCCCCCTAACAGTTAGCATTGTGCCTTGTAGGTGCCTCTGCATTTGTTTTCTGCTTACCTAATACACGCTTCGAAAGAACTAGGATACAGTCCCCTCAAGGAAGAAAGGCATTTGAAGAAAGGACTCATGAACATGCATTGTGCTCCACGTCATGAAAGGCCATATGGAAGAAGGCACAGAGTTGGACATGAAGTGAGTGCTTAATTGTGTGTCTTGGTCAGAACAAAAGTGCTAGGTGGATTAGATTAACTAAAATATTTACTACATGTTCCAAAATGCTCCATCAGCAAATGTTTGCAATATATTGATAAAAGTATGTTATCAGCCGTGGAAACATGCCATTTGTAATTAAAAAGTGAGCAGTAACTATGGAATGGTGGCAATGATTCTGAATTGTAGGTTCTTTTCATATATTTGTTGAATGATCAGTTTAGACTCTACAGTTTCACTCAAATATATTTTTATTTCTCATTTAATGTAATTCTCACGCCCTACACAGACCTTTATGATGTCTAGTAAAGAAATGATTAGGAAATTCATTCTGGATTATACAACCCTGAACGATCAGATCAGGAAAAATATTTGCAAGTAAAGATGCCTATAAGGGCAATGGGGTGGATGGAATATTGACAGCCAAATTCAAGTACTCCTGTAGCACCTTACTCAAAAAGAAATCCCACTGAAACCAAACTGCTATTCACTGTGAATAAAAGTATCAGAATCTGGCCTGTAGGTATAAAGAATCCTTCATTAACAGAGAAGTGAGCTAGATGAGCTAATATATTTTTCATCTGTAGATTGTATAATCCATATTTGGTAGAGGCATAATATGGAAAAAGGGGATATTGGAATCCCTTTACAGAGATGTACTACATTGGAAAAAATATACTCATACTAAGACCAAAACCTTCCAAACATGGATGCTGAAAGATGAATACCTAAATCCCTACTGAGGCACCTAAATAAAAAGTAGGCGGATTTTTAGAAATGCCCAGCACCGACAATTCCCAGTGGCTTCAAAGACAGCTTGTGGATACTCGATACTTCTGAAAATCAGGTCACTGATTTAGATGCCTATATATTAGAGTTGGGCAGAAATTTTCTGACAAAATGTTTGACACAAAAAGCAGTTTCCACAAATTTAAAATTTTCCAAAGAAAAATTTGTATTTTTCAGAATTTTTTTGATGTCCTGTTAGGAAAATTGAAATGAAATAGTCTGCTTTGGGTCAGGTTAACTCACATCAGAACATCTGAGTTTGACATTAATCTGAAAAAGAAAAGGAGTACTTGTGGCACCTTAGAAACTAACCAATTTATTTGAGCATAAGCTTTCGTGAGCTACAGCTCACTTCATCAGATGCATACTGTGGAAAATACAGAAGATGTTTATATACATACAAACCATGAAAAAATGGGTGTTTACCACTACAAAAGGTTTTCTGTCCCCCTTCCCCACTCTCCTGCTGGTAATAGCCTATCTAAAGTGATCACTCTTCTTACAATGTGTATGATAATCAAGGTGGGCCATTTTCAGCACAAACAAATCCAGGGTTTAACAAGAACGTCTGAGGAACGGAGGGGGGGGGGGGAAACAAGGGGAAATAGGTTACCTTGCATAATGACTTAGCCACTCCCAGTCTCTATTCAAGCCTAAGTTAATTGTATCCAATTTGCAAATGAATTCCAATTCAACAGTCTCTCGCTGGAGTCTGGATTTGAAGTTTTTCTGTTGTAATATCGCAACTTTCATGTCTGGAATCGCGTGACCAGAGAGATTGAAGTGTTCTCCGACTGGTTTATGAATGTTATAATTCTTGACATCTGATTTGTATCCATTTATTCTTTTACGTAGAGACTGTCCAGTTTGACCAATGTACATGTCAGAGGGGCATTGCTGGCACATATCACATTGGTAGATGTGCAGGTGAACGAGCCTCTGATAGTGTGGCTGATGTTATTAGGCCCTGTGATGGTGTCCCCTGAATAGATATGTGGGCACAGTTGGCAACGGGCTTTGTTGCAAGGATGGGGGGGGGGGGGAGAAAACCTGGATTTGTGCTGGAAATGGCCCACCTTGATTATCATACACATTGTAAGGAGAGTGATCACTTTAGATAAGCTATTACCAGCAGGAGAGTGGGGTGGGGGAAGAGAAAACCTTTTGTAGTGGTAAACACCCATTTTTTCATGGTTCGTATGTATATAAACATCTTCTGTATTTTCCACTGAATGCATCCGATGAAGTGAGCTGTAGCTCACGAAAGCTTATGCTCAAATAAATTGGTTAGTCTCTAAGGTGCCACAAGTACTCCTTTTCTTTTTGAGAATACAGACTAACACGGCTGTTACTCTGAAACCTGACATTAATCTGAGTCCGCCTGAGCTGCCATTGTGCCTCATGGGAGCTGCTGTTCAGGTAACTCAGGCCCCATGGGCAAGGCTTCCTGATTAGACTACATGGTACACTGCAGTCTCCCCTCTGGGTGAATTGCAGTAATGCTTATTGGGAGTCACATGGCCACAGCACATTATGGGAAATCTTCCCACATTATGGGAAATCTGGCCAAAGAACTCAGCCTATACTGGAGAATGGGAGCGCGAGTCACCGTGACAGCTCAGGGGACACAGATTAATGTTGAAACAAGCCAAAACAAAACCTTTCAAATTTTTTCAGGACTCTCCCTTCCTTGATAATTTTCAATATTTTGTTTTGTCCTGATTCAGGAAGAAAAATTTTGAAATATCTGAATTTCCCACATGGGTCCAAAAATTTTTCTACCAGCTCTACTAAATATGGATTTAGGTACCTTTCTTTAGGCACCCAGCTTTGAAAACATTGACTTTTGTGTGCCAAAAGATATATCTGCAACTTGCATTATTTTGGTACCCAAATCAGAATAAAGTCCTATTATAATTTATAAAGTGCAACAAAAGCCACAATGAGTCTGGCTGTCATACTCTTAGGTATCTTCACTCAAGAGCCACACAAGCCTATTAGTTACAAAAATGCTATACCATTCCTAATTATAGGGAGGTGTATGCACAGGATAAAAGTCACATTAACATACAATAGGATGTTATGAGGGGCAGGAAATGTCATTTACTGTATGTTTGTACAGGGCCCCATGGAGGTCTCCAGGCACTACTACAAGGTGAGTTTCTAATAAATACTAATAAATCATATAAACATGAAAGAGAATTTGGATTGCATATTAAAGCCCCAATTCAGCAAATCAGTGGGACTATTCACATGCTTAAATTTAAGCATGTGCTTAAGCACTTTGCACACCCACAGCCTGATCCTGCATACCCAATGCATTTAAAACTCACTGAAGGCAACTAGGAGTTTTGGGCATGAAAGGAATGCAAGATTAACTCCATAGATGAAGTGTTTCTGTATTGTGGGATGCATATACCAGACCTACAATTCTTTCAAATAGTAATGCTTTACTATTAGTGGAGACCCTCTTTTAAATAATTTAATATAATTGTTTCCATTCTAACATGGCATAACAATGACTCTGGGCTACATTTTAAAAAGTAGGTCCCTCAGTGGGAAAAGAAGCAAGACTTCCTCCATTTCTTTGGGCACGATTTAGACATAAATAGTCCAGTATATAATTAATACATTAATTCCCTCTTTGCTTTTTCCCATCACCTAAAAACCAGTTGTAATAGAATGGTAAATTGAACGAGGGGCAATATTTAAGATTAGGAGATAATTTTATTAGCTTTCAATAATTGCTGGCGAAATAGGCCATTATTTTGCGATACCTAATTATGCTAATACTAAAGATTCACCAGACCTGCTGAAGAAACTTGGAGAGACTTGGAAGTAAAAAATAACATTCATTTTGTTACCCAAGTCCCAGAATTTTCCTTGAATGTCACTTTTAGTATTGTTTAATTAGTGAGCTATGAATTGTGTGTGTTGGGGGCGGGGGGAAGGAGAATGCTGACACTGGAAAATGGAAGAAAAAATTCTGCCTTTGGCTGTATCATCCTCTAGATTTTTATACTGCAAGATCTCTTTCCGTTCAAATTCTCCCTCCCCTCCAAGGGGACAGAGGGAAAAAGAAAGCCTGCTCCTTCTAGGCTCTCCCTCCAGGCAGGGAAAAAGGGAGACCCTGCCCCAGTTTCTATTTCCCTAGCCTGATTCTGGGGGAAACTGTTCAGTCTCCTCATACCCCATAGTGAGAATTGTTGGAAACACAAGGGCTGTCCCTAAATAGCTACAAATGCTGCATGAATATATGCTGTCAAGGCTGTTTCCCCACTCTGGTGCTTCGAGTGCAGAGGTGGGGACCCGCAAGGACTCTAAAAATACTTGCCACTCCAGGCTTGTATTAAACTCACAAGGTTACAGCTTCTCTCTGACCTTGTATTGGTAGATGCTGCCACCACCCAAATGCAAGCTAAACTCCTTTGAGAACCCAGGAAGGCACACTTGGGAATTCCTTCCTTTGGGGTACCCTCAAGTCCTCTTCTCCCTTCCCCCCCACACACACACCCAGGGAAGAGCTGAGAAAGAAAAAAAAGGAAATCAGCTGTTGCCACCAGCTAATTAAACAACATGTGCACAAACCTCTTGGACCCAAACATTCAATTCTGTTCTTAAGAAAAGGTAAATTTTATTAAAAATACAAAAGGAAGAAAATACTTCTGGGAACTTAGGCTATTGCTAGATTTAAAAAGAGCAACTACAATGGTTAAGCATCAAGAATAGTTTCTTGAGGTCCAATTTAAAGGTCACAAGCAAAACAAAAGCACCTGGGACTAGCACAGAGTCCACAAGCTATAAAGAAATAAAAAGAGATAAACCGAATCGCGTCTTCCTAGACATTCCCTGATCTACTTACATATCTAGGGTTTCAAATGAGGAGTTTTTAGGTATGATACCGATGATTTTTCATACCTGAATCCAAGCTTCTTACTTGGATTCAGTTGCATAGTTGCAGCCCTGTCTGCCTCTCCCTGGAGAACAGACAGACAGACAAAAGGGGAGTCTTGTTTCAATTTTAAAAAGTTCTAGCCTTCCCACTGGCTCTTTTGGCCAGGTGCCCACTCACTTCCTTTTACCTAGGCATCACAGTGACTTTTTAAAGCCTTTACAGGTAGGGCAATTAGAGAACAGCTACTAAGAGGGATTTTATAGCTACTGGCTGGCTGGGCGTCCATAAAAGGGAGCTACCCCCCCAATCCCCCTTCATTTATCACATATGCACATGAACATGTATGTATTTGGACTGGCTGTGGACATGCTTGGGGACATGTACTCTTTTCAGATACATTTATTCCCTTGTCCCTATTGTGTGATTGGACATGACATGAGGAAGACAAGATAACGTGATGTCTCTTCACTACATGATAAACCTAGCACCACAAGCACTGAAACTGGTAATTCCTCGGACCCTTTAGGCCATTCTGTATTGATGGTTGCTTTTTCCTACCACACACTTCACAGAAGAGCACCCCTTTTTTTTCCCCTCCCCTTTTTTCTTTCCAATATCTGAGTCTCGGAGTTCCCTACAATAGTCTAGTTTTCTTATCTATGCTTACGGCTGCTTGAATTCTTTCCCTTTGGATTTGATTAAAGCCTTTAAATGTTGGACTCCTGATTGGACCTGGGCCAGTTTTTGATCTTTAACCAGTAGATGGAAGCTGATTATTATTCTGGGGGTTCATTTTCTTTTATTGGCCTTCAGTTTCCTTCTCAGTAAGATCAGCTTCGGAAGCCTGGATTTCAATTTGCATTTCTACATTTGACCTTCTAAATTCCTCCTCCCTGAAGTCCAAGAGTTGTTTTAATAATTTCTGTGTCTGATTCCCATTTCTTGTGAATTCTTTCCAGTTCTCTGATCTTATTACTATCGTCCTGCAAACTTTGCTTTGGGGGCTTTATGATTTGCACCAACTTTTGGGTTACATTTTCTTGACCTTGTAAATCTAGTTTTAACTGACTATTTGAGTCCTTCTTTGCAGATTCTAGGGAGAATTTAATAGAATCACTATTCTTAAGCTCAATTGTACTAGCAAATGGTAAATAAGCAATTAAATTCATTTTAACTGGAGAGGTCTAAATATACTGTCAGTCATAAACTCATGATATATTCCTAGCATCAAACACACTATCTTATTGTGCTCAGGAAATCCATTAAAGCTTATGCTGAAATTTATAAATATGATTCCTAACTCTGCTCTATAATTCTCTATGCTGTTAACATTTCAAATACATGCATATATCTTAAGCATAATGAATGTCAATAGTTAATCAAGAAAAATTGATCACTGTACTCCTGTGACTTCTGTTATCACCACCAGTGGAATGAAAATTGATCAATACAGATGTGACAAATTTGGGGATTTTCTGTAGTATTTTTATGAACTATCTGTATGACTGTATCTATTCACTTTGCATTAATACACACTGGGGGGGGGGGGTAATTAATTTTCTCCCTGGGAGATTTAGAGGTCAGGGCTAGCATTTGAGACATATACCTACTAGGTCTGTCTGGGCTGGAATCAGCACATTTGAATGGAAGACATTACAGAGTCAATGGAAGCCTCAATAAGCACACATTCACTCCCAGAACAAGTTACTTCCCCCCTGACCTCTCTGCAGGGAAGCAGAGCACTAGCTGGAGAAAAAAGGCATCATGTGACTGAGTGTTAAGATTGGTGGCGCAGACAGAGCAAGGACAGAGGGATTAGGAAAGCCAACTGGGATCTGAGAACACCACAGATCTTGTGCCAGGGCCTCCACCAGTATGGACTCTGTCTTAAGTTTACCTTTCCCATTCTAACCTAAGGACTCTGCAATGCTGAATTCCAGGTCAATAAGAAAAGTGACCTTGTTTTGAAAAGGCTGCCTTGCATCACTGCAGATACTCACGGTCTGCATTGCTCCTTAAGAAGGAAAAGCCTGTCTCAGGAGTCTGATCTTCGTTGGACTCCTGTTGTGAGCCACTGTGTGAAATAAGGAGTGCTAGAGTGTGACAGCCCAGGGTATAACCCAGATCTGTAAATCCACACAGCCTCTTTGTAGGGTGGGGCAGGGGAAATCTTACGGACACATTCATTTTTATGTCCTGCTGTTGTCTTAGTAAAGGCGGCATATTTCTCTTGGAACCTCATGCTGGCTTGTGTGAAAGATGTGAGTGTGAATGACGGTGCATGTTAGGGTTTCATATCTTATCATAGCTATAACCAATATAGTATAAATTGTAACGGAAAAATGTCGCTATTAGTGACAAAGAATTTTTGCAGCAATTTTTAAGGTTTCAGTATCACACCCTATATTCAAGCACTTAGAGGAGAGGAAAGTGATCAGGAACAGTCAGCATGGATTCACCAAGGGCAAGTCGTGCCTGACTAATCTAATTGCCTTCTATGACGAGATAACTGGCTCTGTGGATGATGGGAAAGCGGTGGACGTGTTGTTCCTTGACTTTAGCAAAGCTTTTGACACGGTCTCCCATAGTATTGTTACCAGTAAGTTAAAGAAGTATGGGCTGGATGGACTATAAGGTGGACAGAAAGTTGGCTAGATTGTTGGGCTCAACGGGTAGTGATCAATGGCTCCAGGTCTAGTTGGCATCCAGTATCAAGTGGAGTGCCCGAAGGGTCAGTCCTCGGGCCGGTTTTGTTCAATATCTTCATAAATGATCTGGAAGATGGCATGGACTGCACCCTCAGCAAGTTTTCAGATGACACTAAACTGGGAGGAGAGGTAGATACGCTGGAGGGTAGGGATAGGATACAGAGGGACCTAGAAAAATTAGAGGATTGGGCCAAAAGAAATCTGATGAGGTTCAACAAGGACAAGTGCAGAGTCCTGCACTTAGGACGGAAGAACCCCATGCACCGCTACAGACTAGGGACCGAATGGCTAGGCAGCAGTTCTGCAGAAAAGAACCTAGGGGTTACAGTGGACGAGAAGCTGGATATGAGTCAACAGTGTGCCCTTGTTGCCAAGAAGGCCAATAGCATTTTGGGATGTATACGTAGGGGCACTGCCAGCAGATCGAGGGACGTGATCGTTCCCCTCTATTCGACATTGGTGAGGCCTCATCTGGAGTACTGTGTCCAGTTTTGAGCCCCACACTACAAGAAGGATCTGGAAAAATTGGAAAACGTCCAGCGGAGGGCAACAAAAATGATTAGGGGACTGGAACACATGACTTATGAGGAGAGGCTGAGGGAACTGGGATTGTTTAGTCTGCGGAAGAGAAGAATGAGGGGGGTTTGATAGCTGCTTTCAACTACCTGAAAGGGGGTTCCAAAGAAGATGGATGTAGACTGTTCTCAGTGGTAGCTGATGACAGAACAAGGAATAATGGTCTCAAGTTGCAGTGGGGGAGGTTTAGGTTGGATATTAGGAAAAACTTTTTCACTAGGAGGGCAGTGAAACACTGGAATGCATTACCTAGGGAGGTGGTGGAATCTCCTTCCTTAGATATTTTTAAGGTCAGGCTTGACAAAGCCCTGGCTGGGATGATTTAGTTGGGGATTGGTCCTGCTTTGAGCAGGGGGTTGGACTAGATGACCTCCTGAGGTTCCTTCCAACCCTGATATTCTATGATTCTCTAACTGCTGTTCAGGGATACCCACAATGATGGCAAAGCCTCATTTGACTCTGTAGCTGTTGTGGGATGCTTGGAAACTAACAGTGAAATCCTTGTTCATTAAAGTCAATGGCAGTTTTTCCACTGACTTCAGGGGGGCAGGGATTTCACCCTGAATGTATTCTAGTATCATGTGTGTGGAGTGAATAAAGAGATTCTGATCCTCCACAGTTACCAGAGAAGAGAAGGATGTGTTGCAGCAGGGAGTTTAACAAATAGTTTAACAAATAGAGAACTCCATAACCAGGAAGTTCCTCTAATTACTGCTTAAAGCATGGCTCTCTGTGTTTGCATCCCCACATTACATGATATCAGAAGTGGTGTGAATCCTGCTCTCTAAACAAGGAGTAAAGGAAAGAAAAGAACTCCCCAACCAGGCAGTTCCCAACAAAATCCAAAAAAGTATGTTCATATTCTTGTGCAGAATTTGAAATGGGAGAAATTAGGATTATTTACTAAATGTCCATTTTCTCCCTTAAAAGATTTGCAATAATGTTTCCATTATTAGCATTATTGTCCTCCAGATGTATCCCTCTGCACTACATTAACGGTGTCTAGAAGAGCAGCTATGAACCATTTTTATGAATATCATCATTCATATTTGACTTTCATGGATTGTCAAGTGACTGTAGGTAAAGTGGTTCATCGTATCACTAATAGGTAAATGTCCCTCTATCTCTTACCTGTTAGATATTTTCTAGGATAACTTGAATTAAATAGGTTTAATGGGAATTATATTAGGTAATGCAAGTGTCATGAGCCATAGCTAGATCTACAATAGAAACAAATTGGTCTACAGACAGGTTTCATTCATGCACTTAGTTTTGGAAACTTGGTGTTCTGAAGAGAGAAATATAAATATTCCCCTGCACTTTACCATTCTGTAATTGTTTTAAAGTTATCTCCATCTACTCTTGTGGATGTTCACCTCCTCTCACATGGCTGACAAGCTTTCCTTGATGGGCACCAAATTCTAGCATGGGAAAATACTGAAGCGGCTATGGTATAAATGAGAGATCCATGCATTAGTATTCAATTTTTTAATGAAAAGTGAGATTATGAAACAGAATGAGTGCGCTCTGGAATTTCAGATAAACCACTGCATGGCAGCTAACTTTCCCGTTACATAATTTGAGTTTTAAGAGATTTATGTGCACAACATGTCAAAAACTGGAGTTTGTCTGTACATTTCACAGAAACATATAGACTTGATTTAGCACTACATTTCTAAGGATCCAAAAAGAGCTAAAAAAATGTTTTGCACATCTATAGCATTTTCCATCCAAGGATAAATTAAAAATACAGTTGCAATGAGCAAGCTCTTATCCCAAGAGATAGTGTTCATAACAAGAAAGTAAAATAAGATACAGAAGCAAAAAAGTCAACATAAAATGTCCTAATTTGAGGTTCGTTCATCAGGGGCTAGAAAGTACTTTGGAACCTCTCAAAAACTTCAAACATTAATGACTAAAATTGCCCAACACCAATGTGTGGCACTATATAAAGGTAACGATTATTAATCCCCATTTTATAGTTTGCAAAAACTGTGGTACAGAGAGGCTAAGTTGCCCAAAGTCCGAGGCAGAACTATTTATAGAATTTAGATCTCCTGACACCTGGTTCTGTGATTGTCTTCTTCATAACTACAGTTTAGAAATATGAACCAGTTAACAATTTGAAGGTGTGTTGTTTTGTTTTTAAACTCAAAACAAAATTGGGGTGGGCAAGTTCTTTGAGATTTTGCAGAAAAACAAAAATATCTTCTTAACTGACAACTGAGTACAAAGAGAAAGATCATCCTAAACGATTGTTCTCATTAGATGAGTCAGGATTACATTAGGCTGGTATAGATCCAGGTTTATTTCATGAGCAGCTTTTAAAATAAGCAAGGAAGAAAGCATAAAAACATTAAAACAGCCATAAAAATACAAGATCAGAGCAGCAGCAGCCAGAAATATAGATAGGGCTGCACAGCATAACATTTATATTCACAAATACCAGTAACTACTGTCAGTTTGTGTGTTTGTAAGCCACGCCCAGGGTGACATCCTGGCCCTATTGAAGTCAATGGAAGCCAGTGAAAAGAGGTAAAAGCAGGATGAGCTCTGGGATAGGAGAGACCTTCAAGCCTAGGGAAAGGAGAGGAGGGAAACTCACACTCTTTTAGCAAAGGAGTAGGAACTGTGCTGCCAACATGTTACCCTGACCTTGACCCTGCTTAGCACCTGTAGTTTGCTGGTCAGATGTGAAGATAGACTCTGTGATGTGACTGACCCAGCACCTCTAGCGTGTTTCAGTTGTTTGAGCCAGGGCTCTTCACAGATTGGCTCAATGCTCTAAACTGCAGAGAAGATTTCAAGGCAGAGATTTCCACGTGGATTCATAGTGCAGAACTTGTGAGATAGCTACCTGGTCAGTTATTTGCACCCTCACATTTGGCAATACCAATTAGACCGGTCTTTGTCTGCTGCAATTTATTGGCCAGTAGCTGCAGCAAGCACCACTGAATAGTTAGCTTGACTCCTTTGTTTCATTTCTTGAAACATCTGCTGTCTCTGATTGCTGTTGCTTAGTAGAATGGGAGAAGAGGGATGTACAACAGAAAATATGCATGGGTAATTATATTTGTTCTTAAAAAGAAAAGGAGTACTTGTGGCACCTTAGAGACTAACCAATTTATTTGAGCATGAGCTTTCGTGAGCTACAGCTCACTTCATCGGATGTATATCGTGGAAACTGCAGAAGACATTATATACACAGAGACCATGAAACAATACCTCCTCCCACCCCACTGTCCTGCTGGTAATAGCTTATCTAAAGTGATCATCAATGTGGGCCATTTCCAGCACAAGTCCAGGTTTTCTCACCCTCTGCCCCCCCACACACAAACTCACTCTCCTGCTGGTAATAGCCCATCCAAAGTGACCACTCTCTTCACAATGTGTATGATAATCAAGGTGGGCCATTTCCTGCACAAATGCAGGTTCTCTCACCCCCTCACCCCCCTCCAAAAACCACACACACAAACTCACTCTCCTGCTGGTAATAGCTTATCCAAAATGACCACTCTCCCTACAATGTGCATGGTAATCAAGGTGGGCCATTTCCAGCACAAATCCAGGTTCTCACCCCCCCCCCCCAGTCTCTATTTAAGCCTAAATTAATAGTATCCAATTTGCAAATGAATTCCAATTCAGCAGTTTCTCGCTGGAGTCTGGATTTGAAGTTTTTTTGTTGTAAGATAGCGACCTTCATGTCTGTGATTGCGTGACCAGAGAGATTGAAGTGTTTACATTGTTCAAACTGGACAGTCTCTACGTAAAAGAATAAATGGACACAAATCAGATGTCAAGAATTATAACATTCATAAACCAGTCGGAGAACACTTCAATCTCTCTGGTCACGCAATCACAGACATGAAGGTCGCTATCTTACAACAAAAAAACTTCAAATCCAGACTCCAGCGAGAAACTGCTGAATTGGAATTCATTTGCAAATTGGATACTATTAATTTAGGCTTAAATAGAGACTGGGAGTGGCTAAGTCATTATGCAAGGTAGCCTATTTCCCCTTGTTTCTTCCTACCCCCCCCCCCAGATGTTCTGGTTAAACTTGGATTTAAACTTGGAGAGTGGTCAGTTTGGATGAGCTATTGCCAGCAGGAGAGTGAGTGTGTGTGTGTGTGTGTGTGTGTGTGTGTGTGTGTGTGTGTTCCCGGGGTGGGGAGGGGTGAGAAAGCCTGGATTTGTGCTGGAAATGGCCCACCTTGATTATCATACACATTGTGAAGAGAGTGGTCACTTTGGATGGGCTATTACCAGCAGGAGAGTGAGTTTGTGTAGGGGGGAGGGTGAAGGGTGAGAAAACCTGGATTTGTGCTGGAAATGGCCCAACTTGATGATCACTTTAGATAAGCTATTACCAGCAGGACAGTGGGGTGGGAGAAGGTATTGTTTCGTGGTCTCTGTGTGTATATAATGTCTTCTGCAGTTTCCACGGTATGCATCCGATGAAGTGAGCTGTAGCTCATGAAAGCTCATGCTCAAATAAATTGGTTAGTCTCTAAGGTGCCACAAGTACTCCTTTTCTTTTTGCGAATACAGACTAACACGGCTGTTACTCTGAAACCTATATTTGTTCTTGTCCTCTCTAATCCCATCCTGTATCCCTCTTGCCTCCCTCTGAATATTTTCTGTGCCCTCCTTATTTTATTATTTTGCTCTAGAAGTCTTCAACTGGAAAAGAAGTGGGTGGATCAGTGTTTATGTACTCGCCTTGACAGAGATCTTCTTTGCCTCCCTGCTTCTGGTAGGCAGAGCCATAACACTCTCTGCAATTGTTGGGTAGGGTATGATAAAGTGGTGACTAAACCAGGAAAATTTACTGGTGAATAATTTTCCACAGGGTTAATAGTCATCTGAACACCTCACAAACATTACTGATTGTTGTCAGTTTACAGATGGGGAAAGTGAAACAATGAGAGGTTAAGTGACTTACCCACTTAGTGAGTCAGGGAGGGAATCAGCAATAGAACATACGAGTCTTGACACCCAATCCCTTCCCCTAACTACTGGGCTTCCTGCTTCACCAAATTCTTGTAAGTCCAAAATCAAACATCTACAAGCATTTTCCAACCAAAAACTTCTTCAAATAAGCTTACTCCAAATCCATTTTACATTACACTTTCCATAATGTCATTTTTGCCTGTAATGCTTAGAGTCTCATGATACATATCACAAGAAGCTCTGAGTATATCATACAAGTGATTCTATTCTTCTTTTGCTGCTTCCCATCCTACTCCTGAATCTAAGGCTGGGGGTAATCCACTGTTACAGCATCCACTCAGAAATGAGGAAAGAGCCAAAGTAATGCAGATTGTTTTTGTACTTTAGAAAAATAATAGTAAATGCGCCAAATTTTTGCAAAAGAAAGAAAATGGCTATATATTTGCCACTTTGATTTTTTTTGTTGGATTGATTAGTGCTCATATAATCATTTCTATAAGAAGCCTCTAAATTAATATACAATGTCTTTTGCAGCTGTAGAATTAAATTTATTCCCAAATGCCTTGGTTTCTGACACAATTAGGTTTTGATGCATGGATATTTCTGCTTACTGGAAACTTGGTAGTGAAGGACTCTACATTTTGAATGGCCTCATAAATATATATTGAATTTAATTTTCTAACACACAAAGACCATTTTCCTTGTTTGGGTGGTTTGGGGGCTGGTTGAGAGAAACATTTTCTATAAATATTTTTGTTGTGTACAACTAATTAGTTCATAAATCAATATGTCCCAGTATGGTGCAGATTATCCAAAAGCCAGCAAAAATGGTTGAACATAACTGTATTCTTCAGACTTACTTATCTCTAGTGCATACTTCTTACCAGACTATTAACTTTTCTGTAGCTATTTAGCCGGTCAGTAAGCATTTGATAGTGCCTCCGCATTTTCTCATTCTACTTCCTAAAATTATTCCTATTTTTTTTCCTTCCATTTCATTCTTTATCCTAATACATGCATCACTCCAAGCAATTTTAAATCATCATTATTAAACATGCTCCAAGTATTCTCCATATTCTGTGCTATCCTGATGTGAAACCATTAAGCAATAATCAATAGTAAGAATCATAAAATGAGCATTCTGAGTCTGTAGTGAAAACTCCCATAGTTTTCCATCTTCAGCTCTCTAGCAAAAGCATCTCTCGGTAAGCAGGTGAAAGGAGATATGAAAGCTACAGGTACCCCTATTCAGGAAGGGCACGTAAGCACATGCTCATATCCCACTGAAGTCAATTTTTGTTTGAATTAGGTTTTGTTTTCTTTCTAAATCTATTAAAAAAACTTCCTTTATTGTTGCAAGTGGGATGTTAACAGTTTAAGAAGCAGTAATTCCTGTCCTGATGAAACATCAGTTGTAAAGCTACACATCTTCAAGTGCCCATCCTGTTCACCATTATATTAAGAAATATTTCAAAAGGACATGACATAGCCCAGATCTATGATGACAGAAATTCCTGACTGCCAACTCATGGCAGGTAAGCCTCAAAACAGCCACCAATCTCAATCCAGTTACTGAGGGACATGTCCACATCAGAAATGGAGAGAGTGTGAGAGAGCGCACGCACATGCTGATCTCTCCTTCCTTAACACTCGTCCCTCCTAAGCACAGATGAAGCACATTGCTCCATCAATGTTGGGAAATTTAATCCCATTGTCCCTGTTGTTTCAATTCTGTGGAAGAACGACCCTTCATTCTCCGAAGGTTGGCTAATCTGCATTCACCAATGATCTGATCCAAAGTCCATTGAACCCAATAGAAAGCCTTCCATTGACTACAATGGGTTTTGAATCAGGCCTTAAATTAACTTGAACAACAACTTCAAGAATAGATAAAACCGCCACCACAGAATCATTATCCCACTTATGCTATTTTATTCACAACATTTGTACAGGTCCATTTATTGTGCATTATCCTACTCCAACATGGAAATTGTCTTCATCTGAATGTTTTCACAGCCACAGCACTATTGGTGACAAACATCTTCATTTTAAAATCACACCTATGTGGCAGGCACCATTTCTATGTAGCTGACAAAAGGAACTCCCTAGCTGAGCTGTTTTCACCTACTGTTTGTTTGCCAGTAGCACGTTTTTCTGTTTAATCTGTGTTAACATTTTGTTCAGTTATCCTAACTGACATGTATTTTATCTGATAAACATCCCCTTCTTTTCTGTACAGAAACATTATTTATGACATTATTGTTACAGACAACTATACAGCCAAGAGGGAAACGCATTTGCTTTCCTGCATGTGCCAGCACATGCTTTTAAACCTAAATTCAGTCTTCTTACAGAAATATATAAAACTTAGTAAAAAGACTTCATGGTGTATCTTTGGACTTCAGTGGGAACAGGGAGCAGGGGCAGACAGAGAAGTAGTAAGTGTTCAGAACAACAGGAAAAACAATGTCATTTCAGGCTTTTTAGCTAACACATTAGTCAACTTTCTCCTTTTCAGGCCCAATTCGTCATGTCTCAACAGCTAAATGAACTAAACATTTATTTCATAATATGAATCAAGTGTATAGCTGAAAGTATGAGACACTGAAGTCCAATTTGTTTAACTTAGCCACATACTTAAGACTGCATTTGTGTGAAGGTGACAGGGGGGGGAGAGATATTTTTCTTTAGATTTGTCATGGTTTTCAATTTCATTTGAATGGTTTCTGCTGGAAAGCCTCACTCATTTCATCTCACCTGATCTGCCTGGTGTTCATGAACTCCACCTCATGGTCATTCCCTTCATCCAATCAGGGACTGTTTTACAGTGGGGGACAGTACTATTAACATCGTTCTTTCTGCCTGGTCTCAGTCTCAGCAACATCCATCAATGACTGGATGCCTAGGAGTCTAATGGACATATCTGGACTCCCTAAGTCCCAGTAGCATACTGTGAAGTAGATATCTGTCTCTAAAGGAAAACATCTAACCAAATGTAGAGACTGAATCCAAACACACGCTCATATGTGCACTGCACTGTATAGATGGCCAGTTTTCTTTCCTCTGTGAAAGCCACACTTGCCAAGGAACTAAAAGATCACCAAACAGTCTTTTTTTTTAGTAAGTGTTTTACATACTAAAGCACTTAAGTCCTTCTGCAGCCTATACACTTTGCAGCTCTTCATGGTTAAGATGTACACAAATTGAGGATAAATCAAACTCTGGATTCACATGATCGCGTATCATGTCACCCAGTTGGAGGCTGGAATTTATTTCCTGTTTTACCTTTTCTAAGTGATATATTGCTTGTGGAAGGTCCCATAAACAGCCTTGGAGATGAACTTTTCCTATATGTCCCTAGAATGAGTAACTCATGTTTTAGCAAAGCAAACTCCTCCCTACCCCGAGCACCACCACTGCTTTACCAAGGTGTTTAAGCCCAGAGTGGTGAAAGGAAAGCCACTGTACAGAACTGATAGTTCTCTCTGCATTTCCATTCAAGTTCTTAATATCTCTGCTGACACTACAAACATGGGAGCCAATTTCCACGTCAACAGGAAGTCTGGCTCACAGCAGATCCATGATGAGGTAACAACAGGCACAGCATTACAAGGTGGTGGTGACTGCCTGGCCAGTTAATGGCTACCCAGAATGGACTGGCTGTACTCTCACAGAACTAGAGAAAAGAGACATACAGGAAGATTATAGAAATGTCAGGATCTAGGAGACAAACACCCCAAACAGACTGTCACCAAGTCAATTAGTACCAAATGTTGTTGCTTTTTGACATGAACACTTGCCACTGGGAAATGGACTCTGAGCACTAAATTAATTTCATGCATGCCACCAGACAGCACCAAGTTTCAGTCACTACTACCTTGCACTGGATTTGATTTGGTGACCTATCAAATGCTCTGGATCCCATTACCAATCCACTCCTATTCAGGGTCTATGCTAGTGTGAACATATAAAAAAAACAACTTAATGTGTTACCTTCCTATGGGTCTCCCACTGTGTGTTTGTCAGATCTTTGTCTGAAACTATAAGCTCCTGTGGGTAGGGAATCTCTTCAGTCCATCTTGTACAGCTCTGAGCTCAACATTTGTGCTTAATAATTATTAGTTATTATGGTGTGTATGAAAGTGCTCACAATATGCTAGGAATTTTCCAGACATATAGGAAGGAGTGGTTTCAGCACACAGACTCAGGACAGAGAGGCAAGTGGACAAAAGTTATGGTAAGAGGCATAGTAAACAACAATATTTTAATACCAGTTAATTAGATTCACTATTGACAGCAGGGCAGAAATGGCCTTTTAAGAAGAATAAAACGAGGACAGAGTAAAGACCTTCATAAATAATACATATTATGTGTGCATGTTTATACACCCACCAACACATTGGACTGCTGTGTCTGCCATCTGAAGATCTTGAAGTGACTTACAAAAATTCACACCTCCATGAAGTAATATTTATATGTATTACACAAACACAGAGAATAACTGAATCTCTCTCCAGCCACTCATTTGCAAGGTATTTTTGCTAGCACATCGCTTTTTAACATAAAAAGCCTTCTCTTTTGTGCACTTTTCTTGTCTAAAGAACTTTTTCACCCCAACAACTGCTCCTTACCATGGAGCACCAGAAGGTCTTCCAAGAGCCCTTTGTTAACAGAATCAGCCTTTTATCTGCAGTCTCTCTTGCAATGAAATAGAGACAGGACTCAGGTGTAGTAAACACAACAGTGATGCTGTACTAAGGAACATTGGACAGTACTCCGCATCCTAGCTCTGTAACTCAGACAGAGGAGCACAGTTTGTGCTATATAGCTTAGCCACTCAACCACTAGAACAGGCTGAATCCACACCTGCCTAATCGCCCAACAACAGGAGTCTGCAGGACAACTTGCTTCCAACCACAGCAGCCAGAAGGCACAGGACAACTCACCCATCTACATGCCTGCTCAGGAGGGAAATGCATTGCGAATCAACAGATGCTGGGACAGGAGTAGGTGGAAGGATCAGTGAATCTGGATAAGAGAAGAACATGGAATTGATGAGTGTGTGCAGGGTGGAGAGGGAGAGGAGTGTGTTTTACCCAGAAAATGTCACAAGTATCACTGAGTGATGTGGAAAAATTTTGGAGGAGCCCCTTGTTAAAATTTAGCAGCACATCACGGCTTCTTAGATCAGCTAAGGTAGCTGATATGTTAATAAATCTTCCTGCTTACAGAACTCTGGAGCAGCTCTCAGAAGTTAGGGTAACCAGACCAGCAAGTGTGAAAAATTAGGGCATTTCTTTTTTTCCGGTGGGGGGTATAGTTGTCTATACAAGACAAATCCCCTAATATTGGATGTCTGGTCACCCTAACATAAGTAAAACGTAAAACAGCATTTCTGGTTGATGAAGGTAATATATAATCAGAGCAATGTAGAATGACTTCAGTAAAGTTGTGAACAGGTATGTGTAATAGTGTTGTTTACAGTTTAAAATATCTTCTGGGCAACATATAGCATGTATGGGTGAGATTTGCAAAAATCACTCAATGCTGGCCTAATTCTGCCCCCAATGTGACCATTTGAAAATCCCAACCTGTCTCTGCCTATGGCTAGTACATGTAACTTATCTTTATACTTTACTTTTAACCCTGCTACACAGGGTTTTTCTGCATAATAGTTTCAACGGCCATAAGAAGTAGGATTTTCAAAGCATCTTAACTGAGTTAGGTGCCCAAATCCTATTGAACTTCATGGGAGTTGGGAACCTAACTCCTTTGGTTTATTTGAAAATCCCAGGTCTAGTTATTCAATTGTCACAATTTAATAAACATTCCTAAATTCTATAAGTAAAACACTCTCCCACACTCAGATTAGCCTGACATCTTGTGGCCACAAAACATAACATTCTGCAAACCAAGCATCTGTACATTGATGCACAGAAGCATGCTAATGACTGCATTATAATTTACACAAAAACAAAATAGCTCTGGAGCAATGCAAGGTGCAATTATTTCATCTAATTAGATGTGGAGTGGGTCTCAGTGTTGTGTGTTAATGGGACAAATTGATACATAATTTTAAAGACAGAATGCAGTTACAAATAATCTAGAGTCCTGGTTAACTAAACTATTTTGGTATGCAGTGTTGTTGTAACTACGTCAGTCCAAGGTTATAAGAGAGAAGAAGATGGATGAGGGATTGGATCTTTTATTGGTGAGAAAGCTTGTTTCTGATATTACCCCATTCTCCTTGTCTCTCAAATATTTCAAGTAATATTTTGAAATCCTAAACATTGATCACATACATTCAAAACTATTATTTATCTAATGTGAGATGTAAATGGCCAAGGCATCTGAAAGTTTCCCTCTGAAGTTGTGGCTTTTAATATTGCCTTGATTTTTGCCATAGGGACTGAACTGCTCTCTGCAACAGGAATAGAACACGCAGTGCTTTAGTGCAGTGCAGTTAAAAAAAAATCCCTCTCAGACAGGATGATAAATGGCTAATAAAAAATAGTTTTCTTGACTACAAACGTAGGAACAGTTGGGGGTAGGGGGAACCCAGTGATGAGTAGCTTGTGTTGCTTTTCCCAAAGACAGGACTATTGATTCAATTTAAAGAAAAATACACTTAATCTTGTGGGGGGTGCAGGGCAGAGAGGGGCTCAGACTGGGAAGATTTGGAGCACTGCCTGAAGAGGTTTGATGCTGACTGTGACCTCTCCTTTTTGGCACAGCAAAGAACAATTAAGCAATAACACACTAAAAATAATTTATGCGGTTTGATTTCTTTCCATACCAGATGTTCCCACATTTATTCAGATCTCCCCAAGTCTTTTTCTCCAGCCAAGAGAGTGAGCAGCTGTTACTTCTGAAGTCAACACCAAAGCTGGTTAATGGATCTGCTAGCTAGAGATTGCTACATGACAGACCCAAGTACACTTCTCCCCGGGGCCTGCTCCTGTTCCCATTGAAGTTAACAGCAAAACACTGTCTTTAGAGAGAGCAGGATAAAGTTGCTGGAAAGCAAGGGCATCATTTAGCTAATGCACCTGTTCTTCCACCAAGCCCCAGCCAATGATTTGAGGTTCACTTGCATTCCCTTGGCATTCCAGCTGGCACCATAAGGCTTTGCAACTCAGCAACTGGCCAGCTCCCCTTTTCATTTTTTTTTTTTAAATTAGGCCCACATGGAAAAGATTTTTTTTTTAAATAATTGCAACATTCCAATTAGAACCACAGGTGGGTTTATTGGTGTTACAGTAGTAATGAACATAAAGTTCAAGAAATGGCAACTACAAAGCTGCATCTCATTAGTATCCTGAATAACCAGAAATATTACTAACTAGACACAATACTTGGGGCCTGAGCCTGAGCTAGCATAAACTGGAAAATCTCTGTTTTTGATTTCTGTGAAACTACACCAGTGTGTACACCAACTGAGAATCAGGCCCTTGGCCTTTAAAGGGACAGTGCCAACTAATTTAATTCTCCAAGTTAGCTCTAGTTCATCATTTTAAAATAAAGAAAAAAAGTCTTCATAAAAGTGTTATCATGACTTTGTATTTGTACTAAAAGCATTTTTTAAATGTATGTTTTGCTTGGATTTAAGTGTTCAGTGGCCAGCTGCTGATGACAGAGACTACAAGGCCCAAGAGTGGCTGAAGGGAAGATTTGTCCCTACCGATGGCCCCTGATCTCTCCTTGTAGTTCTGGGAAGAAGGGGCATGTAACTGTTATGCACCTTTATATTTGTAGGAGCGATGCATTTCTGTAGAAACAACAGCCATTTAATTCTCAGAGTTGTTGCAACCTATTACATGTCTTTTTCATGAAGAATTTACTTTAGTTCTTTCTTGGTTTCCTTTATCCAAAATAAAACTATTTATAGGCTAGTGTGTTTTTGTGTATAGAAGCATAACAGGTAGAGCTGGAAGGAACTCAGATTGGACAGTGTTACCTGAGATGCCCCCTCCATCACAGGAACATGCCCCACAGGTCCCCAGCCTCAGCTCCCCTTTGTCAAAAGTCCCTCAGACCAACGGTTCTCAACCAGGGGCCTGGGAGCCCCAGAGCAGGTTTCAGGGAGTCTGCCAAAATAAACCAGAGAGCAGGGCCAGTGTCAGACTTGCTAGGGCCCAGGACAGAAGGCTGAAGCCTGAGCCCCACTGCCTGGGGCTGAAGCCAAAGCCTGAGCAACTTTGCTTTGTAGGACCCCATGTGGCATGCCCTGCTTGCTACCCCCTAACACAGGCCCTGGTTTTTATTCTATTGGATCTACAGAAAAACAGTTGTTGTGGCACTGCTGGGCCACAGAGTTTTTATAGCATATTGCAGGAGGGGGCTCAGAAAGAAAGGTTGAGAACCCCTCTGTCAGACCAATACTCTATAGGCTAAAACTACCCTTTCTTGCAGGCTTATTTGTTAACACAGAGGCGTCAAAATAACCTAAAATAAAGTCCAATATCATAACTCAAAAGTTCTTACTTGGTTCTGTCATTTTTTGCCAATCCAAGCTCTTCTTCTAGCCCACTCATCCTTCAGAGTGGAGGGCCCCTGGGTTTCCCGCAGTGACCCTTAGTAGAACTCAAGGCCCCAAACAAAGGAGTCAGACAAACAGTTCCCACCTATCCTGGGGTAATATTAAAGTCCCATGCAACCAGAGTCCACTCCCCTGGGCTTATCCTCCTACTCCATCCTGGATTCTTCCCCAATACTCTGCTCCTGAGCTTTGCTGCTCCCAGAGCTCTTTTCCCCAGCAGGTTTCCACAGCTTCCCTCACCAGGGCACTCTGGCAGGCCACACCCTCCCCATCAACTGAGACCCCTCCTGCAGCTCATTATAAGGAACACCTGTTTTCTTCTCAGCTACATCTGATTAGTAAACAGGGCTGGCTGGCTGCCTCAGCCCTCTGGCCCTTAAAGGGACAGACCACCCGTTACAGACAGCAGTACTCAGCCAGAGCTCTTGCTGCCCTCTCAGGGGGTCTGCCAAAAAACAAACAACCAAAAAAACCCATCAAACACAAGCAGGAGAGATGGCCTAGGCTGCTAGACAGTAGTAACCACAGTGAAGGGCAAAGTTTAAATGCCCAGGGGCCACCTTAGCTATATTATTACATAAGGTTTGACAGACAAACCAGGGGCATGATTCCCATCACCAACCAGCAATAACAATAGTAGAGTGGTTTTGGTGGGATGGGTAAGGTGATAGAGCAACAAAATTACAGAAACAATGTGGGTTTGGCAGCTGGTGGAGTGGGTCACCAGGGAGAATAGCTGAAGGGAAGCCCCCTAGCCTAGAGAAAGGTAGTCAGTCTTACTGGACAGTGCCACTAGTACTGTGGTAAGGCCTGAGGGGGTTGTGAGAGAGAGGCTGGCCTACCTAGTCCCAGTATCATGGCTAACTTGCCATACTGAGGGGCAGGGGAGGATAGAAAAGAGCAGCACAAGTGGGGTAAAGGGAACAGGGAGAGCATGGTTTGCATCTGAGCATACTGCCAGTGGCCAGCGAGGGATCCCCACTGGTGAATAGGCGCAGGAACTAAGGGTGCAGGGGGTGCTGCAGCACCCCCAGGCTTTGCGTGGGGTCCTGGCCGCTAGCCCCCCACCCAGGGTCTAGGCTACCACTCCCACACTCAGGAGCTCTGCCTCCGGCCCCAGGTCCCAGCTGCTGACCCCATGCCTGGGGTCCTGGTTGCTGGCCCCACACCCCGGGGCTCCACACTCCCCCATCTGTGGCACCAGTCTTGACGCCCTGGCCGCAGCTCTGGGGCACGGACGGGGTAAGGGGGACACAGCTCAGCACCTCCAGTCTAAAAACTGTTCCAGCGTCACTGCACTGGTGACACAGATGGAGCTGTTGCCGTGCATAGCATGCAGGGAGACTCATGCCAGGATGCTTACGTGCACACCTGAGGCTGGAAAGGAGTGACATGGGAGGCTGCTTCTGTTTACCACTGCTTCTTATCATTGTTCAGCCACCACCAAGTCAATCCCATCACTCGAGAGAGGCACTCCATCTGGTGAATGGTGGCTTTGCTTACAAGGAGGGCGGTGCTATTAGTTGAGGAGCACCCCGTGAGAATCTCCTGAGGAAGGGGAAGTTGTTCTCAGGATCTGCCCAAGCAATCTGGTACAACAGTGGTGCCATTTAACAGAAATGCTTTCATGGGCGTGGTATGTCACTAAATTTTAGAGGTTAAACATTCTCCTGGGGTGTTTGCAGCCCAAGCAATGTAGCATTGTACAGGTGCATGAGAGCCAGAGCGACAGTGAAACAGACCAGAAAGAATAAGAAAACTGACCTGTTGTTTTCTTTGTCTAGGTTCAATGAAGTGAAAGAGGGCAAACGGTGCAAAAGATAACAGGTAAGTGACAGGATAACATTCATTCATTTTCAATAATTAAATGTAAATTAAACTCCAATTGTGCATGCCTATTAAGTAAAAAATTCTGGTCTTACTAAAGGCAACTGGAGTTTTGCAACTGACTTCAGTGCAGCCAGAATTTCACCCTAAGTGTACTGAGCTAGATTCTAACCTGGTGTAAATAAATGGAGCTATGCCAATTTACACTCTATGAGGATCTGGGTCTAGGTTTTTAACCTTTAACTATGCTGTGAAACTTGTTTGTATTCATGGGAAAAAATATTTTGCCATGTTTTTGCTCTGCTTACATCATACAGTTTTGGGGCCAAATTCTTCTGTTACACTGCTACAAGCTCCCACTGGAGTCACTGTGAATGAGAGAAGGATTTGTCCTGTTTTGCTTATACTCCTAGGGTCAGAATTTGAAAGGTATTTAGACATCTAAAAATGCAGATAGGCACCAAGTGGGATTTTTTCAGAAGCATCTAAATACCTTTAGAAATGTGGCCTTTCATCCACTAGTGATGAAACAAGACACAAGATGTCTTGTGGTGTTGAACAGCCATAAACCATCTTTGTTATTTTATGTCTTTGAGAGGTGATAAGTGGAAGTGAATATTACATCAAACACATTAGGAGGATGCAGTAAACTGTAGCATATAGGAAATCTTATACTACCCAATCCAATGCAAATCTCCCCCCTCCCACAAAAAAACCCACTTTGCTCCACTTCTCTCAATGAGAAAACCCCCCAAACAAACGGAAACCTTCCTCATCACCAATGCCTACTTAGAATACACGGCAATCAAATGGCTTTCTTCACCCCAACTGCAGCAAGCTCATTTTGGTTAAAATTATAAACACAAACACAAAAACAGGTATCTCCTGTGAATCTGGGAGAGAGCAGATGTTAATTGCAATGAAATGGTGGAAAGGCCAAACCTGAATTTGTTTTGTTTTGGTTTTGCATTAGTGCAGCAGCTCTCTTAAACAGCACGAACTGCAGTGTATGCAAATCTTGATAGCTTGACAAAGATATATGTAGCCTTGCCCATTCTATGTAGCCAAATGTCACTTACGTAGTTATTAGCAATCGCCCTTAAGCTAATGCATCATATGTCTTTTTGACAAGAAGAATGGCTGGGTTCTGACAAAGAATAATTTTGATTTCAACACCAAAATGTTAAAATGTAACACTTATCCAGCTAAGTAAAATATAGAAATCAAACATGAAATTATTTGTGAGAAATGTAAGCAGAAGAACAGGACTTCTATAATCTTATTAGAATGCTATGGTTTTGGACGGCCCCTATGTGATAGGAGCACTCACTCTTGAGGGCCCCCTAGTGGCTGAGTGTGGTACTACAGTCCTTTTCTCATCCCTGGCACCCCCTGCAGGCTGCCAGATGACCTTAGTGGGTCTTAGTGGGACTGAGTGACAAGTCCAAATAACTAAACTATCTATTTGCCCTTACTAAGGCCTTCAAACCTGGCTCTGAGTCCCTTTAAATACAGTCCTTTTTGGGGGCTCCCGGCTCAATCCTTTCTCCTTCGTGGGGTTCATGCCCCATTTACTTGTTGCTGGTAGGGGAACCTGGGCCTGTCCACTACTCCAAGTTCCAACCCAGGGACCCTATACAGAGTAGCCACATACTGCTTACCTCAGTCCTTCACTGTACTTTCCCTCAGCCTCTTCCTGCCGGCCCTTTTAGCTCCAGCCCTATATCAGGGCCAATGTCCTCAGGCTCTTCTCTTTCAGCAATCCCAATGATGTAAATTCAACCAGCGATATCCTCTGACTGGTTGTTGAGCTCCTTTGGCCAGAGAGTACACTTCTGGTTTCCAGCCTGGAAGTGACCTGCTAAGGCCCATGACAGGCTTGGAAGATGCACCTTCACTGCTCCTTTCTAGGGGAGGGGTGTAGTATAACCATGTGGCCTCCAGTAGGGAGCTGCCAAGGCCAGGCACACCCTGTCATGCTGTAATATAGTTTTAAACAGCATACCATAAAGTACATGATACAAAAAATGGAAGCTATAGTATTTTGAGACTATACAATCATTGATGCCCCAAGGAACTACAGCTCTCTCCCTCAGACTTATGTCAACACTTACTAACCAGCCATCTACAGCACTCTCTGATCACAAGCAGTTTTGCATAGAGAAAGTAGTCTGCCCTTCTACAATGTGCTTGACTATGACCAGGAAAGAAAACACTCGTCAAAGCAACTGGGGTCAATCTACATAACAGCCAATATATTGAACAATTCACTTGTCATTTGGACAGGATCTTAGCAGAAAATATTGTAGACAAGTCAATTAGAGCTCAGTCCTGGAAAGTGGGGAGCATCCTCAGCTCCCATTGAAGTCAGTGGGAGTTGGGGGCACTCAGCAAGCTGTTGGTTTGGGCCTTTAACCTCTACCTCAGTTTCCCTATTTGTAAAATAAGGCTGCTAATACTCACCTACCTGTGCACTGGAGATCAGTTCACTTCAGATCAATCTAGAGTTTATTCTTCTTCTGGACAATGATTTTATCTGGGCAATCAGAGATCTAAGACTTCAGCCAAGCTATGTTCTCAAGCATATACACAGCAAGAAACAGTTACCCAATGGGGAGAAAAAAATATATATACTAGCATCAGCACCTACTCTGTAATAAGTAACCAGAGTAGTAATAAGCACAGCAATTACTATTAGTGGCTACAAATAAGCCCATGCATCACAGTTTAAGGTGACAAATTGACCCAAAATTCCAGATTGCCAGTCAAGATAACAAATTCTGGTTTTTGAACCCAATTTCCTTTTGTAGAGAGATAGGCAGAGGTCTAGTGGCACAGGGCAGCCTAGACATAGCTATATTGTAGAATAACTGGTGCTTGAATGGGAAACAGTCACATTCTGTTATGTCACAGGTTAATCATTGTCATTTTACGCAGCAGCCACATCACACAGTCTATTAATTATTACTTAATGTCACTTCTCCACTAAATGTTTTGATGAATTCTACTGGTAATTAAAACTGTTCTTCTAGTGACATTCAAATAAAGCTTCTTGATGTTCACAGTGTAACCCTGATGAAGAGGCAGAAAGAGAAAATATCTAGTTTTATTAGTGTCAGACTGACTGGATGCATGTTATTTGTAGTACAGCTGTTTTCTGTACTTATTGATTCATTTCACTGATAACTACAATATATTCATGACAAGTCCAAAAAATCAAGAAAAAATTCATCTGTGTCTGCTAGATAAACCATTGTAGTTATGTATACACATTCAGAATGCAAAAAAGACGATCCCATAAGCTTGAATATTAATTTACGTTAATAATTCTAGGGATAGTTAGATAATAGGAAGATCTACTTTCATATCTCATACAGAATTAACCATAGCTTTTTACTTGTTTAAATATTTATGGTAAAGTATTTTATGATGATACTCAATATAGGCCAGATTCTGATCTCAGATATGCCATGGATAAACTCTTGAGTCCATGGATTTACTCCAGATTAACACCAGTGTGAGATCAGAATCTGACCCAATAGGTACATATGGGTAACATTTGTCAGTGATTCTCTTTTTATCTTATCATTCCTTTCTTCACCTAGTCTCACTATACTTCTGATTTAATTTAATTTTAGTAATACTTACAGTTGTGTTACATTGCAAACAATAAAGATGAAAATTCCATCATCTTCCTAGAATTGTCCTTGGACGTCTACTTAGTGTGCTGGTTTATAACAAAGGTTCTCCCCAACAATAAGTATGAACATTACTAGTAAAGGATTGAAGTGCAATTGCCTCTTACAATCTATGTGCCCTTTTTCCAGAGCCAACCTGGGTGAGCCAATACAATTTCGGAGTTGGGCCTACTCAGCTGGGTTTTATTACCTTCACCCTGAGAGGTATTACCACTCCTCTCCTAAATACAGTACAGTTAGCATTCCCTCACACAGAACACTTCGGTTTTATCTAACTTGAATTGAACCCAAGAGATAGTCAGTGAGTGGAACACTACAAAAACCATACAATTTCAGAAAGTTTAATCCTTTAACTTGAGAGCCTTTCCTGGTCTAGTGAAGCTACAGCTTAATTACGGAAAGCAGTTATGTAAGGCATTCAGAAATCCATGAGTACAATTCTGAAACAGACTGCATGCCTGCACAGGGGAGTAAAAAACCCTTAACTCTCTTGTGCTTACTACCTGGAACTTAGGAGACAAAAGGAGATGCACACCCACTTACACTCCCACCTCCTGAAGAAGGCGGCTAAGGAATAGGTAGAGCGTCGTCTCTGGCCTTCCACCCCCAATTCCCATCGGATAGATGAGGGGCACATTACTACCTGCCTAGAGCAAAGTGATGGTGGGAAAGGATCATGGCTTCCTGGGTCAGTTTCTTCTCTGCACTGCTCCTGGGATAGCTCAGTTACATTCTGCTTGTTACTGTGAGCTGGGTGCCCTTGACACACGATCTAGCCTTATGTGTTACTCTTGTTAGAGTTGATGGTCACTGCTTGACCTGCAATACCAGATACTGTAGATCTCATGCCAGGCTCTCAGAGATCTAAAGATTCACTTAAAAATGTATTTATCCTTCTCTTACATTTAACAATAGTTCAACATTTCCTTCTTAGGAGAAATCTTTCCCTCTGGCCCTACAGTTTATCTTAAGTAATGGGGAGGAACAGAGCAACGGAGGTAGGAGAAAGAAAGGAGAGAGAAACAGGGAAGCAGGATGTAAGCTCCGTTGGCAAGAACTCTCTTTTATAAAGGGCTTATCTATACAAAGAGTTAGTGTGCAGCAAGATGGCGTGTAAATCTATAAGGCTGCCTTGTAAGACTTACACGCCATCTTGCTGCACACTAACTCTTTGAATAGATAAGCCTTTTGTGAGTAGCCTGCCATGCATTTACTGGCCATGTAGACCAGCTACGATGCATTAAAAGTTCCCTTCTGCTCCTTGACAGTAGTAGATCAAAATGCACGAGAGAACTTTTAGTGCGCAGTAGGAAGGGTCGCCAGAGCCAGTTAGTGCGTGGCAGGCTAGTGTATTATAGATTGACAGCCTAGCTTGCTGTGCACTAACTCTCCATTTAGATAAGCTCCAACTGTTTGTGTGGTACCCAGCTCATGACTGGGGTCTCTGCAATATAAATGTTACATACAACTAATGGAGGAAAGGGGAAATGGGCTAGAGAGGCAAAAGGGGAAGATTCACACATATAGCCAGGGAGGTAGAAGGTGGAAGACAGAAAAAGTCTGTGAAAGCAGGTAGGAGGAGGAAAGAGTTGTTTTTATACAGGACCTGGCACAATGGGGCTGGGGCTCTAGACACTAGCGCAATACAAATAATAATGACGGGCTACAGGCCAATCGCAGTTAAATGTTCAAGAATATTGTCAAGGCTGATTCCCCACTCTGGCACTTCGAGTGCAGAAGGTGGGGCCTGCAAGGATTTTAAAAATTAATACTTGCCACTCCAGGCTTGTATTAAACTCCAAAGGTTACAGCTTCTCTCTGACCTTGGCTTGGTAAACACTGCCATCACCCAAATGCAAAACCCCTTTTTTGAAACCCAGGAAGGTGCACTTGGGAATTCCTTCCTGTGGGGTACCCTGAAGCCCTACCCCCCTCCTTCAGGGAAGAGCTGAGAAAGAAAACAAAAGAAATTAGCTGTTGCCCCAGCTAATTAAACAACATTTGCATAAATCTCTTAGCCCTGGTCTATACTAGGACTTTAGGTCGAATTTAGCAGGGTTAAATCGATGTAAACCTGCACCCATCCACATGATGAAGCCCTTTATTTCAACTTAAAGGGCTCTTACTCCACCCCTGACAAGTGGATTGGTGCTTAAATCAGCCTTGCCAGGTCGAATTAGGGGTACTGTGGACACAATTCGACAGTATTGGCCTCTGGGAGCTATCCCAGAGTGCTCCATTGTGACTGCTCTGGACAGCACTCTCAACTCAGATGCACAATTGTCTGCTGTTGCTGACGCAGGGAGGGGCAACTGACGACACGGCTTACAGGGTTGGCTTACAGGGAGTTAAAATCAACATAGGGGGTGGCTTTACATCAAGGAATATTTCAGGCAGGACTTCACGGAGGGTTCCAATAAGAAATGGTGCACCTAAGTTATTGTTCTTATTGGAACAAGCAGGTTGGTCTGGCCTCTGATTGATACATGGCTAGATTTACCTCGCTGCACCTTCTCTGTGAGTGACTGCAGTGTGACCTAGAGGAATGAGTCCCCTAGACAGGGGGCTGGGAGGGTTGCAAATGAGTACAAAACAAATCTGGTCTATTTCTTGTTTTGATACACTCCATCTATCTTTTACATCTTTGGCTGGCAGCAGACGGTGCAGAAGGACTGCATGCCATCCACATCTCATGGCTGCTCGGCAGAAGATGGTACAATAGGACTGCTAGCCATCCTCATCTCTTGCCTGCCCGGCAGAAGATGATGCAATAGGACTGCTAGCAATCTGTATCACCTGCCTGCTCACCATAAGATGGTTCAATAGGACTGACTGCAGGACTAAAGAGAATGACCTGATCAAGTCACTCCAAATTTAGTCCCTGCGCCCATGTCTGCCCAGTTTTCAGAGTAACAGCCGTATTAGTCTGTATTCGCAAAAAGAAAAGGAGTACTTGTGGCACCTTAGAGACTAACCAATTTATTAGAGCATAAGCTTTCGTGAGCTACAGCTCACTTCATCAGATGCATATCGTGGAAACTGCAGCGGACCGCTGCAGTTTCCACGATATGCATCTGATGAAGTGAGCTGTAGCTCACGAAAGCTTATGCTCTAATAAATTGGTTAGTCTCTAAGGTGCCACATGTCTGCCCAGACACTCCTGATCAACCTCACAGAGGCGACCAGGAGCACCTCGGACATGACGATGACGGCTACCAGTCCTACTGTACCGTCTGCTGCCATAAGGCAATGGGTTGCTGCTGCTGTGTAGCAATGCAGTACCACGTCTGCCAGCACCCAGGAGACATATGGTGACGGTGAGCTGAGCGGGCTCCATGCTTGCCGTGGTATGGCGTCTGCATGGGTAACCCAGGAAAAAAGGCGTAAAACAATTGTCTGCACTTTCTTTCATGGAGGGAGGGAGGGAAGGGGGGCCTGACGACATGTACCCAGAACCACCCGCGACAATGTTTTAGCCCCATCAGGCACTGGGATCTCAACCCAGAATTCCAATGGACAGCGGAGATTGCGGGAACTGTGGGATAGCTACCCACAGTGCAACACTCCGGAAGTAGACGCTTGCCTCGGTACTGTGGAAGCACTCCGCCGAGTTAATGCACTTAATGCACTTAGAGCATTTTCTGTGGGGACACACACACTCGAATATATAAAACCGATTTCTAAAAAAACGACTTCTATAAATTCGACCTAATTTCATAGTGTAGACATACCCTTAGGACACCAAAAATCCAATCCTGTCCTTAAAAAAGGTAAATTTTATTGAAAACAAGAAAGAAAGAAAGAAAGAAAGAAAGAAAGAAAGAAAGAAAGAAAGAAAGAAAGAAAGAAAGAAAGAAAGAAAGAAAGAAAGAAAATACATCTGGAACTTAGGCTTTTGCTAGATTTTAAAAGAGCAATTCCAAAAATTAAGCACCCAAAATAGGTTCCTTGGGGGTTCAGCTTAAAGATTACAAGCAAACAAAAGCATCTAGGATTAGGCCCAGTATTCTCCAAAGGCAGTCAATTATAGTATCTACATTAGTGAAGGTTTCAGAGTGCTGAAGCATTCCAGTATATCTGGTTCAAAGCCAAAGCTAGCACTAGGCATCTGATATATTGGGCAATAGTTTAAAAAAAGTTATCTAGGGTAAGAAATGGTATTAACGTGAAACTTTACACATCAGACTGTAGGACTACAGCACACATGGCCTGCTATTAATTTTGGTCTTCTTGTTTCCTGGTCCCCTTTTTCTTTTCAGACAATTTCAGTCCTCTCTGGAGCTACATTTTGCCATAGCAATTTTAGCATAACCTGATTTCTGAAAGAAGCAAACAACCCTTTTAGCAAATAGCCACCTCCTAACCTGTCATTTGTTCTAAATACGAGTTTACTGAAGGTTAAACTGCAACATTTTAAAGTAACTACATATCTAGCTTCCAAAAGCACAAGATTAAAACTGTAGTCAAAGCAAGCAAAGGAAACAGATGTTTCAAACATTTCAGGAGGGTTCTTTTACTAAATAAAATCTAATATTATATTCAGAGTAAGCAACAGAGATCCTTATAATGAATGGGTGGCATACTGTACAGTGGATCAGGAATTAAAAAACTAAATTAAAAACCCAAATCTAATTTGCTATAAAAACAAATCGCTCTTAGCTCTTGAAAAGAAAGTTGATGAGATATGCAATGAATCAGTCTTCTGCATTTGGAATTTTGATGCTTAATTCTTTGTCTATTCTGTTGTTGAATTACAAATTTCAACATATTGTGAAAAATATATATTATTTATCATTAGCTTCATAAAGCTTTTGGCTGTGATTTTAAAGTGACCGTCCAGCCACCGATCACTAGTGGAAATTCAGATGTTAAAAATTCTGTGGCCCTTTTCAAGGAGTACTAGAGGACACATAAACATTTGTTCTTATAATAAAACAGATTCTAAGATTTGATACTGTACGCAGATGAAGCACTGGTGCATTTGCTTACCCAGTTTGCACTACCATTGTTTTTTAAAGTACTGTTGGGATACAATCAAAGAATCACAGAAATGTAGGGTTAGAGGTACCTCAAGAAGTCATCTAATCCACCCCTCATGCTAAAGTTATTTGCACACGATGTGCAGATAGCATCTTTCCAATAATCACCAAAAATACTGTTTTCTATTAGTAAGTATCCTTCAACAGGATCAGAATAAACTAGCTAAAAACAAATGTGTGCATGCACACATATGATACGGATCACTGCCTTCTAAAAGATAGAATTAGAACTACTTAGCTGTGTGTCAAAAGCCCTAGCCTGCTGTGACTCATCTTTAGCTCAAGTGGGAGGAGCCAGTGCTTTCAGGGCAGGAGAATTTAAATTCTATAGAATCATAGAATATCAGGGTTGGAAGGGACCTCAGGAGGTCATCTAGTCCAACCCCCTGCTCAAAGCAGGACCAATCCCCAATTAAATCATCCCAGCCAGGGCTTTGTCAAGCCTTACCTTAAAAATATCTGAGGAAGGAGATTCCACCACCTCCCTAGGTAACACATTCCAGTGTTTCACCACCCTCCTAGTGAAAAAGTTTTTCCTAATATCCAACCTAAACCTCCCCCACTGCAACTTGAAACCATTACTCCTTGTTCTGTCATCAGCTACCACTGAGAACAGTCTAGATCCATCCTCTTTGGAACACCCTTTCAGGTAGTTGAAAGCAGCTATCAGATCCCCCCTCATTGTTCTCTTCCGCAGACTAAACAATCCCAGTTCCCTCAGCCTCTCCTCGTAAGTCATGTGTTCCAGTCCCCTAATCATTTTTGTTGCCCTCCGCTGGACATTTTCCAATTTTTCCATATCCTTCTTGTAGTGTGAGGCCCAAAACTGGACACAGTACTCCAGATAAGGCCTCACCAATGTTGAATAGAGGGAAACGATCACGTCCCTCGATCTGCTGACAATGCCCCTACGTATACATCCCAAAATGCTATTGGCCTTCTTGGCAACAAGGGCACACTGTTGACTCATATCCAGCTTCCTGTCCACTGTAACCCCTAGGTCCTTTTCTGCAGAACTGCTGCCGAGCCGTTCGGTCCCTAGTCTGTAGCGGTGCATGGGGTTCTTCCGTCCTAAGTGCAGGACTCTGCACTTGTCCTTGTTGAACCTCATCAGATTTCTTTTGGCCCAATCCTCTAATTTGTCTAGGTCCCTCTGTATCCTATCCCTACCCTCCAGCGTATCTACCTCTCCTCCCAGTTTAGTGTCATCTGAAAACTTGCTGAGGGTGCAATCCAGACCAGATCATTTATGAAGATATTGAACAAAACCGGCCCAAGGACTGACCCTTGGGGCACTCCACTTGATACTGGATGCCAACTAGACCTGGAGCCATTGATCACTACTCGTTGAGCCCGACAATCTAGCCAACTTTCTATCCACCTTATAGTCCATTCATCCAGCCCATACTTCTTTAACTTGCTGGCAAGAATACTGTGGGAGACCGTGTCAAAAGCTTTGCTAAAGTCAAGGAACAACATGTCCACCGCTTTCCCATCATCCACAGAGCCAGTTATCTCTTCATAGAAGGCAATTAGATTAGTCAGGCATGACTTGCCCTTGGTGAATCCATGCTGACTGTTCCTGATCACTTTCCTCTCCTCTAAGTGCTTCAGAATGGATTCCTTGAGGACCTACTCCATGATTTTTCCAGGGACTGAGGTGAGGCTGACTGGCCTGTAGTTCCCAGGATCCTCCTTCTTCCCTTTTTTAAAGATGGGCACTACATTAGCCTTTTTCCAGTTGTCCGGGACTTCTCCGGATCACCATGAGTTTTCAAAGATAATGGCCAATGGCTCTGCAATCACATCCGCCAGCTCCTTTAGCACTCTCTGATGCAGCGCATCCGGCCCCATGGACTTGTACTCGTCCAGCTTTTCTAAATAGTCCCAAACCACTTCTTTCTCCACAGAGGGTTGGTCACCTCCTCCCCATGCTGTGCTGCCCAGTGCAGTAGTCTGGGAGCTGACCTTGTTCGTGAAGACAGAGGCAAAAAAAGCATTGAGTACATTAGCTTTTTCCACATCCTCTATCACTAGGTTGCCTCCCTCATTCAGTAAGGGGCCCACACTTTCCTTGACTTTCTTCTTGTTGCTAACATACCTGAAGAAACCCTTCTTGTTACTCTTAACATCTCTTGCTAGCTGCAACTCCAGGTGTGATTTGGCCTTCCTGATTTCACTCCTGCATCCCCGAGCAATATTTTTATACTCTTCCCTGGTCATTTGTCCAGCCTTCCACTTCTTGTAAGCTTCTTTTTTGTGTTCAAGATCAGCAAGGATTTCACTGTTAAGCCAAGCTGGTCGCCTGCCATATTTACTATTCTTTCTACACATCGGGATGGTTTGTCCCTGTAACCTCAATAAGGATTCTTTAAAATACAGCCAGCTCTCCTGGACTCCTTTCCCCTTCATGTTATTCTCCCAGGGGATCCTGCCCATCAGTTCCCTGAGGGAGTCAAAGTCTGCTTTTCTGAAGTCCAGGGTCCGGATTCTGTGCTCTCCTTTCTTCCCTTTTCAACATCAATGTGAATCTCTGAGTGGGCATAGTGTGCAGCAAAGCCACAACCATGAATGTACTGCAGTATTAATGTAACACATGAAACTAAGTGTGAAAGAGCCCTGGGTTAGTGCAGTGATTAAAACTGCAATTGCAACTTGACTGCAAAATCCATTGGTGACAATATCAATGGAAACCAGAGACATGCAAAACATTTGCACTGAATTTAAACCAAGCCTGGGTCTGAGGTTGCGTGTGTTCCACAAACATAGGCAGAGAATGTTTGCACAAAGAAAAAGTGCACAGTGTTAAGCCAGCAACCTCCCCTCCAAGTGGCATGCCTCTCTCCCACCCCCATATCCTGAACAAGCCCTGGGAACCCCACCTCACCTTACCTTTGGAGGAGAATTAGAGCTTGCTTTGGGGTATAGGAAGGAGTGATCTTAGTGGAGGTGATTTTCCATGTTGAGGAAGGAATTTGTCGAATTCAAACCTCCAAATCAACCTTCAGTGGCTGGTTCAGTTTTAATTCCTACAAATCAAACTGTGGCATTCAGAACCCCACCATGAACAGCCCCTACAGATCAATTACAACAGTTTCTCTTAATTTCTCACTCAACAGAGGGCATAACTTTCTTCTCTCTCATATAAGTGAAAGGGACCTGCATATATATACATATTTGTGTGTGTGTGTGTGAGAGAGTGAGAGATGTTAAGAACAGAATTTAATTGAAATGCATTCTGTGTCTTTCAAGTTAGGTGTGACTCTTAGATATATGATATGACAGGAAAATTATGCCTTCCATGTGTAGAGATGTGTAAATGCCTCATTAAGTTTAATGATTATCATAAAAGTGGCTCCACAAAGAAACGCTTTGTTACTGAAAAGCAGCAGTGACACGGTAAAGCCATGTTTGAATTGTGTTATCACTGAACTGACTAAATTAATAAATCGGCACAGAAATTATTCTGTTTGTAAATAAAGGGCTATATTTTCAAAACTTTATGTGAACAGGGTACATTATAAAAAGATAATTTAGCAGCCCAAGAAATTATGCACACAGCATATTTTCAGACTTGATCTCAAGTCAACTTGAATGAACGTGTGCGTGTGTGTCTAAGCACTGAGGGAATGCAGAACGAGGAGATGGGGACACATCTATACAACAAGATGGACAAGAGGAATCTCTCTTAAAAGGATATGTCAGGCAAGAAATAATAAGTGCAGGTTTTGATAGAGGAAAACATACAAATAAACAATTAACAACAATATATATAGCTGATTCTGAGTATCCATCCATCCATATACAAAGCTATTCCGGATATAGCACAAGGGACATTAGTCTAAGAACAAATCCTCAAAGGAAGGAAGGATATACTGACCTATATACAATGACAACACAATCTTACATATAAACAAGGTTTATACAAGTATGGATTTGATAAACAGACCATTAACAATTCCTGCTAGTAACAGCAGTTATTTAAAAAGCCACACAGGAGCCAGACCATGCCTTTACACTACCAAGTATGAATTCTGACACATGAATTTAAACAAGAAATTAACCAGTTTATTATATTCACATATGTACAACATATTACAAATTAAAGTACTGTACTAAGTCACTGCATGACAGCAAGGTCTCCATACAGGCAAAAGAAAGCACATTGAGAAGCAGTGGCTCTGGAATTGTTACATAAGTCTTTGGTATTAGAAATATAGTTTAAGATGCAGCGTTTAACTCATTCAGTACAGGGCATTAAACAGAGACAACCAAGATGTACAGTATGAATACTATGAAAAAGTGTTAAGATATTACTTTAATTCTTCTCCAAGGTAAATTGCTGGACCCCTGAGTTGTTAAAAAGCACACAATCAATTTAGGGTAACAAGGCGACTTATCAAATTAATGTTTAAAAAACCCTAGGTTACTGAACATAACAGATGTGTTTCTTAATTTGTATTGAATTAAACTGCTTCTCCTCATACAAGAACTATATGCTAATAGCTAAGCACAAAACATTTCACAGAGCTAGAGCCTATTCCTTTACCCCTAAAGCAGGCAAAGCTGCCAAAGAACCAGTGTGGTCCATTTAAGGAGAACAGGATCAGGCCCACAACACATAATACTATTGCATGGCAAAATATAACCAGACAACATACCAAAGTCTAAACTGCTGTACAGATCACTTTATAAAATATCTTTTACGAATCATTTACAAATGCTCTAAATCAGTTCCATCAAATAAATGTATTCAACTCAATCACAGTTACATAATTTTGAGGTAAACTCCCTGAAACTATGCTACTTTGGCAGAGATTCATCCCTAACCCTAAGGTTAAAATTCACCCATATGCAGAGAATTTCCGAGAGGCTCGCTGCACCACTTGGCCCTGCAAAGGGGCTGCCTACAGGATGCAGTGTGTGTGTGTGTGAGGAATGGCTGCAACCCCCCCCACCCCCATGTGAATGGGATGTCTGTGCTGGCCACAAATAGGCCAGCATAAAAGTGGGGATCACGGGGGCGGAGGAGAGCAGCCCAAGGGAGGGGAGTTGGGGTATGTGCTCATTCTGTGGAGGATCATTGGATATCATTCAGTCTATAGGATGGATAGCAGTTGCAAAGGGGCTGTATTGCTGGTCTGTGTGCACATTGTGGGAATGGATTCTCCTGTGTTTTGTACTGGAAGGAGGAGAGTGTCACACACAGGAAAAATACAGTTCAGAATTTTATGTATGTAGGAACATTTTGTTTAGCCCAAATTTTACAGGTAAGATATTAGCTAAATATTAACAATTGTATATTCACACCTGTACAACATCACCACTAACACTTGTTTCAACTTTTTCTTCTATGAACCAGGACTTTCAAACTTTATTAAAATTCTGGATCTCAAAAGACAGATATCACTTGCTCATACCTGACACCAAGGTTACAGGCTTTCATGCAAACTTGGGGGCTCTTTTTCTTAGGATAATCGACACTTATGCATTACATTGTGGAAGGAACAGTCCACACCACTGCATTGCCATAATTTCACTGCCACTCTGGGAGAGAAGTAACAATCAGGGTTAGATTCCAGAAAAACAGAAAGGCAGGCAACAGGAAAAAAAAAATCTGTAAGATGTTCGTTTACCATGCCCTGATGACCAAGAAGGTATACACTGGATGATACATGCTCCCATTTGCTAGCAAGGGAAAGAGAAAAAGCCCTTCATGGAGACCTGATGTAGAAAGCTTCCAAAAGCAAAATACAAAAGTGCCAGTAGTTTAAGATACAAAGAGCAGTACTACCCTTAAAAATGATACCTTCTTTCCCAGCAGATCTGTTCCTGTGTGTATTTAGGGTGAAATCTCCTTGCTTTGCTCCAAAAATACATTTTTATTACTATTTAATTCTTTCAGCCCTGCAGAGTCAATACACTTATGGGACAGTGAGCGGGATTCTTTTTGTGTTCACTCAGGAAAGGAATTGTTAACTAAATTCCTACTGCAAAGCCAAATCTGCCATATTCTAGGCAGAATATGACCTACAAAATGTTTAAACTATTGATGATACATGAGCTATAAAGAACACATTTTGTCCTTAAGATTCCTGGGTGTGTTTACATAGTTAGCTGCTTATTTGTAAACTGAGTAAAATTTGCTTTGAAGCGCATAACAAAACAAAAAGAGAACACCACAATCCCATTTGTAGTCGTTTTTTCTAGCAGAACCACACAAAGTAAACACTACCCTTTTTAAAACTCCTGTCTTAAAAACAAGTTGTTTGAAAATTTAGGCAGGACTTCAAGTCAGTTATAATCATCCCACACATGTACCTTGGAAGAAAAGGCTATAAATATTTACTACATTTCTATTTTTCTCAGAATGGTTTGATGAGTGCACAACTGTTTGTTATGTGATAAATAACATTGCTTGATGTTTCAAGACAGCTAATATTGACTGGCAGGACTGAACTTTCCTTTTTCTGTATACAGTGATAAGGAGTAATAAGCCTTCATCGCCTCCTTCTACCATCACAGATGTTAGCTACTAGAAAAAAAGATTTATTAAACATTTACCAATAGGTAGCATTCGCTGTGTACCACAGGGTGAAATGAAAGGCAGCATAAAGAAATCTGTTTTGCAAGGATCTTCTGGAAAGGTGAGGGTTGGGCTTTATACTGGTCCCTGATGATGGCAAACTGGCAGGTTGTTTCTTGCATAGCTCTGGGCAAACCATTAATCTGTCAGCACAAACTTCTGTAGAAATTCCAACAATAAGACTGGAGGGTTTGGACAGACAGAAAATGCTGCTTTTGAAATACTTAACAAGACTAATAATGCTTTGCAGATTGTTGTATTCCACAGTCCCTGAAATTTCTGGTCAACAGTGCAAAGTAAGTGTTCAATTCATTCATCTTCTTCAACATAGGTTGATGGAAACCAGCCCACCTAAAGAAGGCAAAAGCAGAATAAAAATAATACATAAGATGCTAATGACACAGGACAATTCTTTTACAGGCCTGCCTAGGCAAAAACTGTCATGGTTCTGTTTAGTAAACAAGGGGACACAAAATTATAAAGATAAACTTGATTGTGCCACCACAGCACTTAGTTAGAGTAACGCCTCTCAACCAAGTGATGCAAATTATTGATCCCATGATTTGGAGATTGCAGCACTGGACATTAAAACCTTTTTTTGGAAGACCAGAACTAAACCACTAGCTGTGACTGTGCCCCAAAGCACTAAAACATGGAAGAAGAAGAGTAAGAGCAGAAACAAGGAGTTTTACTAGAGCCAGGCAGCTGCTATTTCCCCATTTTGGAGGTGACGGACATCTAAGTATTCTTCAAAGCTACCATCAGGCTCGCAAGTCCCCATTACCATTATTCACATAAATTAAATAGGAACTGATTTTGTTGTGCTTACGTGCACTCAAGTCTCAATGTAGTCAGGAGTCGTTTTAAATGAGAAAGAATTGCAGGGCAGAGCCCGAAATTTTTCATTTATACTGCATTGTTACAAGTTATTGTATTGCTCATGAAAGAAACCACACCTATTAACTTTGGAGAGTGAAGTCCTATATCTATAACAGAGTGCAACACTTCATGCTGCCCTGCCAATGTACCCTGTTCTGGATGAACTATCTCTAGAGAAAGAAGAGAACTCAAGTCCAGAAGCCCATCTTGCTGAGACTGTCAAACAGAATGCCCATTCCTAATGTTTTTCTTTAGTATGCGCCTGTCTGTCCATTAACACCTGGAACGAGATCATCAATTTATTTCACACAGGGCCATAAAAAATTGTTTAGGTTTCTATATTGCTTCCAGTCTATATGATTATTTCTTTTTTAAAATGTGATTCTCTCATGCTCTAGCACATGTACAAAATAAAAACCCCTTCAAATAATGTAAAACACAAAACCCCAGACTTCTCCCCATCCTATTGCACAGGACTTTCACTCGCACCCACCATCCCAACCCACATCCACCCTCCCTTACCCAAAGCTGGAGAAACAGGCCCTTTACAGCAGGCCCTGGCGCTGCCACTAATCTCTTCCCACTTAAACCAGGACTTTCAGTGCCTCAATTTATCTCCACTGCGGAGGTATTACATGAGCAGGGTGGTAGCACCTAACGTAGCGATGGAAACCATTTAGGGCTTCTATGACAAAACTAGCACTTGGAATTGTACCTGGGAACTACCAGCAACCTGCACAAATCTCCGAGCACAGATGTAACATGCTCCCTGTAAAAATCACTGCTACATAAGCCTCTTGCCACATTTTGTACTAGCTGAAGTTTCTGAGTGCCCTTCAGGTGTAGCCTCATATAAATCCTGTTGCAGCAATCCAGTCTTATGCTGACAAAGGTATAGAAGGCAGTGGTGAAATGCACATCCAAAAGGAAAGATCATAAAATGCACTCCTGGCCTTTGCTGCTAGCTGGACACCAAGAAGCAACCAGGGATCCAACAAGACCCTGATGTTTTGCTGCTAAGGGTTATAACCTCTGCTATTTCCCCCACCAAACAGTCTTATCCCCGCTGGACATCAGCCAGTTAGTGCTCATCCACGACCCTAGTTCATTTAGACTCTGGGAAAGTTGATCAAGCATACTGTCTGGATCATCTGAAACAGAGCTGATGATGTGTCAGATATGCTGTGAGAGAAAATATGTGAAACAGGTTTATGATGTCTGAAGACTCCATTTAAAAGCCTTATCAGTGAGATAAGTATAAAATGATACCAAATAAAAGAAAAACCTACCCTTCCATTTACTTCACCTCTCCACCAGCCATTGGCACTCATCTTTGTGTAAATTTTCACCACATCACCTTTCAGTAAGGACAGTTCTCTCATGTCTCTTGCACAGAAGTCATACCGGGCAATGGCTATGCCTATTGCTTTTGGACTTAGCACTGAAATTGAACACAAGAAATCAATGTTGTTATGATCTGTTAATCGCAGACTAATCAATTAAGTCAATACTGTAAAATGTATAGCAATGATTCCATTACAAAATAAATTGGCAACAATTTTATGTAAATGTGAAAGTAACCACCCAAAGAGATCAAGAAGCCTTCTTTAAAGGTTAATTCAACACAAGGTTGGAGGATTTTATGTGCAGAGGACAGGGAGGGAAATAGAAAAAAACATTACATAAGCCTGAATGTAAATGCCACTAAGGCAAAATTTTTCTCAAGGATTCAAAAATACTGTAAAATTTATTACACTTTTGTAGTTTATAATAAAACTTGCTGCAAAGTACTTACATCAACATATTTTTCAGGTCACTAGTTTGTTTCCAAATAGATTATTAGCATTTATTGTTGATTTAACTTTAAACCCCTAATGAGGCAAAATACATAGATTATGGTGCTATTCCTTCAGAGAAGCAATCCAGGTTAAATACTATCCATATAAGTCTGTAGACTAACTCCTTCCAACTAACAGCAAAAAGGAAATGCATTTCTACAGTTTGGGCAAGTCTAAGCCAGCCCTGGTGACTCCATTAAAATGGGGTCATGACCCACTTTGGAGTCCTGATCCACAGTTTGAGAACCGCTGCTGTAGACCAACAGCAAAAAAGAAATACATTTCTACAGTTTGAGTTATCTGTTGTATGGCCACTGGATCATGTAAAGCACCATTTTTCTCGAGAGTACACTGAAAATCAAACATCAAAAATGATCAGTTGAACCTGGGTCACAAAATTTCACCACAAAGCGAAAATGCCCTGATCCAGCAAAGAACTTAAGTATTAGCATAAGTCTAAGCATGTGAGAGGTCCCAACAAAATCAACTCTTAAAGGTTTACAGTGATGCACCGACTTAAAATACCTTGCTGAACTGGGGCCTAAATCTTTTAAACAGATATAAAAATTACTTCAAATATTTCTGAATGATACAAGTGCAAAAGCTGCACGTCTCTAATATGTTCAATTCAAAAATGGCTTTAATTGTAGCAAACTAATAATCTTTTTATGAAGTCTTATAGAATCCAATCATGTAAGCTGCTGTGGACTGTCATTTCTCATTGGGAGGTAAAAGTTCTCAGCACCTTGCAGGGTGAGACCTATAATTAGGTATAATAGAAAAAATATACACTGGCTAATACATTAGATTCAGAGGTTAGACCAGCAACTGGCAAAGGTGGAAGCCTACGGTATGCAAAAAGGCATCCAAACAGTGTTTTTCAATAGAGGCAATCTCCCTTTACAACTGGTTCAATGAGTAAACAGCTGCTGTAGACAGAAATGGACTACCATTAGTTCTGACTAGGACCTTACATAGGGAGCTAGGGAGATGGACACACTAAAATCCCTATTGAAAAAATCCTGGGTGTATTTGGAGTATGGCCAACAACAGTGAGTTGGAGGAATCATCAAAACCATTCTCTTTGTCATAATTCAGAGAACAAGAGAGCAAGCACACTGTTACTAGAGTTTCCCAAAGAGTTTTAGGAATTGCTACTAACATTCTAGTTTTGAAAACGTAATCGAAATTTAACAGTAAAGAATCAGAGCAAGCTGCCTTCTTTGATTTAAAATCAGGGAAATACGAAACATGGCATATAAACTAGAAAATCTAAACAGCTAGGACAAAATCAACCACTTAAGTGATAGCCTTGCTGCATATACTTTTATTTGATATTTATTGTGACCTCATATGAACAGCAGCTTTTGCATAATAGATACCGTGCATTCAAATAATTAAAACTGGACACGCATCAATGATTAAAACTGAAATAGCTAAAGTTAAATCATATGTCTGAAAATGAATTATGACCATATTTTTCCACATCATCATAGTGCATGACAACTTTACACTCAGCGTTAGTATTTAGCATATGCCTATAGGATATAAATACGTTCTATAGAAGAGAATCAGCAGATTTATATATTGTTCATGTGCACAATATGAAGATGCTGAAGAATATAGACAATCATGCACAGTATATTGTCATAAAAAATACACTACTTACACTCTAGCAAGTCAAATACCATGACTATTTGCCTATTTACATCAATACTATGCCAAATACCATACTGGGCAGCAAGAATCAGTGGTGATGGGGCAGGAACTGATTTTGGGGAGAAGGGGTGCAGCAGAGGCAGTAATTGACATTTTGGGGGGGAAGAGGGCACTAGCAGCACTTATTGATTTGGGGCTCAGTATCTTGGTGGGTGACAATAGCAGTAACTATTGGGGGAAGGGGATAATTGATTTGGAGGTTATAAGGACCAGTAAATGGTTGTGGGGAGGGGAAGGGGAAGCAGAGAGCCGCTCTGGAATCTAGAAAGAGGATAAGAGGTCAAGGGAACAAGGTACCTGGGGAAGATGTGGGGGAGGAACAAAAGGAAGTAGGTAAGAAAGAAGAAAACAAGGGGAACTGAGCGAGGAAAAGAACTAAGGAGAGGAGAAATGCAGGGAATAGTGGGCAGTAAAATATTGGGGGAAATGGGAGGGAAAGGGGGCAGAATTGGAGTAAAGGAGGGGAATATTTCAAACCCCTTTCAAAGTGAGGAGCACGGGGAAAGTGAGAAAGAAGTAAGAGGAGAAGGAAAGAAAATGGAGATAGGGGAGAGAGGATCAGAGAAACAAGAAAAGAAAGAATTGAAACAAGCAGCAGGGGAGATTTTAAAGAAGGAGGCGGCTATGTCTACAGTGCACTTAAAAACTTGCAGCTGTCCCATACCAGCTGACTCAGACTCGCTGGGTTCGGGCTAAGGAGCTGTTTAGTTGCAGTGTAGACGTTGGGCTCAGGCTGGAGCCCGAGCTCTAGGACCCTGCAAGTTAGGAGGGTCCCAGAGCCTGCACTCCAGCCTAAGCTTGAATGTCTACAGCACAATTTTACAGCCTCGCAAGCTCTAGTCAGCTGACACAAGTCAGCCACGGGTATTTAGTTGCACTATAGACATACCCTGAGAGGACTCACTAATGCTTGTAGCCCCAGAGAACTAGACACTTTGGTCTGTGTCAGATTTCTGCCTTGCTTCTATTCGGGTCAATTTCTCATTAATGTAACCTGTAACCAGTTTGATCTCACACTATGTATTTCTCTTAACTTGTGGCTTTATCCCCAGAAGAGTCATTTTTGGCTAGTGGGTTCTGTGCGTCTTGAAGCAATGTGCGTTTGCTTAATTTTACAAAACTGTACATCAGTTCTTGCCAGTTTGCAAGCATGGAGAGGAATTTCAAAAAAGTGCTCACAAATTGCTGGCTTAATTCTTCTCCCACTGGCATCAATGAAAATTTTACCACTGACTTCCAGTGGGAGCAGAGATAGCCAACATTGAAGGTGCTTTTGGAAACCCCACCCATAATATTTAGTGATCATATTTTCCATTTATATTATCATTTAGTTGTGAATTTAATGAAGACTCTTTTGGTGTCTTAAAAAGAGATGATTTTATAAAGAACGCAAAAAGTCAAGCACAGTATCTGCCAGAATATGAAATGCCATCCAAGCAGACATGATTAAATTACCTATCACTACCTGACACCCCTTTACTGTTGTGTAATTGTTACAAAGACATGCTTTACATCAGATATTGTCAGGATTTCTTTTTGTGGAGGAGACAGAGTGTAGTTAATTCTTACTAATTACCAACATAAAGGGCTCTGTTGGGACTAGTGCTATGCACAAGGGTAGAAGAGGGTGCCAGGGGCCAACCTCAATTCCAAAACCTTGTGCTAGCTAGGCCAGATAATCCACCCTCTATAAGTGGAAGTGAACCAGCATAAGGAGAACAAATGCTGCACTCTTTTAGAGGGTGTAGCAGTTGCTGTTGTGTATGTGCCTTCAGGGTTCTCAGAGACTTTTTGCCTGCCACAGGCAAAATTACTGGGGCTACTGCCAAAGTGGTGCAGCTCCACCATAACTGTGGCTTAAAAGTCACAACAGCATCCTTACTTACTGGTGTTTATTAATGGAGTGCAAGTTTGCCATAATGTGATTGGAATTGAAATTAGCATGGCTGTAAATTTCAATCTTTTTATACTGTCTGTTAGTTCAAAATGTTTTTATATTTTCAAAGCAAGAGAAGGTTAAAAGAGAATAAAGAAAACGTGATTACATTTGAAAAGCGGATGAGTAAAATTAACTGAAACAATGGTAGTGCAAAATCTAACATTTGCTACAACAGAACTCTCTAGCAACGGCATTTTACGATGCTGCCACAGTATGGTTTGCTATAGAGATGGGACGAATACTTGATTCATTCATGAACAGTGCAATTTTCAGGTATGCATATTTGTATGAATACATCAATTAAAAATATAATACTTGCTATAGAATTCTGCTATTGAATGGTGAACTAGTGGCCATTTGAGATCTGCTGCGGCTATTCAAATTCTGCTTATAGGAATGTATACTTTTAAAAGTTGATTTTGCAAGAGTTTGATTTTATTGGACTGCAAGAATAAAAATTTTCTACCCTCCGATTACCTTGTCTTTATAGCTTATCATGTTAACGAGTTACTGAGATTTGGAGTCAGTCTTCAGTATATAGCATTAGCTGCTATTCTGCATTTAGTCAAGAAATGAAAAAGTAGATTCGTCCCTTCCCTAGTTGGCTGCACATAGAAAGAATCTGCAAACAGAAGCAAATTTAGAAGAAATATAAAAGCAGTAAGCAGTACCTGACCAGAAAGGAGTGGAGGAAGGGGGAACAAAGCTGTAGTCTGGAGGAGTTACAAAAGAAAACCCACAGAACAAAGAGGGGGCTTAGAGAAAGAAAGAGAAAAAGAGAGAAGCAAAAGAACGTTGAAATATCGGCAAAATATTTAAATATTAGTATTTCTATTATGTAAGTCATTGGTAATAAGGAAACTACAGTTCCTCACTGAGGAAGTCTGGAAGGAAATTGACTGTGAAAAGTGGAAAATGTAGATCTATGATTTAATTTTTCACAATTACATTTTTCAAAAACAAAAAATTTTAAAAAAATCCATTTTGGGTTTGGCAGAAAAGAATTTTAAACTGTTTTTTCTTACAAATAAAGTTGTTTCTTTTCTTAATACATTTTAAAATCCTTTTGGCCCTGACTCAACCAAGTTCTTAAACATGTGTCTAAATTCAAGTACATAAGTAGTGCCATTGGTATCCCCAGGACTAGTCCCATGCTTAACTTAGGCCTGTTCTTAAGTACAGTAACTCCTCACTTAAAGTCATCCCAGTTAACGTTGTTACGCTGCTAATCAATTAGAGAACATGCTCCTTTAAAGTTGCGCAATGCTCCCTTATAACATTGTTTGGCAGCTGCCTGCTCTGTCCACTGCTTGCAGGAAGAGCAGCCCGTTGCAGCTGGCTGGTGGGGGCTTGGAACCAGGGTGGACCAGCAGCCTCTCTATCAGCTCCATGCAGCTCACTGTGTGGCAGCTGCCCATCAGTTGCGGGCAGTTCAGCTGTCCCTCCCCCCACTGCCATGTGCTGCTCCTGCCCTCTGCCTTGGAGCTGCTTCCCGGGAGCCTCCTGCTTGCTGTGCGGGGGTGGGGTGGGGGGGAGAGGAGGAAAGGAAAAGAAGGGGGCTAATTTCAGGGTGTCCCCTTCCCCCTACTCCTGTCCCCCGCTTACCCCATCTCAATAGAGCGGGGTGGGACGGGACACGACAGGGCTCAGGACCGAGGAGCTTGCTGGCAGCAGCGGCTGTCTCAACTTGCTGATCTACTTAAAAAGGAAATGTACTTAGAGTGGGGTCACCGTAATTGAAGTGGCAATGGGTGTCTCTCTCTCTCTGCCATGCTGTCTCCCCTCCCTCCATTTGTGCTGTCTTGTAAAGTGTGAGGCTACATTAACAACCTGTTAACCCTTGAGGGTTCAGCAGTGAGTGCTAGTTCATCATTTAGCAGTAAGGCATTCCCTGGGAAATATCCCACTCTCTTCCACCCTCTAACTCCACCACCTCAACCAAGCTTCACAATCATCATTGATGTGTATAGTATTAACTTGTTTGTTTAAAACTTATACTGTGTGTGTGTGTGTGTCTGTGTGTGTGTTTGTCTGTGTGTGTATATATATATATATATATATATATATATATATAAATAAAATATAGTCTTTTATCTGGTGAAAAAAATTTCCCTGGAACCTAACCCCCCAAATTACATTAATTCTTATGGGGAAATTGGATTCGCTTAACAACATTTTGCTTAAAGTCGCATTTTTCAGGAACATAACTACAGTGTTAAGCGAGGAGTGACTGTACCTTGTTAAACTGGACCTCACACCATGCATGTAGGGATCACAGCATTCTACTCTGATAACTATTAACATCAACGGGAATTACGTGCACGTTTCATATCCTCTAAGGACTAAATGATGCTTTGGATCCATATATACTACACACATTCAGTTCAGTGGAAGTTCTGAGCACACACAAAATGCAGAATTTGGCTCAGGTACTTAAACTTGTGCAGCCACTATGCTAGCCCCCTCTTTGATAGATAAATGTAATGTATCCTCAGGTAAACGAAGGGTTAAAAACACACTAATTAAATCTCCAATATATTTATAGTAATCAGGTTGCTGGTCACCCATTTGCTCTCCTTTGGGTGATAGTATGTTTTCTACCCGCAAAAGAGTATGTGCCCATTTTTGTGGGTGCAACATTGTGCATACAGAAGCAGTCTGAAATGAAAATTGGGACCAAAGAACATGCCGTGGCACCAAAACCCATCTTTGTTTACATTCCTCTTAAGAAAAAAGTAAATTACATCTAGATGTCTTGACATATTTGATAGCTGATGAGGTATCCTCATGCCTACTGAAAGTGTGCAATGAACATCTAAAAAGAGTACACAAGTCCTGGGATGCTGGGAGATTAAAAAGAACAACTGGACAATTTTCTGAAGTAAGTGAAAAGTCAACTTAATTTTAGGTACAAAATGATAATTCAGGTCTAACAAGTAAGTATTGAGAGAACTGTGACACAAGTAGGCCAGCTTTCAAATCACCCTTTGTCTGACATTCTAAGAAATAATATGGAAATTGTATTGTAAGTCATATAAAAAAATTACAGGAAAACCTAGCAGCCATTTAATATTCAAAGGGAAAATAAATAAAACCATTAAAACCATTTTTCCTATCATCTTAGACAATTAGGTGATTTGAAGCTGCCTTTGGATTTCATATTAGCTCAAAACACTTGGCATTAGTACTTGATGGACTTTTGCAATGTCCGCAGTAGAGCTTCCTAAATTTCTAAAAAAATGCTCCAAGACAGAAATGCCTCTCTCTGCTTATGTTGTGAAGTTTTTCCTAATGTATACCAAATACTATGAAGGTATCAAAGGACAAAAAAAATGAGAATTGCATCATTAGGGAAGATGTATTTATTACCAAAAAAAAAAAATCCGAACAGGTATTCATATAAGCAGAGCAGTGAAAAATGTCCATCTCAAACCTCCAGTCAATCTCAGATTGAAGTTGGAAGCTTGACATATTTAATTGCCGCAGCCTGTACTTGTGAAAATCTGGTGACCATGGGCTCAGTTAATGCACCCAGCTGGAAAACTGGCAAATCTCCTTCCCCTCAGTTTGTCATTCAGGGTCCCTCTCAACAGCTATCCCTTCTTATATGAGATGCCTTCAAAGGAGAGCAGGAGGTGGTCAGAGAGGAACTGGCTGAGTGAAGATTCCCCTTGGGGAATGAAGTAAATTCAACTCAAATGTCCAACAAATCTGCAGCAGCTGGTTTGCTTCCAAGTTGTAACCCTTGCTAACAAAATTCCAAGATACAAATTCTCTAACTGCTTTGCAGATCAAAATTGCAGGGTTCAGATACCCTAACTATGAGGGTATTCTAATGCCAACTTGGTGAAAACTAACAGGGCAGCTGTAAAACTAAAAAGCATGAGCTGCAGATGATCTGCCAACAATATTTGAGAGGGGCAGAGAAACCCTTTTCCTCTGGTGGCCTTGTAATCAAGCAGTGGATCACCCGAGAAAGGGACTTGAAGCAGCTCCTAGTGATCACCTAATAAAGGGGACTGCAACTTCATAAAAAGGGCTCGATTCAGTAGAAAAGGAGAGAGCGACAGACAAGGCTGTGCAGGGGAGAACAGGGTGAGGAAAATACTGGACCCCTGAAAAGTCACTGACCAAATCCCAAAGGACTGTGGGAGTAGTGAGGAAAGTGAGGTAGGGTTTTGTGTGCAGGTTTTGTTGTTTTTCCATCAACTGTACCAGTTGTGCTGTCTAAGAATAAGGTATGTTCATTTAGAAATTCCTTTGCAGAGTCTGTGTGTTACTTGCTTACACTGTCACAAAGTCCCCAAAAAGGGAAACAGTAAATCAGCTTCAGTGGAACTCAGAGCATGCAACAGCTACTGGCGAGGCTTGGGACAGCTGGAGCTATTTTCAGGGCCTGCCAAGACGGGTATCAGACATGGTATCTGTACCTGGTGTGTGTGCCTAGAGGCCCAAAGTCAGAGACTATACCTAAATTCTGCTGAGCCTCAAGAGAACACCAGACTCACGATTTGGGTCCAGTACTAAAGTCTGGAGTGTCCAGAAGGAAAAGCTCATTCAGATTTATAAAAACCTTCAAATCCATTAACCAAAGTGTCATCCAGGGTCAAACAATCTGCATTTTGTTCTCAGAGTTGTGGCAAAATATTAGGTTTTACATGGGGAATCTGAGAATTGAGAGACTTTTCATCAATTTGGCCTCAGGGGGAAATTTTCCAGTTTCCACCAGCAAATATAGTGGGAAAATGTTTGAATTTCAACATAGCAGAAAGCCAAGCCTGCCAAACCTCTTAAGTGGAAAATGCCCCACATTCATTTCTTTTGTTCTTCCATATAATCACTTTTGAACTCCTGTAATGGAGATTTTTATTTCTGGAGTGGAGTGAAGGAAGTGGAATATGCACTATATAAAATCTTGTATCCTGCAGGAATTTGCAACAGTTGTGCTATTTCTCCTGTACGTTAGTACTCTTCTATGTGATACAGATGCCTGCTTCCGTGCCTTCCTCCTATCAGCTGGTCTAAGTAAGAAGAGGCAGTGCTTTCTTTCTGCTCCTCTCAGAGAATAACTAAAATAAACACAAAGGTAAGGCAGGCAGGGTACACTCCTCATGCCAGTCAATGCCCTGGCACTCCATGCCAAGTAGGGGTGGGGAGAAAAGAGGACAGAGATTGAGAGGGATGGTGAAAGGAAGGGAGATAGGATAATGGGGGAAAAAGATCATTCTCTGTTCATCTCTTTTCAAATAACTAGGAATAGACGTGAAGTCCTGAGAAAACATGGGATACAACAGGAGGGAGAAAACTCAAAAAACTCATAGGGTTTGTCTACACTACATTTAAACACCTGTGGCTGGCCCATATCAGCTGACTCAGGCTCACGGGGCTATAAAATTGCACTGTAGATGTTTGGGCTTGGGGAATTGGGAGGGCCCCAGAACTCAGGTTGCAGCCCAAGCCTGAACGTCTACACTGAAATTTTACAGCCCCATAGCCTGAGCCCAAGTCAGCTGACCCAGGCCAGCCATGCGTGTTTAATTGCATTGTATACACCCAGGGGAAACAATGAAAAAACAAGAGAAGAAAGAAAAGAGGAAACAGGATGATAGAAAGAAACACAAAGAAAAAACAATGAAAATGGATGAAAAATGATCTGAAAATAATGTGTCCTAAAATTCACCTAATGTTCCTGTTTTACCAAATAAAAATAAGAAATTCTCTTGGAAATTATATATGCATGTCCATGGAGTATAGATAAACAAGTGAAAATCCAAGAAGAAAACTAATAAGTGAAAATGATGAAATAGTCAAAATTATTTCCACAAGACACTGGGCTTGACTGTATCTTCATTCACAGCAGTCTTCATATTGTTGAAGTCATCATTAATTTTTATTTTCTTCTTCTTATCTGGTGCAGTGCAAAGATAAGGCCATTGCCTGAAACGCTGTGAAGTCTAATATTCTTGCAGGGAAAAATTAAATATTTTCAACAGACCACATAACAGTTGTTTTAAATAGCACTGAACTTCTAAAAAGACAACAACGCTTTTATAGACTTTCCCTTAAAATGGAAAGTTACATGTTCGTAAGAACAATATTACACATATTGTAGCTATTTACTCCAAAAATACATATAGTCTTTTAACAGGTATTTATATGGTATGTATTTTGAAAATTCTTTTAGAAGTGTTTTACAGGCTTGCAAATTATGGCCTTAAAAGAGAGGTGTAAAAAAACAAATGAGATGATTCAACAAATGACATATTACTTGAAAAACTGTGTGTCTCTTTGCTGAAACCCTAATTTAAAAAAATGCAGTTATATTAGATGACTGATCTATTTAAATCTCAATACTACATTAGAAATGGTTACTTATTTATGCATGTAACTGAAAACAGTGCCGCCTATGTAAACACCTGCAAAAACTAGGCAGACTCCAAATTAAATCTCCCACTTGCATTTCTAATAGATTTTTGAACACCAACCTGATTTTAAGTTTGGCAGCAAGGAAGTCTCACTAGACATGTTCATAAACCTGTTGGCAGATCTGATTATGCTTAGCTGTAGAAAAATCCTAGTTGAACGCATTACCATATTAATTGGTTACATGTCAAAAATGCAAAATGAAGATGTTTTAAATATCATTACGCTTTTAGTGTTTAAATGACAGCAAATAATATGTAAAATGATAATACTCACAGTTACTGCTTGCTTTATTACTCCTTTGTCCATCTGAATTTTCAGATGCCTTGTATGGAACCTGAAGAGTAGTATCCAAACTTCGGAAACCTTCTTTGAGAGAGTGGTGCTTGTAGTACTCTACAAGTTCCTTTGAGGAAGAGAGAGTAAAAAATGATTGGAAATTTAATTTGCATCCTTTTCAACAGTAAGATATACAGTTAATGATAGTTTGCTTAGATAGGTGATCTTATCATTAGACCTGAGCAAATAATTGATTTTTCAGTTTAGGGCCAAAAACAAAACAAAACAAAAAACACCCTGAAAATAAATGTATTTGGTTTCATCCAAGAAATGGAAAACCAAAAATATTTCACTTAGGTCAAACTGGCATTTTGTTTTCAAAATGTTGTTTTGACATTTTAAAAATCTTTTTTGCAGATGAAACTTTTTGCTGAATTTTACCTAGATTCATGAACAGTTTCGGTGCCCTGAAAAATGCAGTTTTGGTGAGTTTATTAGTTGCTGAAAAACTTTCACCCAGCTCTATTTATAATGGATAACTGCCCAGTAAATATACATAAAGCCATGTTACCTAAAATACCTACTCCCTGCATAGATGAGCTCAGCACCTTATCTGTATCACTACCTTCTATTTAGTAAGTTGTACTAGAGTTAGTAACGCTTTATAGGACAAAAAAAATCTTACTTCTCTATTTGAAAGGAGTATTTGCTCCTTTCAGTTAGGTTGATTAATTAATATTTGCCCTATGGAACAAAGGTAGAAGGGGAGGTCAGCTGCTTGCTAACTACTCACTGTACCTATCTTTACTTTCTCAGGTTTTTACTACAGTGATAAATAATGATCATCCACAAATCTTTTTCTGAAAACACAGACACCAGATAACAGTGCAAGCTTTATAATCAACAGGTGATTTCTTCTCAGGTATATGGACCATGTAAAGGTTTCAAGGTGATTTCATAAGACAACGTGCATTGTATCAGATGGCATCAGGAATAAACTCAAGAGTACACAGCGTTTCACATTCTCCATGGATCCAATCTGAGAATTTTCCATATATTTCATAAATGATTTGCCAAAATAGAATATGAAAGCAAAGGAGGTACAATACATGGAGGCCAGTGCATTCAGTTCTCATTGTAAATATGAAGGAACACCTCCAAACATTAAGAATTCATGATATTTCTATGCAGTATTCAACTCTAGTGTGCAACTCTTAAGGCTTGTCTACGTGGTGGGACAATGCGCACAACGGGTCTGTGATGTCTAAAGCACACTAACATACTGTGCATTAAGTAGTCCATGTAGACCCTATTGGTATGCATAAGATGTTCCTTACTGCACTTTAATGTATGTTTGTGAAAGTGCACTAGGGAACATTTAATGCACACCAGCAGGGTCTATGGAGACCAATAAATGAGCGACATGTTAGTGTGATTTAGAAATCATACCCCTGCGGTGCACATTACTGCATAGACAAGTCCTTAGATCAGTCTATGGATTGGGTCGACAGATTTATGTGAATAAGTTCAGCACAGAGTTTGTCTACAGAGTAAGGAATGAGGGTAAATGTTGAGTAGGAAAATCAAAGCAAACACACTTTAGTTAATTATTCTGTTCCTTCAAGCATAGCATTTCGTTTTTCAAAATCAAATACAGTAATTCATTTATTGTAAACACTTAACTCCCATCACCAATTCATTCAATAATCCCATTTTGTTCTGCCATGTTTAAGTTTCCAAAAACTAAATCAACCAGGCCAAGCTTCAGTCCAAATAAGGAAAAAGCAATAATTTCATTCTGATTTACAAACAAGCCCCCCCAAAACCAGCCTATGCTCTCCTACAAAAATCTAAAGTGGTCCATGCTATAAATTAATTCCAATGAACAAAATGACCCTTAAAATTATTCACCCAAGATCTAGTGCACTAAATGTAAGTTCATGAAAACAGTCTTAATGGTAAACTTCTGAACTGAATTTTGGAGCTCTTCAGTCCCATGTTGTACAGTGTTGTATGTCTCAGTAGCTAGCTCAAAGGTAGAGTCTAAACCAAAAGTAAAATCCACACCTGCTTTTAGTAATTCACAATCACAGACCTCCAGGCACTACATGTAAACAGAAAAGCTAGGAACAAAAAGAAATATTTGGGCTTCTGTTATCTTACATTAACACAGCTGGCCATTACTCCAGCTAAGAATTTCTTTAGTATGTCAGCACTCCAGTATGTCCATTCTCTGGATATGCCCCCTTTGCTACAGACAAGGAGTGACCAAACTGTGGCTCACGAGCCGCATGTGGCTCTTTTACAGTTAAAGTGCACAACCTCCTCCATTCTCTACCTGTCAGACTTGGGTGGAGAGGGAAGGGAAGAGCTTGGGACCTCTGCCTTGCAATGGGGTGGTGGGGTAGGGGCTTCTACCCAATGCGGAGAGGGGCCTTGGGTTTCAGCACTGTGGGGCATACCTGCTGGGTTTTGGCACTTCAGCCAGAGTGGGGCTGAAGCCCCGAGCCCTAGCAGGTCCTGCTGGGCCGAAGCCCCGAGCCCCGGCAGATGTGCCTTGGCTCTTGAACGTCTTAGCAGAGGGGGTGGAGGGGTCAGTAAGTTTGGCCATCCCTGCTATAGAGAGACACAACGCTGTTTATACAGTGTTGAGAGTGCCATGATAGATAAGACACAGCATTTATTCTATATACACCAGACATTATGAACAGGGTTAGACAGAGCTCGTCCCAACAGGGTTAGCCAACACAAAACTGACAATGCCAGAAACCACTTAGAGCAGGGGTCGGCAACCTGCGGCACGCATGCCAAAGGTGGCACAGAAGCTGATTTTTAGTGGCACTCTGCTGCCAGCTGGGGTCCCAGCCGCCAGCCCTGCTCAGTCCGCTGCCTGCCTGGATGAACGGAATCCCAGGCCAGCAGTAGGCTGAGCGCAGCTGGCAGCTGGGACCCGGGCTGGCAGGAGCCGGCAGATGGACCCCCGGCCCGCTGCTGGTCTGGGGTTCTGGCCGCCGGCCCCTTGCCAGCCAGGGTCCCAGCCGCCAGCCCCACTCAGCCTGCTGCCGGCTTGGATAGACGGAACCCCGGGCCGGCAGCGGGCTGGGCAGGGCTGGCAGCTGGGACCGCGGCTGGCAGGAGCCGGCGGATGGAACCCCGGACCAGCAGCAGGCTGAGCGACTCAGCGTGCTGCCCGTCTGGGGTTCCGTCTGCCGGCCCCTGTAAATGTAAAATGTATTACTGGCACGCGAAACCTTAAATTACAGTAAATAAATGAAGACTTGGCACACCACTTCTCAAAGGTTGCCAACCCCTGACCTAGAGTCTTATCAACACTATTACTTACATGGTAAGAGTAGAACCAGTGGTAGCAACAATAAGAAAAACCTCTTTGGGTAGAGACAACCTGAGCACCAGACTGTGCTTAACAGGCACTAGCCTTCACGGATGGGTGACAGAAAAACAAAATTTCTCTACCAGGGTAGCATAGTCCCTGTTAGCGCAGCCCAGGAAACAGGCTGGACAATGTCCCCTGACAGCTAAGGCTTCTTAGATGTGCGGGGGTCATTGTCCAGCCTATGCCCTATCCTTTTTGGGGTGGTTAGCATGAAGAGGAATACTACCAGGGAGTAATCTCTGCTCTCAGGAGAATGCAGAGACTTCACTAGTTGCTGACCAGGTACAGGTTTCTTCCTCTCTCAATCACGTCACTGCAGGGGCCCCAAGCTGGCTCTAACTTTACATATAAATATTTTTAAGCATACACCATCTTCATTGACATCTAAGACTGAACATCACAAATATATAAAGCAATGATGGACATGATTCTAACCTGAAAGTACTTCTGCATACCACATTTCTGCAAATCTAGAGAACCAGCATTTACTTTAACAGCAATAGTTACATGGGAATTGCACACTGAAAAAACCTAATCAATACTTACCATTAAACTTTTAAATTTTTTATTTTCTGCAATGTGAAAAAAGCCATCTCTTGTTAAAATCTTGATGTGTTTCACTTCGTTATTATACCTGTGGGCAATTAATAACTTATGAATATAAATGTGTTTTTAAACAGTGGCAATCAATAATTACCTGAGGGTATACCCCAAAACACTATATGAATAAATTCTTAAGACAAAATGTATATCCAGGCCAATACACAGTTGACATCTAATTAACCAAATATATTTATTAGTGTATGAATGAAGATGTAGCCTGTATTCAGAAAAAAAAAGTTACTTCTAATTAGGGGGTCCCATCTATTGCTTGCTTTCAAGTTCATACTGAGGATCGATGTGGAAACAAACAAGACTCTCTTTAGTAATTTATGCTGATAGAACACACTCTACTGAAATGTATTTGCTAACGCACTCTTTACTGCAATGTCCGAGAAGCTAAAGACTTGAACAGACTCACCTTAACATCAACAGGAGCTGAATCAGAAGTAAACAATTGCCCGTTAGTATGCAACAGGCCACTGTAAACTGGTATCTTTCCATTAACTTCAGTGGAGCTGTGCGGATTTACACTTTTTGTCCTATATGCCTGAAATACTTTTCTAGCAACTGATATTTTTATGTACTAAGTGACAGGATATTATATGATTATTTAAGAAGCAATGAGATTCATGATTTTCTGTATTATTGATTACAAACATCTGCCTATGCAATAAAGAAAACAGGAAGTCTATTTCTGTTAAAGTGCTTGTCCCACTTACTTAATGCTAATTGCGTATTCTCCTGACTCTTTGGTCCTGTGTCGCACCAGGTAAGTTCTATTTACCCTGTTAATAAGTTCACTTTCAGCTTGCAGCCTCTCCATTGCTCCTGCATACCTGTAAGGAAAGCAAATAAATACTAGCCATGCTCATCTTTGAAACTGTGCAGTAGGTCTTTCCAACATGCAGTTTAATGTTCCAATATTTTACATGATATGGTGAATGAAAGATACATCAAAAGCTCCTGGTAAATGAACTGGATTTCAAGGTTGTGCTGGAAAATAATAAAAAGCACAGAAATTTATAATTAATAGTAAAATGTGCAGTACACTCTCCCACTTTTGGGCACAAAGGACTATGGCTTCTATTCAGAAAAGCACTGAAGCACAAGATTAAGTTCATCCCTGTTTAGGAAAGCACTTATGCATGTGTTAACTTTTAGGCTAGGTCTACACTATGGACCTTACAGCAGCACAGCTGTACCACTGCAGGTGTGCCACTTTAAGGTCTCCCATGTAACCGCTCTTTGCCAGCAGGAGAGAGCTCTCCTGCTGGCATAATTAAACCACCCTCAATAAGCGGCATTACCTATGTTGGCACCAGCAATTTTGGCACCAGCAATGTCGGTCAGGGGTGTGTTTTACCGTCAAAAGTGGTAGTGTACTGTAGACAAAACCTTAAACACCCCACTGACTTCGAAAGCACTTAAGCACATACTGAAGTACTTTGCTGAACTGGGGCCTATACTGAAAATGTAATTAAAGGGTGGCCTGGATCAGGTGGTGGAATTTACTTATTTGAAATATTTTGTATCACAAACTTAAAAGCTTGGGCCTGATACAACACTATATTATACCAGTCTCGTACTAGTGAAACTTCACTGACTTCAGGTGAAGTTGGTATAACAGACTGGAGAATCAGGCAGCTGATGCACTAATTCTGTTCTTAAACAAACAAAAATAATTTCATTTGATTCATATTTATTTATTTTACTCTAAAGGTTAAAATTTAAATGTGCAGACTAAACCCTAACAGATTAGATTCAAAATCTACTTCAGCCCTAAACTATGGCCAGGTCTGAAACGACTGAGACAAAAGATTCCAGAAGGGTCTGCCTGCAGAGATCTGCTTGCAGAATTGGGGCCTAAATTTTTAACTGTGGAAAAAATGTGCATTTATTAAAATGAAATAATTGCTTATTTTTACTTTTTAAAACCAGAATAATTTCAGTCAATATTAGGAACCAGTACTGTGCACAATTTTTTAAAATGAATACATTTTACGTTAGCTATAAATCCATTCATATAACTATAATACAGTAAGTTTCTTAATCCAGTTGTATATATAGTTACACTACTTAATCCATCATTAAACAAAACTTTAAATATCACAAAAAACTTCAAACTTCTACTTTGGGGCGGCTTTTAGTTTTTAAAGGAAGTATCAGAGAGGATTTTCTTCAAATTATCACAAAATATGAGCTCCCACGCTGAGACTTTTTAAGGCAAGTTTCAGCCTAAGGCAATTTCCCACGTTCAAGTTACAAATGCTTAGAAAATTAAGTTTGATCCTGAAAAGGCACAAAGAACCTCAACTTTAGTATTGTGAACACAATGCTATTTTTGTCCTCTCTTCTGTCAAAACTATAAGGAGCAGAATCGAAGCTTGAATCAAATTAAAAACAGCAACTTTTCCCCTTTGGGATTTTATTCACTGGCTATGAAAGCTAAGTGTTTGTTTGGGTCAGTGGATCTGATTCTGATCTCACTTACTGCAACCCAGTAGAAATCAGGAATAAATTTGTAAAACCAGTGTGAAAACAGAATCAGTCACTGTGCATTTATAATCTTTTTAAGTCAAACTCACTCCAGAGCAGAGGGTTCACACTACACTATGATTCACTTTGACAGTGGTTGTGGAGTCGATACATTATCCATTTACATCACTTAATAGATTGCTTTTCTGTCAAACAAAATTTCAGCAGAATTATTCACAAAACAAAATGTCACTTTCTTCATTTTGTTTAGCCACTTAAAATGTAGGATCTTCTTGCATGATTCATGTTGTACTGACTTTTTGTTATACCACTTTAGAGACCTCTGGGATACAGACTGTGTATATATATAGACTTGTGAACAAAATGTCAAAATCATTAAGCACATTATTATATGAGAAATGCTTTTAGGCAGTGCATATTCAGTTTTGTTTTCCAAAACTGCTACACAATACCTTCTTCAGAAGCCAAGAAAGGTTAAAGCAATTTAAATTAGATTGTGATAAACACAGTTCTCTCTCTATGCCTGTCTATTTCAACATGATTTTTATAGGACTAGTCCAGGACTCACCATGGTTGGCAAGAGTAGTCTACTGGTTTAGGCACCTAGGGTATAAAAAGACATCATAGAATATAATTATTTAAAGAATATTTTTCGAATTGACTCGCAAATTAGGTAGCACTGATCTAATGACCAAATACCCTACATCACACTGGGGAGATAAGAATCATATTGATTACATTTCTTCATCTATTAGTCTACTTTATTCAGAATAAATTCATAAAGTGTGAATACCCTGTATAGGTCTGAAAACAGGACAGAATATTAAGCTTATGTATTTTATTGTTGTTGTTGGGAGAGTTTTTTTTAATTTTCGACAGATAAGTGCTACAAATCCCATATATATTTTAATCTATCTGAAATGGATTTTGGCAGTACTTCCACTCTCATTTCATCCATAAAATGTTCATCTAATAGGGTATATTGTTGCAATGCATCATTAAAGTGTGCAACTGAATGTACAATGATGCACACTAAATTCACTAAGTGCTTTTTGAATTAGATTGCCTTGAAAAGGCACTATTCTTAGTTGAAGTAAAAGCTTAGGTGGTATGTTATATAATCTCTTGAGATGATTAACTGAATAATCCATACATTTCTGAGGTATTGTATGAATTTATTAATACATTTGCATGAAACAAGTTTTACTCTTATACTTGGATTTAAATAGGAACACATTTTGAAAGGACAACTGCTTTATTTAATTTTCAAATAGTTTAAAATAAACTAAAATTAAACATACAAAAAAGGATAGTATATATATGCATATATAATATGGGAATTGAATGAATATTTCCACAGCTGACTTCCATGCTCCCCACCAACAGTTACTAAAATCCCTGAGACCCTCTTGGAGGGCACAAGTTTGGCTAGCTTGAACTTACCAACCTGCATAGTGTTGATTTGCTTCCAACCCTTGTGATCCAAACTGTAAGGTTCAGGTTCTGAGCTGACCTTTGCAGAGTTCACAGAGCCCGGCTTACTGCCCATCGCATATTGTGTGATTGCAATTTTTCCTCCTAAGTGTTTTTGCAAAAGGTATTTTGGACAGATAACCAGCCTAGTACTCTTATTTGAATGCATCTGAATCTATGATTTTAATGCTGACAATCTCTCTTACATCATCACCAAAAAGTGTATTTTCCCCAAAGCACAAAGGAGCCACTAGTGTGAATTTGTTGTCAATATGTTAAAGAGTTCTGCTCTAAGAATAGTGTGACCTATTTATTTGCATGATAATAAATCTCCCAACCAGGAAGCAATCAGACTAGACAGAGAGATTGGGGGAGAGAGGGAAAGAGTTAACCAGAACAATGGAAGGCTTCTGTAAAATGCAAAGAGATCAGGAATGGAATTATTGCTAGCCAAATGTCAGTATATGTTGTAAGAGAACAAGGAGGAGAGTGGCTGTGAATCTATAATGGATTCCAAAGCCATGACAGCCTAAACAAATTCAAAAAGTATACTGTCCATTTGTAACACCGTAGCATCAAAGCTTAGATACAACAGACCTGGGCTGGGATTTAGTTGGTGACACATTCTCTCATATCCCTACACGAACATCTGACAAGTATTAGGAAAATAAAGCAGCATTATATCAGAACGAAACCAGCTAGGCCGTTCCTACCAACGGCTTGTTGATAGAGCTCAGGCATCATTCCCACCTGGCTGAGAGACGGTCTAAACGTTAAAAATGCTAACAGCTAGCACTCCTACTTTCCTATCATTAGTGAAGCTGCTCCACTCAAAAAATGTAAGGATAAAAACCCACTGTATATAAAGCCAGTCTTTATATGTAAGATACTTCTGTAATTATGTTAGCCTACAGAATTTTACATTTTGAATGTTTTGTATTGTTAGAATAAAGTTTGGAAAGTAGTTCAAATTACTTGATGTGAGTATACCAGTGGCAGGACAGTAGTGGCAATTAGGAAGACCACTACCCTCCCTGTATATTGGCTTACAGTCCTATATTGGATGGAATCTGAAATTCTAAATTGGTTTGGCTCATCTATCAGAGCAGGTCATTTTGGTTGCAGACAGCTAGAACATCAGCAATCATTAATCCTTTTCAACCCTGAGTGTGTTGAGTTGTAAAATAAAGATTGCCCATTGCAGAGAAAAAAGAAAACAATCAAACATTGTACTAGAAGCTGTTGGCTTGCACTGTATTATACATCCAAATCAAAGCAACCGCAATGAGAAAACTGAACAAAAGACATCTGTAATTTTCACTCCATGCATCTGAAGAAGTGGTATTTTACCCACGAAAGCTTATGCCCAAATAAATCTGTTAGTCTTTAAGATGCCACCGGACTCCTTGTTGTTTTTATGATATAAAAATGTCTGCAGACAAATACTGCATATTGCAAGAAGAATAAAGCATTTATAGGTATAGCTTAGAAGGGACTGGAATTTCATATTCTCGAACTCAGCAGTTTTTCATGCAATATTCATTCCTAAAGCCTTTTGATATATGTATTTTATGCTGATTCTGGGCATTTTTATATTGGCCAGTTGTAAAGATGGTTACACTTAATAATAATAGTACAAGTTATAATACGTTAAAAATCTGATAGATGTTTTGGCATCTTTAAACTGCATCATTTGTCAGAATAAGATGTTTATATTTTGCCCTTCCAGTTTAGCAGTGGTGGAGAATCAATTCATCTTTTTCATCAGTTTATGCCTCTGGTTGCTAACATGTCATGAATAATATTTATTCATACTGTAAAATCACGCTATTTTCATTCAATCCTCCGCTTAATAGTATATTTCTAAATTTAGCAGAAAGCTATGTCACTAGACACTAAGTAATCTTCATGTTGCCTTGGTAGCTTTAACAGAAGAGTTTTTCCTTAACTATGTGAGTTTCCCACTTTAAACTACAGTAGTACTCTTTCAAAATGAGATGATTTTTCCCAATAAATAAATATGGTCTCTAAGGTGCCAAAAGTACTCCTTTTCTTTTTACAGTATTTACAGTAGACCCCTGTATTTATCTTAAGTGCTGCCCTAGAGTGGTGTTTCCAGATCCACAGGGCAGCTCCAGTGACTGACACTTGCTAAAGGCATGTGCTGACTGTGCCCAACAACATCCAGCATGACTGTGAGACACTAAACCGCCACAACCTTTATGCTTAATAAAATATGGTAATAGGGTTACAAAAAACGTTAAGCTTTATTACATAACATTTTTATGAGCAGTATATTCTCTTTAACAGGCATCTGCTTTGTCACTCTGTTTAACAGAACTAAGGCTATGTCTACACTGGCATCTGAACGACAAAACCTGATAAACAGTGGCTACGCTTTTCAGAGTAGCAGCCGTGTTAGTCTGTATCCGCAAAAAGAAAAGGAGGACTTGTGGCATTTGTTAGTCTCTAAGGTGCCACAAGTCCTCCTTTTCTTTTAGTGGCTACACTGCGCGCCTTTTAGCAGCACAGCTGTAGTGACACAGCTGTGTCGCTAAGAGCTGCGTAGTGTAGACATAGCCTTAAATTTAAAGTAACAATGGAATGATAAGTATCTCTGTGAATAGGATTGTGAGATGATAATTAGGGCTGTCAAGCGATTAAAAAAATGAATCGCGCGATTAATCGCACTGTTAAACAATCATGGAATATTATTTAAATATTTTTGGGTGTGTTCTACATTTTCAAATATATTGATTTCAATTACAACACAGAATACAAAGTGTACAGTGCTCGTTTTATTTTTTTATTACAAATATTTGCACTGTAAAAAACAAAAGAAATAATATATTTCAATTCACCTAATACAAGTACTGCAGCGCAATCTCTTTATAATGGAAGTTGAACTTACAAATGTAGAATTATGTACAAAAAATAACTGCATTCAAAAATAAAACAATGTAAAACTTTAGAACCTACAAGTCCACTCAGTGCTACTTCAGCCAATTGCTCAAACAAGTTTGGTTACAATTTGCAGGCGAGGCTGCTGCCTATGTCTTGTCTACAATGTCACCTGAAAGTGAGAACAGGCGTTCGCATGGCACTGTTGTAGCCGGCGTCGCAAGATATTTACATGCCAGATGTGCTAAAGATTCATATGCCTCTTCATGCTTCAACCACCATACCAGGGAACATGTGTCCATGCTGATGACGGGTAGTCGTAACCATAAGTGTATCCTAAAATTCCTCCTTACCTGTAAGGGGTTAAGAAGCTCAAATAACCTGACCAAAGGAACCAATGGGGACAAAACATACTTTCAAATCTGGGGTGAGGGAGAGGCTTTGTTTTGGGTTCTTTGTTTCTGTGTTCGTTCGCTCTTGGGACTAAGAGGGACCGGACACTAATCCATGTCCTCCGAACCATTCTGAACCAGTCTCTCATATTACAGAAATTGTAAGTACAGCCAGACAAGGCGTATTAGTTTATCTTTGTTTTCTCAACTTGTGAATTTTCCCTTTGCTGGAGGGAGGTTTATCCCTGTTTTGTTGTAACTTTGAAACTAAGGCTAGAGGGGGTTCCTCTGTGTTTTGTGCATCTTTTGTTACCCTATAAAGTTATCTTCCAACCTGATTTTACAGAGGGGATTTTTACCTTTTCTTTTCTTTTTTAAATAAAATTCTTCTTTTAAGAACTGATTGATTTTTTTTTTCAGCATCCAAAGATCCAGAGATTTGGGTCTGTGTTCACTTTGTAACCAATTGGTTAGGATACTATTCTCAAGCCTCCCCAGGAAAGGGGGTATAAGGGCTTTGGGGGATATTTTGGGAGAACAGGAACTCCAAGCAGTCCTTTCCCTGATTCTTTGTCTAAATCACTTGGTGGCAGCAGCATACTGTTCAAGGAGAAGGTGGAATTTGTGCCTTGGGAAAGTTTTTAACCTAAGCTAGTAAAAATAAGCTTAGGGGGTCTTGCATGCGGCTCCCCACATCTGTACCCCAGAGTTCTGAGTGGGGAAGGAACCCTGACATGGGTTCTGCTCAATAACAATCCAAAGCAGTGTGGACCGACGCATGTTCATTTTCCATCATCTGAGTCAGATGCCACCAGCAGAAGGTTCGTTTCCTTTTTTGGTGGTTCGGGTTCTGTCGTTTCCGCATCAGAGTGTTGCTCTTTTAAGACATCTGAAAGCATGCTCCACACCTTCTCCCTCTCAGATTTTGGAAGGCACTTCAGAGTCTTAAACTCTGGGATGAGTGCTGTATCTATCTTTAGAAATCCCACATTGGTACCTTTTGTGCATTTTGTCAAATCTGCTGTGAAAATGTTTTTAAAATGAACACATGCTGGGTCATCATCTGAGACTGCTGTAACATTAAATATATGGCAGAATTCAGGTAAAACAGAACAGGAGATATACAATTCTCCCCCAAGGTGTTCAGTCACAAATTTAATTAATGCATTATTTTTTTAACAAGCATCAGCAGCATGGAAGTATGTCCTCTGGAATGGTGGCCGAAGGGGCATATGAATGTTTAGCATATCTGGCATGTAAATACCTTGCAACACCCGCTACAAAAGTGCCATGTGAATGACGCTTCTCACTTTCAGGTGACATTGTAAATAAGAAGCAGTCAGCAGTATCTCCTGTAAATGTAAACAAACTTGTTTATCTTAGCAATTGGCTGAACAGGAGGACTGAGTGGACTTGTAGGCTCTAAAGTTTTACATTGTTTTGTTTTTGAGTGCAGTTATGTAACAAAAAAAAATCTACATGTGTAAGTTACACTTTTACAATAAATAGATTGCACTACAGTACTTGTATGAGGTGAATTGAAAAATACGGTTTCTTTTGTTTATCATTTTTACAGTGCAAATATCTGTAATCAAAAATAATAATATAAAGTGAGCACTGTGCACTTTGTATTCTGTGTTGTAATACAAATCAATATATGTGAAAATGTAGAAAAACATCCAAAAATATTTAATCAATTGGTATTCTATTGTTTAACAGCGCGATTAATCACGATTAATTTTTTTAATCACAGTTATTTTTTTTTAGTTAATTGTGGGAGTGAACTGCGATTAATCAACAGCCCTAACTATAAATGGTAAAAGATATGTTGATCTGCTGTTAAACAATATTATGATGTATTACTAATGTAGAGATTTATTTTGGAGCTAAGGTTTGATCTAAACCTTAAAGGCCTATCATAATGTGTCAAAACAGTTGTATCCATTAAAAGGTGACTCTACCTAATAACAATACCACCATGATGACATCTTGAATGTTGTAATCAAAGTAGATTTATTAATAGAGTTGAATTTAGTTGTGAACCAAGTTAAAGCACGTTTACAGCAAAACAAGGAAGCCTTTTAACCATTGTATTATTTTGGTTTAATACCAATGTAACTCCACTGATTTCAATGATTTCAATGCTATATTAAATCTGGAGTAACATGATCCAAAGTATTATGGAAAGACACAATGAAGGAGTGCATAATATATTAACATGCTCATACAAAATTATGAGTACGTACTGTAAATTAATTTTTCTTATTATCCTGCTGCAGTTCTTAGTATTTTGAGAGTATTTGTCTTCTTAACACAAAACACAGGCAGGTCAAAGCATATAGGGACGCAGAAGTATGTTGAAAGATCCGGTTGGAGGGTTTATTTATTCGTTTGTTCTTTATTCTATTTTTACTTTTAAAGGTTTTTTTTTAAAACTCACTATTTATGGTGTAATCTCTCTCTGTAACCCAGAGTGACTGGGAAACAGATTAAAACCACAGCATTTTCATCTCATTGTAAAAAAGCTAACAGCTTTACTGCACAATATATTTGTTCTGGAGTCTGATTGTATTTATCTGAAAACTCTTTAGACAATTTAATTTATTAAACTCCCAAAAGTTAAAATCTGTCTCTTGAGCATGTTTCCTTAACATTTATAGTTTAAATCCAATAACCAAACGCATTAGAATGTTATATTTTTAAACATTGAATGTAGCATACAAACACAAGGAAACTAAAATAATGCTTCCCACAAGGCAGGATTAACGAAACCCTGGTTCGAACCAGGCAACTTTTCCTATGAATGTTCCTCAGGAAACTATTATACTGACAAACACAATTAAACATTTGTACTTACGCATGGGCAAGGCTTTACGACATCACTTGGAAAGTAGCCAAGCTCCCCTGTGACTAGATTTCTACCCTAGAAATAGACAAAAAGTTCCCATTATGAGCAAATGACTGTGTAGATTGGAAGCAATCTCGTATGCACAGGGATTCATTTAAATAAACATACAGTAAAAGTTCTAAAATTCAATGCCAGTCTTACTCAAATTTTGTAAAGTAATAATTTCTTGACTTCTGTAACTAAGTAATAATTACAAATGGTTAAATCTGAGTGGTCTGGTAGATAGGTGAGAGGATTGGACTCAGGAGATCTGGGTTTTAGTCCCAATTCTGTCACTGACTCATGTGGTTAAATCTTCATTGCAGAGCTAATTCGAGTTAACTACTCTGAAGTGTGAGCAACCATGCTGCGAAGTAACTCTTGAGCTGCACAGTGTGATTGTATTAGGGCCTGTCTACAAGGGAAGGTTTCAGAGTAGCAGCCGTGTTAGTCTGTATTTGCAAAAAGAAACGGAGTACTTGTGGCACCTTAGAGACTAACTGCTGTAGCTCACGAAAGCTTATGCTCAAATAAATTTGTTAGTCTCTAAGGTGCCACAAGTACTCCGTTTCTTTCTACAAGGGAAGTTAGTGAGCAGCAAGCTGGTTAGCTTAGCACACTTCAAAGCATATTAACCTAAAGCACACAGAGGCACTTCTGATGCATGGTAAGATTGTCCACAGGCAGATAAATGCAGAGTTGCTAGTGCTCTAAATTAGACTAGGCCCAGCATTCTTAAACATGGGTGCCTAAAGTTAGGCTCTTAAATGCATATTTAGGCACTGAAGTCCAGATTGTTAAAGATATTTAGGCAATTTAAGATGCAGATAGGTGCCTAGTGGGATTTTTGAAAGTGCCTGGGTGCCTAACTCCCATTGAAATTAATGCACCATCATAAACCATCATTCATAAATTGAAAACAAGGGTGGAGCTGGATGTAAAAAGGAGCCGAATTAATGAGTATTCTTGAAAAATTGGAAGTTTTCTTGAGTTGAAGTGCCCTAAGCATATTCAAAGGGAACGTTATCTTCCTGGGAAGATTGCTATGCAATTTATCACACCCAGGTAATGATCACAGCAATTGTCACCTATTCCAAATAGACAGAAACTGTCTGATTATTTTGGTGTTATTCAGACTCTTTAGGCTTTTATGGAGGGGAGTCCTGTGCGACATGCAGTAATGGAAAAGATTTCACAAGTAGTAGGATCCCAGTGGAAGACTTTGAAGTCACTATCAAACACAAAATGGGCATACAGAGCAGAAGCAGTGGCTGCTGTAAAACAAAACTACTCCATCATTTTACAAGCTTTACAAGAGATTATCGAAACAACTCGCCTTGCTGATGCTAAAATAAAAGCCAGGGGACTTATCCATGAACTAAATTCATTCAGGTTCATCTTTGTCCTTCACATGATGCACCCTATTCTCCAGATGGTGGTAAAAGTGAATAAGGCTCTTCCAACTCCAGTTCTCAACTTACTTACTGCAATGACAGGGGTGAAAAGCTTGTGTAACTGTTTGGCTGCGATGAGAAGTGGCCCAGAATATTTTCAATCTATTTTCAATGACAGTGTGAAAATGTGTGTAGAGAATGATATATTGATTCCCCCAGTTAAGAAGAGAAAAACGTTCACTCGTTTTGATGACGCGTTTGAGTCCCAGCATTGCTTTGATACAAAAGAGACGCAGGAGAGAATAACTTCATTTTACCTACTCCTAGACTCAATGATTACCGGCATTGACCAGCAATTTGAACAGGAGACTTGTAAAATTGTGACTGCAATGGGAAAACTGCTGAGCTTAGACATTGGCAGGGACGATATGAGAATCATTGCCAACAAATTTAAAGTGTCCTTGGATGAGTTGGAAGCTGAAGTCGGATTGCTTCGGGGTTATGACGGATCTGTTCCTAAAGGTAGCACTACGAACACCACCAGAGTGTGGCTTGACTGGCTAAAGGAATTGGATCAGTCTTCCACGTTCCAGGCCTTTTATAAATCTATGCAATGCTTTGCAGTCTTATCTGTTACAAGCTGTTCATGTGAAAGAGTCTTTTCAAAACTAGCACATGTAAAAAACAAACTAAGAATGTCCCAACAGCACCTCGACTTACTCATGATTTTGTACATTGAACAAGAATTTGCTTCATCAGTTAATTACAATGATGTGATCGAGGAATTTAAGTCCCTAACACCTGGTGAGTGACGTCTCATTCTCTAGGACAGAAAGATGAAGAAACCTTAATCTGCTTTGGTCAATTTGGCTTAGTGCATTAACTGGTTAAAGATCATAAAAATTGACTGTATCTTTGTATACGCCTGGTTATCACTACAGGAAAAAATTGGTATTTTGTGTCTCATTTTTTAAGTTTGTATTTTTTAAGTAAAGTTTAGTTGTTAATTTTAAAAAAATAAGTTTAGTTAAGTTTTAGTTTCTTTAATTTGTTTGATGAATAAAAATAATGTCCTTTATGATTGAGTATTCAATAAATGTTCGCTTTAAAAAAAAAATTCCCTGGATGCACACCCGAATGAAATGTGCTGTGCACACCTATGACACTCATACATTCTTATGAAATGTAACAAGAGATCCCATTGTCAGTGGACATCCTTGCATGTGAATTAGTATACAAGAAGTCTTCCCACCAAATTCAAATTGCTGTGGGATGCATCCACAAGTGCCAGAGCAGCCCTGTGAGGTCACTAGTAAGAGCCATCCACTTCTCAAAACATAATCCTATGTGGCAGCTGTTAGAAAATACTGAATCTTTAATGCCAAACACCATACTTCTAACAAGGCGGCACATGATGTGACTTCAGGTACTGGTTGCACTGCCTAATGGTGAAAGCATAACATTGGAAGTCAAAAGTTCTGAACTGTTTTATGACTCTGAAGACAATATTTAACTTCTCTGTGCCTCAGTTTCCTTATCTGTAAAATGGAGATAACACATATTTAACTCAAAGAGAGTCATTAGCATTTGCTAAGCTCTATCAAATCCTTCCTTGGAAGATGTTAGATAAGTACAAAGCTCTAATATTGCTATTTCCTATAGTACTTCTAAAACTCATTTAAACAGGGGAAAATTCTGCACCACTGGCTAATTGACATCTGGCTCAAAATTCAGAAGGCACAATGGTAGCTTTGCTGTAAGTGAGATGAGTGAAGGGGGTGCCCTAGGGTTGCCAACTTTCCGAATGCAGAAAACTGAACACCCTTGCCCAGCTCTCTACCCCGCCCCACCCTACCCTGACCTTCTCTGAGGCCCCGACCCCACACTTACTTCATCCCTCCTCCTTCCAATGCTTGCTCTCCCCCACCCTCACTCACTTGCTCATTTTCACCGGGCTGGGGTACGGGAGGGGGTGAGGTCTCTGGCTGGGAGTATGAGCTCTGGGCTGGGGCCAGGAATGAGTGTTTCAGAGTGGGGGGGGGCTTCTGGGCTTGGGCAGGGAATTGGGAGGTGAGGGAGGGTAAGGGCTCCAGCTGGGGGTGTGGGATCTGGGGTGGGGCTGGGGATGCAGGCTCTGGGCTGGGACTGAGCTGTTTGGAGTTGGGGGGCGGGTGCAGGCTCTGGGAGAGAGTTTGGGTGCAGAAGGGGGCTCAGGGCTGGGGCAGGGGTTTGTGGTGCAGGAGAGGGTTCCAGGTGCGGGCTCCGGGTGGCGCTTACCTCAGGTGGCTCTCGGAAGCAGCAGGTATTTCCCTCCGGCTCCTAGGAGGAGGCGTGCCAACCAGCTCTACATGCTGCCCTTGTCCGCAGGCACCGCCTTCTGGCCGCAGAGCCAGCGCTCGAGGCGGGTGCAGCGGGCAGAACCCCCGTGGGGCTGCACCTCCACCTAGGAGCTGGAGGGAAATGCCGGCCATTTCCAGGAGCCTTGCAGAGCCAGGGCAGACAGGAAGCCTGCCTTAGCCCCGCTGCACTGCCAACTGGACTTTTAACGGCCCAGTCAGCAGCACTGACTGGAGCCAGGATCCCTTTTCGACTGGGCGTTCCGGTCGAAAACCAGACGCCTGGCAACCCTAGGTTGCCTAGAGAAGTACTCCATGTTCCCTTTGCAGTATGGAGCACTGCACCGTGGAAGTTCTCTCTCCAGCAACACAGAGCGATCATTTTCCTGGCCTGGGGCTGGGGGGGAAATGTTCAATGGCTTAGTGAACTATAGAAATCTATGTGAATGCAGGAGGACACCAGCTGACATGGGAGCAGCATCCCGTGATGAGTGGCACAGGCAGGGGCAGGCCCATGCAGGTGGGAGCAGGGATCTCCTGTAGTCTGGGGCTGCACCAGTGGCCACCTTAGTGCAGCTGCATGGTATTTCATGGGCTGTGGAGAAGCAGTCATCTTCCCACTAGGTCATCCATGCATGTGAGGAGGCTATCATTCTGATTACTTTTTCAAATCAGCTATCAACAAAGTTAGCCAACACAAGGTAGCTGTCTTACCTGTCAGAAAATTAACGTGATCATAGCACTGCACTGCCTCTAGGAATATCTGCACTTGTAAATAAAAAGCTTTGCCTGTTTCATATAATTGTGGGAGTTTTAAAATCCTCAAAAATGTAGCGTACAAAAGTTACAGTAGGCTGAAAGGAGCTTTTTGTTTTTAAAATTCTTTGCTAATTATAGGATTGATATGAATAATTTTATGTTCATTCCTAATTATGTTTAAAATACAAGATGATTGTTTACTTTTAGATAGCCTGCTAAATCCCTCAAGGCCCTTTGTATAAAAACCTGTGATGCATGCTGTCAGGTATATGACTGCGGATTTCTGTACTGAGCGCATATGCACTATCCATCGCAACTAGCAGTGGATTTGTCGCACCACTGCACCTCAAATTTGCTAACAATTTCTTTCAACTGCACGTCTCTTCCTTGTTAACTGTTTCTCATGTGATGAGTAAGTAGTCAATTTCCTTCTAACAAAAGCCTTAAAGGCCATCCCAAATGCACTAGTAAATGTCTGGGCTGACTTGCTAAAGAAATTATATTACAGAGTGCTTGCAGCATATAAAGTAGCAATGAACTCCTTCAGACTGCTACTTTAAATGACACTTGTCAGTGAGACTAGAGGATGATTCATTATTCTTGAATCTGTTTTAATGGGGAGGTTTCCTGGAACCATTTTGCACAGTCACCCTAAATTTCCAGAGTGCTACCTGAGGTTTAGATATGCAACTCCCATTAACTTCAATGGACTCATGCAGAGCTAGGACTGTGCGCAGCTGAAAAGTTAACCCTAGGTTGTACAGTATCCAGTTTCCATCTTATTTTTATCTCAATCCTTTGATTGAGAAATTACTAATCTTGCCACAGATTTAGGCAACAACAGTGAAAAGAAACCAGGTTTTATAACTAAAGCTGGTCAAAAAATGGAAAACATTTCTTGTAATCTGAACATTTCCAAGCAATTTTCAATTCTGCAAATTTAGAAGAGGAATAATTTTCAACATTTTTATTGAAAAGGCCTATTTAGTGTATGGATTTCCTTCGCCTTCTGCTTTTCTACATTCCCACCACAGCTTTTTTCTCTTCATTTTCCCCTTTTTTGTTTTTTTCACATTTAAATGAAACTGAAAACTGTAGTCATTATTTATCTAGTTTCTCATTCCCTCTTGCCCCCCCTTCTCATTTTCCCACTGAAAAGGTTGGGGGGGTGAGTGAGTAAGAAATGGAAAAATGATGAGCTGAACGAAAAAGTTACTTTTTATTTTTTTCAGGTTAGTAAAAAAATGAAAATATAAAAAAATCAATTTTTGTGAAAAGGGCAGGTTTTGTTTTTACAAAAAAATTGTTCATAAAGTTTTGGACTATGTTCAGATCTAGTTTATTTGTATCATGCCTGGCACAGTTATAAGTAGACACGTTACCAAAATTAAAATGAACAAATGCTGTTCACATTCAGCAAAAATCACATCCTATCTTTCTCTCTCTCCCCTTTCCCCCCTCTGGTGATGGGACCAAATTAAGGAAAGAACCAAACTGAACACATCTGCACCATGTCCTAAAAGTCACCTAAATGGCACTCCAACAGGAGGAGGAACCAAGGCTCCTTCCACTCCCTGGAGTTTGATTTTGCACAAAGAGCAAAAATGTTCATCTTGAATGCTACAAAAAAGCATATGGTAACAAATAAATACTGAGACAATCTGATCCAGTTCCATTCAGAGATATGCAGATAACACTGATTAGTACCTGGAATTTCATCTAGAGGTGTACTAAGAGCTAGTGCAGAGTACAGGACAGATGGTATATATTCATGTACTATACATTGTTCATGTAGTATTCATCCATCTCACCTATGAGGTCATCCCCACATTCTGTGCTGATGTTTCCAAATGGCCTTCAGAGGTAACATGGTGTAGAACATGTAACATGCAATATGTGATGTATAAGCAACATATAAAAAGGATAATAAATTTCATATAGTACAGATTTCAACTGAATGAAAATTAAGCTTCTTTTTAAACATTAAGACTGAGATTTTCATAACTGCCTACAGGATTTGGATAATTTTAATGGGATTTAGCTGTCCAGATCGCCTAGATAGATTTGAAAATCTCAGCCTAACAGCTCTGCCAACCTAATGCATTTTCAAAAAAGACTAACATGATTTGTTCCACACTTATGAACATCCTGCAAAGTTGCACCTTAAAATGTTTACCCATCCACTCTTCAGCAAGCACCAAAGAGGACTGCACTATTACTATAACTTACAGGAATTTACAGAGTCTCATAACTTCTGGCAACAAATGGGGCCAGAGCTTGGGAAAAATCACTGACACATCCCCTCATTGACACCACAACAGATGTCCTCAGATATATCTTGAATCAGCCCTAGGAATATATATCAAACAGATTGCAACCAAACTCATACTAGGACAAAAGCAGTTTGCAGACCAACTTTGGGCTCAGGTTCTCTACAAAATTTATTTCAATTCAATTTCAAGACAAAATAGAAACATTTAATGAGACCGTGCATACGATCCCCAGTTACTTTCTTCCAAAGGCAGGTCATTTACGGGGAAACTTACTGAATAGCCAATCATAGTAAATAGGTAACTAGTCCCTGGAGACTCCCACATGCAGATTTCCCCCTGTTAAGTATAGTATAAGTATTTTCATATATAATTCCCCAATACTGGAAGATTTTTTCCAGGCGAACAATGTTGTTATGCTTGATATTTTGTTACTATAGATTTGATGTAGACTGTTTTGTTACTATAGATTTCAAGCCAGCAAGTCTCTACCTATTCTCCATTCTTCTTGCAGTACTTTAGTCTCCGGTGAGTTCTATCTACTACTGAAACATAGAAAATTTCCCCCCAAAAGGTAAAGATTTAATTTTTCATCCAAGATCAAATGTTCACAGCACAGTTGCATTGAAAATGTAGAGGGACCATCAACAATAGTGGCATTAGCTTCGGTTATAGCAATGAATTGCTACAGGTTTAAGTCTGTATTAAAGAAGTGTTGTTTTTCACAGTGGAAGAAACTAGTACAGTGCACATTGTATGCTTTTGGCATACATGGAAAACATGATTGCCCTGAGGACAGTGTATAATTGCAATGGAAATCTGTAAAACCAGCATTACATCACACCTTATATGATACATCCTGTAACCCCTGAAAGCTTACCCTCAGGTTAAATAAGTACTTTGCTCTGAACAAACTCAAAAGAAGAGGAAAAAAAACACATCAATAATAAAAATCAGACTTTGCACTATTACAGTTGCACCAACAGCCAGTGTTCCAGATAAGAGTCTGAAATTTCCATTTAAAACACCAAATTTTCTCTCTTTCCCCCTCCCTTTCTTATTTAATTAACTCTGTGAGTAACTTTACTATGTGTAAAAGTGAAGCATCAGTAGTACCAGTTCAAGCCACACACAGGTAAGCACTGTGGCTATTCCACTCCTAGACCTTGAGCAAAGAAAGCCAGTCATGCTAACTGGTGTGTCTGGATACTACCATGAGACCACCTCACTCATTTTCATTTGTGACTGAACCCCGATCTTCAGCTGGAGGTAGTGGACTAACCACTGTGGCATCAATCTCCCTCACGCCCAGATCCCTCATTTTCAAGGTTTCATATTAAGGCAATTTATATTCCCTGGTTATATGGGAATTTGCTTTCGATGGTTCAGGTGAGAGAGTACAGGTGCTGGGTCCCTCCTTCTTACTCACTGAGACAGGCCAAACGATGACCTATAAACAATCCAGAATTTTGCCATCCTCTAGGACAATTCATGTTTATCCTGCTTGTGAGAGGGAGTAAAGAGAAGGAACCCAGGATGTATACAGTCTTGATTGAGCCACAGAACATGATGATAAAAGTTTGCGAAGGACTGAGACCAAGCATACAAATATGTCACTTGGGAAGATTTTCTTAACATTTATCAAAATGTATTTGGTTGGGTTTAAGTTATTAGAGAAGAGGAAACCAGAGTTTTTGTTTTTTGTTTTTTTCTAGGTTTTTTTCTGTAAAGAACAGAAAAATTGCACATAACTGTGCATACAAACATTTATTTATTACTAACATCTGAGCTTCTGGTCAGTTTATGAGTCTATCGTATCCACAGTGGTCTTTCAGGTCAGAAATAAACTATTCCAAAATGTCCCCTGAGTAAACATCAAGATTTTAAGAAAACCTTATGTTTTGCGGTGACTTCTTAATATGCATTACAAAGTGATCAAGACATCAGAGTACGTCTGTGACAACATAACCGAGAAAAAAGTCACCCAAAGATGCTAATGGGGATGGCACACTATTCTCAACATATTATTAATTAGGTTATTGCATTCTCAAAGAACAGTCTCAATAACAAAACACAGGAACAGCTATACCAGACACCTTTCAGATGCCCTTGCAGATATACCTTTTTCTTTACCATCAGCTTTTCCCAAATGTTATTAATTTGCAAATTGTCCATTTTGTGCGCACACACACACACCTCCCTCCATTGTGACAAATTAAAAACAAACAAGAAAATATAATTAGAAAAAATTAAAATTCTTATGCCTGTCTTTAGAGCAAAATGTGAAAGCTGACACAGTTTGAATCTCTATTTGGTATGAATGTTCAATAAAGAAAACAATCTCTAACAGAATTAGCAACTAGAATCATGTGATATTGAGTTTCCATGGAAGCAACTCTTTTATCCAATCAATATAGTATAGTTTTCCTATAAACACAAAACAGTCATTATTTGACTTAGGCTGCCCCCGAACAAATTAAAAGAATTCTGTCTCAATCTCTGATAACTATTTTATCCGTTCTTCTCATCCAAGTCAAATATTTTATCTGGTTAGCATGCTCCTTAGTTCTATTGTCTGAGAGGACTTGGAAATTCAAAGCACACAGGGTACTCTTGCTGCTTATGTGCCATGCACTTTCTTCATCTTAAATCATTTAAGTAAATGGGTCACACCAAGGGCCCCATCTTGCAAACTTACTCACTTAAATGCATAGAGTTGTAAGATCAATCCCTTAGATATAAAAAGCAGTGTGTAAGCACTGCTGGCATCCGAAAGGTGAAATTCTTACATTAGACATGTATTTTGGGTAAAATGCACAAAAACTAAAGATTTTGTTGTTGATGATGATGATGATGAACATAAAAATGAGTCAATAACAGTTTTCTCTCTCAAGCAATAGAATTGTAGCCATTGCTAGTCCCATACCTGCCAAAACCTGCTATGTGCATCTCCTTTGATGAGTTCAATAGTGTCCCCAGTCTGGATGTGTAACGGTGGGCCATCATGTGGTGCTGGCTGTGGTACCCCATTGTAGTTTCTAACGACTTGCATTTTTGGTAATCCTGCCAAAAATTGAATACAGGTTTTTGGTCAATGACATGGCAATCTAAGACATTCCAATGTGCATAAAATAATAAAATAAATATAATAAATAATAATAAAGATAATATATCAATGTTAGGAACTTAACTAGGAGCAGTCGGGGAAGGAAGTAAAAGCACATTCACCAGCTACTATATTTGAACAAGTAATGAAATGAGAAATTTCTCTCAGCTCCTCACTATATTTTTTTAGTTCAAGAAAAATATTTCTCTTTAGGCTACTGCTTACTTCAAAAAAAGCACAACACATACAGTTTAATGGAAAAGAATCATTTTTCCCCATCAACTCCATCCCTACCTCCTCCTACTTTCCTCTTGGGGCATTAGTTGATTTCATCACTAAGGAAACTCATCCTTTTCTGTGTATATATAACACTGGCCTTGTATAAGGTTCGTATCTTAAGGTTATCTTTGTAATCCAAAACAAAAATGTGATGGATGTGATGAAGTAATATTTAAGACATTGAAATGGAGAAACTCTCCAGGCTTGAATCAATGTTCCAAAAATGGTGCCATTAAAAGGAACATGTCTATGAAAATCAGAGTGACAAACGTTCCATGCTTCTGATGCAATCTGTTTTGTTTTTTTTTAAAAACCTCATTTTTCTTAAGTGTTATTGGATATACAGTTCAATACTTCATTTTAAAAAGCAGAACTCATGGTAGCATTCTGGCCTTATTGCACCAATATTGGCTGCATCTGAATTGGGATCTTTTTCAAAGGTGAGAATGCCATCTCCTGAAACATAAGCCACTTAAATTAGTCTAGCTTCAACTTTCAGGCATTGGATCGTGTTACATCTTTCTCTGTTAGATTGAAGAGCTCATTATTAAATATTTCTTTCCAATGTAGTACTTATAGACTGTAACCAATTCAACCCTTAACCTTCTCATTGTTAAGCTACACAGATTGAGCTCCTTGGATCTATCACTATAAGGGAAATTTTCCAATCCTTTAATCTTTCTCGTCACTCTTCTCTGAACGGTCTCCAATTTTTCCAACATCCTTCTTGAAGTGTGGACACCAAAACTGGACACAGTATTCCAGCAGTCATTGCAGCAGTGCCAAAACAGGGCTAATATAAACACACTTCTCCAACTGGAGAGTCCCCTGTTTATGCATCAAAGGATCAAATTAGCTCTTTTAGTAACAGTGCTGCACTGAGAGGTCACGGTTACAGAATTATCCACCATCACCCCCAAATCATTTTCAGAATCACTGTTTCCTGGGGTAGAGTCTCTCACTGTATAAATATGGCCTACATTCTTTGTTCCTAGATGTATAATTTACATTTAGCTGTATTAAAACATATATCGGGGTAGTTTATTTTTTGTCAAGGTCCAAATTTCTTGCTCAAGGTATAGAAAAGGTCCAGACTCTAGAGAAAATAATTAAGAAAACCTCAATAATGATAATAAGTAAATAAAAAGATGTCAGGGTCCATTTAAAAGCATCCGGCTGTCCAGATTTGGCCCACAGTCCGCCTATGGACTACCCCTAACATATATTATTTGTTTGCACACAGTTTACCAAGCGGTCCACATTGCTCTGTATTAATGACCTGTCCTCCTCATTATTTACCTTTTCCCAAAGTTCACAATGATGATTTTATGTTTTCTTCCATGTCATTGATAAAAATGTTGAATGGTGTAGGGCCAAGAACAGATCCCTGCAGGACCCCCTAGAAACACACCCACTCGATGATTATTCCCCATTTACAATTATATCTTGAGACCCATCAATTAATCCATGTAACGTGTGCTATGTTCATTTTATATCATTCTAGTTTTTTTAATCACAATGTCATGTGGTATACAGGCAAAAAAGACAGACATAAGTCAAGCATGAGACAAGATCAGTTCTTCCATCTGTCTTTGATACATACTTTAATCTAATTTGGTTGTTTATCACTACACATGGGATGTTACAGGTTCCTATAATTAATTGGATATACCATGCTGCTGTAATCATATGAACCATTTTAGGTCAAATGCTTTTAAGAACTAAGCAAACGTGGAAGAACACAGTTCACTTGTCTGGACTGATAGATATCAACTGTTTTGCTGCTGAGAAATATGAGATAAACCCGCTTTTGAGACAGGCCTAGAATTTGGCTTTCCATTTTTTGTTTAGAAAGTTCGTCATTATATTTCTATACACAGATAAATACACATACACATGAATTATATTATATAGTAGAACCTCAGAGTTACTAACACCTCAGGAATGGAGGTTGTTCGTAACTCTGAAATGTTCATAACTCTGAACAAAACGTTATGGTTGTTCTTTCAAAAGTTTACAGCTGAACACTGACTTAATACGGCTTTGAAACTTTACTATGCAAAAGAAAAATGCTGCTTTTAACCATCTTTATTTAAATGAAACTAGCACAGAAACAATTTCCTTACCGTGTCAAATATTTTTAAACCTTCTCTTTAATCTTTTAGTAGTTTACATTTAACACAGTACTGTACTGTATTTTCTGCCCCCCCCCCCCTTTTTTGGTCTCTGCTGCTTTCTGATTGCGTACTTCCGGTTTCAAAAGATATGTGTGGTTGACCGATCAGTTCATAACTCTGGTGTTCGTAACTCTAAGGTTTTACTGTATATATATTGAGCATGTACTTTATGGAGCAGTAAATAATCTAACAGTATTTTCAATGAGTAAGACTAAATTTCAAGCCAACAAAATATTAGGCAAAATATTAGGCAAAATAATACCAACTCTATATGATGTGACTTGGACTGAAGTAAAAGAATAACTATTCCATCAAATTGATTATATTATCTAATACATCTAAAATTAGACACCTAAACTTAAAAAAAATTTACTGCCTTCATCCCAGCTAGATGAAATACCAATTCTGGCTTCATTTAACAGTTTAATCAGGTTGCCACTCTGCAAAATACATATTGATCAATGCACTACACAACTGATTCAGCATCAACCATTTTTGCCTTCTGTGTATGGTGTTGCATATGAGTGAGAGAATGTTTGCAGCAGTATAGATTAGTACCTATTCACAAGGCTGATAACTTTGTCCTAATACAATAAAGTTTCCCTGTGGCAATATCTTAGAAGATAGCACTGCGTACTTGGTCAATGAGCTGTCAGCATGTCCTGGCCTCTCACTTTTGAGACCTAATTTCAAGACTAAGAAACTTACATTAAAAATTATGTTTTACAAAATGTCAAATCAAGTGATTTTAGCTTTTTTTCAATCAAATGTTTACAGTCTGCATATACAGCACTTCACTACCTCTTTGTGACAATCTCACTAGAAAGGCATTAAGGAGTACTTGACTATGTGTTTCACTGGGAATCCTACTTTATTAAAAATAAGAATTTCAACCATTAGAAAGGTCAGAACAATCATGGCACGCAGAATTAACAGATGCAGCCTGATTTTTAACTTTTATTTACGGAAGTGGGAGTTGTGGAATGCTCAGCAGGCCAACAGTGTTAAAGAAATTCCACGTTGTCTCAAACAGCAGAATTGTAAAAAAGATAGCACAGGATTAACAACATTAAAAGATATCACAGTATTATCAACATTAAAATATATCATGCCTGTGTGCCTTGCATAAAGTTTAAACATGCTTAATTCTGTTAAGACCAAATGCTACAGTAATTACAATGGCAAAAGGGAGTTGTTAACATGAGACTGCAGCACTTGGCCTCCAAGAGGCTGATCTAAAACCCATTGCAGTCACCAGAAAGAATACGATTGGCTTTCATGGGCTTTGTCTCAGGTTCTTATTCTTGAGTCATGTGATTTCATTTAATTATTATTGAAACAAAACTCTGTGTGATATTTTCAGTCTCATAAATTTTTGGTGCCAAAACTGAAGTTTCCTAAAAGAGCTGGCTAATGCGCTGGACCATGGATTAATGATCCCAAGCGACACAGGCACTGAGTACTCTCATTGCCCACTTGAAAACTTCAGTGGCAGCTATGGGAACTCAGCATATCACCTGACTACACGAGCCTACTTGTCATATTTGCTTATATAAATAATGAATATTTTTTGTTTTTACTTACATACACCTCATGTTAATTTAACTTCTGAAATTTGCTTTGCAGCTAAAGTAGAAGGATTTAAAACAAAATTTTCAGGTCTATGATTATTGGCATTTTAAAACAAAATATAAATTAAAAAAGAACCGTTTTCCTTACAGTAGGCTGAAATTGAAGGTTCAGTATAAACTAATGTGCTTTTACCTGTTCCTGTAATTTTTGAACATGTAATGTATTTAACACAAGACAGGCACAGAGGAGACATAAATTTAAAATTCGGCAAACTGAAAATACAATGACCAACTATTAAAGTTATTTTACCTGGCACATTGCATACCCGGAATCACAACAGGATGGAGAATGTAAAAATATCTACTCCACTAAGAGATGCTTTCACAAGGTCTATAAACTGATTTTCATATTCAAGAGGCAGACCTACCATAACAAGCTAATAAAGAACTTCAAAAGCAGGTCAAAGTCTCTCCTGTGTTAACCCTCCTCCAATAATGGGACTGTCTGAGTCACAGAGATTATGTTCTCTGGTTATCCCAGCAAATCCAGACATGGCACAGATAACTTGTATTGATTACACACGTAAAAGCAGTGAATCTGTAGGATGTATGCATCATTCATGATCTGAAAAGTTTCAGTGGAAGGAGCTATATCTGCACCATAATTTTAATATATAGAAAAAAGATTATACTTTTCCAGAGAATGAAGACTAACACGAATCATGGAAATTACTCCAAAATGTGCATATGCTTTCTTCCTTCTATAAAAGCTCGTACCACAGAACCTCAGCTGTATCTCAATTAGGCGTGGAGAGAATGATTGGGGTGCATGGAAGCATATAGCAATGAATGAGAGAAGGTAGTTAAGGAAGGAGAAAGTAGTTAAGGACATTGAAGTCAATGGTACATGGGACAAAATACAACATGGTTTTACAAAAGGTAGATCGTGACAAACCAACCTGATTTCCTTCTTTGAGAAAGTAACAGATTTTTTTAGACAAAGGAAACGCAGTGGATCTAATTTACCTGATTTTCGTAAGGCGTTTGATACCGTGCCACATGGGGAATTATTAGTTAAATTGGATATGATGGGGATCAATAGGAAAATTGAAAGGTGGATAAGGAATTGGTTAAAGGGGAGACTACAACGGGTGCTACTGAAAGGTGAACTGTCAGGCTGGAGGGAGGTTACCAGTGGAGTTTCTCAGGGATTGGTTTTGGAACCAATCTTTTTATTACTGACCTTGGCACAAAAAGTGGGAGTGTGCTAATAAAGTTTGCGGATGATACAAAGCTGGGAGGTATTGCCAATTTAGAGAAGGACAGGGATATCCTACAGGAGGATCTGGATGACCTTGTAAACTGGAGTAATAGTAATAGGATGAAATTTAATAGTGAAAAGTGTAAGGTCATGCATTTAGGGATTAATAACAAGAATTTTAGTTATAAGCTAAGGACACATCAATTAGAAGTAACGGAGGAGGAAAAGGACCTTGGAGTATTGGTTGATCATAGGATGACTATGAGCTGCCAATGTGATATGGCAGTGAAAAAAGCTAATGTGGTCTTGCGATGCATCAGGAGAGGTATTTCCAGTAGGGATAAGGAGGTTTTAGTACCGTTATACAAGGCACTGGTGAGACCTCACCTGGAATACTGTGTGCAGTTCTGGTCTCCCATGTTTAAGAAGGATGAATTCAAACTGGAACAGGTACAGAGAAGGGCTACTAGGATGATCCGAGGAATGGAAAACTTGTCTTATGAAAGGAGACTCAAGGAGCTTGGCTTGTTTAGCCTAACTAAAAGAAGGTGGAGGGGACATATGATTGCTCTCTATAAATATATCAGAGGGATAAATACTGGAGAGGGAGAGGAATTATTTAAGCTCAGTACCAATGTGGACACAAGAACAAATGGATATAAACTAGCCACCAGGAAATTTAGACTAGAAATTAGACGAAGGTTTCTAACCATCAGAGGAGGGAAGTTTTGGAATAGCCTTCCAAGGGAAGCAGTGGGGGCAAAAGATCTATCTGGCTTTAAGATTAAACTTGATAAGTTTATGGAGGAGATGGTATGATGGGATAACATGATTTTGGTAATTAAATATTCATGGTATATAGGCCCAATGGCCTGTGATGGGATATTAGAGGGGGTGGGATCCGAGTTACCCAGGAAAGAACTTTCTGTAGTATCTGGCTGATGAATCTTGCCCATATGCTCAGGGTTTAGCTGATCGCCATACAGGGTTTAGCTGATCGCCATATTTGGGGTCGGGAAGGAATTTTCCTCCAGAGCAGATTGGAAGAGGCCCTGGAGGTTTTTCGCCTTCCTCTGTAGCATGGGGCATGGGTCACTTGCTGGAGGATTATCTTTAAACTACGATTTGAGGACTTCAATAGCACAGATATAGGTGTGAGGTATTTTACAGGAGTGGTGGGTGAAATTCTGTGGCCTGCGTTGTGCAGGAGGTCAGACTAGATGATCATAATGGTCCCTTCTGACCTAAATATCTATGAATCTATGAATGGTGGCAAATGGATGGAGTGTGCAGAAAACTGTGCTTAGCTTTCTCTGTGCCAAATAATGCTGATTTGGTATAGTAACTTAGAAGCACTTCTAGCTGGCTAATACTGAAATGTGTTTACAGCTGTATTTCATAACTGGAATCTAGCTGTTTCCCCATTCTACCCTTCCTCTCCCCTTCTCCCCCATTGTCTTTGAAATAATTAAAAAATCAGCATTCTTTCAAAGGACACACTACAGGAGTAAAAACTGCACAAACAAGAGTTCATACAGAGAAGAAAGTCTATACCAAGCCCTGCTAAGGAAAGTCCAAAAAGGAAAATATAACCCAGTGGTGTGATACAGATCCCTTTCTGTGCCCACAGAAAATGAGAGTCAGGTATATGCCTTGCTAGAAAGCCTGGGCTTTTTAGCTCAAGCTGTAGTAGCTGCTTGGACATTAGGCTCTGGAGGTCTTGATGTATCAGCCAAGATGACAGCTATCACAAGAACACATATGTGGGTTTTGAGATAACAAACAAGGAGTTGAGACAGGCTTCACATTATAGCACTGAGTTGACAGGACCCAAAGCTCCACATTCATAAACAACTGAACATGGATTGCAATATTTTTCATATCACTAATGGAAATCTAAAAATTGGTATCCTTCCAAAGGAGTCCTAAACTATTTAATAACTTCTTAAACTTGATTAAAAATACATTATTAGAAAGGATAGATTTATCTGGAAAGTACAAGAGTAATTTTTTGTTGTTAAACACAAACTTCAAGAAACTTTTCATTTAAAAAAATAGCTAATCAACAAGAGTAAATAATGTGTATGGGTGGGAAATTTGTGATTTAGAATTATACTGTGGCAGAATATATTATAATGCAAGAAAAAAGTATGTGTTTCAAACATCTATAAATTCTACCATCAAAGCAAATATTTTTAAAAGCAGCTTGTTCTCAGTGACATTTGATTTCAGAACATTCAAAAATTCCCAACAATCGCCCCACAACGGGGAATCTATATTTCTCCTTAGGAATCTCAGGGAGAGTGCCGAGTAAATGGCATTTGAATGCCAATGACACAAGGAGACATCCAGAACATCTGGAAGGGAGGCTGTTTCCACCAACAACTGAATTTTATTTTCTAAAGTTATCTATACAACCCTATCACTAATTTTAAAAAAGTGTAGATTAGCAGGTATAAACAATTCAGTTGAGTTTCACGGTAGTACAGAGGCAAATTTCTATATACTCAAATTAAATGTTGGTAACCCCCATTATTTTCAGCAACATATTCTGAGGTACACCTCACTGAGTGGACTATGAAAGTACAAAACATCTTCAGTAGAAACAGAGACTAACAACTAAAACGGATTATGTAAAATATAGTTCCAGAGACATTACCGCTGTGGGGTATTACAGCTGCAGTACCAAAGAGGTCTGGCAGATTCACAGAAAACAGTCTGGGAGGTATATATCTGGTGCAAAGATAGGTGCTTGTGAATGTATCTAAATGCACATAGAACTACTGCAACAAAAGAACAGCAATAGGCTAAAATCATGGCCTACTGAAATCAATTGGAGTTTTGCCATTCACCTCAGTAGGGCCCAGGTTTTACCTTAGTGCTTACAAGTCTACACCAGTAAACTTCCCAATACGAACAAACAAAATCAGTGTGCCAACATCTGATCTTTAAAAAGAAACAGCTGCAATATCGGCCTTCATAACCCATCAAATGGCTGAAATCATGTCCCCTCTGGCTGCCAGACTAAACTCTGAGAACCTCCACGTGAATGCACCTTAGCAGCCAAGACCGGATCACACAAAAGACTGAGCTGAATCTCAGTTCATGAGAAATCAAGGGATAAACGCAGGTCTGTCATAGCCATGTTTTATAAAGTACCAATCTGGCTACAGTGCAGACTTTACCTTTATTTAAACTTGTATTACACATTTGAATATGTTCTCTGGTAATTACAGGACAAGGAAGAAGGCTCACGTATTCCTTACAGTTTTAGTTTTAAAATGAGTATTAACAGAGAATATATATTACATTAGGAATAAGCTACATATATGCATTAAAGCATCTCTGTATCTATGAACAGCACTGAAGGCCATCAGAGTCTGATACAAAGATTCCCAAGGAGGAATAAGACATGTAAATATTATTCTTGCGTACAACAGGAGTCATTCATGCCAGTGATAACCCTGTCAGAGCAGACCTCAGCATCTGTTATTCCTGAATAATCAAAAGTTTGGTTTAGGCTTTAGTCACAGATCATTTAATCATAGAGAATGATGGAACAAAAATATAGGAGAATGGGGCATACTGGTGAATTTATGCTTACAGTGTGTTTTACTTTCAGGGCTCATTGGGTGAGCTCTGTTTGCACTGAAAGTTCAGTGCAAGTTAATTTGAATCTTGAGGATCAGAAAGAGGATTGGTTTGACAGTGATTCTCTCATGATCCCTTCTTTATGGTTGGAGACTGTTTCATGAATTTTCTGGAATCATCCAAATATTTGGGGTTTGATCCAAAGGCCATTTAAGAAATAGAATGAATTCTATAGACTTCAATGCACTTTGGATCAAGTGCTTAATATTATACCATCAAGTGTATCTGAAAGAATGAGGTAAGACCACATTCTTTAAAAAAAATTAAATAAATAACTCAGCCAGAGCCCTAGCTCAGCAGCACCTGCCTCCCCTGGAGCTGAAGACAGGCTGCTTTGCCTCCCACCAGACCACTTTGTTTCAATCCTAGTCCCCCAGGTGGGTAACTCTCTCAAACCACATCCACCTACAAACCAACTAACTGGGGAGAGAAGCCCATTCCAATATTTTTAAGTATGTAACTATTCAGGTTAAGTGTCAGAAATGTGACTCAGAATATCACTCATCATGTAGAATGCATCCGATGAAGTGAGCTGTAGCTCACGAAAGCTTATGCTCAAATAAATTTGTTAGTCTCTAAGGTGCCACAAGTACTCCTTTTCTTTTTACTCATCATGTAGAAGACCCAACATAATGATATACTGGGAACCAAGCGCTAGAATTTAGCTAAATCTGTGAGTTTAAGCTTTTGATTTTCAAATCAGCACCACCACTTGAATTATAGGAGCTCCCAAAGACCCAATTGTGGTGGGGACTGTACAAGCACACACAAAATCATGGCCCCTCCCCTATAGGGCTCTCAATCTAATTTAAGATTTTTAAAAAGCAACAAGTGAGCATAACAACAACAATGGAGGGAAAGCAGATGGGATGATGAGGGTAACAAGAGAAGCATGGGAATACAGCAAACAGCTATGTTCTCAATTTCATGGCTCTGAGACACTTAAAAAAACAAAAAAGTCAATAATCTCTCTAAGGCCAACTACCCAGTCACTATTATTAAAGTGCAGTAATCCAATTTGAAAAGGATATTTAATGGCCAATTCTATTCTGAAAGGTGACTATGCAAAAACAGTACTTATTGTACTCCACAGATCTGATGATGACTCTTCAGAGTCATGGCTGCTGACTTCAGTGACAAAAATATATTCTTACTACATGTTACTTCTGTTTACACTGTACTGATTAAAGATGCTGAGCCAATAAAGATGGAACATCCTAACACCATCTTTTAAGGGTACTTTTCAGAACAGAATGGGGATTTAAGGAATATAATTAATGTTGGATAAAACTACCGATGACGTGGTTGTTCCTGCATCAGAAAGACAATGCATTAAGTGGATGTTTGGTTCTCTCGATTCCAAATGTCATTGTTTCTGCATATCTTGAAGAGTTTAAAAATGTGTAAGACACTTTTCAGAACCTCACAGTATGTCCAGGCAAGATGCCTTTTCAACAGAAATACTGACAATTCCTAAAGAATCAGTTTTGAATATACCTTTTTTTGTTCTGCTTCTGATTAGTTATCCTTCCACTGTATCATTTACTACATGTTCTCCTTCACTTGGCCCTACATTCATTATGGTTCCTTTTAATCTACAAATTTGCTACATCTGGCTTCTTGCATATTTAACATTCAGCTCCTGCTCTCCTCCATTAATTGTTTAAAGTTCCGCTCATGGAGGCATTTAGACAGAAGATTCCCTGGCAAGGTTCTCCTTGTACCACCGCATTGCTCTCTTGCCTGAGCACAGAATACTCTAGTGGGATATGGGGGAGGGGGAGCTGCACCATCCCATTCCCCCATCTCAGCTGACAAATTTACAACATAGCTCCAAAACCTAATTGAAAAATATTTACATTTCCCTTCCCTCCACTTCCACACAGATAAAAGCTTTTAAAGTTCCATCCCCCAGGACAGATAAATCTACTACAGAAATTCAAATTCTTTGCCATCCTAAATCTATTCCCAGTGACATTCTGATTCAACTTTAATTTACTCACTCCAGTTCTCCTTCAACACTTCCTAGTACAGTAGTGCTTTAAATTCCTCCCTGAAGCAGCACTCTAGGTCCCCCATCAATCTCTTCCTAGTTTATCCTCCCTAATTGTGGAACTTGGGACTTTTGTAATGACTGATTTTCTACTTGTTACCATTTACTGCATCAGCCATACTTTGGGTAGCAACTTCTGAAAAAATACATCAGCAAGCAACTAAAGCTCAAGCTGTGAGGGGAAAAATTCTCTACTAACACAAGTTGATTAGCATTCATGTCTTTATCAGAAATGGAAAACTTTTCAACCTCAAGAAGCCCTTTTGCTATCTTGTGTGTACAAACAAGTTTGCAGAGATTGTATCTTCGGTTTACAGAACTGAGTACAGTGCATACCCTTATCCTGATGAGCATATCTTGTCATAAGAATACACCCTATTTTTTAGCCAAAGTTAGAACACACATAGAAACTTTTGGGATTTCAAGCATTGATTTTAGCTTTTAGTCTGCATCAACACATTACTTTAGGATTTATAAAACATCAAGATAAGTCCCTTCCAAGGTGAAATTACCTAGATTAAAAAAGTCTCAGCACAGGTAAAGATTTTTTGGAGTTTTTTATTTATTTATTTTTAAGAGGGTGGGGGGAAATGAAGCAACCCCTATTGCATTTGCTGAAAACTTCTGTAGATCTGGCCAATAGGAATCTAACATTAGCCCACTTACTTTTGAGAATCTAGGTTGGACAGCCTAATCACTGACGACACAGATGGCTCATATGAATAAATGTGGAGTGTAGAGGAAGAAAGAGAAGTTAAAGCAATAGAAAACCCATGCAAAATTGCAACTTAGGTGGACAGTCTATATTCAACATTCAGACGTGTACTTGGAATCTTAATATTCCTCTTCTGTATTTTGACTTCCCAGTTAATCCTAATACAATACTGGTTGGCTTCAAGAGAAAGAGGAGAAAAACTAGGTAACATGCACGCCTTCGTACTGTGGTAATGAATTATCATTATGAATAATGCTCCTAGGCATTCAAATATTACAATGATGAGCATGGTATGAAAGGTGGAGACATTAGACAGTACATAGATTTTCTTCGCTGATTGGCTAGGACTTCTCTTTCATGGAATTTCCTCTTTCAATAGGCATGTATTAAGAATAATTTCATTGCACATATTTCATTTCAAACTCGCATTCAAACAACCATTTTTTACTTCAAGTGACTTGAATGAGTCTTAAGTAAGGGTTTTCAGGGTCATGTCTAAATGTTGAAGAATCTCAGTACTTTAAACTAACAGTGGAAATTACTAACTGTTGGGAGTTAACAAGAACACACAAATGAAAAAGAGAACAATACCACAAAACATGCACTTTGTTTATTTACTTTGACAACTGCAAAGAAACTTAAATAATTTATATTGTACTGATAAATGTACTATAGTATAGTTTTACAAATAATGATGTATTAGAAATATAAGCCTTCACTAAAAACTTCTGCTATTAAATCTTTGCTAAGAAACAGGAGACTCTTATTTGGTATGTGAACTAACAAATATGGTTTATTGAGATGCCATAGCTATAAAAGCACAAAATGGCATTTATCAGATGCTGAACAGAAGGTGTTATATTGACTGTTATTCCTTCTAATATACTGGCATGGGGTGCAGAACTTTACAAACGCTTTTGTTTAAGCAGGTACCTGCCCTGAGGAGCTCACAGCTTAAACTGGACAGACAAAATTCAAATAATTAAAGGATGAGTCATGAGGGCAAGAGCAGACAGAGTTGTGGATGATCGGTAACGCAAAACTTGGCAACAGAAGTGGGAATGAAGCGTGGATGAGTTACTAAGCAGATATTCCAGAGCACCTGCCTATATTTTGGGTAGTATATTTTGTGGGCTGTTCACTTACATGTACATTTTAAAGAAAAGTATGGTATATAATGAAAGGGGAAAGAAGCTTCGCTTTGGCAGACAGGATCTTGAGAACATGAATGGAAGACTTCACTGTGGAAAACAAGACATTGAATACCATGAGGTGTACAAGGCTGCAGGTCTTGTATATAGCCTAAACTTGTATACATTGTTGAGCGTAATGTCCTGGTACACTCAGGCAATGGATGCTTTCGGATGGAAGTTGATTATTTGCTTTGAGACAAGCATAATGATAATAAGGAGTGGCTTCCAAAATGTGTAACAACAAGAATATGACGGGCAGGGCTCATGTGCAGTGTGACTCAAAGTATATTAAAAGCATGACAATGGGAGAAGGCCCTGCTTTCCAATATGTCAGTTCAGCAAAACGGGTGGTTAATCATACTGTGGACAGCACTGCGCATATATTTAAATAGTACTCATGGAGGGGTGGGCTAAATAACTGTGCACAATGAAATCTTTGAAAATGCAGTTTTATGGCATTTGGGCTCTCTGACTAGTTTTGCTTTTAATTACAATTTATAACATTTACACAAATACACACACATATTACAGAAGATATATCCACTGATGGTTTATTTAGAACAAATTACAAAACTAAGTAGTGGAAGGAGTTTAAGTTCTTCTCTTTTGCACTCAGTGCTTAACAATAGCATCTGCCTTTCCGAATAAAAGATTTAATGGGCAATTGATGTAAATACATTCTCATAAGTAATATATTCTGTGTGTCCAGCAAGCTCCATTGAGAAAGGGTTGTAGCCGTAACATAGGAGAGAAAAAAGGTGGGAGAACCCTGACAAAGTGGACAGGATTCGAGCAAATATTTATAAAATCTAAGACATTCTAAATGACAGAACTGGTTTCATTTGTACACTGGACTTTTCAATAATGCTTCTGAATGCTTCAGTTATGAATTATATTATCATCTGCCTCTTCAACAACCTTTTACTGTGGCCTCCACCCTGACTTTGATATACATGCCCTTTACCACATACCTGATAGCTGTTATCTTACACACAATGGGACCCATTCTGATCTAGATGGATTTTGCCTTATGTACATGGCAGCAACTGTAACTGAATATTGCACACAATACACCAACAAAGTAATGTACATTAGATATTCTAGAACACAAGGAATGGAAGCAGACACTGGGAAATCAGATCTTCCCTTCATCCAAGTCTGAAATATGGTCTACTTTAAACTGTATCCGCTTCTAGTGAACTGTTTGCTAGACTGCTCAAGAGCAGACAGAGTCAAAGTCCAATTGCCCATAACATCAGATGATGAGACTGTGTGTCCTGATGAATGATCCTGACCTTCTGATGAGGTAGATCTGGGGACCAAAAAGGACACAAAGACTCCACCAGACATTTGAAGGAGATCAGTAAACAACGGTTGATGTAGCCAAGCCAGGGAAATGAGAATCATTCTTGCCCTATCATGACATATCTTTCTCACTACCTTCTGGATCAAGGGAAAAGGAGGGAAAGCATACATCAAGCTTTTCCCTCAGTACAGAAAGGAGGCAACTGAAAGGAATTGACTGTCCCTGCTTACTCTGCAATACAAAGGTGACACTTTTTGCTGAACCTTGTTGTGAACAAGTCTACATATGGTCAATCCTAGCTAGAGATAGTTTGAACCAACTGATCTTTTACGGACCATGCATGCATTTGGGAGCTCTCTTGGTTCAGATGATCCATGACTTCCTCGTTTTCCCCTGCTAGATATAGGGCCACAAGATAAACATCATGATGGATACACCAAACCCATAAACTTTGGATAGGGATATTCTACTTCTCGAAGCAGCACCAAGGATATCAAATCCTGGGTGAGAAGACTCTTCTACAGGCACTGCCGGAAGATTTAAAGAGGACACTATACAATCCACCTAACTGTGGAACTGTGGAACATCCTTGCAGGAAGAACCAGATCTTGGAGACTCTGTAGGGGTCCTAGAAGGAGGAAACAGGATACTCCGGAGTAAGTCCAGCAGCGTCTTCTAGTCTCTTCTTCCTAACGGGGAATGAGGAAGAAGATCTTGAAACTGGGGAAACATGTCTTCTTTTGGAAACCCTATGCTTCCCATTGAGAACTGACAACTCAATCAGAGCTGAAAGGTGAACCTGGGCTATTACGGTTTCAGAGCTCTCTGCAACTGCGGATGTAATTGGAACCGATCCAGTAATCAACAAAGGATCTGACAACATGGACAACCTCAGATCCGACATTAAACACGAATCCATCTCCCTTACTACTATAGATGAGTGGAACAGATCTCCACTTCAGAACCATAGCAGTCCTCTCCAAATCATGCAGATGCAACAGCTGTGATGCACAGGAACTGGCATTGCTAAGAGTGGCCGTTTTTTCTCTATACTTTTTTCTTCTTTGGCAGCTCAACAGACAGAATCGAAGGTGCTAGAATCATAGAATATCAGGTTTGGAAGGGACCTCAGGAGGTCATCTAGTCCAACCCCCTGCTCAAAGCAGGACCAATCCCCAACTAAAGCGCAGATTCTGACACAGTGATCAATTCCATCTTCCTCAATCTGCAAGTGGAAGTTGGGACCAGCCCTGGTCCTGCAGCAGCAGGGGTTCTGTCAGAGTTGGATCACTGGGGGCACTGGTAAGGGTAGCGAAACTGTCCCTTGACTTCTCTTCCAGAACCAGAGCAGATGGCCCTCAGTTCAGGCATCTGTAACCAGAGCAGATGGCCCTCAGTTCAGGCATCTGTAACCTCAGGGGCTTGACTGAGGGAGCTGTGGGAACGGAATTCAACCTTGACAGGGATTACGACTTCTGGGGACCCTGCAGTTCGTTGGCTCTGGTAGTCACTGGGGCAGAGACTGACGTCTTAGACCTAGGATCTGAGGACTGATTGGTCCAGAGGGTCTAGTCTCAAAGGCTTCCTTTAGAAGAAAAATCTGCAAACAAGTCTCCCTGTCCTTACAGGGTCTGGGAGTAAAGGTCTGGCAGATTGAACACCCAGAAAGCAACTGTCCTTCTCCCAGGCACTTGAGGCACCACACTAAGTCATCAGATGCCAGGCAGACAGCCAGACAAGAAGTGCATTTCTTGAATCCTGGCTTCCTCTGTTTCTTCAGTTCCACTGTAAACTGGAACTGTTAACTATTAGTTCACTAACTATAATAAATGGGCTAACACTAACTATTTCTAAGCAGAAAGAAACTCCAACTCCAAAGAGCAGTCACATCCATCCAACCATGGAAGAAACTGAGGTGGTGAGGGAGCTCTGCCCGCTTCATACCCTCGCCTTCAGCGTATCATGATGCTGAAGGGACACTGCTAGAAGTTCTACCATAAAGCATCACAATGTGGTCCAGTACTCATAAATGGGTATATGCAGAGCCATTCGAAGAACAGAAAATTAAGATAAAATACATAACAAATCAACAATAAGCAGTATAAAGGAATACCCTCGAACTGTACAGATGGAAATTTACAAGGTAAAGTCACCATCAACCACTCAAACCCTATGGAGAATAAAACAGAAACTATCAGTTTACCCTCTCTCAAGCAAACATTGGGTAAATCAGAGGGAACATCAACCATGCCTTGAAGGACAACATACTGACTCCAGCAGTCCAACAAGGGCAGTTATCTCCAGAGGTCTTTCCATCAAGTGGCCCTCCCCTCAAGTGGCCCTGAGTTCAAATCAAGGAATTTATCATTGGATGTCTCTTACTTTGCTTGATCTAGACCACATAGGGCTTTATGTATTAAAATCAACACCACTGGAAGTAGACAGTAGCATATGCAACATAGGTGCACAGAATCAGTGTTGGATTTAAATCTTTAGATTATGGGATCTTTTTCCTTTTCAGTCTTTCTACCTTCTCTTCATTTAACTCAATGTTCTGCTAAAGCAAAAGCCCAGAGTCCTACAGTGGACAAGAATTAAAGCTGTGGAAAGGAGATCGTATGGTGTGAATCCAAGGCGATTGCTGTGCTGTAATCATAAATCATACTGTAATGATCAGTAAATTTTCAAGCAAACCATCACTGGCCTAAGTCACATGTCATTCTGGAAGGAATGCTGTCATCTACCTATGAAGGCTTTGTTGATATATCATACTTCATACAATTTGCTGCCATCAAATTCAACTGGGGAAGCAATTCAAAAGCAGCTTTAGACTTTCAGGTTTACCACCTGAACTAACAGAGTGGCAACTCCAAATGCTTCCCTCCCCCACATGGGCTGGTTAAAGAATAACCCAAAAGATTAGTGAAAACAGGGTGGTGTTCTCAATGCTTCAGATAATGAAGTTACTATTTAATTCAGCGGTGTGTGTTAAAGATTAAGAAAAAGTTAAACACTTATGACAGAGCTGGAGAGCAAAGTCTGGCTACAGCTGTATTAGTTTCCCCACACCTCCCTGGAAATGTGCCCCAGCATTAACCTGAAGGTACCATCCTGAAGGGATAAAAGGGTTCATTAATCCATCCTCACGTACATTCAAATCAGTGACTCTACTTAAAGAAGAAACAGGTTGATTTCGCTCTACTCCTGCTTGGGAAAGCTCTGGAGCAGCAGTACGGGTAGACATTGAGGCTATTCACCGGGGAGAAGTCATCAAAACCTGAGGCCGGGAAAGGAGTGGAAAAGTGAATGCACTCCCACGGTTTCAGAAACGTATCTGAAGAGAGCAGGTGAAATATGGACATCCTTTGCAACAGCCATGAGGCTCCTCACAGGTCTTCAGACTTATCCAACCCTGCACTTATTGCCAGCTCTCATGCTTTTATTATGAAAGTCTGTATTTAGTGTTTTTCTTAAAGCTCCAGTTTTAAGAAAAAAAGACGGAGAAAGAATTCTAAGTACTAAGGAACTAGCCCTTACAGTTACAGAGACAAGCTTGAATATGTGAACCCAAAAGCTCAAAAACCAAAAGACAAATAAAAAACCAAAATGCATAATTTTTAAAATCTCATTATTTTTATTTCAATAGCATTTTGGGGGTGGGGGAGGGAAGAGGGCTGACTTGTAACTTTTGAATGCTTGTGCTTGGCAATACTGAGACAGCTACTACTCAATAGCTAGTCTGAAAGATGGATCCCCTTAAAAAGGCCCATTGACAGCATCCTAGTAGGAATCCCAGCAGCCAGAAGAGTGGATGTCAGAAGATTACAGATTTCTAACCTGGGCATTGCCCCTGGACATTAGAGCACCCACTACTTTCCATATCAACCTCTGGCTAACAGTCTTCTAGCTGTTAGGGGTATCTTGTACACTTTCCAACTAAGTAGTACATAAGTGGAGGTGTTTGAGAGTGTGTGTGATGGGTCTATATAGAAATTGAGACGTATGGTACTAAGAAAGAGTCAGTTTTACACAGATTATGGGGGAGAAAAGAAAGAAAAGAAGGAGAAACAAAAAGATAGGGGAGGAATAAAAGAATGTAAGGAAAGGAATGGACATAAGGGAGTGAAGGGAGAGAGACAGAAACCAAGCCAGAAAATGATGCATCCTAGTATACTATAGCAAAATAAGACAGAAAATATGGAGTGCAGCCAGGAAAGGAAAGGAGGTCCAAGGAAGGAAGAGAAAGACACGAGCTAAAAAGCATCAGGTACATTTTTCAGGCCTTGACTATTATGATGGTACTTCTTGTGACATGGATATTTATCCACCATGATCTGAACTGAAAGCACCAAGTTCCTTTTACACAGACCACAAAGTTAATACCCTCTGATAGTTGTTTTCAGTTTACATATTTAGCACCTGTACAGAAATTCGTTTCTTTCTTTTGGTAACAGATAATGTGCCTTGAAAGGGGAAATTAGTTACCAGTAATGCTGTTACATAGTCTACCATATTTCTATCACGCAACGGAAACTAGGCCTCACTTAACAGCATTATGGGTTCATCTACCAGAAGGAATAGCCATGTAAATGTAATGTGTCCTAATGTAAAGGTAATGAATCCCAAATATTTTTTTAAAATAAGTAAATTTGATTAACAACGTGAAAAGTAAAAACACTAAATAATAATGATCAGTTACACTACACTATTCATTTTAACAAATCAGTCTCCCCACTCAGAGGTAGATATATTAGAGGCCTTACCAAGTTATTTTCAGTTTTAGAGCAATTCCCTATAACTAAAATAAGGAATACTGGCAGAACTGGTAACTTCTCTAGAAACAAAATGATGTTGTAAAGACAGAAAAACTCCAAATTTACCAGAAAGGCAACTGGTGTTTCTACAACATGCCCCCTATTACCTATAAAAGCCTTTTTGGGCAAACACCAGTCAGCTAGGAATCCATGGATTTGTGGGACCTTTGGCATGCTTGACATAGGGGGTAACTATCTTGTATGGCATGCTTCCTTCAAAACCTACTAGCTTCGAAGGTAGACTCAGTGCAGGAGTATTAGAGCAACAAGCATGGGTAGCAGGAAGCCCAAAAAGATGTATAGATCAAGCTCTCTATTGAGAATCATCTCAATTTCTCAGCAGGTTCCCAGGTTTGAAGGCCATTTCCTTTCCCTGAGACATGGCCACAAAACCTTCCCCTGATGAGGGCAGGGTACAGCAGCAATTCTGCAAAATTCTCCTCAATGAGTTTTAGCAGTATTTCTTCTCCCACAGAAGGGGAACATTTAGCCCTTAGAAATTTTTACAATGTTTCCTAAATTCTTTGTGTAAGCATTACTCTCAGTAGTGATCAAATTAAATGAATGAATCACAAAAAATCCATACCCTTTTGAGTAATATTAAAATTCAGTGACTTTTTATGATTATTATAATTCATTCCCTTATTATCTCTGTTTTGCTTTCTGAGAATGATAGAACTCTGACAATTAAAAACAAACATGGAAATATACAGGTAAGGGCAACTCTGCCCTTGCAAATTAATGGGAGATTTACAAGTCCCTGTAAATAACAGTTTTGCTGACGTGCCATTCTCTTCTACTTGCCAGCTGACAACACTAATTAAATTCATATCTTAAATTCATGACATTGCTACCTACTAAAATCAAGGACTGAATAGAGACACTGGATTTATGCTTATTACAACCATCTATAACCCACTTAAAAACCCTCCCAAGCTCCCCTGACCACAGTGACTGGAGAGGTGTTAATAGACAACTACACCTTGATTGGTCCCTTGAAATATGTGTTAATGACTTTTGCTTGTATTTAGCTGTAACACTCCCAGTACATTTCTCAACGGTGAAGAAGAGCTCTGTGTAAGCTGGAAAGCTTGTCTCTTTCACCAACAGAAGTCGGTCCAGTAAAAGATATTACCTCACCCACCTTGTCTCTCTAATACTGAATAAAAGCAACTCTGGGCCATCTTTAATTTGTACACTTGCATTTTTATGTGTGTGTATTGTTTTTTGAAAAGCGGTATCCTATGGTTTTCATAGATTAGACTTGTATGTCCATTTGTGCCTGTTACACTTTAATCTCTTCCCCCCACTCCCTTCTGTGTGCCAACTCCCTTTTAGATATCACATTTTGCACTGAATAATCTATGTTAATATAGTGTGCTTATGGACCTAAAAGAAGGGTTTAGCAAAACTTTGACCTTGGCGTACATTAAAAATGCTGAACATGGAGTAAACACCGTATTCAGTGGGAGGAAACTAAAATCTGTTAGTCAACCAAAGCAAAGTAACAGCTCCAAGGAGTACATCTAAAAAGTTAGAGAAAATTAATTACCCACCTGCAGCCTAATCTTGCAATCTAACCACAGAAAAATGGAAGAGTTTGACTAAATAAATATGTTTCATCTTTTGGCATCTGGGTCTTCTGATGTTTAATTAAAAGAAAAGGATGAACCCTAGCCGCTATGTTCTGCTCTTAATGCTAGATCGCTGCTTAGATACTAAAGCAACAGGCACATTGAAAATGCCTATGACAGATACATAAATGTAAATGGGAGCTATGCAAATATATGAAATAAAATATATCCATTGTGCTCAGGTAAATGACATCCCACCCTACCACGAATTTCAAAACAATTTTTATTAAAAATACATTAACCCAAATAAAGGAAAAGAAACCCAGACTGAAACACTTCACATGGAGAAAAAACTTGTTTTTGCCTTTGGATATGAGTTACTGGAAAATATCTTGGCATTAGGCAAGTTGGTTCTTGTGCCATCATGCCATCATTATTCTGGGAAGAGGAAATATCTACACTTAGCATTAGTGCTACAGCAAAAGTAGCAGTGGTATTAAACCCTGAGATGAGAAATCACAATATAGGTTAACAGCCATCTAGCTCAATATTTAATTGGGTAGGACAGCATATACTTTTTGACCAGATGAGTTCAGCATGCTTAGGGGTGGTACACATCCTAACTCCTCCTTTGTTTGCAGTGTGTGAGAGACACCACTCTTACAGAATCGTTTGGGGGAATCTATTTATGCTACAGCATTCAATGAAATGGGGCTGTAACAATTCACTAAAACAGCTGTAGAGCCATTTTACCCCACCCACATTACACACAAATGTGTCAGAAGACAGCTGACCTTACAATGTTCTGGTAAAGTTACACCTGAATGGCCAGATCTAGGAGCACCAGAGCTCAGAGTTTAATGCCCTAGAGCAAAATAAGGAACAACAATAGACTAACACTGGGATTGACTTTTTCCCCTCAATAAAATTAGATATTTTGCAAACTTTTTCCTGTGTTACTTCCAGACAGCTTTTCAGGAAAATCACTGCCTAGAAAATTAAACCAACAATATAATTATGTTCCATATTACCTATGGAATACAAAAGCATTCAGTATTTCCTTATGTATAATTGCAACCTACTTGTGATGTTCTACCCATGCATACAAAACGTATTGTTAGATTTGTCAATAGAAATATTACAGTGAAGTTGAATAATGTTGTATATAGGATAAAGCATAAAAGTTAAACAAATTTCTTAAATGCGTGTCAAAGCCCTTTTCAGTTTTAATAGTTTACTCTATTACAATGAAACATTTTAGTGAAAACTTAGCAAGTCTAAAGCTACATAGTGTGAAAAAATATCTCCAGTAAAATATGCAAATGTATGTGTTCTGTTTTTATCATAGCTGCTAATTATTAGGCAGCCCACTCTTCCAAAAATAGTAGAAGTTTAAGAATACCTTCAAGTCTCTACAATGGCCTTGAGAATACTTTCAGCACTTTCTAAGGTCTTGTCTTCACAGTCCTGGCACAGTGCACTAAAGGTGTGCGCTACCATGTGGCAGTCTAACTGCTCAGCTCTAAAAGGTACCTCATTTGCATTAACGTAGTCCAAGTTTGGGACTACATTAAAGGGAACTAGGTAGCTTTTACAGCAGTGATACTAAGACCTCAGTGGTTCAGGAGCCAAATTAGCGATCAACATTACCCAAAACAGGCACAGTAGTATGAATTCGTTGTTTCTTTTACTATGGTACGATATATTCTTATTTAAACAGTAAATATATATTCTCACAGCAAAATGTCTAACCAAGTATTTTTATTTTATCAACTTCAACTGGTTAATAACATAGGAAAAGCATCCTGATTGGTTACTGCAAAGAGCTGCAGGAGACACATTGCAGGGCCACTGCGGCTCGCAAGCCTCAGTCTGAGTATCACTGTTTTTGAGAGCAGGGTCTACACGGGGCAGTTAGAGCATTTTACAGATCACACCCTTGTGATACATTTTGCCGCACCGTATAGCCCTAACTTTATTCTGTGTTTACCATGCTATAAATAAAGTAAAATGGTTGTTTTTAAGATGCCTGTTATTCTAGTCTCCCCTGTTTGGATTGGTAATATTTTGGCAGTAAGATTTTGTTTATTATCAGACCTACACAGTATGTTTGAACTACTAATCTCATTCAGCAATTTGCTTTAGCAGCACATCTAATTAGTAGCATAGTCTTTTAATATTATACTTCTGGTATGGCGCTTTGAAAATCCATATTATCTAATACAGCATTTCAACAACATTAAGAACATAAAATTCATTATTAAAAGGTCTATACATTTAAAAAGTAATATCCATATTCATGACCCAATCTAATTTGTTGAGAAAATTTAAAACATTAAAAAAATGCCTCAGATTTCTACACCAATTATTCTCACACTGCGATCCACAGAAATTCATTGTGGTGAAGAATCCATCAGTCTTCAGTAAGGATGCTGAGCCCAGCTATTACTCTTATGGCCAGTCTCTGATCACTGGTATAATGGCATATAGAAGGCTTTAGTTATGTTACTGTATAGTTATATCAGCGCAACAGAGATTGGAATCTGGCCCTTAGGCTTTCTTGAGGTTTAAATAATAAAACAAGATAAAACAAGCACCTATCTGCGTCTTGTGTGACTACTTCAGTTTTTGGGGGGCACACCCAAGGCTGTCAGAGGCATAATATATAGCCACCCTCTAACACACAATTTCCTTGCTGCTTTCCCTTTGCTTAGGGGAAGAGAGACTTGTAATTTATTGCTGGTTTATTGCAGCAGCAAATCACAACCCTACCACAACAGCTAACCTGGCCAGTGTTGGGAAGATGGAGCAAGCTAAGGTTCCACCAGATCCCTGCCCTTCCCCACCCATTTGTTCTGGACATGGGGAGTGCTGAGTGCATAGGGGAGTAAGATAGATGGTTTTATTCCCCATTGTGGCTTTGCAGGGCTTTGAATATCAGTACGGAGACCTTGAACTGGATTCTATATTCTGTGGCGAGCATGATGATAACATGTTCACAATGACCCAGGTTAATAACCAGACAGGTTTTGTACCAGTTAAAGCTTTTCCAGGGTATATGGCTTCATTTCTATCTGTAATGAGTTACAACAATCAAACCCAGAGGTCATAAATGTGTAGATCACTATGGATAAATCTGAGTCTGACAGGCTGGATCATAATCTTCTTGCCACCACAGACTGAAGTGGGTGTTTGTCTTCAGTTATGGCTATTTGCTATTGGATGCTATTTGCTAAGATCCTGTGCTTGGTGTCTGTGACAGCGGCTCTCAACCCTTCCAGACTACTGTACCCCTTTCAGGAGTCTGATTTGTTTTATGTACCCCCAAGTTTCACCTCACTTAAAAACTACTTGCTTACAAAATTGGACCTAAAAATACAAAAATGTCACAGCACACTATTCTGAAAAATTGCTTTCTCATTTTTACCATATAATTATAAAACAAATCAATTGGAATATAAATATTGTACTTACATTTCAGTGTATAGTATATAGACCAGTATAAACAAGTCAGTCTGTATGGAATTTTAGTTTGTACTGACTTCGCAAGTGGGTTTTTTGGTAGTGTGTTGTAAAACTAGGCAAATATCTAGATGAGTTGATGTACCCCCCTGGAAGACCTCTGCGTACCCCTGGTTCAGAACCACTGTCCTATGAGACCTCTTGATTGCAAATGATATTCTGTTTGAAATAAGCTAATTTCTTGTAATGGGATGTGTTGTGTTTGTAGGTAAATGGCAAAAGTCTGTATTCAGCAATCATCCAGAGCCTTCAAGAGCTTGCACATTTTTGCCTAGATAGGTCCCGCAGACAAGAGTATTAGATATGCAGAAATTTAGTATTTGTAATGAAAAGCGATAGTTAAATAGAATGCAGCTGTAGCTGCAATTCAATGCACGTAACAATTGTGTCAATGCTTAGCAAGAGGTTACAGTTAAGTCAGGACATCTAAACATTTGAATAAGACAGATTTTACTCTTAGATATACCATGCTGGGTGAGGCCCCCAATGAAATGAATCAAAGTCAGATATATATATCACAGGGCAAAATATGTCCCATTATGTTGAAACATGATACCAAACACTGTGGTATGCTTATGACATATACTTGGGAAGGGAAAACATCATTCAAAATATATTGCAATATTTCCTACTTTTCTAATATGAAAAATATACATTCACTATAATATATAAAAACAGATGAATATTTCTTTTCAATGATTATATTTAAATAACATAGGGAATTACAATACCAGACTTGGGTTATGAGATTTCACAGTCTAATGTGCATAGATACCATGAAGCATGCCCCAACCAACCTCCCGCTATATCTTATTATTTAAAAAAACATATCTTTGCTACTTTATTTCCCATTGCACAGTCCAAAATGTATGTTCTTCAAGCAATAACCTCACACTTTCCTTCAGTTCCTTTCCTTTATTAATGGTGTATAATCAGTATTAAAGACTAATTTTGCAAAGCATGTATAGACCAGACATTGACCAGATACATACACACATACACAATTTTGTAAAATATTTGGAAATCAGATGAAACGTTACAGTGAATTCTTTAGGTTTTCTTGCCATTAACATGAGATACAAATCTTCATTTTGCCCCCAATCCAAAACTAAGGTTGTTTTCCAAGATTTAATCCATGCTTACAAGAAAATCAGCTATTTTAAAAGTCAGAACATGTTTCCCGTAGCATTCTTTCACAGATCAGATTTCAAGTTTCTCTGAAACAAATCTGAAGTACAGGTTTCTAGTGTTCCCATTTTTGCCAAGTTTATCCTACTGACATGAAATATGTTTTTTACAGGTTTTGAAATTAAAGTCCCAATATTTTTATTAGCATAAAGGTTTAGGGTGAACCTAGTTTAAAAACACTCAACAGTGAATCCATTACCTTTTAGCTCTATTTATACCAGGAAATAAAAAGGGACAGCCAACAAACTTGCAATATACCAGTTCTATATCAAAGAGAATAACTGTGTTTTTACAAATATTGGGGGGGCAAGCTATTTATGACAATTTTTCCTTATTAACAAAAAGACATTATAGATGTTCAGCACAGTGCATGTTTTTAACAAAATAAGCCCTGAGCCATACAAATCCTCATCCGCATGCTCAACTTGAAGCATGTCAATAGTCCTACTGGCCATTAAGTCAGCTAATGCACATGCTTAAAGTAAAACATGTGCATAAGGGTTTGCAGGATCCCTCTTCAGAATGCAAAAAATTAGAGTTATTTCAGATTTCCCATTCCAGGCAAAGTTTCCTTCAAACCTAAATCACATCTTAAATCTCCTTTCCTACAAACTTTCATTTAATCTTTTGTATTATAAAGAAAATTCAAACATTGGACCCAAATTCTTACTTGCTTTATAGATATGCATAAATATGACAGTAACACATACACACAAGCACACCCATTTTGTTAACTGCAGTGTAATGTAGAGAATGCCAAGCCTGGCACCCATAAAAACCAGTGGATAGACCACTGTGAAGGCCATCCTCAACTGGACCCACATGGGGAAGCCACAAGGCATGGGGAAAGAATCAAATAGTAGACCATATGTTTTTGCTTTTCAGTTTGCTTTTCTTTTGCACAGGTCTAGGTACACTCCCTTTCTGCTGGCTCTTCTAGCCGCTACCAGCTTCTCCCCTTTCTTATCTGTTGCCCCTCTGGCCCCCTGTCTCTTATCCTTTCCTCTTATGCAGCAGAAAGAGTGACAAGTGAATATCTTTAACTCTAAAAGAAATCTGCCAAATGCAACCACAATCTCTGAAGAGAAAAACAGACACTATCCATTTATTGTTTATAGGGTAGGACAGCTGGGGGTAGGGATCTTTCTTCACCAAAGTAAGAGCTTTGCCAGAAAAAGAAGCAGAATTACTTTAAGCCAGGTGAAAATTCCAATACCTTCATACTTGTTGCTACTTCCTGGGGGCCATATACTGCCCAGAGTCTCCCCTCCAACCTTTTAATTGATTTAAATCCCTGTCACTGGGGATTGCATAGTGCAACCCGGATTAGAATGTGGTCCTTACACTCCAAAGACAACTCAGTTTTTATTAGGTTGGGACCTACCATAGACATCTGTTATTTTTAAAATAGCCAGACACAGAACAGAAGCAGGCTACAGCAGAGGATTTGCCTAAAAAGAGCGATGATTACATAGAGTACCTATTGCTGATATCAACTAATATTTGGACATTGCAAGGACATGCTACTGAAAAACAGCAAATATCATCTTTGTTAAAAATATGGCCCATGTTTCAGTATCACAACACTGTGGGGAGCAAAACACATCAGACCTCTCGAACACGTACTAGACTAGGCAATTTTTAAAGCCTGTGTATTAAAGTTTAATTGGTAACTTTAACCTTGACTATCACTTTCAACAGAAATATCACAGTAGTGCTAGGATTTTCAGAGATTTATGATCCTGTGTTCTTGAAAAGATACTAGCACCACTGTAGTAATGTATGTCTCAAATAATTGATCTGTCTCTTACAAGTGTTGTTCTCTTGATTGCACATTGCCTTGAGAGAGAGAAGCTGTTATCTGATGGAAACACCACCAGTCAACAGTACATTTACAAGGATACAAATAAGATAGGGATTGCCTTGCTATTATGACTTAATTTGAAAATTGCCACATTGCTTATACAGAAGAATGTGATCAATATGTAGTTTTCAGCTATGTTTTGTTAGCTCTTATTTCAAATATATGTAATAGCAGAATCAATTTTGCAGAAGTATGAAGATTCGACACCAATATTTTCAACCAGGAGACATAAATTTAGGTACCTAAAAATAGTAGAATGATTTTCAGAGGTCCTGAACTTCCACTGGCTTCCAAAAAACAATTGAGGACCAGAGTCCGCCATCAATACTAACGTTGACTGGACTTCAACAGAACTACCTGCAGAATAAGGTATTCAGAGAATCTCGGCCTTAATAACTTAGGATTCAGGAAAGCACTTAAGCATGTGCTTAAGTCCCACTGACTTCAGTGGCATTTAAACACCGGCTTAAGCCACCTTTCTGAATAAGGGACCTCAATAATTACTGACTTCAATGGGAGCTGAAAATACTCAAGTTACTTATATTTAAGTGCATACGCAGGGACTTGAGAGCCTAACAGTAGACAGCAAAGTTTAAACATTCGAGCCTAGATGAGAGCTCACACACACATGGACAATATGCCTAATACATCAGTTTGTATAACTGAATGAGTAAATAGACAATAGCCCCACTAGGCCAATGGCTTGTTACTCTTCATGCTGCCCCTTCTAATAGCAGTACATATTAAAAGTTAAACTTATTTTTAAATGGCTTCAGTTTCCTCGAGTAGAAAGGCATACAGACTGACCTATGTGCAGAGTGAAGCAAGTTTTGGCTAGAGGCAACAAAGCAACCGTAAACCTTCTAAAACATCTCATAATCTGACATGAGTAAGAAGGGTGTGGATTGTTTCAAGTAGTTACAACATTTAGAACCTGTGCAGCTGAACACTGGGAACGATGGCAGCCTAACCACCACACTTACTCCTCAGCAAACACACAGCTTTTACCAGGTTTTGAGATGGTGCAAGGCTGCTAGTCCATTTAGTGTTCTACTCAAACTGTACTCAGGTATCTACATTTAGAAACATTTAACAATAACTTAGTTTTATTCAGAATAACTATTACCATACACATAACAAATCTCCAGTAATTAAACTGTGAAAAGAAACATACAAACGACAAAAGCATAATTACTGTAAAAAAATTCAGTGTTAAACAGAAGAACTATTGACTAGTCTATTCAGAAAAATAATTGGTCTCCAGAGGAGATGCTCACCCAGTTAGTACATAGTTTGTAATTAAACCCTTAATTTTCTTAAGAGCCAGTGTTCGTGATTTTATAACAACATCAAACAAACTATAGTGAAAAATACAGCCTTTACGAAGGTGTATGTAAAATTACAGACTATTTATGCCTTTTTTTGGAGAGCAGCTAAAGTCCAGTCCAGCAAAGCACGGATAAATCCCAAGACAGGTTGAAAGCACCGAGAACTTTGTAGGATCAGAAACTAAGGTTTATACAGTAGCTGCCTGTTTTTAACAGCAAAGTACACAAGGGTGGAGAAACTGCTAACCAAAAGCCCAGAAGCTTTTCAATGTGCAAACAAAGCTGAACAAGCACTACTTATAAACATGCATGTAAAAAAGCCTGGAGTTCAGTCAGTCATATGACTATATCTTTGAAAATACAGCCAAGCCATCGATTTAGACATGCAAGACTTTAGGTTCCCAACAGAAAAATGTTCAATGTGTTCTCAACACAGCGTGCAGTGTAATGCTGATCATGATACAGCATGATGTTATAGCTTGAAGCTTTCTTTTGCCTTTTTAATTCAAAACGGTAATTAATAAAAGGTATAAAACAAACCTGAGTCCATGTGCCTGGAGTTTCTTCGAATTCCATTAGTTCGTTTCTGCATAGCAAAAATACAAGTCAAAAGCATGTATAAACCAGTTTTCATTTCTAAGTATAGTAGAACCTCAGAGTTAAAAACATCAGAATTACAAACTGATCAGTCAACCTCATACCTCATTTGGAACCAGAAATACACAAACAGGCAGCAGCAGAGGCCAAAAAAAAAAGGGGGGGGGGGCGCGTTCAATACAGTACTGTGTTAAATGTAACTACTAAAAAAAATAAAGGGAAAGCACATTTTTCTTCTGCATAGTACAGTTTCAAAGTTGCATTAAGTAAATGTTCAGTTGTAAACTTCTGAAAGAACCACCATAATATTTTGTTCAGAGTTACGAACAACTTCCATTCCCAAGGTGTTTGTAACTCTCAGCTAAACTAGTGTTTGTAGTCTACTAGGCAAAGCCAATTTTTAAAAAGTTCTCTTCCATCCTACAATGGGGTTAATGCAGAAATATCATGTGTTAATATTTTATTGTTGAGGTGCAAGTGACACAAAAGGTTCATGTGTTAGTCTGTCACCTCTTGACATCTGGGTTCAAACTCCACTGAGATCACATGTGAAAATGATTGTAATAACTCAGCCTATTTTATAGTGGAAAAATACACCACACAGTTTGCAATTGTCTGACTCAGGGAAGGTCCGGGACTAGAACAGCAGCAAGAATGAATGTGAATGAAGCTGCAGTTCCAATAGGATGGGACCTTTACACTGTTCTTGCTTTGTACTAAAGCTCCTTATAGTTAACAATGCCTGTCCCATCTCTCAAATGAGCATTTAATTTTTTTTTAAAACATGACGTAATAAACTTTTATTCTATTTGTTTAAGTTTAGTTTAGGCAAACTGGAGCCATATGAAATCCCAGGTACACTATACAAACATAATGGTTTATTATTTGGCAAGTGCTGATTTGTACCAGTTGCACAGATCTCTGCATTTAAATAGGCCCTGAGGAACTCCAGTGCATAATAAGGTATATTTGTACGTTAGTCATCTCCTCCTGCTACTTGTTTTAATTAGTAGCTTGCATGAGGGCTCATGCAAATTACAATGTTTTACTCAAGCCAAGCAGAGCAAAAACAAAGGGTGCAATCAGGTTTTTTAAAAATTGAGACTGTATTGTTTATTCACACTGACACAGAGAGGAGAGGAGCCATAAGCTTGGGGTGAGGGGAAAGTTGGGGGAAGTTATTGTGGTTGGTTGCAAACTGTTTCCATGGATTAACTGGAAAAAAAAACGTGATAACTTATCAATGTACAATAAAATTACATACACTAAAGGAAAGAAGAGGGCATAAAAATACCCAAGGAAGTAAATGTTGGGAGTGTGTGAAAATGTACTGAATACTTCATCTTATGTTGTTATTATCAGCAGATCTTCACATTTTCTGCAACATAAATCCATCTTTTCTTAAAAACCTGATTTTCATTTACACTATGTCCCCTTTACACCACTCTGACAGCATAAAGGAACCTTAAAGACATATTAAATACATTTAAGGCCCCTTCATACTACCAGAACCATGTAAAGGGGCCATGGCACAAACAAGAATAAGGCTCCAATTTTACATTCTACATAAAATCAAGGTACAGAAACCTCATCAGGAGAAGGAATTTTTTCTTACAAAAATCTCAAGAATCAAGTTGGAGGAAGAGGCATGGAAAGAGGAGGAATAAAACAGAATTAGGATAAATATTATCTCATCCAGTCACATATGTTCCTCATTGGTAGTTTTACTCACTTCTGGCAACCTTGTCCATAACATACCATAAGCAATCTGTTTATAGCTTCTTCAATACTGTATGCCATGTGTAATGATCAACAGACTTTTAAGCAAACAAACCAAGCTGTAGTTTTGGTATTTAAGAATGTTCATGTTTCACAGTTTAGAGAGAGATTAAAAATGTAAAAACAAACAAACAGCACATGGCAGAAGGTAAGGTAGCAAACTGCTGGTGGTGAGGATTCTATTAAAATGAGCACATGCAACAGACATTTTAAAGTGAGTTTATAGCACTGGCAACTGAGGTCTTCTACATAATCATAAAACATGTCTAAACACATGCCAACCACTCCTCCCTCCTCCCCTCAGAGTTCTGTCAATGGTTTTTTTATCCTTATAATGTGTGATCCCCTCAAGGAAAACCGAGTAGTTCTATACCCATTAAATCCTGCCCACTCCCATAAACCTATCAAAATAGGGCAAACTAATGTCAACTATAAGAATTATTTTATGATATGGACACCTGCCCAATAGGGGCTGAGCTGAACTGAACTCAACATCTCATCACACATAGGCCACTGAACAGTTATCAAAAGGTAATAGTTCATGGTCCATAATGACCTGTGCCAGATCTCAACATTTAATGGGGGTCACACAGGTGAGATTCCATATCTATTTAACAGTCACCACAACCATCCAGGGCCCATAACATTACACTTTAATTATCCAAAGCACTAGGTTTTCTAAGCTATAAGTGACAGAAATGTATATCCTCCATTAAATTCTCCACAAGTCAAGGGGGTAAAAAACCCTGTTACCTGCCCAGTATAGAGGGCTTATATTTTCAGTCCTAGATTTCCTTTTACAATTCATTTAGCCACTAGATCAAACAACATTAACATTACTAAAGATGACAGGCCTGTATATAACACTTCTGTGCAGGTAAGTGGTGTAAAACAAAACCAGTTGTCAGTAGGGTTCTATTAATTCCTCCAATAGGTTTTAAGGAAATTTAAACAGGTCTATTAACATAAGAACTTCCAAATAGCAATTAGACAGCAGAAACTAGCTAAAAATGTGCACTATCCTAGGAGCAGGCTGAGAATACAGTCTTAGTTATGTAACATTTATTAGCAGGCAGCATTAATCTGCCATTATATTATTATAACAGTAATACTTTTCTTTTGATTTGCATTGCCAACCTGAGTCATAGCAGGACAGCATGCAAGTAGAGACAATCACAAACCTGAATAGGTAAAATTATCATCCTACAAATTTATATGGTGCTCATAACCATAATGCCAGTTTACGGAATGAATTTACATCCACTGATCTAAAATGGATGCTGGAAACGCAACATAGTGTCCTGGGTTTAAAATATAGTCTGTATTTTGACAAAGTTAGTGGGAAGTAGGACTTTTACTTCTTTCTGTACCATAATGGAAAGACATCAGCAATATGCAGTGAGATACCTCACTGTTACTTGCAGTATTCTTAGAGCTTTGTCATGACATATCACGTGTACCGACTAACTTCTCTGGACATTAGTAGTTCATTTTGCTGTCCTGTCAGGATTAAACAAATTCCATGTTTGTTGAGTGACACTAAGAAAGACTACGGTTATGTAAAAAGTCAGCATTCCACTGCAAATTTTGCAGCTTACTGTAGGCTGAAGAATTGCAGATTTATTAGTCCGTAGTAATATAGTATTATTGCAGAATTTGCTGAAATTTACCTGAGGATAGTTTTATCTCTGTTGCCAAATTTGGCCTAGAACAGTTGGAGACCTGTGATCACTGATATTCTGAGTTAAATTAACATTGTTTTACTTTCCCCCTATAATTTAAGAAAACCTACATTCTTCCCACTATCCTAAACACTGAAAAATCTCAATGGAAATTAAGTTAATCCCCTGCAATTTAATATAGATATAGCTAATTGTTAGTGCATGTACATGGAGTCATTTCTACTGCTAGAGTTTGCATAACTCTAAATAAATGTAAGTTAGCTGCAGAAAAAATACATTATCTGTAGCACTGGCACAGCCGTACGAAGTAAATGAACAATTTGTAAGCCATCAACAAAATAAATATCGCATAAAAATTGAAAATAAATCCTTACCTCATGTTTCAGGATCCCATGTTCTGAAACAAAAGTAAAAACGGGCATTATCAGTGCCTGTCAATTTGCTCTTTTATATATATCTCTGTACTGTGCTGCCTGAGAACACACTACTGCTTTGTTTTGCTAACTGATACCTGTAATATGGTCCGACAGCCCTGGAGCTGAGCTAATTATTGTTTTGCAAACTGTGTTCTTAGAGCTGATTGGCTCTTGTCAGGTAACACTGAACCAACGCTATAAATGGCCTGTTTCTAAGTTCTGCTGAACTTTCCAACAGTTGTACGCCAAACAATCAAATAATTTAAATCTTTAGAAATGGTTATACTGAGTTTCAAAACACTATGTAACCGCATACACTTTGGGAAATTCTATAGTTAAGATTCCTGTTGCAACTGTAATTTAACCTTCCTCTAATCCCTTTGCATCTATATAATATTCTATATTGCTGTATAATCAGTTCAATGTTTTGCCTACTGGTTGTGGTGGGAACCTTAGCTTTGATGTTTCCTGAGATTCATGTACTTAAATTCTCAAGTAGCACTGCACTAACATACTGTAGGTTTTTTTGCAATGAGTTTCCTTGTTTTCTTTTAATGAAATAAGAAAAGCAGAATGAGAAAAGGATAAAGAAAGGTACTCTTGTGGGTTATCAGAATGGCTGCATCAGTGTATTAAAGCTGTGTGCATACAGAGCACCACATATTTCTATGAACCCAGCAAGGGTCTGGGGAACGGGGTGGATTTTGGAGTGTGTGATCTGATCAACATACTTTCTGATAAACACATCACTGCTCCTGGATTTTATTTTACTGCCTTATCACACAGCTGTGTTTATTTCTATGTGGCATTCTCCAGGCCCACTCCTGATATCTGGAAAGGAAAATTATGTACTGCACATGTCCAGTGTGTAGTTTACAACCACAGAAAATTTCCAAATTTTTTCAAACTTGGGTGTGAAAATCAGGGTCCAGAGCCCCAAAGAATAAGCAATTGAATCAACTGATTGTATACAATATTATTGTACTATAAAAGTATACTGAGTAAGATGTCATAAAAAATGGTGATATGTTGGTCGCAGATATTACTGCATGATGTATGTATGGGTTGTGTATAAAGAATTATGTATGTGTCCTGGCAATGTGTTCTTAAAATGTATTTTAGAAACAGTGCATAAACCAAGCCTGCCCTAGACAGACAAATGTGGATTTATCTGTCCTGCTGGCTTGATTACAGGCAGAGGATTATGAAAGTACATTTACATATAGGGTAAACAAAACAATCAAGCTAACTAGCAACAGAGGGGGAACAGAGTCAACACCCCACGAAGCCTTTTGGCTTTTGAGGCAAAGACACTGGACTTTGGGAAACAGAAGGGGAACAAAAAGACGTTCTAGTTGTCCCTCAGTTAGGGCAAAACATGCATTTCTTACCAAGGACAATATACTGAATGAGCCAAATATGAAGCTCTAAAACTAAACATTTTGATTTGCTAAAGCTAAAAAATGCATCCAAAATGGTTCTTACTATATGGAACAAACCTCTTGGTTACTAACATTTTATTTAAAGATAAACAGACTTGTTGACAATAAGAATATGAACCAAGAAATCTCAGCAGGAGACTGGAAGGACAGAATGCTAGCAAGTATGAGCAGTATAATTTTCCCCTCATGGATGGAATGCCAGGGGGAAATTTTTTTGTCACACTCAGAGAACTTTTTTTAAAAAGGGTTGTAAAGTTTTTTTTTCAGCTTTACCAAAAATATTCATTCACCTTTGTGTACTAAAAGAGCAGGGGGAGAGGGAGAAGCAAAGGAATAGTTTTGAGGAGATTATTAAGGCTGAGATTTTCAAAGGAGCCCATTAATATAACAGAGGGATAAATACCACAAAGGAAGAATTATTATTTAAGATCAGCACCAATGTGGACACAAGAACAAATGGATCTAAACTGGCCATCAGAAAGTTTAGACTTGAAATTAGACGAAGGTTTCTAACCATCAGAGGAGTGAAGTTCTGGAACAGCCTTCCAAGGGAAGCAGTGGGGGTAAAAGACATGTCTGGCTTAAAGACAAAGCTTGATAAGTTTATGGAGGAGATGATATGATGGGGTAGCCTAATTTTGGCAATTAATTGATCTTTGACTATTAGCGATAGATATGCCCAGTGGCCTGTGATGGGATGTTAGATGGGGTGGGATCTGAGTTACTACAGAGAATTCTTTCTTGGGTGTCTGGCTGGTGAGTCTTGCCCACATGTTCAGGGTTTAGCTGATCACCATATTTGGGGTCGGGAAGGAATTTTCCCCCAGCACAGATTGGCAGAGGCCCTGGGGGTTTTTCGCCTTCCTCTGCAGTGTGGGGCACGGATCACTTGCTGGAGGATTCTCTGCACTTTGAAGTCTTTAAACCATGATTTGAGGATTGCAGTAGCTCAGACATAAGTTAAGGGTTTGTTACAGGAGTTGGTGGGTGAGATTCCGTGGCCTGCGTTGTGCAGGAGGTCAGACTAGATGATCATAATGGTCCCTTCTGACCTTAAAGTCTATGATTCTATGATTCTATAAGTGTTCAAATCAGACTTGAAATTCAATAGGATTTAGGCACTTAACTCTCTTGGACTCCTTTGAAAAGGACAACCTAAGGTAAGGGCATGAAGGTAAGAATGAAATTACCTTTTGGCCTTTACTCCTATATAGTATCACTACCTTGGCATTATAAATTATTTCAAAACTGAACTAAGTACCATATGAGTACCATGAAAATGGAATAATTATAAAAGTTCATTCCCAATCGTAAGTTCTGTTAGTGTTTTATCTTCAGTCCCCATATGTCTCAAATATTAGAGTGCACTGGGTGCCTTTCTGTCCTGGTGTGGGAGAGTTTATCGGAGGAGACTTGGGCTTTTGAGTGAAGAAAGCACCTTGTCTTAATAGCTGACGTGGCTTATTGCTGCTTTTTTATGAATATCATAAACACTAATCTTGGAGTGAGTTTCAAAGTTCACTAGGATAAAGTGAGTTCAGTATCCCAATGTTGTGATTTGATGTAGAAAGAGAAGCTGAATGATTAACTTCTAATATTTGGGGCTCAGAGAGATGCAAAAAATCAGTAATATAGAAAAGCTATAAATATCCCTGATAGCTACATATGAGTTTTACTGAGAGAAGTATTTATGGTAATAGGTCACATTAATGATATTTAGTGTTCAAAGAAAATACTATACTACTCCATTACCCCAAGCCAGCAGAGATTCTGTTGTTAAAGACTGAGGGCCAAATTCAAACTTGGCATAAGCAAATGCAACTCCACTGAAGTTGACAGTATTTCATCTATTTACTCCATGTCTGAATTAGACCTTAAAACTTTGCCAAAGTGACATTTACTCAGGAAGACCCTTCAACATGTCTAAAGACCACAGTGAAACTAACCATCTGATATCAATATTGCCAAAAAAGACTTGTTTATCTACAGCATATATACACAAATTTCATTCATTATGGCAGGGGTTCTCAAACTGGGGGTCAGGGCCCCTTAGGGGGTCATAAGGTTTTTACATGGGGGGTTGCGAGCTGTCAGCCTCCACCCCAAACCCCGCTTTGCCTCAAGCATTTATAATGGTGTTAAATATATAAAAAGTGTTTTTAATTTATAAGGCGTGCTTATATGAAAGGGGTCACCAGTACAAAAGTTTGAGAACCACTGCATTATGGTGAGAAGAAAACTGCTAAAGCAAAATCTATAGTCTCCAACAAAGTGAAATCATTACTATTTTAAGCTAGTGCTTACATCTATTCAATTTCAGTCTCCATATATCCATGAAACTTTGCATCAGATCCTTATGTGAATCACTTCCCCATGAGTTTCTGATTAGGAGTTCAAGAGCAGATTCCTTGCTTCATCTGCACAGAATTATTCATACTTGTGTCCTAAAATGCCGTACCTATTAGGCAGAAGCTCTCTTTTTTCTGCCTCTAACATTTTCATTTCTATTCTTAGTATTTCCATAGTTTGTTATCTTAAACTCATGGTTGTCTTTCAGCTTTATTTTGGAAGTTCACAGTAATCAGACTATGAACCCATATTACAGTTTCAGGGAAAATGTCCAGGCTATAACGGACATCTTTTGACCAAGATCTTGACACGCTTCCACATTCTTTTTATCACATTTCTCCTGGATAATTGCAGTTCATAATTTGTGGATCTTCCTCTACTTCCCTTATGCACTCACAGTTTGCACAGAATTGTGCCTCTAGACTCCACAAAGGAACAATGATCACTAGACATTAGTCTAGTGCTGAGAAAACTATACCTGCCTTCAGTGAAGCAGCAGGCTAACTTTAAAATATTTTGTAATCTACACAGTAGCAGAACTCCTAACAAGCATGATTCTTCATATCAGGAAAAAGTATCGGTCCATATTATGGGACCCATAACCTCCACTCTCGTTCAGAAGGCCTTTGGAGAATTTCTAGAGCAAGGACTGTACCATTTGATTTTACAGAGATTTGGATTTCATTCTTCCTAACAAATTTGATTCTCTGACTTATTATTCAATTTCTAAAACATCTTTGAAGACTCATCTTTTTAGCACTGCATTTTCATAATCTCTACATATCACTATTTTTGTAAAGCATCCAAACTGGCATCAAAGCAAGACAAACTAGTTTCTACACTGCTGCTATAGAAAATAGGGTCACAATGTCCACCAGCAGAATTTTTACAAAAGAAAATTTTAATTTAAATATGGACTGGTTACAAACAGGACAGTGTAGCCATTGAGGGCATGTCCACACTGCAAAAAAAAGCCCCATGGAACATGTGCTACAAAGCTAAAAATAGCAGTGTAAACATTCCCGCTCAGGCTGAGAGCCCTCTCAGAACCTCCCCCTGGCTGGGTTTCAGAGCCCAGGCTTGAGCCCAAGCAGGACATCTACACTGTTATTTTTAGCCCCATTACGTGAGCCCAAGCCAGTCGACCCGGGCTCTGAGATCTACTGCCATGGGGTATGGTTTTTTTTATTGTTGTTGTTTTTGAGATCCTGAGGGATCTCAGTTTTGACAGCAAACTGCTTTTAATGGATCAGTTCAGCAAAATTTTTATGTTTTGTTTATAGACTGAAATCATGAGACTATTTGACCACATTCTCCCGATTACTACAACAGCAACATGAACAGCATCTAGTCCAGACAAGTGCGCGACTGAACAGATAAACAAGTTAGTTAAACTGGAGAAGACGAGGGTTAATGTGAGAATTGAAAGGTTGGAAAGGAACTGGTTAAAGAGTAGACTACAATGGGTCATACTGAAATGTGAACTATCAGGCTGGAGGGAGGTTACTGGTAGACTACTTCAGGTATTGGTCTTGGGACCAGTCTTAATTAATTAACATTTTCATTTATGACCCAAGCACAAAAAGTGAGAGTGTACTAATAAAACTTGCTGATGATACAAAGTTGGGAGGTATTACCAATATGGAGATGGACTGGAATTTCATACAAGATTCTGAAAAACTGGACAATAGAAATGGGATGAAATTTAATAGTGCAAATAAGAAGTTTTGCTATAAGTTCGGGACATAATCAGTTGGAAGTGACAGAGAAGGAGAAAGGCTTGGGTGTATTGGTTGATCACAGGATGACTAGGAGCTGCCAATGTGACGTGGCCATGAAAAAGGCTAATGCAATCCTAGGATGCATCAAGCCAAGTGTTTCCAATAGAGATAGGAAAAGTGTTATTACCATTATACAAAGCACTGGTGAGATCTTATCTGGAATATTGTGTGAAATTCTGGTCTCCTGTGTTTAAGAAAGATTAATTCCAACTGGAACAGGTGCAGAAAAGGACTACTAGGAGATTAGAGAACCTACCCTAGAAGAGGAGACTTAAGAAGCTTGGATTCATTTACCCTAAACAAATGAAAACTGGAGATACAACTGCTCTCTATAATACATTAGAAGGATAAACGCCAAGGAGGGAGAGGAGTTATTTACGTTAAGGACCAATGTTGGCACAAGAATACATGGATATAAACTGGCCATGAACAAGTTTAGGCTTGAAATTAGATGAAGGTTTCCAACCATCAGTGTAGTGAAGTTCTGGAATAGCCTGCCAAGGGAAGTAGTAGGGGCAAAAAACTTAATTTGTTTCAAAGACTGAGCTTGATCATTTTATGGAGGGAATGGTATGATGAGATTGGCTAGAATGGTATGTAGCACATTTGTGACTGCTAGTAGCAAATATTTCCAATTGCCAGAGATGGGACACTAGATGAGGAGGGCTCTGAGTTACTACCGTGAACTCTTTTCTGGGTGTTTGGCTGATGGTTTTCGCCAACATGCTCAACAGCTGACTGACTGCCATATTTGGGGTTTGGAAGTAATTTCCCCTCAGGTCAGCTTGGTGGAGACCTTGGGAGGTTTCCACTTTCCTCTGCAACATGGGAAATGGGACACTTGCTGGTTTAAATTAGAGTAAACGGTGGATTCTCTGTAACTTGGAGTCCTTAAATCATGATTTGAGGATTTCAGTAACTCTGCCCGAGATTACGGATCTATTACAGGAGTGGGTGGGTGAGATTATGTGGCCTGTGATGTGCAAGAGGTCAGACTAGATGATCACAATGGTCCCTCTTAACGTCTAAGAGTCTAAGTGGGAATAGCTTAATCTTCAGTTATATAGCAGAGCAACTGCTTACGTGCTAACTAAATGAACAGTGAAATATGGGGATATAATAGGGGAATACCAGTCTTCTTTTTAAAATATTTTAACTTTTATTTTTTAAATGTAGAAAATGTAAAGTAGACCACTTGAAAAGGAGGAATGAGGCTATCTGTTCCTTATGGCTCACAGTGAGGGCATATGGACTCTATGACCTTACATTGTATATAGTGAGGTGTTATGAGAGTATCACAAGCAGTTGCCCAGGACAGGACTTTGCCCCAAAGCACCCTGATCCCACAGTGATTGTTATTCAAGCTCAGTAAGGATGATTAGTTCAACAAAGGCTGAACAATATTATTTAAGTTAAATAAGAAACAGCAACTCTCCAATGAGCATTCTGGGACTTGAACATTTGTTGGTCAATGCTATGGTGGCTTTGGAAGACAGCCAGCAAATCTGTAGCTACTGAACAAGCCAGGGAAAGGTAAATAGGGAAAGCTGTTGGTTTTATATCACGTCAAAAACACATCTTGATTATGAATAGTCTCATATAAGGTAAAAATTACGTGCTGCAACATACGAAAATCTACACAAGGAGCACGTGTACTTTTCAACAAATATGTTATAATAAAAAAGTAGCTTCTTTCGTTTACAGTTCATACACTTCTGTAACATTTTTTAAACAAAAGGAGTACTTGTGCACCTTAGTACTCCTTTTCTTTTTGCAAAGACAGACTAACACGGCTGTTACTCTGAAACCATTTTTTAAACAAGTAATCACATACTATCCATGCATATGAAAGCTATATATCCTTTTCATCTCAGTCCATTTGGCTCTTTCTCAGGCAGAACTATCTGAAATAGTGGAATTTAAATGAAAAAGGAATCAAGCAGAGGCTAACTTGTTTTGTGGTTTTGTTTGGTCTGGTGGGGGAGCAAATGACAACAGATTTTTATCAAGTAATATACATTAAAATTGTGTTTTAATCAGAGCTCATGTGGAAGAGGAATTCTCCTGAAACCATTTGTTTGCTAAAAGATGACAGTGTGAAATGTTCCAGTTGTTCGAGTAGCAAATTTGGGGTGCTCAGATCTGCCTAGCTACAGCACAGTGTAAAAATGCCAGTTTTTTCCTATTTATCTATGTCTGAATATAAGATGATTCTAACATCCATTCTCTGGAGAACCTGGAGACATCTATAAACAAGAGGTTGTCATGGATTTTACTTTATTTATTAAATATTTCTAATATGCCTATGCTCAGGGATTTATCTCATTGAAAGATTATATTGTCTATGCAACCAGGAAACAATTGTCTGAGACACTCAATCCTATTTTAATGGGAAGGATATAGCAAAAGGGGTGGTCTGCTTGAAGTATGATAATGTAATAAAGTAGATTGGTATTTCCCCTGATTTAGATTATTAAAATGGAATCAAGCTCAGTTATTGGCATTCTAGGGTAGTCCTGAGAAGAACACTGGGATCAAGAAACTGTAAGGCCCACAGAGCTGACTCCTATTAGGTGTGCACAATGAAAGGGGGAACATGAGGTGGCACAGCTTTTCCCCATCTCTTCAAAAAGCACAGGGAGAATCCCTCCCTGCTCTCCTGCTCCCTGGCCCCAAGGAGTGCTGCTGCCCTAGATCCCGCTCTTCACTGCATCCATATAGCATCACTTTCCTCTGGTGATAGGAAGAGCCCACATTACCAGGCAGGAAATCAAGGTGAAATGGCCCTTCTATCCTCTGTTCTGAGCAGCACTGCATGCGTGACAGGGACAGGCTCAGGGACTGGAAGTGGAAAGATGTTTGGAGAGCTTAACTTCAGATGCTGGTGAAAAGGAGGACAGTAAAGGAGGGGAAGAAGGTAGAGGGGGAAGAAATACCAGCCTGTGATATAGTGATGGAGAGTTCAGGCTAGTGAGCACAAGCAGTGTGGACAATATATTTTGAGAAACCTAAGTTTTTGATTTGGACAAAGTTGGATGCATCTTCACAAAAGATGTAATGAAAATATATACATATTTGTTAAAATCTGTGCTTTGTTACAACTATTCAACGCCACTGAAGGAGTCTGTCAGAATATGAGCCGAAAGGGGAGGCAGGGATGAGGATTTGATCAGAGTTTTAACAGTAGAGAAGAGCTGGTGGGGATTGGAAGTGAATGACAGAAGAAATGAAGGATTGCTTGGGCATGAACAAAGCAGCACTGAAGGAAGAAAGGATAAGTGATAGCGGAGGAAGTGAACACAGCCACAGGACTTCTACAAGAGATGTTCAGTGAAGTAGGAGCAAGAACAAAAATAAGAAAAGCCAGGGCTGAATTTGGACATTTTATACCATTCAGCAATTTAACTGATTACCAGAGAACTTTTATCATTTCAAATATTGAATTGGCCTCCTTTGAAACAAGACATCTAAAGAACTGGCATATGTCTGTCTATAAGTCATTGCTTGACAAAGTAGTAATTTATTTTTAGATTTAGTCACATCTCCCTTATCAGTGTATCACCTAAATCTGACACTTATTAAATTTGTCATTCTTAAGGTTTCATCTGTCTCTAGAAGTCTGTGTTTTGAATTTTCAGTAACAGGCTTAGAATGCACTACAAAAGGCCCTAAACCACTCAGGTAAAGTTCTAGGCATCATTTCAGACAGCTCAGTGAAAACATCTGCTCAGTGGTCTAAAAGGAAACAAAATGTTAAACTATATTAAAAAGGAGAGAGAAAATACTGAAATATTAGAATGCCAGTACATAAATTAATGACACACCCTCACCTGGACTATTGTTTTGAATTCGTGTCACCCCATCCCAAAAAGGATATAGCAGAAATAGAAGACTGAAAAGAAGTCACAGCCTGCTCCTTAGTGATCAGTTTTAAAACACATTTTCTGATTAGTGTGGGAGGGGCACTTTTGTTTTAACAAGTTTGTAGATTCTACAGCAAATACAGAAACATGGGAGCCTTCATATAGGCAAGGAAAGGACAAATGAAAAAGAAAAGTGTACATGCACAGAAAAAAATTAAACGATCAGAATAAACCAAAATAAAGCAATATGCAATAATTACATCATCCAATTGCACTGAAGTGTGTTGAGCAACTACTGATTCATGCCAGAGTCATATGGTACTTCTATTTTTAAAAACTCAGGGTAAAACATTTTAAATAAAATCCAAAAGAACATACTGTATCTTTGGGTGTTGTAAAATGAAAATTTATTCAGTTCATTAATTCATGAAGTAGCATGTGTGTGATTATTTTGCCTCCAGCAACTGAACAGCATTACTTCAGTGTATATTCAGGAGAATTGAGGAGAAATCTGAGAACCTGAGTTAACTAAACATTTATGACTATTATTGTTGCTTTAGATTGCACCATGTATATATATAATACTTTCCAAACAAATTGAAACATGACGTCTCTCCCCTTACGGTGCTTGTAATCTAATTAAGATAAAAATATGAGCAAAATGATAACAGGTAAAGGTGGGAGTGGGGAAGAAAGTGGAAATAGAGGAAGCTGTTCCTAGGGAGTATAGATCTCTTATGGCAAACTGATTATATACATTGTTTATTTCAGTTTTTAGTTACGTTTGATTGTTTTAGTTAGCAGTAGGCCATCCAGGAGCAGATATCAGACAGATAAACAGAGATGCAATACTAAAGAGAGAGAGAAGAGGTCAGAGGAAGGGAGAGCTTGGGAGTTGTAGGAGAGAGGCAGTAGCTTAAGTCACAAGAGTGGATGAGGTACCAGGGATAAGATGAAAGTGGAAAGAGGAGGACGAAGCTCTGCAGGATCTGAACAGAGAGAGGAAGAAGGGAGAGCCTCAGACAGATACACTGAAAGAATGATTAGAGAGGTAGAAAGAGATTCAGAAAAGCCTAGAGTGGGGAGAAAACCAATGGGGAAGGAGTCACCAGGTGGAATGAGAACAGAAATGAGGTCCTTAGATGTGGACAGTAGTAAGCCATCAATTACATTTGTGAGAACATTTTGAGTGGAGTGTGTGGGAACCATGGAAACCAAAGAGATCGAAGAGAGAATTAACAGGGAGAGGAAGATGAGGCAGCACAAACAAATAGCTCAAGATGTTGAGAGCAAAAGAGGAAGATTGCAATGGAGACACTTGGGGGAGGGGCGTGTCAAATGATGGTTTTCTTTATAACAGATGTTCCTTATGAGCAGTTCATGATTAAAACCAGAACAATCTGTTAATGTACAGCAACACAGGCTAAGGAATCTGCTATGTCCTACAGCAATTCTCACTCCCTTCCTCTCTTACATTTCAGTTTAGCAAGAATAAAAGTCACTATGAATTTTAAATGCAATTCTAATTGTGCTTATAAATGGTAGTTTCAAAAGCATGCATGTTACAATAAACACAAATTAGAAGTAAATTAAACCTTAATTATATCCAGCAAGTTTTATGTTCTAATTAAAAACAGTATTCCAACAATAAAAATGACTTACCACCTGAATTAGCTCTGCCACAATTGTCTAATCTCCCTAAACATTCTTTGTGCGCTCCAGCGCCACACTTGGAACATAAATAGCCTTGATAAAATGTTCCTCTGTAAAGTAAAATTAGATAGTGATCTATTAAGTGATAAAAATCTGCATATGTGAAATAATTAGCATAAAGAAAAATTTTAAAAATACTGTAGATGGCATTAGAAGTCATTTGCTGTGCTGTACAATGATTGTGCCTAAAAGCTTGAGGAAGAGCAACAGATCATGGGTAACATGCAACTCCAGTCTCCTTTTCATAACTTCAAGCCATTTAGAGCCAGACAGTTCTCCTGGATTACTGGTAGAATAACATACTTCATTTCAATTGGGCACAAAACGGGGTTTGGCATGGTACATGCCAAAATTGTACCAAGTATAAATACTACAGTGCCCTATACTATCATTGAGCCACACTCCACTGGATTTCAATAGGAATGTATAATGAACATGCATAATAGGACAGGATTCATTTTGGGGGATTTATTTTTTCAGGAGAGAAGATTTTATTCCCTATATTATTGACTACAAATTGCTTCCATTAAAAAGAAAAGTATAAGGAAATACGTTGATTAATTTTAAGAGCTACTGAGCACACCTCACAGAGCCATGCACTCTCCCCTGGAGGAATGGTATGCCTACACTGATTTTAGGCACCCGCAGCTTGCCTGTGCCAGCTGACTTGGGCTCAGAGGGATTGGGCAAAGAGGGTGTTTAATTGCTCTGGAAGCCTCCCACCTTGCAGGGTCATAGAGCCTAGGCTCCAGCCCGAGCCTGAACATTTACACCACAATTAAACAGACTCTTAGCCCAAGCCCCACAAGCCCATGTCACCTGGCACAGGGCCAACCATGGGTTTTTAACTGCAGTATAGATAGAGTTGCCACCTTTCTAATTGCTAGTAACCTCTTTCCCCAAGGCCCTGCCCCCATCATTAATTCCTTCTCCACTCCCCCCTCCCCCCGGGCTCACTCTGCTCCAGGGCTGGGATGGGAGCTGCTGCAACCTGACAAGGAGGTTGTATGCAGGTAGGAGGAAAAACCTGGTGCTTCCCCCCACCCCACAGTAAGTGGACTTTTGGTGTCCAATCAGTACACTTGACGGACACGGCCAGGTCCCCTTTTCGACCAGACTTTCACATACCCTAACTCTCATAAATTATAAGCTCAACTTTGAACCCCTTTGAATTTCAAGTGGGGGTTTAGATTCAAGCCTACCCATGGCTTTTATTCCAAGTCTGACCCACTAGGGAAGTAAGGAGTTCATTGGTACATGCTTCGACCATCATTCCAGGAGGACATACTTCCATGCTGATGATGCTCATTAAAAAAAATAATGTATTAAATCAATTTGTGACTGAAGTCCTTGGGGAGAGAATTGTTTGTCTCCTGCTCTGTGTTTTACCTGCATTCTGCCATATATTTTGTGTTATAGCAGTCTTGGATGATGACCCACGATATGTTGTTCAATTTAAGAACACTCTCACTGCAGATTTGACAAAACAGAAAGAAGGTACCAATATGAAATTTCTAAAGATAGCTAACAGCGAAAGCACTCAACCTAAGGTTTAAGAATCTGAAGTGCCTTCCAAAATCTGAGATGGACGAGGTGTGGAACATGCTGTCACAAGTCGTAAAAGAGCAACACTCTGATGCATAAACTACAGAACCCAAACCACCAAAAGAGAAAATCAACCTTCTGTTGGTGGCATCTAACTCAGTTGATGAAAATGAATGTGTGTCTGTCCCACTGCTTTGGATCATTATCGAGCAGAACCAGTCATCAGCATGCAAAATCTCATTTTATATTGTTTTATTTCTATTATCTTTTTACAGTGTCTATATTTGTAATAAAAAATAATATAAAGTGAGCACTGTAAACTTTGTATTCTGTGTTGTAATTAAAATATATTTGAAAGTGTAGAAAACATCCAAAAAATATTGAAAGACATGGCATTCTATTATTGTTGAACAGTGCGATTAAAGCTGTGATTAATCGTGACTATTTTTTTAATCTTGCAATATATCGTGATTAATTTTTTAATCATTTGACAGCCCTATTTACAACCTATATAAAATTGAAGAGCTGGAAGCAGGAAATAGAAGGGGAGAGAGTGGTGCTAGGACGCTTGGTAGTGATGAGTCACAACGTTGCGGGCATGAGATTTTAAATAGGCTTTCTGCTCTCATTTTGAGGTCTGGTAAAAATTTTCAGCACCAAAACAAAAACACATAGGTTAGGTTTGTTTTACAGATAGTCTGTCTTGAACAGTTCTCTCACCCTGCATGTCATTTCCATACTCTTTTTTCCCAGCAAGGTACTTGAATTAAATTAAAGTCAATACTTTACACTATAAGACTTACCTCAGAAGCATTTGACAGACTTTGCAGGATGTGACACGAGTGAAGGTGTGCATTTTGAACTCATGAAAATTTGTATTTGCATTGTCCGGTCTTATGTTGGATCTAGAGAAAAGTAAATTACATTATTTGATAATATGCTTTTAATTAAAGAAATTTGGGAATACGGTGCACCAAATCTAAACAGGGAATCTGAATCCACAAACTGTGAGCCTATTTTTGCATTGATATTTCTCTAAGAGACACAGTCTGTGCCACACACCATGAAACAAAACATTTTATTATCCACGCCTGTTCCCAAAAGATGTATAGTATAAGCCATTTCTTAGAGACCACAGTAACTGGGAAAATAGCTGCACACATCAGGGAAGTTATTCCTTTCTATTCTGAGGACCACTTCATATGACAAGAATCATCTCATGGATCTGCCTCTCCTTCCAATTCTTCACTGCTTGAGTCTCAAAATGTTTCGTTCTGTGAATCATCAGCAAAGACCATATAGCACAGACTGAGAACCATCGCATTTGAAAATGCGAGCAGCGTATGCTGGACAGAGTTGAGTCACAGTTATCCAGCAACAAATTAGGTAACTTAAGCCATTTCAAAACTAATTATAGAATATTTACTGTTCTTTTAGCTAGTGTTCCTTGAATGAGTTTCCTAATGCCTACAGATGTCTCTGTACATTAATTTAGCCAATAAAATGGCAGGCCTCTAGTTATGCTACTAAAATATCAGCTTGCTTGTGGGAAACATGTACCTACAGAACTAATACATCTATAACATATGTGGACTATTTGTTATGATCATATACTAGTTTATCTTCCCCATTGTTTCTCTTTAAGCAGTACTAGCTGAGAAAAACTCCATTAATCATTTTGTTGCATTGTTACTTTGTTGAGGGTTTTTAAAAACACTATTTAGCATTTCATTCAGTTTTTCTTCTGTAACTCTTTCCATTTCAAGGAGTTTGTTTGGACTGTGTATTGTTCTCCATTACAGGGTTTTGTAGTTTTCGTTTTGTTTTTGTTGCTGCGCATTAGTATTCTTGTTCATTTTTATGTTCTATATAAAGCTCACAAGCATTTAAAAAAATTACATTTAGATTACTACAATGCTAAAAGAACAAGATCATTGATATGCTAAGAACATACTTTGTTTCTAGATAACTTTGTGTAAATCTGTACCAGTGGATAAGGGAAAATAAAATTAACCCTTAATAAAATGTTTTATTAACAAAACAAATTACTTATCACACTGAGGTCTTTAGGATTATGGATACTTCTGGTGCTTTGTTTGCTAAACTAACACAAGAATTAGAATGGGGGGGGGGAAATCGAGTAAAGGAAGGGGAGAAAATTTAAGAATTTGAAACACCTAAGGAAGTAGTACCCAAGGTGTTATCAGAGACATACAACTGGCTGGTAAAGCTGGAGATACTGATAAGATGAAATTTCACTTTTTCTATATTATAAGCAATTCCCAGAATAAGATATTTGATAGCGATGAACTGCAGTGATGTGTAACACAGGCAAAGATCAAAACATCAGTATCTTTACTACTGAGTGAACACCTATGAAAAATATTCAAAGCAGCTCTTGAGTAGTTAGTATTGATACAGTGGTGTCAGAAAGGTCAGTCTTTTAATGCATCTCCTGAATATGAGTGTGCTGAAAATGACACTGAATTTTAAAGGCAAATGAGACTTCTCTGTTTTTGTGCTTGTTAATGACCTTACTTTTAGCATTGTTTTCCACCATCTGACTAATATCTCTTGTTGTCTATGTGTACAAGATACAGTGATGCAATTGTCCTGTATACTAACCTCCTAGAGGAGGAAGATATAGATATTATATTATTTCATTTTGGAGATTATCATTATCCTATCAAAATCACCGTGGAGCAATGTGTTTTTAGATTGTAAACTCTTCATGGGAAAGGACTGTGTCTTAACGTGTATTGTATAAAGTCTAACACAATGAGGCACAGTTCTGACAGGGGTCTTTTAGGCCATGCAAATAATAATGTAAGAATTAAAAACTCTCAAGAATAACTTACAGTACACACTAAGCACCTAACAAAAGCTACTTCTTTCTTCAACATTTCGATTCAGAGAAGGATACAGTTTGTGAAGGTATTTCAAGAGTATCAGCCTCACACACTCAGGCCTTGTCTACACTATCGGGGTAAGTCGACCTAAGTTACGCTACTCCAGTTCTGCAGTTTCTCTTTGGAGTCTGTTTTTGAAGTTTTTTTTGTTGAATAATTGCAACTTTTAGGTCTGTAACTGAGTGTCCAGAGAGGTTGAAGTGTTCTCTGACTGGTTTTTGAATGTTATAATTCTTGACGTACGAGAAACTGCAGAACTGGAATTAATTTGCAAACTGGACACCATTAAATTAGGCTTGAATAAAGACTGGGAGTGGATGCGTCATTACACAAACTAAAAACTATTTCCCCATGCTAATTTTTCCCCTACTGTTCCTCACACCTTCTTGTCAACTGTTTGAAATGGGCCATCCTGATTATCACTACAAAAGTTTTTTTTCTACTGCTGATAATAGCCCACCTTAATCGATTAGTCTCTTTAGAGTTGGTATGGCAACCCCCATTTTTTCATATTCTCTGTATATATATATATATATATATATATATATATATCTTCCTACTGTATTTTCCACTGCACGCATTTGATGAAGTGGCCTATAGCCCATGAAAGCTTATGCTCAAGTAAATTTGTTAGTCTCTAAGGTGCCACACGTACTCCTCGTTCTTTTTACCTATTTTACAGTCCTCAGTAAGACAAAAAATGTTGCCTCTACTATCATGTTAGTAGAGAATGCAAAAATCTAATGTGTAAAAGTCAAGAATTTTACAAATTAAACATATTATTAGCATATTGGCAAATATTATCTCTCTCTTTTTTTTTTTTTTTAACTTCATACACCAGAAGCTCAAGCTTAAAACCCAAATACTTGTATCAAGGAAGAAAGATCAGCCCCAGAAAACCAAGTATTTTTTTTGAATTTCTTACAGGATGGACTAGACTTGGGCCATAGAAATCATAGAATCACAGAATATCAGGGTTGGAAGGGACCTCAGGAGGTCATCTAATCCAACCCCCTGCTCAAAGCAGGACCAATCCTCAACTAAATCATCCCAGCCAGGGCTTTGTCAAGCCTGACCTTAAAAACTTCAAAGGAAGGAGATTCCACCACCTCCCTAGGTAACGCATTCCAGTACTTCATCGCCCTCCTAGTAAAAAAGTTTTTCCTAATATCCAACCTAAACCTCCCCTATCGCAACTTGAAACCATTACTCCTCGTTCTGTCATCTGCTACCACTGAGAACAGTCTAGATCCAACCTCTTTGGAACCCTCTTTCAGGTAGTTGAAAGCAGCTATCTAATCCCCCCTCATTCTTCTTTTCCGCAGACTAAGCAGTTCCCAGTTCCCTCAACCTCTCCTCATAAGTCATGTGCTCCAACCCCTTAATCATTTTTGTTGCCCTCCGCTGGACCTTTTCCAATTTTTCCACATCCTTCTTGTAGTGTGGGGCCCAAAACTGGACACAGTACTCCAGATGAGGCCTCACCAATGTCGAATAGAGGGGAACGATCATGTCCCTCAATCTGCTGGCAATGCCCCTACTTATACAGCCCAAAATGCCATTGGCCTTCTTGGCAACAAGGGCACACTGCTGACTCATATCCAGCTTCTCGTCCACTGTAACCCCTAGGTCCTTTTCTGCAGAACTGTTGCCTAGCCATTCGGTCCCTAGTCTGTAGCGGTGCATGGGATTCTTCTGTCCTAAATGCAGGACTCTGCATTTCTCCTTGTTGAGCCTCATCAGATTTCTTTTGGCACAATCCTCTAATTTGTCTAAGGCCCTCTGTATCCTATCCCTATCCTCCAGCATATCTACCACTCCTCCCAGTTTAGTGTCAACTACAAACTTGCTGAGGGTGCAGCCCATGCCATCCTCCAGGTCATTAATGAAGATATTGAACAAATCGGGCCCCAGGACCAACCCTTGGAGCACTCTACTTGATACTGGCTGCCAACGAGACATGGAGCCATTGATCACTACCCGTTGAGCCTGATGATCTAGCCAGCTTTCTATCCACCTTATACTCCATTCATCCAGCCCATATTACTTTAGCAAAGCTTTAGACACAGTGTCCCACAGTATAGTTGCCAGCAAGTTAAAGTCAAGGAATAACACGTCCACTGCTTTCCCCTCATCCACAGAGCCAGTTATCTCATCATAGAAGGCAACTACATTAGTCAGGCATGACTTGCCCTTGGTGAATCCATGCTGACTGTTCCTGATCACTTTCCTCTAAGTGCTTCAGAATTGATTCCTTGAGGACCTGCTCCATGATTTTTCCAGGGACTGAGGTGAGGCTGACTGGCCTGTAGTTCCCCAGATTCTCCTTCTTCCCTTTTTTAAAGATCGGCACTACATTAGCCTTTTTCCAACTGTCCAGGACCTCCCCCGATCGCCATGAGTTTTCAAAGATAATGGCCAATGGCTCTGCAATAGCCAATGGCTCTGCAATCACATCCGCCAACTCCTTTAGCACTCTTGGATGCAGCGCATCCGGTCCCATGGACTTGTGCTCATCCAGCTTTTCTAAATAGTCCCAAACCACTTCTTTCTCCACAGAGGGCTGGTCACCTCCTCTCCATGCTGTGCTGCCCAGTGTAGTAGTCTGGGAGCTTATCTTGTTTGTGAAGACAGAAGCAAAAAAAGCATTGAGTACATTAGCTTTTTCCACATCCTCTGTCACGAGGTTGCCTCCCTCATTCAGTAAGGGGCCCACACTTTCCTTGACTTTCTTCTTGTTGCTAACATACCTGAAGAAACCCTTCTTGTTACTCTTAACATCTCTTGCTAGCTGCAATTCCAAGTGTGATTTGGCCTTCCTGATTTCACTCCTGCAAGCCTGAGTAATATTTTTATACTCTTCCCTGGTCATTTGTCCAGTCTTCCACTTCTTGTAAGCTTCTTTTTTGTGTTCAAGATCAGCAAGGATTTCACTGTTAAGCCAAGCTGGTCGCCTGCCATATTTACTATTCTTTCTACACATTGGGATGGTTTGTCCCTGTAACCTCAATAAGGATTCTTTAAAATACAGCCAGCTCTCCTGGACTCCTTTCCCCTTCATGTTATTCTCCCAGGGGATCCTACCCATCAGCTCCCTGAGGGAGTCAAAGTCTGCTTTTCTGAAGTCCAGGGTCCGTATTCTGCTGCTCTCCTTTCTTCTTTGTGTCAGGATTCTGAACTCAACCATCTCATGGTCACTGCCTCCCAGGTTCCCATCCACTTTTGCTTCCCCTACTAATTCTTCCTGGTTTGTGAGCAGCAGGTCAAGAAGAGCTCTGCCCCTAGTTGGTTCCTCCAGCATTTGCAGCAGGAAATTGTCCCCTACACTTTCCAAAAACTTCCTGGATTGTCTGTGCACTGCTGTATTGCTCTCCCAGCAGATATCAGGGTGATTGAAGTCTCCCATGAGAACCGGGGCCTGCAAACTAGTAACTTCCGTGAGTTGCCGGAAGAAAGCCTCGTCCACCTCATCCCCCTGGTCCAGTGGTCTATAGCAGACTCCCACCACGACATCACCCTTGTTGCTCACACTTCTAAACTTAATCCAGAGACTCTCAGGTTTTTCTACAGTTTCATACCTGGGCTCTGAGCAGTCATATTCCTTCCTTACATACTATGCAACTCCCCCACCTTTTCTGTCCTTCCTGAACAGTTTATATCCATCCATGACAGTACTCCAGTCATGTGAGTTATCCCACCACGTCTCTGTTATTCCAATCACAACATAATTCCTTGACTGTATCAGGACTTCCAGTTCTCCCTGCTTGTTTCCCAGGCTTCTTGCATTTGTGTATAGGCACTTGAGATAACTCACTGTTCGTCCCTCTTTCTCAGTATGAGGCAGGAGCCCTCCCCTCTCGAGCTCTCCTGCTCGTGCTTCCTCCTGGTATCCCACGTCCCCACTTACCTCAGGGCTTTGGTCTCCTTCCCCCAGTGAACCTAGTTTAAAGCCCTCCTCACTAGGTTAGCCAGCCTGCTTGCGAAGATGCTCCTTCCATTGCATATCATGTCTCAGCTTTAAACAACTTCATGAAAGTGAGTTCTTCAAGGTTTGTTTTTAACTCACATAATGGTCTAGATTAGAGGTTCTTTAGATCAACACTTCTGTCTAAATCAAGAATTAGGCCTATCTTCTCTACATCAGATCTGCCCACAGCAATACAAGCTCTCACAGTATTTCCTTTACATAAAAATATACCTCTGGGTTGCAACAACTTTGGCAAGAAGAGTCTCTGAAATCTTGGTTCTTGAAAGACAAAATGCTGTATGCGGCAAATTGCCAGCACTATGATGGGTCCCGCACTTTCTCTTCTTGTGGGGGGGTTCAGGGTGCCGTTTCTTGCCCCTGATCTGGGGTATTAACTGTCCCACTAGTATCCCAGAGAAGGATAGTGGAGATGGAGGGACCCAGGCCCGCCCTCTACTTCGGGTCCCAGCCCAGGGGTCCTAGGGATAGCGACAAACCACTTGAACTAGCAATTCCTTCCCCTGGGCTACTTCCCTCTCCGTCCCTTCAGCTTGTGGGGCTTCCTGCCCTCTCTCTGCTTGGGCCAGGTTTCTCCCAACCCCTTGTGTCTGTGGAGTCTCTCTGCTCTGCACAAGCCAGGTTTCCCTTTACCTAGGGTCCTGGTCTTCTGGTCCACCACAGCACTTCTCCAAACTCTCCTCTGCTTCCCTCCAAACTGTACTCCTTCAAACTGCTCTCTGCTCCAAAACCAAACCACTCTGCTTCAACTCCTCCAACTGTCTGATTGAAGCAGGGAGGTTTTTATCAGTTCACTGGCTTCAGGTGCTCTAATTAATCCATAGCAACCTCTCTTCCCTCTACAGGGAATAAGGCTCTCATCATCCTGGGGCTTACGTATCTCCCCTCTATCACCCTTCTGCTGCCCTCTGGCCATGATGTATCACGTGTCACTGAAGTATATCCAGCCACAGATTAAGTGATTCTAGAAGGGATCATAGGCCACTCAGCACATTGCACAGAGGCCTCCTGTGAGGAAAAAGGCATAAATGAAAAGAGAGGAATACTGTAAAGCTGGAACCTGGTCATCCGTTAATACTTTTTTCAGGCTTGACCTTCACTCCTCTACAAAAACATCCCATGAAGGAAGATACTTCCAAGCAGTAGTTCCAAAATAGATGAATACCAATATATTTTTGAAAAGCGGGATAATTTTTCTTCCGTTTTATCTCTCCCTCACTACTAATTTTTCCTTACTGTTCACGGCACCCTATTTGTCTCTCAATGGAAATGGGACAAGTTCTAGAGCTGGAATTTGTTATTTGGTAATTTCCTTCCTGTGACTGACATTTCCTCCAGTTTACCCACCTGAAATAAGTTCTCAAATGGTGAAATCATGACCCCATTTAAGTTTCAAAGGGGCCAGGATGTCACCCCAAGCAGCTACATGATTGATAGTCTCTTCAAGATTTATATACAGTTAAATTATCCACTACAAAAATTTAGTATTTCCATACAGCATTGGAAGGACTTATCTGGTGTGATGGCAGAAGGGGTATGGCCATGCCCTGAAGTGTCATGGTCAAATACTGCCTCCAATATTTGTAGGAAGAAAGACACAGCCCAACTGTCTCAGATTGGACAAGAGGTCATTTCCAGACAGGAAATCATCATGTAACAAAATTTCTAGTTTAGTTACTGATGCTTTATCAGATGCAATATAAGACAATTAACAATGTAATGGTAAAAATAACGTCGTTCATACCCTGATGACTTAAGGAGGTAAAGTGATCACAGTATGAAAAGCTAACTAAAGATACAGTAACAAATCAGGCAAAAACTGTGGCTAAATAAAAGTTATAAAAACCTGATATATATATTATCCATTGTGTTTTCTGATTTAACAAGGAAAAAACCCCAAAACATCCTTATCTAAACAAAATACAGTTCATCACTAGCTGTGGGTTTGAAAACTCTTTTCCACATATCAATATTCTGCCCAGTCATAACATATTATATTACAGTGAATTATGTAGTCACATGTCACATCAGATGAGACTGAGATAATGTGATATGAGGTACTACAACAGCATATGTCAAGTCACAAATTTCCAAAAGTCTCCTTTTCTAAACTGAAATTTGTTGAATTCTGTTTCTTGACTTCAATGTAGTTCTTTGCTAATGATTTTCAAAATATGTATTGTGTAGTTTTTCAGACATTTGGCATTTGACACGTACTATAATAGCTTAGAGCAGCTGTGGGCAACCTGCAGGCCACAGGCCACACACAGCCCATGGAGGTAATCCGCTGGCGGGCCACCAGACAATTTGTTTACATTTGCACAGCCGCCCACAGCTCCCAGTGGCCACAGTTCACTGTTCGCTGCCACTGGGAGGTGTGGGTGGCCATGCAAATGTAAACAAACTGTCGAGTGGCCTGCCAGTGGTTTAGAGGTTAGCTAGTGATCATGATACATAGTAAACACCCTAAGTATTCTGATTCTGGAACATTTTTTTTTCTCTCTTTCATTTTTGCCGACTATTCTTAAAACTGTACTTCTTTCTATTCCCTGCTATAACAATAAGGACCCATGGGTGCCAGGTTTGTATAATTATTGGTGGTGCCCAGAACGGTCCAAGCAGAGCCGTCCCGTCCATAGGACAGACTGGGTCAACCGCCCCGGGCCCTGCACTTTGGGGGGCCCCGCACTTCAGGGGACGCATGGTCCAGGGCAGCCTGGGGGATTAGCAGGGGGCCTGGCACTGGCAGCAGCAAGCGATCCAGCCCCAGCCCGCCCCTTCTCCGCCCGCATTTCACCCCTTCCCCCAAGCCCCCGCCCACCTCTTTCTGGCTTCTGCCCCCTCCCCCGAGCGATGCTGGGAGCCAGCAGGGCAGAGCGGGGCAGGCTGGGGCCAGGTTGCTCACTGCTGCCAGGCCCCCTGCTATCCACTCAGGCTGCCATGGACCCCACATTCCCCCTGAAGTGTGGGGGCCCCCCAAAGCACGGAAAGCCCAAACATTGGTGGAGCTGGGGCCACTTTCCTAAATATTGATGGAGCATGGGCACCATGGGCCCATATAACTCACCGCCTATGTAAGGATCTTAACTTTCTGGCATCATAAATCCAAATTTCCACATCCTTCCATTTCCAAGGCATCTCCATCAACCCTAAGCAGCAGGAAGGGGGGCAAAACCCTTAGAGGAGCTTTCACCTTTAAAGTAAATAATTAGTATTTTGCATTCTGGTGCTGTGGAACTGTCGAGGCTATACGCCTACCGCACACTTTGGCCCAAGCCTGCAAACATGTACTTATATAATGGGACTACTCACATAAGTAAAGTTGTTCATCGTTGTGTTTCTAGGATTGAGCCTATTTTACCTCAGGTATCCTTTTTAGCTCAGGATTTGAGCCCTTTCTTCAGCCCAGATATCCTTCTTTCTAAACAGATCTTCTCTGCGGCTTGAGACGTGAGCAGTAAGCACAAATTCTGCTCAGAGTACAAATGAATGTGCCAAGGTTGAGAACCTTAGTTTGAGTTGTATTTGTTATGGAGTATATTTTTAGCTGAGATTGGCCCAAATACCCCAATGCTCTAGGAAAGAGTAGAACCATCTCTAATACTTCTGATACATCTTCAATAAAATGGTTGATAAAAATACCAAGTGTTGAGTGCAGTGGATTTGGAATTTCAGTGACATAGATTGGGAAATTCTTATTTTTTTAACTTATTATACAGAGAAGCAGTGGTCGTAACATCATGTATGCTTTACAAGTATTTTTCACCAAGTAAAAACCTCTATCAACGGGCAGCGCTCAGGAACTATTTTAATGGTTTGAGAACAGACATCAGTGTTGATGCGGTAGCTTTTTGGTGCTTGAAAGGATTTTTCTTTTTCCCTTCTACTTCCCAGTCTAGAATAAGCTGATGGCTATGGTCTGTGGTAGTAACAATGATATCCCAGAACATGGGCAAGTGTGAATGTCATACTCAGTTTCTTAGAAGGATGATGTATTGATACAAACAGAAGAGCAAGAATCATAGCACATGAAAGAATACCCCTCAAAAATTCAGACTAATGGTGAAAACAATTATTTGTATGCATTGCTCTATGAGGGGGAGTGGGAGATAGAATCTGGGATTTATTACATATGCCCCCTCCACCAACAGCAAAGTAACTAGTCAATTCCTTTACAATTCCCTCTATTAGGGAAGAGTCCAGACTAACACAGGTGGAAAGTTCCTCCAGGATAACCTCAATGTTATGCTAAGGTAGGCCATCTCCCTTGACTTCAGGAAGACTTAGTATGAAACTGTTTAATAGGGTGTTAGAGCATCTCCACTGTGAGGTGTCCAACAGTAAGTCCCCCTGCTCTACGTCCTATATAGTATGTCATATGATTACAGAACATTTTACCAGTGACATGAGGTCAGTGTTTTTAAAAGGGGCTCTCACATTTCTCCCTTACTCTGTGAGCTCTATGTAGTAATAGTGCATGTTCTGACAAAGAGAAGTAATGAGCCATGTTTCTAATGTACTCATTTAGACAAGCATGCCCTCTAATAGCCACAACAAAAGAAAGAAGTAATATCAATTGATAAACATATTAAACTGCAGCCTCTCGGAATATTTTGTTCCTGAAGAATGTACCGAGTATATAGTATACAACAGAGTGATACTCTCTCTCCCTCTCTCACACACACACCCTTGTAGATTGGTGTGAAGATAATCCACCTTCAGAATATATTTAAAAATGTAACTGGCAATTTGGTGCACTCTAAAGGAAAAATATTACTCGTTTTTAGTCTTCTAAGAGTCCCAGGGATGCCTTCTCCTGCTGGGATGAATTAGCAACATACAGAAAGGGGATGAAACCATAAACAGAGAAATCATCCCAATTCTCATTTCAATCAGAAGCAGAAACCTTCCAAAGGACAACTATGAGTGCCCGAGAGCTCTCTTCAGCACATCGCTGCATTCTACTTCCCAACTTTACTCTTCCACCAGTCTTTGCTTTAATGGCCTTGGGCTGCCCCTCAGTCTTCTTGGTAAAGCCTTTTCTTTCCTAGTGACTTACTGAACATTAGCCTCACTGGGACTAATTCACTGCTACCTGATCAACCCAGGGGACCGTCACATACTTGTCTTGTTATCCTCCCTTGTCATTCAGATAATCTCCTCTCCATCAACCATACAAATAACTATTCCAGGATCAGAATCTCCATTATCTTCTCCAAAGCCTTAGTCTCTGAACAAATCCATTTCTCAGAGTTCTGTACTATCAGCTTCTCAGAAATCGCACATGACAAAACCCTCATACCACCAGAGCTTCATGTGTTAAGTCTTTTTGCCAACATCATATTGTGAAATACTGCCACTCTAGAATAATTGTAATTCCAGATAGTGAGTACTACCTGTGCTCCTTGAGCCTTACCTGTCAGGAGAGAAATCAAATGAATAGCCCATACTGTCCTTAACCACCCACATAAAACTCAGTCACTTTCCAAACCATGTTAGAAAGTGTTACATAGCATCAGCCCCCTCAAGCTTCAGCAACCTGAGTTTCTCCCAGCCATCACATTGCCCTAGATTAAGGGTGAGAGAGACTGGAGGTAATGCCATAGGTTATTTAAGCAGCTCAGCACTACTCTGTCAGAGGGACACACTCTAATTTTTCACATGCCTACACAGTATGGAATAAATTATCATCAATACCCACTTCAAAATATCCAGCCATCGCTGAAAGAGAAATTACACCAAATTGATTGATAAACAGGTCTAAAAATACAGTAGTCTAAACATGGTTATGAAAGAAAACTGAGTGAGACCGGAAAACATGCTAACACTTAACATTCAATGCCTAATATAATGTGTTTGTTCTTTTCAGCTATTCCAGTTCATAATCCTTTGTTTCAGTTTTTCATGCAACAAAGATCTCAGAATTATAGATATGTATGTATATATAAAATATAGCTGCTTGAAATACAAATGCAAATGTGAGTATGATGTATTCTTTTCCCAATGGCATGGCAAAGTGGGAGAGTGGGTCAAATACTGAGAATATTCTAATAACCTGGGAGTATGTACTCTGACACTCTAAGCAATTTCTTTAAAAATGCATGCCTAAATGAAAACATTGATACTCAAGTCAATATGAGTTGTTGATGTTCAGGAGCCCAGAAAAATCCAGCCACATATTTAGGTACCTAGCTTTAGGAACCCAAGTTTGAAAATTTCAGGTCCAACAACTTTTCCAAAATGTATGCCACAATGAAGGTGGTGCAAGAGCTATAACATATCAGCCATGTTATGACATTTCATGGCTTAAATAAGGCCATAATCTGAGATACTATGAACATAAGATGAGAACAGTGTTCTAATAGTGATGGAGTACAGTAGCATTTGGCTTCCATAGTGGCAATTTAAGTTTTTATTGTCACTTTTAGGTTTATGTTTATTTTCAACAAGAAAAAAATATCAAGTATCTTTCACAATGGGAGGTCAGACTAAACAGATGAATTGTTATTGAATAATTTCTCTAGTATGTTAGGCACAAACATGCTTTTCCTTACCATCAATTTAAACTTCCTCTGCACTAAATCTTATAAATAAATTGCACCAAGAATACTACTAAACTTGCAGCCTTAACACTCCATCTTATATATCTCCAGGATGCACTACCCTAAATATGTAATTCTTATTGATAGCATGACCCAACACGCTAGATAAGGAAAAGTCTGAAGCATATAGTATTCTGGCTTCCCCCACAATGTGAGAATAAGGGCATCAAAATCTCTGTCTTCATTGCTTCAAAAGGTCATGTATCTAAAAATATAAATGCTTATATCCCTATTGCAAAAGTTCTGAAATACTGAAAATGTCTCCAGTCATGTTATATTTCTAGTAGAGACTGCTGAGAAGGAATTTCAGTCTACAGATTTCAATATTAGCATTACAGACTTAAAGATATTTTGTTTGCTACATGTTTGAGATTTTTCTGGATGAGGCTATTAAAATAAGTATTTACAAAAAATAATACAAAGTTATAAAGAAAACTTGCTTCTTTAAGGACTAGACACTAAAGCCCTCATTACAAACAAAGAATATCAGCTGCCTACATATCTGCCATAAAAAGAAATATGGTAAGAAGTATGTAAAGCAACGTGATCTGTCCCTAATTAATCTTGTTAAATTCTTACAGATGTATGAAACAAAATTTCAAAAGGGGAATGACAGAAGTGACAATAACATGATATAATAGTGAAAGAAAGAAGTGAATGTCTTAGAATAGAAAGCACTGGAAGAAAGAAGCCTTTGAACTCTTGTTATAGGTCTGACAGGTTATTAACGACCAAAAGTTACTCTCATCCAACAATTCTCACAGTTTATGAGAAATTAATTGTGGTCCTCAGTCCAGTCTGTGGTGGATAAATGTCCACATCACAATTCATACCTCTGCAGGAGGGCAAAGGAGCAAGACCAGGTACTGAATGGGCATGAAGAAAGTATTATCTCTTATTTTACTTGGGGTTTCAAAACTTATTTACCATTACCATTAATGGTACCAGTTAATATTTTAGTTCAAAGAACTGCTACTCACTGACTGGTTCTCTACTTCTCACACATATTTAAGGGCCATTTCTTTTAACTGCTTCTCTAGCAGTTTTTCAATATTAGCTAGGTTTTGGCAATTAAAACCTGTACAGATTCTCACCTCTCTCAGTCAAGGCCACTGTGGAGGTTTTGCTTAAAACCAACACAAACATTTCAATTAATCTTGAAAAATTGCTTTTCTGGGGCACTTAATTAACAACTCAACTTTTCCCTCCAAGATTCCAAATAACTTCAATCTAATTTATTTTCTTCATAACACAAGGAAAAATTTATTGCAGAACAAAATGGAGAAAGAGGGTATGTCCTTTGGACATTTCTGTGTATCAGATTCCCATGAAGGGAGCAATCACGTCGTACTGCAGAGATCACAATAAATCTAGGTGACAAAACTAAACACAAATACTTCACAATTAAAATTAAATAAATGCAGAAGCAACCCAGAATGACCCAGCATGCATTCTAAGTAGCCACAAATGGAAATAGGATACCAACAAAAACAGCCACTGACCTAGAAATTGTGGAGCAAGTCATTCCTTCTGCTAAGTGGTACTGAGAGAATGAAAGCAGTGTAAACACTGGCCTAATCTAGCCACTACCCACATGGGAGAAAGAAGATGAACCTCAGAGACATCATCCATGCCCCCTCCTTTCTATATGGATAACATGAAGTTGGGACCACTCAAAGTTGTCTACCTCAGTGGGTAGCCTGCACTCATGGGAGACTCAGGGAACCATGCTACTATATGGATAGAAAGACCACAGAAGCTGCAGCATGCCCTCAAATATGGATGACCTACGGCTGGGGATTGGGTTCCCAATAGAACTTTGGGGGCATCTGTGTAATTGGAGGGCTAGGCTCCTGCCCCCCCCCCCATACTTGCCTGCAAAGCTCTCTCCTAGAAGGAGATGGTGTGGTGGGATTTTCTGAGGTTGTGTCGACTTTTTTTCCTAGTCAGATTTACAAAGGAGGGTATGATTTAGCTTTGTTTGTTTGTTTTTGTTTTGAAAAACACATATTCCACATCAGCTCCTCCAGTAAATCAGGCTAATTGTTTCAGCAGAAAATACTCTGAAACTAGGGATTGGATTTCAAGAAGTTAATAGATATTTGCATATCAATAAAATCATTGTCAAAAAATATTACATGTTGTTTTAAACTGTTATGCCACTTCACTTGATTAAATCTTGACTGAGGAGAATCATATTTAATACTTGCCAATCAGTGAGCCCTAGTGGCAGATCAAATAAGTATTTATATGAAGTATCAAGCAAGTAGTCTGTGGTGAATTAAAACTGTTTCATGTATTGAAGAAGAAATGCTACAGAGAGTTAAGAAGAACTCATTGCCTTGAACTCTGCTCTACCCCTCAACCTTGTGTCAGACCTTCTCAATTAAGAGCTCTGTTATTGTTCTGCAGTTAGTGTTTTGCTTATGAAAATTTAAAGCACTGTGAATGTTATTGGTGTGAATGATGAATACTGAGTTGGCACACTGAGCATAAACTGCTCAAGCTCAAACATGTGTTTGATATTTGAAGTTGGATATTATTATATCTATACATTTTAGTAGCATATAAAGATCATACAACCTGATATCCAAACACAACAAAACTTTCCATTCCGTTTGGTCTTACTTATTATCTTAATACTAGGTATCCCTGCAAGAAACAAGGCAATTTATCTAGATCTGCACTAGGTGTTTCCCAAGAGCCAAGATTTTCAGAAATGGCTGCCTTATGTTAGGTACCTCAATCATACTTTGGCACCTAAGTAAGTAAAAAGATCTCTTAGAAAATTGTCTAGATAAAGGAAAAAGTTAAAACTAACATTAAAGATGTTCTGAGAATTTCCCTCCACAAAGACAAAGCCATTAAAACCCTGCTGCATATTCATGCACTGAAGATCCTACCAAGACCAGTCCATGAAGTGTTGAGGCAATCACAGGTGACAGTGGCTGATATCTGAATCTAACCAAGCTGCTGAAAGAAGCGCACCTTCCACCTTTAGTAAGACTACAGAGAGAGAAGGGCATAAATCTCTTTGAATGGAGCCATCAGCACACAGTTCACTCAACACAGCTCTGCCTGTTCAAGCAGACATTTCTACAAGCAAGCAAGCAAGCAAACAGCATCAGCAACAAGACACCTCAGAAGAATAAAAGAAGCTACAATACAGCATTAAAAGAAGCAACCTTACAGCCCAGCGTGGTTTCTACAACATTATAACATCACTGAGACTTCATCACCGGTTAGACAGTGTTCGCAAAAACACTGCCAACAGAATAGATTTAATTTTTTCTTTTTATCATTGTACTGGAATATTGAAATACTATTGCAATTTAAGATATTTACAGATTCTCCAGATGGTTTAGATTACTGCTGAAGAGGAGACAACATTTAATCTTGTTAAACACAAAGAAATAGTGTAAGATTCTTCATATTAATTAATTTGCTCAAGCCTTCTCCTTGAAGGGCTTCTTTTAAATAACTGAGGTAAAACTTTATTTGCTTTCATAGGACTAGTTAAGATTACTAACCACTGCCCACTTATTAACTGTTTAAGTAATCCATATTAAACCAAACAGGATCCACCAACCCTTAAACAAAATTCCACTGCCCATCTATAAACCATCTCAGCTATCTATGTTACGCTGAGACAAGACTCACTATGGATTCTGGGAATAACATACTTTCATTTTAGTTTACCTAGAGAAGAGCATCCCCACCAGCACAGACACACTCTCAAAGGTAGGATTCCTGCTGAAAGCTCTCCACAGACAGACAGAATAGACTGTGATTGAAGTAACCATTGTTTATTATTTGTATCTGTTTTCAATTGTACTTATTTTTACTCCCACACCCCTTTCTTTAATAATCAAATAGTAATTGTGATTAATTTGCTGGTCTTTAACCCTGGTGTCCACTTAGGCATGGAAAGAACCCCATGTGACTAAAATAGTGAGAGTCAAATTCCCAGATTGCTTCAAGAGAGACAATTATTAAGATCTGGCCTCCCATTTCTTGTTTTTCTAGACCAGGGGTTCTCAACCTTTTTCCTTCTAAGTCTCCCCCCCCACCTCCCACCCCCACATGCTATCCACGGCCCACCTGTACCACAAGTGTTTTCCTGCATATCTAGTAGATTAAAAGCTGTATTAAATTGACAGTTATACAGTTAAACCCACACACCTATGTAATATAAAAAAGAAAAGGATAATATAGGTACAAAATAAAAGAAGTAAATATTATGGTCAAATATTAATATGTCTGAGCCCCGCCGCCCAGGACTGAAGCCAAAGCCAAAGCCCAAGCCCTAGCCCTGCCACCCGGATCCCCCTGTGGCATAGGGCAGCAGGCAATTGTCCTGCTTGTTACCCCCTAACTACACCAGCCCTGCTGAAGCCAATAGGTTTCAGCATATCATGCAGGAAAATTAACATGCTCTCCAATTCTAAAAAAAAAAAAAAAAAAAAGTGTCCAAATAGTGCAAGGTGAAACAGTTTTTATTTTTTCTATGCTGTCTGGTTTATTTTGGCAGACTCCCTGAAATCTTCTCAGGGTCCCCCGGAGGCCACTGACCCCCAGTTGAGAACCACAGCTCTAGACTACATTTTCAGTAATTTTGGGGATAAAATTACGTGCAACTCAACAACTTAAAACACCTCTTTCTTCCCCACAGTTTTCGTTAGTAAAACTTACATGTAGCTTGAGTTCAGGTAATTTAGGGTCATCTCCTGAATTTTTCATTTTGAAGAAATAACCCTGCCCCTTTTTACATTATTGGTGTGGGACCAGCAGAAACACTAGGTACACCAGGAACTTCCTGAAGACAAGAGGATGCAGATCCTTCCAAGAATCATCATCCTTAAGAAAACTTAGGGTGTGGGGAAGGAAGGCACACTATGTCCATTTACAACCCCTATTACCTTGCCCCAAAAATTCCAGGAGGCCATGCATCCACAAAACTGACAAACCTGGAAATGCCAGGCAAGCAGATGGTGCTATGGGGCACAGGAGGGAAGTACTGTTCAGGACTGGATAGCAGGCAGTGAAGCCAACATGAGCTCCTCCCTTTTTCCACAGCAGGTAGCTACAGCCTGGGCCACTTTAATCCCTCTATTCTGCCACTGGGAAGACTGTCTTTCTGTGGTCCCTCCTCTACCCCCATTGAGTCCTGTTTTTTCAAATAAAGTACCATTTGTGGTACATTAGCTGTAATGCATGATCCAGATTAATAACATTCCTACCTACAGAGGTAAATAACACAATTCCTTCTTCCTTTTCATACCACTTCAGGAAACAGGCAGGATATCAAGGAAATCCAGACAGGCATGTTTGTGTTTTGCTTTGGTAAACTAAGTGAACTTAGATCCAGATTGTTAAAAGTGAAATACTTCTCCAGACTGTTTGGAAAATGCAGTGTGTACTTAAAGCTTTTAAAATGCATTGATAGCAACAGCTTTAATTTAGTATGTCAGTGTTCAATATGTCACAGCTCAAATAGTCTCTCAGAAGGAGTTTTAATGCATATGCATTATTAATGCAGTATCTGAAGGAGCAGATCTATCTGAGTTGGCTTTGACCAATAAGTCATTAGTCACAGAGCATAAAGCAAATTTGGGAAATGGAGATATAATAATAGATAAGAGAACCATTTTCATTTACCCTGTCTCTAGAACTAGTTTAAAAAACTAACCATAAAAAAACCACTCTACGTAACCAATGGACTATATCCATGCATTATGGAGCTTTCTTAGTTTAAAATGTAGGTGTGTGCTTATGCAAGATGTGATGCACATATTTATCATGTTTGTGTGTCAATGAATCTCCGGATTGTTTTCTTCCATTCAGATGGACTGTTCTGGCTTTCTTGTGTTAGAGAACAACAGCTGGTGTCCAAATTAAAGAATGAGTTTTCAAAACCAGCAAACTAGATCATACCTCTGCTGCAGCACAAACTACTAAAGAACCTATTAACAACCCCAAAAACTGGATACAGCACTGTTAAAATTAAAAGCACAACATTCAGCAACTCTCTTTCATGAGAGACAGAGCTTTCAAATATTTAAAAATGCTGCCCAAAATGAGAGATTTAAGATAGCTCAATGAAATATTTGATTCTTCCTAGGACAAAAACAGTTTAACATCCAGTTTTAGGCTTATTTGGAACAAGATTCCATAGCCTTGTGAAACTGTTAATATACTAAGTGGGTCCTGAATAAAAACATAAACATACATTTATTTTGGACTCATACTAATACTACACATGGGGAAGACTGGCCCATCATATACCCTAATCACTACAAATGTTCAATACAGCACTTATAATTCAACACCTAAAGTTCCTCACCACAAAGAGCATTTGATGATCTTAGCATATAGGATTCCATGGATTTGGAGAATGTTAAAGAGAACAATGTTACATGAAGTACTGCAATATTCTTTGGCTCTATACATCTTGGAACCTGGGCAGCACTGTTTTATACAGCATATTTCTTAATGACTTGAAAGAAGGTTTGAATAGTGAAGCTGAAGTTTGCTGATGGCAAAATTTACAGTAGATTAGGTAGCGAGAAAGGCAATGAGAAACTACAAAAAGACCTAATGAAATTAGCAAACTAGACATCATGATGACAGATGAAATTCAGCACAGACGAGAGGCAAGATTTTGCATGTTGTAGTTACACTGATGGGTTCTGAGTTGCTAACTCAATGTGTAAATCTAGTATGCAGCTGTAGCCTTTCAAGGAAAATATCTAGATGTCACTGTGAACACTTCAATAAAGACATCTGCTTAGTGCACAGTGGGGGCAAAGAATGAAAATATGTTTTGCATTAAGAAGGGAACACTGAATAGCATAGAAAATGTAATGCCAATATATATCAATATTGCACATCCCTGCCTTGCTACCACTGTGTAGCTGATCCCTGTGGGTGGAGTAGGCCCATCACCCCTGGATCATATCAGGTGAGTCCAGTCCATTCAATTAACGGTCTCTGGGCTATAATTGGAATAGACTACCAACAGAGGTTGCAGAATACCAGCCCTTGGAGGACAGGTTAGACAAACACCTGTCAGGGATGGGCTAGGTTTATTTAATCTCACCTCAGTGTAGGGGATGGACTAGATGACCTCTCGAGGCCCCTTCCAACCCTACATGATTCAGCCTATGATTCTATGAATACAAGAGGATAACTTGATAAAATTATAAAGAAAAGCACCTTTAAGTCTGATAAAAAGGGGAAAACATTTTAAGTGAAGCACAGTTAACGTTTGGAATTCATTGCCACAGGATTTTGTGAAGAAATTAGCTTGTAAGAATAAGAAAGGCATCTGCAGTAGAATTAGCTAGAATAAAGCTGAAAGAGCCATCAACTCTCCTGCTTTGTAGCACAAACTTCATACTGATAGATAACAAGAAGGAATCTTAACTCTGAATGTTGTATTCTTTTGCATAATTATTATGTGCATCATGGGGAATTCAACATTTCCACTGAATCAACTAGCACTAGTCACTATTGGAGGAAGGATAATGAACTAGATGGGAAGTCGGTGTGTTCTAGAAAAATAATGCCCTCACACTTCTACAATTAGTTTTTTTAAAATAGCTTTATAAGCATAACAAGAAACAGTGGACCTGATCTCTAGGGTCAAAGCTCACAATTATTACTTTTACTATACTTACATTGTAGGTCATTAACTTAAGGTGGAGGAGTGTAATAATTTGGGTGAACACAGTATCAGCAGTTTCTCAGATATGTAATGCCTTTCCATTAACATCTACATTATTAGGCATGCTGAAGATTGCATATAGCCTACCACTTCCTGTATACTAAACACTTTTCATAGCACTTTTTCTTTTAAAAACAACAGTATACATTAAACTACATAGCTATAATCTAAACCAAAATTACTAATACAGCTTCAAAAACAAAACACCAACTGACCAGATTTATTACAACTGCTTTTAAGGAACACAACTTTGTTGAAACAACATTGACACTGCACCCCATACTCGTCATAGTAATATTAAAATATGATTATGGCATAATTATGATAATTTTGTACAAGATAAGTTATGTGAGGTGTCACTGGGAAAATTATGATTTTCTGAATAGGATTATCCTATTTGTATGTCTGTATCATTTTTGTATCTGAAGTTATGAATATTGATTAGGGATCTGTATTTCAAATGGGCTTACTCTGGAAAACACCCACAGCCAGCCTTTCAGGTACAACAATGAAGAAGCCAGACGGGGCTGATAGCCCATCAGCAAAGACAATGGACTATGGAATAGTTTAACATTCCTGTGGGCATTTTGGTCACCCTGTAAACAACGGCTGCTATAACACTGCAAGGGCATGGGACCAGACCACATGACTCTGGACTCCATCTTGGGACATCAGTATTTTTCTACAAACTGTTCTGGGAACCAAGTTTTGAAACAAAGGGGTCCCACCATATTCTAAAACTATATAAGGCAGGAACTGACATCATCTGTTTTTTTTCACTCCCCACACAAGACGACACCTGGAAACACCTGAGGAAAAAAGACTGAACTCTGGGAAGTGCTGGATACAGGCTAAAGGGATTTTTTCATGAAGACCTATGTATGAAGACCTGAGAAACCCAAGCTGTAAAGATAATGCAGCTTGTGCCTTAAGAATCTACAAATCTGCCAGTACCATCAGTTAGGGTGAGAATCTGCTAATTCATATCCAATCTATGTAGTATATTAAGCTTAGTTTGCATTTTTCTTTATTTGCTAGGTAATCTGCTTTGATCTGTTTGCTATCCGTTATAATCACTTAAAATCTATCTTTTGTAGTGAATACATTTATTTTATGTTTTAATCTAAACCAGTGAGTTTGGAGTGAAGTGTGTGGGAATCTTAGCTCAGAGAGGCTGTTGCACATTCCTCTCCACATGGGGCAGGGTGCAGGGAAGACTTTTTGAGTTTACGCTGTACTGTTCCCTGTGCACCACAAGATGGCATAATTTTGGGTTTATGCTCCGGGGCCTGGGGGAGGTGCCTGGGGAGCTGACACTTACCTGAGCTTTAGCCTTTCTATTGTTGGTTCATGCAGCGGCTAGTCAAAGAGCCTGCATGTAACTGCAGCTGGGTGTGTCCTTACCTGTGGTAATGTTGGAAGAAGTGTAAGACCGAGAGCATGTCTGCAGCTTGTCACAGCAGGATAGTGAGAGGGAGCCCAAGCTCGTGGGTCAGAGGGCTCAGTGGTACCCCAATTCCAGGTGGCACCCCGGGGAGAACTCATCACACAACATATGGTTTTGTTCTCCCCTTATGCATGCACAATTCCCATTAATATCAATGAGAGTTAAGCAGATATATAGAGAGAACCCATATCCCCTCAAAATGGACAAGCTACTGTTAAAAGCAGATCTGTCATAAATATAAAGGCAAGGGTAACCACCTTTCTGTCCACAGTGCTGTAAAATTCCTCCTGGCCAGAGGCAAAACCCTTTCACCTGTAAAGGGTTAAGAAGCTAAGATAACCTCACTGGCACCTGACCAAAATGACCAATGAGGAGACAAGATACTTTCAAAGCTGGAGGGGGGGGGGAGGGTCTGTCTGTCTGTGTGATGCTTTTGCCAGGAACAGATCAGGAATGCAGCTCAGAACTCCTGTAAAAAGTTAAAAGAAAAGGAGTACTTGTGGCACCTTAGAGACTAACAAATTTATTTGACATAAGCTTTCGTGAGCTACAGCTCACTTCATTGGAAGTAATCTAGCTAGAAATGTGTTAGATTTCTTTTGTTTAATGGCTGATAAAATAGCTGTGCTGAATGGAATATATATTCCTGTTTTTGTGTCTTTTTGTAACTTAAGGTTTTGCCTAGAGGGATTCTCTATGCTTTGAATCTGATTACCCTGTAAAGTATTTACCATCCTGATTTTTACAGAGGTGATTGTTTTACTTTTTCTTTAATTCAAATTCTTCTTTTAAGAACCTGATTGCTTTTTCATTGTTCTTAAGATCCAAGGGTTTGGGTCTGTGTTCACCTGGACAAACTGGTGAGGATTTTTAATCAAGCCTTCCCCAGGAAAGGGGGTGTAGGGCTTGGGGGGATATTTTGTGGGGAAGACATCTCCAAGTGGGCTCTTTCCCTGTTCTTTAACACGCTTGGTGGTGGCAGCATAGGGTTCAAGGACAAGGCAAAGTTTGTACCTCGAGGAAGTTTTTAATCTAAGCTGGTAAGAATAAGCTTAGGGGGTCTTTCATGCAGGTCCTCACATCTGTACCTTAGAGTTCAGAGTGGGGAAGGAACCTTGACAACATTGGACTACTCTTTGCCAGTTACATTTATTCATGTGGAACACACTCACAAACTCATCATGCATGTTAGTCTAACAAAAGTTCCAGCTTTAGGAGACCAATTGTGATTTTTAGTGTGTTGCCCTAGTTGCCCACTTCCTTCTAATGCTGCCAAGAAGATCCAGCACCCTGAACTAACTGACAATTTTGAAAGGTTGTACACAATACATTAGATTCAAGGCCAATTGAGTCAGCCTCAATTTTGGAGATTAGTGTGAATAGGTCAACAGCATCAAATTTAGTGCTGAGGTGTTGCAGTTTATCATGTCACTGAGGATGTACAGCATATGTACTAGCTCTCTTATGAAAAATCCTTAGGAAATTCTTAGTGGTAATAAAAGTTTAGGTGCACAGATTTTAGCCATTTTTCTAAGCAAAATAATAGTCTCAGATTAACAACAAATACAGACACAGTGACAGGAGAACTGCCACATAAATGGAAATAGTTAAAAATATCTTAAATGTATTTTGTATCTTCTTGTAGCAGTACCCATTGCTCTCAAGCTTCCCCCACCACAAGATGACCTGTCATATTACCGTAGATCAGGCCTAGAGTTTGGACTATCTTCATGGAGATAAAAAGTATTCCCAATTTTCTACGTAAAGAGCTGTTCTAATCTGAAAAGTGACCATGCGGGGTTTCATGTTTATTTTTTCCCAATCTTTTCCAGATCATCCGCTCATTTTCTTCCAGTCTTGCAAACTCAGCCTAGGTTTCTGAGAGACAAGTTGGGTTCTTTCCATTACATATTTCATGAGTAATGTCAGGCTCTGCACATCAAGGGCCAAATTCTGATCTCAGTTACACCAGTATAGATCAGGATTAATTCTACTGACACTTCATAAACTTTCTATTGACAAGCCCTAAGTATACTGAATGTGCTTATTCCAATATAGGTTATTCTGACTTGGGAAGCAAAATAAGGTATACCAATATAAGGGACCTTTTGTGTTAGTACCTCTGCCTCTATGCTAAAAATAAATATTTTAGGTTTTTTTTTTAAACCACACCCTGAATGGACAGTTATATCAGTAAAACTTTTCTAGCGTAGACTGGGCCCTATTCTTAATTTAAACTGATGTAAATGAGATCTGAATTTGCTCACAAATTAGGTTCTTTAGTAACACCTGGGCAGCCCTAGCTTCATTCAGGAAGCTTCTCAGACAGCAGTGGGTTTGCATAGATATAACTGAGTGGAACATAGTAAAATCCTATTTCTGATGCACAGGAAAGAATCCAGCTCATTCCTTTTCAGCTGTGTTGATTTTGCAGTCCTAACAAAAGTGCTAAATACGTAGTTATGTTTTGCCTGTTAAGTCAGCAATTACAATTCTGAATGTGCTGAAGAAACTGTCATTTTACCACAAAAAGAAAAGGAGTACTTGTGGCACCTTAGAGACTAACCAATTTATTTGAGCATGAGCTTTTGTGAGCTACAGCTCACTTCATCGGATTCATTTTACCACAGTAATTTTTCAGAACAGAATTATACTTTAATAGACACCTTATAGAGTAGGAAATACAACTGAAAAAACAGACTCACCATACAATATGGAAAAACAATGGGGTTAGTTTATTTCAGGGGTTTTCAAACTTTTGTACTTGTGACCCTTTCACACAGAAAGCCTCTGAGTGCGACCCCCTTATAAATTAAAAATGCGTTTTTATATATTTAACACCGTTATAAATGCTGGAGGTGAAGTGAGGCTTGGGGTGGAGGCTGACAGCTCGCGACCCCCCCCTCCATGTAATAACCTCATGACCCCTTGAGGGGTCAAAATCCCCAGTTTGAGAACCCCTGGTTTATTCCCAAAGGCAGACTCCATGCTTCAGCATTTATAATCTCATTAGCACACTACATGCTGAGGTAACTCATGGGAGCGGGAAATCAAGGGAGTGCCACTTTTGGGAGATATTCTATAAAGCCAAAACCCACAAATAACAAAAAAATAAAAAGGTATGAGATTTCAAAATTGATTAAATGCTGCAAGTTTTTAAATCTAGTGAGTTTTAGTGGTTATACAAATAAGGAAGCAATAATACTGGCTAGAGCAAAGAATGTCACTATGCAAGGTTACAATTCAGTTCTGCTAATACAACTCAGCCCTGACCTGCAGTAACCCTACTATTCCAGCCCTGTGTTGCTCTAGATTACGACTGCCAATCATGTTAAATTGTGTTGTGGGTTTATGAGGTGGACAAATATCCATAAGGGACCAGGCTGAGACCAACAAATCTCATTTTCACTGGTGACCTAGGCCAGAAGTGAACCCAGGTGAAAAATTATTGTATTAACTCATTGAACTTCCAAGCCCTGTGTTCTGATCATTTATGATAATCAGGAACAATAAATTACCTTTCCCAAAGCACTATTATGAGTAGCGCTATGCCTTAGCTGACACCTACCATTTTTATAAGTACGGTAAGTGTGATTGCATTAGCTCATCATACACAGAGAGAGAAACAGGATAATTTGAAGATATGAAAACACCAAAACTTTCATGCAAACACTGGCCAAAATTAAAGAAGTCCATGCACAGCATCAAATACACTGGCATTTAAAGTGCAGTCATTGTTATCTTTAGTTGAATCACAATATGAGGGTGCTGGAGATCAGGATTAACATGGCTGCAAAGAAATTTGGGAAGAGGTAAGGGAGAGAAAGGGAGCATAAAAAACACAGATTGGGGATGAAGGTCTGGGGATGGGATGGGAGGGAGGGTCACAGGAAAATGCGGCATGGAACCTGTTTCCCAGTATCAGCAGGAAAAACAACGGGGAGTCCTTGTGGCACCTTACAGACTAACAAAATTTATTTGGGCATAAGCTTAAGTGGGCTAAAACCCACTTCATCAGATGCATGGAGTGGAAGATACAGTAGAGAGGTATAAATACACAGCATATGAAAAGACTGGAGTTGCCTTACCAAGTGGGGGGTCAGTGCTAACGAGCCAATTCAATTAAGGCAGAAGTGGGCTAATTTCAACAGTTGACAAGAAGGGAGGAAAAATCACTTTTGTAGTGCTAATAAGTTCAATGTAACCAAGGTGGTCCATTTCAAACAGTTGACAAGAAGATACGAGTATCAGCAGGGGGAAAAATTAGTTTTTGTAGTGACCCATCCATTCCCAGTCTTTATTCAGGCCTAATTTGATGATATCCAGTTTTCAAATTAATTCCAGTTCTGCAGTTTCTCACTGGAGTCTGTTTTTGAAGTTTTTTCATTGAAGAATTGCCACTTTTAAGTCTGTTATTGAGTGTCCAGGGAGATTGAAGTGTTCTCCTACTGGTTTTTGAATGTTATAATTCTTGATGTTAGATTTGTGTCCATTTATTCTTTTGTGTAGAGACTGTCCGTTCTGGCCAATGTACATGGCAGAGGGGCATTTCTGGCACATGATGGCATATATCACACTGGTAGATGTGCAGATGAACGAGCCCCTGATGGTGTGGCTGATGTGGTTAGGTCCTATGATGGTGTCCCTTGAATAGATATGCGGACAGAGTTGGCACCAGGGTTTGTTGTAGGGTTTGGTTCCTGTGTTAGTGTTTTTGTTGTGTGGTGTGTGGTTGCTGGTGAGTATTTGCTTCAGGTTGGGGGGCTGGCTGTAAGCAAGGACCGGACTGTCTCCCAAGGTCTGTGAGAGTGAGGAATCGTCCTTCAGGATAGTTTGTAGATCCTTGAAGATGCGCTGGAGTCGTTTTAGTTGGGGGCTGTAGTTGATGGCTAGTGGCTTTCTGTTACTTTCTTAGTTGGGCCTGTCCTGTAGTAGATGACTTCTGGGTACCCTTCTGGCTCTGTCAATCTGTTTCTTCACTTCAGCAGGTGGGTATTGTAGTTTTAAGAACGCTTGATAGAGATCCTATAGGTGTTTGTCTCTGTCTGAGGGACTGAAACAAATGCGGTTGTATCTTAGAGCTTGGCTGTAGACAATGGATCATGTGATGTGGTCTGGATGAAAGCTGGAGGCATGTGGGTAAGTATAGCAGTCAGTGGGTTTCCGGTATAGGGTGGTGTTTATATGACCATCGCTTATTTGCACTGTAGTGTCTAGGAAGTGGATCTCTTGTGTGGACTGAGATTGATGGTCGGGTGGAAATTGTTGAAATCCTGGTGGAATTCCTCAAGGCCCTCCTTTCCATGGGTCCAGATGATGAAGATGTCATCAATGTAGCACAAGTAGAATAGGGGGCGTTAGAACAATGCCTCCTCGGGTCTCATCCCCTAAATCAGCCATAAAAATGTTGGCATACTGTGAGGCCATGCGGGTACCCACAGCAGGGTGCCTCTGTGGCAGGCAAAAGGAGGGACATATGGTTTTGGGGGAGGACACTGGTAGAAATAGGATGAAGAGGGTGCAGGGAATCCCAATAGCACAGAGAAAGGGAACAGGGAGAGGGGACAGGAAAAAGGCATGCAGGGAACCAGGAAAAGTTCTGGGACAAGGCTGTAGGTATGTTCCTCAGGATGGATGTGTGTGGGGGAGGCTGTTTTACTGCTTTGATTTATTAGCCGGCTGAGCTAACCATTATTTGTATAATTATGGCAGGGTGGGCATTATTTTCAATTATAAGTCTAATTAATTAGGATGTTGGGGGCTTTTAATAGGGATATTTCTTTATATTTAGATAACAATAAAAGTATCAACAATGACAGCATAGGAGGTATATGCAGGGAACCAGAGAGACATGGCCCCAGAGCTTAGTTTTCAATGTAGTTGGCCGATTAAAAGCCTCTCCGCTCCCCACCTATCACACCCAGGAACAACTCCCACTAGCAGATATACTCCTACGGATTTGATAATGTCAGCAGGAAGGGAAACCATATTTGGTGGGACTCAGAACATATGGCAGAGTAAGGCTCTCTTCCTGCATACCTTCTATGCTACCCCAATTTAAACTCTTGGCTCTCATTAAAAGAAAAAAGGGAAAATATTAAACAAAAAATATATTTAACAGGAATTAAGGTTGTAAGTGTGTTTCAATGGAGTGCAGCTAACGACATCCATTTCATTCAACCAAAAATTCATATAAGTGATAACCTGTCTTTAATTTCACCACTCTTAGATGGGAATATTCCTCTGCACCCTCCTCTTTTAAAAAAAAAAAAAAATAACGCAGTGACTGTCTCTTTTCCACCTGATTTATTTGTTCCTGTGTTTTAAATTTAATCAGAATACTTTCAGTATCAATACCCATGTTTGTTTTTCCAACAGAATCGGAAATAAAAATAAAGCTGAAAGCACATAACTATAATGTAATCTGCAGTGCTATATTCTGACATATTACTTTCTGAGAAGTCTAACACATTCATGCTATTTTTTTACATTAGAAAAAAACACACACACACACACACGATGTCAAGCAATGGAAATCAAACTTAATAAACCAAGCAACCTGATCCAAATGCTACATAATAAATTAGTTTAAAGCCACTAGGAAAAAAGCCAACATCCCCATATCTCTTAAAATGTATTTCAATGTACCAAGAAATAAAGATGGAAAAATCAGTCACCATTATGTTAAATATTTATTGCTAAAACAATTAATATTTTCCCTAGGTGTTTCAGACTGTATTAGTAAAACAATCTTACCAGCTATGCTGGAAAGCAACACATAGCTTAGAGTGCCCTCTATCTTTTCCTAGAAGTGTTTCAGAGGAATACTCTTACATTGTAGATGTCAGCTATGAGTTCTGTTTTCAAAAATGCAGATAAAAGAGTATCCTGGTGTGTGCAGAATTATTGTTATAATTTAAAATGCATATTAAAGCATTGGTTAAGGAAATGTTTACATAACAGAAAAATATATACTTACAATGCCATTTCAAACTGCTCAAGCCACTTTTTCTTCAAATCTTTAGTTTTGCAATAAAATTCCAAACCATTTTGTCCTTGTATGTGGATGAGGTAGAAGCCATAAGACCACTGTGTGAAAGGTATGGCAATTCACTGATTAACAATTTAATATTCAGACAGAAAGAAGACAATATTTTTATATTCATCGTATAACACCAACCCTGAGTTCGGAAAAATGGAAGTCATACCATTTTGCAGCTCTGTTCAGTTTAATAATGGCTCATTCATATCTCTTCATTACATCAGAAATTAACATAGTTGAAGCCCTTTAATAGTCATCTACTTTAAACCACAATGTCCAGTGTGTTTTTGATACTATATGGCTTTGACATTTAAAAAAAAATACACAAATCGCTGAAGTGTGGTTACAGAATATTTCATATACTCAAGGTCTATGGATCTCAAATATTTAATAGTGGCGTATATTTTGTATGTAGTAGTATTATAAACATTTACCTTTTTAGTTTCTTTATCAGTGGTGGGATTATTTGTGATTTTGTACTTTTGAAGATCTATTATTTCCTTCATTTCATAATTATCACCTCGCCGTTTGCACACAATTACAGCTAAATCAAATAAGAAGATATGCCTATGAAAACATAATATATAAAGGGTTAAAAAACTTGTCTGTATGCCAATTCACTAATCCTTTTAAAATAATACACTATTATATAAAAACATTGCACGGAGCACTTATGATTTTGAAACTTAGCAATTAAACTATTGGGTAACAAAACATGAACCACTTAAAGTACTTTTGCAAGAGGTGCATAGGGATTTAGATATTAATGTAATGGCTAACTTCTCTTGAACCACTTTGAAAATTTACTTCCTTGACATTAATATTAATAGGAGCTATGTGTGTACAATGAAAGGAGGATGTATGCAGAAGAATTCCTGAGCTGACACCAAATTTCACAGGCAGATGCCATGCTGTATTTTACAAGCATTTATCTAATACCAATTCTGACTTTAGCAACTCAAGTACTGTATCTATATTCTCACCTGTCTTGCCTTGCACGTTTGTCTAATGTAGTTATCCTTATTTCACCATCACCTTGTGGTCTTCCATACATTAAGAGAGAATGGTTCTAAAAACAAAAAAAGGAAATAAATTCATTATTTAACATATATGCCAGCAGAAGAGTTAAGATAATATCTGACATTCAAGTGTCAGTTGGTCATTATACTACAAAGCAAGATTCTCCAAGAGTCAAAAAGAACTTGGCACCTTTTGGTCCTACTAAGGATGATAAGGCATAAATAAACTCCTTTTATTCCACCCACCAAGGGAGCTGGGGCATCGTGCAACAAAACTGATTTAGCTGCATGCATCTAAGGCAGTGGTTCCCAAACTTGTTCCGCTGCTTGTGCAGGGAAAGGGAGTTGCTGGAAGCGGCATGGGTCAAGAGACATACTGGCCACTGCTTCCAGAAGCTCCCATTGGCCTGGAGCAGCGAACTGCGACCACAGGGAGCCGCGATCGGATGAACCTGTGGACGCGGTAGGTAAACAAACCAGCGTGGCCCGCCAGGGGCTTTCCCTGCACAAGCGGCAGAACAAGTTTGGGAACCACTGATCTAAGGAAATGGAGAGGAAGTCACTGTATACAGATATCATTCCAGGCCAGCCAAAAGAACACCACATACACATACCTGAATTTTACCCAGGTTTCTAGCATTATATAAGATGATAGGGAGCAGTAGATATCAGTAAAGTAGAACAATGGTGAAAAGCTGGAATAAACAAGGGTGTAAATATAGCCTATCACATACCAAATTCTCTATTGATAACTGAAACTGTTTAATTTCACGGAGGGATTCATTATCTCTCTTCACTTCATTTACATATTGAGCCAAGTCCTAAAGCATAAAAAAAAGGAGGGGGGAATATTTCAGTCAGAAAAATTCCAATACATTATTTTAAGCAACTGTATTTATCTTCCTTATTTTGCCTAATCTGCACAATAAGACTTTTTAAAAGTTATTTTAAGTGTTCAGAAGTTGCTGATATACACACCTAAGTATGCAAGCTTTAAAAAAACTGTCTATTAAAGCTGGGCAGAAAACGATATTCTCATCCTGTTAAAATTTTGAGAATTCAAAAAATATTCACATTCTGCGTAGAGGAAATCTAGATCTTTGAAATTTTTTGACAAAAGAAAAAAAAGACTCCCGGAATGGCCAACAGCCCAATGGTTCAGGAAACCACCTAGGTTATGGGAGACTCAGGTTCATGGCTGTGCTCCAGTAAATATTTAATTATTTATCCAAAGTGGAAGAGCTCCAATAGGAGAGACTGAGAGCGACCTACCCCAAATCAGCCAAGGACAAAGAAGCACTGGTATCAGCTGGGCTAAAAAAAAATTAATAGTGAAATCAGGAATGTCATCTCCACCTACAGGAACCAGCGTTTAAGTTAAAGGTGGTTTGCTCCAGCCTGGTGGAGTGCTTCTTTCAGTCAGGGAATGGGATATCTCCTTCAGTCTTGATATTTGCACATGATTTCAGAGATCTGAAGACAACAAGGCCTGCGTAAAAGATGTAACCAAGTCGAGGCTCTAATTGCTCCTATATGCAGTAATCCTGGATAGGTTTAGTAGGATGTCCAAATATCTACAACTTCAAGACCGAGGCATACAGTGAGAGGGCAGTAATGTCTGAATAGCAAAATAGAAGGTATATAATAGCATGCCAACAGCCAGCATAATTCTTAGGTCCCATGCACAATAATGGGCCTGACTGACTCTGGAAAATGAATCTTTTTCACATATAGTGTTGGGATCTGGAAAAAGTTTAGGTATGATCTTAAGCCGTGGACCAGTATATCTTCTATATTTGTGCATTGAATGTGCTGGTAAATTTGCCACTTATCTTTCTCTATTCAAATCAGGTGTTTATCCTCATTTGTATGTCCTCAGTGGTATATAATCTGTAATATCTAGGAGCAAACATTTTTTAGGAAATATGTGCTAAATGGAACAATTTTCTAACATATTAACCAGGAAAAGGATAGAGTGGGAAAATATAACGAAAACAATAACTGAACTCCGTGCACAGCATCAGAAAAAAAGGAAACTAAGAGTACTGCTAGTTGCAGAGGGAATTGCAGACTGCCGAGGGATACAGCACCAAACATGTAATGAGATACTGCTATTTTAAAAAGCACTTGCTTGTGTCATTTGCAGTAGCATGTGGAGTAACGGTCACTAGGAGAGATATTAATGCCTTCTAGCCTAAGGCAACAAAGACATTACTAGGACACAAGTTGTGAGGAAAGAGAACTGTGTTTACCTTATTGGGAAACTGTTAACCAAAATTTGAGGTGATCTGCAGTAATGGAAGTTTTACCCATTTTGTAAAGGACTAGTAAAACTGAGAAAGGCAAATTTTTTTCCAAATGGTTAGCAGGCTGAGAACTACGGGACAGAATGTAAAAATTAGGATATTACAGATAAATAGAAGCCAGTCAGCTCTACTCCATACCATATAAAACCTATTGGCTAAGTTACTAAAAAAGCCTGTAGCAATATCCTTGATCTAGCCTCCTTATACGAGAGTTTGTGGCTAGTTAACAAATATTTGCTAGATCTATTGTGAATTGCAGGACCTCCTTCAGCAGCAAATATACTGTAAACTTCACTTCTGCATGCCCGTGTGTTCTGAAAAAGGCCCCAACCATTTTAACTGGCAGTGAAGATGTAAACATCTCCCTGCCATGGCACACTTACCTTCATTGCATCAAGTGCCAACTTCAGATTTTCCTTCTCAGTTGGGTCAGTGGTGTGCTTCACCAGTTCCTATTTGGCAAAATGCAGGGATATTTCTTATAACAACTTTTCACTCAGCCAGGTGCCAATCAGTTTACACATTTATCACTGAAATAAAATGACTACTGTGCACTGGTCACTCTTAAAAACTTACCAATTTTGCCTTAAATAGATAACAGCCCTAGAATTTATTTTTTTTCCTCTATGATTCCCTATACATTGCAGGGGAGGGATAGCTCAGTGGTTTGAGCATTGGCCTGCTAAACCCAGGATTGTGAGTTCAATCCTTGAGGGGGCCATTTGGGATCTGGGGCAAAAATTGGGGATTGGTCCTGCTTTGAGCAGGGGGTTGGACTAGATGACCTCCTGAGGTCTCTTCCAACCCTGATATTCTATGATACATCTCATAGTGCACAACTAGGGATTACCACAAATAGTTAAGTGTTAAGTGTGAGTACTGTTATTTCTCAATACTAATAATATTTGACAATGAACAGTCAACAAAAGCTAATTCTATTCTGGTAACAATTAAAATTTACCAGTCAGATCCTTACTGTACATGTCTGTTACTTCTGGGGGGATTATGTGTGACTGCACACCCGCAGAAAACAGCCCTCCCGCAGAATTCCTGTGCTTCCATGCAGAAAATAGCAGACAAGCAAAGGGAAGCCACACTGGGGGGCGGAGAGTATGACCATGGACACAGGTTTTGGTGGGGGATTGCTCCCCACAAACAGAGGTGAGGCCTGGGGAGGCACACAGGGTAACTTACCACTGCTCCCTGTCCCCCCATCTCTGCAAGCGCAGAGCTGCCCAGCTGAAGGAAGCTATGTCTGGGCTCTGCTGAGTCTACAGCTGAACACTGCCCCCTGGGTCCTAGTGCCAGTCGTTCTCCCCTTCTGCGTGCTGGCAGCCTCTCTGTTTTCTGTGCAACAGTGAGTGCCAGTGGTGGGGCTGGAAAAGGGGGAGGTGGGGAAATGAGGGAAGAGGAGATGTGGGGGAAGAAGCGGTGGGAAAGGGAGCGGGGTGGAATAGGGCAGGGGGAGGGGAATGTGGGGGGGAGGGGAGAGGGGTGGAGAAGAAAAGGGGATAGGGGAATCGTAGGGGGAAGCAGGAGCCCGGCATGCAGCATCGCATCGGCAGCAGCGGGGGCTCCCCCATTAAGCAGGACCATTAAACCCTCACCCTGACAAGCCCTACCCCGTACACCTGCACTCCTCCAACGAGCCCCCCCCCCACTCAGACCCCCACCCCACTGATCCCTAATCAGCTGCACCTGGACCCTCACCCCATCAAGCCCTACTTCCCCAGCACCAGGACCCCCACACTGAGCTCCCACACCCAGACCCCCCCATAAAGCCCCATCTCCCACACCCAGAGCCTCCTTGCTGAGTCCCAACCATCTTCACCTGGATCCACTGCAGAATCCCATTGCCCCTGCACCCAGAACCCCCCAGCAAGTCCCTGTGCATCCAGATCTCCCACTGAGCTGCCCGTACCTAGATTGCCCTGCACAGAAACCTCTCACCCCACACCTGGTTCCCCCCACACTAAGCCCCTCCACACTTGGATCCTGCTGTGCTGAACCAGTCCACCCACACCTGGTGCACCTGGCACAGAGGGGCAGGGTCCCAGGGTGTTTCTGAGGCAGCCCCAGCCTTTGCAGTGTGTCAGGGTCGAGTGCAGCTTCACTACCAAGGCCCTGGACTGGGGGAGGTGGGGGCTTCAGGGTGATCTCTCACCTCAGTGCAGCCAGTGGCCTGTGCTCGCCACTGCCATGCTGGAGCCACATTTATTTATTGACAAATAAAATTTGCCGAATTTTGCAGAATTTTAAAATATTATACTCATACTATTTTTTAAAAAGTGGCACCGAATTTTAATTTTTTTGGTGCAGAATTCCCTGAGAAGTAGTCTGTGCTGAAAGCCCAGGCAAACAATATTAGATAATTTTCATGTTACTAGCAACAACATGAATAGTCAAAACCCCAAAATAAGAGTTTGTTTGCAAAGATGAAGTAGGAATATATGCTGACAAAATCTTTAACTAAAATATGTGACTAACCACAATGAGATAGTCACTACTCCAGTACAAGATTAGCTGCATTTATATAATATTTTATAGACATGAATGTGGATGACATATCTTGACAGTATATGAAAATATTTCAAGAATGTTAAGCTATTTGCTATATTTTAAAAGATACATAGCCCATCTAGAATCTAGAAAAATTAATGGGTTAGTTAAAAGCAAAAAAGAAAATCCAGAGAAAAATCAGTTATTTCTTCTTGAATGCATTTTAAGAAGAGGACTATATGTTGTTACCAAAAATAATATCTTGCTAAAATACTGGAAAATGGTGGGAATAGATGCTACTACTTAAAAGTGCAGTTTTTCTAGCAATTTTTGTGGATATTTTGCTTCTGAAAAGACTAATATATTTGGACACCCTGTTACATACCTGATTGTAGTTTTATGATGCCTCACACTTTAAAACACTATGAGTGACATAATCTTTCATATCATTTTTTCATAATATACAATTTGATTATATTGCCTTGGTTCATGTCTCAAATGTTTTAAGAAAGTGGTTCTGTCATCAGTTTTGGTTTGTTTTTTTTCATGATTTTCTGTTGATCAGAATATTGATGACTTGCATTTATATAGATATATTTCAAGAAAAGTAATAAGTTTGAATTACACAAAGCACCACAGAGTCAAAATTATGCTTCACATAAAGATAGCAGCTCTTTTTAAAATTACATTTTACAAACATCAGCAGGGTTGACAATCTAATACAGTAATATATTTCTTTGCTGCTGAACTAATGAGTCTCCTGGAACAGCTATCAAATTAAATTTATAAGACTCTCCACCCTCATTATAGGACTAACGGTGGAAGCCAAGAGCTTTGTGGGTTATAACAAGAAGCATTTCAAAATAAATATGGTTTTATTAGAATTTACTATAGCAGGGAAGTATCTTAAAGAATGGTATCATCTCGTTCAGCTTAGTCTTTGGGGGTAGTGGTCTACATTACAAAACCACTATTCTCATAGTTTGCCACCACTAACTTTTAAAGAAGCCATTAAATGAAAAGGCTCAAGTACCCGGGAAGTGATTGTTATTCTCAGATATGCTTCAGCTGTGTGGAATGCTCACCACAAAGAAGGCTGAACTGTACTGGATTCCACACAGATAATTCGCAATTCAACTCTATAAAAATGTTAATCACTGTCCTTTAATAAAGGTACTGAACCCTCATTATAACAATCCTCTGATGATAAACCTTCACAGCTTTGCGCTTAATCACTTTAAACTTCAAAAAAAAGTACCTGCAGCAGCAGATGATATTTCAGAACTCGCTGCATAGGAACCACTAGAAGATCCCGCAAAGTAAATTTCCCATTATTGGCCCTCTTGGAACATTCCTAGTTTTTAAAAATAAAATACAAGATTGAGCTGTGATTCCTGAAAAATAAAAAAAAATACAAAGTATACTCCTAATTTTTTTTTAAGTAGACATATAAGTTTGCCAGATCACCCAGATATTAGGATACTGGATAAATACCACCATAATGAGGAAAAAATCATCTCCGTAGTGATAAGCTGAACCAAAACCCTGGCTCAGAACACCACTGAATTTGGGGGTATTCAAGATCTGGATCCAGATCCAGATCCTATTCTTCAGGTGTTCAGACAGCAGAGTGATGACTGTGGTATAAACACTGTAATTAGAGATAAGAAACCACACAGAGTTTTGTTGATTTGAAGCTGTGAGTGTCTATAAGAGAAACAGAGATAGCAGTTGGAATCACTCTCGCTAGTGCCCAGCAGGTAGTTCAAGTGCAACACTGCAGGTAAACAGCAGACTCTTTGTCTTATTAGATGTAGGCATAAATAGCACAACAGGCATGACAACTGTGTGGATTGAAGGTGACTAGTAAACCAAAAAATAAGAAATCCTCTTTATCACAGGTGGGATCATCAAACTCCCACCCTGCACATTCACTTCCCCAGCAAAGCTGATGGGCAGTATGCTGTGTCCTATAAAGGGCTGTAGCTGATTATCCTCCAGACCAAAGAGGAACTGTGCTTCCCCTGAAAAAACACAGGAACAGATCTGTGCAGACACATGCCTAGAACCCTGACCAGTGGTATTCTATCTGCTTCCCAAGATCCATAAACTGGGAATCCTGGACGCCCCATCATCTCAGGCATTGGTACCCTGACAGCAGGATTGTGTGGCTATGTGGACTCTCTCTTCAGGCCCTATGCTACCAGCACTCCCAGCTATCTTCGAGACACCACTGACTTCCTGAGGAAACTACAATCCATCGGTGATCTTCCAGAAAACACCCTCCTGGCCACTATGGATGTAGAAACCCTCTACACCAACATTCCTCACAAAGATGGACTCACAACCCATCAGGAACAGTATCCCCAATAAAGTCACGGCAAACCTGGTGGCTGACCTTTTGTGACTTTGTCCTCACCCACAACTATTTCACATTTGGGGACAATGTATACCTTCAAGTCAGCGGCACTGCTATGGGTACCCGCATGGCCCCACAGTATGCTTACATTTTTATGGCTGTCTCTAACGTGCCACAAGTACTCGTGTTCTTTTTGTGCTTCCAAGGTTGTCTGAACATCTCGGGTGGTGCATCTTACACACAATCCCTTGTGCAGAGATGTGCCTATAGTCTTTAAATGTTATTCTAATTATACACCATATTTTATTCTCAGCTACCTTCACTCTCACCTAAAACACTATGAGAAAAAAGTGTTTTATTGACAAAACCACTTCTTGGGTAAATCCTGACCCCACTGAAGTCAATAGCAAGACTTCTTCTGACCAGGATTCAACCTCTTCTGTCTCTACCTGACAAGTTAATTTGATCAGTTAGTCCAGGTAAAAAGGAAAAGAAAAGAAACTCACAGAACCACATGTCAGAATGAACAGTTTTCTTTTTTGGGGGGATGGTGGATATATATTTGTATATAAAAAATAAATATCAGTACCTCTAGCTTCAATTTAACATCTTCTTTTGTCTTAGAGATGTTGTCCAAGCAGGATATGGCTGTCTCCACTTGACTGCAGTACTGCCCATAAATAACCATTCTAAAACAAAGCAAGAAAAAAAAACAAGCAGGATGGTGTGGGGTTTGTTTTTTTGTTTGTTTTTGTTTTGTTTTTTTAAAGAAACAGTCCTTTGTTCACATTTCACAAACAAATATATGGGTCACAATCTTCCCTTCAACTGGGAGCGGTACCTACATACCAAGGCATAATAACTTGGCCCTAAATGTGTATTACAAAGCTTCCCCAAGAATATAATCAGGTGCATGTTTGAAAAATACTAAAGATCATAATCAAAATGCTGTAAAATCATTTCAATTCACTTTAACACTGACATGCATACCCTGACACAATAAAGCACTTGTTTCAGGCTGTAAGACAATGTAACTGCTGCTTAACAGCACCAGAGTCATTAGTATTTACAGTATAAAGAGATAGATTTCAAAGGATGCAATGAATAAATTCTGTTACATAGGATTAGCCCAGGATTAATTACATCCACTCTTTTTACAGCAACGGTAGGTTTTGCAAACTGATTTGACAGTATCTGTTGAGTTTACATTCCATGAGGCTTTGGGTCAAGATAATAGCTAACATATGTAAAAGCAAGAAATTCTTAACAGCAGTCAGAAACCAGCATGGTACCCACTGGCTGATTTTTTGTAAAGCTATTGGAAAGAATCCAGGTTTGTACCGGGAACTTCCTGTTCCCTTCAGTAACAATTCATTCCACTCTTCTCAAACTGTTCTAAATTTTTAGAGGTGACTCCTTTTTAATCTGCAAGCTCCATCTTTGGGGATCTACAAGCCTCCGTTCTTGCCTTCTATTTTTAATCTTTTTCTCCCTCTTGATCATCTTCTGTTTAGCTTTAGCTTCCACTTCAAAAGTGATGATACTAACTGCACATCTTTTACCTTTAATTATTATTTTAAACCTATACTGCAGTACAAATAGAGCTAGACACAGTATCTGTCCTCCCTTGACAAAATAAACTTGTAGTTTCCTCTCAGCTTCCTTAAGTTACATTGCTTCTTTTGGAGAAAAGGAGCATCCTGAGACACAACTCCTGCTCCGTAGCTCCCCTCTACACTCAGACCTGCCATTTGCCTTCACTGCCTGTATCCTTTGTGACAGGGTCGGGCCGGATGGCTACAGGAGAGTAATTTTTTTTTTGAAGAAGAAGAAAATAATTTTATTTGTGTAACACTTACAAAGAATCACCAAAAAGGATAAAGCAAAACTATGCAACAAAATAAAAGCAAACACAAGGTATAACACAGCAGCCTTCAGGAGGGAGAAGTGTTCAGGCTAGCCTGGGCCCAGAGCTGGGGGGCTTCCTCAACATTCGTGGTCTTCCACCCTCCTGAGTCACCTGCTGGCCTAGAGCGGGGGGGCTTCCTCGACACTCATGGTCTTCCACCCCCTCAAGTTACCTAGTGCCACGCCCAGTGTCACCGATTATTCCTCTCCTGAGAGTGCCTGACAAGATGGGCACGGCTGCGGGGTTGGCGGTTTGGGGGTGGGGGGACGTACACCCACGTGTGATAGGACCCCTCCTAGGTGACAAAGATGATGGTATCCACAGCAGCAACGGCTGGGGCTGGGGTCTCTCGCTCTTCCCCTCAATCAAGTCCCCTCCCAGGACTAGGCACTCGTGAGAATCTATGGTGCCAAGGAAGTTGGACACCCGCTGATAGAATTGAGGCCGCTTCGGGCTCGTTGTCGGGGCATAGATGTTAACGAGGTTGACCACGAGCCCCTCCATATGACTCGGAGATGCAGCAAGAGGCCCAGCACGGCCTCAGTGACCCCTAGCACCTCGGGCCGTAGGTTGGGGGAGAAGAGGGTCGCCACTCCAGCTTGTCGAATCATGAAGTAGCTAAAGTAGACCCCATCCCCCCACTCCAGCCACCAGCTGTCCTCGGCGGTCAGATCCGTATGGGTCTCCTGCAGGAAAACCACAGAGTACCCCCCTTCCCGAAGGTAAGGGAGCACCTGGAACCTGTGGAGAGCCATCCTACATCCCCTGGTGTTCAAAGTTGCAATAATGAGAGACGTCATGCGGAGGGCTGGGGGGGTGGGGGTCCCTTCTTGGCGGGGGTGTTCACGGCCCCGGCGGGTCGCACAACAATCCGTGACCCATCCCGTCAGTGAGTAAATCATCACGGAAGCTGCGGGCCCGCCTGTAGGTCGTGGCATCGTGCCTTCCTTTCCCTCTAACCTCCTTTATAAGGGCCCTTGTGGCCTGGAGGAGTTGATCAAAGTCCCCCCACAGCTGGAGAGCTAGCTGTATCCTGTTGCGGGAGCCACGGATGTCTTCTAAAAACTCCCGCAACACTTTTCGCAGCTCATGGGGGCGTGGGGTTGCGATTTCCCAGTTTTCCCCTGGTGGGGCTCTTGGTGTCAACCTAGTGACAGAGGATATGGAAAAAGTTAATGTACTCAATGCTTTTTTTGCCTCTGTCTTCATGAACAAGGTCAGCTCCCAGACTACTGCACTGGGCAGCACAGCATGGGGAGGAGGTGACCAGCCCTCTGTGGAGAAAGAAGTGGTTTGGGACTATTTAGAAAAGCTGGAGGACCACAAGTCCATGGGGCCGGATGCGCTGCATCCAAGAGTGCTAAAGGAGTTGGCGGATGTGATTGCAGAGCCATTGGCCATTATCTTTAAAAACTCGTGGCGAACAGGGGAAGTCCTGGATGGCTGGAAAAAGGCTAATGTAGTGCCAATCTTTAAAAAAGGGAAGAAGGAGGATCCTGGGAACTACAGGCCAGTCAGCCTCACCTCAGTCCCTGGAAAAATCATGGAGCAGGTCCTCAAAGAATCAATCCTGAAGCACTTACATGAGAGGAAAGTGATCAGGAACAGTCAGCATGGATTCACCAAGGGAAGGTCATGCCTGACTAATCTAATCGCCTTCTATGATGAGATTACTGGTTCTGTGGATGAAGGGAAAGCAGTGGATGTATTATTTCTTGACTTTAGCAAAGCTTTTGACACGGTCTCCCACAGTATTCTTGTCAGCAAGTTAAAGAAGTATGGGCTGGATGAATGCACTATAAGGTGGGTAGAAAGTTGGCTAGATTGTCGGACTCAACGGGTAGTGATCAATGGCTCCAGGTCTAGTTGGCAGCCGGTATCAAGTGGAGTGCCCCAGGGGTCAGTCCTGGGGCCGGTTTTGTTCAATATCTTCATAAATGATCTGGAGGATGGTGTGGATTGCACTCTCAGCAAATTTGCGGATGATACTAAACTGGGAGGAGTGGTAGATACGCTGGAGGGCAGGGATAGGATACAGAGGGACCTAGACAAATTGGAGGATTGGGCCAAAAGAAATCTGATGAGGTTCAATAAGGATAAGTGCAGGGTCCTGCACTTAGGACGGAAGAACCCAATGCACAGCTACAGACTAGGGACCGAATGGCTAGGCAGCAGTTCTGCGGAAAAGGACCTAGGGGTGACAGTGGACGAGAAGCTGGATATGAGTCAACAGTGTGCCCTTGTTGCCAAGAAGGCCAATGGCATTTTGGGATGTATAAGTAGGGGCATAGCGAGCAGATCGAGGGACGTGATCGTCCCCCTCTATTCGACATTGGTGAGGCCTCATCTGGAGTACTGTGTCCAGTTTTGGGCCCCACACTACAAGAAGGATGTGAATAAATTGGAGAGAGTCCAGCGAAGGGCAACAAAAATGATTAGGGGTCTGGAACACATGACTTATGAGGAGAGGCTGAGGGAACTGGGATTGTTTAGTCTGCAGAAGAGAAGAATGAGGGGGGATTTGATAGCTGCTTTCAACTACCTGAGAGGTGGTTCCAGAGAGGATGGTTCTAGACTATTCTCAGTGGTAGAAGAGGACAGGACAAGGAGTAATGGTCTCAAGTTGTAGTGGGGGAGGTTTAGGTTGGATATTAGGAAAAACTTTTTCACTAGGAGGGTGGTGAAACACTGGAATGCGTTACCTAGGGAGGTGGTAGAATCTCCTTCCTTAGAAGTTTTTAAGGTCAGGCTTGACAAAGCCCTGGCTGGGACGATTTAATTGGGGATTGGTCCTGCTTTGAGCAGGGGGATGGACTAGATGACCTCCTGAGGTCCCTTCCAACCCTGATATTCTATGATTCTATGAGGCGGGCAGGAATGGTGCAGACCACCAACGGGCCGTCTGACAGGCTAAAGTTATTAGGTTCATCTCAAGCCTTGGGGTAGAAGGGGACGGCGGAGGGAAAACTGCAGCTCCTAATAGGTCGCGGCAGGAAAATGCAATCCTTGGGAGGGATCCGCAAAAAAAGGGAAAGAAATAACCCCAGGGGCGGCAATAGCATTGCAGGAGGAGGTGGATTGGGCAGGGACAGAGGCAAGACTCTGGTCTTCAGGAGGGAAGCAGCTAAGAGGTGGCGCCTCCCGAACAGATTAGAGGGTTAAGGAGGTGGGGAGGGGGCTCCCAGTCATGCTAGGCACAGGCTCTGTGGTGAATTTGGCAGCCACGGCATCAGGTGGTGGACTACCCTCTGTAGGGTGCCCGTCTGGGAAGGCGGTTAGGGGGAGCGAGCATGGGGAAAGGAGGACTGGGGTGAGGTTGCCCAGATTGAGGCCAGCCGGCAGTAGGTCATCCTCTCCCTGGGTGACCGGGGCCAAACCTAGGGCCTCGATCTCCTCATACATGGAGGAGAGATCGTCTTCTGCCACCCTGGGGGTCTCCCCTCTGGCGCCCGCTACGACGGTCGCTTCGGGATTCGCGGGGGGTTCTGGGGGGGTTCGGGCAGAAGGGCCTTCCTCAGGGATCTCGGAGGGTAGGGTCTCCCGTGGAGGGGAGATCCTACCTTCCAGTACTATTTTGTCTTCCCCTCCTGACACTGGCAGATGGATCTCACTCGTGGGCATAGCGGAAGGCTCAGTGTCAGTGCCTCCCTTCCTGGTCTTCCGGGGGGCCTCCGCATCGGATGGGTGCAGCGGAGCTCGAGCCTTCCGCTTGCCTCGCTTTCCCTGAACTAGGGTCCAGCCCTCCATAGCATCGTCTGAGGGCTGGTTAGCAGGGGTCATGTCGGGGGGCAGAGGTGATGGTTCAGGGGCTCGGGGAGGGGGGGTAACGGTGAGGCAGCATGGGGGGGGTCTCCTTGGGGCAGGCCCTCTCCTATGCCCGGTAATATCTTTCCTGCACCCTCCTCCATAGGCTCTGCTGGATTGTTAACAGCAAGAGCAGGGCTCCCTCGCTCATCTGGGCGCTGTAGGGGAGGTGTCTCTTGGGCCCAGGTAGGAGCAGCGGTGGATCAAGCAGGAGGAGAGGTGGTTTCAGGTCCCGGGAGGCCAGGGGCGTCGGCAACGACGGAGCCGATGTCCTGCCGGGTCTCGGCGGTCTCGGGTGCCCCTCCCCGCCGGGCCAAGGGGCAGTCTCTTCGGACATGCCCCACTGATCAGCAGAGGTAGCACCGGGCCTCTCCTGTGGAATAGTAGACCCGATAGCGGGCTCCCTGGTAGGGGATCAGGAAGGACCCCTCAAGCGCCTCTCCATCATGCGCCGCTGGCGGCGGTAGAAGCTGCACTTGCCGGCGGAACGAAAGGACGTGACGGAGGGTGAGGTCCTTGCAGCCCAATGGGAGAGGGCTGATGACAGAGACGGGTTTCCCCAGGGTGGAGAGAGCGGGTAACAGGGCGGCATTGGGTAGAAATGGAGGGATGGAGGGGTCAGGACTAGGCGGACGCCCAGGTCCTCTAGCGGTTCCAGGGGAACGAACACTCCCCCCACCGCCAGGCCCTTCTCCACCGCCTCCTGGGCGGCAGTCTCCGATGCTAAGAAAAAGACGACCTTCCCGTACATTTTGGAGGCTGCCACAATAGCCATGGGTCCTGCCACCCTCGCCAATGCCTGCACGTATGTCTCCATGTGGGGCGAGGCGGGCACCAGGAGGCAACGAACGCCGTGCTTCCTGGTCATTGTGGGAAAGGGGCCACGGCTGCTATTGATGGTAGCGGAGGTGGTGGGTGGGCGAGATGACGAGACGGCAGGCGGGGGGCGCTGCTACCGCCCGGGCATACACCCTGGGGGCCGGGGGAAGGACACTCGCAGAGCTGGTGGAGGGAACAGCGGGGAGGGACACCATGGTCGATGACAAGGCCACAGCGGTGGGGGCAGCCCCTGCCATGGAGGGCCTGGTGGTTGTAGTGGGGCCCTTTCCCTTCTTCACAGCCTGGCCTTTCCGGCCAACTGGGGGGCTCTCCTAGAATCTGGGGGGGCTGTGGGCATAGCAGCGGCAGTAGTCGCCCCGGTGCCTCCTGCTGCTGATGCCCCAGCAGGGGCGGTGGCAGGTGTTTTGGCAGCAGTGGGGGTGGGGGCTTGGGGGTTGGGCAGGGGGGTAGGTGGGTGAGGGGCAGCTGAGGTTGTTAGAGGGGCCTCACCCCTCTCATTCCCCGCCATTGTGAGCAGGGAGAGACGGGGAGACACCAAAAGGAGGAGGGGGAGGGGGAAACAGATTAACCACTTCTCCCTGCTGGGCTGCAGGCGGGGGGGAAGGGGGGGCAAATGGGTCAAACTGGGCGGGGGAGGAAACAGGAGTTGGGGTCAGGTAATAGGGGCAAACTGTGGGGTGAACAGTCGGGGGGGGGGGGGAGACACGTGGACCCAGACCCACGCATGTTTGTCCAAAGAGTCTCGCTTGGTCGGCTGTCGTTTCCGGTCCAGACAATGGAATCAGGGAAAGCAGCTGAATCCAGAGGCAGATGGCAAGTTGCCAGCAGGGACGGACGGCGGGGGGGCTGTGATGGTTGTAGTAGTGTTGGGGGAGGCACTGATGGATCGGGGGGGGCAGCTCCATGCCACACCCCCGTTTCCCTACAAATGCAGTTAAGACACAGTCGAACTCCCCCCACATGAGAGTACAGTTCAAAAGTTACTCAGTCTTACGGCCCCCTCCACGATGGTTCGTAGCTTCCCTGGGTGGTTTTTCTGTCTGCTGCCTTCTCTTCCGCTTTTGTAGCTTTGGACAGCAGGGCTTTCAGCAGGCCCAGAATGTCGCAGAGATAAGAAGATTCTTCTTGGCTCGGTACGGGACCATAAACAAACAGCAAAACGGTTGGGTCTGGGGGCTTCCACTCCCCTCCTCCGGGGAGCAGGTCGGCAGTCCTCCCCCCTCCTCTGGGGGTTTCAACTGGAGCAGTAGCAGCGTCCAAGGGCAGGCATGGGGGGGTTGGCAGCTAGCTGGCAGCCGACCAGCACTTGAGCAGCAGCAAAAAAAAAAAAAACGAAGAAAAAGCATCTGGCCCGGTTGGGGAGGATGGGGGGGGGGCTGAAGCAGGGTCAAAAAGTAAGAAAAGCCCAGGCCAGGGGGCTTTAGGAGAGAATAGAAAGCAGATAGATGAGCAGCAAGCGCAGGAGGTCTCTTTACCCTGGGTAAGGTAACAGAAAAGGTTCCAGAACAATCAGGAACCTTCTGGAGGCAATTAAGACAGACAGGCTGATTAGAACACCTGCAGCCAATCAAGAAGCTGCTAGAATCAATTAAGGCAGGCTAATCAGGACACCTGGGTTTAAAAAGGAGCTCACCTCGGTTTGTGGTGCGCATGTGAGGAGCTGGGAACAAGAGGCACTAGAAGCTGAGAGTGAGAACGCGGACTGTTGGAGGACTGAGGAGTATAAGCATTATCAGACACTAGGAGGAAGGTCCTATGGTGAGGATAAAGGAGGGGGAGGAAGCCATGGGAAAGTAGCCCAGGGAGTTGTAGCTGTCGCACAGCTGTTCCAGGAGGCACTCTAGACAGCTGCATTCCACAGGCCCCTGGGCTGGAACCCGGAATAGAGGGCAAGCCTGGGTTCCCCCCAAACCTCCCAACTCCTGGTCAGACATAGGAGGAGTTGACCTGGACTGTGGGTTCACAAAAACGGCCAAACTGAGGGCTGCCGTGAAGCTCTAAGGCGAGCAAATCTGCCAATAAGCGCAAGACCCACCAAGGTAGAGGAGGAACTTTGTCACACCTTCCAATAATCACCCTTTCCCTCAGTCTGTCAGCATCTACCCAAGCATACATACCACTGCCATAAGCTGCTCCTCTGCTGAAATCTTCATATATGGCTTCATTTGAAACCTTCATATATCACTTCAATGTGACTATGGCAACTTTCTTTCCCATCATCTCCCTAAAATCCAGCTTTCCAGTTTCAGACATTTTCTGTTAGCTTATACCTGCTTTCTCACAAGCATAGTGTGACTGCATTAACCTCTTCTCAAACAACTCAACTGGCTCCCCAGCTACTTCAATTTCCAGTTCAGAAGTGATTTCATGTACACCTTCCATGGAACCCCTCAGACTCTCCTCTCTTCTCCTCAGCCTGTTTCACCCTTCTTTCTGTCCTTCTTTCTGCCATCTGGAATGCCTCGCCTGTATCTTTCTGTCTTATTTTATTTGCTTCCCCATCTCTGATTATTTTATCTCTGTACCTATATTGTTTATCTCTATAAAGCATTCGAAGATAGTTTTCATGCCAGAAGCTGTGCAAAATAAATTTTATGATTTCATATAAAATATGGATGCTATTTTTAAATGAAAAAGCAATGACAAAAAACAGTTGGGGAAAATTGAACAATCCATTCTATAAAATAATAATAGCACTTCCTTGGTACTTTCCACATTCAAAGCCCATTATATATACTGATGCTGTTACCCATAGATATTCAGTTCAATTATATAAATGCTTATGGAGTACTTAATCATTGAGAAACACTTCCATGGACTGAGTATAGGTTATCACTAAAGTATATAAAAGTTGTTGAATAAATATTACCTTTCCTTGTAGTTAATAAAAATTTGATACAGGTTCTGGTCATTTTTGTTTACAATGGAGTCATAAATATCCTGCATTAGACTTCTGTGGGTTTTCACCAATTCCTTAAAAACAGTAATAGAAGGAAAAAAATTAAAATGCAAATAGAACCCCTAAAGCTTCCAGAATGAAGATTAGTGTCTCCATGGATATCTGTTAATTCCAAGAAACTAAGACACAGATAACTTATGAGTAGCTGCTACTTTCAATGTTTGCTTTGAAATGCCGGATCCTCCATACAATGTGACAAGGGAAACTAAACTCAGAGACCTATTAAAGGCTAATTTATTCCAACTTGAAATGTGCCCTGTTAGTTCAGCTTCATTTTATAATGATAATTTTAAAATTAAGCAAGTCAAGTCAATGTTTTAATGACAAGACAAAAGTAATGATTTGTTTCCCCGAGCTGTGAAAAACCAGTTTTGTACATTACATGGGTCAATTAGTGGCATCCTGGTGCTAAGTTAACTCCAATTAGAATAAGTTTCTTGATACAATGGTCCACTAATGGCACAGGAAAAAGACAAGGATGCTGCAGAAATATTTGAGCCAAGCTATATTGCAGCAGAAATTTTAAGATTCTCAATTCAAGACCAGGTAGGTAACTTCTGGGTACTCTTCTGGCTCTGTCAATCTATTTCTTCACTTCAGCAGGTGGGTATTGTAGCTATAAGAACGCTTAATAGAGATCTTGTAGGCGTTTGTCTGTCTGAGGGGTTGGAGCAAATGCAGTTGTATCGTAGAGCTTGGCTGTAGACAGTGGATCGTGTGGTGTGGTCTGGATGAAAGCTGGAAGCATGAAGTGAGCTATAGCTCACGAAAGCTTATGCTCAAATAAATCGGTTAGTCTCTAAGGTGCCACAAGTACTCCTTTTCTTTTTGCAGATCCAGACTTACACAGCTGCTATTCTGAAACCTGAAATTAGTACATCACTCACGTGCATACTTGGCTGCTCACATAAGTGCTGTACGTACTCACTAGGAGTGCTTGTGTCGATGTAAAGAGAGGTGCACCACAGGTAGGTATCCCAGCGTGCCACCATCCGGCACAATGCCTTTTGGGAAACATTCCCAATATGTTGTGGGAAGGAAATGACCTCTAGCTCCAGAGATCCCTGGGGAAGTCAAGTTCTCATGATGCAACTCTCTCCATTCAGCAATACTCCAAAATTTTTGTGCCTTTTAAAAAAATCCCCCAAACCTGTGCAGCACTTTTCAATGTCTGCCCTCTCTGACATAGCCCGCAGGGCTCTGCACTATTCTCATGAACACTGCAAATACAGGATGCATAATTCTCCTGTCTTTGCAGACCTGCAGGAAGTACCACAACAATGGGGCGACATGACGATTTCTTCAAGGGCAGTTCACTGAGGGGAATAATGAAAAACAATTCAAGGTTGTTGGTGGTATTCATGGAGCAGCTGCAGATGGTAAAGTGCCACCTCTGGGCCCAAGAAACAAGCACTGACTGGTGGGATGCAAAAGTCCACATCACTGGATCTGTGTGCTGAGCTCGCCCCTCAGTGGAGAATTGAGTTGTGATCACAATCTGGAAGCTTGTAATGCCGGACTGCTATCTGTCAGTGAAGAAATCATTTTGGAATTGGAAAATCCACAGTGAGGGGCTGTCATACAAGTCTGTAGGACCATTAATCATCTGCTATGCAGGACTGTGACTCTCAGCTACCTGTAGGAAATACTGGATGAATTTTCAGCAGTGGGGTTCCCGAACTGCGTTGGGGCAATAGACTGCATGCTTATCCCTATTTTGGCATGAGCTCACCTTGCTACAGAATACATCAACAGAAAGCGCTATTTTTCTCTGCTTATGCAAGCATTGGTGGATCACCAGTGGCACTTCACCCATATCAATGTGGGCTGGCCAAGGAAGGTGCACGATGCTCGCATCTTTAAGAACACAGGACTGTTCAGAGAGCTGCATGCAGGGACATTCTTTCCCTGCTGGCACATTACCATTGCCGAAGTTGAAATGCTGAAAATGGTTCTGGGGGACTCAGCCAACCCTTTGCACCTCTGGTTCATGAAGTCATACACTGTCCACCTCAATACCGCCAGGAAAGATTAACTGTTGGCTCAGCAGATGCAAAATGACAGTTGAACATGCTTTTGCTAGATTGAAGGGGCACTGGCAGTGTTTTACTCATTAGACTGGATCTCAGTAAGAAAAATATCCCAATGGTTATAGCTGCTTGCTGTGTCCTGCATAATATTTGTGAGGCAAAGCTGCCACCAGGGTAGAGGGCAGAAGTGGAGCATCTGCCTGCTGACTTTGAACCTTGTGTCTACAAGGATTATTACAAAAGCCCAACACATCTTAGTGAAAATTATTTTAGACTGTATTTTTTTATAGTTACTATGAGGGAGGTTTTGAAAGAGCATTTTAACAGTCAGCCACAGCAGTGTTCTCTAGGCCTGGAGCTTTAGTGCTGCTAAGAATTGTGTAGCACTTGCTGTACATTTATAAACACGTCTAGGTATTTTCCTGAAATTATGAATATTGTGATGTTAGATGTGCATTTACAATTACAGTTTGCTTTGAGTATCTCTATGCATTCTGCAATATTTGTTGTGAACTAAGACAGATAATTTCATTCTCCAAAAACTGAACTTGACTGAGTGGGGGGAAAACAGCACAGAAAATCTATGACATGCAGTTCCTGGTAGAAGCGGCAGGTCTGTGGCACAGCATCACATCTACTGTTGGCCTCCCTGGCTTTGTGGCCACCCTGGCAAAATTCCTTAAATTTCATGCAGCATTGCTGCAGGTCCCTGTCGTACCCCTTTGTCTGCATCCCTCATGCAATCTGCTTGTAGATGTCCACATTTCTGTGGCTGGTCACACAGGTAATCTCAACCCATATCAACTCAATAGGAAGTTTCTTAGAGACTACAGAATTTTTTTTTTCTTTACAACTTTCACTGTCAAATTCTGAGTATAAGGCTGTAAGCTATATTGATTTTTAAATGTCTTCAGTGACAACACATCGAGGGCAGATACCAATAAAAATCTGCAAGCTTGTTATAAAGTCTTTTCAGAAGCATTCCTGTAACTCAAAATACTGTGTAAACGTTCTCTACACTGATGCAACACTCAAGTGTAATAGGCTGATGATGGTCACGTGCTTTGTAAATTTCTGAAGAGATGTTTTCCATCTTATCTACACAAAATATGATCCATGTTCTCTATTACGCATAGAAGGATGTGAGGAAACTCAGACATGGTTAATGTCTAACTTAAATTAAATCAATAAAATACTTGCATATAACAGATCTTCTAAGAGTTACTGTGTTATAGTGCCAAATCCTCAGCTGGTATAAATCAAGAAATACACTCCAATGTATACCAGCAGAATATCTGGTCCATACTATTGCTGACAAACTGCTGTGGCTGTATGCAACATTTTTTTCCTCATAGTAACTATAAAAAAATACAGTCTAAAATCATTTTCACTAAGATGTACAGTAACCTACTGAATATTCAAAAAAGCTTTGAGGGCAATTTGCACATCACATTTCAAGTCATCACTTTGTTCAATAGCACGTGACCGCACAAAATGATAACCAGACACAAATTCTCTGCCTTTTTCTTTAAGTGTACAATTACTTACAGGAATGTTGATGAACACTATATCAAACTCTGATGCTGACAGAAACCTTTTCAATGGCACCATGAAAAACTGTTAAGAAAAGTGAACATTGACTGGATTAATATATTCTCTATTCCATTATACAATTATATTATTACTATATAAATAACTATTCTACAAGCATAAAGTTCAGTGGCTTACTTTCTCTATTGACTCCAAGGTCTCAGTGTATTTCTCTTCAGTCTGTTTTATTTCAGTAAGGCAACAGCTTCTTATGTCATTTTCAGTACACTTCTGCAATTAGAAGCAAGTTAAGTTTAATTAATTTGTGGACATCTTTTGTACAACAAACTCTTTTATTTGTTTACTGCTTAGCTATTAAGACACATTGCTTGTTGGAAAATTCTTAGTATTGCAGCTTCAAAAGATTGGAACAGCTACCAAGGGAATAGTTTTTAAAAGCGCAAATAGCTGGCAACTTCTAGAATTTTAGTAGGGTTGAATTTTGATAAAATTTGTCATTCAGTATGTTATATTTTAAGATAAACAATAACTTAATCCTTCTTATATACTTTTAAAAATAATATAATGAGATTAAGATAAAATATAGATCCATATTTATTTAATTTGGGCCTTTATTTACAACAGTGAGCAGCTACTCATCGTAGTTAAAATCAATGAGACTCTCATGCTGTGAGTAATGGACTCGCATCTAACTCTTTGTGTTTGTTTATAATTTTTCCTTTTACCTTTTCCCTGAAAGGAACTTGCATTTAGGTCCATAGTCCTATTCTGTTCCGAGTCAAGGACAGTAGCTGGATCTTAGGGCTCTATCCTGCAATCTTTGTATGTTTGTTTGTTCTTTACAGGACTCTGGGATTGCCTCACCCTAACAGGCCTGCTTCAGTTTCCTGCAGATGTGAGATCAGCAATATAGTGCATGTTGGGGCATATCACAGAGCAGAAGCTGATGTTAGATTTGAACATCATGGGCTCACTGCCACATTGGGCTTATTAAGGCTGAGCACAAAATTCCTGCACTGGAGTTCAGAATTCCAAGGTATCAGAGTTCTTTTTCCAGGATACAGACAAATATGAAAGAATGTGTTTAAAAAGATTCTTAAAAGAAACATTTGGGCAGGTGTTGGTTAGCTTGCGGATTGGACACAATTCCTGGATTACTCCTGCATGGACATTTATCGTTCATGTCATTGTCACGATTGGATTCTCCACACCCAAAAAAACCTCAGCAAATAATAAAACAATAATAATATAACTTGTCTCCCCTAAATTCTTTCCACCTGTTCCCTGTTTCCTTCCAAATTCTATCCAAGCTCCTCATTCACATTTCCAAGGATCTTCATGACTGTAGCCCTGTCTGTATCTCAGCTCATTGCCTACTGTAACGAATCCATGTGCAGCAGATAAAGACAATTACTAGATACATTTGTTTCACACAGAGGAAGTCAGAACCAGAATCCTGAGACTTTAGTTCCAAAAAACACCCTGGCCTCTAACCTTTGAGCTAAAGGAAGACTCCTGTAGCTGTTGATCATAGTAGAAAGTCTACATCCACTCCATAGTCTAGTTACTAAAGAGCAATGTCACTCACTCAGACACAAAAAGTCACACTACTATTCCCCAACCCCTTCATGTCATCTTTGTCTTTTTCCCCCTGCCTATCACTCCACACCTTCTTTCAAGTAGTTCCCTACATCTGCCTCCTCCCTTCCACACACTAAACCACGTCATTCTCTTCCTGCAGATCCCTCCGTCAAACCTATTTCTTTCAGCCTAGTGAGGAAGATTTAGATAGTATGGGGAAGATGCTGTGTGCAGTGCATTTCCTTATCAGTTTGAGGCAGAATGAAGTTCTCTCTGAGGATACAGAGTCTGTCACAGTCAGTGGAAACCTGGTGTGTGGACATTAAGTTATGATTAAGAGCTGTCCCAAAATGTGGTATTTCCTGGCTATCAAAGATTTGTATTGGAGGGAATGTCACACTTTACCCATGTCCGTTCCTTTTAAACAAGTTTTTGGGTTTCAAATTATTATTTTGATTGGAGTCTATTTTTAATCTCCTCTTTGTGAGCTATTTTGTAAATAAAATGTGCGTGTATTACATTTCCAAAAGTGGTTTGTATAGCTTGGGCCCAACTGTGCAACCCTTACTTATGTTGCTGAGCACTAATTCATGAGAGCAGCCCCCAAGAAGAGCCCAAGTCAACAGGACTGATCTTTTCTGTTAGTGCTCACACAACACAAATTAGGGTTGCATAAGCGGGTCCTTTTTGCGAGTGTTATTATTTAACACATCAATCTGCCATCTATAGCAGATGCTACAATATCTTGGAATTTGAATACAGGAAGTAATGACAATGGTCAAAGGGGCTAAAAAGAGTGAAAGAAAACAGTCTGCTCAGTACACTAAGAAAATTGTTCTGTGGCAGCAGTCTGCTGGCACAGGAAACTTTGGTACCTTAGTTTACGTTGTGAGGCAGTCACATCAAACAACAAAGAAAGGTGTAGTTTTAAACTGATACACGTATTCTTCTCTAGCTGCGTAAAACACCAAACACAGATTTCTAAAGCATTTTCATTCTTCTAAAATTGATTTGCAATTGCAAGTCACCTCTAAGCCCCCTATGCTAGTGAATTTAATGCAAAGGACTCAAATGAAAGAATTGTGCCAATGTGTAATGTTACTGTGCATCACATTTGCAAATCTAATAGTAAATTATTGTATACTAAGACAGCCATCAAATCCAACAAAGATATACAATGCCAATGAAACAAACATAATACATCCATTCTTACCATATCAGGTATAAAAATGTGTGGACATAATGCACCATGTTTTAATCTACTGTTCTTTTTAATTAGGAAATTAATATTAAACATTTTTAGATCTTTAGTATTATTTTTTCTTCCCACAAGCAAATTCAGACTACGGCTGCCATTCCCTCCTAAACTCACCCTGTTATGTCCATTGAAGCTACATACCTTACAGTGCTTCATTTGTAAAGGCAAGAAAGAAACAGAGTTTGCAAAGGGGAAAATATGTCAAGGTTCGTCAACTGCTAAGACTGGGAGAAATATCCATAATGATACCTGAATTTCACATGGTTTTGAGTTTCATTGCAAACAGAATACTCGAACTAGGATTATCGAAAGATCCACTATAGTTCACACCCATTTTAAGCAAACAACTGGGCCCAGTTGCAAGTGAACTTGATCTGATTTATGGTTATATATAGAACTCATGCAAAATTTGTACTTTTAACTGAGTTTTGGTAAAGGTTACCCCAAAACTCAAAAATTGATCAAATCCAAACAAAACATAAACCACTACAAACTGAAACTCCCAAGTTTCACAATATTTTACACATCACTTATTTTACTTAAAGATACTGTGATGCAGGTTGCTGAAAGTAAAATGTCCTTAGTATAAAAATGTCTTGGAAAAAGTGATGATACTCTTAAATTGTCATTAAGATGCATAGTAATTGGCAGAGTCTAGACTTACATGAATCATATTGACACAAGTCAAAAATCTTTCCAAGGAAATAGTCTTCTCACGACATAATGGTAAATTCTCAGAATCACAACAAAAACACATTGTATGAACTGCAGGAGATACCTACAACTTGCCGCTTTTATAGCAGGAGAACACAGGAAAACAACCTTCAGACCTTTTCATTTTCTCACTTCTACAAGTCACTATATCACTGGAATTCAATCTGGAAATGTAGATGGTGAGCTCCCACCTTAAAACACGCAACTTCCTTGAAAAAGTGTGCATCATCACAATAGCACACTAAAGATTTGCAGGTAAGCAAAATGAATGCTTGTAAAGAGATGGACAATAAGTTATTAGAACGGGTTTTGACATCACCTCGCTTCCAATTACCAGTCCATTAAAAATGGCTAGTGAGTAAATTTTGTGCATGGGCATGTAAATTTCATGGCACTTTTGTAAAGCTGACACACATGTATATCTATATGTACAATATACATGCTAGCTCTCTCTATTTAACTAGTTCATGACTAATGTTGCATAGTGGCCAAAATAATATGGGGAACACTTTTTTTTTTTTAAGTAGCATACTTTTGAGTAAACAGTAGCATTTATTTTTTCAAATGGTCTTAACTCAAGTAGCTAATAAATCTTAATATCCATACCTAACTGGATCTTAACTAAATAATGATTTATTTTCATGTTCTCTTTTTACTGTTGAAATAGTGTTGGTATTTCTTTCACAGAAAGAATTACCAGAGTGAATCTTTGACCCTTTCTCCATAAGAGAATGTTGGATTTCACAGCAGGATGATAATGTTATGATCCACTGCATATGTTACAAGGTCACTGTACACAAATGTGAACTCAACCATAACAACACAGCAGATCTGAAATATCTAAATTTAAAAAAATACATACAGTGTTAGTGAAAACAGCTAACAGTTATTTAATGAATGTTAGTAAAATTTAACTTTCACACTACCACTATTTCTTTATGAATATGTCTGTAGTCACCCAAAAAATAGAAATCATACAGGTTGATGTGCTGCTTCATCTTTCATTAAGTCTTCATATACTTCCCCACCTTCATCTTCTCCATAGACACAATCATATAACTCTTCATCCTCATCGCCGCCACTTTCACTAAAAGAAAAAAGGAAAAGCAACAACATAAAGGGTCAGTGTATTGAACAGGGATTACAGAGTCAACACTAGGAAACAGAATTTACCAAGTGTCTGGGTTTTTACAGTAAATCTAAAACAGATGAATGAAAAAGAACTCTCTAACTGAACTAAACCACAAAGGGACTATACAATCAATACGTTTTTTTGTTTTTTTTACCTCAACACATTTAACATCTGACTTTATAAAATTAACACAAGTTTGAAGAAACAGAATTAAGTTTCGAACCATGACAGGAATTGAAATAAGGTTTCTAAGGAGAAAATGGGGCACTGAGTTCTTGCTACCTAAGTTACAGATGGGCCTCAGCATCCGGGCAAATTAAAATCAATCCTAAAACGAGTGACTCCCCACGTACTAAATGGGACGGTGAGTTCCTCCGACACCATTTGGACCCAGAGAGAGATCATTAAGGTGGAATTATTCTTGTAAAATAAACTTCCCTGGTTAGGGGGAAAACCCCAGCTCTCTTGAACTATTTATATTTCTTAAGAAATACATACTTCTTCCAGTTGTTTCCTATCTATATTTTAGAGAGCATCTAACTATTACATTCCAGTGTATGGTACATGCTACCTGACATAATAACCAATCCAAAATAAATCCATCGTAAATTTTTACATGTGAATCCTATAACAGTGCATCAAAATAGAGGCTATTGCACCTAATATTGTAACAGATTTCTATTTTAGAAGCATATGTAGGAACCATGTTTTTAATGCTGATGCACATATTACAAAAAGACTATAAATCTTAAATGGGGTAACTTTTGTATGTAATACCAAACTTCTTGTTCTTGTTAAAATCACATTTCTATCCCTTTGTGTTAGGATTTTGTGTTTAATAATATTGCTATAAATAAAAATTTTGGCAGAGCTGTATGATTTTCTGTATTGTAAACTGTTAGATGCGGGGATTTGAACTGCTAAATTTATAAGTGTCACAACTGAAACATTAGGATTTTTCACAAAACTTTAGTCATTGTAAAGGGAGAGAATGTCAAGGTCTGTTATAGCCTGCTCTGCTACTCAAACAGAAGGAGGATGGCTAAACTATGAACCCTTTTTCTTTTGACTTTCCCTTGTACAGCAATGTATTCTGCCCAGAACAGCAAGCATCCTGCAACCCTTAACTACATGTGGAAATTAAGTCACGTGACGAGTTCCACTGGATTATGTGGGACTACTTACATGAATAAAAATACATATACGCATAATTGTCTGCAGGATCAGGGAAAAGCATTCATTGATTCTGTCATTTTACGTAAGCATTCTGATGATACAAACAAATAATTCTAGAGAGCGCACTGATACTTCAATTCATCACCAGACCCCATCATGAAATATCATCTGATTTTCATGTGTATGAAAATCAATCATTAAGCTAAGGTGCTTTTTTCTGGACAATTAATTCTTCCTTTCTAACCAATCCTTGGTCAATCAGATAAAATAACTTATTTTAGAACACTATTTCATCACATCATTTAAATAATAGCTACATAACAGAAAATTAAAAGCTTTCATTCTGCTTAAAAGATTTACGACATACTCTAGTAAATCAGGAAGGCCTTTGTAGATATCTTCATCATCAACACTTTCTTCTGTAGGGAATGGCCTAGAGAGACAAAAGACAACAGTATTAATCAAAGACTGTACCAGACTGGGTGTTCAGTTTGGGTGGTATGCTGCCAAAATTTCAATTTATATTAATATGTCTGTCAATCTGTTTGTGTGTCTCTCTCTCTTTGATATTGTGGTTTATATGATTGAACAATTTAAAAAAAATTGCCACATATGCATGATGGAACTGTTGCATGTAATCATGAATATAAATCAGAGATTTTAAAAGCAAGTATTAACTACTATGTATTTACAATTAAGTCGAAAATCCGTGATTTTCAAAGGATTTTTTCTTCATTTATGTTTTAAAGCCTTCACTTCTGATATTTTGGGTGAGTAAATGTGATGATCAAGAATTCAATCTGAAAAGCTTGAAAGTGACCAAGTCAAAGTGTGGTCTGCGTGGGAAGGTGAGAGAAGGTATAATTATGGTTCCTAGTTTGTCAAAGTGGGAGTATCTTACACTCAGACACAGGTTGTGATTAATCAGCTGCCTTCCAGCTGAGGCTGTAAGGTCAGGGTTCAGGTGATAACTTGGAAGATCACCTGGTCCTTGTAAAAGCCAGCAAGTAGTTCAGCTGAGAACTGCAGGAGTCCCTGAATCAAGGGAAAGAACCCAGTTTGATACGTATGACTCTGAGGAAGACAGCCTGCAGAGCATAAATCTATAGGGAGCAGGCTAAGATGGAGAAGGGAGTCAGGAGGCCCACCCAGACTCTAAGCAGATGGCCTGTGAAGTGCAATCCGACAGGGCGTAGATAGGCCTTTGTAGAAGACCCCATGGAAAGGACATGGTTGATTGTATAACACAAGTTCAACAATTTTGGTTTGAAGAAATAAAAGTGAAGCGCTGAAGAAAAAGGGAGAAAAAAATCCTCTGGTTGGAGAGTGTTCTGCAGTGCATGGGCCAGTGAGATCCCCCTGCCTCCACCTCAAACACTTACACAGAGTGTTAAGAGGAATCTGCACAACACTTCTGCTCCTGCTGCCTTTGCAGAGAATGAGGCAGGACAGCAGCAGTGGCTCTCACCTGTCTGTTTCCTGCGCTGTTGCTACAGGACTGAAACAATAGGCACTGGACTAATGGTTTTAAATGGTTTTAATGAAAGGCACACAGGAGGTTCATATCACTGACATCTGTGGGAGCCATCTCTGTGCATTATAAGGCAGTTTTTGACCCTTGCTATATAATTATTTCCCCACCGTAAACTGTGTTTCTGTCATTTTGGCCATTCACCAGTTCATCTTCTGCCTCAGCACTATGTGGGAGGCCTAGGGCTCCTCAGCAAATGTACCAAAAGGAGAGAAAGAAAATGCCCTAGTGGGCTCCACAAAGAGTTTAAGGTTCAGAGAGCCTTGGTTACTTGTCCAACGAGGGAACCCAAGTCATAATCAATGAGGTGCCCAATAATGTCTGAGTTAATGGAGGGAATTTCTTTCGCCTTAGAGGATCCCCTGTATTTCTTGCTTTCCCTTCTCTTTCTCTACACTCTTTCAGTTTTACAGGTGAGGTGGGTAGGGGAATGCACATTGGGAGAAGGCAAACTGTCCCAGTGTGTTGAATACAGGAGCAGATAAATGTTGAAAATTCACCAGACACCTATTTGCCGGCCTACTAACCAGACACAGAATCACAGAAGGGACCTTGAGAGGTCATCAAGCCCATCCCCCTGCACTGAGGCAGGACCAAGTGTTTGTCCCATTTGTTCTTAAAAACATACAAAGATGGGGAGTCCACAGCCTCCCTTAGAAGCCTATTCCAGAGCTTAACTATCCTGCAGTTAGAAAGTTTATAGTTAGAGTGTGAAAAAAAAGGATGTGAGGTGAGGGCCCCACCGGAAAGTGGCATTGAGATGGGAATGAGCTGGTGAGAATCACAGCCATGTTGTGCCTAATGCTAGGAAGAAGGATTCCTACCAGAATGTCATGTGTTTGAGGGCTCCATCCTTTGTATCAAGTTCTGACTCACAGGTATCAAATGAACACGAAACTCCATACCCTCTTTCTCGCCCCCTAAGGTGCTGGACAGGAAATAGAGATTTCTGTCTCTTTTCCCCATTCATTACTCCCCAACTATTGCGAGGGTGGAGGGGAGAAGGTCTCTTTCCCAGGCTCACCTTTTTCTGATCCTCCCCAGCCATTAAAAACTCTAGACTTGCCTTTGTTGCCATTTACAGCTTTCCCAAGCAGTAGCATGAAATTGATGTTCTTGATATTTTAACTACTGCCCATAGGGTTCCAAAGAGCAGCAATGAAAATTGAGCAGAACCTTGAAAATTTTGCTCTACTGCTGCTTGAGAAATCTGTCAGCTGCACCAGAGGCACTGAGAGCTGCCTACTGTCTCAGGAAAACATCTGAATTTGGTTTACATTCAGCTGACATTTGGAAAGTTATCTTCACAGCCATAATTCTTGTAAATATGTTTATTATTATTTGAAAGAGAGCTTTAATATTTCTTAAACCAATGAGGTAGGACACAAACACTGTAAGAGAAAGCCTCTCAGGAGCCACTGGTGAGTGCTGTTTTTGAGCCCTACGCAGGAGTATTAGTTCACAACATATGTAAATACCTTGTGAGGTGGTCTCATTATAACATACTTAAAACATACACAACAATTCCTTTATGCTGTATAACTGAGGACACACATACAGCAGGTTATCAATAGAAACCCAATACAATTTTTTAGAAAAAGTTATTTGTTACAAGTTAGATTGTTTAAAAAAATATATACTTTTGTCAAAATATTAAGAGCAATTGGACTATATATTATAGACAACCCATTCGATCAATTTCAAATTTTAAGTTGTTTACATGCAAAAAAAATAAATTTTAATAACTTATTTTGTTTTATCTACAACTATTTATAAAGAGCCAAATATATATTTCAAATATGGTTTAAAAAAAAACCTAAGAGTGAGATTTTCACTGCTATTTCCATTCCAAAATGAATTTGATCAGACAAATTATAAACTCTCGAAAGCAGGTGTTTTACCCAAAAATAGGCATTGGCCTTCAGATACAACAACAGCACAAATGGCTGTTCCTTAGCATAGCTGTTTACTTCTAACTATAGAAAATGCAGACAACCCCACGGAAGAGGTGAAAGCAAATTTCCAGTGGTGACAGGGGAAGGGAAGGAGGCATCTTCAGTTCTCAGTTCTGGAAAACGTAAAATCTCACTGCACACTAGCGTGAATTAGCACGCTGGAGATTCACCATGAAGGAGTTCTGCTTTGTGGGCTATGTGATATGGATTTCCTTTAAACATGTAGAGTTTTAAAGTCAGAACTACTGGTAGCGCTACTCTAGACAAGACCGGACCTCTATATACATTTAGAAGCGCAGAAAAAATAAGGCTAAAACAGTGCAGCTGAGATCATATTTCTTTTAATTGTATATCATGTTACTTGTTTTATAAATGATAAAATGGAAGTTTAGTAGCACTAATGTCGTACCTTATTCCTGTTGCTAATGCAATAGAAGTGCGAGAAAGTTTTGATAGTGTTTCTATGACCTACAGAAAAAGGGAACAGAAAATATTTGTTTAGTTGTGGAACAGAAACTATATCATACTTTGTACTCTATTTTTCAATTCTGTAATGAGATCCTGCTTAATTTGCATCATACACTACAAATAGTTGGCACTCTGGATCTGGCCCTGCAAAGTGCTGCATTGCCCTCAACTCCCAAGGTCACAGCAGCTCCCAAGATTAGGTCTTTAGCGCTTTTGGGGGATTGGGGGAGAGGGGAGAGATGGGCTCTTGATAAAGAGTTAAGTTTAAACAATTTAAATAGATTTCAGAGTGTAAATAAAATAATATTTTTAAATCCACAACAAGCAGGTTCAATGTGCATTTAGACATGAATGAAATGTTTACTGGATGTTATCCCGGAAACCGCCATGAGAAGGCTGTTTTTTAGCTACCAAGGAAGAAAAGAATATCCATTCCAGCTATTCCACCAACTGACCAGAAGAGGGACCCATAAGACAAATCATTCTTAACGTGTTTCTGCTTAAGAAGTTGGCAGCCTACAAGAAGCAAGTCCCAGCTCATCTCTAGAAAATGAAAAAATTCTTAGAGTTTCATTTTAAGGAGGGTGCTCAAGAACATATATCAAGAAAGAAGAATACGGGGAAAGAGGGAGAGTTAATTTGATAGTATGTGTGGAATTATTCTGCAGTCATCTGCAATATAAGGCCACCTTGTGGTCTGCCCACCAGTTAAGATTTGCTCTGTGTCACTCATAAGTTGTCCCACTTTGAGCACTGACTGTTGACTGTAAGGCTAGCAATTATTGTTGTCCAGAAAAATTGAGTCAAAGGAGACCCAATGTAAATGCCTGCAACTCCAGTGAAGCCATAAGAGCAGCACCCAGTTACACCAGGACTAAATTTGGCTGATTGTCTAGTCCATATTAAGCTAAGCCTTGCATATCAGAGGAAATATATTGAACATATTTCTAGGAATGCCACATTCTATAAATGTGGCGTTGGTTGGAAATAATCCTCCACAAACAATTAGTATAGCAGCCTGCTGATAAAACTGCAAATTAAGACCTTATCACCCTCAACAGAACAACAATGCAATATTTAGAGAGGAAAACAATGTGCTAAAAACACACAGTAGTTATCAACCCACTGCACACACTGCAGATAAAAAAAACTCCATAGCTAGTAAGTATGGCTGGTTGGGAAATGTTCAACAAAACTTCTTTCATCAGAAAATGATGATTCATTGACGCCAAACTTTTCATGGAAACATTGGCTTCAATTAAGCTTCAGTCAAGAAGGTTTCTCAGGTCAAAGGGAGACACCCACTCGAGAATAGCCAACTGTCAGTGGTTAGGGCACTCACCTGAGATGTGGGAGACCCAGGTTCCAATTCCTGCTCCAAAGCAGGTAGAGCTGTGAAAATCAGGCTAAAGAGTCAGTCTCTCTCTCTCTCAGACCCAACGAAGTAGAAGAGCTTCAACATGAAGCAGTGAGAGAGAAACAAAACACTAACTCTATAGCTCAGGGCACTTGCCTGGGATGTGGCTCCTATCAGAGCTTTGCTGAAATCATACCACCTCTGTGAAACATTTCACTTTAGACAAATCTGCAAATTCCAGTGAGAATTTTTTCATCAGAACGTCTCCAACTAGCTCGTTAGAAGTACTTGCTATACACACACAACATTTTCTGATTTTACAATATTTCATATGACAGTAGGTTATTCAATGTGCTGTGCGGGAAGCTGCAATACATCTTAGAAGAGACTCTGTACTCATGGATTATAATGTGCCCTCTCTTTAATGCCCATTACATTGTATTTCACACTTTTCATATTATCTCCGTCCTTCATTCTTATTTTTCAGAGGAACTGAATATTCTGTTTTTATTGGAATGAAGGAATCTTTTTGGGTTCCCAGCCTTCTTCTCCAGAAGGTGACTGTAATACTTCCTCCCAGCAAATCATACTCACAATAGGCTACATTGCACAACTGGATTTAGCTGGATTTTAGCTTTAGGTGCTAACTTAGACTGTAAGCTCTTCAGAGCAGGGACCATCTTTTTGTCCTGTGTGGGCACAATGCTCAACACAACAGGGCTCTGATCTAGGACTAGGGCTACAGCACTACCGCAACGCTAATGAACAACAACAGGAGTGCATGGGACTTTGCTCCCCTCAGAGACAGGTGCATGGAGAGTAGGCCAGGAGAAAGCAGAGTCATAACTCTGCGCTGGTTGACTGCGGGAGGTGCGGGGAAGAAGTAAGTTATACCCTTAAAAAGGCTATAACAAATTATTCATCCAGTGTAACTGGGGAGGCACAATGACGCATGGGACCCCTCTGGGGACAGTGCAGCTACAAACTGCCCCTTATTCAGGGTTGATTCACAAATGCACAATCTAGATCTGATTTTTTTAAACACTTCAATATTTGTGTATGAAAAGATTTAATTAGGCTCAGTTTACTACAGCTCACTACACAAGAGAAAAACCCCCCTCTGACACTTTTCTAGCAGAACATGGGAGCCTTCAGGGAGAGAGACAGTCAAACAAATGAAGAGGAAGTTCTTCTGGTATGCTATTTCTACATTTCCTTTACAGCAACTCTGAATGTTTGAGAATGAGGTTATGTACCTCTTCAGAAGCACATTGTCACATCAAAGCCAAACTCTCATTTCTAGAGCATAACACCCAAAACTGTTTTTCAGTGCATGAGTTTATGCAAAATAGGGCATGAAATTCAAACACAGGACACTCCAAAAGAAAGTGTATCCTGGACTGCTCCCCCGTGGGAGATGTCTTCCTGATTCATATATTTCAAGCATACTTGGCAGAGTGAATGGGTTTGAACGAAGCATTAACTTTTACTTCATGAAGTTCTCTAACAATAGGTTTTTTGGGAGTTAGTATTTATTATTGCTTCACCTGATTCACACCAAAAACTGCAACAACTTGGATACACGTGCTAAACAGTTGTGCATTAAGGGTTAAGAAGCCATTCATTTGTTAGCCGTTTGTGTATGCACATCTGTATCCTCTGTTGAAATGTTTATTTTGTAACTTCCTGCAGCAATATTCCTCAGTAAGTCACATTGACTATTCCTATGTGTAGTTATAGCAACAGTACTGTAGGGTGACTCTTTTTCATCTCTCTCCAGCCATGGAGATTTCTCCTAGTTTAACTGTGCTATGATACAGCAAATGTGGGTGTTGTTGTGTTGATGGTGGTGTATTTTTAACAACATAGTCAACCTACAAGTCCTGCACTTCAAGTCCTGCACTACAAGTCCTGTCTTCTTAAAAGCCTTTCCCATTGATATTTAAGAAGACAACTATAAAGATAAATCATATTGCAATGTAATACTGAATCTACATTCATCCTTTAAACAGGCAACAGTTTAAATACACTGAAGCACCTGGCCACACATGAAGAGTATATAACAATTAATCTGTGTTCATTTACTATTTACAGCATCTCAGCAATTAAATGCTTTTGTTGACTGTAACCTTTGGGCCCAATCCAGCAAACACTACAGATCTGTGTTTACTATGCTGATTAGGCCCACAGAGGTCAATATAACTAGACATGATAATAAGCACTATGCACTCAGGGTTGTTTTCTGGATTGGACCCATGTTTGTAATAAATACTGTATTTTCTCTATATAATAAATTAAATGTTTGTGGTAATTTCATAAACTGCAAGTTGTCTAATGCATTGACAGCTTAATAGCTTTAACTAAAAGTACAGTTATTCTGTAACAAGTGGGAACGAACAGTCTGGGTCAGATTTTCAAAGTAGCGTGGCTCCTATTTAGGCACTTAAATAAGCATGAGATTTTCACAAACACCCAGCACCCTGCAACAACCATTATGTAATTTATGGCCAGATTACAAGCTGAACTTTTTGAAGCCCTGACCCTTAATTCTTTCCCCTAAAATTAATTTAATCAGCAGAGGGAGGAAGGGAGGGAGAGAAGGAGATAGATAGATAGATCGATCGATCGATCGATCGATAGATAGATAGATAAGCCATTTCAGTAGTGACTGCTATAGTTAACATTGTAAAACATTTCCATTACAAACATATTTTTACTCTTTCTGAAACATCATAGTCTTTGCCCAAATTTTTGGGTTAGGTTTGTTTGGCTTTTAATTTTTTAAATTTTTGAGAAAAACCTCTTTAGCCATTGGATTCAGGAGAAGATAAAAGGTAAATATGCATGTTCCCCTATTTTATAAGTAATTTCACCGCTTCCATCACACATAAAACTTGAATAACTTGGGATTTGTGCAGTGAACTCCAAGGGCACTGGAAAGACACTCCTACTTGCCACAATCTTCAGACAGGCAGTAGGTGTGCAACACACCCCATCCACTGCCTCAATTCCTGTCTGAGATTGGAACAGTGATGCCAGCCTCTGATACATTCATCTCTTTTTGATACTTCCTCTTGTAGTGCCCTGTGGTTTTGGATGGGTTTTTGTTTTGTTTCCAGAGGTTAGTACTAGGTAACTGTCTGCCCTGGGTAACACTCTCACACAGACCTCTAGTCTGTCACCCTGCCCAGACCATTTATACAGTATTTGAAGATGTCACAGGGTATAGCAATGACTCCACTATGTAATTAAAACCCAGATCTACATCTCAGTTCCATCAGATCCAATCAATGCAGTTGAACGACTTATCCAGTGTCAGGCCAAGATCAGAGCATGGGTGAGAGTCATCAGGTTGGCCGTCAGACAACTAAAACCAAGGTAATAAATTATGCCTGCACCAGAAAAAAATGGCACAGATGCTATGTGCTCCTTCAACTGAGCAAGCATACCTGTTCTCTGTTACCCAGCCAGGAGCAAACTTTCCCCATCAGTGCTTGGCAAGGGTGTAGTGTTCTTTACTTACAAACCTCACAACAATTACCCATGCCTTAGTCATCTCATGCATGGATTCCTCATGGGACTATGCACTAAGACCATTCAAACTTCAGGTAGCAAACCCACCTGTTTAATATGCAATCAATGTTTTAGATAAGGAACGTATTATACTTCTGCTTGCTCTACAATCAACACTTTATAGGTAAAAAACATAACCGTGGTTCTAAATGATTTAGGTCCTGATTACCAAAACGACCACCTTTCTCTTCATGTAATTGAAATCAGATGAAGTACTTCAGGAAACAGCTTTCTGGTTTAAACCAGCAAAATGGTTTCACTGAACAGCCTTCAACTCTGGAAATTTTTCCTCTCCTTCAGCCCAAATGTGTTAATTTTTAGGGCACACATTACATTCTGTTTTCCTAGGCTTTTCCTGGGGGCGGGGGGAGTTTGAAAGGGAGCAAGTGTTGGATCATATTAAAGAAGTTCTGTATTAAAATCACAAATGAGTTTGATTCCCCAGAGTTTAAATTCCAGGCTATTACTAATTAAGAGGTCTCTTGGTTTTTGGTACTGTTTCTCTCCCTCTATGTTTGAAACTTGCAAGCTGCTAATTGTGTTAGTACATTCTAAGACAGAGTCTGTTCTCAAAGCAATTCACAAGAGAGAGAGACTCAAAGCAATACTCTAACAACAGAAACAGCACCCAGAGACTCCCCACCCTTTTGTTGTATTAACAATTATGATTAAAATAGAGATAGAGGATGGATGTGGATGGATGCTTGGTGTGGATAATAACTGAATGATCAGGGAGGTGCCAGCCTAAGAATCCAGTGTCCATCGGCTGAAGAAGGCGTCAAGTGGAAATAACCAGAGGACCCCCCGGAGGGCAGACTGGAATCCACCCAACAGCCTCAAGGATGGGAGAACCAAAGAACAAGATAACATCTTGGAGCCGTCAGGAATGTGCTATCTGCTGATTGATTCAGCAACAGCATGATGAAGCAATTCCCATAGACTGGCACAGGAAGAAATTCCTATAAAAATAGACTCTAAAAAGTGAGAACTTTGGGGTCTGATTCTGCAAACCAACTTCCAGGAGCATCAGATGAGCATCTGACAAGGCCCTGCTCCCTCCTCATGTCCAGGCCACCTGGCCAGTGGCTTGGCATGAGCAACTCTAAGGCTGGTAACTATGATAACAACCTTGCAGAACCTGTGTGTGTGGGTGTGTATGTGTGTGTGTTTGTATGAATGAATGTGTGAATAAATATGAGATTGAATGGAATGTTATAGCTATAACTAACTGCTTACTATGATTCTTTCTGTATTCACAATAAATGTGGTATTTTGCCTTTTTCCCTTTAATAAGATCCTGCTGGTATTTATTTTATTGGTACAACACAAGTGGGCTCAAGGTAGAGTTTGTTGCTTTTATATGGTGGGAGGGAGGTTCTTAGGGATGTTCAGTGGTTTGAGCAAAATAAGTGTTTGATGAGAGGAGATTATTTGGATGTATACTTTTATGTTTAGAGATTTAGTCAGAAGCCTGATACACTGGAATAACTAAAATAAAACGGAAAAATCAAATGTCTGTGAGGAAACAAAGATGTTTACATGCTATAGATCGAGCTACTTACGCAACTCTCATCCCCCCTAGTGTCTGAGGACCTCCTATGCACTTTATGCAGATAACATGCAAGCGACCACTCAATCTCACATCTCCATTCTGTCGTGTTCACTCACGTAAGGTGTTGGGGAAAAAAGTAAGAGAAATGTTCCCATTTTGCACATCTAAAGAGCATGCAGCTTTAAAAGATAATGCCAAATTGCACTACTTATACATTCTCAGTTGATTCATGCTGAGAAACAATTGTTATCTTTTCAAATTTATGACTGCTGCTCTGAGGAAGAAGGCTGGAGTTTCCTTTTACAAATCATGAACAATACTGGGTCAACATTTTATCTGACACAGAAGGGGAAAAAATATATGCATGTCTTATTGTACACCATTTGTTGACTTTTGGACCCATAGTTCTCTCCAGGAAGTGTTACTTTTACATTTGAATCTCTAATTCAGCTGACAGATGTGAAAAATGACATGTAGCCAAATAACTCCATAGTGACTACCCAGCTGCTGATGTGAAGAGCACATTATGTCAGCAAAGGCGGCTGTTAACTTATGCTGAAAACTTTTCTCTCCATCTGTCTTCCCTGATAATGTAAGACTTCGCATACTGTGCCAATTCAACCTACTTTCAATCCAACCAAACTCTTTAGGGAAGAGGAAAGGGACAAGGGCTCTTCGAAAAAACAAACACAGAAGATATGTGGATCTGGGTAAAAATCTTTTTAAAAAGAAAAAAATAGCAAGCATGATACCAGATCCTCACTTTGGTGCAAGGACAGCTCTTAAATACATAAATAAATGCAAATTGTGGAAGACCAACCATGCAAAACTAATAGTGTCAAATAACATGATTAATGGCACTTGAATTCTACATGGGTATACGAAGATGTACAGAGATTAAATCAGGAACCCCAGACAATAAGTTACTAGCAAATCTAGGAATAGACTCCAGCAGTCCTGATTCTCAGGCTCCGGCTCTTAACTACTAGAAATATTGCCTCATGTGGCACACGAACATTTTTTTAGCATTGTTTCAAACATACAACAGTTTCTAATACTGTCTGTACTTCCTTCATATCACTTCATTTGCTCCTCACCTTACAATCTCTTTTTGATTTCTCTAGTTTTGTTTTGTTCCTATTTACTCTTTAGTTAAAAAGACTAATGGAACATAAGTGGATTATGCACATTCCCTTCTTTATTAACTGCTTCCTTTAAAGAAATTCCAATCACTTTTGAACAAACTATTAAAGAAAAAAAGTTGTAATTAAAACTGTTTACAGATTCATGGTATGTTTTAACTCATTCAAATAAAAACAATACATGAGCACCAGGTGTTGAGCTCTGATAGCAACAAAATAGAGGAGGATTTTCATCTTAAACTTGTACACTTTCTCCATAAATGACCACCAATTCGTAGTGGGTTGCTAGCCATTTCATCAGGAACATATAGCTCTGCCTCATTTAGTACGGTTTTGAAGCCTCTGCTCCTTCACATACAGCCTCAGATCTCCACTCAACTATATCCATTCTCCCTCGCCTCACTGTCTTCTGCCTGAGACATACCTGGAGAACAATGGGCAGCCAACTTCTCTATGCATAAGACTGCTGGTAAGGAAAGAAAATAGTGTGGCCAGCCCACAGGGGCATGGCAGAAAAAATCATTAACTGAACACTGAGTCCTGGCTTCTGTGACTGAGAAAGACCTGCCCATGATATTAGATACAAGCCAGATGACCATGATATTAGATACAAGCCAGATGTCTAACGCCTTGACACAAATGGCGATGGCAGAGCTATGACTGAACAAGATTCTTGTGGTTCTTTCAAAAAATCTGACTCCAGCTTTAATTTGCAAGGATCCTTCAGAGAAACTGACACATCCATTGAGATAGAGGATTTCTCAAACTGAGCAATATTTCAGAATTAATACAGGGAAAGTTCTTCATTCTTCTAACACATGGTCCTTAATGTGTATATCTGATCTACACAGGATCTCTTGGACCTGAATCCAGCCTGTTCTTCTCTAAGCTTCTTCCACTGCCTCTTTCATCCTGTGTAGTATCACCACTTTCCCCTCAAAAGGCTTTCCCTACAAAGGGTACTCCCCTCCAGTTCTTTACAATCAGTGAGATCACCTCTCTTTTTTTTCCCCCCCGATAATGATTACATTATGATAGAAGGATTCCACCATAGAAAAATGTAGAGAATGGCACGCTCCCCTCTTCATCAATTTAACTGATTTTCAAAAGGCATTTGACAGCCTCCATAGATGTACGTTCTGGAATATTCTTCAGTCCTACAGATCCCAGATAAGTTATAAATATAACCACGGCCATGTACAGATATGCAAAGTGCTATATAAGTGTGGACAATCGGACAATAGAGTGATTCAGTGCGAACACTGGAATGAATTAGGGCTGCATTTTATCTCCACTATTTAGCTCTGCCATAGGCTGGATTACAAAAGTGTATTAGCAGCACAAACACCAGAGACAGCATGAGTAGATGGCAAATGCTTAGAAGATGTAGACTTTATTGATGATACTGCACTATTGAGCAACACCCCCGAAAAGTTACAAACAAAGACAGACAACCTGGCAAAAATAGCAGGCTAAGTAGGGCTCAAAATTAGCTATGCTAAAACAAACATCTCTGAAACCCAGATGTCAAGCAGTAACATCACGTTAGAAGGCAAAAATCTCTACGTAGAACAGTTCATCTACCTGGGCAGCACCATATTAACCTAACAGAGATCTCAAAAAGAAAGTGACATCAAGAATAGGAAAGGCACACTCAGCATTTACTAAACTCAGCAACGTAGGGAAATCAAAGACATACAACCCCGAAACAAAAAAGTGAGAATTTTCAATTCAAACACAATCTCAGTGCCAACATATGACTGCGAGAGCTGGACAGCGACTAAAACATCAAAACAGAAAACTAGACACCCTTGAAAATAAAGGCCTACAAAAGATTCTGGGTATTGGTTAGAAAGACTTCATTAACAATGAAGAGATCAGAGAAATCACTGACCAGCAGCTCGTTTCCACCATAATTAGACGAAGCTGTCAAGTGGAAACCAACTAGTATGAGGAAACGAGGGAGGCCAAGAGCAGCCTTAAGAACCGCCCTAACAGAGATGGCTGAATAGTCAATCCCAACAAACACCATACAGCAAATGACAGAGAGGAATGGAAGAGACTGGTTTTCACCCTGTACTCTAACATTGGGCCGGGAAGGATGTAAAAGAAAATAAAAAGGACTCTATGATTTATGACATCTTTTATTCAGCCTGGACAACATATGCATTGACTTGGAGAAGTCTTGTCTGGCATCTGTTTTCTCCAACAATCTCTTCAATGACATCTTGCATAGAGAAGCAGCATTTTTCTCCAAACTTAAACCTTTCACCCTGGAACTTAACATCCACTCTAGGGATATGTCTACACAGCATAAGCCCACCCCAAGATGGTAGTGAAGACAACACAGTATGAAATGCAGAATGAACTAGTGAGCGACATACATACCCAGGGTGCATTTTGGGCTTATACCATCCATGCTGAAGACTTGCACTGCAGTGTCTTTACTGTTATTGTTACCTGCACTAGCTGGATTCAAGCTATCTTGGGAAGGCTACAGTCACCATGAGAATTACGAAAAAGCTGAAAAATGCACAACACAGTATTCTGCTATAATTTTAACAGAACAGGACTAAATTAAACACACTATGAGTAAACCATTAATAAATCAGTATCCAGTTGTGAAAAATATATATATATTTTTACTCATTAACAAAGTTGTGCTTAACATCTATTTCCATTTTCAAGTGACAAGATTAAAATTGCAAGTTTTAAAGTACAAAAGCTTCCCTAGATACTTGTATGAGACTCAGATAATCCAAACTGCATGAAGCAGTATACCCTTGCTGATCTCTAGAGTTCTTTTTCTGTCCAAAAGGCTGAGACGTTTAAAAAAGAAAGCAGTGGGGGAGGGGAGTTTTTACAGCAGTTTCCTGTCTGCTTTTGTGGTTTTAACACTTATGCAGATCTTCTGAATCTTTACAATGCCCTAAGGTTGTTTAGATACTGTTTAAAAAAGGGCAATCTTACTTTAAGTACTGTTGTAATAAACACAGAGCACTGTACCGTCCATGAGCATATGGCTGGAAGCTGACGCTAGACAAATAAAGGGTAATTTCTTACCTTCAAAAGACAATGGCTGTGCGATCAGTATTTCAGCATCAGTATTTTGTTTTACACGGAGACATGCTGCATATGACATGAAAATTAAAGACAGACAATTCCCAGAAGAGTGTACAGTCCAATGACAACAACAACAACAACAAAGCAGGAGAGACCAGGAAATGCAGAGTAGTAGATTTTGAATTATTGCTGTTTTTAACTCACATCATCTGTTCTATACACCACTGTTTGGTTCTGTAAGACCACTGGACCAAACTCATTCCTAGTAATATTGAAACATGAAAGTGTTTTAATACAAGCAAAAGCCATACAGGCGCAAAAGAAAATCCTTCTCTCATTTTGATACCATTTTGAACTTAAACATTGGAATTTGTGCAGGTCATATTTTAAAACAAAATATACTAGAAATTGATCATGTGACATCTCTAGCTCTTTCTAGTGTGACTCATGTAGTGAAATTAGCGGAAGAACACAAGCACACTACCTGTGACTTGATACATAGATGCCATCCTCTCTGAATTCCTCCCCCTCTCACTCCCGCACTCCATTTATTTGATTATGGATTTTGGTTATCATCATTGGTGGGTTTTAGATTATTTTTTTCCAAAAACATTCTTCACATCCATTCTAGCACAATTTTTCCACCACTCTACACAGCGGCAACAAAATCCCCTGGCTTTATTCCCCCAGAAGTAAAAAAAAAAGAAAAAAAAACAAACCCTTACTTGGGATGTTAGTTTTGATGACATAAACAAGAAGGGTCTTTTATTGCAACAGTGTGCAAATAGTCCACCATGATAATAATCCTGGCAACTGGTGTGTCTGCTGTTATTTTAAGAACTGCAACAGCAGGTGAGAGTTAGGGCAGATCAAACTTACAAAGGCAATTTCTGAACACGGAAAAGTAAAGTAAGATAGAATTCTAATATTGCTACCCCATCCTTTACAAAATGTGCTTCAGATAGGAGACTATTCCAGTTGCGTTTTCATTTCAAGTGTAGATGGATATTTTGAATACCTAATGTAAATGTATATTTAAATAGTCATACTGTGGTAAATACAATATAAGCAAATCAAAATTACACACACACACACGTTATACATAAAAAATTTATTTGAGCATAAGCTTTCGTGAGCTACAGCTCACTTCATCGGATGCATCCAATGAAGTGAGCTGTAAATCACGAAAGCTTATGCTCAAATAAATTGGTTAGTCTCTAAGGTGCCACTAGTACTCCCTTTCTTTTTGCAAATACAGACTAACACGGCTGCTATTCTGAAACACGTTATACATAGTGACATTTTGTAGAAGACCATTTCTTAGCATAATATAAATTTTATGGGTAAGTGCAATAATTTTCTGTTTCTGTGAAATGCAAGACATGAGGGAGAGGATTGACTGTCTCAGGAGGTTGGACACAAAATCTTCATCTAAGGTTGCTGGCCCTGGCTCATGTTACCAGTGATTGAAAGTCATTACTAGTAGTTCAGTGAAATGCAGCTGGGTCTCAGTCCAGTACACTGCGTCCAAATAAGAAATAAATCCACCACAATCAGTATTAATTGGCCTCGCTGTTGGCAGTCTCAGCAGAGAGGCCTAACACTGAATTGACATGAAAACTTGACTCCAGGGCTTTGAGTTGAGGTTCATTGATAGGGTGGTGTAGAAAAGATTGGACTGCTGCTCTCTGTCCTATACATGGTCTGTGGATGAACAGAGGACTTCAAGCTGCATGGATTTCAGGCCACATCATCTTTCCCCAGGAGTCAATTTACACAAACATTTATCTTCGAGGTAGCACTGGGAAAATATACTGCTATCAAACTGCTAAATACATCATTCGCTCAAACGAAATATCAACTGTATGTGAAACCCTTTGGGGTACAATGTATTAAATATAGTTTGCAAAAGAGAACATTTTCTATTTCTATAAACTGTGCTAATAAGAATTATTTATGATGATGATAATGGTCTTATTTAACTAGGGAGCAATACCTAAATATGTGTCAGTCATTCAATTATACTTTTAACATGTGGTCAGGAAGTGTGGAAACAGTTTGAGGAGATTAGATTTTTATATTCATAACTGTTTTGGGGGGGAGGGAAGCATGTTAATAAGCAATTAAAACTTCCCAGATTCATGCTACTCATTGCTGCATATTTAATTTCAAACATAAAAAGCAATAGAAGTGTTAAAGAATAAAGCAGGTTTATGAATCAATGAATGCTAAATAATATCATTGAAACGGTCCTGTGCCAAGACTTCAAAGACACTGTCAACAACTGGTATGTATGTGTTTACTCTACACTGTTTGTAATATGCTTTTACAAGCTTGACCAAAAAATCCTTTAGTTAACAGATTTTCCCTTTTTATTTTAACAAATATTGATTTTTTTCCCCACTTCTGTTTCCATCAGAATTGAAATCTCTTGTATTGCACACATCCAACAATATTCACTTCAGGAACGGATTGATGCCAAAACCTGACTAAGGCACTAAGTCATCCCCAATGCTGAATTATATAAAAGCCTATTAGACACAGGAAGAAATATTCTGGTCTTTCTTACTGGGGTGAAGCGGAGGGAGCCAAGTGCAAGGGAGGAAGAGAGAGGAAACAAGGGAGAGAAGATTGATTGACCAGGATTGACGGGGAGTCTCCAGGAATTAAAGATTAATCTTTAATTAAAGATTATATCGTGTGATGAAATCTCCAGGAATACCTCCAACCAAAGTTGGCAACCCTAGATAAAAGGGAGAGAAAAAAGAAAAAAAAGCAAATGAGGAGGAGGAAGGGGAAAAGAGAAAGAAAACTGAAAAGGCAGAAACAGAGCTCTTTTGATTCAGTTTGTATTTCACTGGGTACTACATTATTACAACATAACTATGCTGTTCTAGATCTATTCCCGTTTACATTGAGATCAAGGCTCAGTCCTCAGCCCAGTGCTTTCTTGAATAAACATAATACAAAGAGCTGAGATTTTGTATGCATGGTGCACTATGATTTTTTGGTCTTTGCCCATTAAAATTACCTCAGTCATCCATCCTGCACGGCTATTAGAACAACACACTTGGTGATGTATATCACATGGGCCTACTGACATGAACACCATGAACAGGTTGAGCATGGATCTACAAAAACCTCCCACTTCCTATTAACAGTAGTAGAAGAGCAGGCAAGAAAAAGGATTCCAAATGAGATTCACTGGGTTGCTAGTGCACAGGGATCCTCAGGCCATGAGACGCTTCACACAGAAGAGGATTTTGCCCTGAGGATTTGTCTGCCCAATGTGTGATGAACTCACACCAATCAATGTAAAGCCATCAGATGGTTTGTGTCATTCTGTCAAATTGATTCTTTTGCACAAAGGCAAGGCAGGCTTCATGAAATTGGACACAGCTCATCGCACTTTTGAAAATGCCAACCTTGCTTTCAACATATTACTTAACATTACAAAATAGATTTACACCAGGATTTAGCTTTTTCCTCATTTCTAATTAAAAATATATATGAACCAAAAATTCATAGTTCATTCAAAAATAACCATTAATGATCAAGTCAAGAGATTCCCCTGACGTATTTGCTACACAGTTTGAAGAGTGGAGACATGAAGGAGTAGAAACAAAATATAAAATAAAAATATAATAGGCCCAATATAACTCTTACAATAAGCATAATTTGGTTTTGTGAACAGTTCCATTGAGTTCAGTGGGGTGACTCGTGACTAAATCATATTCAACATGAATAAGGATTGCAGAATCAGGTCCAATATTAATTATGTTCAAGTGGTGAGGCAGCCTCATATGCCATCTAACACCCAATATTAATTGGGGTTCTGTCTATTAGGAGATTGAAACATAGCTTAAAATCGTTTTCAACAACCGTTCCACTTGAACCACCATAGAAAACAGTTCAAGTGCTAATGTAGCCAAAATCATTTAAGAACACATAATTAAGACACGGTGGCAGCAAGTCTTTCTGAAATGGTATCGGAAATGGTTTTGTCTGGTTTCCACAACCACCAGAATCATTTTCCGTTCCAGTTCAGAAGGAATCATTTGGAAAACTATCATCAGTAACAACGATTTCCTAGCTTACATGAGCCTTAACCGATCAAAACATCTCCTATGCCTTTATCATCACAATTTATTGTAGATCCTCACTGCATAGGCCATTTTATTCTGTGTTTGTACAGTGCCTAGCACAATGGGCTCCTGGTCCATTACTAGGGCTCCTAGGCACTACAATAATACAAATAGTTATTGTTAATAATTAATAATAATGGATTCCCCCCTCTGCTCCCATTCTTCCTTTTTCTCCTCATACTTTTCCTTTCTGTGTCTTGCTATCTTCTTAATTTCTCCTCTTTCCTTCATTTTCATTTCATACAGACTAACAGGTTGTTAATCTTCAGAACCACTACGGAACCACTAGCAAAGCTGCAACCTAGAAAGGGAGAGAACAGTTTATATTCCACTCCCACCCTTTTGAACTCAACACTCTTATTACTAGGATATTGTTAATTTGGTACTGACAACACTGGTAAACTAACTACCTAGATTCAGGCAACTGTGCAAGGCACAGGTAGAATATTGTGACTCAGGAGAAATGAAGCGTTCCCACAAAGACCAAAACAATGAGAAGATCTAGACACCTGCTAACCTCAAATGAAGGACCTTCTGCAAAGTGCTGGATATCCTCAGCTCCCATTCAATTTTGTGCCCAGCCTTTTGCAGGAGGTGCGTTGTCCACTAAAAAGGTGTTTGCCCTAAATTTCTGCATTAACTCTAGGCTTCAAAATTGAATATGCAGTTAATCTAACCTCTTTGAAGTAGATGCGAAAACTGTTACTCTTATGTCGGAACGTTCTCTGGTTGTGGCTTTTGCCATTCCTGAATTACATTAATACTTACGTATGTGTGGAAGGTGGGATTAGCATAGATCTCCATAAAGAAACAGGAAATAAAGATGTCAACTGCTCCATACAATCCACATAACCAAGGGACATTTTACTATCAAGCGTCTAGTATTCCAGCTCTTTTCCATGCTTATGTCCTGTGTAACTCCCTTACAAACTTGTGATTAAATAATCTAACGTTTGCTGGATATGAATACCTCTTAAATTTTTTCAGGAAGCAGAAAACACCATTGCTGCATTTTAACAGACCTCTTACACAACAAATTTTATTTATCACTTTATTATTAAGAAATTTTTGTAGTCAGGGTGCGAAATTAGGGAAAGACACTTGATAACGGAACCAAAAAGAGTGAAACATCAAAAGTATGTATGTTTAGGGTAAATGGAATTAAACCAGTCACTGATATCTTGAGACTGAACCGTAAAGTCCAAAGACAAACGGAGCCCTTGGGGAGTTGCAAATTGTATGACTGCAACAAATTGAGCTGTGCAAGGATATAGTAATAATTACCATGGGTGGCCAGAATGCGCCTTTAGCTCTCCGAAAACACCTGCTACAGTACTCCACATGAACATAGCACAGCAACTCTCTCCCATGAGAGCCCTCTACATCAGGGGTCTCAAAGTCCCATCCCACAGGACATCTGCGGCCTGAGAACCTCCCCACTGCGGCCCGCTGCCCCCCACAGCTCCGACTGGCTGGGAGAGAGGGACAGAGATACCATCACTAGTCGCCAGGTGGGGTCAGCCATGGAGGCAGCATCACTAGTTGCTGGACAGAGTCAGCCATGGAGGCAGCGTCACTTTTCTCCACAATGAATATAAACAAGTCAAAATACCAAACACAACTATCTGACGCACACCTTGCTGCAATCCTGAAGGTTTCAACTGCTCAGTCACTGAGGCCAAACATCAACAAACTGACAGAAATTCTTCAACAAAAAAACTTCAAAAACTGACTCCAGCGAGAGACTGCTGAATTGGAATTAATTTGCAAACTGGATACAATTAACTTAGGCTTGAATAGAGACTGGGAGTGAATGGGTCATTACACAAAATAAAACTATTTCCCCATGTTTATTCCCGTCCCTCCCCCCCGTTCCTCAGACGTTCTTGTCAACTGCTGGAAATGGCCCACCTTGGTTATCACTACAAAAGATGTCCCCCCGCTCTCCTGCTGGTAATAGCTCACCTTACCTGATCACTCTCCTTACAGTGCGTATGGTAACACCCATTGTTTCATGTTCTCTATGTATATAAATCTCCCCACTGTATTTTCCACTGAATGCATCCGATGAAGTGAGCTGTAGGTCACGAAAGCTTATGCTCAAATAAATTTGTTAGTCTCTAAGGTGCCACAAGTACTCCTTTTCTTTTTGCAAATACAGACTAAAACAGCTGCTACTCTGAAACTAAAAACTCTCTGGCAAGCGAACGGGGAACTGTGGCCAACGGGAGCTTCGGGGGAGGTACCGGGAGGAGCAGCCAGGGCAACAGCCAGCCCACCCTCCCCCAGGTCCTGGCCACTTCCTAGAGTGGCGCGGGGGCAGGGCAGGCAGGCAGGGAGCCTGCCCTGCCCCCGGTGCGTGCCGGACCGGAGCCACTCTAGGTAAATGCTGGGGGTGAGGGGGGAGCGCTGGGAGCTGGCGGGCTGCAGAAAATAACCCCGCGGATCACATGTTTGAGACCCCTGTTATAGACATATGTTGGGCCAAATTAACTCCTTGGCAGCTGTTGGCATAACCAGGCTATAGAGCCCCCAAGGATGGAATATTAGCCTATCGGGAGGGCAGAGCAGCATAAAGTTGCCATAGCACGCATTCTATAGATGCACCTAAAGTGCTTTTATGGGATCCCATCCAGAACTTCAACCCTCCCTCCCTCCAATAGCAAACCTTCCAAAACAGGAAAGTGACAACACTGTCATCTGCCACCTCCCCAGGGCAATTGTCTCACTGGTGCAGATATCCTGCAAGCTTATGCATTGGTGAGTCAAGCCCATCACACACGTATGTAACTGAACTCTTCTTTGTAACATACCTTTGGTTACAATTAATTTAAAATATTCAGGTTGAATAAAATAAACTAAAATGGAAATCTTATAATAATCCCCAGAAGACAAAATAGCATCCAAGAAAACCAAAGATAATTTAGCTGCATTCCAACAAGAAGAAATCAGATTTTACTATATTTATTTTCTGCCTGCAAATCTGCATTTGAGAAGATAGATCTGAAAATATCAACCTTATTCTTCAAATAAAAATCTTGCTTTAACATTATGTAAGCGTGGGAATAGTCCCACTATTGTGGGAACTTTCCTGGCTTCTGCACTACCCCGGTGAAGTGGGCTAACGAAAGGATCTGAGTCCTCGCTCCCACTTCCTTTACCCAGTGGCCTCCCTGCCCTTGAGAATTCCCCTTCTACGCTCCTGTCTGGCAGAGTCCTCAGAACCCCAACAAGGCTGGGCCCAGGATTCCTGGGGGGGGGCTCGACCCCCAACCCTGCTCTGGTCACCTAGGATAGGGGCTAGGGTGTGGCCACTCCAGGGTACTCTCTCTGCGCTGGGCACTTCTGTGACCCACCGACCATTACATACAAGTTAAAGCAAATACAAGTTATTTAATCAACCATTAATTTTAAAAAGAATAAGGAAAAATGGGAAAGGTTTAAGGAAACACATCAACCCGCTCTGTGGTAGGAACTTCACAAACAGTGTCTCTGGAATGTCAGGGCAGTTCACAGTCTGTTCCTTGTAAGTCCCAGGCCTTCTTCTCAGGCCCTGGCTGTGCTGTAGGGATGCTCTGGGTTGGACACTTGCTCTGGTGGGGGCCACACACTCTCAGGCTCTAAGTGGTAGGACCCTTCTTCCCAGTGTCGCCCCCGCTCTGTCAGGGTTACGATCCAAGCCTGGCCTGCAGAGCCTCTTAGCTGAGGCGTCTCCCTGTGCTGGGCTCATTGCCCAGGGTCCCCCTCACTCTCTCCAGCTGCTCACCGCACCCAGCTCCGGACTGCTCCAGCCCCAGCTCCACCACTCTGTCTCAGCACTGCTGCTGCTGCTGCTCTGCCTCCAACTCCCTGGGCTGCTTCTTTGGCCCCTCTGCCTCTGGTTGCTACAGCTCTGCTCCCAGGACAGGTCTGCTCTGCAGGCTGCTTCTGTGACTCTGCTCCCAGCACTGACCTGCTTCCTGGGCTGCTTTTCTGGACCCTCTGGCTCTGGTTGCTGCAGCTTTCTTCCCAGGGCAAGTCTGCTCTCTCTGGGCTATGCCTCTAGCTTTGAGGCTGCAGCTCTGCTCCCAGGACAGGGTCTGCTCTCTCTGGATCTGGCACAGCTCTGCTCCCCAGCTCAGCTTGGGCCCCTGTTGTCTCCTTAGCTCGGCCCCACTCTGTCTGACTCAGGCAATTCCAGCTCACACAGAAGACGGGACCTCCCTGGCCTCCTGACTCCCTGATTAGCCTGCCCGCCCTGTCATTCAAGCTGACCTGGCGCATTGGCCTCTCCCCATTGTTCCTGGGGACTATCAGTCTCAGGGTCCTTATTTCCCATAGACCCTTCCCCTTTTAGTACTGGGAACTAGCCAACCAAAACACCCCCACTGACTGTTAGTAAGGGAGCAACAGTCCCCTTATATTTTCTTGGGTGCAACTATGAGCTCTTGATCAAAAATACAAAAGAATTTATCAGAAGCTACACAAACTGGGATGTCTAACCTAACTGCATCTTCACTAGTATTGATTAAGCTTTTTCTGTTTGTAAAGAAGGATCAAATTTCAACTAAAAAAATAGCTGCCAATAAATCCTTAACACCAGAAGCTGTATTGCCTGAATGCCAACTCAACACCCCAAATTCTCAAGTGTGTACTGCAACTGATTCTCCACATTATTCACTCTCATGGAGCAAAATTACTGTACGTAACCCCTTTAAAATCCCTCCTGGCCAGAGGAAAACTCCTCTCACCTGTAAAGGGTTAAGAAGCTAAAGGTAACCTCACTGGCACCTGACCAATGAGGAGACAAGATACTTGTCTTGGAGAGAAACAAAGGGTCTGTGTCTGTCTGTATGCATGCTGCTTTTGTCGGAGATAGACCAGGAATGGAGTCTTAGAACTTTTAGTAAGTAATCTAGCTAGGTATGTGTTAGATTATGATTTCTTTCAATGGCTGAGAAAAGAATTGTGCTGAATAGAATAACTATTTCTGTCTGTGTATCTTTTTTGTAACTTAAAGTTTTGCCTAGAGGGATTCTCTATGTTTTGAATCTAATTACCCTGTAAGGTATCTACCATCCTGATTTTACAGAGGGGATTTCTTTACTTCTATTTACTCCTATTTCTATTAAAAGTCTTCTTGTAAGAAAACTGAATGCTTTTTCATTGTTCTCAGATCCAAGGGTTTGGGTCTGTGGTCACCTATGCAAATTGGTGAGGCTTTTTATCCAACATTTCCCAGGAAAGAGGGGGTGCAAGTGTTGGGAGGATTGTTCATTGTTCTTAAGATCCAAGGGTCTGGGTCTGTAGTCACCTAGGCAAATTGGTGAGGCTTTTTACCAAACCTTGTCCAGGAAGTGGGGTGCAAGGTTTTGGGAAGTATTTGGGGGGAAAGACGGTTCCAAACAGCTCTTCCCCAGTAACCAGTATTTGTTTGGTGGTGGTAGCGGCCAATCCAAGGACAAAGGGTGGAATATTTTGTACCTTGGGGAAGTTTTGACCTAAGCTGGTAAAGAGAAGCTTAGGAGGTTTTCATGCAGGTCCCCACATCTGTACCCTAGCGTTCAGAATGGGGAAGGAACCTTGCCACCGCCCCGCCAATCCTCTTCCCCCAAGGGCCTGCCCCATTGCTCGCAAACCAATAAATAGCAGAATTAAAAATCTGTTCTCCTGGTTTTACCTAGTGCTAGAAAATAAACCTCCCCTAATTGCTTAGTAAACATTATCTATAATGAATATGTTTGTCCATAAGCTTTGGGCCTGTTTTGAAATTCTGAACAACAAACTACCAACACAAGAAACGGAATAGTGGATTTTTCTGAAGCAAATATTGGAAGTAAACTTTCTACATCCTTGTTTCACTGTGACCTACATTATACTTTTATTCCTCTCTCCCATATGAGCACTGTCAACCAATATTCCCTAAACTCATTTATACAGTTTGGTGAAAGCTGGATAACATCATGCACAGAATGTCTTTGCTAACATCAGTTTGCTACTGTAGGTAGCACACATCATTCACTCATACAACGCTGCTAATGTACTTTTGCTCAAGTCAGTTATATATTAGAAACACTTTAAACCTTTTAAGGTTTTAAATAACCCATGAAGTAGACTTTTGGAGGATTAATTATATATGCAAGAGGATTAGCTCTCAACTGTTTTCCTAAACAATTCTGTCAAATGTCACTTAAGTAGATGTACAGTAGAAAATGTTTTCTGCTACGCATATTCAACTTAAAGTATACCCATGTCCATGAATAAAACCTTATTTAACCCTATTTTTTAAAATATGTGTAATGCATAGCACCTTTGTACGAGCAGGATTTTATATTTGTACTATAAGAATTAAATGTGTGATTTGATCATCCTGCCAGCCACCCTTTCTGAATAGCACAAAGGAATGACCCTCTGGGACACTGGTAGAAACACATTTGACAGAATGCCAGTGTCTGTACTGATGTTAAGGCAGGGACAGACCAGAACAATCCTTATGACTGATTATGGTCACCCTTTTGTTTTAGGATAAGATTTCATTACAGTATTTGCTATGAGGTCTTGCTTCTTGTATGCATTGCAAACTAAGTTGTGTAAGGTTCTTTTGTAATTCCTTTAGTAACCATATAATCCTTTCCCAAATGTTATCCTGTCTGAAGGTCTCTGTAAAAGACTGTTTGTGTGAATGAGGAACGTACGCATCAAGAAAAGATAAGGTGTGAAGGCCACTGTTAAAGTCAGATGGTCAAGGAAGGAGGAATGAAGAAACTTAAGGATACCAGAGAACCATCAACGCACATCCATAAGTGAGGAAGGGCAGACTGACAACCCTGAGGTGGAGGCTGGCACCTCTAAAGACAAGACAATTGATTAAATCGAAACCAGGACAGGAGGACCCTCTTGGAGGTGTTTTGGAATGTTAACATCAAAAGGTAACACCAACTAAGGAGTAACAGGTCACAAACTGACACAGCAAAATCCAGACTTCAACAGAGGAAAAAAAGACTATAATAACAGGGTGCTTCGCCATGGGACTTTGGGTTCATCTTGCCACAACTCCAGGAGCATCGGATCGCGACCAACATAGCCTGGCTCCCCTATGACCAATCTGGCTGGCCACTAGATAGTCCAGACTCTGGACTGGTAACTATAAACATCGACTGGCAGGACTGTGTGTGAGAGAGACTGAAAAGCATATGCTAACTGCTGTATTCTCAATAAATGCGGTGTGTTGCCTTTTTCCCTGAAAAAGATCCCATGTGCTTCTAGAAACACTTTCTAGAAATGTAAAAATATTGTGCTCCAAGAAATAAATTTAGCTCTAAGTGCATCGCATACTACATATTTCAAGGAAACTGTGTTTGTGTCCTGAGACTTGTCTGAGTTTTCTCATTATATTTTTTGCAGTTTGTTTCCAAAAATAAAATACTAATGTGGCATGATAGAATTATCATTCTTGGAAAGACTGAATATTACATTAACCTAAAGTTTGAATCCTCTCCAACTTTGCTGAAATTTAAACAAGTTCACTACCCAGCTGTTGTCATTCTATGCAAAAAATTTATGCTGCTTACTAGTAACTGAAAGCCCATGCTGTCCCACAGCTGTGGCAGTAGGCCAAGTACTCCACCATCTATGCAGTCTCCCTCGTACAACCAATGATATTGTTGCGTACAAATTAGCTGCAGAGTAAGGGTGGTGATTGGTTATCTCTGATGACAATCTAGGACTCTTGGCATGGCATAGATAAATGCCTTACTATAGCTGTGCACTGCACAGGTGTAATTCATAAAGGCAAATGTCTGAGAACTTATTAAGATAGCAACAGAGCTTTGGCCTTTTTTTTTGGGGGGGGGGGGGGGGTAATCCAGCCCCAGTGCAAGAAGAATCATCCACAAGAATCTTCTGTTCTTCTTTCCTGCTGCCAGTGTAGCAAGGAAAAAGTCAGGGCCAGATCAAAGGTCCAACGGTGCCAAAACCCCCTACAACGTACAAATACCCAACTCTGGTTTTGGCCCCTTGGTGCCATTAGCAAATGGTGTTAGAGCAGTGAGGTGGGAAGGAGGAGAGAATTGCTGTAACTCAAAGCAGCGAGTCCTGGTCCTGCATGCTCTGTAAGTTTAGCAGCCTTTGCACCCCCTCTTTCAATACGCACTTTGTACTTCTCAGGCATAGCTAGGAATCTGGCCCCGGATGTCTGTTAGAGATTCAACACACACAACCCCTTTCAATTAAGATGCGAAAGTTCACAACATGCAAGATTTAGCCCCCAGAACGTCCTCAGAGAATCAGAGAAGACAAGACTTGAAATTTCTAAGGTAAAAGAGAAAGAAAAATTTTTAAAAAGTCATCCTGGCCCCCTTAATACATTAAAAAGAGCAAAAAAAAGCACAAGCCAAATTATTTTTAAAATGCTTTGCAGATCACCCGTATCAGATTAATTAAATTCTACACTTTAACAGCTGCAGAAAAAAGCATTTTGGTAGGCAATACTTAGACTCAGTTCTCCTAAATAACTAAATAATAATAGCAGGTAACCCGGGGGGGGGGGGGCGCACTGGGGAACCATTCCTCGCCCCATTTCACCTCCGCCACCCTTGGCCTGAGCGGGAAGCTGCCACCTGCTTCTCAGCCCTCCCAGGCTTCCCACCTAACAGCTGATTCGCGGGTTGCCTAGCTCTAGATATTGCCTAGCTTTTACTTTTTGCAAAAAGAAAATCTTAATCTTTGATTTATGTCTAGGCAGTGTTAGTTAAAATGAGAAATGTTTTTGTATGTTTTATTCCCCTTTTTAAGAGACAGCCACTTCACGGAGTGACGTGTGTCAGAGCATATGTTACTCATGCAGTAGATTACTCATAGAGGAAAGGCATTCCACATCAGATGAGACACAGCTAAGCAAGAGCTAACTTCTCCCTATACAGTACTTCAGTAAGTAAGTGTTGCATTCAAGACTGCCTGGTCATGTGCAATTGCATACTGTATTAGGATTAAACTCAGTCGTAAACTGGAGACGGTTCGCTAGAACCAGTTGTCAAATTTAGAAGCCCTTTTAGAACCGGTTGTTCTGCAAGAGACAACCGGTTCTAAAAGGACTTCTAAATTTAACTGGCCAAAAGTGGCACCTTAGGCACAGACTCCATGGGTGCTCCAGCCCTGGAGCACCCAAGGGGAAAATTTGGTGGGTGCAGAGCACCCACCGGCAACTCCCCGCCCCAGCCCCCGGCCCCAGCTCACCTCCGCTCCGCCTCCACCTCCTCCCCTGAACACGCCGCTCGGCCCTGCTTCTCCGCCCCCTCCCCCGGCTTCCCGCGAATCAGGTGTTCGCACGGGAAGCTGGGGCAGGCTGAGAAGCAGGCCGCGACTTCCCACTCAGGCCCAGGGAGGCGGAGGTGAGCTGAGGCAGGGGGGCACGAGGAGGGCCGCCCGCACAGCAGCAGGTAACCCGGGGGGGGGCCCACGCTGGGGAACCATTCCTCGCCCCATTTCACCTCCGCCACCCTCGGCCTGAGCGGGAAGCTGCCACCTGCTTCTTAGCTCTCCCAGGCTTCCCACCTAACAGCTGATTCGCGGGAAGCCGGGGGAGGGGGCAGAGAAGCAGAGCGGGGCAGCGCGTTCAGCAGAGGCGGCGGAGCGGAGGTAAGGTGATCTGGGGCCAGGCGCGGGGTGGGGAGCTGCTGGTGGGTGCTCTGCACCCACCAAATTTTCCCCGTCGGTGCTCGAGCACCTAGGGCATCGGCACCTAAGGCACTACTTTTGATGTGATCAGTGGCGGAGCGACCGCTCCCCCTACTCCCCCCCAGCTACGCTCCCCCGCCCCTAGGAGTGAGAGGGAACTGCTGGATGCTTCCTGGGAGCTGCCCCAGGTAAGCACCTCTGGGACTCCCCACCTCACCCCCCGGCAGGTGCCTCTGGCTCTTAGGGGTGGGCACCCACTACGGTGGCCCACAAGACCCTCCTGCCCGGTTCTGGGGGCAGTCAGGGGAGGGGGGTGGATGGGGCAGGGGTCTGGGGGGGGGGGTTGAATGGGGCAGGGGTTCTGGGGGGCAGGGGTGGGCAACGACCCCCTCGTGGGGTAAGGACAGAACCCGTTGTTAAGGTTTTGGCAGCTCATCACTGATTAAACTACTCTGCCTGGCACACCCAACACATTGTAGCAAAACTGGTGCCCGTTCTAAAGAGGGCACCAAATTTAATACTCTATTGGCTTTTACTCTTGGAATGAGTATCATAATACCTTACACCTAATGTCACTAAGGCTTGTTTAGAGAAGTTTTTTTTTTTCAAAATTGGCTTATTAATTCACCATTTCTCTATCACAAATTAAGCTTCAGCATTTACGTAAAACTGCGCTCTTAAATCCCAACTTCTGTGGGAGCAAGTCACAATTTCTCTCTGCCTCAGTTTTCCCATTTGTTCCTCTGTGAAATGGGGATAATACTACTTGCTTATGTATAGGAATGTTATGGAGATCAATGTCTGTAAAGCAACATAAATGCTAGGTATTACTATTAGCATAATAAAAAACTGAATGCTCTTTTTGTTTTATAATTTGTTTTACAGGAGAATTTGGCATGCAATTTTTTTTAAACAAATTGCTCTGACATTTCAGCATGCTTTACTGATTTCAAAGACAGAAGAAATCCAAAGATCTCTGCATTTGTGACATGGAGTGAACACCCACGTTAGACCTGTGAGGCTTACAAGTAGCAGACATCATGGGGTGTCAGGCATCAAGGATATTATCCACAAGAACAGCCCGTAAACACTGTAATGCCCATATCTCTGTAATACAGTCAGAGTCTCAGATCACTGGGGACATCAGCTCTGTACACTATTCACTGACTTCCGAGTCTGGAGAAATTATGTCCCCAAGTTAAACAGCTGCAAGCTGAAGGAAGTGGAACCAAAGCCCTGCTCTTGCAGAGTTCCTGAGCTCAGATCCTGAACAGATGGGAGGTGGGTCTCTGCAGCTGGGGCCAACTGAGAGATGATGGACAGCAGGAAGTCTCCCCAATAACTTTCTCATCAACACAGGAAAATAGCACCACAGAAGAGAATTTTGGATAGACTGTCAGATCCTCTTTTGCAACGTTTGCTAAAAAATTCTCAAACAGAGGAACAGACCGAAAACATTTCAAGTCAGTTGGTTCAATCTGAGTTAAGTTAGGGCAAAACCAGAAAGTACTTGTTCTGAAAAGCTAGTCCTAACCTTGCTTATGAAAAGAATACAGTCTCTCCATAATAAACTGCATTTGTACTCACTCCATGCTCTGTGAATTGACACGAGGAAGCAAAAGGGAATCTATTCCAAAAGAGAAGAGTCATTCTCTCAAATGTAGGATGTGGTACTGCATCGGTAGTAGAGATTCTGACATTTTAATCCATTGTGAAGTATATTCTAGTTATATAGGCCTAAAATGCAAAGATACTGAGCACTCATAACTTCCACTGACTTCCGTTGAACCCACAAGTGTTCAGTACCTCTGAAAATCATGTCCATAATGTAGCACTGAGAAGGGAATTGGCTTCTCACAGGCATTGGGAATCCCCATTTTTTCTGTCAGTCTTTGGAGCCGAGGGTTAGGCCCACTGACTATTCAAAATCTGGTAAAATCTTTAAGCCCTTCAGTGTTGGTTAGGGGGCATGCATGTTAATATATGTACATGCGGCGGGGGGGGGAGTGAAAAAGAAAAAGAAAGGAGGTAGACAGTACATTGAAGAGAAAGAAACAGATAAAGGATTGAGGGAGACAAGGACATAGTATAGAAAAGAGAAAAACTGAGCAAAGCCAGGAAGAGAAAGAAGGTCTAACAAAGGCAGAGCAAGATGGTAAGTCACATATTTTAAAATCATTAAAATTGTAACATTGACTGGACAATGTTGCAATGAAATATAGTACGCAGCAAGAAAAAGTTTTATTCCTTCAAACACACATTGCAGATATTTTTCACCCTGGCTTGTAGGCATCATTTTTCAAGTCCTTTACAAGCCCAATTATCCTCTATATTGAAGTGTGTTGATATCCAAGCACATCAGTCTGCTGCCCATTACTGCTTAAGCCTTGATCTACACTAGGAGTTGAGGTTGAATTTAGCAGCGTTAAAACGATTTAACCCTGCACCCATCCACATGACTGACGAAGCCCTTTTTTCGACTTAAAGGGCTCTTAAAATCAATTTCCTTACTCCACCCCCAACAAGGGGATTAGCGCTGAAATCGGCCTTGCTGGGTCGAATTTGGAGTACTGTGGACACAATTAGACGGTTTTGGCCTCCAGGAGCTACCCCAGAGTGCTCCATTGTAACCGCTCTGGACAGCACTCTCAACTCAGATGCACTGGCCAGGTAGACAGGAAAAGGCCCAAAAACTTTTGAATTTCAATTTCCTGTTTGGCCAGCGTGGCAAGCTGCAGGTGACCATGCAGAGCTCATCAGCAGAGGTGACCATGATGGAGTCCCAGAATTGCAAAAGAGCTCCAGCATGGACCGAATGGGAGGTACGGGATCTGATCGCTGTATGGGGAGAGGAATCCGTGCTATCAGTTTTCAAAATGCCAAAACATTTGTCAAAATCTCCTAGGGCATGGAGGACAGATGCCATAACAGGGACCCGAAGCAGTGCCACGTGAAACTTAAGGAGCTGAGGCAAGCCTATCAGAAAACCAGAGAGGCAAACGGCCAGTCCAGGTCAGAGCCCAAAACATACCGCTTCTATGATGAGCTGCATGCCATTTTAGGGGGTTCAGCCACCACTACCCCAGCCGTGTTTTTTGACTCCTTCAATGGAGATGGAGGCAACATGGAATCAGGTTTTGCGGACGAGGAAGATGATGATGATGAGGTTGTAGATACCTCACAGCAAGCAAGCAGAGAAACCAGTTTTCCTGACAGCCAGGAACTGTTTCTTACCCTGGACCTGGAGCCAGTACCCCCCGAACCCACCCAAGGCTGCCTCCCGGACCCGCCACGCAGAGAAGGAACCTCTGGTGAGTGTACCTTTTAAAATACTATACATGGTTTAAAAGCAAGCATGTTTAATGATTAATTTGCCCTGGCATTTGCGGCTCTCTTGGATATACTCCCAAAGCCTTTGCAAAAGGTTTCTGGTGAGGGCAGCCTTATTCCGTCCACCACGGTAGGACACTTTACCAGGCCAGTAGCACGTACTCGGGAATCATTGTAGAACAAAGCATTGCAGTGTATATTTGCTGGCATTCAAACAACATCCGTTCTTTATCTCTCTGTGTTATCCTCAGGAGAGTGATATCATTCATGGTCACTTGGTTGAAATAGGGTGCTTTTCTTAAGGGGATATTCAGAGGTGCCCATTCCTGCTGGGCTGTTTGCCTGTAGCTGAACAGAAATGTTCCCCGCTGTTAGCCACGGGGAGGGCGGAGGGATGAGGGGCTAGCCACACGGTGGGGGGAGGCAAAATGCGACCTTGGAACGAAAGCTATGTATGTACTGTTAACAGCAAGGTTTACCGTGAGTGTACCCGTTGTTCTATAAAATGTGTCTTTTTAAATACCACTGTCCCTTTTTTTCCCTCCACCACCTGCATGTGTTTCAAGGATCACAGGATCTTCTCCTTCCCAGAGGCTAGCGAAGATTAGAAGGCGGAAAAAACGCACTCGCAATGAAATGTTCTCTGAGCCCATGCTGTCCTCCCACACTGACAAGAGCACAGATGAATGCGTGGAGGCAGACAATGTCAGAGTGCAGGAAAGCACAAAATGATTGGGAGGAGAGGTAGTGGGCTGAAGAGAGTAAGTGGTCGGCTGAAGAGAGGGCTGAAGCTGAAAGATGGCAGCAGCGTGATGAGAGGAGGCAGGATTCAATGCTGAGGCTGCTGGAGAATCAAACTAATATGCTCCAGCGTATAGCTGAGCTGCAGAAAAGGCAGCTGGAGCACAGACCGCCGCTACAGCCCCTGTGTAACCAACCTCCCTCCTCCCCAAGTTCCATAGCCTCCTCACCCAGACGCCCAAGAACGCGGTGGGGGGGCCTCCAGCCACCCAGCCACTCCACCCCAGAGGATTGCCCAAGCAACAGAAGACTGGCATTCAATAAGTTTTAAACTTTTAAAGTGCTGTGTGGCCTTGTCCTTCCCTCCTCCACCACCCCTCCTGGGCTACCTTGGTAGTTATCCCCCTATTTGTGTGATGAATTAATAAAGAATGCATGAATTTGAAACAACAATGACTTTATTGCCTCTGCAAGCGGTGATCGAAGGGAAGAGGGGAGGGTGGTTAGCTTACAGGGAAGTAGAGTGAACCAAGGGGCAGGGGGTTTCATCAAGGAGAAACAAACAGAACTGTCACACCGTAGCCTGTCCAGTCATGAAACTGGTTTTCAAAGCTTCTCTGATGGGCACCGTGCCCTCCTGTGCTCTTCTAACCGCCCTGGTGTCTGGCTGTGCATAACCAGTGGCCAGGCGATTTGCCTCAACCTCCCACCCCACCATAAACGTCTCCCCCTTACTCTCACAGATATTGTGGAGCACACAGCAAGCACTAATAACAATGGGAATATTGGGTTCGCTGAGGTCTAAGCGAGTCAGTAAACTGCACCAGCGCGCTTTTAAACATCCAAATGCACATTCTACCACCATTCTGCATGTGCTCAGCCTGTAGTTGAACAGCTCCTGACTACTGTCCAGGCTGCCTGTGTATGGCTTCATGAGCCATGGCATTAAGGGGTAGGCTGGGTCCCCAAGGATATATATAGGCATTTCAACAATCCCAACTGTTATTTTCTGGTCTGGGAATAAAGTCCCTTCCCGCAGCTTTTGAAAAGAGACCAGAGTTCCTGAAGATGCGAGCGTCATGTACCTTTCCCGGACATCCCACATTGATGTTGGTGAAACGTCCCTTGTGATCCACCAGTGCTTGCAGCACTATTGCAAAGTACCCCTTGCGGTTTATGTACTCGCCGGCTCGGTGCTCCGGTGCCAAGATAGAGATATGGATTCCGTCTATGGCCCCACCACAGTTAGGGAATCCCATTGCAGCAAAGCCATCCACTATGACCTGCACATTTCCCAGGGTCACTACCCTTGATATCAGCAGATCTTTGATTGCACTGGCTACTTGTATCACAGTAGCCCCCCCAGTAGATTTGCCCACTCCAAATTGATTCTCGACTGACCAGTAGCTGTCTGGCGTTGCAAGCTTCCACAGGGCTATTGCCACTCGCTTCTCAACTGTGAGGGCTGCTCTCATCTTGGTATTCTTGTGCCTCAGGGCAGGGGAAAGCAAGTCACAAAGTTCCATGAAAGTGCTCTTACGCATGCGAAAGTTTCGCAGTCACTGGGAATCATCCCTGACCTGCAACACTACGTGGTCCCACCAGTCTCTGCTTGTTTCCTGAGCCCAGAATCGGCATTCCACCGCATGAACCTGCCCCATTAGCACCATCATGCCCACATTGCCAGGGCCCATGCTGTGAGAGAAGTCTGTGTCCATGTCCTCATCACTCTCGTCACCGTGCTGACGTCGCCTACTTGCCCGGTTTCGCTTTGCCAGGTTCTGGTGCTGCATATACTGCTGGATAATGCGTGTGGTGTTTAATGTGCTCCTAATTGCCAAAGTGATCTGAGCGGGCTCCATGCTTGCCGTGGTATGGCGTCTGCACAGCAAAAAGGCGCGGAACCATTGTCTGCCATTGCTCTGACGGAGGGAGGGGCGACTGACAACATGGCTTACAGGGTTGGCTTACAGGGAATTAAAATCAACAAAGAGGGTGGCTTTGCGAGAAACAGAATGGCCCCCTCAAGGATATAACTCAAAACTGGGTTTAGCAGGCCGTTGATTTCAAGGAGGGAGGAAGGAGAAAATGAATACAAAACAAATCTGGTCTATTTCTTGTTTTGATCCACTTCATCTATCTTTATACATCTTGCTGGCAGCAGACTGTGCAGTACAACCGCTAGCCATCGTATCTCCTGGATGCTCGGCAGAAGACGATGCAGTATGACTGCTGGCCATCGTCTTCTGCTGGCTGCACATTAAAAGACAGTGTACTGCCGGTAGGACTGAATCGTCATGAGACGAAACTTAAAAGGGAAATGACTTGGCTGAGTCACTCCCATGTTTGCCCAGGCACCCCGACCTCATTGAGGTCGGTTAAAAGAGCACCCTGGACTACGTCGATGACGGCTACCAGTCATACTGCACTGTCTGCTGCCAAAAGGCAATAAACTGCTGCTGTGTAGCAATGCAGTACCGTGTCTGCCAGCACCCAGGAGACATACGGTGACGGTTAGCTGAGCGGGCTCCATGCTTGCTGTGGTATGGCATCTGCACAAGTAACTCAAGAAAAAAGGCGCAAAATGATTGTCTGCCCTTGCTTTCACGGAGGCAGGGAGGGAAGGGGAGCCTGACGATACGTACCAGAACCGCGACAATGTTTTAGCCCCATCAGCCACTGGGATTTCTACCCAGAATTCAAATGGGCGGCAGAAACTGTGGGAACTGTGGGATAGCTACCCACAGTGCAACGCTCTGGGAGTTGATGGTTGCCTCGGTACTGTGGACACACTCCGCTGACTACATGCACTGAGAGCATTTGTGTGGGGACACACACAGTCAACTGTATAAAACGCTTTCTACAAAACTGACTTCTATAAATTCAACCTAATTTTGTAGAGTAGGCATACCCCAAGGAACATAAGATGTGGTATAATAGACAAAGGCACAGAGTATTGGTCTTGGCCTGCTTAAATTTATGCACCATGGCTGAACATTTTCTGGAGCCATGGTTTTGTCATCACAGTAGAATGTCTTGCTTCTGAGTGTGCAATACTAGCCTGGCACTCAAAAATCAACTGAAAAGTTTGAGTCCAGCTAGCTTAATGGAACATTAGATTTTAATATTCCTGATACTGAAAATGGAATCCAAACCATCCACACAATACCCTCATCATTGACACGAATATAAATTATGAACACAAAGAGATCCCTGAACCAATACATGACATTCCAGCAACGTGAGTAAATCTTCTCTCGTGAGTTATAAAAGATGTGCAGTCAACCCTATCAAAAGTCACCGCCATGGAAAATTGGTATCTAAATGAAAAAACACAAAAGATTTAGAACTGACAATAGAGGGCACCTCGGAGGAGTTCAGCCTGCCCCATCCCCCACCCCCGTCAAGCCCTAAAGCATGGTAATCTTCCTCACTGTACACTGTATGCTCTGCTTGGGTCACAAGCAACCGGGTGGGGGGGAGGGGACACTAGTTTTAGTGGCTATACCTCATCGTGGATGATGTGATCTTGTAGCAAAGTGACATTCTAGCATCTTTGTGCTATAGGACATGGCACAGGAGACACAACAGGGAGAACAGAACAAGCATATCAGAAGGGAGACAGTACCCCCTACGGCCAGTCACACACAAAGAGCATGGAGCTATATAGAGGGGCAACACTGCTCCCACAACCACAATCCAATATGGAGAGGAGTGGAGATGGAACTGACCAGGCTGTTCTGTTTCCCTGGATCCTGGATAGGGAAGAGTAAAAAGGTGTCCCTTTCTCCACTGAAATAGGGGCAAACTGAAGGCAACAAGCTTCACCTACTTCCACTCTCTGCCCCTTTGAGAGGAGTGGAAATTACCATGGAATATCTGTAAAAGAGAAAAGGCAAATCAGTGAATCACAGCTTGGACAGTTCTTCTTTCATTAAACAGATGCCGGTGCTACTGGCAGGTAGGCCTTGGAGCCCTACCAATTTCCCTGCTAGGCACCATTTCCTACTGATGCTACCTCTTGAAACTCCCCCACCTAAAGAGGCATAAGGAGAGAGAGATTTAAGGGAACTGAGCCTCCCCAAGCCCGGGGGAGTGAGGGGAAGGGAAGCCTCTGCACTCTCCAATGCTTCTCTGTATCTTAACCACTTTTCTGCATATTTAACTTGCAGGGTTAATGACAAGACACAGACATTTGTGAGCTTGATGGCTCTACACTTCTACTTTGCTGGTCTGATCTTAAGGACAGGCCACTATAAAGTCAGTGGCCAATCACCTCTAATTGTTGGGTAGATTTCAGGGCAAAGGCTTCTATGAGTTAGACCAACTATATAGCTTTCTGGTCTGATATCAAGGCACAGGTTGCTACGAGGTCACTAGCTCAGCAACTTTAGCTTTTTGGGCTAATGTCACAGGTATTTGTGAGGTTACTAGATCAACTATGGTGATGAGAGGTCCCCCCGCCTTACTGAGCTAGTCCCATGATACCCTATTAGTAGGGCCCTACCAAATTCACAGTCCATTTTGGTCATAGGATTTTAAAAATAGTAAATTTCATGATTTCAGCTGTTTAAATCTGAAACTCCATGGTGTTGTGATTGTAGGGGTCCTGACCCAAAAAGGAGTTGAGGGGAGGTTGCAAAGTTATTGTGGTCCTGCTACCCTTACTTCTGTGCTGCTGCTGGCAGAGGCACTGCCTTCAGAGCTGAGCAGCTGAAGAGCTGCGGCTGATGGCCAGGAGCCCCATTCTGAAGGCAGAGCCTCTACCAGCAGCAGTGCAGAAGCAAAGGTGGCATGGTTTGGTATTGCCATCCTTCTGCACTGCTGCCTGCAGATCTGGGCCCTCAGTCAGCAGCCTCTGGGCATCAGGTTCTGAAGGCAGCAGCACAGAAGGGTGGCATGGTATGATACTGCCACCCTTACTTCTGTGCTGCTGCTGGCGGGGCACCACCTTCAGAGCTGGGTATCCGGCTAACAACCACCACTCTCCAGCACCCCAACTCTGAAGGTAGCACAGAAGTAAAGGTGGCAATCCCACAACCCTAAATTTTGCCACCCCCATACAACCTCCTTTTGGGTCAGGACTCCTAATTTGAGAAATGCTGGTATCCCCTGTGAAATCTGGTCTTTTGTGTGCTTTTACCCTATACTATACAGATTTCACGGTGGAGACCAGATTTCACGCGGTCCGTGATGCGTTTTTTCATGGCCTTGAATTTGGTAGGGCCCTACCTATTAGGTTCTAGTGAAACCAGAAGTTTCTGCCAGTTTCATTGCAACCTCAGAACATATGGGAGGAAAGAGAAGGAGCTAGGGAGCCAGGGCAGCAGACGCAAGGAGATTCAAAGGCAGAGGAAAGGGGGAACTGGTTAGTTTGTTTTTACATCAACTGTTACTGTGACCAAAATACTGGGTGGGGAAAAAAGTTTGTTATCAGTCCCTGCTTCTGCCTGCTCAGCTCCACTGCCATGAAATTGTCATAGTTTTTCATCTTGGAAATCTCATCATCCTAGGCTCAGCATCCCTAACTTGCTGGGTTGATGTGAAAAAACAGGTCTTTGAACAGTTACTGGTTCAACAAAAGTCCAAAACCTGTAATATGAATTAGTATGAAACAAAAGTTTACATACATATTTGTGTTCCCCCATTACATAAAAATGAGGCTTCCCATTCCTCATAACAAATCGCTAAAAAAAAGAAAAAAAGATTTACTCGCATGTCACATATTGTAAACAAACATTTCTTGACTATTGTTTACAACATGTGATATTAATTTGGTATTTTCCCTTTGAAGTAGCTACTCAACCTTAAATTGTTAAAAACGAAATAATTTTGAAAATTTAGCATGCTCGTCAACCACAAATACCTTTTATTTATCTCTTTTCTGTTTGTTTACAATCAGTTTCACTTTCAATATCTTAGTGCTGCAATGCTTAGGTTTCAATACTACAGGAAATGAAAAACAAAATTTACTTTTTATTTTATTTTTTTAAATATTTCAATAGGTTTTATAAAGTTTGTTTTAACAACATTTTATGACAGACTTTAACAAGTATCCCCTTTAACCATTTTAAATCTATTCAAGACAAAAACAAAGACTTATTTTTCAATATTTCCCTCACCCCAAACAGAATTCCATAATGCTACCCTACCCCGGAGGATACCTGAGTCATAGCTGAATAACATTTTGGTAAGATCACTATAGCAACGGAGACACATGGGCAGGAAACGAGAGCTTGGAAGCTCAATTTTTCCATTAATCCAGGCTCCACAGACAGCAGGTCATGTTTACTGAGAAGAACCTAACTGAACAAAAGTCCACATTATGAAAGTCCTAAAGGGCTCCGATACTGACAAGAACATTTCACTGCCTGGATAAGAACTCTTCATTAGACCTCAGACACCTGTAGATTGCCTAATGATTTTATGATGTGGCAAGACAAATCAGTTTATCAGTGAGATGTGCTATCAAAATAAAATTCTGAGCCATAACTACATTTGAGAAGCCTAAATATTTAGGCATTTGACCAAAAAAAGACTAACTGTAAAAAACTGGATTTCTGAAGCAAACCACCAAGCCACTTTTCTAGATCCACTTCTAAAATAACTGGGATCTTGTTTTAGTGGAGATACAGAATATATATTTTGAATGACTCCATTATCTTTGTAAATTCACTCTCTCCAAACTATTTCCCCAAATTTCAGCACTTTCACCATAATAAAAAGTAATACTTGAACATTTTAAATTAATGGTTCCCAAAAGTGCTGCATTTCAGTATCTGATACTCAATAAAATCATTGGGGGCAGGGGTTATATCTACAATACAACATCATTAAGATGCCATAACTTTGGCTTTTAAAAAAAATAGTACACGAATCTCAAACTCTCATAACTTTCATTAGGATTTCATATATAGAGTCTCCTCTTTTACCCTTACATGAAGATAGCCACCAACCAGCATCTTGACTGACAGCCCCATGAAACAAGTTCATACTACAGTCAAATACTCTATGTTTGCATCTTCCTTCTACAAATACATAATACAAAGAATATCCTTTAGTATTTTGAACTCCAGTGACAACTTTTATTCACAGATGAAATTTTTAACCCAGTAAGAAACACAATACCTCTGCTATACACATTGGGAGGGAAAAAGGCAGAAAATGTAAAGATTGAGGGAAGGACTACGCTCCCACTTAAGTCGATCTAACTTATGTTGCTCCGAGGTGTGAAAAAGACACGCCCCTGAGCAACACAAATTACAGCGACCAGCTCTCCTGCCAACATAGCTTCTGCCTCTCACAGAGGTGGAGTAATTATGTGATGGGAGCGTTCTCTCCTGTCAGCACACAGCATCTTCACCAGACTTTACAGCGGTGCAGCTGCACAGATGTAATGCTTCTTGTGTAGACCTGCTCTAAAATACATGAGAAGCCTTTAAAATCATAGAATCATAGAATTGCAGGACTGGAAGGGATCTCAAGAGGTCATGTAGTCCAGTCCCTCTCTCTCACAGCAGTACTAAGTATTATCTAAACCATCCCTGACCGGTGTTTGTCTAACCTGCTCTTAAAAAATCTCCAATGATGGAGATTCCACAACCTCCCTAGGCAATTTATTCCAGTGCTTAACCACCTTGACAGTTAGGAAGTTTTTCCTAATGTCCAACCTAAAAAGCCCTTGCTGCAATTTAAGCCCATTGCTTCTTGTCTACCCTCAGAGGTTAAGGAGAACAATTTTTCTCCCTCCTCCTTGTAACAACCTTTTATGTACTTGAAAACTGTTATGTCCCCTCTTAGTTTTCTCTTTTCCAGACTAACAAACCCAATGTTTTCAATCTTCAATCATGGGTCATGTTTTCTAGATCTTGCATCATTTTTGTTGTTCTTCTCTGGACTTTCTCCAATTTGTCCACATCTTTCCTGAAATGTTGGTTTTATTCTAAGCTATTTGGGGACAATGGCCGGAGTGTCTTTACCCACAGCTGCAAATGTGTATTGCACTGGAGTGGCGAAAGACTAGATGCAGGTTCATGCAGTTTTCTCCACTCCCTTTCCTTTTCTCTTCTGCCTCACAACTCCAGTCCTGGGCACTCCACACAGTTTCCTTAACTTCAGAGGTCAATGCCCTACGTGCATCGTTCTCCTTCCACTTCTTAACAACCTAAACCTGTGAGGTGCTGGGCCTCGCCTAAGAAATGCCTTCAGTGAACTTCTATTACCTTCAATGGGAATTTAGGACACTCAGCACTTAGCGGGATCAGTCTCCAAAGGAGCAAAATTCTAAACAGTAGAATTATGTCTTCAGCAACATCAGATAGGCATTGTCTACTCCTAAAAGTTTTGCAGTTTTAACTACGCCGGCACAGTAAAAGTGGCAAAAAAAAAAAAAAAAAAAAACCTAATGTGGATGCAGTTATACTAGTATAGCTATTCCCATACAGGAAAGGCAGGGGTGAAAGTAAGGCACTACGGGTCGGTATCGGCCCGTACAGCTGACTTTGCCGTGGCAGCACTTTAAAGGACCCTGCTTAAAGCGCTGCCACAGCAGCGCTTTAACGTCATTGCCATGGCAGGGCTTTAATGTAGTTGCCCCTTTTACATGCCCCAACTCCCTCCGCCCCCGGCTGCCAACAGGAGGAAGGGCAAAAGGAGCAGCTGCCCCGAGCCCAGTGATTTAAAAAGGCCCGGGGCTCCAGCCGCCGCTGCTGCTACTGAGGCCCTGCCCCTTCCAGGAGGGAGGCAGAGCCAGCCCCATAATGGTAAGAGTTCAATTTTATTTTCACCCCTGAGGAAGGGGAATAAGTTACACCCATATAAGGTACCTTTATTTCTTGTATAGCAGCACCCACACTAGGGCTTCTACAGGTATAACCAGTGATCAGCTGCCAAAATCTTAACAACGGGTTCCCTCCTTACCCCACGAGGGGGTCGTTGCCCACCCCTGCCCCCCAGAACCCCTGCCCCATTCAACCCCCCCCAGACCCCTGCCCCATCCACCCCCCTCCCCTGACTGCCCCCAGAACTGGGCAGAAGGGTCTCGTGGGCCACCATAGTGGGTGCCCACCCCTAAGAGCCAGAGACACCTGCCGGGGGGCGAGGTGGGGAGTACCAGAGGTGCTTATCTGGGGCAGCTCCCAGGAAGCATCCGGCAGGTCCCTCTCACTCCTAGGGGCGGGGGAGCGTAGCTAGGGGGGGAGCAGGGGGAGCGGCCGCTCCCCCACTCATCACATCAAAGGTGGCGCCTTAGGCACAGACTCCCTAGGTGCTCCGGGGCTGGAGCACCCATGGGGAAAATTTGGTGGGTGCAGAGCACCCACCAGCAGCTCCCCACCCCGCACCTGGCCCCAGATCACCTCACCTCACCTCCGCCTCCTCCGCTGAACGCGCTGCCCCGCTCTGCTTCTCTGCCCCCTCCCCCGGCTTCCCGCGAATCAGCTGTTAGGTGGGAAGCCTGGGAGGGCTGAGAAGCAGGTGGCGGCTTCCCACTCAGGCCGAGGGTGGCGGAGGTGAGCTGGGGCGGGGAGCGGTCCCCCTGCGCCGCCCCCCCGCCCCCCCAGCCGGGTTACCTGCTGCGGCGCGGGCGGCCCTCCTCGCACCCCCCTGCCCTAGCTCACCTCTGCCTCCCTGGGCCTGAGCGGGAAGCTGCGGCCTGCTTCTCAGCCTGCCCCAGCTTCCCGCGCGAACAGTTGATTCGCGGGAAGCCAGGGGAGGGGGCAGAGAAGCAGGGCCGAGCGGCGTGTTCAGGGGAGGAGACGGAGTGGAGGTGAGCTGGGGCCGGGGGTGGGGCGGGGAGCTGCCGGTGGGCGCTGTGCACCCACCAATTTTTCCCCCTACGGTGCCACTTTTGGGCGGTTAAATTCAGAAGCCCTTTTAGAACCAGTTGTCCCTTGTGGAACAACCGGTTCTAAAAGGGCTTCTAAATTTAACAACCGGTTCTAGCAAACCGGTGCGAACCGGCTCCAGCTCACCACTGGGTATCACTGTATCAATAACTATTTCAGTGAGGGGGATGATTTTTTTTCATACTGATACAAAATCAGTGTGTAGACCAGGACTTACCAACTAGCATAATTAGGTATTATTAACTGTATTATCTGAACATTCACAAGGCATTACTAACAGGGAAGTGTATTTTCATTGTGTTTAAGTTTACACAGAAGGACCACATCCCACCAAGCTTCTTTTACAGTTCTGTCAAACTTCTGTGCTCCACCCCATTCTCTCTGATGCACTGACACATTCCCCACCCTACTCTCTCTCACACACACACAATTTATACATAAACCATTAAATAAAAATATAGAGCTACATATAAGACTGTCATCATAGCAAATCCTAAAGGGATGTAACCTCCTTGCAGATCGAGCACTACTCGGCTTGATCTCTGGCAAGGTACTACGGTGGTCTGGCTGTATATTTAGTTCGTGTTCATCACTGGCACTCTTGTCATGCTAACAAAGCTTTTGGTGCCCACGTGATCGTCAGCTGTGTAGCAGCATTCCTTGGTACACACACTTCAAAATTCATTTGTCTTCCATTCTAATATGTCCGTACCAACAAAGCTGCCTAAACTGAACAAGTGTTCAGGGAGGTGGTTACTGGGTTCGGTTTAGAATGTCCTCATTTTTGTTCTTTTCCTGCCGCTTGACCAAGATGATGAGAATTGAGAACATCAGTCCTGTGTTCTTCAGATTTCCTCAGCACCCATGTTTCACTTCCATTCAGTACAGTGGTATAACCATGGTTCTATAGATCTGGAGCTTTGTAGCAAGCCTGATGTCACAGTGTCCCCACACAGGCCACTGAAGGGCCTGAAACATGACAGTAGCTGCTTCTATACAAGTGTCCACATCTTTCAAGCACCCTTCAGCACAGTTTGTGATGCTGTCCAAATATTTGACATGTGCCTCCTAAGACCAAGACAGTGGTGGACCTGTCACATCACATCATTGTACTGTTGAACTGCACTTGATTTCTATGTATTGAGATTTAGTTCTTGTCTGAATTTCATTGTTTTTAGAACCATCAAGCTGCCATGTAGATTTTGGCATGTGAATACTCATATCTGTCTGGTTTCAGAGTAGCAGCCGTGTTAGTCTGTATCCGCAAAAAGAAAAGGAGTACTTGTGGTGTGGCACCTTAGAGACTAAAATTTATTTGAGCATAAGCTTTCGTGAGCTACAGCTGATGAAGTGATCTGTAGCTCACGAAAGCTTATGCTCAAATAAATTTGTTAGTCTCTAAGGTGCCACAAGTACTCCTTTTCTTTTCACATCTGTCTGCTCTTCCTGGAATCTTTTGAACACATACTTGGTAGAATTCCAGCACACTTGGAACGTGATACTTCCGCTGGTTCATGATGTTCTGCTGAATCAGTGTCAGGATTTCCTTAACAGTGACAGAGTAGATAAAATGACCATCTAGTACAAGACTCTTGCTTACACATTCAGTATTTTCAGAGCACTTTGCTGTGTACTTTGTGCAAGTGAGCCTTTTGAGTGTGATGGAGGATGTAGCCATGCTGGAAGTTGCACTATATGCTTTTTAATAAAACCTCGCTCATATATAGCATTTTGAATGATCAAATACTCGTTTACACCACTTTTGCTTAGTGAATCTAATGCCCTTTTGCTCTCTGATGTTATTCACAAATCTTGTATAATAGCATGTTATCAAATAAGTTCAAACTTATTAACTTTACAGATATGATTTAAACAAGGTAAGAAAACTAAGCTAAGCTTGAAGCAAGGAGTACATCTGTGATCAGCACTCTATTCCTTATACTTCCTAAGACCAGAGTAAAGATAGCTCCAGTCAACAGGACTCCTATTGACTTCAGCAGGCCTTTAGATGCCCATTTCCATCACAGAGCTATTCTTTATCAAAGGAGTCCTGTAGTAGGTTGAAATCACCTTTGAGAAGCTATAACAGCTGCAATTGCCGAGACACAAGACACACCAAAGACCGGGAAAGCTAGAGGACTATGTAATTCTGGCAGAATTGAAGGCACAAGTATCAAAATTATTTGTTGATTCTGGCACACAGGTATAGAGAGGAAGAACCCAACAGTCCTGGGTTGGCGAAAAATGAGATGGAATTTTTAATGAAAACACTGCCTGGCATCAGTTTGTGTGGGGGTGGAGGTTTTCATGCTACAACAGCAAGCTAAACACAGCACTGAAATCTACTAGAAGAATAGGCAGTTGTGACTAGAAGTGGATGAATCTCGTGGAGTTTGAGGCTTGGCAACTGTCTAAACTTATTTTTTTTCTGATTTTGTTGAACGAGTTCAAGAACCTTCTTTTTTTCCTGCAATTTAAAACCCTCCCCCCCCCCTGCCCCACCAAGGCAGACTCAGTTTAAAAAAAACGATAAAGGGAAATCAGTGCTATGTATTCGGAAAAGACGAACGCTTTCCTACTCCCCTCACCTTGATCCCAGTATTAAAGCTTGGGTCTTTGTTTTTCACTCTGTTCACTCTCCGCTTCATCCTCACCTAACTTTTTCCTTAGGAACTTTAATCTCCAATCCCATCACCACTCACACACTCTCTCTCTCTCGCTCTCTCTTTTACACACACACACACACACACACACAGTCGTTGCAAAGCAGAACATAAATTCAATAACATTACGGTTCAAGTCGAATTTCCAATCCCATTATGTCATAGTGGGTTCAAACTGGAAAAAAACAGTTCACTTGCTCCTACCTGTGTTAGTTTTACTGTTATACCTAACAGTTTGTAACAACTGTTCACCATAGTTAAAAAGCACCAAATAGTTTTTAAAAGTACTGTAGTTACAGCCTGGCATACTAAAGGATTGGATGCAGCCTGTCCCTGATAGCACTTCTGCTACTGGAGTTTATAGCTAGACAGGGAAGAAAACATGGAGGAAGTATCCAGCTACAGCTAGCACCTACCATCTGTGACTGCCACTGTCTAAACAAAGGAAAAGATTTGAAAACATACAAGAGGGAAAAGATCAAAACTATAAAACCATTTTTTCCATGGGAGGACAAAAAGGCAATACTAGACATACAAGTCATATCCCATCGCTTATTTTAAAAAATAAGATCTTAATAAAATAACTGCACAACTCTGGAATATTTCAAATGATAATCGCCAGGTCGCCTTTTCGTTTCTCCTCTTTTTATCCCTTTCTTTTCTTTAAAATCAGTTATTCATTTGCATCTGACATGTTCTTCCTAATTTGTTTGCTTAAATGGGTAACATGGAAACCTATAGTATAAAACTGACTACATATTTTCTATTACAATAAGTTTAAAAATTCAACAATTATGAAAATATAATTGCAGTACAAGCTACAAAAACTCAACACATCTGTGATTGTATGTGGTTTCAGAGGTGGTTCCTTAAATAAAAGGAGTTCATGAAAATCAAGACACGTTGGGTTTGTGGAGTTGCCCTCACTTACACGTCTGAATTTGGCCCCTTAAAAGCATTAAGCATTGGTCAGTATTGCACTACAGTTTCTTCAATCTCAAATATCTACTTTAAGATTTTAGTGCATTAGAATACCCTGGAAGTTGTGGAAATATATACACATCCACCTAATCCTCATTTGGCCAGCAGTCTGGAAAATGCCTGTGGTCCAAAAGATCCTCTTTAAACTAGAAATCTTCTTGAAACTAGAGTGATCACACCACACTACCAGCCTTCTCTCTGTGCACAAAACTCCTATTAACTATGTACATGTGCAGGGAGAAGGATTCAGAAAATGGTTCTTATAATGAAGAGAACATAATGGCATTTTTTAGTTGATGACTAACAGGAAAATCCAGTGGTGCTGATCTTGTCGCCCTTTGCACGTGCCTAACTCCTACTGAATTCACAAAGGGTTTTGTGGGAGTAAAGACTGTAGGGTTGGGAATGTATACAAACATTTTTTTCCATATAGAGAAATAATTAAAGAAAATTTGTTTGACCACAGAAAAATCAAAAGAATCAGAGGAAACCTTCCTTCTCATCACCACTGCTTCTAGTAAATAGAGACATTTCCAGACCAATACATCTTATTTTGTAGTCTTCTTAGCTCAACTCTCACACTATGTTATACTGTCCTACACGTTTTACAACCCTGAGACTACACTATACGTGATATTTTTCCAGTGCTCCACTCCTTTTTAATGGTTTCAAATTCACTATCTGCTCTAGAAAGTTGACTATGTCCCCAAGCATTTAAAGAGCCTAGTTAAACACAAGTCAATTTATCTACTGCTAGAGAGAGCACACAGCAACCTCCAGTCATGTGTGACAAGCTTTCATTCCTGCGTGCAGTGAAAACAGATGAACTGCAAACAGAGTAATGGTGAAGCTGAAAAGATGCCTGTCACACACAGCCACTGCAAGTATTGCGCTGTCTTCGCTGTTCGGTTTAGTGGCACCACTTTTGCTCAAACAGCTGTTATTATTCACTGGAGGCAAGTCTCATTAAATAACCCCTTGTGCCTTTGTCACTAGTCTCACCAAGACTATGGAAGCATGTTTGCATGCATGCACAGCAGGAATTGCTGACTTTTCAGACATTGTTAGGCCCCTGACACTGAGCAGCACAGACAATGAAATTGTCAAATATTGTAAAGACAGGAATTGTCCCTTCTTTCCTATATGTTGTACAGCACCTAGCACATGTTGTTCACTACAATGTATACATAAAAGAAATAATGTACTATTAAGGCTAATTTTGTGTCGGGAGAAGAAAAATGCAATAGTTAAAATCTTTCATGAAAGAGATAGTATCTCTGCAAATACCAACTTACATTATTCTACTTCAGTTTTACACAAGATAAAAGTTTATTTTGGAACACAACTTTACAAAGCACAAACCCAAAAAGCCATGTGTCAAATAGCCATCGATACATTGTGGGCTACATTTCTGAGACAGGCCTCAATCCAGCATGTTATTTCACAGGTACAATTTTGCACCAGTAACTAACTGAATCTGCAAAAATTTTCCTTCAAGACTAGTGGCTGTCTTAAAAATCAGGCCCTTTATGGTCTTATTAGAGTAACTATGTAAACCAGGATCTCTCTCAACAACTAACTAGAAACCAATAGTAAGTGATGCTACTCTATCATAAAGCACTTTTTAGCCTATTTAAAAAAGTAGCAAAGGCTTGACACAAACGTTTAGATAAGGACCCTAACATTATAGCAAGCAACTGGATACCTGGTAGAGCAGTAGCTGTTAAAAGACTTTTTGTTTTAATTCCTCTGCTGTTCACAGAACCAAGAAAAAAATCTTTGGCATTTTTGAATAGGCAATATAACAAGTTTAAAAACAAAAGACTAGAAGTACAATGCTATATCTTAACTATGCCTAGCATGGCAAAAAAAAAAAAAACGTACAGTAGCATAAAAGGACAGGTAGAATTTCTTGGTTTGCCAGTCTCTTTATATTGCACAAATGATCAAACAAAAGTATTTAGATATGCTCAGTGAGTCACTTCAATCACCAGTACCAAAAAGCAATACCATAGGCTTGATTCTTATTTACACTAAGGCAGCATAAAGGGGCCTTAGTGTAAATAAGAATCAGGCCTCATGTCTATTATAAAGTACAATGTATAAAAAGTAACGGAAATATTGTATCTTCAGATGTTAAAAAGGGGAAGTTATGTCTGTGATATTTGTTCTGATTTGGAATATTTTTAATATGGCATGGTCTTTAGATAATTATAGGCTCTTCTGTTAAACTAGGGGAGTGATCCACTGACTCAGAAGTAGAAATCTGTGCTGAATACATGCTGGCAACTGCAGAGAGCAGACAAGTATGTAGGAGGTTACAAACAATACACTAGAGAAAGCCAGCTTTTGCGCACAGAAAAACTAATCACAGGTTTACATACATAGCTCTTTATAATTCAGAGTAGCCCACAGTAACTAATCATCATTGTGTCTCAGTCTCACAGCAGTAAAAATGATACTTTGGAGCTTGGCACTTATTATACAAACAAGGAGGGTGAGGGGGTTAAATCTTAAAACTGTTTGAAAGAAAAAGATTCCAAAGTTGTCAAGCAGTTCCAGTCTGGAAGGGCCCATGGCTTGTGGCACCCCCACCACTATTTTAACTATGGGTATATCAACACTTGGAGCACCTCCCTCCATTCTGCTCAATCAGCCTAACTCCTTCGTAACCCCATATCCCTCACATTCTTCTTACCCATTACCTTCCCTCATCTATCCTCTTCCTTCTTAAGTCAAGCTTTCCTTTTCACAATTCCCAACCCTTTTTTCCCCCCTCTCTCATGCCCCTTCCTTTACTTCATTGACCCTCTATTCTCTGTCTCCCATTCACCCTCCCTTTCTCTCTTCCCCACCCTCCTCCTATACTAAATACATATCCCTTTGGTCATATCTGCTTTGCCTGTGCACAGAAGTCCTTCCATTCCCAAATAGCAAGGTAAATGTGCTATTATCTAGAAAGCAAACAAGAAGACTTCTTGTAAGGTTTGCTTTAGGGTGAAAAATGTAGAGAAAACATAAGAAATCCAGAGGTACATGAAAAGCCAACACAGTGGAACTATGTTATGTAGATCACTATTTGCAGTGATCATTTGGCTACATGAATCAAACCATACTTGCCAAAAGCCAGGTCCCATATATGGTGATAAATTGCTCCTCGTTTATACTGAACAATGAGCATTCGGTTGTAAGGACCAGACCGAAAAGTGTTTATTTGGTTTTTAAAAGGCAGAACACAAATTGCACCTTTGTGAGTGGCACTGGTAGAGAATGTAATAGCTTGTGGGAGTGCTAATTATAACCTAACTGACCTGTCTTGGCATTAAATTGCCTATTACAACATTGGCAATGACCTGCATTTAGCGTTCATACAGATGTGATCATCAAAAGAGGGATTTGCTCAAACAATTTCACCATACACAATCTTAATGTCTGTATTTCTTATTAAAATGAACCTGCTATTCATGGACACAGTTGGCAATTACATCCTTTCCCCAGACTTCAGAGATTGCCTGTCTTGCCATGCAATTGGGATATCCATTATGACACACTAACTGTACGTAAGAGATTTTTTCCCACAGACCGTAGTCATAGACACCAGGATATTTGCCTGCCACAGCATGTTCCTGCTGTCTGATAGTCTGGTTTGAAAATATTGGAGAAAAGAGATAGAGTGTCTGTATTAAACCTACATCGATTTCTGCCAGCCTAGACAATGAAAAAAATTATAGGTGCAAAGATGGTGATGCTGCGGGTTAGGGACATCCCACTTCCACTGTCACTTCATCTGACTACTGTTACCGCCTGTTGTTCATACAAAACCCTCACTTTTCTCTCCTTCCCCATGCTTAGCCACTCTTATCATCCTTTCCTTCTTCCCATTACTCTAAGTGCCAAGCCTTACAATTTGAAGGCCCACAGGCAACACAGCGGCTTCAAGCAATGACAAGGGGGGGGGGCACAGAATTCAAGTCTTGAGTTGCCTACCACTCCTCTCCCTTCGCCATAAGAGGGTGGGGATGAAGGGCTGAGAGTTACTGTTTCCCCCCTCCTAAGTCCCACTGCTGGAGAGGAAAATAGGGTTACTCCAAGGGAGTGAGAGTGTGCATGGTATAGGAGGCTCCCCGCAAAAGATATGGCGCGCCAAGTGACTGCTTGATTTACTTGACCTTACAGTCAGCCCAGACTCCTCTTCTCATCACCCACCACCGCTACTCCCTGCTCCTCCAGCCGTGCACATTTTTCCTTATGACACCGATCCACTGTATGGTCCTTCTCAGCCCCATAACATTGTTCCTTTTGTGCCTGTAACTTGCTCCCAACAGAACAGCCCTTGTGAGCAAGCCCAACCAAGGGAGGAATCAAGAGGTAAATCCGTCAGTAGAACATTAGGTGTTTGACCTCTTTGGCCTCTCCTACACTTTTCCCCTAAAGTCTTCCTCCAGCGCTAGCACTAGTGCATCACCAGTCGCGCCGATGATGGGACGTGCTAGTGTACATTGGCCACTGCAATTCTAGCCACTGGGTTGTCTGCCCTGAGTAGATCTAAAGGACACAATGGTCAACACACCCAGGCAGTTGGCCTCTGTCAGCTATGACTTAAAGAAAAGAAAAATGCAACACAAGTGTGAAAAGAACGAAACTAGACCAAACCTCTCTTTTGCATCAAGGTAGTTGCTATATAAAACCAATGGCAAGCATTACCCAATAACCACTTTATCCAGCCAGAAAAGAAGATATGAGTAAACAGGAAATTTTAAATTACCTTTCCAAAATCTCGCACATCAAACAAATCAAATGCTTCAAAAAGTTCACTTTTCTTCATCCCAAATATCTCACAACATGCTGAAAGGAATGTTCTTATATTCTTCAAGCAGAGAAACTAGAGAAAAAAACAAATATTGTTAGTGTACAGGCGTGTAATTACCAAATGCTTTGTGGTATATTTTGGAAGCTCATGATTATTTTTGCCATTATATATGTTTAGCAAAACCCACTGCAATATTACCATTTCTAAGGGTTAGCTAGCACCTCTATTAAACCATAATTTTCAGATGGTTTGTAATTCAGCCATTAAAATTCTCTTTAGACTGAAATAGTGTTATCCAAGGCCTAAAGAGAGGAATTTTGTTCAGCATAATTTGTTTAAGCTAATTTTATGTTGGCAAACAGAAAAGCTAAGAAGTTACCAGGTTTAAGTTAACTTTAAAATGGCTTCAGTTTTAAAAATTAAAATTTGTAAGCTATTAGTGTATAAGAGTGGACCAAACTCTTTAGGTGCTGAAAGAAAAATTACCACAGCACTGAACTTAGAAAAAGCAATCAATTTGCGATATACCAAGTATTTTCATTAAAAAGAATTAATTGGAAGTCTAGCTGCAGAGATTTACTGAAAATACATGCACTGCGTTTACAGATTCGAGACACCACAAACAATATTGTCAAAATGGACCATAATTACACATTGGGGGATTATACAATTATGATTTTATAGTAATTTTTGCACAATTAAGAACTAGTTCCCAATTTATCAAGTGGCAAATTAGCTTGATAGAACGATCCTGACTATTCAGATGGAATCGGAGATTCGATTTGCCTGAACACAGCTATGGCTACCAATGATTTGCACTTCTGAATCATACTCTGCTGAGGAATTGCACTTATGCCTGGGACTGGAGAAAGCTTTATCAAGTGAGCATTCTGCTTCCGACTCTACTACTCCCTATATACATCCTGGACTGTCTCCTCTTCAGGCCCTACTCCACATAGCCTCAACTCAGCTTCAGACTAGACTTCCAGGTGTGGGAGAGGACACTTCCTTTTAGCAACCCCAATAACCACTTCTCATTAATAACCCCCACTAATACACACACATGCACAAAACAGAAAATGAAAAGGCAATTGGGGGATTTTGTAGTCCAATGAACTATTATTGTCCACAGTTTAGCAACAAAACACAGCTGTCACCCCAGGAGTTCTGTTTTCAGGATGACAGGCCTCCTCTTTAAAATTATTCCTTGGATATTAATTTGGGAATAATTTTCCCCTTCCACACTCCCTCTGTAGAATACTCAGGGCATATGCACATTTAGCACAAATAGCAATTGATTTAGCCATGGGCTAGGACTCCTAACTGGAGAAGGGAGAGCAGTCACAAGCAATTAAAAAAAACCTACACTAGTGAGGGAGAAATAACCACTTGTGGGAAAAGCCTCAGTAGCTGCATAGCCCCATTTCTGTGTACAGCAGCACTGGACGTTGTTTTCTTCTAGATAAGGGACTGTAATTTGTTTTCACCATAGCCCAGACATGTTATCTTTTGAAACAGTAGTGAAAGTGACAACCATTGTCAATAATTTTGAAGCAACTTGAGAAAGACACATATCTAAAAATAAAATAGTGCAAGATGTACCGGTTCTTTTTATGAGACGATAAAACTCTACAAAGTCTATTTTTATTAAATCTTACAATGCAATGTACATAACAGTACAAAAAAATTGAATGTTTATGGGCAACAGTATTATTTCAATGAACACAGCAATCTGCTTGAAATTTTCTTTCAAATGTTCTTAGTCACACAACAAACCAGGATTAAACCCCAATTCTCTCAATGCCTGATCCATGAGAGTAAGGATTACAGGACTGAGCCCATGTTTTAAATTACTTTTGTTTATATATAACTAAAATGATACACTTATTTCTTCATAAAAAGAAATTGTGGCACTCATGCCAACATTCTCATATGCAGAAAAACAGCCAAATGGTTTATTGGCATGCATGCATTTCAGCATTTATTTGTGTAAATAAGGGAAGAAATAGTGAGGTGGAGACATAGTTTATTCATTTACTTTTATTCGTTTTACTGTGTGTTTACAGACTTGCCAGAGTTGGGCGAAATGACACTACCAGAGAAGCAAAAACATCCGCCATCTGCGGTGTGGCACTAAACATGCTCAGTAGTCCTTTTGAAGCTATACAGGAAACTTTCCTTGTGGGTAGACCACCTGGCATGACATACCATAGTCACCATCTGAAGGCTAAGACAACTGTACCTCAGTGAGAGTTTGGAGACAGCCGAACAGAACTCAGCAGCTGAACAAAAGAGGGATAAGATGTGTCCACTACAAGGTCCAGGTCTCCAATCTGTGGTAATCTATTTGGATCCAGATGGTGTACTCACTATCTCACTGAGAGCCAGCAAAAGAGACAGGAAATTAGCACTAGTTGCGAGAGTTTGAAAATGTTGGTGCTGAAGAGATGCAAAGGATTTGGGACAAGGGAGGAACTGCCTACCTGCTCTACCTGAAAGAAGCTCAAGAGACATACACACTCACGGTTTGAATTGCACACATTGCAAAGAAGACCAAGAACTCACCATGAATTAGAGGGAAGTGTATGTATATATGTGGGTACAAGGTATATGGTCCCTCAACATTTTGTAATAGCAACAAGTGTGGAAGTTTGAGTAAGAAATACCAAAGGGCTATCACATAACAATAGTTTATGAGAAACATTTATAGCCTGGGGAGGGGAGCGAACAAAAACAGATTCTAACAAGTCTGTACTCCTGTTGTAAAAGCACTCATTCAACATTAGCAATCTTAGGTATTAGAAGATATCTGGGATGGTCATGGAATGTCAGATAAAGTCAAGAGCTGACAAATTTCAATATAATGCACCATAAACCAAACCACAGCAGTCAAACCATAAACTAAAGGTTTCCGGTAGTTCTGTGTCAGATGTACAATTTATAGAATAAAGAACAGAATAAGAAGTTTTGAATCAGACACAAATGTGTGTCAGACTTACAGAAGAAGACAAGACATTTCATTGGATCTGCATTACAAACTTCTTCCCTGGTTTCAGGAACCTTATTTATGGTTTTCAAGCCAATACTGAAAAGAGGAGTGGAATACATGCCACTTTATCCTGCTCACTGAGGAGGCCAAACTCATGTACTCCTGCCCCCACCATACCACTACAGTGTGTCTGGAGGAAAGTGGTGTGGTGGAGTCTGTAACTTCCAAGAATTGAGTCACAAAATAACCCACAGAAATTAATCGGGGGCGGGGAAGGGGTTGCTACTTTTTAAAAGTTACAGCCACCAGGTTTGTTCAACAGAGTTTATATTACAGAGCCCGCATTGCATTTAATGGTGTCCTCACAATGAAATATATACAGCACACTTGTAATCACTGTCTGATGCTCTCCATGCTGGAAAGATCAGCGGGGAGGAGCACTTTGTACATTAATCAAAGACAAAATCTGCCAGTGTAAAGAAAAATTAAAACCTTGTGAAATAAATCACCTTTAAGGAACTGGAAGCTCAGCAGCAAATGACCTACCTGAAGGAACAGGAGTTGTAATGAGCCTAAAACTTCCCCCAGATTTGCAAAAAGGTTTGAGAACATTTTAGTAAAGAAGAAACAAGTTTCAGCCAAGACTGATGCCACCCACTTCCTCCCACATCCCTTGTCACAAGATCTTTCTGTAGATAGGGGTGGGGAGGAGGGGGTCTATCTTGCCAGCCCATATGAAGATGAGCCAGATAGCCACCCTAGAAGAATCTAAGATGGAAGGAGGGAACCAGCCATCACACAACCTTGACACTGAGGGGGATGGAGTTTAAGAAAGGTCAATAAACTATGTCCTCTAACCCCTGTGGCAAATTGCCGGTACGATTATGATGGGTCCTGCACTTCCTCTTTGGGGGGGGTGAGGGGGGGTGTTCAGGTCACAGTTTCCTGCCCTCTACTCCAGGTCCCAGCCTAGGGGCTTGGTCTTCTAGCCAGCCACAGCACTTCTCCAAACTCTCCTCGACTTCAACTCCTTCAGACTGCTCTCTGCTCCAACTCCTTCCCCTGGCTGATTGAAGCAGGGGGTTTTTATCAGGTGACTAGCTTCAGGTGCTCTAATTGGCTTCAGGTGCTTTTAATTAATCTATAGAAACCTTTCTTCCCTCTACAGGGAATAAGGCTTCTCCTCATCCTGGGACTTACATATCTCTCTTATATCACTCTCCTGCTGCCTTCTGGCCATGCTGTATCATACCCCCAAGGTCAGCAGGAAGCGTGTGGCCCAATGGTAGAGAAGAAGTCCTGGAGGAGGGGAAACAGAGTCTTGGCCTAAGTCCTCTTCTGGCCCCTCAAGAAATAAAAGGGTTTCTAGAGATCTTCTCCCCACCCAAGCTAGAGAAAATGATGGAGGGTTTAACAATTTTTCCTTGAAAACATGCAAAATTTAGCACTGTTTGCCATATTTTTCCCTGGGTGTTCCTGCTCATTCAAACCAGAAGCTCAAAAGCAAAAATACTGGTATTACAATAAAACAAGACATCTTTAAAAATCAATTGAACAAGGGCAGCAGAGTCCCCCATGAAACAAAGCAGTCAATTTTTGTCTCAATAAATGTAGTTGCAGTGGGAGAATATATTAGAACAAACAAGGAATGGAACAAAAAAGGGAAATTAGATATTTGAAAGCAAAACAAGGTTTTTATTTCACTGGGAATTTTGCATGAGTAAGGACTGCAAGGCTTGGCCCCACCATAGGGTACAGAGCAAGGAACATGATGGTATAAACACTGAGACAACCCCTCTACATACACTAGTTGTGAAGTCACTGGTCTTCTGTAGTCCCACTTTCAAAGGCATTTCTATGAAAATACATCTAAGCTCGTTCATGGAGATAAAATATCTATTTTATCCATCAATACATTACATATATCACATATACATCAGGACCCCTGCTACCATTCAATAAGGTTCCTCATCATGAAACTATTCCTACTAAACTAAAACAATTCCTACTAAAACTAAAAATAAAGGACTTCAGAATTATATTCCATGATAAAGAACCATCAGTTATGTCAAATCTGGAGATACCCTGTGATATCTGCATGTTATGCATTATATATAATAAGTCATAAAAGCAAATAAAACAGCATTAAACAATCATATCCACTTGGCTTTATATTTTGAAGGAAATTGTGTTAAGATAAATGAGTACCAATATTAGTGGAAATTAAATAAAATTCCTAAGACGATTCTAAATGAATGATTAACAGGATAAAACGATTTTTTAAGTACATGAAAATTACAAGAACATGTAAGTAGATTGGTAAGGGGTAAGTAATGGGCCCTGAGTTTGCCATAATTCTTACCTCTATTATCTAACATTCAGTAGATATTGTGTGGCCACACAACACTTCTATTATCTCTTTTGCATGAGCCTGCCTCCGGGACCACATCATTAGTTACACACAACATAATTTCTTTAAAATAACAGGCCCCCTGACAATATGATGAAATCACCCTGTTAGCTGAGAGCATACTTAGCAAGTTTGGTTTTAGACTTAACAGTTCAATAACTATCAATTCTATCGCTCAAATGGATTAAAAGGTTTATCATCTCTGAACAGTTAAACTAATCATAATAGCTTCCTGGATATAATTTGAAGGTTACTAAAACCAAAAAGATATGCATATTATTTTCACTTTTGTTTCAGTAAAAGTTATTTAAAATTATGTGGGAAAATCCTTTTCCAAAACAAATATATAAATAATTTTCAATGGACATTTTTCTCTATGAAAAATACATTATAAACAAAGATGGCCATCATCATGGTAGTTACAGCAAGGATCAATTGTTCGTATTTCTTGGGTTTCTCTTAACTGGGACTTGAAGTCTCTCACACACCTACAATCCAGAGGCTTCTGTAGATAACACTGGACCTTCCTTGCTGGTGCCTCCTCATCCTGGGTGTCAACCTCTGACTAAAAGAAAAGGAGTACTTGTGGCACCTTAGAGACTAACCAATTTATTTGAGCATAAGCTTTCGTGAGCTACACTTCATAGTTCACGAAAGCTTATGCTCAAATAAATTGGTTAGTCTCTAAGGTGCCACAAGTACTCCTTTTCTTTTTGCAAATACAGACTAACACGGCTGTTACTCTGAAACCTCTGACTAGTAGGTTTAGCCCTCTAGATATTAGGGGCCTTATGATGTTACTGTATTTCTTCCAAAAACACATTATACCTTGGTACACTATTGCGACACCTGTCACCTAACTCTCACAGAATTTCACTGACAGTGCAGCACCTACCACCCTTTGTATCTCTGAAAGTCTCCTCTAAAATAAATGCAGAATTCCAGCCCAAAGCTGGGTTTCTCTTCTTTTACAATGTTACATAATTTAAAAACGCTTAATAAAAGTTAAGGAGTACTTGTGGCACCTTAGAGACTAACCAATTTATTTGAGCATAAGTTTTCGTGAGCTACAGCTCACTTCATCGGATGCATACTGTGGAAAGTGTAGAATCTCTTTTTATATACACACAATGCATGAAAGAATACCTCCTCCCACCCCACTCTCCTGCTGGTAATAGTTTATCTAAAGTGATCACTCTCCTTACAATGTGTACGATAACCAAGTTGGGCCATTTCCAGCACAAATCCAGGTTTTCTCACACACACCCCCACCGCACACACAAACCCACTCTCCTGCTGGTAATAGCTTATCTAAAGTGACCACTCTCCTTACAATGCGTATGATAATCAAGGTGGGCCATTTCCAGCACAAATCTAGGGTTTAACAAGAACGTCGGGGGGGGGGGGGGGGATAGGAAAAAACAAGGGGAAATAGGTTACCTTGCATAATGACTTAGCCACTCCCAGTCTCTATTCAAGCCTAAGTTAATTGTATCAAATTTGCAAATGAATTCCAATTCAACAGTTTCTAGCTGGAGTCTGGATTTGAAGTTTTTTTGTTGTAATATCACAACTTTCATGTCTGTAATCGCGTGACCAGAGAGATTGAAGTGTTCTCCGACTGGTTTATGAATGTTATAATTCTTGACATCTGATTTGTGTCCATTTATTCTTTTACGTAGAGACTGTCCAGTTTGACTAATGTACATGGCAGTTACAAGTTGTTACCCTTTACAAATACACTACAGTGTTTGGACATCATGTTCCAGATCACTATACTAAGCTTCCTGGTCAATGTAGTGGTGAGTGGAATGAAGTTTTTACCATTAGACTGGAATGCTCTAGTGTGTTATTTTTAACGTTAGTAAAAAAAATACAGGTTTGTCTCCAACACTGCATTGCGTCATACCAAAGCTTAAATTTTTATAGAGTATTTCCCGGAGCTCCCCACACATGCTATAAAAACTCCAAGGGGGTTGAAATATTTACCAGAGCTTTGCTCTGGACAGCTCCAGCTGAATTTAAGCCCTGCCTCATATGGCAACTAAAATGGCCTAATTTTAAGAAGTTAAAGGCCAATTCCGCTTGCCTACTAGACAGTTGCTCAGTGGGGGAAGGGCAAAAGAGCATCATGAGGCACACAACCAGTACTCTCTAATCCTGGGGGGATACTCAGTGCCCTAAAAGGGTTAGGAGAAGACAGGACCATGGCTCTGCCATTGTCCCCACCCTACCCTATGTACCAGCTATATGGAGGATAGTAACCGGCAGAATGCCTCCCATTGTTCCCTCTGCAGCAGTGTGGCTTCACACCAGCCCTTGCAACGGACTGTGCCTACAAGGCATAATTGATCCCTAAGTATTACAGACCCTTCAGGCCTTTGTGTGGACTAGTATCTTGAAGCAGAAGGAAAGGTTATTCAACAAAACATTTTTAATTAACAAATTACCCACAATGAAATTCTATTCCAGTACATTACTTACTGTTCCATTGATAGCATTGCAGATACAAACGGTCTGCAAAAACTTGATAATATAAGCATCTCATTCAACTGCATTTACATTGTACTGACTCCGAAAGACCTAGCAATGGAGAGATCTCACACAATTCTTACAGTTCCAATGACATTTATCTTATCAAGTCTAAATTACTTGAGCTCAGTAGGATGTCAAAGCCAATCTCAGTCTAATATTAATAGAAGCTTTGTCAACTGAAGTATTCCATACAAGTTCTATTATCATACATATTGAATAAGTTCATGACCAAAAGGCAAGTATAATGGGAAAAAATTATATTTGTTTTTACATACAAGTTAATTGTGTTGAATTCTCAGTTGTTTTCAGTCTTAAAAGCTGTAGGTTTTAATATAATCATATCTGACATTTCTAGAGCACCTTTTCCTCTCTGGGGTTCCCAAATTCAGGGGCGCTGGAACAATCTTTACAGTGGGGGTGCTGAAAGCCATTGAACCAAACTGTAAACCCCATATATAATGGAAACCACTTCAAGTCAGGGGGTGTGGCAGCAACCACAGCACCTATGCCCAAATTATGTACATACACCAGTACTGATATGCAGACAAACAAAGCACACTGTACAGTACTGTCAAGGAAGGAGATTGGACTACTGGCTAGGACACTGTGGTAAACCCCTACTGAAAAGTATCACCAGGGTGTTACAAGCCCCTGTCTATTCTGTGAGAAACTTGATTTTAAGAGGTCTTAAAAGCTATCTATTTGAAAGAAAAATATCAGTTTGCACAATTACTTCTCCACTAGGAAAGCAGATGTAATTGGTGTAATTGTTAAGTGATGAGCAACACAGCATCAAAGAACTAAATGCAATGCTACAGACTGGAAGAGTGATCAGTATGGCTTATGATGTCCGTCTCCACAGGAAGAGTATGCCTTTTTCCACCTACAATGTTTGTTACCTGCCACAAAAAGAGCATTTCTTTAAGGCTTATTCAACATTGCATAAGCTGATGTCCAGTGATAAGGAAATGTAAAGAATTATTTTACAGTAAGTACAGAACAGAAACAGCTAATTGGGCACAAAAAGCATAGGCAGGAATCTGTAACGGCCGGCACAGAGAAAGGATTTCTCTGTGCCACATCTCTGATAAAATGATAAGTGAAAATGTAAAAGAAAGAACAACTTCCCATTTCCTCCATTTATATAAGGTTAAATTATATTTCTCAGGAAATATCCTTTAATGCTGAAGATCAAAGTACTTTAGTAAGAGTCACGTTTATTGTTCATAGACAATATTCTGTATCGGAAATATTTTATATTGGAAGAAAAATTTTAAAGAGGAATGAGACACCAGCATAACCAATTTTAGGGGCCAAACTCTGCCTTAGATATTCATGTTCAATGCCTATTGAAGTCAATGGCAAGAGGAGACTAAATGTCCACAGAAATGACTGATGTGAGGCATTAGGTACATACACCAGAACTTTTAAGAGTTCATTTTCTAAATTTTGTTGTTGGAAAGTGGAATGCAAGTTTTTTCCTACTCTCTTTTTATTACGATGAGACAGTCAGACAGCTTTGCTTCTTGCTTATACTTCCTTACATTTGCTTCTAGTTCACTGAATATTCACTCAGCATTTAGAACAGATTCTGCCCTTAAATATTGATACACAGCTCTCAATGAAGTCTGTGATTGTTTGAGGGCAATCTTAGCCCTCAATAGAGGATTAAAGAAGCAGATGCAAATGAGAGTAAATATAAGCAAGAAGCAATGCTTGTACTGTTAGATTACTGTGTCACCCTACTGAAAAAAGATAGGAAATTGACTATAATTTGTTCTCCTCCAGCATCAGAATTTAGAGCAGTCTTAAAAAAAAAAACCTCACATAATATATATTCGCAAAAAGAAAAGGAGTACTTGTGGCACCTTAGAGACTAACCAATTTATTTGAGCATGAGCTTTCGTGAGCTACCATGTCAAGGTTCCTCCCCCACTCTGAACTCTAGGGTACAGATGTGGGGACCTGCATGAAAAACCTCCTAAGCTTATCTTTACCAGCTTAGGTCAAAACTTCCCCAAGGTCCCCTTTGTCCTTGGATTGGCCGCTACCACCACCAAACTAATACTGGTTACTGGGGAAGAGCTGTTTGGAACCGTCTTTCCCCCCAAAATACTTCCCAAAACCTTGCACCCCACTTCCTGGACAAGGTATGGTAAAAAGCCTCACCAATTTGCCTAGGTGACTACAGACCCAGACCCTTAGATCTTAAGAACAATGAATAATCCTCCCAACACTTGCACCCCCCCTTTCCTGGGAAATGTTGGATAAAAAGCCTCACCAATTTGCATAGGTGACCACAGGCTATCTGAGAACAATGAAAAAGCATTCAGTTTTCTTACAAGAAGACTTTTAATAAAAATAGAAGTAAATAGAAATAAAGAAATCCCCCCTGTAAAATCAGGATGGTAGATACCTTACAGGGTAATTAGATTCAAAACATAGAGAACCCCTCTAGGCAAAACCTTAAGTTACAAAAAAGATACACAGACAGAAATAGTTATTCTATTCAGCACAGTTCTTTTCTCAGCCATTTAAAGAAATCATAATCTAACACCTACCTAGCTAGATTACTTACTAAAAGTTCTAAGACTCCATTCCTGGTCTATCCCCGGCCAAGACAGAATGTAGACAGACACACAGACCCTTTGTTTCTCTCCCTCCTCCCAGCTTTTGAAAGTATCTTGTCTCCTCATTGGTCATTTTGGTCAGGTGCCAGCGAGGTTACCTTTAGCTTCTTAACCCTTTACAGGTGAGAGGAGCTTTCCCCTGGCCAGGAGGGATTTCAAAGGGGTTTACCCTTCCCTTTATATTTATGACATGCCCCCCAAATCTCAGCTAGGGTGAAACACTGGCTGGGATTTCTTCCTGGAGCTCTAGGAAAAACAGAGTTAATAAGACACATGCATCTCTAAATATACTACCAAGTACATAAAGACTAACAATATTTTCTACATCTCAAGGACGATTTTAACCAGTTGATTCTGGGAAACTTTCACAGGAGAGTGCATCAGCCACTTTGTTAGAAGCTCCTGAGATGTGTCGGATGTCGAAATCAAAATCTGGAGAGCTAAACTCCACCGAAGAAGTTTTTTGTTAGTTTCTTTGACGGTGTGAAGCCACTTCAGTGCAGCATGGTCGGTTTTCAGGTGGAAACGCCGTCCCCAAACATATGGGCGTAGCTTTTCCAGAGCGTAGACAATGGCGTAACATTCTTTTTCAGTGACTGACCAGTTGCTTTCCCTCTCAGACAGTTTTTTGCTGAGAAACACTACAGGGTGGAATTCTTGATCAGGTCCTTTCTGCATTAAAACTGCTCCCACACCACGCTCGGACGCATCTGTGGTTACTAGGAACAGTTTGTCAAAGTCTGGGGCCCTTAGTACAGGGTCAGACATGAGTGTCGCTTTCAGCTTGTTAAAGGCCTTCTGACACGTTTTGGTCCACTGAACAGCATTTGGCTGTTTCTTTTTGGTTAGGTCTGTCAGTGAGGCGGCGATTTGGCTGTAGTGCGGTACAAATCGTCTGTAATAACCAGCCAAGCCTAAGAAGGATTGAACCTGTTTCTTTGACTTTGGGACAGGCTACTTTTGGATGGCATCCACTTTGGCCTGTAGGGGGCTGATAGTTCCTTGACCCACCTGGTGTCCAAGGTAAGTCACTCTGTTTAGGCCTATTTGACACTTCTTAGCCTTAACAGTTAGTCCTGCCTCCCTTATGCGCTCAAGGACTTTTTGTAGATGTCCCAGGTGGTCTGCCAAGGAATCCGAAAATATGGCCACATCGTCAAGGTAGGCGACCGCATATTCTCCTAATCCCGCTAGGAGACCATCTACAAGTCTTTGGAAGGAGGCGGGTGCATTTCGCAGCCCGAAAGGGAGTACATTAAATTCATACAGCCCGAGATGTGTGATGAAGGCTGACCCTTCCTTGGCAGATTCATCTAGCGGTACCTGCCAGTGCCCCTTGGTTAAGTCCAAGGTAGAGATGAACTGGGCCCGTCCGATGAAGTCCGATGAAGTGAGCTGTAGCTCACGAAAGCTCATGCTCAAATAAACTGGTTAGTCTCTAAGGTGCCACAAGTACTCCTTTTCTTTTTGCGAATACAGACTAACACGGCTGTTACTCTGAAACCTGTCATAATATATATTACCTCCCTAATGTCATGTAGCTCACTGAGATGATTTTTATTTGTTTTCTCATATTACAATGTATTTCCCCATCATTTACTGCACTTTAAAAAGTATTTTGTCAGTTTCAAACTATCACATGAAGAAGTTAACAGATTCCAAATGTATCACAACATTAGAACTCAGGTAGGTGATTCATAGTGACTAGTATCCAAAAGGGAGGATGTCAGAACCCATAAGGAGAGATTACTGCAGTACAAATAAAGAAATTACATTATTTAACTCTGTGCCCTCTAGATCCATGATTTTTTTTCTTTGAAGAAATGGGGCCTCATCAACTAAGGGAGAGTTCAGCATACCATCCCTTAATGACTTTCTAGATATCTACACTTACCCTTGCCTACAAGCTTTTTAGCTGTGGTTTAAAAAGTCTACAAGTGTACCCACACAACTGTGAGTTCTGATGTAAGAATCAGCATTTTAGATGAGAAAAACTGTAGACCAAAGACAAGAGATTCAAACAAACCGTACATGTGACAAAGTGATTGGATAAAAAAAACTGGCCGTTGTCAATGCGTCTTAGAAAGTCTGGTAATTTGTTTTTAAAAAAGTGATATCATGTACATATGATGAGAACCACTACTCAGATAAGCAAGACCAGTGAAGTGGCAGTTGGAGGAGAAAGTGATTCTCCTAACTGCACCTTTTTATAATTCTTGGGAAAGTAGAATTAAGCCAAAAGAGGAGAGAGGCACACTAGAGAGGAACTGATCATGGATAAGACGTCTTTCTACTTTCCAAGTTCTCAACTCTTGCTGCAGAACTTGGCAAGCTGCTTGATCCTCCCTAAGTAGGAAAAGTCCATTTCTGGCATGCTCCCAAAGAGATTAGGTAGAAAGACATCATTTTTACTCCCACTCTGCGGGACCAAGAAGGAACAAGGAAAGGGGCAGGTGTGCAATTGTATGTCTTAGGGAAGAGGAGGAACACAGAAATTGCCATACTGGATCAGGCCAGTGCCACATATATCCTGTCTGTATCCTGTCATCATGTCTGGCCAGTCTGTGCTGCTTCAGAGAAAGAAACCCTGTAACAGAATAACCTGATTTGAGGGAAAGTCTCCTCCTAAGAATCTGGTTTATTCCCTGAGACTTGAAGGTTTCTATCTCTCCTCTTGCTTGTTTCTTTTAATATTTGTTATAACAAGTCCAACTCTGAAGATTGTTGCTATGTATATAAATGTCTAATCCTTTTTTTAATCCTGCTAAATCTAAATCTTAGACTAGGGCCTGTAAGCCTCACATTTCGTTCTGTGGCAACAAAGCTGTCACCTTTTATACAAATATAATGAATATTCTGTGATGACCTGCACACAAAGAAAGTCCCAGTTTTTTAAGTGAAGCTGTTCCATGACAAGGTTAGGAAAGTTATAATGTGACTCTGTAAGGAAAAATAAAAGATATGTACAGGGGTGAAAGTAAGTCAGAGGACTTACTGGTACGCCGGAGTCCTGAGCGGGGGGGTGGCCTCAACTGGAAGAGGCGTGGCCTTAACCAGAAGAGGAGGGGCCTTAAATCGCCGGGGCCTTTAAATCTTGATTTAAAGGGCCAGGGCTCCAGCTGTTGTAGTGGCAACTGGGAGCCCGGGGCCCTTTAAATCACCCCCGAGCTACCAGCTGCAGAGGCAGCTGGGAACCCTGGGGCTCGGGGGCAATTTAAAGGGCCCAGGGCTCCAGCTGCCGCTACAGTAGCAGAGCCCCAGGCCCTTTAAATCACTGAGGAGCCCTGGGGGCTCCCGGCTGCCGCCACTACCCCAGGGCTTTAAATTGCCATCTGGGAAAGCCGGTCCCGGTACGGTGCACTGGGGCGTACCAGGGCGTACCGGCTTACTTTCACCTCTGGGTATGTACCATCTACTCATACCTTATACAACAATCAGTGAATGCTTGGGTCTGTCTATCATGAGTTAACATTTTCCACCCACACCCTCACCCCTGCCAAAAAGGAAGAAAGTCAGATCCTTACAGGATTCAAAGAGAGAATCCCCCCTAGATGTAGCTTCCCACACATGCAGTGCTTATCTTCTCTAAAATTATAATGGTTTGTTCCCTAACATGCATAATCGTCATTCAAACCCAGGGTTCCCAAAATACAATATGTTGCACTCTCACTACTGGATATGTTCTTTTTAAAAAATCTGCATATTCATTAGCATCAGGATATTTGCTATTTAGCAATAAGGGGATGACAACACACTCCGAAACTTACAGGATTGTATATTCAGGGTTAACAATTTTTCCCAGAAATCATTCTTGGCTCCTTCACAAATTTCAGCAGCCAAAACAGATTAAATTAGTTCTGCTCTGCCAACAGCTGTAATTGTCACTACATTCAATAAAGATAGCTGTAAGCATTCTAAATGAACCAAATAGGGACTTCTGATGAAGTCTTAATTCAGAATCTATTAATGCCTTTTCCTGAGCCAGCAAAAGGAAAAATCGCAACACTGAAGTGTCAAAAATGGGATTTTAGCAATTCTGTCACCAAATGAGGATCTCAAAATCTAGGTTTTTATTGGCGGGCGGGGGCAAGGAGAGAGCCAGGGGGAAATTAAAAGAGAACAAATAGTTTTCAGGAAGGTGTGAGTGTGTTTTTGGTGAGGGGAGTGAGCACGTATGACCATTTCCAAATATGTTGTTTCTGGATCACAGAGGCGCCACAATGCAACTTAACCTATGATCATTACTTGTTTTCCAACTTCAAATATAATTTATTGTTAATGCCTGGGAACATGCTGGCTTGGTAATCTAGTAAATGCACCATCCTGCGGATCCAACACTGCATTCCAAATTTGCTTCCTTGTTCCGTGAGATGGCTAGGGCTAGAAATGCTGTGGAAGCAGCATCCTCAGCCTCATTGACAAGTTATACAGCTCACACAGAATCCTTAAGCTTGCAGTTTCTACTGGACAAAAAATTAAACACACCCACCCCTGAAGGGGGATGTTTTGAATGTTTCCCTGTTGGCGTATCGGTCTTGTTATAGATATATGCACAGTTGGTTAATCATAGAATATCAAGGTTGGAAGGGACCTGAGGGGGTCATCTAGTCCAAACCCCTGCTCAAAGCAGGACCAGTCCCCAATTTTTGCCCCAGACCCTTAAATGGCCCCCTCAAGGATTGAACTCACAACCCTGGGTTTAGCAGGCCAATGCTCAAACCACTGAGCTATCCCTCCCCCCATAATGAGGGCTGGAAGGGTTAGAATCATTAGCAGCTAATCAGATGGTTGAAGACAGTATTTTTTTTACACCTTCCATAGCTGAAGACTCACGATGTGAAAAGGAATCATTTCATTTTCAAACAATAAAATGTACTACTAATAAAGTGCCAGTGCCGTAAAACACACAAAAACAAGTAGTCCCTGCCCCACAGAACATGCAATCCAAGAGGCAAATCCAGAGAGGATGTTATAGGCTGGGAAGTCCAGCAGAGGTAATAACTTGGGAGTTCTGTATTGTATTAACAACTTACCAGTTGTGAGCTCATATGTACAGCTGATGTTTGTAAAACATTATTTTATTTTAAAATCCATGAAAATATTGTTACTAGTACTACTAATAATAAATATTCCTGAAGTCTCACGCTCTCAGGGTATGTAGGAATTAAACACCCCAGGCAAAGACCTCCAGATGATTCATAATAAGCTAACAGTCAATTGTGTCTGGGACGCTATGAACAGAGCTTCGGGGAGATTCTTGTTTAAATGCCTTTGTTGTTCTCACTGCTCTGTTCCAGCACCAAGAAGATGAAAACTGATCATCTGTCATACTTCTTGCAGATGGACAAGAGGACATTAGTAGGGTACAGAGCTGTAGACAGCATTGATGGGAGAATACAGCAACATGGGTCAGAGAAAGCTAACAACTCCCTTTCCACTTCTGCAGGAGGCTCTCTCCTTCACTGCACTGATGCCAGGATGCTGGAAAAGCAAGGGGGGATTTGAAAGTCTCTCTGTCTCTTTGTTCCTATAGCCCAGTGGTTCTCAAACTGTGGGTCGGGACCCCATTTTAATGGGGTCACCAGGGCTAGAGTTAGACTTGCTGGGGCCCAGGGCTTCAGCCCTGGGTGGTGGGGCTCAGGTTACAGACTCCCCTGCCCAGGGCTGAAGCCCTTGGGCTTCGACTTTGCCGGCCCTCCCCCTTCACCCTGCCCCCCCGGGGCAGTGGAGTTTGGGTTTGGGGTTTGGCCCTCCGCCCAGGATGGTGGGATTCAGGCTTTGGTTTTGGCCACACCACCCAGGATGACAGGACTCAGGTGGACTCTGACTACAGTTTCCCCTGCCCCACCCCCCCCCAAGGTCGTATAGTAGTTTTTGATGTCAGAAGGGGGTCACAATGCAATGAAGTTTGAGAACCGCTGCTTTAGCCTCAAGCATGGCTAGAGGAACCAGTTTACCATCAGTCACAGAAACATTTGATGAAAAGCATCATCACACACACACACATCCCTTCATCCTTTCAGTCATGGAGTCATAGGCACCCCTGAAGCAGTAGGGAACCTTCTTTTCCAGAGAACTCACTGCAACTGGAGGAACAGGAGAGGCAGGCAGGGGGAGGGTGAGCAGTCACTGAGTGGATAGGGAGGTCCAGACCATAGTCTCCCTCATGAGAATTTGTTGTATTAAGGAAGTAATGGGCATGAAGGGAACTGGGTGGCGCTGAGGTTCTGGAGCATAACCTAGGACAAAGGAGAATTTTTGAGAGAGCCCTTTGTTAAAATGTTGGAAGAATATCACTGAACTGTGCTACCTCACATTATACAAGAGCATTATTAAACTGCATTATCTCACTGGAGCTGACCCAACAGCCAGTAAGTTTCACATACTGTATTTAGTTACCTTTTCTGATAATTAATAATCTATCTACAGCTTCATCCTGTATTTGCACTTCTAAAGCACCTTTCCTCTGAGGATCCCAAAGTGGTTCACAAACAGCTAAGAAAGGGGAAGAAAGACAAAGGGAAGGAAGAAAACAAGAAAAGGAAAGAATGGAAGCAGCTGGAAGACAGGGGAGGAAGAAGAAAGATAAAAGAAAACAAAGAAGAATCAGAAGTGAGAGAATGGGAAAGGAAAGGGAAGACAGACAATGAGAATCATGTCAGGAACAATGGTCTAGAGAAGAAATTAAAAATAGATGCAATGGAAAGTAGCAGCAGGAATAGAAGAGGCCTGAACCACTGAATCAATGTTAGGAAGATTACGAAGAAAAACTCAACAGGAAGAGGGGAAAAAAGGCCACATCTCTTTGGCATTAAGATGCTTCCAGGTAAAAGCATTTATAAAACAGCACTTTAAACCAACTTATTGATTACTGTCCACTGATCTTGTGTATTTACAGCTATGCTGTGCGGAATGCTTTTTTAAAAGGTGTATCTATAATATGCATTGATTTTCTGCTAGGATATATTTTTATTGATTCCAATACAGGGTTTCTAATCACTCACATTTCATTTCAGATGATGGACATTAGCACTAGCCTGAATATTGCTTACTTTCAAAGTACCCCTGTAATTCACCTGATTTAATCAGACTGTCAATGACTGGAATATCTTTAATAAATTAGCATTCAAGATGCTCTGATGACCAAAGGAAAGAAAAGTAAAAAAAGACAACAGCTGCAGTATGAAACACCTCTAAGTCTGTTGGTAAGGCATGCCACTTAAGGGCACTGCCACATTTATTTCAGTTGTTGTGACTGTTTCCTGGGGTACAAGAGTGCACTTACTGCTGGAGCATCCCCTCACAGCTTGGCGTGGTGTAGCATGCTCTCTTCATCTCGTGCCCCCAGCCAACAGCTGCTCTGGCCCTTCAGTGGTCTGCCTCATCTCGTGACTCAGCCCTCCAATGAGTCACATTTAGTCCCACTCCTTCCAAATTAACAGAAGGTGTAGCAAAAACAAATATCTGATCCCCCCATCTGGTCTCCCACCCTCAATTCTGGACCTAGTGGTCTATACACCTGTTTCTCAGGGATCTCAGAAGTCCTTATCGGCTTATGTCAGAGGCTTCACATCACCTTCCCTGATGGCTGGTAGGGGAATCCAGGCCTGCCCTGCCCTTCTCACTGGGTTCCATTCCAGGGACACTAGAACACACAGACAAAGTTCACTCCACCAGACTCCTTTCTGCCACATCTCTGGACTTCTTCCTACCAAGCATTTCCCTAGACTTTCTCCTCACCCTGACAGAGCCCTTCTGTTCCCTACAGGTCTCTTCATTCCCTACTATCAGGAGAGTGACTGCAGAGTTTCTCCCTGCAGCTTCCTTCTGCACTAAACTTCTTCTGTTAATCACATTCAGCCAGTCCCCAGCTGGGTCACATCATTAATTACACCTGGCCCACCCTTATCAACCCACATTAACCCTTTCATCATCGGCATGGGGTAGGCATCACACCCGGGCATGCTAGATTTCTGCTTATACGATATTTAGTTGGATTTTATTCATAACTCCATTTTGTTTTACAAGGCCCACATGTTGTTTTACTGGAATGTTGGCATGTGTAACATTTTCTAAATCCCCACATAACAGGCAACATTACCTGTTGATATTTCACTTTTAAATATCCAGGCTGCTCATTGGTACAAACCAGTAGATATCAGACATGAAGCTAAACCAAATATCTTCTGTGTTTTCATGTACCTGAACTGCATATTGTAGACATCTACATTCACGTAGATGGTTTCCGGTTTTGGGGGCAATGGGGAAGGAGGGGTAGGGATCTCATTTTTGACTGGGGGCTGGGGGTTAAAGATGATTACAGTTAGGAGTGAAGGTAGCTTCTTAAATCAAAGTTGTAAAATGTTATTTTTTTGCATCATATCAAGAATTGGTCTTTGCCCAAGACCTGTATTCATGGGATGAGCTCCCAGCAATCACAGAAGATTCCACAACTTTCCACAAACTAACAAAAGTGAAGATTTTTGGTATTTTCAATAGTTATTTTATAAAAACCTAATCTGTACTATAACCCAAAGGGAATTCCCATGTCTGAAAGACAAATACCATTAGAAGACTTGCAGCACAGTTGTAACTTAAAACCCACTGGCACTGGACATGCACTGTATACAGTATCTACATTTTCTACATCTCACAACATTCTCTGGGGTTTAGCCAACTATTTCATAGTACCTTGATCCTTGTCCCTGCCCCTGCACCAGCTGCCAATCTTTCTGGAACTGAATGTGGTAATACAAGTAAAACTGACTTGTTTCTTCTATCAGAGGAAGCTAATGAAACCCTAATAAAATTGCTTTTATCTTAATTGCTTAAACCTATACCTGTATCCCTAACTGGTCACCATCTCTGGGACCAGGAAGGAATTTTCCCTGGGGTCAGATTGGCAGAGACCCTGTGGGTTTTTTGCCTTCCTCTGCAGCATGGGGCACGGGTCACTTGCAGGTTTAAATTAGTGTAAATGGTGGATTCTCTGTAACTTGAAGTCTTTAAACCATGATTTGAGGACTTCAGTAAATCAGCCAGAGGTTAGGGGTCTATTACAGGACTGGGTGAGTTAGGTTCTTTGGCCTGCAGTGTGCAGGAGGTCAGAGTAGATGATCATGATGGTCCCTTCTGATCTTAAAGTCTATGAGTCTAGACAGACCTACCCTTTTCTTATCACATTGTGAAATCTGGGTACTTTAATGGCCTCCATTTCAATAGCACTATATGAGTGATTACTATTAATGCTGCACAATTAAAATAAAAGCAAAACACTGAGTTTCACCTTAATGTTTCCAAGCTATATGCAATAGTGCCAATCATCATATTCAAAAAATACATTCAGCTTTCTTTTTCCATTTGTTAAGAAACCAGATAGCCTTTGTCTGGATGATCTTTAGCATGCATTCACTGAGTATGAATGCTAACATGGGAAACTTGTAAGTTAGCTCTCTCTTCTCAAAGTAGGAGTATGAATTAAACACACCTAAAAAGGTATTTACCAGTTCTCGGCACAAATTGAAAAGTAATCTCAAATACTGCAACAGCAAAAAACTGAAGCGGTAAAAAGGCAGTAAGGAGCTATCTGACCCCTTCAATGCTATACTAAAATGTTATTAAAAGGCAATATGTATAACTAATTTGAAATTAGGTTTTGGCCCCCATTCCCTTACGACTGCTCCTCTGCCTCACTGCTTTAGGTTAGGGGAGGGAAAGCCCAGAAGTCCTCCCCTACTCTCCTAAGGGCAGGGAACCCAGGGATACTATTAAGAAAAACATACCAAAAGTTTATAAAACTCAAAGAAGAAATATTTTGAGGGGACTATAGAAAAAAAAAGAAAAGGAGTACTTGTGGCACCTTAGAGACTAACCAATTTATTTGAGCATGAGCTTTCGTGAGCTACAGCTCACTTCATTGGATGCATACCGTGGAAACTGCAGCAGACATTATATACACACAGAGATCATGAAACAATACCTCCTCCCACCCCACTGGAGGGCGGAGGGTGAGAAAACCTGGATTTGTGCTGGAAATGGCCCAACTTGATGATCACTTTAAATAAGCTATTACCAGCAGGACAGTGGGGTGGGAGGAGGTATTGTTTCATGATCTCTGTGTGTATATAATGTCTGCTGCAGTTTCCACGGTATGCATCCGATGAAGTGAGCTGTAGCTCACGAAAGCTCATGCTCAAATAAATTGGTCAGTTTCTAAGGTGCCACAAGTGCTCCTTTTCTTTTTGCGAATACAGACTAACACAGCTGTTACTCTGAAACCTATAGAAAAAAAGTTCTTGGTCCCAGATGCCATTAGTTCTTGCAAATTGTGCATGTATTCACTTGATTTGATTTCTGAAATGCATCTGTCCACATGCTCTTGGCACATGCTACAGCCTACAAGCAGTACATCATTCTTGTCTGGAATGAGCCTTAACCAAATTACACCCAATCAAACCTCAATCTCCAATAGGCACTGGGTAACTCATTCAACTGCACTGACTAAGTTAGATGAGGAAGATATAGAAAGCTTGGCTTTATAAGGATACCACAGACAACACAGCCCACATTTACTCAGCAATCCTCCTAACAGCTCTACAGACACATTGAACAGGATGGGGCCACAGAAGGGAACCCCGTAGAGCCACCACAGGTGAGCAATTCCTCAATATTACCCTCTGGAATCTCTCAGAAAGAGCAACCTCATCTATCCCTAATCGTGACCACATACAGATCTTTGGCTTAGTGCAATATACCACTGTCTTAGTAATTACCCACCCTAGAAATATTGTACTAGTATTTCCTCCTGAGGCAGTCAAAATGTGTATAATATGCACCCACTGAACATTACACAGAACAAATAAAAATAAACCGTATAAAACTAAAATCCGCCAGTTATGTCTCACAAATGGCAACAGATTGTATTTGTGTAACAAACCAAAAATAGCAAGCTCCAAGATAAAAGAGACAATTCCAAATACCCACCACCCACATCTTCAGAAATCATTGACTCTATAAATGAGATTGCAGGACCACTAATTTCCTATTATGGTGGGACGTCTGTTCCTGGAGCCTCAAGCAAAATAGCGCTGAGCACCCTTCTGCTAGGATTAATATAAGCCTCATAAGATTTTACTGCTCATATCAGGAAAGTGAGAAGTCCAAGGTGATAAAAAGCTAGAATCATTTCATGCAGTGAGATGAGACAACCCTAGTAAAACAGCACTAAAAATCTAACTGACGGCTTGTCTGCACTAAGCCAGCAGGAGATGCTCTCCCGCCAACATAACTTCCGCCTCTTGTTAAGGTGGAGTAATTACGTTGACGGGAGAGCGCTCTCAGGTCGACATAGTGTGTCTTCACCAGAAGTGCGACATTGCATTGACGCAGTGGTACCAGTGGTGCTGATGTAGCACAGCAGTGAAAACAAGCCCTGAGCCACAGAAAACTCAATTTCTTAACACACAAAAAATAATTTAAACGCAGCACTCATCATGCAGATCACTATCATGTATAATCACCACATGCCTCGCTTCTCAGTACACATTCTCCGAGTGAGCAGATGATGTCACCACAGGAGCTTCAGCATCCTCACTAACTGCAGATATATAAATGTTTCAAATAAAAAGTAAATAAACCAAAAAAAAAAAAAACATTTCAACTTAGAACCAGAAAAACAAAATATGTTCTATCATGTAAATTATTACAGTTTTCTAAAATGCCCATCACTTATAATATATACTATAGTAGCTCTTTCAGAGGAAAGATGTATTTGGGCCATTTTTAAAACTCCTACTTTGCATATGACAGATCAAAAGGTCTATTGTACAGTATTGTCTCAGAGTAGAGTTAAAAACACTTGCAATGTTAAGTGTGTTCCATAGGGTTAGATGCCTTATTTAAAAGCTACCATGCAAATACCAGAGAAAAAAACCTGAAGTTGCAAATTGTCCAACAAACCCACATGCCCTGAACCACTCTAATGTATATCGGAATATCGGAAAGGTGCTCAACAGATTCTGTCCATCTCCAGGTTCTCCCTGTAACTGGTTATGCCTTTGTCATATATTTATTTTCTCTATTCTATCTCATTTTTTTTGTATTCTTCCCTCTCTATCTGTATAATAGACACCACTCCACCCTCATTCTTTTCTTCTGCAATTATTCCACCTTAAGGCTCCTATTTCTGTATCTATCTCATTCCCTGCCCTCTATTTTGGATTACAATTTAAATGCTCTATTTTCAAGGCCTTCCTTTCTATTCTTATCAACACCACTTTGCCTGTCTCCAGGCTACCCTCCACCTTTGACTATCACCTTTGTTCTTAATCACCAACACTCTACTACTTCTCTCCAAAAGACTAGTTCTGCCCTTTTCTGTAGCGTGTGCTCTCTCTTTCTGTATTTTACTATTCCTTTTCCTACCTATAAATGTGAACATCCTGATCTACTTACAAGTATCACTAATACTTCCTCTCTCTTCCCTTTCATGCTATCTCCCTCTTCACTAATGCACAGCCCTAACACTTTTCTGACATATTATGAAGTTCTACATATTGGCGTTGATTATCAGTGTTTTATACCAGTAACTGTCATATCCACAAGGGTAGTTCTACACAATCTCTGCATCTCTCTCACACCACTTGGTTTATTCCTTTGTTCTTGTTCTCCTTCCTGAACACATACATTATGTACTGAAGAGTATATAATATAAATAAAACTACAGAACCACATAAGAACTGGGCATCTGGATAGAGAAATTTCAAAGTTTACCATAGACTTCAGCACTGATGATTAATTACTTTAGTTGGAGGGATGGGAAAGTCAGACTGCTGGAAGTAAGTGTCACTTCCCTAAGTCCCTGGGAGAGGAAAAGGAAACATTTTTATCTTCCTTCCATCTGCTTCGAGTTTGTTTGTTCCTTAAGCTTAACTTTCTTTTTACAATATCACTAACTACATACACAGGTGGTGTAGCCTCCTGATGTAAGCACCAGAGGAGGAACAAGGAACTCCTGAATGCCAGTTCCAGCTGACACATTCTCTTGTGGCCTTGGACATGTCACAATCTTTTTATGCCTCCATTTCCACAGGAATGTTTAATGAACATGGGGGCAGGGGGAGGGGGCCCAAGTGCTTTGAAGATGAAAAGCTCTAAAAGTGCATCATTTGTTATTATTAGGACAGCGAACCCTGTCTTAAGCAACTACCCAAGGATCTAGCAAAGATAGCTGTCTATTAGAGGTAACCTTTAAATAAGAGCCAAACAAAACTATCCTGATAACCTTGGGGGTATACTAAAGTGGTCACTTAAGAAGGGGGTTAGTCACAGGTCTTTGGTGCAGGCTTCACTGCATATTTACTACTTCCATTAGGAGTTTCACAAACTCATTCTAATTGTGCAATCTACCCCATTTCAGAAGATCTGACAGCTGGATGGCAGCCTTCAAAAAAATGTGCACAGATACTGACAGACAGGGGTACATTTTCAGGGCTGCATGTCCATATTGTTGATTATAAGCTAAAAGTCTACACAATATTTAAATGTCATAAAGTAAAAGGCATTGTATGGCATTATGACTCTAAGGTCTGGTTTGTCATTAGTGGCAGACTTCTACCATCAACTTCTTGGAAGAAGTAAAAAAAAAAAAAAAGATTAGACATTTACATGGATAAAAAGAACATTCAGAGTTAGAATAACAAATACTTTCAAAAACAAACAGGAGCTTTGTAAAGGATATAAACCCTCAAGCTTTGGGGCATAAAACAAATTCTTACTATTGAGGGTAACAGGAAACATTCCCTGAGGGCAAAGTTTTATATATATAAACATTTAAACACCCATGTCTCTTGCACCTGCTACAATTCTACTTGTACAGTAATTCTGTACCCAACTGAATCCCATCCAGTGCAGGAATTACTATGCAATTCTCAGAGCCCCCTATTTCTTCAGTGACATATAATCTCCCTAATTAAATAATTAAGTCAGAATGGAGTATCTATATAATTTGTAAGACAAGAATTTATAAGTTCTTAGTTTGAATTCCAATTTACGTCATCAAATTGTATTTTAAAATTTTCCTTTTTTTTTTCTTTTTTATTAAACCTATACACAGCAGTAGATTCCACATCTTGAGAATGATGATAAACACGGGGAATTCAGCACTTCCCACTTTGCTTCTACAACCCTGCTGAGACAATATGGGGAAAACAGATTGTCAGCAGGGGCTGGCCAGGTGTGTACCAAAACACTCTCCCAGGGATTCCCCAGGGGTAATACACCAGGTAGTACTGGCACAGATCAGGAGTGACCAAAAGTTGTTATTCTCTCACAGTTTTGTCTTTGTCAACATGAAATATGTCAGTGAAGCCAATCCAGGTCTTAAGCTATGTCTACACTTATGGCATCATATAGAGTAACATACACTGCATGCCCCCCTAGCAACAGACACAAATAGCCATTTAGACGGTGAAGCACTGCTAGGTCGAGTAGAGTAAAGACATGTTGGGACACTAGGGTATATACCCTACACAGCTCTCTATATATCTAAGCAGTGCCTCTCAAATCTATGTTGCTATTTTTAGCAGTGTAGTGTCCCGCTGCCTCCCCACTGCCAGAGCTTTTCCCTGCCATAGGGATAGGCTCCAGCAGAGGAGAGGCTGTGGGGAAAAGGCTCCAGTACCTTCCGACTACTAGAGCCTATCCCCACTGCAGTGAAAGAGTCCGGCAGTGAGGAAGGGCTCCGGCAGTAAGGAGCTACCAGAGCGTTTCCCCACTTTCTCTCCCCTGCCAGACCCTTTCACTTCTGCATATAGCTATATTCCGCAGTGTGGACAAAGCTTTTCAATGCGGCATGTAGCTACACGTACCCTATATGCTGACACAAAAGTGTAGACGAGGTCTAAGTGGGGATGTGCTAGAATCACATATTTCAGTTGGCATGAACTGATACCTGTGGCAGACTCTGCAGAGGCAAATGATTAAATGGTCCCGGAGACGAAATTATTGTCACCTCTACAGGTGGCCCTTTCCAGATCAAGGCTGGGCCACGTTAGCGCAGAGGGAGCACTTCTAGCTTGTCCTGCCTGCAATATAGCACTGTCTGACCCATGGACGAAAAGAGGACTTCCCTCTCAAGGGCTATCAATTCAGTAACTATCATTAACTTTAAAAAAAAAAAAAAAAAAGCTCAGGATGTGCAGGTGTCTTATCAGAAGGAAGGATATTTATGAAATAGAAAAATGTTTAAAGCCAAAATCCCATGATGTATAGCAGACTACACTGGAAAATCTAAAATGATTAATGAATGTTAAATAAACCTGAGAACACAAAGCCTTCTATTGAATGTTTTCAAATTATCTGGACTCAGAGCCTGTTGAACAATGTTCTGGAGGCCCATAGGTGAACATATAGCACAGAAGCCCCAGTTATAAAAAAAAAAAAATATCAGCATTTACCAACCGCACAGTGATAGTCCATTTATTCTCCATTCCAAGCTCAGGAAGAAAAACGGTCGATAACTCTTAAGACACTTTCACACCTATTGCATTACTTAAAACATTTCAGTATAATTACCACGATGATGACACATTTATAGTACAAAACATTACAATTTAAAAGATCCAGCCCTTCAAATCCTCTGTAGGTGAAGTCAATGGGAGATTTTTGCCTAGACAGCCTTCAATATTAAGTGCTAAATTTGGATTGGCTGCTTATATGGGTGCAATATGGGGCCCAAAAGATGGAAGGAAGAATTATTTTTCAATTTTGCTTTAGATAAACTGTTCCAAAATCCTGTGAAAATGAAATCCTTCAATGCATAGTGCAGCAGGCAACTGCCATCCCGTAGCTCATGGGTGGCCAACCTGCGCCTGAGAAGGAGCCAGAATTTACCTATGTACATTGCCAAAGAGCCACAGTAATACGTCAGCAGCCCCCCATCAGCTCCCCCCCCGCCCCCGCCTGCCAACAGCCCTGCTGATCAGCACCTCCCCGTCCTTCCCCATGCCTCCAGTGGCATGCAGGCGGCTCTGAGGGGAGGAGGAGGAGCGAGGGCATAGCAGCCTCAGGGAAGGGGGCAGGAAAGAGAGGGGCCTTGGGGGAAGGGGTGAAGTAGGGCCTGTGGCAGAGTCAGGGGCTGAGCAGTGAGCACCACTCCCCTCCCCCGGCACTTTGAAAAATTGGCGCCTGTAGCTCCAGCCCCAGAGTTGGTGCCTCTGCAAGGAGCCAGATATTAACTTCTGAAGAGCCACGTGCGGCTCTGGAGCCACAGGTTGGCCACCCCTGCTGTAGCTACTATTCTCAATTGAATACAATGCAGCAAATCCCTGTATATAATATACTCTTCTGATCCTATCAAATGAGGGCTAAAGTCTACTTACTTTACTCACACAAGTAATCCTACTAAACTTGTTTGTGTGAGTAAGGTAAGCAAAATCTGGTTTTTCATGTTTTAAGCAATAGTGTATGGTATATAATTCAAATTGTTTTTACATACATATACCTTTAAACTCCCTTGGTTACATAAAATTCAAGTTTTCAAACAAAAATATTAAAAATTGGTCTCATATATTGCCCATCAGTGTAAAATTTCCTAAAGAGTCTCTGATCATGCTTGATCTAGATAAGCAGCTCAGTAGTTTTTCTGCATGACTAGTAATCTATTAATATTTGTGGCTGCAAAACATACATAAAGGAAATTGCACCAGCCCAATGTGGAAGTAAGTAAAAGCACAAGCCTGCCTGCAAGTCAAAGACAAAGCACAATAAGCCAGGTTTTTACATAGTGTATATATATATATATATATATATATATATACACACACACACACACACACACACACACACACACAAAAAAACCCCGCACAAATAGTGGCTATAATTTATATTGCTTATATCGCCTATAAAAGAACCACTTTTAAAGGGAAACTATTAACATGGAAAAAAAATTACCCTGCTATTAGGGCTGTCAATTAATCGCAGTTAACTCATGCGATTAACTCAAAAATAATTAATCACACTGTTAAAACAATAGAATACCAATTTGAAATGTATTAAATATTTGTGGATGTTTTTCTACATTGTCAAATATAATCGATTTCAGTTACAACACAGAATACAAAGTGCATAGTGCTCACTTTGTATTACTTTTGATTATCATTTTACAGTGCAAATATTTGTAAACAAAAGAAATAGTATTTTTCAATTCACCTCATACAAGTACTGCAGCGCAATCTCTTTCTCATGAAAGTGCAACTTACAAATGTAGGTTTTTTTGTTTACGTAACTTCACTCAAAAACAAAACAATGTAAAACTTTACAGTCTACAAGTCCACTCAGTCCCACTTCTTGTTCAGCCAATCGCTAAGAGAAACAAATTTGGTTCCATTTATGGGAGATAATGCTGCTCACTTCTTAATTACAATGCACCGAAAGTGAGAACAGGCGTTTGCATGGCACTGTTGTAGCTGGTGTCACAAGATATTTACATGCGACATGCACTAAAGATTCACATGCCTCTTCACGCTTCGGTCATTGTTCCAGGGGACATGCTTCCATGCTGATGGCGCTCGTTAAAAAAATACTGCATTAATTAAATTTGTGACTGAACTCTTGGGGGAGAATTGTATGTCTCCTACTCTGTGTTATCCACATTCTACCATATATTTCCTGTTATAGCAGCCTTGAATGATGACCCAGCATGTTGTTCGTTTTAAGAACACTTTCACTGCAAATTTGACACAATGCAAAGAAGATACCAATGTGAAATTTCTAAAGATAGCTACAGCACTCGACCCAAGATTTAAGAATCTGAAGTGCCTTTCAAAATCTGAAAGGATGAGATGTGGAGCATGCTTTCAGAAGACTTAAAAGAGCAACACTCTGATGTGGAAACCACAGAACCCAAACCACCAAAAAATAAAATTAACCTTCTGCTGGTGGCATCTGAATCAGATGATGACAATGAACATGTGTTGGACTGCACAGTTGGACAGTTTTCGAGCAGAACCAGTCATCAGTGTGGACACATGTCCTCTGGAATGGCGGTTGAAGCATGAAGGGACATATGAATCTTTAGCGCATCTGGCACGTACATATCTTGCAATGCTGGCTACAATAGTGCCATGCAAACAACTGTTCTCACTTTCAGGTGACATTGTAAACAAGAAGCGGGCACCGTTATCTTCTGCAAATGTAAGCAAACTTGTTTGTCTGAGTGACTGGCTGAACAAGAAGTAGGACTGAGTGGACTTGTAGGCTCTAAAGTTTTACATTGTTTTATTTTTGAATGCAGGGGTTTTTTTGTACATAATTATTTATTTGTAAGTTCAACTTTCATTTTATAGAGATTGCACTACAGTACTTGCATTAGATTAATTGAAAAATACTATTTCTTTTGTTTTTACAGTGCAAATATTTGCAACAAAAAATAAATATAAAGTGAGCACTGTACACTTTGTATTCTGTGTTGTAATTGAAATCACTATATTTGAAAATGTAGAAAACATTGAAAAATATTTAAATAAATGGTGTTCTATTATTAACAGCGTGATTAATTGTGATTAATTTTTTTAATCGCTTGAGAGCCCTACCAGCTATCTCCTATTGTTACTAGTAACACCTAAAATTTCTAAACAATTTCAAGAGTGCTCTATCAAAAACCAAAATTCAAGTTAACAGTGTCCCTTTCATAAATTAAACTTAGTTGATCATACTATCAACATACTATCAACTTTCAACATCACTTGAATAATTGAAAAACTGCAAGTATATTAAAATTATAAGCTACATAATATTAACATTTTAATACAAATGATCTCTTAGGACCTTTGTAAAATGTATTGTGTGCTAAATTTGAAGCTAAGCTATAAAAATGTCTTAAATCGCCTTTGCCATTCTGACACTGATTATTATTAGAGAAAAAAGGGGGTGTGGTAATAATATTTTATTTGGACCAACTTCATAATAAACTTCATAACAGATATTACTTCACCCTCCTTTTCTCTCTAATATCCTGAGACCAACATAGCTATAATAACACTGCATCCATTGATTATTATTTAACATTACACTAGGTGCTATCCAAACATAGTACTTGATAGTCCCTCCCCAAAAAGCTTGCAATCTACAAAAGACAAGACAGAACAGGTGGATGAGACAAGTAAGCCAATTGGGGTGGGGGAAACAGGGTAACAAAAATAAGATGTGTGGAACTCTTAACCAGTGAGTAGTAGCAATCACAGCTTTTCCCCTGCCTATCCATTATCAGGTTTTAGCTTCCTGTATAGATTAAGGAAGAGTCGAGTTTTGAGGAGTGATGTGAAGGAGGACAAGCTTGTGGCTTTGCAGATTTTGCCTCATAGCTTTTCCCCCCACTCATAAAGGGCAGCATGGAAAAAAGCATGAATATGCATGTTGGAGAAGTGGATAACAGAGGCTGGCATCATTGGCAGCACAAAGGCATGAATCAACCTTGCAACAAGTTAACGGGTCAGACAGACAGGACTAAATTATTGAGGTTCTGTACACAAAAATGAGAGAAAGAATGCACTAGAAGAAAGGGAGCCAGTAGAGGGACTTAAAGTGGGAGATGCTGTAGTCAGAGCAACGAGACAAGAAGATGATTTTCGCAGCAAGATTTTGAATGGATTTGAGGGAGGACGAGGTTGCTAGAATCAAGGGAAGAGAGGAGATTACAACAGGCAAAGTGCAAAGTGATTAGAATATATATTTTTAGGGCTGTCAAGCGATTAAAAAAATTAATCACGATTAATCGCACTGTTAATAATAAAATACCATTTATTTAATATTTTGTATGTCTTGTACATTTTGAAATACATTGTATTCTGTGTTGTAATTGAAATCAAAGTGTACAGTGCTTATTTTATATTTATTTTTATTACAAATATTTGCACTGTAAAAAACAAATGAAATAGTATATTTCAATTCACCTAATAGAAGTACTGCAGTGCAATCTCTTTATCTTGAAAGTTGAACTTACAGATAAAGAATTATGTACAAAAAAACCCTGCATTCAAAAATAAAACAATGTAAAACTTTAGAGCCTACAAGTCCACTCAGTCCTACTTCAGTCAAACGCTCAGACAAACAAGTTTGTTTACATTTGAAGGAGATAATGCTGCCCACTTCTTGTTTACAACGTCATCTGAAAGTGAGAACAGGCACTGTTGGCACTGTTGTAGCCGGCATTGCAAGGTATTTACTTGCCAGATGCGCTAAAGATTCGTATGTCCCTTCATGTTTCAACCACCATTCCAGAGGACATGCATCCATGCTGATGACAGGTTCTGCTCGATAACGATCCAAAGCAGAGCAGACCGATACATGTTCATTTTCATCATCTGAGTCAGATGCCACCAGTAGAAGGTTGATTTTCTTTTTTGGTGGTTTGGGTTCTGTAGTTTCCGCATCAAAATGTTGCTCTTTTAAGACTTCTGAAAGCATGCTCCACACCTTGTTCGTCTCAGATTTTAGAAGGCACTTCAGATTCTTAAACCTTGGGGAGAGTGCTGAAGCTATTTTAGTACCTTCTTTGCGTTTTGTCAAATCTGCGGTGACAGTGTTCATAAATCAAACAACATGTGCTGGGTCATCCTCAAAGAGTGCTATAACATGAAATATATGGCAGAATGCAGGTAAAATAAAACAGAAGACATACAATTCTCCCCCAAGGAGGTCAGTCACAAATTTAACTCACTATATTTTAAAACCAACATCTTCAGCATGGAAGCATGTCCTCCGGAATGGTGGCAGAAGCATGAAGGGGCATAGGAATGGTTAGCATATCTGGAATGTAAATACCTTGCAGTGCTGGCTACAAAAGTGCCATGTGAATGCCTGTTCTCACTTTCAGGTGAAATTGTAAATAAGAAACAGACAGCAGTATCTCCTGTAAATGTAAACAAACTTGTTTATCTTAATGATTGGCTGAACAAGAAGTAGGACTGAGAGGGCTTGTGGGCTCTAAAGTTTTACATTGTTTTGTTTTTGAGTGCAGTTATGTAACAAAAAAAATCTACATTTGTAAGTTACACTTTCACAGTAGAGACTATACTACAGTACTTGGTATGAGGTGAACTGAAAACTACCATTTCTTTTATCATTTTTACAGTGCAAATATTTGTAATAAAAACTAATATAAAGTGAATACCGTATACTTTGTATTCTGTGTTGTAATAGAAATCAATATATTTGAAAATGCAGAAAAACATCCAAAAATACTGAATCTATTTCAATTGGTATTCTATTGTTTAACAGTGTGATTAATCGCGATTAATATTTTTAATCGCAGTTAAAAAATTGTAATTAATCGCATGAGTTAACTGCGATTAACTGACAGCCCTAATTTTTTTTCAAATTGTGTTGTAGCTACATGGTTGTGGTTCAGGAAACGTTTGGTCAGGCCATAAAATCTGTTTTTAAAAGCAAGCAGTTTTCTATTAGTGGCTTTAATATGCTACTTAATTAATTTAAGAAATTCACTAATACTATCCCCTTAACATTCACTAATTCTAACATTAACATTAGCATTTCTGAATCATTATTCCCTGATAGAGAGGGCACAGAAGGGTGTCTCTCTCTCACATTGCAGGTGTATTAATCCTTTCCCAACACACTAAACTGATGGATCCTGTAAATGTGACCGCCCAATATCTATGCTGATCTTTTCATGGGAACCCCTACACACCTTTACATGTTTCCTTGGCAAGCTCTTCCAGCAGCCATGCATGCTGCCAATGCCTCCCCACCTGTCAGTGCCCTCAAACCTCCCCTTTGAGAAGGAAACAACTCCTTCAGGTGGGGGGGAACCTGTGTATGTTAAATTCATACTGCCAGCAATAAATTATGCAAATCAGGATTTGCAGAAGCCAATCCCTACAGAGTACCTGTGGAAGGAGTTCCACAGGGACGGGGGAGTAGGGTGCACAGCAGAATGGGCAATCTCCACCTTTTATACTCCCTATCACTACCCACTGCTTCCCCACCACCACCATCCTCTCACTGCAGCAACCAGCGCTCATCAATATAACCACACATAACTTACTTTAAGAAAAACAATACTTGGATGTTATCGGATAACATCAGCTTGGATAAGCACTGGATGGTATCTGTAATGATGGATGACTTTACTTCCTTCCATTAGTCACTAAGTGTGGTCAGCTGGAAATATTTTTAACCTCCTGCCAGATTTGTAAAGCTTATAACTCTCTAGAGTACAATCAAATCATATTTATGCTGCGGTAACATGTGCTCACTCCTGAGGAGTTTACAACACTAGTACTGAGTTAATGTGTAATGAGTCAAATAACTTAATACTTTTATCTCAAGTAGTTCTGCTACTGTAATGAATCCTGGTTTGGCATCAGAAAAGTCCCTTCTAGATATTCTGCATCTAATGAAGCTCTAGAACCCAATTCAAGAAGAAATTCCCTCTGCGTAAGACAATTAAGCCCCGTAATTGGAGGACATTTCTGATTCTTTGACAGCGGTGCAGGCAGCGCTAATATAAATATTTCATTCTATCCCTGAACAACGAGTCTGAGATTCTGCCCAACCTGAAGAGGATAGGAAATATTACTGACCCTGCATAGGAAGTCCACTGATCTCCTAATGCAAAGACGTGCACTTTCCTGGCTATCATAAGGAACAGATGTCTCCTCCTTTAATCAACCAGTGATAATTTGAATACTTGAAGTTTGATGGATGATTGGCCATGGCCATTCCTGAAGTCAGCCTGAGAAAGGTGAAGGTACCAACCACAATCTCTCCACTCCTTTTCATTCTTGAAGGGTCTCATCCTCTCTCCAAATAAGGCCTTAAGTTATTCTAATGCACATTAGACTGTGGTGTCTTAGTGTTAATACCATATAGTCAGACATAAACCAAATATTTTTTTTCTTATGTTTGAAAAACAAGTATTTGGCCATTGCAGGTGTATTAATCCTTCCCCAGCACTTCCAGGGCTGTTTTGTCTTGTAATATTAAGGGACTTTCACTCAAATGAGTATTTTCAAAGAACATTTTAAGTGTAAAGTAAGGTGCAATTGCACACCTCAGTGAGCAAAAACATTTTCACAATGGCATATCCAAAACCTAGCCCATTTGTAAATAGAGTATCTACAGAATAGGAAAGCAATAGTAAGCTAGCCTAAGGCTACATGATATGTTGGAAAATGAGTGCAGCAGTCTCAGGGCATATGTATCACAGCATTAATCTATAAAAACTGAGTAAAAATAGCATGGCCATTCTTGACCTGTATTTACTTAGGGGTAAAAAATATATATAAATAATAATTACATAAGAACGGCCATACTGGGTCAGACCAAAGGTCATCTAGCCCAGTATCCTGTCTTCCGACTGTGGCCAATGCCAGGTACCCCAGAGGGAATGAACAGAACAGGTAATCAACAAGTGATCCATTCCATCACCCGTTAAATTAATTTAAAATGACAACAGCTAATATTAAGGATCTGACTAAAACTTTTGTAAATATTAATGTAAGGATTAAAGGATTAAAGCTGAAAGACAACCCTCACACTCTGGTCTTAGCACATCATGAGGTGTTAGCCTTATTTTTGTCAGCAGCCAAAAGGCTAAAAACAGTGGAGTCAGAAGAGATCTTGGTGACAGCAGCTTGAGGGGAGGGGAGAAGAGGGAAGGCCAGATTAGAGGGGATCCAGGATAGATTTGGAGGGTTGGAACTCAAGGCAATAGTAGTAGAGGATACTTTTAAATGAGTTTAGAGGTGAAAGTGGTAGTTAGAAAGGTAGAAGGAGACATGGGTGAACTTTTTAAGGATGAGAGACCACAACACCTTTGCACTGTGAGAGGAAGAAGCCTAAGCAGAGTGAGAGTTTAAGGAGGAAATTGAAGGAGTGGATAAGAGAAGTGATATCTGAGGTCAGGAGGTAATGGAGTTGATCAGTGGGATTTCCACATATGGAGACAGCTTCCAGGATTCACTGTAAATTGTTGTTTAACTTTAACCACTTGCAAACCAAGTAGTTGTAAATGGTCTGTCCTCAACACATGGGCTGAAGTTGCCTTCTGAGCCCTCCTTGAAACACCTGCCAGCAATAGCAAACCCACAGAGAGAGCCCTCCAGCTGGAGGAAACAGGCTTCAGAGAGCTGCTGTGCAAACTGAGAGAGTTTGTCTCCATGGTACTAATGGGTGGCTGACCAGCTCCTGACAAGGAACCAGAGGTGCAGCCAAGCCTTGCGAGAAAACTTGGACTGGTCTTTACATTGTCCTATTGTTGCTTGAAACAGTCAAAACTCTGGAAAGGGGGTGAGTTTTGACCCAGATAATGGATGTGGACTGAGGAGGTTAAAAAAAAAGCACACTGTCCCAGTTTTGAGTGGGAATTAGCAAGGTTCTGCTCTAGCAACAGTAACAGTTTAGAGAAATTTAGAGACACTATACCTAATATTCTCACTTTGAGACTTTAGAATTTTATGGTATGTGTTCTTATGACTGTGGTTTTGAAGGCCCAGGAACGCTACTTCACCCACATACAGTCACAGTACCACTCTCCACTGCCACAGGAAGCTATGGCTCCAGCAAGAATGAAAAAGAAGAACATTTTTAAGGGTGAAAGAAGGCAGGGAAGGTTCCTTTTTATATTGCAACAGTGGATTTATTTTTCATTTCTCAAGTCCAGCATATTGTTATCTTGCTGCCGTGGAGGCTGATACCTTTAGGCAGAAGGTAGCCAATAGCTACTTGAATGGTGGTAGAAATGGTCTCTAAAGATTCTGAAACAAAGGAGAATTTCTATTAGCTTTCCTAATGCTATCTGATTTTTTCCTCTCTTTGATTTACATTTGTCATTAGAAAATACTACCACTGCGCCAGTTCCAAGTTTTCTGGCACTGGAGTTATTTTGTTGTGGTTCTAGTCTGTATCCAGACTGAAAATTGTGTGTGTTATCTTATCACAGGCAGGGCTAACTTCATTTTCCGATGTGGGAAGGAAGGGAAATTCTACTCTGTTCTTCCTTTCCTTATCCCCAAATACATTTTCAAATGAGGGTGAGAGAAGCCAAACTTCAGGGCAAAGTTTTATTTCTAAGTATCTTTCTGCTACCAGTCTAACAAACTGTGAAAGATAAGTGGATCAACAGCCAGCAGAAACTACCAAATACAATTCCACACAAACTAAGCACTTTCCATTATTTACTGTTCTCTCTACCTCTTTCATCCCCTTCCCAGTGGCATTATTGTTTGGGTCCCCGACACAGTGCGATTTTTTTAACGTTCCTATTTAGAGCCATTCTCTGTAAGGACAGGAGCCAAACACATAGCAGTGATGCTTCTACATCATATCCTACTAATTATAATAAACATAGATTTAGATAGTTCTTTTCATTCTTAAGGATTTCAAAGTGCTTCACAAAACTATTTACACAAGAATCACTTCATTCACTGAAATGTGGCTACTTCTGGGGGGGACCTGATAGCTATTTAAGAGCACCTTAAACACAACTAAAGCAAGCTATTCCTTGGAACCCTGAGTTTCTACCCCATAGTCTGATGGAAGATACCAAGTCTGATCTCACCTCCCACAACAGGAGTGCAGGACTGTCATGTCTATAAGCACCACTCATGGCTGATGGGGCGTGTAAAGGAACCTTACTAAAAAGGAAGAGAAGCTGTCATACAAGTTCTGCTCACGCTCTGCATTGTCCCTTTAAATCTCATTGTTCAATGTTTCTATATACAGATCACCTAGTAGGTCCTTCCTGTCTAACATTCTCACCAATACAGAAAAACAGCTTTTAGAGGATTTGCAGAGACACATTCCCTATTGAGGCCAACAGGAACTGTAAAGAGGGAGACAACAGGGAAGGGAAAATAGCTGAAAACAAAGGAATAGCATCAGGGAAGAAAGGGAATGTAGAAAAGAGGAAATAGGTGTATTGAAGCGGGGGGGGTTGCAAATACCTGGTAGAGAGGGGTTTAAAGACGGTAAAAATAAAGTAGGAGGAAGAGACAGATAGCAGGACATACAGCTAACACAGAGATGAGTCAAAACCAAGAATGGAGAGATAGAGATAAGAAAACACCAACCAAAAAACCAAACCTTGTCAGAGCAGCACCTCCAATTAGTCACAGACCACAGATGCTACTATCAGAAAAGCCCATCTGGGCTTCTAGACACATCTAATAAGATAAAATAACCTGATCCAGATAAAAAAATGTAAACTATTTTAAAATAACAGGAAGAGGAAAGGTTAAGAAGCAGCCATGCTTCTATGTTACTATAGTGGTCAGAAAATGGAATTTCATCCTGCAAGAAAATAACATTTTGAAATTTGTTTTCATCCTGAATTAGGGCAAAAAGTCTAAATTTTAAAATTTTGCATATGACAGAAATTCAAAACAATTTCAGTTCAGAAACATCAAAGCTAACATCAAAATTCTGCATTTTGATAAACGCAAAACATGAATATAATGGAAGCCAAAATTTAACATGAAAGTCAAAATCAAATCCTGTATTTCAGTTTCAAATCAATTCAAAATTTTCTCTCAAAGATGTCACTGAAATAGAAGCAGTACCAATAGGGCTGTCAAATGATGAAAAAAATTAATCGCAATTACTCATGTGATTAATCGCACTGTTAAACAATAATAAAATACCATTCATTTAAATATTTTGGGATGTCTTCTACATTTATTTCAATTACAACACAGAATACATACTGTGCAGTGCTCACTTTATATTTATTTTTATTACAAGTATTTGCACTGTAAAAAAACAAGAAATAGTATTTTTCAATTAATTTAATACAAGTACTGTAGTGCAGTCTCTTTATCATGAAAGTTGAACTTACAAATATAGAATAATATACAAAAAAAACTGCATTCAAAAATAAAACAATGTAAAATTTTAGAGCCTGAAAGTCCACTCAGACCTACTTCTTGTTCAGCCAGTCACTCAAACAAACAAGTTTGTTTACATTCAAAGGAGATACCACTCCCTGCTTCTTGTTCACAATGTCACCTGAAAGTGAGAACAGGCATTCTCATGCCACTGTTGTAGCCAGCGTCGCAAGATATTTATGTGCCAGATGCACTAAAGATTCATATGTCCCTTCATGCTTCAATCACCATTCCGGGGCACATGGGTCCATGTTGATGATGGGTTCTGCTCCATAACAATCCAAAGCAGTGAGGACCAATGCATGTTCATTTTCATTTTCTGAGTCAGATGCCACCAGCAGAAGGTTGATTTTCTTTTTTGGTGATTCGGATTCTGTAGTTTCCACATTGGAATGTTGCTCTTTTAACACTTCTGAAAACATGCGCCACACCTCATCCCTCTCAGATTTTGGAAGGCACTTCAGATTCTTAAACCTTGGGTCGAGTGCCGAAGCTATCTTTAGAAATCTCAAATTGGTACCTTCTTTGCGTTTTGTCAAATCTGCAGTGAAAGCGTTCTTAAAATGAACAACATGCTGGGTCATCATCTGAAACTGCTAGAACATGAAATATATGGCAGAATGTATGTAAAACAGAGCAGGGGACATTGAACTCCTTGGGGGAGAATTGTGTCACAAATTTAATTAACGCATTATTTTTTTAACAAGCGTCATCAGAATGGAAGCATGTCCTCTGGAACAGTGGCCAGAGCATGAAGGAACATATGAATGTTTAGCATATCTGGCATGTAAATATCTTGCAATTCCAGCTACAAAAATGCCCTGCAAATAGCTGTTCTCACTTTCTGGTAACATTGTAACATAAGAAGAGGGCAGCATTATCTCCTGGAAATTGAACCAAACTTGTTTGTCTTTGCGATTGGCTGAACAAGAAGTAGCACTGAGCAGAATTGTAGACTCGGGAGTTTTACATTGTCCTGTTTTTGAGTGCAGTATGTAACAAAAAAAATATACATTTGTAAATTGCACTTTCATGATAAAGAGATTGCACTACAGTACTTGTATGAGATGAACTGGAAAACTCTTTTGATTCTCGTTTTTATAGTGAAAATATTTGTAATAAAAAATAATATACAGTTTAATTTCAATTACAACACAGAATACAATATATATGAAAATGTAGAAAAACTTTCAAAATATTTTGTAAATTTCAATTGGTATTCTATTGTTTAACAGTGTGATTAAAACAGCGATTAATCACGATTAATTTTTTTTAGTTAATTGCGTGAGTTAACTGCGATTAATCGACAGCTCTAATTCCCAGGAAACATTTCTATTTCAACAAAACAGCATTTTCCAACCAAACACTGTTCCATCGAAAAATTTTCAACCAACTCTAAATGTTATAACAGTTCTTCAAGGGAGCAGAACGGGGCTGTGACCATCAGGGTTATTGCACATCTCCAAACATAAAAGGAAGTTTTAAAATATAAACACACATCATAAAATAGAATATTCCAACATGCAGAACACTACACAGTGCAATGCATTTTCAAAATACCCTTTTAGATTCGGAGAAATACTCCACAAAACTGCAGTCCCATCTGTCCCGTGGAGCATTCTAGGATCAAGACAGATCCATCCTCTTTTAAAAAAAAAAAAAAAATTTACATGCTGACCCTAAATTGTTTGTAGGATTACATGGAGCACAGGATCAGTGAAAAACTCACAACTCAGCCATAAGGCCAGACTTGGCCCACAGCACGACAGTGTTAATCATGAGCCTCATACATTCACAGCTGTTACTGTATTACTGATGGAAGCAGAATCACCCGTTATACTTATTCTTGGCAATGTGTGCCAAAACCACCCCTGCCTATATCAGGAGATAACCAAATAATGAGGAACTGTGTTTTAATTTCACAGACACTTTCCTACTCTTCTTGTGTTAGCTGGGCAAATGATATATATACCTAAAATTCCTATAAAAACTATAAAACAACATTTGATTATTGCAACCGAGAACCCCCCCAAAGACAACAGACCATTTAAAGTCTTAGAGCACAGGATGTGTATCACATAAATGAAGTAGACTCCGAAGGGAACCATGAATGGCTTAGAACAGACAACAAACTTGAATTATGTTCCAGTTTGCTCCTTAAGAGCTGCACACATAGTATTAACAGCAGGCATTCTGTTCCCAACACCACTCATCTGTCCTTACATATGTGATCCTCTCTCGTCACCAAGACTACATTTTGATGCAAATCACACTGTTCCAGGCAGCAAAGGCTTTCATCGCAGCTAATCAATTTTCCAGAGTCTTCTGTAAAAAGGGAAAGCTGTAGGACCCTGCCTCAAATATAGGGATACTCCAACAGGATTACTGAATTCATCCGCTTAATGCTTCATAGAGCCTGTAACTGCACAGCACCATTAGTTACTAAAATTCTCTAAGGCACAATCCTCCAACCAACGGTCTCCTCAGCAACGTTGCTTTTATGTATTGTCTGAGAACAAGCCAGAAGTGAGGGGTTAAAACATCAACTTTCTTAACAAAGATCACCGTCTATTCAGTTTGGTCTTCTGTGAAGTACGTCAGTGGCATCAGTGCAAGCTCTTAGTGGACAGGAGCCCCCATCAGAGAAAACCACCAGATTTATCGCATCCACCATGCCAGCTCAAAGACAGAACAAACACAGACCCTGAGCTACCTCATGATTACTGGAGGTAGTCCCTCAAGGGCAGGCCGAGGCACACTGGTGGAACAGCATGTGGATAAACTCATGCTGCTCATGAACTACTGTTCTATGGATAGGACTGAAGATTTTTCACCTTTTGCAAAGGAACAGGAACTTGAAGGGGGTGTGGTAGGAATTCCAAAAAAAAATAGCTCTCTAGAAGCAGCAATGAGGACAAGCCCTAGGCATGGCTCACTACTTGTTAGAATTTCTCTTTCCTAATGGCCCTCCCACAACCTAAATACACAAACACCTTCCTGAGAAATGAATTTCAGGGGGCCAAACCCCTCCTAACTGCAACAAGCCTAACACCCACTGTTAGTTGATAAAATCCTTGTTTACCTCTTTCCCCTCCCACATTAAACAACACTAAATTGGGAGGAGAGATAGATACGCTGGAGGGAAGGGATAGGACACAGAGGGCCCCAGACAAATTAGAGGATTGGGCCAAAAGAAATCTGATGAGGTTCAACAAGGATAAGTGCAGAGTCCTGCACTTAGGAAGGAAGAATCCCATGCACCGCTACAGACTAGGGACCAAATGGCTCGGCAGCAGTTCTGCAGAAAAGGACCTAGGGGTTACAGTGGACGAGAAGCTGGATATGAGTCAACAGTGTACCCTTGTTGCCAAGAAGGCCAATAGCATTTTGGGATGTATAAGTAGGGGCATTGCCAGCAGATCGAGGGACGTGATCGTTCCCCTCTATTCGACATTGGTGAGGCCTCATCTGGAGTACCGTGTCCAGTTTTGGGGCCCACACTACAAGAAGGATGTGGAAAAATTGGAAAGAGTCCAGCGGAGGGCAACAAAAATGATTAGGGGACTGGAACACATGACTTATGAGGAGAGGCTGAGGGAACTGGGATTGTTTAGTCTGCGGAAGAGAAAAATGAGGGGGGATTTGATAGCTGCTTTCAACTACCCGAAAGGGGGTTCCAAAGAGGATGGATCTAGACTGTTCTCAGTGGTAGCTGATGACAGAACAAGGAGTAATGGTCTCAAGTTGCAGTGGGGGAGGTTTAGGTTGGATATTAGGAAAAGCTTTTTCACTAGGAGGGTGGTGAAACACTGGAATGCGTTACCCAGGGAGGTGGTGGAATCTCCTTCCTCAGATATTTTTAAGGTCAGGCTCGACAAAGCCCTGGCTGGGATGATTTAGTTGGGGACTGGTCCTGCTTTGAGCAGGGAGTTGGACTAGATGACCTCCTGAGGTCCCTTCCAACCCTGATATTCTGTGATTCTATGATTAAGGACATGTTCACTGACCTGCTTCCCCCACTTGCTACAATGCTCTAGTATCTTCTTAATGGCATGCAATCTTGACCTGACACAGCCCAGTTGCCAATGTGCTCTGTGGATGATAGGAACTGGCCCAAAGCTCATCAGCCGTTATTTTACTCAGGACCCCACAAAACCAAGTTGTAGTCCAAAAGAGTGTTAACATTTTAACTATTAAGAGAGGGAAGCTCGGTAAGAATTTTAGCTTTTTACTTAAAGATGTGTCATTACTGAATCAGACAGGATATAGGATTGAAGTGTAGGTTACTGCATTAACTTCACATCTTTGAAGACCAAAGTTCAAACCTGTTTCAAGTATCAAGTGAAAATTTATTCTCTAAACCCTAACATAATTTGGCATGATTTAGCAAAACTGCTGCTGCTCAGCAACTCAAGACTTGCAAAGCATGGTTATCACAAGTCAGAGCTACGGTATGTCAGAGAGTAGCATGAAGCAGCTTTCAAAACATCTGCCTAAGCAGTCTAGACAATTTGATCAGTCTGCCACTTTCAAAAACTCTACAGAAATATACCACATACTTAAAAGAAATTCAGAGAAAGGCTAGTCCAGAACTTCAGTTTATGTAAATCATTATGGTTCCTCTAACTTCAACAGAGCAACCCAAATTTACATCAGCTAATAATCTGGCCCCGAATACTACTTAAAGTATTAGGATATATTTTATAAATAAAAATCATGATCATTATCATGGGAGAGAAGGCAAGGAATCAGAAAGGGATGCAAGTTTTTTCTCCTACAGCACCGGGTGTGAGGAAGCTGTCATTAGGACATTATAATAAGAGTAAGATAATACTGGAATGTTATTCTCAGTGGTGCTAATGTGGAGCAATAGGTAGCAGCATGCTATATTTAAATAAGGATCATCAGAGAATTCCATTGTCATTAATAAACTGTAATAGCAAAAACACCAATCTGATGACAAGAACACAGGCACTGAAATATCCAGATGTGAAATCAAGATTAGTATTTAGCTGCAGAGAGAAATAGAAAAGCTATGATCAAATAAAAGTAATGTTTGCAGATAAAATCACAAGAGGAAGAAACCAAGTTTAAGTCATAATGCAGAACAATTGAAATTCACAGGTGCAAAAAAATCTATGGCTTAAGAATTTAAAATCTTTGTATTAATATCCTGTGTATTGTTTCAAATTGTATGCTCACACAGGGTATTTCAGTAGGACTCCTCATAGATGGACCACTTTGCAGGATCAGGGTCTAAGACTCCAACTTTTGAATATGCAAACAAACAATCAATTATTCTGTGACTATTCTTTTGACTATGCAAGGTTACCAAGATTGTTATTATTGTTCTTAATTAATGTGGTTTTTGACTGAATGCTTTTCTAAAATATTATTCCCACCAAACTACAAGTTGAGTCAGGCTCAACAGTGTTCAGTTACATAGGAGAGAATATCTTTTTCCTTAAAATAAAAAGACATATCCGTGCTATTAAGTTAACAGTTTAGAAACTATTATACATATTTCTAAGAAATCACAGGAGGTAAACAAAATAGTATTTCACAACTCTAAGTTTTGGCACTTGTCCTATCAAACTGAAGCAAAAAATGGGCAAAACAGTCAACTGCAGATGATACCTAACACAACCAGGATGTGTAGAAAATAGAGCCAATTTGCCACCAAAAGAAAAACCAAAGTATGCAGATATACAGTCATGTTTTCTTTAGGTCACCAAGTCTGGTAATGAATTGAAATGAATGTGAATAGGAGTGCTACAGAAACAAGCACTGTAATTAGGTTCCATAGAACAGACACAAGTAAGTTGTGTACGTTTAAGGTAATTCCTTACAGAATCTGTAATGCAATTTTAACACTGGAAATAAAGGTAGGACTTCAAAGTGAATTGACCGGTTGCTATTTTTTATCCTCACAGTGAACCAAAGATCTTAATAAGAGACAAGTGCTAGTGGTCCAATAAAATAACTATCTCAGTATTCAGAGTCATCTAAACAACATAGAACAAAAGAAAAACTTCTCTGCTCTTTCAAAGGGCGGCAGCGCACCACAACCCCCACCCCCACCCCAATCTCAAGCTGCCTCCCCATTTCCTGGCACATCACAGCAGAACAGATCAGAAAGTGTTCTAGGTGGCCTTTTCCACAGTATAAGATACCTGGCTGCCCTGAATTCCTTGGTGGTCCACAAAAACTTCAACATAAAAATGATACTGGCAGATAACATCATTATCTTTCTCTCTCACACACACACAAAATCTGTCACTCCCTAGCTAATTCCTCCCCTCCTCATTCCCTTGCCAGTCAAGCCTACTCTCAGCTATGAAGCTCTGTCGGTTGCCAGGAATTTAACTTATAATTACCAGGTCCCCTAATCATCTCCCAACATTACCACTCACTCTCACCCTACCGTCAACCTGGTGCTGACATCACCTGACAATGTTCCATATTCCATAAACGGCCCTCTTTTTCTCCTTCTTTCCCCTTCCAATACCCACATATTTCCTTCTCATCTACCAGTCACCTTACTGTCTTTACCTTCCCATTTGCTTCTTTACTCCCATAATTTCCTCTTTTACTGAAGGTCAAATTAAAAAACGGGCAAAGGAAAAGGTTGGAGCCAGAAAACCGAGATCCTTTATCCTCCTGATGTTTAAATCCACAGACAATATAGCTGTAGATTGTCAAATACTACTGCCTGGTAATTAACCTCCTAGAATACAGTCAGCAGGTTATAATCGGCATTCAGTGGCATGCCACCATTACTGCATTAAGAGTAACACAGGACATCCAAGACCTGGCTCTGTGGACTTTTCTTAGCATGAATCTTAAATGATTTTCCTTTTTTCTTTCCAATCTCTCACTTGTTCTCTGATGCCCCTTCTAATCTGTCTTCCTTCTTTTCCTGCCTATTCTCTCTCTAGTTCACATTCTTCTCTTCTGATTGCTTGCCTCCCACTTTTGCTACCTCTCTTCTCTGTCGTCCACCATCTTTTTTCACTCATTCCCTTTCACAAGGATTTGCTCAGCCTGCTGCCACCAGAGCACTCCCACCCCGTCAGCTCAAGAATAGGGGATAACTCAGTTTCTCCTGCATACCTAGCAGAAAACATCATAGGCTACCCCAGCTGAATGTTTCCTCAAGCCTATCTGGATGTTTAATTTAACTCTTTGCCGTTGATACGCACTATAGCTTCTGTGAGAGACCAGTGGCAGCATATTTACTGCTAATAGGCCATAGAACATGCAGCATTTTAAATATGGTGCATGGGGCAGTACCTGAGATGAGCTTTGCAACATGCCACTGCTACATTAAGTACTAATTAAGTGGTTAACATGTAAATATAATCCTAAAAAATATTACGAGTGCATGTTCCTTTTTCTCTCCAAGGGAATCAAGTAAAGAATATTTGGAAACTGATCTGATGACCATTTTTATTTCCTTCCCTTTCTTAGAATAAGTGCAGTTGGTAACTTTGTCAAAAAGTTTCATACCAAGAGCCAAGTTATTACTCTTCCTGTGTAATATTTTTTTTTTTTTAGCAAAATTGATCAGGTTACAGCTACATTTTCTTTACAAGGAAATCTCTTTCTTTTTTTAATCTACATTATTTATTTCATGAAGGCCCCAATTCTGCAAATACTTATGCATATATTTTACTTGGCCTCATGAGACTAAGCATGTAAATAAAGTTAAACAAGTGCATAAATATTTGCAGGATCAGGGGCTAAAACAAATCAAAATATTCACTTGTTTAATTGGGCATGTTTGATGAGACTGCCTGCTATTTGAATTACAAACACTTTATCTCTCAAATATTGTTGCTTATGCTCAACAACAGACATTACTAATTAATTAATTCATGTTGTTGTTTCTCCCTCATGTTATTCCCCCCATCCCATACCAAAGATTAAATCATTTCCCAACTTTAGCTAAACCAAATGTTTTTATAGTTAGAGAAAAAGCATCTTTAACACCTAAAAATAACCCTTTTAGCATTCTCATAACTCAATAAACCAAGTGCAAAAAGCAATAGAACCCCGATTTTATGAGCACCAATCTTATGAACAGCCAGTTATCTAAATCATTTTTCTGCTGCCAAAGTCATCTTTCTGCCACTGAATGTGACTTCAATCCTTCAGCCAATATTCAAGTAGCTGTTAAGGTTTGAAAAGACTGATCCATTTGGCAGCAGGGAAGAGAAGCAATTCTATCAAACAAAGAAACATCACTGTATACATTAGTTACCGTTACTTATGTGCATTGTCACTGGATGATTAATAAATTATTTTATGCACTATAAATATTGTAATTCTGATATGTTAAATTTTATGAACTTTTTGATTTTATAAATTCCTAAATCCCCAATTAGTTCATCAAATAGGATTTCTCCTGTTAAAAAAAAAATATAGTTTTCCTGAGCTGATAACTAGTATGCCATGTTCCAATCTTGTAAGACTCTCTGTCACAGCTCAAAATCCTTGAGAAATCAAATTTTAAAAGAGATTATAATAAAAATGATGAGACAATCATGGCTCCTGGGGACATTACCAAGGACTACTATAAATTATTTTATATTTTTTCAAAATTCAGATCCTTTGGTCCCCTCCTAAGATTTAAGGGATGTAGTCACATCTCTTTGCACAGGGAGTTTGGCAGATATATTGCCACCCAAGCATGAAGTAGTTTCTCATTAAATCTTAATTTCTATACCTAAAGATAACTCAGAGCCAGAATGGCAATAACGTACTTCCATATTTTTAGGTGATCATTTGAAAAAAACAAACTCCCTTCAAAATAAGGGGTAAAAATTTAGACAAAGTAAACCGTGATTTATTTTATTATTTTAAGAACGATTTCAGGAAACGGTTATTTTAAATAAATAATTTATATAAATATACCCTTTAGTGATCTCCAATGCTGGCAGCACATCACTTCCTGCTTTCCTGTTTAGCAATTTCTCACAAGTTAACAGAACTCATTGCAAAAACTATTTCAAAATGAAATTTACGAAGTGCCACAGATATAGAAGTTGAAAAAAGACAGTGTAATGCAGGTCAGCCCAGCTAATTTGTTTCTAATGACAATTTAACCAGTATCTGTTACAATTAAGATTAAACATTATGATTAGAACTTTCAGTTATGGGTCATTTCTATTTTTATTATTTACACCAGTGTAATCCAGCCCTGGGGAAGCAGTTTGTCATGAAATGGAATTACCACAGTTACAATGCAACACTCCAACATTACCTTGTGTTGTGCAATCCTCATGACTCAAGGTCATCGTGTATTGATGCGACATCTCACGAAAACTTTTCCAACAAAATGTTAAGGCACCATACAATGGTCTCTGTAATTAAACTAACACAGTCCTCTCCTATCCCCCTTTCTGGCTGCTAGGAAGGCTCAACACTGCTTTACAGTGAGGACCACGCTTGTAACGGGGCAGCTTTGTTTGTTCTGTGCAACACCAAAGTATGCACTATTACCAATATCAAAGTTCAAAATGCATGAGTCAAATCCAAAAACACATAAGGGCAAAAAAAAAAAGGAGTCTTTTTAAAGGTTAAACGTGTTTTTTGTCGTCTTCTGAACTCCCTCTCCCAGTACACGCATGACACTGATGTTGCCAGTTCTTGCAAACTTACAAAGTGATGTGATTTTGGCCCGTGCTACAGGATCCTCACCGGACACAGAGGTCCCATTGTCAATCTTTGTGCAAACACATAGCAGGGACAGTCCCTGCCCCAAAGAGGTTCTACTCTAGTGCAAAGCATAGTAGTGAATTTGTGACATGGGAACTGGAACGGGGACCTGTCAGACTCCTCTCACGTGAGCTATTAAATATCCATTGATGGGAACAACTTTTAATCCCTGCTGAGCTGGGCACAATTCACACTGGTGACCTACAGGCAAAAGGCTGTATAGCTCATTAGCAGTCCCTCATAAGCACTAACGTTAGTCCTTCAGAAATGAGGCTGACTTTCTGGAAAAGTAAGTTTACGAAATCAAGTTCTGGCCTTCTTAGAGCTTGAACACACTGGGTCTTCCACTCTCATGACACACACAAAATCTCCCGCACATTGCTGTCAGTCAGCCAAACACTATTCTTAAAAGGGACAACTGCCTGTAACCAAATACAAATAATAAAAATGCAACACTAAAACAAACATTTGCACAATAACCAAATTTGCTTCTAAATACAATGCTTTGCAGGGTCCTTACACTGACTTGTACACATGTGTGTGGGTTTTTTACCTCCACATATGTCATCAGCAGGGTTTGAATCCATAACCTTCAGATCCACAGCACAAACCACTTCCACTTTAGTTATAGGAGTAACTTGAGTAAGGGGGTGGGTGGGAGAGAACAACATGCTGTTATCTTCTATGTAGCCCAGCCCATACAGGGAGAGACCACACACATCTTGCCAGCGGGTCACACATGTGTTTGTGACTCAACAGTGGAATGCTTGGGCAGCAGGATGCTTGGTTCCTATTCCTAGCACTGACAGCGGATTATGGTCTAGTGGTTACAGACATCATAGCCAAATGTAACAACACTCCTACTTGAGTCATGTGTGGGGACTGAACCCAAGAGCTCTGGATGTAAAAACCAGAGTCTCTACCATTTTATCTAAAGAACTAGTTCTCTTACCATGGGAACAGAGTCATAAATCTCTATGTGGTCTAGCGGCTAAAAGGTGGCATAGAGCCACACTGTATTAATGTGGGATACAGAAAGATCTGATTTGCTGTGCTCCTTCTGAAAGCATTATGTGACAAAGTGGGGGACTTGGACTCTGTAACATTAGAGGCCTGAGGTCTATTCCCAGCTCTACCTGCAATGCAAGCTATCACTTATCTGCTCTCTGAAACTGGTTAATGATAGCTACCCCACAAGGCATGAAACTTTGGTTCACAACAAGTGATGTGAAGGACACAGAAATGTCAACAGCAGTCAGAGGAAAAGCTGGGAGTAGAACTCGTGCTGTCTGGGCATGCAGTTTAATGCACCTTTCACTAGACTACAGGACATTTTATGACAGGTTTCAGAGTAGCAGCCGTGTTAGTCTGTATTCGCAAAAACAAAAGGAGGACTTGTGGCACCTGAGAGACTAACAAATTTATTTGAGCATAAGCTTTCGTGAGCTACAGCTCACTTCATCGGATGCATTCAGTGGAAAATACAGTGGGGAGATTTATATACACAGAGAACATGAAACAATGGGTGTTACCATACACACTGTAACGAGAGTGATCACTTAAGGTGAGCTATTACCAGCAGGAGAGCAGGGGGGTGGGGGGGGACCTTTTGTAGTGATAATCAAGGTGGACCATTTCCAGCAGTTGACAAGAACGTCTGAGGAACAGTGCGGGGTGGCCAGTGTCTTGCTCTGTCTTTCGTTTCCCAAAAATTGTGTGACAACCAGAATTCTTCATGTCATCACAACTCTGCTTGTAGCAGGGACCAAATCCACGAGAGTTGACAAAACTGAACAGGAAAATACCAGTTTGACTCTACAAAAGACATATGCATAACCATAAAGAGCCACATGAGGGTCAAACAATACAGGCAAAATATTACCACAGGCATCTTGGCTTACAAAGCAATAAAGCACTAGTGGACTGTGAATGCATCTGGGAGCCAGGACCTCCCAAATTCTAATTCCAAGTCTACCATTGGCACTTTCCTTCTCTGTGCCTGTGGGGATAACATACTACTTGCTACATCACAGGAATAGGAGAATAAACTAGTGTTTACAAAGCACTGTGAGATCCTACGATGCAGATATAACATAATGCAGAGAATTTATTAGACTACTGACAAGTGTAACTATTTCTGAAAACATTGCAAATGTACAGCCCAATCATGAAAGATTTTCAGTATCTCCCCAAGCACCTTCAGTTCTCTTAAGCTACAATGGAAGTTGATGCTCAGTACCTTTTTAGAATGCTCAGCAACTCACAGGATTAAGCCCTTAATTTTCTATTTATGCACTGCCGACCTAAATACATTTTTAAATGTATCCAAGGTTATAATAATTTCTGAAATTTTCTGGGGATGATTCTCTAATGTGAAGAGTGCCTCCTGCAAAGGTCTAAGTGACTGCTCTCATGGAAATCAATGGGAGAAGAGGATTCTCTTCACTTTGCAAAGGCACTTAGCACCTAGCATAAATTAGCAAGATCTTTACTGAGATCACAATTTGGCCCTTATAGGTTTTGATCCACATAAACAAACCCCTGTACCTGAAAGAGTCAAGTTCAAGTCAGTGAAGTTTGAAGCAGTTGCAAGTGTCCATCTGCACAAAGCAGCTTGCCAGACCGCACATCATCAAGAATCTACAACCTATCCTGAAGGAGTATTTGTGGCACCTTAGAGACTAACCAATTTATTTGAGCATAAGCTTTCGTGAGCTACAGCTCACTTCATCGGATCCGATGAAGTGAGCTGTAGCTCACGAAAGCTTATGCTCAAATAAATTGGTTAGTCTCTAAGGTGCCACAAGTACTCCTTTTCTTTTTGCGAATACAGATTAACACGGCTGTTACTCTGAAACCTATCCTGAAGGACGATCCCTCAGTCTCACAGATCTTGGGAGACAGGCCAATCCTCGCTTATAGACAGCCCCCCAACCTGAAGCAAATACTCACCAGCAATGGTAGGAGGTTTAAAACAAATAAAAGGAAGTTCTTCTTCACCCAGCGCACAGTCAACCTGTGGAACTCCTTGCCTGAGGAGGTTGTGAAGGCTAGGAATATAACAGGGTTTAAAAGAGAACTGGATAAATTCATGGAGGTTAAGTCCATTAATGGCTATTAGACAGGATGGGTAAGGAATGGTGTCCCTAGCCTCTGTTTCTCAGAGGGTGGAGATGGATGGCAGGAGAGAGATCACTGGATCATTACTTGTTCAGTTCACTCCCTCTGGGGCACCTGGCATTGGCCACTGTCGGTAGACAGGATATTGGGCTGGACTGACCTTTGGGTTGACCCAGTATGGCCATTCTTATGTTCTTTATGTTCTTAACCACACATCACACCACAAAAACACCAACCCAGGAACCTATCCTTGCAACAAAGCCCATTGCCAACTCTGTCCACATATCTATTCAAGGGACACCATCATAGGACCTAATCACATCAGCCACACCATCAGAGGCTCATTCACCTGCACATCTACCAATGTGATATGTGCCATCATGTGCCAGCAATGCCCCTCTGCCATGTACATTGGCCAAACCAGACAGTCATTTTTTCATGTTCTCTGTGTATATCTATCTTCCTACTGTATTTTTCACTGCATGCATCCGATGAAGTGGGTTTTAGCCCACGAAAGCTTATGCCCAAATAAATTTGTTAGTCTCTAAGGTGCCACAAGTACTCCTCATTCTTTTTGCTGATTCAGACTAACACGGCTACCACTCTGAAAGAAAATATTGTGTTATTATGAAGAAACCTTTCTAGTTCATTAACCCAGTAGAATATATTTACATATTTTATTCATAATGAAATGTGAGTATTATATGAAGCTATATCCAACAGTTGATCTTGAAAGTATTTATAGTTTTGCAAGCTGTGGAAATAATAGCAACAGACCGTATGCATTAGAACACAAAACAGATTGCCTACAAGGATCAGCAAGGAATCATCCACACTCATTCCACATACAGGGATGCATAAATGGCTAAATATATGAGTTGGAGAACCGGGATTTGGAGGAAGAAGAATTCTTCCCTCCAAGACGGTCACTGCCAGAAGCTGAATGCCAGAGTAGATGAACTAGTGCTCTGTTCCAATCTAGCAAGGCCTACTTAGCTCATGCAGTTACTAAATATGTGCTATAATTTCATCTGAATTTCATCTGAATTTGCTCCAGTTAAAATTCATGTCCTCTACAATCTCTACGTCATTTAACAAAAGTTACAGAATACCACCTCTTCTATACAGTGTCATGTATACTACTCAAATTTTGAAGAATTAAGTATTTTAGAATGTCTGTCATAACATTTGCATCTAGTATGCTGCTGGTGTAGTTTTTATTTTGACTGGTTGCAATTTATTCTTGATATGTTTTTTTTATAATGCATTATTGGCTTTTACAGAATATTTTGCAGTAAATGCATTTGCCAAGATGAGAATGGTGTCATAAAAAGAAAGAATATAACTGACACCAATCAGTGATTGTGGACTAAATATGTCAAGCAAACATAGTCCAATTTACATTAATTGTACAAGCATCTATTTTTAAAAACACATGAAATAAGAGGAGGTTCCTAAGCCTGGGTACTAATATTGCCTTCCTATTAGTCTAAAATAGCTTCAATGAAAAAAGTAAAATGTTACAAATTATTAGGTCCTGGTATTCTGAAAGTGTTGCAAAATGTTAGCAAATGTTAAAGTCTATTCTTGCTTCAGCAGACATCTACTTAACTTCCGTATACGTCAGTGAAGTTACTGGTGCATATCAAGTGGGATTAGAAGCAGACCACTTGTACTCAGAATCTCTTCTCATAATATTTTAATATAATGTTAACATTTTACATCACCATATTAAAGACTGGCATTCTGGGGCAATGAAGATATATCCATTTACATATAATCCTCAACAAAATCTTTGTTTAAAAAGAGTGAAAAATTGAAACCATGTTTCACTGGAGTCCAATTAACTCCTAGTGTCTGTTTGTGTATATATTATGTATATAAGTCCCTAATTAATTCACAATACTGCAGCAATTGCGGATCCCGCAATATTAAGCTTCCACAGCAATTTTGTCAGCCAGGTGGTGCTGAGAGCGTGGGGCTGACAACGGGAGTCCTGGCCATCAGCCTTCTGGGGCTGATAGTGGGAGCCCAGGGTCCTGCTGTCAGCCCCACACATGGCGGGGCTCCCGCTGTCAGCCCAGGCAGCTGACAGCCAGAGTCCTGGACATTACTGACTGTAATATAGTTGCAGCAAAATGTCTGGTTATCAAAAAAAATTAGCAGGCATAATATAATACTTGAGTGTTTATATTGTTCCAGCAAATTTTTCTTAAACAAATAGGTCTTCTCTGGCTTTTCCAAATTAACACAATTAATAAAGGTCCATTATTACTTTTCCACAATTTTCCATGTCTTGTCCGCAACTCAGCTGCAATTATTTGACAATCATCTCGTGATTCAAGTATGGCCTAACATATATATTCATACAAAAAAATTGACCTCTCTTTAAAAAAAACAAAAACACAAGAATGTCTGGAAATGAACAGTGAAGAGACCCAACCAATTCGCCACAGACATATAATCCTTCATCACTCTTTATCAACCAACCTTAACTTGCCACCTTAAAATTTTCAAAAATATATGTAACGGCCAAAACAACAAGTTACAATTACACCCACCCACCCTCCCCGTCCCTTTAACCCTCTCATGCCTCCTCCAGTCCCCTGCACACATCCCACTGTGCTTCCCCTGTCCTTTGCAACTTCCATGCCCTTGAGGAGCCCTACTCTCTCCTGCGTACCACTCCATGCACTTGCATTCTCACCCCTACCCCTTCCATTCAAAAAACAGGAAGCATGGCAACTTGCTACCTCACCAGGTACCTCTCAGTCCTCAGACCTACTATCATCGTCTGTCTACTCTTCATGCTCTCTATATCTCTTCCCAAACTTCTAACTCACCACAATTCCCCCCCCACACACCATGCTCCCACTTCCAATCCATGCCCCCCATGTACCCGTTTGTCCAGGTCAATCCAGCAAAACCAGAAACAAAAAGTCAGTTAATTATGAATTGTTTATAGTAAATACATTTTTCATATTATTAGTTTTAACAGTGCTCTTTATCGCCCCCTATAAGACTAAGAGGAACTTGTCTTCAGCAAAGCCAATAAAATGCAACCCCAGTTCTGCATGAGTCTCCACAGGAGCACAGAGTCCACCCAAGCAGATTCATTTGCAGGTTCAGGCCCAATTTCAGAGATTCTAAGTTCTTTTGAGACAAGACACAAAAAATCATTAGGAAACTTTTCAAATCTGACGGACAGGTGTTTGCAGTTCAGAACACCATAACTTTATAACTGCTCAGTTTTTAATTTTTTTAAAATTAAAAAAACAATTTCTCAGATAAAATCTACCAGAGTTGATGTGCAGGATGTAAAGATTCAGGAAGATTAGAGGGAAAAGCAAAGTGTACTAAAAATCAGGCTTATATTGGGAAGGTAGCTTAACTATGGTTATTACCGCTCCATAAATAAGGATTAACACTATAATTTATACAACTCAAAAAGGTATACAAAACAAGGCCTTGATCCTGCAAAAACTTATCCATCTATTTAACCTTCTGCATATTTAACTCAATGTGACGACTCACATGATTAAATTTAAGCACGTGCTTTTTTGCAGGATCAGTGACTGGACCCCTGATCTTTGTAAATTATTCCATGAGAAAAGACACCTTTGCAAAACCCCAGTGACTTCAAAGGAGCTCCCCATCTGCATCATGTGCCATATAGGCTGGGGGCCTCTCAAAAATAAACGAAAAGAAAATTCACAAACACCACTGGGCAGGGGGGTGAAAAGAAGTAACATTAGGTACAATTTTATCTGACAAAAAGCATGAAATTTACAGTCGAAACTGAAATCATGTGCTTAGGGTATCACAACTTTGTGCATGGGTATCACAGCTTCTGAGGTCCAGAAGGAGCCCCTCTGTTCTGAGATCCCCAATAAATATGTAATCCAAGACCTAAGCACACAGGATTGACTGAGAGGGACCCTGAGCTTTAGCTTTGATCTCCATGAAGATCACACACCTAAAAATCTCACACACGGTTTTTGTTATATTTTTTGCCTGTCTTTTGAGGAATGGTTGGGGAAACACAAACAACACCAGCATGTGATTAGACCACATGCCCAGAAACCTTCAGAGGGCTGAAGCAAGATTTATGTCAAGTTAGTCTTCTTGGGATCTTTTTCCCCCTAGCTATTGTAATTATAGACAATGGTAATTCAGCTTCCTAGATTCCTCATTCTACATGACACCGTTCTTTTTAAAATTACTGACCTATTCATCGGGACAGAATTTGACAACAAAACAAAACCGAAATATGTTGGGGAGGGGTTGTATCTTGTATGGTTTTAAGAGGGTTACTTTTTGCTTTTTTTAAAAAAAGAGGCATTTCAATACCTCCTTACTTCACAATAACGACTGTAAACACAGAGTAGCTTGAGTACTTCTCATAAAGCGTGCAGTGACTACGGTAGGGGACACGGAGGGTGGACACGTGCCCCCCCCCCATACAATAGGGTTTAACTCCCTATAGCATCTTTCACCTCGCGTGCATCCTCCCCTCCAATACTTTGCAGAGTTAAATGCTACCGCGCAAGTGAAAGCAAAACACGAGCAGGATACTTAGCGCATCTCCGCATTTGCACAAAGAAATTAAGCAGCTGATTAATGGGGGATGCGAGGCGAGGGCGGCAGCAGAAGCCCTTGCGGAGCGGGGCCCTTACCTGGGACATCTGGGGCCTGAGGTTGATTTCCTTCAGGTTGATGGAGTGGCTGCGCAGGTTGTTGAGCAGCTGGCAGAGCAGGACCCCATCGCGGAGGGTCTGCGCCAGGTCGAACACCTGAGCCGTGGGCCAGGTCACTCGGTGGTTGTGCGGCAGCACCTTGCAGTGGATCAGCCACTGGGCGCACTGCTTCCAGGGCTCCATGCCGGGCACCAGGCGGGGAGGATGCTGCGGGCTGCAAGCGCCCGGTCCCCAAACCCAGAGAGGCAGGGAAGCCCTCGGGGCTCCGCGCCGCCGCAGTGCTCCGCTCCGGCTCTTCCGAGCGCCCCGGCCCTTTGCAGAGCGCGAGCGGCAGCAGCGGCCGGGCGGCGGCGGCTGGAGAGGCTGCGTGCGAGCTTCCCCCTCCCCCTCTGCGCAGACGAGAGGATGGGCTCGGGACAGGTGCGCGCGCATTGTCCCTGGGCCGGTGGTGCACGCTCTGCGGAGGGGCCGGTGCTGTGGCGCTGCCTGCAGGGCTGGTGGCCCCGGGGCCTCGCCTTCCTAGGCAGGGCCTTCTCCTGCAGCTAGAAGCCCCTGCCAGGCAAAAGGACAAACGCGCCTGCAGCCCCGTTTCAGAGCGGGGAGCTCGTTATGATCAGGTTGGGCTGATGTACCCACTTTCCTGTAACTTCTACAAGCCTGCACATTGAGCAGCAGTGGACAGCAGGGACCCAGCAGCCTTCTTCCCTCAGCCTTGGCTGAGGGGGGGCAGCACCAGGAATGTAGGCTCGGGCCCTGTGGGGCGGTACACCAGTAATGGAGGGTTGGTCCTCAAAATTACCGTGCACCTTTTAACTCCACAGAAATGTACTGAATCGGGCCCTGCTCCTGCAGTCCTGATTAAGGTCAGCAGTCTCCCTCTCGCAGGGGTGCTGGAACAATTTTAATAGTGGGGGTGCTGAGAGCCACTGAACCAAACTGTAAATCCTGTATATGATGGAAAGCACTTCAAGCCAGAGAGTGCGGCTGCACAGCTAGGGTTGCCAGGCATCCGGTTTTTGACTGGAACGCCCAGTGGAAAAGGGACCCTCGTGGCTCCGGTCAGTACTGCCAACCATGCATAGGCGCCGACTTACACTCACGCCGGTGGGTGCTCGACCCCTGCCTCTAGCCCCGACTCCGCCCCTGCCCCCATTCCAACCCCTTCCCCAAAGTCTCCACCCAACTCCACCCCCTCCCATTCCGACTCCTTCCCCAAATCCCCACCCCCGCCTCTTCCCCGTCTCCTCCCCGAGCAGGCTACATTCCTGCTCCTCCCTGCTCCCTCCCAGAGCTTGCTATGCAGCCAAACAGCTGTTTGGCAGCGGCAAGCACTAGGAGGTAGGCGGAGGAGCAGGGACACGGCATGCTCAGGGGAGGAGGTTAGATGAGGTGGGACAGGGAGGGGAGCTTGGCTGCTGCTGGATGCAGAGCACCCACTAATTTTTCCCCATGGCTGCTCCAGCCCCAGAGCACCCATGGAGTCGGCGCCTATGCGACCATGCTGTTAATAGTCCAGTCAGTGGCACAGCGGGGGCCCAGGGCTAAGGCAGGCTCCCTGCCTGCCCTATCTCTGCATGACTCCTGGAAGTAGATGCCCTGCAGCCCCTACACCAGGGGTGGGCAAACTTTTTGGCCCAAGGGCCACATTCGGGTGTGAAACTGTATGGAGGGCAGGTAGGGAAGGCTCTGCCCCCCCAAACAGCTTGTCCCCTGCCCCCTATTTGCCCCCTTCCACTTCCCGCCCCCTGACTGTACCCCTCAAAACCCCTGACTCATCCAACCCCCCCTGCTCCTTGTCCCCTGACTGCCCCCTCCTGAGACCCCCCTGCCCCAAACTGCCCCCCCTGGGATCCCAAACCCTATCCAACCCCCCTGCTCCCCATCCCCTGACTCCCTTGACCTATCCACACTCCCACCCTCTGACAGCCCCCCCCCCCGGGACTCCCACGCCCTATCCAACCCCCCCCGATCCCTGACCCCAGACGGCCCCAGAACCTCCACCCCATCCAATCGCCCTCTGCTGCCTGTCTGTGCCCCAGGACGTCCTACCCAATCCCCCCACTGCCCCACGCACCACCGCCGCTCCCTTACTAAGCCACTCAGAGTGTCAGGAGCTTGCAGGTGTGCTGCCCGCGCGGCAGCGTCACTGCGGAGGAGGGGAAAAAGCGGGGGAGGGGTCAGGGCGAGCCTCCTGGGCCAGGAGCTCAGGGGCCAGGCAGGACGGTCCCACGGGCTGGATGTGGCCTGTAGTTTGCCCACATCTGCCCTAGAAGCATGGACAGCAAGGGAGGCTTCATGTGCTGCCCCCACCCAGAGGCCTGGCTTTGCAGCTTCCATGGGCCGGGAACCATGATCAATGGGAGTTGTAGGAGTGGCACCTGCAGGCACGAGGGCAGCGTGCAGAGCCTTCCTGACCAGCCATGCATCTAGGGTCTGCAGGGACCTGGCGGCCACTTCCTGGGAGCCATGGTAAGTGCTGCCGGGACCCCGCACCCTAAACCCTCTCCTGCACCCCAGCCCGGAGCCCGCAGCCCTCATCTCCAGTCCCACCCCAGAGTCCGGAGCCGGCACCGCCTCCTGCACTCCAAACCCCTTGCCCCCAGCCCAGAGCCCCCCCTGTACCCCAAACCCCTCATCCATGGCCCCACCCCAGAGCCCACACCCCCAGCCAGAGTCCTCACCCCCCTGCATCCCAACCCCTGCCCCAGCCTGGAGCGCACTCTCCTACCCTGAACCCCTCATTTCTGGCTCCACCCAGAGCCCAAACCCCTAGCTCAAAGCCCAAACCCCCACACACACACCAATTCCTTGCCCCAGCCCTGTGAAAGTGAGTGAGGGTGGGGGAGAGCGACAAAGGGAGGGGGGTTGGAGTGAGCAGGGCCTCGGAGAAGGGGCAGGGCAGGGGTGTTCGTTTTTGTGCAATTAGAAAGTTGGCAACCTTAAGCACAGCACTCCTAGTTCCAGCACCTATGAGCTCACTGACAGGACTCAGTTCTGCTGTCAGTTATGCCAGCGTTAAGTCAGAATAACTATTGTTTTCATTTCTGTAATGCGATTGAAACCAGTGTAGTTTGAGAACAGAATTTAGCCCCAAAAGCTTAAAGGTGACCTACAAGGAAAATGAAGTGAGGTTTCTGCCTTTTGCTTCTATATAATGAATGAAGAATGCTAGAAGTTTGTTTATTGAGGCTTGCTTTTTTCCTCCCTGCTTCCCTGACATTAGAAATTCAGGTGTTCTCGACGCTGGAAGTCTCTGTTGCTGATTGAAGAACTAGTAAGATTAAAAGGACACAGAAACAAAGGGAATAATATCTAATTAAACTGAGAAGGGAAGTAATTTTTTATACAAAATATTTAAAACTTTTGGGGAGGAAAGCTCTCCTTTTTTAATTATTTTTAATTATTCAAACACTCTCCCCTCTAATTAAGGCCTTTCAGGGTTCTGAATTGATGAGTCCATCATGAAAAACAGACTCCTTATGTCCACAGAAATCAATGAGAGTTAGGTACCTTAATGTCGTTGAGGATCTGAACCAAAGTTGCTAATCCTGGTACTTCCATTTTAAAAATACAAGCAGAAAATATACTTTAGTATTAAGAGAGACACTAGTGAGAGAAATATTTCAGGCCTCCTTTTATACATCAAAAAGAACCTGAAAGGGATACAAACTCAATTTTTTCCTTTGCGTGTCACCATTAAACATTGTAGGCTGAATTCAGCCTTCGTTACACCTGTTCAACCCCATTGGCGTCATTGGGGTTGCACAGATATAACTCCGGGCATAATTTGGCCATATGTTTCTTATATCTGAGTCACTCATGAAATGCATTGGCCATGTGAAAAATTCTATAGAAAGCTTTAATAAATCCCATAGCATATTGTAACTTTCACTACTAAAGCCACATAGGGTGTTTGAATATGCTTAGTTTTAAGTATTGCTCATTTTAAAAAATTGAGGGTTTTTAAGATTAGAGACTGCACTATAAAAATTCAAAGAAGAAACAGAAATGATATAAATTGATAGCCATGTATTATTCTTACTCTACACTAAGAAAATATGTTATCCTCAACTTTAATATAAATTACCAGTTTATTCTGGAAGGCCATCCATAGCTGTCAATCATACACAGCAACTAAACCAGATTAGATCAATTTAAATGCTGTTGAAAAAATGAACATTAATGTAATACCTCCCAACCAACATACAGGTAATCTGAATATAAAACATTCAAATTAAACTGTTACAGTCAACCAAAATATTCTTATTTAACTATAAAACAAACAAGAATTATGACTAAGTTTTGATGGGAAACAGTACTAATATCCATCAGAGTTCACAGTACCCTCTAGGTCTACTTCTTAAAAGCCATCATTTCCTCTGGATTTCTGAGAAGGTACCTTTTATTTCCTCACAAAAGCAACAATCTAGATGACGCAAACAGTATGTTTCTGTTAATTAAAATGATATGCTTGTTTTGTAACTACAAAACTTTTTAAGAAGCACTAGTATAAAATGAAAAAAACATCTCTATCTTTTTCCTTCAATATCTAGGGGATCAGAAATTCTTCCAGCATCTTAATTTGGTTATAAACACCAGCAGGATTATATGAGATAACCCAATGCCACCTGCAATTTTCAAATGTCCTTTCTGGCACTCTTGACTCCTGTTGCTTCTTGAGGTCAGAATACTTCGCCCAACCTTTTTAATAAATTATAGACCAGTTAAAATAGGTTTTTTTCCTGACAATACAGTTTTTAAAAGCTGTAACTTAACAAGAGACTTCTTTATTTTGCTAATCGTAAAATTCTTTTCACATTTATATAAATATACAGTGCTTTTGGGAGTGGTGGTTACTTATGCAAGGAGTTACACTGGCATCATAGGAGTTACACGAATAAGTGCAGGTTTATCAGATGCGGTCTGGCCTGTAGCTACCTCACCATTTTGCATAACTGAGTGGGGCTGTATCTCCTACCAAAAACAAACGTAAATGTCCCTGAATGACTCAAAGCCCCAAGAGCAAGTAGGGTCAAACGCTAACTTTGCAATCACATTGAAGATAGTGAGATTGCACAGGTGTAATTAAGAACATATTTGATGAGAGTGGGGCGCTCAGCTGCACTTGACAGCAGCATTTGACTCTCAGTCATTATTACTGGTAATGATTTATTAACTCTACCACTATTTCCCAAGGCCGGATAAAAGGAGGATTCTGCAGCTGGATTTGCAACCCACTCAGGTACAATCTTATTGCAAGAGAAATAGTTCAGTTAAACCAAAACTTGAGGACAGTAGATATAGATGGAGCTCAAAACCCAAGTATGACAGATCTCAGTGAAAGAAAAAAGGAGACTGAGATTTTGAGACATCAAATCTTGATGATTAAATCTGTAATAAGAGTAGGCACATGGAATGCACATACTTTGTATAATAGGGGAAAGCTGGCACAGGTTACAAGAAAAAAATTTTAAAAATACCATCTGAACATACTTGATGTCAGTGAGACAAGATGAGCAGGGAGTGGCAAGATGGTGTCGGATGGTGGTACAGTCTTATAGTCACAAGGATGAATGCATGAAAGAGGTGTAGGAATTATGCTAGATAATACTATAGCAAAGACCTTGCTGTCTTGGAAGCCAGTGAACATCAGAATAATAGTAGCCAGGCCCAAACAAAATATGTCTAGTGTACAGTAATCCAAGTATATGCACCAACAAATGCAGCAGGTAACAGTGAAAAGGACACTTTCTATGTGCAGGTGCAGCAAGTACTGGATGACCTGCCTAAGCATGACATCAAGTTCATGGTAGGTGACTTCAATGCAGAAACCAGCAACAACTCTATTGGTTGGGAAGAATCATAGGAACAGCAGTGGATGGCATCTGAACTGATGATGGTGAACGGATTTTAAATTTCTGTAGCGCAAACATCTCAAATATAGGAGGCGGTCTCTTTTAGCACAAGAGGATTCACAAGCTTACAAGGAGATCACCAGACAATTTGACTGTCAACCAGAGAGATGTAGGTGTGTAGATGAGCATCATCTTTCAGTGATGTCAGAGTCAGAAGAGGAGCAATGTTGGCTCACATCACTATCTTTTAGTGGCCAAGTTTCAATGTAAACTCAAAATGATCATGAAGACAGACAAAAAGTGTGTTATAGCTATAGACAAGTTCAAGGACAAAGAAACGTATATCAGATTCCAGATTGTACTCAGCAACCATTCCATTGTTTTATGGGACCAGGCTCATGAACATCTAGAAGATAGATCATCAAACTGGAAGAAGATGGTAGTTGAGAAAGCAAAGGCAATAGTGGGCCTCCAAAGAGGATAGAAGAAAGATCCATGGGTTACATCTGGAATATGGGCTATGATTGATGAGCAGAAAGCTCTGAAGGCAAAAAAGGAACAGTGCAAGAGACAGATATAAGATTCAGATAATAAGACAAAAGAAATAAAGAAGAGATACAGGGAAGATAGAAATGCCTGGGTTCAGGAGAAGTCTGTAGAGGCAGAAGAAGCAGCACAAAGGGGAGACTTCAAGCAGCTCTACTGAATAGTGAAAGTCCTCTCAAGAAGAACCAGACCATCATAGGTGATGCCCATCAGGGACTGTCATGCATAGATGTTGAAAACAGATGAAGATCAAGCCAGACAATGAAAAAAAAATTCCATTCCCTATTAAGCTGACCAGAAATGCAAATGCTAAGTAGGAAAGAGAAGAGAAAGCAATATCATCTGATGAAACTAAAGCAGCCATCAAAAGCCTCAAACAGAGGAAAGCTCCTGGGGTTGACAGAATTCAAGCACTAAAGATGGAAAGTGAAATTCTAATTCAGCAGTTAACAAAACTGTGTAATGAACTATGAATGAAAGAACAAGGCCACAGAGCTGGAAAAATGGTATAATCAGGGAATTGCCAAGAAAAGGTGATGTTACTGCATGAGCTGTAGAGAGATTGTACCACTGTCACTCCCAGGCAAGGTATTGGCAACCTTTACACTGAATAGAATGAAGAAGGCAGTGGTATGGAATATTACGAGAACAGGCTGAGTTCTATCCAAGTAGATCATGTTGTGAACAGATATTCACTCTTCAATAGATCATTAGAAAAGCTACTGCTTGGCAAAAACTCATCTTAATCAACTTTATTGACTTTAAGACATAATACTGACATAATAAGGAGATCCATGGTAAGACTGGATATAGCCCTGAGCGAGTTGTTCAGTATTGCAACTGGAGGAAGACATGACTGTGTGTTATCACCATCCTCTATGCATTAGCAATAGGCTGTGTAATGAAGCAGGCAACAAAAGGTTAGTGGAAAAGAGTTACATGACCTTGACTTTGCTGATGATATTGCTTTACTATATATGATGTAGAATTAAATGATTGCCCTTAAATCAGAGGTAGAATAGGAAGCAGCAAACATTTGATAGAAAGTAAATGCAGAGAAAACCAAGACTGGGAAGGTAGGAACAGATGCAATAGTGTATGTGGATAGAAAAGAAATAAAAAAGGCAGAAGAGTTCTGGTGTCTAGGGAGCATGATGACCGTTGAAGGTGGCTGTGATAAAGATACTCATATGAGATTAGGAAAAACATTACTTTTAGAAGGATGAACAACATCTGGTCAAACAGGTCTTCACATTGAACTAAAAGGCAGATTATACCATGCGATTGTTCTGAGCACACTGCTGTACGGAGCAGAGACATGGCCAATCACAGTGGCTAACAAAAAGGAATTGGAGGCTGGCCATTACAGACAGTTGAGGAAGATATTACACATTTCATGGAAAACAAAATAACAAATGCAAGAGTAAGGGAGATGAAAGCAAGACATGTTAGAAAATATCAAAGTAAGAAGGCTCATGTGGTTGTGACATGTACACATATGGAATTGGCTACCCCGGGAGGAAAAAGAAAGTGAGGAAGAGCTGGAAGAAGACAGTGGCAGAGGATATTGTAAGTGCTAGTATCACATGGGAAGAAGTACCACAACTAGTGAGCAACCATATTCAGGGGAACTGGACTTCCCAATGTGTCAGTGCTACAGAAGGTACTAAGGTCTAATAATGCATGACCCAGAAAGAACCCAGCTTGACTTTGAGATCCCTGGTTGCGTAAGCAGGAACTAGCAGAAAGAAAAGACACATTTCCAACTTGTAAATGTAACATTTGATGTGGATTTGGTGAGTGTGGAATCTTATGAAGCCATTCTCACAGAGCAGCTTGTCAGAGTAGAAATACAATTTTACAATTTGTAAGTTTCAATTAGCAGTAAGTATTTTTGTTTGAAAAAATACAGAACATACTTTTTTAAGGATTTGTGACAGTGTGACTGTGCTATTATGTTTTTTCAAAATAATAATTGGTGGGGAAGGTGTAACTTCACTGGGAGTCTTGCTTGCAGTTCCAATTCTGCTATCCTTGTATTGAGTAGTACCTTATTACACAATGGGGTATTTGCATAGTTAAGTACTTCTCAGCATAGACTCAGACCCTTAGTTAGCATTTCAGGATTGGGCCAATGGGTCTGAGAGTAAATAACTGTACTGTAAAGTTATTTATTCAGTACAATGTATGAATTATTTTATTTTCTGAACAAATGACTAAAAAACTATGAGCTAGTAATATAATGTGCTAGCACAGAATCTGAATGCTTGCAACTATGTAAAATTATAGGAAACTTAATTCCTCCATTTAAAATGGAAAAGAGATGAAATTACCAAACTGCACTTTGATTACTTGGATGTTATCACCGATCAGAATGGGTGAAAATGGTTTGATCAGGAATACAGAAAAAACATGGTTTTATATTTAGATGTTTTTATCTGCTATCATTAAGTTAATATAAAATGGTATAAGAGAATGAGTTTCCGACTATACCCACAAGCTATTTCCTGTTAATGAATTGACAAGAATTGTACCAGTGATGCCAAAAAAATGAAAGGAGTCACACATCCCCATGTCACCTGCAGCCAGTTGGAATCAATGAGACATCACATATAATTGCAGTATAAATGTTGGGTTGCATTTACAAACAATATATGTGAATGAGTGTGTGTCATCTGATATTCTGATTTCTAAATGGCATAGCTAAAAAAGCTGCAAGCTAATTACTGGAATGGGTCAAATCCTTTTATGCGAAGGAACATTCTAGTGCTGTTTAATCAAGCCTTGCACTAGTAAACAAGTATTTTCTTTAAATGATACCTAAATCCCAAATATCTTAGAAATCCCTGTTGCAAATTCAGAATGTTTTACACAGTTAAAGGTTCTGACTTTACTCCATGAAGACTCCCATGTTGTCCAAAATGTGTTTTCTTTATTCCTATACTGTATCACTTCCTGCCTCTCAAATAACATTTTACACAAATACGCATACCTAAACAGATCCTGAGCAAATTAGCTTTGAAGAAGGAACTACATGGGCACCAAGGGGAATAGGATCCATGCCCCAATCTCTGTCCAAGCAGCCTGATCTGGAATTGGAGGCAGTTACCCCTGCACATCCCCTCGGGGGACGGGGAGGGCGGGGACGACGAGACAGAAGTGGGGCTGTGACTGCTAAGTATCATGAATCCGACGAAGTGGGTATTCAGCCACGAAAGCTTATGCTCCAATACGTCTGTTAGTCTATAAGGTGCCACAGGACTCTTTGCCGCTTTTACAGATCCAGAGTAACACAGCTACCCCTCTGATAAGTATCACTTTATAATTTATCAAAAAACACCATAATTGGGCAAGACTGGGCATTGTTAATTGGCCTTATTTGTTTTTCTTATAAGCGTATGTTATTTGCTGTTCATAGTTCCATTCCCCTCATTTTGTCTCAGTTGTGCCCTGCAATCTCACTAATGTTGAGGTTGCAGAGTATAAATGGAAACAGAATTTGGTCTTACAGATTTAGAGTTTCCAGTTACACCAGTGTAAATCCATTTACTTCAGTGGAACTACTCAGATTTACACCAATGTAATGAAAATAAGAATGGCTGTTGGTGCTTTTCCCCACATCATTATATGTTCCTTTATTTTACTAGAGAAAGGTTACAGAGACTGTCAGGATCATTCTTCTTTTCTTTTGTGCAGATTTGCACAACATTTACTTTCCTCCTATTTTCCAGTACTTTTCCAATTCTCCCTGACTTTGCAAATTGTCCACAACAGCTCATTTGTAGGTGTTCAAATTTTCCAATATTCCCAAATCTGCTCTATATCAAGAGCTATGTGAGAATATCTTCATTATGTCCTAACTGTTAAAAATATTTTATTTTTCTTGTTAAGCAACACATTTTTAAGTGAAGGACTCAAAAACTGAAGTCTGTAATTTGGTTCTCAAGTGAGCCAATTGCTGAAGACTTGTTTGGAGATTGAGTCTGGCTAACTCTATCCTTCAATGGAACATCCACCATCCTCTCCCTCTCCCATGCCCCAGAAATCCCTTCTCTCACCAAAGATGTCTTTATGGAGGGAGGTCTCAGATAATCTGAGGAGCAAGGCAGGCCACTTTCAAATCTTCTCAGTCCACATCCTCCACTCTTTCACAAGCACAGATTAAGGTTCACATACCTGAAACACGCCACTGTATAATGCTGGTTCTGGTGGACCCAACTGAAAGTGTCAGTTCAGGACAAATTGCTTAAAGCAGGGCAGTTACAGCCCAAGGCTGGGGTTTCTATGCACACCAAGGCAAACCAAACCAACCAGACAGAGAGGACTTTGGTTTTACCCACTGGCTAACCACAAGTCACACAAGCAATTCCCTTAGACACTCCAGTTGCCCAGTATCACCACCAGTGCCACTCGTTATGGGGACAAATGGTTATGAAAACCAATACCCCAGTAAAAGAAAAAAGGTTCTTTCAATCCCCAGTCGCAGGTCAATATACAAATCAGATCTTACCCACAAATCACACTGTTGCCAAAGGTTTATTCATAAAAGGAAAAAGATATAGATGAGAGCTTAGGATTGGTTAAATGGAATCAATTACATACAGTAATGGCAAAGTTCTTGGTTCAGGCTTGTAGCAGTGATGGAATAACCTGCAGGTTCAAATCAAGTCTCTGGGGTACATCCACAGCTGGGATGGGTCTTTCAGTCCTTGGTTCAAAGCTTCACTGTAGCAGGAAGCTCAATTTGAATGGGTTTTAAGGTTCAGTGTGAATATTTCTCATAGTTCTTATTAACACTTAATTAACCTATTCACCTATGGTATTTTTAGCTTCAGATTCCTGTAACAAAACCATTAATACCCCTACATTACAGTCTTGCTTTAAAAAACCTGGACAGCAGCTGCAAAAGAAAAGAAAGAAGAATGTTACATTTAAGAAAGAATTACACATTGAAATGTCACTGAAAATAGCCTTCAAATAGTCTCCTGCTTCTCTTATTCACTGGAGTTTTCAGTGAAATTTCGTTAGTTCTACCCTGTGCTACTTTCTACCGCGATGGCAATCTCCGAGTTCCTTTATTTTTTCATTGGCTTTTCTGTTAAACCACGTTTTTGTACAAGTTTCAGAGTAACAGCCGTGTTAGTCTGTATTCGCAAAAAGAAAAGGAGTATTTGTGGCACCTTAGAGACTAACCAATTTGAGCATGAGCTTTCGTGAGCTCCGATGAAGTGAGCTGTAGCTCACGAAAGCTCATGCTCAAATAAATTGGTTAGTCTCTAAGGTGCCACAAGTCCTCCTTTTCCTTTTGTTTTTGTACAAGTGATTTTGGAAATTTTCTTGGATGTTTCCCTTCATCAAATTTAAAATTAACACCTCAGTTATACTCCAATTTTTTTAAAAAGACTCATGGTGCATTAATTATTTGTATTGCACTAGTACCTGAGCCCCAATCCTGGACCAGGACCCTACTGTCTTAGGTGTTGTACAAACACAGAGCAACATGATGGTTCCTTTCCCAAAAAGCACCTCTCCCCACTTCCTTTTCCTGTCTTTATGTTGTCATCTGTCTAGGCACTACTTCTGCAATGAGCTCTGCACAGAAGAGCCCCAGCACTTAGCCAGAGCTCCCTGAAATCAATAGTGCTCCGCCTACACAGAGCTTCTTGTAGGATGAGGACTGTACTACCTAGCATAGCACTTACTACAGTAAGCAGTCCTACTGAAGTGATTGGGACAGTAGCAAGCACTACACTTGTGTTTGCAGCTCAGCCTATCCACCATGTATTTTTCCAGACACGGACTTGTCATCCTATATGTCTATAGGAAACACTTGACACACTTTTGGTTGCTATATTAATAAACAAACACAGATCATTTTAATCCTTCCCTGCAGCAGTAAATTCCCATCATTCTGAAGTGGAAGAGAGGCCCTGTTGGCTGACAAACTTGTCAATGTTTTGAAGCTTAAAGGCTTGTCTGCTTTCTGAGTTTGGCAGTTTCTTGAGTGTGTTTTTGATTAACATAGGTGAGAAGCTGCTGCACACTAGAGGTGAAGGCCTGACATCATTATTTATAGGTAATAAAGGCCTGTGTCTAGACTGAAGCAGCTACTGAGCTACTGCTCAGCATGTCTCAGGTCCACTTGATTACAGTGATAGGGAATTCATCTACACAGAGTGTGAAAGTGAATGAGAGTATGCTTTCAGTGCCTATCATCATTCATTTTTATCTGTCTCCCATTTGAAAGTCCATTGGGAAAATGTGGCTGCTGGCCAAACTTTCTCATTGACTCTGCCTCTTTTCAATTGAATGGGAATAGTAGGCATGTGGCTCCTGTCCAACTTTTCTTAAGCAGCCTGCTTACATCCCAGTGAAAATAAATGAGATTAAGAGACCATTGACTAGAATTTTCCAGTCTGCCCTCTCTCTAACACTGAAAATGAATGTGATCAAGGGTTAGTGCCTCTCAGATAGGTCTGGCTATATCCAAGTTGTTGGCCAGTGTTTCTCAGTTAGATTTGATGATCCTTAATATCCACTTAGAATGTATACCTTACATTTGTTATTAATAAGAATATGATTCTGTCACAGAAGTCACAGATTCTGTGACTTTCCAGGACCTCTGTGACTTCTTCTGGGGCAGGCTGGAGCAGCTGTCAGACCTGGGGCCGCTGGAGCAGCAGCCCCAGTGCTGAAGCAGCAGCTGGGTTTGGGTCAGCACCCCTGGGGCTGGAGCAGCAGTGGTCAGACCCTGCTACAGGAGCAGCAGCGTGGCTGAAGCAGCGGCCAGCAGTCAACCCTGGTGCCGCCAGAGGAGGAGGAGCAGCCTCTGGGCTGCTAGAACAGCTGGCCAGTGGTCAGCCTTGGGGTCACCAGAGCAGTGGCCGGGATTGGGTCAGTGCCTCTGTGGCTGGAGCAGCAGCGGTCAGCCCCTGCCACCAGAGCAGCAGCGGGGCTGGAGGAGCTGCAAGTACCCAGCAGCACTCTGTTTGTCCTCCCCCCAGGGTATTTTTAGACAAAGTCAGGGACAGGTTGTGGGGTTCCATTAATTTTTGTTTATTACCCGCAACCTGTCCCTGACTTTGACTAAAAATAACCCATAATAGAATCTTAACCTTAGTTATTAATAAATGTTAACGAGATTATGGAGAATATGTTTTGCCATACAAACTAGATAGCATTTTTTAAAATATAGGGTTACGATAAGTGTTGACAAAAGGAATGCCTGGGGGTAACCTATTTGTATTTTAGTAAAGCATTTCAAAGTATAGCTCATGAAAACTTACATGAAACATTAATTCAAGTAGGCTTGGAGAGGAGCGCAATCACATGGCCTGAAAGCTAACTATGTCTATAAACAAAAGGACAAGAATAAACAGCAATGTATCAAGCTGGGAAGACATGTACAGTTGTGTATTATATGGATCAATATTGGGTCCTCTCTTCAATAATGACCTGGAAGATAGCATGCTAATTAAATGTCCAGGTGATTCTAAATTCAGAGGAGTTGCAGATGCTGTGGAGGGCAGATAAATGATGCAAACGGACCCAAATAGTAATGGAATGAAATTTAGCATAGTATAGGCTAAATATATGGAAATACTTCTTGACAATCAGATGTAATGAGCTGTGGAATACTCTCTGTAAAGAAAGTGGTGGAAGCTTCACCATATGGGACATTTAAAATAGCAAACTGGGAAAATACTGTAGTTTATCTACACTTCATTGAAATATGTCAGTAAACCAGTTACCAGTAAAATAAAATAGACTATCCAAAACTCAAATAATTGTCCACCATATAATAAACACAAAACAATCAGACGAACTCTCCATTCACCATGAAAGACATCCTGATCCCATTGAAGTCAGTGGGAATTTTGTCATGGACTTCAGTGGGCAGGATTTCACCCCATATTCTTAGCTGTCGAGAAAAAGAGATCAGCTTTGTAGTATTCCAGCAGTTTAACTATTCCAAGATCTGGCAAACCAAAGGAGGATGTATGGTGATATGGGGTGAGGTGTTTGGTTGAAGTTAACACAAGGAAGAATCATAATTTACAATAATTAAGCTCACCTTGATTTTTGCTGTAAATATGCAGACATGGCAACTACAAATTGGGAAGGACACCTGAGGGCAGAATAGAGAAGGGAATATTTCAAGATTTAGCATTTTAGAAAACCTGCATCTTTACCAGAACACCATCAAAATGGGCTGGTGCTTTGTATTAGGGATCAGGGATGTTTTGTTTTTACAGTTACGTGCTAAGAATCCAAGTGATATGAAACAGCAAACAATGTCCTGACATCACCTATGCCTATCAGGTCCAAATCAACTCTCACCGACTTCAGTGGGAGATGGATCAGGCCCATCTCTAATATAGCACATTATAATACGTAACTGCAGGCATTTGTAAGATTTGATGTTGGTGAGGGGAAATTCCAACCCACCCCTGCCTTTAGGCAACTGACTTTTCTCCCTATTTCTTCCTAACGTTCTCGCCTTAGAATCATAGAAGAGTAGGGTTGGAAGAGACCTCAGGAGGTCATCTAATCCAACCCCTTGCTCAAAGCAGGACCAACACCAACTAAATCATCCCAGCCAGGGCTTTGTCAAGCCAGGCCTTATAAACCTCGAAGGATGGCGATTCCACCACCTCCCTAGGTAACCCATTCCAGTGCTTCATCACCCTCAGAGTGAAATAGCGTTTCCTAATATTCAACCTAGACCTCCCCCACGGCAACTTGAGACCATTGCTTCTTGTTCTGTCATCTGCCACCACTGAGAACAGCCAAGCTCCATCCTCTTTGGAACCCCCCTTCAGGTAGCTGAAAGCAGCTATCATATCCCTGCTCACTCTTCTCTTCTGCAGACTAAACAAGCCCAGTTCCCTCAGCCTCTCCTCATGAGTCATGTGCCCCAGCCCCCTGATCATTTTTGTTGCCCTCCGCTGGACTCTCTCCAATTTGTCCACATCCTTTCCGTAGTGGGGAGCCCAAAATTGGATGCAGTACTCCAGATGTGACTTCACCAGTGCCAAATAGAGGGGAATAATCACTTCCCTCAATCTGCTGGGAATGCTCCTGCTAATGCAGCCCAATATGCCGTTAGCCTTCTTGGCAACAAGGGCACACTGTTGACTCATATCCAGCTTCTCGTCCACTGTAATCCCCAGGTCCTTTTCTGCAGAACTGCCACTTAGCCAGTTAGTCCCAAGCCTATAGCAGTACATGGGATTCTTCCATCCTAAGTGCAGGACCTCATCAGATTTCTTTTGGCCCAATCCTCCAATTTGTCTAGGTCACTCTGAACCCTATTTCTACCCTCCAGCATATCTACCTCTTCCCCCATCTTAGTGTCATCCTCGAACTTGCTGAGGGTGCAATCTATCCCATCTTTCAGATCATTAATAAAGATGTTGAACAAAACTGGCCCCTGGACCAACCCCTTGATACCGGCTGCCAACTAGACATTGAGCCATTGATCACTACCCATTGAGCCTGACAATCTAGCCAGCTTTCTACCCACCTTACAGTCCATTCATCTAATCCATACTTTTTTTTTACTTGCTGGCAAGAGTACTGTGGGAGACCTTATCAAAAGCTTTGCTAAAATCAGGATATATCACATCCACTGCTTTTCCCATATCCACAGAGCCAGTTATCTCATCATAGAAAGCAATCAGGTTGGTCAGGCATGACTTGCACTTGGTGAATCCATGTTAACTGTTCCTGACCACCTTCCTCTCCTCCAAGTGCTTCAAAAGGGTTTCCTTGAGGACCTGCTCCATGATTTTTCCTTCTCTATCAACACTATCAATCTCAAGAGTCTTAAGATACTTTTGTGAGATAACCACATGCAGCATCTGCAAGGACTGAAGGAAGCATGGCAATGTACTCATCGAGCAGCGGTGCCCCAAGTAGAATCGCACCATCTGCGGATGGGGTTGCAATCTTCTGTGCAAAGAACACCATTTTTCTCTACAAAGTGGCATCCTCCATGCTATTTGTGATTGTGGGAAGCAGTAAGTCTGAAAATGGGATCATGCAGGTAAAAAGTTTGGGAACCGCTGCCTTGGAGAGTAAAACACCCTCAGAGAGAGGGGGAGGGTGTTCTAACAAAGATGGTTTGTCATGGTTTTAGCTAGCAGGAGGAGACTAGTTTTCACTCAGTGTGCCAAGATTGTAATAACTAACAATACCACCCCTGGGACATATGTATTATTATTCCTATTTTGCAGATAAGGAAACTGAGACACAGAAAGAGTAAGACACAAATTTTCAAAACTGGTCTCTTAATTTTGGTTGCCTTTATTTCTGGGCACCCAATGTTAGACTCCAGGGTGAACTCCTGGCTCCACTAAAGTCAATGGCAAAATTTCCATTCATTTCAGTGGGGTCATGGTCTACCCTGAGGTCTGATTTTGTTGCTGAGCACCCACAAGTCCAGTTGAAGTAAACTGCAGCTGTGGGTGCTCATCACCTGTGAAAACCAGACTCTAGCGCTCTAAAGTTGGGCACCCAAAAATTGGGGCACCCCAAATTGGAGGCCACTTTTGAAAAGTTGGCTATCAGTGACTTACCTCCAATCATATAGGAAATCAGTGATAAAGACAGGCATAATTTTTTATCTCCTAGCCCTAGGACCACCCTAATGTGCCAGTATCCAAAGTTCTTCCTTCATCTCTGAAGATGGTCAATATAGTGGTAAAACTGGCTTCACCATTCATGCAAAATCAGGAATTGAAAAAACAGGAAGTAAAAAAAATAGTTGGGTTCAGAACTACCATATAAACTCAAATACCAAAACTGACATCTGCTGTTTTCATGGCACTAAAAGTAGTGACAGAAACATGCCACTTTAATATATTTATTATTATATTGAGATTTATATTTGGCATTATTGTATAGGTCATAAAATGCCAAATACAGTTATGAATGTTGGTAGCTGTCCATCTGTTGTGCGTTGCTATTAAAGGATTTTGTGAGAAGTTAGTAAAGCCAAGGATCCATATTGCTCTAAAAAGTTCCCTAGAGGTTCATTTGAAGATGCTTTTCATTTGAAAGACAATAAAATTGCTGAAGCATGTAAGTTAACACTCACAGAGATGATGGAGTTTGCTGTAGTAGCAGGGCATGTTTAAAGCTTCATGTAATGTATGACCTAGGTTAGAGGTTCTGCTGTGGGCTAGGGGAATTAAACTGAATGTATTGTCTCAATTTGACTCATCCTGACAAGTTCATCCAATTGCCAACTTGTTATGAAAAAACAGAATCCAGCACAAAAGCCATTTCTGTATTTATTCTAATCATAAATACTGAATATTGCCCAGAAATGTGAATTATAAAAGGAATATTTTGAAAAGGCAGGAGCTAGATAAATAAATTCTTATGTTAGTGTGCATTGTTTATATTACTAATCATGTTCCCAAAAAGTACCTGATGCAGGGTATTTTTGGAGTGTGTGAATGGTGAAAGGAAAAGACATGGATGGACCTTGTAAGATTGCATGGATGACCTTGCTGTCATTACCACTGAAAAACTCTAGGGAAAAGATTATTTATTAACATTAAAATTCAAGATGATTGTGATTTTGGAGCATTTTACCTGCACTTTGCACTGATGTAAATGCCTTTTGTAGGTTCACAGTAGTGGAAACCCAGGCCCAGTGGATTTGCAATAGGTGTAAAGGAGAGCAGAATGTGGCCTGCAGAATCTTGATGGTTGGTGATGGTACATGAGCCAGAAAAAACACAGGCTGAATTTCAGAACTCAACCTCACTTTTCAAATTAGATGCAAACATTTTCTTTCTTGTAAATTCAGCTAGTTCATCCTGGAAATCATAAAAAGAGACAAATTTTAAAATGGACTCTCGTAATGCCCTTTTTACAGAGTCAAGCTGCACATTATTTATTATTCAATTTTCATCTTTCCTGTGCAGTGAAAAAGCAAGAGGGGAGTTTATGTTTCCATGATCAGTTTGGTTACATCTTCTCCAAAATTACAACATTCCAAATGTACTGTAAAAATTCAGACCTATGTAAACAAGTTTCACTTCAGAGTAGAAACAGTGTTAAATGGTGGGACCAAGCCTGCACTCTTTTCTCAGGAAAATTCCCATTACAGCCAGTGAAAATTTTAACAGAATAAAGACTACAGGATCTTGCCTATTATGTTATTGGCAACCACAACACTCAGTGCTAGATTTTCTGAAAGCTGGATGTAATCCTCTATGCAAAGCGGAGTAATGTGTACTTCCAAACTGTTCCTCAGGCAGTTCTTGAATATGAGCCAGCCATCATGATAATTTAGGCAGTGAGCCTGGCCGATGTCAGCCCCAGATTGTGCTTTTCCATGAACAGGATTGCACTTTGAAGATGGTCTCCTTCCCCTGTCTTTGCTGCAAGCTGTGGAATGATATGCAGAGTGATGTAGGATTAGCCTACTGCTAAGCCCTATTGCCCTTTTGGATGCCATATTTTTCACCAGCCAACATTCAAAAAATAGCAGGGGTAAAAAAGGCTGGCAGAATTTGTCCATCTGTTGTGATTTGATTGTGATATAGGGACTATTTTGTTCTTTAAAGCATGTGTAGAAATTTCAATGCCTCTGAAAGGTGCTGACCCAGCCCTGGAACCTGAAGTCTTCTCAGAATAGGCTGAGCAAGGGCAGCGGCAGTGTAAGTTTTCTCACAATCCCTATCAGTGTGCCTTGGCCCATGGCATTTCCCCACAGTCCTCATCAACTCCCCCAGTGGCCAACACAGCATTTTTTATGTATTTAAATGGCACCCTCAAAGAAAGGGCAAGTGCATGGCCATTTTCTCAACCATGTAATTGCATTATACTCATTTGCAGCAGTGCACCTGTATTTAATAAGTGTCTTTCAGAGATAATTAAACACTCTTGAGACAAATTAATTCCCAGTGAAGACTTTATTTCACTAGAGTTATACTAGGAATGAATCTGACCACTGTGTCCTTTTAAAATGAGGGTCCCAGTCCCACATTTGGGATTCACTCAGAGGAATACTTCTAAATAAATGCATAAGCGTGTGCAGGATCAAGGCCTCAGAATGACCCCTATTACAATTTAGAAAAACAAGTGTACTGTATCCCTAACAGGATGCCAGTCAAGCACATCCAAATATGTAGGAATTACAGTGATCTGGTCTTTGTAACACTTTCCTGTATATTTACACTGGAAACCTTAAAGAAAACAAATCAACCTTATTTACAGCCCGGAAGAACTGAATAGCAATTACTCTGAAAGGGCAAAGCATTACAAAAATATGAGCCTTTATCATCTGGGAAAGTGTTTTACGATTTGTTCACATGAAAGTGAGGTTTCTAGCAGATGGTGAAAATGTCAGTCAGTCTGAGGCAGAATATAGATCTTCCAACTAATGAATAATTAATGAAAACACCCTACTCTCTCCCTCCCCCATGATAGCCATTCTAACTGCACAACTGTTCTAATAATCTGTGTTTAATAATATTGCTGCTGTGCATCTCTACTAAAACTCACCTGTTATCATTAGTTACGTTTTCTGTTGTGTGTGATGTACTGAGTGCTGTACAGAGTTTATTACTATTGCTTTCCTCTCCAGCCCTTCCCACAAAACAAATTCTATGGTCCTTAATCAAGTTCCACTGAACTCACTTCAAGTTAGCTTGATTTAGAAATGCAGCGTTTGGTCTTTATGTGTGAAATCCTGGCTCCATTAAAGTTAATGGGAGTTTTGCCATTGACTTCAATGGGGCCAGGATTTCACCCTTTGTGTTTTTCCTGCTTATTTGCCTACATCCTTATCCATTTTTATACTGACTCATATGGGAGTTTGCCTGGCAAGGGCTTTAAGATGTAACCCATATTTAGTTATCTGGATGAATTATTTTAGAAAGATTTAAAATAATATTGAACTTGAGAAACAAAAGTCCTGTTAGCAGCTGATATTTTAAGGAGATTATTTTATCTTAACATTTACATTTCCTTATAGTAGTAACTGCAATGGATCAATAACTCTCCATCTTTTTTATATAGAGGGAGGACAACACTGGACTTAAAAGAAGCTGGACAAACGAGTCTGTGGGGTAAAAAGAGGTTATGTAAAATAATGATAATCAGGCAGGAGAACAGAACAAGGGGATGCACCCTAATTGGTCACAAGTGAAACACACTTATCAGGATAATGTGCTTGGCTGACAGTGGGTAGAAACTTAAAACCACCAGGTCAATATCTGGCTGCAGTGATAAGAGTAAGCAGAACACTGGAACACACAGGAAAACAGCATAAATTGAAAGGATCATTGTGGTTCAGTACAAAGGTCTAATATGGCTCTGCTTAGGCTACACTTTTAAACATAATATTACCCAACATGGACTGCTATCTTCATAGCGCACTCAACCTCTGCAAACCCGAGGAATGAGGGATACATATTTGGGCCTGAACTCCACCAGGCATTGGTTGACACTAGAACACGGTTTCTCAAATGCAGCCACCATGGCTGTATGTGGGCACCAGGGGGTTTCCCTGTGGCCAAGGCAGTTTCCTGGGCGGGGGAGGGGAAAGCAACAGCCCCTCCAAGTTCCCTGTAAGCTGCAGGGCCGCGCAGCAGCCTATTTAGCACCATGCAGGTGCTCAGGGAACCCGCCCGGGGACAGGCCGGGGGAGGGGCACCTCTCCCCCAAGCCCCAACCTAGCCCAGCCCCCAACCTGCCATGGCCAGGACGCCCCTCCACCGGCCCCAATACTGCTTTGGCCCAGACCCAACCACAGTCATGGCAGCGCTGTCCTAGGCCTGACCTGGGCGCCCCTCTCCCAGCCCAAACCTGTTGGGGCAAAGGAGCACCTATCCTGCAGCCCCAGCCCCAGAGTTGCCACAGCGGGGAGAGGCACCTCTCCACCCCAGCCCAGGTACTGCTGCGGGGAGAGAGAGCTGGGGGGAGTCCTCTCTCCCTGTCATAGTCCCGGACAACGCTCCTGCACCCCAAACCCCTCATCCCTGGCCCCACCCCAGAGCCCACACCCCCAGCCGGAGCGCTCACACCCTTGCACCTCAGCCCACTGCCCCAGCCCTGAGCCCCCTGCCACACTCCAAACCCCTCGGCCCCACCCCCACCATATGAATTTTGTTACATGCACCAATATTAAGGTGATGAGGAGGCAAGCAGTGGGGGGCAGGAGCAGGAGGAGGCAAGCGGCAAGGTGAGTGGCGGGGGGGCCTGGCGGGGAGTAAGGAAACGAGTGGCGAGCCAGCAGCAGGGTGAGGAGGCAGGTGGGGGGGGGCCAGCTGCGAGCGGGGGGGGCAAGCGACAGAGGGGGTGAGGAGGCAAGGTGCAAGGCGAGTGGCGGGGGGCCTGGCGGGGAGTAAGGAGACAAGCCAGCAGCAGGGTGGGGGGGGCCAGCTGCGAGCGGGGGGGGGCAAGCGACAGAGGGGGTGAGGAGGCAAGGTGCAAGGCGAGTGGCGGGGGGCCTGGCGGGGAGTAAGGAGACAAGCCAGCAGCAGGGTGGGGGGGGCCAGCTGCGAGCGGGGGGGGGGCAAGCGACAGAGGGGGTGAGGAGGCAAGGTGCAAGGCGAGTGGCGGGGGGCCTGGCGGGGAGTAAGGAGACAAGCCAGCAGCAGGGTGGGGGGGGCCAGCTGCGAGCGGGGGGGGGGGGGCAAGCGACAGAGGGGGTGAGGAGGCAAGGTGCAAGGCGAGTGGCGGGGGGCCTGGCGGGGAGTAAGGAGACAAGCCAGCAGCAGGGTGGGGGGGGCCAGCTGCGAGCGGGGGGGGGCAAGCGACAGAGGGGGTGAGGAGGCAAGGTGCAAGGCGAGTGGCGGGGGGCCTGGCGGGGAGTAAGGAGACAAGCCAGCAGCAGGGTGAGGAGGCAGGCAGGGGACGTCCGGCTGCAAGCGGGCGGTGAGCAGTAAGGAGGTGAGCAGTGAGCCACCAGTGAGCAGTTCTCGCGGTGGCAGGGGGGTGAGGAGGCGAGCGGCGGATGGGGGACTGAGGACGGATGCAGGAGGTGAGCGGTGGGCACATGGGCAGCAGGTGGAGCCCCCCTTTGGGGAGGCTAGCCCCTGACTCCACCCCTTCCACCCACCCCTACCCCCAGCAGCCGGAGCCCCGAGACCCCTCTGCCCTCCCCCCCGCAACTGGAGCCACAAGCCCCCCGCCCGGCGAAGCCCCAAGCGTGTGTGTCCCTCCCTCCCCACCATGGCTGGAGGAGCCCTGGCTGGCTGAAGCCCCGAGTGTCCCACACACACACACATACACACACACACACACACCCCTACCTCTCTACCTGCCCAGGGGAGCCCCAGGTTGTCTGAAGCCCAGAGCGCCCACCCACCCCTCAGTCAGAGGAGCTCAGGACCAGCTGAGACCCTGAGCCCTGCCATTTGCCTGGAGGAGCCCTGGGCTCCCCTCCCCAGACCCAAGCCGCCCAGATATGTAATTATTTGGACCTCTATTATGTCAAAGCGTTTTTAATTGTCAGAATTGTTGTACAACCACTTTTACCAAAAAAGCAAAAGAAACAATAATAAAAAAGACAAGAACATTCAAAGCACCTTATTTGTGTTTCTAGTCTGTTAGGTCCAGTAAAGACTAGAGATAACTATGCATTATTTCTATTATTGAGTCTGCAAAAAAAAAAAAAACCCCAAACTTTTACATAAATAAATTACAATGATTTGGATGTATATATGTGCATAGTACTTTATTAATTTAGGAAAAATAAATAATTTTAGGAAAAAGTGTCAGGGTGGCCACAAGCAAGATTTGTTGCAAGAACCCCTGCACTAGAATACCATGCTGGCCCTTAGCATTTTCAGTATTGCCAACCCCACCAAAAAAATTTTTTAAAATCATGAGTCAGGCCCCCAAAGCCCTAAGATCATCTTAAAAATCATGAGAATTTAAAAATATTATATTTGGAGTCTTGACATCCTTTTCAACCAGGCCCAGAATCCCTCATGAGAGTTTACCCAGTACTTAGAGGAGGCCATAGAAAAGTTAAAACAGATTTGGACTGCATTGATTTTTCCATATGTACTTACAGCAGCAGAGCCCTCGCAGTTGCCTCAAGGGATTTATGTCAATTGTATCAAGAGATATGAACATAAGAATGACCATACTAGGTCAGACCAATGGTCCTTCCCCGTCATCCACTCCCTCGTCATCCGCTTCTGTTAGTTAGAGGTTTAGGACACCCAGAACATCCCTGATCATCTTGGCTAATAGCCATTGATGGACCTATCCTTCACCAACTTTTCTAATTCTTTTTAGAACCCACTGAACTTTGGGTCTTCACAATATCCCCTAGCAACAAGTTTGTTTTTGTTTGTTTTAAACTGCTGCCTATTAATTTCATTGGGTGACCCCTGGTTCTTGTGTTATCTGAAGGTTTAAATATTCCTTCCCTATTCACTTTCTCCACACCATTCATGATTTTATACATCTCTATCATATCCTCCCTTAGTCATCTCTTTTCTAAAATGAGCAGTCCCAGTCTTTTTAATCTCTCCTCATACAAAAGTTGTTCCATACCCCTAATCATTTTTGTTACCCTTCTCTGTACTTTTCCAATTCTAATATATCATTTTTTAAATGGAGCAACCAGAACTGCACACAGTATTCCACGTGAGCGTACCATAGTTTTACACAGTGATATAATGATATTTTCTGTCTTATTATCTATCCCTTTCCTAATGGTTCCAAACGTTGTTAGCTTTTTTGACTGCAACTGTACATTGAGCAAATGTTTTCAGGGAACTCCACAATGACTCCAAGATCTCTTTCTTGAGTGCTAACAACTAATTTAGACCCCATCATTCTGCATGTATAGTTGGAATTATGTTTTCCAATGTGCATTACTTTGCATTTATCAACACTGAGTTTCATCTGCCATTTTGTTGACCAGTCACCTAGTTTTGTGAAATCCCTTAGTTAAGTCCAAAGCAGATTACAATCTTGAATAATTTTGTAACATCTGTAAATTTTGCTAACTCATTATTTACCCCTTTTTCCAGATAATTTATGAATAAGTTGAACAACACTCGTCCCAGTATAGATCCCTGGGGGGACACCACTATTTACATCTCTCCATTCTGAAAACTGACCATTTATTCCTACCCTTTGTTTCCTGTCTTTTAACCAGTTATTGATCCATGAGAGGACCTTCCCTTATCCCCATGACTGCTTACTTTGCTTAAGAGCTTTTGATGAGGGACCTTGTCAAAGGCTTTCTGAAAGTCCAAGTACACTATATACATTGGATCAGCCTTGTCCACACATTTGTTGACCCACCCCCAAAGAATTCTAATAGATTAGTTAGGCATGATTTTCCTTTACAAAAGCCATGTTGGCTCTTCCCCAACAAATCATGTTCATTTATGTGTCTGGTAATTCTGTTCTTTTGAATAGTTTCAACCAATTTGTGCGGTATTTAAGTTCGGCTCACTGGCCTCTACTTGCCAGGATCACCTCTGAAACCTTTTTTAAAAGCTTGATGTCACAGTAACTATCCTCCAGTCACCAGGTATTGAAGTTGATTTAAGTGATAGGTTACATACTACACTTAGTAGTTTTGCAATTTTTTATTTGAGTTCCTTCAGAACTCTTGGGTGAATACCATCTGGTCCTGGTGAGTTGTTACTGTACAATTTATCAACTGTTTCCAAACCCCTCCTCTAGTGACACCTCAATCCATGACAGTTCCTCAGATTTGTCATTGAAAAATACCTCATGTATGGGAATCTCCCTCACATTCTCTGCAGTGAAGACCTATGCAAATAATGCATTTAGCTTCTCCGCAATGGCCTTGTCTTCCTTGAGTGCTCCTTTAGCACTTTTATCATCCAGTGGCCCCACTGATTGTTTGACAGCCTTCCTGCTTCTGATATACTTAAAACATTTTTTGCTGCTAGTTTGTGTGTCTTTTGCTAGTTGCTCTTCAAATTCCTTTTTGGCCTGACAAATATACTGTTACACTTGACTTGCCACAGTTTATGTTCCTTTGTATTTTCCTCAGTAGGATACGACTTCCAGTTTTTAAAGGATGCCTTTTTGCCTCTAACTGCTTCTTTTACTCTGTTGTTTAGCCATGGTGGCACTTTTTTGATCCTCTTACTATGTTTTTTTAATTTGGGTATACATTTAATTTGAGCCTCTATTATGGTGGTTTTAAAAAGTTTCCATGCAGCTCACAGGCATTTCACTCTTGTGACTGTACCTTTTAATTTCCATTTAACTAGTTTCTTCATTTTTTTTGTATAGCTCCCCTTTGTGAAGTTAAATGCTACTGTGGTGGCCTTCTTTGGTATCTCCTGTCCCACAAGGATATTAAATTTAATTAGATTATGGTTGTTATTACCAGGCGATTCAACCATATTCACCTCTTGGACCAGATCCTGTGGTCTATTTAGCATTAAATCAGGAATTGCCTCTCCCCTGTGGATTCCAGAACTAGCTGCTCCAAGAAGTCATTAATGGTATCTAAGAACTTTATCTCAGCATAGGTCCTGAGTCAGTATATCTGACCATCACACATTCTATGCATTTGGGAAGTTATTCTGCCTTAACCCTGCTGAGGTCACTTAAGGTTTTCCATTAGAGCACAAGTTTGATGATGGTGGGGTAAATGTTGCTTTTGGATATCTGTGGGAGATGGCAGTAAAACTCTTATGGAGTGTATTATTGACAGTGTTGCCGGCAATATGAAGGTGGAGAGGATTGTCAAGTCTTTCCACTTAACTTCTTTCCACTTTGCTGCTGGACATAAAGCAAGTGCAGCATCAGGTTCTGGGATTAATGCTAAGAGGCAGCACCATGTGGCCAACCCGCTCTCTGGATCACCAGCAAGCGCTGTGCAGACCACAGTCCTAGAATGAGCTAGAGCAGCAAACATCTTTGCTGCTCAGACAAAGCCTCCATGTTTCCTTGGACATTTACTTTAGATGTCCTCACTTGAGAAGTTATTCCACCTTAGAGGAATGTTCATCAAGCTTCATAAATATGTAATAATAATTTTCAGTTCTGCTCAAACATGGCCATCCTGAAAAACTAAAACATAAGAACGGCCATACTGGGTCAGACCAAAGGTCCATCTAGCCCAGTATCCTGTCTTCCAACAGTGGCCAATGCCAGCTGTCCCAGAGAATGAACAGAACAGATAATCATCAAGAGATCCATCCTCTCTTGCCCATTCCCAGCTTCTGGCAAAAAAAAAAGTGATACAGGCTATGCTTTTCCTGGCTTTGGAAGCCCTGGAGACCATTATTTCAACCACACCACATTAACAATCTTCCCTGTTAACTGCTGGGTGCCTGATGCTGCAAAGAGCTGACTGTGAGGGTTTGTGGAAGATAGGTGCCAGTGACCCTAGTCATTCTGGATTGGTGGTCAGTACAATATTCAGGAACCAGAGGTCCATGGGCAGGTCCAGAGTCAGGTGGTCACTGCTGAAAGTCAGACCTGGGGTCAGACAGGAAACAGGAGTCAAAGCTAATGGTCAGCGCTGAGTCAGAGGCCAAAGAGCCATAATCTAGGGTCTGAGCCAGAGTTGTCAGAAACTAGAGTGACAGGGTTCAGGGACCAGAACAAGACTGAGGGCAGAAGCCAGGAATAGGGCAGGATCAAAGTCAGGAACTGTGGACAAGGCTGGGAGTCAGGCAGCAGCTGGCACAGTCCTTAGCACCATCAAGCCAGAATCCACCTTGCTGGATAGACAACTTCCTGTGTCTCTTTCTGGCTTAAATAGCACACCTGGCCCAATCAGAGACTCTGTAGATCTTCCAGTCATGTCTCTGAGGGCAGTAGCTTTAGTGGAGTGTAAAGCTTTAGGACTCCCAATTCTCCAGTCACTAGTAGAGCCACAATGGTGTTCTGGATGCAGCAGCAGCCTGAAAGCCAGCATGCCTGGGTTCAGGACCTACTGATCTTCTGCTAGGAGGTGCTGAGAGCCCATTAACTTCATGGGCAGTTGAGCGTGCTCAGCACTTGTTGAATGCCTTGAAAGATCAACCCATGTATTATTTAACTAGACACAGTGGACCAAGTACATCCCTTGTGTAACTTCATGTATATGTTCAAAGAACTGTCTTGGTGGCCACTCTTAAAAAGGTGGATGGCAGCAGCACACACTCAATGCCTGCCAGGGTATGCCACAGACAGACTATCTCCTTTTACTCGGGCATGTTACTGCTCCACACCACCCACATTCATGCCTGTCTTATTCATGCTAATAAGACACAATGGAGCCCCTCACACTGCAGAAACTGTGGTTGTCTATACTATAAAAAATAGTCACAGCATGTTTTAATGCTGTGGATCACATAAATGAGTTTGCAGAAGAAAATGCAGACTCCAGGTTAATTCACACTTGTCTTTACTTGTCAGTGATTTGATCATGTTCCTCCATGTTTGCCAGATTCTCTCATCTTTCCTGTGGTGCAAGAAATTTCTTGGCACTCTACAGATGAACAATATGTTTTGTCCAGAACAATCCCAAAGCTGCCCCAAATGGTGTTCACAGGTAATTGTGAGCAGCACAAGCACAAAACACTTATCACTGAATCTCTCTATATCTGACTATTTGTTACAGTGTGAGTGCATTCAGCTACGAGAGAAGCGAAAGCATTTGATATAAACTGCTTGAGGGGGATTATTACTTTTACTTTAAAATGTGCTTACTTCTTTTTTTAATTAAACATCCATTTGTTTAAAGTTATTTAAAGATAGCATTTTCTATGTGTGGGGATACTGTCACAGGAAGTATGTACCTCATCCTCAGCAAAGGCAGGAAAGAGTTATTTCTGGAGGGAAGGGAAGTATAATACCTGCTCCACCCACAGGAAGTTACTATTCCTGGAAGGAAGACTGGCAGCTGGTCTTCTTCAGGGAAGCAGGTCTGTAAACGGAGGAAGGCAGGGTACTTGGTTCCAGGAAGAAACAAACCAATCTGGATATTGGATCAAGAGGGTTACTGTTTATGACGAAGATGTATAGAGAGTAAGAGACTCTGGGCTACATTTATCCCTAGTGAATACGTCATTATTAATGGAATTATTCCAGAGATGAATTTGGCCCTCTGTTTATTTTGGGTGTGAACCTACAGTTATGTCAATCCTTGTTATGTGAACCTTCCACTCCTCTCAACTCCAGTAACTGCTGAGGCTGTTTCAGAAAATGGTTCCTCCTTAAAACAAATAAATACCTGCTTGAGTATTTTGCATTAAATTATTTATAAGCGTGAATGCCTTTAGGTGCTAAGAACTACTTTTAGAATCTGCAGCTGGGTCTTTTATGTTTTGCTTTGTTTTTCCAAGAAGGGGCAAACCAACCACTGTAGACTTGAGCTGGTAACCTAAATAACATTTTCCCCTCTTAGGTGCTGATTGCTGCTGTTCTTTCCAGTCTTCCTTTTTTACTCAATTATACACACTTCTATGGAACTGGAGGACAGATAGGCCAAAATAAGATATAGGACTGTTTTTAAAATATGTGCCTTTTAAAACCTTTTTCTACTCTCCTCTGTTGACTACTTCCAGGTAAAGAGGAAGTGCCCACCCACACCCTCTTCAGGCAAACAAACATTTCATTCTAATGAAACCCAATAATAGAAAGAACAAGTAAGAAAGTGGAATTTGAACACAGACAAGTGAAAAATTATGACTGTAATTTTTGAGACATCCCGGGATTTGGATGCCTCATTCCGAGTTGTTTCAGTGGGAACTGGTGGCCAAACCTCTTAGGTGACTTTGCAAATCTCAGCCTAAGTGTTCAAGAAGCCTCTACGATGCAGACTAAATAAGCAACAAAGTATGTGCTGTTTAAGAGCCTAACCCTTAAGTAAATTAGAGTTTTGCATCAGACTTCATTGGGAGCAAGATTGGGTCCTAATAAAGTCAGTGACTGAAAGTGACTAGCTGCCTATTTAATAATGAAGTGGTGAAGACAGACCAAAGACCCCTCAAAATAAATATAAAAATATTACATCTGGAATATGTATGAAAGGTGGGGATGGGACAGCTCTGAAGAGACTTCTACAGTTCTACATATATGAGTATGTTGAATTCAGGTAAATGGCCAATAGAATTATCAAAACATAATAATCCTGTAAAGTATGGGAGTGAAGTCAGCAGTAAGGAATTTTTATGCTATTTAAACCCCATGCAGTATGTACTGGTACAAGATACTGCAGGTCAGCAAGGAGCATATGGCATGAGATCTAGGGTCGACTGAAGCACCATTTAAAAGACCATGATTTGCTTGTATTAGAAGAACTGACCAGGCCATCAAATAGACTATTTTATATGCAGGAAGATTTTGAGAGTCCTTGAGAAGGTCTCATTGACTCTCTACTTTACAAATCTAACCTACAATATGTCTTTCTTCCGACTTCGTATTTCCTCAGTATCTCCATCTGCCATTATTTATTAATTAACAATGTAATTATATTGCTTAAATTTCCTAAGCCATTTGAAATGGAGGCCCAAAGTTTTCACACCTTGTACTCATAGCTCCAATTATGTCAGGTTTGGGTTAGCAGGCTCAGGCCCATATTTTGTGTGGAAGATGCTTCACGAAATGACGTTGTGTTTTTATCTATAGGAAGTACTGAAGAAACATGAATATGCAAAAAACTAAGGGTTGAATTATGCTTTGTGCTGTGTGGATGAGTGGGGTGAAGGAGAGATCACAGGAAGCTAATTTCTGCTACAACACAACCATCCCCACTGCAGCAAAGTTGGATTCATACTAGAGCACAAGAGAGGATTAGGAAGAATCTGCCTATTGCTTTTGTTGGCACAGTCCAATCCCAAAAGGATACAGCCTGCTAGCTATGGAACAGCAGGAATGGACTAAGTAAAGAACTATAGATCCAGGCCAGGAGGGAAGTCCATAGATCCACAAAGTTTGGATCATTATGAGAAGCCCATTACCAGAGAGAACTGGGGTCTGCTGCAAGGACTGGTAAGCAAGGAAGACCAGTGGAAGGATAAGGGACTAGAAGCAGTAGGGTACAATCAAGCTGTCAGCTGGTTGATATGCTGAAAATGGTATTGTTCTATGGTAGGCTGGGAGCACACACTACTCCTTTTTAATACAGCAGCAAAATGTGTCCAATCATCTATACTGAGCCATTGTACCCTGCACCAACAAGATAGTTATTGGATCATACGTACAGAGGTTCTGCTTTTCCTCTTCCCACCCCATCTCTCCCCATGTCCCACCCCCTGTGCATGGATTATATGGATTTTTTTTTCATCCTACAATATGCCAAGTTGACTACATCATTGACGCATGGGCCATTCAGGCTCTGAGTGACAGCCACCCCAGGGCTCCTTCCATCTGTTGCCAACACAGTGTGTTGCATTGTGCTACTGATACTGTGCATACCTGACAATTAGAGTCACTTTGGGGTGAAACACTCCACTATTTCTGTTTTGTCCTGAAGAGGTCTTCAGTTCTACTAGCAACAGTAGGAACAATGAAAGTAAATGATTATTAAGTTTGGTAGAATTCTTTTATTAAACTTGGTAGAATTCTTTATTTATTTAAAGTAGTTTTTTTAGATTTTTATCCATTTACATTTTCAGAAAAATGTGGGAGGGAGGGGTCAGACAAATTTCTAATTACTGTAAACATTCAGATTCAAAAAGTTAAAGCTTTATGAATGCCACAATTATCTTCAGTACCAGCTTGGTTAATGCCTGAGCTGGCTATTTTAGAATAGTTGTAAATACATGCTTTATGTATCAATAATTATATACAGTACATTTTATACACATTAAGGTGGGACTCTAACTTGTTTTTTTTTTAAACTTTGCCTATCCATATATTTTGATTATTATCGATGGAAATATCTTTTTCATCAGCTTGTGTGTGTATAGTGAAATCGACATTTACGGATAAAAATCAAATCCTTCCGAGCCTAATGATTGTACACTCAGCTGATACCAGCTCCTGCACAGCAGCTTGGTTACAGTGTATGTCAGAGGTGGGCAAACTACATCCGGCCCTTCAGACATTTTAATCCAGCCTTCGAGCTCCTGCTGGGGAGCGGGGTCCGGGGCTTGCCCTTCTCCAGGACTCCAGCCGGGAGCTTGCCCCGCTCCACACAGCTCCCAGAAGCAGCAGCATATCCCCCCTCTGGCTCCTATGCATAGGGTCGGCCAAGGGGCTCCGCAGCTTCCATTGGCCAGGAACCATGACCAATGGGAGCTGCGAGCAGTGCCTGCGGATGGGGCAGTGTGCGGAGCAGCCTGGCTGCGCCTCCGCATAGGAGCCGGAGCGGGGACATGCCGTTGCTTCTGGGAGCTGCTTGAGGTGAGCACCGTCTGGAGCCTGCACCCCAACTCCCTACCCCGATCCCCCTCCCACCCTCTGAACCCCTTGGTCCCAGCCCGGAGAACCCTCCTGCACCCCCAACCACTCATCCCCAGTCCCACCCCAGAGCCTGTACCCCCAGCCAGAGCCCTCACCCCCCTCCGCACTCCAACTCCCTACCCCATCCCAGAGCCCCCTCCTGCACCCTGAACGCCTCATTTCTGGCCCCACCCCACAGCCTGCACCCCCAGCCGAAGCCCTCAGCCCCTCCCGCATCCCAATCCCCAATTTCATGAGCATTCATGGCCTGCCATACAATTTCCATACCCAGATGTGGCCCTTGGGCCAAAAAGTTTGTCCACCCCTGGTGTATGTGAACATTTCAGTTGCAGTGCCAAAGATTTTTCTGAGACATATTAAAAACAGTTACAGGTCACTCATCTTTTACCAACCACTGTAAGTATTTTTTTAGTGTGCCATATGAACAAACTAGTGGAGATTTTGTCCATCCTGAAACTTACAAGTTATTATAAATTACTTCGAAAAATGGAGATAGTGTAACTGCTTGAAAGAGTTCAATTCCTGTCCCTTACAAATATATAAAATAGACTCAAGCTTGATCCCCAGTACTTGGCACCTTGGGTTGTGCACAGTGGGTCTCAAACACTACCACATCCAAATGATAGCACTTTATACTCCCTTTTTACAGGCACAGATAGCTACACAAAGTGCAAACGAGAAGAAAATCAGGCTCCTTGAGAACAGCACAGTCAAAACATTAAGGAGTGTAATGGCGTTCCCGCAGGGCCCTCCTGGCTCCTGCCCCCGCTGGGCTGAGAAAGTCACACAGAGACCTTGGTGCAGTGCTCACCCGGTGCTTTTATTTACAGGCTTTGCTCCTACCACCTTTCCACCATACACATAGTCCCCTCCTTACAGTCCACCAGCAGAAGAGAGGGGGCAAGCTATCGCTCTCTGCTTCCCCTCACTGCCTTTCCCCTACTGTAGCTTCCCTCTTTCCAGCTCCTCCCCCTGGCTTCTTCCCCCTGGGGCTTTAATCCAGCCCCAGCCTGATGAGGCAGCAGCTGTTCCAGCTTCCCCAATCAGGGCCAGATGATCTACCCAGCTCCAATTCACCTCCCTTAATTGGAGCTGGAGTGACAGAGGGTTGGCTAAGCAGTTTCCTGCTTAGCACCCTGTCACAAAGACATAGCGTATATCTGCCTTGAATCTGCCTAACATAGCTTGAATGGCTTGGTATTTGAATAGATCGACTGATGAACATAGAGGAAGTGCAGCCTCTGGGACGTCAGTGTTTACTTCATCTAAATTACCATCGGAAAATGTTTAAGTGCAGGAGGAAGAAAGATGACTACAAAGGAAATAGATGTACATTTGTATATTTTCCACACAGAAATAACCAAAGAGCTTTATAGCTTGCAACGAACTGGAGAGAGGAGCATGATGTGACTTCAGAAGCTACGGTGACCCCTTCACCAGCTAGTTTGTTAAAGACACTGTATATTGTGATACAGAGGGCATAAAAACATGTTGTTTTCCAAAGGCTTTTGATACTCCAATGTTTCTCTGACACTAACTGATTTAGAGGTAATGAGTCATTTTTACAGACAGACATTATCCATTTAAAATATCTTGGAGTCATGAGCAAATAGTAAAGTAGCACTATGTTGATTATGTTTACTAGCAGACTTTTTAATTATTCAGAGCAGACTTTTAATTAGGAATTATACACACTGACATAGTCTATCAAACATTACTAATACTATTACAACTAGTAATATTAATAACTTTAAGGAGATTAGTCTATCCTTGCACTGAATGCTGAGTTGTTTGTTATTTGCCAATCACAAAAGGTTTAATACCTTTAGGGTTTGGGTGGTTTTTTTTCCAGCTGACAATCTCAGACCCCATAGTTATCACCTTTTCTCTCTCCCACACTGAAACTCCTGCTGGCTTAAAAATAATTGCCATGAAGCTCTTGATTCCCCTAAAGACTGGGGACTCTACGATTATTTACACAATGCCTGAAGAGTACATGATGCTACACATAACAAGTACAAGACAGGTGCTTGCTTCAAGAAGCTGACAAACGCCGCAAACACTTACATATGCACTTAGCTTTAAACGTGACTAAACTCCCATTGGGACCAAGTGACTTCAGTGGAACTACTCACATGTTTAAAACTTACAATTAAGTTTTCAGTTTCTTTCCCCATCTAACCAGCTGCTGCATACACTGACTTGTCACATGGACTCACATCATTTCTGTGACTGGACCGCCCTTATAAAAAGTTCCTTTTATTTCCCAGAAAAATAAGAGACTTAATATTTAAAATATCAATAAGAAATTGGTGCACTTTCTCCATGTAAATCCCCAAACAACTCAGCACAGACAATATATGGAGGGAAGCATGAAAATGAAATGAAAAATGAATTATTTTTAATTAACATATTAATGTTCAGAATTTAATATAGCAGGTTTTATGCTATTTATATGTTATATTTCTGAAGTCTAAATTCCATTGTGGATGCTAGTACAAAAACTCTTTCCAGCGTGGTAACAGATGTGTCATCTCTTTGCATTACAAATGTCAAATGTGCACTTTTCACACATGGAAAATTTTGCCACCTAGACGTAATGTTAATGTGATCTCTGCCCTTGCATGAAGAGTGGTAACAAAACAGAAAACTAGTCAACTGTAACTTATCAGTAGTATGACCACTTGTGGAAATATAATTTTTTGCTCTAAACATTTGCTTGGTTATGCACAATTTAACATGTACACCATTCAGCTCTCAGCATAGTTAATAGATCCTTAAGTACAGCAATGCAACATCTGCATGAGGCTCACTTTAGTTTACTGTACTTCTAATCCTGTTTTACCTCTTCCAAAATTCTATCAATTGGTGATACAGTAATACAAACATATGCTCTAAATTCATCCCAATATTTAGAAAACAAAGAATATATACAGTAAATCTCAGTTTTACTTAAGTATCAAGGGGTAGCCATGTTAGTCTGTATCCACAAAAACAACAAGGAGTCCTGTGGCACCTTAAGACTAACAGATATATTTGAGCATAAGCTTTCGTGGGTAAAAACCTCACTTCTTCAGAAATATCTGTTAGTTTTACTTAAATCACTTTAATCACAAGTCCCCGTTTGCATGGCACTGTTGTAGCCAGGGATGCAAGGTACTTATGTGCTAGGTATGCAAACATTCAAGTGCCCATTCACACTTCGACTTGTAGGCTCTAAAGTTTTACATTGTTTTGTTTTTGAGTGAAGTTATTTAAAAAAAATAATTATAATAATTTGACATTTGTAAATTGCACTTTCACGATAAAGAGATTGCACTACAGTACTTGTATGAGGTGAATTGAAAAATACTATTTGTTTTATTTTTTTACAGTGCAAATATTTGTAATAAAAAATAATATAAAGTGAGAACTGTATAAAAACAATAACTTATTTTGAATAACAGGGACTCGTGGTTAAAGTGATTTAAGTAAAACTGGGATTTACTGTATACTTTGTTTTCTAAATATTGGGATGAATTTAGAGCATATGTTTGTATTACTGTATCACCAATTGATAGAATTTTAGAAGAGGTAAAACAAGATTAGAAGTACAGTAAACTAAAGTGAGCCTCAAGCAGATGTTGCATTGCTGTACTTAAGGATCTATTAACTATGTTGAGAGCTGAACGCTGTACATGTATTCTGTGTTGTAATTGAAATCAATATATTTGAAAATGTAGAATGTTGGCATTCATCTGGTTTTACCATTTTAAACTTGACATCACTATTACAACAATTTGCACAAATATATTAATTTTTATCTAAGACTATCAAAGTGCTCTATGATGAAGGGTGGGTATTGCTATCTCCATTTTATAAATGGGGAAACTGAAGTCCAGAGAGATACAAATGATAAATGCAATATCACATAAGGAGTGAGGGGCAGTTGGAAATGGAACCTAGGTATCCTAACTCCTAAAGCTTGTTTACACAGGGTCATCCAGGAAAATTAATCTGGATTAACTAAAGATGTGAATTTTAAGTGGATTGATTGAACTGCATTAAATCCTTATGTGAACACTTTCCTTCAGAATTTAAGTAGCCTTAATTTAGTTTAGTTTCCTTCAGTTGCAAAGTGAATGAAGTTAAACTGAAGTAAGGCACTTTAATTCTGAATAAGAGTGTTCACACAGGGATCTAATGCGGTTTAACTAATCTACTTTAATAGTTAATTTGGATTAATTTTCCAGAGATTTGTCTACATTTGAAAATTAGTTTGATCCAGCTACACTACTCAGGGGTGTGAAAAACCCACACCCCTGAGCAACATACTTAAGTGGACCTAATTCACTGAATAAACGTGAAAAAACATCACTAGGTTGACAGAAGAATTCTTCCATCAACCTAACTACCACCTCTCAGGGAGACAGATTACCTATGCTGATAGGAGAACCCCTCCCATTGGCATGGCAGTGTCAACACTGAAGCACTACAACAGTGTAACTGCAGAGATGCAGCTGTGCTGCTGTAGCGTTTCAAGTGAAGACAAGCCCTGACTGTCCCCGTGTAGACAAGGCCTCAATCTTCTTCTGTTGCCACTGGATAACACTGGCTGCCAAATTCAGAGTTTACACAAGATTCTGTTCTCACATTCTACAGATACAATGAGCACATTCCTGAAAACTAAAGTTAAATCAAAAGGAAATTGGGACATGGGAGGAAATCATAACCCAGACAGCTCATCAGCTGCTTCATCATGGCAAAGGCCCAGAAATATTTCAGAGCTGGCACTTAGCCATTCAGAGAAGAAAACGGCAAAGCCAGCCAATGAAGCAATCACAAACATCATCTAGTTACTAGATCTTTACCTCGTGTTGTTTTCCACTGCAGGAAAATATGATTCCAAAGCTCAGCCCTGATAGCTGCCCGCCACACTCCATGCTCAGCTTCTGCTTTCCCTACCAAGTAGGTAAAGAGACATGAAAGGAGCACAAGGAATATTGACAAAAGTCAGTTACATACCCTGTTGCTGTGTTCATAGTAATCACTACACTCTATTACATGTAGGATGGGGAGAGTGAGCTTTATTTATTTTTTCCTTATATTTTGGTCCTATGCCAACAAAAATAGTGCAAAGATCATACATGGATGATGCATGGATGTGTCACTCAAGTTTAATGCAATTAACATGCAAGGAGTACACCTAGTAAAGGACATTCTTGCATGATGTAAGGATCATGTGTGGAATATGCACATGATCCTTGTACTTTAGCCCATGGTGGGAGGTGGTTGGGAAGGGTGAAACCTCAGGTGAAAGTTCGCTTTCCAAGTTTTTAGCAACTCTCCACATCACAGCAAGTTTTTTTAAATTACTTTGACACATCATTTCATTGTGTGTTTTATATGAGGATGATGTGTATGTATTAATATCCAGAATAAGCGTTTCCAAAAGAGAGCTAGAGAGAGTGGGATTGTGGGGAAGACTCGACTGAAGAGTCCACAGCATGGTGTCAGTTCCTAGCTCAGCCACAGATTTCCTCTATGACTCTGGGTGAATCACTTGACTTCTTGAGCCTCAGTTCCTCATCTATAAAATGAGGATAAAAATATTTCCTTTCCCCACACTTAGTTTTGTTCATTTAGATTGTACGCTCCAAAGGCTTAACACTTAGTACAGAGGTCCCCTTAGTACAGAAGTTCAGGGAACAGGGTGGGTCGGATAGGTGTGGGAGTCCTGGGAGGCCTGTCAGGAGGTGGGGGTGTGGATAGGGGTTGGGACAGGGAGCGGGGGTGAGGGGGAGTAGATAGGGGATGGGGTTCCAGGGGGGGCAGTTAGAGGGTGGGGTCCTGGTGGGGGGAGGTTAGGGGACAAGGAGCATGGGGATGGATGGATGGTTCTGAGGGGAGTGGGAAGTGGGAGGGGGTGGGGGCCAGGCTCTTTGGGGAGGCACAGCCTTCCCTACTCGGCCCTCCATACAGTTTCAGAACCCTGATGGGGCCCTCAGGCCAAAAAGTTTGCCCACCCCTCATCTAGATAATATTTAGTCCTGCCTCAGTGCAGGAGACTAGACTAGAGACGTATGGAGGACGAGGGCTGGATTTACACCTTACGTGCACCTAGGCACAGCCTCATCAGTGCCCCCAACACCCCTTCTGCCCCCCCCCAACAGCTGACCTTTGTGTTTTCTGTAAAAAAGGAAACTTTTAATCCACTTTTAACTTTAAGGTGCCCCTAGAACACCGGCACTCCTAGGCATGTGCCTACTGTGCCTAATCGGAAATCCAGCCCTGTTGAGGACCTTTCCAGTCCTACTATGATTCTACATACGACCTCACTGGCAAGAAGCAGACAACAATAGCATCATATCCGTGTTTCATATGCAGTAATATCTCTGGAAGAAGGGCTTGCACATGTCTCCAAAGTAGTGACTCAGTCATTGGTGGGCTGATTTGAGTGGGATCCTTGAGGTTCTGGGGCCTGTTGCTGTTCCTCTTTAACTGAATGGAAAAACTCCTATTGACTTTAATAATTCAGACATCATTTATTTAATTACCCTATCATTTTGAACTGTTAAATTCCCCTTCCATTCTCAATCCTGCTCCCTCTCTCAAATTCATTTGCCCTTGGGAATCTAAATTTGACCCCAAAATTTCGCATATATTGATCATCCAAACATTATTAACCGACGCTATTTGTAAAATGACACCAGCCTAGCTGCTGTGTTGGGCAGTAAACAACAAAAAAACGCATATACACAATAAATAATTCAAACAAATCTTAATTACAAAATTACAAAGAATAGATGCACAGCAAAAGCATATATACATGTAGTAGATTAAAGTGCCCTTTTTCCCCATCCACACCCGTGAGTCATACTGACTTGGAAAACATTTTATGAATGCTAGTAATTGCACTCCACCTTTTTAATTAGACATGGCCTAATTAAAAAAGGATAAAGCCATTTATAGTTCATGCCTCCCCAGTGCGCAGCAGTGATCCCCATTGTCATGTTGTTTGGCAAACAGGAAGAGCATTTGTATTATTTAATAGGTATAAGGTCATCAGCAATGTTTTCGTACAGGATTGTTGGCATACACCCTATTTAGCAGACACTCAGATCTCTAAATGAGATCTCAAAGCATCTCTAAATGAAAACTACACATAAGGAATATGCTGTATTCTCTGGCTCTTTTTTTGGCCACCAGCAAACTGGTGGGCAAACTGGTTCAGATTAAGTGAGAATTGGCCTAAAATATCAAAGCTAAATTCAAAATTAACCAAATTCAAAACCTGTTTGAGGTTTTAGTTTTTAAACAAATGACAAGTTTGGAGCCCCCCCCACCGCCCTTTTCAATTTGAATTGCCCAGTTCTGTGGAAATAACTGACTCTTAAAGGAATAGAGTCTCTCTGAGGAACCCCTCAGAGGGGTTCCCTGTGAATCTCCTCTGTGTCAGGAATGGGAGAGGTAAGAATTTCTCGCCTTAGTGCATGTAGATTCCAAATACCTCAGGCTGATTAACTTTTCTGTAGGGTGTGGGTAGTGGGGAGAGGAGAGAAATATGTTTCCCCCACAGGCCAACCACGGCAGGCTCACAGTCTCTCTCTCTCTCTCTCTCTCTGCTTCCCCAGCCATAGATCCCTGATCCTGCAAAGAGCCCTCTACAATGTTGGAGCTAGGCAGCACTGCCAAACGACCGAACACCCCCTCTTCAGCCTACACAGGGGAGAGCCACAAAAAGGGGAAACTGCATGCTGTGACGGGAGACTGATAAGGCAGGCCCCTTTGTCATTTCACATGTTTGCTGTAACACCTCGGTTCTGTTGGGACGGGAAGTAGAAATGTTACCAGAAGAGCACTTTGTGTGATAGTTCTGAGCTGGTAAAACCCAGAAAGTACTGGAAAGTAGACGGATGTATGTGCTGTATTATTTATTTCTCAAGATTATTTCTATTTCTGTCTTTTCTTGTATTTTTCACTGGTATTTTTAAAGTCACGGAGATTTAAATCATGTTAGCTGACATATAGTAAAAACCTCTCTCTCTCTTATCAGTGCATTATTTCTTGCCTACAGAAGGAAAATGAATTTAAAATAACAATGCTGAATGCAATAAGCTTTAGTAAGCAGTAGCCATGCATTCCTCTTGATATGCCAATATGAACAGGGATTGGCTTATGGAAATAATATAGATTCTAGCTTAAACTATAGTGCTAGCCCAACTCATGGATTCCTGTTAATCTTGCCTCACAAAATTAATTAAGCCAAAGTCCTAAAACATCTCCCTGATGATCTGCTGCTTACAGCCTCACCCTGATTTGGTCACATTAAACACAGCTCCTTGAATCATCCTAAATGTGTCTTGTGTCATCAGTATTGACTAGAAATGAAGATTCTCAGACCTCCTACTTCCATGACCAGCAAGTTTTTATACTGCTGTACAATTTGAGTAAAATAACATATTTGATACGAGTCAAAAGCAGTGGAAAAGACATAAATTTTGTTCTCTGATAGACTGTCAAGCCATCTATGAAAATGCCAAGCAAAGATTTTAGCAAAAGACTGCACTCCTACTAGGATAGCTAATCTTAGGTGCTTGGAAACCACTGTGGTGGGCACAATACCTCACCTTAGAGGCGGCGGGTGGAAGCACACTGCCTAGCTGGGAGCTCCAACAAGCAATGTGCCTACATTAGGAACCACATACCCTTAGAACTCTGTGTGATTGCTGCTTACTTGAAGTGGCCTTGATTGGTTGTTTTTTTCCCTCCTCCATACCTGGGCAGTCCACTAGCCAGTGGGTGTGACCCTTTCCCAATCCTTTCTGCCACCTTTGGAAAGACTAGCACCAGAAACACACCAAGCAGTCGTTGAACTCTGTGTAAAATGTGTACTTACGCCCATTCCCATAATTACACACCCACAATCTACTTCTTAACTGCTAGTCTTCTATTTTAGCCAACAGAATACGAGTTTTAACCAGCACAATATGCATGACCTAGCTCAGATAAGCCTGCTGAAATCAAGAACTGTATGCTCAAATGGCCTCAGCAAATCTGCCTTTGTGATGCCACAGTGACTGTAAGAAAGAATTACCACCAGGTTTGTACTCAGCAGCCATGACATGAAGAGCTACTTTCTGCTGAAGTAATTATAATTGTTCCAACAAATAATACACTGTGCTCCAGTGAGCTTCAACATACCAAATCAGGCAATAACAAGGAACCTTCCTCTCCATTTGATAATGCAAAAGCTATTCATCTGGTTTGTTAGAAAGATGTAAATATGCACAGGATTCTCCAGAATCTCCCATACCAAACTATATTAGATTATTAGTGTGTGTGTGCAGTGCCTAATGGTCACATTCAGCTCTGGTGTAAGAGGCCAAAAGCCTGACTTCAGTGGAGTTCTTCCCTTCCCCGCCCACCAATCCTTCCCTTTATTTCAGGGTTGAATTTGGCCACAACACAGCAATGGATATCAACAGCAAAAATATTCAAACCTCAGTGCCTACATCAAGTTCCTAAATCAGTATTTAGCCACCCAAATAAAAATGACCAGACTTTCAGAAATGCTGCATGCCCAGAGTTTGTATTGAAGTAAGTGGGAGCTTCAGGTTCTCAGTGTCTTTGAAAACCAGGCCACTTCTATTTATGTGCCCATATGTGGATATAGGCACATAAATATATATATTACTTTAAATACCCAGGTTTGAACATTTTGCCAAGAATGGCCCTTGCTGCATTTTGAATTTTAGCTCCTTCTAATATTCTGAGAGCTGATTTTGTCTTCCTAAAGGTTGGAAGTTTTCTTCCAAAGCCAGAATTTATTCAACTAAATTAAAGATAATTCCCCTAAATGGCTGCTGGGTTTATTAAAATAAGTGTAGGGATTATTCCCCAGAAAAATGAAATTAATTAATGGAACTATTATCATCACCACCCAGTTTCACAAAGCTACAGTTCTTCCCTCAGTGTCCAACCACCTCATAAAAACAGCTGATGTTGCATGACAATAGACTTCAGGGGCTGAAGATGCCACAAGAACCAGCCTTCTCATGGTATTTCCTGGCTTACAACTAGACTTCTCTTCCTCTTTCTGTCTGAGGTTAAGACTGAGCATCTTTTCCTGGAGTCATGAAAATGACCTCAGAAACAGAAAGAGACCAGGCCATCCATTAGTTTGTCAAACTCCATAGGCTATACAGGTCCATATGATTCCTGCCATTGCAGGTTATACTCGAGTTTGTGCAGGACCCCAATTACCCACTCTATCAGAAAACATTGCCCAAACACCTGATTGCTAGACCAAACTTTAGGTTCCTCGTATGCTGTTCCCATATGTCAATAAATCCAACAGCAAACACTGCTGGCCTTTGTTGGTAAATACAAGGAAACTATCTGAATTAATAGTCAGTTTTCTTTCTGAGAGGTAGGGCTTCTTTTCATTGTTATATATCGTATCACATCGCTCTAGGCTGTCATGGGAAGTGACAACACATTAAAATCAAATCAGTTTATTTTAGAAGTTATTGCTTTGGAATGATGTTTACTCTAAAATGGGAGTACAATTGGCTACATCGAATAATTTGTAAATTGAACCTCAGAGAATTCCTGAGACGTCTTATAGGCTGCAGGAAATGTTTTGATAATTCCATGTTATCACTTTACATTGAAGATTGTGTGTGACAGATATGGCAATTTCCTGCAATATTCTTGAAAAAACTTTATTGTATTAAGTTTATGTATTACTGTGTGCTAGGGTTGTATGTAACATCTCTGGTGGGGAGATGTGATTGATGTAACAGAGACTTCAAAAGCCTATTGAAAATGTACCAGACAAGTATGCACTTTTGGGATAACAAGCGTTAACTGGATTTCTTGGAGATTCCCTAGGGAGAAGTTAATGCAAATTACCCAACTCTGGTTATGCAAAAACCAAGCCCATTGAAGCTATACTCTGAGGAGAGGGTCTTAGTTTTCTGATTACCTGTTACTGAAGGCCAAGATCAAAGGCACAAGCAGTATAAAGAAACACCTGCTCTACCGAGCCTGTGCTCTGAATAGAGACAGCAATGAACCTGTAACCCTGGGGAAAAGCCAGTTGAGGATTTTGAAGGACTGATACCTACCAGAGCCTGAGGTTGGAGTTGGGGTGACCTGTGGTAAGCTTTTTAGCATGCATGTAGATTCTTTTAGTGTTTTTATTATGATGCAATGCTTTCGCCTTAAGAATAAATGTGCTTGCTTATAACGAGTTGTGTGATAACTTATAACTGTGGGAAATATACTAGGCACAGCCTCTAGAGAGAAAGCAAAGCCCAGATACTGGCCTTTTAGGCAGTCTGGTACGCTGGGAATACCACAGTATAAGCACTGAACAGTGCAGCCTGAAAAACCTCTGGTCAGGAGAGAGTGGCAGGTATCCACATAGGCGAGGTGATGGCTGTGAGCCGGAAACCTCTAGGAGCATCCCCTTGGTGGACCACAAGGTGGGAATATAGGTACAGTTGTCCTGAACTATGACAACATGTTCAATAAAAATCCTGAAGTCTCTGCCATCACTTTCTTCATTCTAGAGGACTTTGCAAACAAATGTCTGTTTTCTCTCAGCATGCTGGGCTTGATCCTGTTCCCTTTGAAGTTGATTGGAAACTTTCCTTTAATTGTAGTGGGAGTTGTTTTGGGTTGTTACTTAGAATCTGTTACATGATTTTCGTCATTTCCTTGTTTTAGGGAAACAAACATTCATCTATTTTTTGATAAAGTGTCAGATGATGCTTAGTCATCTATTGCTCAAGATATTAAAGGAATGTATCATAGAAGTACACATCAATGTTTTTGGTATAAAGTTAGGAATACTGTCCTGTCTATAGCAATGCCATTTTGAGAACCTCATTTTTCTTCAGAAATGTGTTTTCAGAAACACTAGTTACAGTGCCATCAATTACAGCTTCAAAATTTCCTTTTAAGTACTGATTGTTATTTATTATTTCTTTTCCAGTAGGACCTAAGAACCCCAATCAAGGATCAGGGCCCTATTGTGCCAAGCCTGTACAGAAAAGTAAAGAGATTATCACTGCCCCAGAGAGCTCACATACTGCATGTCAGACAGGCCGTACCAGCTGGATGAAACAGATAAACTCTGTGGGGCTAGGACAGGGTGGATGACACAATGATAAAATGAACACAGAGTTAGTAGAAAAGCAGAACTCACAACTCACCACTTATTTAACCAATGCCATGCAGGAGCATGTTAACAGGCATAACAGGAGACGAAGTTTTTAAAGAAGGATTGAGCTGGTGGCTTTATTAATTATGATGAACTTTTTCCCGTGCAACCAGGTGGCAGGGGAGAACATGTGCTTGAGGGAAAAGCAGACTGGTGGGTGATTAAGGCTGCCATGATTGGCAGAGCAATGGTTGGAATCAATGACTCCACAAGGTTGTAGATCTGCATTATTCTCTGAAGCCTTGAAAGAACAGATTAAAACAGAGATTTTAAAAAGTGAAACCTTTCAATCATTTATTTTAGAAAGTTGCCTGTTACTTAAAAGCTAAACCAGGTTTTGTCAAGACAGTAAACAGATATACCGTACTTCTCTGAACTCACCCAAACTGAGAACTACTTGGCCACTGGCCTGCATTAGGTGAGTGCACCTCCAGGTGGGTCTGGGCTGCAAGAGGGTTTAGTCCTCAAGAGGTACAGTGTTGCCCCAAGTTTTGCAGTGCACTTGAGAATACAGGCTGCACCATCCATTAGGCTAGTACAGCTTGCATTACTCTCTGCACTTGCACAGCTCCATGAACTGGGGTGTCTGGAGGGTGAAAGGACCTGCCCTTCTCCCGTCCCCACTTGCCTTAGGGTAGATTGAGCACGTGAGGGCACTGGAGGGAGAGAGCAGTCTCTGCACTTATCCAAATGTAATGACTGCAACTGTCCCTCTGCTTTTTATTGGCAGCACAAGGGCAGGGGCAGCGAGTTGTTTGGGCCCATGGTGCCCCGCATCCAGCAAATTCAGGGCTGGGGAGGGGCCCCCACGCCCCTGGAGCTCGCTGCTGCCGGTGTGGAGAGGGCTGGGGGCGGGAAGGAGCCTGCCTGCTGCACTCCAAACTCCTCATCCCTGGCCCAGCCCCATGCCCTGCACCTCCTCCCATGCACCAACCCTCTGTCCCAGCCTTGAGCCCACACCCAGCACCCAAGCTCCCTCCCAGAGCCTGCACTCCACTCCCTCCCAGAGCCTTAGGCAGATGGGGGTGGGGGGTTGGACCTATTCTGGGCACCACCAAAAATTATACAAACCTGCTGCCCCTGCATAAGAAGAGTGTCCAGAGGGTCTTTGTATTCCACCTTCGCTTTTCCCTGCATGTGAAGATGACTAAACTTCCCCTGGGGCCTCATCTGTTCCCTCTTCCTGAGTGACCACTCCATCTCTTGTATCTCAGAAGGGATATAACAAACTATGCCTGCCATAAAGAATCCACTAAACTTCAAGAGCTCTTTGCAGGGTTCCAGCAGCTACTAACACATGAACTGGAAGAAAAGTGCCATCTTGTTGCACTACTCATCTGGCTTTCTCAAGCATTCAGCTCTATCTCTTCTTTATATTGCTCTCATTCCCTAACTCATTCCCTGCCAATTATTTATATCCCCTTCTCCCTTGGGATTCAGGGGCTAGCTGCAACATCAGCATTCTCCTAAGGAACTCCTGTGTTCCAGCTTTGTCTAGCTGCCAGGTAGATTGCATCCAGAGTATTAGATGGCCGACTCCCTTTGCAATTCTGACTGTGGCGGCAAGGGCATCTGGGTGTATAGGACAATGATTTAAACACCAACCCCTGCTGCTTTCCACAAACCATGTACAGTTCCTCTGCCCTACCACATCTATTTTAAAAACCCAAAATTATCCGAGTAATAAATATTGTATTTTTAAAATAGTTAAAAATTTATCTGCCACTTTAAAAGCTGTTTAACATCTATCAAATTCTTATATATTATTTAACATTTTGGAAATCTTCACGTAAAATATATATTTATGCACATTAAAATTTAATTGTACTCTTTTTATATTCGTTTATAATCTTTTCAGTCCATTATGACTATCAGCCAGGACCCTGCCACTACTATGAAATGTTGACTTCACGTGATTTATATTTCATGTCTAAATTACCTACTTCCAAGTAGACAAAGATGCCCTTGTCAAACGCAATACACTTTCTGATGTCAGCAGCATCATTTGCTTAAATTATGATGGACAGATGGGACTGATTTAAGTTTCTCATCTGGATCCTTTTTTCCAAAAGTGGAAGATCAGAAATATGAAATGTGGACACTTACTGTTATGCGATTATAGACAAAATCCATGATTTTATTGTAAAACTACAGGACATTACCTTTGGGATTCTACAAGGGTAAAAGGAGGGTCTTAGATAGTACCTTTATGAGGGAGCATGGTACCAATGCTAAGACCACAGAGGCTAGACCTAAAGGTATATATTGTTGAAGCTGCTTACTTAAGTCCAATTTATGCCATCCTTAACTATCTTGAGTATTGCCTTACTTTGCAAGTAGAGTCCCACTAAAATCAGGGAGACTACTCAAGGAGTAAGGTACAAATCATCTTGAGTAAGATGGCAGAACCTGGCCTACTAGTTATGGGAAGAAAGTGACAAATATGTTCATACCATCTTTCTTATTTACTGTTGTAAAGAATTTCCAACGACTGGATGGGAGCAGAATTACTTGGCTCTGGGCCACAAGCACTATACTGCTAGTAAGTAATGGAGATATTCCTTTAGCTCAAGTGGCAAGAGCCTGTGCTTTTGGTGCAAAAGGATCTGAGCTCTTTACCTGCTGCAGCCATGAAGTTCTGAGTGGCTGTGGGGTGCAGCACAGGGACACATTTTCAGGCCTGGTCTACACTACAAAGTTAGGTCGACATAAACCGCGTTTGGTCAATTTAATAATGTATGTGTCTACACTACTGAGTCCCTTCCATTGACCTAAAGGGCCTGTAAAGTCGACTTCTGTACTCCACCTCCACAAGAGGTGTAGCACTTGATTCGACATCAACGGGTCACCATAGGGCTAGTGTAGACACTGTGTTGTGTAATTCAAATGACTTGGCCTCCAGGAGGTGTCCCACAGTGACCACTCTGGAGAGCGCTTTCAACTCCACAGTATGTCAGCCAGGTACATAGGAAACAACCACCCCACGCTAAAGCTCCAGGAACTTTTGAATTTTCATTTCCTGTTCGATCAGCGTGGAGAGCTTGCCAGCAGAGCTGATCATGGATGCTTAATGCCACAAACGTGCTCCAGCATGGAGTACACAGGAGGTGCTGGAACTTATTGTTGCGTGGGGAGAAGAGTCTATGCAGGCAGATCTCCGATCCAGCAAAAGAAACACTAACACTATGCCAAAATCGCACAGGGCATGGAGGAGAAGGGGCTACATCAGGGACATGCAGCAGAGACACATGCTTGCTGTGCTATGGTGTCTGTGTAGGTAATCCAGGCTTAGGGAAAAAAGGTGTGAAAAAAGCGTGGTTTCTTTGCTGTTGATTTCAGGGAGGGAGGGACGCAAGTGTATCATGGGATGCTAACGCCATGTTCCCATAACCACCCGTGCAAATGTTTTGGTCCCATGAGACATTGCAAACCCAACCCAAAATTCCACTCATCTACAAGCACTGTGGAATAGCTACCCACAGTGCAGTGCTCTGTGTGTCAATGCAAGCCCTGCTAGCGAGGATGCACTCCGCCAACACAATGAGCATAGTGGAGACATGCAAGATCGACTTGCTTAAATCGGAGGCTCAATGTTGACTTACATAAAATCGACTTAACTTTGTAGTGTAGACATGGCCTCAGACTCCTGAGTGGCTGCAGAGTTGTTACAGTACTTCTGTAGAACAATCAGATCTGAATTAGATATTGTCATCTTCTTTATATTTACTTAGCAATTTCCCAGCCCTAACAACACACAGCAAAAACATTAGCCAATCCTGTCTCCTTCATGGAATTAATCTGAATACAGTCATATGTTATGCTCTTGAATAGAAAAAATGTCCTATTTAATTGATTTTTGTGCCCATCCTCTTCTCCCTTCACTTTGTCATAAACACTATAGCTGCAATATAAAATACTGCTTATGTATTGGCTAGCATGAAACTGGTCTTGGATGGTTGGGTTTGTGGGTGGTTTCTTCCATGTAATTAAGACTCTTTTTAAACACAAACACGAGGCCCAATTCTCCTCTCTCTGATACCGAAAGTTTAAGAGTAATGTCTATGGAGTTACACTATTGTAAACTGGGTATAAATGAGAGGAGAACTGAGCCCATTATTTGGTAAGAAAGAAAAAAGACAATTTAATGTAAATTTCCAATATACAATTATATTTGTTTTACAAGTTAATTCACATTTAATTCTTTTTAAATGTACTTTAAACAGACTTTTCTATTAACCAGTATCGGGATGTTAGTAGAAGTTGAACCACCATCTGTCACTAATTCTCCTAGTGGGTATACCTAAGATTAGGCAGATCTGATTAATTTAGATCTTTAGCAGTTTGGCCTTGGTTTTCTGCATACTGCACCTTTTAAAACTTAAAAGCTCAAAAGTCCACAGAGGCAGGAATCCATTGTGTGTCTACTTCAATGCAGCCATCACAAAGGAGATACAAACACTGTGAGCCGTGTCCTGGAGACTGTACTTCTGTGCTTTCTTGTTTGGTTATAAAGCAGCAATCATTCTGACTGAAAATATCAGTTTGCTTTCTGTATATGGAAAAGCAGATCAGGATAGGCTTTTCCCACACTGTTTAAGCTTGACGTTGATACAGTATGATCTTTACACAACAGTGTCAGTAAACTGAATATACACCAGCTCACTTTCATAGGTCACTAGCCTCCACTGAATTCTACCTTATTTAAAATATTTTTACAAGGATGGGTAAACATTTTTGTATTCACCCCAACATTAGTAGATATGAGTTCTGAGTGTATGATTCAGATCTGAATTTGAAGCACAGAAAATCAGTATAACAGTTGTTTGCCATTAATGACAGGATCCTGGAAGGATACAATATTATGCAAACACCAGAGCAACCCAAATAGCATTACAACTACTTCTGGGAAGGATAAAAGGGAAATAGGAGTTCACAATGTAAATTTGGTCTAACTGAAACACCCAAAGTCCCACCATTAGTCATTTAGCCTTTTAAACCATTAGTAATTACTTTAACTGTCATCCCATAGAAGAAGTTCTTTAATTTCTGATTTGCAGAGGATCACTCACCATACATAGATGTACAAAAATGCATGCCTATGCTGAGTTATTGCATCTGTCAAAAAGATTGTATATAGCTTGTCTGCATCTAATTATGTTGTAAGACCTTTTCATTAAAAGGAAATTGTCCGTTGAGTGGTTTTCATGGTTTGAAAGGTCAGATATATTTTAAAAGTGACAGAAAGAGCTTAACCAATATGTTATAGAAAGAGAGGAGACAGAATAAAATAAAATCAAGATCAAGCTCCATAAGGTGTCTTTCTGAAGAAATGGATCATTGCTCAATAGTAGCAGGAGACAATTAAAAAAACAAAAAGAAAAGCCAACAACCTGTTAAGGTTGAGCTGTCCCAAATACCCAAAGGAGGTCTGAATTATGATGTGGGGTACTAGGAGCAATCCAACAACTGAAACAGTTTGAAGATTCAGCACTATTCCACCAAGAATAGTCATGAGAAATGGATGTGTAAGTAGGAGGCAGCTGAATACCCATTCAGGAAAAAATAAGGTTCCCAGCAAGTTTTCAGTTTGGACTGTATGCCATTATATTGCCTATAGCAACAGAACAGGGCAAGAAAGATCCTTCACAACCACCACCCAAAAGAGAAACTTGCTACTCAGGAAAAGTACTTTTTGTCTGAAGTATATGGGCTGAGAAATGTGTTGATGTCTAGGCAAAATGGGTTGGTTGCACTATGTATGCGACTCTACCTTTTATGGTATTTAACATTTCTACTGAAGCAATTCAAATTCATGTCTGGTATCCTGCCAATTTGTCTGCTTTCTAAGATGAAGGTCTTGAGTGATCATACTGGATTTGCTATGATGTTAATGCATAACTGTTCAATATTGAAATTAGCTATGGCTTGAGTGTGTGACACTAGTTACGGCTAAATGATTCTGACTAGGTAATTAAATAATAGTGTTTTTTCCTACAACACATCACATCAGAAGTTTAAATATGTATGAACTGTGGGACAAAGGAAAAGAGTTCAACTGTTTTCTGTACTGAAAAATCTCATGGAAATTACTATTTTGTGTAACTTTTGTAAAAAATAAAAGATATTTGGGGAGAGGGGAAAATAAGCAGGATAACTATGGACAGTGAAATGCTTTATCCATAAAGAATATTGTTTTCTTTCACTTCCCTTCCTTCTAAACAGCTGGCTTCAAGGAACAAAACTTAGCAAGTCTGAGGTGTAGGAAACCAGATAGCACATTCTGTAGCAGAACAGGAAATATAAGGCTCAATGTGTTTGAGGTTAAGATTAATTCCCGACTTCCTCTGGGGCTATTTTAAGCAGTGGCAAATGATAGCATGCTTTCTTGGAAGAAAAATGACAGATGATCAAACATTGAATATGACCTGTATGTCAAGTATTTGTACCACTGTGATAGGTCTTTCCTTGAGGCATTGAGCAGGGAAGTATTTTGACATAGTGTCTCCTACTTACCCTCATCTGTGTTTATTCAAAACATACTGGTAACTGGGAAAAGCTGAAGCACTGCCTGAGGATAATTGGCTGAACTAGCACATGCCTGCAAAAGAAGGGCAGCTGGAGCTGGCTTTGTTTTGGACTGTCAAAGGTTAACCTCTTACTGTCACCTCTGCCTCTTCGGTGTGACAGCAGGCACCTCACTCACCTCCTGTGTCATTCTCTGGGCAGACCAGATGCAAAGGGGGATGTAAAGCAGTCTAAAAATAAAGAAAAATACTCTCCCAACCCACTTGCTCTTGTAAGGGTGAGGGAAGCACTCTCTCAGTCCCCACAGGCAGTCCCAGGCCGGTCTGCACTGGGAACTCACATCAGCGTAGCTACATCTCCTGGGCAGGTGGATTACCTATGCCGACAGGAGAACCTCTGCTGTTGGTATAGGCAGAACCTACACTGGCACTATAGTGGGGCAGTGGTTTGACCTTCAGTTCCTGCTCCTCAGTGCAAGGAAAGGTCAGGGCTTAATCAACTCCCACAAAAATCAACTCTCGACTTGTATGGCAGAAGATGCTCAGTATATTGCAGTCACATTTAGGGCCAGATTTTCAAAAGAGCGCACCGCTCACAACTGGAGTCATATTTTCAAGAGTTCTGCTTCCATTTAGACACCAAAGTTCAGCACCCATTAAGACTCCAACTTGTGGGGTGCTGAGCTCTTCTGAAAATCTGGCCCCAATTGTGAGCGCTGACCAACAGAAAACCTGGCCTTTGGGGTGTTATTCCCATACAGGTAAAGCCAGATGTCTTTGTTGCAGTGATCTAGTTAAGTCAATACTACTATTTTGTATGATTGTAAAGAGCATAATTAATGTGGTCTTATTTTTCCTCATATTACGTTTTAAAAGCCTCCTTGTAGAACTAATTTAATTAGAGTGTGAGAAGAGGAGGGTCAGGAGCCTGGCAATGAAATCACACAAATGAGGGTCATTCTTGTCAGTTGCCAGCTTGTGCAGATCAAGGAGTGACTGGTTCACATTCTTTTCCAGGTGCAAGACACACTCCATTGCTGTCAACCCATTCTCCCAATCATCACTATCTGGTTTCTTGATGTCCTGCAAAAAGATGCAACCGCCCCTCTGGTTCTGCAGCTTCATGAGTTTTTCAGCATGTTCACGCTCCTTGTGGGACTGGTGCAGGAAATACTTGGCAAAGTTCTTTAGAGCCACATCATCCCGGTCAAAATAGAAAGACATGCTGAGGTACACGTAGGAGGCATAGAGCTCCAGGTTGATCTGGCGGTTGACGGCCGCCTTGCAGTCCTGGTTGTAGTTCTGGCCAACCTGGGATGGAGACAAAGACATGGCGCTGCTGTTCCTGCTGCTACGGGAGCCGAGAGGATACAAGGGTCGGAGGCAGAGGTGGCGTACTATAGCAGCCCACAGAAAAGAACAGAGTTTCACAAGTGATTTATTAAGTTTGTTGTGTCATTTATACAATTATACCTCTCAGAATTTACAAGGGTTCTTGGTTACTAGTGAGCACAACAAAAAAACCCACAGATCATAAAAAGTTAGGAGGTATTTTCTATAGTAATTTTGTATCAGGTTTCTCTCTATTCTGAATCTCCTTAGCACATCTGGAAGTCTCTGTTATGGGAGGTAGGAGAGTGGGAAGACTACTTTTTAATCTACTTCCCACTCTTAGTATTTATGACTTTTTTTTTAACTGGACTGCGAACATCCACAAACATCCAGGCTGAATGTTGCCATGCCAATAGAAATGGACATTACCTACCTTCCAGGACTAGTTTACTATCAGTTGATAACCATAAACAGTATAAGATTTTTACATGTACATATACTAATCTTCACACCAGAAGTGGTTGTACGCTTATCTGAACAGAGAACAAAAGCAATATCATGTGACTTGGCTGGCCACTCATAATTCGGGTCTTACCAAATTCACGACCGTGAGAAATGCGTCACGAACCATGAAATCTGGTCTCCCCCTGTCAAATCTGGTCTTTTGTCCCTTTACCCTATACTGTACAGATTTCATAGGGGAGACCAGCATTTCTTAAATTGGGGTTCCTGATCCAAAAAGTAGTTGCAGGGGTCACAAGGTTATTTTAAGGGGGGGGGGTCGCAGTATTGCCACCCTTACTTCTGCGCTGCTGCCTTCAGAGCTGGGTGGCCAGAGAGTGGCAGCTGCTGAGGGCCCAGCTCTGCAGGCAGCAGCGCAGAAGTAAGGGTGGCAGTACCATACCATGCCATCCTTAGAGCAGCTGCCAGCAGCAGAAGTATCTTCAGAGCTGGGCTCCCGGCCAGCAGCCGCTGCTCTCCAGCTGCCCAGCTCTGAAGGCAGCACCACTCCCAGCAGCAGCACAGAAGTAAGGGTAGCAGCACCGCCGTCCAGAGGAGCATCACCCAGCATCATGAGTCAAAAAGGTCCTGCAAGTGATAGTCGAGCGCCTAGCAGTAGCAGTATCACTAACAGCCAGAAAACCATTCATTTGGGTACTAAATTAGACATTTTAAGGGGTTTTGATGCAGGTGAGCATGCAGTAGACATTGGCATCACTCTAGATCTTACTCCTACCACTGTGAGAACAATTCAGAGTATTGCTGAAAAGATCAGGGCTAGTGCTCGGTGTGTAACACCGCTTAGTGCTACTAGAATAAGTCTATCAAGAAGTAGTTTGCTGGAAAACATGGAGCATCTTCTCTCACTGTGAATCGAGGCCCAAAGCCAGCGGAACATACCTCTAAATTGGCTAGTGATACAAGCTAAGCAAAAAGTTTGCATGACAATTTGAAGAGAGTCCAAGGTGAAGGATCAGAGAGAGAGACTTTCACAGCAAGTCAGGGATGGTTTGATTGGTTCAGGAGGCACTTCCACATGCATAACATCCAGATGTCTGGTGAGGCGGCTAGTGCTGATACTGCAGCAGCTAAAAAATTCCCTGACTATCTCAAGAAAATAATTGAGGAAGGTGGCTATTCCCCTAAACAAGTCTTCAGTGTCGATGAAACGGGCCTGTACTGGAAGAGGATGCCTGAGCGGACGTACATTTCCCAAGAGGAAAAGACAGCACCCGGATTTAAAGACCCATCTAACCTGGCTTCTAGGTGGTAATGCTGCCAGAGACATGAAGATGAAGCCGCTGACAGTGTACCAATCCAAAACATCACGTGCTTTCAAGGGATTTTCAAAATATAGCATTCCATTAAACTTGGCATTTCTGAAGCTCATGCTAGCAGCAACTCTCTGATTTGTAATATCATGTGTAAGTCCAGCTCTGTGGATGCCATGCTGAGGCAGCATAAAGGCTGCTCCCATTGTGCTTTCATACTAGCTTAACACCGCACAGGAGAGAATTAGACTGCAGAACATTGAATATGTATTTGAATTGGAAAGTGTGGATTCTCCTGTTAAGCTGGTAGGGAATCAGGAGGCGATTTTTGTTTGTTTGTTTAGTAATATAATTTCCATACACTGGGTGCTGACACTGCTGGAGGCAAAAATCATTTCACTTTTCATCAGGGTGCTATCAGGAGCCTTGGAAATGTCAGTGTTAAGTGCCATTATAAAATTCATGTTACCATTTATATAGTAAGAGATGAGTATCACGTGAGCCTTCACTATGCTGCACTGAGCAAAATGGGTACCGTTTCTTTGTAAGCATTAAGTCTTCTGGGCCCCACTGCTGTGTATGTTTATGGGCGACAGTAGAATACATAGGTTTCTCCCTATGTGAATCGACCTTCACAGGGACCATGCTGTACAGCTATGGCACAAAACAAGCTAAATACACTGAACCTTCCAGTCCTCCCTCTAAGAATAGGAAGAAACCACTGAATATAAAGCACTCTCTCTCGCACTCATTTCTTGGCAGGGATCTCAACTTTAGGGATCTCAAGTTCCAACAAAAGAATCCATGGGTCAATCCAAAGCCATCACACAGAAGCAATTTGGCAAGAGCAATGTGTGGATATTTTATTCTTATTCTGAATCAGATGGGAGTCCATTACGAAAAAGGACAAGAGCAATCCTACACAGCTAAGGAAGGTAAACCTACAAGACGACCAGACAGTTGGATTCAGAATATTGACCAGGGTGAAATGGAGAAAATACCCTGACAAAATACTGTGCCTTACTCAGACCCACTCATCTCACATATTGCAAAATGACCAGAATGAGCAATCCATGCAGGCTGACACCATTTCATCCCATGACTTGCTTTGTCCACATTTCAGATTGTCAGCTATTGACATTTCGGCATATACCATTTAAGCCAATGCTAATGGTGATGCAATTGCAAGACAAGGCATGAATATCACTGCCTTCATGTTTAAAATCTCATTACAAAATAAATGAACGAATGTTCCAGCTGTGAATGTTCACACCCAGACAACAAAAGTTTAGGCAAGTCTATCAGATCAAAGGGGAGGTATACAACAGATCAGATGCTATTATAAAAGGTACTAATCCCGGTCAGGCTACATAGGGCTAACATCGCTGATCCACTGGAGCCCTTTTGCACTGACTCCACCAACATAAAGAAGACAAGATACCACTCTAACAACTCCCAAGGAATCCTGGCAGGGACAGAGCTGGTGTAGTCAGGCCTACACCATCTCCTGCAGGACCCTCCATCTCAGGGGACGCGGAGGACAGATACATCAGAGGAAGGAAGGGATGTGTTTGGGAATTCCTCTGTCCTTGCTATTTCCAGCTTTGGAATGGATTATATAGGCCATTGCTGCTGGAGTCCAAGTTTATGGTGTAACCTGAACCAGGGTCAAAGCAATTCCAGCATGTCCCAGGCTAGGCCTACTACAGTGTCACCTTTGTGCCTCCACCTCAATCCTTGTGTAAAGCATCACTCAGGTTCATGGACAAAGCAGCCCTGTAGAATCTTCATAAGGACAAGGATAAAGGTGAGTTTTGAGCAATATATCACTATGAAGGTCCAATAGAAGTGGACTTCATTGTATTCACTAGAATTATGTCTCCATCACTCAGACAATTGAGATAACTACGAACAGTGACAGACTCACTAATGGCAAAAGTAAAGAATTAATTGACTTCTTAGTTAGTGCAGCCAGAGATAGTATTGCTGGGCTTTAAATTTAAAAACTGGGGCTATATGCAAATAATTATGTGCCAGAACTGGGTCTCTCTTGTATTTATTTAGATATTTAGGATATTTTTAAATGAGAAAAGGAGATTTAAAAATTAATCCTTTCATTATGTAGACTCTTTTATTGTTTGTCGGTTTGGCTAATGCAGAAACTTGCCAAGAGCTTTTGGAGTCAGTTAAGAAAACTGGTGGTGATCCCTTTGGCAGAGTACAGAATGTAGAGGCCTCATGAAGAAATTACATGTTTGGCATTGAATTGGATAGAGGAAACATCATTTCTCCCAGAGAATAGGAAATAAAACTTATGCTCAAGATTTGTGGTTCTGGCATCAGAGACTTTCAAGCTAATCATAACATTTGGGGAGATTGCTGTCAGTACATGGAGGTACTCACGTGGGGGTGAGAGTTTTCACACTGCTTGGATTAATTCACAGTATTTAAACATATTGGTTCTTGATTCTTGTCTCATGTACACTGATGTAATTTCAATAAAGTTACTCACAATTTACACATGTGAATGAGAAGAGAATTTAGGTCCACTGTCTACAAGAGCTGGACTTACCAGTCTTTGGTATGTTGGCTTTGGATCAGCATCTAAATAAGTAACACTATGAAACAAAAACATTGTTCTCTAAGGGCAGATCTACACTATGGCAGGGATTGATGCTCAGATCGATCCACCAGCCAACGATTTAGCGGGTCTAGTAAAGAGCCACCAAATTGACTGCAGATTTCTCGTCGGGAGTAGCGTACAGGGATCGACTGGAGAGAGGAGTAAGGTAAGTCGACGGGAGATTTTCTTCTGTCAACACCCCATGGTGTAGATCCCATGGTAACTCAACCTAAGGTACATCGACTCCAGCTACGTTATTCACGTAGCTGGAGTTGCGTAGCGTACGCTGACTTACCACAGTAGTGTAGCCATAGCCTAAAGGTGGTTGGCAGGTACTCAAAGAGTCTCACTCAGGCATTATAATATGATTCAGAATGGTATGTAGAAACTGGGTGGTTCTAAATACAGGATAAGATAAATTTGTAAAAAGGCACAAAAGTAATTGTGCAGGCTAAAGAGGATAACTGTGTGAGGCTTTAACTCACACTGAGCCTGCATCAATTAGAAGACTAAGCATGGGCATTATAGCATGGAACTCCTGAATGCTATTGCTAGTTCTGCCACTAACTCTCTGGAAAGCCATGGGTAAGTCACTTAATCTTTCTACCTGGGTTTCCCCATTGCTAAAATGGGAATGTTAATATTGACCAACCAGCTCATGGACATATTGTGAAGATTAATTAGTTAATTGTAAAGTGTTTTGAGGAGATTAATGCTTAGCATTTTGCAGTGCTTTAACTAATATTAAGCTAAAGTCACAGATGGAAAAATGCCAATTTCCATCAGTTGCATCAAGGCTGACCCTGGATTTAATGCCACGGATATGTGCAGTCTAGTTAAAAAAAATTAATATGATTATGAATAGACAGAGGAAATAAAATTAACTCTTTCCCATTTATCCATTTGGAATAGAAGAGAAACCTAAGTAGCTGCACTTTGTTTGGCCTGATAAAACCACAACCATATTAATAACTATGGGCCATATTTTGAGAGTTGCCAAGTAACTCCCAAGAAGCCCTATGTTTTCAGGTCCTGATCCAAAGCCTAACTAAGCCAGTGGAAAGACTCCCATTGACATCAGTGGGTTTTCGATCAGGTCCTCTGTGGGTTCCAAGGCAATCAGCACTAGAGCTGGTTGGAAAAATTCAGCCCGAAACCCATTTTTGGATCAAATTTGCAAAATCTAAATGTGCTGTGGAGGAGGTTCAATTTTGACAAAGTTCTGTCACAACACAGGCAGAGGACTGGCAGAAGCCTACCTGCTAGGCAAGGTCCAACGGAAATCTACCTGTTTTCCTGCCAATTCACCAAACTGCCTTGGAGTCAGGGATTCCCAATCTTCCAAGTCCATGGCATTGGGGCAGCCCACCAGTCACGCTGTCCCTGAGCCAGAGCTCCATTCCCTTTCAAAATCCTCCATGAAACAGAATTACCTTTTTGACCCAGATCTACTTAGCACCTTTCAGGATTAGGCCCCAACGACCTAGTAGTTGGTATTATTAATCTAAAGTTTTTACTGGACAGGCAATTCCACACCCAAGTGGCAAACCAAATGGTTTTTATATTTTATAAAACTACATTTTCCCCTGTGGGTCCGGGGACAGAATAGGCTCTCTGCTCCTCCTGCATGTCGTAAGAGGCGACTAAAAGGGGGCTGCCTGGAAAGGGATGGGCTCTGCCAGGTTAGAAATGTGCCCAAGACACACCATATGATGAGCAAGTCAACCATGTCCATACCAGATTGATCGCAGCCCGGGTTGATGATGACTGCACCATCCATCTCCCACCAGGGCGGACACAACAAGTATACTACTGGTGTAACCCCAACAAAGAGGATCCGTGGAAGAGATTACATTCCATGCGGCTATGGTGATGTTAGGACATTGAGACGAATAGGGAGACTGAAAGAACTCATGTACGAAATGGAACAATACATCTGGCACCTCCTAAGAATCTCTAAGGTCAGATGGAAGAACTTTGGAGGGGTACTAACAGAAGGAGGCCATATACTCTATTACAGTGGAGAGGACAAACACGTCAACAGCATAGGATTTCTTGTGCATAAAGATATCAAGAATTCAGTATTAGGTTGCTGCCCAATGTCCAGCAGGTTTATTTCCATCCATCTAAAGACAGTACCGTTTAATATCACAGTGGTACAAATCTACTCCCCTACAATAGCCTAGAACTATGAGCAAATTGAAGATTTTTACAATCAGCTCCAAATCATCATCGATAAGGTACACAAGAAAGATATCCTGATTGTACAGGGAGGTTGAAATGCTAAAGTGGGTACTCACGCACAGGCAGATTGGTGAGATTATTGTGGCCCTTTCTGTAATGCAGTAACCAATGAGAGAGGATTGAGACTTTTGGAGTTTGCCAGCTATAACAATCTGGTTCTTGCAAACACATTAGGAGCACATAAAGCATCCAGACAATCAACATGGCACATACTCAATCGACTACATCATGGTGCAAAACTGATTTCGTTCTGGAATTAACAGATCTAAAACAAGGAGCTTCCCCACTGCTGATATTGGAAATGATCACAACCCTATGATGCTAAATTTTTGGCTGCAGCTAAGGAAAATGGTCAGGCCAAAGTTCACCAGAACCAAAGTTTGACTTAGAAAGACTCAGAGCCTGAAACATTTCAGAGTTATTCCAAGCAAAGATTGGTGGAAAATTTGCCCCGCTGCTTGCTCTAGAGGAAGATGTAGAAACAACGACCAACAATTTCGACACTGTAATGAATGAGGCAGCACTGGACATCCTTGGGAAATATCATAAGATAACAAAACAATGGGTTACAAATGAAATACTACAAATGTGTGTGACAATAGAAGAGAACTTGAGAGACAAGAACAGCAATCAGGGAACTGATACATACAGAGTGATTGGTAGAAAGATCAAGAAAGGAATGAGCATGGCCAAGAAGATATGGATTGAAAAACAATGCTCTCAAATTGAAGAGTGTTTCAATAATAAGAATAGCAAACGAGCCTTTCAGGTTGTAAAAGATCTGACAAAGGAAAGACGGACCAAAACTAATGCAATTCAAGACAAAGAAGGGAACAGTTTTACAGAAGAAAGGGACATCATCAATAAGAGGACAAACAACTGCTCTGATCTAAACAGCCACCAGACAAATAGAGATTCTAGTGTCTTAGCCCAGATTCGACAGAGGAGGATGACTTTCCAATACTGTACTGCATGAAGAAATGGAGACAGCTGTGAAATCACTCAAGAACAGAATGCCTGGGATGTTGTCAATACCTGTAGCCTAACTGACGAAATTCAGAGGAGAAATAGTAATAGATGTACTCAGCAAGATCTGCAACAAGATCTGGCAGACGGGTGAGTGGCCCTCCATGTGGACACAGTCTCTACTCATCATTCTGACAAAGAAAGGCAACCTGCAATTGTATCAAAATTACCGGACCATAAGCTTAATTAGCCATCCCAGCAAAGTGATGTTGAAAGTCATATTGAACAGATTGAAGCCACAAGCAGAGAATATCATTGCCGAAGAACAGGCTGGCTTTTGTGCTAGAAGAAGTACCACAGAACAGATTTTCAACCTTCGTGTTCTATATGAGAAGTACTTACAACAACATCTACCACACTTTTATTGACTTCAAGGTGGTGTTTGACAGAATATGGCATGAAGCTCTCTGGGCAACCATGAAGAAGTACAATGTTGGTCGTAAGCTTATTTTTACCATTAAACAACTTGTATGCCAAGGCCACCAGTGAAGTTCTCATCAATAGCACAATAGGAGAGTGGTTTTGCACCACTGGAGGAGTCCGGCAAGACTGCCTTCTTTCGCCCACACTGTTCAACATCTACTTGGAACGCATAATAACTGATGCCCGAGCAGATCACGTATGCACAGTCAGCATTGGGGCGAACAATCTCAAATCTTCAGTAAGCTGATGACATTGATGGCCTGGCAAGCAGCGAAAATGAACTTGCCAACCTTGTGAAATGATTGGATGAAACCTCCGCAAAATACAGCATGGAAATCAGTGCAGAGAAAACCAAGCTAATGACAAACAAACATGACAGGATCAGCTCACATATCATTATCAGTGGACAAGAGCTGGAGACAATGAAACAGTTTGGGCATTTGCGGGCAATCACTGATGAAGGATCCAAAGACAGAAATTCTGGCAAAACTGCACAAACAGCAGCAGCAGCAAAGCTAAAGCCAATTTGGAGAAATAAGAACATCTCCCTGGAATCCAAACTGAAACTACTGCACTCATTGGTCATCTCCATTTTTCTGTATGCGTGTGAGACATGGACCCTTATGGCAGAACTTGAACAGAAAATACAGATAGTAGAAATGAGATACTTCCGTAAAATCCTGGGCATCTCCTAAGAAGAGCAAGCTGAAGTGGTACGGTCATGTAACAAGATCATCTGGCCTATCCAAGATCCAAGGGTCAGTACAGGGGAAGAGGTAGGCAGAAGAAGAGATGGACTGACAACATAAGAATAGTCAGGAATGGAATTCGTGGAGACTCAAGCACTGACACCCAATTGTCAGGGGTGGAGACAATTGGTTTATTGCTCATCAGTGATGGTGCCCCAATGACCAATGTGGTTATGGGAGTGATGATGATGATGAACTCTACATTATACATTTACTATCAACTGTACTGGGTCTTTACTTGGTTTATCTGCTCTACTATTCAAAGAAATACAGTGGACCTAATTCTCTGGGGCCCTGTACCTTGGGTAATCATTTCCACCCATGTGCAAAGTACTACTACTCTGATTTGGTACCATTGTACACCCACTAGACTCACATAGCAGCTGTGTACAAGATGGCACATGATTTAAAACAGAGAGTCAGGGTCAACAAGTGTAGGAAAGGAAGGGTACACTAGGTACTGAAGAATCACAGGGCATTCACTTGTAGTTCTTTAACTTTTATTTAACACAGACAAAGGTTCCAAGTATTTAGGCTATGCTGCTTATACCAAGATTTAAAATCCTACTGGAGACAAGGCACAGTAGTTTTCACCTTGATGTACCATCACCCCTGCCCTCCTGGGGCAGACCTCATATCCATCAAGGTAAAAACTACCTGTGTCTTGTCTCCACTATGATTTTACAGTATGATAAATAAAATTGATGTAAAAAGACACCTATATTTCTGATTGATCAAGAGAGTAACTCCAATAGCTTCTGAGAATTCTTCTCTCCAAGCAGTGGCCAACATAGCTCTGCCAGAAAGACCAAGTGCAACCATCTAAGAGTTTGCAAAAAGAAAAGGAGTACTTGTGGCACCTTAGAGACTAACAAATTTATTTGAGCATAAGCTTTCGTGAGCTACAGCTCACTTCATCTAAGAGTTGTAAGCAATTTCCACCTTTTGACCTAAAGCACTTGTAGACAATAAGAAAAGACAGAAGTGCCACTTCCTGAAGTAATAAAATATTGTGCAATTACGATATCTAATATGTTTCAATGCATTCCGTTTCCAGGTATTGATACGGTCCTCATCTGTATAGTTTTCAGGTACTTTCCATTATTTAAAAGTTGATAGTGGTATTTTTCCTCTCTCTCTTCCCTCCCACTGCCCCCATTTCCTGCCACAAAGAAGCAGGCTTAGTTTGCAGGGAGGTAGGACATGATAGTACAGACACAAAGATTCTGTGATTAAAATAGGTTTTAATGGGAGATATTTTCCCCCTGAGAATACAGAGAGCTGCATCCAGTGAGCCTGATTCTCCTTGACTCTAAGGCCCCTGTACACCACTCTGGCACCATAGAAGGACTTTAGCCCATATTAAGGGTCATTTACAATGCCAGAGTGGCGTAAAGGGGCCTTCATGTATTTGAGAGTTAGGCCCTAGAAGATACTTAGTGCATTTAATCCAAAATTGGCGTTCTTCAAATTTTACAGCAGTATCACTTAACTCTTCAGACACCTATTTGTGGGAAAAAATAGTATATGATCATGTAATTAAAGACTAAATCATAATGCACATGCAGAAGGTGGACAAATTAATGTGGCATAGGCCACCTTAGTTCTGGCATTTCCTAACTTTTGAGTGTTTGACTTTGCAACCTTAATAATATTCTTTTACTGCAGCCAGTGTGTACACACACACACACACACTCACTCTGTGCACTCCTGCACAGGGCTGTTTTCACTAAAATGGCATTTTAAAATTCTAATACTGAATCTTTGTCATTATGAACTAGGGCTCTGTCAGCTACTTAGTTATTAAAGTTTTAATGATACAGCAATTAAAGTTATTTCTGTAGACTTGAATATCTGTGTGGGGGAATTGGGGGGATTATTTGATTGTTTTACTCAGAGATGGGTGTTTAATGGTACATCTGGTCTCAGATTTCACTGAGCAATCTTAACTGTAACTTCAAGATTTTTGTTTTGCTATAAAAAAACTATGTAAAATATGTAATATGCAGATACACTAGCTAGGATAAAAATATCTAAGAAACATCATCCCTCATGCTTAAGGATATCACCCAGCCACTAACCACTTGGGATTAGGGGGCGGGGAAAAACTTCCTTTACAAGCATGTTATTGCATAACTATTAATTTGTGAATTTCACACTTTCCATTGTAACTTCTGGCCAACATTGGAGGCAGAACCCTGGACTAGACAAACCAAATTTGATCCTCTATAGTAATTCCTATTTTTGTAAAAAGAAAAGGAGTACTTGTGGCACCTTAGCGACTAACCAATTTATTTGAGCATAAGCTTTCGTGAGCTACAGCTCACCTCAGCTGTAGCTCACAAAAGCTTATGCTCAAATAAATTGGTTAGTCTCTAAGGGGCCACAAGTACTCCTTTTCTTTTTGCAAATACAGACTAACACGGCTGTTACTCTGAATCCTATTTTTGTATCATTCATATGTCTCAGATATATCATCTATAGTTACTTTTATCTCATGTTAAACCAGGCAGGGCAAAGCATGGTCTCTGATTGACTTTAGAGGTGAGTCCATTACATTTTCCTGCTTTTTCAAATATCAAAAGCCAATCACAGGCCAGTGACAACCTTGTGGATTTGTTTTGAGACAGTATGAGCCCCCTTTCATTTATAGGGAGAGTGATGGGGGCCAGAAAACTTCCTAAAGGCAAAGTTGCACATTTCGCAGTACCTGCCTGACTACAGGGGTAATTATTTTTTTAAAAATTTTAACTTATGGTGAAGGGTAGACACAGCTGGCTCAGTACCTTTCTCCGAGTCTTCTGGGGAGGAGGAGGAATGCTTCATGTTTTATGCCAAGGCATTTTAAGGATGAAAAACAGGATACCAAAAACAAGGCTCAGGTGGCAACAAATCTGAAATCAATAAAACCCTCACTATTAGTGCTTGTCAAATAATGAAAATCATTATTGACTAATAACTTATTTAACAAATGATAGAAAGCATTTAAATATATTAGTTGCAAATACTGTATTACATGGTCAGTTCTACTTGGTATTCACAAACCTTTGAAGGATTAAAATGGCTTGTAACTATATAATTTCTCTACTGTTCTACAGGAATTACAATCTCATTAAAACCACTACAGTTTCTAGCAGGCTTTGCAGGGAAGGAGTACTCCTAATTTCAAGTATTGTACAGCACAAGTGAGCAAGAACAGCACACTAAATTATTCCGAGGAGGCCTGGTGTGACTTTTAGTGGCTTAGAAGGAGCTGTTATAGCACCAGTTGGAAGGACTTACAGTTTAGTTCACAGTGTATTGGGCACAGAAGCTCTGCAGACACAGTAAAATGCCAATAGAAGTGTCATTTTCTTTGAGAGCAGCTCCTGAAGCCAAAAGAACTGTACCATTTCTATTCACAGCACGCTGGATCTAAAAGAAACCCCCAAACAGACAGAATTTAAGACACTCCTCTTTTTCTCCCATTATTGACTTTGAAATAAAAAGCTAGGGTTAAACACCTATGTAAAGCTGGTCAGAACTGTTTGAGTTTCAGCATTTTTATAAGAAAAAGATGGGGCAAATTTTCTCTCACAAAAAAATTCCCATTTCCAACCAGCTGACGCTTAAATAATATTGTTATGGCTTTTGAGTGCAGTTCTTAAACAGAAGCAAGATATTTGTTTGAGCATATTCTGATGTTACAATGTGTACTTGGCACTGTCTCTTTCTCAGTATTATTGGTCTGAGAACACTGCTGGAATGTAGGTAAAGTTACTTAGTTTAAGGGCATCTGCCAATGTCGTACCACACCAGGTGGACACATTTTTCCAATTTTTTTTTTTAAACAAAAACACCCTCTGTGTTTTTCACCATGGTCAACACCCAAAGGAAGATAGGTACAATCAAAGTGATGGCACATTAGTGCTGTGCAAAGGGTTCAGGCAGAACCCAGAACTCAACCCAATAAGCCCTAAAACAAGCAGTTAGGTCTAACATTTTCACAGACATGAGCTCATGCTCAAGTCCTGGTTCTCACTCTGCTAGGCTCTTCACTTGGAGCCTTCCTTAGAGGTCCTGGGAAGCTGCCCATCCTACCCTCATTGATTTTGAGAAGCCAGTGACCTGATGCCCCATAGATCAGATGCCACTTTCTTCTTTAAGGGCCATCTTGTTTCTTCTGTGTCTGGCAAGTAGCCCATACCCCACTAAGCCACTGGCTCTTCAGTGGGAGTCAAGAAGTGACAACTTCCACACCTCTCCCCCACTCATAGAAGCAGCAGGAAAGTAGACACATTCCTTGTCCTTCTGGAGCCACTGCTAGGTGTAGAAGCAGGGTCAGACAGTGCCCCTTAAGGATTAGTACATGGTTGCTAAGCAACATGAATGCTGTGGGGTGATTTACTGAGTTGGCTGCAGGTTAAAACTCTGTAGAACCTTAACCTCAAAGTGAGCCATCAAGGGTTGGCCTACTCCTGCTAAATCCTAGGACAGTGGTCCCCAAACTTTTGAGGGTCATGCTCCCCATCTGCACCCCACCAGAACCAGGGCTGGGAGCAAGGCTGTAGCTTGCGGGGGTGGGGGAAGACATGGACAGAGGTAAGAGGGCCGAGGCTGGGGCCAGGTATGGATCCGGGAGCCGAGGGTAGGGGTGGGAGTGGAGCCACAGCTGGGCTGCAATGGGAGCTGGCCGTCGGGCCCACAGCCAGGGATTGGAGCTGCGGCCGGTGGCCGAGGCTGGGAGCAGGGGCAGGGGCAGGGCCAGGAGCCAAGCCATGCCAAGGCTAGGGACAGAGCTATGCACAGGGCCAGGAGCTGGGGGCAGTTGGGGTGGGGTGAAGCGGGGCTGGGTGGCGCTCCCTCCCTATCCACTATGGGGGCTGGCCCATGCCCCACCACATCCCCCTGGACATTCCTCCATGCCCCCCAGGAGGGGGGGGGAAGAGTGCCAAGTTTGGGGACCTCTGTCCTAGAAAGAGACCATGGAAGGTTTGGGTCATAAATTCACATAGTCTGGACCCTGCAGAGGTCAAACAAGCCCTAGTTCCAGTAATATTAGGGCATCTAACAAACTTAGGCCCAGATACTCAAAGGTATTCAGGCACCTAACTCCCATTGATTTCAATGGAAATTGGGTGCCTAAATACCTTTAAGGATCTGAGCATTAGTGCCAAGGCTGCTGCTGTCCCATAATCAATGTACTATCCTGAGCCTAGATACTGTGTTGCATTAGATATGTGTGCTGTTGTGAGACACACAGGAATAACAGTGCTAGGAAAGGCCAGATCTGCAGGTTTAGCTTGGAATTTCTTAGCCACATTCAGTTTGTCAAACTGAGATTCCATGAAATACATGCTATTTAATCATAGAATATCAGGGTTGGAAGGGACCTCAGGAGGACATCTAGTCCAACCCCCTGTTCAAAGCAGGACCAATCCTCAACTAAATCATCCCAGCCAGGGCTTTGTCAAGCCTGACTCTGAAAACCAGAAAGGAAGGAGATTCCACCTCCCTCCTAGGTAACCCATTCCAGTGCTTCACCACCCTCCTAGTGAAAAAGTTTTTCCTAACATCCAACCTAAACTTTCCCCACTGCAACTTGAGACCATTACTCCTTGTTTTGTCATCTGCTACCACTGAGAACAGTCCAGATCCATCCTCTTTGGCACCCCCCTTCAGGTAGTTGAAAGCAGCTATCAAATCCCCCCTCATTCTTCTCTTCTGCAGACTAAACAATCCCAGTTCCCTCAGTCTCTTCTCATAAGTCATGTGCTCCAGCCCCCTAATCATTTTTGTTACCCTCTAATAGACTCTTTCCAATTTTTCCACATCCTTCTTGTAGTGTGGGCCCCAAAACTGGACACAGTACTCCAGATGAGACCTCACCAATGTCGAATAGAGGGGAACGATCACGTCCCTCAATCTGCAGGCAATGCCCCTACTTATACAGCCCAAAATGCCATTGGCTTTCTTGGCAACAAGGGCACACTGCTGACTCATATCCAGCTTCTCGTCCACCGTAACCCCAGGTCCTTTTCTGCAGAACTGCTGCCTAGTCATTTGGTCCCTAGTCTGTAGCTGCGCATGGGATTCTTCTGTCTTAAGTGAAGGATTCTGCACTTGTGCTTGTTGAACCTCATCAGATATCTTTTGGCTCAATCCTCCAATTTGTCTAGGGCCCTCTGTATCCTATCCTTACCCTCCAGCATATCTACCACTCATCCCAGTTTAGTGTCATCTGCAAACTCGCTGAGGGTGCAGTCCACACCATCCTCCAGCTCATTAATGAAGATATTGAACAAAACTGGCCCAAGGACCGGCCCTAGGGACACTCCACTTGATACTGGCTGCCAACTAGACATGGAGCCATTGATCACTACCCGCTGAGCCCGATGATCTAGCCAGCTTTCTATCCACCTTATAGTCCATTTATCCAGCCCATACTTCTTTAACTTGCTGGCAAGAATACTATGGGAGACTGTATCAAAATTCAAGGAACAACACATCCACTGCTTTCCCCTCATGCACAGAGCCAGTTATCTCATCATAGAAGGCAATTAGATTAGTCAGGCATGATTTGCCCTTGGTGAATCCATGTTGACTGTTCCTGATCACTTTCCTCTCCTCTAAGTGCTTCAGAATTGATTCCTTGAGGACCTGCTCCATGATTTTTCCAGGGACTGAGGTGGGGCTGACTGGCCTGTAGTTCCCAGGATCCTTTTTCTTCCCTTTTTTAAAGATGGGCACTACATTAGCCTTTTTCCAGTCTTCCGGGACCTCCCCCGAACGCCATGAGTTTTCAAAGATAATGGCCAATGGCTCTGCAATCACATCCGCCAACTCCTTCAGCACCCTCGGATGTAGTGCATCCGGTCCCATGGACTTGTGGTCGTCCAGCTTTTCTAAATAGTCCCGAACCACTTTTTCCTCCACAGAGGGCTGGTCACCTCTTCCCCATGCTGTGCTGCCCAGTGCAGCAGTCTGGAAGCTGACCTTGTTCGTGAAGACAGAGGCAAAAAAAGCATTGAGTACATTAGCTTTTTCCACATCCTCTGTCACTAGGTTGCCTCTCTCATTCAGTAAGGGGCCCACACTTTCCTTGGCTTTCTTCTTGTTGCTAACATTCCTGAAGAAACCCTTCTCATTACTCTTAACATCTCTTGCTAGCTGGAACTCCAAGTGTAATTTGGCCTTCCTGATTTCACTCCTGCATGCCTGAGCAATATTTTTATACTGCTCCCTGGTCATTTGTCCAGTCTTCCACTTCTTGTGAGCTTCTTTTTTGTGTTTAAGATCAGCAAGGATTTCATTGTTATACCAAGCTGATTGCTTGCCATATTTACCATTCTTTCTACACATCAGGATGGTTTGTTCCTGCAACCTCAATAAGGATTCTTTAAAATACAGCCAGCTCTCCTGGACTCCTTTCCCCCTCATGTTATTCTCCCAGGAGATCCTGCCCATCAGTTTCCTGAGGGAGTCAAAGTCTGCTTTTCTGAAGTCCAGGGTCCGTATTCTGCTGCTCTCCTTTCTTCCTTGTGTCAGGATCCTGAACTGGACCATCTCATGGTCCCTGCCTCCCAGGTTCCCATCCACATTTGCTTCCCCAACTAATTCTTCTCAGTTTGTGAGCAGCAGGTCAAAAAGAGCTCTGCCCCTACTTGGTTCCTCCAGCACTTGCACCAGGAAATTGTCCCCTACACTTTCCAAAATCTTCCTGGATTGTCTGTGCACTGCTGTATTGCTCTCCCAGCAGATATTAGGGTGATTGAAAGTCTCTCATGAAAACCAGGGCCTGTGATCTAGTAACTTCTGTTAGTTGCCGGAAGAAAGCCTCGTCCACCTCATCCCCCTGGTCTTAGGTCATATGTGGCATGTAATATTTTCTGGGTTTTATTGACATTTTTCATTGGCATGCAAATAAAATCTTAGTTTCTGAGAAGACTTAATCTGCTCCTGTTACAGCTATTTGTGCACTTGAAAAATGGGTTTAGATGGAATCAAAGAGGTACGAAGGCTTTGTGATAACCCTCAGCACAGGGGTGATTTTCCCAAAAATGATTTATGTTGAGACGACTATGGAAATCATATTCCCAAATTGTCCAAATATCAAAAGATTCTGATTGCTGGTAGATAAAATTTTAAATTAATCTATTGTCTCTCTTACTTTAGTAAAGTGTTGCCCGGTTGTGCTACTTTATCTATGGTTATAAACTGCTAGAATTACTATTGCTGCAGACTGGAAAAAAAAGAATGCTCAGCACATGGCTTATGAAAATCTGGGAAGTCATAACAATGGAAAAAATGGCTAGCCTTAAGAACAGTTTGTACAAAAGATATCTGATCACATAGCTGCCTTTCATCACCCATGCTGAATATGGGAACTGGATTAAAAAGCCAACACTCAAGAACTTTTCTCCTTATTACAGTCTCATAGAATATATACTGTTTGTCCAGCTCTGACCCGTGTTCCAGAAGCAGGAGATTTGACCCCCAAACCAGTGACTCCCCCAGGATCCTTATCATTGATCACCATCACAAAGGTCTCATGCCTTCACACTTGCTCCCTGCCCCCCAGTTATCTGATACAGATTTTCCAATTATGGACCCAGAATGTAACTTAAAACTGGTGAAGTCCACAGTATGCAATGAAAGGTGATTTATTGTTAGTTCACTCACAGAAGGTTTGGGATTGGAGGGAAATAGACAAGAAGCCCTCGACAGTTTAGGAAAAATAGCTCTCTGTTAAGTACCCAAGAGAGACTGAATTACTAAATGAGGAGTAAATCAGGATTGTGCAGTCAATTCTTAATGTGAAAGACAAAACATCCTCCATACTGCTACTAAAAATGCCAGAATTACCAGAACAGCCTCTCCCAAACCAAAAGAAACACTATTACTTCTTCTTGATGACTCTCATTTGGTAAGCTGAGGTTAACGCACAAGACCAGGTCTCAGGATATATGGGTTCTATCGCTGGTTGTCACAGATTTCCCTATGACATTCGTCAAGTTACTTCTCTATACATTAGTATCCCCCTGTAATAAAATGGGATACAATAATACTACCCGGCCACCATATCACTGAAGACTTAACTAATGTTTGTAAACTGGTTTGAGACCCTTGATAGAAAGTGATAGAACAGTCAAAAGTTTTAATACTACAGTAGCATACAGGGTTCCCTGCAATGCAAAATACTAATCAACCTTGTTATATCTGGCTTAATCTGGATATGATCTGAAGGGAGTAAAAAGGGGATTGTTTAAAAGTTACTACTTCATACTTATCTATGGGTGGGGGGAGAGAGAAAGCCAAATAACCTAAGGATGCACTTCATCAATCTGTCATTGCTTCACCCGCAGAACAAAGGTTGTTGTTTTAAATAGAATTAAAACCGCACACTTGCTCTTGTAATCCTCATAAATCTTTCTGTGACATTCATATTTGTGAGGAACCCTGTTCTCAGCTAAATACATTAAACAGTGAAAAAACTATCTGATAGGACTGAATGAGATAGATGTTCATAAGATGTTGTTGTCATTATGCATAGCAGTAAAGATCTGACCACTATGTGAATTACAGTGTCCAGATGATACTGTGATGAGCCCTGTATAGATACACCTGTAATAATAACTTGCCCCTAATTCCCTTATCATAGGGACAGCTTATGGGCAGTACCTTAGGGAGGAGGGCAAACCAGCTGCACGGGGAGTCTATGCGCTCTCAGTATAGGGGAAGAGGGATCTTTGGACCAGCACTGAATAAGCTGACAGGGAAAGGAGAATTAGGGAGGGACCACTTCATTCAAATTCATGAGGTTAGTGAGTAGGAACACCTTCACAGAGCATGTGATATGGCAGCAATTTCTGGTGCAGTCCCTAAGCAGATGAGCTAGACTGGGCAAAGTCGCGGAGAATAACGAGAACAATCCTGCAGTGGATGTACTCAATAACTCAATAACCTAGCAGATCTTTTCTGACTCTAAAAATCTACCATGTCCAACAATACCAGATGTTTCAGCTAAAACAATAAAAGGCAAAACAGCTTAATGTTAATATGTAATTTATCATTAGGCTTCAGAGTTAATATCCCATGTTGAATGAGGCAATACATACAGCTACTTTTTCAGCCTGTCTGCAGACTGAGGAAGGCATTGGATCGCAGTGGAAGATTTTCTATTTTGTTTTAATGATAGCTTGAATTCTGTGGGGACTGACAGAGGCACCCAAGAAATGCTGGATTTACACACTGGCATCCTTAAAGTCATGCTTATATTCTTGACATGAGGTTAGATGGAGCGGCTATGTAAACAACAAGTAGGTACATTTCTTTGACTTAGACATTATAGAAAACTCCAGACTCAAACAAACAACAGGCAACTGCAAATTACAAACCTGTAATTACATTGAGAGTTTCTGGTCATGTCATAAATCCAAAGAGCAAAATTGGAATGGTTTATGTGATCTCCCAAGCCTAAAGATGGAATTACAGCTCCATTACTCAAAACAAGCTTTTTTAAAATAATGAAATAAATAAAATAATAATAAATGTTGCATGGATCTGCCCTTCTTTTCTCTTCCCTTTTCAAACTACCACCAGAGTTGTTAGATCTAAAAATTGCTCCTTTTTAAGGAATAAGTAAGGTCACTCAAGTGAATTTCAGGATTTTATTAGTCACTGCAATCTATGTACTACAATGGGGTTTCTTAGTGTCTCCATAGTTGAGTTCTCTGTAAATGGATTAGATCTACAGCAAACACAGATTTTATATTATAGCTTCCTTGATAGTACTAGAAAGGAGTTCTAAGGTTTTCTAGCTGAAACATCACATTTCTTCACATTGTGTAGGACTTTCCATTACAGTTATTCCATTCCATTCAACCACAATCCCTTTAGAATCTAGCCAGTTTATTTTTAGCACTGCTAATGCAGGAATTTTAATTATGACTCTACTCATTTCATTGTAGATACCATGAAAGTACCTGCATCTGCAAACCCTCGGTGCATGGATCTTTACCGACTACAACAAGAGGCTTCCATGTGGACAGTTGGCATGAGTAGGCCCAGAGTGTATAATCATAGAAATGTAGAGTTGGAAGGGACCTCAAGAGGTCATCTAGTCCAGCCCCCTGCATTGAAGCAGGACCAAGTATCCCTCCTAGAGCAGGGTTTCTCAACCCATGGGTCAGGACCCAAAACTGGGTACCAGAATGTTACAAAGGGTCACATGGCAGCTCCTGTGGCTCCTTTCCCTCAGGGCTGGCTGGGCTCACCTTCCTGCTCCAGGCACTGCAACTTCTGGGGTCCCAGTGCCACTCAGGTTTAACCCAGCTATCATGATAACAGGAGTCTGGGTAGGCCAAATTTGAGTGAGTGGCATTGCAACCCCATGAGCCAGGTCACAACTCCGCTCACACAAATTTGATCCAATCAGGGGAGCAGGGCCAAACCTAAGCAGTGCTGCAACCCCAGAGGTTGCAACTCCCAGAGCTGACAGCCAAGTCCAGCCAGTCCCACAGCACAGGACCTGCCACTGTGGGGTGAGTGCCAGGCAGGACCCAAGCCTCCTGGGGGGCAGGACCTAACCAAAGCCACCCCACAACCTTCATCCCCAGACTATTTACTAGATCATGACAGGCTATAAACATTTACATATGGGCCCTGAGCCCAAAATGGTTGAGAACCACTGCCCTAGACAATCCCTCATAGGTATTTGCCTAACCTGTTTTTACAAACCTTCCATGATGGGGATTCCACAATCTCCCTGGGTAACCTGTTCCTGTACTTAACTACCCTTATAGTTGGAAAGTTTTTCCTAACATCTGACCTAAATCTCCCTTGCTGCAGATTAATCCCATTACATCTTGTCCTACCTTCAGTGGACATGGAGAACCATCTACTTTATAACAGCCTTAACATATGAGAAGACTTATCAGGTAGCTCCTCAGTCTTCTTTTCTCAAAACTAAACATACCCAGGTTTTTAACCTTTCCTCATAGGTCAGGTTTTCTACACCTTTTATCATTTTTGTTGCTCTCCTCTGGACTCTCTCCAGTTTATCCACATCTTTCCTAAATCGTGGCACCCACATTTGGGCACAAAACACCTGCTGAGCCTCACCAGTGTGAAGTAGAATGGGACAGTTACAACCCGTGTCTTACATACAACACTCCTGTTAATATACCCCAGAATATCTGAATCTTTTGCCGGCGCGACATTTTAATTTGTGATCCACTGTAACCCCCGATCCTTTTCAGCAGCACTGCCACCTGCACAGTTATTCCCCACTTTGCATTTGATTTTTCCTTCCTTAGGGAAGTACTTTGTATTTGTCTTTATTTAATTTATTCTTGCTGATTTCAGACCCATTCTCCAACATGTTAGGCCATTTTGAATTCTAATTGCATCCTCTGGAACACTGTGTCCAAATGCTAGTCTTTAATTTTTAAAAACCCAGACAGGTGCCAACAAGGTGTGTAGGAAACAAGTAACCTTTGTTCCACACATGGCCTTTTCCCCTTTGTTATTTGCAGTCCCTAGCTTCCCACTTGGGTATCTATAGGGCACCCATCACCTTGGAATCTGAGCACCAACAACTCTGTGTTGGCAGCCAGACTTCCTCCTAGGTGCTGTTTTGTGCCAGGAGGGGCATCTTGAAATTATTTTTCCTTGGCTTTACACACACCCCTTTCCTTGTATTTCTTCCTTATTATTTGTAGTACTGACTAGAGATCAGGTCCCCTGTGTGTTAGGCACCATTCACCCTCTCATCTATCTCATTATGATAGATAGTAGAGGGACAGATCCTGCTTAGTTACCCTAGTGCAATCTGAAGTAATTCCACTGAAGTCAGAGTCGCTGCTCCAAATTTACCTGCCATGTACAAGAGATTGTTTGGGTCTCTGCCCTGAGGCGCTCACAAAGCCCCACCCACATCCCTGCAGCTCATACTACAATGTATTCAACAGCACTTCGTCTAATTTTGAATATCCGCATGGAGAGATTCTGCTACCCCCTGAAGGACTATCCCATAGTGTAACAGATATTGTTTTTGGAGACAGTAAAAGAAGGGGGCGAGGGACACATACCACTGAGTTGCCTTCACCGCTTGTTTTCTTTGGGTAGCCTGTCTACGCATCTCAGAGCTTGTGGGAAGGGACTGTGTTTCTATGTACTGCACAAAGGGGTGAAAGTAAAATTTCTCTCTTATCAGTAGGGGGTAGGGCTGGGTCCCCACATCCTCCCTGGAAGGGGTGGGGCCTCAGGCGAAAGGGGCAGAGCTGGGGATCAGCATCCCCCAGCCAGCCCTTCCACACTGCCTGGCTTGCGCCACCTGGGTCTCCTGGGGCAATTTAAAGGGCCTGGGGCTCTGGTCACTGCTGCAGTAGCAGCAGCAGCCAGAGACCCAGGCCCTTTTAAATCGCCGGCTCCATGGCAGCTTCTCCTTTTGCCCCAACCCACCCCCCATTGGCAGCCTGGGGGGGGGGTGGAGGGAGACAAAAGGGGCAACGATGTTAAAGTCAGCTGTAGGGGCTGGTACCGGTGGCCACTTTTTACCAGTACGCCATACTGGCCTGAACCACCTTACTTTCACCCATGACTGTACAGCACAGTGAAGGCTGTTAGCACTTAATAGAGGAATGACCACCAGGCTGGGAGCCAGGAACCCCTGAGCTGAAACAGATTCCACCACTGACTTGTTGTGTGAAACTGGAGCAAGTCACCACCTCTGCCTCAGTCCTCCCTGGTAGAAGAGGGCTAGCACCTCCCTCCTGGGGGACTACTGTTTACACAGCTCTTTGAAGCACTGGGTAAGGATTGAGTGGCCTTGGTCTCAGGGCCTTTTCATCCAAGTGAATTTGTCAGAATCAAGGCTGTCAATTAATCGCAGTTAACTCATGTGATTAACTCAAAAAAAATAACTGATTAAAAAAAATGAATCGCGATTAATCTCTCTGTTAAACAATAGAATACCAAATTGAAATTTATTAAATTTTGGATGTTCTTCCATGTTTTCAAATACATTGATTTCAATTAGAACACAGAATATAAAGTGTACAGTGTGCATTTTATATTTTTATTACAACCTAATACAAGTATTTAGTGCAATCTTTTTATAATGAAAGTTGAACTTACAAATGTAGAATTATGTACAAAATATAACTGCTTTCAAAAATAAAACAATGTAAAACTTTAGACCCTACAGGTCCATTCAGTCCTACTTCAGCCAATTGCTCAAACAAACAAGTTTGGTTACAATTTGCAGGAGATAATGCGGCTCCCGTCTTGTTTACAATGTCACCTGAAAGTGAGAACAGGTTTCCGCATGGCACTGTTGTCGCCGGCATTGCAAGATATTTAGGTGCCAGATGCACTAAAGATTCATACGTCCCTTCATGATTCAACCACCATTCCATGCATCCATGCTGATGATGGGTTCTGCTCAATAACGATCCAAAGCAGAGTGTACCGATGCATATTCATTTTCATCATCTGAGTCAGATGCCACCAGCAGAAGGTTGATTGTCTTTTTTGGTGGTTCGGGTCCTGCAGTTTCCACATTGGAGTGTTGCTCTTTTAAGACATCTGAAAGCATGCGCCACACCTCGTCTCTCTCAGATTTTGGAAGGGACTTCAGATTCTTAAACCTTGGGTCAAGTGCTGTATCTATCCTTAGAAATCTCACATTGGTACCTTCTTTGCATTTTGTCAAAGCTGCTGTGAAAGTGTTCTTAAAATAAACGTGGTGGGTCATCATCGGAGACTGCTATGACATGAAATACATGACAGCAAGTGGGTAAAACAGAACAGGAGACCCACAATTCTCCCCCAAGGTGTTCAGTCACAGAGTTAATTTAAAAAAATATGTTAATGAGCATCATAAGTAGGTCCTCCAGAATGGTAGCCGAAGCATGAAGGGGCATATGAATGTTTACCGTATCTGGCACGTAAATACCTTGCAATGCTGCCGCAAAAGTGCCATGCGAACGCCTGTTCTCACTTTCATTGTAAATAAGAAGCGGTCAGCAGTATCTCTTGTAAATGTACACAAATTTATTTGTCTTAGCAACTGGCTGAACAAGGAGGAGGACTGAGTGGACTTGTAGGCTCTAAAGTTTTACATTGTTTTGTTTGAGTGCAGTTAAGTAACAACAACAAAATCTAACGTTTGTAAGTTACATTTTCACAATAAAAAGATTGCACTACAGTACTTGTATTAGGTTGCAATAAAAAATATAAAATGGAGCACTGTACACTTTCTATTCCGTGTTCTAATTGAAATCAATATATTTGAAAATGTAGAAGAACATCTAAATATATTTAAATAAATGGTATTCTATTATTGTTTAGCAGTGCGATTAATCATGATTAATTCTTTTTTAATTGTTTGACAGCCCTAGTCAGAACTCATGTTTTGAAGTCATCCATTTGAGATCTACCAATTCAAACAAGAGTGTCCATAACAGCTAAGACAGAGAAAGCAACATACTCTAAGAACTGTGAGCTATAGTATTGATTTGCCAGCTCAGAGGATTCATATAGCTGAGTTATAACTCCATACAAAAACACCATCTGTAGTGTAAGTGCTGCCAAGCCCAATGGCAATTCAGCCCTGCTCCAATCCTGCATGGGTCTGTCTCTCAGCAGGCAGAACATGCCACCATAAGGGACTGGCCCACTTCTCCAGTCTAGATAAGTGAAAGGAAGCCAGTACTATAGACGTTATGTCGCATTAAAATATGAGTAATTCTCCATGATCTAAGTAGGTCCCCAGATAGGTCTTGGGCTATTCAAATCAGGGATCCTCAAATTTCAGCAATGCAACAAAAGAGATAGAAGGTACTATTTAGGAGATGCTGGATAAAGAAGGCATTTAAATAGCTTTGCATTCTCCTATTGCATCAGAATGGGAAAATTTAAGAGGCATTGGCAGGAAGTTTGGCCCCAAATGTACGGTTTTTTTAAAAACTAATTCCTTTTATCACCTCCAAAAACCCCACATGTGCTATCAATAGAAATGTTTTTGATGACATTCATTAATTTCAATGAAACCAGTTTTGTCTGGATCTGAACTTTCTCCTGCAGTGTTTGCATCCCAAACATCACAACACTGGGCATGTGAGAACCAAAAAGTGCTAGTAAATAAAAGTGAAAGAAACCAGCTGCTTTCCATTGTCGAAGCTCACAGACACCAACAGTAAACAAGAAGTCCTGAAAACCAATGTAGATTTTTAAAATTCGTTCAGCTTAATAACCTGGGGTATTATCAGCAACATAGGATAGCAATTTTTTAAACAATGTGATTTTAAACTTGATGGTGGTCCTTTAATTTTTGGAAGCACCAACTAGAGACTGAAGCCAGGAGCAAATATTGTAAATTTTTTTGCCAGTACCTAAATTCCTTCTCATTATCAATTCTGCGCTCACTCACTTTCAGCCCATCTGATCATCCTACCAAGAGGTTATGATTTCTACAAGGGCACAAGTGTGTATGAATTTAACATATACAGTAGTGGTTTGTTTAATCTTTAACATTTGCCATTAAATGAAAGGGAAATAATTATCCCAACTAAGCAGCATGCTCATTAATACAGTCTTTAGGGAAAGATTTAGCTCAGCATCCTCATTCATTTTATTATTTGAGAAACTTTCCAGCTAGCTTTAGGCTGGGTTCTGTTTAGTATGATATTTTCCCTCAAGTGAAGACTATTCATGAATAAAGACCCAAAATGGAAATTAAAGTGCATATGAGCTTTGGTTCACAGCTCTCTCTCTCTCTCTCTCTCCCTCCTCCTCAAACCCACACGCCTGCCCATCACAACCTTGGGAAACCAGAAACCTGAAACCAAATAATCATAAACAGAAACAAAGAAAAATCCCCTAATTTATATTTAGTTGAGCAAAACTTTTTAAAAATCCCCTAGTTAAAAAAGTCATTGTATGGTAATGAGTAGGGAGTGGGTCTCTATTCTGTAGAGGGAACATGCCTGAATGTATACAAGGCAGAGTATATTGAAACATTGGCTGCTGACTGAATTTCCCGACGTTTTAATTTAAATTCTCAGTCAGTGAGAACTGCATTTCATGAGGGAAAATTCAAATATTTTTCTTACACAAAGATAATCATCATGCAGAAACCATACAGACCTCCCTCCCTTGATGTGAGTCAGTCTGAACAGAGGGTTGGTTTGTAAACTAAAATGCTAAAGGGAAGAAGCACGGTCCAGTGGTTAAGGCACTAGCCAGACATGCAGGAGATATGGGTTCAATTTTCTGCTTTCCCATGGAAAATGATCTTGAGCAAGTTTTCAGGCTCTGTGCCTCAGTTTCCCCCCCCCATCAGTAAAATGGGAATAACAGCACTTTCCTACTCATAGGTTGTCTACACTCCATCTGGGAGCACGCTTCCCAGCATAGGTAGACAGACACATGCTAGCTCTGCTTGAGCTAGTGCACTAAAATAGTGTAGCCATGGGTAGCGGCTTGGGCTAGCTCCCCGAGTACAAACCTGCTGGGGATCCCTGGGTATGTATTTGGGTGGCTAGCCCAAGCTGCTGACCATGCTACCTCCAGTTACGCTATTTTTAGTGTGTTAGCTCATACAGAGCTAGTGTGTAACTGCACTACATGCTCTGGAAAGCATGGTCCCAGCTGCAGTGTAGACATACCCTGTTGTGAGGATAAATATGTTTAAGATTCTGAGGTGTTCAGACACTGGTAGTGGGGGCCATATAAATACCGAAAACAGAAATAAGACTAGCATTATTAGAGGCCTTGTGCTGGAAATTCAGTGAAATCTTGTTAAATCTGGTGGGTGTAACAGCCACCCTTTAATAGAGCTCAATCACTTTTTGCATTGATCTTGAATGTAGAGCAGATAACTGAACCAATAAGAGCCTCCAGCCCAACACAGGCTACATGTAAGGCTGGAAGAGGGGCTGGGCCATGTGGCCCAAGGGGTTTCCCAGACATCTAATATCCACTCAACCCCCTCACCCTTGCATTTGTTTGCAGCTGTGTGCGAGCGTATGCACACAAAAAATATGAGAAAAAAAATGAGAATCACCACAGAGACACAGATAATGCAACAGAAAGCCAAGGACAGCCAGAGAAGGACATGTATCATGACCCCAAGAAAAACTTGAGGGGGAACTTTTGGGGAGATTGCGAGCTGGCAAGATTTGGCACTGTGAGCAAAGAATCGGTCTCCTGCTATATTCAGGGAAACAGGGCTTTATGTACATTCTTGTAAACAAGATTGCATCAAACAAATACTGACGTCATCATTAGTATCTTCTATTAATGGAAACAACCCACAAGACCCTGACTGTTGGCTAATCGCCTAGATCAAAAGGGGTAACAAGGTTTTTCTGCAGGTAGTGGTACCTCCAGAAAAAGTAGTTTGAGACATTTAAAATGACTGAAATATTCCATTTAGAACAGCTGCTGTTAAATATGCACAATAAAGTCACAACCATTTCATGAGGACTAGATAAAGTGTGGACTTCAGGAAAGACTTGCGGCAATGCACTGTCAGAAGACTTGGTCGATTTTACAAAATATGTAGCTACTGAGTTGTCAGTTCTCATGTTATTATTGCAAGCCTTGCAATATCGGGGGTGGGGAGAAGGTTAAAGCTGCTCCTGGTTTCATGATCACTCTTACTCTTGTCTTCCATTCTCTTATATTACCCTTATTCAAAATGGCTACCTCCACCCATTCTTCTCAATGGGACTGAAGATTAGTTGCCTTCAAGTTTCCAGTGAAAAGGTCACAGACCTGGCTGAGCTTCCCCCAGGCTGATGAGATTAGATCCATACATTGGTCTGGGTAGGCTCCAGCCACTGTCTCTCCCTTTGGCCTCGAGGCTCTCCCCTAGAACTGTCCAGTACCACTTCAGTACCCTAGATGTGGGACCCTGCATCCAGCTGCCCTAGCCCAAGACCAGTGCTGAACCCCGCCCAAGATTCCCCAATAGCTTAAGCATACCCTCCCCAGAGCTCCAGCCTTGTGGGTAGTCTGATTTATAATTTAACCCTTCAGGAATATGTGATAGTTGAAGCAAATAAGATGCAGACTTTAAAAAGTGATTGGTTTTAGAAATCTCTCTTCACTTTAGACAGCACCAAGAGATCTACAAATTCAGGCAAAATAAGAAACATAATTCCCTGCCTCAATTTCCTCACAACTCAAGAGTTCTTTGGAAGTTGTCACTGCTTTCTGAGGTCTCCAGTTCCCCTCTCCTGGCCCTCACTCCTCTGGCTCAGTCTTCTTCTGGTTGGTAAGAGATTGCTATTTAGTGGAGACCTGGTTTTGTTAGAATTTCCAATCCCCTCTGTCATGTGACACTCCTGGCCAGCCTCAAAGACTCCCTCACATGAGCAAAATTCCCTATCAGGTGGTCTGCTCCTGTTACCACCCACCAGGAGTCCAAATACAAAAAACTGATTTTACCTAGGTTGCAGCCACCCCATCATTCTGCTGTGCAAAGGCTTATTCACTTGTTGATGATCTTTAACTACTGTCCCATTCAAAGGCTGTCACCCAGGCACCAGTCTCCCTCTTTGCCTCCGGAAGTATGATGCAAAAATACAATAAAGATAACCATAAGGCATAAACAGACAGAGTTCATTATATCAAACAGAATTTGTAAGTGCGAGATGCCTGAAATCTCCTTTTTAAAAATTAGTTACAAAATAATACAAATCAAAATTGTCTTTCTGGTTTAAATCACAATACACTAGATGCATAATTAGAAAACAAGCCACTAGAGATCAACAGGAGATGGATGAATGCACATTTTATAAACTCTCTAAAGACAAGTATTAAAAATTATCTAAATATACAGTATTTCTAGCTAAAAAGGCACCTTCAGTCACATTTCAACTCTTACATTCTGACAGATGTTTTCTCTTTGTTTTAAAATGAATATATTTTTAAAGGAAGTTAAGCAACAAACTATATAGGAAGCAAATATAGGGCTCTGCCTTAAGGTGACAAAAAGCAGGAAATTCATTCTATAGCCCTTCTTTGAACCTCTACTACAGCTGTTAAGATCCTTTATCAGTGGCCTCAGAACTGAGGAAGATACTACATATTGTATTACATACGTCACAAGACTGTGGCACAGCAACATGAGCTAAGGATGCAGTTTATCCTGGACACTGCATTTCCCAGCTTTGGTCAGTTTTATTCATATATTACTTTAAGTTACTTTAATAAAAATATTCCCAGCATGGCTATGCTCAGATGTCAGTCATGCAATTAATAGTAATACTTCAACAAAAGTATATAACTTATGAGAAATTAATGAATCTGTCACTTTTTAAAGAATAAAAAATTCCAGTGACCCGCAGTAAATCAAGAGTGTTCTACATTTATGATAAAAAACCAACAAGTGTGTCATCTTAACAAAACGTTCGCAAATATATTGTAATGATCTGATTAGCGTATGTTTATACCACTGATCTCTAATTATAGTTAAGATTACTATTACTGAAAGCAATCAAAACGATTCAGTTGTATATCAGACTCTATATCCTCTAGAAAATCTTTTTTGCTCAAGAGGTAGGGGTCCGCGCCTTTGGAGCAAGAGGATACAAGTTCTAGCCCTTCTGTTCTTACTTCTCTTCCACGTGCCCAGAGGGTGTGGGATAGTGACAACTGTAAAGTCCTAAGGTAGTGCCAATTCCTCACAGCCCCCACAGCCAGAGGTCCCAGCAGTGAGCGGAGTTTAAGAGACAATTTATGCACTTCTATCCTCCCAGCAACAGGGGCTTCTTGAGACCAATGCTTAATTTGTAATGAAAGAGGTACTGAGATTCAAGCAATTAGGTGCCAGGGTTCAAGCAATTTTTTAAAAAACTTTCACAACTGATGCAGAAACCAGACAGGTGCTATAAACTGCCAAGTCTTGAATTGCTGGAGCTCAGCCCTGGCAAGCCCTGGAACAAATTAAGCACTGAGAGAGACTGGTTCATTGCAGCAGGCTCTCTGCTCTCCCCATCTGAAGACAAACCCAAAGGAGACATGGAGCGTGACAAGCAAGGAAGACCCCCACAAGGAGAGAGAGCGCTTCTGACAAACTGTCCAACATAATAAAGCCTCAAGAGAAACATGAGTGCAGGGGCAGTGAGCTGGCCAAGGAGATCAGAGGAGCAAAGAGAACTCTCAGGAGAGAGTGAGATGCTCCCATTGGAGATACTACTGATTTACATTGGTGTGAGGAGACTTGGGCTCATGTTTCTAAGCTGTGCTACAGCCTTAGACCAGGAAGAGTTTTAAATGGTTGGTTCTCTTTATACACTGTATTCTTCTATGTGCATCTAAGGGGAAAATATGAGGGGGTTTGGAATCCTGATATTGTTGTGTTTGCTTTCTTCTATTTCCATCCAACAGTGATCCAAAGCCTCCCCTACTTCTGCTTGTTTAGCTGTGGGTCTCATCTTGACACAGAAGTTCTCATGCAAGTTTCGTGAAAGGCAGGTTGAGAGACTGAAGTTCTGTATTGCCAGTCTAAATAAAGCACCACAAGCATCCTCAAACCACCCTACTCACATGCCTCAATTCACACCTGGAGAGACCACTTTTTAAGGCAAGAGAGTAGCTCATGTTCCATACCCATTCCAACCTCAGTCTTCTGTTAAGGCTGTCAGCAAGCTGCTAGTTAGTACTCATTGTGATGATGGTTTCAGTCTCCTGACCTTTAGGAATTGGACTGCCATGAAACCGATTTCACAATAGCTACTGAAGAGCCATCAGACAAAATAACTTTGAGTCAGTCTAAAGCCTGAGAACTCAGAGACTGAGGCCTAGATATTCCAACAGGCCAGATTACTGGAAAATCCTAATACTGACAATAGATTCACCTCCAGAAAGCACCTTCCAAAAACAATTGAAAAGAATGTCATTTGTAGAAAGCCTTTGAAAGCGGAATCTCTCTTTTTCAAAGTATAAGGTCCATTCTCAACAGATCCATTCCATTACAAACCCACTGAATATCTAAACTTCAAATACTAACGAGATAGACTTGAAAGTTAAAAAAGTCTGTAATTACAAGTTTCAAATATTTCTAGTAAGCCACAGTTCCTGAAGATTAAGGTGGCACCAGAGCATTGGTTTCCTATTGTATCTTTTATGACAAACTCCAGCCCTGGATGTCTTTGATTGGTATAAATCACCTTAGAGACAACTGTTAGACTTTTTAAAATCCCATATCTTCCAGAACTTTTGCCATTTGGGATCACAGTCTTAGAAATAAATCAACTGGCTTCTTTTAAATACCACAATTGGAAAGTTAGAGAAGTAAAAGTCAGAATTCCTCAAAAAGAAATTATTAATATATCAAAAAAGATGAAGTATTTAAACATGACTGAAATCTCAAATTATTCTCTGTGCATTCTTATCAGAACATATGTGGGTAAGAGCACGAAGTTGGACACATGGAGCTTTTTAGATTTGGAGCGTGGGCATTTCGTATCCCATTTGTTTGTTTTAACAAGATGTGCCTTGTCAGCGTTTAGGCTCTGACACACCAATTCTCAAGAATCTAGGAGGAGAATGGTATAGATTCAAGGGAAGACAATAATAATTCTGCATGATGGAGAAAAACAGTAGTCATAGACAAAGGCAAGAGATCTCTTAGTTCAACTCTAGTCAAGACACAGGCAGTACAGGATTATACTCTATCGCATGTCCTAACAGGTCTGATTAATTCCATCTTTAAATAGCATCCCAAGCAATGAGAATCTCTTGGGAGATTATTTCACTACCAGGGAAATGTTCCTGATTTTCAGCCTAAAATTTCATTTGCTCACTTTGATACCATTTTCCCCTTAGCCAACTCCCACTACTGGTACCAGTGTTCACTTTTCCTCATCCAACTTGGTGTTTTCGCCCTTCATATACTCTAGAGCTGGCTGTTGTATACATTTTATTAATTCTTTGAAACTTTCTTCCTAAATCCCTTAACCATTTTTGGATCCCTCCCTTGAGGTCCCTTCAATTTGCTGACCTTCATCTGTTATTAGGATTCCCTATTCCATACATAGCACAAGAGGTGCTGTCTCACCTGAGCCATAATATAGTTTAAATGGGATTCCTTGTGTGAGCACATACTATTTACATGAATAAAGGTTTGAATGATCAGGCCCTAAATTAGCCTGTCAGACATGACAGTAGAAAAAGAAAGGGACGAAAGTAACAAAAGAGAAGATGAAGAAAAGCAAACGTTAGATACAAACACTGAAAGAACCTGTTACTAAAACTGAGAGGAAGGGAGAGCAGAAGAAGAGGTGTGAGGAGCAGGAGCTGAGGTGAAGATGTTAGCTGGGCTTTTCTAGTCAGATGTTGTAGACCAAAAAAAAAAAAAGTGTGACTTCTCACTGGCCCTCTAGCCAGTAAAACAGGGGCAGAGATGGGTGCCCCGCTAGGATTTTTATTCCATAAGGCAAAATAACCGTGTTACACCCCTCCCCCACATAATTATGGAAGATGGAGGATATTTATATCTGGCCTCAGAGGTGCAGTGGTTTTTCTAAGTCATGGGGAAACATTAACAGCTTTAACAAAATACCCTCCAAGACCAGAGAGCAGCGATACTCAGACTGAGGCTCACAAGTGGCTCTTTAAAGCGTCTCCTGCAGCTCTTTGCAGCACTTGATATTAAAACACTGATGTAATTATTAACCACTCTAAGTTATTACCCAATCAGGATGCTTTTATTATGTTATTAACCAACTGTAGTTTATAAAATAGTTTATTATTCTCATAGCAAAATGACTAAACCAAGTATTTTCCCTGTTATGCTGTTTAAATATGAATATATAGTACTATACTAAATGAAACAATAAATTCACACTACTGTGGCTCTTTTGGGTAATGTTGATTGCTAATTTTTCTCTGAACCACAGAGGTCTGAGAATCAGTGCTAGAGAGTATCTGTTTTGGCAATTGTCTGTAGTGCAGAGCACCTCTCAGCACTGAGAAAGGTGTGCCACCTACTGGAAATATTAGGTAACTGAAGGCTGATTTTTTGCAGGGTAGTTTTGGTCCCCAAGAACAAGAACCAGAAAACAAACAGCTGGATGCACGGTAAAAAACATTTCCTCTCTGTGGACAGAACCCAAACACCGCAATATATAGGGCCCAACACTCCTCTGGTCTGCACCTTGTTGTCCTGATTCTTCACTATGCCAGAATGCGGATCAGATATGTAGAATGACCGCCACAGAGACCCACTTGGGAGTCCCTGATCCTTGTCCACTTGGCCGTGCAAGAAGTTAGAGCAGCAGAAGGGCTATTCTAAGTTCCATTCTTGGACCTCCTAGCAGTGGAAGATCAGACAAAGTGTACCTCAGCTCCACCATGCCCCCAGCTCACCTCTTACACCAGAGATATAGACAAGAGCTGGTATAGAAGGCAGCTACACTTGCAGAGATTCTCCCTACACAGTGGGGATTCTCCTTTGGGAAGCTGCCTGGTTTAATCCCAGATGATGATACTTGCTTTGTGAACCACTTTGAGGATCATAGATGAAAAATTGATATAAGAGCTAAATATTGTTACTCCAAACTTGCATCAAGGCTCATTCTCTTATCACTCACCTTTCATGTCTTTGTCAGCAAGGTCTCTTCATTCAAGAGACGTTCTGAGGGGTAAAGGACAGAGTTTATAACAAGAAGATAAGGTAATTCAACTAAGCAGGATATCTAACAACCTGCATATTAGCACATTGCTGGCACTTAAAATTATAATTTTAAAATGCTACTAATAAATAGAACATTCCCTAGCTTTAAATTCATCCCAGTCCTGGAGTTTAGGCCTCTACCACCCAAAGCACTCTTTCCCTTTCCCCCCCACACCAGACAGTTTTACAGACCTTCTCATCAGTACCAGTAAGGGGATTGGGAAACTTGAGTGGGAGTTAACCACACCCTTCCCAGGAGCCCAGTAGGGCCCAGAATTTCTCCTGTTATCTATGGGGATAATTCCAGGGTGTGAAAGAGGAAGGGGAAAGCTCCACAAGTGTTTTGGTAGCAGTATTATTTAACTAAGGCATTCTAGACGGAAAACAGCTCTACTATCATCTCCATGTAGCTGGCTTTTTGCAGCTGGCAAGGAGAAAGGAAATAATGGAATATCTACCTTCGTTTTATAAATGCGATATAAGTACGTGGCATGTTTTGTTTGAATGGGGGGAGGGGTGAAGTTAAGTTGCAATTCCCTTATTCCCTTCCCTGCTGTTCTGTGCATGCTGAATTCTGAACACCAGCTTGAGTTCTAAAACTAAAGTCCCTCTTAGACAGTGAAGCTGAATTTACCAATCATGAGAACATTAAATCCTTCCTCTCCTCTCTCTGGATGCTGAACATTTTTCCGCTGCAAGTAAGGTTTGCAACTCCAGTTCTCAGCAGGCTGATATGCTCCATATTGGGGATTAGGGTACATGGTTGGTTTGCTGTCAAATTGTGAGGAGCACTGCCGGTGAATTAAACAAAAAGGCAGTGCTAAAATTACCGAACAGGAAGTCAAATTCCTTTCTCTAGGTACAGTCTATGTCTACACTACAGTTTATGTCAGCACAATTTGTGTGAATAAACCACTCCTGAATGACATAAGTTACACCGACCTAAGCACCAGTGTGGACAGCACGATAGCTACCGCTCCTCATGGGGGCTGGATTAATTAAACCGACAGAAGAGCTCTCTCCTGTCAGTTTAGAGCTGCTACATTAGAGATCTTTCGGTGGTGCAGCTGCACTGCTATAAGCTCTAACATTGTGATCTGGTGGGATAGGTGCTGTGACATTCTATACTTCAGGGGAGCACCCTGTAATCCCCATATTCATCATGTATATATAATTGTGATATTTCATATAAAACATGACATAAGGTATCATGGGAAAGGTATGATTTTCTGAAAGCCATTGTTCTATCTAAATATGTATATCATTAGTGCATATGAAGTTATGAGATTGTGTTATATGGTTGTCACTAAAATATGTTGTGGGTTGGGGAAATCACCCAGATATTAGCTCCCCAGAGACAACAAGGGAGGTAACCAATGCCTGGGCAGGTGCCAAACAACCATCAATAGTCATTGTCCAGCAAGAGAGCTACAACTCAATGATTCACTTGCACAAGGTCACACCAGGGGAATTTCTCAACCTTGCCTGGTGACTCAGCAATGCCCACCAGACATGCCTGGACTTCTGTTCTCCAAACACATGGAATGAGGATATAAAATAGAGGACAGACACCACATGGTTGGTCCTGTCTCTTGCCCCACCTATACTGAAGGCAACAAGAATGCTGGAACTGAAGAGACAGGTCCCCAGGCTAACAGGGAGAGTCTGCATATGAAAGACTGTAACCAACCTGTAGTATCCAGTGGGGAGAGGAAAACTGCTTAGTCCAGATATTGCATAGTCTAATAAGGTTGAGAATTTAGACTGTGTGCTTATCTTTTATTTTCCTTTGGTAACTACTGACTTTTGCCTATCAATACACTTACTGTAATGTTTATCCTTACCAGTGAGTTTGACTGAAGTGCTTGGTAAATCTGCTCAGGTTACACAGGCTAGTGCATGTCCACTTTCCATTGATGAAGTGGTGAACCAATTAATAAACTTGCCTTCTCAAAAAGGGTCTTGAGCAGTGCAAGACAACATATTCCTGTGGTACAAGGCTGGTGGGGGGCGGGATTTAACTGATGCCTTTCTCTGTGTGATTCGTGAGTGGCTCTGGGAGCATCCATGCAATCTAGCTGGGCATGGGGCTCGACATGCAGTTGTACTGAGTGGTAACAGCACCTCAAGGGGTTTGAGAGAGACAATCCAAATTAGTGAGTTAAGGAGGCACCAGAATATTATTTGTTATTTGTATTCTAGTAGCACCAAAAGTCTCCACCCAAGATCAGGGCCTGATTCTGCTAGGCAGTGATCAAACACAGTGTAGGATTGTCTCATCTGTTTACACTGTAATCTAGTTGAGGCAGGGACTGAGTTTATGAGGGGAAAACAGGCACAGAGAAGTGAAGTGACTTGACAAGGTCACTGTCACAGCTGAAACAAGAACCCACATCTCCTGGACTCCCAGTCTAATGCCCTAGCTATTGGGTTATATTCTCTCCTAACAAAGGTATCACCCTGTGACAATGATTAGTGGCACCGGAGCATTGTCCAACAAACTATATGTACAGCAAAGTGTAGGTATTAGCTACCCACTCCAAAAAAAAAACAAAACAAGTAATATTGATTAAATAAATCTGCCTCCATCCTTTCTTCTTCCTTAATATAGTGAATTTGACTAAAATTTTACTGGTCAAATCATAAACTAAAAGGCAGATGTTCCCAGTAGGGGCATTGAACATGAATTTATGTCAACTTTAACATAACAAAGGGGATACAGAGATGGGCAGAGAGTGATTTAAAGTCAAGAAGAAGAATAAAGCTGAAGTATAGGAGAAGCTCCCTAGGGAGAAATGCTATGCTGCACTAGCCTATTCTTCTGTGCTGCACTGGTATCTGATCCCTTCCCAAACCATGGCTGGCTGGCAAATGCAAAATGAAATATTTATGAGCCAGATATCAGATACGAGCTGTGTGCGCCATCATTGATCCATCTGTACAAGCTGCAGGCCAGCAGACAGCTTGGAATCAGAATGCCTTATGTTTAATAACTGGGCCTACAGATTTACCCAAATTATGAGTTCAACTGTAGAAAGTGTATAATAGCTTACCAAGTGTCACAATAATCTATAATAATAAATGCTGATGGGAGAAGGTAGAAAAGGGAGACAGACTAAACTAATTCAGTCCTACACTTTTTTTTTCTTTTTAAACTTACGGCGTGATCTGAACAAAGTCCTTCAATTATATTAGTAGGCCTTTGTTTAGATTAAAACAAAAAAGGCCGAATATAATTCAAGAACTGTGTTGAGATCATGCTTGGTAAATATGGAAAGTTAGGACCCAAAAAAAACCACCCCAATAAACCAAAATTGGTGTGTTGGAAATTAGGCCTATTGCTGGACAAAATAATGAGAGGATGGACTATTCTGCCCTACACTTCCTTTTGGGGTTCTTAAACACTAAAAACTTGTGGGGGGGAAATTACCAGAAAAAGCAGCTGTCTGCCAGCACCTGCTGTGGGAACCTTTCCCATCACGGCTGCCACCCTCCCCATAGCCTGGAACTCCCAAATCCAGCATAACTCCCTTATGCTTTCATCATCCTGATCACAAAAGATATCCTGACCAGGTTGGGCCAGAGAGAGAGAGATCCAAATGACATCACCAGCTTCACAAACCTGGCTAAATCCCAACCCCCACCAGGGTGTAACACTTAATCCCCCTGCCTGTCCTTTTTCTTTCCCACCTTATTTCTTCTCTTTTCTATCCCTCTTCCCTCACCACCCAACATCTAACAGAAGTCTGGCTTAGCTGGCAAAGACTGTATAATTTGAAGCACTGCTGTTAGCCTGTAATCAAAGTTACAGCTAAAAGTAGGGTTACCATAGGTTCGTATTTTCCCGGACATGTCTGGCTTTTTGGTTCTTAAATCGCTGTCAGGGAGGAATTTTTAAATATCTAAAAATGTCTGGGATTTTGCTATTATTATTTTTCCCCAAAGAAGAGTTGATCATTCAAGAAAGAGTGAATGTTGATCACACGCGAGAGTGCCCACTTTTTCTCCCTAGCTCCCAGCACTTGCACCGTGAAACAGCTGTTTCGCGTGGCTGGGAGGGAGGCGGGAGAGGAGCGGGAAAGCGGCGCACTCAGCGGAGGAGGCGGGGCCAGGGCAGGGATTTGGGGAAGGGGTCCAATGGGGCAGGGAGGGGACAGAGTTGGGGTGGGGACTTTGGGGAAGGGGCAGGAGGGGCACAAGCAAAATTCTCCCCCCCCACCCGCGTGGAGTGTCCTCTTTTTTGAATGTTCAGGTATGGTAACCCTAGCTAAAAGCAATACCCTAAACAGCCCACACTGCACTAGTTTGCCAGGTCTCAGACTGGCTGATAAGACAGCGTGCTAAGCTTGTATTTTCCAGCAATGAGTTTTCAAGCGAGAGAGTCAACACCAGAGACAGCAGCTGTATTTTCTATCTTTCTAGTCTTCTTTCCCCTCTTGTATGTGTCTTGTTTTTCTTTTTAGGAAATGAAATCAGACTTTAACAACAACAGATCCAATCCTTTTCAACTAACTTCTCTTTTTCTGCAAACAAGGGCCGTTACCACCATCTAAAGGCCTGTCAAATAAGGTTTGGGGTTCTCCCTCCACCACATCCCTTCTAAAAAAAACAAAAAACAAAAAACCCCAAAACTCTCACCAGCTAAAGGGAAAGAAGACAGGGAATGTTATTAAAATAAAACCCTTACTTAATATAGGTCAAATTTATAAGTCAAATGCTTTCACAGTTTTCCCTTCTTTTCTTATTGTTTGCTGTAGTCTCAGCAAATTCTGACTGAAAGCAGTTTCTATCTGTAGCAAAACCGGTTACTGAGGGCATATCATTTTTGCTACCCCATCAAAAATACCTCCTGTTGTCCAGAGATGGGGTAGTAAATTCTGACAGAGGCAAGCAAAAGTGGATGGGAACCTGGGAGGCAGTGACCATGAAATGGTCTAGTTGAGGATCCTAACACAAGGAAGAAAGGAGAGCAGCAGAATACAGACCCTGGATTTCAGAAAAGCAGACCTTGACTCCCTCAGGGAACTGATGGGCAGGATCCCCTGGGAGAACAACATGAGGGGGAAAGGAGTCCAGGAGAGCTGGCTGTATTTTAAAGAATCCTTATTGAGGTTACAGGGACAAACCATCCCAATGTGTAGAAAGAATAGTAAATATGGCAGGCGACCAGCTTGGCTTAACAGTGAAATCCTTGCTGATCTTGAACACAAAAAAGAAGCTTACAAGAAGTGGAAGGCTGGACAAATGACCAGGGAAGAGTATAAAAATATTGCTCGGGGATGCAGGAGTGAAATCAGGAAGGCTAAATCACACCTGGACTCACAGCTAGCAAGAGATGTTAAGAGTAATGAGAAGGGTTTCTTCAGGTATGTTAGCAACAAGAAGAAAGTCAAGGAAAGTGTGGGCCCCTTACTGAATGAGGGAGGCAACCTAGTGACAGAGGATGTGGAAAAAGCTAATGTACTCAATGCTTTTTTTGCCTCTGTCTTCAAGGTCAGCTCCCAGACTACTGCACTGGGCAGCACAGCATGGGGAGGAGGTGACCAGCCCTCTGTGGAGAAAGAAGTGGTTTGGGACTATTTAGAAAAGCTGGACGACCACAAGTCCATGGGGCCGGATGCATTGCATCCGAGAGTGCTAAAGGAGTTAGCGGATGTGATTGCAGAGCCATTGACCATTATCTTTGAAAATTCATGGCGATCGGGGGAGGTCCCATATGACTGGAAAAAGGCTAATGTAATGCCCATCTTTAAAAAAGGGAAGAAGAAGGATCCTGGGAACTACAGGCCAGTCAGCCTCACCTCAGTCCCTGGAAAAATAATGGAGCAGGTCCTCAAGGAATCAATTGTGAAGCACTTACATGAGAGGAAAGTGATCAGGAACAGTCAGCATGGATTCACCAAGGGCAAGTCATGCCTGACTAATCTAATTGCCTTCTATGACGAGATAACTGGCTCTGTGGATGAAGGGAAAGCAGTGGACGTGTTGTTCCTTGACTTTAGCAAAGCTTTTGACACTGTCTCCCACAGTATTCTTGCCAGCAAGTTAAAGAAGTATGGGCTGGATGAATGGACTATAAGGTGGATAGAAAGCTAACTAGATTGTCGGGCTCAACGGGTAGTGATCAATGGCTCCACGTCTAGTTGGCAGCCGGTATCAAGTGGAGTGCCCCAAGGGTCGGTCCTGGGGCCGGTTTTGTTCAATATCTTCATAAATGATCTGGAGGATGGTGTGGATTGCACCCTCAGCAAGTTTGCAGATGACACTAAACTGGGAGGAGTGGTAGATGTGCTGGAGGGTAGGGATAGGATACAGAGGGACCTAGACAAATTGGAGGACTGGGCCAAAAGAAATCTGATGAGGTTCAACAAGGACAAGTGCAGAGTCCTGCACTTAGGACGGAAGAATCCCATGCACCGCTACAGACTAGGGACCGAATGGCTCGGCAGCAATTCTGCAAAAAGGACCCAGGGGTTACAGTGGACGAGAAGCTGGATATGAGTCAGCAGTGTGCCCTTGTTGCCAAGAAGGCCAATGGCATTTTGGGCTGTATAAGTAGGGGCATTGCCAGCAGATCGAGGGACGTGATCATTCCCCTCTATTCGACATTGGTGAGGCCTCATCTGGAGTACTGTGTCCAGTTTTGGGCCCCACACTACAAGAAGGATGTGGAAAAATTGGAAAGAGTCCAGCGGAGGGCAACAAAAATGATTAGGGGACTGGAACACATGACTTATGAGGAGAGGCTAAGGGAACTGGGGATGTTTAGTCTTCAGAAGAGAAGAATGAGGGGGGATTTGATAGCTGCTTTCAACTACCTGAAATGGGGTTCCAAAGAGGATGGCTCTAGACTGTTCTCAGTGGTAGCCTATGACAGAACAAGGAGTAATGGTCTCAAGTTGCAGTGGGGGAGATTTAGGTTGGATATTAGGAAAAACTTTTTCACTAGGAGGGTGGTGAAACACTGGAATGCGTTACCTAGGGAGGTGGTGGAATCTTCTTCCCTAGAAGTTTTTAAGGTCAGGCTTGACAAAGCCCTGGCTGGGATGATTTAGTCGGGGATCGGTCCTGCTTTGAGCAGGGGGTTGGACTAGATGACCTCCTGAGGTCTCTTCCAACCCTGATATTCTATGATTCTGAGTCTCCCTGTCCGAATTTGCTGAGTTACAGCTTTCTTTCGCCAGCCACTGGTCTCAGGGGTAGCAAAATATGACAAATATGGAACCCACCTCAGAATTTAGTACTCTTCACTTTTCCACATCCCTGTGAAACTGATGTCGCAAAGACAAAATAAATTTGACTTAACTCTGCCCCCTGAACCAGAAACAGCCACTGAGTGTGGTTCAATAACAGAAGCGCCATAATAAGTAGACATGAGAAAGGACTGACTCTTGTGTTGTGTTCCACAGATTGGAATGCATGCAAATAAATGCTAGAATTCACATGACCATTTGCAACAATACTGCTACATGGATGTTTTCCTGTCCAGATGATTTATATACAAGTGGGAACATAACTAAGATAACATGATAAAAATATAGAGTTTAAATGTTATGAGTAAAATTTTTACAAGCTCATAAATGACTTATCGCCAAATTGTTAAAGGTATTTAGGCACCTTTTCATACAGCATTTGAAAAGCAACAGGCTGAGACCTATAACTGAATCTTGAGATCCGAAAGCCATAACAATGCTTCTAGGGTAGCTAGATGGATGCCCCTGGTGCCACCATGTAAGTGATTGCATGCAGGATGGTTTGGTGTTGATAACACTGGACATGGCCATTCCCATGACAGTGGCCAGGACAGGATACTTAAGGTCGTGTTTTACATGCATCATGAGTCCATATTTGAGTTGATGGCTTGCAGATATGAGGACATATCCTTTGATTGGTGGCTTTCACGCTCCAGACATTCCTTGTAGTGCAAGGACATCAATGTTTTAAGTCAGCAGGATAGTTGCGATGTAATCGCACTTTGCTTTAGATAGTCCCTCAGTGCTGAGCTGCATAATGCACAGCAATTGGCCTATTTGAAAGAAAGTTTGGCCAATAACATGGGCTGTTATTGCTATTGCTTTTCTGACCAGGAGATCCTTTAAAGATGTTCAGTTGTCAATAGGACATTCACTGTGCTTTCACTCATAACTGGGGAGACTGTGTGAAGATTGTCATCTCTTCCCTTGGCACCTTAAGATGCAGATAGGTGACTAGTGGAATTTTCAGTTGAAATTCATGGGAGTGAGGCACCTGAGTGCTTTTGAAAACCTCATTAGGCACCTATCTGCTTCTTTAGATGCTTAAGTACCTTTAAAAATCTGGCCCTTAATTTCTTTGTGCTTCAATTCCCCAGCTGTAAGGTGCGGCTAATCACACTTCCCTACCTCACGGGGCTGTTGTGAGGCTAAATACGTTAAAACGGTAAGGTGCGTAGATACCATGGTAATAGGGTGTGATGTTTTGGGGTCCACCCAGACCAGTAAGGGGGTCTGTTACCACCTGCCCTGTAACTTTGCAGCTATGGTTCACCGCAAAAGGCCCCCAAACCCCTTGACATCAGCAGCCTGCCCACATGCAGAAGGTCTTACCCTGGTTCTCACCAACCTAATTACTCTTTGTAGGGTGATACCAACAACCCCTCCAGATCCAAGTCTCCCCCAAAACATCCTTTCTGAGTTCTTCATTACTAGACATTAGAATCATTCCCCTCTAGTTCATCAGCACCTGAAGGCATGAAATCAGTCCCCCTCCCCCCCCAGTTATCAGCTCACTTTGGCATACACACTCTGCAGAGTCTGCACACCAGAGATTTGCTTGGAATGAAAATAGAGAGTTTAATAGAAAAACTACAGAGTCAAAGATGAAATAGTAAAGAGCAAACACGCACACACGTTACAAAGAAAAACAATAAAAGAATAAATGGACACAAATCAGGAATGGTAACGTACAAAAGCCAGTAGGAGAACACTTCAATCTCCCTGGACAATCAATAACAGATTTAAAAGTAGCCATCCTTCAACAAAAAACAACTTCAAAAACAGACTTCAAAGAGAAACTGCAGAGCTACAATTCATTTGCAAACTTAACACCATTCATTTGGGCTTGAATAGGGACTGGGAGTGGCTGGCTCACTACAAAAGCAATTTTCCCTCTCTTGGCATTGACACCTCCTCATCAATTATTGGGAGTGGACCACATGCACCTTGACTGAGTTGGCCTTGTCAGCACTGGTTCTCTACTTGTAAGGTAACTCCCTTCTCTTTATGTGCCAGTATATTTATACCTGTATCTGTAATTTTCACTCCACACATCTGAAGAAGTGGGGGGTTTTTTTACCCACAAAAGCTTATGCCCAAATAAATCTGTTAGTCTTTAAGGTGCCACCGGACTCCTCGTTGTTTTTAGAAGAAAAACAAACCAACAAAGACAACCTCAGGCTTTACACTTTCCCTTTCTTAGAAAAGAGATTTAATCTAATATGAAACTTATTGTCTTTAATCAGTTTAACCAGTATACCCTCTAGCTATATGAGTGTTCCATTGTTCACGGACAACCTCCCACCTTATGACTGTCCCCCTAGTTCTGGGTGCCCTTCAGTTCAAACCTCTTCCATTTTAAAAGAGGTTACAGGTATGGTGGGGGGGTGTAGTTTTCCTTTCAGTCACTATAGATATTCCAAGTGTGTCAAACACCCTCATTTCTTTAGTGTTTGACAACTTCTGTTTTCTTTTCAGTTTCAAGCTGTTCCAATTTGTTTTGATGATTCCTCATTGTTTCTTTCCTGGGCTGAACAATGGCTATGTGCTTGAAGTCAATCTCCTTTCATTGGGGAGGTAGCCCTTTCCTGGGGGATTGCTTCACCACTGGTTGTGAGGTGATGCTGAAGTCACACCAGAGTTACAATTACAACATACACACCCTGGACATCTCATCGTGACTATTAAGTTCAATGCTTTACAAGTTTTCATAAAAGATCTTACTCAATAGACTTACAGTAACATAGTATGCAATCAGTTTCTTTAACTGCTTTTTGGGGGGTGGGGAGAAAAGAAGGGTTTAAACCTTCTGTCCTCACCTTGCAGGTCTGGTACTAACATGCATACATGTCACAGTGTGACATACAAGTACCTTAGCTAGAATTCTCCCAAAATATGTACAAGATAGTTGTTATAACATTTATATGCCTAGGTCCCTATATTTAATTATGGATCTATCGTTCTGCACAATCTTATTTTTAAAAAAGTTGAACAGCCACTATTATTGACTGTAAAGGGCTCCACCCACCACAGTTACACCTCCTTGTGTCTAGGCCCAGGAAGTAGCTGTTGCCTCATATGGCAACCCCTGTTGTCAGTTGCTCATGCTGTGGGGTGTGTGTGTGTGTGAAGTACTCCCTCTTTGAGACTCAGCCCTGTAGCTCACTACACAGTCCCTACCCCCACTTCCAGAGTATCAAAGTCCTCACCAAGCAAGCTGTCCAGACGCCACCTCAGACAGTCTTCCACTCCACCTCTAGATCCTGTGCCACTTCCCCACAGCTAGAAGGTGAACCCAGGGCCCCCACACCCAACAACTCTGGGTTCCAAACAAGGACACTATGACTGGCCAGTCAAATCTGCTCAGTCTCAGTCAATGTTTTCCTGGGCTCCTGTCTACCCCGCCCCCCAAGTCATGGCCTATCTCAGAACTTTTTCTGCTCCCTGTAGCTATTTCACCCCTCTCAGCCCCTTGCTGGACCAGGACATATTTTCCACTGCCACCCTCCTAATCCTAAATTCCCTTTGCCTCTCAGGAAAGGCTTCCCTACAGCCACTGCTTAGGTCTCACTTCCTAGTTTTATAATCCTACCCCCACTGGCTTCAGCTGCAATTAATCCTTATCAAGCTCTGGCTTCCCTTCAGGTGCAGCCTATAAAGTTAATTGGCCCCTTCTGGCCCCCTCAGTAAACCAGGCAGGGCTGTGTGGAATGAATATTCCTCACATTGGCCGAGTTTGCAAAGGTCTTAATTTGATAGCATTTCTTTAAGTATGTAACAACTTTTGAACACTATGCAATTTCAAAAGCTTAGGCAATGTTCTAAGGATCAGTGGCCTGAACCTTGTTAAATTTGGGGAAAACTGGAAAACCGAAGGAGGGAAGGGGGGACACACAGATCTTCTACCATCTGTTTAGTACAGCTTCAATAGCTCAGACTATATAGCAGGGGTGGCTAACTTCTGGCTCCGGAGCCACATGTGGCTCTTCAGAAGTTAATATGTGGCTCTTTGTATAGGCACAGACTCCGCGGCTGGATCTGCAGACGCCAACTTTCTAATGTGCCAGGCGATGCTCACTGCTCAACCCCTGGTTCTGCCACAAGCCCTGCTCCCCACTCCATCCCTTCTTGCCCCCTCCCCTGAGCCTGCCGTGCTCTCGCTTCCCCTCCCAATCAGCTGTTTTGTGGCATGTGGGGGAGGAGGGTGAAGCGCTGATCAGTGAGGCTGCTGGTGGGTGAGAGGTGCTGGGAGCGGGGGAGCTGATGGGGGCAGCTGATGTATTACTATGGCTCTTTGGCAATGTACATTGGTAAATTCTGGCTCCTTCTCAGGCTCAGGTCGGCCACCCCTACGATATAGCTATAGGTGCCATTACATTACACATTTGGTAGAGGACACCTGGAAAGTTGTGAGCAGTTCACTTTTTTATTCCTATACTGCAGTGTACCAGTAGATGGCATTGCTGGGTTTAAAGTCTCCATACATGTATATTGTGCAATTTAAACTCTGAAAAAGGGTTACAGGGACTTACCATGTATACAGTGATTGGCTGTTTTAAATGAGTTATTGGAAATAAAAAATATTGTAGTTAACCTTTTTTTCTTTAGTACTCCTGTGCCTTAGATGGAGGTGTACTGACAAGAGCTGAAAGACAGGTCAGGTACTGTAACTAGAGAGCCTTCTTTTATATATATATATAGGTGCCATAGTAACATCTTGCATTATAACAGTACCCCATGTCATCTCTGCTTCTCCTCCCTGTAGAATTTAACAGTTTGACACCCTGAATACCAGATTAAAAATAATGGGAGTGTGAACATAGCCAAGCCATGAGGGACCCCTGAATGGGAGGTACACAGAGCACCAGCTATGAAAAAGAATGGGGGACCCTGGTAAATGGGGGCACACAACCCATGGCACAGGGGAGATTAGGGGGAGTTGTAGGGAGTCCTTGAAAAAGGGGGTTGGGAGGATGGCACACAGGGGGAGAGATGGAAATGGAGGAATGCAAGAAACCTCTGGTGTGTGCAATGAGCTTAGCTGACAGAAGCTACGAAGTGTGTGACCCTGCTATTGGTCACTGCATCACCTTTTCAGTTAGAAGAAGAGGAGTTTTTTCCCCCAAGAACTCATACAAGTCAGCTGCCTGTCTTGCCGCTAGAATCCAATGCCACTTTGGATCACTACACATTGGCACTACCAGAGCTGAATATAGGGCCCAAGCAGGTCTGTTGCTGTGCTGCTACAGGCTAGAGTCCCTTTATTTTAACAAAGGTGAAAGTTACCTCTGCTGCTGCTGACATTTTCCACTGATGGTGGAGACCTGCCAGCTTCTTTCCCATTGTACAGCCACTCAGCTAGCTGAACTCTGTAGAACACATTACACATTTGGCAGAGGACACCTGGAAAGTTGTGAGCACTTCACTTCTTTACTCCTATACTGCAGTGTACCAATAGATGGTACTGCTGGGTTTAAAGCCTAGATATATGTATATTATGCAATTTAAACTCTGAGAAAGGGTTACAGGGGCTTACTATGTATACAGTGATTGGCTGTTTTAAATGAGTTATTGGAAATAAAAAAATATTGTAGTTAACCTTTTTTTTCTTTAGTACTCCTGTGCCTTAGATGGAGGTGTACTGACAAGAGCTGAAAGACAGGTCAGATACTGTAACTGTAATAAAGTGTTGCCCTCCATCCTTAGATTATTTCTCATTTCCTACATATAACGTAGTGTGGTGGTGGATATGCTATATCACATAATATTGCAGTGGGTCTAAAACATTCTTGCCTTGGTTTCACAGGGCTGACTATGGTTTGGGTAGCATAGTCACGTACTACCATATAGACGACACTTGTCTGCATCTATTGTCTCTTGCAGAAGCAGTGCCTGTATAACACTGGCCCACTCAACCCATAGGTGAGAAGGGTAGGTGAACTACTGCATTACCTTGCAAAGCTCGCTAAAGAAGCATTGAGGTGTTAAAGGAAGAGTTCAGGAAGAAGGGATGAAATTTAATAGGGAGGCTGCCTTTGGATGACAGTGTACACTTGCAAAGGCATATAGCTTCGGACATCTGCCACCCTGCTAACAGTCATTATGTGTCTGCTATTCATTTGCGAGGGAGGTGGAGAATATTTACATTGATGGTATCCACATTTTCTGCATCTTACAAGACAACATAAGGTCTTAGAGCTTAGCTAGAACTGTCCATATGCAATATCACTGCAAGTATTGTTCTTCAATCCTGGTTCAGGGACCACTCTTGTAAGGTGCCAAGTGCCTTCAGCTCTCAGAGTTCAGCTTCTCACAGAACTGGGGCTCTTACAGTCTACATTTTTCTTGTATACTGTTTAGATCAAAATTTCATATTATGATGCAATGCTTGGCAATGGTAGTTATGCCTTTTCTAGCAGGACTTGGGATCATAGTTGCCTCAACTTTTCCATAAAATATCCCTGATGGTATTTTGAATATTAAGGGTAGAGACATGCTGATCCTTTATCCTATCTCCCTATCTTTGCTCATGTTTACAGAGGTGTTTCAATGAGGCTAGTTTTTCATTATACAGTGATGAAGAAATAAAGCCGTGGAAGGCCTTTTTTTAATTCCTGGGCAAAGGCTTGCTCAGTTCACTTGTTTGTATTGTGGTATCATACAATCTGATCAGGGCCCTATTGTGGTAGGTGCTGTACAAACACATAGGAAGATCCATGCCTTAAAGAGTTTATAATCTTAAAACAAGACACAGTAAATGAGTGCAAGAAATACTAGGAAGGGAGGATAACACAAGGGCTTGTCACCATGAGGAAACTGACCAGCATAGGTATGGTTGCATGTGTGATAGCTCTGCTGGTAAATTCCTCTGTGTAGAGGAGCCTTAATATTAATAGGAGCCTACAATTTACATTGGCTAACAATGTGCACAATTGGATAGTTCTGAATCAAATGAAACTGTGGGGAAAGGTCTATGAATACATAGTCAGCCATCCCTGACTCCTCTTCAGTGTGAGCAGTATCTTATGTCAGATTACCTTTCTGATAGTTCTTTGTTAGATGCTGAATGACCTGCTCACATTGAAAGGAGGCTGCTGTTCAGAAATGATTGTTAGGAATACCACTGTGCCGTGCTCCTCTCTCAGAGCACTTTGCAGGAGAGGGATAGGGCTTTTACACTCACCTGGCCTTTGGTTGGCAACAACCAGGCACTCTGCCACAGAGGTCAAGTGGTGAGAGATGAAACACTTTACCTGGGTCTAGGATAGTCCACCCCTTCTGGGTTGCCAATGAATCGTCACACAGACATGTAGAACTCTTTCCTCAGAGAGCCTCTCATAAACTGTAGCCCCAATTAGGCTTGAGCTAATCTGTAACAATAGTGATTCAGAGTCAGGCTATCCCTCCCTTCAAGGAGGAACCAGGGGCTGTCAGGCAGTAGCCATTTGCAAAGCTCCAGCCTTTATGTAACCCTTCTCTAGAAGCTGAGCACTGAAAGCCTACTCTCCTCTGGTCTGCTCCCAACTATGCAGCGGTCTCCTGTTTTAAACTCCTCCCTCCAGGCCTGACATTTCTCACAGGTGTGGTGCAGCAGATTGAGGCTATGACAGCTCATTAATCCTGTGTTACCTAGCGTGGGGTTGGTATACCCCAGCACAAAAGCTGTTCATTGGAATCCACCTCCAGGCTAAACTTCTAACTAGGCAAATTAAAGAGGGGCTGTGCAGGTGGGAGAATTGTGTGAAGAGAGTTCTGCTGCATGGAACTGCCACCAACCCAAGAGTCTGAAACAAAATGGTGAGTAAAGACAGGGGTCACAATGGAAGGGCTCAAGCTCTTGCATGATATGCAGTTAATGTCAGGCATAGAGACAAACACCTCACAGCTCCTGGGTGAGCAAGTTAGAAGCCCATTGAAAAGCTGTGCCTTACTGCATCATTGGAATAGTGGGTGCTACTCATTCTGTTGGAAAGAAAATAATTGGCAAGTTTTTGTTTCACTGCATCGTGCTCAGTGATACATTACACTTCACATTAGCAGGGCTATATGAATCAATAGGCTCAAAGAAGCCAGGGCTAGGCTGCAGCAGTTGTGGAAGCTCCATTTTGGAGAGAGCTCTGAGGGAAGCAATGTGGACAGACTAAGGAGTGAGCAGCTGGCCAACACTCCTATTGCAGCTGTGCTGGCTGTCTCAATGGAGCTGTACAGACACCTTTTGATCACTAAGCTGTTCCTTCAGTGCCAGTTTAATGGTGTAGCAGGGGTACAGGGTAATGGCCAGACTCTGCACAGGTGCTTGAAGAGGCAAGGATGCAGGGATCCTTTCTCTTCCCTCCCTTGTGTGGCTCCCACCTCTCCTTCCAATTGAAGGGGCAGGGCAGAACTGGAATCCTTTCGCTCAGAAACACAGGGGGTTGGCTCTGCTATAATCACTAGCTTTAGCAAAGGAAGTAGGGAATAGATGTGTGCATGAGCCTTCCTTCCTACAGCAGACCAGCCAGGCAGGGTGGGCACACTGCAACTATTACAAGCAGCGTGTGTCTCAAAAGCCCAGGGCTGTGACTATAGGTCCAGCACATAGGGCAGTAGACAAGGAATCAAGGATTCTATTCCTAGCCTTGCCATTGATTCACTGTGTGACTGAATAAGTCACTTACCCTCGCTGTCCCTCAATTTCTCCATGTGTAAGATGAGAATAGTTACATTTACCCTTTGAGATCCATGGATGAAAAATGTTAATTCCACACTTTGGCCCCATGGAAATTGTTTGTATGAGTTATAGATATTTCACTAAGTTAATCTAACTGCCTCCCACCAAAATGCCTTAAAACTGCAAAGTGAAGTAATATCAGACGTAGTATATTTAGCAAATGATAATGTAAATAGACGTAGGAAGGAAAAAACACATTTTCCTGCGCTGCAGAGTTTAACAAAAGTTTAGATCAAGACACAGATAATTTGAGGAGTGGGAAGGAGAAAGATGTGTGCAACAACTATACCACTAATAATTTCAGGACTGAACTCAGTTATGTTACTTGGATCGTACTTTCCTTTAATAAAGACCCTCTGATCACTGTGTCATCATCAGTGGTGTGGAGTACATTGAAAGTTATGGGAGCAGGTATGAATAAATGGTTCTTGATTTATCATCAGTGTTCTGCTTCTCTGCGAGTGCCAGACGGTTTTAATGGGAGATGCTGGTCCAAATGTTTCCCTCTTAGAGGGGTGTGAACTTTAGTGGGCACAGTCACTTCTGTCCTGTCACTTTCATCCTGCCATCCCAGTCTTCTCTTTTCCACATCCTCGTTCGTTGTTGCCTATCTTCATATTCTTAATGTGGGTTTGGGTTTTTCTGTGACTAGTATGGCACTGTTCGCATTGTGGATCACTGCTATCTCAAAATCAATCATCATAAGCAGTCGTGTTCTCTTAATTATGATAGCTGTGGTATATCTGAAAATATCCTATCAGGACTAGATACCAGTGAGAATATTGTAGAACTCAGCCTCTCAGGGTAGCAGATTTAAAGACAAACAATGTTTTAGTACTAGTTTTATTTATGTACATTTTATACTGACTTGGACAACATGATTTATACAGCTTCCAACATCACATCCCTACACACAACTACCTTCTCAATTAATATTCAATTTCACAGTAGCTAGCAGGACGGTCTCAGTACAGAAACTGTGCTGTACGTTTCTTGCCATTACCTCCAAACACATCAGAAGGCAGGTGGCTCTAGAACTTTTTTTTTTCCTTTTCTACATTTTGGGCTAAGTCTTTCCAACAACAGTTCTGCACATGCACATTCTCGCCTTCTCTGAATAAAGAACCGAGCAGCAGACATGTTTGTTCAGTCAGGAATCATACACCCCCCCTTAGCTCACCATTAGGTTAAGAGGGGAATTGTACAGAATCGCTGTTTAGGTATGTATGATCTACAGTACTTTAGGGATTGAGTGACATTCAAATTTTGGGAGGCTTCTTCCCATAGAATTTCAACCTTTAGAAGGAGAAGAGTGATGTGAAAGACTGCGGCATCAAAAGGAATTCTTTATGCTGGCTATTTGTTCCATGCTTAACTGGACAAACAAACCCTTAAGTGTACAGTGGAAATGAAGCCAGTTGTTCTGAAAATGCTGTAAATACTGATCCTTCACTTTCTAAGCTAGCTTTAAATTAAAGACGGACAAGCACAAAGTTTACAACAAGCATCAGCTACGTTAAGTCACTCTTACAAATATGGCTGTCCTTTGACAAGTAAAATGCTCTTCCATCTTGCAGAGTAGACCATACCAAATCATGGTTTTACAGTGTCCATTGAACTGTGCTAAGGATCAAGACTTTGGATACTTTGCTTTTTCCCCATCTACATTGCAAGATGGAACAGTGTTAATACTTCAGTTGGGACTCCTGACAGTTGATTCTGTAGTGTAGCCAGGACACAGCCTTTAAATGCTAAAATAGGTGTTCAAATACCATTGTAATGGGTACAGGGTACACTGATTTCAGTACTAATTTTTGGCTAGAGCTGCTTTGTCTTTCATTTGACATTAAAGCACACACACCGTTCTGGAGTTAAGGGAATTGTCACTTTTGGACATCTGTCTTTCAAACCATGAAAAACATAATACATCCCAGACAGATTAGGAAACAAACATTTATTATAAACTGGTAGTTTTACAGATCTATAGAAGTGATCATCAGCTTTTTTCAGTACATAGACTAAGAATACATAATTTGAACACATCCCGTCAGAGGCACATGGTGAAAAGTTAAAATTCAACTGGTCTCATGTTCTTTGGCAGTTGAAAGTGTCCCCACCACAACTGAACACTCATAATGGCACTTATACAAAATATTAACCAAATGGACTGACTCTGCTACACAACAGGCGCTGCTTAGGTCATCTTTACATTGCATAAAGAATATATCTGTTACAGTCAAAGGGATAATTGAAAAACAAAACTGGATCCCATGAATTATATGCAGGTACAAAGGGATTGGCAAAGACAAAAAGAACATGGACAATCAGATCATAAAGACATTGTACATAAGCACCATAATACCTGCTGTAAAGCGATAGATTCTGGCTTTTAAAAGAAGTGCATAAACTAGAGGGCAGGTTAACAAAGGTAAACCCAAAGAAAGCTGCCATTTTATAGTATCACCAGATTAACTCACTGGATTTATAAGATCAAGAATGAAAAATGGTTACCCCTTGTGTGTGTCTTACATAAAAGGCCAAATTCTGTCTGTTCTGTCTGCCCACCCATGGAATTAGTGCAAATTAACGCTACAAAAACAGTTATATTGTGCCAGCGTTCAGGCCAGCAAGCAACTGAAGTATACCTTAGTGGGGAAGCCATTTACGAAGTGTCTGTACATTAAAATATCCATCCCATATATGGGAGAAACTGTGAAATAAATGACTTATCAAAAATGAGTTCTTGGGCTCTTTGACTGCTTTGTTTGTATTTTTCCACATTAATATAAAAACCAAGTACCACTTCAATGTTCTGATTGTGGTGTCCTGCCTAGCCCCTTGGCAACCTCATCTCATTTTCTGGTCCCAGTCTGACTCCCTGAGCCAGTGCTCTCAGCCCTTCAGCTTCGGTAGGTGGGGAGAGAGAGTGCCCCACACTTCAACAGTAACTACCCCTCCAGTATTACAACTAGAAGGATGTTGTTGAACTGCAACCATTCTGAAAGGGAAACAAATGAGTCCTCAGACTCTAGTAGGAGGACGACAGCATTCCAAACCCCACTGAGAAAAATCATTCAAAAGCCTCCCAATAATCAGCCGTGTGACCTTTGCTAACTCGCTTGTTTTGCTACACTCCAATTATTACAGCCAAGACCTAATGCAGCATCAATTTTATATTAGATACTTCCTTTATCCTGGAACTGTAACCTGCGCTTACAGGGAGTTTAGTGATCCAGTAGTTCTTTTCTGTTGCTATTATGATCCTATAAAACTTGCATTAAGAACCAAGGCAATCTTGGCTAATGCTGCCAGCATTTATAAATTAAGTGGAAAGCAGCCCAGTGAAATGAGCTATGAAGGTCATTGTGACTGTACCATAAAAACGTAGCATTTAACTCAGTTTGAGGTATTCTGATGTCATAGAACAACATCCCCTTGCACTTTCATTTCTTTAGAGGAAAAACAGAGGAATAAAAGCCAAACATTTTGTCATCCTGAAAGAAAAACTATCAGGAGACAAAGTTTAATATGGTGTTCTAGTCTTACCTGCCTCTAAGGCAATGTTTTCCCAGGACTTATTTTAACAGTTTATCAAAAAATCAATATTGCCTTTACAGATAGTAAGTGCAAAAGGATAGCTGTGAATTGCTTGAGTACAAGATGGTGACACAAATCTACGTGTTTTAATACCAATGCAGTAAACACTTTTCCCAAATGTGGCTTCAGCCCAATCTAATGCATATTTAAGAGAGCAGTAATTACAAAAAAAAAAAAAAAAAAAAAAAGAGCCAAGAGCTAAACCACAGGTGGTTTCCTGATAGTCTTTTAACTTGTAGCTGATTTAAAGATGCTGTGTTTTTTTTATTTTTAAAATCCATACTATATTGATAGCAGTTTGGGGATGGGGTTTAGAAACTAAGGAAGTTCCTTCCAACTTGGGCAGAAAACAAAACCACAGCTTCTTTGCACAGTGATCTGTTCTCCAATTACAAACAAGAACAAATCATTTATTTGAGAAATCCTTTTGGTTTGAATATTCCTGAGAAGGCTAGAGGCTTATCAGCTTTTTCCTTCTTTTCATGCTATTCCCAAATTTTGTTTCATTTTTTCATAAACCACATAGCTGATGCTGACAGCCGGAAGCACTTTCATGAAGTTTGGGCCTATGCCCCTATAAAGTCCTAGGATTCCTTCGTTAGCAATTATCCTTTGAAAGAGTCCAACCATGTTTAGCTGTGGGGCTCCTTCCAACAGTGCTAGAAAAGAAAAGGAAGATAGCAATCTCCATCATTCAGCAGTTCTAGTGATGTTAATATTCTAATCATATAAAGCTCCTCACTACACAGATGCACAACTTATCACCTCTAACCCTATGGGCTTGGTACAGTCTCTTCTCAATACTATTTCCTAGCACAGCAAGGTCTGCTCTAAGTTGCTAAGTTTGGGGCAAGTCTCTTTCAGCTGCAGACGTGGGCCTTGGAACTCACTCCCATGAAAGGTCCACAAGAATATCTTGCTGGTTGCCTTAACAACATGCTGGAAGTTCTATCTGTCCTGTTGATCTATCCTCTCCTGTCTGAGACCTTGCACTTCCATGCAGCTTCTACTACCTTTCTACTCACTTATTTGCAACAGTTAGTAAAAGTGACCCTTTTTCAGTGGTAGATTTATTTTCCTTGAAGGTCACAGAGCTTTCCTCTACACCAAATTCCTTGGTCTCCTCTGGCCATGCATTTGCTCTGGTGGTTAGTGCTTTCTTTCTTTCTTTATTTATTTTAATTTCAGCTTTGTCCTTTGATTTTACAATATGGTCTTTGCATAGTTTGTGATGGGAACTCCATAAATGGGTTAAAATACATAAGGTGATTGACACAAATCTATAAAATATAAATATTAAAAACACAAAGAATCTGGAATCTGTAACATGAAGGTTGTGTCAACAACCAACAAAGCCAATCAAAAGTTTAGATGGGCAAGGTCAGTATGGTATTAGACACCTTAAAAACCGGCCTACTAAGTAGGGAGCATTCTCCAAATTATAAATACCTTTAAAAGATATTCTTCCCAAACCCAAATCCCAATTCTCACCTTGAGCCTGCATGCGAGTTCTGATGAGAGCAAGAGGGTAGCTGGCTAACTGACCACAAGTGCTGGAGACAGTACCACATCCGAGCAACACAAAGACACCAGGGTTAGCAGAGTCTGATGCATAATGATCTAGCCAAGCAGTCTTCAAAGCCTGTCAGGAAAACATAAATGGATATGAATAAGAGGTATATTAAAATTTACACTAGATGGTTAAGCAGACTTTATAGCTATCAATATTAAGATGCTCCTTTGCCTCCATAAAAATATTCCAAATGCATTCATGGGCTTGATCCTGCTATGTGTTGAGTGCTCTGCCTCAATCCAACAAACACTTAAGCATATGCCCCCCATTCTCACCCCCCGATCGGCTGCCTTCTCCACTCACCTGCCTCCTGGGAAGGGCAGCGATTCAGGATTGCTGCAGGAAGCAAGCAGAGCTTGCTCTCTCCCCACCCCTCAGGAGCCAAAGTGGTTCTCACAGGAATGGAGAGGGACACAAAAAGCTCAGCAGCTCAGGATACTTCTGCTCTCTCCTCCCCAGTGTCCTTCCTCTAAGCAATAGCATCACTCCTCTGCTCCTCTCCCCTCCTATCTCCCTCCCTGCAACACCAGGCCTGGGAAGGAGGAGGAGAGGACTCCATTGCTGCTGAGTCCCCACAGGCCTCAGAGAAGGGGTAATGAACCCCTGGAGTTGCAGAAGGAGCAGATGTGGGTGTGAGAGCTCCCACAGTGGGAGCCAAAATCATCACAAATCCAGACAGACCAAACCACAATATAAATTTAAAACAAAAACCACTCATGATTCTGGGGGAATCTCATGATTTTGGTGGGTCTGACTCATGATTTTTGAATCATAGGGTTGGCAATACTGTAACACAGTAAGGAAAAAGATGTGAAAAACCAGCCCTGAGCATACTACAGCGGATATTTTTTAAATTCTCAAACAAGTATAACTACAAGTTAGTTACAGATGTGAGTGAATGATACATATTTTAAGAAGGTAATGAAGAGGGCAGATTACATTTTTGTGTGTCTAAAGAAATAATACATGCATCAAGTAAACAAACTGACCTCATAGACAGCCAGGTCTATACCAGCATAAGGAATTATGCCCAGAATGTTGGGTACATAACCTTTGTAAAAGGCTGTCAACCCTTCTCTTTTTAAAATCTTCCTAGCACAGTCAAACATCCCAGAGTATTGTCCTGTTTTACCCACTGCCAGTCTGGTCTTTAAGACCTGAAGGTAGAAGAAATGTAGAATTAATTATTTGACAGGTCACGACCCAGCTTACATATAGGCACAACAAATCTTTGCGTACTCATAAGTTTCTATTTCCAAAAAGTGAACCTCTTTACATTTGCTACTTAAAGTCTCCTTTATAAACAACGAGAGTTAAGGTTTGGTTAGCATTAGTTTTTTCAGAGTTTTATCATTTGTAAGAGGAATAGTCCACCTAACAAGCTTATGGTTGTGAAGGAACAGGGTATATTTTTTTAGTCAAAATCAGAGTAAGATGAAAGTTGTGATTTGCCTTTTTTCCCCTTCTCATGTTCAAGAGAGACAATTTTTTAAAAACAAATTACAAGATATCTAGAGCCTTTCATTAGGGCTGGTGCTTAGCCTAAGAACAAATGCGAAATTAGCATTTAAAAAGCAAAGACTATGCAGGAACATGAACTAATTCCTTCTAAGGCTTCATTGGATCAAGCTTTTCAACTGAGGATTGCAAATCATATTACAAACATTAAAGAAGACTCATGACATCCTTTTGAGATAATTAAGGGATATACAGGGATCACTTCACTCACTACTGAAATGCAACACAACAGCTGTTTAACAGTGCCTGTGACTTTACACCAGCATTGCAAAATAGGGAGCGAAGAACACCATGTTCAAATGAAACTGCCAAGGGAATTCCCTGAGCAGGAATTTGGCCTGCTTGGAAGTCTCATAAGAGATGGCTCCCATATGTGATATCTGGCACGTCAGCATACAATCTTGGCCAGGAACACCGTAAAAACCAGCTTTACTGCAATACTCTGGCACCGTTAGGAAGATGAGAATATCTTAGGGCTTTTCTATGTGACGAGTGCTACAGCGGCACAGCTACAGACCTGTAGTTATACCACTGCAGCGCCACAGTGCAGACGCTCTCTACAGAGATGGAAGCGTTTTTCTGTCATTGTAAGTAATCCACCTCTCTGAGCACCAGTAGCTATGTCAATGAAGAAGGCTTCCACTGACCTAGCCACATCTACAGCAGGGTTACATCAGCATCATTATGGCGCTCAGGGATGTGAGATTTTTACACCCCTGAGCAATGTAGCTATGTCAATCTAAATTTTAAGTATAGACCAGGCCTTATTGTAGAACAGGGCCTACATACCTCCACATCCATTCTTGTGTAGTACGCCACTTGAATATAAAAGGACCAACACTGTAACATTTGGTTGCTTTATTCTATGTGCTTAGCAACCAGCTGTGACTTGATTTTCTAAGGACAATAATGACTTAACTAAAAAAAACAAACTCCACCACAGTGTGTAGAATGCCATTGTTTTTTTTATCCCCACAGAGGGACACTCCTTATCAGAAAGAGTTCAGGGTGAGTCACTATTTATATCAGTTTCAAATCTTGCTAAATCCTGGTCCCAGCACACAGCATGGGCAACCATGCTGTGTGCTACAAGAGTAATTAATCTTTTAGGGAGAGGGAATGGATCTTCTACCCAGGCTGCAGAATGAAAAATAGTCACTCTGGAGCTATTATTCTATTCTTGAGGCTGGAAAAATTGTCGCAATACTGTTCTGCAGGCCGCTACCTGTTGAATGGAGGAATAATAGCAGTGACTCCACAGAGGAGCAGATCAATCTGCCAACCCTGCCCATAGTGCAAGGAAATCCAACAGAGGTAGCTTAACTTCATCTGCACGGGCTACCTAAATCTAACCCCAACTCTGCACAGCAGAACTATATTGGTTCTGTTGCAGGCAAGGCCTGCTCACCCCATGCCAGGGTCTTGGACCCAGTAATGGCAGGTACTCACCAAAGGAGTTTCCCCTGGTGGTCTGGTGTAGAACTTCAGTTACATTTCTGCCTCAGTTCCCCCTAGTGGTTTTTCAATGAGTTCAGTGATACTTCTATACAATGAGCAATGCCCCTTCAGGGATTTTGTTTATTTAATCAACCACCAAACAGTGTGTAAACAAGCCTTCTCCTCCCCTAAGTTCCCAGTCTTCTCCTTTGCCTGGAGTTGTGCAGTCTCTCCCCTGTGATCTCATGGTATCTCCCAGGCCTCTCTGCCTCAAGAGCTTTGTAGTCTCTCCCCTCTGGAGCTGTCTCTCTATGTTTTGGGGACTGTTCCTCTCTCCAGGAGCCTCTGCTACCACTGCACGTAGCTTCCTACCCAGCTCCTCTGAAGAGTTCTCTTCCCAGGAGCTTCCTTTCTATGTTCTCGTCTCCTGCCTGACCCTCAGAACCATTTATAAACCAAGTGTTCCTTTATTAATTAATTACCCCACACAGCTGCTCATCCAATTAACTATCCACAGGTGGATCTGGATTGGCTTGTTTGCCTTAGCAAAGCCTGTCGGGCTAGATGCCTGCCCCTTAGAGGACCAGTCCCAGTGGCAGGGCCACATTTAGGGAAGTATTTAAGCACACACTTAACATTAAGCATATGCTTAAGTCTTTTACTTCATGGGACTTAAATATACACTGAAATGTTCTGCTGAACAAAGATAATTTCCAGACTTAGAGACTTAGCATGCAATCTGTGACAACCAAATTTCTAATATTTTAAAAGAGAAAGAACACAACCCCCAACATGTATGCACATGGTGGTTTGGGTTTGTTTTTTTAAATGACATAATTTAAATTAAAAAAAAATTCAGAAAATAGAAAAACCGCACATAACCCTAAACACCAGAAATTCTAAGTATAGAACATGCCGTGTTGTATCCCAGAAAGTGTCAGGTAGCATTATGGTGTGATTCTGAAGGAGTAAATCTACAGAATGCAAGTGAAAGTTGTGATGTCGGCAGAACTCCTTTAATGTTTCCACAAAAAGTCTTATCTTGCTCTTGGTGAAGTCAACAGGATTTTTGGCACTGACTTCAATGGGAGACCAGTCCTCTCTTGCTTACCTCCATAGGATAAATAGAGGTTTGTGCTGTTGCCCCAGCCAAAGAACCAGATACAAATCTTTCAACGGTCCCTATCTTTCCATCTTCATTAGCAAATAGCTTCTTATACTGTGTAGGTAAAATACATAAAGACAAATATATCACACATCTTTCTGAGGCAGGTAGAATCCCCCAGCAGAAGCAGAAATATGACATGAGGTTTTCCCATGAAGTTTGCATTATAGATGTCCAATTAACACAACTTAAAAATATTTACATTCCAATTCTGTGTGTAATGATTTATAAAAACATAGATCTTCCAGCCTGTAAAAGTCCTTTACATTTGGTCCCACTGAGTGGGATCAATTCTGCCCATACTATAGTGGCAGAGGAGCACCACTATAGTTAAATTTGCCCCAAGACATTGGTTTAAAGGTCAACCTTTCTAAATCCTCTAAAATTGACTTGATTAGTCTTTGAAATTTGGTATGCCTCAGGAGCGTACAGGGTAGGATTAGGGACCCACATTTAGAATCATTTGTGCCAGGGGGCCCGGACATACAAGCCTGAGAAAAAACAGCCTTTTTAAAAAAAAGTTTGGGGGGGGTTGGGAGGGAGGAGAGCTAGAGATCAAGCTATTGATGTGATGAGGGTCAAAATGATCTCGATCTCTCAAGTTTTACCCAAGGTAGTGCTTTGCGTGCACACAGTCTTTGAGGGACCCAAACTGACAATGGTGTTTAAGAAAATACACATTTTTACTACGCACATGTACCAATACAGAAAAGCAGCTAGAGGATTTTAATTCGCACCATTTTATATGCTTTAAAGCTCAAGTCTTCTAAGTACTCTGAAATTTGAATGGTTAGTCAGGTTGGTTTGAAAATCTGGTGTCTCTCATGAGGGCACAGGGTAGAGCTAGGGATTCAAATTTGGGGTCATTTGACAAAGAGGTTCCCAGGTTGTCTTAAAAAAAAGTTTCCTTCTGCTGCTCTGTACTGTTAAACTGAACGTTACTAATCACTGGATGAATCAGAGATCATTCTGTTTGACTGCTGCAAAGTCATACTTCAATTAACATAACTAAGGATAAGTTAATCACAAGCACCCACATACCACAAAAGGAATTTTGAACTGAGCGGATGTAGTGCTACCATTTGAGAGTCATGAGTGGCAGTTTTATTTTGGGGGGAATATACTCAAAGTGGAATTAGACATGTGAATCCTTAAGAACATAAGAACTGCCACACTAGGTCAGACCAAAGGTCCATTTAGCTCAGTATCCTGTCTTCCGACAGTAGCCAATGCCAGGTGCCCCAAAGGGAATGAACAGAACAGGTTATCATCAAGTGATCCATCCCCTGTTGCCCATTCCCAGCTTCTGGCAAACAGAGGCTAGGGACACCATCCCTGCCCATCCTGGCTAATAAACACTGATAGACCTATCCTCCATGAATGTATCTAGGAAAGGAGGCATTAGGGAAAGGAGGCGCGGTACATGTGTTAATGGGATGAATTGGGGAACTGCTGAAGGAGGGCAGACTTAAAGGTTGAACGCCTTAACTCTGCATTTCCGGGTTTTCAGAAGTTTCAGTTTCGATTCACTCAACATTCTGCAATGGGATGGCATATCACTAAGCAACCCTAACTCAGAAATGTTGGGTTTTGGTCATTCAATACCTATATGGTTGCACTTTTATAACAGATGAGAACCCCGCATTCCTTGCATAACCAGAACTCCAACTTAAGTGAATGGGTACCCAAGGAATGGAGAATTAGGCCTTATGTGCACCATATCACTTGCTGTAGGCAGCCAAATACAACTACTCAGGCAGAACAAAGACTAGACTGCAGTATCAGTTACAGATAAGCTGAAGTAAGAAGTAACGTACTGAGGGAGGTAAGCAATAACTGCACATTAGAGCAAACTACAACCTCTCATCAGAAGTTGTAAATCAGATATCCTATACTCAAAGGATAATTTTTTAAAACAGATTTTGGGTTTGGGGTTATTTGTTTACAGCATAGAAGAGTTTTGATGTATTGTACATTACTTTGCTCTTACTTCTGGCCCTAGCAAGACTCTGCCATCTTCACAGATGAGAAAGCAAAGATCAGTCACCGGGTGTTCTAGAATTTCAAACTAAAACTGTGACCGCAGGGAGATCTCTATTCCAAAGGAGGATCAGGCCTTTAATATGTTGTGTAAAGCTGATTCAGAGGTAAATATAATGCTGAAATCCATGCTGAGGGCATCTTACTGCAGCACATTGACATTTGACTTTAAAGAAATCCTGTACATGGGTATGTGTTAGGCTAATACAACATGCTAGATTTTTATGTGGTTACCATTTAGAAAGTACAACTGAAGTATTTACAATTAGAGCACCTCTCCACAAAAAGTTATATAGATAAGTAGGTAGCTTTAAACTCATATGATGTGAATTTGATTTCTTTCCTACATTGTTCACAGTACAACAGTAATAATCCACATTACTCAAATATTTTATTAACCAGTCATAAGACTATTTTAACTGTGATCAATAAAACCATTATATACATTTTCATCATCATTTGCATTCTGTTTGTTTTTCAGTATTTAGTGTTCATCACCTTGATGTGACACATTACCTGTTCATATGCCCAGAACTTAACAGCTGTTTCAGGTGCGATTTTAATGACATTCACACCATTTCCCCTCCAAAGGGAACGGATGCCTCCTTCTTTCACCATCTGCTTAAGGCCATTTGATATATTCATTTTATTTGACTTTGAACTATGAACCTATTAACCACAGTAAGAAAAAGAAATGCTTAGATTGAATATAGGACTCATTTTTAAGCAACAAAGGATAACTGTTTTAGTAAATACTTAAGTCAAAAATCCCTAGAAGACAGACAGTATAATTACTGGTCTCATAACTGAATAGCTGTAGTCAATCTGAGATGCTGCAATATGACTGTAAACTAAGGATTGTTTTCACATCATTAACATTATCTGTTGTATTTCTTGAAAGCTAACACTATAATAACAATATTCCAATCTTTCGTTTGTGATATTTCTTCCAAATTAGCTACTGGCTCAAAAGGGAATATAAATGCTCATTATCAAGAGAAATGCAATATATTCCTTAAAAGGCATACTATAGAAACACTACATAATGTGCTTTTTAGATTGAGTAGTACTTTCTATATGGCAGACTCAGAAAACATAAAGCAAGCTACTGTTTAAAATCCTGTGATTTTGAAAAATGTCTGGAAAGCATGTAAAAAGTGTGAAATTTATTGCTGATCTTAATACACTATTGTAGTTTATACCAGCACAACTGATTTTGATAGGGTAGATGTATTTTTCAGTATCCGCCTTTTATTAATCATTTTAGATATCAAAAGGGAACATATTTAATATAATATCTGTACCACAACACACCACAAAGCAAGTCTCCTTACAAAAATGCATCATTTGAATTCTTTAAAAAAGCAGCAAAATGCATAAAACAAACATGTAAGCATCAGGGTGCAAAAGATATCTACAAATTAGGGCCTAACCCTACAAACCACTATGCCCACAGGACTAGTTAGGTGTAGTTTATCTTTGCAGATCAGGACCTAAGTCAATACAAATTATGAAACAGTTTTAAAAGCACAATGAGAGCCTCTCTAGAAGTAAGATGATATATTCTGCTATTAGTTTGCAAGAACTCCCAGCCAGCTGGAACTCCTCTAAAAAACTGCCACAAGATGGCCCAGATTATTCTAAATGGGAAAAGTGATTTACCAGAATTTAAAGTTGCTTAAGTGTTGCAACTCACCTGCATCATGACTTTAAGGCGATCTAGTGGTGCTGTACCTGTTCGAGAAACAGCACCAGCCACTCCTCCTGATAACAGCTGTCTCCACCACTGCCCAGACTTTTTCTCTTCCTCTGTGAATTCATCTGGGATAGTCAAGCTATCTCCTATATCCAACACCTGTCACAATGCAAAGCAGAAAGGGGCAATGACTATATTTCCTATTTCATCTACTTAGTGATTTTACTGATAGTTCTGACACAGGCTTGACTACAAATAGATACCGTACCAAATGACAGTGTATAAAAAAGTTACGTTAAAGACATAAAAATAGCCATCAATAACCTGTAATGTACATACTGTAATTTCATTCCATTGTTATAAATTCAAGTAAGACCAATTCTATACAACAAAAATCAAAAGTGACCCTTTATTCCCTTTAAATGTATTTAGAACACCACCACCCAAAACCCACCATTTCAAAGACAGCACCATCATCATTAAAAATTATGACAAACTCCTTTCTTGAGCATGGCTGTAATGAAGACATTTTGTCAAGCTCAGTAAAGCTTTCCAGACAGTGTCCAAGTCCAAAATGCTTACATGCTACTAACCTTTCATCCAGGCAGCCTTTACGGATTAGTTTGATAATCTCTTAAAGATGTTGTCAAGAGATTAATCATTCAAGGTAATTTATTCATGTATTTTACAGACACACACATTTGAAAATAGCTTTCTATTGATAAATTAATATAGCACCTAATTATATGATTCATTTCACTAATCCATTATGATCTTTCTTGTTCCAACCAACAATTTTACTGATTGTTTTGAAGAGACATGATGACTATCCTTCAGTTGTGAAAGTCTGAAATCTCCCTGCCAGATGTGTGTTTAGTTTAAAATACTTACTGTTCAACTTGAACAACAATGAACATTACCAAAGGCGACAGGGGTAAGGTTTCCCATGACAGAAGGCTATGGATTTTTATAAATAAACTTAAATACACACCTTCATTTTCATCATATCATATATGTAATAATAAAAAATTAGAGGGACTGCACCATTTAATACTACAAATCCAGTTTCCCATGAGAGTTACATTTGCCATTAAAAAGAGAGAGCGAAAAATCTTTCCAATAAGAGAAAGCAATTACTGCCAAAGTAGCTGGGGAGTGGGAGGATTAATTTTTTTCCTTTAATAAAGTGAGTTATATTTATACTGTTGCTGAATTTAATTTTAGATGCTACCACTCTTAATGCCGCAAGTCCCCCCCCCCCAATCTGTAAAATGGAGATAGTACACTATGTAGCGTTTTGTCTTGTTTATTTAGACTGCAAAAGCTCTTCTGGGCAGGAACTCTCTCTCTGCATCTGGATAGTGCCTAGCATGTTGAGACATACATTTTTGAAAGTGATGAGTGATTTTGGGTGCCTAATTAGAGACCTCTTAAAAGGGCCTGATTCCCAAAGGGTGGGTGCTCAACACTCAGAGTATGCCTACACTAGAAACACTATAGCGGCACAGCTACAGCTGTGCCACTGTAGCATAGACACACTTACTACAGCAACAGAAAGAGTTCTTCCATTGCTGTAGAAAATCCACCTCTCCAACCGAATTCTGTCGACCTACCAATGTCTACACCGGGGCTTGGGTTGGCTTAATTACATTGCACAGGGCATGAAATTTTTCACAGCCCTAAGCAATGTAGTTAAGCCAAGCTAACTTTTAAGTGTAGACCAGCCATGAAAATCTGGCCCCTTTAAGGGGTTTCCAGTTGGACACCCAAAATGGAGCCCCCCCAAATCACCAGTCACTTTTGAAAATGTTGACTGGGTGTTCTAGTTTGTGCCTATATTAATAGCACCTGCCAGAATTTGGCCTTATATGCACTGGACATTAATATCACCTTACAACTAAGCCTAAGAAAAAGAAAAAGCTAAAGTCACCTTTTGGGATTTTACTGTATAAACATTACAACAATAGCCAGCCCACAACACTCCTATGCTATTTAGATTCCTGCTCACCAGAGTCCAATCACAACTAAGAGCCTTCAATTTTAAAATAAAAAGAGTTTTCAAAAGGCTGTTACCATGAGAAACTGAAACAAGATTTCAAACATTTTGGCTACGTAGGGCACCCCCTGTATTGCTGTGGTAACTGGTTCCAAGTTCTCACAGTAGGCCAACTGCAACAATTGTAGATCTTATGGAACACTTCTAAACTGAATATTTAGGATTAGATGAGGAGGTTCCATAATAACCAGAAAAAGAACTTGTAATTTTCAGCATTTAAGAAACAGAAAAAGTCTTGGGCATTTTTCACTAAATAGTATAGACTCAGAACTATCCAATTTCATATATTTGCCTCATGTTTTCTTTTGGCGAGTCATCTAAGAGGATAGCTGGATGTTATTAACCATGTGATACTCCCACTGTGAATTCAACCAGGGCAGGCATATACGTTTAGCCTGGTTTTAAAATAGAAAACTATGAATCGTTGTTTTCTTCTTACAGTTTCATAGCTTAATAAAGGTCAAAGACTATTCTCCTCCAACTTTTAACTATAAAATTATTCTCAGGTTGGGACTATGTACTGCAAATCAACCAAAACTGTAAACACCTATAAGCAAGTTTTTATCATGAAAAGGCTGACAGATCCTTCAGGATTCAAATGATCTCATTATATTTAAAGTAATTACAGTTTTTAGCCATGTGGTCTTACCCTGATCATTTACAGGAAAGTTCATTCTGTCAAATTATTTATCTGTGCACATGCAATATTTCACTGGAGGGTTACCTATAACTTCGCATTGCTTGCATATCAAAGAATTATTAATAAAATAAGATCTCAACTCTTGAGGAATTGGACTTACCAAGGCTGAGACAAATGTAGTGCATTACTTCCTGCCATTACGTATTCTATTCTTACTTAAAATTCTGGAGAGAGCATGCACATGTATGTGTGCAAACACTTATCTAGAGTCTACATTAAAATAGCAATTTTGTGAACTTTATGATAAAATTGCTAGTTAAATGAAACTGCTAACACAATACCAACATTTTGAAACAGCTAAAATACTTCTCCAACTTGTATGATCACATGAAAGCAACAGTCCGTTATAAAATGCACATAGTAACTAGAAAAAGGATTTACTATTGTGTGACATTGTTTTGTGAGGCCTCTCCAAAGGGACAAAATTCTTATTTCTAGTCCTAATGGTTGGCAAGATACTGGACCTTAGACTTTTCACTGATCCAGGACTAAATACTCATACACACACAAGGATACTTGGGGCAGGAAGATGGGATAAGAACACCACATCTGGGAGGAAAAAAAACAAACTATACCAGCTGTCTAAAGCCTCTCAGAAGGCTTGAAGTTCTAAAATTAGTTCTGGCAGAGATGGATTTGGAAGCAGAATCCAGGTGAGGAGTCAAAGATGCAGGATAATCTCTCTCTCTCTCACACACACACAGCTACATAAAATAGATCTCCTTTAAAATACAAGCTGAACTTACAGTAGAATGTTTCCAATAACGGATTATTTCCTCAATGTCTGTTGCTGGGTTAAATAAAAAGTGATCCCGCCATTCATTCCAGTCCACTGACATTGTCCCATCAGCATCGATGCTGAAAATAAAACAAAACAAAAGTATGCAAAATATTAAATTATGTCTGGAAAATAGTAAAAATAAATAAAATATCTGGTCACTCTACCTGCAAACTTTTTCAGACTTGAAGTCCTGTGAACCCATGCAAACCAGTCCTCACACAAGAGTGTGAAAATCCATGTACAGCAGTGGATACCAATCTTATGAATGGTCAGTAAAACGAACCATTTTTCCCAACTGAGGTGGGGGGAAGGGTAAGTGGACATAACAAAAGTCACGTTAATGAAGAACAAGTTGACATCCCTTCACATTTCCAATGCCTTCCATGAACTGGAAATCATACTCTGCAGGACAAGAAAACAATGCAGTGCACCATACTACAACTTATGCACCATACCTACTGTAAATTTGAGATGTTCTGTTTTATGAATCTTTCAATTTTATGAACTCAAATACTTAGTATAATAGGGATTCTACTATACTATCACCTTTGGAAGGGTATGCATGGCTCTTTAGTTCACTAAGAAAGGAAAATAGATCATGTTTCTATTCTTAAACTGGAGGCCAACTACTGTTGGTTATGCAGATAGGTGTGATACCTAAATATTAGCATAACTCAGATTCAGTCTTAAATGCATATGAAAATAAAAATTAGACAGTGTTTTACTTTGCCAATAAATAGTTATCTTTGATTTAAAAAATTATCCTTTTACATCTGATCTGGAATTATGTAAACATGTTTATGAACAATCATTTGAAGAATACACAAACTCACAAACACTGACTAGAAATAAGAATGGTTTCTGACCTTTGTAGAATCTTTTCTGCCTGTTGTTCTGAAATATTTATACCCAATAACTTGAGAGACTCTACAATCTCTGATGCTTCAATTTTTCCTTAAAGCATTAAAAGAAAATATGTACAAGTTAAAAGCTTCTTCAGATCTCGTTATGTAAACTCACATGACAATGATCTTTGTTCTACTTAAAGATTTGGAAAGTCTTTAAACTATCATTTAGTACAAACAAAGCAGCACAGACCATTTAATACACTTTTACACTGAAGTCCTAAATGATATATAATTGGATTATATCTGCTCAATATTTGTAATACATAAGTGCATCACAAACACCTAGTGAGTCAGTCTCCCTCTATCAAAGAGGGAAAATATATTTTCTAACTAGAGACCTCCTCACAGCTCCTCCAGCTGCGGAGCAAAATTCCTTAGTTCTACCATCTTGAAGGGGGTTAACTGGAGGAGAATAATTAGTCATTTGGCTATGATGTGGATACTCAATCAAAATTATGAGCCTGCTCCTACTCCAATTGAAATTAATGGGAGAAGATACAAGTTCCACATTAGCAATACAAGTTCCCTCTCAGCAAACTTTATACTCCATTTATTACATACAATATTTACATTACAAACAATATATTTAGGTCCTTGAATGTTTTGGGGAAATAACCATTTTATACTGAATTATTCTGAAATCTAGTTCAGTAATTGGTACCACACATTTTTCTTTCAAGGTCAGGGAAAATAAAGACATACCATCATTGTTTTTGTCCAGACTCTTAAAGGCTAGTTTCATTTTCTTCTCATGGTCTTTAAGATACTGCATAAATTCTTCGAAGTCCAGCTGCCCATCCTTGTTAGAATCTCCAGTTTTAAAAATTTTCTGTTGAGAGAAAAATAATTAAGGAAATATTACTGATCAAAGAATGAATGAAAGAAAAGTGCTTTGTAATATTAAGATCTGCACAATCAACTGTGACAGGCATCTCACACTGGCAGAATTTGGGAAAGAAACACTTTTCCTCGCTCACCAAAACTGACCCCCAATTGAACCTCAACCCACTCATTCTGGGTAGGAAAGTATTGCTACTTCCATTTTATACTAAAATGACTGTCTGTAAGACAGTCATTAGGAAGCAATGATAAGACACATTGAGACAAATAAAACACACTCTTAAATGTAGTTCTACCTATGAAATTAGCCAAGGGTTAAATACAGCCTATATGAATTATGCATCTGCAACTCCGACAGACTAGAAATACATCTTTGAGACAGGGATGAACTGGATTCAAGTTGTGATCTTGCTTACTAGACATTTAGTCTGCATTCAACACCTTGCCCTGTTTGTGTCTAAAGAAGTAACAAAAATGGGGAGTTATAGCATGCTAATCTCTTAGAGCGGAGGTTCCAAACTGTGATACACGAGCTTGATGTTGACTTCACAAAAAAAATTTGAAGGTTGAATGTGAATGAATAAAGTTTGGGAATCACTGATTAGAGTATAGCATTTAAGGTGAAGTTCTGCTCTCATACTTCAGGATGGATATGAAAGCCTATATTCCACTCTCCCTACTCATGTAGAGTTCCTATAAGACAGAATACACAGTTAGAGATGCACTGGATGGATCAGAGACTGATTTGAGAGCAGAATTTTGAAGAATATATTTTGAAGCACCGCATGGTACATTTGAAATCTCTGCTAAAAAAATTAATATGTTTTTAGTTTAAATATTTTCATACAAGTGTGATGAATCAGGGCTATATCTGTACAACTTATGAATTCAGATTGATTTATGAAACTGTATTATGAAGAACTGCTGTATTATGAGTGCCTATATGCATGTGGATCCACTATTGCTGATAGGGCCTGTAGCAGATACACACAAGACCGGGAAAGTGGGAAATACTTAAGGTTAACAATAGTACTCAAACTCACAAAGGTCATGATAAAAAGTAGCTGAAGTTTTAGAAATCCAGTTTTAGCTTAACACCTCCAAAGATAGTGGGGGTGGTAGAAGCAGTGGAACAAAAGAGATCAGGTGACCAAGAGAGGTTAAAATAAAGAAATACACAGGAATAGGGGAGTCAGACAAGAAGAGGAAGCATGAGGCAAGAGAAAGAAGGGGTCAGAAGCTGAGTAATGGGCTCCAGGAGAAGGAGGTCACCCAGCATGTAGGAGCCTCATAGGGCAAAGGAGCCCTACCTGCTTTCCTGCACCCAGATGGCCCCAAGGGACTACAATCCAGCCCCAAAGAATGCCCTGAAGTGGTGAGGAAACTGAGGTGGGGACATGCGTTTAGTGTTTGTGGTTTGTATAATCTGTACTCTATTGTACTTTAACCATAAAAGAACATGAAGTTGTTAGACTCTGTGCATAGTTTGTGTGTGTTGACTGCTTGACAACCGCTGTGTGCCCCTAAGAGAGTTAAACTATAACCAGAAATTTCACACCTTTGGGATAGAACTCTTGGAGACGTGTGTGTTTGAGTAACTGGGGTATCTCACAGGCCAGCACTAATCCTGGGAGCCTAGGACAGGTGGGCTGAGGAGCCCCATTTCTGAGGAGTGATAGCAGACTGAGGGTCAGTACCCAGGAAATGTGATAGAAAGGCCCAGGGAGGAGCCAGTGCTGCAGCCTGCTGAGGCTCCAGAAGCTTAATACACCCCAGGAGAGCCCAAGCACAGAGGCTTTTGATTCCTCTCACACTGGTTCTAGTGGGTGGCCAGGAAGAATTGCTTGCTAGGATCTGTGACAACCAGTTATATCCAAATGTACTCATTGTATAAATACAACATCCCTGCCAATTTATTGTTGGTCTGCACTCTGGCACTCCCCATTGCCACTCCTGCTCCTGAATAGGACTGGATTATAAAACAAATGAACCAAGAACCTAACATAACTCAAGTAATTGCAAATCAGGATTTACATACACTAAAACAAAAATGGTCTCCCAAGAACTTCCCCATCAGTTCCATTCTACTTACCTTAGCCACCCACTCATATACTAATGATGTGTTATCTGTATGAATTATATTAGCCACAGGATCTTATGCAGGCCTTGTCGTAAAATACCTTGCACACCTCTGGCACTTATATAGGTAGGTAATCAATCTCAGTACAATTTGTATGGCTATTCTGAACGATGACATTTTACTGAAACCAAAATTGCTTACTTTGATTTGGAGACAAGATCACTCAATATGCAATAAGTACTCATTCTGCTGTAACCGGTTACAACTTACTGAAATAAAAAACACATTCCAAGAATGAGTAGCCCAACAAGATTCAGCCAAAGAATCTACTGAGCTTAGAGAAAACTAAAAATTTATCATGTGCTGGGTGTACAAGTCAGGAGGAGATCTCTAACACTTCTTGGTATGTTAAATGTCTCTTTCTTCTTCCCCAACCCTTCCACTAAAGTAATGTATGCTCATATTTGAAGTTTTAAACATTTTTGATCTTGTGAACAAAATTCATGAGATAAGACAATTGTGACTAAATATTTAGAAGGGAAAGGTCACATGGCACTCAGCCCTGGTCTACACTAGGACTTTAGGTCGAATTTAGCAACGTTAAATCGATTTAAACCTGCACCCGTCCACACAGTGAAGCCCTTTATTTCGACTTAAAGGGCTCTTAAAATCGATTTCCTTACTCCACCCCTGACAAGTGGATTAGCGCTTAAATCGACGTTCCCAGCTCGAATTTGGGGTACTGTGGACACAATTCGATGGTATTGGCCTCCGGGAGCTATCCCAGAGTGCTCCATTCTGACCGCTCTGGACAGCACTCTCAACTCAGATGCACTGGCCAGGTAGACAGGAAAAGAACCGCGAACTTTTGAATCTCATTTCCTGTTTGGCCAGCGTGGCAAGCTGCAGGTGACCATGCAGAGCTCATCAGCACAGGTGACCATGATGGAGTCCCAGAATCGCAAAAGAGCTCCAGCATGGACCGAACGGGAGGTACGGGATCTGATCGCTGTTTGGGGAGAGGAATCCGTGCTATCAGAACTCCGTTCCAGTTTTCGAAATGCCAAAACCTTTGTGAAAATCTCCCAGGGCATGAAGGACAGAGGCCATAACAGGGACCCGAAGCAGTGCCGCGTGAAACTGAAGGAGCTGAGGCAAGCCTACCAGAAAACCAGAGAGGCGAACAGCCGCTCTGGGTCAGAGCCCCAAACATGCCGCTTCTATGATGAGCTGCATGCCATTTTAGGGGGTTCAGCCACCACTACCCCAGCCGTGTTGTTTGACTCCTTCAATGGAGATGGAGGCAATACGGAAGCAGGTTTTGGGGACGAAGATGATGATGAGGAGGAGGAGGTTGTAGATAGCTCACAGCAAGCGAGCGGAGAAACCGGTTTTCCCGACAGCCAGGAACTGTTTCTCACCCTAGACCTGGAGCCAGTACCCCCCGAACCCACCCAAGGCTGCCTCCTGGACCCAGCAGGCGGAGAAGGGACCTCTGGTGAGTGTACCTTTTAAAATGCTATACATGGTTTAAAAGCAAGCATGTGAAAGGATTACTTTGCCCTGGCATTTGCGGTTCTCCTAGATGTAGTCCTAAAGCCTTTGCAAAAGGTTTCTGGGGAGGGCAGCCTTATTTCGTCCTTCATGGTAGGACACTTTTATCACTCCAGGCCAGTAACACATACTCGGGAATCACTGTAGAACAAAGCATTGCAGTGTATGTTTGCTGGCATTCAACCAAAATCCGTTCTCTCTCTCTCTCTGTTATCCTCAGGAGAGTGAGATATAATTCATGGTCACCTGGTTGAAATAGGGTGCTTTTCTTCAGGGACACTCAGTATAGCCCATTCCTGCTGGGCTGTTTGCCTGTGGCTGAACAGAAATGTTCCCCGCTGTTAGCCACAGGGAGGGGGGAAGGTTGAGGGGGTAGTCACGCGGTGGGAGGAGGCAAAATGCGACCTTGTAACGAAAGCACATGTGCAATGTATGTAATGTTAACAGCAAGGTTTACCCTGAAAGAGTGTAGCGACTGTTTTATAAAATGTCTCTTTTTAAATACCGCTGTCCCTTTTTTTTTCTCCACCAGCTGCATGTGTTTCAATGATCACAGGATCTTCTCCTTCCCAGAAGCTAGTGAAGCTTAGAAAGAAAAAAAAAAAACGCACTCGCGATGAAATGTTCTCCGAGCTCATGCTGTCCTCCCACACTGACAGAGCACAGACGAATGCGTGGAGGCAAATAATGTCAGAGTGCAGGAAAGCACAAAATGACCGGGAGGAGAGGTGGCGGGCTGAAGAGAGTAAGTGGCGGGCTGAAGACAGGGCTGAAGCTCAAATGTGGCGGCAGCGTGATGAGAGGAGGCAGGATTCAATGCTGAGGCTGCTGCAGGACCAAACCAGAATGCTCCAGCGTATGGTTGAGCTGCAGCAAAGGCAGCTGGAGCACAGACTGCCACTGCTGCCCCTCTGTAACCAACCGCCCTCCTCCCCAAGTTCCATAGCCTCCACACCCAGACGCCCAAGAACGCGGTGGAGGGGCCTCCGGCCAACCAGCCACTCCACCACAGAGGATTGCCCAAAAAAAAGAAGGCTGTCATTCAATAAATTTTAAAGTTGTAAACTTTTAAAGTGCTGTGCTTAAAGTGCTGTGTGGCATTTTCCTTCCCTCCTCCACCACCCCTCCTGGGATACCTTGGTAGTCATCTCCCTATTTGTGTGATGAATGAATAACGAATGCATGACTGTGAAGCAGCAATGACTTTATTGCCTCTGCAAGCGGTGATTAAAGGGAGGAGGGGAGGGTGGTTAGCTTACAGGGAAGTAGAGTGAACCAAGGGGCGGGGGGTTTCATCAAGGAGAAACAAACAGAACTTTAACACTGTAGCCTGGCCAGTCATGAAACTGCTTTTCAAAGCTTCTCTGATGCGTACCGCGCCCTCCTGAGCTCTTCTAACCATCCTGGTGTCTGGCTGTGCGTAACCAGCAGCCAGGCAATTTGCCTCAATCTCCCACCCCGCCATAAACGTCTCCCCCTTACTCTCACAGATATTGTGGAGCACACAGCAAGCAGTAATAACAGTGGGAATATTGGTTTCGCTGAGGTCTAAGCGAGTCAGTAAACTGCGCCAGCGCGCCTTTAAACGTCCAAATGCACATTCTACCACCATTCTGCACTTGCTCAGCCTGTAGTTGAACAGCTCCTGACCACTGTCCAGGCTGCCTGTGTACGGCTTCATGAGCCATGGCATTAAGGGGTAGGCTGGGTCCCCAAGGATACATATAGGCATTTCAACATCCCCAACAGTTATTTTCTGGTCTGGGAAGAAAGTCCCTTCCTGCAGCTTTTGAAACAGACCAGAGTTCCTGAAGATGCGAGCATCATGCACCTTTCCCGGCCATCCCACGTTGATGTTGGTGAAACGTCCCTTGTGATCCACCAGAGCTTGCAGCACTATCGAAAAGTACCCCTTGCGGTTTATGTACTCGCCGGCTTGGTGCTCTGGTGCCAAGATAGGGATATGGGTTCCGTCTATAGCCCCACCACAGTTAGGGAATCCCATTGCAGCAAAGCCATCCACTATGACCTGCACATTTCCCAGGGTCACTACCCTTGATATCAGCAGATCTTTGATTGCGTGAGCTACTTGCATCACAGCAGCCCCCACAGTAGATTTGCCCACTCCAAATTGATTCCCAACTGACCGGTAGCTGTCTGGCGTTGCAAGCTTCCACAGGGCTATCGCCACTCGCTTCTCAACTGTGAGGGCTGCTCTCATCCTGGTATTCATGCGCTTCAGGGCAGGGGAAAGCAAGTCACAAAGTTCCATGAAAGTGCCCTTACGCATGCGAAAGTTTCGCAGCCACTGGGAATCGTCCCAGACCTGCAACACTATGTGGTCCCACCAGTCTGTGCTTGTTTCCCGAGCCCAGAATCGGCGTTCCACAGCATGAACCTGCCCCATTAGCACCATGATGCATGCATTGGCAGGGCCCATGCTTTTAGAGAAATCTGTGTCCATGTCCTGATCACTCACGGGACCGCGCTGACGTCGCCTCCTCGCCCGGTATCGCGTTGCCATGTTCTGGTGCTGCATATACTGCTGGATAATGCGTGTGGTGGTTGATGTGCTCCTAATTGCCAAAATGAGCTCAGCGGCCTCCATGCTTGCCTTGGTATGGCGTCCGCACAGAAAAAAGGCGCGGAACGATTGTCTGCCGTTGCTCTGACGGAGGGAGGGGCGACTGACGACACGGCTTACAGGATTGGCTTCAGGGAGCTAAAATCAACAAAGGGTGTGCCTGTACATCAAGGAGTATTTCAGGCAGGACTGCACGGAGGGTTCCAATAAGAAATGGTGCACCAAAGTTATCGTTGTTATTGGAACAAGGAGGTTAGCCTGGCCTCTGATTGATACATGGCTAGATTAACCTCGCTGCGCCTTCTCTGTGACTGACTGCAGTGTGATCTAGACAGAGGAGGAGGAAAATGAGTACAAAACAAATCTGGTCTATTTCTTGTTCTGACCCACTCCATCTATCCTTTACATCTTTGGCTGGCAGCAGACAAAAAAGGCGCGAAATGATTGTCTGCCCTTGCTTTCACGGGGGGAGGGAGGGTGGGAACGGGGTCCTGACGATATGTACCCAGAACCACCCGCGACAATGTTTTAGCCCCATCAGGCATTGGGATATCAACCCAGAATTCCAATGGGCAGCGGAGACTGCGGGAACTGTGGGATAGCTACCCACAGTGCAACGCTCCGGAAGTCGACGCTTGCCTCGGTACTGTGGAAGCGCTCCGCCGAGTTAATGCACTTAATGCACTTAGAGCATTTTCTGTGGGGACACACACACTCGAATATATAAAACCGATTTCAAAAAAACCGACTTCTATAAATTCGACCTAATTTCGTAGTGTAGACATACCCTCAGTTATGAAATAAATAAAAAGTGACTTACATGCCTTCCTCTAGCATGGCAAATTGTGCATAGTGCAAAATAAAATGTATAGTTTTTAAACTATCTCAACTATTCTTAACTGACTGCAGATACAACTTCAATATTACTGCTCTTAACGCACTATAGATTATGGCTAAAACTTCATTCCTTTTAGCAACAACTGGTTGATGAGGGACACCCAAGCCAAGCTCACTCAAACACCCTTATCACTGTGGTTGGTCCTTCCAGATTCTGTCATTTCTAATAACACCACTCAGAAGTTCATCAATAGATTTCCTGTCACTGACTTTCTTAGCTAGGAGATAAAAGTCTAATTTCTGGATTAGTCCTTTATAGAAAGAGGTTGTTACACTGAAGTTCTGGTCAGAAATGTGACTATCTAGAAGTGGTATGCAGTGTTTTTGTAGCCATGGTGGTCCCAGGATATTAGCGAGACAAGGTGGGTGAGGTACTATCTTTTATTAGACCAACAAGTGTTCAAGCTTGGCCTGAAGAAGAGCTCTGTGTAAGTGCAAAAGCTTGTCTCTCTCATCAACAGAAGTTGATCCAATAAAAGATATTACACCTCGCCCACCTTGTCTATCTAGAAGTGGCACCGTCTAAACCAATAAACATGTTTATATTCCAAGTGTTTCACTGACTAAAATAAATAGTTACTACTCCATACTTTTGTGTGCACCCCCCCACACACACACACATACACCCCCATACACCCACCCCTATGGGAAAATGAGCAAGATTTTGTTCTGGCTCATAGCTGCAACAAAATGCTAACTAAGTTCCAATTACAGAATCTCTATTACTGGAGAACAACAAGAGAATCCAAGAGAACAGAGATTTCTGGTTGAGTTTGTAGGGCTTGAAATTAGAAAACATAATTTTACCTATAAACTCAACACATTTTATATGGAAGTCACTAGTAAGTAATAAATGTGGACTCCCTAATTTTGTCTTTACAATCATTTGCCACAGTTCCAGTCTCTCCAAATCATTTTGACATGGCAGAGGTGGAAGGGCTTGTCGGGGGATGTGGGGGGATAGGAGAAGGTGTGTTCCAAAAGAAGGATCATCTATTTTGCTCACCCTAGAATTCTGGAAGTTCCTAGGATGAAAATCTTCTTTCAAACTATACAATCTACAAATTATTTTTGAGACAAAGTTTTGGATTGAAGCCAACATTTCTGAGTTTCCTGCTGGTGGACGTCTTACAGCACATACTTTATTTGTGACACCAACTGTTTGAAAATCTGGTGTCAGTGATAATCAACTAATTTGCTTCTAGTTATTGTAATTTGTCAATTCATTTGTCATATAAGAGGAGCAATCACTCATGAGTGCGAGAACAATAACTGAATTATTTTCATGATGCCAGAATATAGAGGTGTGTGTTATTTATACACATATACATGCTATCATTTTTATAAATAATGATAATAAAAGGAAATTTTTAAAGACAACATTTATTTAGATGAATTGTGGAAAAGTGTGCCAATCAGATAGCTGCATGACTGATCATTATTTACACATGAAAAAGATTTCCCAACCATAAGCTTTAAAAAGAAAATATAGATAACCTGGTTTTTGATAGGCTGACACACATAATAGGTCAATTTATCCTCAGATACTGGGGCAAAATTCTCATTGACCCATTTGATATGCTCTCTAGGCTAAGCTAATTGCCATGTAGCAGGCCAATATACATACAGTGAGCAATTTTCATTCTGGCACACCAAACATCAGATAAAGGGACTCCCTATTATCTTCAGTGGAAACTGGCTAGTGTCCTAAATAAAAATTTAATTGCAATGACTTTTTTCAGAATTCAAAGCATGTGTTTGAAAATAAATAGGTAGTGAATGCAGTTAATTTACATATTTTTAAAGTGTGTTTTTAATTATTTTAAATGTGAATTTTGTTGTGTTTTTTTTAAATGTGTCAGACTATGAAAATAGACAGGGTGCATAGCGCTCTATTCCCCCAACCTAGCACTGGGAACAGACCCAGATATTTGATTGTGAAACTATACCACAGAAAACAAAATGACTTGATTATGACAGAAACTGAAAAACAACCAGAATTTATATTCCAAAACTAAAAGCTTCTTTCTTCCCCTCTCTGCCCTAAATTTAAAAACAAAAAGAAGAGAGCAGCAATGCTTGGAAGATCAGAAATTCATTATAGGCTGCAGCCCACATATTTTGTGAGCATAGCCAATGCAGTGATGCCTGCTTGAGTCTGCAGAGAACCTGAAACAATAACTCTGAGATATGAATTGCCCCTTCACCTCAACAAGGGCCCTATGGACTCTGCTATTCTGTTGTTGCAGAATTTGGCATTTTTCTAAGACATGACAGATTTCAACACTTTTGCCACCAAATTTTCTATTTTGTTGCAGGTGCGGACTGGTGCCAGATATTGTTTTCTATCTCCCTGTCCTTTTGGAGCCTGCCTGCTGCTTCCTCTTGCTCTCCAGCTTTCTCCATAAGGGGTCATTAGATGAATTACAGTGCAGGCTCCCCCATGTTACTCCCCAGAACCAGAGAACAGAGACTTAGGGAGGCAAATGATGAGGCTGGCAGCCTGAGCTGCCAGGAGAGCTAGCATGCTATTTTCTGGTATAGACTTGCTCACCACACCCTTGGTTAGGTCCAACAGCAAGAGAAAAAAATGTTGTTTGCATGTTTCCCCAAGACAGGCCATTTCATGTCTCACTATCTGAAACTTTGAACCCAAGCAATAAAGATATTACACAAGACATAGCAACAAGGCATATATACAAAGAACTGATAACTACTAGTTGAGCACACCAGCAGATTTAATGATACAAAAACCTTTAAATTGCCTTTTGTCTATTTGTATTTTAATATCAAGGCCTTCCATTTTTTGACTGAACATCCAGGTCTGACATGTTATACTATTCAAGCTGTGGTTTCTAACAAATTAACAGTTTGTCGCTGTTCTTCTGCTCCTGGTGCCTTTTGTACAAACAGCCAACTCTGTCACACTAACGCAACATAAGCCAAAGCATTTGGAGGTGGAATGAAACACAAGAAAAAATTCAAACCTTGGGTTGGGGGAATAGGCAAGGATGCTGCAGTGTTTAATTTTTTCCAGTATTCTCAGGTACATCCGCAGCTATGATTTGTTGTTCATAAATAAACAATATTCATTGCCAAACAAGGGAAACCTGCAATAAGCCACTAAATATTTTGCACATGACAACTGACCTGGCACATTGCTAGATTACTAAGTGGTACAGTTATGACCCATGGATATTTTCAACATGATGGTACCTACAGAGTAGAAGAGGGTAGAAGTTATTTTATATTTGTATGTAGATTTTTCTTTTAAATTCCTGAAAATGTCACTATTAAAGTATTTTAACCATGATTTTTAAAAAAGTTAGGGAAACTTTTTCACATTCAGAATTTATCATTGTTCCAAAACAAAGAAGTGGTGGGTGAGGAGGTTCGTTTTGTTTTATAAAATAATTCTCAATCAAATTAGCTTGTTAATTTAACTGATTAATTAAATCTTATGAATGCTTAAAAGTCAGAAGTCACCAAGAGATTGCTGGGTGTTTCCAACTTCCTGCCTCTTCATCTTGAGGAGAAAATAAGGACAAAGGAACAGCATTTAAAGACTCTTAATTGGTGCAATTAGTGACTCATGATCATTCTGTAAACTATGACTAGTAAATAGAGTGCAGTGCTGCAAGTGCATTACAAAAAAGCCAAAATCAAAACAGCACCACAATAAGAACAAAAAGAAAAGGAGTACTTGTGGCACCTTAGAGACTAAGTACTCCTTTTCTTTTTGCGAATACAGACTAACACGGCTGTTACTCTGAAACCTGACAATAAGAACAGTAACTATCTGCCCAGCTATGACCAGAGGTTTTCACACTGCATATTAAAACCAGGCAGGTCACATAATGACCAGTTGTTTCACAGGTTTTCCCTAGTCTGAAGAGGGGGTATAGCTGAAGGAAAGCTTGCTTACTGAATATCCCTTCATATGGGATCATCTAACTTTGCATCCTACTCTAACGTTACCTCTGTATTAGACTGCAAGCTTCTTGGACCAAATTCAACCCTGCTTAAGTGAGTGCAACTCCACTGTCTTCAGTGAATGTGTACCCCTAACACCAAGGCTAACTTTGGCCCCTTGTCCTATTTATATCTGTAAAGAACAATGCACACTTATGGATGAAGTGAGCTGTAGCTCACGAAAGCTCAATCTCAAATAAACTGGTTAGTCTCTAAGGTGCCACAAGTACTCCTTTTCTTTTTATGGAACTCTGTAAATGACAATATTAAATACACTAAATACAACACTATAAATAAATCAGTATTTCCACATTGTAATGGCTGAAGGATAGTTCCACTACAGATCCTTTCAAATCCAAACGAACCTGAGCCTACCAGTATTTTGAATTATTTCCCCTCCTTCCCAGGAGTATTGCTGTCATTTAAAATATATGGAGTGGCCTCTTCCTGCTCCCAAAATTGACATCCATCCATCCAAGAAGCTTGAAGGAACCATGATATATAAATGTGTGATGCTGATCACTACATGACAGCTTTGTCTCTGTTAGTACTTTACACCATTTATTGACCTGAAGCTCACCCTTCTTACAGTACCAGGGAGCAAGAGATCTTCTTTTCACCAGTCCATTCCAAGCAACAAAACCCACAAAATGAGCCTAGCTGAACAGATGCCAACCCCATCAGTTTACTACCTATGGCATGCAGAAAAGGCTATCGTAAAGCCTGGATTAATGCTCTCAACTCAGGGCAGGTCTACACTACTGCTTAAGTTGATCTAACTTATATTGCCAGGGGTGTGAAAATGATACCCTCCTGAGCAATGCAATTCAAAGAAACCTAAGTACTGTCCACACTGGCGCTATGTCGGCAAAGGTTCCGCCTCTCACGGAAGTGGAGTAATTATGCCAATGGGAGAATGCTCTCCTGTTGGCATACAGCATCTTCACCAGACATGCTGCAGCTGCACCGATGTAGAGCTTCTAGTGTAGACCTGCCCTCAGTCTCAGGATTGGGAGTTAAAAGTTGCCAAGAATCTGAAGCAGCACAGGATATGAGTTGTCTTTGCATGAGCTCTCCATCTGCATTCTTTGCAACTCCGGCCATATTTGGCAGGGTGATCTGTCCATCGCGTACGATGGCCTGTCACGTGGGCTTGTCTACATGGAAACACTCAAAAAAATTAATCCAAACTAAGGTGTGAACTAAAACTGGTTTAGTTAAACTGAATTAAACCCCTGTGTGGACCCAGTCATTTTGAATTAAAACAGTTTTAATTCAGTTTAGCTTAATCCACTTTGGAAGTGAATTAAATAAAACTGAATGCAGTTTAACTAATCCAGTTTTAATTCACACCTTTAGCTAATTTGGATTAATTTTTCCTGAGTGTCCCCATGTAGACAAACCCAGAATCATCCTCACTTTACAAGTCTTGGATGGATTAGAATCAACAGTTTTCCAATGGATTGGGCCCATTTGTGCTGACTCAAAACCATGATTCAGCAAAGAAGTTAACCACATGTATAAGAGCTTTGCTGACTTGGGGTCCATGTGGCCCAATTTCTGTTGCTATGAGCTGGAGCAAGAGGAAGAGTTATAATCACTTATGACATTCTTTCATAAAATCCTGACCTTACCATCAAGCATTACTTAAACATAGAACCAAAAACCAATGAAACCCAAATGTACATAAAGATTAATTTTCACTTTTCTGAGGCTTAAGGATGATAAGCACACTTTATATATCTTTTTAATGGAGACTCGGGGCCTGCTGCATATGGCAGGCTTTGATGGTCATCAAAATTATTTCATTTTAATTAATCTGCATATCCTATGAAAACTAAAATCAGATTATTACTGAGGAAACATTTGTGATTTTGGATCACTGAAGTTTACAAAATAAGACATTGGTTATGGTAAGGTTTGGGACCTTCTATGCCCTCTGTTGCAGGTTTGAAGAGAATTAATGGTTGCAATTTCATTACTCATTAATCAATATTTAGTTACTAAAAAGAGTATCTATGAACAGAGAAGGGGAATGAGACAGCTGACATTCAGAGCAACAGAAGACTTATCTGGCTTGGAAGAAGGACGCAAGAATGGAAGAACTAAGGAAATAGATCACAGTCATACAATTTGAATGGAACATAGGGGAGAGGGATAGCTCAGTGGTTTGAGCATTGGCCTGCTAAACCCAAGGTTGTCAATTCAATCCTTGAGGGGGCCATTTAGGGATTTGGGGTAAGAATTGGGGATTGGTCCTGCTTTGAGCAGGGGGTTGGACTAGATGACCTCCTGAGGTCCCTTCCAACCCTGATATTTTATGATTCTATAGGGGGGAATTGAGAGAGAAATGTGTGAGGAACTTCATGGGTAAACTCTGTAATATATGGATTCAAAATGTAGTTACCGTCTGCTTTTGGAAAGCTGTCCAAATTTCTGTTCAAGCAGTTGCTGCAGCTACAGTCACTTCTGAAATGTTATTATCCAGGTTACATCATAATGAAGAGGCACTAATTTAGATTAATTTGGCCTAAAACGCTGCTTACTTCACCAAGAAAATTAAGAAATCAAGAAAATTAACTGAAATTAATAACAAAACTATGTGACATTTATGTGGCTTTTAGGGGCGGGGTAGGAGGTTGCTTTTTTAATAGCTGAAATAAAAGGGGGAAATGCTTTCTACACTAGAAACATCTATGACAAGTTTCAATCTGATTACACACACACACACACACACACTAGCTTTGTGGCATTTTAAGACACTTAAAATAGACAATTATCAGATTATATACAGACTTAGCTATGCATTAATAAATATGGAGCTATAATTATGCATTTAAACCTCCTCTCAGACAAAAGGAACAGAACTAAAGAAAATGCAAACCTCAAAATGTTTAGTTTAGCTGAAAATATTTCTAAATAATTTTTTGTTTTTGTACTTTTTATGTTATATACATTTCAATGTTCTGTAATGTTTTCAGGTCTAGGAAAGAGGTATTTAGAACTAAAACTGGACTTCGGGTCACTTGCTGGTTTATTTTCAGGGCATAAAAGAAAAATCATTTACTTGATAAAATGTGGATATTAGTGCAAACCAATTGCTGAGAGGTAAATATCATTGGGCCTGATTCTCATTTATACCAAAGCTCCTTTACATCACTTTGAAAGTGTAAAGGGGCCTTCATGTGGGTATAAATGTAATTTACTCCCACCTTAAGGCCCCGTTACACTGTCCCAGCTATGTAAAGGGGCCTTAGGCCAAGTCAAAAATAAAAAGTGAAGCTGATCCAGCTGTATCTCTTAGGAAAAATCCACACCCTTGAACAACATAGTTAAGCAGACCTAACTCCTGGTATAGATAGTGCTTAAGTCGACAGAAGAATTCTTCTGTTGACTTAGCTACTGCCTCTTGTGGAGATCAATTAACTTCTCCCATCACTGTAGAGAGTGGCTACACTGAAGTGCTACAGCAGGGTTAAGTGTAGATATACCCTTAGTGTAAATGAGTATCAGGCCCATTATGTCAAAATATGATTTTAAATAAAAGTACTTCAACCCAGACCATAAACTGTCACTGGAACTTTGAATATTCAATCTGATAACATCTCACTAGTCTTATCTAGATATATAACAAACATCCGAATAATCTGCTATCATTCTGAAAACTAACACCTGAAAATTCTTGTCCATCTTCAGCTTTATCACAAAGACTGATATGCAATATGATGAGATGAACAAAAATAGAACTCGACATGTAAATGCACTATTTATGGGTTGCTAGTTTAACACCTTCCGTGTATTCTGAATAGATCAGATCACTGGAGCTACACTAACTTAAACCAGCTGAGGATCTGGCCCAAGTTTCTCTCTCTCATTTAAAAAAGAAATAAGTAACTATTTTCCTTTTGCTACTCTGCAAAAGGATTTTTTCCACTATTCAGAATGACTGTGCATTAATGGTATTATTATAATTAATGCTGTCTATGGAAAGCCATATGATACTGTGGCCATATTGCATTTCCTCTTTGTTTGACTTGAAATAGTGTGTCCATTTGGCTTTTGTGCAACTTTGTAATGTGATCTGTGCCTCTACTTGATTCTGGGAAGAAGCATATACTACAAACTATAATCAGTGACATTCTGGCAGCCTTTTGTATATATGCACATTTCCAATTTTTAAGAAGTCTGGGTTTGGTCTGTTGCAAATTGACAAGATGAAGGACAAGCAGACCATCAACTCATCATGTTTTTATTAGTGTGATCTATGGGATCATTTTGTGAGATAGAATAATTTATCTTTAAGGGCTGTGCACATAAATACTCATATACCTACAATGTTATTTCACTTGCCAGAATGTTCGATCAAATATTGGAACTGAATAAAGTTGAATGAGAAGACAGGGAAAGAGGAAATACCAGAGCATACCATATAGTTCATTATCTCAAAATCGACAGTGACCTTTATCTGATGCTTCTTTAGAAGAATCCAGATACTCTATCACTCCTTTTATGCAAGAGGCCAATTACATAATGCTTTAATATAAAAGGGAAATTAACTACTTGAATGGTTCAAGAAGAAACTTACACCATGAACCATGAGATTTACCATCTTTTCATAGGCCCCAATCCAGCAAAGACTTATATGTGCACTTAATTTTATGCACTGAATTTAGTGCCATTTATTTCAGCAGAACTAAACACCCACAAAAGTCTTTGCAGAATTGCAAAGATTGCAAGACTGTAAGGGCAAGGACTACTTCCCCACATACATTTGGATAAAATTGAGTACATTGTGCACACCACTGAAATAATATTTATGTAGGTATAAAATTAGCCAGCACAGCTGCAAATAACCACACAGCCAGAGTTAGTTCACAGAGATAAAACAGCACTAAACTTGGGTCATGTTAGTATGTAATAGGACTTCTCTGCAGACAAGTAGTGTTAGTCAGGAATAACATTAGGATTTTTGTGCAAGGAGGAAGTAATAAAATTCAATGACAATCTGGTCCTTTAAATTTTTTCAAAGTTGTTGCGTCAAAGGCATTTGAATTATTTTCCTTTTTCAATAAATGTATCATGTCTCTAATACAATTAATCTATCCTCCAAGCAAAATTTGGAAATAATGAAGATAGCTGTCTTTTCAATATCGCATTAACATTTCCTTACTCAGCATTTCTGTCATCCTTTACTGAAGGATATTGTGAGTGTGTGTTTCTGTACCCACAGATACAGACCATTATCATTCAGACTTCTAATTTTACTAGCAAGATCCAGTTTCATGAAGAAATTTGCTAGTAAAAGAGTGTAAAAAAAATCGAACAATATTTTTATGGAAGACTTCAAAAACAGCACCAGGTTGGATGAAATTTGCAGTGCTGCTTGTAGTGTGACATATGCAGCATCAGATAGAAGGTTTGTCTACACCTTGGGCATATCTACACTACAAAATTATGTTGACCTAAATTACATCAGCATACAGCCGTCACATTAATTATATCGCTTTTGCACATCCACACTATGCTCTCCTTCTGTCGGCAGTGCATGTCCTCATCAGGAGTGCTTGTACAGACTATACTGTCACTGCAGTGCATTGTGGGACAGCTTCTGAAAGCCGGTAGAAGTCGCTATAAGCAATGCAGAGTCTACACTGATACTGCATCGACCTAATTACAGTAAAAGCTGTTTTATCCGGCACTTCACCAAACGGAAAGATCTATAAACCGACATTATTGAAATTCCAGTTTATACTCCGGTTGGAGCGGGGTCGGCAGGGGGTTGGGGTGCAAGAGTGGGTGTGGAGTGTGGGCTCTGGGAGAGAATTTGGGTGCAGGAGGGGGCTAGGGGCAGCAGGTTATGGTGCGGGAGGAGGTATAGGGTGCCGGATACAGGTGGCACTCAGCTCAGGCAGCTCCTATTACAATATAACTGTGCCCCCCCACCCACCCCTCGGGTAAGCAGTTTAGCACTGTATGTTGCTAGCGCTTGTATATGTAGTGAAGTGTATTGTGGGAAGGGTTGACCAGGCCTTAGAGCTTGTCTACATCAGTGCAGCTGTGCCTCCGTAGTGCTTAGAAAAGATGCTATCTACACGAATGGGAGAGCTTCTCCCATCAGCATAGGTACTCCACCTCCCTGAGAGGCAGTAGCTATGTTGACTGGAGAAGCCCTCCTGCTGACATAGCACTGTCTACACTGAGGGTTATGTCGGTATAACCATGTCCCTCAGGTTGGACTGGTACACATCCCTGAGGGACATAGTTATACCAACCTACATTTGTAGGGTAGACCAAGACTTGAAGTGAAGCAAGGCACCAGAACAAGACAATTCTACTTTGTTTAGACTCGGAAAAGGGCAGATGAAACTGAGTAGCTACCTAAACACAGGAAAAGAGCTGGAGGTGAGGCTGCCTGTGGCTCTCTGAAGATAGCCTTAAGCCATTTCTGATTCACGCTATTTGCAGAGTAAGGATCTGTCTATACAAACAGCACTGCAGCAGCAGAGCTGCACCACTACAGCTACACAGCTCTAGCGCATCTGGTGAAGACGCTCTATGCTGATGGGACAGAGATCTCCTGTAGGCATAAAAAAAAAATAACCACCTCTGTAAGCAGCATAAGCTATGTTGGTGAGAGAATGAGCGTAGGATGGGCTTGCAAATGCAATTTAATTACTGCGGCAGCTGTATGCTGACGTAACTTAGGTTGAAATAATTTTGTAGCCTAGACATGCCCAAGGTGTAGGGAGAAGCTCTCTCGCTGTGCCCATGAATGCTTATGTCAGTGTATCCTGTGTCACTCAGAGGGGTGGAATGTTCACACCCCTGAGCAACATACATTTTGCTGACATAGGCTGTACTGTAGAAGTAGCCTAAGTTTAAAACAATGAACATACAGGAAATTGAGTGCATTCCATATGTATTTCCAACCCTTGCATGCATGGCATGGCTCATGGAAGGTACAGTTTTTCTGGTTCTGTTTTGTTTTTTAATTTTGTAGCAACTAAAGGAAGGGAAGACAATTTCTGCTCTCAGTCACATCACTGTAAATCCAGGTAACTCCACTGATTTCAATGGATTTATTTCCAATTTACACTGATGTAACTGAGCAGTACTTAGCAGAGAGATTCTCAATCTCTACATTTGGTTCAGCTTTTCCATATGTAAAAGTTACCCAGCAAAATTGGAGAGACTGACACAATTATTAGGAGGTTGCCATGATAAAACTATTTTACTTATAACCTTAGAAATGGCATTTTGACTCCCAGGGTTTTCAGTGCAGTAGGTAGGTGTGATGGTGCCCCCCCATAAGGCTTTATGGAAATATGCTTATGAATGTATATATGACATAACTGGAATACATTTTATGCTATATATGCCATGTAACATATCTATGTAAAGGTTATGATCTACTGCATATATTCATCCTATTTGTATGTATGTGAAATTGTTGTATTCGGAGTTATGAATATTGGCTGTATACTTGTCTGATTTTAAATAACCTTAGTAAGGCATTTGGTCAGCTTCTTTAGAAAGGAATTTGCAAGTTCAGTGCCCAATCAAGAAGCATTTAACAAACAATGGATGTTGCAAGGCTCCAATCCACATAAGAAGTCTTCCTGGAGACATTCAAGATACCATGTGTGAAGAGAGTGGTCACTTTGGATGGGCTATTACCAGCAGGAGAGTGAGTTTGCGTGGGGGGGGGGGGGGCGCGGAGGGTGAGAAAACCTGGATTTGTGCTGGAAATGGCCCAACTTGATGATCACTTTAGATAAGCTATTACCAGCACGACAGTGGGGTGGGAGGGGGTATTGTTTCATGGTCTCTGTGTGTATATAATGTCTACTGCAGTTTCCACGGTATGCATTCGATGAAGTGAGCTGTAGCTCACGAAAGCTCATGCTCAAATAAATTGGTTAGTCTCTAAGGTGCCACAAGTACTCCTTTTCTTTTTGCAAAGACAGACTAACACGGCTGTTACTCTGAAACATGTGGGCAATGGCTGCTGCCTGTAAAAACTGAGTCATGCATTCACTTTGGTGAACCTGCTCTGGATCTGCACCCTCACAGCTGAAAACAAAATCAATCCCTCTGATTTGGAGGCCATATGACATGTTTCCGTCTCAAAAGTGCACTTCCTGTGTTTTTTTCCTGTATGAATATTAATATATGCCTTGGGTAATGACAATATAGAATATGAATGAATACCAAGGACAGTCAAGAAGCTAAAAGCTCCTTTAAGTAATCTTTTATTTATTCAAGATCAGCTTGAAAGTGATGAGTTTTAAGAATACATACTATATGTAACATCATCATTAGGCCACTTTGTCTTGGTTTCCCATCCCCTTTGTAGGATAAGTGTGCACGCGCGCACACACACCAGTTTATTTCCGTAAGTGGAGTCCAAATCAATAATGCATGGCATTATTAAAAAACAAAATATTTATTTCACATAATAAAAATGAGAGAAATGCACGTTACACTATGGTTATGTTACATCAGGGGTGGGCAAACTATTCGGCCCAAGGGCCACATCTGAGTGAGGAAATTGTATGCAGGGCCATGAATGTAGGGCTGGGGTAGGGGGTTGGGGTGCGGGAGGGAGTGCGGGGTGTGGGAGGGGGTGTGGTGTGTAGGAGGGGGCTCAGGGCAGGAGGTTGGGGTGCAGGAGGGGTGCAGCAGGGAGCTCAGGGCAGGGGGTTGGGGTGCAGGAGCAGTGCGGCAGGGGGCTCAAGGCAGGGGGTTGGCGTGTAGGAGGGGTTCGGACTCTGGCCCGACACCGCTTACCTCGAGCGACTCTGGGGTGGCAGTGGCGTGCAGTAGGGTTGAAGCAGGCTCCCTGCCTGCCCTGGCCCTGTGCCACTCCTGAAAGTGGCCTGCATGTCCAGTCATGGCTCCTGGTGGTGGGGTGGGGCAGACAGCTCTGCCGCATGCTGCCCTCGCCTGCAGGTACCACCCCCAAAGTTCCCATTGGCCACGGTTCCCTGTTCCCGGCCAAAGGGAGCTGCGGGAGGTGGTGCCTGCAGGTGAGGGCAGTTCACAGAGCCCTCTGCCCCGCCACTGCCACCAGGGGCTGCTTCCGGGAGCGGCGCGGGGCCAGGGCAGGCAGGGAGCCCTACTGAAAGCCCTGACGGGCCAGATCCAGCCCACAGGCCATAGTTTGCCCTCCCCGTGTTACATAGAAGTCTGAGATATATGGTAACTCCCTACTTAACGCCCTCTCGCTTAACATTGTTTCGATCTTACGTCCCTGCTCCATTACAGAAAAATGGTGAACCTTTTAAAGTTTAAAGTTGTGCAACGCTCCCCTATAACGTCATTTGGCCGCCTGCTTTGTCCACGGATGGCAGCCCCCGTACACGCCCCCCTCCCAGCGCCTACCACCCGCCGGCAGACCCTGCGGATGAACGCCGCTAACCAGCTGATTGCCGTGGCAGGAGGCAGGGGAGGGAGGGAGGGGGAGGCTCTGTGCTGCGTCCTTGCTCCTCCCCCCAGCCTCCTGAACCCCGCAAGACAGCTGATTGCCGCAGGCAGGAGGAGCAGGGGGAAGGCGCAGCTCCTCAGGGTCCACTGGCGGGTGGGAGGTGCCGGGTGAGAGGCTCCTCTCTCTCCCTGATGTTTATGCCTGATCAGTGCATTGTGGGTAGCTATCCCACTATGCAACTGCCTGCAGGGTGCTTTGGGAAAGGTTTGCAATGCCTCATGGGGCAGGTACATCACACGATGCAGGTTTCTTAATCCCATCGTTCCATGGGCATCCTATTAGATTGCCAGCCGCTTTTTCAACTGAAGTGGGTGGCGGGGAGGAGAGTGTGCGACAGGGAGTGGGTGAAGGGGACGAGATAAAGTATGTGTTGAGGGAGCGTGTAAGAATGGAGGTAGAGTGTATGTGAGAGTGTATGTGTTGGAGGAGAGTGAGCATGTCAGCATATGGTCTCTAAATTCGGACAGCCGCCGGATGCCGGGGGCATAGGAGAGCTGATAGCAGGGCTGCCAGCCTGTTTAATACCTGTATTAAATTGCTTGTTTAAAATTGTTTAAAATATAGATAATGCTTTTGTCTGGCCAAAAAAAAATTCCCTGGGACCAAAACACCCCCTCCTCCCCATTTACATTAATTCTTATGGGGAAATTGGATTCGCTTAACATCATTTTGCTTAAAGTCACATTTTTCAGGAACATAGCTACAACATTAAGTGAGGAGTTACTGTACTGTGTATGTGACAGTGTATAGAGCTATTTATCTTGCCAAACTAATCTCAGGTTTGATAGCAAATTTGGAAAGTCAATACAAATTGAAGATAATAAAAACAAATGCAAACTTTTAAGATTAGCTATTCTAGTAAGGCCAATCTCACCAGCTTTGGCTAACAAAGAGATCTAATTAAAAGTCTCATACTTTGGACCACATGTTGCCTTCTCAGAACAAAATCACCTTACCATAGATGATTCTTATCCATAGAATTATGTATGATAAGCCATTTCACAATATACCCCTAGCCATGGCTAAAAGAGAGTAATAAATAGGAGTTTCCTTTTTACATCTATATGGGACCAGATTACCACCTGGTGTAACTCCAAATAGCAATATGAAACTCAGTGCAGCTAGGGTGATTTTCACCAACCAAGAATCTGGCCCTGGTATTTCTGTAATATAGTCAGATTTTTATGTTCATAAATGAAATTATATCACTGACAGTAAAGGGCATGCAAGTGCAATGGGCCAACAAGAACACCATAACACAGTGAAGTATGAATGTTTTGGGGTTGTGTGTGTGTGGAGTCATGGAATGTGTCCTAAAAACATATAAACTAAAAAAAGTATTTTAACTCTCCATTGCCCAGGCCCAGGCCAATCATTTCTACTTGCATCTCCTCTTCAGTAGCCAGTGCTAATGTTACACCTCTCTGACACCGAGGCTGAAGTGCTAAAACTTTTCTTACCTGCTGCCCAAGAGGAACTTACACTGCCATGACTCAGATAATGCAAGCAGAGAGATGCAGATTGTGCAGCCAGGGCCAAAATCAGCAATTCATTCTCATTATTATGCTGGGCCTGGAATGTGCTACCAGATATCATGCAAGAAAGGCCTGCGAGATACCACTGTGAGCAAGACCAAGCCCAACTGCCCACAGAATTACCAACTGCCAAGCTATTAATTAAATTTTGACTCAGGACATTTAATCTATTTACAGCCTTACAGAGAGCCTACATGATAGTTCCTACTATAAAAGCTGTATACTAAGGAATTAAATACTCAGTCCTGAACTAGATGCACACAAGCATACCACTATGACAGCACAGAGTCCCACTGAAATGCAGATCCATTTGCAGGATTGGGGTTATAAAGAGCTAACAACTCGAGCAGTCCTGGCACTTTATTTAAAAATCTGTCTGGCCTAAGAGATCTAAATTAGACATATTAAAAGGAAAAACAAAATTGTTTCCCACTGGAACCCTGACAAAAAGGTTTGCATATTTTAAGCCCGTCTCTCCTTTCACCTAGACTATTGTAATTCCACTGACTTCAAATGAGTTACTCCTGATTTGCACTAACACAGATGGGAGGAGGATCTAGCCATTCTTATACAAGATATATCTAAATGTAGCAAAATTCCTTCTGAAATGTAGCTCCATTTTGGTTATATGGCCTGCTTCTTCTAATGGGTTCGGCCTTGTACCCCACTGCAGGGCAGAAGGGATCTGAAATGGGCAAGAGAGCAAACAAATCAGCTGGCTTTAAGAGCAGGGAGGAGGGATTGCCGGTGTACCTTGGTGCAGGGCATCAGAGTTCAAACTGCTGACCAGAGTGGTCAGGATGGGCATTGTAGGATACCTCCTGGAGGCCACTTACAGGATGGAAACCAAGCGTGGTGTCTACACTGACACTTTGTCCAACTAACTTTGCCGCAAAAAGCGCTACGCCTCTCATCAAGATGATTTTATTTTGTTGGCAAAGCAGGAGGGTTTTGCCCGCGGGAGGAGCCTTGCAGTGTGTACACCTTCATCCACTGGTTTGTTGACAAAAAGCTGCCTTTTGCCAACAAAACTCTGTAGCGTAGACAGTCTCCTGGGCACGCTGGGCCCCGTTCTGCACACCGGCCAGAGGCGAGTGGTCACTGGGGACATCGCACTCACTACTGCAAAGGCCAAAGCCTGCTGCTCACGGCCTCAAAGCCCAGCGTTTTTTCACAGGATTCACCTCCTCTCACACACATCCCGGCCCCAGCCCCACCCAGCCCCTACCTCTTCTGCATCTCTGCCCAGGGGGATGCCCAGGGCTTTAAGGCCCACATGGAGCTCGGCGATGTCCACTCTCCCGTCTTCATTGAGGTCCAGCTTCTTGAAGAGGTTCTCGTACCTGGAGCTATTATTGTTGGCTTCCTGGCAGGCAGCCCCGGGGAGCAGCGCGCCCCGCAGGAACCGAAACATGGTGGCGGCGGGAAGCGGGCCGGGGACGCAGCCAGGCAGGCGGAAGGAGAGACCAGAGCCGAGCGGGGAGGCAGAGCCTGGGCAAGCCCGGCAGGAGCAGCCAGTGAGCGCAGCGGGAAAGGGAAGGGCGGCTCCCCCTGGCCCGGGCGCCCTGGCCACGGGCTGGGCGGGGCGTCGCTCCCCTCCCTGAGCAACGGAGCCGGCCGCTGGGCTGGGCCAGGCGAGCGGGGGAAGCCGCCGCGGTGACGGGTGGGGGGTGGGAGAGCTGCCGCGGGCGGGGCTGCTCGCGGAGGGGAAGGACCAGCCCGTGCCGTGTCCCCCCCTCTCGCCTCAGGCGGCTCGTGGCCCCCGGTGGGGGCGGCGGCCGGTATGAGTGACACAGGGAAAAGCCGGAGAAGAAGGATCGCTAGGGGAAAGCTGCGCTGGGCGAGGCTCTCCTGTCCCTGGGAGCAGGCGCCAGGGCCGGAAACCAGAGAGTGCTTAACATCACCTGTAGGCAATACAGGGAAACCCAGTTTAACTAGTTTCAGAGTAACAGCCGTGTTAGTCTGTATTCGCAAAAAGAAAAGGAGTACTTGTGGCACCTTAGAGACTAACCAGTTTATTTGAGCATGAGCTTTCCTGAGCTACAGCTCACTTCATCGGATGCATGTTTAATGTTTTGCCAGTTTAACTAGAGTTCACTGACACCCAGCTACAGCCCCCAGTACAGTACCAGTGTGTGCGGCGGGTCAGTGCTTAGCAAGGTGGGACCCTGCAAATCTAGTGGTTACTTCAAACTTTATTCGTCCCCCTTTTCTGCTGTCCTTGGTCTTTCCATTTATGGTGACTCTTTTCTCTCTTTTCTTCTGCATAGGATTGGAGAGGAAGGATGGTCCGGTAATTAGGGTGTCTTGGGACTCAGTAGGCCAGCGTTTAATTCCCTGCACACTTCTGTGATCTTAGATTAGCCTTGTACCTCAGTTCCTTGTTTGTAAAATGGATATCATACTTCACAGGGTGTTGTGAAGAGAATACATTAAAGACTGTGAGGCACTTAGATACTGTGGCAACAGAGCACATACAGTACCTCAGATGCATAGGCTTTTACATACTACACACATCAACATTGAATCTGAGCACTTATGTGATACTAATTTAAAATAAATATTATAAAACACAATGGGAAATAAATGGTTAAAGGGAAACTGCCAGGTTGAAGTTAATGCTTTACATTACAAAAATAAAAATAATTTGCTATATCCAGTTTACTTTTACTTTTTGCACTTTATGTAACTTTGACAATTAAGATAGTCAGTTTCATTTTGTTTGTAGACTGTTTCTCAGGCAACAGCAATCCTGCAATAGTTGCAAAAACTGTAAGGCATTATATCCAACCAAAAAACACCTGTTTACATTTCTTTCTATGAGTAGTACGTTTTATTATTTTTCTTTTTTTAGCTAAACTCTACATTTTAGGTCTAAATTACCTGCCAATTGACCAAATTCTCTCTTGATACACTCACATACCCTACTAAGGTTCCATGGCTGTAACTGAGGGCAGAAAACTAGTGTAGTTTTAATTAATAGGATGTACCTGGTCCCAATATAAATGACAGTTTTTGTCATTGATTTCAATGAAAGCAGGCTCAGGACTTGAGATACTAACCCAGGCTTATTTTATTTGGAATTTTGCTACTGCCAAGAGGCTGCAATTTATAAGTTAATATAGAGGGAACGTTGTCACAAGTTATGGAAGATCCAAATGAAGAATGACCAATAAGATCAATACTCAAACATGGTGACATTTACTGTTAAGTGGAGTGGTATTGCTTTTCTTACTCTTACTACATGGAGCATTCATCAAAAGGTCTTTCTTATAATCATTGAGGCCCCAATCCTGTAAATTTGTGCTTAACTTTAAACACAGCTGCTCATGTGATTAAAGTCAACCTTATGGCCAAGCATAAGTGTTTGCAAGATTGGACTTTGGGTAAATGTAATTGCAATGCTGTATCAACTAAGTATACTGAAATGTGTACTTGAGGAAGTAGTGTTTTCTTCCCAATTATTTCATATCTCTATTATATTCAAAAGTCACTAATGATAATTTTCTTACAAATAATGTGGTTCTATTTTGTGATAAGAGAAAACCCTGTCCTTAAAATTCTTTAGTACATTGGAGAAAGAATGGAGTAAGAGTAGTCAAGCAGAGGATCCACAAGCCATCTTGCTTGCTTATTCTGGAAGCAACGGGTTCAGAAACACTCCTTATTGTTATTCCAAAAGGGAATAATTTGTACACATATATCTCCTGAACCTGCTGCCAAGGGCAGCATATGGACAGAATGGCCAAGAGTCTGGCCATGCCACCAAAATAGCAGACCATATCCCACATGGATCATTACTAAGTCTATTAGCCAGGTTACTCACCTAGCACTGAAGGAAACACTGTAAACATTCTGTCTAGCTGCTGCATATATGTAGGGAAGGGGATTCCTGTACTGTTATCCACCCTGCTCCCAAGTACCACATGCACAAGAGAGTGCAAGAGTTGGCCCAGAGACTTCATTCACTATATTTGTTTAGCTTATTTATAAACAGAATCTGAAAAATGTGTTTGAGATTATAAACTAGCTTTAAAATAGAATCTTAGTCTACTGCAGTCTGCCCTGACATATTTATCCAGTCTGACTTGCATTTTAAGGTCATTTTCTGATTTTCTAACCTATGTGTGTGTGTTCTAACTTAGCTGTGTATCTGAGTACACAGCATGAACCATGCATCTGCCTTTTGGAAATCTAAGACACATTAGACCATTGTAAGCTCTCAAAGGCAATTCACATGGGCCAATGGCAAAACAAAATGTAATCAATCAAGTTTTTTCCTCCAAAGCTTCTATTGTCCGGTGAGGAAAATTAATCAGCTTTAACAAATCAAAACCACAATCAGAGAGAGGGTGAAGGAGGATGTGCTAACAAGAAGCATGAGCAAACAGAAAAGCCAAAGTCCCTGCTCAAGCTAAAAAGTTCCTTTAACATCTGGTACAACTATCTGCCTTGTACAGTACAATGCAATCCAAAAATGACTACAACAACACTGCATACTAAGGAAATATAGAACTCCAGGTTTCAGGGCTGGTTCACTCAATTACTGTTATTTATTATTTATATTCTGGTAGTACTCAGAGTTTACCATCCAAACAGGGCCCCATGGTGCTAGGTGCTGTGTAAGCAGAGAAGACAAGGTCCCCAGTTCAAGGCTCTCTAGGGGTTAAAGAGATCATTGGAGCCTTACATTACTAGGGAAACATGTTGAAATCACAGTAGAACATTTAGTACTCATGCTCCAGCTGTGGAGTACAAGATGTTTTGTGCTGACTGAGAGCTCTGTGGAGAGAGCATGATACCCAAAGGGAAAAATACACACCCCAGTTCTGGTCACATTCCTTATTTGCCCCTATCTGCTGTGGCATCATAGCAGTCTGAGGAAAGCTGGGGAGAAGGTCATACACTAAATCTCGAATACTTGGGTCCAACTGATTGTTTCTGCAGGGGGCCCCACATTTGTTTGAGTTGGCTCTGTTGTAGTTTACCCCATTTCATTTAACAGGGTACTTCGGCCCTTTCATTTTATTCTATCGTTCCATGCCAGCAAGAGACATGCACAATGAGTCAGCTCCCTGCCTGTTACGGAGGCTTTAGAGGGCCTCTCTACCCTGCCACAACCATTTGAGGTTGCATTTCAGAATTTAGGAATGGTAACACTTGTTGGTTTTGCCATCATCATTAATTGATTCTTTTTATTTATTTTACTTTTATTGTATCGTAAAGGCCAAAACAAGGACTGGGTTTCTATTGCTATTCATTAAGGAACACATTTAATTAGTCCTTCCTTTGATTATTGTTAATGTGCCCAGGTGTCAGGCCAACACCATGCTGCTTTAGCAAGATATGACTTTATTTCTTGCAACATTTTGGAGTGCATTACCACAGAAAATATATTGTCATCCCCAAAGCTTATGTAATACAACAGCCACAACATGCATTAACCTTTAAATACAAGTTATATGTTATTTATTCCATATTATCTATCATTTATGCAAAGGCTAATTATTTTTTGCACGATCACAGAATGCTCTACATCAGGTGTGAAGAACTTTTTTTTTTTGAGCAGTGCTACTAAACAATTTTTCTAATATGACAGACTTGCATCTGACCTCTCACCAGTTTTATACTGGTGTAATTCCATTAACTTTCATGGACCTACACCTATTGATTTACGCCAATAAAGGTGAGACGGGATTCAATCCCTCTATGTTTTCACTGCAGCAACAGAAGACGTTATAAAGCTATAAAGTGTTTTGAAGCAAGGTCATTGTTAGTTATTTCTTCTGGTGTACTGTGTAAGATAATAGAACAAGTACTGTGCTATATAGTGTATGAATTAGAGTTGCCCCAAAGTGAACACAGAAACATCTGGATCATAAATTAAAGTTGACCTCAGGCAACTTTAACTTACAAGCTGAGCCAATAAGTCATTCCTGTGCTCAACATCACCTAATCATTTCCATATGAGTAATAAAATTGCATGTAAATACTCACAGGAATCTGTTGGCATTGTCATTTTCCTAACGGTACAAAAGTAGACACTACATTTTCTTAAATTACTACACTTAGGACATATCTACACTACAAAATTATGTCGATCTATGTAATGTTGGCATACAGCCGCCACAGTAATTCACTTTTCCGTGTCCCTACTATGTTCCTTGTGTTGGTAGTGTGTGTCCTCATCAGGAGTCCTTGCACTGATTGTACTGTCAGCATAGGGCATTATGGCATGGCTTCTGAAAGACAGTAACAGTCGATGTAAGCAATGCAGTGTCTACATTGACACTGCATCAACCTATCAATAATGACTCTATGCCTCTTGAGGAGGTGAAGTTATTAAGTCCGCGTAGTGGGGGAGTTACATTGGCAGGCATCAAATTTTAGTGTAGACACTTACATAGTTAGATCTAAAACTCTGCAGTGTAGACCAGGCCTTAGACACTGATTTTTACACATGAAATGTTTTCTCCTAATGTATATTAAATCAATCAAATAATACTGTAGCTAATGAAAATACATACAGGTTTGTGTAGTAACAGCACCTTGCTATAATTTATTTAAAGTCCCGGGAACATATGAGTTCAAAGACACTATGGCACAAAAAACAGCTTTTGATTAAATTAAGCCAAAGGAGTTGACTAATCATCCTTACAATGTGGAACTTGCAATGTGGAACTTGAGTCAGACTTGAGTATCTACACTGCATTTTAACCCCGAGTTAAGAAATTTCTGACCTGTGTTCAAACCTATAGCTCTGGTGTACACACTGCAGTGTACAGACCTGAGTCAAAGTAAACATATCCCTAACTGCCGAGGGCCCCCGTCACACTCTAGCCCTAGGAACATGGTACACTGTGGGGAAACTTTACTGCCCATCCTGTTTCCTAACTGTGCTGGTGCTGTTGATGGGACTCAGGTGCCCATAAGAAGCATAATTAGTTCCTTTGGTGGCTGGCTCAGTAGAATGACTGCAGTTGGAGAAGACTTTATAGTGAACTACCATCTAATCTGAGAATTGGTCTCTCCACCTCTAGGCTGTCACATTGTCAGGAAAATGCCCGTGTGCACCTATTCTGAGGATAATTAAGACATCAGCCTCCAGCCTATTAAAATGAAACTTTGCAATTCTTAATTTTTGAAATAGGATATTAAATATTTTTGTTTGGTTGTTTTTTATTTATTTTTGTCTGTTTGTTTTGAAGTTTGACATAAAATGTAGGTTTCAGAGGAAAAACACACATACACCCCAGCCTGGCTGCTACTTGCTGCAGAGGGTTAAAGTGCATCCCTAGGGCTTGGAGTGCAATATGCTCCAGTACCCTCTGGGGATCCCTTATCCCTGCCCCTGCTGCACCCCAGGAGGCAGGGATACGGGATCTGTGGGAGGCTGTGGGGAAGGTTTGGGACTGGCTCCCACTCACCACCCTGACAGTCCATGCAGCCTGGGTGCCCCTGCCCACGAATCCCTAGGGAGGAGTGGGGGGACCCAGGAGCAAGGACCAGAGAGCAGAGCTGGGACCAAGTGCTTCCCTGCAGGCAGGGGGGAGCAGCAGGGATCCCGGTTCAGCACAGCTGGGTGAGGGATGACTCACAACATTCCATGTCCTCCTGCATATAAGCTTTGCTCCCTACTCCTGGCAGGGTTGAACCGCGCTCAGCCAGGCGGCAATGGTGCTGCTGGCTGCCTGCAGTGCTGCTCCTCTGCCACTGGGAACTCTGGGATACATCTGGAGGACTTCCAGGACCCGAGTCAAGCCAGGGCCATGTGCACACAGGAAAGCAATAGGAGTCAGATCCTAGGTCCCTGCTTACCATGGGCTTAGACCCTCTAGACCTGCAGGGTCCTGAGACCCTGGATCTGAGCCCTAGGTTAGCACAATTGGTGTGTGGAGGCAAGGAGGGTTTGGCTTCAGTCCCGGTCCAAGCTGGGCTTACATTGCTATGTAGACATACTCGCAGGGGTGGAGAGGCTGAGGCTGAATAAAGCCAGGACCCAAAGTTCAAGCCCTATTGCTTTGCAGTATAGATGCAACCCCACTGGACTTATGCTCTGAGAGCTGCCAAAAGTATTCCACGATCCCATGGGTCAACTTTATTTGTCCTCTGGATAGCCAAGTTTGGTGGACAGTCAAGTTTTCCCACACTATACCACAAACAAAGGGCTACAGCAGCCACAGTTCGGGAGGATGCTAGGAGGAAGTCTGGCATATGGGTGGTTGGACTCAGGCCTGCATAATGAAGTGTAGTGATGGTGAACTGGACTGGGCAGCAGCTGAGATGGTATAGCTAACCAAGTGAATACAGGCTAGTGAGATGTATGTTACAACTGGATCTGGTGGTGTGGGCTTTGCTGAACTGGAACGGAGCCAACCTCTTCACCACCACTGAGTCTATTTGGATTCATGAAAAAGGCATTGAGGGGGTGGGCAGGGATTGTTTTGTGATTATGAGTTCTGCACTGCAATAAATCAGGTAATAAATAGTTAGGATTGTGGGCTAAGCCATACCCCAAATACTGTTTGGGGTCTGCTCTTTTTATATAAATATGATTGTTGTAACTTTCCCAAATAAAAAGTATTTTTGGTTTCACATTCCCAAGGGCTCCTGTATGCTTGCAAGTGGGGAAAAAAGCCTGTAAAGGTGTCCGTGGGATTTAAATTTTTAATTCCCTAAATCCTGGGAGACAGAGCAAGGTTTGGTGGGGGCTTGACATTTTATTTATTTATAGAAAGGGTCCCTTGAACCCAACTGTGATGGGGTTTACCTACCCCGCACCAGCCCCCAAAGGGTTAACTATGCTTTGCAGTCTGAGGAAGCCCTGCCCCTCTGATTCTGGTGGGCATGCTCAGCCTTGAGGCAGAGTATAAAAGGAAGCAGCCCAACTCAGTCTGGGTGGTTTACTGAAGAGGGAGGATGTAGACTCTTTTCAGTGAGCTGTTCAGGCCTGGACTACAGCACAATGGCATACAGCACTCCAGATGGACCCCAGGAGAAGAGACTGTGCTGGCAGGAGCTAGGCTACTTGAGGACTCCAGAGACTTGGGGGAACCATGGAGCATTACTGGGGGAGAAAGGATAAGAGGCAGCCCAGGGGACTTAGACTTTTCTCCAGTAAGTGAACCAGTTAGTGTGTTTTGGGAGGATCCCTGCTGACTCAGTGGTGAGCATTCCCACCAGGGCCCTGGACTGGGACTTGGAGGGGCAGGGAGGGCCTGAGTCACCTTACCCTTGGTGCCACACACCTCTAGGTAGTGCCCCACTTCCTCAATGAGCCAATAGGTTACATGGTACCCCAGAAGTAGGTGCTTTTATTGACTCTGGCCATTGGGCAGTGCTGCCCTATCGTTTTATAGTAAGGGTCATCAGCATAGGATCTAAAAGGCTGAGTATTGCCTCTGCCCTTTACTTTGACCACATGTGACTTGACACCCCATGACACCAACCCTAGTTACTGTCATTGACAGATGGCAGTAAGGTTAAGTGCATTTTACCTCCATTTTATATCCACTTTGCACAGGTGGAAATAACTACACAAGATAAAGTAGTAGAGAATTAAGCCTATAGCTGCAAATGGAGTGATTCCAGATTTTCACTAGTCTAACTCAGGGTATGTCTACACTACAGAGGCTATACTGGCATAGCTAAGTAACCATGGCTATGCCAGCATAACCCCATAGTGTAGATACAGCTTACGCTGATGGAAGTTGTTTTTCCATTGCTGTAGGAACACCACCTCCTTGAGTGACAGTAGCTATGTCAATGGACACATTCCTCCATCAACTTAGCTGTATCTACTCTGTGGATTGGATTGGCACTTTAGAAGATGTGTTTTTCACACACCTGACCAATGTAGCTATGTTGACCGAACTTCTAAGAGGGGAATTGATACCACAGATTAGTGCAGAATGTCATTGAACCAATACATTGTGGTTTAAAATATTAATGCAGAATGGTTCTGTGATGGAGTGTACCAGTGTCTGAGGCCTTAGGCTCTTACCACACCCCGTCCAAGAGAAGAGCAAAAGAAAAGTCCTCCAAGTGGCTTAGAGTGGTTGCAGGGAAGCAGCCAATGAGGGAGCCTACAGGGAGCAGCCAGTCAGGGCCCAGCAGACTCGCATAAAGGGAGCTGCAGGGCCAAAGTCACTCAATTGCTGTCTGAAGCTGGAGTAGTGAAGATTGTGGCTGGTGGAGCAGCAGAACGGTGCACAGATGAGTTGCTTGCAGGGACTGGGGAATGAGAGAAACTGTGTGGCTGGCAGGACTAAGGGGAGCAAAGGAGGAGCTCCTAGCTGGCTGCTGGGACTGACTAAAGACTGAGCCCAAGGAGGGCTTCAGGAAGATGGTCACTAGGGTGGAAGCCCTGGGGATATGGCCCCATACTAGAGTTAGGACTATTTAAAGACTGAGCCTGGGGAAGGCTACAGAGATACCAACAGAGGGGTACTGGGATAGGGCCCTGGAGGACTGTATAACCCAGAAGAGATCTGGTCTTTCATTTATAGACTGTGTGAGAGTCTTGGCTGGAAGGCTGAATCACATAGGTGCGCAGGAACAATTTTTATGCAGGGGGACTAAAAGCCATTAAACCAAACTGTAAACTCTCTAAATAATAGAAACCACTTCAAACCAGTGAGTGCTGCTCTAAGTTCCCTCTAAGCTGCTTGGCTGTGCAGCAGGCTATCAAGGGCTGCCATGGCCGGGGGAGAGGCACCCCTTGCCCTGCCCTGCCAGGGCTTCTGTGGGGAGAGTCCTCTCTCCCTGCCACAGCTCTGGGACAGCCTGGCCCCCTCCCAGAGCCTGCACCCCCAGCCAGAGCCCTCATCCCCCTGCACTGCAATCTCTGCCTGAGCCCCTTCCTGTACCCCAATCCCTTCATGCCTGACCCCCTCCCAGAGCCTGTACCCCTAGCCGGAGCCCTCATACCCCCTGAACCTCACCTTCAGCCCCAGTTAAGCCCACTCCAAACCCCTCAGTCCCAAACCCATCACACCACCTCCATATTGGTGCACATAACAAAATTAATTCCACAGATGGATCTAAAAAATTAGAGGGAACACTGGTGCTGCTGCACTCCTAGTTCCAGCACCTATGCTGAGTCACTGAAAACCCACCTGAGAAACCACTGACAGAGGTCACCACAGACTGAGAGGGTACAAGTACATGCACCTGACTGGGGTGCTTGCAAGAGGTTGATGCCCCACTGTTACAGGCTTGTGTTGATTTAGTAGTAATTTACACTTTTAATTGAAGGATCTGAAACACTTTACAAACACTGGGCTAAGCATCACCAATATCCCTTTTGTCCCCATTTTACAGATGGGACAGCTGAGACGCTAACTAGGTAAAAGTGTAAATGACTTCCCTAAATTACTTTGTAATGAGTCAGTGGGCATAAATACAATCCTGGCATTCTAACTCCATTTCCACCCCTAACAATGACTGACTAAACATCAAAGGATAGATCCCTATTAATTCAGTGGGAAATAAGAAAACCTAAAGGGGTGAAATAGAGTACACGTGAAGCTCCTGCCAGCTCTTTAGCACAGCCATAGCCTCAGCACTCTTGCAACTAATGGAAGATCAAAGAATTGGTGGTTGGCACCCTGAAAAAAGGGGATGGGAGGTGTAATACAGGCTGGAGGAAGATGTTGGGATGTAAGAAGCCCCCAGGGTGTGCAATAAGCTCTGCCTATGGAAACTACAAAGGCCCATGACCCCCTAGCTTGCAGTACTAATTATCTTATAGTAAACATTTCCTGAGTGCAGCTCTGGCTATATGATTTCTAGGGCCCTAGGCTGCCTGAGAAGACCATGAGAATCAACACACAACAGGAAATCCCAATAACACTTTCTGGGACTGACACAGAAGAGGTCTGATATTTCACATATCTTAGCAGCATTGTAAGTATATAGTGCAGGAAGTGAAGACATCATAGACATGAAACCCAGATATGCCTTCGTAACTCTAAATCTGATCTGGAGAAACAGAAAGCTTGCTCTCCAAACTGAACTCTGAATATTTAACACAATCGTTATATTATATGGTGCAGAAACTTGACGGCTTATTTAAATCTTATTACCTATACTCAAGATTTTCATAAACAGCTACCTTAGACAAATCCTCAATATCAGATGGCCAGAAAAAAATCAACTCTGGAAGAGGAAGATACCAAAACAGGTAGGACAGGAAATTACTGAACAAAAATGGAGATGGCACAGGCATACATGGAGGAAAGGTCTAAATAACAAGACAGGTGATGGACTGGAACCTCCAGGCAAGAAGCAATGAGAGAGACCAAGGATAACATGGAAACCCAATAGAAACAGAACTGAAAGCTTTCAAAATATGGGAAGAAGATAGGACTGCAGCAAGAGACCATCAAAGACGGCAGTGGTGAAGGCCCTCTGTTGTGTATGGAAGAGAAAAGCGTAAGTAGAGGGAAGCTCAAGCAGTGAAGTGCCTCCCTGTTTAGATCTGTTGTTAGGAAGGAGTAACTGGACTATAAGATGAATCTGTAACTTGAATAACTCCTTTACCAAGGATAATTTATTTTTAGATCTATCATTTTATGAAATGCTTAATTTGCTGTTTTGAATGTAACAGGGTTTTAACACTGGATAAAACAATGTATTTCGTATGAGTCTGGCAGAATATACATTTAATTTAGTAAAGTAAAAGCTTTTAATTAGTGACTCCCATGGGAATTAATAAATTTCAAGTACATCAATACCACCCACTTTAGTATATTTATAGCTCTTCATCTAAAGACAAGCCTTGTATATCTTTTTAATAGCCTGGTGGTGGGGAGACAACTCAGCTGAATTTTATGATTCCATGTCTGCACCAGGTATCATGGCTCTTGTTGGATATGTAGGTTTTCTTGGTGCACTTTTTTAAACAGTTATGAAATGTGCCTATGCCATGAGCCAAAATCAGTCCTAGCCTAAATTCACTGACTGTCATGAAGTTGTAGCCTGCTTACACCAGGACTAAATTTGGCCCCATCTCTTAATTCTGCATTAGGCAAGACCCATGTTAGTCAGTCATGTCTGTTTCTTTGAAAATGCTTTGTTTTGTAATTATCCTGAAAACAGAGGGTAATTATAGTATGCAAAAATATTTTACTCAAAGTTATTAATAGGGAAATATTTGATTTCCCTATCATACACTAAATTCTGTGGTTTAGTTCCATCCAGTTTTCACATTCTAACACTTGTCACTGGAGTGTTTTTTTTTTTTTTAAGTGAGAAAGTACATGGCATTGTTGGAGTCGGAAAGGGAGTACCATTGTACTCAATATTTTATTTAATCACAAATTATTAATTGTACCCTTCCCCAAACCTCACTGGTGCTTTGTCTCCAAAAAAAGTTACATTACAAAACTGTTAAGAGAGAAACCCATTCCCTGTTACAAACATTGATTAAAAGCCTGGTTGAACAAATAAGTCATACTGTTGTGGAGGCTCACCAAATTACAATTCATACATTCCAATCAGAGCAGAGGACAGTCTGGAGCTAGGCAGACAGTTATCAAAGCCATCAGTCCCACGGTATAGTCCCTGGTTTACCCACTTACGTAGTGATCGCAGTCCAGCTAAAATAGAAATAAACAAAAACCAGTAGGTAAATAGTAAAATTGAAATGTAAAATTCATATCATCCTTAGTTTATGGTATTATAGGCTGAGTGGACCTGATCTTGCTTCCACCAAAGTCAATGGCAAAACTCTCACAGGCTTAAATTGTGCAGGATCAGGCCCTTACGGATTTGGGAGTTCCTAATACAGAAGATGTTCCTCTTGCAAAGCACTGTGTGAGGACACCTAGAACCTTGCAAGATTAAACCCTTACACAATTTACTTTTTTTTTTAGAAATAACTGCAAAACATTAAGGTCCTGATACTTCGGAGATTACTCAGGTGCTTAAAGTTAAACATGCATAAATGTTTGCTGGGTTGGGGCTTAATAGTGTACCCTTTAAAATGAGCTAAGAAGTTCAGTTATTAAGGCATATTTTACTTCTGCATTTACATTCATGCTTTAAATGTAATGAGGTTGTCCCTTAGCCAGTTTTCTTAATTCTTAGCAATTTCTTCAGCTGTCTCAAACTAAACTTCATTTTTATGGGGAATAGTATACTTAAAATCCATTACTATGTGAATACTGTTCTGACTTGCAAAATGTGCATAAACTTAGAAACATAGGCATTAATATGCTGCATCACATCAGTGTTCATCTAGTCTGCTATCCTGTCTGACAGTTGCCAGTACTGTACTAAATGCTTCAGAGGAAGGTGTGAGAAACCGAATCATGGACAGTTATGGAATAGCCTGTTTATAGAGGAAACTTCTTCCTGGCTCCATCACTTAGTGATTGGTTTAGATCCTCATGCTTCAGGTATATCTTCTTCCCCCCTCCCCTCTCCCTTTTTTTTTTAAAATCCTATCTAATATGACTGTGGGACTCTGGAGCCATTACATTTTTCTGGATTAGCCACAATAAATACCTGCTTGAATCGCATCCAATATAGTAAGCACTCATAAGGCTTCCCTAAAATAAAACTTTTGAGCTCTAACTGTTACAGATTATTAGGTGAAGCTTTAAATCAAATGTACATTTATATTGATCAAGTTGCTACATTTTGCCTACAGTATTTTTTCTTTACTTCAGATAAAGATCTCTCTTGCTATTTTAAGAGATTTCCTCACAGTTAAAGGTTATAAATACACTAGAAATCCATAGTTCTGACACTTTTAATGTTGAGCCTTTTGGCTAAGGTCATACTATGGGTATGTCTGCAGTGTTGGTCCAAAGATGTTAGAGATAAGGCAGGTGCGGTGATATAGAAGTTGGTCCAATAAAAGATATGTTAAAGAGACAGGTTTTTGAGCTACACAGCGCTTTTCCAGACCTGCAAAAGAGCTCTGTGTAGCTTGAAAGCTTGTCTCTTTCACCAACAGAAGTGGGCCCAATAAAAGATATAACCTCACCCATCTTCTCTATACTAAGGAAATGAAAGACACTTTCTCCAAGTCACAAATCTGAGAACATAAACATATGCTAGCAGTAAAGAAGCTGATTTACTGAGCTATGCTAGGCCTTGATCCAAAGACGAATGAAGTCATGGGGACATTTTCCATCAACTTCAGTGGGCTTTACATCAGGCCCTAGGAGCTTCTATAATATGGGGAGAAAATAATTATACTGTAGTTCTAACAATATTGTAGATTACTCACATCAGACCTACATGTACATCATTCAATTACAATAGAATTTTCCTTATCTTAATTTGCATGGTTTTTAAACAGAAACCTTTTGACCTGTGTAGGCTGCTCATCCCTAGCGCAGGAAGAATTAAACAGCAGACCTAGAGTCTGTTCAGGACCTCTCTTCAAGGCACCATTTCTTGATTGCACCAATAATCTTTAGCAAACTCAGAAATAAAACCGTTCAACATAAATGCAACAGCTTTCTTTACTGTATACCAGGTGCTTCCTTGCCACAGCCTCCCTGCTCCTTGCAGCTTTTACTCGGTTGTCCTATAGCAGTGGTTCTCAAACTTTTTTACTGGTGACCCCTTTCACATAGCAAGCCTCTGAGTATGACCTCCCCCTATAAATTAAAAACACTTTTTTAATGTATTTAACACCATTATAAATGTTGGAGGCAAAGCGGGGTTTGGGGTGGAGGTCGACAGCTTGTGACCCCCCCCCATGTAATAACCTTATGCCCCCTGAGGGGTCCCAACCCCCGGTTTGAGAACCCCGGTCCTATAGACTATCTGACTAGGAAAGTCCCCCTGCTCTGTAAGCCAACCTGCTTCCTATAGCTTCCAAACATCTTTCCAGCCAACACTTTACCCAACAGCACTCTAACTTTTGTCTCAGGGTTACCTTCTCTGGCTGCCCTTGGCTCTCTACTGCTTTCACTGAGTTTGGGATGATTTTCCCGCACACGCACAGAACTCCAGTCCTATCAATCTATCACTCCTGTGTTTGTTACCAGACTCTTGGTAAACTCTTTGGTCTCCCTGACTCAATTTCTACTCTACCCTTACATGTGGCCTGAGTTTGTGGCAGAGGCTCCTATTGTTCCAGCTCTCTATTTCCTAAAGGTGCTCAATTGCTTTATACATTTATCCTGGATGATATTACACCCACCAGCTTCAACTAGGTTTTGTTCAGCATAACATATTACAGCAGGTGTCGCCAGATGGTGGTGTTACACCATCTTACAAGTTGCTCTTCCTAGTGAGCAAATGTTCAGTCTTAAGAAAAAATATTGTGTGGTACAATTCCCTTTGTGCAGGGACCGATGTATATGGGTGATCAAAACAAGTTACGTAGCTTATACCTAGACTCAAATGTCACTGATTTCTCTTCCACTGAGAAGCCAACCAGCAAAGCTCTGGTATGTGTTACTGGTAACTTACTGCAGGAAGATAGGTGGTAGAGTCAGAATGGGATATAGGGGTCAGAAATTGGGGCAAAAATATATGTAGTTGTAAAGTGCCAGCCTTACACAGAGTAAGCTGCTATAGAAAGATAAAGAACTGGACTCTGCCAAGATTTGAACCTAGAGCTCCAAGGAGTCTAGATGTTTCAGAGTTGAAGTTTCAACTGCTAATCTGCTCACAAGAATAAAGTAAAATTGTGAACAATTAAACCCTCTAACTCAGTGTTTCCCAAATGTTTTTGGCCATGGAACACTTATAAAATTATTTTGTAGTGGTTTGTTTTTCAAATAAAGAATTACGTTACTTATGCTCAAATATATTTTATTTTATAAAACAAAGCAAAAATACAAATTTAAAATAACGTGAACTAACAATTTCTAACTGGAAAGTGCCTATAAAGTAGTACAAAAATCAAGTGTAAGAGTCAAAATTAAATTCTAGATTCTTTCACGTGACACCTACTCGCATTGTGTGGAACACCAGTGTTCCACAGAACACAGTTTGGGAAACGCTGCTTTAACTGAACTCAAATCTGTTTTATTTTTCTATAACTTCTACAGAATATTACATTTAAGAATTGTCACCATTAGGAAAATAATGGGCTTTGTTTCTGTGGTGGGGTCAGTGAGCTGCACCACACCAACAAAATGCCCTGGGAAACACTGAAAGAGCACCAGCACGTAACAGCGTGCTTTATGCTACTGAAAGGGATACAACCTGCTGCTTCCTCTGCAGCTGGTCAACTCTGCTGAGTGGTGGGACCATGCTAAATAAGACTTCAGTGGGTCTACTCCCAGGCATAAAGTGCAAGCATAGCCTTTGTAGGATGGTGGCCTGCATTTGGAAACACCAATGTTGTCGATGTGGAAAGAACAAGGAGTACTTGTGGCACCTTAGAGACTAACAAATGTATTTGAGCATAAGCTTTCATGGGCTAAAGCCCACTTCATCGGATGCATGTAGTGGAAAATACAATATATATATATATCTACAGAGAACATGAAAAAATATGGGTTGCCCTACCAGCTCTAACGAGACCAATTGATTAAGGTGGGCTATTATCAGTAGGAGGGAAAAAAAACTTTTGTAGTGATAATTAGGATGGCCCATTTCAAACAGTTGACAAGATGTGAGTAACAGTAGGGGGAAAATTAGCATGGGGAAATAGTTTTTAGTTAGTGTAATGACTCATCCACTCCCAGTGTTTATTCAAGCCTAATTTAATGGTATTCAGTTTGCAGATTAATTCTAGTTCTGCTGTTTCTCATTGGAGTCTGTTTTTGAAGGTTTTTGTTGAATAATTGCGACTTTTAGGTCTGTAATTGAGCGTCCATGGCGGTTGAAGTGTTCTCCACCTGGTTTTTGAATGTTGTAATTCTTCATGTCTGATTTGTGTCCATTTATTCTTTTGTGTAGAGACTGTCAGGTCTGGCCAATGTACATGGCAGAGGAGCCGTGGTGGCACATGATGACATATCACATTGGTAGATGTGCAGGGGCATGAGTCTCTGATAGTGTGGCTGATGTGATGACCTATCCCAGGGTTCCCAGCAGTGGCCAGAGCCCCTGGCCCTTTAAATCACCATCCAAGCCCTGCCACCACTACCCCAGGGGCTCCGGCAGCAGGGCCCTGGTGGTGCTTTAAAGGGCCTGGGGCTCCAGCTGCTGTGGGGAGCCCCAAGACCTTTAAAGTGCCAACCTGAGGAAGCTGGTCAGTTCCGACATGGCGTACCGGCTTACTTTCACCTCTGCGTGCTAGGTCAGTAGTTCTCAAACTTTTGTAGGGGTGCCCCCTTTCACATAGCAAGCCTCGGAGTGCGACCCCCCCCCTTATAAATTAAAAACATTTGTTTATATATTTAACACCATTATAAATGCTGGAGCCAAAGCAGGGTTTGGGGTGGAGGCTGGCAGCTCGCGACCCCCCCTGTAATAACCTCGCGGCCACCTGAGGGGGCCCAGGCCCCAGTTTGAGAACCCCTGTGCTAGGTCAAGCAGCTGCCAGCACTTTAAGGTGTAGATAAACACCCCCCCCACACACACCCTATGCTTTCCATTGCATACATGAAGCGATCACGGGGGCTCTGCAGGGGCGGGGACGGTTTTCTGTGGATTGAAGATTTCGTTGACCTCACACCCCGCGGCAGGTGCCCCCAGGCAGGGCTTCAGGTGTTAGGGCCGCGCGCAGCAGCCCGGCGGCGGAGCGGCGCGCTGCAGGGAGCTGAGGACGCAGGGCGTCAGCCGCAGGTGGAGCCCTGGGCTCAGTCTGGGGACCCCGCCGCCGGCCCTAGGGCAGCGCAGCACGCTCGGGCGGTTCAGCCGCCGCCTCCATCGCTTCCCTCAGCCCCGCACCCCGCCGTGTGTTTCGTGCGTGGAGGCGCCCTCCCGCTCTCTTTCTCCCTCCTCCTCTCAGCTGGCTGCGCGGCCGGCCCGGGCCGCTGGGGGCGCCCGCCCGCCAAGGGAGCCTCGCCCGACGGCCGCGCGGCTATCGGCTCGGCAGCAGGGCCGGGCTTTGCAGCCCTGGCTGGGGCTCCGCGCGGCGCTGCCCCCTCCCCTCGGACAGCGGAGGCGGGTTGGTTTGAAAGGGAGGCGGTGGCTGCCATGTAAGCGGCTCGGGCGGGCGGCAGGAGGAGGCGCCGTTGGGAGCCGGGTGGGCAGCACCGTGGGCAGGGGGCGGGCGTGCCCGTCCCAGCAGCCATGAGCGTTGCAGGCGGGCGGCGGCCGGCCGGGGCGAGGCGCTGAGGGCCCGCCCGGCGGCTCCCCGGCCCCCGCCCATGGCCTTCATGATGATGGTGAAGAAGAAGAAGTTCAAGTTCCGCGTGGAGCTGGAGCTGGACGAGCTCTCCTCCGTGCCCTTCGTCAACGGCATCCTCTTCTGCAAGGTGCGGCTGCTGGACGGCGGCAGCTTCAGCGGGGAGTCCTCCCGGTAGGTGCCTGGCCCCCTGCGCGCCCCGGCCCCGGGCACCAGTCAGGCGAGCGGTGCATGCAGACCTCCCCCGTCGGCGTGCAAGCCCGTCCGCGCCACAGAGACCGGTGCAGCCGCCTTGCTCCGGAGCGCCTTGCAAACCCGCCTGTGCAGCCCTTCTGCCTCCAAATAGCCTTGCGCCTCGGATGCCGGCCCCCCGCCCCAGCAGCCTGGCAGCCCTCTGTCGCTGTAGCCTTGCGATAAAAGCAGTATCCTCTGCTCAGAATTAAAAGCTTATCACCCCCTTCACCCATCAGCCCGCGCTGTAAGTACATCACTTACGAGTTGTCACTTTGCTGCTTTATCTCCAGTGCATGCATCATGGTAACTGTACGTTTGCCAAGAAGGTAACAATTTCATCCATCTCATAGTGTCTTTCTGTTTGTTCTTAGCAAGCTTCTGAACTTAGAAACACGGAAGAGCAAGCAGTTGAGCCTTTTATTGAATATACTTGGTGATTACTAGAGTCCTGCGCGGGTACCGCATCCGATCGGCGATCCGCTTATCCGCAGATTTTCAGGGCTCTACTGATTACTGTGCGTGTTGGCTGGGTTATGGGGGTGTACAGTGCAAAGTACTAAACTTAAGCATGCAATATACTCCTTTCCTTGCGCAAAGGTGACAGCAGCACTTTACCGTTGGAGCGTCCTCATTGTGGACTTGCTCTTAAATTATTTATTGCTTATGATTGGATTACCCATTTTGAAATAGCGATTAATGAACCACTGCAGAAAGATTAGATGACTCAGAAGTGAGGTGTCCATCCCTGAAGCTCTTGAAAAAAATGTTTCTTGCAAGTTTTGCTGGCATTTTGCAGTGGGTTTTAGAGCATCTCTTCCCATATAGACATGGCATTTAGGGTGATGCAACAGCTTGGAAGAAGCTAGCATAGGCTTCAGCTAGATAAAGGCTTGGATAGGCTTCAGCTAGATAAAGTGATTTGCCATAAATGCTTACCCAAATTTCTGTTTATTTCCTAGGTTAGAAAGTAATAGTGTACACACATACAGAGACACACTGTCTCTCTAAATAAGAGTCATGCTGTTCTAAAGCATGGACTCTCCAGTAAGGGCAAAGTTGTATTGACTTTAAAAGCTCACAGGAATGTAGACTTATTTACTGTAGTCACATTAGTGGGTTTTTTTTTCTTCAGTCTCTTCCATATCGATCAACAAGAATGTTAATGTAATAAGAATATGGAAGTCTGTCTGTCTGCAGAAACGTTGTAGACAGAAAGCCAAGAAAATTAGCGCCTAGTGTAACGTGACTATGTACTGTTTTTTCCTGTGCAGACGTTTTTAAACTAAATTCTGACTTGCGTTCTCTTGTCAGTGAAATTGATATATTACATAACATAATATGACTAGAAAGGAAGGACAGTTTTATGTAGAAGAGTGGAAATAAGAATATTTAGGCCCTTGCAACCCAGTTAGTGCAACACATGGTTGCAGTCAGCAGTGTCCATTAATGGAAAGACAGCTGGATTCCTTTTTGCCTCATACGTCAGCAACAAAACTGTCAGCTCAGTTCTGACTGTAGAATATTTATTTGCTGCTGACGGTATGTGAGATGGAACATAACTTGATTTTTATCTTTCCAGATACCAGGTTGAAGTTGCAGTGTTGGCAGTTATAAACTCTTTCTATTTTGGCTTGTCAACTTGTTCAGTAAATTCTTGAGAGAATAAATATTCAACCCCAATATATTATTTGTCCACATCATGGATTACAGCTTTGCTTTAATGTCATTACCAAAATGATTACTTGCTGAATTATTTCAAGGCTGGACAGCTAGAAATTAGTGTAAAAAATTCTATTGCTATTCAATACTTGTTATTAAATTACAATATATGTGAGTCACAGACTTCACTGAATTATCTGTTTTGATTCTGTGGATGGAAGTATTTTATGAGGATGAAGTTACGTTACCTGGAGTGGCTCCTGAGTGAGAATACCAACCTCCAGGCAGACTCTTGAGAAGCAGGGCACAAACCCCAACCTGTTTGTGAGTTCTGTACTTAGATTTCACTAGCCCAGTAACAAGTGTAAACACCTCAAGCACTATACAGCCTTAACATGGAGTTACAGACAGTCCCCTTGGGCATTCCGATCTATCTTGCCACCCAGGCAAGCTTGACTCTATGATAAGATGGTCACTTTACACCAGAAATCACAATGTTCAGGTTACTTCCAGTCCCAAAGGACAGGTCACTTACCCCAGGTTAATTGTACTCCGATCTCAAATCCAAGAGATTTGTAGCCAATCCTGTAATAAATTAACTAAAGATTTATTAACTAAGAAAAGAAATAAGATCCTTATTTACAAGGTTAAAACAGGAAATGCACACACACAAATGAGATACAGCCTTAGATTTTAAAGGGTTATATAAGCTATACAGACGCCCCCCGACTTACACAATTGTTCCGTTCTGGAAAGGCTTGCGTAACTTGAAGTTTGCCTACGTCGGAAAAGTATACCCATACGTTACACAAATATTTCCGCAACTCAAAAATCCTATTTCTGGCTTATGGAACCTTTTCCATAGGTGTGAATGTGCGTAAGTCAGGTCTTGTGTAACCCAGGGAGCATCTGTATAATAAGCAGCTCTGTATATCCATTAGGGCTGATCCATGCCAAGCAGCATAAGGCTCTCTTGCTTATGTTTAAGAATCTTTGTCCCTCGGAGTCCAAATAGCATAAAGAGACCCCAATTCCTTCTGTTAAGGGATTTTTATGCCCCCCCGTCCCCCCTCCATAGAGTTCAAGCTGATGGGATGAGCAGTTCTGCATATAAGAGCAGTTCTCTTTGGGGTGGAGCAATTGACAGAGTCTTTGTTCTACAGTGGCCCATTTGGATTCAGTAATCCTTCCTGATGGTCAGCAGGTGACACCTTCTGTAGGGTCTTCTGCATTTTGTATTAGGTAAAGTGTGTTTTTTAATTTCCCACCCCACCCAGTTGAGTTTCAGAACAAACATTTTACAGTTATAGAATACACACACATAAGTATTACCTTTTATAGCATGGATACAGATCTTATAAGTAGGATTCATACATGCAGTCTCCTACTAGCATTCCATGAAGTCTAAATACATTTTTATTACACTAATATCTGTGTTTACTATACTAACCCCCAAGTAAACCAGACTGGTTTCCACCCATGCATTTAATGGTGTTCTGTTAGGCCTGGGGCCTTGGCATGAGCTGGCACCGGGTCTGTCAGCATCACAGATAATTCCACCAAAATGGAGTTTTGGACCGTGCACTTCTGAATCAACTGTAACCTTACACAGAAGTGTAGTCCCAAGTAACTGGGGTGAGGGTTTTTTTGATGGGAGGAGGGACTTCAGACCAGCAACACTTTACTCTCATCTCATTTCTGTTTAACACACTGCTGAATGATTTTGCTTTAGCAGTAAGATGATAATTTTCATGTGCTGATTACTTTAGGTGCTTATATCCCACTAGTCTTATAGGCAGACGCTACTGCCTTAGGCCTGGTCTACACTTAACATTTAGGTTGATGTAGCTAAGGCACTCAGAGGTGTACATGATCCACATCCCTGAGTGCCATAGCTATGCTGACCTAACCCTGTCACTCGGGGTAAGGGTGTTCCTACAATGACAGAAAAACCCCTTCCATCACGATAGGCAGCTTCTACACCATGCAATTTTGCCAGCATAGTTACAGCACCGTAGCTATGCTGCTATAGTCTCTGTAGTGCAGACATAGCCTTACTCACTTTCTCTAGTTGATGTACAGTATATCATCTGGGAAATCTCTTTATGTTAAAAGACAATAGACTACAACCAAACAGACGCATATGTTGTTGTAAGCCTTGTCCTTCCTTTACCTCACACCCTTATCACTATGTGATGTCAAAGTGAGGCCCCAATCCTGAAAACACACATTCTTAATTTTCATATGTGAGTTAAGAATGTGTCTAAGTGTTTTCAGAGTGAGGGGCCTTAGGTCTTGATCCTGCAATGTGATGTACTTGGGCAGCTCTTAAGGAACTTAGTGGGGCTCCCTGGTGGGAGCAGGGATCCACAAGTATGCACTGAATTGCAAGATTGGGACCTGAGAGGATGAGCCTCCTTAGTTTTTTTTTTTTTTTTTTTTTTTTTTTCCCCCTCTTTGGAGTGTGGTTTTTAAATGGTAATGAGCTGTAAGTTATGTGCTCATATTACAGGAAACCAGAATGCAGGTCTCTAAAAGTTTGGCCTGCAGAGTTGGATGAATGACAAATATGTTGCTGTACTTGTAGAGGAAGGTATAGAATTCCTCTGCAATAGTCCTTTTTATGCCAATTTAGGGAGTGTCAGTGCTATTGGCTCCAGAATGAATTGCTTTATTCCTACAGAGGTAAACTCAACAAATCTTTTCAATAAGAATATAAGAACTACCATACTGGGTCAGACCAATGGCCCACCTAGCTCAGTATCCTGTTTCTGACCGTGACAAGTACCAATAAAATGAAGGGGTTAGTATGTTCAGCAGACTTTTCAAACTAGCTTAGTCTTTATTTTTTTAAATGAGCATTCTATTTGCATTTATTGTTTAATGTAATAAAATGCAAACTGCACTAGTATTTTTTAAGAATTGGTAATTGTGCTGAAAGTAGTTAACTTTATAGCATTTTAAGATGTTCAGGGAAGCCTGTTAAATGTTTCAAGGAATGATATACAAAATTTTCCAAATGTGTGATAAATTAACCATATTGTCTCCTATGCAGCTTTTTTTTTAAGTGTTCACCCAATGTCTGGTAACATAATTGCTTTGGGAGAAACTTAATGGGGTTAGGTGCTCCATTCCCAATGACTGGGTGCTTAACTGCCATCTGTGTCTTTGGAAATCTTCCCTTTTAAGAACAGTAAAACAGCTTTGTCAATGCCTTTCACTTCCTTCCCAACACTTATTTCTTCAAACATGAGATTACAAAAGAGCCAAATATATATCAACACCTTAAGATAGCATCTACATTTGTCAGCAAAATGTGACCGTAAAATACAACGTATATGTGTTATAAGCCAAATGGATCCAACTGGTCTTATATCCACAAACTGTCTTGCTAAATTGTATTATGTGACTGATTAAATCCCTGATCCTGCAAACACTTTCATATGTCAATAGTCCCACTGAGCTCAAGGGGAAAATAGACATGTCAGGTAAAAGTTCAGGCTGTTGGAAAATATTTATTCTTCAGCACTGTTATCTCTTCATTGTATATTCCTGGAGGCATTCTGTGCCAAAAAATTAAAAATTCTGTACACAATATTTTAAAATTCTGCAAATGTAATTTGTCAAGTTAACACTACATAATCATGCTAGTTTCAATTATTTTGGTAATTTATTTCAAAATACCTGTCAGCAAGTATATCTGTAAAAATACAGATGCATGCACACACATTCCCCCAGGAGTAGAGAGTTAAAGAAACCCCTATGACAACCTAGTTCCTGTTTCTCTGCCCTCTTTGGCCCCCCAGCTGGGCTCTGTGGGGAGTCACCCACAATCCCTCCCCCCCAGAGCCCAGCTGCTGTTCTCCCTCCAGCCAATATACCTGCACCCTCTCTTCCTCCAAAGCCCAGCCGCAGGCCCCCATCCAGAGCCCAGACACCCCTCCTCCCCTCCAGAGACCAGGGATCCAAGCCTAAGTTAATTGTGTCCAGTTTGCAAATTAATTCCAATTCAGCAGTCTCTCCTTGGAGTCTGTTTCTGAAGTTTTTCTTGTTGAAGAATTGCCACTTTTAGGTCTGTAATCGAGTGACCAAAGAGATTGAAGTGTTCTCCAACGGAGACAGGCCAGTCCTTGCTTACATACAGCCCCCCAACCTGAAGCAAATACTCACCAGCAACCACACATTTGCAAACTTGATACAATTAACTTAGGCTTGAATAAAGACTGGGAGTGGATGGGTCATTACACAAAGTAAAACTATTTCCCCATGTTTATTCTTGGCACACCCCCCCCCACCCCCCCATTCCTCAGACATTCTTGTCAACTGCTGGAAATGGCCCACCTTGATTATCACTACAAAAGGTTCCCACCGACCCGCCCCGCTCTCCTGCTTGGAATAGCTCATCTTACCTGATCACTCTCCTTAGAGTGTGTATGGTAACACCCATTGTTTCATGTTCTCTGTGTATATATATCTCCCCTCTGTATTTTCCACTGAATGCATCCTATGAAGTGAGCTGTAGCTCACGAAAGCTTAAGCTCAAATAAATGTGTTAGTTTCTAAGCTGCCACAAGTCCTCCTTTTCTTTTTACTTAATTAGTTATGACCTGTGAACAGTTTTGGGTTAAGTGATTTGCATAGCATCATATAGGAACTCTGTGGCAGAAGCAGGAATAGAATCCAGTTCTCCAGGGCAGCATTCAATTGCTGTAACCACAAGTCCTCAGTTCTCTTTCTGCAGTCGCCTGCCTCCTTGACTACACATCTTCCAGTTTCTGCAACAAATGAAACAGGAGACCTACAGACAGCAGTCTTCTTCACTGCATAACCTTGATTTATCTCCAGATTAGGTCCATCCACTGCACTGAATGGAAAAAATAATACGTTATCATGTAATTAAAGATTATCATAATACTTATGCACAAGAGGGCTGGATTAAGATTGCACAGGCCATTTTAATTCTGTCATTTAATAATCTTTTAATGTAGCTTTCTTATGTGCAATTTCCTACGTCTTTAAAAAAGCAAACAAAAAAATTTAATCCTGCAGCATCATATTGACATTCAGATGGTTCATCAGGAGGGTAGAAAACTTTAAATCCACTGCATGGTCCACTTGAGCAAGCAGTCATAGATTGTTATATTCTGTGTGGACCAGCAGTAGAGCAGGATGAGAGATGCACTATACCTCCTGGTTTCAGTTATTTGTTGACAATATTGGAATGGTGAGACTCAGGGAATCTTGGGTTTGCTCCTCTCCAGGGCTTGGAATAATTCTCTAGTAAGCACAGACTCTTCTGCTAGTTCCCACCATCCTTCACCCCTTCTACCTCCTCCTCTCCAATTTGTTCCAGTCTGTCTTTTCCAGTCCCATTCTATCATAGAGGAAGAAATAAGGCAGCCATCCCTAAAAACACTCATGAAAGGATTGCAGACTATCTCTAGGAATGTTTCATCATGATCTCTCAGGAGGATACAAGGGACACCCCTATGTACATAAACTGCTCTGGATGCTGCGTCCCCACTTCTCTCCCCATAACCCTACAGATACCAAATTCTGTCTCTATTTTTGTACTGCTGTCTCTTGACACCTATATGAATTTTCTCTGGGGACTCAGTATACCCAAAATTTCTGTGTGGAACACTTGGAGTAAGAACCATTCAAGTCAAATTGTTCTTTTTTTTTTTGGTTTGTTTGTTTTGATTATCTTGTTACTGGAGTGTAATGGAATGTTAGTGGTTTTCTGAAATGGATAGGTGTAACTATCTGAGGGAAATAAATGGTGCTTTTTGTAAATCCCTTATGGTGGGAATCCACATTTTTGTAGCCTTTAAACCTTGTAAAATCATCAGTTTAATGATACATATGTGCAACTGATATGGCACCTTTACCCCATCCTTTTATAACAACTTAAAAGTCTGGCAACTAGAGCTGTCAGTTAATCACAGTGAACTCAATTTGTTTTGAGTTAATCGCTTAACTAGATTTTAAAAATTATTAATCATGATTAATCTCAGTTTTAATCACACTGTTAAACAATAATAGAATACCAATTTAAATGTATTCAATATTTTTGGATGTTTTTCCACATTTTCAAATACAGTGTATATTTTGATTACAACACAGAATACGAAGTGTACAGTACTCACTTTATATTTTAATTACAAATATTTGCACTAAAAAGATAAAAATAGTATTTTTAAATTCACCTCATACAAGTACTGTATGTAGTGCAATCTCTTTATCATGAAAGTGCAACTTAAAAATGTAGATTTTTTTTTTTACATAATTTCCCTCAAAAACAAACAAAATGTAAAATTTTAGAGTCTGTAAGTCCACTCAGTCCTACTTCTTGTTCAGCCAATTACTAAGACAAACAAGCTTGTTTACATTTACAGGAGATATTGCTGACCACTTCTTACTTACAGCGTCACCTGAAAGTGAGAGGAGGCAGTCGAATGGCACTGTTGTAGCTGGTGTTGCAAGGTATTTACATGCCAGATAAGCTAAACATTCCTATGCCCCTTCATGCTTCGACTTGTAGATTGTAGATGTATCTTTTTTACAGTGCAAATATTTATAATTAGCCCTGTATCTGGTCGAAGAGGTCTGCGTACAACGGCAGGTTGCTATTCTCACGGATCTTGGCAAGCAGCGTGACAGAGACCTTTTCGTGATGAATATGGGGCAGTGCTATGTTGCTAAGTATCGATACAGGCACCTTTTGTTGCCATGGCTAAAGTCAGAGTAACAATACACATAGTTTTGTTAAGCTCTACGTCCACCAGCCTCGAGTGAGACGAGACAGGAGCACAGTAATCCGCTGTTGAATAGCAGAGGGCAAGGGCTGATGATCTAAGCATCCAGGTGCTTTCACCCCAGGTTGAACTGGCCAACTTTCTGAGCAGGTTGTTCCGAGTGCTGACTTCGGCTGCTGTCTTCCTTAAATGGTTGTGATATGTTAATGATCTATCCAGTCACACTGATGTAAACTGGGTTTGGATCATAGTAGTGCACAGTACATTTCATTAGGGTGTGCGCCCAGGGAGTCCTGCCCCCCTCAGAACTCCCAACCCCCCTGCTCCTTGTCCCCCTCCTGGGACCCTGCCCCTAAGTGTCCCCGCAGGACCCCACCCCCTATCTAAGCCTCCCTGCTCCTTGTCCCCTGACTGCCCCCTCCTGAGACGACCCTCCCCCCACTATAACTGCCTCCCTAGGACCCTATGCCCTACCTGTCCCCTGACTGCCCCGACCCTTATCCACACTCCCGGCCCCAGACAGACCCCTGGGACTCCCACGCCTATCCAGCCGCTCCCTGCCTTCCCCGACAGGCCCCTCCAGAACCTCCGACGCATCCAACTCCCCTGCTCCTTGTCCCCTGACCGCTCCCTCCAGAGACAACCCCCCTCTCCCGACTGCCCTGCCCCCTAGCCACGCCCCTGCCCCCTGACAGACCCCCTGGGATTCCCGCGCCTTATCCAACGCCCCCATTCCCCATCCCCTGACTGCCCCATAGACTCTCTGGCCCATATCCAACCGGCCCAGCCTCCTTACCAAACCGCTGCTCAGAACAGAGTCCCCACCAAATCCCACCCTGTCATGGTTCTCTCCCCACTCTGAACTCTAGGGTACAGATGTGTGGACCCGCATGAAAGACCCCCTAAGCTTATTCTACCAGCTTAGGTTAAAAACTCCCCAGGCACAAATTCTCTCTTGTACCTTGGGTTTAAGTAATTCTGCCACCATCACATTCTTTTAACAAAGAACCAGGGAAAAGGACCACTTGGAGTTCCTCTTCCCCCAGCAATGCCCCCAAGCCCTTACACCCCCTTTCCTGAGGAGGCTTGAGAATAATATCCTAACCAGTTGGTTACAAACTGATCAAAGACCCAAACCCCTGGGTCTTGGAACAATGGAAAAATCAGTCTGGTTCTTAAAAGAAGCATTTTATTTAAAGAAAAAGTAAAAGAATCCCCTCCTGTAAAATCAGGATGGTAAATACTTTACAGGGTAATCAGATTCAAAACACAGAGGATTTCCCTCTAGGCAAAACTTTAAAGTTACAAAAAACCAGGATAAACCTCGCTCTAGCAAAGGGAAAATTCACAAGATGACAACAAAAGGGGAGGAGGTGCTCCCTAATGCGCCTTGCCTTATTTACTTACTCTTTTTGTAATATCAGAGACTTGTACAAGATGGTTTATAGGAGGAGTTTTTTTGACCTGATGCTTCTCTGCTTTCCCCAGAGAACACACCACAAAGCCTTTCCCCCCAAAGATTTGAAAGTATCTTCTTTCCCCATTGGTCCCTTTGTTCAGGTGCCAACCAGGTTATTTGAGCTTCTTAACCCCTTACAGATAAGGAGGAATTCTAGGCTACCCTTAGCTGTATGGTTATGACACACCCCCTGGACATCCCCTTGACCAGTGACATGATGGCACTCACGGGGCAGGTGCAAAGAGTGCCAACCAAGCTGGAGCGCAGTGCTGGAAGAGCACTATGACTGATGTAAGTCAACAAAGGTCACATGTAGCGCTGGAGAGGCGGCGATTGGCTAGGCGGGCCTGGGTGGGTGGGGGGCCAAGAGGGGTCATGGTAGCAGCATGGGGTTCGCTGTGTGACACAATTACAACAACTTTGTGTAGCTGCTGTGGAAGTTTGTACAGGCAACAAATACATCCTGCGTGGGTGGGAGGGAGGGACCCTGTCACCAGGGGTGGCAGGTTTGTAGGAATTTTGGTGGTGCCCAGAACCTGCCACCGCCCAAACTCCACCCCAACAAACTCCGCCTCCCACCTGCCCAAGGCTCTGGGAGGGAGAGGTCTGGAGTGCAGGCCCTAGGCTGGGACAGGGGATTGGGGTGCAGGCTCTGGGAGGGAGTTTGGAGATGGGAGGGGGTGCAGAGGTGAGGGCTGTGAGGTGTGGCTGCAGGTGAGGGATTTGGGTGTGGGGGGGGCTCAGGGTGAGAGTAGGGGTGTAAGGGGTGAGGACTCTGTCTGGGGCTGGGAATGAGGGGTGTGGGGTGTGGGAGGGGCTCAGGGCGAGAGTAGGAGTATGGGGGTGAGAGCTCTGCGGCTGGGGGGGTTTGGGGTGTTAGGCTCAGGGCTAAGGCAGAGGGTAGGAGTGCAGGGGGATGAAGGCTCTGGCTGGGACTGGGGATAAGGTCTTTGGGGTGTTGTAGGGGCTCAGGGCTGGGGTAGAGGGTTGAAGGGGTGGTGGGGGGGTGAGAGCTCTGGCTGGGGGTATCGGCTCTGGGGTTGGGCAGGAGTTTAGGGTGCAGGCAGGCTGCTCTGGGACAGGGGCCAGAGAGGAGGACTCCCCCCAGCCCTTTTCCTGCCGGCAGCAGCAAGCTCTGGGGGAGGAGCCCCCCTTTTTTTGCCCTCCCCCCGCAGCACACTCACCCCCACCACTATCACTGCATGTGCTCCTAGGGCCCCTCTCAGGTCCAGGAATCCCTCACTTTCCCCCCGTGGTTGGTGCCAGGGGGTGCTGTGTGCACCTCCTCCCCTGCTGTTGCTCCTGTCTGTAGCCTCGCTGCAGGTGAAGGATGGGGCTGCCTCCTTGTCCAGCATGGGGCAGGAGTGGTGACTGCGGGCGGGGGGGCCCCCTGTGCTGGTGGAGGGTCCCGCCGGAAAAGGGAAGGGTCTGAGGTGGAAGGACAGGCCCTGGCAGTGGAGATGGGGGGTACTAGGACCCTGCGGCAGCAGTTGCTGCAGGGAGGCAGCATGGAGCTGCACGGAAGAGGCAGGGATGCTCTGCTCAAGGGCCCAGGGAGGTGTGTGGGAGTAGCAAGAGGGAGCTGGGGGAGCCGTGGGGGGGGGCGGCAGGTGGGGACACCCGGCCCCAAATATTAATGGAGCTGGGCCCCTGGGCCGACTCCACTCACCGCGTGCCGCTGGGGCCAGCAGCGCAGCAGCAATGTAAACACGGCTCTGCTGCCATCACTGCCTGCAACTGCTGCAGCCTCCTCCCCCTGCCCCCCCCCCCCCGAGCCTCCAGTGGATGAGGAGGAGGAGCAGCCTTCCCAGCTGGAGCTCAGGGCATTAGGGTGTGCCTGGACACACCCGTGCGCATGCCTGTGGTTTGGATCATGCTGCAGGCATTGACCATTGAGGAAAACTTTCAACTCGTGGCTTGCGCTTGCATTATGCAGGTGGAATACTATTATGTAGTAATGGTCTTAGAAAAGCTCGGCTGCAGGCACCATTGACTACAATAGTCTGCCAGGAGCTTCATATCTTCATTCAAGGCCTTGTCAATTTCTGAGAAGGACTGTGCTTGGTAGCTGCAGCAGATGTCATGGCATAGATAAACTAGCGCGAGAGTGTAGCTGGCAGGTGGTTGATGTACACATTGAACAGTATGAGGGGAGCCACTCATCTGACACTTCCAAGAGCTACAGCAGTTGCCCATGTGTATTCTAAACTGCCTGTTTTAGAGAAAGAGCTCTATTATTTCAACCGCCTGAAGTGGGGCAACTCGAGAGAGTTTAAATAAAAGCCTTCTGTGCCAAACTGTGTCATAGACTGTGGTCAAATCTAAGAAGATGGCTTCTGTCTTTAGATTTTCTTGAAAACCATTTTTGATAAAGATGGTCGAGGCCAGGACTTGATCACAGGTGCTGTGTCCTTTCCTAGCCTGCTCAACTTGGAAGACATAGTTCAAATCTGGAGCAATTTGTTGGCAGATCAAATGCTCAAACACCTTGAAACACAGCAAGGATATTGGGCAGTAACTCGACATGTTGTAGGGGTCCTTTCTCGGCTCAAGAATGGCAATAATCTTTGCTTGACACCAAGTGCATGGTAACTTCTTCTCGTTGATGTCCCCTATGTAGAAGTTAGTAAGTCACTGTGACCTCTAGGTGCTTGAGGAATTCTGGCAAGATGTTATCATAGCCCACCTTTGTGCCTAGCTTGATGGAGGTAAGGGTCTTATCTAGCTTGTCAACCATGAATGGCTCTGGTTAACTTCTACCCACATTCTGATGTTGAAGTTGGCTCCATTCATCATATACTTTGCATTTGAGTCGCTTCTCCAGCGGGATGTTTGCTACCCACATAAGGTGGCTTGCAACCTGGCTGGACTTAACCAGAGGGCGATTTTGACCTGGAGGTTATTGAACAGTGCCCAGCTGCTGGAATAGGTGAAGTCAAGCTTCTCAGTAGAGTCCTTCCAGAGACTGTCAGGCGGTCAGTGATATCCAGGTCACCAGATAATTCAAATGTTCTGAGCAAGGCTTTGTGTTCAGCATTCAGACAAGGAGTGTAAATTGGATGACAGTCCTGTGGTATAGCTAAACATGTGGCTTTATAAATGGCTCCTTGAAATCAATGGTAGGCTTCATCGACTGGGATACAATGTGATGGAATGGTAACCACGCTACATTCCAGTGCGTCACAGAACTTTTCTCAGTCTGCCTTGCAGAAATTCCACTAATGCTTGATTGAGTTTCAAATGATGTGTAGCTGGAGCCATGGGTGGCTGGTGACCTGGCTGTTGGGGGAGACTAGCCTATGGCCCCTCCCCCTCATCTTCTGCTCCCCTCCCCTGCAGAAGCCAAGAGCACTCTCACCACGGCCCCCAGCCCCAGTGCTGGGCGGCTGGGGGGGTGAGGACCCAGCCCCGGTGTGCTGGGGGGCAAGGACCCAGCCCCGGCATCAGCCACCCTGAGTTCCTGCGGGAGGTAGACTGCCTAGCCCCAACCAGCCTGGACCAGCCAGGGCAGAGTGTTGGGAACTGCAGGAGGGGGCCTGGCCTGGGGGCAGAGCATAGGCGAGGCCACACTAGGCTGTTTGGGGAGGCACCCATTGCTGGAGCCCAATATGAATAAGTGATGGTCTATGCTGGCTATGAGGAAAGTTATCAAGTACTATACCGTTCACTGATTGTGAATGGCCGCCTAGCGAACTGACCGAGCAAAGATCGGGCGAGTACTTTTTTGACCATCTAGCAGAAAGAAATGTGTTATGTTGTTTTGCACTGTGAATCAACACAAAGTCGTTGTTAGTCACTGTTCACCATCGTCACCCAAATCAGCGTACCCCCCACCTGAGAATGGGGGCTATTAAAATCACCAACCAAGATTGCACCTATCTCTCTCACCAACTGAAGTTGGTCAAATAGAGAAGGTGGGTCAGGTAATATCTTTTATCTCATATCATTGGACCAAAATGGCTACAACAATACTGCAAACGAATTATTGGTGCTCACTTAAAACAGCCTGCCAAAGTTCTTGTTTTATCTAAATGGCTTTCACTTGGGTATGTAAAAGAAAGAGAAGTAAATGTGTCTAGAAGAGAAAGTTTATTCTGACTATACAATTAAAAAGAAAAGAACACATTTAATTATTCATTTACTTATCTTAATAGTAACTACATCAGTACAAATGTAAAAAGCATCGGTGTGTAGCAGAGAAATGTATAAAAGCCATAAATAACTTTTTAAACTCCATAACCACCTTCCCTTCCCCCTAAACAAACCAGCCCAAGAATTTTTAATAGTAGAAATCTTAACTATTGACTGTGACACTGCACTATAACTAGTTAATTCTGTTTTCACGAGCTAGTTTTCATTTTCTTTTAATGCTTTCAAATTACTTTCATGTAAAAAGCATCTGATGACCTATTTTACTGACTGACAAGTTTGATGTTTTTTCCATAGTACCCAGCCTTGGCAAGTTCAATTCAAATCGCTCTCTAGGTGTTAAAATCAAACTTTTGTTGGGAACTTTTTTAGGACGTTACTGGCTGTTCATACAGATGATAAATATAAATCAGGTCCTGCTGAAACTCAAGGGATCTTACATAAAATAGAACTTGAAGCGGTATTCAATAAAAGGCTTACTAATTTGTATTAGGTAAGCAATACTTTTCTAAGTCTTCGTAGGTCAAATGTAAGTAGAGCTTTCATGTTTCAGATAATACAAAGTTACTGTATTTCTGTTTTGTTTTGAGGCTGGATTGCTTAGCAGAGCTTTGATGCATCACTACTCTGTTTTTGCACAACAGTGGAAGAAAATTAAGTAGCAAGATAAAAGAAAGCAGTTAAAACAAAGTCTTATTTGTCTTTTCAAAAACTAAACTATTCAAATAGCTTTAAATAATATAAGATGAACATTAACAAGATAAAACAGGAGTACTTGTGGCACCTTTGAGACTAACAAATTTATTAGAGCATAAGCTTTCGTGGGCTACAGCCCACTTCATCGGATGCATAGACTGGAACATATAGTAGGAAGATATATAATTATATATATACACAGAGAGAGCGAGAGAAGGTGGAAGTTGCCATACAAACTGTAAGAGGCTAATTAATTAAGATGAGCTATTATCAGCAGGAGAAAAAAACTTTTGTAGTGATAATCAAGATGGCCCATTTAGACAGTTGACAAGAAGGTGTGAGGATATGGGGAACATAGATTCATTAACATGGGGAAATAGATTCAATATATGTAATGACCCATTACACAGGACAGGCCCAACAAAGAAAATAACAGAACTCCACCAGCTGTCACCTTCAGCCCCCAACTAAAACCTTTCCAGCGCATCATCAAAGATCGACAATCTATCCTGAAAAATGATCCCTCACTCTCCTAGATCTTGGGAGACAGACCAGTCCTTGCTTACAGACAGCCCCCCAACCAAAGCAAATACTCTCTAGCAACTACACAACAAAAACACTAACCCAGGAACCTATCCTTGCAACAAAGCCCGATCCCAACTCTGTCCACATATTTATTCAAGTGACACCATCGTAGGACCTAATCACATTAGCCACGCCATCAGGGGCTCGTTCATCTGCACATCTACCAAATGTGCTATATGCCATCATGTGCCAGCAATGTCCCTCTGCCATGTACATTGGCCAAACCGGACAGTCTCTGCGCAAAAGAATAAATGGACACAAATCTGACATCAGGAATCATAACATTCAAAAACCGGTAGGAGAACACTTCAACCTCTCTGACCACTCAGTAAAAGACTTAAGGGTGGCAATTCTGCAACAGAAAAGCTTCAAAAACAGACTCCAATGAGAAACTGCTGAGCTTGAATTAATATGCAAACTAGATACCATTAATTTCCGTTTGAATAGAGACTGGGTGTGGCTGGGTCATTACACATATTGAATCTATTTCCCCATGTTAAGTATCCTCACCTTCTTGTCAACTGTCTAAATGGGCCATCTTGATTATCACTACAAAAGTTTTTTTTTCTCCTGCTGATAATAGCTCATCTTAATTAATTAGCCGCTTACAGTTTGTATGGCAACTTCCGCTTTCTGTTTCTGTCTCTCTCTCTCTGTGTGCGTGTGTGTGTGTGTGTGTGTGTGTATTCTTACTCTATGTTCCATTTTCTGCATCCAGTGAAGTGGGCTGTAGCCCACGAAAGCTTATGCTCTAATAAATTTGTTAGTCTCTAAGGTGCCACAAGTACTCCTGTTCTTTTTGCGGATACAGACTAACATGGCTGCTACTCTGAAACCTGTCATTAACAAGATATTTCAACACAAGGGCCCTAGATTTATCCCCCTCTTCTCTTTGTGATTAGGAACAGGTGACTTGATTGAACAAATGGTCACTAAGGTAATCAGTGCCATGCCTCCTGGCTTTGTTTTTAATAGAAATATTAAAATAAATGTCCATCTCTTATGCTACAATATTTATTTTGTTCTTTTTTTTGTGACTTCATCCATATGCTCATTACTATTTTGAGAGAAATGTGTAAATTCCCTTTAACATAAAGAGTTTGGTATCAGTCTGCCACTGCTGGTGACCAGGAAAACTCTCCTAAAGGATGAGCTAGAAAGACTGCATCCTTCCTATTCACTCAGACATGAAATCCCTGGTATTGCACCTAGACAGAAAGCTCATGGTTGTAATTCTCTGTTTTGGTAAGAAGGAACTATATTTTCCCCTGGCCATGTCAGGAGTGATTCACACGGGCAGGAGAGTGTAGGGAAGCTTCTACTTCCACTTCCTGTGCTGTATTTGTTTTGAGGTTAAATGAAGGAACCTTCAACTAACTGACATATTTCAAAGTCTTTAAAAACAAAATCAAATAACACTTTAAAAAAAAAAGCAAGAAACATATGTAAATGTGTAAGAGTCTCAGGTGGGGCAGTGGGTGAATGCATTTGTCTTCTATCTTTGTAACATAAAGATAAGGATTGAAATTCTGCTCAGGTGTCATCAGAGCTCCATTTACTAACTTCTCCGTTTTGTCAAATGGAAAGAGTTGTTTTTAGAGGCCACCAGTCATGTTAGAGCCCTCAGTGGAATGGCAGGGATGTTACATGTCAGGATTAATTAGTCTTGCACAAAACCGTATGGGGAAGCTTGTACAATTCCTCCTTGTGTTATGCCTAACTTAAGCTAGTTGGCTTTAGCTCTTCACTTTTAGGCACAGTAAATGAACTAATTTACATAAAATCCTTTCCCTTACTGCTGACCTAACAATTAGTCCAGTCATCTTTCTTCTTAGTGTCAAGTCTGTATACTCTTGCATGGTTGAGATGCAGCTTTTCTATGAAAATGAAAACTTAGTGGTCATTTTTTTTTTCCCACGCAGCATGTTGCGCTGTGCCTATCACAAGAGCTGTACTAAACACTGGAAGTACTGAACATGGTTAGACTCCTTTTTCTTTTTTAAAAAGGAAAAAGAAGTTTGTTTAATTTTTCATCACATAAAGACATTTTAACAAAGATTTTGATAAGTAATTGAGTTGAAGTGGCACAAGCAAGAATGTTTACGCCAATTTGTCCAGTGGTCTTTTGTGGTTTTGACTGCCTATGTAGTTTTCTAGATGTTTGTTTATAATGGCTGTCTGTCTCCTTTTTTCTTTTTTCTTCCCCGCCTCCTTTTTGCAGGGAGGTAGTGCAGGCAAACTCTGTTCACTGGAAGAAGAAGTTCTTATTTATGTGTAAAATGAGTGCCAGTGCCACTACAGGCATTCTGGATCCTTCCATCTGCCGAGTATCTGTACGGAAGGTAAAAACAGCATTTTTCCTCTTCTAGACCATAATTTTTTTCCCACAGTAGCTCTCATCATTTGCTACTCTCCTGTGTATTTTTATAGAGCTAGCAGACATTAGGAAATGAATTGTACCTGTAGCCACGTAAAATACTCATTATTAGTAAACATAGTTTTGTCATCTGACCATTGGTTACTTAATTCTAATTCACATATTGTAATTTGAGGGGGCTGTAACAATTAACATAATTTATGCAAGCTAAATGGCATAACAGCCAGCTATGATTAATTTTAAAATTAGTTCTGAACTAAGAACCACCTCCTGTGTGCAAGATCTCCCCTCCCCTCCCCTCCTGGTGATCTCTCTTGGCTTCCTAATGGGGTCCCTGGGTAGCCCTGAGAAGAAGTTGGGAGAAGCACACAAGCATACTCTCTTTTTAAGTGGTTTTGCTGGTTCACAACTTAAGCAGCATAAGTACATTGCTACTTTTGTCATATGATTTTTCAAGTATGATGTTAATATATGAAGCCCAAAGAATTTGTATGATTTCAAACGGAACATTCATAGTGTTTTATATATGCACTGGTATTTTCAGATAGCTATCAAACAAGATAACTTTCTTTTAATAATTTATGTTGTAATATAACCAAGGTAGGTCAGTGCAGATGCAGTTTCAGCATAGTTACAGAAGGATTAAACTCTCTCACGTTATAAAACTTATCTTCAATTATATTAAGGTACTAAATGTAGCAGAAATTTTTAGGAGCCAGCAGATTGAATGTGTTCAGTTGTACCTCTGGCAGTTGTAACAAGGTGACTGCATCTTTCTACTCTGCCAGAGACAGATCTTCTCTACTGCTGTGGGAATTCAGAGTTTTTTGAAAAGATTAGAGTGAGGAAACAGTAATGCCTTCACTTTTAAACAAGAACTCAAGGACAAGTAATATATTTAAACTGCTTATTCTTTCATCCAGTAACAGCTGGCTTCACTTCCTGGGAAACGCCCAACTCTTCCTGGTCAGTGACTGATGCAGTGCATAGAAGTCCAGAGCAAGAAGCAGCAAGCTTAGGGTATGTGTACACTGGAGCTGGGAAATTGCCTCCCAGCTGGGGTAGACAGACTTGTGTTAGCAGGGCTGAAGGCACTATGCTAAAAATAGCTGTGTGGACATTGTGGCTCCAGTAAAGACACAGGCTAGCTTTCTGAGCTCAAATCTAGTGGCTCAGATGGGCTTGAGCTTGGGTGATTAGCCTGAGTCTCTGCCAGAATCAGTGTCCACACAGCAATTTTTAGCATGCTAGCTCAAGTCCCGCAACCACAAGTCTGTCTACCTGAGCTGGGAAACTCATTCACAGTTGTAGTGTAGACATACCATTAGAGGCCTGAACTTGTGCCATGTACTGGCTTGATTTTCCTGATCTCCAGAAGGGCATCTCCTGCATCTCTTACCCCAGCAGCAGAAACAAACTGGTGCTGTAGTACTGAACAGCTGGCTGTCTCTCCTGAGGTGACTTTGTGAAGGCAGCAGGGATTTTTTTGTTTTGTTTTGGGAGCCATCCGACTGTATGCACTAGAAAATAAATTGGATGACTTTTGTATTTTTATTTAATTACCAGCTGGTTCCTCAACGTTCAGGGGTAGGTGTTAGAAATTTTGTTTTTTTGCAAAAATGCTTATTTCACAAACCAGGGTATGTAGTTGGTGAGCCCCACAGTGATGGAGGTTATCCACACCCTTTCACCATTTGGATGGGGAGAAGTTGGGTTTCTTCAGTTTACTTCTCCCCTCCCCTCCTGGTGATCTCTTTTGGTTTCCTGCTGGGTCCCTGGGTAGCCCTGAGAAGAAGCTGGGAGAAGCACACAAGGTCTGTTCCTGTTACAATTAGCAATACAACAGACTAATACTATGGCAATATTGTGTTCAGATATCTCTTAAAATATGTGTACGTGTTGGGTTCCTTCAAAAAGGCAATACAGACGCTCCCCGACTTACGCCATCATTCCGTTCCGGAATGCCTTGCGTAACTCAAGTTTTGCGTAAGTCAGAAATGTATACCTGACCATTACATGCAAAAACAAACAAACAAAAACCCCAAAACCCTCCTATTTCTAGCTTATGGAGCTTTTTCTGTACATGCGGATTTGCATAAGTTGGGTCTTGCATAACTCAGGGAGCGTCCGTATTTTAAATTTTTATGACTTTTTTAGTTACTAGTGTGTGTTTCTTTTTGCAGGAGTTAAAAGGTGGAAAGGCATATGCAAAGGTAAATGGACATAATCTATTCCATAAACTGACACTTCCTTCTTGCTGTCTTATGCTCGTTATATAATTTATCTTAATAATAGGCTAGAATACCTATCATTCTAATACCAAAAATGATCTTCCAGCTCATCTATTTTTGTAGAGGTACTGATATTTGAGCGGTAGCTTGGACATACTTATTTTGTATAGTAATGTCCCCCCCACACCTCCACCTCTCTTGGAGTTTGTTTTTCTTTGCCTCTCAAGAATGATGGAAGTCTTTACTTCTATATTTTTTGCGTGTATGGGATTTTAAATATTTAGAAAGCCTTCCTAGGGTTTTTTTAGGTGAAAGTTGAAACTAAGAGTACAGCTGAGCAGCATTTGGCATTTAATCATATTAAACAGTATCAATTCTAACAATATTTACAAGGTTTTGTAGACCTGATTTTTTTGTGTTTGTTTTTCTTTTCTAATGTAACTTCTTTTCTTTTCTTTTCTTTTTTTTGAATCCATCCCTTCTGCATGAATCCTTCTCATTCAAGTGTGATTAAAGGCTAATAACTAGTACTAATTATTGTGCATACAGTAACTGGCCCTGGATTATATTATGATATCTAACTCTTCCTTCTCTCTTAATAGCTGGGCTTTGCAGACCTAAACCTTGCAGAGTTTGCTGGATCGGGAAATACCACTCGTCGCTGTTTATTGGAAGGTTATGATACCAAAAATACCAGACAAGATAATTCCATTCTCAAAGTAATTCATGGTTTTTTTTTTTTTTCCATCATACTATTTGAGGTAAAAGTGTATTTTTATTAACTGCATAAGGGAAAAACAGGAACTAATATGTTGTGGAACTGAAAACCATAAACATTACAGCCAAGCATTTAACAAGGTTTAAAATATATTTGCTGTTGCTGAAAATCCTCTCTGTCAGTAATCACTCTTACTGGAGGAAGACTGGACATGTAAGTAATATAATGCAGTGAAAATCTTAGCCTTATTTTTGAGAACCAAGTGACATCCACACAAGCAACAAATTGGTGGATTATTTTTGCCAGTTTTGGAACTCTGATTAGTGAGCTATATAGGAGAACTATTTTTAAGTATTAAATTAATTTTAGTTTCTGATTCCAATAGGAATTGGGCAATGCAAAGTAAATTCAATATAAGAAGACAATCAAAGAGTCTAGCGTAGACATAGTTTATATAAATAATGTAACAGTTATATGTTCTTGTAACTATACAGTTAGTTCTTTTCAGGGTAGTTTTCTTTAGTTGGCTTGCCTAATTCTGTAAAGAATGAGCCAGCTTTAACATTCAGTCATGGATTGTGATGGATTCTACTCACTCTCTAACCAGTGCCAAAGAATTTGTGGAAATATTTGAAATCTTGAACCCCTGAGAGTGATCTAGAACCACCATCCTTTTCTGTTCTAATCCATTTGGATCAGTAGAATTTGGGACAGCTTTGTGTAATTTGATTAAATTGTGATGTTGGGGCACTGGGATTGATCAGTCACACAGGTAACTATACAGTTTAGGTCTTCAGTTTTTGCTTGTTTGAGACAGTCGTAGGCTTCTCCAAAACATGTTTCTTTAGTCCAGAAAACATTCATGAAAACATGGTGCTCACTTTTTGGTCAAATGAGTCCTGACTCGCCGTGTTCATGGATGTTTGATGTCATTATTTGCCTTTGTGGTTGCCTTCACTTGTGACTTTCCCAATGAGGGTAGCACAACCACTTTTGACAATTTAATAAGCAACTCTTGATAAATGATGATTCGGTGAAGTAAAGTGCCTGCTGCTGGTGTATGTACAAATGGAATTCCTTGTACATCCACATTGCTGATCTAGGGGGACAGATGAGATCTCCTACAGTCCTTCTCTTTCTTGAACCCCCTACTGTTGATACTTATTTTTATTGTATTGTCTAGTGTCCTTTTATAGAATCCTAAGGTAGAAATGAGATAATGTAATTGATTTCAAACACTAGTTTGTAGCTTTTGCTTTGTTTAAAAAACTGTCATGTAAGATTTATAGTGGTTTAACTCTCTTCTGTACCAGTATTATTTTGGACACGATTAGTTTTCTTTACAGAACCATGTGGCCATTGTGTGTGTGTGTGTAACAGGATTCCTTTGCTGACTTACAGTGTTTTCTTTGTTTTGCTCATGTGTCTTATTTTTCCTGATTTGTAGGTATTGATCAGCATGCAGCTAATGTCCGGAGACCCATGTTTTAAAACGTAAGTTTATGAACGCTATGCAGTCTTGAATTTCAATTGTAATTTAGTGGCTCAACTCTTGTTTAAAGTTGTGCATGCACAAATCCTTATCTTCAAAGTGACAATATTAAAGAAACATGAAAAATTTAAATGGAAGATGGATATTGACTAATAGAATATAAATACTGGTAGTTGAGAGGCAGTTTTTTCATTGCCTTGAAATACTTTATTATTCTCTACTTGAATATTGTATCAAATTTTAAAGGTGTAAAGGTATAGAAATTCAGAAAAACACTTGAGGCAAATACTGTTCCCTGCATAAAGCCTAAGTAAACTTGCTTGGTGGAGAGGAACTCCATTGATGCCTGTGTTCAGAAAACGTATTACTACATCTTTCAGTAACTAAACCTTATAGGTTTATAAATGATTTCTTTAAAATTCAAAAGTTTGTGTGGTCTGATTTCATATAAGAAAGATTTGTTACCAAGGACATTGTGTAAGATAGCAAAAAATGGCATGCATGCTTTGGGAAGGGAGGTGGTAGTGAGGAAAATACACTGCTTTGTTACAAGGATTCTGTGGCCTCGTATTTGATTTGTAGCTAAGGGAATATAATAGCTCTACTTCACTGTGTGTTTACTTCTGCAGCTAACCACATAGCAGAAAATCATGTGCTGCACCTTAGGGAAAAATGTAGTTATGAGTAAGATCAATTTTGCCTCCTTTCCTTTTTATTCTGAGTCATACAAGCTTGGCAGGTGGCCTAACTGTAAAAGTGCAATTGGGAAAATTCCTGTTTCCAGCAAAGCCACAGTCTGCTAAACACAATTTAGATAACCTGGTCAGTAGGAATGGAGATACTATGCAGCGTTACCAACATAAATCATATTTGTAAGACTCTGGAGGTTAGTTTTTTATTTTTAAAATGTGCTTTTCTGAGACCACTTTCATTAACATTAAATGGAAAAGCTTTTAAATATTAGATGCATCATTGTAAGACATACCATATTACCAGAACAGCACAAAACCTAATGCTACTTTTCTGGCTTGTGAAGATGTACAAAGCACTTACAGTCTCTTCAAAATGACAAGCTATCTTCAATTCTAGTTCCAAATGGCTTTTTGAAATTTGTGGCAAGATTTTTCTAATTGCACTTAAAAGCTATTAATTAGGCTACATTTTAGTCACGGGTATTTTTAGTAAAAGTCATGGACAGGTCACAGGCAATAAACAAAAAGTCACAGCTCCATGACCTGTCCATGACTTTTACTAAAAATACATGTGACTAAATCTTACCTGCTGGAAAGGGGACGTTCCTGAAGACTGCTGCTGGGGGCAGGGCAGCCCGGGGCAATGCTTCTGCTGGGTGGGGCAGAGGGGCAGCCCAGTGCCCCTGCTGCTGGTCCGGGAGGGGAGGTGCCTGGGGCAGCACCAGGGACCAGGTGCCTGGGGCAGCACCAGGGACCAGGTGCCTGGGGCAGCACCAGGGACCAGGTGCCTGGGGCAGCACCAGGGACCAGGTGCCTGGGGCAGCACCAGGGACCAGGTGCCTGGGGCAGCACCAGGGACCAGGTGCCTGGGGCAGCACCAGGGACCAGGTGCCTGGGGCAGCACCAGGGACCAGGTGCCTGGGGCAGCACCAGGGACCAGGTGCCTGGGGCAGCACCAGGGACCAGGTGCCTGGGGCAGCACCAGGGACCAGGTGCCTGGGGCAGCACCAGGGACCAGGTGCCTGGGGCAGCACCAGGGACCAGGTGCCTGGGGCAGCACCAGGGACCAGGTGCCTGGGGCAGCACCAGGGACCAGGTGCCTGGGGCAGCACCAGGGACCAGGTGCCTGGGGCAGCACCAGGGACCAGGTGCCTGGGGCAGCACCAGGGACCAGGTGCCTGGGGCAGCACCAGGGACCAGGTGCCTGGGGCAGCACCAGGGACCAGGTGCCTGGGGCAGCACCAGGGACCAGGTGCCTGGGGCAGCACCAGGGACCTGGTGCCTGGGGCAGCACCAGGGACCTGGTGCCTGGGGCTGCCAGAGCAATGGCTGGTGCAGCTGGCCCCGGGGCTTCCCCTGCTGCTGGGGTGGTCCTGAGGTCAGCTGCACTACAACTGCAAAATTCACTGATTATACAGGAAGTCATGGAAGCCCTGACTTCCATGACCTCCATGAATGATTCACAGCCTTAGCTATTAAACACTTTTGTCTTATTCAACCAGACCTGTCAGGCTTATGTTTAAACCATTCAAGTAATTTGAACTTTATTTGTACTGAGGTTTTTGTTGAATCCAGGCTGCAGTTCAAATGAAATTACATCCTGTAAATGCAAGGTTCTAGATATGACTTTTAGTTTAAATTTGAACATGGTTTTGGGAAGTTAATGTTTGATTACATGTACATCTCTCAAAATATTTTGTTGTCAAAAAGTAAAAGCAACTGCAAATCAAAAAGATTTACATGTTTAAAATCATGACCCTTGAGCCAGTTTAGCAATTGTCCAAAATAAAGAGCTGCTGTTTAGGGATAGGCGGGAGAAACACTAATCCTTCGAAGTTCATATAAAGAAGTATCTTTCCTTCCCTCCCATAATGGTCTGCTGTCTGCTGCTTTCTTTTAATATTCATTAGTATTCTTTTCAATACAAAATTATACACTTGCCTTCATTTTAAAAAAAAGACAGTATTTGAACTGGTAAGACTTTTGGATGTCATGTACACATTTGTAACTTCAAAGTAGGTGAACTAGATGTTAGGATGATTTATAAATCCCCTCCTCTCTGAACTGAAATCTTAGATTGCCAGTTTTAGGCTCAACCACTGTTTACATACCAAGCTATAAATCCAGAATAATGGGCACTTAATGGGGGAAGAGAAAGACAGATAGTCTAACTAAACTAGTTAAGGATGGGGTGTGATTCTGTTACATGATATGTTTTTATTAACAGTATATTGTGCTGAGCACCAACTCAAAATATTGTATAGAATTCTTCCGTTTATATTGTTGGCTACTATTCTTTTAGTTCTTTCAAACAATATCCAATGGGACAAGATAGAAAAACCTTAGGTGACACTCAAAGATTAAAAACTAGTCTAGAATAAAGAGGAGAATAATAGTAATCTGAAAAAATTGCTGTCTTCCTTCTTATTTTGTCAGTGTATCTCAGATGTCTTCTCCTTGAAGATTTCTAATCTTATTTTCCTACTTTCTGAGCCTTAATCTGGATCAAAGTTCAGTCCCCTTGTGAATAAAGTAGGGTCTGTCGATTAATCACAGTTAACTCAGGCAATTAACTAAAAAAATTAACTGTGATTAAAAAAATTAATTGCTCTGTTAAACAATAGAATACCAATTGAAACTTATTCAATATTTTTGGATGTTCTTCTACATTTTCAAATATATTGATTTCTATTACAATACAGAATACAAAGTGCACAGTGCTCACTTTATATTATTTTTATTACAAATATTTGCACTATAAAAATGATAAAAGATAAACAAAAGAAATAGTATTTTTCAGTTCACCTCATACAAGTACTGTAGTGCAATCTCTTTATCATGAAAGTGTAACTTACAAATGTAGATTTTTTTGTTTGTTTTTGAGTGCAGTTATGTAACAATGTAAAACTTTAACGCCTAGAAATCCACTTGGTCCTACTTCTTGTTCAGACAATTGCTAAGACAAACAAGTTTGTTTACATTTACAGGACATATACTGCTGACTGCTTCTTATTTACAATGTCACCTGAAAGTGAGAACAGGCGTTCACATGGCACTTTTGTAGCCGGTGTTGCAAGGTATTTACGTGCCCGATATGCTAAACATTCATGTGCCCCTTCATGCTTCAGCCACCATTCCAGAGGACATGCTTCCATGCTGATAATGCGTTAATTAAATTTGTGACTGAACTCCTTGGGGGAGAATTATATGTCTCCTGTTCTGTTTCACCCACATTCTGCCATATATTTCATGTCATAGCACTCTCGGATGATGACCCAGCACATGTTCGTTTTAAGAACACTTTCACAGCAGATCTCACAAAACGCAAAGAAGGTATCAATCTGAGATTTCTTAGGATAGATACAGCACTTGACCCAAGGTTTAAGAATCTGAAGTGCCTTCCAAAATCTGAGAGGAACGAGGTGTGGAGCATGCTTTCAGATGTCTTAAAAGAGCAACACTCCGATGCGGAAACTACAGAACCCGAACCACCAAAAAAGAAAATCAACCTTCTGCATCTGACTCAGATGATGAAAATGAACATGCGTTGGTTTGCTCTGTTTTTGGATTGTTATCGAGCAGAACCAGTCATCAGCATGGACATATGTCTTCTGGAATGGTGGCTTAAGCATGAAAGGACATATGAATCTTTAGCGCACCTGGCACGTAAATATCTTGCGACGCCAGCTACAACAGTGCCATGCAAATACCTGTTCTCACTTTCAGGTGACATTGTAAATTAAGATGCGTGGACAGCATTATCTCCTGCAAATTGTAACCAGACTTGTTTGTCTGAGCGATTGGCTGAAGTAGGACTGAGTGGACTTGTAGGTTCTAAAGTTTTACATTGTTTTATTTTTGAATGCAGTTATTTTTTGTACATAATTCTACATTTGTAAGTTCAACTTTTATGATAAAGAGGAAAGGAGTACTTGTGGCATCTTAGAGACCAACCAATCTATTTGAGCATAAGCTTTCCTGAGCTACAGCTCACTTCATCGAATGCATACTGTGGAAAGTGTAGAAGATCTTTTATACACACAAAGCATGAAAAAATACCTCCCCCCACCCCACTCTCCTGCTGGCAATAGCTTATCTAAAGTGATCACTCTCCTTCCAATGTGTATGATAATCAAGTTGGGCCATTTCCAGCACAAATCCAGGTTTTCTCACCCCCCTCCCAACCCCCCCATACACACAAAAACCCACTTTCCTGCTGGCCCAACTTGATTATCATACACATTGGAAGGAGAAGTGATCACTTTAGATAAGCTATTACCAGCAGGAGAGTGGGGTGGGGGGAGGTATTTTTTCATGCTTTGTGTGTATAAAAGATCTTCTACACTTTCCACAGTATGCATCCAATGAAGTGAGCTGTAGCTCACGAAAGCTTATGCTCAAATAGATTGGTTGGTCTCTAAGGTGCCACAAGTACTCCTTTTCTTTTTGCAAATACAGACTAACACGGCTGTTACTCTGAAACCTATGATAAAGAGATTATTAGGTGAATTGAAATAAACTATTTCATTTTGTTTTTTACAGTGCAAATATTTGTAATAAAAAATATATAAAGTGAACATTGTACACTTTTTATTCTGTGTCGTAACTGAAATCAATATATTTAAAAATGTAGAAAACAACCAAAAAGATTTAAATAAATGGTATTTTATTATTGTTTAACTCTGCGATTAATCACACAATTAATTTTTTTTTAGTCACTTGACAGCCCTAGTTTATTTGTTGTGCAGAATATAAAATGAACTAATAAAAATTTAAATATTAAAATAAAATATACTGGGAGATATTCTGGACTGGATTCTAAAAGATGCAGCACAGTATTCTCAGCCTAATATGAGGTGTGGAGCTGATGTGGCTTTAAGGCTACCATTTGCACCCTCCAGATTCTGGGTTGCTCCAAGGTTCAAAGCAGACTCTGATGTAATGTAGACAGTAGAAAGGACTGTGTAAGTTATGGCAACCAGAATCTTTGCAGAGTTACATGCTGTGGCCATATCCCCTACACTAAGGCTTGTGAGGGTGTCCTCAGAGGATGCCCTGCCTGCAATCTTCCTTGGTTCCTACAGTGCGGGAGTTCTCCCCGGTCAGATCCAGGGCTAATAGAGCCACTGTACACTGCTCGGGCCCCTTTTTTAACCTGGTATAAATGGGCCAGAGTGGAAGGATGAGGATTTCACCAACTACATAGTGGACAGGAGATGAAAATGTATTATCTTAGTTTGTTTAGCAGGGCAGAGTTTGTTTTACCTCTGTTTATTGCACACTCCTATATTTACTTTTGGCACATGTCTACATATGTCACTGGCACTAATTGCATTAACCTGATATTACTCAGAGCAGTGATTCCCAACAGGCTACTAAATTCTAGCCTGTTTGCTAATAAAATAATGCATTCCTTTTCTCTGTACACTAGTACATATAAAGTTGAAATCAACATTTAAATTGAGTTTTCTGTTTTTTGCCATAAAAAGTGTATCTGGGATTTATGGATAACGTTATCTCCAGAAAAAAATTAATGATCAGGCTCTTTAAAGCCCTGTTATAGGACTACTATAAAGTCTATTTCTGTTGTATAATTGATGTTAGGGGCTTGTAATAAAAGCAAAAAGAATCTCTCGGTTATGTGTTAAAGCTTGTATTTTACTTCACGATGGCTTGACAAAATTATTCAGTCTTGATCTTCTCTTCCAAACTGATGATCTAATTCTTTCCTGGAATACTAAAGTTTCAAATCAAACCCGGCAAATATTGTAGCTGATTGTGGGGTTTTGTTTTTAGTTTTGTTTTGGTTAGCTGGCTATTTCCTTAGAAAATTTAAACTTTTTTCAAATTTTCTAATCAAATGAAAATCAGCTACTGCCTATCTGGCTGGCTCTGGGTGTGGAACTGGAAGCATTTCAGAGAATGCTACCATGGGGGTCCTGGACTTTAATCTTTTACCTACCAGCCTAAATTTGGCCTCCACGCTCTCTCTCCTATCTTTGTCATTTTTGCCTATCTGTACCACCACCACCACCACCACCACTGGCTCCTCCCTAGCACTGCATGTAAGCTTATCTAGATGCCTCGAGAGGTCCGCAACCTTCACACCCATCAGGCAGCTCATCACGTGCTTCTCCCAGTCATCACAAACCCTACTATCTGTATTGCTAATAATCACTTTTACTATTACCTATCTCTTCCTAATAACTTGGATACCCTCCCCCAGAGGGGTATCCTCAGTGTGAGAGGATAGCATGACATCTGAAAAGAGGTTCCCAACTATGGGATAGTTTCCTTCTGCTCGTGCTTGATTATCTCCTTCCCTGAGACTTTCCTCCTCCTCTCCAACTGCACAGAGGCTCTCCAACTCCATGATTTTGTGGTAGATACCCATCTGTAGTGAAACCAGTTTGTGTTCAATAAACTCTATCTCCCTGAGTATAGTTGGTTGAATATTTGGTATGGGGTAGCTCAGTTATGAAATTTTTATATTTTGAACCGTTTCTGGTTGTACGTATCTTTATCCCTATTACTTGTGAGGGAGAGGGTGTGTGTAACCAAACCTATTGCTTAGGTATGCATTTGACCTAAAAAAAAATCCTAGGGAAGGATTAAGATTTTAATAGGAAATACGCCTGCTACCCATTGTCATTGTCCATAGACCCCATGTACGTGGGTGAGGTCATTGAGGCAGTTGTTAAATTATTATTGCTGTTGCAGGCCACGAAAAGCATTTCCAACTGGAAATGCACCAAACAACTCAACTCAGCTATTGTTTGACTAGCCTGCTATCATGTAATCATAAGCTTAGTGCTGTGGTATTAAATATCACTCATTCCACTTTGGCTCTCTTTAAGTAAAACAAATTAATAATGTCTTATACATGTATATTTTAAGTCAGAATTGGAGTCAAGTGTCTGGCTTTATATCCCTGCAAACAAATTTACATTCTAGTAATGTAAAAGGTTATGGAAAGGGGACACTGGGCACTTGGTTTATTCTTACTGAACCTGTGTGTTCTGCCAAGGATAGAAACATTTTTATACACTCAAAATGCCTATCCTGGGCTCAGAGTACTTTAATTAAAAACTAAATCCAAACCAAACACCTCCCCTTCCAATTAAAAAAATAACAACCAACAGTCAACTCTCAACAAGATGTATCTGCATCTTTCCATGGATCCTCCAGAAGTTTCAGTCCTCCCCAGAAGGCTGAGTAAATGGATGAACTTTGCAAGGAACCCTGAATTTGAACAGTTTTGGACAAAGGGAACTGGGGGAGTGTGTTCCTAAATTTATTGATACTACAGTCTTATTAAGTGCCAGTGAAGTCCAATGCAAATTGAACCTATGATTCCCCACCCCCAAATCATGATGATGCTTCCAAAAAGACAGAAGCACAGGTAAAGCAAACCCTGATCTCTGTGCATTTGCTTACAGGCCTCCTTCCACAGGAATGTCCATTGCAGTTGCTGGAGAATCAGAATCTTTACATGAAGACAGGAAGGGTGGAGAGAACTTGAAAGTGGTACATCTGGGTGTATCAGGTATAAAATAATGCTATTGGTTTTACTGTTGTTTGAGACCTAAGCAGCAGCAAATACATTTCATGAAATATTCTGAATCTTAAACAGACATGGATATTTTATCCAAAATCCCCTTTCTGCTCTGTTTGTTGAGCAATATTGCTCTTGGTACCACTATGTACATGCAGAGTAATTCCTTTGATATGCTGGGTTTACACTGGTGTAATGGAGCAGTATTTCTATTGGAAGTGGGAAAGAAAAGGAAATCGGATCAATTGCTTATGTCCCTTTTTAATATTGTATGAGCGTATTTGCCGCTACTTAAGCAAATCTCAGTGCCATTACTCTGGATTTATACCAGTGTACTTAAGAGCAGAATCTGGCCCTTAATCTTTAATTTATGAATGATCGTGCTTTCATGGGTATATTGGCCCTTAATATTAGCTAAACTTTTTTGTGATTTGGTGCATTATGGATAGATATTGAATAAGATTTTGAATGGTACAAGTTTAAGAATCACTTAGCATTTGTCATACTGAAAGCTGATAGAAATCAGTTCACTTACTATTAAAATTCTGCAACTCTAGGGTGAGCCTCAATATATTTTACTATATCACACAATATGCACATCAATATTAGACAGAGATTAGGACAGGAAATGGTATTCTGTCAACTGAAACTACAGAGAATTTTATAAAAGTATCTGACTGAAAAGTTGCCAGCACATCTGGGTTAACACTGCTTTTCTGGGGAAAGTGCCATGGGCTCTTAACTCAACGCCCAGCTGCCTGTGTTCATTAATGTATTTCAACCAAAAGCTGTCCAATTGTGTACCCTCTGATACTCTCTCCTTTGAATCAGTAATTATTTATAGTCCAGGAGAGTGTCATGTACTTGAATGCTGACATTTTTTCTTGAAGAATCTGGATTTTCCTTAGAGGTTTCTTATCTAACTGGTATCAAGTCCCATTCTGCTTATCTTGTGAGATCTGACATCTCAGTCTGATAATGGCTGTAGGCCAAAAACTGAGTGGTGGATTCAGCAATATTTTCTGATTGCCATTTATTGTAGATCTCTCAGCAAAGAGTGCGTCACTCCCAGATGAACTTGGTGCATGTGGACATTCCAGAACATCAAGCTATGCAAGCCAGCAATCAAAATTGTCAGGTAGAAGTTGATGTTGAATTCCTTTGAGTTATTTTTATTAGCTTTGGTATTTCAGAAGCTTCACAAAGCATTTTGATGTAAATAGGCTGCTTGTGTGTGTAAAGAAACATTCTACCTAGTTCGGGCTTTTGAATTGTGAACCCTTTTAAAACCAAACTACCAACGGTTTTGTGTGGGTTTGTTTTTTAATCAAGAAAAACCCCACCTACTGGTTTTTGGGGGACTTATTTTTTTGGAAAAGGGGGAGGTTTGTTTTTTTTAACTCTGCCACTTGGAAATGTTTACATGGACATAGTGTATATGAAAACAAATAATTGACGTTAGAACCTGTTTCTAATTTGTGACTAAAAGCTTCAGGCGTTTTAAAAAGTAAAAAGGGAAATGATGATGAAAACACCAGGATTGTTATGTCTATTAGGAAATGAGAATTAAAAGCCTAGGAGGCAATGGGTGGAGTTACTGGTGATTGGAGGCAGGGTCATGGCTAATGCATGCAATCAGTTGAAGAGGGGATTGGGTAGTTTATAAAATCAAGCCCTTGAGTTTTTTAGACTCTAGTAATATCTGGAAGGGTATCTAATAACATGGTTCTGCAGAAAGCTGGCTAGCTCACCTTATTTCTCATTCTTCAAAGTATTGAATTCGCTAGATGGTAAATTCTACTTCTACTTCTAACTGTAGTAGACATTTAAGCTGCTGATCATACCACAAATGAATGACTAGTGATTACCAGCCATCATTGTAGGACTTTATCTGATTCCACCTGCCTAATGTTGAAAGAAGTGACAGGGAAGAAGCAACTGAATAAAATCAAGTAATAGAAACTAGGAATTCTTCTTCTAAAGTAAAATGAAAACATTTCTAAGAGTTGGTAAATATGCAAGATAGAAAGGATTCATGCTCATTCCAAAGGCTGAAAACTAGATTACTCTGAGTCAAGATCAAATGTGTAAGTTGAATTAAGTTGTCTGAAATGGTGGAGCAGAACAATGAGGAGACAAACCTCCAACAGGAACTTTATTTTTTTGCAAGTGCATTATGTTCCTTTTCCAGCAGCTCTTCAACATCAGACACTGCACCTGAAATTATTTGTCTTCAAAATTCACAAACTGGCAAAAATCAATCCATGATAATGCCATAAAATACTGAAAGGGAAAGACTTGAACTTGATCAATTTTCATCCTTCTTTTACATGAACAAAATTACCAAAGCATGTTTGCTCTGGATATATGTCTCCAGATGCAGGAAGTGAAGAAATAGAAGAAAAAAATTTAAAGGAAGACCTGAAAAAATCCAACACTGAAAGGCAAAATTAGTCAGTCAGATATGAAAAAGATCTGATGATAATAGCTACAGTCATCCACATGGAAAAATGCATTTCTACTTAATACACTTCTTTCTTAATCTGAAAAGAAACCCCAGAATGTGTCCAAGCTGATGAAGATACCATCCAAGAAGGCAGAGAAAAGAATGATAAAGACGCCAAAGGAAAATATACTAAGTGAATTGGATAGAGTGTGAGAGTGTATGTAGCTTCTTAAAACCTTTGTAGGCTCTCGTCGGAGAAAAAACAAACCAAATAGTGGGGGGAAAAGCACAGCCCTGGCCATTAATAATTTAACTAATGTAGCTCTCTTCTCTTCTCTATTTTCCAATAGGCTATAGCACATGCCACTCCAGATCATCCAGTTTTTCTGATCTCTGCCATAGGAGAAACACTTCAGTGGGAAGTACGTCTACAGGAATTGGAAGTATTCTAGAGCCATGTGAAGAGACTGAACCAAAAGTAACTGATGATAATTTTTATACTCCTGTTAAAGAGATATCTTCAGAAAAACTTGGCAGGTACACTTAACATAACTTGAAAGGCTTCTTATAGTGACAGTACTCTGAATTAAATGTATTGACAATTTTAGTTTTTAGAATCTCTACATGTATTTATCCTGACAGGCATCCAGTGAAGCAAGACTCTGTAGAGTCACAATTGAAGCGGGTTGATGCCACTAGAGTAGATGCAGATGATATCGTTGAAAAAATACTGCAGAGTCAAGACTTCAGTTTAGACTCCAGTGCAGAAGGTATATATGGGGAAAACAAGTAAAAACTTGAAAAGATGATGTACAGTAGAGGCCCAAATGCACTAATTTAATTAACACACCCCTAGCTCCCACTCCCAGTGCGAGTAGGGAGTGTTTATAGACCAATCCAGGAAAACTCCTGGCTGGTGCTGTCTCCTGAGAGGCGGGGAGGGTTGCTGGGCTTTGTGCCCCTGGGGCCCATCACTTTAACTAAGTCTGTGCAGCAAAGGGCAGAGGCAATCCTACAAGAAAACTGCCTTCCCTGAAGCACAGCTTATTATGATTGGGTCCCAGTTGTTTTCAGATGCAAACATTTTTAAATGTCATTTACAAAGTTCATGGATTTAAAATCTTTTTTTAGAAAGGTTCTTTAGAGAATATTTGTTTGTCAACATTGAAGGTGTCATATTTAAACACGTTAACTTCTTTCCTTTGTAGAAGAAGGGCTGAGATTATTTGTGGGCCCTGGGGGGAGTACTTCTTTTGGAAGTCATCATCTACCCAATAGGTATGTAGTTTGAACAATTAATACTTGTTAGGTACCAGTTAGCAAAGGCATATTGTACTAGGTTTTTATGAGTACTTTGTCTATGTTACATGCCAGTCCCATTTTTTCAATGACTCTGATGATATGGATAATACAAGGCAAAATTTTCAAACCTGGATGCTTAAAGTTAAGTTCCTAAATCCATATTTAACTGATCTAACTTTCAGAGGTACTGAACATTTGGGAGTTGGGGTTGCTCAGCATCTTGGAAGTGACTCGAGTTTCAGTCTGGGTATCTGAATATGGATTCAGAAACGTAGCTGTAAGCATCCAGGTTTCAAAATGTTGGCCTTATAGACTTCCTTTGGGTCTAATTATTCCATAGGCTAATTGCTCTTAGGAAGCTTTTTCCTGTCAGTCTTGACTATTTCTTTAGTATCTAAACTCTCTGATATTTTCCTGATATTCAATTTGTTTTTTCCCTTCAATTTAATCCCACAGCTGCTACTCTTATTTCCATATAATTAATCTTTTTTTCTTCATCCTTCAAATATTTGCAAACTCTGAGACATACCCTTCCCTCTTCTTTCATTTTTGATCTCTCAAGCAGACTATACAGATATAGATGTTCTTATGTCTTAAATCTTTCTAGCCTCCCAGATAATTGTTGTTCTCTGAAACCTCTCCTGATTTCTCAAAAAGAAAAGGAGTACTTGTGGCACCTTAGAAACTAACCAATTTATTTGAGCATGAGCTTTCGTGAGCTACAGCTCACTTCATCGGATGCATACCGTGGAAACTGCAGCAGACTTTATATACACACAGAGAATATGAAACAATACCTCCTCCCACCCCACTGTCCTGCTGGTAATAGCTTATCTCTGTGTGTATATAAAGTCTGCTGCAGTTTCCACGGTATGCATCCGATGAAGTGAGCTGTAGCTCACGCTCAAATAAATTGGTTAGTCTCTAAGGTGCCACAAGTACTCCTTTTCTTTTTGCGAATACAGACTAACACGGATGTTACTCTGAAACCTCTCCTGATTTCTGGCATTTATACTCAGAGCTGAATGCAGTATTCCAGGTTTGGCTGCACTTGAGCAATACAGAATGGGACTTGCAGTGAAATATAGCGTCAACAATCAATCCCTGAATACGTGTGGTACAGTCCTGATGTTCGATACAGAGGTAGCAGTGATACAGACTGATGTTAGATTTAGAGATAGCAGTTCATCTGCCTAAGGTGTTATAAAATGGCAAAGTAAGCATTTTGTAGTAGTGTAGGATGCTGCTACCGAAGAGTAATTTTGAAGAGGTAAACCAATTGCAGATAAGAGATCATGCTTTCTCTTTCTGGTTGTGACAGTGTGCTCTGTAAAGGGGGAAGGCAGCAAGAGACTTAATTCTGTGTCTAAGGGCTACCTGATCCTGCAGTTCAGAGCTGTGAATTGTAGTGCACACTAGCATGCTGCCTTCTACCTGCCCTGTTTGGACACTGGTGGCATGAACTGAAAGGTACCTAATTTGCATTAACATAGTCCTGTTTTGAAAGAGGTCTATGTTAATGTGAACTAGCTACTTTTTAGTTCATACCAGCAGCATCCACACAGGATAACTAGAGGTCAACAATTTGGTTCATGCTGCAGTTCGCACCCCCATAGTCTGCACTCTGGGGCTGTGTAGACATAGTCAAAAACTAATCCATGATACCATCCAATAATTGACTACAGGTGCCTCCTTGTAACCAGATTGAGGGAACTGATGCTTTTATTTCTTCTCTGGTAAATAATACAACTTTACTGGCTGTGTGAGACTTAAGTGTTTTAAACTACAGGCTATACATAACCACTGCATACTAGGGAAATTATTTAACTTCCCTATAGTAAATTATCATCTGTTGCACTTGCCTGAAAATATAAATATATTATAATATATAAATGAAAACAATTATTGATCAATGGCATAAGGCATTTTCTAACCTGCATGTTCTGCTGTTGTACTATAACAGTTTTACACATTCAAATAGACATCTAAAAACACTTTTCATTTTGTGTTTTCTCTGAATTTGTAAACAAGCAAAAATTCCATTGTTCTATATTCAGTATTAATTGGTATCTTCCATTTAAATTAGAACTGAAAACTTGTTTGTTTTGCAATATTTTTTCAGGGTAGGTTCCGGAGCATACGAGCAAGTGGTGATTAAACGCTAGGACAGCAGAACTTGAACAGAAGAATAGTGGTAGAGTTCCTCCATCGATCATTAAGATGTGTTCATTTAATCCCAACAGTTATCAAAATTGATGTGATGAGATAGACTCTTTCAAGAGGCCAACTCACATTTGGTCTGAATTGTCTGAGTATCTCCTGCTCATAAAAGATCCTTCACGTCTACAGTGGTATAAAGGCAATTTTTAGTATCTATGCCTTGTACAAGTTTATAACCATTGTTGTGACTGTTACCTGATGTTAGTGGATTACTTGCTTTTGTAATTTAAGTGTAAAACAGTTTGTGGAAAACTGATAAATGGTGTCTATTTGAACACAGTTTTATATGGAAGTTCACTAATGATGATGATGTGCTCTGTTTGCAACTTGGCTTTCAGAAGAAGCCCCTTAGAAAAAGATTAGTCTTAAATTAATCTAGTCCAAAACTTAAATTCTACCATTAGAAATAATTCTTCATAAGTAACTTTTAAAATATTACTTGCCATTTCAGTGCTATAATGGCTAATTCCTTCTATCAGGCCATAATTAATATAAAATGGGGATTAATGCTTCCAAGAAAACAGCTGAGTTGTGCTTTAAGATGTCATATTATCTGCTTCAGTAATATTAACTGTAAGGTTGAGTAGCAGATGGTAGAGACAAATATATAAAAGCAAAATACAAGTGACTAGGTCTAATAACACCAAACAATATGTGCTGCTACTTTTAAATAAAATCTGGTGTCTTAAGTGCATCAGTGTGACTTCTGGCCCTATGTAAACGACAAAATATATTTAAAATTTCACATCAGAATTACCAAGTCACAGTAAAGCACTCAACAAGCAGGCCTTGTATGCCTTAGGATAGTATGATTTTATGGTTTGGGGTATAAAACTTTTTTTAATCTCTGTAAGTGAGATTTGTCTGTCTAAACAAAAAGTAAAGCTTCTTCCAAATGTGATTTCAATAACGCATGAACCTGAAAGCTCAGTGGATGAGAGTGTATGGTGAAAAGTAGTCAGCAGCTTAACACCACAATGAACACATTTTTCTAGCTTAACCCTTCACAGTTGGATAGTACATCCCTTAAATCTGAAGGTGCCTTGTTCCTGTGGGTGGGAGATGGGGAGGGAAGGATAGATTACCAAATGAAGCTTTTAAGAATAAATGAACATCTAGACTAACTACTGCCAATACAATTTACTAACAGAAGCACTTTATAGTATACATGCACTCTGCAGTCTGAAAAATCAATCTCTGGGCAAAGACCTCACCTTTTTTGTGTAGAATCACTAACAGCTTCACTATCTGTCCATTGTTACACTTTGACCAAAATGTACTGTACTTTAACTTGCACAAATGGAATAGCTTGGGCTAAAATGTATTCGTTTTAGACAAAAGGTGAGAATTAAAGATCTTTTAACAAAAGAATTGTTTTGCTGACAGCTGTAAAAGTACTTGCTTATTTTTTTAAAAAAGATTTCTGGTGGGATGACAATCTTATCAGTTGAGGTTTAGATGTATTTTAGTACTAAATTGCAGTAGAAAACCTAGTTTTGCTGAAAATTAGCCATACAGTTTACAGATATGATCTGATAGGTTTGAATGAATCAAAACAATATTGCGGCCATTTTTTTCTTTAACAGTCTGAAGGTTTCACATTCTTCTCTGAACCAGTTGGTATTTAGGATCCTTCTCTGGAAGTAAAATTCGAAGTCTTAATTCTTAGGCTGTATTACGAAAACTTTGTTTTATATGGTTTTTAATTGGTTTTACTTTTTCATAAGTATATAGTATAAACTGTTCATTATTGAACTCAATGTTTTATTTATATTAGCTTCAAGGAAACCTTAGAGTTCAAATTTTGTTGAATACTGTTAGATAAGAGCTATTTCTTCTTAATTATGGTATTTAAAAGGAATATTTTTCTATTTCCCATTGCTTGTGTAATTTTTTTAATTTGGACTGTTCTAATGGGTAAAATGTATTAAGTACAATTTGTGCTTAATAACTGCAGTTAAAGAGTGAGACTGTGGGGGAGATGACAAAATGCTTACAAGAAATGTAAAAATGATCCTTTCATAAAAAAAAGTTGCCATTAGTGTGTTTACATCATACAGATAAAACATGCCAGTTTCTGTTTTCCAAATTTTTGAATAGAAAGTATTTGATAAGGTTACTGGGTTTAAGTTAAAGCTGAGAAACCTCAGCAATGAAGTATGAAGGGTATTTTTATGAAATAGACCAAACTTTTTGCAGTACTAAATTGTTTATGGAGAGTGGTGATGGTGCCTAATACTAGCTTTTATAGCTCATTATAAGGGGCACACGACTTCAGAAGGGGCCCCATTTTTTTCCCAAAATTTAAGGATGTTGGTTTTGTACATACTGATTTAAACTGACTTTTACTCCTATAAAACTATCCATAATTTGCTTGTTGCCACAAACCAGTAACTCTAATTGGTAAATGCTTCTAGTTTACATTTACAATCTCTAACTGCAAGCTGCCTAATATCACATCTTGCTATTTCATCCTCTTCAGCATATTGTGCTTTTTAAAAAAAAGTTAAATCAATGAATCCAGTTCTTCAGCTAATGTTATTTGATAGACATTTACCAGACTTTATTAAAAACGTACAACTGTAAAAGACCACTTTTTAAGTGCAAAAAGCAGAACTTGAAGTGTCCTTAAAGAATTTGAGGAATAGAAGTTGGCTGCTACTGATTCTTTTCTTCAAATATATGGATTACATTTTTAATAATATAAAATATATATTTACAATTCACAATTTATAAGGGCAGAAGCTAACCCCATAATGTTGAGATTTAGAGGAAAGCAAATTTGTGGTTCCAAAGAGCAGGTTGGTTTCAGATAATTTATTTAAAATACTCAGAGACATTTCTAGTTAATCTAGTCCTCAAAAATGCCCCTCATATCCCTCTGGCCTTCCTAATGTTATTTCAATAGAACTGCTTCGTTCAGCAATAAGTGCCATCCTCTGTTAGTTCAGAGGAATCTTGAACATTTGGAATTTTCCATAAAACCTAGAAAATTGTTGCAAAATGTAGTTTTGATTGCATTGACACCAAGGGGTCCAGCATCAGTTACTACATATTGGTTTGTTGATTCAGTGCCTGGGAGCTAAAATAACATTCAGCATCGTTAATCCTTTAATGTACAAAAGGCACAGGTTTTAGTTACAACATTTCAAGTATGTAAGCCCTTGGTATCCTCTGGTTTCCATACCTAATTTTGACAAGTATTCATGCAAAGTCCATTAAGTGAGAAATAAGCTATTTGTACTCTGTTTCAGTGTGAAGAAATTAAGCTGTAATTACCTCTCCCTTCGTGTTGCAAATTTTTGCATTTTTATGTAACTTATTACTATTGTAGCAAGCTGTGTAACTGAAAGCCAAACTGCATATATAACTTGCAAATGTGGTTTTATTTACTCCCAAGTTGGATCTTGGTGCATGTATTGACAAACTTGTCAAAAACAAGAAAGTAGTTAGATGGTGACAGGCTGAAATTATTTTTTTTTTTTTACTTGTGGAAAAATGGGTAATTAAAGGCTGCCTTGTAAAAAATGCATTGTACGAACACTTATGCAGTATCTTATCTGGTAAATTCAGCTTTTAATTCTGTTTAAGTTCACAGATAACTAAAGCCTATGCAGTAGGCAGTTTGTCCTCCGGACACATAAGATCTTGTGGGGGGGAAACGTTGGTATGTAAGTCAAAATTTGAATAAATCTGCATTGTATTTTGTTGGTTTATTATTCACTTAACAAAACTCTCCATGAAGTGATTCCTTAAGTATGTCCCTTGTACTTGGAAAATGACCTTCATATTTAGGTACAGTACTTATTGTGTAAACTGTATTATAGTGAAATCTAGGGAGACTGACATAGTAAAATCTGTTTTTCTAATAAAATGTAAAATTTGTAATGTAAAAATGGCCTCATGTAGACGATTAAAAATCATGTCTTCAGCTTGGAATGTGTTTTTTAAAAACAAATGCTTGTTGAGATTAAAAGAATCTGGTCTACTATAAAGTAAGGAAAAATATAGATTTTCCTTTTTGGGAAGGACTACTAGAAAACCTTCTTAATGGTTTTGGGATGGAGTCCAGGTGTTCCCTCTTCTGACCAGGAGTAGGTAGATAATTATTTTGCTTTCTCTCCTGACTGTTGGGGGAAATACACACGTACCACTTGCCCAGAAGAATTCTGTTTGAGGGAGATGGTTGTTCAAGTATAATCTAATAAGCAAATGAGCAATAGGCTCAATGAGCTGGCTAAATCTCCATCTTATTGGGGCACAGCAAGTTCATTTTAGTGCCAAGCACATCACATTAAAGATACATTGCCACAGGCTGCATTTCTTTTATGCATCCATTTGCCACCTTTAAAACTATATTTAAACTGACTATTACGATCCTGAATCCCAGTGCTCACTACAAAAAAGAGCAGCACCATCTCCACAAATGACTGGAAAAGCTAGAGCTGTAGAGCTGAATGATGACTAAAACTAAGCCCGACTGTTTATGCATAAGTAAGCAGAAATTTATAGTGGGAAACAACTCAAGTTCCCTTTCAAGTAAAGGTAAATCAGTAGTTCTTTACCCAGCACTTGACATTCTTCACGTGCACAACTCAATTTGCTGTTTTTTTAAAAACCCTGATACTTTTAAAATTCTTCACATACCGGGCAGAAATCTGTTAATTTACTACCTCATTTTCCCTTCTTGACAAAACTTTTTCCTTACTTTTTCCCTTTTCAGTATAACTTCTTGCCATTCATATTTAATTTAAACAGTTAATCTTTGCTGGATAGATGATAGCTTACTAAAAAAGAGGCAGTTTTAAGTCTAGTGTTTCTTTACCTCTTTATTACTCATTCTGACAGCACAGTAACACTATTCTTGAATGTAAAACTTTGGCCCAGTTATAGGACCATAGATAACTAGCACAAATGGCTCATGAAAATATGCCTGGCTATTTTAGCAATAGGGTCCATTCCGTGCTACCCTTGCACAGTGAGGAATTAAGTCACTGCACCATAGTTGGCTATACCAAAAAAATCAAAAACAAATACATCCATTTACTTGTGGATATTATTAGCAATAAGGAAACTCAAACTCAACTCCTGTTAAGTGTTCTCTCAAGACACATTTGTAAAAAAAACAAAAACAAAACTTGAGTATGGACAGGATTGGTAGTTTGTGTAGTGGGGGTCTGTGTGGTTTTTTTCTTTTTCTTTTTTTCCCCCTACTACCTCTGCTTCTGTCCCTTGTCTTATTTACTCTCTCTCTTCCTTGGTGTTTTTTGTGTGTGTGTGTGTATATGTATATATATATAATATGTGTGTGTATATATATAGTAGGATGTAAAATTATCACTACTACGGTAAGTTTAATTCTGGAGTTAGGGAGGAAGAGACCACCTGTAAGGAACAAGAAATATGAATAAGTGTAAACACATTAGTTTGGTGGTGGGTAGGGCAAGGAAAAGATGGCTATGGCTGCAGGGAGGGGGAATTTTCCTTCTAATGAAAAAAGTGGGGGGGAGAGGAGGGAGATGTAGGAGAGACATGAAATACCAGATCTTACACCTTAGTACAGAACGCTTACATTTTACTATGTTACTGCATTCTCAGGTCAGACATACCACAAATGGATAACATTTATCATGAAGAGTGGGAAATGATTTATTACTTAACTGGGTTTGTGTGTTAAACCACACATTCTCATGGCAGAGCCTAGAAAAATCTAGTGATAAAATAAATACCTACATACTAATCCTACCTCCTCTGGAATTTTTCACAGTTAGAGCTAGCAAATATGTAGAGGTTTGCACTGCATAGGGCAGAGGATTCTCATATACTGTTGCACCTTTCCGTATCAAAGGCAGTAATGAGTAGGATTAGTGAGGCTATCTACTTATATTGTAAGAATTTATCCTTTTGTGTAGACTATAGTTTCTTTTTTGCTGATGTTCTTCAAAAGCTACATGACTTTAAATATTGTGTACACATCCTCAGACCAGTGCATTTTTATATATTAACCAATTAAGGTTGGTCCAAAGTGGAAGTTACAACTGTACGTACACTTGGTGACTACAAAAAAGATTGTTCTTACATTTGGAAACAGCAATGTCGTGTTCAGGGCTCACAACACCTCTTCCTTGCAGACAGATACATCAGAGAGTAAAGGAGAATACTGACTAACACTATGTGCTAGCACAAATTTACTCTTTTTGGGAAGGAAAATGTTTTCCCATTTAAATACACAGCTTCCAGGATATTAGACTTAGATTTCTGTGGCAGTACAGAACTAAAGCTAAGGATAAAGCATGATTTTTTCCATCCATTAGCAGATTCAAAGCAGGTGTAAACTGAGTTTGTAATAGATTTAAATTAATTAAAAATAGGAAGAGACCTATTTTATGATGGCGTAATACTTCCCACAGTGATTGTCATAATAGGAATACTGTTTAGCTCATATGGTGCCTTCAATCTATAGACCTCATAGCACTTTAATAAAAGGTAAAGATAATAAGAATACAGTATCAAGACAAACTGTTTTAGAGTCTAACATGTGAGTCCCAAACAATGACTGCTAAGAGAAGTGTGCCATCTCCTGGTCTATGACCGTGTCACATGACTGAAATTTTTATTCTGTACACTCTCCCCTTTGGCTTCCTAATTTATAGTATTAGGATTGACCTTTTGTATGGCCCTGATTTTAAATTGGTAAAGATAAGGTAAGTTGTCTAACTGCCTATATTTAAAACATCTAAAATCAAACTGTTTATTATGAAGAGTCCTGTTTATCATTACAGAAAATTCTGAGGGAAGGCTTTACTATACTAGAGAACTACACTAGTTTAATTTTAAAATTGCTCTACTTAAACCAGTACAAACCCCATAATGTAGATGTACCTGAATCAGTTTAACCTTTGCTTATTTCAGTTTAACTCAAAGCAGTAAGTTACCAACTTAAACTAAATTAATATAAGACTATGGCTGCACTCCGATGAGAGCTCTGTTGATTTAATTAATCCACCCCTAACGAAGCAGAGAAGCTAACTCCGGTCACAGCAGAGATAAGAAGCTACATCTTACACATCCTGGGTGTCAGTGAGAGCAGATGGACGGGATCAGGAAGATTAACAGCCTTGGGAGAAACTTTGCTGTTTTCTGGACGGGATGAAGGACAACACCATGAAGGTGTTGCCATCCTTTTGAAGAAGGGAGTGGAGCATTCCCTGCTTGAATGGAAATCCAGCAGCAGCAGACTTATGAGAGCCAGACTGAAAGGGAAACATAATATCACCCTGATTCAGTATTATGCTCCGACAAATGACAGTGACGAAGAAGTAAAGGACAAATTCTACCTTACATTACAGGTGGAGTTAGAGAGAGTACCACGCCACAATCTAAGTATTGTCATGGGAGACCGAATGCCAAGATTGGTAAGGACAACACAAACAACAACAGAGCAGTGGGAAGACATGGGTGTGGCACTATGATGAAAATGGAGAAAGGCTTGTTGATTTCTGTAATATGAATGACCTAGTCATCCGGGGAACCCTATTTGAAATAGTGAAATTCACAAGCTGACATGGTGTTCTCCAAAAGGCAAAAATAAGAACCAGATTGACCATATCGTGACCAATGGCAAATGCTGAGGCTCACTGACAGATGTGAAAGTGAGAAGGGGTGCAGATGTTGGCAGCGACCACCACCTTGTGACAGTCTCCATCAAGCTAAAACTGAGGAGTGTGTGTCCACCAAACAAGGGACATAGACATTATGATATTGACAAGCTAAAGTCCCTTGATGAAGAGGAGGGGAATGCATATGAGGAGAACAAGATATGGCACAAAGTAAAAGCAATTTATAAACAGAGCAGTGAAGCCTGTCTAGGCTACAAGACAAGGAAGGAGTAGATTACACCCAGCACCTGGAATGCCATAGAAACCAGAGGAGCTCTGAAGAAAGAAGTTTTAGACACAAAAGCCCAGAAGCTAAAGGACAAATACCACAAGCAGTATAGCAAGGCACACGGGGAGGTCAAACACCTTGTGAGAACGGACAAACTGCATTATGTTGATAATAAGGCAACTCAATCACAGGATGCAGCTGCTTGTAGTGAACAAGGAACCATCTACAAAATGATGCGGCTTATCAGTGGTAAATGGCAGACACCAACAAACACTCTCATCAAGAACAAACAAGGAGACCTACTAACAACAGAAAAAGAAATAGAAATACACTGGACAGAGCATTTCAAAGAATTGCTGAACCGAGAGCAACTTAAAGAGGAAGCAAACATCCAGAAGGCAGAAGATGATCTTGATATCCGCACAGACACGCCAACTAAGGAAGAGATCATTCAAGCCATCCTTAAAAAATGGGAAAGCTCCTGGCAAGAATAACTTGAATGCAGAATTGTTCAAGGTAAATCCTAAATTAGCAGCATCTATTCTGGCCCCTCTATTTACTTCAGCCTGGGAAAGGGAAAAAGTGCCAGATGTGTGGACCAATGGGGTTATAGTGAAGATACCAAAGACAGGAACTCTCAGTGATTGTAACAACTGGCATGGTATCACACTTTTATCTGTGACAAGCAAAGTATTGTGTAAGATCATAGTCCAGCGTGTATCTCAGGCAATTGACAGCGTTCTCAGAAAAGAGCAAGCTGGTTTTCGGAAAGGGCGTGGATGCCCAGACCAGATCTTCACTCTATGAAACATAATAGAACAGTTAGAATGGCAACGGCAACTCTACATAAATTTCATAGACTTTGAGAAGGCTTTTGATAGCATTCACAGTACCAGCCTATGGCACATTCTGCAGGCATATGGAATTCTTTTCCGTATAATCAACGTCATCAAAAGTTTCTATTTCAACTTTACATGCAGTGTTGATCAGTGAGCTCAGTTTTGAAGTCAAAACAAGAGTTCGTCAGGGGTATGCAATGTCTGCAATCCTCTTCAACGTTGCCATCAACTGGATAATGCAGAGTACAACAGAAGACATGCCAAGAGGCATTAAATGGACACTCTTCTCATCCCTTGAAGACATGGACTTCCCAGATGATGTCACTCTCCTATCACATACCAAACACCACATACAAGAAAAAAAAACTTGACTCAATGCATTCTGCCAGCAAATTGGACTGAAAATCAAGTGCAATAAGACCGATATCATGACCTTTAATAGTGCTTCACCATCACCAATACACATAGAGGATGTTCTCACCAATGTAGAAACATTCACGTACTTGGGCAGCACCATCAGCCAGGACGGTGGAACAAGCCAGGACATCCGGAACAAAATCAGTAAAGCCAGAAACACCTTCAGGAGTTTAAATATAATCTGGAAATCATCAAAATACAACATCAAAACCAAACTCAAGATTTATCAGAGCTGCGTGCTTTCAACACTACTTTATAGTGTAAAATGCTGGGGAATGAGAGAGTAGGACATGTCCAAACTGTCTTCATTCCATACAACCTGCGTCAGAAAAATTCTCTATCCTTTTGGCTTAGAACAATCTCAAACCAAGATCTATTGACACAGTGCAGCCAAGAGGATCTGAGCACCATCATTGCCAGGAGGCGTTGGGGATGGATCAGTCATGTGCTTCGGATGGAAACTGATTCCATCACCAGAGTAGCAATAAGATGGACACCTGAAGGTAAGCGAAAACGAGGCCGAAAACAAGATGAAGAGCTATGGAAGCCGAGCTGAAAAACGTGGGACACAGCTGGGAAACCACTGAAAGACTTACCAAAAACAGACAAGACTGAAGATGTTTCATCACTGCACTAAACGCCAGAGGCGTAATAGGATGTGATGATGATGAACGCGCAGCGGTAGCATTGTCGGAGGGAGAAGCTCTCTTGCCAACATAGCACAGTCCACACCTATGTTTACATCCGTGTAAACTAAGCTACCCACCTGAGTGATGTATTACACCCCAAAGTTACATAAGTGGTATTGCAGACATAGAGCCGTGGCTTAGGCTATCACTGATTTGCTGTAATAGCTTGGGCAAGTCACATGACTTCACCATGACTGAACACCTTTTTTACAAAGAAGCTTACCTATCTACCTACCTCACTGGGATTTATATGTCTTAACATTAATGAGGTAGTTTGAGGTCTTCCTATGAAAGGCACCACAGAAACACAAATTATTTATTCTTGGATTCTTTCTTCTCCCTTTAAGATGTTAACATCCAGTACTATTCCTAAAAGTCCAAGATTATAGAAGGAAAAACTAATCAATCCTGCTATGTGGAAGTGGAGTTTTTTGGAGGATATTATAAATACTTTGGGATAAAGGCAGCCAACCCAATATTCACACTGACCAATTTCCAACTGGGTTTACAGAACAAAATGTTAGGGGTCTGATCTTTCCAAGAAAAGTAATGGTATTTCTATGGGCACCCCTATAATTAGATGTAATATGACATCATATTCAAGGCAAATATTGTTCCAATTCTGCCAGAACCACCTGTTCCTTATTTTAAAATGACCAGGCCACAACGTACACTAAATAAAGAAATAACAAGAAAAAACAGATTGGGAAAGAAAGGAGGAAGGGGGGGGACGGGATAAAAAACCCTAACAGACATAGTGCCTTACACCTCTGAGTTGCAGGGATATTTTCAAAAAATGGCCAAGCTAATGGTTCTCAACTCTGCAGTAATTAAATAGTTAGGCTCATTATTAGCCAAAGAACAGTTTATTTACAAGCTTTGAATTTCATAAGTGTAACGTTTAAGGCATTTTACAAATTAACTGTACAGCCAAAAAAAAAACAAATGAAAAACCACTGAGGAAATAGTTCTAAATAGTTTTGATTACAAGTTAACATTTAGTAAGCATAGCTGTTTAACAGTGATAGAAAAATTCCACACAAAACAAAGTAAAAAGTATCAAGAACTCATAAAAGCATTTGGAGGGAGGTGGAACGCTTCAAAACATTAGTCTCTTTCAGAGCATTCGTCTCATCCTACTTAGATTCTGACCTACCCTCTGCTCTAAGTTACTGCCCCCCCTTTCTGTCTGGACTTTCACCATGAATGATTTGAGAGTTGAAGGAGGGCCAAAAGAGGCAAAAGCCTCTCTACCCACAGATTCTGAAGATGGAGCAAAGGCCATTCTCTGTCATCCTCTACGACACTAGTTAGCCTTTATACAGAACTGCTTTACATTTTTGTAAATATCTCACAAACATTAGGCCTGATCCTGCAGCATTTGCCCCCCCCAAATCTGCCAGTGACATCAATGGGAGCATCCAAGGAGTGAGGCCTGTTCACTAGTTAAATGCTAAAATGTTTCTCTCAATTATCAGATATTAACAAAAGAAAACCATGTGCCTTGACCTAGTCACATCAAAAATATTACTTATCTTAGACAAAGGATAAACTGAGGGGAAAATTTTGCAACATGTGTGAACATGCTATTCTTGTGCATACATAACAGTTTTAGTTCTTAGAGATTAATAGTCAGGGGTTTGTTTACTACACATTTATGTGTGTGATATATCCTTGCCTAAGGCAGGTCGGTCCACTCTTTCTAATAGAATCATCTCCTTGGCCTAAATCACACAGCTCCACTATCCCTGGTATTGCACAGCCTTCTATTTCTATTGAGAGTATTTAGGACTAGCATGTAGTTTTAGGGAACAATTACTTATTACTTTGAGGGTAATTTTTCCTTAAAGCAGATATTATATTTTATTAAAGATTTTTAAACGAGTCAGAGATATTTAACACAGAACTGTGGGAACACATTTTATTTAGTAGTACAGTACTTTTACATATTAATGCCTGCAACTTTCCCATCAGATTATTCTCATTGAACTTCTTCTGCCACCACTAACTAGCAGTACCATTTTTCCCATTAGCCTAGAAGAAGCATTTAACTTGCTCCAAGACTGACACTGTGCGCTGGGTTGCAATGACATCCATCAAAAGTGTTTTTTGTCAATAAACACCACCTAGAGGTGTGAGACTCATGTTAATGGGCATTGCACAGGTCCAGAGGAGGACATATCCCTATGTTTCCATGAAGTTATGTCCATGAGATCAGTCCTGTTACAGTAAGATGACCAAAAAAGGGAAGGAGAAAGAAAACATACAAGAACTGGTACAATAGCTATGTCCATCTCTCCATTAGTGGCTGATCCTACAGGAATATTTTTACTTCTGTATTTAGTCCAAATTTATGCTTTCTTCCCCCCTCTTCCCCGCATCCTGCTACATGTCTTCTACCTGCTGCTTTTATTTCTCTTCCAGCTACACTATACAGTGATCAATAAGATAGGCTTTCTGAATTTCCATTTTTCTTGTCTTTACATTCACCCTTACAAGCAAAAAAAAAAAGTAGATAAGTTTTACCAAAAATATTAACATTTTGGTCCTCCTTACCCAACAACTTGTTTTATAGCTGACATATGATATAATTAGAACTGTTGTCTAGGTTTTAGCATTGGAATCAATATGTGAAACCTATCTGCATCACCATTCACATGACTAGTCTTGGGGGACTCACTCACAGCTAGTGAAATCTGTATATATACACTCCCAACATACCTAAAAGAGTAATTATGATACTTGAGAGATAAATAAGGGGAAAGCAAACAAAACATGGCAAAATAAACTATTACCCTTCAATGGCAGTTGGATGCCTAACTGCTCCCTTTTGTGCCTTTGAAAATCTGCCCAATAATCCTTAAAGAGTTGTGCTGCTTTTAACAAGAGCCATATAGCAAAAATTCTACGTCCCGATGGAAATATTTAAAACTAAAAAAATATGAGTGCTGTAACTCTAGTCACTATATAGAAATAACATCAGCATGAATCTACTAAAAATGTTTTCTTTGTCACCACACTTTGAAGGATTTTCTAATTCTCTTGTTCTTCATTTTCATATTCGATAGTGACTATCACAGCAGAACCATCATTGCTCAGTGCTACTTTGCCAGCAATAAGCTTGCTTAACTTCTCAAAGGTGCCACAAAGTTGATTCACTTTGGGAATAGAAAAGATTTTTGCCAGAGGTATATAGACTGTGTTTTCATCAATGAATGGCTCCATGCTTCTCTCAGCAGCAAGTTTTTCAGTTTCAGCTAGAGAAAGGTTCTTTGAACACCTCATGAAATATTTACATGGCTGAAATTTGAGTTCCATCTCAAGGCCATCACTAGGCGCCTTACCCTCGGACTTGAAATCGCCCAGTAGTCTTCTTTTAATGATGTCTGCTCCAAAAATAACTTCACTGACCACTGCATTCTGCAGGTACTTTTCATCTTTAAGACTTGGGTACACTGCCTTGAAAACCTTTACAATGTGCAAAAACCCAAAATATTTAACTTTATGACAGGCCCAGAAGCAACATAAGTCTCTAAAACAAAGCACACAAACGTCACTGCCCAAAACAAAGGCCACTCAATAATTTGAACTATAGGGGTGGGCGGCATTGCTGAGTACTGTTTTGGATAAGAGCATGTGGGAGAGACAAGCAGAAGGCAGACAGTAACAGAGTTGGGCCTTGTCTACACGACAAAAAGGTCAGCTTTTGTCAACAAAACAGCGGCGGTACACACTGAAATGCTTCTTCCGCCAATGTAACTCACCTGCTATGCCGACTACTAAAACAACCTCAACAAGAGGCGTAGGGCTTATATCATTATAATGAGGGTGATGCAGTATCTGTGTAGCCACTGCATTCCTTACATCCACTGTTGGGTGTCATAATTGTCAATTTCATGACTCTGCTGGAGTCGTGAAATTGACAAGAAAGCTGGCTGCAAGCCAGGGTGCTACCCAGTCTCCACTCCAAGGCGGGCTGCCACCTAGACTCCCGGCTCGGTCTGCTGCCTGGGCTTCCCACTACCTGCTGGGAGCCCTACTGCCTCCCAGGGTCCAACTCCCTGTCAGGACCATGGCAGCTGACCAGATTCGAGGCACGGATCTCCCTGACACAGGCAAGAAGCTGTCTCCCGCTCCTGGAGGGGAGAGCTAAGGCGAGAAGTCCTAGGGGACAGCTGGGCTCCCGATGGGGAGCTGCATGGAGCCGAGAGCTTTGGCTCTCAGTCCCCAACACTGCCTCTCTTCAGTCGGTGGAAGCACTCCTGATGAGGACATGCACCACTGACAGAAGGAGGGTAGCGTGTACATTAGCCACCGCAGTAATTAATACGGTGGCTGTAAGTGGACCTAACATACGTTGACTTATCTTTGTACTGTAGACATAGCTTTAAAAAGGTCAGAAGACCAATACAGCCTGGATAAGCTGGGTAAGAGAGGCTTGGGGCTGTAAGCAAAGGAATTATCTCCTGGGTTTTTTTTTGATTCCTCCTGTGTTCAGTGAAATAGTACTTTGTTCATTCCTTGTAAATAAATAAAATTACATCAAAGATACCCAACTCCTTCATCAATTTCTCCTCCTAACAGCTATAACCTGAAAGACCCCAAATTTTTAGCGAGGGTAACACTATTTTCGTTAGGGTAAATTTACAAGGACACAAGATTGCCATCGGTCTAAAACTTGATACCCATTTTTCCCCATATATATTTGCTAATTCCATGGTGTTCTTCAAAGTACACATTCCCTCTTAAAAATGCTTAAACCTGTAAGTATCAATGCCAGTAGCCAACACCATTAGCAACCAAACAATAATAAACTAGTGAATACAATGGAAGAGAGTGTGTGTTGACAATGAAAGATTTTAGTTCTAAGGATTATATATAGTAAATTAAAATAACCACTTTTGTACAAATTGCTTTTCCACTATAAAAAAAATAAACTGATCAGCTCCATATCACAAAAAATAATGCTCAATCATTACATTAAACACTAGAGCCACCAAAGACAAGTTATTTCTACTTTGCTCTGCCCTCCTCCCCCAACTTTAGGAGTTGATACCTAGACCACTGTCAATTTTTAGGATTAAAATTTTGTTTACAAAGCACTTTAAAAATATTAACTACCTTTTGGAAGCTAATTTTCCAAGAAATCTTTATGTATTTTAAAATGTGGTTCTACTCTGAAAATTGTGAGGACAAAATTCACTTTTCCGTGTCATAACGTCAGCCTGAATGTTTGGTATTTTTAAAAACAATCACAGGCTTATTCTTTTCTCAATGCTCTTGAGTCTGAGCTGGTCTACACTGGGAACTTACATCAACACAGCTATGTCTCAGGACTGTGAACCCCTCCCGTTGGCATAGGCAGTATCTATGCGGAAGCACTGCAGCTGAGCCACTGTAGCATGTAGCAATAGTCAACTCTGGTATACACATAACCCTTATGATTCTGTCTCTCAAAACTGTCCCTTTTTGTTATTTATTGATCCCTATACAAAGTAAACTAAATGGATATGTAGAGGGAGAGCAGGAGATACTTACAGTTTTGTAAGCATGTTCTGTGTGTTTCTCAGAGTTAACAGTTTCACCACTCTTTGGATATTTTCTCACAAACACACCTATTTGGGTACAAAATCCAACATCCTCACTTCCAGGTGGTGGGGTCCCAAGTCCAGTAAATTCAACTGTATAATCATAGCGAGTAGCTGCATCTATTGCCCTAAGAAAAAATAATTTAATCTTATTACATTGAATAGTCATATTTTTAACGTGACGAAGAAATATGAACGACAGTGCAAGAAATAAGATCCTGATCCTGCTAGCTCTTATGCACTTGTTTAACTTCAGGAATATTTATTTCAGCTACTCATGTGCTCGAAGTTAGGCAATACATAAGCACTGGCAGGATCAGAGCCTTATTCTGTAGTACTGTGAAATAAGATTAAATCGAGGTAGGCAAACTATGGCCCTACAGCTCGTGGTTCCCTGTTCCCGGCCAATGGGAGCTGCGGGGGGAGCAGTGCCTGAAGGCAAGGGCAGCATGCGGAGCCCTCTGCCCGCCCCGCCCCACCCCAGGGGCCCCAGGGATGTGGCGCCGGCCAGTTCCGGGAGCGGCACGGGGCCAGGGCAGGCAGCCTGCCTGAGCCCCACTGCTGCCACCCAGAGCTGCTCAAGGTAAGTGGCGCTGGGCCGGAGCCCGCACTCCAACCCTCTGCCCTGAGCCTCCTGCCTCACCCCTCCTGCACCTCAACCCCCTGCCCTGAGCTCCCAGCCACCTGCCCTGAACCCCCTCCTGCACTCCACACCCCTCCCTGCACCCCAACCTCTTCCCTGAGCCCCCCCCGCACTCCGTCCTGCGCCCCAGACCCCTGCCCTGAGCCTCCTTGTACACCCCGCACCCCAACCCCTTGCCCTGAGCCCCTTCCTGTACACTGCACCCCCTCCCACACCCCGCACTACCTCCCACACCCCAACCCCCTGCCCCAGCCCTATATTTATGGCCCTGCATACAATTTTCCCACCCAGATGTAGCCCTTGGGCCAAAAAGTTCACCCACCCCCAGATTAAATTGTTATCGCTGTATTTTTAAATAAACCAAAATTCCTTTAATATTTCGCAAGCATCTGCTGGAAAATATACATATTCATTATTATACCCTCTCTCTGTCTTAATAGAGCAAACAGAATGAATAAAAATACAACAGCTTGTGTAATACATCAGCTTCTTGTACTTTGTCAAGTTTTCAGAATTTAATCACACTATTATCTTTTGAGACGAGTGCATTTAAAAAAGGCAATACTGGCTAAATGATAGAAATATATGCATGAATCTGGAAGTCTGCAGGCCCAGTATAGCTTTACTAGTATCTGAAAACCCATGCTGTTGCAGAGGTGTAATTTATGAAGTCAAAATGGTTGAGAACTTAAAATTTGGATGGTACCAGACCATGAATCCCAGTGATTACTGAACCTGGTGATATTCTAAACAAAAGAATCTTTAGAGTCATGCTGGCAGCTGCTTCCTTGCATCATACTTACTCAACATTCTAGGCTTCAGAGTGATGTTTGGGGTTAGAGTGTGCTGGTTATGTTGTGTGGGTGGTTGTGTTATACTGCAAAATTTGTATTTATTTGTGTAATGTAAATAAAGGGTGTGTGCTGTGGTGAGGGACTGTGTGTGTTTGGGGCTACTGTGTATGGTGGCTGTGTTTTTGTGTAGGTGGTTGCATTGATTTGTGTCTGGGGGAGATGTGCTGGGAGATCTGTGTTGATTTGCACATGCAGTGAACGAGGGATGTATGCTGCAGTGAGGAGCTGTGTGTGGTTAAGGTTATTGTGTGTGCTGGTTGTGTTGCTGGGTGGGTGGGTTTGAAAAACTGGCAGTTGGGTCATGTCTCCATCATCTGTGCAGTTTCCCTTATACAACCAATTAAACTTCTACATGCAATATAGCTGTATAGGAGGGGTGGTGATTTGTTTAGTTACCCTGATATCATAATGGTCTTCTAGGGACTCTTGGCATGGCACAGATACATGCCTTGCTGTCTAATAGATGTAATTTGTTAAGTCAAAATGGCTAAGAACTTAAAAACTGGACAGTAACAGGTTGCAAAACCAACCTGGCGATATTCTGAACAAAAAGAGAAGCATAGAATGGTAAGTCAGTGTGATGCAAAGAAAAAAGCTGCAAGCAGGCTTATAGCGGTTCCCATCACTTCTCACTGACTCTGCAGACATAGTAAGGCTTCAGAGTGGCAGTCTTGGAATCTTATTATACAGATGAGGAGAACGGAGGCATCTCAGGTCCATAACAGTGTGCATGGGGATCATATTAAGGTGAGAAAGAGATCTAAAAGGGCCACCTCTCTTCCTCTGCACTATTCCAAGAACCAATAGGTATGATAAAACTGGCAGACCTCAGAAGCAGCTCACTGGAGACAAAGCACCCAGCTGTAGAATTCTCTGCCACAGAAGATCAGGAATGCAAGATTCACACCACAAAATTTAAATATTTTCCTATATTTATTACACCAAATACAAGACAGATGTTGTGACATAAGAACTCCTCAATGCCAACTGGCAAGGGAGTTACAGGAGTATCCTAATTCTAGTATGTACATTCTGGTTTACCAAAAAAGGTCATCTGAGCCCTTAAATGAAAGCCAGGGTCACACGAGTCGTTAATATTGTTGTGAAATGTAGGTACAAATATTATGTAAGGAGTTATAGGTGTATACTGAAAATAGGTTCTTAGTGTCTGTAACACAGCAGAGGCGAACAGTTTTCCTGACAGAAAAGACGTTTATTCCTCTGTCTCTCTGTTGGCATGTAAATTAAGCACTGAAAGCTAACACAATGGAGGCACATTTACATACAAAATCAACAGAAAGATATGAAATGAACCACAAAGAGCACGCAATGCGGGGGAAGAGAACCTTATCTTGAACCACACTTCAAAGGTTTGCTGGACTATATTTGGGGAACAGAGAAGACACCTCACCTTCCTGCACTTAGGAAGTAAACAGGCAGTGTGTTTAGATTTATGAAAATAGGATCTTAACCATCCTTGACTGAAATACTTCAGAGGACATTTGGGGTGACAGGAGATTAGCCTGTTAAATTAAGTTTAGTCTCTAGAAAGCATGTTATGATTTTGTTTTATATGTAACCTTTTGCTTCCAATATCCTTACTATTTCTTGAATCTTGGGTCATAAACCTATCCTTGATTTCACTATAAATATATTAAACTAGGTGAAAAGAAAAGGAGTACTTGGGGCACCTTAGAGACTAACCAATTTATTTGAGCATAAGCTTTTGTGAGCTACAGCTCACTTCATGGAATGCATCCGATGAAGTGAGCTGCAGCTCACGAAAGCTTATGCTCAAATAAATTGGTTAGTCTCTAAGGTGCCACAAGTACTCCTTTTCTTTTTGCGAATACAGACTAACACAGCTGCTATTCTGAAACCCATTAAACTAGGTGCTGATCCTGAGTTGAATCCTACAAGTTGCTGTGTATACTGTTTCCTTGGGGACAGCAGACCTAGTATTTCTGTGAATGTTCAGTGGATAAGGGGCTGGTACTACAGGGGAATGCTTCAAAGGGATTCCGGACTGAGTCACACCTATTATTAACCTGTAAGGCAAAGTAAGGCTGGCATACCCTGTTGGATCATATTAAAAAAGTTCTGTATTAAAATCACAAATGAGTTTGATTCCCCATAGTTTAAATTCCAGGCTATTACTAATTAAGAGGTCTCTTGGTTTTTGGTACTGTTTCTCTCCCTCTATGTGTGAAACTTGCAAGCTGCTAATTGTGTTAGAACATTCCAAGACAGAGTCTGTTCTCAAAGCAATCTTTGTAACAACAACTACTCACACAGAGAGAGGCTCAAAGCAATACTCTGTAACAATAGAAACAGCACCCAGAGACTCCCCGCCTTTTTGTTGTATTCATCTTGCTTTGTTAACAATTGTGATTAAAATAGAGATACAGGATGTATGTTGATGGATGCTTGGCGTGGATAATAACTGAATGATCAGGGAGGTGCCAGCCTAAGAATCCAGTGTCCATCGGCTGAAGAAGGCATCAAGTGGAAATAACCAGAGGACCCCCGGAGGGCAGACTGGAATCCACCCAACAGCCTCAAGAATGGGAGAACCAAAGAACACCACAACATCTGGCAGCACGGAGCCATCAGGAATGTGCCAAATCTGCTGATTGATTCAGCAACAGCATGATGAAGCAATTCCCATAGACTTGCATAGGAAGAAATTCCTATAAAAATGGACTCTAGAAAGTGAGAACTTTGGGGTCTGATTCTGCAAACCAACTTCCAGGAGCATCAGATGAGCATCTGACAAGGCCCTGCTCCCTCCTCATGTCCAGGCCACCTAGCCAGTGGCTTGGCATGAGCAACTCTAAGGCTGGTAACTATGATAACAACCTTGCAGAACCTGAGTGTGTGTGTGTGTGTATGAATGAATGTGTGAATAAATATGAAATTGAATAGAATGTTATAGCTATAACTAACTGCTTACTATGATTCTTTCTGTATTCACAATAAATGTGGCATTTTGCCATTTCCCCTTTAAAAAGATCCTGCTGGTTTTTACTTTTTATTGGTATAACAACCCCAGAAGAGAGAGCATGTGTGACTAACAGGCTGGTACTGTCAAGCAGATGATATCCAGTTAAACATAAGCAAGCCTCCCTCTCACTGGAGGCGAGGGTAACAAGAAGAAAAGGAGTACTTTTGGCACCTTAGAGACTAACCAATTTATTTGAGCATAAGCTTTCGTGAGCTACAGCTCACTTCATCAGATGCATACTGTGGAAAGTGTAGAAGATCTTTTTATACACACAAAGCATGAAAAAATACCCCCCCACCCCACTCTCCTGCTGGTAATAGCTTATCTAAAGTGACCACTTTCCTTACAATGTGTATGATAATCAAGGTGGGCCATTTCCAGCACAAATCCAGGGTTTAACAAGAACGTCTGGGGGGGGAGGGGTAGGAAAAAACAAGGGGAAATAGGTTACCTTGCATAATGACTTAGCCACTCCCAGTCTCTATTCAAGCCTAAGTTAATTGTATCCAATTTGCAAATGAATTCCAATTCAGCAGTCTCTCGCTGGAGTCTGGATTTGAACTTTTTTTGTTGTAATATCACAACTTTCATGTCTGTAATCGCGTGACCAGAGAGATTGAAGTGTTCTCTGACTGGTTTATGAAGGTTATAATTCTTGACATCTGATTTGTGTCCATTTATTCTTTTACGTAGAGACTGTCCAATTTGACCAATGTACATGGCAGAGGGGCATTGCTGGCACATCATGGCATATATCACATTGGTGGATGTGCAGGTGAACGAGCCTCTGATAGTGTGGCTGATGTGATTAGGCCCTCTGATGGTGTCCCCTGAATAGATATGTGGGCACAGTTGGCAACGGGCTTTGTTGCAAGGATAGGTTCCTGGGCTAGTGGTTCTGTTGTGTGGTATGTGGTTGCTGGTGAGTATTCGCTTCAGGTTGGGGGGCTGTCTGTAGGTGCAGTGAAACTTTGTCCTTACCGAACGCGATGAAATGGGGGAGTTGCTGTTAGAGGGCTTATCCGTTCACCCTCTCAGTTCCCTGGTCCTTCTCACGTGAACAGAGAGCAGTAATACCCGAAACCCGAAGGTGCAAACAATTCAATGTTTATTGGGGTGAACTTCCAGCAAGAAATTATTCCAGTTTCCTTCCTCAGTGTCCCCCTTCCTAGCTCTGACGCCACAGAGCCTTGCCTGTGACCTTGTTCCCATTCCCTACCTTAGCAAAACATGATTCTAATTCCCCCCCATTCCTGATTGACTAAAGACTATATAGTAAAACTTGAGTTCTTATTAGTTATACCTTAACCAATCATTTTACTGTAACATGATTATCTAACCAATTATATCCCACCACCTTAATTGGTTTACACCCAACAAAATTAATTATACGGCAGGCAGAAACAATCACAGAACCAGACAGAGATTATACATACAAACAACCACCTTCACACATAAACTGTATTTATAAAGTAAATCTCTACCATTGCTTTTTACTGTTTTGAGTACAAATAATGTAATGTACAGTAACTAGCAAACTCACCAACTCTGAAATTGTGTTTGGTCCCATTCAAATTTATGGTCTGAATGTCTGAACAGTGTCACTCCTGGGAGCAAAGGATTAAATTCTGAGTTTGGAGTGCTGATTACAATCATGGCTGGAGCCATAAAACCAAATACCACTTCTGGAAACTTTTCCAGTTCTGCTGCTTCCAGGTGCTCTATTCTGAAAAAGATAGGATTACATGGGTCCTTGAAGTCTTACAGGGTCTTTTGACTTTCTCTACAATCAATTCAACTAAACTATGTATGTCCTAATATTTCAGTCATGTGGTTAAAATTACACCACTGCTGCAAATAGAATAAATATAAGTTGTCCAAGGGGATTCTTTACTATTTTTCACAATCTCTCCCTCTTTCATACTTTTTTTCACGCTTCCATCGACACACATTGCCCAAAGTTCCAAATATGATTACCTTCACACATTAGAAAGGTCAGCCACATCCCGCTAATCTTCCATTTGAATTATGAAAGTGTTAAATGTACAGGATTGAACAAGTTTGCTAAGAGTAAAGGCTTTGAACTCTAATTTCAACCCTCCTGACCTCAATGAGTCTTGCCACATTACAAAGTACGATGCAAAGGAAAAACAGAATGAAACATGGAATTCTGCTCTATGAATATTTATATTTACTATGTGTTTGATAAGAAAAATTGGAGAACATAAGCTTAATACTCACAATTCAATGCATGTTACCAAGTCAAAACCAAGCATGCAAGAATCTTTATGAGCAACTGAGCCATGATGCAGGGTCACAGTTAGAGATCTTTCACTTGGTTGCAGGTAATCAGCAGGAAGGGGAGACAACATATGCCTAGGAAAACATTCAAAATTAAACAATTGTTGACCTAAAAACTCTATATCCTTATATAGCCTATTAGCTTGGCTTTGTGAGCAAGTGTACCCATTGCTATGTAGTTGTGCTAAGAGGAGAAAAATGCCAGCTTGCTAGAAATTATTACCTCAAGAATTGTTAAATAAGAATAAATATTGTTAGCAATATTCTTCACTAACCCCAACAAGTACCAGATATTTAGGTTAGCAAAATACAGTAAGTAAATAACAGATGTTTGATCATACAGTTGGAGAGTTATTGGAAAGTTTGTAAATATGCTAAAAATAAGTCTGTCTGTGAAAAAGAGGAAATTAAAAAAATGAAACTGTAAACAATTCCTGTATAAAATATGCCAAGTTGTAAGCAAAATTAGAACCAGACAAATAGGTCAAGCTAATCATCAGGCTGCAAAGAGCAGTTCTCACAGACTTGACAATAACCAATTTATCTGAGCATAAGCTTTCGTGAGCTACAGCTCACTTCATTGGAAGCATACTGTGGAAACTGAAGAAGACATTATATACACAGAGACCATGAAACAATACCTCCTCCCACCCCACTCTCCTGCTGGTAATAGCTTATCTAAAGTGATATTAGTTTCTGCAGTTTCCACAGTATGCATCCGATGAAGTGAGCTGTAGCTCACGAAAGCTTATGCTCAAATAAATTGGTTAGTCTCTAAGGTGCCACAAGTACTCCTTTTCTTTTTGCGAATACAGACTAACACGGCTGTTACTCTGAGACTTGACAATGTACCTTTCTGTTATGCTCTAACAAATTATTTAATAAAATCAAAGTGACTACTCTGAGGTTTTTTTAAGTACTGAGTAAATTGGAACCTCACTCAATTTGCAACACAATACAAGAAGAATCTGGTTGGGACAAGATTCTTGTCCTTAGTCTGTCCTTAATAAGGGCCTCCTGTAAGAAGCTGTACATGCTTAACTCCTGTTTATTTCAATGGGAGTTGAGCATGTTCAGCAACAAACAGGTACAGGAACATGCAAGACAAAAGAATAAGTACGCATTTGTAATTGTTTGGTGCTGAACAATTAATATGACTCAATCTTCCTAAAAAACATTAAAGTTAACTTTTTACCGAGGATAAGTACCTCTTAACAGACAAAACAGTTTTCAGTACAGTTCTGAAGTCTTTAATTAAGACTTAAGATTAAATTTAATTTAATCATCCAGGAGATGATTTTTGAGGTTCTCCTGGATAGTTGCTTAAGATGGGAATCACTGTGGTCCCTTACATAGAAAAATATCAATAAATCAATAATCTTCTGAGTATGTCAATAGACACCCAAGTCTTAAAGGAAGCAAACAAAAGAAAAACCTACTATATAAAGACTAAAGTTAATTGAAATCTATAAATAAGCACACAGGCTGAGGCTCCATCTTTAAATTATGATAATGTTTAAAATCTGAGAGACCAACAATAAGTCCCCGACTGGAAAAAAAATCAGCTTAGATGTTTCGCCTCAATGATTTTAAACCCAAAACTTATTTATACTTTGTTTTTCTTTTGAAATTATGAAGATTCTACATACATTGTTCCTTATAACCCAATCACTGAAGCCTGGAGATATTAAAAAGATTAAAACATAACCAAAATGTCCTGTGTGGACTGCACAGAACAATGGGGATTTGACAAATGGGCACTGGTTGCTGCAGTAGTTGACTGATACAGGAAAAAATGGCAGATGAACCCTCAGCTTCACAACTACACAGAAAAAGTAACATTTAAGTTAAATTTGGAGCCTGAAACCTTGACTGTAATAAAGCCTCAACTAAGAACTGATACAGAATAAAAATTAAAAAAAAAATCTGAGCTCTTTTATGGGCCTGACCTTAAAGGGTCTTTCACCATGTATACTGCAGAAGAGGACCCCTGGGCCAAATCTCAACCTTGAAGAGAAGACTACAGCACTGTACTCTCCTGATTGGTGATAAAGTTCACACCAAACCTATTCAAGTGTGGGGGAAGGAAGCTAGCTTTGTTTCCAACTAATATACTGTCTTTGAAGTTCTTTCTGTGTTAACCTGTCATATTTCTTGTGAATTGATGTGACATTAAAAAAAAATGGCCAAAAAAAGCTTGTGATTTCTTCCCTTCATCAAAGGCAGTTTGACCTGGACATAGGCAGAACCCAGTAATTGAAAAATGAAAGTATGTGGTGTGTTTTTGGAATCTACGAAGTGCCTCTTATTGTCCGGAAGGAGGAATTGGACTTCAGCAATAGTCCTCCAAGGTTGCAAAAATCCAACTTTGCTGCCAGATATCTTTGAAGATAAGAGATGCTATTGTCAGCTCTGATAGCAATAGAGTTCCAGAAACATAGCAAACTGAGATGCTTACAAAAACCAAACCAAAATTTAAAAAAATCCTTATAATTTCCAATAAGAAAGTTACTATGAATGCATATTAACCTCCTTTCAAAACAAAATAACTAAAATAAATTGGTTATTGAAGACATTTGTAAATTTCCTTTTAAACATTTTGTTTATACATTATAAAACAACATATACAGTAATAAAAAAATAAATATAAAGCTCCTTCACCCCAGGTAAATAACAACCACCACGAAAACTTGTGTGTGGTACAATCTATATCCTGCAGCTATCACTGGAGCAATGGTACTTTCAACTTCAACTTCTCTGTTCAGGAAACAGAGCTTTTTCACCAACCGGTGCATAAATTTGGAACTCAGTCCTGAAAGAGCTCACATAACCACAAACCCCAGTGCCTTCTCAGCAAAATACAAAACCCAATTCTCTAACCTCACCTTCCCACAATAAAAACAAAAACAACAAAGTCTAATCCATATTGATTGGAAGGAAAAGAGAGCAAAATACAACTTATGCAACTGTCAATTTTGGGAAGTGCTCAGCTAACCGTAGTGATGGGTGCCACATAAAAACAAACAGATTTGATGCCAACAACAGCATGTGGCATACCAGTAGTTTTACAAAACCACCATACCAATTCCCAATATACTCAATCTTTACATACCAAATAGTTCTCAACTTTACATTATCTTTATGCTGAATCTCTTCACAACTACCGCTGCAACATGCTGTTAGGCGGAACCAAATACTGAATTATTAAGAAAAATAATGCAAAAAGCATCTTACATTTTCTCCTTCATCACATTTTCCCTGATATCTAGCCCGGCTAGCACCTCAATGCATTTGCAGAATTTCAGCATCCAGAGTAGTGTACAGTCAGCACATCCCAAGTCTGCAACCTATAAAGTAGGTTTGAAAACAATGGCATCTTAATACCCCATATTCTTAAGTTATTTGTGTGACTCACAAAATATGTTCTGCATTGATATTAAACAAACTTTTTATGAAATAGGAATTAAATGCATGGCATTTCTATGAAATTTTATAATTTAGTTTTACAAGCGGTACATGAATTGAAAAGATTCTTTACAAAGAAGGACATTTAGGCCCCAGTCCTGCAAGCTGTTCTACACAGGTTGGCCTTTATGCAGTTAATAGGGCTCCACATGAGCATAAGGGTTCACTCACATGCAATAGTTTAGATCCTGAGCCAGCAAAGACTTACACACATGCTCATAGGTGCTGCAACTGGGGGTGCTGCTGCACCCCCTGTCCTGAAGTAGTAATAACAACCCAAATATATGGTTTCAGCCTTCAGTAGCCCCACTATAAAAATGGTTCCCGCACCACCGCACATGCTCAACTCTTCTCAATGAATAGCTCCATTTTTTTCACTGGGATTACTCACAATGCATAAAGTCAAGAACCTGCCCAGCACCATCCAGATAGCTAGGCAGGGCCCTATCAACAATGAATTAGTAGGCTTTATCCAGCTTTTTTTTTTTTTTTTGGGGGGGGGGGGGCATCCACTGTAATCTCAAGGACAGGATGAGCATGCAAACTAAACAATACTCTACACCCAATACTCCGTTCAGATCAGGATTGAAGCCCACTGAAGCTCAGCTGATGTGGGGAAGCCTAAACTGTTTCTACTCAGGCTAAATCTGACCTGTTGATGAACAGAGAACTCCAGTTTTTACACTAAATTAATTTATCAAATAAATAAATAAATAAATAAAATTTTGTATTGCCAAGCCAGAAGCATTAAAGTTTTATAGATACAGATGCAACAGAGCTACTGAACAGATCCTGTTCAAAACCAGATCAAAATGTCATGATCTCATACAGTGGAACAGAAAAGTGCTTTATAAAGCAATAAATTAGCTATTGGTAATGTGAATACATAAGAAACACAAATGTCATTATACAACTGCCAAAAGCTCACATATTCCCTGAGACATTAAAACCTGTGTCACAGAGACCCAATGTTGGGGAGAACATGGAGATTAACCCTAGATCCCTACACTTTTTTTATTTCAAAATTTAGAAAATTAAAAAGGTTAGCACTTTTCATTTTTCATCTTCAAATCTTTTTAAAACAGTAAGTGCCTTGGCATCTTCAATTTCCAGTGGAAAAAAAACAGGATTCTCTTTTATTTTTGCGCAGATGATTGCATACTAACACTATCCCAGATTTTTAATGTCTTTCTTTTGTGTAAGTGTGCATTTTTGCTTGGCTGAGAGAGAGGAGCCTGGCACTATATTGGCACTACAAAACAGAGAGACTGAAAGATGTCTAGGGCTTGTCTTCATTGCAACAGTTAGCTTAAGTGAGAACAACCACTCCGCTAAGCAACACTGTACATAGTTACACATTGCATAATTTTGATTAGGAGCACAGGGTACATCTACACTGCAGCTGGCAATGTGCCTCCCAATGCAAGGAGATTTAAGCATGCTAGCATGCTTAAAATAGCAGTATGGCCATTGCAACATGGGTGGCAGCTCAGGCTAACCATTCAAGCTTGGAGGAGCTTGGACTCAGGTGGCTACCCTAAGCTGCCATGTGTGCTGCAACATCCATCACATTTTTTTTTTAGCGTGCTAGCTTGAGCAAAGCTAGTGTGTGTCTTTCTACCCACTTTGGGAGTCATGTTTCCAATTGCACAGTAGACATATAGGCAGAGTGATTGGTTTAACTGCTTCTGTGTTGTTGTAACTTGAGCTGCTGCATCCCCACAGCATTACTAGCAAGCATCAGCAGCACTTGAGTTTCAACCCCACAAGCTACCTTGAGTTTAAAGCACCACTTAAAAATCTCTAGTTTGAGTTACGTGTGGACAGGAGTTGGGTTAGGGGCAAAACCTGAGTTGGTTCAAGCTAACATTGCAGTGAAGACAAACCTTTAGGGGAAGGAGCTCGGACTAAGCCCTTCAAAGAGTCTTTTCAAATATATTTTTCCTCTAAAAAGAAAACAATAAAATGTTCAGAAAATCACCCACTGCCCAGCAAGAGGCAAACATACTTTTATTTGTGTGTTTTAAGCCCCAAAAAACACTTGAGTTCCAGTGTTTTTTCTTCAGTTGACTAGTTATATGAGCCTGGAAAAAGCCAAACATGGCTGTCAAGAATAGTTTGCCAAGGTAACTCAGCTTTAACAAAACTCCCTGAAGTGCCGGTTCTTGGCATTGTAAGTCAGACAACACTAGTATTTCCTGTTTCTAGATGTCTTGTGCAAGCATTTACTGTATCTTTTAAAATGTAAGCTCTGAAAAAACAAACATACCAACCTTCTTAGGTTTGTATTTAATCACTAAATCTTTAATGAACTGGTAACGTTGTTTGTACAGGGGAGGTATGAACTTAATTGTTCCTCTGAGATCATCCTTTTGAAGATTTGTATCCATCACACTGTCCACACTAAAAATTAAAAATAAAGTTTTCTGAAATATTTTCACAACAAATTTTGTCAGTTTATTGTTCTCTGTGGTATTTAATTCATAATATAGATGTGATCCTGTTTTCATATTAAGTCAGTGACAAAATTCTTACTGATGTCAATGGGAACAAAATGAGGCTTTATACCCCTTTCACCATATTTGACAATGAAAATACCCTTTACACAATCATAATACAAATCAGTCATTTCCCAACAGCTTATCTTTGTCCATCCAAATGGGGGGAGCAAGAAGGAAAAGGTGTCAAGCACAATCCACTGTAGCCGGGTCGGCTAATTTTTCAACCAATTGCAAAAAAAAATTACCTAAAATATCATTTTCATACCTTTGCTATTGCAACTGCTTTGTTTTATATTTACTGTTTGTGTATTTGTTTGGCTCAATATACTTTATGTAAAGTGGCAAATAACAGGAAGTGTTTTTTGTGATTAATGTTCCTATATAACATGAAAGGTTCAGTCAGCCTTTAGCTTTAGATTTATTACAAATTAGAGGCATATAATCAGTGCCTGCAGTAAAATTTTACATTACATTGCTAATAAAATGCAATGTCTTGCTGGAAAGATAATCATTACTGCACTTTCAATCTCTGCATTTCCCCCATTACTTAAGTTACATCCTTGAACAAAAAAATGTTTGGAAAGAAATATCCTCCTAAACCTAAAAACAAGGGTTTCATAATATTAATAGCATGATAAATTATGAATGAAGTCAGCAGGAATAGGGTAAGCTAGGCAGTGCAAAGTCTTTTGAATAGGTGTCTTTCTAGTTCAATGCTCATAGTTTGCATCTGTGGTGAACAGGTCCCTGGCAGGTCTAATTAGAAAGAATTGCTATCAAACATGTTTGTGACAAGGCTACTGACAATTTTGCCTTTGCATGGCCTTCAAAGCCTTCTAGGGCTGTCTCATCACTGAAAGAAATGTGATTTAGGATCTCTCTCAAGAAATACGAGAAATGAAGGGAAATACAGCTCTTTGTGCCGTGGGCCAGGCTCCAGGGCCAATGCCCAGGCTTGGCAATAGGGCATCTTCCAGCCATTCCAAGCGAAATACAGGACTGTTTTTGGTGGTATCACCAACTACTGAATTTGGAATAAAAAACCCCACTCATGTCACATCTTCCTCTGGAGCCCCAAATTCCTGGGCTCCCACCCCTCAGTCTGCACTCACAACACCCCCCAAATACTAGGATACGCCCCCACCTCATTCTGCAGCCCCTGCACCCTCGGGCCCTTGCCTACACCTCATTCGCTGAGCTCCAGATCCTCCCCCGGCACCGACCCCTGCCCCCACTCCTAAACCCTAGGGCTCTTCACGCCGCCTCAGCCCCAGGAGCCTCTCCTCCCCCCACTGACGGATACCTGTGGTCGCCCTGCCGGAGTAAGATGCCTCACAGGACCCGTGGCCGCGCGGGGACGAAGGCAGAGAGCGAGGGGCTCTAGAGCAGCCGCTCACGCGAGGACGGTTAGCAAGTGGCAGAGAGCGGAACGCCCCGCCCCTCTGCGTCCCACGGAACACCCAGTTCCCTCCTCCCCTCGGCTTGGCTACCCCACATCGGCTCTGCTCTAATCCCCCTCCAGGCTTTCGGTATGCCCCGGGCCCCTTCGTCTCTCCCTAGCCCCCAGCACTGGTCTGTTCCCCGCTCTTCCTCACCTTGACCACCCCCAGCCAAAGCCACCCTCTGTCTCTGCCTGGCTCATCTCCCAGTCCTTTCTGTCCCAGCCTTACCCTGCATATTTCCTTTACATTAGGGTTTTCCCCTCTGGGGGAAGAGTGAAAAGAATTAAGCAGTCCTACTGCAGGTCAGGGAGGATCACCAATGCACAGCGACTGAGCAGCTGTCACTTTCTTCAACACAGCCCCATGATTAAAAGATTCTGGACTTGTAAGGCCTAGTACCATGGGATTTATTTGGCAATGAAAGAATGAGTTATCAAATCCAAGTCACCACTCAGGTGCTGATGAGCTCCTAAAAGACTAGGTCTATTACTCAGCCAAAACCAGAGTCAGGCTTCTTCTCTCTGTTGGAGCCAGGTCTCAGATCTGTCTCCTTCACTAAGGACTGTAAAATAAGCCATGTTTGAAGTTTCTTGCTTCAGCCATTTTTTACTTATATGGCCACAACATTTTACTTTAGAATTCATGGGAAAAGAGCAAGAATTAACTTATCACATAAAAATAGCAGAGCCTATTTTGCTCAAACTTTTTTTCAGCAAAATCTGTTTTTCAGTCTGGAAAGTTTCAGCCCCAAAAGATTTTTTTTTTTTTAGAAGTTATGAGCAGAGACTTGCAAATCTGCAGATACCTTCTTTGTATCTATGGATACATGCACCAGTGGATGCAGATATCCATGGACCATTTTTGTGACCTGCGAATCAGATGCAGATACAAATTTTGTATCTAGAGTCCTGCAAATCTGCAGACATCTGGTTTATATCCGTGGACCATTTTTGCGTATCATGAATCAGATGTGGATACAAATTTTGTATCCACGCAGGACTCTAGTTATGAGCAAGTGAAAAAGTGGTGTAAGAATGGAAACAGCATCTTGGCATTAATGCAATTACTACTAGCAAAGTCTATTTATTTACATCTGGTATTCAAACTTTTTCATAGTATGAACTACAACAGTGAGATTTTGCAGACTTTGTGTATGTGTGAGATAGAGAGAGAGAGAGAGATTTTAGGAACAGCATCAGCTTGAATTCTAGTCAACATCCAAATACAAATTAAACTTAGTTTCAGGTCAGACACCTGCTCAAGCATCCTGGGAATTTTATTTTACTGTTTTTTCTGTTTTAAAAACTTTTCTCTCCTGTTGCTATATGAAAAACCTGGACAAACAGTGAAAACTGACTTTGATTAAAATGATGACATGTAAAGGACCTGGATCCTGCAAGATCCTTTTCGGGGTTGGACCTTTGCATTTGTTTACTCTGACTGCATAGTTCTTCTTGTAAGATCAGGGCCAAAGTGCTGTCAAATACGCAAACTGAAAACAATAGAGAAAATGTTTTTCCTTGTAATATCTTTTAGTTGTAGTAATTTTTGTATTACTTTTAACCATAGTAGGTTTTAAACAGCCCTCAGACAGAAGTGTGATTATTTAATTAATGGCATCCTTTTAACATATACTTGTCCATTTTTAAACAAAATCTAAGTTAAAATTTGTATGAATTTTTAATTCAAAAATTAAAAATAGTGTTTTTTAATAGGTAGGTTGTTGTAGAAATGCATTGGGATTACGGGCCAGTCACCAAGGCTCAGATCCACACAGGGACTTCCTGTCTAGTCACCAATCCCCAGGAAATGGCTTGACCATCAATTACTTATTTCATTATAAAACGGTTTTGAAGTTAGAACAGACATCTTTTAATACAGTTGTCAGTAATGTTGGGACCCTGTCCATACTTTTAAAGTTTTTGGATATCACATTTTTAGGTTGTTAATAGTTCCTGCATGTCTTGTAAATAACTGAGATAAGGTGGGTGAGGAAATCTATTGGACCAACTTCTACTGGTGAAAGAGACAAGTTTTTGAGATGCATGGAACTCTTTTTCAGGCCTGGGAAAGTACTCAAAGTGTCACAGCAAAATAGGAGGTGGAACAGATTGTTTAGCATAAGTAGTTAACATATATTCTAAGGGAAGTGCCCTGTTACATCTCTGCAGACAGGCCAAAAAAGACAGGTAAGTGGGTTACGGGTTGTTGTAACAAACCACAAATCCAAGGTATTTATTAAGACCAATATTGTTAATGTGTAGCAAAATGATTAATTTAAGCTCCCACGCTAATTGTTTGAAGGTGTTGTGCATAGGGTTGCCAACCCTCCCGGTTTCGTTAGGAATCTCCCGGAATCAGCCTCCATCTCCCAGAGGCTGCTGAAGCCAACCCGGGAGACTTTAGGCCGCTAAAAGTCCGGCGACGTGGCAAGGCTAAGGCAGGCTCCCCGCCTGCCCTGCCCCCACGCCACTCCCGGAAGTGTCTGGCACGTCCCTGCGACCCCTGGGCATGGGGGAGTCAGGGAGGCTCTACGTGCTGCCCCCACCCAGAGCACTGACTCCGCAGCTCCCATTGGTCGGGAACTGCAGCCAATGAGAGTGGCAGGGGCAGTGCGCGGAGACCCCATCCCGTCCCGTCCTGTCCCATTCCTCCCCCCCGGGGCCGTAGGGACATACCGACTGCTTCCAGGAGTGGCGTAGGGCCAGGGCAGGCAGGGAGCCTGCCATAGCCCCACTGCACCACCACCCGGGAGCCACCTGAAGTAAGTGTCGCCCAGCTGGAGCCCGCACCTCTCACCCCCTCCCGCATCCCAAACCCCTGCCCCAGCCCTGAGCCCCTTCCAGCACCCAAACTCCATCCAGAGCTTGCACCCCACACTCCCACCTGCACTCCAACCCCCTTCCCCAGACTCAGCCCAGAGCCCCCTCCCACACTCCAAACCCCTCAACCCCAGCCCAGAGCCTGCACCCCCTCTCGCCCCCCAACCCTCTGTTCCGGCCTGGTGAAAGTGAATGAGGGTGGAGGAGAGCAAGTGACAGAGGGAGGGGAGATGGAGTGAGCAGGGGCGGGGCCTCAGAGAAGGGGTGGGGCAGAGGTAGGACCTCAGGAAAGGGCATGACGGGGCAAGGCAAGGGTGTTTGGGTTTGTGTGATTAGACAGTTGGCAACCCTAGTAGTGCAGGATTGCCTTGAGGACAAGGACTGAGAGGTCAGATATGGAGGGATCATTTTGTGAAAAGTGTTTGCCCACAGGTGATAGGGTGTTTTTGTCTTTTATGCTAAATAAGCTGTTCCACCTCATATTTAGCTGTGAAACTCAAAAGAGGTACTGTGAGATTTTATTAATATTTGTAAAACACTTTGAATTATTTGGATCAAAGGTTCTGTATTTCCTGTTTTGATTCATTATAGCCTGGTAGAATCATCACTGGATATAAGAGTCAGTATAGCATTTGTGAAGAGGGGAAAAGTGAACCCACACACCTAAAATGATATTTTTGTAAAGGGGACCTTCTCCACAATTACTAATTTTGAGGTCACTTCTCCCCTACAAAACAAAAGTCATCACAAGAAAACAAAAAAAGAAAAGGAGTACTTGTGGCACCTTAGAGACTAACCAATTTATTTGAGCATAAGCTTTCGTGAGCTACAGCTCACTTCATCGGATGCATACCGTGGAAAGTGCAGCAGACTTTATATATACACAGAGAATATGAAACAATACCTCCTCCCACCCCACTGTCCTGCTGGTAATAGCTTATCTAAAGTGATCATCAGGTGGGCCATTTCCAGCACAAATCCAGGTTTTCTCACATTTTTCTTGATTGTTAAATATTAGGTAGTGTGTATAGAGGTGGAGATGGGAACCTTTGAAGATTGTCAGAATGAAAGAAGTAGGAAGTGCTGTCAGCAATTTTCAACTTTAGTGTTTTGCTTTGAAGAATTCAAAAGTGAATGCTTGATCTGCAAGTTTTGAAAACCTTTTCTGATAAGAGGGGAAACAATTTATTTTAGTTCCTCACTTCATAAAAGCAGAGTTCCTCAGATTTAGTCTGTTATCTAAAATTTTTGTTTTATTTCTGTCATGCAGTGGCAGATCCAGCCATCCAAGAGGGTTGTTCATTATAAGGCTATTTACACATTATAATCAGTAATTTCAGGCAAGGTACTCCTGCTTCATTCAACTCTAATAGCATCTAAAGGTAAGTGTAATTGTTCAAAGAACTTTTAAATTACCATAATCTACAGAAAGCAATAAATTGAATTATAATACAGATTTTTTTGATATCAGCGTAATCCCATATTTTGCATGCTGCAGGGATTTTTCTGTTCAATCACCTCCATCCTAGCTAAGGAGGAAGACTCAGACTTATTGCCAATTTTAGCTATTCTGTCAAAACTAGAAATTTCTGAGTTAAAGTAGGAAAATTTGCCAAAATATCACATGAATCAAGAAAGTCTAAGACTATGTCCACACTGTCTCCCGCCGACATAGCTACCACCGCTCGTTGGATGGAGGTGGCTTAATTATCTTGATGGAAGGGCTCTCTCCCATCTTAGAACAGCTACACGAGCGATCGTACAGTGGCATAGCTTGATAAGCTCACCAGTGTAGACATGGCCTAAGTCACTGGAATTCCATAAGATGCTTCAGTAACTGGAACAAAAAGCAGGTAAGATAGGTTAGAATGATAACTATTGCCCAGATCCTCAATGGTATTAAGATTCCTAACTTCCATTAATTTTTGAGGAACTAGGTCTATGTCCTTTGAAATCTGACTGCAGATTTGTGTACTGTTCTCTATTAATTTAAGAGATAATGCATCTTGAAAACCAGGTGCTATCACTTGTCACATATCTTCTCTTTAAATGTGAAATACATGTAATTGAATGTGATTGCAAAGGAAACACAGGCAAAGCAACACTGTCAGAGGACATTACTCAAGAGTAAGTAACATTTGACAAGAAAATAAATATGGCACTATTGCTCAACTTAAAATTCAAAGGCAAATGGACATTCTTCTGTAACCAGACTCAAAGGATGCTATGGTGAACAAGGTACTAAAGACTGCCATTTTTCTTTTCTTTTTCAATTGACAGACTAAGCCTGTCTAGAAAAGGAGATCTGAGTCAGTCTGTATTATTGTGTAATGAGGCTTGCATTGAACCACAGCACGTTTCTTTTAATGCAACTCCTCACTTTTTGCAAGTTAAAATCACCTTTCTGATTGGTTGGATTTGATAGTTTGAAGACCAGCTGAGATCCCTGAAGGAAGAAATCTAATTTTAGACAGAGAAATTTATAGCTTGCAGTTGTACCAAAGGCCTCAGCATCACCACCAAGGAGGGCCTTTGTGGAAAGCCAAGGAGATGCCACTTACACAAAGGGAGAACTTTATAAAGATATCAACTAAAAAATCCTGACAAGGACAGACAAATGCATGAGTAAATAACTTAGAGAACAGACAATAAAGTAAGGGAAAAGACAGTATTTTGAAATGATTGTGAATGAAATGGAAAGAAGAGGGAAGGAACTCAGAGGATGGGGGACAATTTTAAAAATAAAACACTCACCTTCAAAGAGAAATCTCTGTTCACAGACTACATTTTTTAATTTGCATGGGAAATAAGACCCTTCACAATTGTATTAGGATTTTTTAAAAAAAGGATACAAATCCTCATGTTTCCAGGGTAAACTAGTCGCTAATTGGCAGGGGTTAGAAAAAAAATGTATCCTTTGGGAAGAAAGGATAGTCTTTGATGTTTATAGCACTAAACTTGGTCTCAGAGGTATAAGTTAAGTTCCTGTGTCATCTTGGGCATGTTATCTTTTCTGTGTGTCCCTCAATTCCCCACTTGTAAAATGGGAATATTACTAATTCCTTTCTCCCACTTTGTCTTGTCTATTTAGGCTGGGGTTTTCAAATGAGCCTAAGGGAATTAGGTGACTAACTTCCATTAGTCTCCTTTGAAAATTCTAGCTATAGATTACAAGCTTTTTGGGGCAGGGATCAAATCACAATGTGTGTGTATATACAATGCCTAGCACCCTAGAGCCCTGACTTTGGTTCAGGCCTTTAGGTGCTGCTGTGCTATAAATAATTAATTATAATACAAAGCTAAGCTAAAAGAGCTTAGCTGAGCAAACCAAAGAAGTTCCCAGGCTGCTAGGACTGCCACAAGGCAAAGAAGTTATGGTTCTATATTCTTTCTTAGAGCAGTGGGTTCTAGAAACTATTCATCACAAGGACAGACTTGTTAATGTGGAACAGACATGCCATGTGCCTGATGGACCTCCACAAGAGAACATGATGGTTTTAAGACTTCAGTCCTTTGAGAAAGACAATGCATATTAGGGGTACCGTGACAGAAAAATAAATTATTCTGGAAGTCCCTTGTATACCTTTTTTCCCTGGCCAATTAACATAAGCAAAACGGTGAGTATAGAATAAATATGAAATTAAAGAATTAGAGTTAGCTTAAGTTTCATGAAAAAAATAAATGTGTTGTAAAAAAAAGCCCGGACTAGCAAGCAGAAGAAAGGATTGAAAATAATGAGTTATAAGGCCAGAAGGAATGAAGTAAGGAGGATGTCTGGTTCAAAAAATAATTAAATGCATAAGGGAATTTCTGAAAAGAAGGCCTCTGACTAATGGGGTGACTGCAAATGATTTTAAATTAGATAAAAAAACTGTCTTAAAAGGAGCCAACATGGACCATACCACCCCTCATATCTTAAAAGTATAGCCTATGTGAACCTAAATGCAATGAAAAAGCTGTTGGTCAGCTGGAAGGGAAGAGATAAAATTTGCAACCACCTTTATCCCCTTATTAATAAATTCAAGCATACAATTCACCATGTTAACGACCACCACATGTTGGAAAGATATCTTTATAGACCTTTCCATGAGAATACCAGATTTTTTTTCTCAGAAATTTATGAATGCAGAGACCATCACTGTATACACATTGTGCAAATTATTTTGTCCCACTCTGCACAACCTTGCAATTATCTTATTAATAGGGCTGTCAATTAATCACAGTTAACTCATGTGGTTAACTCAAAAATATTAACTGTGATTAAAAAAATTAATCATGATTAATCGCACTGTTAAACAATAGAATACCAATTGAAATGTATTAAATATTTTGGATGTTTTTCTTCATTTTCAAATATATTGATTTCTATTACAACACAGAATACAAAGTGTACAGTTCTCATTTTACATTATTATTTTTATTACAAATATTTGCACTGTAAAAATGATTAAAGAAATAGTATTTCAATTCACCTCATACAAGTACTGCAGTGCAATCTCTTCATTGTAAAGTGTAACTTACAAATGTAGATTTTTTTTTGTTATCTTGCATAATGACTTAGCCACTCCCAGTCTCTATTCAAGCCTAAATTAATTGTATCCATTTATTCTTTTATTCTCTACCTAAAAGAATAAATGGACACAAATCAGATATCAAGAATTATAACATTCATAAACCAGTCGGAGAACATGTCAATCTCTCTGGTCACGCAATTAAAGACATGAAAGTTGCAATATTACAACAAAAAAAGTTCAAATCCAGACTCCAGTGAGAAACTGTTGAATTGGAATTCATTTGCAAATTGGATACAATTAACTTAGGCTTGAATAGAGACTGGGAGTGGCTAAGTCATTATGCAAGGTAACCTATTTCCCCTTATTTTTTCCTATTCCCCCCGACATTCTTGTTAAACCCTGGATTTGTGCTGGAAATGGCCCACCTTGATTATCATGCACATTGTAAGGAGAGTGATCACTTTAGATAAGCTATTACCACCAGGACAGTGGGGTGATGGGAGGTATTTTTTCATGCTTTGTGTGTATAAAAAGATCTTCTACACTTTCCACAGTATGCATCCGATGAAGTGAGCTGTAGCTCACGAAAGCTTATGCTCAAATAAATTGGTTAGTCTCTAAGGTGCCACAAGTACTTCTTTTCTTTTTGCGAATACAGACTAACATGGCTGTTACTCTGAAAAATGAGACCTTGGTATCCCAGTTCACTCAGATATAGCACAACACATAGATGCTGCAACTAGAGGTGCTGGGGGTGCAACAGCACTCTTTGGTTTGAAGGGGTTTCTATCATGTACAGGGTTTACAGTTTTGTTCAATGACTTTCAGCACCCCCAGTATAAAAACTGTTACAGCACCCATGGCACAAAGTTTTATATAGTCTTGCTTCTATACTAGCTTCTTTTATTTTCTATTTTTATGCTGGTAATTCCCAAAGGTGCTACACTATTCCAGTTTGCGGACCTAATTTATTAGAGGCTGCTGCTAACAGGAAGCTTTCAGCTTAAAAGGTTTGGGTTAGCAGGCCTTTTCATGGAATGATGTCCGAAACCCCACAAGAGGGAATTTATTTCCCATATTTGTAGTCCTTGACTTCAGCGTATGCTCTCCACTGGTGCCAGAACCAGGGGCTCATAGCTCTTCAGCTAGTTTGTTCTTGGGATAGGCCCAAGCGGCATGAGACACGTACTAGGCCGGATAAAATCATTTCCTGCCAAGTTGGTTTCAAGCAAACGAAATTATTGCACAGTTCCAAAAAAAAGCGACAGCTAAGTAGCGAGGAGAGGCTGCCTTACGGATCCTCTGCCCGCTGCGAAAATTAGGGGCCCGGGGAGTCACTCGTCTCCCGGAGCAGAAGGGGGGCCCTAACTCTCAGCACAGGGAAACGGCGCCATCCCAGCGCTCTCACAACCGAAGGCTTCTGGGGCCATCGCGGCCGGGCGGATGGGCGATTGGTCGGCCGCGCGGTCGGTCCCGGAAGACGAATTCGTCACTTCCGCAGGGCCCGCCATCTTGTTGGCAGTTAGCGGAGACAGCCCCCGGCTCGGCCCCTCGCGTTTCGCTACAGCGAGTCAGTCCCCCGCCCCGGCCGGAGCACTGAGCCGCTGTGGCGCTATGGCCAACAATAGCCCCGCGTTAGGCACCGGCAACTGCCAGCAGCAGCAGGCGGCCCAGCACCAGGCCGGATCCGTCCCGCCGGCTCAGCCGCCGCTACAGAGCGGGGCCCCCAAACCGGCGGCCTCGGGCAAGCAGGGCAACGTGCTGCCGCTGTGGGGGAACGAGAAGACCATGAACCTGAATCCCATGATCCTCACCAACATCCTCTCCTCGCCCTACTTCAAGGTGCAGCTCTACGAGCTCAAGACCTACCACGAGGTGGTGGACGAGATCTACTTCAAGGTGAGGCCAGCGGGGGCGGGGAGGGCCCATCGTGGGAGCGGCTGGGGGCCTGGGCCGGCTGGCTGGCTCCCCCCAAAGGCCTTCCCGCTCGTCTGCGTGCTGCCCATTTCTTTCGGGGGAGCGGGACTGGGGGCGCTTCCGGCCTGCGGGTTCCTCCCTGCTCGCCCTCGCTCCGGGTGGCGGGGTCCCCTTGTCCTCTATTTCGGCCCAGTAGCGAGCGGCATCCTCCTTCGCTGCGCGTGAGCAGGGGAGGGCCGGGGCTGCCTCCTGCGCCCAGCTGGGCTCAGGGGAGCGGCCCCGCGAGAACGAGTAGGGCTTTCCGGTGCTGAGCGGAATGGTGGGCGCGGGAGCTGTGTCAGCGCTGCGGGGAGGAAATGGCCGCTCACGGCCTCTCTTCAGGCCCCGGGCTTGGGGAGCGGGGATCCGTGGCCTTCCCGCACAAGGGCGCGTGAAGCCGAGTCCGTGAATGTGGTGAGTAGGAGGCTGTAAAAACCATGTGCAGCGGTTGAAGCACGAGCGTACGTCTCCGAAAGGGAGCTTGTCTGCTCAGTGCTTAGAGCATAGGAGTCTCCTCAACTTGTGTCCCTTTTCCAGGGGGCACGGCCACCCCCCACACCTAGCGATTGCTAGTACGTTGTACTGCTGGGGTGCAAAAGGGATCGCGGTGCCAGTAGGAGCTTGCATGTGGCCTTCCTCTCCAGTTAGAGATTGGGGCATCCAGGTATTGAAACGAGATCAAATAATAGTGCTGCTGTTGGCATTAGTCTGGCTGTGCTGGGGAGATAAATGAACTCCTCGGTGCATCCTTGTCTCAGTTCTTGTTTCGTTAGCAGGATTGAATCAGTCTTGCAGCGAGGCTTCCATCAAGCCAGGGTACCAGGTAGAGGTATGCAAAATTAATGCTCATCAACACAATTACATGCATTGTCCTGCTAATGTGTACAAGTTTAGGGTTATTTCGGCCATTGTTTTCAGTCACTTGTACTCTGGAAAATATTGACGCTCTTCTGGCATGTATTGATCTTACTCCTCAATTCCGTTGTCACTAAGTGGGTGTAATATATTTGGAAATAACCTTTATTACTTTCTTGCTTGGCTTAAAACATTATTGATGGGTAGCTCCATTGCTTAAAGAACAGTGTTCTCAAAAGTGATTCTGTAATAATGGCTCTGTGGGATTCCATGTTTGTGTCTTGATTATTACTGAATCAAGTTTGCTCAGTTTACTGGTTAAAAAGGATGGCATTTTCTCCTAAATGCTAGAGTGCTGTTAACTTCCACCTGGTCTCTTGAGTCAAGATGGACTCTTTTCTTATCATGCATAATTTCCAGTAACACAGATTCTTGAGGCTAGTGTATTGGTCTCAATTACCTGTGTTACTCATTACGTTCAGTGAGATTGCATAGGAATAATCAATTGGAATTCTATAAACAATCCTGTTGATGCTCAAGAAGTAACAGAGCCCATTTCACTTTTCTGGAGCTGTGTTGAAAGTGTAGGACTAATAGAAGTGAAAGGGTGTAAAGACTATTTTTGTCACCTAAATTGAGATGAAATACTGAATAGCATATCTGGAATGAGAAGATGTTGTTTTACATAGTCACATTTTAGATGCATTCCAAATATTTTAAAATTAGTACATATAAATTGTTTTATACTAAATTTAAATACTCTCTAAAGTTTAATTAACTAGGGTAGTTGAAATAGTTTGCATACTCATGTTGAAAAGCAGTGTGTTCTGTAGTGTTGGACTCTTAGTCGTTATTTAACTTCCAATTTGTGAAAACCTGTAAAGGAAATATATTTTCCATTCTTCTTTAAATAAAAATGTTGAGTAGATTAATTCGACACACAGAAATGGGGCTCTTGATATTTAAAAATATTTAGAGGTTTATGGCATAGAGGTTCTTAGTTGGATTGAAACTAACAGAATTCTTACCAGGCACTTGTGTGTAAAGTGGGTGTGATTAAAAAGGATGTTTTTTGTGGTTAAGGCACTAGATTGGGGTGCAGAAGATTTGGATTTAATTCCTGCTTTGACACACACTTATGGCTCCATTTCCTAAAAGAGTTCTATTCCCATTTTGTTGTCAAAATAGTCAGATTTTTAAGATTTCATCATGTTGGGTGCTGAGCTATGGGCAAAACTGACTTGGAGTCATGCTCAGAACTACTGGCTGTTGAGCACTACTCAAAATCTGGCCTCTGTTTGGATTCCTGAATTAGTTAATTTTAAAATCTATCCCCTAATCTGTGTGTGTTTCAGTTCCACTTAGTAAACTCGTGCTCTTCCTTTCTCCTACTGTTTTATACATTTAGGTACTGATCCTGCACCTCAACTTTAGGTATTCTGAGTGGTCCCATCAAGTTAAGTACATGCAGTTGGGATCTGGACTTTATATTTTAAGCTTTTCAGGCTGGGGACTGTCGCCTACTATGTGTTTGTACCATGCCTTGCACAACAGGGCCCTAGTTTTGGTTGGGGCCATTAGCCACTACTGTAATACAAATCAAATTTGAAGAACAGCTTTTTGTGTTCAGTGTTTATTATTTGGTTCTTGTCCTTTGACTGAAAAGGGAACTACTTTATTCAGCCCATTAGTGCCTTACTGTGTGAGGAAAAAGGTACAATTCACAATGAATAATATGAAATATACTTTCAGTATAATTTATCTGGTACTTGCTATTTCTGAGCTCTTCAAATGTGCCGCTGGTAATATGTACGATAAGTGTGATAAAGCAGGTTGAATGGGTTTCCATATTATTGGTATATGAGGCAAGTTCACATTTTTTAGCGAGATGGCTACTGTCAACGGTAATTTAGCTGTTTGTAAGATAAACCATGGACTACTTCATTGGATTTCAGCATGCTTTATGCATGTATTCAACATTTTATTTCATAGGTTCTCTTAAATAATTCTGAATAGGGCTGTCGATTAATTGCAGTTAACTCATGCAATTATCTCAAAGTTAATTTGATTAAAAAAAATTAATCATGATTAATCGCACTGTTAAACAATAGCATACCAATAGAAATTTATTAAATATTTTGGATGTTTTTCTACATTTTCAAATATATTGATTTCTATTACAACACAGAATACAAAGTGTACATTGATCACTTTATATTATTTTTTATTATAAATAAAAGAATAGAATTTTTCAGTTCACCTCATACAAGTACTGTAGTGCAATCTCTTTATCATGAAAATGCAACTTACGTATGTAGGGTTTTTTGTTCTGTTTTTGAGTGCAGTTATGTAACAATGTGAAACTTTAGAGCAGGGGCGGGCAAACATTTTGGCCTGAGGGCCACATCGGGTTTTTGAAGTTGTATGGAGGGCCAGTTAGGGGAGCCTGTGCCTCCCCAAACAGCGAGGCATGGCCCGGCCTCTGACACCACCCCCCTCCCACCCCCACCCCCCCGGACTCCTGACCTATCCACCACCCCGCACTCCTGCTCCCTGACCACCCTGACTGTCCCCTGCCATCCCATCAACTCCTCCTTTTGTTCATGCCTGCTCTCTTCCCCCCCCGCCCCCATCCAACCACCCCTTCTCCCTGTCTCCTGACCACCTCCAGAACCCCTGCCCCTGACTGCCCCCATTCAACCCCCCTGTTCCCCGCCCTCTGACCGCCCCGACCCCTATGCACGCTCCTGTCCCCTGCCTTCTATCCCACCCCCCTGCTCCCTGCCCCCTTACCGTGCTGCCTGGAACACTGGTGGCTGGCAGTGCTACAGCCGCGCCGCCTAGAGCCCCAGGACAGGCAGCTGTGCTGCCTGGCAGGAGCCAGCCTTGCCACTACACAGCACAGAGCACCAGGTCAGGCTGAGGCTCTGCAGCTGTGCTGCCTGGCAGGAGTGCGCTGCCCAGAGCATTGCGCTGGTGGCAGCTGAGGCTGCAGGGGAGGGGGAGCAGCAGGGGGCGGGCTGGGGGCTACCCTCCTGGGCCAGGAGCTCAGGGGCTGGGCAGGAGGGTCCCGTGGACCGGATGTGGCCCGCAGGCCGTAGTGTGCCCACCTCTGCTTTAGAGCCTACAAGTCCATTCAGTCCTACTTCTTGTTCAGCCAATCACTAAGAGAAACAAGTTTGTTTACATTTACGGGAGATAATGCTGCCCACTTCTTAATTACAGTGTCACCTGAAAGTAAGAACAGGTGTTCACATGGCACTGTTGTAGCTGGCGTCACAAGATATTTACGTGCCAGATGTGCTAAAGATTCATATGCCTTTTTGCTCTTCAGCCTTTGTTCCAGAGGACATGCTTCCATGCTGATGACGCTCCTTCAAAAAATAATGCATTTGTGACTGAACTCCTTGGGGGAGAATTGTACGTCTCCTGTTCTGTTTTACGTACATTCTGCCATATATTGCATGTTATAAGTGCCTCGGATGATGACTCAGCACGTTGTTCATTTTAAGAACACTTTCACTGCCAATTTGACAAAACGCAAAGAAGATATCAATGTGTAATTTCTAAAAATAGCTACAGTATTCGACCCAAGATTTAAGAATCTGAAGTGCCTTCCAAAATCTGAGAGGAATGAGGCGTGGAGTGTGCGTTCAGAAGTCTTAAAAGAGCAACACTGATGCGGAAACCATGGAACCTGAACCACCACCACCAAAAAAACCCAAACAAAAAAATGAACCTTCTGCTGGTGGTATCTGACTTAGATGATGAAAATGAACATGTGTTGGTCGGCAATGCTTTGGATCGTTATTGAGCAGAACCTGTCATCAGCATGGACGCATGTCCTCTGGAATGGTGGTTGAAGCATCAAGGGATATATGAATCTTTAGCGCATCTGGCATGTAAATATCTTGCAATAGTGCCATGCAAACGCCTGTTCTCGCTTTCAGGTTACATTGTAAACAAGAAGCAGGCAGCATTATCTTCTGAAAATGTAAACAAACTTGTTTGAGCGATTGGCTGAACAAGAAGCAGAACTTTGTGGACTTGTAGGCTCTAAAGTTTTACATTGTTTTGTTTTTGAATGCAGGTTTTTTTGTACATAACTCTACATTTTGTAGGTTCAACTTTCATGATAAAGAGATTGCACTTCAATACTTGAATTAGGTGAACTGAAAAATACTGTTTCTTTTTTACAGTGCAAATTCGTAATAAAAATAAATATAAATTGAGCACTGTACACTTTGTATTCTTTCTAATTGAAATTAATATATTTGAAATATAGAAAACATCCCAAAATATTGGTATTCTATTATTGTTTAAAAGTGCGATTAATTTTTTTAATCGCTTGATAGCCCTAATTCTGAAGTGTAAAGTAAAATGTTACCACTTTATACTTGGACTCAAGCATTACACAGTGTCCGTGTAAGACCAGTGGATTTTTGTCTTCCAGTTTCTGAACCAAGTAGTGAAACTGACCCATATTAAATTGATGAGTTTATAAAATTTACATACCTCTGTATCCAAGTGACTATTCCCTCCTCTATGGATTGCTCAATTTTTAATGTAGCTTGAGCAGATCTTTGTGTCTGACTCTCATTACAAGAGTCCAAGGATGGTATTGATCAACTTAGTTCTAGCACTGATCATCAAATCTTGTTTTAAGATGTACTTGAACTATGCTAAAACCCTTCATAAAACTAAACCTGCCATTATTGTTTAGGATGCAGAGCAGGTCATTATCTCAGAGTATCATCACAATCTACAAAAAAGCCATTAGCTTTTTAGATTAAAATATTACGGTTCATAGTTGTTTTTTCTCATTGTCTTAGATTTAGGTTATAATGAGGAGAGAATAAAAAAATATTAATCTCTTATTAATCTGCATAAGTAGTGGAGTATGTATCCCCCATAGTCATGTGCAGTAAGTACCACAGACTAAAATGCTCTATTAACAAGCATAATGCTAATAGTATGTTTAAGTGAAATTACTCAGCATTGACCATAGTAATGATTGTTTTTATCCCCAGATAAATACTTGGGGGAGACTGCAGTGTAATATAAAAACAGTTACTTACTTGGACAATTTTTTTTTAAGTTTTGAGGAAAGGTTATTAAAATCTTGGGTAACGTGGTCACAAAAAGACCAGATATTTTGTTGTTTTGCTGAAGTATCCAGCTTGCCTTAAAATTCATATGAGTTGATGAGCACTACTGAAAACTGGTTTAGGAAATTTTTTTATGAACTTAATTGTATTTGTTTGGGCACATGATGATTGTTTTAAGTACTTGTACATCATCTTTGAAGCTACGTGTGATGGGTGTGATAGTAATCTTTTTCACACTTTCAGGTTACACATGTTGAACCATGGGAGAAAGGGAGCAGAAAAACAGCAGGCCAGACAGGGATGTGCGGAGGGGTAAGTAGAAGTACGTGCCTTCTTAAATACTTTTGTGTGGTAAATAATCACCTGTAAAATATCCCAGTCTTGTCTACACTTGAGTATTGGATCATAATGTAGATGACAAATTTCGAAATTACAGAGGACTGAGATACCCCATTTGACCCTGAAGGATGTGAGTTTGAGGAGGCAAGCAGTATAATTCTTGCTTTTTTCCAATAGAAAAGCTTCATTCTTTTTACGTTCTTATTCTTCTGTCACTGAAAATCTGGAGTAATGTTTTAGCGACTGTCTGTTAAACATCTGGTATATCTTTTTTTTTCTGTCACTAAAGGTGCGAGGTGTTGGAACTGGTGGAATTGTGTCTACAGCTTTTTGCCTACTTTACAAATTATTTACTCTGAAACTCACTCGTAAGCAAGTGATGGGCCTCATAACACATACAGATTCTCCGTACATTAGGGCTCTTGGATTTATGTATATTAGGTGAGTAGCAATGTATTTAACTATAAACTAGTTTAATACACAGAAAATTTATTAAATTTACACATTTTTTTGTACTTCAAGGTACACACAGCCTCCTACTGATCTATGGGACTGGTTTGAATCGTTCCTTGATGATGAAGAGGTATGTCGGCGAGGGTAATAATTTGTTTTCTTTTGTTTCCTTTCATGCTGCTTTTTTAGATTAAGAATTTTGATACATTTTCCTGTAGTTTGAGCATCTTCATGTTGTGATTTTTTCTTTTAATTTAATTACACTAATAGATTAATGTGGGGAGTGGGTCTGATCTGGAAACCAACTTTGTTTTTTGTATTCAAAAGATTTAGTTGAGTTTTCCACTGGCTAAGATTAGTGATCATTTTAAACTTATGTCATATGTTAGAAACTGACGTGAAATAAGTTTAAATAAATTCTTTAAGGTGAGACGTTTGGACTGCATGGTGGTGTGTCTAATGGCTTTATACTCTATACTGTTACACCTTTTTTTTTTTTAAAGGGAGGGTGGTGGAAAGGGATATGCTAAACAGACCCCAATAAATAAAAGTTTATGGCCAGAACTTTCAAAAGTGTTTGAAATATTAGGCTTCTAAATGTATGAATTGTGTATTACTGAAAAATTTAATCATGTACTTCGGATGGAGAGAGGTGTGTGATTGAAATCAACAATTTTACAGCAAAACTTTATCTGCTCATTTCTGTGGCAGTTATATCTCAAGTGACTAGAAACTAAATGTCACTAACTAGAAGTGAGCAACTTAATTACTGGATAGGATGGTGCCACCTGTACTTGTCTGAACATTCCTGTTGATCCATGGAGTAACCAGGCAATTTTAAGTGCTAAGTTCTGAACTCCTTCAGTCAAACGGACTGCATTATTATGCAGTAGGGAGCGAGAATGAGAAAATAGCATCATGGGAATTATTGTTGTGCCTTATCCCAAAGTTCCTGGTTAGAGAAATTGAGTGGGGGAATACGTAACACATTTCTAGGGTTAGAGGATTGAAATACACAATCCTCAAATTGCAGTAATATGTAGTATTTATTGAGTTTGAGTCTTAAGTTATTTACTAGATTTAAGAACATATTTTCCTTGACTGGTTGAGACGAACACCCTGTATTACAAGAAATATCAAACTTCATGCTTACAGAGAAGCCCTATTTTTAATAAAAATGCAGTGTAATACATACGCGTGACTACAACACAGTATATTTATTTTACACAGCTACTTTCATACTAAGCATCAAATACAGTACAAAGGAGACATTTGTTAATCCAGGTAAACCTGTGTTATTGTATATTTGTAATGTGATCAAAATATTCCTTAATTAAGAATTCAGCTGTGGGGTAATTGCATAATTAATAGTTAGCATCCCTCCTTCCCCTTACCCCCCCAAGTGGGTGCTACTTTAATTCTTGGATATGAACATTAACTACATTTCTATGAAGTGCTGCCTTGTAACTTTTTTTGGGGAGGCTTCAATTCCAGTGTCCTACAAGCTATTTCCTTCATAGGACAAGTTGAACAAAAAAATGATTGAACTTGCAGGCCTTAATCGGTGTCATTACTATTAAAGGCCTTACTTTGAATTTATACATAAGACCTACTACACAATTTTGGCTCTAATATTTTTAATAGCAGTATACATTAATGTCTCCTATCTCTCCAAAACTGTATGTTAGAGGAAGTGTTAGAACCAGTCTTTCTCAGCTGCTTCCCCAGTACTTTTTTATGTAGGAGGAAGTGCTTATAGCTGGTTTGTATGCACTTTTTTGCCAATGTTGCACAAACTCATTTAAAGATATGGTAAACATTTATGATAAGGATAATTTTAACCTCTAAAGTTTTTTCTCAAGTCCAGAAATCTAATATGTTGAAACTGTTCAACATTGTCACACTTTTCTGTAACAGAAGGCCTCTTTCTGTTCCACACAGTTATTTTTCTAAGTGCTTCTAATGTTTGTTCTGTTTAACCATGTAGATACTCGCAAGGTGCTACATTTAAGCTAACTCATTGTTTTCTTCTTTAGATCTCTGTGAAACGATAATATTTGGAAATACTGTATATCTGAACACTTAAATGTGTGTGAGTGCAAGCAGTTTTACATTTAGATTTTCTCTTCATGTTTAGATAACAAATCTCACTTTCCTTGTGTGCTTGCACTATAGGTTTGGGACTTGACAATAGCTGACTAACATGTCCTGAGCTGTGAGAGGGCATAGCAAGAAGGCCTTCATGCGGTAATGACCCTTTTCAGAGACAATGGTCATCATGGATTATGCGTTTCCAATTATTTGTTCATTTATTTATTTTTTTACATATTTCTAAATTAGAAACCTCACTGCTTCATGGCAGTTGGTTTGCTATTGCTTCCAATTTTGTTAGGACGCCATTTTATATTACAACTTTCTATATGATCATTTATAGAGAGGAAATGGAGTAGTTCTTATGTGGATAGGCCACAGTGTTGGCTATCACTGTGTACAGTCATGCACCCATAAAATGAGGTATTAAATATAGCCTTACAAAGAAATTCTCAGTTTTGTTGCATTTAAATAAGATACAAGATCATACCATTCAACTAGACCGAGTAAGAGGATTACACCTTAATTTGTTCATTGAGACAATCCCTTAACATCCAGATGGCTGCAGGCTTACTATGGACCTGCATGCATGTGTATTAAGTCCCACTCCCTATCTGTAACATTTATTGCCAAATCCAAAGGGTACAAGAATTGGAATTTTTTCAAGAACATTTATTAAAGTGTGAAACAAGTAAATTTTCATAATTGAGACTTCAAGATGGCAATAAATATATCAGCATTTGTTTAAAATAAGCAATGAACTTTTTTGACGGTCAGGATATTTTTTCTTTGTGTTTTGTAGGACCTGGATGTGAAGGCAGGTGGGGGTTGTGTTATGACCATTGGGGAGATGCTTCGTTCCTTTCTTACTAAGCTCGAATGGTTTTCAACATTGTTTCCAAGAATTCCTGTGCCAGTGCAGAAAAATATTGATCAGCAAATAAAAACCAGACCTAGAAAAATCAAGAAGGATGCCAAGGAGGGAGTGGAAGAAATAGATCGACATGCAGAGCGTAGACGTTCAAGGTTATACATTATCTTTTCAAAATAGTGCAATTGTAAAAGCCAGTATCTAGTGCCTTACACTTCATATTATCAGAAAAAATAGTGTCCTACCTTTGCTGGGACAACAAATGTTTCTAAACTAACCAGTCAAAAGAGTGGATTGATGGTAATACTAATGAATAAAATAATTAAATGAGATTGAAATAGATGCATGTTTGGCAATTCATGTGGAACGTGAAGATTCATAAAACACAAACTGGAAAAATCCAGAGAGCTCATTGTTAAAATTTCAACTTGTAAATCCTTTATTTTTAACGTAGGTCTCCAAGAAGGTCTGTGAGCCCCAGGAGGTCTCCTAGAAGATCCAGAAGCAGAAGTCATCATCGGGAAGGTCATGGATCATCTAGTTTTGATAGAGAACTAGAAAGGGAGAGAGAACGGCAGAGATTAGAACGTGAAGCTAAGGAGAAAGAAAAAGAAAGGCGAAGATCACGAAGTACTGATCGTGCATTAGAGCGGAGGCGAAGCAGAAGCAGAGAGAGACACAGAAGCCGTAGTCGAAGTCGTGATAGAAAGGGAGATAGAAGAGACAGGGATAGAGAGCGGGAGAAAGAAAATGAACGAAGCAGGAAAAAAGATAGAGACTATGACAAGGAAAAGGGTAATGAAAGAGAGAGATCTAGGGAACGGTCAAAGGACAGGAAAAGTAAGGGTGAAATAGAAGAGAAAAGACACAAAGATGACAAGGATGAAAAGAAGCACAGGGATGATAAGAAAGATTCCAAAAAAGACAGAAAACATAGTAGAAGTCGAAGCAGGGAGAGGAAGCATAGGAGTAGGAGTATAAGTAAGAATACAGGTAAGCACAGTAGAAGCAGGAGCAAGGAGAAATTAAGTAAACATAAAAATGAAGGTAAAGATAAATCAAATAAACGAAGTAGAAGTGGAAGCAGAGGAAGAACCGATAGTGTTGAAAGGTCCAGAAAACGAGACCACAGTCCCAGCAAAGAGAGATCCCGAAAGCGTAGTAGAAGCAAAGAACGATCCCATAAACATGATCACAGTGATAGCAAGGACCATTCAGACAAACATGATCATCGAAGGAGCCAAAGTACAGAACGAGAGAGCCAAGAAAAGCAACATAAAAACAAAGATGAAACTGCGTGAACTCAGTGAAAAGTGGATCACATTGAATCCTATAAATCTTTGATTAAATCCTGCTTATTTTTTTCTTAAAGTTGAGATTGTGCAGTAGTTGAGCACTCTTTTTTCAACCTCCCTCTAGGCTGCAGATTGTCATTTCCTATGTTGGGTAGGGAAGTGCCTTTGTAATCCCATTTAATGCATTGATGGTTTCAACCCATGTGTTTAGTTTAATTCATGATGCAAAGATTGTTCTTGCGTTTTTATTGTTCAAATGTTTCTGAAATGTACAGTCTGTACATATGTCCTGAAAATGTTTTAATTCCTTTGGCATGGTTGCCATGTTGGTTAAATTTGTATAAGGCAATAAACTGCCACTAATTCTACTTTTGTTTTGTAGGTGTGGAATTATGGTTTATATCTAGAAATTAGCATGGCTGTGCTTTGCATAATAGTATGACAGAAGCTTTGGGGGTGGGTCTTGATTGTGTATTATAGCTCAAATATTTATGTGCATATGATGTACATAAGGGCTGAAGATTTAGAATTAACTTGTGTCCATTGTATCTACTGTCTTAGAAAGCTTTTTAAAATGTATTATGTTTTAATCCCCAACAAAGTGTTATATTCAGAGTAGGTTTTCAAGCAGGTAGCAATTTTTAATGCAGGGATTTAGATTATGCTGAGGCTTATTTAGTAACCCTCTTAAAAATGCTACCTCAGAGGGACACTGTTAAGGTTGGTAGGCCTGTACCATAACTACCTATGCATTTTTTCTTTCTTGTTTAAAAAGTCCATGTAAATTTGCTCTTCTTTTCAACACAATTTCTTCAGTTTTTCATTTTAAAAAAATCAGTGCTGTTAACCTGTCATTCATCATAATCCTAGGCTAACAATGGCGTGTGAGAATGGAGGAGGGAGGTAGGAAGGAGAATTTTTGCCAAGAAACAGATTTTAGTTTCAGACTTCCAAAGCATTTTTATAAATGAAAAACATATTTAAAATAAGAAATACCTTGATAGTGTCCTTTTTTTAATTCATAATGTTTTCTACAAATAGTAAAGATTGCTGTTCTGAGCTGAAAATTTCATCTCCAGCAGTGGGAAAAGTAAATAAGTTTTTAAAACAGATTAGCTAGTAGGAGGTAATACCAAAATGCACTATTGAAAAATCATATAATAAAAGTCCAGTTCTGCTTGGTAGGTTGTTCTGATGTCTTGTATATTGAGTGAGGAGAACCATCAGTCTGGAATAAACACTGGATTAACTCCTTTGTGCTGGGTGTCAGCTTTTCCCCGTATGTTCATTGCCAGTTGAAAAGATGTATGTGTGGATTTTTTTATGCCTTGCTCTAAAGGAAAATGATACTATGTATGGACTGGGACTTCAAAGTAATAGGTCAATGTATAAAGACTAATCTGGTTAACTCAGGGTTTAAGACTGTTGAAATGTGGATCATTGGTGGTTTGAGTGACCTGAAAGTGAAAGAAGAGGTTTGTGTCGTCCCCTCCCCTCCCTTTGCTTTTGTATGATGTAGCACTTCTAGGTATTAAGTTTAAACAAGTGTTTAATGCAGTCACTTTCCTTCTCCTGTTCTTTCTTTCATAGTATATGTCAATAAATCTAGTTAAATTAATTTACTGTAGTAAAACAACTTTCTAGTTGTCCCTGATCTTGCAGAATAAATAGCGAGTGCCTGAATTACTAAGGCAAAAAGAAAATATTTTGGAGGAAAAAAATCAGCTTGTTTCTGTATTAAAGAAGCAAAGGTAGCTCAAGCTCAATTTTTTTTTTCTTCTGGTCACCTTTAATTCTAAATGTATTGTTGTTCTTCCTGGTGTTCCCCCCAGCAGCAGAGAAACACTTTCTAGTATTGAGGTGCTACTCCCTTACGTGATTTTTTTAAACCGATAGGTAATTGAGCTTGAAATTGGAGTTTGGGGAGAAACTGCTGTTGCCCTCTATCTTTTCCTCTTGCTTTAAAAACAAACAAACAATAAGCCCCAAATGTGTTCTATCAGAAAATTAATGTATGATCAGCATTTATTTGCAATTTTGATTACTTTAGTTTCTGTTTGCTTTATGGGGTGGGAGGGGTTAGCAACACAAATGTAGAAGGTAGTTCAGATACTTGGTTTTAAATGATTGACTGTTACTCCTCATTTTTACTGATCTCAGTAGTTGCCTGGTTCTTTGCAAAAAGTTTTACTTCTCTTAGTGAATTGGATATGGGGCTTAGTAGATAAGTCTGTTAACACATCTTTCCATTTATTTTCCTCCTTGCCTGTGCTGATTGAGACCAGATTTCTGTTGTTAATATTTGGTTAAATAATGTGACTCTTCAAATTTCATTCAGTAATACAGACATATTATGGTGGGTACTTCTGACAAATAAGTAAATGTCCTGCCCTGTGGAGCTTACAGTCTGTCTGGAGATATGATGTAATGAATGAAAACAACAAGTGGATGAAGTTCGAAAATAAGGAGACTGAGAGTTGCAGGGTTACACAGTTTAGTGAAAAACTGGGTGATCAAGGAGCAGGTAGGTCTATGGTGCCTCTTCCACAACTCAGCCACTGCTGCCTTGCTCCTAATGTTATAGTCCTGTGATTCTTCTGTGTAGATTATCTCAATCATAGTGAACTGGATACTTTATATGGTGGATAAAAGTTTTGTGGATGGTTTGGCTGTAGCCAGAAGTAAATAGTGGCTTAAGTTTTCAGAGGTGAAAACCTATGCTGCTTTGTAACTTAACAATACTGCATGCTGATTCATTGCCAGAGAAATACTATATCCTTTGTAACCATCAGCAGTAACAATCTTCCATGTAAATGTGAATAAAATCCTCAACTTTTGCTTTCAAGCGAACATGCAAATATACCCAAACTTCTAAAAGTGCAGCCTCACGCGTTCTTTCATTTCTCAGATTTTGGATTCACATTTTAATAGAGATTCTTACAGATAATCTCCCCTTCCACATGTGATCATAATCATCTTGTGCCAACTAAAGTTTTCTTGCATGGAAAAAAATGTTAAGTGTATTTTAGTAGTCTTAATGATACTTAAGAGCTGTCGCCCTCTGAGTCTCCTCTGCAGACCACCAGCAAATGCAAGAAGACTATAGTTGGGCAATAGCTCTCAGCTGCCCTTTTGGTTGCTGAGCATATGAGAACAAGCATTACACTTAGATTCAGAATCTTGACCTGGCATGCCATACCATAGAACTTTTACTTTATTAATGCAAAAAGTGTGTATCTGGGAGGATGGAAGTGAAAGAGAAAGTGATGTCTGAGAAGCTTTCTGTTTTCATGACTTGATTCCCATGTGCTCAGAACCCTGTTTTTCAGTTGGCATCCCTCTGGCTGAAGAAAATTGGTAAGAATTCTCTTCTACGTCTGAGGTTGCTGTTTAACTGTCTAGTCTAGTGATTGGTGTCCAGTAATGATGGGAATTTTCTCCTCAGAATATCAGTACAGTGCTGTATACAATAAGCATAGTATTTTTCAGTTAAAAATTCAGTGATTAGTGTGGTCTAAATGCCTAGAGTTAAATCCCTTAATGCAGTAATTTCTTACGTTTGTGTGGCAAGTAGTAAATTTCAGGCAGTTCTTCGAGTAGATGAAATGCCTCCTAGTACAATGGTTAATGTAAATTGGGGAAAGGTATAGAAGTTGAACCCTTGCCAAACCTAGAACAGATAAACATACTACAGATAAATCCTGCCGTCTTTTATGCAGTATCATACCCTTCCCTGGTAAAACCTGTGGGAGAGAAAAGGAACAAGGGCAATACAATTCTGTAAAACAAATATGACACTGCTTCTGATTAATACCTCACTTAAAAGGGGAATGGTTTTGGAAAATGCAGGTTCTCCAAACCCAGCTGAACCTAAGGGAATCAAAATTACAAGCCCACATTAATACCCAGTTCTTATATAGCCATATACAGACATCTCTTTGTGCCACCTTACTGGCACCATGACTTCTCAAGGAACTGTGTTTCCATTGGCCACATTAGCTAAGCCTGGGTTGTCCTGCCATGTGTGGAAGGGACATAGCCAGTGTTAACTCCCACTACTTTTGTTTGTTGTATTTCAGCTGGCTTGGTAAATAGCTGGAATATAAATTCTTTGTTTTCACTGGAGGACTTCTTGGGACATCTCAGAAGCATGTAGTGGGAGCTTACTCAACATTTAGGGTGCGTGAGGGTTTGAAACCTTAACAAATCTTTTTTCTTTCTTTTTTTCCTCAAGTGTATTTTAAATTGCTGTTAAAGGCAACTGGTTTTAAGTGGCTTGAATAAAGATCGCTCCCATCGGGTTTCATTTTCTGTGTATTTATGATGCCCTAATCCTGTACTGGTTGTCCCATTATCAAAAAGTCTTCTAGACTCAACTAAATTTCTGCTGTAAAAAGGCAAGAAGAAAAACCTTGTATGTTTATACAGCATAAAGAACCACAAAGTGCAAGTAATGTGGAGCAACAAGGAGCCAACTGTTGTTTAACTTATTCATGTGAATAGTGCTAAGTGAGCAGGATTTGTCCCACTGTCTGTACTTCTGTACTCTATTCGTGGAAGATTTGGCAGACACGTTCAAATGCCTGGCTTCTTTAAACATCCCTCTTCCTCCCTCCCCCAAATCTAGGTTAATGGTTTGGTGAGCCCTGCCAATTTTGTCTTGAAAGGCCTAGATTTTAAAAAAATGAGTTGCACAGAACCCCACTGACTTCAGTGGGGCTCGGGTAATCTTTCAGTATTGGGGCCTACTCTAGCAAGAGGTTTTGCAGATATATATACTGCCCTTCTATAATAGATAGAAGCAACAGATAGAAAGGGACACAGTAGATGAGGAATCCATAGTGTATGCACCGGGTGAAAAAACCCCAAACCCAATGGTTATGTACAGTAGTTGTTAGAAATGGAATCTGCATATTTCCAGTCATAGGGTGTCTTGATGGTGGAACCTTTTAACAGTAGTACCTGAGTGCTTGCCCTCTCCCCCCTTTGGTATTCCTGAAAGTTCTGAAGGCAAGGCTATAAAAGGAAGCATTGTGCCCCAGCTGCCTCAAGTCTGATTTAATTAGGAGTTGACATGAGTGGGGAGTAAGACTCTACATATATTCAATCTTGAAAAACTCTGCTTACAGGTAAATAACCTTCATTTCTTAAAGAGTAAGTTTATACAACTGGGTGCAATTATGTTGCTGTTTGTAGCTATTCGAAACCTACATATTTAATTAAAGTTAGCTCATTTTCTCTTAAACAGTCTTTTATTAAGTATGCTTGAGTTTAATGAGGGCTGATATGTAATTAAGATATGCAAATCTTATGCAGCTGGTTGTTCTGATTCAATGTAATTAATTTGATTTTTATCAAGGACCACCATAAAGTTATTCACTTACAATTAGTGTACCAATTAGTTTACAATTAGTTGTTTGTATGCCAGATAAAAGCTACAGCCCATGTTTGGCCCTGACCTCATTAGAAATTGATTGCTTAGGACCTGAAAAGCAGGCTCAAGACCACCTATGTACATGACTAAGTTTAGGGACCCATGTTTGAAAATGCTGTTATGACTATAAAGAGAAACCTACTGCATTAAAACCTGTTTGGGGGGAGCTGCAAACAGAACAACGCTAATTTCTACATTCTCATACCTTTTCAAACCCTAAATTGGAAATAAAAACTAGCTGTTTCTTAGTAAGTAGTGCAATTCATTTATTTAAAAAAAAATTCCTAAAGAGGGAAACTTGTATTTAACAGTGAACAAAAATCCTTTTTATTAAGAGACAATATTGTAGTACTGGTGTTATGAAGTGTCAGAACGTTCCATCTGATTGCTTTGTGTAAGTGACCTGAAGTGATGATTCATGTGCCCGATGGAGTTGCATAGCTGTATTCTGTGAAGACAAACTTAAAGAAATGTATGGTCTGCTTTCCAGCTACATAAATTAGTTTAAAGAAAGTCCTATTTTGTTACTGGTTGTGCATCAGCTTTTCTGAAGTCAGAACATGTGCTCTGTTTTTCTGAGAAGTGATGGTTCTCTCCCTCTATTCCTCCCCACTAAATACTGTACCTGTTACTTACAGCTAGGTTTATTAAACCTGAAAGAATGCCTATAATGCACTCTCTTCCCCCATTATGTGGGTGTTTACTTTTTAAATGTCACTTAAGTTGTCCCGTGAAACTATATACACTACCAGTTTCACTCTTGTTTCTAGTCAGTTTCATTTTTCCAGTTGTTAAGAACTAAAATAATGGTGACCTGCTGGAGTTTCCACATTACATAGGAATGGTTATTTTATAAATAAAATAAAGCTCCAAGGTTTCTCCATAAAGCCTCCAGAGAGAAAAGGAAATTCCAAGTTCTCATTCACAAAGCTTCCACAGCATCCTTATCTAGGAATGTGGAGGGATGGCTTCCTAACCCTGTTAGTCCAAAAGCTATATAGATCTTGAGGGATCCAAAGAGGCTAAGGCTATCCACAATGGCTGCTTGTATTCCTAGCCCTCCATGGCTACCTGGAACCTGCAGGAATTGTTGCTCCATCACTTTCCAGGCTATTGCCCCCAAGTTACCTCTAAGATGAGATCACTTCATTCATAACCATGAATTAGGAGAGCAAGGCTCAGCATTATTTGTGTGCTCTCCAATGAGGCAATGCGTGGTATGGATAACAGCCACTACTCCTTCTCAGGCTGCCAAGCCTGGTCCTTGCCATAGGATTACAGCAAGGTTGGGGGGGAAACTATGGTATGGAGATGGCATGCCTGCTCACCTCCCAGCTCCACAAGCTGAACAGTCACCTCTGCTCAAAGAAGAGATTGCTAAGGGGATCTGGCCTTCTATTTTCGTTTTAATTGGGTCAATCATCAAACATTTTAACATTAGGCCTTGAACCTTTTTGAGAGGTGATGGTTAAACTCTATTTTGTGGGACTAAACTGCTGCCAAGTATTTAAATCCAAATAGTTCAAGAATTTTAATACTGCTTTTTTTATTTTTACAGCAGTTCACTGACAAACTATTTCCAGAACAACTGCTGATATTGCACATAGACCTACTACTTAACATTAGCAACCCACACTTAGCACCCTCGCACAGCTCCTATTATTGACTGTATTATAGGGAGACTTATGGCCCCAGATAGTTCTGTGCACATTTCTAATGAATGTGTGTCCAGGAGGAGATGTCAAAGGTTGGGGCTGCTCACAGGTTGGGGGTATGGTTCAGATCCACATCTAGCTGTTCTAGGGCTGCCAAGGGGAGTTGTATGGGAAGCAGGGAGGGTTTGTGGCCACTGGCAAGCAGGACTAGTCAAGACTGCTACCTACAGTGACTCCATTGCCTTCAGACCAAATGCAGCATGGAGTGATACAAAGCAGAGGTACTTGGGAGGTGCGGCTTCCTGATTCAATTCAGCAGAGGCAGTAAGCAGGTGAGTGTGTGATCCCAAGTCTCCTCACCGGCTTGGAGTTATGGGGCTCTCAATGTGAAAGCAGCATGATATTAAGAAAGGGCTAATGAGGTAGAGAATGGCTCTCATTGAAGTGGGGATAAGAGTAGAATTATGCAGGGCAGGAGAACAGACCTCATTAGATCTGTGGTTGGACACAATAGAAGGTATCTCTAATGAGTATACTGGTCCTCAGGATGTTAAATTCACTCATGCTTATTAAACTGCATTATCTCTAGGGTCCTAAGGATTCATAAATGTTAAACATTTTAATTCATTTAGTACATCCCAATTACAGTTGTCATTCAAGTATAACAAACTCTTTCTTACCTGCTTGTCTGAACCAATGATTCCATCCAGAAAAATGTTATTCTGGACTTCTCTTTCCTCTATAGATCACTACAACAAAAATTCAGAGGGTTAGATAAATTCAAGTGAGAAAAAAAATGACAAACACACACAAGAAATGTTTATTTGAATAAGTTGCTTATGCAGGTGTCCCCAGCAGTTTCAGTCAGGAAATTGAATGGAAAGATTGTATTCATTTGAAACCACACAAAAAACTTAGAATGGACCATACAATGTCACCAATTTGTTAGCGGAAAGTAAGTGGTGCTTCAAAAATCAGTGGAACAATATAGCTAAATTTAATTAATTTTAACTTGGCCAGGCTCTAAAAGATGGAACATACACTTTCAAAAAGTTCCATGGGCTCTTTGCTGACTGAGTGGTTCAGACCTCAGGTTTAGGTCTCATGCAAGAGTATAAAAGTCTCGTAGCACCATGCTGGGCCACTGGGACATTACAGATTCAGAGGGTATAATGTTCCTTACACCCCTCCAGTAGCACTCTGTTTTTCAAGGTCTTCCATCGAAGTGCTGACTAGGCCTCACACTGCTTGGCTTGTAAGAACTAGTGAGATAACAGCCTGATGTGGTATGGCTGCAGGCCAAAATATAGGTAATATCTGTAAAACACTCATAATCTAATTTTTCAAAATATATAGAGATAGCTATTTATCTGTGTAGGCGGTGATTAGAGTCCCACTTAAGTCTATTTTTAGTTTAAAAATACATGATTTTGTGCTGTGTTAACAAGGCTTTATCTGAATGAGTTTGGAATGGTCCCAATACACAAGAGGGGTGAAGCCACAGATGGGCACCATCCTCAACTAAACACCAGTAAAACCTTTATACCACACCACACCAATCACGAGTTCTGTATGTGCCACATATGTTGGAAAAAAAAAATATTTTGGGAATGTTTGTGAGTTTTACAAAATTAGGACCATTTTTTGGTAACCCTATGCCTGTAAAGCTAGCTGCCAAGAATCCAACTCTGCAAGGCTCAAAGGAAGCCATCTCCAAAAGTGGGGTAAAATAACTTTTCTGTATATAAAGGTGACACAACTTTAAAGCGTAATGTCTCTAACCCTGGAAGGGCAGAGGTAAGTGCTGGTTCTGATTAGAAAGGAGAAAATCTCCTTAATGATATAGAGCTCTTGTTTCTTCCTCTTAAGGCTGTGAGGGCACAAACTTCACAGCTGTGGCATTTAGAAAATGCTGTTAGTAGCTCAAAGCTGAATCTTGCCTCTCCTGGGCCTCAGAGAAGTATAATTTGGAGGTGTGAATTGCACATTTGGGGAACAACTATGAAATATTTCCCTGACATGTTTTTTTTTTGTTCGTGGCTGGTTGAAATGCCTCAGAATTTTGAAAAGTTAGACATCCAGTCTTGATTTAAAGACTTTAAGTGAGAGAATACCACAACCTCAGGTAAGATGTTCCAATAGTTTTTACTCGTTAAAAATTTGCATTTTATTGGGCACTGGACAAACAGATACAAGATAAATGTATGACGTGTCTGTGCTGTTATGTCTCCAGTTAATTTCATGGATCTCACTTGGACATATGTGTAAGGCCAGATTCTCTCACTGGTTTAAGTCATTTTTTGCACAGGGTGAATACCATATTCAGGAATCCTCTGGTTTTCTAGAGCTGACATACAGCTGCTTTGCCAACCTCCCTCTTACAACTGTAGTAGGGGCTGTGGCCAGGAGAAAATGGACATGGCTAGGATTCCCCTGGACCTCAGCAACCCCTGGCTGTTATAAGAGTCCTTTGGGGCCTTTGGCAGGCATTGTACTTAACAGCAGCCTTCTGGCTGTTCTAACTTACACTGGAGGACTGGATTGGCACAGAGCAGCCCCAACATGAGGGGACCAAATCCATCTTTGCACACTCCCTCCTGAGTCATACTGTGTGCTTCTTAGCTCTAGCTGAGGATCTATCTAGGCCATGGTATATATGTTTCATACAATGTAACTTACAGACGTTGTAATACATATTATGTTGGGAGTAAATGTTTTATCTTTGATAGAATTAAGGGAGTCCTCCTGCCAGAAAATGTTATTTTAAAGTAAAGTACTTTTCATTCTAAGAGAAACATATCTCACTAGAACCACCATTTTCATGAGAGGTGAAATGCTGACAGCATTCTCATACCCATTCCAACAGAACTTCCAGAGCAGGTCACTAGAATGAAATACAAAGAAGGGGCATGAAAGTTAAGTGTATAATTATAAGCTGAAAAACATTAGCAATTTGTATAGTAAGGGCCATATTATACAACAAGGCAATTTCATTAAAGTTTAGTATGATTAAAAATGTCATCATGGATTTGAATGTCTACCATGAAAAAATAAATCACTGTTTGGCTTTTTGTTCAGTGCTTCCAAGGTAATTCTGCTAATATGAAGCATCACTTTTACAGGAAGATTGTAGAGACAGTTTGTTTTTATAAGGGTGGCTCATCAGTATTGCTTCTGATTTTTTTTTAATTAAAAAAAGAGCATTAGGGTATTTGAAAACCAGTACATATGAAGAATTACATTTGCTTTTTTTCTTAGTCTGCTTTTAAATTAATCAGTTTGGTACCCAACAACTAAAACTGAAGCCCCAAAAGAGTAAATCATGCTGCAAAAAGCAGCCTTGCTGTGCATTTTATTGTCATTCCTTTCCATCTACATACTAACCATTAGTATCCAGACTCAACACCCACAGCCCTTTGTTCCAATATAGATTATTCATGGCAGAATCCAGAGAAATCCATGTGAATTGGGGTGTGTCATTTTACTGCCAAGTACATAAGCAGAAAATGTCCTATTTTCTAGGCCTTGACCCAGACTGTAGCGGTAGTCTTTTTGTGGGTTATGTGGTGAGCCAGCACTGGGATAGAAAACTTCTGCTCCGTGCTGTATCTTTGTTTCCTCTTATTCTGGAATATGACTATACCCAACTACGAGCCAGAATTTGGCCCTATATAGTCTATAAATTACACTGATATGCATTTAACAAAATATACATAGTTGAAAGGACTATAATTGAGTTTTACCTGAATATATTTTTTTAGGGCAAAATGTAAGCTTTGATCCTTTCTCAGGAACTGGAGAAACTACCACTGTATAGACATCCCCACAAGGTATCTCGGTGACATCACAATAACTCAAACCTGAAGTAGGGGTACAGGTGAAATTGCCTTTTGATCCATATAGATCTGTACTATACTTTATCAACCCTGCAGAAGCTCGCCAGTATATTCGGATACCATTATTGCGCAGTCTATATAATTTCACCCCAGAAGGACAGCAAGCACCTAATAAAGAAAATAAACAAGATTAAGTCTAAACTGCAGATTATGCTTGTTCTTGAAAGGAAATTATAAATTTTTGTAACAGGTTTCACACCTGATACCTAAAGTCGACCTACAAAGGTTCATCATCCCACACAAAGTCAGGGAAATTGTACGAGGCAATGGTGGGGAATAAAGGAATGAAAGTTGCCCTCCAAACTCCCAAACTGGCTGTGGTGCTGGAATACAGCCCCTCTGCAGACACTGTTTAGTATCATACATTAGAATACTGGTCACTATTGCCCCACACCCACTATGGGGAATGTTAGGGCTACTGGATCCACACAATTGTAGAACCTCTGGCCTCTCTGTGTCCCTAGCCTCTGTTTGGCAGAAGCTTGGAATGAGTGACAGGGAATGGAACACTTGATTACCTGTTCTGTTCATTCCCTCTGGGGCACCTGGAACTGGCCACTGTCGGAAGCCCAGATACTGGACTAGATGAGCCTTTGGTCTGACCCAGTATGGCCATTCTTATGTTCTCTCCCATCTCCAAACTTCAAGTAGATATTGGCCTGGCTGGGTCTGGTGTACGGCCCCCTTCCATAGTGCACAAAGGGTGCAAAAGTGCCCTTGCACAGTCAGTCTGCCTCAAACACACAGCAGCCCTACCATGAAGTTTCTGTGATACAGAGGGCCTTGCATGAATTTCATCCTATGTATATTTAACTATTTAAAATGGAACTGCAAGGGTTTTAGCAATTTCTTTAATCTCACACATAACCTTGATATGAAAATAAATCATCTGCCTACTATACTCTGATTTTTTTTCTTTTCAATTCCATTTATCATTTACATACTGGAAGAATAGTCTTGATATGTGCAGTCTGAGGCCAAACCAGTTTCACTAATCACTTTCAGAGACACTGTATAGGTGGTGCCACATGTAATGCATCCCAGGAGACAGTGGTTTTGAAGTGTGTGGCACTTGGCCGGTCCTTTTGGTGATTCCAGTATTGTTATGTATGTCTTTGCACCAGCCCCAACCGACCAGCTGATATTTGTTATAGACTGCATCACTTGAGTTACTGTCAGATCATTAGGGCAACAAGGAGCTTAAAAGGAAACAAAGAAAGGGAGATCAACTTTATTGTGTCCACTGAGGTTCTATGCAGATATTTTTGTCGATGATTTTGTTTTAGAAATAGTTTATTTAAAATCTATTCAAAAACTGCCAGTTTTGTCAACCACATTTTTACTGATCTTAAGGCTTGATCCAGTTCTTGTTGAAGTCTGGGGGAGTCTTTTCATTAACTTAAGTGCCTAACCCATCTCGCACTGAGGAAGAAAAATAATCTTAGTAGCAATTTTTAAAAAAGGAAAACTAAGTACTTTTTAGCTAATGTTACCAAAATAGTCAGATATTTAACTTCAGCATTCTACAATAGCTAACATCTAATATATATATAATAACAGCATAAGATAAATGATTTATTCCTTCTTCACCCATTGTGTGAGATAGTTATTACCGCAGGATTATTATGTGATCTTGTTATTAAAAAAAATGTCTACAATGCATCATCAGAATATCAGTGATTTTCTCAGCCACATTAAGGATCAAAGTGCTAAAAAGGAAGCCATGTATTGCATAAAAAGATTATGCCATTATAGCTTAATTAGCAATGACCCAGGAAACATAAGTGCCTGGATTTGGGTTTAGCAGGATGTAGCTACTAAAGAGTAACATGATCTCTCTTTCTCACACACACATGCGCGCGCGCAGATGCCATTTCATCCAACAGGAAAGAGTAATACATGTAGATACATTGTGGGGGAAAAAAAAACATGAACATAAAGACACACACATTTACCACAGTATTTATATATATATATATAATTTGAAAAAGGTTATATTTTCAATTACATATTAATTGCTACGTACCTGTCTCTAAAGGGACACTGTAACTAGGTAAGCTCTGTCCTGCTGTTGTAATTGCCACAGCACTAACTGAGAAAACTGATCCACAGGGAAGATCAGTTATGCTACAGGAATTTCCGGAACTTGTGCAACGCCACAATCCAGCCTCTCCTCTAGCAGTAACAGTGTATATAGTTTCATCATTATTGGCCTGCCAGTGTACACTAATTATGGAAAGATCATCCTGTGAGACGCTTTTTATTTCAGGACTGCATGGAGCTGAAATATTTTAGACAGAGGAGATTTGAGATGTGTTGTTATCAGCACATAACTTCCATTTTATATTGTATAGCTGTGTCAATAGCTGCAAATTATTGTAGATATTTGACAAACTCATTCTGACAGTGATATCCTAGTCAATAATCTTTGACTAATTTGGAACAGTTTATGAACATACAGACTTTAAATGAGTTTTACAGGCAAACTCTTGAAAAACTGACATGTTAAGGTTTTGCATACAAATATACATACTGGAATCATAAATCTCATTTTCAGAAGTGCTGATTACATAGCAGCTTCCAATCTGACCACTTATTGAGGTGCCTGGTTATGGATTTAGGACAAATCTTGACAAATTTTCTTTTCATTTGCAACTATGAATTATAATAACTTTTCTTAGCACTCACATTATGTTTTCCACCTTCAAAGCACTTTACAACTGCTAACTAATTATTTAACTAATTACAACAATGCAAACAGCTAATTATTCTGTGTGTTAAGAGAAGTGAGAAAAATAGCCATATACCTGTTGCCACATATTTAGATACACATGATGTATTGCTGCCCCTGATTTCACTGTAAGAATACACAGTGATGTTATATTGGGTGTTACATTGCAATGCAGACAGGATGCAAATTGTGGCAGTGTCATTACACAATACTACACCAACTCCATCAACAGCTTTTGTTTCATACATTTCAGCACCACGGACAGGAGACCAGACAATCTCAACTGTATCACTGGACACAAACACTGGGTAAAAGTCACTGGGGCAACAAGGTGCTGAAAAAGCCAAAACAGAGAGGGAAATGTCAACAGCGCTCATGAACTAAAAAATACTACATATTAAACAGGGTAGTGACTTGTTTACACAAACACCTCTTATATGAAACCTCCATTATCAAAAATTTAAAAATGAATTATGTTCCCCACATTGAAGTCCTTCATTTTTTGATAGATTAAGTTTTGGATAAAAGTGCCGTGTCCCTCATCTTATCTGGACAAAGAATTCTATTGCAGAATTTTTATCGTCAAAGTGTATTCTTACATCTCTTTAGCGTCCCTACAATAGCATTCAGTAATAATCCATTAATCTGAAATAATACTGTATACTTATGTTGCACCTTCCATTTTAGGTTCTCAGACATTTATGAATCACCAAACTAAGCCTCATAATCAGATATTTCCCCATTTTATACATTGTGAAACAGGCACAGGGAAGGTTAGGGACTTACCAAAGATTACACAGCAAAGCTATGGCAAAGCCAGGACTAGAATTCAGATATACTGACTCCTAGTCCTGTGCATCCATAACACCATCCTTCCCCATATTTTGAACATGTTTTAGAATGACTGAATGATCAACCCTTGTAATTTATAAACTGGTGGCATACTTGACTGATAAACTGGCTATTCAAATAAACATTGAATACAATTTAAAGTTTAACCCTTTTCCTTTAAAAAAATATTTACTAAAGCACTGATAATCGTTAATTAGGGCTGGTCAAAATTTTTCATCAAAAACTTTCTTTTTCAATGGAAAATTGGGTTTTTGACTAATTTTTTTGGTGACAAGTATCTGCTTCTGTAGAAAATTTTGACTTTCTGTTGAAAAACTGAACACCAAAATATTTGCATCTATAGGCCAAGTTCCACAGCCACCCTATATCTCCCATGACACATCATGGCCAGGGACTTTGAAGATGTACTGAAGTAAATCAGGAAGAGGAGAATGTGGTATATTATGGGAGATGTAGTCCACCCAGGGAGCCCAATCCATACAGGAAAATAGGAGCATGTGTCACTTGCATGACAACTCCCATGGAACATCACGGCAGCACTTCAAAATCTAAATGCTCTGTTTTAAACTGAAAGTTTTCTGCCCAAAATTTGGGGTAGCAGCCAAAAATGTTCACCTTTCAATTCCTCACCAAAAATTGATATTTTCTACAGGAAAAAAAAACATTTTCCAACTAGCTCTATTGTTAATACTACTAGGGGAATCACCAAATATGTTTGCATAAACATAGTGCTACTTACCAGTAGTATAATTGAGTACATCCCCTAAAGGACTCTGTCCTGCCTTGTTATATGCGAAGACACTAATGAAGTAAGTGAAACCACAATCTGATTGGAAGTGGCATTGGGTACGGGATGTGTTGCAGTGCACTTCCAAGCCATCATCGCTTTTCACAAAAACCACATAATAATCTCCAAGATCTACATTAGACCACGAGACTGACAATTTACCAGGGTTGTCCTCTTCTATTGTTATACTTCCTGGTGCACAAGGGACTGGGAAACCAGATTTAAAACAAAAATGGGGCGGGGGGGGGAGAGAATAGGTTACAACTGTATTCACAAGATTTTATTTAAGCAACATTTTTACTACACAAACATCAATGAAAGATATATAGAATTTGTTTGATATGTTTAGCTTGAATAGTTGACACATGTCCAGTTAAGAAAAGAGCAACTTATCTGGATTTGTAAGGATACTGGGATGACATGTATGTGATTATTTTAACATGGTGCTTGTTCACAACATAAAATATGTGTGTGAAAAGACTAAAAGTGTGTATAATTTATAGGGCTGTCAATTAATTGCAGTTAACTCACACGATTAACTCAAAAAAATTAATCGTGATTAATTGCACTTATAACAATAGAATACTAATTGAAATTTATTAAATATTTTTAGATATTTTTCTACATTTTCAATATTGATTTCAATTACAACACAGAATACAAAGTGCACAGTGCTCACTTTTATATTATATTTTATTACAAATATATCACTGTTTATCACTGTAAAAACGATAAACAAAAGAGTATTTTTCAATTCACCTCATACAAGTACTGAAGTGAAATCTCTTTATCATGAAAGTGTAACTTACAAATGCAGATTTTTTTTGGTTACATAACTGCACTCAAAAACAAAACAGTGTAAAACTTTAGAGCCTACAGGTCCACACAGTCCTACATCTTATTCTGCCAATCACTAAGACAAATAAGTTTGTTTACATTTACGGGAGATACTGCTGCCTGCTTCATATTTACAATGTCACCTGAAAGTGAGAACAGGTATTCATATGGCACTTTTGTAGCCGACGTTGCAAGGTATTTACATGCCAGATATGCTAAACATTTGTATGTAATTCAGTGTATTGGCATCACTCTAGCTGGAAATGGAGACTTGTCAATCTTGTCACCTACCAATTTTGTATTACCATTATTAATCATCATCCTCTGTATTTGAGGTAGCACCCAAAGACCCACTCAGCACCCTGACTCCATTGTGGTCGGCATTGCACAAACAGGAAAATGTGGTCTTTGATTTAAGAGTAACCCAGGACAAAAATAACAGGAGCACTGGAGGTCAGAACTGGGTATGGGTCAGAACTTCATAATATTTAGCATTTATACAGCATATTTTTTAAGAATTTCAGTCCACTTTTCTAATACGCTCACATTAAGTCTTACAAACACTCCTGTGCAGTAAGTTTTGGTAAGGTGGCAGGCACAAATAGGTTAAATTATTTTTCCAAGTTGCAGAGTCACTCTGGGGCAGAAACAGGGACGGAATACAGGTCTGCTGACTCATAGTTCTGTGCTTTAATCACCAGATTATCTTTTCTCACTCAGTATGGGGAAGCTTGCACACCATCTACTTATATTGGGCCTATACTCCTCTTACTTCGACCAGTTTTAGACTGGTGTAACTCTATTGACTTCACTGGAGTTGCTTCTGATTCTCACTGGTGTGAGAGAAAAATCAGGCCTGTTATATCTGCCAACTAAATATGCCATTCTCAAATTAATTCAAAGAATAAAGAAGTTAGCACAGGATTCAGAGGGTAAATGTGACGCTTCATGCATGAAGTACAACAAAAGTTTCAGAATACACACTGTTAAGTGCCATAATAACATGATAGCCACGGAAACAGAGGCTTTATTTCAACATAGGGATTAATTTTCTTATAAAAGAAACACAATATCTCAATATTTAACAGGAGCAACAGAAGCCCCAGTAGAAGTCACAAGGGTCCTCCTACCTCCCCATAAATGATGGTCCAAGTTCACCCAGGGTCTGCATAGTTTTCAATGGCACAGATCCTGGCATATGGCCTTGGAAGTGGAAATTCTGCAGGAGGAGGAAATGGTGAAGGTGCCTACAATATCCCCTTCACTGAGGGACATGAAACCAACCCCCAAAAGAGGATGGCAGTGCCTAAGAATGGGACATGGCCAGAGCAGCCAGGGGATGCACCTCTACTAATAAACCCATAAGGAAATTTAAATTGACCTTCCCTGGAATAATCCCTAGGGGACAATGGTGGTAAAACACTGCCTGCCCTCCTCTGGGAGAGAAATCCCCAAAGCATGCGAGAAGCCGGGCTGATGAAGACAGGCACAATTTGTATTACCCGTAAAGATAAAATTGGCCCAATGCTGATTTCCCCAAACTTTCAAATATATAATAATTAAAAAGTTAGATATAAAAATAATATGTTTATATGAACACAATGGACCAGATTCTTCTCAATGTTACTTGACTTCAGTTGAGCTACTTCAGATGTATATTGGTGTCACTGAGAGCAAAATATAGCTCAATTTCTTTAAAAAATATTTGTCCATAAAGTAAAATGCAGCAGCGAAACAGTTTTTCAGTGCACTGCTTTATGGAAACATCAGCACTTAAAAGAATGCTGCAATGGACAACCATGATGAGGCAGTTTATATACATAATAATGGAATCTTTTAAAATAAGGTGTGAGTGTAATACCATGTGAGGGCCAGGCATTGACAGTATTTAACTGTTCTGAAATATTTTAATGATTAGTATAGCAAATTCCCCTAGAACTATTTAATATTAAGCTAAAATTTGGGCAACTTTTGCTTTCTTCTTTCATTTTATGGCAAAAGAGAAACAATATTATGGGCCATACAAGGGTCACTATAGTTCACGTACCAGTTTTTAAACTCACTGCATCTGTAGGTTTACTGGATCCAGCACCATTATTTGCTATGACATAAACAGAGTATTCAGAACCACACTGGAGTGAAGACAAAGTGCAGGAAGTGGAAGATGTGCTACAGTTCAGTTCGGAGGCTCCACTGCTGGCTGTCACACTGTAATTTAAAGTTCCCTCTGTCGGTATCCAAGAAACAGTGGCCCTCAAAGTTCCACTATCAAAAGCAACTTGAACATCTGATGGTGCATGAGGACCTACATTAGTTAGAAACAACTGTAAATACACTTAGTATCTGGCGTAGAGATGATCCTCAACCAGACCCCTGAATCCGAACATCATCAAATTTTGGGAAACATTATATCCAAATGTAACTTTTGTGACATAGGTGTAAGAAGATGGCTGGGGCCTATTACAGTTACACAGAATATTTTAAACAATTACTCTAATTTTGCTCTGACACAAAAATTTCTGTTGAAATTTCAATATTTATATAAAGATTAATGGACATATCCTAAATTCCTTCACTCAGTTCTTGCTCAGGCAAACCTTTAATTGAAGTCAATGGTAGATCTGCCTAAGTAAAGTTTATAAAATTTGACCCATGTCCTCTAGAACTTTCCTGAACCTAGAACTGACATAAATTGTCATAGCTCCAGTTGGACAATTTACACCAGCTGAGGATATGCCCGCAATGTGTCTTGTCAAAAACACACATACTGCTATCAATATTATTTTAACTTATAATTTTACACTAACTTTGGTTTCAGAAGAGAAAACAGTTCTTACTTGTTATTTGGTTGTACGTGAAATCATCTCCAGGTATCCCATTAACATTCCAGGCATGTGCCTTGATGGTATAGAGTGTTCCTGGATCTAGACTGGTAAATACCAAGGAAGTATGGGTGGTGTTCTCTTTCATCATACTGCCTAAACCATCTGATCTCATGATGGACACAGAGAATCCAACTGCCATATATACAGCTCCCCAGCTCACCACTATGGAGTCGTAACTTGGAGAACTTACAGACAGGACCGGAGCAGCCAAGACTGTTAATTACAAATATACATTAACAATTGGGATTTCCATTAATAGCTATGCTGCCTAAAAGTTAGAATAGCCAAATTCAACACAGGGTAAACAGAATCAACTTTTGACATCTCTGGGCCAAATGCAGTGGTCATGTAAATAGTAGTAAAAATTGATCAGAGAATAAAATCGTAAAGTTAGCATAGTTTCACCAATTTACTATTTAGTAGACTTGCATAGTGAAAGTGACTGGCACACCAAAGGGTGAAAAGTGGATAAGTACAGCATGAAAAGCAACTAAAAGGAGTGCGTGAGGTCAGTTAGATTCCCTTACTTTGTCCTATTATCTTACACCCTCCTTTCAGTTGCTTCCCCAACCCTTCCACCCCCTAAGAATGTCAGAGTACATCTTCTATTAGAAGGTAAAGCCACAAGTTTACACTAACTCACTAAACAATATATAAAGAAAAACATATAAAGGTTTTACTGTCATGGGTTTGGACAGCTATGTTACTTATGCCATGTGTAAGTAATGCAGGTCACCCTGAATGGGTTCCAATAATTTTTTTATACCAAGGCCAACTGTCCAGGCCTTAGAGAAAAATTACAACTCACACACTTCAGAAATCTATAAAATTTAACCAGCATAATTTCTCTATTCATAAAAATGTCCTGATTTTAAGGTCCAGTCTCTCAGTGCTGCGTCCCACAGGCAGACTGGGAATCTCTCTTTCCTGGATGTATAAAACTCCCATTTCTAGTCTTGATGGGACACTGGATATTAGGTTTTATCATTGGTCCAGGCCTGAATACTGCTCATCTTGACAAATTCTGAGAACTGGTCAAATGTGAGTGATAAATGCAATGTATCATATGGCACAGTAATCTATCAGCTGGGTATCTCCACTACATGCATAGTCTACTTTTCACTTATATAGCACCTTCCACCCAAGGACGGTAAAGCTGTTTGAAAACATTAAGCCTTAATGTCATTATTCACATAATACAGATGAGAAATGAAAGTATAGAGATGTTAAGTACAGAAGCAGAGCTGAGAACTGAATTCAGAAATCCAGTCCTATGCACTGGCCATGAGGCCACTACATCTATATACCTATAATTATATTCTTGAACACTGCAATGGTGATACGTTCAATATTTAAAATATAAGATTGCACTAATTCATCACCAGTAAATGCTTGAACTATTTTTACTTTCTGTACTAGAATTTTAAAAGATAGTTAGAAAATTCCATGAGCCATATATGTTATGCACTTCAGTAATATGACAGTTGCTAAATAAAATCAAAAGCTACCTGTCTTTGCCTTCTTTGAAGGCGAAGGTAGGCTTCTTCCTCCAGAGTTTATAGATCTGATGGTGATTTTGTACAATGTAGCAGCCTTCAATCCTGTCACTGTGCCTGGTGAATTTATGACTATAGTTTCAATGAAAGACTCTCCATCCTGTGCAGTCAGTAAATAACTGGTAGCCCCAGGAACAGCTGCCCATTCCACTGTGATACTGTTGCTCAGTTTTGAATAAGCTTGGTCAATAGCAGGTATCTCAGGAGCTAAAAATGAAATTATGGTAAGTTCAAAATCCATAATCATGTTCAAATATAAGGACCTGCTGCTGTCAGGTGCTAAGTGCATTGAGCATTTTGCAGGAGGTGCTCAGGAAAACTGGGATATAATTTCTTTGATACTTCTAATTTTACTTCTCTAAATCAAATAGCAAATTTAAATTGAATACAAATATAATTGGTTTTATTTGTGCCATGAAATAAAAGAAATGTTTGTTCAGTGTCCACAGTTCAGTTAGCAATGAAAAACTGCATATAGTTAGCACTGATGATATGCAATTTATATATGTACTCAGATTGCTCTTTAAAGGGGAATGGTGGTACGTTAACCAATTCAGTTGGTCTTTTGACTTTGGAGAATGGTTGTTTTGTATAGTCACTTGGGTAGTCCCTATCCTGCAAATTTGTCATTCCTCTCTGTATCTTACTGAGTGATGGAGCTGGGTTTTGGTCTCCCTAACTCTGAGCTATGTCTACTTTATCTTAATCTAATCTAATCTAATCCAATCCATCATGTGCCTAATGACCAGCTGCCAGAAAATAACATGTTTAAAAAGCTGTAAAAAGTGGGCTAAATTCATCTTTAATGCATTGACTTCATTAGAATAGCATCAGGGATAAATTTGGCTCAGTATGGCTTCAATCACCAGAATATTGCAGGTCCCTAAAGTTATCATCTTCTAAACTGAGGAAGAGGAGATGCTAAATTACTCGGCATCTTTGGGGACACTTGTGCCCTTCTACAGTCTTTCAACAAGCACTGTGACTTACCTGTGTAAAATGTGGTACTACTGCAGGTTTTAAACCAGTTTAAATAGTACTAACAGTACATGCAAGATTGGATTTATTTTAGATCATTATTGAAGTTACTAATGACAATACCAATGTTTTGATCATGGTCACACTAGTAATCTAAGTGCATCTTTCCCATGTTGCTCTGTAGCCACATCCAGCTCTGTAGTTCTGGAAGGTGTCCGTATTATAATCAACAGGAAATAGCTTTTCTTTCTACAGAACAATCTAAAATGGGAAGACTGAATCCTAGATACTACATGTTAAATACTGCAACTCAAGGAACCTTTTTCTAACAGCCCTTACTGTGAGCCATTCAGAAAACTACATGTCATGTACTACAGTCAGAAAAATACCTAGCTATAACTCTCCCAACTAAATTTCAGTAATCAGGATTTTGGGCCTTGAATAAGCACATATAGCAGGTTTGATATGTTGTAAGGCTACAAAAGACCAAAAAGAGCAGGAAACCTTACAAAATGGATGCAAGTGATCCAATTGCACTAAATATAAAATAAAAATGTATCCAGAATGTAAGCATGTACCTTGGAGCATAACTACCAATTTCAAGGCAACTAAACCACGAGTTCAGAGCCTTTGGCAGCAATTACAGGCGTAATATTTTCACAAGTATAAACTCTTCAACAATATCTCTACTGTATTAGGCCCAAAGATGTTTTCATTCCACATTAGCGAGGCACGTCCCCTTTTCCACCATTTGTAAAACTTACAAAAAACAGTATTTTCTACATTTCTACATTTTTCTTTTAAAATATTGTACAAATTTAAATTTAAATTAAGTCTATGGGAGTTTGTCTGATAAATGACTGCAGGATTTCACCCTTAATCGGGGACCAATCCTGCAAACCTTCCACATAAGGAACTCTTATTCAAGTCAAAGGGAGCTGTGTGTCCACCGGCTTGCAGGAGTGGATCCACAGTATATTATTTATTTCAGAACTGCATTACAGAACATTAAAACATTATGCTATTTCTCCCATGACTGAGGTAACCAAGAGGTGAAAAAGAGGTAGATTATATTCTAAACTTTCTTGACTATAACCATGAATTTAATTTTAGTTATTTCCTCAATAAGATGAAAATTTTGAAATTTTTGAAAAGAAAACAAGGATATTTCTAAAGTTTTTCAATTAAAATAATTTTTAAAAGGAATTTCACATGACTGATTTTTTCTAAAACTAAATATCAGTTATGGAACAGAGAAGAGGGAATACTGTCTATCTAGGTTCTTCTATAATGCCCAAGACTGACTTAAACAGTACAGAATCAGGTTCTAAATGGAAATAAAATGTCAATTTTTCACATTTATATGATCTCACTTTTGTGTTCTTCAATTAAAAACAAGGCAGCTAATTTTGAAAGTTGTGATTAGGTGAGCACTGATGCAAGGGATGCATGCACACACACACGAGAGAGAGAAAGGGCTGATCATGCTTCCACTGAAGTCAGTGGGAAAACTTCCACGGACTTCAATATGAGTAGGAGTCAGCCCTAAAAGTCAAATAAAATATACAGGGTGAAATCTTGGCCCTACTGAAGTTAATGGAAAGCTTGCTTAGCAATCCATCCCATACTAACCTGTTAACTGCATAGTTTGTGCTTCTGCCAGGATAATTCCATTCTTATCAATGGCTTCCACTTTTACAGTGTGGACAGTGTTGGGAGTTAGTAAAGTAAGAACGCCTATAACAGGAACATCATTGAAGTGCGCCAGCAAAGGGTGGCCTACTGTGTTCATGGGGGTTGCTGTGATTCTGTAGGAAAAGGCTCCTGAAAACTTGGACCATCTGAGATATATGTTTCTTGATGTCACATTATATATGGATATAGAGAAACCTACAAAAAATACCAAACAAATTTTAGTCTTTGAAACCTGAAATACACTACTGGGCAAACTGTTTGGACAAGACTCTTTAAAATGTTTAAGTAGCCTGATTTTCAGAGAGCAAGTATTAAACACTTTTTTGGAAATCAGGCCCCGTTAAGGGGCCTCAAGAAGAGTACCCAAAATAATCTCTTTTGAAAATTAAACTTTGCATTAAACTATAACTGAAATAATTTTTTCTGCTCATTTCTATCACCCATTAAACACTGTAGTGTACAGTGTCGCCAGCTCTCATGATAATATTGCAAGTCTCATGATAATTGCTATTTTACTCAAGCCCCAGCTACTGGGACTTTCTGAATACTTGAAAAATCTCATCTTTCATTTTAAAAAGAGTTTCTAGGTCTCATGGTTGCAGAAAAAAAGGATGAAAATGTGACCCAAGTATATCCTAAGGCTTAAAAACCAGAGGGCAAATAAAAAGAAGCCAAAATTTGGTGGTTGTTTTTAAAATTTCATTATTTTTAGAGGGCTGCCTCATGATCTTTTAACATCTGAGGTTGGCAATACTGCTATTATTTACATATGGCTTTTGTAATCTTGCAAATAGTGGGACTAATCCTGTGCATGGAAACCCCTCTGAAATCAATGAGAGTTCCACACATGAAGAGCTTGCACAATCAGACCTGTGGTTTATAAAATCTCTGTGAAAAGAATATGGTATGCTGAAGTAATTGCCCAAATACTGTAGTAACTTTATGGTAATATGTAATGGTTAGAATTCTAGAATATTGAAATATATACTAATATGTACTGCCACAACATATACTAAATGGATGACTTGTAAGAGCCCAATCCTGCGTTTGTTGCTCAGCCAAAACTCAGACTGCAGTGCACAAAGAATGCAAGATTGAAGAAAAGGAAAAGGAAAATGGTGTGGCGTATTTATCTTTAATTTTTAAACTCAAATAAAAATTATGCTATTTTAAGAGGGGCAAAATATCACAGAAAAGCATGCACACACTGAATAGATTGTATAGACAATGGGTATAGTCTAAGAAGGTACTGTTCAGTGCAAATTGCGTGTAGGCTTAGGATAGTGTCATATTGTAAGAAGTATGTTAGAAAGTTTATGCAAATATATAGTAGCATAGGTTACTATTTTTCAAAGCAAGTTTTTTGTAATTATATCATATAAAGAAACATATGATTCTTTACATTTTCTGAGTCTGATTTCATTTTCGTTAAGAAACTTTTGTTTGTAACATTACTTTAAAAATCAATTTGGATTAGTAATCAGAGATTTCTCTGTTCTCTTAGCGTCCACCTAAAAATGAACTGGTAAAAATACCTTTTTAAGTCTTTACCTGTGTTAGCTGAAACAATCTGAAAAGAAAGATATAGAACATTAGAATCACAAACTGAAAAATTATTTTGGGAAAAGGGAAAACATTTAACTTTTAGCAGTAATAACAATGACTTCTTTAAAATTGTATTTTGTGAACACAGTTTACTAACGTGCAGCTTTACTTATTTGTTCGGTTTGAATGAATGTACAGTAGTGAGGTAAATCTACGAGGTTGTTATTAGTGAATTTAACATAGTTATGCAGCTCACATTACTATTTCATTATCCTCTCTGAATCTGGCCATTGATCCAGAAGGGAAAGTTTGCAATTGCTGACAGACTTTGAAAGACACTGTGTTCTAAAAGTATAATAGCGTAGTTTTTCTGTGGGTCTGTTATGAGTCTGGGGAAAAGTAATTGTATAACTCTTACCAAAAACATAATAATAAAAAATAAGAATAAAAATTTGATAAATAGGTTGCTTTTGTTTTTTTTTTAAAAGGACATGTCATTCTTAAAAATGTTTGAGAACAAAATTGAACTCACCATTTCAAGACTGATGAGGATAAATCCAATAAGTACCGAAGATTTACCTTTTCCACTGCACATCTTGTCAGACAAAGCTTTTATTTCACACTTTGTGTCTGGATGTGATCAGTAAGATACCCCATATAGAGCAGTAATCACCTCACTATAGTTGTTAAGACTAGTCTTTGAGACAGTGAAAAGAAATATTTGTCTGTAGCTCCTCCTCCCCTGTTCCGGATGGCCTATAAGCAGCTGCAAGGAATATTTAGTGAAATGAAGCACACTGCATCCAACTGAAAATGCAGAAAATGTTACATGGGAAGACTGTGCTGTAGCTCACGAAAGCTTATGCTCTAATAAATTGGTTAGTCTCTAAGGTGCCACAAGTACTCCTTTTTTTTTTTGGTTCTTTCCTCTGTTACACAGGTGCAATTCCTGTATTGCACATATGTAACAGATAGCAAAATTGAGCTCAGTTTAAATACCTCCATTGGAATTTGGTCTTACTGGTTGAAGTTCACTACATATTGTGATACTATTTCTAGCAAATGCCATCTCTTTCTTTTTGTTCAGAATTATGCTTGGGTTTTGTTCTCTATTTTAATAGGAAAATGTCATACTATAGTTGTTAATTTGAGGAAGTATGTTTCTTATACTTCTTTGTATGATGCACACTGAAGTAGAAATTACTTTCAGTTTTAATGTTTCTAGTGTGGTTGGCACAGATGTTCATCTTTGGATTTCCTTTGGTCTCCAGATTATTATTATAATTTGTGATACATGACTCTTTATTTGTTAAAAGTCTGCCCTGTATTTTTCATATTTCACTGTGGCAAAGAATATGCTTGGGTAATCTTCTGTGTAGAAATCTATAGCAGTTTATCTGACATCACCATGATATCCAGGCACTAACAAAACTACATAAAACAGTCCATCTAAAATACTGTATCCTCCACTCTTCATTATTCTTTTTTGTTCAGTTAAAGTATGCATAAATAGTTTTAAATTACATTATTTGTTATGTTCAGGGAAGCAATGCAGAGTCTTAAGGCTATTTTTATGGAAAGCAATTGCAAAGAGATGAATCTTACATTTGTGTCTGAAAGTTGCAAACCCCTGGTCATTACCATTTTTAATGGAAAGGCATTCCACAGCCATTAGTCAGCCTCTTGCTCCTGCAGCAAGTGTAATCCTTGCTACTGACCTCATCCCTTGTAAATGTAATTGCTGTAATAAATCACAGAGAAAAATGCCTGAGATCATCTGGGTTCCCTCACTCAGAGATTTGAAGATCAAGACCAGGATTTTGAACTGAATCTAGTTTTGGACAGGGAGTCACTGTAGGTTTTGGAGCATTGGATTGCTGTGCGTGTATCACCCATCCTATGTTAGTAGACAAGTCACTCCATGTTTGACCAGCTAGAGTGTAAAGCCTTTACTTTCAACCCCGGGTACAATGCATTGGAATACATCAGCATGGCCCAATTTCTATACAATAGGACTGAATGCATCCCCTGGGCAGCTGGAGCTAATAAGAGGCATTTCTAACCATTATAGTTATTTGTGTACCCAGAAGAAGCAGAGTCCAGAAGAATCCCCAAGCCATGAACTGCCTTTTTGATTACACTGAAGACTTCTTCAGGTGAGGATGCCTTTTGTAGTTATGGCCATTTCTTTTGAGTAAATTCCCACACTTACATAATTGTCCATCTTGCCAAAGACTAGTTTCAGTCGGCTGCTTCAGGCAGGTGCATTTTGTTGTCAGGCAACAGGAAAACTGGATAATAGGATGGTTTGTGTTTGAGGTGAAGGGGATGAGAGAAGACATCTGGCCTGGCACCACGTGTGGCTCATGGAGTTTGATGCATGCTTCTCAGCTGCTCCTCTATTGCCTTTAGGTTCTGCAGTAGTGTGGTGAGTGAGTGCTACTCGATATTGGGGGGCTACTGGTGCAGGTGAGTCTGTCTGCAAGACTGGGACAGCCCAGGCCCAAGGCTGATCGGATGTGGACCATGATTCTGGTGTTGGTCCGCCAGTACTCTGTGGTGGAGGGGAGCGTAATGTCCCTCTCCTATGACGCCGGGCACGGTCCCCATTGGTAACGCTTGGTTTCCGTCAGTAAACCTCTGCTCGGAGCCGTGCCCGGGGGAGCCACTCACACCCGCCCCTCTCCTCCGGCTCGCCTTCTACCCCGCGGCCCCAACCGGCGCCCAGCTCCTCTCCCGCCCGCCGGGGCGCACTCCGGCCGCGCTCGGCATACGTCACGGCGCAGGGCCGGAGGGGCGTGGCTCTCAGACAAAAGCGCAGTTTCGGCGGCTCACTGGGCGGACTTCGAGGGGGGTAGGATGGCATAGATGAAGCGTAAACGGGATGCGGCTTGCGTAGAAGTGACGTCAGGGGGAGGTGGAGTTTGGGGGCAAGATGGCGCCTGCGGCGGTGGGGGCCGTGTCCGGGGAGCGGGGCCTCAGGAGCCTGGTGTGGCAGAGTAAGTCCGGGGCACCCATGTTCCCTTCCCGTCCCTGCGGGCTCCCGCTGCTCCCTCCCTCTCCCTAGGGAAGGGCTGACATGGCTCCGGCGCCGAGTTAGCGAGTCCCGGCCCTGGGGCACCAGCAGCTGCCTTGCGGCTGCCCCAGTGAGGCGAGCCCGGGCTGCGGTCCTGCCCTCGCTGCTTTAGGGGCCTTCCTCCGTGTGCCCCCCAGCCCGGTGAGTCACTGCGTTCCGCCTCTGCGGTCCCGGAGCCCGCGGCCCGCTGGGCGCCGCCGAGAGGGTGCGGAGCGGCAGGGTCAAGGGCTGGTTGCTGCGGCGGCATGGACCGTGCCTCACTGAATGGGAGACAGCCGCCGGCTCCACCGGCCCTGAGCTGCTGCCTCTGCCTAGTGATTCGGAGGCTGTGTAACGCCCTGCCGCGGAGCCGCGCGCTTGTTCGTGAGCGCCGGGAAGGGTCCCCGGTCAGTGAAGGCACGGGGCCTGTTAGAAATGTGCTGCGGAAGCGCAGTATAGACTGATGTTGAAAAATGTGTTTTTGCTCCATGGGGTTCTGTCTTCACTGGCCTGGGAAATCCTGTTGGTCTCATTATAAACTTACGCCCTTACAGAAGTGCTACAGATGCTGGGAAGTAGCACTGACTTATTATGCTGACAACAGGTTTTTATTCTTAAGTTTTCGTCTATGCTCCAGTTTGCACCAGTTTAATTAGTTTAGTCTTTGTCTTGATCATTATTTTTCATGGGAACGTTATAAGGGAGTAGTTCTGTTACAAAAACTGCAGCATTGACACTGTTCTAAGCACAGCAATTTCTAATCTCCCCCCTATGATCAGTGGTGACAACAGTTGTCATGGTGTTGACAGGGCTCATCAAGTGGAGTACCCATTGCAGGAAAAATGTGATAATGACAAATGTTGAAGTTAGTTGGCACTGTGTACTCTAGCTGAACAATCATCTTCTTCAGTGGGTTTTGAGGGAAATGGGAGGTTGCCAGGCTCTGGACAGAGGACACCCACTGTCAAATGCAGCAGTTTTTATAGTATGGAGCCAATGCCCCTGAAAGGGGATTTTCATCATATTTCAAGATAATCGTCATTTTTTTACTGAATATATTCAAGTAAATGTTGCTCTTCAAGGACTTCCACAGACTCATTTTTTACTTATTCTCAAATGTTAATTACAGAGTATTTCATTTTTTTTAATTGTTATTAAATGACCACAAGGAACATAGTTAGCACTGTTTATTATTAACTGCATATGTGAGCAGAAGTGTAGTGTTCTTAGCACACTTACTTTTGTCAGAAAATTGCTGTTTAAAACACCTTGTACTACTTTTCATATGGGTGTAGTGAACATTTGTCTTCTGGCAACTTGATACTAGTAACACAATGTATTTGGGAAAGTAGAAGTCCAGTCAGAAAACTTATTAAAAAAAATTTTTAGCAGCTAAAGATTTTTCTGTATATGATCGTACAAATGGATGTGCATTTCAGAAAATGTGAATAAATGAGGGAGACAAAGCACTTATTACCAATGGTTATTGTCAAATTTGGCAGCACTGGGAGAGTTGCTATCACAGAAGTATGTAGAGATTGAAAATTGAGTCTGTCATCCAGAACTTGAAAGAGTTACTTGTTTTTTCCTCACTGGTGACTGGAAAGTTTTCCTGGAAAATGCAAGGGAATTAAGCCATTTCTGCAGAATGTAAACTTTCCTTTGGTGTTGCAAGATGGCAGCTGAGTTTCTAGCCTTTACGGTTGTGAAAGTAACCGTACCTATATATACCCATGTAGTGTGGCATTCCTGAATCTTTCTTCAGTGCTCCCTGTAGATTTTCCAAAGCAGCAAAAAAGTTAAAATATCAAGAGACTGAACACTTCTGCTGCTATTCTGAGTCCTCTGAGTTTCAGTGAAAATAGCAAAAATTCTCTGTCATTCTGAGCAGCAGTAGAGGCAGGTGGTACTGTTGCTGTCCAAGCAAAGGACTTTTCCCACCCTGAGAAAATGAGGCTGTATATAGTAGATATGTCCCTTTCAGGAGCCAGAGTGCTGGTGGAAAGGTAAAATATCAGAAAATCTGTCTTGTGTGGGAGATGGACAGGGTATTGGAGGACCCCCAAACAGAAAAATAAGGCTTTGAAGCTGTCAGAAGGACTGTTTCTCCCCTTCCTTCCTGTAACAGGCAGGAAGGATTAGAATTGGGTAGTGAGGAAGAGTTCTACCATTCCAGAGAAGTGTAGTAGTGGGAGCTTTATATTTATCAGACATGTACTAGTTACAGGTTGGCATAAAAAAAATGGAGCCCTGACAATGATCCAGGGGCAACACTCTTTCCCCCTCCGGGGAAAAAGTGTTGCCCCTGGATCATTGTCAGGGCTCCATTTTTTTTATGCCAACCTGTAACTAGTACAACACCCTTTTTTTAAGGAAAAGGGGAACCTGGGCTTCTTTACAGTTAACTATCTGCAGGACTCTATAGTAAATTCTCCAACATGTGCTCTCTCCCAATGTACAGTTTTCTCACTGAGGCCTTCTCTACGCTACTCAGTTTTGTTGGCAAAAGTTGCCTTTTGCTGATGAAAGTGGGGAGCTGTACAGACTACAAAGCGGGGATGAGCAAACTACAGGCCATATCTGGCCTGTCAGACCTTTTAATCTGGCCCTTGAGCTCCCACTGGGGAGCAGGGTTGGGGGCTTGGCCCGCTCTGGCGCTCCAGCCGGGGAGTAGGGTAGGGGGCTTGCCCTGCTCCGTGCCTGCTGTGTATCCTAGAAGTAGTGGTATTTCTTTCTTCCAGCTCCTAGGCATGGGGCAGCCAGTGGGCTCCGCATGCTGCCCCTGCCCCAGGCGGTTGCTTTGCAGCTCCCATTGGCTGGGAACCATGACCAATGGGAGCTGCAGGGGCGGTGCCTGCGGATGGGGCAGTGTGCAGAGCTGCCTGGCTGACACCGCACCTCCGGATAGGAGCCGGAGGGGGGACATGCCGCTACTTCTGGGAGCTGCCTGAGGTAAACGCCACTTGGAGCGTGCACCCCTGACCTCCTCCCATGCCCCAACCTCTTGCTGCAGCCCTGATTCCCCCTCCCACCCTACAAACCCCTCAGTCCCAGCCTGGAGCACCCTCCTGCACCCCAAACCCCTCATCCCCAGAGCCAACACCCCCAGCTGGAGCTCTCACCCCCTCCAACATCCCAACCCCCAATTTTGTGAGTATTCATGGCCTGCCATACAATTTCCATATCCAGATGTGGCCCTCAGACCAAAAAGTTTGCCTAGACCTGCTATTAAGCTACTTTTTGGCAGCAAAACTCTGCTCTTTTGCTGGCAAATTAGAACCACCTCAACAAGAGGCATAAAGCTTTTTGCTGCGTAGTTAAAGCCACAAAGCATCAGTGTAGATGCTGCCATTCGTTATGTCGACATAACTGGCCTCCTCTGGTATACCACAATACCTGCTGTGACTGCTCTGCTCACTGTTTTGAACTGGGCTGCCCTGCAGGCATATGTCCTTCCTCTTTCAAAGCTCTGGGAAATTCAGACAGCTGAGCATGCCTTCTGCTCCGGCAAATCGTTACAGTGGAATCTCCCTTGCTCTAGGAACACCATGGTAGGCAGACTGCTGGTGGGGGGTGGAACTGCTGTGTTGTGCTGTGGGGACTGTCACACCCCAATGGCCCCCTCCCTCAGGGGATCCCCTGGGAGAGGCAGATCAGCATTGTATATTGCTAATGCTGTTGAAAGCTTCGCAAGGCATTTTGGAAAGGGTCAAAGGTGAGAGTATGGAGTGGAAGATTCCTTTGCAGGCTGTGAGAAGTCAAAGGGGGTGAGAGGAAGAGAGCAGAGAATGGGTTAACTCAATACTTCAGCTAGCTCAGTCCGAAGATAAGATGCTGGCCCCAGTCCAAGGTCACGGAGCCTGATGAGAAGTCTGTAGCTGTATTCATATCTTAACCAACCCTGGCCAGCTGTGAAAAAAGAAGAACTAAGCTGAGCAGGACTACAGAGATTGCAAAAAGGAATAAGATGGCAAAGGCCAGCCTGGGGGGGGACAAAGTTTGGTGTCCCTGGAAATGGTGTGTTTTGGGAAAGCTGAGTAGGCCACAGAGACCCAGTTTGGACTGGTACAAAGAGCACGGGGAAAAGAGGTTGCTGAACGAAACACCCCCAAAAGATCCCAGGACTTAAAAACCCTTCTGAGAGCCGAAGCAAGTTGGAGATCAACAGCGAACCCTGGACGACCTGTGCACAGGACAAGAACTCCCATCCACTCCTCCCCCTCTTCTTCTTACATTACACTGAGGCTTGGCCAGCCTTAGGTAGTGCGGGTGTGAGCATGAAAGTGGGTTAGGGTTGGGGCACTAACGGTTTCTTCCTTCCTCTGAGTGATGTGGGGAGCCCCAAGCGCTCTCCGCTGTTTTATTTTATCAATAAAGTTTTAAAATTCAGACACTTGGTGTGCTCTTCATCTCCCCTAAAAATCCTGTGGCCTCAGCCTGATCACTTGATGCCTCAGGCAGATTGGTAACATAAATCTGTCACAACTGCTGTGCTGTTTTGACATTCCTCCATGTAGAGAGCTCACAGAGCTGCTGAGGATGCTGCTCCTGTCAGCTGAGGAGGCTGTGGGAGAACTCAGAAGGAATCATAGAACCATAGGCAGGCAGAGCAGGCTTCTGCTGTGGGGGAGAAGAAGCGGGAGAGACTGCTGTGAGGGTGGTGATATCCCCCTGCTTCAGGATAGGTTTGTCAGGAAGCTGTCTGAACTTAGAGACCGCATGCCAACACACTTGCTCTTCCCCAACACACATTCTGTTTCTCTCCCCCCACACACATGTCCTGTCACACAGTGTCCCCTCCTGTTCCCCACCTCAGTTGAAAGCAGCAGACAATCTATGCGGATGCTCATGGAATGATGGGGTTGAGAAACCTGCATCATGTGATGCTGTACCTCCCCCATGAGGCATTGCAAACACTTCCCTAAGTACCCTGCAGCCAGTTGCATAGTGGGATAGATACCCACAGTGCACTGCTCTGTGTTGATTCAAGAGCTGCTAGTGTGGATGCACTCTGCCGACACGAGTATAGTGTAGACATGCAACAGCGGTTTAAAGTGGCGTAACTTTTGTCAACAAAACTCTGTAATGTAGGCATAGCCTGAGTCATTTTGGCTCTCAGTATGGGGGTAAACAAGAAGTGCTATATATACATTCAGTACATTATATGTATATCTAGCTAAGTTCTTAAAATTATTTGCTGTTTATACAGCAGTGAGGCAATTAACGTTACAATTAAGTGAATTTAATGTAATAAATCTTACAAATAAGACCTGGGTCTGAGGAGGTTTTAGTCATATACATGAAACCGCAAGTGAGGGTAACTGTGTATGGGGACAACGGAAGGAAGCGTGAGGGTTGCAAGAACAACTTTGAGATTTGACTTAAATAGAAACAGACAGCAATACCATTATGTAAAACAAGAATGGCGGTACTGGGTCAGACCAGTGGTCCATCTAGCCCAGTATACTTTCTGACAGTGGTTGGTGCTAGATGTTTCAGAGAGAATGACAGAATAGGGCACTTTAACAAGTGACCCATCCCTTGTCATCTAGTCTTAGTTTATGGCAGTCTGAGATTTAGAGATCCAGAGCATGGGATTGCGTACCTGAACATCTTAGCTAACAGCTCTTGATGGACTATCCTCCATGAATTTATCTAATTCCTTTTTTTTTAACCAGTTATACTTTTGGCCTTCATAGCATCCCCTGGCAACAAGTTCCATAGGTTGACAGTGTGTTGTGCGAAAAAGTACTTCCTTATGTTTGTTTGAAACCTGCTACCTATTAATTTCATTGTGGGGGGCGTCTCACGGGGTGTGTCTGTTTGTTATTATGTGACGGGGTGAAGAAATCACTTTCTCCACAACGTTCATGATGTTAGCCTCTATTATGTCCTCCCCCACCCTCCCTTTAGTCCTCTCTCTTTTGTAAACTGAACAGTCCTAGTCGTCTTAATCTCTCCTCATCTGGAAGCTGTTCCATACACACACCGTTTTTGGTCCCCTTTTCTGTATGTGTCTTTTCCAGTTTTTTTTCTTAATATGGCACCACCAGAACTACATGCAGTATTCAAGGTGTGCGTGCACAATGGCTTTATATAATGACACATTTATTTATCTTATCTATCCCTTTCCTAATGGTTCCTAACATTGTTAGTGTGTTTGACTACTGCTGCACCTATGTTTTCAAAGAACTATCCACAATGACCCCAAGATCTTTCTTGAGTGGTAACAGCTAATTTAGACTCCCATCGTTTTGTATATGTAGATGGGATTATGTGCTTAATATTTGGATTTCTTATAATCTAATCCTTAGGATTGCTTCTCCTTCACTACTTTCCTTTCTCTCACATTAAGTGGAATTAATTGGTCTTTTCAATGATATGGGATTCTTCTAGTTCTTCTAGAAGAAAATGGATTTTTAGGAGGTGTCTGAGTGAAGAAAGTGAGGGGGAATCTGGCATGCTGGTAGTAGGGTGTTCTAGGCATAGGGATAGTATGGATGAAAACCTCAGGATGAGCTGAGGATATGAAGGTGGGGGCGGGTGTGAAGGTGGCATCCTTGTTGGAGCAAGAGAGAGCATAATCAGATTAAAGATGTAGGTGGAAGTGGAGTTCACACTGAATGGTTTTGCATATTGAACTTGTAAAAATGAAGTATGTGAAATGGCATTGTAGAAATAATGCTTCTTTAGATATATGGAGTAGAACTGGGCAGATAACTGACTTTTAGTTCACTTACAGCAGTAAAAAAAAAAAAGGAGGAAAAATCAGTTTGGCTTGAACCAAATCTGAAAATTAATTTAAAAAAAAATTTTTTTTTGAGAAATTGAAAATGCATTTTTTTGGTTTGAATGAAACAGTTGTTTATATCACTGACACCATTCTACCAGAGGGGTGTGTGTGTGTGTGTGTGTGTGGGTCCTCTTGATTATTTCACAGAATCAGGTAGTAGGAGAGAAAAATGTCCTAAAAGAACATTTATTTGAACATAAACCTCTATCCTGATATAACGCGACCCAATATAACACTGGTTCACATACAACATGGTAAAGCAGCGCTCTGGAGGCGGGGCTGCTTTAATAACGAAAATGCTTGAGGCCAAAGCAAGTTCCATTATAATGCAGTTTCACTTATAACGCGGTAAGATTTTTTTGGCTCCCGAGGACAGCGTTGTATCGGGGTAGAGGTGTATATGGGGCGATTAGAAGGAGAAAGAGCAGTTAGGACAAACACACTAGGTGCTACCTAATTTAAAAAAAAATGGAAAAGCGTTCAGGAAAGGAGTGTGGACAAGGGTGCAATACTAGACATGATTGCATTTATGATTGATGCCTAGATCCTATGATGATAGGTGCATTTGAAATGCCTAATATAGATAACTAGAAAGACCAGAAGGCTTTTAGAACAATTCATGGTGAAATACTCAACTGCCTTGGCAAGCTAAGCCAGTGAATTTGGTGAAAAGTTACAGATCCAGGATCAGGGGATGTGACAGCTAGAGTGCCACAGGGGGTGATGTTCACATGATCTGTTGATGATTTGGAAGAATTGCTCAGATGTCATGAGTGGGAATGCCAACTAATACCAATAATAGGTAGATGAGATTTAGGATGTGAGCTAGCAAGTGGATTTAACATTTACTTTAAACATTTTGTTCTAGTTTTTGGCCAAGAAACTAAAATATTTCATTGAAAATTGAGATGATAGTAGCAAACATTTGCCAGGAATAAGTTTATTTTTTACAATGTGGTCTTTATACAATGCAAGATCTAATTTAAAATTAGATCACTGGTTGAGCATTCTCAAGAATGAAAATAGAATTGTTTCAGGTTTCATTGCACTTCAGGAATTCCCATCTGATCTTAGGGCAACAAAAATGATTAGGGGACTGGAACACATGAGTTATGAGGAGAGGCTGAGGGAGCTGGGATTGTTTAGCCTGCAGAAGAGAAGAATGAGGGGGGATTTGATAGCTGCTTTCAACTACCTGAAAGGGGGTTCCAAAGAGGATGGCTCTAGACTGTTCTCAATGGTAGCAGATGACAGAACGAGGAGTAATGGTCTCAAGTTGCAGTGGGGGAGGTTTCGATTGGATATTAGGAAAAACTTTTTCACTAAGAGGGTGGTGAAACACTGGAATGCGTTACCTAGGGAGGTGGTAGAATCTCCTTCCTTAGAGGTTTTTAAGGTCAGGCTTGACAAAGCCCTGGCTGGGATGATTTAACTGGGAATTGGTCCTGCTTCGAGCAGGGGGTTGGACTAGATGACCTTCTGGGGTCCCTATCTTCTGAAACTGAGATCTAGAAGAATGTATGGTAATAGTATAGTGTTATAAAAATGATTGGTCTGATACAACAATATGTTAGTGTGCTAGGTGCTGACCAGGGAAGGTCTCCTCTTATGCTAATAGCTAACAAACTTAACTAGTAGTTATGTTTCTGGCAACAAATATAGGGATGAAATGGATATTGACACATTAATAAGAGAACAAATCCACAGAGATCACTGTGGTTCTGTACAAAAGTCTAAGGAGACCACACCTGGAGCATTATGCACAACTTTGGATTGTGTAGTATGGGAGGGGTGTTGAATTATTAGAATTGGAAACAACCCAGAAGGTGATAGCAAGGAATGATAAAGGGCTTTAGGGATTATATAAGTAGAGAACTTGAGTTTTTCTAAACTCTTTAGTTCTGTTCATTAATAGCATGAACACAACATGCCAGGTTATGTCCCCTCTGAAACAACTGTAAACATGACATTGGGTGATCTAACTGTGCAGTACAGTAAGAGCTAAATTATGCAGTGTGGCAGAGCTGAGTTGTGTGACAAAATCATTTCAATTTCAGTGAAATTCTAAAAAATTCACACAATGAAAATAGACGGAGGCCTGGGTAAGGAGGAGGCAGCATCTGGCGTCCTTAAGGGATGCAAGGGGGGAGCTTTACTCCTGTACTACTTACAGATTTCTGTCTTAGTGAAAAGAAGAAAAATAGTTGGGGTGGGGACAAATTATACAGCCATGTAATCATGGCAGACATTGGGTGGTTGGCTCTAGCAGGCATGGTATATGTACAAACACTAAATGGATGGCCTCTGAGGTGCATGTCTTCCTACTATCCTGAAACTTTACCATGCATTTTGCAGTACTTCTGCGATAATGTGGGTTGAGATGTTGGTTCATGTTTTCAGACAACTCTGATTTTTTTTTCTTGCTTTTTGTTTTATTTTGACACACTTCTTAGTGGTTTTAAACATAGTGGATATTTATGTGACTGAAATAGAGAACAGAATAGTTTAGTCAGACTTCTTTATTTAGCATTTATAAAGTGGTGGCACTACCAGACTGGATCCTATTGTGCTATGTAAACGTGCAAGGGGGTGAGTTTATGAATTTGCCAGAGCGCCAGTTAGATTTTAAAGCTAAGGACTAACAAACTACATTTGCCGGTATATAATAGAATCCAGTAGGCCGACCCCTTATTTATTGTGTCCAGAGACTGTTAGCTTACTAGTTCTAATACTGGGTTCTTTTAAAATCAACTTTTAACTTGTACAGTATTTCTCAAATCAGGACACTTGCTTATTCTTAACCAGCCAGCAATTATTCCACCAGAACAACATTTAATATATCAACAGTTACTACTCAAATGTAGATACAACCAGTTGTGTGTATTACACACATACTATAAAATTGTGCAAGCAATTCTCATAGACTAGAGTTGAGGCTTAGCAGTCATATCAAAGAATAATGGACATTACTAAGATTTATTATTACATTTACTCGGGGGGAGGGATAGCTCAGTGGTTTGAGCATTGGCCTGTTAAACCCAGGGTTGTGAGCTCAATCCTTGAGGGAGCCATTTAGGGATCTCGGGCAGAAATTGGGGATTGGTCCTCCTTTAAGCAGGGGATTGGACTAGATGACCTCATGAGGTCTCCTCCAACCCTGATATTCTATGATAATCCATTCTCAATACTTTAGTGCCTAACGCAATTATCACACTTCCAGCGTGGCACTTGTTTTTAAGGCACTTTGAAGAATGTAGTTAGTACAGTTTGAATGGATCGGTCTCAAAAGGAGAAATTTAGAATATTAAAAGCAGTTGCTTAAAACAGTTTTTTCAGGCCAATTTGCTTGGATTAATAAGGGAGTTAAAATCTAAAATATGGTTACTTGAGGTCTCACTAGAGAGTGGAGACTCAGCAAGATAACCTAGTTATTTGTATTTCCCCTTCTATTATGTAATAATCTTTGAATACTTCTTATCCTCTTAACTTTGGGATTGGGGAGAGTCCTTTCCACACAGTTGGTCCAGGTGTCTGTCACGCTCAGGATTCTTCAGCTTGTTGGGTTCAGTCAATTCTCATGAGCATGTGGTGACTTCAGTTTATATACCTAGTTTCAGGACTTGTAGGAAGGGGCCACCCTCTTATTCCCATTGGACATATGCCAAGTGAGTGCTTAGATTTTAGCTCTTTCAGTTTTTGTTGCTTTCATCAGTATCTAATAGATGGTGATGGTATATAACTAATTTCTTTAATCCTTTCCTTATCGGAGGTTTTTTAAGTTCGATTTGTTTCAAGGATTGTATTTCATTATTCGCTCCTGCTATCAACTAGGATCCTCTCCTTTAAGCAATTTCTCTTAATATCCTAAGTTATACACTGGTTTATATTTTTTTTATATTTTTTTCCTTGTGTCAGACAATTCCTATTACTTCTGGAGTGCAACAGTTGTTTACAATGAAAACCAACAAAATCCTCAATCTTTTAAATTTGGAGGACATACTCCATATAGCAGTTTACATTGTATTGGACTTGCTATAGAACAAGAGACATTTTTCACATATAGAAGGATGTAGATCTGACTCACAAGGCAAACAAATGGGCAGGTTCTGATATGGGGTGAAAGATTATTTACAGTATATTTGAGTTACAAAGAAAGCAATATATAGGTTGGGGTGAACATTTTGCTTGGATTTCTTGGTGTAACAGTTATTTTGTTCAATTTGACCTTCAGTCTTACAGCAACATTTCTAATTTGCTTGACATGCATCTTCCCCAACCGTTTCTTGATCCACTGATAATGTGCAATGGGTCTCTTTGCATAAGACAGCATATCACCCTTACATGGTAACTTGGAGTTCTTTTTAGGTAGGTTGGGAAGGAGAAAGAGGTTTTATCCATATACAAATTATGAGAGATTCTTGCCTAGATGTAACAATATTCTCATTTAATAATTTTAATTGGAATTACGGACTTTGACTGTGGGTCCTTAGACAAAGTGTCTCTCACATGATGTGAACCATTTTCTTATTGTCTTCCTAGGTGGATCTTATTTTGGGATAAACAGTGGTAGATAGCTTTTCCAATTTTTAAGGGCCAGAAGGAATCAGTAGTTACTAATCAATCAAGACATATTTGTTCCGTATATCCCTTGCAGCTAGGCTCTGTTTGCAGGATCATGGTAATCCATTTGGACAGATTATATGGATCTGTAAATTTTGAAACTAATTAGTTTAAGTGAAAACTACAGCTTCAAGTTTTGCACTAATTTTTGTAAAATAGAGCAAAGTACTAGTTGCAAAAATGATACTTCTGGAGACTCACCTAGCAGAATATTACATCTTGTGCTTTTTGACATCTCCATAAATGTAACTGTAACTGAATAAGTAGTTATGGTGTTTGTTCTTGTATGTCTTTTAATCGACAAGTGTTGTTTTTTGTTTTTGGTTTTTTTACAGAGCTAAAATTATCAGTATTTGATGATTGTAAGAAGGAAGAAGAATGGAAGGTATATTTCATTTTGCTTTTTGTTACACTTTAGAATTACTTAAAGCATATTCTGTTTCATTAAATACACTATTTCTTAGCTTGCTTGAAATTTCTTCGCAACACTTTCATTAAATGACCCGTAGTAGATGGACAAATGGATATGTCTTCTGGTTTCCTAGTGATGTAAAAAAAGACCTGAAAGGTGATTCTGTTGGTTTTTAAACTTTAGAAATTCAGGTCTTGTCTTACTCTATTTTCCTGAAAGACACAACAGCCTCCTCACTCATGTCTCTGTAACTTTCCATTGATTGATTTCCACTGGTGGGAATGGTGTGTTGGCTTTGTATAATATGCTTATGCTGCAGTTAAAACCCCCCAGCTGGCCTGTGTCAGCTCACTTGGGCTCAGGGTAAGGGGCTGCTTAATTGTGGTGCAGAAGTTTGGGCTTGGACTGCAGCTCGAGTTCTGAGACCTTCCCACCTTTCAGGGTCCTAGAGCCTGGTATCCAGCCTGAGCCCGAACATCTACACCACAATTCAACAACTCCTTAGCCCAAGCCCTATGAGTCTAAGTCAATTGGCACAAGCCAGACACTGTTTTTTAATTGCAGTGTAGACATACTCTTTAAGTCTGTTGTGTGTATCTGTTTTGAGCAGGGTTAGATAATATGGTGCTTTAAATGCTGGCAGCAGTCTAGATCCTTGTGTACATTAATATGTCTATCATCAGTGGGACTGTACTGGTGGTAGCTTTGTTGGGATATTTTTGGCAAAAAGTCTAGTGTCTTTTATTCCCTATGACAAGTGTAGAACTGATAGGATTGACATTGGAGATTGACTGGGAATTAGAAATTATTTTTATTTAGCCTATTAACACAATCTAATTTAAAAAAAAAAAAACCTTTTCAGGTTTTTTTATATTTAATATCGAAGTTAGACCCAAATGCAAATTCTTCCTTTTAAAAACTGGTAAAACAGTAAATCCTTTGGGGTTGGGTCATGTCTATTTGAAAACAGCCTCTATCTACAATGTCCCATAAGCTAATACTTTTTATTTAGAATTTGGGGGATTTTTTTTAAATCACAAAAAAAATCAGGGTTATTATACAGACAGTAAAAATGCTCCCCTTGTGGCTATGCAGCTGTTCTTGCCATGAAAAAAGATCTGTAGAATAAAATTTGCCCAGGCAGATAGGGAGAGGAAGCTTAAAATAATTCAGGATAAACTGATCTGAAGAGGAAAGTTTTACACTAAACCAAATGTAATGAAACAGCCACTGCAGGACTCAAACAGATTTTCTGACATAGCAAATTCTGCAGATAGCTCTCTGAGCCACAAAGTTCTCAACCCAAGCAAGATGAAAGTTTGGAATGTTGAGTAAGACCAGCCAGGCTGATCTCAACTGTCATGGAAGACCTATGATGAGAAATGGTTAGAGTATTTTAGGCACAAATTGGGAGTTTAATGGTCTACTGTACCCTTTTTATATTTATATATGTTGCTTTGCAAAATCCATGTTACTTTTAACTCCTTAAAATAAAAATCGCAACCTTGCAGTAATAAAGTGAGCGATTGGGGAAAATAAATTGGTAAGAAAATAAATTTCAGTTTTAAGCTTCCACAGCTGCTTATCAATGAAAGAGAATCAGAAACATGAAATATACCTTGTCTTACAGTAACTGTAGCTGATTCTGAATTATTTGTCTAAATGCTGCTTCATTCGTTTTTATACTTAGATAATTATTTTAGACGACTTTACCACTAAACTACTGTCGTCATGTGGCAAAATGACTGATTTACTGGCAGAAGGCATTACTGGTAAGTGTAAAATAGTTGTTAAAGGTGCTTTTTTTTAAAATCTGGGGCAGATGAAAATGTTAGGTTAATAAATAAGGCTACTTTTTAGTCACAGGTATTTTTAGTAAAAGTCATGGACCGTTAACAGAAATTCACTGCTGGTCACATGTCCATGACTTTTACTAAAAATACCCATGACTAAAACATGGGTAGGGGACTGTGGGTGTTCCACGGCATGGGGGGCAGGGGCACTGCAGGTGCTGGGGGAGGTGGCTTGCAGGAAGGGACTGGGCAGCATGGGGGGTAGGGGGGGCAAGCAGCATGGTCTGGGACCCCCACTGTTGCTGGCGCAGGGCCCAGAACCCTGCTGTTCCTGGGTGGTGGGGGAGAGGGTTGGCGGGGCTGGCAGGGGCTCCCTTCCCAGCTCTGCATCCTAGGTGGCAGAGGGGTCAGGGGGCAGCTCCTAGGTGGTGGAGGGGTCAGGGTGCTTTGCGCCCCGCTTCCGCCACAAGCGCTGCCTGCCGCAGCTCCCATTGGTCGGGAACCACAGCCAATGGGAGCTGTGGGGGTTGGGCCTGTGGGTGTGAGCAGCGTGTGGCGCAGCGCTCGCCCTTTGCTGCTTAGGAGCTGCAGGGCTGTGGGAGCTGGGGAGCCCCCTTCCCTAGCCTCCCACTCACCCAAACTGCTTCTGCTGGCCCAGGGGCTGCCTGGCTTGGGCAGCCCCTGAGCCAGCACCAGCGGCTGCAGAAGTCACAACGGTCACGGAATCTCTGACCTCCGGACAGACTCACAGCCTTACTAATAAATATATGCACTGTAGATGGTATTACTATTATAAATGAGAAAAAGGTCATGACTGTTTCTTTATTTACTTGTTTACTATTCCATGGTTTAATTGCAAGCCTGAAAAATAGCATTTAATGCTGCTTTCTTGAAAGAACCTTGCAGCACTGGTGTTGCAAAGTGGCATGTAGGCACATATAATATTTGCAAATGCAGAAACTGGTCTGCCATAGCTGACTGGCTGTTTACTATTGAAACTTTATGCTGTCAGTTCAGAGATGTGCCCTTTGCCTGTCTGCTGTCCTTAAAATCTGATATGTTTGATCCAATTTGAAGGTCCAGTGTAGAAAGACTTGCTTGAAAGAACTTTACAGTCGGCTATTAACTTTTCTTCACTTGGAGACTTCACTTTTGGACGAAGTCTTCTTCAGTGTTTTTCATGCTATATAAGTGATTAGACGCTCCCCTGTACTTTCAGGGAAGCATCAAATCCAGTATGTGGTCAGACACAAGACGAACTTCTTGAGAATATCTGTCTGTCTTTTCAGATGTAGTTAGCTCAGTGAAAATGTGTTTAGTGTAGTGGTGATCAAAAAGAAACAAAGCATTAGAATGTATGAAGAACAGGATATAGTATTCTCAGCATTTTCTAACCCCACATATAAATCAATGGAATGCCCTCATCTTGAATCCTGTATCCAGTCTTGAGAAAGCAGAAATAGAAGAGGCCCAGAGAAGGGAAACCAAAATTGCTGAAGGCATGGAAAGACTTTCCTATGGAAAAGACTGAATCTGAATCCTTCCCATGCCGCCAGACATTGTTTAAGGTGTGGACAAGGCTCTGCAAGCCCTGTCCATCGTGCCACTAGAGTAGAACCTCAGAGTTATGAACACCAGAGTTATGAACTGACCGGTCAACTACACACCTCATTTGGAACCAGAAGTATGCAATCAGGCAGCAGCAGAAACCCAAAAAAATGCCCAGGAAGGATATTACTGGGTTAAATGTAAGCTACTAAAAAAAAAAAGAAGAGAACTTTTTGTGCTTGCTTCATTTAAAGGAAGGCTAAAAAGTGCATTTTTCTTCTGGGTAGTAAAGTTTTAAAGCTGTATAAAATCAATGGTCAGTTGTAAATTTTTGAAAGAACACCCATAATGTTTTGTTCGGAGTTACGAACATTTTCAGAGTTATTGAACAACTTTAATTTTCAAGATTTTTGTAACTCTGAGGTTCTACTGTACTCCAAATATTTGGTTGTGTTTCTATAACTTTTGTACAAAGATGGGTTGTTGTTCCATTGCTCAGCCCAACACTGGAGGACCAGTACGCTGCTTTTACTCTGATCCCTACACTTTGACCTGTACAGTTTGCGTGGCCCTATCAGTAGTTAAAACTCCTGCAAGCGTAGCTGTCAGGGTCACGAACACACAAGCCTTCCCTCTGTATCAAGGTGCAGTCTCCAGGGAAGGATAGAAAGACTAAGAACTGTTTAAGTTTATAGTGGAGAGAAGAGGAGACATGATAGCTGTGAATAAAATAATGAATGATATAGAGAACGAAGGGACGTTCAATGAAACTAAAAGGTAATGTTTAAAAGGGAATCCTTCTGTACAATGCAGAATTAACCTATGGAACTGTTAAGGCTGATTCTCCACTCTGGCACTTTGTGTGCAGAAGGTGGGGGCGCGCAAGGACTTCAAAAATTAATACTTGCCACTCTAGGCTTGTATTAAACTCCCAAGGTTACAGCTTTTCTCTGACCTTGGATTGGTAGGTGCTGCCACCACCCCACTGCAAAACCCCTTTGGGAACCCAAGAAGGTGCACTTGGGAATTCCTTCCTCTGGGGTACCCTCAAGCCCTTTCACCCCCGCCCCCCTCTCTGGGGAAGAGCTGAGAAAGAAAGAAAAGAAGGAAGGGGAAAAAAAAGGAAATCAGCTGTTGCCAGCAGCTAATTAAACAATGTGCACAAGCCTCTTAAGACGCACACATCCAATTCTGTTAAAAAGGAAGAAAATACATCTGGGAACTTAAGCTTTTGCTAGATTTAAAAAAAACAAAAACCTACAAGAATTAAGCCTCAAGAATAGCTCTATGGAGGTCCAGCTTAAACGTTACAAGCAAAACAAAAGCACCTGGGGTTAGTACAGAGGAATTCACAAGCCATAAAGAAATAAAAGGGATAAACCTAATCACGTCTTCGTAGACATTTCCTGATCTATCTGGGGTTTTAGATAAGTAGTTTCTAGTATGATACTGATGTTTTTTTTCATACCTGCCTCGAGCTTTTCACAGCATAACTGCTCCCTGTCTGCCTCTCCCCGAGAACTACACAGACAGACAAAAGGGAGTCTTTGTTCAATTTTTAAAAAATTCTAGCCTTCCCATTGGCTCTTTTGGCCAGATGTCCACCCACTTCCTTTTACCTATGCATAGCAGTGAGACTTTTTAACCCTTTATAGGTAGAGCAATTAGAGAACAGCTACTAAGAGGGATTTTATAGCGGCTGGCTGGCTGGGCATCCATAAAATGGAGCTACCCCTCTTCCCCCCTCATTTATCACAGGAACTCATTGTCACAATATGTCAGTCCAAGAGCTTTCCAGAATTAAAAGGATTAAAAATGGATAATGAAAATATTCTTGGTTACATTAGCTAGAGTAAAAAATGAAGGCTATAACTCCACATTCTTCAGGCAGTCACTTTCTGCAGCTCTTTAAGGAAAAGGACCCTGATGGGGAGTTCAATATCTGTCCATTATGGAGTTTCTTGCACCTTCCTCTGAAGCATTTGGTATTGGCCTCTGTCAGAAGCAGAATATCAGATGAGATTTAATTTGATAATGTAATTCCTATATGATATATTTGAGACTAGATTTACCTATATTCTTGAAGATGAAACACTGCAAACAAAAATTTTATAGCCTATAACAACTATTTATTAAAGGGAACGCCTACATTTTCTTTGGCTCAGCAGTCTTAAAGTTCAAAAAGTAAGAAGTACTTTTTGCTATAAAAATTATGTGAAGTGTGTTTAAAGTTAGCATTTCTGTGATGCCTGATGCCTAAATCATCTTGGTGAAAATTAACATTGAAATTGGTGAATATATTAAACTTTATGAAAGCAGTTTTCTCTAACAGATTTTTTTTAATCAGTGTTTTATGGTGAGACAGTATTTAAGATCGTCACTTCACAATTCTTGCTCACTTGAGTAGTCAATAGGACTACTTAAAGTAAGGAAGAGATTGTATGATTAGACCCTTAATATGTAAATTTAAACATTGATTTTAAATTTATCCTGCTTTAAGACTTATTTACTCTGATACTGTATTTCCATATGTCCAGTATCACACATGCCACTTCAAAAAGAGCAATAAGCTCAAATCTCAACTGTAATTCACTTTTCAAGTGTATTTTACTCATAGTAAATTGCTTTGCTGTTTCCATCTGAAACATTTTCAGAACAAATGGGTATAACTTTTCTTAACCACTAAGTAAGTAAAGTGCTGCTTAAAGTGCCAGACTGACAGTCCTGGAAACTGAAGTTCTCTGTTTATTTACAAAAGTTGTGGCATGATCAGAAGCAAGGCAAGTTTTCCCACCAATGCACTGCAACCCTATCTCAGGAAATCCTCTATATGTAATATCTGTAGTGTAATGAATAAGCTAAACAGAGAAGCCAATGGAAGGACATGGGTTACATGAAATTGTTGGTTTTTAAAAAATGACCAACTTGTGCATGCAGTTACATGTCTAGTAGGTTAATTGCATAAGAAATGGCCAAAGGACAGAAAAGGCTAGAGTTGTAAAAGTACTCTGCATTGGTTTTTTTTTTTCCCCCTTCCGATGTTGAATATAAGCATAATTTTATTAAGGTGGTGATCCTGTAAGCTGCTGTTCTCATGTAGGCCCCATATATGGAGCTACATTGACTTTACTGACCCTCTACGTAAGGGCAGAGGGTCTATCTGTGTAGAACAACTTACAAGATTGGGCCTAGAGGTTTAGTTAGTATGTAACTCTGTTCTACTCTTTGTGTTAACCTCCAATGTAAAAAAAGGGGGATTCTTTATAGATAAGGTAGCATCTGGCCCCTGATTTTGTAGGCTCACCCACAGACTTTACTTAATCAATTAAAAGTGTAATTCAGCTCTCTCCATAGAATTAGTTTTACACCTATTTTAGCTTATGGAAATATTAATGTAAAATACAATCATTGGTCAAATGGAGCATTATTAGAGGATACAATCCAGAATGCTTTAGTTTTCTTTTTTGTTTTAAAAACCTTGGTGTTCAATGTAGTTTTCCAAACTTAATTTCTTAAGATATATTGAGTATTGCATTTTGAAATGAGTAACTTTATATATTTTAGCTGTGGAGAATGTTTATAAAAACCGTGAACCTGTCCCACACATGAAGGCAATTTATTTCATCACTCCAACCGAGAAGGTTAGTATTTTTAAGGAAAAACTTTTTAGTTTTTTTTTAATCCTTTTTTTTGGTAGTACACAAAGCATGAAGCACTAAACCATCGTAACAATTTAAACTGAGCTATTACAAAGCTGCCACTCAAAATAAAGGCTATAGAAAAGAGTTGGCTCTACTGGTACTATAGAAATGTTCGGAAGAGACTGAATCTCCAATTATTAAATCATTTTCAATCTATAACAATATAACATAAGATTTTCCTTCTCCCCTTTCCTTCTCTTTCTTTTTGTTTCATAATCATAAGATTATGATTTTGTTTCAAAATCATAAGATTTTCCTTCTCTTTCTTTGCTTCATTAAAGCAATCTTTTGTACAACTTCTCTAGATGAGAATATTACTGATCTTCTTGCATTGTTTTGTCATCCTTGGACTGGATATATGAATATTATAGTTCAGTGTTTACATTCCCATGTGACTGATTACAGTATTTCTGGTTTCATACTGATCAATAAAAACATGAACTTTTCAAAAATATAGTCCAAGAAAAGTTTGTTCTAAGGGCAGGCAAAATAGACACTAATAACAGTTATTTTCTTTATAGTAAATTACAATTTAGCATTTTTATCTTAAGTCTGTAGATGGGCTTATAAATGACTTTGTAAGTAAATCATCCAGCAAGTACAAAGCAGCATATGTCTACTTCACTGACTGTAAGTAATTTTTTTTTTGAGTTTGCTAATGATAAACTAATGATTGAGTTTAAGTGGTTGTCAGTCTTATCTTGTTACTAATATATTTTGATTTTCTAGTTGGTGCATATTGGAGATATTAACTACTGCACTAAGCTATGAGGGGAGTTTTGAGACTCGGCTTGTTTACCAGAGTTGAGAATTTAAGCTGAAGTGTTTAAAAAACAGCAACAACCCATAATTCTGTCTTTGCCTGTTAATTATTCTGTAAGGCATTGTAGACAGAAATGGAAAGCCACAGGATGTGGATTAGAGTTTCTGTCCAGTGTGGCACCGTGGCTTCTTATTTCCCAGAATAGGTATGACCTTTAGTTTCCAATGTTACATGTTTTGGTTTTATTTTTATAACATGCTAACTCTATTTGTATGCTATAGAATGTAAAGGAAGAAGCTTTTGAGCAAAATTATGGGGTACAGAAACATATAATCCTGTGCAGAAATAACACCAAAAAATGACTTTCTTGGGATGACAGTTTCTGCTGCAAGGACAATGGTTTGAAGTTTGATTATATTTCACTTATTCACTATGAACTCAGTTTTGAGCTGGGCTCCACATGACTGTAGGGGAGTAAGGAAGTATAAGGTGCCCTCTTAATTCCTCTGCATAGTCTTCTTGCATCATAAGTTGCATGCAAAGGAAAGAACAGCTGTCATTCCATAGGTACTCCCTCAGTCTGTGTGGGTGTGGGAACTAAGGCTGCGCCCCCTCCATTATCAGTCAGCACAGCTGAAAGAGTGTGGAGAGGGAAGTAAGCTGTGCTAGGAAAAGGACACCTGTACTCTGGGTGTCCCTAACCCTCTGACTGCCAGAAGCTGGGACTAGATGACAGGGGTGGATCACTCGCTAATTGCCCTGTTCTGTTTGTTCCCTCTGAAGCATCTGGCAGACCCACTATGACCATTCTTATGCCCTTATATTCCAGTTCAACTTACTTCCCCCATGGGAAGCAGACACTGAATTTTGGCTGCATCAGTTTGGTCCCTGGTCTACTCTTGGACTGTGCAGCTGCACGCTTCCCCAGTTCTGTTTGTTTCTCCTTGATGAAAACCCGCCCCCTTGGTTCACTCTACTTCCCTGTAAGTCAACCACCCTCCCCTCCCCTTTTTGATCATCGCTTGCAGAGGCAATAAAGTCACTGTTTCAAATTCATGCGTTCTTTATTTATTCATCACACAAAAGGGGGATAACTGCCAAGGTAGCACGGGGTGTGGGAGGAGGGAAGGACAAGGCCACACTACACTTCAAAACTTATTGAATGCCAGCCTTCAGTTGCTTGGGCAGTCCTCTGGGGTGGAGTGGTTGGGTGCCCGGAGCCACCACGCTCTTCTCTTCTACTCCCCCCCACGTTCTTGGGCGTCTGGGTGAGGAGGCTATGGAACTTGGGGAGGAGGGCAGCTGATTACACAGGGGCTGCAGTGGCGGTCTGTGCCTTTCCTGCACCTCAACTGTACGCCGGAGCATATCAGTTTGATCTTCCAGTAGCCTCAGCGTTGTATCCTGCCTCCTCTCATCACGCTGCCGCCACCTCTCCTATTGCTCCAACCATTTATCCTCTCACACGTCCCTCCTGTCCTCACATTCATTTTATGCTTTCCTGGACTCTGACATTGTCTGCCTCTACGCATTCTGCTGGGCTCTTTCAGTGCGGGAGGACTGCATGAGCTCAGAGAACATTTCATCGCAAGTGTAGTTTTTTTCGCCACCTTATCTGTGCTAGCCTCTGGGATGGAGATGCTAGTTGCAGTGTTGAAACATTTGCAGCTGCGGGAGGGGAAAAAAGGGAGAGTAAAACTGAAAAAGACACGTTGGCCATTTAAAAGTAGGGGCTAATGTTTTCGGGTTAATGTGCAGCACAAACCCAACTAACCCCCCTCCCCCCACACACCCAATTTTCTGGGATGATCGCTTCACCCCTCCCCCCACCACGTGGCTAACAGTGGGGATGATTTCTTTTCAGCCACAGGCAAACAGCCCAGCAGGAATGGCTACCTCTGAATGTCAATGAAATTGCCTTATTTCAGCCAGGTGACCATGAATGATATCACTCTCCTGAGGATAACTCAACGGATGTTGCTTGAATGCCAGCAAACACTGGGACCACACGCTGCCATGCTTTCTTTTGCAGTGATTCCAGACTATGTGCTACTGGCCTGGCGTGGTAAAGTTTCCTACCATGGTGGAGGCAATAAGGCTGCCCTCCCCAGAAACCTTTTGCTAAGGCTTTGGGAGTACCTCCAGGAGAGCTTCACTGAGATGTCCCTGGAGGATTTCCGCTCCATCCCCAGACACGTTAACAGACTTTTCCAGTAGCTGTGCTGGCCGCGAATGTATCCCAAGTCTTCAGGGCAAATTAATCATTAAACACACTTGCTTTTAAACCATGTATTATATTTAAAAAGGTACCCTCACCAGAGGTGCCTTCTCTGCCTTCAAGGTCCAGGAGCCCGGGTTGGGAGGGTATTGGCTCCAGGGTGATAAACAGTTCCTGGCTGTCGGGGAGAACAGTTTCTCCATTTGCCTGGTGTGTGGTATCTTCAACCTCCCCCTCATCATCATCATCTTCTTTGTCCCCAAAATTCTCATCCCTGTTGCGTGAGACTCCCTTGCAGGAGTCCACGTACAGGTGTGGGATAGCTGTAGGAGCACCCCCTAGAATTGCATACAGCTCCTCATAGAAGTGGCATGTCTGGGGCTCTGACCTCGAGCGGGCATTTGCCTCTTGGGTTTTTTGGTAGGCTTGCCTGAGCGCCTTAAGTTTCACACCGCACTGCTGCGGGTCCCTGTTATAGCCTCTGTCCTTCATGCCCTTGGAGATTTTTTTTTTTTTTTCAAATATTTTGGCATTTTGTCTTTTGGAACGGAGTTCTGATAGCATGGGTTCGTCTCCCGATACAGCAGTCAGATTCAGTACCTCCCGTTCGGTCCATGCTGGAGCTCTTTTGCGATTCTGGGACTCCATGGTCACCTGTGCTGATCAGCTTGCCACGGTGGCCAAACAGGAAATGAAATTCAAAAGTTTGCAGGGCTTTTCCTGTCTACCTGGCCAGTACGTCTTAGTTGAGAGCGCTGTCCAGAGCGGTCACAATGGAGCACTCTGGGATAGCTCCCAGAGGCCAATACCATTGAATAGCGTCCACACTACCCCAAATTCGACCTGGTGATGTCGATTTCAGTGCTAATCCCCTGGTTGAGGAGGAGTACAGAAATCTATTTTAAGAGTCCATTAAGTCAACAAAAATGGCTTCATTGTGTGGACGGGTTCAGGGTTGAATCGATCTAACGCTGCTAAATTTGACCTAAACTCATAGTGTAGACCAGGGCCTAGTTAAAATAGGCTATAGAGCCCTTAAAATCTACTTGGGTTTTTGTGTCCATACAACACTTCTACAATAGGTTCTGATGTTCCAAGAGAACCATGTCTGCATGGCTTTCTGTTTGTGTATCTCCCTATTAGAGATTTACAGAGCTGCAACTTAAAGGTTTGTTCATTTATTTCATTTAAGGAAAACCCATTTGGCTCTGTCTCAGATTTGTCTGTTCAAGGAATTTGCTAAGTATCCATATGGTCTTATCTGCATATATTTACCAATCATTGTTTAAATTCAGTTTCTAGAGAAGAATCCAAGTTTAACTTCAGTATTGCAGAATATATTTCTAAGATAGGTGCAACCAAACTCTTGTATCTGCTTTATATTTTGTTTGGGGGTGTGTATTGCCTATTTTGGGGGTGGAGGAGAGGGCTATCTTCTCCTTTTTTGTAATATTTAGGAGGTACCTTGCAACTCGTATGAAAGGGAGGAGAAAGAACATACACAACCCTCTTGTTGTTTGTTTTTTCACTATTCGGGATGTGGTACATTACTTTTTCTTCTCATTATCGTTCCAGTATCTCTCTTAAATTTGTTAGAAATCTTTCTCAAGCTTCAGTGTCCAAAAGTTGGAATCCGCTGGAAAGTAAAGTACCTGTAACTCTTCTCTGAAGAGAGATTCTCAAACCTAGTGGATTAGCACTACTTATCTTTCCCTTTGGGAGAGTTCTATAATACTTTTTATCCATTAATAGTGATTGACTCTTGTTTCAGCCTTTCTCTTGAAAGGACCTGCTGCTGGAATTCTGTAAGCCATGGGCATGTTTCTGGTTTCAGAAAGTTCAGAATTTTCTAGCTGGGAGAGTTCCTGTCTGATCACATGCTGGCGCCACAGACTAATGTAGTAATTCTCTAAAACAAATCTGACTTTTAAAGAACAAGATTTATGAATGTGAATGAATTAACTGAAAGGAATAAATATAAAATGGCTTCATAACCTCTAATCTCTTTCCCCAGTTTGCCCTGACATTCTCTTTAATAAAATGAAGTCCTCCTGCTCATGGGCTATAAGAAGGTGCAAAGAAATAAATGTTTCCTTCTTGCCATATGAATCTCAGGTAAACTTCAGTCTTTATATTAGCATAACTCCAGAAATTATACTGCATTTTATATTTCTAAGTGTTGATTTATCCACTATAAAGTCTTGAAATGTAGCTGCTTTTTTTATTTTAAACATATTTTTCAGACATTGTGACAAACGGTACACAAAGCCTACCACCATTTTGGCTTATTTACAATATATTTGCAAGATGAAAACAAATTGCTATTGCTATCAAAGTTTATTTTCACTGTCTTCATTGCATGACTGGGTTCAGTTGACAAGGAAAGCTTTTGTCATTCAGTGCAGCAAATGAGTTTTGGCTCATCTTAAGCAATGCCAAACTGCACTACTCACTATTTTGTAATACTGTTCTTCTTACTTGTAACTGGATAGGATTAGTTAAGACCCCAGAATCAACTAGTCATAGGGATATGGGAAGTCAGCAAGAGCAAACAATTCAGAGAATTTAGGATTCTAAAAGCAAAAAAAGACATGGTTAAATCTTACATTTAAGAGTAGTAGTATGAAGACACTGGTGAGGATAATCACCAGCTAGTTTCCAGCCTCTTTCATTGGTGGTTTTCGCTCTATCTGCAATAGTAGATTTGTCACTCACGCACTTCATATCAAAGGGGAAAAAAAAAATTAAATACTACATCAATACTGGCCAATATAGGGAAGCACACAAGGCCAAGAATCCTTGCTCCACTGTAGGAAATTGTAGAAATGTCTGAGAGTTACTCTTCTCACATTACTTTTCCTTGTTTTTCTGTGTACCTTCCCTTTCTCTGTTTTGCACACTGCTAGGGTGTCAAACTCTTGTACCCCAACTGATATGTGAGTATAGGAGTGTAGTGCCTCCTATTATTTTCTGGTAAGGGAGCTTCGTAACTGAAGGACTCCTTTCCCTCTCCTCACTACTTTTTTTATTGGGTGAGTCATGGGGTTGTAGTCATGGAAAGAGAATCTTGTTCCTCATGTCGACTTACACAAAGGGCTTTCATCACAACTGTTTGTCAGAGGGTTGTTTTTATTAAACTGCTTTTACCAAAAAAAGTTTTTGATGAAACATCTGCAGCCAAAGTCAACTTAGGGCTGTGAAAGCTTCAGTCTATTGTGGGATTTCACTATCCTGATCCTTCAGAGAACCTCTATCTGAAACTGAGAAATTGATCATTGGTTTTCTAATGTAAAAAGTAAGCAGAATCTGTACCTCTCTTCCTTTTGCTTTTTTTTTTTTTTTTCCTATGCCTTGGGATCAGGGAACCCTTCAGGTCTTTGTGAATCATAAAAATGCTCTTTACTGCATATTTGCTTGCTTGGCTGGCAGATAAGAATCTCCTGATGACATTCACTTAAGCCCAGTTTGCATGGTGATAGAACTGGGTAGAGTCAGACTTCATTCTGAGACAGGTTTGAATGGCCATGTTTTGCAAGAAGGAAATAAGCATTTTGCGCCTTTATCTGCAGAGGGAATTCTTATTTGGAATTTGGCGAGAGAGCCTGTTGATACAAAGATTGTGTGAATCTCTGGCAGCAACTTGCTTAACTGGGGAGCAGCCAGAAGAGTGGTTTTTAATAGTGTCAGAAACAAGTAAAATCTTTTGCTGAAGTTCTACAATTGTATGTGTGTAGTTCCCACAGGAGGGGCCCCCTGCCCCGACTATAATTTCTTAAATGTATGTCAGATTGTGGGCCTAAGCAGGTTTAACTGTGTCTCTTATTATAATCACTTTGGCATTGCACTGTATTGCTCCATGCCAGACATTGGATGGTATTTAGTTCTGACTGCCTCAGGTTCCTCCATCTGTACAGTAGTGAGCAGGTTGAAACATACAGTAAAGTCTATAAGGGAGAAGAGATAATGGAGGAAAGTAATAGAGGAAAGGAGTGTGAGAACAAGAAACAAAGATGAGCTCAAGAGGACAGAGAAAATGAAAGAGGATTGAAGTAAAAATAAAATGGTATCATTAGGCAATGTTAGCTTAGATATGTATTTTCTTGTGCATGCCTTTTTTGTTACAAAATGAGGTCCTAATCCCTCTGACTGTTCTTACACCAGATGTTATTTCTAAAGAAATGTACAATGCTAAGCTCTTTCATGGCTATGCTTTACTTAGGTATTTACTCTCGATGTCCCAGATGCATTCTTCTGCTGTTACTGTCCAACTGTGGAAAAGGCAAAGGGTAAAGATGCCATCATGGAAGCAATGGCTGAACAAATTGTTACATTATGTGCAACTTTAGATGAAAACCCAGGAGTAAGATATAAAAGGTAGGGCAGAAAATAGTGTTAAATATATGTAGGATTTTCATCGTTGACTTCCTACTTGTGGTGCTGTTTTGAAAAAACAATGTTCCATCTTCTGATATGCTTTTAATAAAAACATAATATTTGATCCTTAACGATAATTAAATAGGTTGGTATGAGTCCACATAGAGTAAGTGTAGTGCAGGTTGTTTTTGCTTCCCTTGAGCATTTGTCAACTTTTAGTAAATAGTCAGTCTCAGTGCTTTTGTTGCTGGTCACTTGCACTTACTGTCTCATTTGCTAGTGTGACATTTTCAGTACTGCTTTTTTTGGTGGGGGGGCACTTGCATGCATCCTGTTCCTCAGGTTCTGCATGTGTTTTACTAGTAACCCAGCAACAGAACTTCTGTTATTGAATTTGAGCCTAGGAGAATGTCTCCTTTTTTTGGGGTCCCTGCATGGATTTGGGACGCAACAGGAGCCAGAGGAGAGGGGAAACAACTAAGGTCTGAGGTGGGGGGGGGGGCCGTGCGGCGGCTAAGGAGCAATTGGAGTGGAGTTGAGAGTCCCCTTCCCTTTCTGAACCTCTCCAGAGAGCACCGAACAGTTGATCCTTGGGGGTCCAAGAAAGCTCCCAACTTCCATTCTCCTGGAGTCCTTTGTGGGTCAAGGGGAAGGATTTACACAATTGCTGTTGGGGTGGGAAATAGAGAGGCATGCCTGAGCACATTTGTGTTTCAAGCTGCCCATTCTCCTTAGCTGAAAAGATGATTAAAAAAATAAACAGGAGCAGAAAAAAATCTTTTAAAAATTAAAATGTGAAAGTTTAAAGATAACACTTTTTAAAAGGGTACTATACAGAAACTCAATCTTAAAAAAATAAATAAAGTTGTCCCTTTAGTTTTCATTCTTTTCATTGTGCCCAGTTTGGTGTAGTGAGTAGATACTCTGAGCTCTAGCATTGAATTTTTTAGCTTTTTATGGATGTCCGTCTCACCGGTAATTTTAAATCCATTTTGGTTTTGTTCTAATGTTGGTTGGTCTGCTCAGAGATAATTACAGTACAAGCACAGACTGGTTGGAATGATGCCATTTATTTAGATAGTATTTCATTCTCTGGTAAAATAGTTAAGCAAAAACTGCCTGCCTGCTGGTTAGCTGCTTAGATCTAAAGAAGAGCTCTGTGTAAGCTTGAAAGCAGAAGTTGGTCCAATAAAAGATATTACCTCACCTACCTTCTCTTTAGTATCTACTTACTCTTTCTGGAGAAAGGAGAGCCAGGAGGTCTGACTTTTATTCCTGGATCTGCCATAGACTTGGTCTATATAACCTAAGACTATTCTTTTAACTTTTCTGTCTGTCTCCTTGGCTGTAAAATTGGTAACATTACACTCACAGGAGTGTTTAGGACTTGGATCAATTCAAGAAAGTATTTAAGAACATGTTTTAAGTGCATCCCTATTCAGTAAAGTACTTTAAGCATATGTTTAAGTGTTTTGAGTAAGGATGCTCTTCTGAATCAGGGCCTAAATGCATAAAAACTTCTCAAGCATCTTTGATATTTTCTGGTCAAAGGCATAATAGAAATGCAGATCCTTAAATTTCTCTGCCACTTCAGCATACAGTCTAAAAAGCTATAATTTCCTATAATATAGTGGGAACAAAGTACTAAACGAGTTTGTGTTTTAAATAGTAAATTAAAAGTAGAAAAAGTTTCCTGGTTTTTTGTGTGTGTGATGAGCACATAACTTTTTACACACATTTTCAACAAGCAGCATTCTTTTACAGTTAAATGCCTAAAGGATTTTGACAGTTGAACCATAAAACTAAAAGCTGTTTATTTTATAGCATCTAAGCTAAAAATTACTATAAATCTGAATATTGTATTGTGGAACAAATTGTTTGTGGTTAGCTTTGCAACTAGAATTATGGGGAGAAACACTGAAATTTTTCACTCAGTATTTCTGCAACCAGAACTGAATAACCATCCATTTTTGTTCTTTCGCTCTTCTTTTTGACTATTGGGTATGCAGGTGAGACTTGCTGTCCATTTTTTTTTTTTTTTTTTAGCTGTCCATTTTGGTCTTGCTTTTTTCTTTAAAAAAACACCTGTGTACTTTTGTTTTGAGTACAAGATCATTTACGGCTTGATCATACAGATATGTGGTCTTGATAGGAGAATAGGAATGAAATTATTCACGTTGCTTAAGTGTGTTTAGGATTAAGCTCTTAAGCTGTTTTATGTCATAGTTGAGGGAAAGTACTGTAAATATGCATTTTGGCAAAAATGTGTTTTGAAATGTTTTAAAATTAAGTAGGAGTTCTGAAACTACAGATGTTTGAAGATAAGTAGTTGCATTATAGAACACTGACACTAAAATGTCTTATAACAGAAATTTAATAAACAATATTTGACTTTTTTTATTTTTTTCCTCCAGCAAGCCATTGGATAATGCCAGCAAACTTGCAGAGCTAGTTGAAAAGAAGCTTGAAAACTACTATAAAATTGATGAGAGAAGCCAGATAAAGGTAGAGTGAAAACTACATCCCATGTTTGCTTTATTTTTGTAAACAAAGGAAATTGTTAAAGGATGTTAGAAGACAGAATGCTGTTTTTAAAAAAAGATTTGGTTACTAAATACTGTATAGAAAACTGTCACCTCAATTGCTTTTTGTGTAATTTAAAAACAGGTTGGAAGAGTGGAAGATAACTTGTGCAGTGAGAAAACAGAATTGATGCTCTATGTTCATATAACAAGACATGGAGACATCCCACCTGGAGGAGGGTTGCCAGACTAGTAAATGGGTGGTGCAGATCAGGGAGAAAATGCATGATTTTGACTCATCCCACCTTTTAGGGCACTGGGTAAAGCAGAGGATTATTTCAGGGGCACAGTTTTCCCACTTCGGGATTCATGGAACTCCCATTGATGTGGGAGAACAGGGCTCTTAAAAATATGCCTACCATCCTTCATTTCTCCCACAGTAGCACCTAATAGTTTGTTATATGGGGTAGGTCATGTGTACAGGTGGCTGCATCCTTAGGCAGTAGCCCACTGACCCAAGCATTTCTGATTCCATTGCATTCAGCTCAGCCACAAGAACAAATGCAATTGAGTCCCTTTTGCCCACCAGTAGATACTCTAGTGTTTGGGGCAATGAGGTGGGCACAACCACCAAGAGACTGGGAGCACAAACAAGAATATAAGAGAAAATGGAGGGGGAGGGGAAGAAACTACTGATCTATTGGGGGGAAGGAAGAGCCTCTGATAAAAGGGTTGGGAATCAGTCATACATTCTGGGACCTCTGGTGCCACCCTGAATGCTCAGTCAGTTTGGTCCTGTGTCTTTCTGACTTGATCAAAGCCCTGAGGTTTTGTGATGCTGGTCTTCTAGTGACTCCTAAAGAACTTAGTTTTGAATCCACATCAAGATCAGCTGATGATCACATTTAAAACTGTAAGTTCTCTTGCTTGGTCTAGGATTCAGATAATATCTGTTTGTGTGTCAAGCCTAAGACATGCTTGTTTTCTGTTGCATCCAGTTCAACAGGGACTTTTGCTTTTGAAGTGAAAAATTAAAGGATTGTATTGTGCCTGAAAACACACTACATAAAAAACATCCAATATGAACTCATATGGTCTTTAAACAGAAAGCTGCCTCTACTTCATGGCTGAGAAGTAGCTGGGCCAGTTTGGTATAGCTAAAGACAACTTAACTGTAATGGGGTTTTGAATTACAAAAAAAAAAAACCTTGCTCTTGATCAGAGAATAAACCAGTCTGGCACTCTCTAGGATTTTCCAAGAAGGCTTAGAATGTGATTTGGTTGCTTCAAATAGATTTGGAGTGTTGTAGCTTTGTACAGTATGTCTTAAGTTTTTCTTCCCTTACGTTTTTAGGGTAAAACCCATTCCCAGCTGTTAATAATCGATCGTGGCTTTGACCCTGTGTCTACTGTACTCCATGAACTTACCTTCCAAGCAATGGCGTATGATCTGCTACCAATTGAAAATGATACATACAAGCAAGTATAACTTTTTGTATCTAAGTACTTCATTCTGACTTGAGTTTAGGACCTGTCTTTGATATCTGTTTTATTTGTAGTTATTAAAGGTGAACTACAAAGGGAATTATTTGTTGTTTTACTACTTTATGCTATGTAAAGATGGCTTCAGTTTATTTAAAAACTTTTTTCTTCCATCCTCTCTTTGCCAGAGATATTTGATTGGTTACATTGTCTTGCTAACTGAAGCTTCTGAGTGGACCTTCAAAGATACAGCCCCAGTAGTAAGACTAATGTGGCAATGGGAGTGTGTCACAGACGTATGGATAACTATGGCAGGAGGGGAAAACGTCCATAGCAGCAACAATTTTTGGCTTATCCTGTGATCAGAAAAATTAAGACATCCTATCTGATGTAGCTATATTTACTACCCTAATCTAAAAGTTTAATTGGTGACTAGCAGAGCTGAATTTTTTTATATTTATTGAAGTTGAGATCCAGGTATGAGCTCTGGAACTTGGATCTAATTTAGTTCGAGTCTCTTCCATAAAAAGACTGTCTCCACATTATAGCATAAGTCTCATAAATCTTGAATCTGCTTCCAAATTTGTTTGTCACAAACAAGTCGTCATACTTCTGCCATGCTATCAGGCAACCTTTGTGGGATGCATTTCAGATACATAGTTCTTTAGCAGATTCTCAGATATCAAATGGAAATTTACAAGAGTTTCAGAAATAATGCTAAGCTTGCAACATATATTTATATTCTTACGAGTCTGAAACTTATTGGTTAGATTTTTTTTATCCAGTCGGTAGAGCCACTATTTGATTTTTTTTAAATTAAGTTTGTATTTTTCTGTTATTTCTACTGGCTTCTGGTTTAACCACTATTTGTGAGTTTCTTCAACTATATCCAAATATAAATGAAAGTGTTGTGTCGCGAGATACCCAATATGCATCATATTCCTTCTGTTCACAGAAAACTACTTAATAATTGAAGTCTGTGATGTTAAGCATGTTAGCTGTCAATTTGTGGAGTAATTAGTCCACAAAAGTCTGTTCTGTAGCTCTACATAGTTTGTAGACAGAAGTCCTTCTGCACTTCAAGAGGTATATAGACTTCCAATGCTATCTAGATTTTGTCACCTCCAAAGTGTTTGACTTTGCACTCAACTTCAATTCAAAAGGGAAAAATCAAAAACCTAGAGAAATGAAAGTGCATGTAAATCTGTGTGTGGGGGGTGGGGTTTTTTGTTTTTGTTTGATTTTGTGGGGTTTTTTGTTTAAACCAACAACCTACAGAATATTCAAAGGATAAGCCGGGATGGATTTCCAACCTTAGCTGAAATTACTGCAGAAGAAAATTATTCTAAAATGGATGTAATTTTGCCTTAATTATTAAGGACTTCAGATCAGCCTTAACTTTTCCTGAGTATTATGCATAAAATATGGTTAAAACAGTACCTATTGTTTCAGAACCACATTTCTTTTTTTAAAAAAGAAATAATCTTTGTGCATTACCTGCCAATGTTAAAAATAGTTATTTTAACTTTTTTATTCTACGTGTTCAGTTGCTTTATGTAAAACATGCATTGGAAATATCTAATTTCACAACCTGATTTCCTGTCTGTAGATATAAAACAGATGGACCCAGTGGAAAGGAAAGGGAGGCAATTCTGGAGGAGGAGGATGAGCTCTGGGTGAAAATTCGGCACAAGCATATTGCAGATGTGTTAGAGTATGTGACTACGTTCTTGATGTTTGATATTTTATACATTTCGGGGATATTATTTAATTGGAAAATACTACAGTAATAGAATTGACAAAGGTATAAAGACAGAATAATTATAGAAAGATTACAGATTTGTAAGGGGAAAAGATTAGCTGGTTTGGCCAGCTAGTAAGGGAGAATAGTCAGTATGTACAGCCCTCTCAGTGGTGTACACATTAAATTCTAGTATCCAAAAACTGATGTTTGCAAAATAACGCAAATGTACGTTAAGCATATACCAATATTTATTGAAATCCTTTATAAAAATAATTTTAATTTCTATCTTTCAAAGATGATGAGACTCCACAATCTTCATCTAAATTTTGAGGAGGAAATTTAGAATACAAGAAGCACTTAGCTTTGCCATAAATGGAGAAAAGAGACTTCATTCCCATCCAAAATGAGTATTTTTGCAGAATGGAATACCAAAATACCTCATTTTTCACTAAAAACAGTTATGATAATTGGAAACCATAAATCTCTTGAGTTTACTACTTCATCATACTGTTAACTTAATAATTTTAATTTATAAATTACTTGTTTCAGATTTTAAAGCATTCCTTTACTTTCTCCTAATCTGACAGGGAAATTCCAAAACTTTTGAAAGAAGTTTCATCAAAGAGAAAAGCAACAGAAGAAAAAGTAAGAAATAGTTACTTATTACTGACTTATTGTTAAAATATATATATATATTTTTAATATTATTTGCCTGCCCAGTGTATTTTTCAACTAGGTCAGTTAAAAGTTCTGTTTGGCTATTGGTTCTTAACCTGCCTGAGAAATTGATATGAGTTTCTCAGTTGTGAAGTTGGGAAATCCCAGCCTCCAGCAGTAAGGGAAATAAAATTTATTGAATGAGAAACATCAGTTGAGTTTAAACTGTGTCCTCTTTTCACAGTTATCACTAAGTAATCTGGCCCAGCTAATGAAAAAGATGCCCCACTTCCGTAAACAGATTACCAAGGTAAGCAGCATCCTGTACATTGCTATGCTTTTCTTGTCAACTGTTCTCACCAAATAGTATCTCTGGTTTTACAGGCTATATTTTTATGATTTTAATTCAAGAACCCAAGGGTGGAAAAATCTGTTTTTTATATTGAGCTTTTGTCGTGCATGTTTTCATGTTCGGTGCTTCATATTTTTCTCAGTGAATACATTTTTTGAGGAGTAAGTCCACTTCCAAGTGTGACGGCTTTTTTTGTCAATATGAAATGTTTAAGCCTTCTGTTGGATGCATTCATACTCTTTAAGTAAACTAATGCACTTGGATTATGATTGTAGATACCTGTCTGAACAGCTAATGCTTCATAGTATTGCTTTTACTTTCTCTTTATATAGCAATAATGAATGGAAGAAATGTTTCAAATTAATAGGATCAATACACAATTAGTATATTGTCAAACTGAACTTTACACAATGGTATTTTATTTACTTAGTAAAGATTCTAAAGTTAAGTAGTGTAAAATGCAGCAATTAAAACTGAAATGAAACCCCTATCTGCAAAAATACACATCTAAAGGAAACGACTGAAGCATGATCATGTTCTCACTTGACCTGTAACCATAAATTAACAGGTGTGGTTAATCACAAACCCACTGCAGAATCTTCATGCATTATGGAAATGAAAAACAAAGACTGAAAAAGATGTACTGCTGTTGCACACATTTCCCTTTAAAATGTTCTGGACTCCTGAGTGAGATCAGGTTCCAGCCAGTTGCATGTCACGACTTTATCACGTAAGCTGGTTGAGGGAAAGAGGTCTCGTATAGATGAATCATAGTACCTAGAAGTCGGATAAACCATCTTTCTTTGTGAATGGCACTCTCCTGGTGCAGACTTTGTTTTTCACTCCATGGAATAGAGTAGTGACATTGCAGATAGAGACTAGCAGATGATAGAACTTGAAATTCTCAAGTGAAATTATCTAATCAAAAACACCTAAAAAAGAACCTTCGGTTGTGGTTATAAAGCTTCTTCATCTTCTATTTTTGGTAATGCCTTCAGTCAAAAAACAGCAACATCCAGGGTCATAACTTGCATTTGATAAATTTTATTATTTCTAATATTTAGAAAATCATATTTTGTATCTTAGTTATTTGTGAGAAGACATTCTAATGGGCTAGAGTTTGAGATAATCCAGATGAATTTAATGCTCTGTAATGATCTCACAGCATTGAAATAGTCAAATTACTGGGAAAGATTGGTTTTGGTAAAGGCATCTTTCAAAATTCATAATCATAGAGTGGCCTTATACAAAAGCCTAATGGAATGGCATCAGCTTGTAATCAGTCACATTGTGCTTTTCTGGAAGGATGTAAGGGATTAGTCAAGTAGGGTGAAGCAGTCACCGGAAGCTAGCAAAATATAGAATCCTAAACTAATTCCCATATCCTAAGCGAAGGTCATAAGTCAACACTTCCCTATTTTAGGCCACAAGGTTTTTCACTTATTGTAGGCTGATAGACATTTTTCGAGAAATGAGAAATTAGTAAAGGGGGATGGGGAACCTCCGATTCCAATAATTTCATTGTAGACTTTGTAACTAGAATTTGATCATCAACATTAATTTAGACAGTCTCTTCCTCCTTGCACCTTAATCGGACTGATGGATGTTATGGAGATATGTGAAGACTAGGCTTCCTAAATTCCATGTCTTTGGGACTGATCTCCACCTTGTCAGGACACCGCAATTTCTGCTTAGTGTTTTACTGCCAAGACAGGTCATCTAAACTGTATTTGGCTGTAGCTACCAATCACACAGATTACCACCTTCCTTAACCTGAAGCTGTCATTTATAGTCTTAACAAAACAAACAAAAAAACCCACATGCAAAAATGTTTCTGCCTTTGAAAACCTGGAATTTGATCCTTACTGCATAACCCATCACTTGTTCTAAGTGAGGGGTAAAACACAAGCACAAGGTGGTTACAAAATTAAACTCAGCTAGTCAAAAGATGACTCTGTAACTAGTAAAAATGAACTAAATTGTACTCCTGCTAGGACTGAACTATGTGAAAAGAAGTAAGTTACGATGTTTGTTCTCTTACAGCAAGTAGTCCATCTTAACATAGCAGAAGATTGCATGAGTAAGTTTAAATCCAGTATAGAAAAACTGTGCAAAACTGAACAGGTATGTGAAAGTCATTTGTGTAAATAAAATCTAATGTTTGCAGACTATGCAGAAATAGTCATTTTCATAACACTAATTTTGTAGCTTGTATCTGCCTTTTTCATGGTGGATTTTTTTAAATTTTCTACTCTGAGTAATCATACTGTAAGACTTCATCCCCAAGGTTTCTATCCTGTCAATATTTAAGTCTCTGTTAAAAGACCTACTTTTGCCTATGAGTAATCTAGTTGACCTTCACATTTTAAAAAAAATCCCAATTTGTTTTTCACTTTCCCTAATTTCTTGTCCAGTTATGTCTCACCTTATATTATGAGCGCCTCAGAGCTGGTACTTTCCCTTTCTGAATGTCTAGAAAGCATGTTGTATACTGTGGGCACTACCATAAACAAACAAGCTAATGCTGTTAACCTGAAGTATGAAGTACAAAATCATATTTAAAATGTTGTTTAAGCTTATTCTTTAATATTATGAACATAAAGACTCTCTTACAATAGCAAAATATAACATGGATATGATGATTAACTTTTCTTATAGTGGTCTTTGGTCTGGAACTTGGTAATACAACATTAAACAAAATCTGACCAAACATTTACAATAGTTACAATGTAAAAGCTCTTTAGTTTTGAAAATGTTGATACTCAGGCTGTTAGTTTCATCTGTACAGACAGGGCCCTTACTGACAACTGTGTTTAATTATAGCTGAAATTCTTTGGCAGAGCTGTTTTCTATCAGGATTTGACTGGCCAGCGTGGACTGTCAAAATTGTTTTGCTACAGGGTTTAAAAAATACAAGCTCTGATACCACAGTTGCAATACACAACTATAATAGTTGTTTCAATTGTATAGACAAAGGACCTTTGGTTTAAGTTCAGTGTGAATAGTCATTAGTGAAACTCTTCCATCACAACCACTATGATGATGATGTTTGTAAAGTTAGTGGTAACTAGCTTTTTGCTGGAACTAAATACAGAAACACACACTGATGCTATTTGTTTTAATGACTGGTCAGTAAGACCACTTTGTTTTCTTTTAACTTAGGATTTAGCTCTTGGAACTGATGCAGAGGGCCAAAAAGTGAAAGACTCAATGAGAGTCCTCCTTCCAGTTCTACTCAACAAAAGCCATGACTCTTATGATAAAATAAGAGCTATCCTCCTTTATATCTTCAGCACAAATGGTATGATAAGTTGCTTTGTTTTTCAATATGTTATAGATTTCAATACTAGGTTTTAGTGCAGCGGCCAACACTGGGTATGGACCAGTCGTACTAGGCCATGGCAGGGTTAAAAGGAAATGCTGCCCATAACTTGTAGCCTCTTTCTCCCAGATGCCTCTTGAAGAGGTTGCTCATACAGGGCTAGAAGTGATCCAGCACAACGAGCAAGCACATTTATTTTTTACAATAGATTATCTGAGCAGCATCTCAGTACTTGGGATGTGGGATATTTTCTTGAATTCTTCCTTCCTTACCCAGGTCAGTGTTTAGAGGATTTGGGATGGGATTTGCTGTTAGGTGCATCCTGGGAATTGGAGTGGATGGGGAAGAGTGGTGACAGAAACTGGAGAGGAGAATGCATTCCTGAGCTCTCAATCATAAGCATTGAGTAGCAGAAACTTAGATAATGAGGTTTGACTTGCCTTTGCTTCCACCTCCATTTCCCCAAAAGTGAATTATTTTTCCAAATGGGACCTTGGAGCATCAAGATCTGCTGTACTGGACCCAGAAATGTACTAATTGCTGTTGGAGTAAAGGAAATAGAGGCTCCTATAGAAATTTGAATGTATTATCAAAGATTGGCGTGAAGTGACGACATTTGAATTTCCAAGTACACCTCTATCCCAATATAACGCGGTCCACAGGAGCCAAAAAATCTTACTGTTATATGTGAAACCGCGTTATATCGAACTTGCTTTGGCCCCCCTGCTCCTTGTCCCCTGACTGCCCCCTCCAGAGACCTCTCCCTACCCAACCCCTCTGTCCCCTGACTGCCCCGACTTCTATTTCCTCCTCCCTCCCTCCCTCCCCCCCTCCCCCCGACAGGCACTCACTGGCAGTGGCGGGAAGCGGAGCAACGTGGCCCTAGCCGCGGCGTTCCGCTTCTCGCTGCCAGTGAGTGCGGAGAGGTTGGGGAAAGGATGCTCGTCGGTGGCGGGAAGCAGAGCGCTGCGGCTGGGAGCTGGTGGAGTGGAGCGGGCTGAGGCCGGGCTGCTCTGGTTCTGCTGCTGCCGGTGGGGGGGGGGGGGGGGGGGTTGGGGGAGAGATCCCTTCCCCCGAGCAACAGGGCTGGGGTGAGGGAAGTGGAGCGGGCTGCTCCTGACCCCCCGCTAATCACCAGGGCCACTCTGGGTCTGCAGGGCCCCCAAAAGTTCCCACCCACAGCTCCTGCCTACCAGGCCCTGGAAGCCTGCTTTACTGCGTTGTGTGCGAACCCATGTTATATCTCCTTCAGATTCTGAAATAATGATAAATTTAAAAGGATGGATTTATTATGAACTATCAAAGAAATATATCCTAGTTTTAAATAATCAAAAATCGTATCATGTCTGGGACCAAGAGCTAATTTATCTTAAGTATCAGATGGACTTTTTAATTCAAAATCTAACTTACTCATTTTTTCTTTGTGGCAAAAGGAACTACACAAGAGAATTTGGACAAACTGATCCAGAATGTACAAATAGAAAGTGACAGTGACATGATAAAAAATTGGGAATACCTTGGTGTACCTGTTGTGGTCTCGGTAAGTGTTAAGTGCTGAAGGCTGGAATGTTGTTGCTGTGGTAATGCTATTTAGGGGCCACTTAGCTGTTCCAGGTACTTAGTGCTGCTTTTCTTGGAACTCTGATGATATTAGCCCTAGCAGACAATTCAGCCTGCTAATTCAGCAGGCCTTGGTGTTACTCATAAAGAAAGATCACAGGCATGGTTTGGTGACAGAGGCACTCGGTTTAGTACCTTCAGGCACAGTACTAGCATCTCATAGGAGCTATGGGTACACTAACACGAGTGCCCAGTGGCAAGGAATGGCTCAGTCAGCAGCAGGAATTTCTGCTGTCCCCTTGGCTGCACAAAGGGATAAGGCAGGGGTGGGCAAACTTTTTGGCCCGAGGGCCACATCTGGGTGGGGGAATTGTATGCAGGGCCGTGAATGTAGGGCTGGATCAGGGGGTTGGGGTGTGGAATGGGGTGCAGGAAAGGGCTCAGGGCAAGGGGTAGGGGTGCAGCAGCAGATTGGGGGCTCACGGCAGAGGGTGCGGGAAGGGGCTTAGGGCAGAGGGTTGGGGTGCAGGAGGGGTTTGGGGTGCAAGCTCGAGCCTGGCACTGCTTACCTCGAGTGGCTCCAGGGTGGCAGGGGTGCGCAGCGGGGCTAAGGCAGGCTCCCTGCCTGCCCTGGCCCAGCGCTGCTCCCAGAAGTGGCCAGCATGTCCAGCAGTGGCTCCTGGGGGTGGAGTAGAGCAGGCGGTTCCACCATGTGCTGCCCTCGCCTGTGGGTACCACCCCCGAACCTCCCATTGGCCGCAGTTCCCCGTTCCTGGCCAATGGGAGCTGCGGGGGGTGGTGCCTGCAGGCAAGGGCAGTGCACAGAGCCCTCTGCCCACCTCACCTCCTCCAGGGGCCACAGGGATGTAGTGCCAGTGGCTTCCGGGAACAGTGTGGAGCCAGGGCAGGCAGGGAGCCTGCCTTAGCCTCACTGTGTCACAGGGCTGGCAATCTCGTGGGCCGGATTGAAAGCCCTGATGGGCTAGATGTGGGCCGTAGTTTGCCCTCCCCTGGGTTAAGGCAAGGTTCCCCGACGTTTATAGACCTGAGACAACTTATGTACCACCTTACATGTTTCATGACAACTGCTTGTTACCTCCCCCTGTACTTTGCTCTAGATGTCTCAGGAAAAACATCCTTATTCATCACTTGTGTCAAACCCTCTTATCTGGTGTTAGACAGGATGCACCTGGGCTAAGTTTTTGGAATGTGTTTGTACACACTCACTCACTCAATCTGTTGCTTCTTAGGAATGCCTGCGTTTTAGCAACACTAACAGTATTTTTGTCAAGGTCACATATCCGTGAGTGTACTTGTAAGCATCTACTTTAATACATGGCTCGACTTTGGTTCACAGCCTCTAGTTCAGGCCTCAGGTCTTGCACCAGGTCGAGTGCTTCAGGCTCTCGCTCTCCCCTACAGTAAGAAATACTGCATTTTTTTCATTTAGCTCTAAGGCTTTTTCTGCAACTCTTAATGTGGCATTCCACACTTTTCTTGGGAGAATCCAGAAGTTACAGAAGTTAATTATTTTGTTAGGAATTCTTGAGAAATTCCCACTGCTAAAATTTGTGACATATGTAACTTTTAAAACAGAGTGCTGGTTTTACACTCGATAGTTTTCAAAGTAGTATCTAACATTTCTGCAAAAATCATCTTATTTTGATGCAAGTTGTTTATTCCATAACTCATCAAAGTTATGCAGGCTTTGAGTATCTAATGTCTGAACTCTACAGTTTTCTTACTTTAAATGATTAGATTCTTAAAATTAAGTATATGACAGGCAGTCCTAATAGTAACCAAAAAATGCAATTTTTTTGTTTTGTAACTTAATCATACTTCCTGGAAAACGCTCTTTATTCCTGTTTCACTGTTCTATCAAAGTATATAGGTGCCTTACAATAAAATCTAGTACAGGGAGGCAGACAGGAGGTAAAGAGTTTGGGGACCACTGCTATAAATCCTAGGCTCCAGCAGCTGGGCAAGAATGATATGTGGAGATCCATTAGCTTAGCAATTGTATTATATACACTTCAGTATTCAAACAATCACTTTTTTGGGTAAATATCAATATATCCAGCTCTTTTCTTCTGAAATAGAAGTTTTCAGTACTTAATTTTGAACATAGTTTGATACACATGGTGCAATATTTCCTTAGAACTTTCTATTTTGTTGGGATTGATTTAAAAGAAATAGTATAATAAAACTATAGCCTCTTTTAAAATAAATAAATAAATCTTTTTATTTAGTCTGCTTCTCAGCAACGTAGACAATCAAGGAAGGACCGCTCTTCAGAAGAAACATTTCAGCTTTCTAGATGGACACCTGTTATCAAAGATGTTATGGAGGTAAACTAAGAACATGGTTGTTTCCTAGGTGTAATATAGAAATACTCTTAAGTACTTTGTAAGCTAACAGTTTATCCAAGATCTTTTGAAATGGCAGTTTAGAAGTTGAGTTAATTACATTTTATGTTCCATAAAATTTTCTTAAGAGGAAAGTTCTTCAGACATGTGCACATAACCACTAAATTTCTAGTTAGTATATTAAAATAGAAAATTAAATTTATAAGGTAAACTTAGTTTTAAGTATAACTGGAAAATAGTTTAAAGCTAGCTGAAGCAAATTAAGGTAGAGAGAGACATTTGATTTTCCTCTCCAGTGGCTGATAGTTTTGATATTGGGTTCTTTAAATTAAACGTGTGTGTGGTGGATCTTTAGACTATAGTTTAAATGTTAAATTCATGTAATGGATGCCATTAGTGACCTGGGAAATCCATGCAAAGTCAGTAATGTACTTTGTATGTCCCAGGTTTCTAAAGACATACATAATTTCTTTGTGGAGAAATTAAGTAGGTTAATGCAGCTATAAATAAAAAATCAAAGTTGAAATCTGAACAATTAAATCAATGTGTTAAAAATTAGTTAGAAATTACTTCCTTCTGTTTTTCTTTCTCATCATGATACATGGAGTCTGTCACAAATTACTTTCAGCACTACAGTAATTAAATATAGATCTGGTGTGGTGCTTAGTCTTTTTCACAGTAGGAGCACTGGTTCTTGTGAAATCTGTTTTGACTTGATTGAAGTTTTAAACCAGACAGCCTTGTCAGGAGTTGAAACACTATACATATACAAAACCCCATAAATTTCAAGTTAACATAACTGGTTAAAATGAATGTTTTTTTTCCCTTCCAGGATGCTATAGAAAACAAACTAGATTCAAAAGAATGGCCTTACTTTTCCCAGTGCCCTGCAGCCTGGAATGGTTCAGGGGCAGTAAGGTAAATTGTTACAATTTACGTTCAGAATAATAATTTACTATTCTCACTGTATTTTCTTGCGTGCATTGTATAATTTTCATTTTGAGAAATAATGCACGCTAGGGGCCAAAGTAACTATTTAGTATAAAATCTACTGAAAAGCATTTCAGTTCATCTGAAATGATCTGTGGAGCTTAGCTGTTTGACCAGGGGTTCTCAAACTGGGGGTCAGGATCCCTCAGGGGGTTGCGAGCTGTCAGCCTCCACCCCAAACTGCGCTTTGCCTCCAGCATTTATAATGGTGTCAAGTATATAAAAAGGTGGTTTTAATGTATAAGGGAGGTCTCACTCAGAGGCTTGCTGTGTGAAAGGGATCACCAGTACAAAAGTCTGAGAACCCCTCTGTTTGACCTTCAAGCTAGTTACTTATATAGCTCATAATTGTAGTTTGAGTGCCTCTAACATATTTAAAATAAAACTAACCTCTTTCTCTTACTAGAATTAAGTCACCTTTTTGGAGAGTTAGCTTGAGTAGTTTATAAGTGGTGGTTTGTATATGAATTGTGTGTTGTGTGTGTCTGTATTAGGCTGAAGAAATGGTTTTTTTGCATTTAGTGACCACTCCCATCATTTTTTTTCTGAAAAGAGTGAAGTCTGTAGGCTAGGTCTGAGTTTTGTGAAAGTTCTGTCTCCTGTACTCACAAGCCTCTCCTTACTGAACAATTTAGTTATCCTAGTGGAATTTAACTCTTGTGGAAATTGGTGGCTCTCTAGAGAGAGAGAGAGGTGATCACTGGTAGCTAGGTCCAGTCCCATGGAAGTCTTCAAATAGCAGTGACCTTCAGATTAATTCTGTATTCAATGGACAGCTAGCATTGGGAGTATAGTGGAGGGGGGTGGTGCTGTTTATATGTTCAGTGAATCTTTGCATAGTACTGGTTAAAGCTATTTTCAATGTGTGGAGTCAGCCAACATTGATTATTGCAGCTCACATCTATCACAAATGTTGATCATTGTAGGCAGGGTCTTTGTCTGTAGGATAGGTAGGGGCACAATTTTCTGGCTAGTCACAGATTTGAAGTTGGGTGTCTGTTGGGGCATTAGTAGTTTGCTGACCTATTGAGGTCAATGCAGGGCAAATGTAGAGACTGAGACCTAATAGTCCTCCAGCAGCTGTCCCACAATGTCAGCAGTCTTTTTCAGTATTGGCCAGACACCCTTCATCATGGTGCTATTTATAGCTAGGTATTGAGAAGGCTAGAATGGTGATGTTTGTCTGACTTAAAGGAGATGAACCTTTTTTGGGGAAAGGTGTAATTGGATCATTTGGATTCAGAATTTTCAAGCTTCTCTCTGAGAAGTGTGTGTATGTATATATAAAAAACATTCTCACTTGTATTTACTTTTTCCTTTTGTGATAACTGTAGTTTTAGACTTGTATTTATGGTGTAGAACACTTTTTGTCAAAAAAAAAAAAATTAAGTAATGGCGACTTCCCTTTGTAAGTCCTCCAATTGTAATTTGAGTCAAAAGATATTTTACTACACAGCTGTGAAAAATACTTGTCTAATTTTCTTAAGTTTTCCTGAAATGGTTAATTGGTCAGACTTGCATGGAAATTTTCTGAGACCAAGTGGGTAAGATGGTATCATCTTGTTGGACAAGCCTCTGTTAGTGAAAGAGACAAGCTTTTGAACTGCAGAGTTCTTCTTCAGGTTTTGGAAAGGTAGTCAGTATCACAGCTAAATATGAGATGAACAGATTTGTTTAGCATAAGTAACTAATACACATTCTAAGGGACCATGGAAGGTGACATAGCCCATTAACACCTCTGCTGTCATAGGGCCAAAAAGGGGTTAGTGGCTTACAGATTGTTGTAATAATGAAGACCCTGGATTTATGGCTTAAGACCATGATTTTTTGTGTCCAACAAAGTTATGAATTTAAGCTCCCAGTCTCATCTTTTGAAAGCTATAGCAATACTGCAAACATGGAAATTTTCTGTCATTTTTTACTAGTACATTACACTATGTGGGTGATGAAACTAGATGCAATATATCACTGTGCTTTTATGTGCTCAGTTTTTTTTATGAACTATTTTACAGTGCTCGCCAGAAGTCCAGGACTAGTTACCTGGATGACCGAAAGAGTGGTTCAAAGCTGATCGTTTTTGTAATTGGAGGCATCACATACTCTGAGATGCGCAGTGCTTATGAAGTTTCTCAAGCCTACAAATCTTGTGAAGTTGTTATTGGTAAGCCTGTCTAGGGAAGAGGACATAGTAGATGAGGTGCTTCATTTGAGGCTAATGATGTTTAGTTAAGTGCATATTTGAAAAACAGAAGCATATTTTTCTGTGTCCCCTAGGTCAGGCTAAAAAAAGCATCAGATGGCTACTATGCTCTTTTGAAACTGCATCCAGTATCCCTAGATCTGAATTGGTCCTTTATGGCTGTTGTCCTTAGTTTCTTGGTCTAAAAAGACATGTTCCCTCAATTACCCTGAAAATCCCTAAAGAAAAATTTGTAACCAATGTGAGACAATTCAGACCTCAGTCTTGCTGCTGAAATGTAGTATCCGAATTTCTAAATTACTGAATCAGATGTATGACTCACAGGAGTCATGCCACTGAATCGCTAAAGGTATGCATTACAGTGAATCTCCTAACTACTATTTTTTCATATTTGCATTCACTTGCATCTAGCCCATTACTGAACTTGTTGCAGTTACTGTTACCAGCTGAAACTGGAAAACACAAACCAGAGTAGTGCAAAAATATTACTGACTTAGAAAACTTTTCTGCAGTAATAACTGAAATGGCTTCAGTTTGGCCCAGAATTTTTGGCAGCATTCTTCTAGTTCTAGCGAGGGGTCAATCATTTACTTCTGATGAAGTCCACATAACGCTGAGAATTGTAGTGGGTCCTGGCTGTTTCAAGACACATGCCAAGAATTGATCTTACCAGTATAGATGCTGCAGGAATTATTGGAGATAGTCCATCTACCAGCTGCTGTTACTCTGTCTAGATAGCCATTAAAAATCTTATCATATGCATCAGAGGAGTAAAACTTCACAGTTTTAAAATAAAAAGTCTGATGTCCAGAGCTGACTGAGCTGTTGCTCAGAGAGGGCATAATGGTGGCTGCTATTGTCCCAGACATCACAAGAAGGAAGACAGGACACCAGGAATGTGATTTAACTAGGCTGCAACTTTAAGTAACACATCAGGAAACCATCCAGCAGCAACTCATCCAGTGCAGGTCATTTGTCGTCTGTAATCTGTTCTACTTGATGAATGGCTGCCATCAGCTCCCCTCCCCCACACTCTGTTTAACCTGATCCTAGCACAGCTTCTGGGACTCCATCACCTCGCATGAGGGTTAAGGGAGTGGGGAAAAGGCATCTCCTTACTGTTCCAGACAGTAGAAGCCCAGCCCCATTCCCTACCTTCTTTAGGAGATATCTCCTAATTTGCTTCCAACTCGGGTTTATCAGAGAATCCTGTTGAACAATAACCTGCATTGGGCACCTGCAACATTGTGACAAAATGCGTTTTACAACCTAGCCAACCTGTTGCCTCCCTGGGCTACTGGGAGGCAGGCAAAAAAACTACTCCTCACTGCCCAGGCCACTCCTTCCTAGCCCTTAAAAGGGGACTAGCAAGGTACCCAGAGCACAGCCCCAAACCCTGGTCGTCCTCTAATACCAAAAGTGGGGGAGGGAGGAGGAGATCTTTTCTTCCTGGTGCTCAGATTATGGCAGCTGTGGGTATGTGGAAGCAAATAAGCTGTACAGAAGAGCACAGCCTATTGAGTACTGATTCTCCACTTCTCAAACCTATATGGCGGGGGGGGAGGCGTGGAATCCTTGAAAGGCCCCCAAGGTTTTGGTCTCCTGCTGACAGTCAAAGCCACCCCTACCTTGGGGTGGGAGGAGCATTTGCTTCCATAATCACTGCATGTGCAGCATCAAAATCATTAAAGTAAAGCATTTTAAACTACTTTAACGTATGAAAGGTGCAATAAAAATACTTAACATGCAATTTTGATTTGGTAGTGAGTCATGCTGATGTCTGCAAATCATACATAGTTAGCTGCATCCATCTAAAAGTGTGTTCTGTTTTACCAGGCTCCACTCATATTTTGACACCCAGAAGACTGCTGGATGATGTAAAGACGCTTAATAAACCAAAGGATACATTTTGCATTAAGGATGAAGAGAAACTGTAATGTTCACGCAGTACTATTTCAGTAATGATTAACTAAAAATTTATTAAGAGATCACATAATATAAATAGCATGTAAATATTTTAATGGAATTAACTTTTCTGGTGATGTATTTGGGACAGTACACACCCTCAACTAATGGAGTATCTTTTTATAATTTAAATTTGCTGCTTTTCTTTTGGGAGTTAAGGGCAGGAAGAAGAGGGGAAAAGTGTCTAACACTTTGTTTTTATATTGTATTGGGTATGGACACCATTTCATGGTAAAGTGCTTTCTGAAACTGGCATTTTTACCACTGCAACAAATCATTGTAGAATTTAAGAAATCCTCATGTTTGTGTGTATATGTACTAATGGTTTTTTCAGTAATTATGATAGCTTTCTATGCTGGAAACCGGAGAGGTTTTCTGAAACTGCCATAAAAGTACCTAGACTTAGAAGTTTCAGAGGCAAAAGCTGTAAATATAAGCATATGGTAAGATAAGTGCAATGTCTCTTGCAATATGTAAAATTCAATTAAAACAATTTATATTAAAAATGGAAATTTATATTGTCTTGTGAAAAATCCTCGGGTAAAATATGACTGACTGACTGGTGCTTTCAGATGGTAGATTGTGAGGGGAGGGGAATTAATTATGGAAGTACTAAAAGAAATGGTTTTACTTTCAATAAAGAACTCCGGAGAACGTGCTTGTCCATCTTATATGAAATGTTTCAGTGCATGAACACTACTGTTTAAGACTTTCCCCATGTTGTTCACAAAAAAAATAAGCAGCTTTGATTTATTAAAAAATTTCCCCACTATTGTGTGTGCATGGTACATCTATTTTGTAAATTGAGTTGCTTGTGAACTAATCTAATGAAGATTTCCTGGTGACAATTCAGATACTTCTAAGCCAAGTTTTGGGGGAAATCTCACTTTTTCTACCTTTTTATTGCCACTGCATTGCAAAGTACCCCCCTCTTGTTTGTTCGTGTCATGTGGGCAGTGAAATACTCCAGTGTATTTTTTTTAAATAAAAGAGTGGTTGTGAGTAGTTCGTCAGGGTGGAGAAAAATCATTGTTTGTCAATTTCAAAATTTAATTTTAAACAGGTTTATTTTTAAAAAGGAAAAGTATTTGAAGTGTAAACTTACTGTAATTAACCATTTGAATAAAAATATGCAGAAAAGCTTTTACTTTTGGTCTCCATTTAGTTGGCAGATGCAGAAGGAATACTTGTCTTTATTTGGTTTAGTTCATTCAAAGTTGAAAAAGTAGAAATGCCTATTTTTCCTTTTCCAGTCTATGAATGAAAACAAGGTTGGAGAGGATAAGATCTAACTTTTCAAGATTTAAGGACATGGGGCCAGATTTTCAACCTAATTCCCATTGGTTTAAATAGGAGTTAGGTCAGAGGTGGGCAAACTTGGGCCCACGGGACCCTCCTGCCTGGCCCTCGAGCTCCTGGCTGGGGAGGCTTGCCCTCAGCCCCTCCCCTGCTGTCCTCCCACCCCCGCAGCCTCAGCTTGCTCTGCTGCCAATGCTCTGGGTGGTGGGGCTCCGAGCTCCTGATGGGGAGTAGGGAGTGGTGGGGTTGGATAAGGGGCAGGGGACTCTGGGGGGAAGTCAGGGGGTTGGAGTCCCGGGGGGGCAGTTAGGGGTGCAGGGTTCCAGGAGGGGGCAGTCAGGGACAAGGAGCAGGGGGCGTAGGATGGGTCAGGGGTTCTGATGGGGGCAGGAAGTGGGAGGGAGTGGACAGAGGGTGGTGGCCGGGTTCTTTGGGGAGGCACAGCCTTCCCTACCCAGCCCCCCATACAGTTTCAGAACCCCGATGAGGCCCTCAAGTCAAAAAGTTTGCCCACCCCTGAGTTAGGCACTGGACATGCTTGGGCACTTTTAAAAATCCCACAAGGTGCCTATCTGCATTCTTTAGGAACCTAAATACCTTTGAAAACCTGGCTCACAGTGACCAGAGACAGTCTTGTCAATTCACTAGCTACAGTTAATGCTGCCTTTGCCTTTAAAGCTTTTTTTTAAACAAAACATGTTTGGATACACTTTCTTCTCCCTTATGTATCCAGCAGAAAGGTAGTTTTTATTTAACTAACACCAGTGTGTTTGTACTTTTTTAATTGAATTGTTTCCCTCCAATTACAGCTTGACATAAAATCTAGAGTAAAATAAAGCTAGTAAAAATCATTCACCATTTTCTATCAATGTAAAAGTTAAGAATCTGAATAAATGTGTATCGGTATAGTGCAGTCTCCAAATATAATATAATGTTTTGCAACTAATTTCAATGGTAATGAACTTTTCTTTAGAACAACTAATTTAAGTACAAATGCAAAATGTGATTAAAATCAATTTGAATCAAAATTTCCTGCTCCCTGACTTAAATCATGATAAAAGTTGATGTTTTAAAATAACTGCTGGAACAACTTGTATAGTGGGGGTGCTGAGAGCCATTGAACCAAACTGTTAAACCCCATATATGATGGAAATCGCTTTAAGCCAGGGGTGCAGCAGCACCGCTAGTTCCAGCACCTGTGTTTTAAAATGCTAATGTGAATCTGTCCTCTTGGGTTTGTTTAAATGATCTGCACATAACAAAACCAAGTGGTTTTAATAACCTAAATCTAGCATTCTGCTCTTAGAATCCTAGACTGTCAGGGTTGGAAGGGACCTCAGGAGGTAATCTAGTCCAACTCCCTGCTCAAAGCAGGACCAATCTTGCAAAAAAACCTAATCCAAACAGTGGCTAATAAGGATGATTGCCAGTTAACTGGCTGTATAGAGATGCTTGACAACAAGAAATCTGATTACTACACTATAGTCCAAAAATAATTATTGTAGTTTCTCATGTTTGAGTTGCTGCATGCTATGTAAACTAAACATTTACCTTTTTAAAAAAAGAATTGCTCAGCTTTACTGCTTCCTCTAGTCACTATCAGTGGCTAGTTTTAACTAATGGAGAAAATAGTTATGCTGCAGTTAAATTAAAAAAAAAAAACACACACAAAAAAACTCGCATATAAACCATAAACTGTTAGTGGCTCACTCCAAAGGCAAAGTAGGGGGTGTAAAACTTACATGAATTGTGACCATCTCCCTATCTAATGGGACATGGAATCATGGGACTGCAAGGGACCTGGAGAAGTCAGTCCAGTGCCCTGCACTCAGGGCAGGACTAAGTATTATCCAGACCATTCCTGACAGGTGTTTGTCTAACCTGCTCTTAAAAATCTCCAGTGACTAGGCAATTTATTCCAGTGCTTAATCACCCAGACAGGAAGTTTTTCCTAATGTCCAACCTAAACCTCTTTTGATCCAATTTTAAGCCCATTGCTTCTTGTCCTATCCTCAGAGGTTAAGGAGAACAATTCTCCCTCCTCCTTGTAACACCTTTTATATGCTTGAAAACTGTTTTCATGTCCCCTCTCAGTCTTCTCTTTTCCAGACTAAACACAATTTTTTTCAATCTTCCCTCATAGGTCATGTTTTTTAGACCTTTAATTACTTTTCTTCTCTGGACTTTCTCCAGTTTGTCCACATCTTTCCTGAAACATCACCCAGAACTGGACATAATACTCTAGTTGAGGCCTAATCAGCACAGAGAAGAGCATAAGAATTACTACTTGTGTCTTGCTTGCAAAACTCCTTCTAATACATCCCATAATGATGTTAGTTTTACTTGGCAACAGTGTTACTCTGACTCATATTTAGCTTGTGGTCCACTATGACCCCCAGATCCCTTTCTGCAGTACTCCTTTCTAGGCAGTTATTTCCCATTTTGTATGTGTGCAACTGATTGTGATTGTTCCTTCCTAAGTGGACTATGCATTTGTCCTTATTGAATTTTGTCCTATTTACTTCAGGCCATTTCTCCAGTCTGTCCAGATCGTTTTGAATTTTAATCCTATCCTCCAAAACACTTGCAACACATCCCAACTTGGTATCGTCCACAAACTTTAAGTATACTCTACTCTCTATGCTGTTGTCTAAATAATTGATGAAGATATTGATGTTGATGAACAGAACCAGATCCAAAACTGATCCCTGCAGGACCCCATGCATTATGCCCTTCCAGCATGACTGAACTACTGATAACTACTCTCTGGGAAAGGTTTTCCAACCAGTTTTGCACTTACCTTACAGTAGTTCAATCTATGTTGCATTTCCCTAGTTTGTGTATGAGAAGGTCATGTAAGGCTGTATTAAAAGCTTTACTAAAGGTAAGATATATTACATCTACCATTTTCCCCCCATCCACAAAGGCTTGTTACCCTGTCAAAGAAAGCTATCGCGTTGGTTTGATGCAATTTGTTTTTGACAATCCATGCTGTTACTTATCACCTTATTATCTTTTCGGATATAGAAGTTAAGATGACTGGTCTGTAATTCCCTTTTTATAGATTCGCACTATATTTGCCCTTTTCCAGTCTTCTGAAATCTCTCCTGTCTTCTATGACTTTTCAAAGATAATCACAAATGGCTCAGGTATCTCCTCTGTCTGTTCCTTGAGTATTCTAGGATGTGTTTCATCAGGCCCTGGTGACCTGAAGACATCTAATTTGTCTTGTTCTTTCCCTATTTTAGCCTCTGATCCTGCCTCATATTCACTGTTAGACATCCAATTGCCACCAACCTTCTTGGTGAAAATCAAAACAAAGCAATCATTAAGCACCTCTGCCATTTCCACATTTTCTGTTATTTTTCCTCCTTCATTGAGTAACAGGCCTACCCTGTCCTTGATCTTTCTCTTGCTTCAAATGTATTTGTAGAATGTTTTCTTGTTACCCTTTGTCTCTAGCTAGTTTGATTTTGTTTTGTCCCTTGACCTTTCTATTTTTTTCCCTACATACTTGTTTGTTTATATTCATGCTTTGTAATTTGACATAGTTTCCACTTTTTGTAGGATTCTCTTTTGATTTAATTGAAGATCTCCTGGTTAAGCCAAGGTGTTCTCTTGCCATACTTCCTATCTTTTCTATGCAGTGGGACAGTTTGCTCTTGTGCCCTTAACAGTTTTTCAAAGAGACATTATTAAGTGTCTTCAATTGTTTTTCCCCTTAGACTTGCTTCCCAGGGGATCTTACCTACCAACTCCCTGAGTTTGCTCAAGTCTACCTTCTTGAAATCCATTGTCTTTATTTTGCTGTTCTCCCTCCTACCACTCCTTAGAATCATGAACTCTACCACTTCATGATCACTTTGACCCAACCTGCCTTCTACTTTCAAATTCTCAACTAGTTTCTATTTGTCAAAATCAAATCTAGACACGGTATAGATCAACATTGTTCAGACATCTAACCCACCCCTAGACGGGGAAAAGTAAGAGCAATCTTCTTCCAAGTATTACTCAGTATACTTGACCTTTGTTTCTTTTAACTATGGTCACAATCTTTGAGGCCAGTTATGAGACCCCTTCCCCTTTACCCATGAATATTTGGGAGTTAACTTCACACAGTAGGGAGACTATATTTTGTTATTAAAAAGAATGCTAGTAGTATCTTTGTGTGATTAGTCCTTAATCGCCAAGCTTCATGCACTAAATCACTCTCACTGCATTTCAGAATACATATACAATCAGTTTACTAGTGACAAATTTCTGTACAGGCATAGGAGAAGCTTATCCCCTTTGTAATTTTTTTATTCATAATGCTGAAATAGCTGAAGATTTGTATTTGCTGTTTTATGAAAGCTAAATCCAACAGATACTAATGTCACTGTACAGATACTGACATTTTGGAATATAAACAGGAGTGATGAAAGAGCATTTATTGAGACACACAAAAGCGGATGCTTAACAATACAGCCTATTCTTTGTCAATTTTTGAAGGACATATTCAATGTCACAGCTAAAACTCATTTTTAAAAGATTATCCAGAAACAAAGGGTTTCAGTTATTTCCCTCTGTGATGTTCAGTAACAAGCAGGATACAGAGCTGGGCTGTGATACTGCTGAGAACACACTGATGAATGAGATGTTCTCCTCCTGGCCCCAAATTACACATGTTAGAAACTACAGCTAAGCTTGGTTACCTAGAGCAATTCTATAAAGAACTACCATTATTGAAGGCTGAGGGAAGTCAGCTCTATGGCCATTCTTCACTAACAGATGTGACAGCTTTCAAGGGCTCTTGGTTTATAAACCTGGCACTCTGTTTTTCTGCTCTTAACCTGTTGCTAATACCACACATAAGGGCAGCTGCTCTCCTAACTTTTGTACTATTTGTTAATCCAATTTTTCACAACTCAGAGTTCTGTCTCTACATTTCAGCTGACAAATTCAAATGTTTGAAACAGGCCAGCTAAAAAACTGCTTAGTTCGATGAGTTTTGACTTTAGCTAGATCTTCTGCAATTACTTGTACCATTCGTTCTGTAGTTTCCTTCAAACTGGTTGCAGTCTGTATTGCATGATCCAAAGTAGAGTTTAAAATCTGTTAGGCATAAAACAGTCAAATTGTAGGATACTTACTATCTACTTTATCCGATAATACACAGGCTTAAAGATAAATGTTCCCAAACACAAAAAAACAGAAGGGGAAGGAATGTTCAATCTGGGATCTATGTAACCTTTTCAACAAGTCTACCTTATAGTATTTGGAAAAGTGCTGCAGGTAGGGTTTTGGGTTGTTTTGGCAGGGCAGGTGCTTGTATTCTTCTGTGTGCAGCCTATTCAATGGCCACATATAAAGCTGTGTACGTAAGAAATCTATGCAGAGTTGGGGAGGAGGATGTGTACTGGAGCGTACCAGGTCTGCTATATGTCATTCTCTTCTACAAGTACAAAGAAACTCTTTTAGCATAGAGAAGGGTGGCCCTCAGCCATTAATCAAAATAAGGGGAAGAAATAGCAGAAAGGGCTAATGTAGCCTGCTGATGCAATGGGTGCACTATACTAAACTGAGGGGACACCAACCACCCACAGCATCACCCTCTGCCCCAGTCTCCAGGGGGGTGGGAGGTGGCTGGAGAGCTTGCGCCACAGCAACAGCTCCTGGCCCGCAGGACCAGACCTGAGTGTGCTGCGACCCCACATGCCACGACCCCACGTGCCACGTTGCAACACCCAGAGAGGGGAGCCGGGCAGAGTTCCACGCAACAGGAATTGCCACTATGGAGTAAGCTTGTTCTATAATCCACCACCGTGCCTCCCCTCAGCCCTGGACTTGGAGAAGCGTACGTCTGGTTGTTTTTGGATATTTGGTTTCATGATTTCTGTGTCTGCAAATGCACTCATGAATCCACACTAAAGCCACCCGAAGTAATGCACACAATCTTAATTGTAGTAAACATTAAACGTTTGAGAATGAATCTATTCCCTGCTGTTGGTTAAAAAAGTATGGTATGATACACCCACAAATAAGACATTGAGCATATCTAAAATAATACTTTAGGTAGTCGTGCAGTAAAAAGGTTAGCAAAGTATATCCTCAAATGACATTTTTAAAGTCTGAAACATCAATTATATTTTGCCAATAAATCTTGATGAAATAAATTCCTCAACTGAACCATAATGAAACTGCTTGTCCATGAGTGGGGATCCTTTTCTCCTCTGATAGGAACTGGAAGAAAAGGATTGGGGGGGCTGTAAGCTATTTTCGAAGGAATAGGGACCTAGTTAAGCATCTGGGCAGTAAGAGAGCTCTCTGAGGAACAGGAAAAAGAAGCAACAACCTGAGGGCTTGTGGGTATCAGGCTCAAGAAGAAAGCCCGATGACAGCCTGACAGCGAGAGCAAGCTGGAGGTAGCAGCTTAGGACTTGACTGTGAAAAGCTGAGTAGGAACACAAGCTATTGATAACAGGGAACCAGCAGTACCCTGTAGTTAAGAAGTGTGATGCAACTGCATGTACAGACAATAGACAGGACAACAGACAGGGGTCCTGAATGAGATCCGACAACAACACAACTGAATTCTGGCACCAGGAAAGGGGTGGACTGGAAGGACTAGGACTGAGAAGCCCTTCAGGTTACTCTGACGCTGGAGTCCCGTGGTGGACTGCCACAGGGCTGAGTTAGCTAATACTTTATATTTTTTAACTGTTTAAGCCATTGCACCCATGGGATTTCCACACTTCCATAGTGCTAGCCCTAAAGTATCCTTTTCCCACTGCATTAGTGTGGCATTTAGGAGCCACCTAGGACTACAGTCTGGTGCATGAAGTGCCTAGAGTGTGACTGCTTCTTAGCTTGTGGTATGTAAAGTGTAACAGCCCAAACTTTAGCCCCAGATCTCTGCCCCAGCTTTAGCCCCTTTACTCTGTAAAAGGACCCCTAAAATCCCTGTATCCACCCAAGGGAGGATTCGATTCCCCCAGTGCAGGTGCTGTAGGCAATAGCCATAAGACTGCCTTCCAAGGATCCTCTCCCAAGTTCTGGTGTAAGGGGCATACAGCAGGAGGGAGAGGTGTGTTGAGGGAGAAGCTCTAGATATAGCACTGTGGAGGTTCTGGGAATCCCAGGGAGACTGCTGTAGTATAGACAGGCCTCCAGGGCTGTCTAAATTACACCATAGGCAACAAAGCAGCCCCAGATCAGGAAAGTGTCTACCTCCTGTCTATCTAAGCTGCAAGTTCTGTACTGTGGATTTTAGAGGCATAGCACAGAATCTCACTCCAGATCTCTAAGAGTGACTGATGTATCTCAACTTCCTCACTGGCACCCTGCAGCTGGGTCAATGACAATACTTATGCCTTGTGCTGAAGTTTATTTAGGGATATATTGGTTTTATTGGAGTAAAATGGAACCTACTATTCTTCTTTGAGTGCTTGTTCATGTCCATTGGAACCAGGTGTGTGCGCACCACGTGCACACCAGCCAGAAGATTTTTCCCTTAGTAGAGTCCGTAGGGTCGGCCTGGCCGCCCCCTGGAGTCGTGCCAACCCCCCACCCCCTCAGTTCCTTCTTACCACCAGTGGCGGCTAGCTGGAACATTGCTCACTGTTGCTTGCAAGTGCTTTGGCAGGGTCCCCTGTAGTTAATTGTACAATAGTGTAAATAGTTAGTTAGAAATAGTTCTTGGAGTAGTTTAGTTTTGTTTGGGGGGTTCCCCTCCCAACAATGTCTTCCCCGCCTCTGGGGTATGCCCGGATCCCCAGGGTTCAAATTCTGTGAGGACTGTGCAAGTTTATGCCCAAGAGTGACCCACACTTCTTGTGTGCGATGCCTCGGGGAGAGTCACCAAAAGGACACATGCAGGATCTGCAAGAGTTTTTGACCTAGGACCATCAAAGACCGGGAGCAGAGACTTAAGATCCTGCTGATGGAAGCAGCACTGCGACCCCATTCTGACCCCGGATCCGCAGAACCCACGCTGAGTACTTCATCGTCAGTCCGCAGTGCTCCGGCGCCGACGGTGTGCGAACCAGCACCAAACAAGGACCCTAAGGACCCTACTTTGTCCCTTCTAAGGGATATGAACATTTATATACCCACCCATCCCCCGACTCACTGGTGGTTGATGCGGCCAATCAGTGGGAGCTTCCAGGGCCCCTCCCCTAAGAATAGGGAGGTGAAAAGACTCGACCTGTTCAGCAGGAAGGTCTATTCTACTGGGGAACTACAGCTCCGCATCGCGAACCAACAGGCCATCGTGAGCAGATATGCACACAACACCTGCGCTGCGATAGCCAAGTTTGTGGAGCTCCTGCCACAGGACTCTCGCACTGAGTTCTCTGCATTAGTGGAGGAGAGAAAGCTGGTCTCCCGAGCTTCCCTACAGGCGGCATTGGACACAGCAGATGCAGCCTCACATATGACCACCACGGGGGTTGTATGAGAAGGGGCTCCTGGTTGCAGGTCTCTGATCTGGCCCACGAGATCCAGCAAACAATCTGGACCTCCCCTTCGAGGGTCCGGCCCTCTTTTCCAACAAAACGCATAAGAGACTCCATAGTCTGAAGGATTCAAGGGTCACCCTAAGATCTTTGGGGCTCCATACACCAGCCACCCAGTTTAGGCATTTCCGGCCACAGCCTCCCTCCACGTTCTGCCAACCCCAGAACCACCAAGATGCTCCTCACAGGAGGAATAGGAACGGTAGGAGGTGGCAGCACCCCTCCTCGGGGCAGAGCTCTGGCCAGCCCAAGCCTCCACCCAGCCCCTGAATCCCTTTTAAAGGTGCGGTCGAGGATGGCACACCAGTACCACAACTGGATCCAACCCCTCTTACCTTCTCGTCCCATCTATCCCCTTTCTACCATGCTTGGTCCCATATCACCTCGGACCGCTGGGTGCTCCGCACGGTAGAGAGGGGATACTCCATCCAATTCTGGGCCCTCCCACCCTTCCACCCCCCTTCCCTGTCCCTCTTCAGAAACCCCTCTCACGAGCAACTTCTAATACAGGAAGTTCACACCCTTCTGTTGGTAGTGGCAGTGGAAGAAGTTCCTCAGGAGCAAAGGGGCAAGGGCTTCTATTCCCAGTATTTCCTAATACTGAAAGCCAAGGGTGGCCTCAAACCCATCCTGGACCTGTGGGAGCTCAACAAGTTTGTCAAGAAACTCAGGTTCCGCATGGTCTCCTTGACCTCCATTATCCCTTCATTGGATCCAGGAGACTGGTATGCCGCCCTCGACTTGAAGGACGTGTATTTTCACATAGCAATAGTTCCACCTCACAGATGATACCTCAGGTTTATGGTGAACAACAGCCACTATCAGTTTACTGTTCTCCCTTGTGGCCTGTCAGCAGCACCTCATGTTTTCACCAATTGCATGGCAGTCATCGTGGCGTTCCTGCGCAAGCGGCAGATACAGATTTTCCCGTACCTCGATGACTGGCTGATCAAAGGCCACTCCAGATCTCAAGTGGAGGAGCAGGTCGGCTTCATAAGAAGGACCTTCCTCAAACTAGGTCTCCTTCTCAACGAGGCCAAATCCACACTGTCCCCAGTGCAGAGGATACAGTTTATAGGCGCAGCGCTAGACTCGACTCAATCCAGGGTGTACCTCCCAGAAGCTAGGTTTCAGTCTCTGGGGGACATCATACAAGGCCTCAGACAGTTCCCTACGACCACAGCAAGAAACTGCCTGAAACTGCTGGGGCATATGGCCGCTTGTACCTATGTAGTACAGCATATCAGACTCAGACTTCGCCCACTCCAGTCATGGCTAGCATCGGTTTATTGACTGGCTTGAGACACTTTGGACAGCATTGTAACCCTGCCCTGCCCAATATTAGACTCCTTCCTGTGGTAGCTTGACCCACAGGTAGTTTGTGCAGGAGTGCCCTTCACCAGCCCCCAGCCAGTCCTCTCGTTAGTGACAGATGCCTCGGATCTGGGATTGGAAACACATTTGGGAGACCTCAGGACACAAAGTCTCTGGTCTCAGGCGGACCTAGCTCAGCATATCAGCATTGGAGAACTGAGAGTGGTGCGCCTGGAGTGCCAGGTTTTCAGAGCCCACATATCAGGCAGATGTGTATCAGTCTTTACGGACAACACCACGGCAATGTTTTATATCAACAAACGGGGGTGCACATTCCTCTCCCCTGTGCCAGGAAGCCCTCATGCTGTGGGACTTCTGTGTGGAGCACTCGATACACATGCAGGCATCATACCGCCCTGGGATACCGAATGAGCTGGCGGACCGTCTCAGTCGATTTTTTCATGGCCACGAGTGGTCCCTCTGGCTGGATATAGTGAGCTCAAATTTTCCATCTCTGGGGCTTTCCCCAAATAGACCTGTTAGCCACGTGCAGCAATAGGAAGTGTCAACTATTTTGCTCCTTTCTGAATCACAGCCCGGGTTCCATCATGGATGTGTTCCTTCTTCCATGAGGGGGCCGTCTGCTTTACGCGTTCCCACCAGTCCTGTTGGTCCACGAGGTGCTCCTCAAGAGCCACAGGGACCGAGCCCTAATCATATTGATCGCTCCGGCCTGGCCATGCCAGCACTGGTTCACATCACTCCTAGAAATGTCCGTGGAGACTCCGGTCACCCTAACGCTTGTCCTGGACCTGATCACGCAGGATCACGGCCGCCTCCGGCACCCGAACCTTGAGTCGCTCACAGCATGGATGCTCCATGGCTAAATGCCGTGGAACTGTTCTGTTCCGATCAAGTCAGACAAGTTCTCCTTGGCAGCAGAAAGCCCTCCACAAGAGCACTGTACCTTGCCAAGAGGAAGAGGTTCTCTCTCTGGTTGGAGCAGCACCATCAGTCACCGACGCTTGCCTCGGTGCCATTTATACTGGACTACCTCCTCCATCTTAAACAATAGGCTCTGTCTATGTCGTCAATAAGGGTTCACTTGGCCGCCATCTCCGCGTTCCATCAGGGCGCAGATGGCCACTAGTCTTTGCGAACCCTGAGGTTAGCCATTTTCTTAAAGGTCTTGATAGACTCTACCCGCAAACACGACAGCCTATCCCTGCTTGGGACCTTAATCTGGTCCTTTCCAGACTTACGGTCCACCATTAGAGCCACTGGCAACGTGCTCCCTGCTTTATCTTTCATACAAGGTGGCATTTCTGGTGGTGATAACCTTAGCTAGGAGGGTGTTAGAGCTCAGGGCCCCCTTACACGGTATTCCATAAGGACAAGGTTCAGTTCAGGCCTCACCCGGCTTTTCTCCCTAAGGTTGTCTCCCAGTTTCACATCAACCAGGACAACTTCCTCCCAGTGTTCTATCCTAAGCCACATTCCTGCCGTAGGAAGCAGAGGCTTCACTCATTGGATGTCCGCAGAGCGATGGCCTTCTATATAGAGAATTAAGCCGTTCCGAAAGTCCATCCAGTTATTCGTAGCAGTGACAGACAGGATGAAAGGTCTCCCTATATCATCCCAACCCATCTCGTCGTGGATCACGTGCATTCGGGAGTGCGAAGGTGCCCGCTCCGCTAATCACCACACACTCCACCAGAGTTCAGGCCTCCTCAGCAGGTCCCCTGGCGCAGGTCCCCACTCAGGAAATCTGCAGAGTGGCAACGTGGTCCTCAATTCACACTTTTATGTCGCACTATGTGATCACGCAACAGGCCAGAGACAATGTGGCCTTCGGAAGAGCCATACTCCAATCAGTGGATGACTCCAACCCCACCTCCTGAACTCTGGCTTGCAAGTCACCTGATTGGAATGGACATGAACAAGCACTTGAAGAAGAAAAAATGGGTACTCACCTTCTCATAACTGTTGTTCTTCGAGATGTGTTGTTCATGTACATTCCAATACCTGCCCTCCTACCCCTCTGTCGGAACAGCCAGCAAGAAGGAACTGAGGAGGTGGGGGGGTTGGCAAGGCGCTATATTGGGTGCCATGAAGACGCGACTCCAGGGAGTGCCCAGGCCGACCATATGGATGCTACTAAGGGAAAAATCTTCCGGCTGGTGTGCACAAAACGCGCACACACCTGATTGAATGTACATGAACACCACATCTCGAAGAACAACAGTTACGAGAAGGTGAGTAACCGTTTTTTTACCAAAGAAAAAAAAAAGTTAAGAATAAGCCAGTTTCAACATGACAAGTTAATAAATAACACACTTTCCTATTTAAAAGCCAACAAGACACCTTTAGCACCCCAGAAGGCACTGAACGCAAGACAAGTTGGATTATAATCATTAGCATTTATAGGTGAGATTTTCAAAAGTGCTACTGAAAGTCAGTGGGACTTGTTGCTCCTGAGTCACTTAGGCATTTTTTAAAATCACACTCTAAATTCTTACCTTTGTGTCAGTATCACTGATGTGTTTGTTTCTAATATTGATCATTGATTTACTTCCATAAACCTTCCTGCTGGCTAGGTATTGAGGTGAAAAGATAATTGTATCATGCATCCTTGAGTAGCAGGTTTTGGGAGCCTCTAAATTGTCTCTAGAAGATAATACATAAAATATACACAAAAACATTTTATAGTTACAAAACAAACAAAACGTATTTAAACAATGTGTATTCAATGTCTATTACTTTTTAGCATCCTTGCATCATAATTTCAGTAGAGTTCTTCATTTGTTTAATCATAAAATGCAACTGCATAGTTAGTGTTACATTTATAACATACATCTTATAGTCACAGACAGACAAACCTTCAGGGAAGGGGCAGGGAATCTGGCATCACTGAATTATCCTCATTAGAATTTTCAGCACTGCCTGCTCTGGAAGCAGGAGAGAAGCCCCAAAAGGTTTTCATTTATTTAATTTCTTTGCCAATCTTCCCTACCTCCCCACACATTGTCAACACTATAATTAAGAATCTGTCCTACTTCATATTCTCCAGATATAATTTAATGTTAGTAACAAGCAAAAATAGGAAAAGACATTTCTGAGATGGATAAACAGTACTGCAATATCATTATTCCTACAGACAACGTGGCTGTCACTACCAGGCTTGTTATCTGGAATGATAATGACACATTTAGTTAATGAAAAGAGACCTCTTGGGTGGATACTATACTAAAAGAATTAGCAAATTTTCTAGTTCTTCCATGTAATTGAAAAGTTTCAGAAAAAAATCTAGTTAAATCTGTTCAAGTTTGCATTTACATTATATATTTTACTTTCATTAGTGACCACTATTCTAATATATAGTACATATTGCACAGGTATGGAGTTGTGCCACTTATGACAATAGTGAATTTGGCCCACACTATATATCTTCAATAGTCACATCTTCTGTGGTACTAATTTATATAAAGCTACGGGTAACACTTACTTGTCAGAAAGTCTGTATACAAATGGATCTGGCTGCTTACTTGTAAAAACACTATCGGCGGCAATTCTTTTCTTCTGTGAAGAAGCTGAAATTTTGGAGACCATAATTAGAGTAAACAAAATAACACAAATATATAGAAAACTATACTTTCTTATATTTAGCACCAATGACAGAATAGGCTGTTTTTTACAAGTGTGTGCACTCAGTTACCCTGGCCAACTGCAGTAATGGAACAGACAAATTAGGCATGGAATTACGTGCACACAACGGTAAAAGATCAGAGCCAGTTGTCTGTTTTCAGGTATGTTACCAGAGAGCATCATACAGTCTTGACGCTGTACCTCTTTCACCCCTATGAATTGCAGTTAAATACTAATTGTTCATCAATACAAAGTGGATTTTAACAAGTTTACTATTCCACAGCCTTGGCTCTTAGAATCCTTGTGTGACCTGACATTTGCTAACTCAGCAGCTCCAGCCAATGGAATCCCTGCAAAAACGTCTCCAATGGAAATGCCCACTCTAGTTCTAATTTTCATTAGAAAAATACCAACAAAAATATCCAAAAGATGTATTTCTTTACTAAATCAATTTAATAATTAAACCCAACATTCTTTAAACATGCACTGTGTTGCCAACTCGCATGATTTTATCATGTCTTTATCATGACTGCTGTTTGGCTTAAAGCCCCAGTTGCAGAAGTTTTTTGAATACGTGAGAATCTCAGATTTCATTTAAAAAATTACCTTTCTAGCCCTTATAATTGTGGAGAAAGGAATGAAATTGTGGCCTAAGTGCACCCAAAATGCTTCAAAATGAGAAGAATTCAAAATTGTATAATTTTTTAAAATCTTAAGCTTTTTGTGGGGGCCTGACTCATAATTTTTAAATATTTGAGGCTGGAAAAACTGCATGCAAATGCATCAACATAATCTATAGGAATAAGCCCTGTAGGGCATGATGGTTCAAAAAAACTGATATGAGAAGGATAATAAATCCCGAAAAGGCAAAAGACAAAGGAGGAGGAGGAACACAGTAAAAAGATTAAATGAAATTGAAGTAAATGGCAGGGAAAGAAGGGGTAAAGGTGAAATATCTTGATCTGCCTCTCATCTTTTTTCCTTGCCCCCTCTCCTGTACCGAACATATTTCATTCATCTCTTCCACCTTTTATTATGTGTGCTATGTATAAGCTGTGGAAGTCAAGCCACTTTCTTTAACAGCTCCCCTCTCCCATGCTCTGTACAGACATTTAAGAGGTCCCCTAAATATCAAACAGGAAAATGGAAAGGAGCACCCATATTTTAGTTATAAATAAGTTAATAATGTTCTGAGGCACCCACTAACTGGAAGTCAAGACAGAAAGAGAAAACAGTCCTAGATTGTTCCTGGGGATCACTGTGCCATTCTTTTCCAATGTACTATGCAATTCCAAAGTGCATTTCATTGGTGCTCTATGTACATAGTTTGTGAAGCACTTTAGAATCCTGAATTAGGATAAAAAATAGCCCAGCCCTAGATGCATTTCTCGAATTCCCTGAGTACAATGTTTGCTTCTCATATAATCATTCCAGCAGTGTTTCAAAATGCTGGGCTCTCTTCCTTGTCCTTCCCTCTTTAGCCAAATCCATTTCTTGATCAGATCAGACTTCAGTTTGTTATTGTACATTTCATTATACTATCTATACAACATGTCTTTAAAAAGTTTACACATGATCTATAAGGCACAACTGCAAAATATTTTTAACATAATTAAGACCGACAGTCTGGGATCATTTACCAATATTATTCTTGTCAGATTCCCTGCTGCATTTGTTTCTTTGACAACTAGTGCAGAAATTTATATTCCAATCCCTGTATTGTAAGGCTGTTGAGAGAACATACTGTAATGACAACTTAGCATTATCATAATAAATGCATTAATACGATGTAGACTTACATAACACTTTACATTTCCAACCAACATGTAGAAACATTAGCTAATTTATATTCACTCTGGCCCTGTAAAACAGATAACTAACCTCATTTCCACTGTACAGATGGGGAAACTGAGGCAGAGATTTAAGAGACTTCAAAGGTTGCCGCGGGTGCTGGACATTTCTGAAAACCAGGCTCTCATTGACTTGCTGAAGTTAACACAAGTCAGTGGCAGAGGTAGCATAAGAACTGAGGAATTCCTGTTCATTGCTCTAGACCAGGGGTCGGCAACCATTCAGAAGTGCTGTGCCGAGTCTTCATTTATTCATCCTAATTTAAGGTTTCGCGTGCCAGTAATACATTTTAATGTGTTTAGAAGGTCTCTTTCTATAAGTCTATGATATATAACTAAACTATTGTTGTATGTAAAGTAAATAAGGTTTTTAAAATGTTTAAGAAGCTTTATTTAAAATTAAATTAAAATGCAGAGCCCCCCGGATCTGTGGCCAGGACCTGGGCAGTGTGAGTGCCACTGAAAATCAGCTCGCATGCCACCGTTGACACGCGTGCCATAGGTTGCCTACCCCTGCTCTAGACCATACTGCCTGGGGGGCCAACAGCAAATGACAGCTGGTATAGGGTGGTGCCTGTGACCGGCATTTTGAAGACGTTGGTGGAAAACTGGAAATGTTATCGCTCCCACCAAGTGAAAAATAGATAGTTCCACTGTGGTTGTGGAAGAGCTGAGGTGAGGCTAGAGTTGGGTTACTGCTCCTTATGTAGCTTTGGAACTAAATATTTAGTTCTTCTTCGAGTGCTGGTCCCTATGTGTATTCCACTCACAGATTTGTGCCATGTAAAGCTTAGCTTGTGGTTTGTAACCTTTTTGGCAGCACACTATACTCACGAGTTGAACTGAGGTTTTTATTTCTACATAAGGTGCAGGACTGAACAAATTCTTTATAATTCCCAAGTTTAAACCAATCTCTGTTTCGCCTATTGCACCTCCAGCTGAGACCTGCAAACAAGTGATATAGGTAAAATATTACACTGCAGACAACATTTCCACACAAACATGTTTTAGGAGCTATGAAACCACTATACCTTTGCTTTGTTCTTTTAATCCGGCTCTATGTGTTTTATAATTTTTAGTCCTTTGTTCCAGAAATTCATCACTGTGTGACTCATGAAAGGAATCACAGAATGAGATGTCTTCTGAATCACTGCCTAAAAAAAATTGTATCAAAGAGGTCTTACATAAATATTACAGCTCATAAGCTGGGTGCTGCAGCTTTATATCTAGGTACCCACATGGCTTCCAGCACTCTAGGATCTGAGTGCCTCACAAACATTAATGAATTTCTCCTCACAACATCCCTGTGATGCAGAGAAGTATTATCATCTCCATTTTACAGATGGGGAACTGAGGTACAGAGAGATGCAGTGACTTGCACAAAGTCACACAGGAGGCCTGTGTCGAAGCTAGGAACTGAACTCAGATCTCACCAGTGTCAGGCCTGTGCCTTTACACAAGACAAGCCTCCCTTGCCTAAGGTTGGACCCTGCCTCTCCAAAACCAGTGGAAACCAAGGGGACCACAAAAGAGAGTTGTCAAGGTTCCTTCCCCACTCTGAACTGTAGGGTACAGATGTGGGGACCTGCATGAAAGACCCCCTAAGCTTATTTTTTACCAGCTTAGGTTAAAAACTTCCCCAAGGTACAAACTTTGCCTTGCCCTTGAACAGTATGCTGCCACCACCAAGCGTTGTAAACAAAGAACAGGGAAAGAGACCACTTGGAGACGTCCCCCCCCAAAATATCTCCCAAGCCCTACACCCCCTTTCCTGGGGAAGGCTTGATAATAATATCCCCACCAATTGGTACAGATGAACACAGACCCAAACCCTTGGATCTTAAGAACAATGAAAAATCAATCAGGTTCTTAAAAGAAGAATTTTATTTAAAGAAAAGGTTAAAGAATCACCTCTGTAAAATCAGGATGGTAAATACTTTACAGGTAATCAGATTCAAAACATAAGAGAATCCCTCTAGGCAAAACCTTAAGTTACAAAAAGACACAAAAACAGGAATATACATTCCCTCCAGCATAGCTTATTTTACAAGCCATTAAACAAAAGAAAATCTAATGCATTTTCTAGCTAAAAGAAAAGGAGTACTTGTGGCACCTTAGAGACTAACAAATTTATTTGAGCATAAGCTTTCGTGAGCTACAGCTCACTTCATCGGATGCATACAGTGGAAAATACAGAGGGGAGATTTATATACATAGAGAACATGAAACAATCAATGGGTGTTACCATACACACTGTAAGGAGAGTGATCACTTAAGGTGAGCTATTACCAGCAGGAGAGCGGGGGGGCAGGAAGGAAACCTTTTGTAGTGATAATCAAGCTCACAAAAGCTTATGCTCAAATAAATTGGTTAGTCTCTAAGGTGCCACAAGTACTCCTTTTATTTTTGTGAGTACAGACTAACACGGCTGCTACTCTGAAACCTGTTATTTTCTAGCTAGATTACTTACTAACTTTACAGGAATTGTAAGGCTTGCATTCCTGATCTGTTCCTGGCAAAATCATCACACAGACAGACAGAACCCTTTGTTCCCCCCCCTCCAGATTTGAAAGTATCTTGTCCCCTAATTGGTCATTTTGGGTCAGGTGACAGCTAGGTTACCTTAGCTTCCTAACCCTTTACAGGTGAAAGGGTTTTGCCTCTGGCCAGGAGGGATTTTATAGCACTGTATACAGAAAGGTGGTTATCCTTCCCTTTATTTATGACAAGAGTAGAGGAGAGTGTTGAGTGTGCCACTCATATAACGCCTTGTACTAGCTGATCCATATAACAGCACTGGTAACAGAGTTAAAGTACCAGTTACCAATGTGTGTCTAAATGGAAAGGCATCATAGAGAAAAGAGGAGCAAAAGGCATCCCAGAACTCAGGTGGGACAACAAGCCCATATACTCTGATCATAGAATCATAGAATATCAGGGTTGGAAGGGACCTCAGGGGGTCATCTAGTCCAACCCCCTGTTCAAAGCAGGACCAATCCCCAATTTTTGCCCCGAACCCTAAATGGCCCCCTCAAGGATTGAACTCACAACCCTGGGTTTAGCAGGCCAGTGCTCAAACCACTGAGCTATCCCTCCCCTAATCTGAAATCAAAGCCAGAAACAGCTCATGCCTTCCAATTCACACATGGAGTACACCCACCTTCACAGTACCATCCTCGACCCAAGACAGTGCAGTGGGAAGGTGTGGAGTCAGGGTTGGCTGGAAGAAAGACTGCCTGTTGTCATTCCTCTGCCCCCAGAAAAGTTAACTGAACTTCTGAGGGACCTGGGAGTTGCCCTGCCCAATGGGGCAGGGGACATCCTTGGCAGTGTGACTCCATTGGAATGCGGCTATTAAGGAGTTGGGGAGGCCACAAGGGGTGTATGAAGGATCCATGAGGTTTAAGATGGCATTTCCACCCTCCTTCCCATCAGCAGAATGATGGGGAATAATCTCTACAAGGGATGCCAGGCAGATATTTTCTCATAAAAATCTCCACTTATTTTGATGGGGGAGGAAATAATCTGGCCCAGAAATTTTGAAACACTTTATGGGCCAACTTTTCAAACTACCCTCAAAGATATGCTGAAATTGGGAGTGCACTAGTTAGCATATACAAATTCCTGCACATGCATGAGCAAAATGGAATTTTGTACACATCAGTGCCCTTCTACACATGGAAGTGTCATGGGTGCTTTTTTGAAAGCCTGTTTGAAAATGGGATCCTAGTAGCTTAGCCAGTAAAGTTTGATAGAAGTCCATTAAAATCTTCATACTCTGCAGGTGTTGTGAGATGACATCAAATTACTACAAGGACTCAGTAGTAGTTAAATATAGTTCTGGCCACTGTAGACAATCTCTACTTACAAAGGTTAGTGCCTGACAAATCTAGCGCCACTGCTTTTTCTTGAATGAAGACTGAATACTGTCCACATTTTGACTTTTCACTATCAGTTTTTCTGTCCTCTGTGTTTTTATTTCTATGTGTTAAAAAAAAAAATAGTACAAGATCTGAATTAAATGTTACCAATTGTATGAAAAGTTTTTGAGCATATTAATACCTATGCTATTAATGTTGCCAAATTATTAATTCAGAAAAAATAGATTTATTCATAATATGAAATATATCCATACTAAATGGTCTAATCTTGGGGAAAAATCATATTACACCTTGAATTATAGTATGGATCATGGCATTAAGACCCTGATTCAGCAGAGCACTTAAACACGTGTTTAAAGTTAAGCCTGTGAGTAACCCCACCTCTATTCAGCAAAGCACTTAAGAAATTTTAGGTGTGTGTATTTATATATATGTGCACACATGAACACAGACAGGCACAAAGGTTTGAAAGAGACAGTTACTCTAATAACACCCTCTGGACTATTTTTGAAGTTTGTTAATGTTTTGTGTTGTTTTAGAGCTTAGGGTGATAGTCAGCACATGCTCACCTATTGACAGAACAGGAACAAAGTTCTTTGTTTGCATTTTTTGACCAGTCTATTTTCCATTTGGGATATAGAGCATCATCATGTGCATTTGAACAGTTTTCTACCCTTCCACAAAAACAATGATCTGATGGATGTGCTAAATTGCCTAAAATGATCGGGGGGGTGGGGGGAAAGAAAGAATTGGAAAGTGGGTGAGTTTTACCAGAGTTATGAAATGATACAAATTATTGAATAAAAGCATTTTCCTCTTGCTCCTACCTTGCTCTTGCCGCACATTTAGATTAATAATTTTGTGTTCCAAATTGCACATATTGTAAGGCTTGGTTTTGGGTGGAGATGTCATTTGCCAGAAGTTTAAATTCCTGAATAAACAAGACAGCATACAGAAGTATTGATGTGACAAAAGTAAGTAAAACAACCAAACTTAATGCTGAACGTCTACACAAATGTATCTTTTTGACTTGTATTTGTCACTGTTCAGCCAAGTCCCTTTTTTAATCTGGATGTTGGATTTTGTCTCCAATATTTTTAATATGATTGTAGAACTAATTTATTACTTAACTTTTAGTTACCAGGGGTGAAAATTCACTTCCGTGCAGAAGGCCAACACAAGACCTATGCTCTACTTGAGCCCTCAAAATAATGTGTAAGTGGAACTTAAGAGATTTAGAAGGCCTTGTGCTGGTCCTCTGGATAGGGTTGTATTTCACTGAGTGAAATGCTGTCATTGAAGTCACAGGGAGTTTTGCCATTTTTTAGTGGGGTCAGGATTTCATCCTGTGTGATTTATTGTCTGTGTAAAATGTAAAGACACAATAATCGTTTCCAACCAGATCTTCCCATGTTCAAAAACAACCAGCTTTACTTTGAGTTGAGCCTACCACAATGTATTAAATTTCAGACATCGTCAAACAGCAAAACTTGTATCCATGAATGCATACACTCATTTTGGCTGTTTACAAATATTTTTAATCAGCCAAAATACATAAAGCACTTACCCTTTTGGGTTTTCTTGATCAGCGTTAAATTTTTGACTTAATATAAGCTGCCTGTGGGATTCCAGGCCTCCAGACCCATTGTCTGCCTCAGGTGGAAGGAAGCACTGCTGTACCACAAACCAGAACGTAATTTATACATTTATTCACATTACCGTGTATTTCTCAAGAAATACAGTGTGAGCAACACAAATATTTGGATATAATTTTTCTATGGTTTTGACAATGCTTTTTCTTGCTTTATCATCCACTCACAATTCTAGGCTATGTAAAATGGACTGCACAGAGTCTGCACATTATCCCCATTCATTATCCCCATTCTATAGATAAGAAAAGTGAGACACAGAGGTGAAATGACTTTGTTAGTGTAGGTTTCAGTGGATCTGGCATGGATTCATGTTTTTTTCCTCACTTCCTAAACAAGCACAAATGATACTATTTAAAATCCAATAGTCGCCTGTGCAACTTCTTCCAGAACAGTTCCCCTCAGAATCAAAGCACATTATGAATGTTTCACAAGTTTTGACAGCAACATTCCTAAACCTGAATCATCTTACTTGGCATTTGTGCAGCAGTGTTCTGATGTACTGTAGTACCTCAACAATGACAACGGTTGAGTTGCTTTGTTGTGCAAATTTAACATTGGGACAGTAGAATATAATCTCATATAAATTATCCCATTGGATAAAATAAACAAAAACGCTCATCCAAAAAATGTAATTATGTATGAAAATAGACCTTGTACCATTACATCTGAAGAGTGCTTATTTGCTAGCAGTCCTGCTTTTTCCAGGGGCTCCATTCCTTTTACATAGACAGATGCATCTCTTTTTTGTAATCCCAATTGGCTAAGGGAAAAAAATATTTTTATTTTAAAATACTGTTTTTTCGAACACATTTAAAACACTGTTTTTTAGCAAGATGATCATCATATGATTCTCCAACAGGGCAGGACTCAACAGAGATATAACTCACAGAAATACTAATACTCTGCTGAGTCACCAAAAAATGGAATAGGTAGTGATTTTGGATATTGACATACCTTCAACCTGTTTTTAAAAAAATTACTGAAGGGAATAATTGTGCACTGGCAGGATGGTTGGATTAGGTCTCCCAATATGTCTTTTCCATCTTGAATATCAATGGTGACAATCGAGGCCATGCAGTGGCGTGATCTAACACTCAGCCAAATTAATGAGATTCTTTTGACTTCAGCGGACATTTGATCATATATGCTCAATAAATGTCTTCATATTTAGTAAGCAATTATAAATCTATTTTAGTAAATGACTTCAATACCTATCACAAAGTTCAACACTTACATTTCAGGAAAAGGATCACAATTGTCATCTTGTAAAGAAAGCTGACTGTTTTTCTTTGGGACCACATCAATAGCATGACTTCTCTTATCTCCCTCGGTCCTTTCATTATTATGAAAATTCACTTCAGTAGCAGACCTTTCTGGAGGATCGCTAATGCTTGAAACCACAGGGCTCTGTACAAAGTAACCATATTGTAGATAGCATAAAGACACTTACAATAGATTATCATTTACTGTATTCCCTAAAAATCTTGCCTCCTGCAACCCAAGATTTCCTGAATATCTATGCAATTCAGGATTCAAAGGAGGACTCATCAGAATTCATATGGTACGTCAAACAATTAGTACAGTTAGAAAGCATTTAGCAATCTATTGCTTGGTCACATGTACAACAGTGGGAAACCACCAATTTCCATTTTGCAAGCATATGATCCAGGACTTAACATTACCACTTCCACCAGCTTTCTGTGACACACAAGAATTTGATCCTTTGAGCCAAACTGTGATTTTTATGAATCTCACTGAAGCAGAAAGTAACCATTTTAATAATTTTTTTCTATTAAATGACAGTGATTCACTTGCAAAAACTGCTTTTCAATTTTTGCATAGATTAGAATATTTTGATTTTCTGAATACAAATGTTATTTTTTTTCCACTGAGACTGGGAATCTTTTCCCCCAACACAGCTGTAGTCATATATTTAGGTTTTGATCAACATGGCTAATGAGATATCTTAAAGTTTAAATTCAGGAATAAAATATATTACTTTCTTGAATTAACATTCTGCATTGTAGCAAGAAATTCACACTTAGAAACATAAGGGCAAATTCTCCTCTTGGGTATACTTGCACAACCCTATTTTAATTAATGGGGTTTGCATCAGTGTAACTGAAAGAAGAATTTGGTCTGTAGATTATAGAATTTGATGAGTTACCTCACGAAGATGAGAACAAGATGAACACGCAGATTCACATGGAGTGAGCGAAGGAGACGTAGGAAATGTTGTAAATGAAGATGGACATGGACTATATATATTGTCATCAATTTTCTCTTTGACATCTTCAAGTAGCATACCAAGCCTAAATATTTCCCCCTCCACCTTTCTAAATCCAAATACAAAACACAGAGTTATATAATCAGCCTTTTAATAAACTTTTGGCTTTTTGTATCTCACTGCAGTATCAAAGTTGCAGCACTGTCCAAAAATAAAACAATACCATTACAAAATTAAATAGATTAAATGAAACCACAGTTACCTGCTTGAATCTACAAAAAGGGAAATAAGGACAATGCGGGGAATTATAAACCAGTCAGCTTAACTTCAATAACCGGAAATATAATAGAGCAAATAATTAAGCAATTGGCAAACACCTAGAAGATAATAGGGTGATAACTAACAGTCAGCATGGATTTGTCAAGACCAAATTGTGTCAAACCAACTTAATAGCTTTCTTTGACAGGGTAACAGGCCTTGTGGATGGGGTGAAGTGGTAGATGTAGTATATCTTGACTTTACTAAGGCTTTTCATACAATCTCGCATGACCTTCTCTTAAACCAGTGGCCCCCAAATTATGGGGCACGCCCCTCGGGGGGGGGAGAGGAATGTTTGGGGGGGTGCACTCCCCATGGAAAGCAGGGAGGGAGTGCAACCCAGCACCGCTCCACCCCCAGCTCTGCTCCTGGCCCCAGCCTCAGCCTCGGCCCCCTTGCCCCTGCCCATGTCCGAACCATCCCCTGCTGGGAGCCATGGCCCTGCTCCTGGCCTGGTTCCCAGTGTGTGTGTGTGTTTGTGTGGACTGGGGTAAAAGGGGCATGACCCTGAAAAGGTTGGGGACCACTGTCATAAACAAACTAAGGAAATACAACCTAGATGGAGCTACTATAAAGTGGGTGCATAACTGGCTGGAAAACCATTCCCAGAGTGTAGTTATCAGTGGTTCATAGAATCATAGAATATCAGGGTTGGAAGGGACCTCGGCAGGTCATCTAGTCCAACCCCCTGCTCAAAGCAGGACCAATCCCCAACTAAATCATCCCAGCCAGGGCTTTGTCAAGCCTGACCTTAAAAACCTCAAAGGAAGGAGATTCCACCACCTCCCTAGGTAACACATTCCAGTGCTTCACCACCCTCCTAGTGAAAAAGTTTTTCCTAATATCCAACCTAAATCTCCCCCACTGCAACTTGAGACCATTACTCCTTGTTCTGTCAGTTGCTACCACTGAGAACAGTCTAGATCCATCCTCTTTGGAACCCCATTTCAGGTAGTTGAAAGCAGCTATCAAATCCCCCCTCATTCTTCTCTTCAGTAGACTAAACAATCCCAGTTCCCTCAGCCTCTCCTCATAAGTCATGTATTCCAGTCCCCTAATCATTTTTGTTGCCCTCTGCTGAACGCTTTCCAATTTTTCCACATCCTTCTTGTAGTGTGGGGCCCAAAACTGGACACAGTACTCCAGACGAGGCCTCACCAATGTCGAATAGAGGGGAACGATCACGTCCCTCGATCTGCTGGCAATGCCCTTACTTATACAGCCCAAAATGCCGTTAGCCTTCTTGGCAACAAAGGCACACTGTTGACTCATATCCAGCTTCTTGTCCACTGTAACCCCAGGTCCTTTTCTGAAGAACTGCTGTCTAGCCATTCGGTCCCTAGTCTGTAGCGGTGCATGGGATTCTTCCGTCCTAAGTGCAGGACTCTGCACTTGTCCTTGTTGAACCTCACCAGATTTCTTTTGACCCAATCCTCTAATTTGTCTAGGTCCCGCTGTATCCTATCCCTACCCTCCAGCGTATCTACCACTCCTCCCAGTTTAGTATCATCTGCAAACTTGCTGAGGGTGCAGTCCACGCCATCCTCCAGATCATTAATGAAGATATTGAACAAAACCATCCCCAGCACCGACCCTTGGGGTACTCCGCTTGATACCGGCTGCCAACTAGACTTGGAGCCATTGATCACTACCCGTTGAGCCCGACAATCTAGCCAGCTTTCTATCCACCATTCAACCAGCCCATACTTCTTTAACTTGTTGGCAAGAATACTGTGGGAGACCATATCAAAAGCTTTGCTGAAGTCAAGGAATAACACGTCCACTGCTTTCCCCTCATCCACAGAGCCAGTTATCTCGTCATAGAAGGCAATTAGATTAGTCAGGCATGACTTGCCCTTGGTGAATCCATGCTGACTGTTCCTGATCACTTTCCTCTCCTCAAAGTGCTTCAGGATTGATTCCTTGAGGACCTGCTCCATGATTTTTCCAAGGACTGAGGTGAGGCTGACTGGCCTGTAGTTCCCAGGAACCTCCTTCTTCCCTTTTTTAAAGATGGGCACTACATTAGCCTTTTTCCAGTCGTCCAGGATCTCCCCCAATCGCCATGAGTTTTCAAAGATAATGGACAATGGCTCTGCAATCACATCCGCCAACTCCCTTAGCTCTCTCGGATGCAGCGCGTCCGGCCGGCCCCATGGACTTGTGCTGGTCCAGCTTTTCTAAATAGTCCCGAACCACTTCTTTCTCCACAGAGGGTTGGTTACCTCCTCCCCATGTTGTGCTGCCCAGTGCAGTAGTCTGGGTGCTGACCTTGTTTGTGAAGACAGAGGCAAAAAAAGCATTGAGCACATTAGCTTTTTCCACATCCTCTCCTACTAGGTTGCCTCCCTCATTCAGTAAGAGGCCCACACTTTCCTTGACTTTCTTCTTGTTGCTAACATACCTGAAGAAACCCTTCTTGTTACTCTTAACATCTCTTGCTAGCTGCAACTCCAAGTGTGATTTGGCCTTCCTGATTTCACTCCTGCAAGCCCGAGCAATATTTTTATACTCATCCCTGGTCATTTGTCCAATCTTCCACTTCTTGTAAGCTTCTTTTTTTGTGTTTAAGATCAGCAAGGATTTCACTTTTAAGCCAAGCTGGTCGCCTGCCATATTTACTATTCTTTCTACACATCGGGATGGTTTGTTCCTGTAACATCAATAAGGATTCTTTAAAATACAGCCAGCTCTCCTGGACTCCTTTCCCCCTCATGTTATTCTCCCAGGGGATCCTGTCCATCAGTTCCCTGAGGGAATCAAAGTCTGCTTTTCTGAAGTCCAGGGTCCATATTCTGCTGCTCTCCTTTCTTCCTTGTGTCAGGATCCTGAACTCGACCGTCTCATGGTCACTGCCTCCCAGGTTCCCATCCACTTTAGCTTCCTCTACTAATTCTTCCTGGTTTGTGAGCAGCAGGTCAAGAAGAGCTCTGCCCCTAGTTGGTTCCTCCAGCACTTGCACCAGGAAATTGTCCCCTACATTTTCCAAAAACTTCCTGGATTGGTTCACAGTCAAGCTGGAAAGGCGTATTGCGTAGGGTCCCACAAGGATCAATTCTGGGTCTGATTCTGTTCAATATCTTCATCAATGATTTAGAAAATGGCATAGAGAGTACACTTATAAAGTTTGTGGAGGATACCAGACTAGGAGGTGTTGCAAGTACTTTAGAGGATAGGATTAAAATTCAAAATGATCTGGACAAACTGGAGAAATGGTCTGAAGCAAATAGGATGAAATTCAATGAGGATAAATGCAAAGTACTCCATTTAGGAAAGAACAATCAGTTGCATACATACAAAATGGGAAATGACTACCCAGGAAGAAGTACTGTGGAAAGGGATCTGGGGGTCATAGTGGATCACAAGCTAAATATGAGTCAAAAGAGTAACACTGTTGCCAAGTAAAGCAAACATCATTCTGGGATGTATTAAAATAAGTGGTGTAAGCAAGACACAAGAAGTAATTCTTATGCTCTACTCCATGCTGATTAGTCCTCAACTAGAGTATTGTGTCCCGTTCTTGGCACCACATTTCAGGAAAGATGTGGACAAACTGGAGAAAGTCCAGAGAAGAGAAACAAAAAATGATTAAAGATCTAGAAAACATAACCCATGAGGGAAGATTGAAAAAATTGGGTTTATTTAGTCTGGAGAAGAGAAAACCAAGAGGGGACATGATAACAGTTTTCAAGTATATAAAAGGTTGTTACAAGGAGGAAGGAGAAAAATTATTCTCCTTAACCGCTAGGGATAGGACAAAAAGCAATGGGCTTACATTGAAGCAAGAGCGGTTTAGGTTGGACATGTAGTCGCCTGTGAGCACAGTGTGACCCTGGGAAAAAGTGGAGAGCACTTTTAGGTCTGTTGTCTGAAGAAGCTTTGCTGTAAGCTACGAAACTGCTTCTTTTGTTCTGAGCTCCTCCTGTGTTTGGAGAAGCAGACTCCTTGCACATTCCTTGTAACTAAACAAGACTGCATCAAAGTTAATACCAGACTCCATCAATTTCTACATCCAACTGGAACATCCTCAGGGCCCCAAAATTTAACTAAGGTCGAAAATGTGCAACAATGAAGTGAGCTGTAGCTCACAAAAGCTTATGCTCAAATAAATTGGTTAGTCTCTAAGGTGCCACAAGTACTCCTTTTCTTTTTGCGAATACAGACTAACACGGCTGCTACTCTGAAACCTGTCAATATTACTTCTGTACCTCTCAGGGATACTGTGAGGATAAATAAATTAATGACTGCCAAATACTCATATACTATGGGAGCATAGACATGCTATTTAGCAGGCAGCTCTGACCTGTCGGGATCAAACTCGCCAACGCTTACGGCTTTGCGATTGTAGTTCTGTAGCAGTAAACCACGATGCTCCTCCTTAGTGGCTAAATATTTCCGTTCCAATGTTTCAAGGTATCCTCTTAGTTCCTTTAATACCTTCACCAATAAAAGAGATTTAAATAATGAATGACTTTGCTATTTAATTGGACAGAACAATTATTAACACTCTGTAGTCCACAGCAGATGTACAAATAGAGGGTTAAATTGTGGGGTCTTGATTCAGGTCTTGCTCAAACAAAACTCATAATAACTTCAATGGCAATTTCCCTGAGTAAGGGCTGCCTTCATAAATAGTTTGGGTTAAGATTTTCAAAGGAGTCATGGAGATTCAGACACATATTGTCAATCTCAAACTTGGCCTTTTTCATGCCTATAACTTAATTCTGGAACGGAGGAAAGGGTTTAATTTGTTATTAAATATATCTTTCTGAAGAACACTGAAAATTTCACTACAATAAATACAGGTCCAATGTCATTTAAAGCACATTTCAATTCCCTGCAATAGATGTGAAAAATATAATTTACCAAACAGCGATCTTGCAAAGGTAAGGCCTCCTGTATTACACATTTAGAAAATTCTTCCACCTTCAATAGAAAATTGGTAGATTTTATTTGGGATTTTAGATTTCATAAAAAGAAACAAGAGCATCAAAATTAAGTAGGTAGTGAAAAAAATCTCTTTCATATTACTTTAGCTTTCAGTTGCTCTGCCTGCTCCTTTAGCATTTGAGACATCTTTTCTCCTTTTGTTGTATTTTCCATCAAGTTATGATTTAAACAGCGTATTTCTGCTTCTGCACTGGCTGACAGTAATGATGAAATCATTCTCCCAGATTGTAATCCTATATAACATAATGAAAATAAAGAATAAAGTACCAACGGGAATTTCTGTATACAGTTTTCCAGATTATTATTCCATTAATCCAGGGGGACTGAACTAGATGACCTCTCAAGGTCCCTTCCAGTCCTATGATTCTATGATTATGGAACAGAATAACAAAGGGCACAATTATGTAAAATAAGGAACCTCTGTTATCTGTATAACCACTGTAATTTCAACTACCTGCAAAAGATGCTTGGGACAAATCAAGCATAGGCTGGATAGGAACAGTAAGGGGATGAAATATAAACTCTTCAGAAGCTGCACCCATACATCTTGAGTGACTGGAAAGGTTTGGATTAGAAGAAGCTGAATGAGGATATATCTGTTAAAAATATACAAAACAATATTTAAAAATAAAACAACAGCTTTATATATAAAATATTCACTTGGAATGCTAAAAGGAAACTATTTTAATACTGTATATCCTTACAGAAGTTGGTTAGAGTTATTTAAATTATACATAAAGAATAAGTTATTTTTCACTTTTTATTAACATATTAAAAAGTGTCAGAATATCCATGTTTATTTCCCATAAAGACACCAAGTTATGAACATGTATGTTTCTAGTTTGCCTATTCTCCCTGTATGTGTTTTAGACATCTAAATGTCTCAAGTTACTTAGCCAAATCTATCTTTAGAGAAGTTCTAAAAATAGGAACAACAATATAAAAGGTTGTTTAGTAGAATATATGCTTCATATCAGACCCTTCGAGAGAAAATATACTGTACTAAGAAAAAGATCTCCTAAACAATTTATCTGATTTTATAATATTCTGGTAGATTTACCTTAGGATCAAACCTCAAATGATCAATACGATTCTGAGCCTCAGCATGTTTTGTCAGCAACTTGCATTAATCCAGAAATAATAAAGAAAAAAGTATTAATGTGTTGTAATAAGTCTTCCTTATATACTAATGCCCTGATCCTACAAAGATTTAAGCATGTGCTTAGCTTTATACATGTGAGTAGTCCCAATGACTGAGTCTAAATATGAAAAGTGACTGTTAAGTGATCTAGTTACAACCAGAATAAAGGAAACCCTAAAATATTGGAACAAATCATTTAACGGAATCAGTCAGGTAGCACAGGTGATCCTCAAAGACGTTATAAATCTTAAAGATCCATTGGCAACATCACTATTGATGTAAATGGGATCTGGGTCAAACACAATATGAAAACAAACCTTTAATGATTTCTTTAAGATATTAAACATTTAAATTAAAATAATTTTGGTGGGATTTAAACATTTTCCTACAGTGTTAGAAACAACATTTTGCAAGTATGTGAGAATTAAAAAATGAAATTGACTATAGCCAATTTCATAATATTTTGAAGGGAAACTTTTAAATTATTAGTAATGAAGGTATCACTCCATAACATTATAAAATATGTCTGTTTATGGAAGTGAAAGCCCAATCCTACAAACCTTTACTCATGTAAGTAATTCTTAATTAAATTAGTAGAACCGCTGACTTCAGTGGAACCACTTTCATATAGGACTACACCTGTTAGGCTTTTCTGGACTCTCTCTTTCACTTCCATTGGCATTAATATTTTATTAAATCCTGAACGGATATCTGAAAAGATCTCATTTACCTCTAGCTGTTGTAAAAGTTCAGGAATTCTCATTTCTTCTTCTTGATTCTTTACTTCAACAGAATCAAAATAATTCATAGTTTCTAAAACATCGTTCACAATTGCTGATTTACCAATCAAATTAGGCGAGAATTTGGTTCTTTTCATTATGGGAGCTGATTTATCACTGCTATTTCTTTTTGGTATTTTGACTTTTGGAGCAACTTTAGAGAAGTCAGGAAGACAATAATTAACTTGGCCTTGGCCATATTTGAGTTCATGAGAGGAACCTGTTCTTTCAAACAAACCTTTTTGATGACTGTGATTTTTTCTTATGTTTTGGAAATTATTTGTATCTTCATTTTCAGCTATCAACTGTGAATTTTCTTGTATGCAGTCTTTCTCATCACCATAAGAAGTAGCTCTGTCATCTATAACAAATTTATTTTCATCTAGCAAATTTTTATCTTTGTAATCATCTTCAGATGTTTCTTCTTGTCTGTTCAAATAATAGTCTTCAAAATACTTTGCCCATTGTTCTGTTAGTAAAGTGGGCTTGGTGCATTCTGAAATCCTAGGTTTAGTGAGGACAGTTTCATCAACACTTTCAGTAAAGGATGTCTCTGGGATAGTCTCACAATCAATTAATTGGCTTGCGTTTGATAACTCTTCTTTGGAAAAATGACGCAAAAGAACATCAGAAATTTTTGAGTTGGTGAAATGTTCCTTCCTATCTGGGCTGCTAAAAGCTCCAACTGATAATTCTGTCTCGAAAGACATGCCACTCACAGGAGCTTCCATTGCCATTTCAATCATTATTCCATTTGTTCTTGTGGCAGGTGTACGGTGGCCGAAGACCTTTCCTTGAGATAGCTGTTGTCTTTCATCATTTATTTCTTCTTTTAAACTTTTGTTAATTTCAGAACAGGTCAAATTTAAGAAATTATCAGAAATGCTTTCTACAGAAGCACAGGCTTTCAAATTCTTTGATTCATTATTGTGGTGATACGTTTTTTCTAGGTCTCCATCATAAGGTAAGTCTTCTTGCTCCTCATCAGTTGCATCCTCAGGACAGTCAAAGTTATCTAATAATATGTTATTCACTTTGTTTTTCAGTCGGTCAGGTTGTCTGCTTTTACTTGTCCTAATCTGTACGTCTTGATTATACTCCATTAACATGTCATTAGTCCTCAGCTTTCATGTAGAGCTTTTACTATTGTATGTATTAAGTTCTGTAATACATGAGAAAACTAGCTCACATTTAAATATATCTAACAATATATTAAATAAAAGCATAAGCATATCTCTTAGATCTGATCCTGCAGTCCTTCTCCACACAAACTTCCACAGTCTTCAGTGGGAGACATGTACATAAAGGGCCTGATTTTCCTCTCGGTTACATTGGTACAAATCAGGATCAACTCTGTTTCAGTCAAGAGTTACCCAAATATCAAATTACTTGGGAAAGGATGTGGCCCACAGTCTATAGTACCAGGTTATGAGCCTTTATTAGTTTGTAAACTGCAGTGTTTACAAACTAAATAAAAATGAATGAAGTTAGTAATGGAGCCAAGAACAGTAAAAGCACCTATATTTTATGCACAACAAGGGCCAAGATCAGCATAACATGAAGCTGGATTTTTCTACACACATGGTTAGAGTCTGTCCCCACTAAAGCAGTAAAGGCATCTTACCCAGCCAACTACCCATATAGCAGCATTGGGAGAAGAAACAGCAATCTTCACATGATGAAATTGCATCTTGCTGGTCATTGTAGACAGCACAACTCAGAGCAGTTTAAGTGCAATGCGGTTTGCTATTGGTTACCTTAAGAAACATAGCTTTCCTAATGAGCTGGAATTCAAAAATTCCTTTAATTGCACGCTGAACACTTCATATGAGAATTTATGTGGTTGCTTTCACTTTTACAGGTATTATTTTATAGGTATTATTTCAGTGCTGACAGTGTGTTGTACAAACAGGTACAGAGATATTGAGTAATAAAAACTTCAGGTGCTGGAAAGGAAGAGAGGAAGTTAGGAGCCATCCCCCACCTTTATAGCCTCACATAAGTGTTCTAAATGTGTGAGGCTTATAATTCTCAATCACTTATTCTGAAAGGATTCTGGGCACATGCTGACTCCTCTATTGACTTCTCAAATCATAAAATGACTCTCTCTTCCCTGTCTCAGTGGGACTGGCACAGGAGGAGGTAACTCATCAAGTAATCCTCCCCTCTTCCTCTAGCAGCTTGGCCCCTCCAATTCTAAGGCCAAGCCTGACTATGGGTGGAACTTTAAAGGTACTCAGTGTTGGCATACTTTTACTCCAAAGGTAAAATTTCCAAGACCTTGGACTATAAACTCTTTGGGCCAAGGACCATCTTTTCATTATATGTGCGTATGGAGCCCAGCACAATGGGGACCTAATCTTAATAAGAGCCCCTAGCCATTACTGCTATCATGATACTTTACTAGGAAAGCACTCTTCCACATGCCTCTATAAATAGCAGAATAATGTATACACCAGAATAATACAATGCAAAACATATGTGTCTTCGGCTCCCTTCACACCAAGAACTGTTACTGCTGCTTTAAGGAAGGTTTCCAAAGATATTTTGAACCTTTGGGGGCACATATATCATCTATCTGCTAGAAACAAGACAAACATGGGGATTTAAACAGATAACTTTTCTTTAGACAAAATGAAATTTACTGTGCAATACAATTTCATTTCTCATCCTTCACCTCACAGAGCATAACGCGTTTCTCACACATCTGTACTCACGGATGATTCCAACAAAGCCTCTTTCTTTTTATCCATTCCTGTTCTCTTGTACTTTGCCACATAAAGTACTGTAGATTCTTTCAGTACACTACCCAGCAATCTTCTTAGCCTCACAAAGTGAGGAACGGTATTGTATAACTAATTCTCACACCTTATTTGAAAGCAACAGAAACTTCAGCAGAAACAGAAGCAAACTTACTTCAGTCATTAAAAATGTTGACTTGAACAGAATTGCTGCAATAAGTGGACAAAATCTGAAAAAGCTACAGTATAAATACTCCCTAATACCAATTGTAAATGAATGGTTACATTTCCTAGACCACTGCTAGAGTTATAGTAGATGCTCTGGAAATTTATACCTAAGGTAGGTATTAAATTTTCCAGTTCTAAATGCTTTAGTCTACACATGTGACATAGCTCTCTGTTTCACAGTGGGTGCATTTGGTTACATCGGTTGTAACCCTATCTCTAAGGCAGCCAGGTGAGTACAAGTGCAGTTTCTCAATAAGTGTAACCATATACCTTGCTATTTAATATTATTGTTCCATTCAGTTATGGTTCAGTGGTTTCAAAAAGGTTTCCTGCAACACAGCAAACAAACATTTTCCAGTTCTTGGTGGGGACAGCAATTTAGATATATTATTTCTATTTGTTTTGTAGATGTTATTTACTTTATTTTATATATTAAAATATATAAAGTGTTTTTAATTTATATTATCTCATTCTTAGGCCCCAGCCTATGGTGACCCAAGACCAGGAACAAATGTTTGTGGGGGTGGCTAGATTAGCATTTATAATAATTTTAATTAAGAGAAAAAAATAATTTGGATAACAGCAGGACCAAAACTCTAGCCCAGGCAGGTCTATGGAGGTTTGGTTCTGAGCCCGTGGAGTCAGCAGAAAACGGAAAGATTATAAATGTCATAGGGCTAGTCTACAGTGGGAATTTACATCAGCATAGCTAGTCTCTCAGGGGTGTGAAAAATCTACACCTATCAGATGTAGCTATGCCAATCTACCCCCCTGGTGTAGAAGACCCTAGGTTGATATACAAATTCTTCCTTCGACCTACCCACCTGCTCTCAGCCCTGGTCTATACTACAAATTTATGTCGGTATAACATCACTCAGGAGTGTGACAAATCCACACCCTTGAGAGACACAATTACACCAACCTAACTCCTGGTGTATACAGTGCTATGTCAACAGGAGGGCTTCTCTCTTTGACATAGCTACCGTGTCTCAGGGTGGTGGAGTACCTTTGCCAACAGGAGTAGCTCTCCCCATCTGCATAGGTAGCATGAGCATCTTCAATGATGCAGCTGTGCCACTGCGGTAGACAACTCTCACGAAAGCTTATGCTCAAATAAATTTATTAGTCTCTAAGGTGCCACAAATACTCCTTTTCTTTTTGAGAATACAGGCGAACAGGGCTGCTACTCTGAAACCTGTCAGAGAGGTGGAGTAACTGCAGCAACAGAACCCCTCCTATTGGCCTAGGTAGCAGCTACACTGAAGGCTACAGCAGTGCAGCAAACCTCCCTCCCTAGAGGGAGAGACATGGGGCCTAAACGATCCCACCCCCCGGCAAGCTCCTCACCTCACCCATGGCTAGAGCGTGGAGCAGGACTTCCCCCCAAATCCACTCAGGAACGGGCTCTTCCCCTCAACCCTTCCTCCCCCACGGAGGGAGGCTCCCCACTCCAACCCCTCCCACTGGCCTCCTGGCTCCCACACCCATCCCTGGCTGCCCCACACGAGACATCTTCCCCTCCCCACCGCACACTGACCCTAATCCCCACGTGACCTCCCATCCTAGAACAGGATCACACCGCCCCACTCAAACCCCGGGCTCCCATTGGTCAGCGTGAATGACGCAGGGCTCCGCGGGGCGTAAGAATAAGAACTGTGAGGGAACCCTCAGCGCACGCGCAGAATGTGCCAGTGGCGGAGGTGGGGAGAGCCGTTGGGTTTCTCAGCCACAGGGGGAGGGAGACGATATTTGTGTAAGAGCTGCAGCAGCAGGGCACCGGCTATTGGCGGGTTCGAAGTGTGGAGTGCGCGGGGGGCGGGGCAGCGTTTGTTGGCAGCGTCGGGCTTTCCCCTCCCTTCTCGCGTTGCGGCGGTCGCTCTAGGGCTGGCCCATCAGCGAGGGGGGCGGGGGGTGAGGCGGGAGCGAGGCCAGCGACCGGACCAGAAGGAGGCCGGCGGCTGCAGGCGGCCCCGGTGCTGAGGTGAAGTCCGGCAGACGGGAGAGTGGGGCCGCCCTCGGTAGAGCGGCCGTATGGGTGAGGGAGGGGGCAGGCCGGGAGCGTTGCTGGGGCAAGGCGGTGGTCTCGCGTAGAGGGTAGGAGTATATCGACTGAGGAGGCAGCAATATTGGGGGCGCCAGAGGCGCGGTGGGTGACTGAGGGGAACTCGCTGAAGGCGAGGGCAGCTGTGGGGTTGGCTGGAGGGGGGCGATGACCCGTGGGGGGGGATGAATTACTGAGGGTGGAGGGAGATGCTGACCTGAGGAGGTCGATCGGGGAAGGTGATGAGTTGTTTCTTGAGGGCGATGTATGCAAAGACATGCATGTGATGCTCTTGGGGCAGGATGCCCCCCAGTATTCTGACGTTCGTACCGGGGGTTGCGCGCATGGCGGCTGCTGTTCCCCTGTGGGTTTTCTCTAAGCCCAGCGACCTGAAGATGGTCCATGCCTCGCTGAGAGAAGCGTGCTGGGCTCTTGCTCCCAAAGAAATAATAACTGCAGTTAACTTCGCTGCACCAACCTTGCTGTTTTGCATCAGTCCTTTCCCAATCGCAACGTGAAATCAAACCCTGCTCTAGTGGTTGATGAAGAGTCCTCTGCAGTGCAAAGAGATAAAATGTCAAGGCAAAGCAATTTGTTTGGTGCTTTAAAATGATGATTGTGCTTACTAGCACTGCAGTGTTACTTGTTTGAATAATCTAACCCATGAAATGTCTTGTTTGTTGACTGTGTCTGGTTTACAATTAATGTGAAAAAATGATAGTGTTTAATTCCCAAATCCAAAGGATAGTGCAGTTGTTTTAAAGTGCTTTCAGTGTTTTGTGCAGTTGTTTAATATTATATTCTGCCTTACAGAACTATAGCTGCAATCAATTTCTTATAGTCTAGACCGCAAAACAAATGCAGCAAGGGATTATGGTAGTTTCATTGCTTGGGAGGGAAAATAGTCATTTGCTGTCACCAAACCAGCCCTTTAAAAAAAAAAAAATTGTTGAGGGATTAACTTCTTGATTTCTCCATTATGAGACAATAACACGATGACATCACATTAAGTATCTTGAGTCCTTACTCTTACTGGTTGTTTGAATGACAAATAGACATTAGGTCAAGGGAGAAATGAAACAACCAAGATTGTTGTTAAATATATCCTAAAACTAAAGAGAAGTGAACTATATGGACTTTGCTCCTTATGTAGTTTTTAAATTTGTTTCATAAATACATTTGAATAAATAGAAATGGAAACTTATGCTAGTTCAGGTTGTAGCAAATGTCTCTGACCTAGTCCCTCGCCCCTTAAAAAGGAGATACAGGTACTTTGGTATCCTTGCTTTTTGTTTACTCTTCTTTACCTCTTTGGCAATATAGAGCCAAACTTAGACTCCCACCTTCAAGTTGCAGTCCTCCTACTCCTAGAAGTTTCCGGCTCCTGACTGTTTGTTAGCTTTTAGCCCTCAAAGATACATAGATCAGGTATCTTGGGGTTGCCATGGAGAGCCAGGCAACCATTTCAGAGTTCTGATGGACCTGCCAACTCTTACATCACAAAAAGACTTTTAAAGGGACACTATAAGATTACCCTAATTTAAAAAGTTGGTAAGGAAACATGTTGCGCATGCTCTGGCCTTCTCATGTCTCCATGGATCCTTAGGCTTTTCCCCTTATGTGTCTCCATGGTAGTCCTTTCCTGAACACCTCACTGGGAGAGGACACCACTACCTATAGGCTCCAGAAACACCTTTTGTATTTCTTAAAGAGAAGGCTTTCACTCTCTCCAGAGGTGTTGCATGATACACCCACACAACTGTATTCTTAAAAACAAGATCTATTAAATATAGAGAATCAGATACAAATAAGTTCATAAAATCATAGAACTGGATGGGACCTCGAGAGGTCATCTAATCCAGTCCCCTGCACTCAAGGCAGGACTAAGTATTATCTAGACCATCCCTGACAGGTGTTTGTCCAACCTGCTCTTAAAAATCCCCAATGATGGAGATTCCACAACCTCCCTAGGCAACTTATTCCAGTGCTTAACCACTCTGACAGTTAGGAAGTTTTTCCTAATGTCTGACCTAAACCGCCCTTGCTGCAATTTAAGCCCATTGCTTCTTGTCCTATCCTCAGAGGTTAAGAAGAACAATAACAGTGGTGAAGAAGAATGAAATATGTTAGGTAAAAACTTTTTGCAAATGCCCAAACAGGCTTCTCTCTTCTTTGTTACAGAGAAGAAAAGACTCTACATTCCTAAAAAGCAGGTCTCATCTCATGCACTCCTCCCCACTACAGTCAGTGACAGCTTCTTGCTGCTGTGTCCAGAATGATCTCTAGTGTCAGTCTTGAACCCACTCATTATTTCCTGTTGATCCAGTACAGCACACCCCATTTTCTTAACTAGTTTTTTTCCAGATATGTATACACACCGTAGAAGTTGGGAGAGCAGCTGCATTCCCAACCCTTCAGGAAATGGCCTACTGGGGAGAAGAGAGCCTCTTCAGATGATTACTACTTGCCTTTAAAATGCTTCACTACTGAACTCTAGTACAGCTTTCCACAGATCCTTGTGTCTGGCTGCATCCAGTTTATCCAGTTCTTTGTTTCTTAAACATTTTGTTTCAGTTTCCTTTGCCATGAAATATAAATTATGGACAGACTCTAGGCCCTCTATCACAATATTTTTCCCTTTTAGTCAATTTTACTTTGTGCACTTGACAGCAGTTGTGGTTCAGTCAGTTTCACTCTTTCCTCTATATAATTTTGTAGGCCCTGATCCTAAAATCTCACACGTATTTATCTTTAAGTACCTGAATAGCATCAGTGTTTTTAATTGGACTACTTGTATTCTTAAAGTTAAGTATGTGTAAATATTTGCAAGACTGGTACCTTTGTCATTTTTTTTTCTTTGCTAGAAAGATGATTGTAAACATAAAAATTCCTGACACAACTTCTAAAGAAAAATAAAATTCAAGATATATTTTTAAAAGTTCAAGTTCAGTGTCACTGTTAAGGGACACTATCTTTCAGAAAGAAATATGATTTTTAAATTGACATTTACCTATTATTCTTATGAGTAACACACAGGATTCCTATAAATGAAAGATTAGAGACAGTATTTCTGAGGTGTTTTTTCCTGTTTTTGTCTGTGCATTTGACACTACTTCTATATTTGTGTGTACTGTTTTCTCTGTATAGTCATTCTATTTATGAAAGACCTATATAAACAGGAAGAAAATATTTTAAAAAGATAAACAAAGTCCCACAAAAACTTGGGAACAGGCATAATATCTGAAAAAAAATTTTTTAACGGATTAGCTTGATGGTGTCCTTCCCTTACAAACTAGTGTTTTCTTTTTTATTTTTTTCCCCCAATTTTTCCTTTTAGTTGATAAACTTGTAAGTAATAGTAGTGGCAGAATATAGTTTTATTTCCTTGTTTTTGTTCTAAATTAGTACCCTTTAAGTTTCTGGGTTCTAAGGGTCCAGATTTCCAGCATATAAAATCTGAATACTGACAATATTTTGCTTAATAAAGGCTGTGTTTCTGCTCAACTGAAGTATCCTACTCTTGCTTAAGCTGATCAAGCTTTGAAAACTTATTTTGGCATATCTGGGTGAGAACTGGCTACAATTCCCCTTCTGTTGCTTCTGTTTGGGCCAAAATCTAGTCTTGCTTTATCACTAGTGCCGGGGGAAGAAAATACCAGTGCCTACTTATTAAGTAACATTTTACAGTTATTCAGTATGATGTGAAGGTTCCTGAGATATACTTCACTTGATCACCTTCAGCTCTAATGATGTTCTCAAAACAACTTTGGAGTACTTCTGAGGAGTTTGGTAGCCTATCAAGTGACTTGGTGTGTGTGTGTGTGAATTGGAACTAATGGATCTGTCCCTCTATCACCTTGGAAAGATTGAGACAAACTTGGTCTCCCAACTTAATCTCCTACAACACTTATCTACATTTCTCTTCATACAGCTGCAAAAACATTCCTCTATCACCTTTGTGTTATAGCTGCATGAGCAATGGCATATTACCTTAACTATTGGTTTATGATTTTTGATAGGAAGCTGTTTAACACTTCTAGCAGCTCAGCCTAGGCTACTGTTAACAACACTTTGTGATTGTGTCCTAACACTTAACTCTGATCATGTTTGGAGATTATGGTTCTTTCTCACAGGTTGGGTGGTACCCTTAAAAGTAGATGTAGACGTACAATAAAGTTTATGTGCATGGCCTATGAACCTTCATCCGGTATTATGTTCTTAATAAAGAACCTACTTATAGCCATGTACATTTTCAAAAAGTTTCTCAAAATCCTTTTTGGCTGTCTCCTATTTATTGCATTCCACTCCTCAGTACCTACAGTGTGTTATGCTGCTTTTTTGTTTTGTTCTAATGCTCCAGAGTTTCTCCATCTTACCCTGCAAGCAAGGGTTTATTGTAGGAGAGGACAGATGATCCTATTGTGACCAAGCAGTATTTGTACAGTGATAAATACTAGAATGAATCTGATATATCAGATGGAAGGGGGAATGGAGGCAGAATGCAGGCCATACTATCACTTTGCTCTACAAGGAGGCCATGAGGGAAAGTAATTAGGTACTCTGTGGACAGATGTGCATCTGCTTCCCCAACATCATTGGAGTACACAGTTATTGAAAGCAAAGTATAATTCAACTGTATAATAAACTGTTTCATACATATCTCAAATATTTATTATTTATTATTTGCATAATCATAGGAGCCCCAGTCATGGACCAAGACCCTGTTGTATTATTATGTGCTGTACAAATGCAGAACAAAAAGACAATCCCTGCCCAAAAGAGCTTAGAATCTAAGTATAAGAAAAGAAACAACAGAGGGATACCGACAGGCTGAGGAGGGAGTACACAAGGAAACAGTCAGACTTTTTCCCCACACTCTATGTGGCAAGGCAGTTTAAATAAATGTTTTTTCCCTTTAAGTAAATTAGCACTAACTATTCTTGTGGAAAGCAAACAATTCCCGAATGTTTTCACTTACTTCAGTACATGTTCATCCTGTCCTTGCTAGTTCACCCTGTTCAACTGACCGTCTCATTGATGGATCTATCATCCATGAACTTGTGTAGTTCTTTTTTGAACCCTGTTACAGTCTTGATCTTCACAACGCCTCTGGCAAGGAGTTCCACAGGTTGACTGTGTGTTGTGTGAAGAAATACTTCCTTTTGTTTGTTTTAAACCTGCTGCCTATTAATTTCATTTGGCGACCCCTAGTACTTGTGTTATGAGAAGGAGTAAATAATTTCTTTATTTACTTTCTCCACACCTGTCATGATTTTATAGACCTCTATCATAGCCCCCTTAGTCATCTCTTTTCCAAGCTGAAAAGTCCCAGTCTTATTAATCTCTTCTCATATGAAAGCTGTTCCATACCTCTAATCATTTTTGTTGCCCTTTTCTGAACCTTTTCCAATTCCAATATATCTGTTTTTGAAATGGAGCAAGCACATCTGCATGCAGTATTCAAGATGTGGTCGTACCATGGATTTTTACAGAGGCAATACATTTTCTGTCTTATTATCTGTCCCTTTCTTAATGATTCCCAACATTCTATTAGCTTTTTTGACTGCCGCAGCACATTGAGTGGATGTTTTCAGAGAACTATCCACAATGATTCCAAGATCTTTCTTGAGTTGTAACAGCTAATTTGGACCCCATAATTTTATATGTATAGTTGGGATTATGTTTTCCCATGTGCATTAGTTTGCATTTATCAATGTATTTGTGGTTACTACTTGTCCTCTTGGCTATGCCCAGTTCTCTGCACTAACTTGATCACAGGATGATAAAGAGCTACAAAAGTAGTTAGCTGTCTCTGAGCTAAACATTGATTCTGCTGTAATACTGTATGTAAAGAGCAGTTCTGCTCTGAAAAGTTACTCTGTAGTAAAGGCATTGTGAGGTTTAGCGTTGATCCTCACAATGACTTCTATATTAAATATGCTTAATTAACAAGTAATAAGATGGCTCTTAGAACTACCAGTTGTGTATATTCAGCCTTGGATCTGAGAGTTTGATTGGGTTCCTTCCATGTGGATTATTGTTGTTGTTGTTAAAGGTTATACAGGCTAAATTGTGTCTTCAGTGAGTGTAGTTCTACGTTTTCAAGTCACTGTGTGGCCTGTAAATCTTGCCACATGCCTTAACTAAGCATTTTTAGTTAAATATCTAACATTAGAGAATACTGCAGCTAAGATTCAATCCATCTCATTGCAGTAAATGTCAATGGGAGTTGAATCAAGGTTATAATGAGGTTACCATACTTAATATCATATGTAAACTTGGCAAAATTTAAAGTTCCATTCCAAATGTATGTTAAATGACACTTGTATTGCACCATTCTCTTCAAGGTCCCTGAACTCTTCCTGTCCCCAACCTTGTTTTGCAGTACTAGCTGAATACTACTTTACTCCAGAAGCGATCCCATTGTTCATAATCTTTTCACATTGCAATGGAACTACCTTGTGAAATAGGGTATTACTCAATGTGAGTGAAGTCAGATTCTGGCTCTAAATTTGGAGTATTAAATGAACTGAAAGGTCCCCCCCCTTCCTCTCAGTTCTCCACCGTGACACTAACTGTCTCCACAATTTTGGTATATATGCATACTTTATTTTTCCTACTTGGGTGTTGGTTTTAGACATCTTACAGAAGTGAAAAGAAAGCAGTCCTTTTAAGAGCACTGGTGAGTTTCTTTCTGACAAGGTGGTTTCTGAGTCGGGAATTGCTTGTTTGTGAGGTGGATAAAATAACTTGATCTCGTTGTGTAGATAGGAGTGAATCAGTATATTAATTAATGTTGAGAGTAGGTCATGTATGACTAATACTAAGAATAATACTTGGCACTTGCATTAGCATTCTCTGTCATCAAAGTGCTGTACAAACATGAATCCTTAACAGGTGAGGGAGGGAGAAAAGGAAGCATTATCCAAATTTGGTAAAATGGGTATACAGAGGTTAAATGATTTGGTGTACAGCCAGGATTACAGTTTGGTAGTTCTTGGTTTCCAGTGCTTGTCTAGAAGACTGAGGACCACTTTTCCTCTTGTGGGATAGGGGAAGCTATAAAAGGAATGGTTTTGGCTCCCATATCTTGAATGAAATGGAACCTATACTGCAGCATCAGAGGGACACTCTGTATCTTTGATGGTGTGTTTTAAGCTATTTGTAATAGCCTTTGAATACCTATTCAAGAATAAAATCTTTCTTAATGGAGTGTGATGTCATATCCATGAATTATGACAATCCACTAATTAGTGGAAGGAGCCGACTTCCTTCAGCTCCCCACTGCTCAGCCATTGGGGATGGTGCAAGAGATCTTGTAAATGTAAGAGGAAAAGGGAAGGCAGCTATGGGAGTGAGTTGATTGAGACTCAAATTAATGTATTATTAAAAATTGTTTATGTATTCATTATTTTTCTGTCAAAAATGATATTTAAAAATATATTCTTTTAAAGGGGAGCTTATCTGTGGTGCAGCTACTACCTTTTCCCTTCTGTTGGGAATCTCCACTGTTCTGTGGGCTGTCAGAGAAGACACTACTAACTAAATAAAAGCACTTCAAAGGTCTGAAGAGTCCTGGATGCTGATAGGCTGTGAGGAGGTAAGAACTCAGAACTGTAATGCATCTTTATAGTGAGCTTTGCAAACTGGTTTTGGCTATTAATTTTGGTGTCTGCAGGTTCAGAAAAAACTAACCAGGATGAGGTGTAGAAATAGCTAATAACAATGTGCTTGCCTAGCCTTATTCTGTCAAGATGCTTTGTTTCTATTCCCAGAAGGAAAAGTTGTTCAGGGATTCTTACACATCAGTGGTCCTTTCCAAAAAATTTTTTCAGACCTATAATCATACACTGATGGAAATTCTATCCTTGTAAAGTGGCTGGTTGATGGAAACCCCTGTTTTGTTCAAGGAATAGGTAGTCAAAGTTAACATATTCAGAGTGTTTGAGAATCTTAGTGTGTCAGTCTTAGCTGAGACGTAGGTCTTTTCTTTCTTTTTTTGATTGTCTGCAGTGTTCCATAAAGTACACATTACTTACTTTAAAAATGTGTCCATCTAAAGCTGTGAGTGATTGTGTTTTAAAAAAAAAAAATGCTGGGGGAAAAAGCATGCAAGTTAAGATCCGTGTACAAAACATTTACACTAGCAATAGTCTACATGTAGGTTGGGCTGATGGTCCAGTGATAGCACAGTGCACCATTGGGCTGGGGCTTCTCTTCCATGTTCACAGTGGCTAGAAGATCTGTGCAACCTGCTTTCTCACACCTTGTGAAGGGGGAGTGCCTTGTGCAGTTGTCTAGTAAACCTCTGTCCCCTGCCCTTTCCTTCAAGCAAATCTGAAAATAATTTATTAGACTCTGGAGAGATCTGCTTCCTACCTGTTTGCTGGAAGAATAGTTATCACAAAATGAGTTTCTTCACAGTTAGCCTGTTTTTTCTCAAGATATCTTTCACCCTGGAGACATTTCATAGAATCATAAAATATCAGGGTTGGAAGGGACCTCGGCAGGTCATCTAGTCCAACCCCCTGCTCAAAGCAGGACCAATCCCCAACTAAATCATCCCAGCCAGGGCTTTGTCAAGCCTGACCTTAAAAACCTCAAAGGAAGGAGATTCCACCACCTCCCTAGGTAACACATTCCAGTGCTTCACCACCCTCCTAGTGAAAAAGTTTTTCCTAGTATCCAACCTAAATCTCCCCCACTGCAACTTGAGACCATTACTCCTTGTTCTGTCATCTGCTACCACTGAGAACAGTCTAGATTCATCCTCTTTGGAACCCCATTTCAGGTAGCTGAAAGCAGCTATCAAATCCCCCCTCATTCTTCTCTTCTTCAGACTAAACGATCCCAGTTCCCTCAGCCTCTCCTCATAAGTCATGTGTTCCAGTCCCCTTATCATTTTTGTTGCCCTCTGATGGACTCTTTCCAATTTTTCCACATCCTTCTTGTAGTGTGGGGCCCAAAACTGGACACAGTACTCCAGATGAGGCCTCACCAATGTCAAATAGAGGGGAACGATCACGTCCCTCGATCTGCTGGCAATGCCCTTACTTATACAGCCCAAAATGCTATTGGCCTTCTTGGCAACAAGGGCACACTATTGACTCATACCCAGCTTCTTGTCCACTGTCACCCCTAGGTCCTTTTCTGAAGAACTGCTGCCTAGCCATTCGGTCCCTAGTCTGTAGCGGTGCATGGGATTCTTCTGTCCTAAGTGCAGGACTCTGCACTTGTCCTTGTTGAACCTCATCAGATTTCTTTTGGCCCAATCCTCTAATTTGTCTAGGTCCCTCTGTATCCTATCCCTACCCTCCAGCGTATCTACCTCTCCTCCCTGTTTAGTGTCATCTGCAAACTTGCTGAGGGTGCAATCCACACCATCCTCCAGATCATTTATGAAGATATTGAACAAAACCGGCTCGAGAACCAACCCTTGGGGCACTCCACTTGATACCGGCTGCCAACTAGAAATGGAGCTATTGATCACTACCCATTGAGCCCGACAATCTAGCCAACTTTCTATCCACCTTATAGTCCATTCATCCAGTAAATACTTTAACTTGCTGGCAAGAATACTGTGGGAGACCGTGTCAAAAGCTTTGCTAAAGTCAAGGAACAACATGTCCCTTTAAAAAAGGGAAGAAGGAGGATCCTGGGAACTACAGGCCAGTCAGCCTCACTTCAGTCCCTGGAAAAATCATGGAGCATGTCCTCAAAGAATCAATCCTGAAGCACTTACATGAGAGGAAAGTGATCAGGAACAGTCAGCATGGATTCACCAAGGGAAGGTCATGCCTGACTAATCTAATCGCCTTCTATGATGAGATTACTGGTTCTGTGGATGAAGGGAAAGCAGTGGATGTATTGTTTCTTGACTTTAGCAAAGCTTTTGACACGGTCTCTCACAGTATTCTTGTCAGCAAGTTAAGGAAGTATGGGCTGGATGAATGCACTACAAGGTGGATAGAAAGCTGGCTAGATTGTCGGGCTCAATGGGTAGTGATCAATGGCTCCATATCTAGTTGGCAGCCCGTATCAAGTGGAGTACCCCAAGGGTCGGTCCTGGGGCCAGTTTTGTTCAATATCTTCATAAATGATCTGGAGGATGGTGTGGATTGCACTCTCAGCAAATTTGCGGATGATACTAAACTGGGAGGAGTGGTAGATACGCTGGAGGGGAGGGATAGAATACAGAAAGACCTAGACAAATTGGAGGATTGGGCCAAAAGAAATCTGATGAGGTTCAACAAGGACAAGTGCAGAGTCCTGCACTTAGGACGGAAGAACCCAATGCACAGCTACAGACTAGGGACCGAATGGCTAGGCAGCAGTTCTGCGGAAAAGGACCTAGGGGTGACAGTGGACGAGAAGCTGGATATGAGTCAGCAGTGTGCCCTTGTTGCCAAGAAGGGCAATGGCATTTTGGGATGTATAAGTAGGGGCATAGCGAGCAGATCGAGGGACGTGATCGTTCCCCTCTATTCGACATTGGTGAGGCCTCATCTGGAGTACTGTGTCCAGTTTTGGGCCCCACACTTCAAGAAGGATGTGGATAAATTGGAGCGAGTCCAGCGAAGGGCAACAAAAATGATTAGGGGACTGGAACACATGAGTTATGAGGAGAGGCTGAGGGAGCTGGGATTGTTTAGCCTGCAGAAGAGAAGAATGAGGGGGGATTTGATAGCTGCTTTCAACTACCTGAAAGGGGGTTCCAAAGAGGATGGCTCTAGACTGTTCTCAATGGTAGCAGATGACAGAACGAGGAGTAATGGTCTCAAGTTGCAGTGGGGGAGGTTTCGATTGGATATTAGGAAAAACTTTTTCACTAAGAGGGTGGTGAAACACTGGAATGCGTTACCTAGGGAGGTGGTAGAATCTCCTTCCTTTGAGGTTTTTAAGGTCAGGCTTGACAAAGCCCTGGCTGGGATGATTTAACTGGGAATTGGTCCTGCTTCGAGCAGGGGGTTGGACTAGATGACCTTTTGGGGTCCCTTCCAACCCTGATATTCTATGATTCTATGTCCACTGCTTTCCCCTCATCCACAGAGCCAGCTATCTCATCATAGAAGGCAATTAGATTAGTCAGGCATGACTTGCCCTTGGTGAATCCATGCTGACAGTTCCTGATCACTTTCCTCTCCTCAAAGTGCTTCAGAATTGATTCCTTGAGGACCTGCTCCATGTGGAATTAAGCCAAGAGATAGGGAAGATGATTATTATAAACAACAAACCAAAAAGAATCATTAGACTTCAAATCTACACTGTCCCAATTTAAATCCCAAAAGGATCAGATCATTAGTAAAAGTACCTCTCTTATTCTCTCTCAACCTACCAGCTGAGGAGAGCAAACCTGGAACTCTTAAACTGGTGCAGAGAAATTTATAAGAAATGAAAATTCCAGGAGAAATCATATTTCCTTTCTTAGTGTGGTGTTTTCTTTTACCCGGAATCCATAAAGCAGTGCAGAATTGTATCTACCTCACCCACCTTCTCTCTGTCAAAGCTAATATCTTTTATTAGACCAGCTTCTGTTGATGAAAGAAATGAGTTTTTGAGTTCAACGGAGAATTTCAAAAGCTTGTCCATTTCACCAACAGAAGTTGATCTAATAAAAGATATTCTCACCCACTTTCTCTCTCTCATTCTGGGACCGACACAGCTGCAACACCATCATAAATAACTGAGTCATGTGTAACCACCATGTGCCATTTTATGTTAATGGTTCAGAAAATCTGTGTTTTCCCAACACATTATTAACAGCTGTTTGAGTCCCAGTCATGGAATATCAGAAATGAAGAATGAATAGTGGATACTATTTTTCCGTTAGTTATTATACAAATATTTATATTACACTCAATGTGATGATGCTTCAAATGTACTGCACTATGCCTTTGGTTTAGTGAGCCCATTGTCTGCTTCATGTATTGGGATATGATTTATTAATTCAGGTGAACTTATTAAAAATACTTTGAAATTGAATTAAAAGCCAAAATCAAGCTTCTTCTAGTTCTGCTCTTTGTTATTCACACCATGGCCCATATTATGTGGAATTTTGTGTGTGCACAGGTCTGAAAATCTGGGCCTATGCTAACATCTAGATTGAAGAAAGAAACCTGTCAGTATATTTTATTACTCTATTTGGTATGGTTTTATCTAACTTTAAATTCGACAGTGCTTGCCAAAGATCCGTTTTTAGATTATCTGCTTCAAGCCTGCCCTTTCTCTTTTCTCTCCATTGTTACAACCCAAATATTCCATTTCTAGAGGAAAAATTTCTGTACTTAATTTTTTTTGCTTTGAAGAAAACGGTCTTGATTTAAGTGATCATTACACTGAAATATTTTAAACAAACATTTCCATCATTCCATCATCTTATGACTGTTGGTCTTCCATATTCTGCTAATAAATTAATTTCATAATAATCATATCTGCTGAATCATTCCACTAAAAATTGTGTGGAAATTGTTCTTCTGTATAGTTAGAATAAATGCAATTGATCCCAATTAGCTAGTATCTCCTTTTAAAATAAGCATTTTTGGTTTTCTTTTGATGTATATTTTAGGTAAGTACCTCTATTACTGCATACTGTCTACACCAGCCATATCAATCTGTTGTTCTATCCAAAGAATATCTCAGACCTGAAGAGATCTGTTAGAATCCACAGTTTACTGAAAATTTCACGGAGATGTCTACTTTAGTCATATAAGTTTGTACTGTCTCCTAGCCTGGGCAACTAAATCTTTGTGGTAGAAGATGCTGTATAGCATCAGAAACTCGAGTCTGGAAGATCTTGACAACCAGGTCAGTTTATAACTTAGCAGGCTTTTGGGAAAGAGCTGCATTTATTGTTATACGGTTCTCAGAGAATGTAGTATGTACTACTGGTTAAAGTGGAGGATTGGTAGTCAGAAGACTTGGATCTTCTTTCTTGCTTTTCCTTGGACTTGCCTTATAACCTCACCCAAATCAGTTGGAGTCTGATTTTTTTCAGAGTTGCTAATACACACAAGTCATTTGAAGTAAATGGAAGCTGGAGGTGTTCAGTGCCTCTGAAAATGAAGCCCTAAACCTAATTTTTCTCCTCATTATCCGTAGGGCAATACTTATACCTACCTCGCACCAAGCAAGCCCCAAGCTTCTATGCCCAATACTTAAATTTCAGTATAGTGCTGAGGAGGCAGAGGTGATCCTCCAGGAGAGTTCCCATCCTCCAGTGACAAGTTCAATTGAAGTAACTTCTTGTTTCAATTGACTGCCCAGGTAGAAGTTAAAGATCTTGTGGTCCTTAGGGAATAACTGGCATCAGATCAGCATTCTCTCTCAATAAGAAAGTTTGGTAAGACATTGTTCTTTTTGTTGTGGAGCACATACTGGCTGCTACACTTAATTATAGAACATAAGAACCACCATACTGGGTCAGACCAAAGGTCCATCAAGCCCAGTATCCTGTCCTCTGACAGTGACCAATGGCAAAAGGAATGAACAGACAGGTTATTATCAAGTGATCCATGCCCTGTTACCCAATCCCAGCTTCTGGCAAACAGAGGCTAGGGACACCATCACTGCCCATCCTGGCTAATAGCCATTCCTATCTTCCATGAATCTTTCTAGCTCCCTTTTGAACCCTATTATAGTATTGGCCTTCACAACACCCTTTGGCAAGGAGTTCCAGAGGTTGACAATGTGTTGCGTGAAAAAATACTTGTTTGTTTTTGAACCTGCTACCTATTAATTTCATTTGGTGGCCCCTTGTTCTTGTATTATGAGAAGGAGTAAATAACACTTCCTTATTTACTTTCTCTATACCGCTTATGATTTTATAGACCTCTATCATATCCCCCCTTAGTCGCCTCTTTTCCAAGCTGAAAACTCCCAGTCTTATTAATCTCTCCTCATACGGAAGCCGTTCCATACCCGTAATCATTTTTGTTGCCCTTTTCTGAACCTTTTCCAATTCCAATATATCTTTTTTGAGATGGGGCGACCACATCTGCATGCAGTATTCAAGGTGTGGGAATACCATGGATTTATATAAAGGCAATATGTTATTTTCTGTCTTATCTATCCTTTTTTTGATGATTCCCAACATTCTGTTCGCTTTTTGGACTGCCACTGCACATTGAATCTCTAAATCATCCTAGAAAATCTAAACCCATATGAGCATCTAAGGGTATATTTACACTGCACACCAAGCCTGGGCTCTGACTCAAGGTTTGAACCCAAGCCCCCCTTCCATGCACACACAAATCGGTCTAACTTGGGTCAGCAAGCACTCAAGGCCCAGGTCCTAGTACCCTGCCACGGGCGGTGCAGGTCAGAGCCCAAGTCCTGCTGACACTCTGGTCCAAGCCCTGTTATTTTGCAGTGTGGACGCAGGTCAAGCCACAAACCCGAGTCAGAAGGTTTGCGTAGTGCAGTGTAGATGTGAGACCTGGGTCCAGTAATTGTAAACCAACGTTTATAATGCAGTACAAGCATGGGCTTGGAAACAGAGTCCACAACCCCGGGTCCTGCAGACCTGGGCTTCATGTGCAGTGCAAACATATCCTTTGGGTTTCTTTTGTTTTTCCTTTATACATTTAGACTGCATTATGAACACAAAATTGTGTTTATTGGAATATGTGATCATTGATGTATGTTCAAAAATGCACTGATTTCTAGTTTACTTCTGCCTCTCTTTCAAAGCTTCAGTACACAAAATGCTATGATTCAGACATAAATGTAAAAATTAGATAATTTACAGTTGTGGGAAATCACAGGAACTATAAATTGGCCCCTTATGCATTGCTTGTAACTTTGTTAATCACTTTAATTTTTATGCCATTATACAAAAGCGTAGTGTGCATATACTGTGTAGGTTGAGAGGGTTCAGTTACCACTTCCGTGGAAGCTATAACTCCCTCATTCCTGTGCATTCAAAATCTTTAATCATATTGTTGCATTAGTAGGGCAGAGCTTTTTTGGCACTTGTAATATGTAGGTCGTAACTTAAGTCCTTCCCAATCCATGAAGACTGCAATTGAATCTTGAAATGTGTGTGTGTCACACCCATGTATTATTAAAAAAAATTCACACCCACTTATTGAGAGTGAGGCAGTTGTAACCAGTTGCATGGAAGGGTGAAAGAACTGTTTTACTAGAAGAGGGTTGATACTTTGGTTATGGGGTGCTGGCCAGAGAGGAAGTCTTGGCAGGCCTGGGTAGGGGAAAAAGCACTGTTGGAGGCAAATGGGAGCATTATGTTGGAATTGCAGGGTATAGAAGTGGTTGATGCTGGAAGCAGAAATGAGAAAAAATTTGGAGTAGAGCGAAGGGAGGATGCTATGTGGAAAATGTGGGTCCAAGACTAAATCTATGAATTAAATAAAGGTAGATTGAATTAGAGCTTCAGAATTTCCTCTTGGTGTTCTGGTGACTGTATAAAATGCTTGAGTTTTGCTGTCATGTTCTGACATCTCTAAAATCTCTTGCTGGAATGCATAGCCATGTAATTCACAAGTGCATGTTTATATGTAAATCATATTGACATGAAAGATGCTATATTAAAACCAAACCCATATATATTTATCCTTTAAGCTTGTCACTTGGAATTATACCCAGGACAAAAGACTAGCAACACAATGATAGCTGATTCAAAATCTAGCTGAACACAGAGTACTGATTTCTGTTGACACTTCTTTTTTTTCAGCTGCTTGCATGCAAAAATTCCCATGGTTACAGTGAAACTCTTTGCCTCTCTCACTTTAAGTGATTGATAAGATTTACCACTCGGCAGGGATAGCTTTGCGTTTTGCATCAGCCCAAGGTGGTTATGAGTTCTTTGAAAATGAGACTTCAAGCCAAGCATCTTGTGTTCCCTTTGCAGAAATGCAGCTGAATGGAACTGAAAGGGCCACAGACACAAGAACTCGGGACATGTTTATGGAAAGCTGTGTTTGGCACTGCTCTCTTTTACTTATTAAGAAAGAAGAGTATTTCAGCAGGAGCTTAGGATGTATTAACTCTAACTTGTTAATATAGTAACTGGGATAATGTGCTGACAACAATTTTCCATATTAAGGTACTTGTCCTGCCTGCAGAACACTTTTCTCTACTGATAATGCAATTCAATGGAGGAAAGTAATGTTTTGATAAGCATGCGTGAAGATCATTCCTTTCATGTTCGCTACAGGTAAGACTATGTACTGTTTTGGATAAAGCTTTAAGTACTATATTAACAATAGAAACCTTATGTGAATGTTCAGTACTGTTCTTTTTAAAGAGAAATAGCAACATTAAACATCATTTCAACAGGAACCCGTTTCTTAACCTGTGTTACTAGTGGCACTGTACCTTAAAACTGAAAGAAATTTTAAAATACCACTTACTTCTTACTGTTGAAAAGTTTTGCTCTTTTTTTGGCTTGAACAGTGAAAATAGACTAGTCAGTTGCCTAGTTGATTTCATTTCCTCCCCCCCACCCCCACTTACATTAGTACAGTGCAAACTTTGATGGAAAATATTTCCACTGGATGCGGGAACTTTCCATTAGAAACATTTCTAATGGTCTTAGGTTTTGTCAAAGCTTATTTTGCAAAACCTAAAATTTGGTTCAGATTTGACCTGACAGTGTCTCTTCTGGTGCTGAACCCAAGAATTGTGTAAGATGAGAAAATAATTTAAAAAAACCTGTCATTCCACACTTCTGTAAGTTTAGTACTGTTCTTTCAAGAAGTTCCACTTTTTATACCTTCCATACCTGTGCTCTGAGCTCACTTAAGCTTATGCTCAAATAAATTGGTTAGTCGCTATGGTGCCACAAGTACTCCTTTTCTTTTTGTGAATACAGACTAACAGGGCTGCTACTCTGAAACCTGTCACTGTACTGGAACTGTGTGCTGTTGCCAAATGAACTGGTGTATGTGATTTACTACAAAAATATTGCAGTGTTTATGAGGGTTTAGCATGCCAATTTGATGTGACTTTTTGTTATGTTCTAAGAAGGAAGTGGAGCATAATCCCAGTAGTGTAATTCATGTGTACCTCCCTTCATTGACTTCCAGTTAATTTCCTGAAATGGTCCACAGTATTTGACAGTCTTCTGCTGTATTGTGTTATCTTGCTGTACCCCCTTGACCGTACCCCCAGCACCCCCACAAACTATGCGTATTTTCACAATCTACTGACTATATGAGCTAGGGAGGGTGTGCCTGAGAGGTACTTCTTGCATAAATCTGGATGACAGTGCTTAAAGGTGTAAATGTGTAAAGGAGGAATGTTGGCTTGGAGGTGAAGTTGCTATATCTTGATATAATTTGACATACTAAACACTTAAAATCTGTTAAAGGTAAACTTGTTTGATATGCTGTTATTGAGGCAAATGCCAACTTCATTAAATGAGGATATTCACCTTCCTCGTGTAGATGTTGAAATTTGGTTATAAAGCACATTAAAGGTGAAGGACTATAGAAATACTTAGTGCTCTTGCTGTTGGGTGGTGGCAGGTCAGCATGATCACACCTTTTCTTCCCAGAACCTGTATTATCTGTTCTGTGGTGCCCCTTCAGCAAGGCTAATAGCAATGTTGTCTGCCACTGTACCACGCTACACAGGAGTAGTGCTAGTGTAGATGCCAATCAGGGACCTGACAACTGCACTGATGCAGTTGGTTCTCCCAGTGCAATTCTGGAATACCCCGCCCCACCCTTTTGTGACAGCAGAGGGTGAAAATTGTATTTAATCGTGATGGTTCTTAAATAATGGTCAGATTACTCTGTGCCTAAGGATCGTTGTGGCAATTATCCTAAAAGGTGGTTGGTTTTGGTGAGGTAATAGCTACACATTTTTAATTTCCAAGGAACTAGTATAAAGAAAAAGCTCATAAGTAACATTTAGATATTGAACTGATCTGAGGCTTTTATTTAAATGGATGTAGTTTAGAGTAGAGTTTAGTTCTTGAGTCAGTTAATTGTAGAGTGTAGAATTTAGAAGGTTTAAAAAAAAACCTCCCCCCCCCCATAACTTTATGTTCAGGTCATCTATTATTTGTGTGTCAGTATTTGTATATGCAGAAGGTGATCTCTCTTGCCTTTTGTCTCTTGAGCAGAATTCCCTTTCCAAAAAGATTCCTATAGCAAGGGTTCTCAAACAATTTGAATGGCGGGGCCCACATTTTAGTACAGAGATATGATTGTGGATCTGTTTTTGATTGTGTGGGCCATCACTTTTCGCACTCTATAGTCAGACAATATCTCTGTGGCAGCTACATCAATTGCCTACATGGAGAAACATATAATATATTTTGGGTTGTCTTCTATTGCTATTCACTGGCTGGAAATAAGGATGATGCCAATACCAGTGACTGCCCAGCTCTCCAGAGACCACCAGCAAATGCTCCTTGGAGCAACTACTGGCAAACTACCCCCACCACAGAACACTAAATTAGTGCACCAAACATCCCACAACTAAGGGGTTATCTTGAGTAGGATTTTTTTTAACTTGATGTAAGCATGTTTATAAAGTTCTAGTATAAACAAGGCAAGCTGTACTCTAGCATGTACTAGGTCAGGGGTGGCCAAACTGTGGCTCATGAGCCCAACGTGGCTCTTTTACAGTTAAAGTGTGGCACACAGAGCTCCCCATGCCAGCCAGACTAGGAGGGAGCTCGGGACTTCTGCCTTGCAGTGGGGTAGTGGGATAGGGCCTTCAACCTTGCAGGGTGTGCCTGCCAGGGCTGGGAGTTTCAGCAGGAGCGAGGCTGAAGCCCCAAGCCTCGGTAGGCACCTCCTGCGGGGCTGAAGCTCCAAGCCCCAGCAGGTGCGCCCCGTCTGTCGAACTTCTGAAGATTGTCGTATGCAGCTCAGAGGGCCAGTAAGTTTGGCCACCCCTGTACTGGGTGGTCAAGTTGAAACTGAGACTCCCATCAGGCTTCAACTCAGCCAGCTAGTATGTGCTAAGGTACAGTTTGCCTTGTTAAAACTACAATTTTACAACATGCTAGTTAACACATACATTGCTGGGAGGCACTAGTCCAGTAAAGGGATGTGTATGGAAAGGAAGGTTAAGGGACAGAGTTAAGGTGGTGTATAACACTTTTGTGTTAGTATAACATTTGTGCTTTTGATGGAGATTACCTTTCTTACATTTTTAATTTTTTTGTGTCAGATGTTCTGTGTAGCAGTTTCACAACAAACTTGTGTGTGTATTTAGTAGTAGTATAAATCTGATCAGGAGCCTTCAGAAATCCCATTCACAGGAATGAACAGGTTGAGTTTTGGTTGATAGTATTTCTGGACGCAGGTATGACTTCTGGTCTTGTTTTGTTCTTCTAACTTCTGGTTCCTTATAACAGTTTTCTGCAGCTTCACTGTTTGCAGACTGCAGTTAAAGTAAAAGTTTAAAGCAAAGATCCCAAATAGTGGGTAGGGGGGCGAAGGTTTATTTTATTAGTAGTAGAGAAAATTCAAAGGAGAAGGTTAAGAAAAAAGATTTTAAAAAGGAGCCAGATGAGATGAATTACTTTGAGTGACAAATGAGGGTAAGGTAGTTTTACAAATGAGAATTTATACAGAACAAAAACCTTTGGGAGAAAAGCAGGACCAGGCGAATAAGTAGAATAACAAAATGAAGCACTTGTGTGAATATTTCCACAAAAACATCTTAAAGAGCATTATCCTGTTTAGCTGGAACAGAATTTCCCTAGAATTACACAAATGAATGAAGCTTGTTCTCTCTTGGTCTCTACTGCTTCAATGCATCCTTTGTTATGCACTTGGTTAGTGAATAATGAAGTAATTCAAGTTAGACAATATAACAGACAGGAAGAATATGAAATTACTTTCTTGTAACTATTTAATTACTTCCTAAAAAATTGATAACCCAACCTCATCTTGTCTGCGTGCTTACAATTTATCCATGTTAGCAGCAGTAATTTAAACCTGATTTGAGAGCATTCAAAAAAAGGGGATGTTTTTGAAACTGAGAATAGTGTGTGTTCAGTAGCTCAGGCTGTTCCTGTCACTAACTTTGAAGGTTATGTGTAATTCCTTTTTTAATTACCAGATTTTAGACCCAGAGCAGAAGTCTGTAATCAGCCTGTTTGTCCAAAACTACATTGGCAAAATCTGAGAGCTGGGTAGCGATCTATAATATGGTATGACTAAAAATATGGAAAAATTGGTCAGTGCAGGCATCTGCAGTTAGTCTGAGACACGTACTTCCTTCTCTTCCTTCCTTTCTCACAATTAAGCTAGACCCCAAACTTGAAATAAGTCAATAAGAGAGTGATCCAAAGGGAAAGTAGTTCTTAGATTTTTTGGCATCCACTGGTTCCTAAAAACAGCTTTTATAAATCAATAGACTGTTTATATAAGACCAATTCAGACTGGAAATAAGGTGCACATTTTTAACAGGGAGGGTAATTAACTATTGGAACAATTTACCAAGAGTTGTGGTGGATTCTCCATCACTGGCAATTTTTAAACCAAGATTGGAAGTTTTTCTAAGAAGATATGTTCTACTTCTACCAGGAATTAATTCATGGAAATCCTATTGCCTGCATTGTACAGGCGGTCAGATTCTATCACAGAGGCCCATTCTGGACTTATAATATATGAATCAATATAGCTATGCTTGTGGTGGTAGTTTTTTTTTTTTAATCTTTAGTTTCCTGTGGTTTTCCCCTTTAATTGAAACTTTTATAGTTCCCTATCCTCACTTACCATAACTAGGGCCCTACCAAATTCACCGCCATGAAAAACGTGTCACTGACCATGAAATCTGGTCTCCCCCTGTGAAATCTGGTTTATTGCATGCTTTTACCCTATACCATACCTATTTCACAGGGGAGACCAGAGTTTCTCAAACTGGGGGTCCTGACCCAAAAGGGAGTTGCAGGGGTCAAAAGGTTATTTTACGGGGGATCGTGGTATTTCCACCCTTATTTCTGTGCTACCTTTGGAGCTGGGCAGCCGGAGAGCAGCAGCTGTTGGCAAGGCACCCAGCTCTGAAGGCAGTGCCCCGCCATCAGCAGCTCAGAAGTAAGAGCGGCAATGCCATACCATAACACCCTTACTTCTGCTCTGCTGCCTTCAAAACTGGGTGGCTGGAGAGTGGTGGCTGCTGACTGAGGGCTCAGCTCTCCAGACAGCAGTGCAGAAATAAGGGTGGCAATACCATTCCATGCCATCCTTACTTCCGCATTGCTGCTGGCAGCGGCTTGGCCTTCAGAGCTGTGCTCCTGGTCAGCAGCCGCTGCTCTCCAGCTGCCCAGCTCTGAAGGTAGCGCTGCTGGCTGCAGCAGTGCAGAAGTAAGAGTAGCAGCACCACAGCCCCCTGTACAATAATCTTGTGACTTCCCCATAACTCCTTTTTGGGTCAGGACCCCTAAAATTACAACACTGTGAAATTTTACATTTAAATAGCTGAAATCATGAAATTTACTATTTTAAAAATCTTATGACCGTGAAATTAACCAAAATGGACCATTAGTTTGGTAGGGCCCTAACCATAACTGACAGAGCTGAACTGAAATCTAACAAAAATTCTAGATTATTTTTAGTGTATTTCAATAAGCTATTCACTGCTCTTGCATTTTGATGAACTTTGACCAAAGAGAGAACTTAAATATACTTCAGCATTTCTTATCTTTTGCATGGTAAGAATAATTCTTCTTTGAGTGATTGCACATGTCCATTCCACTGTAGGTGTGTGCATGCCCTGAGCACAGTCGCAAGAAAATTTTCCCTTAGTGGTACCTGTCAGCTCAGCTCTGGCACCCCATTGTGCTGTGTGCTCATAGTGCCGGTATAAAGGTTCTGACCAACCCTGCGCCCCTCAGGTTCTTCTTACCACCCAGGACAGTTGCTGGAACTGCTCTCCTTGCTTCGGCAAGCTGTTCTCAGTGGTCTTTGTGGTTTCTTCTTTTCTTCATATTGTGTGTATATATAGTGAACGTATAAATAGTTCTTTGAGTGCTTGCACATGACCTTTCCATTGTAGGTGTGTGCGCGTGCCCTGTGCACAGCTGCTGGAAATTTTCCCCATAGTGGTATCCATTGGGTTGGCTCTGGCACCCTCTGGTGCTGCACACTCGTAGTGCCGGGATAAGGGGCGGGGACATGCTGAGCCCACACTCCTCAGTTTCTTCTGATCACCCACGACGGCTGTTGGAACTTCCCTCCTTGCTTCAGCAAGACTCTGTAGTGCAGTGGTTGTCAAACTTATGTACTGGTGACCCCTTTCACATAGCAAGCCCCTGAGTGCAACCCCTCCCCCCCCATAAATTAAAAACACTTTAAAATATGTTTAACACCATTATAAATGCTAGAGGCAAAGCGGGGTTTGGGGTAGAGGCTGACAGCTCGTGACCCCCCGTGTAATAACCTCGCGGTCCCAACCCCCAGTTTGAGAACCCCTGCTCTAGTGGTTCCTCTAGCCGCGGGACCGACACTCGCAGCAGGGGTCAGGCTGATCCCCGTACTCACCAGCGGTGGCAGGAAGCAGAGCAACCCAGCCCTAGCCCGCTCCACTCTGCTGGCTCCCTGCTGTGTCAGTGAGTGCCGGGGGGGGCGGACCTCTTCCCCCAAGTCCTCTCCCCCCGAGACACACGGCTGGGGCGAGGGGAGCGGAGCGGAGCGGGCTGGGGCTGCATTGTTCCGCTTCCTGCTGCCAGCGCCAGGTCCTCTGCTAATCCCCAAAGCGGCCCCCCACAGCTCCTGCCTCTGCAGGCCTTGCGCGCAGCCCAGACCCTCTGCAGGGTGGGGAGCTTGGGCTGTGTAGGGCACCATAATTCGTAGGGGTGGGGCTGCAAGTACAGTCATGAGATACACTGGAACCCAGTACCAACTGTGGGGAGAAGCCTGGTACCGACCACGGAGCCGAACCTGGCGCTGGACAGCAGGAGCAGACCCCTCTGGCAGAGAGAGGGGTGGACATTGCGCTAGCACTGCATGCTTCCTCCTCCTCCTCGCCTGATGAAGCGCTGTTGGCGAAGGAGTTGTTCCCAGTATGGGATGATTATAAGGCCCACCAGGACTTATTAAAGCGGGTGGCGTCCAACCTAAATATCCAGGCAGAGGAAGTAAGGGAAACTATTGACTGCTTCCTGGACATCTTAGGGACGGGAGGTCCCTCTAGGGTGGCCTTTCCCATACATGGCCAAGTGGACTGAGCTAAAATATTTTGTACCAGCCAAGGACTTTCTGTGAGTTCTTATTTTCTCACCCTCCCCCAGGGTCCCTCATAGTGGTGGCTGCCAGAGAGAGAGAGAGACTGTCAAGGCCAGGCAGGACTGATGCCTAAGGCAAAAGACCCTAAAAAATTAGACCTCCTGGGGAGAAAGGCTTATTCTATAGGAGAATTGCAGTTCCAAATAGTGAACCAGCAAGCCATGTTGTCTTGCTATGATTTTAATATGTGGGGGGGTCAATGGACAAATTTCTCGGCAAATTTCCCCAGGATGATAAGGGTTCTTGGCCCTCGTGGAAGAGGGCAAGACAGTGGTGAGGACTTTGTTGCAGGTAGCCCTGGATTCTGCGGCTAGGTAAATGGCCACGGCTGTCACTATATGTTGAGCTTCATGGTTGCAATGGTCAGGTTTTCCTCAGGACATGCTACAGACAATCCAAGACCTGCCCTTTGAGGGATCCTCTCTCTTTTCTGAACTAACGGATGTGAGGCTACATGGCCTTAAAGATTCTAGGGCGCCACTGAAATTGCTGGGTCTGCATATGCCCGCCCAGTCAAGAAGGTCCTATAGACCTCAGCAGTATGGATGTTATTACTCCCAACTGCCCAGGCAGGATCAGAGGAGGAGGAGAAACGGAGGGTTTGGGCACAGACCACCTCCGCCCTCATCCTCCATGGGACCTTCTCAGGTGGCTCCGAGCCAATCTGGCATCTTGAGATATTCGTTTTGACGAGGCACTTGACGATGGACTACCAACCCCCCTCCTCCAGGATCCAGTCAACCCTATCTTTTCCAACTGCCTTTCCCATTTACTCTAAGCCTGGGAACACATTACTTCGGACTGCTAGGTTCTAAGCTCTGTGGAATCCAGATATACCCTCCAGTTTGTTTCTACCCCACCTTCCCACCCTCCTACCCTGTTCCTCTTCAGGGACCCTTCTCACGAGCTTTTTCTGCAACAAGAGGTTCAATCCTCCTTCGGATGGGAGCCGTGGAAGAGGTTCCACTACATCTAAGGGGAAGAGGGTACTATCCCGGTATTTTCTTATACCCAAGGCTAAGGCAGGTCTCAGGCCCTTCCTAGACCTGTATGGACTCAACCATATGCACGGTCTCGTTGGCCTCAATCATCCTGTCACTGGATTCAGGGATTGGTATGCTGCCCTCGACTTGAAAGATGCCTATTTCCATGAATTGATATTCCAGGGCCAAAGGAGGTACCAAAGGTTTGTGATGAACCAGGCCCATTACCAATTTGCATCCCTGCCTTTTGGAAAGTCCATGGCCCCAAGAGTATTCACCAAATGCATGGCAGTGGAAGTTAGCTTTTCTGAGAAAGAAAGGGGTCCAAGTCTTCCCATAATTCAACGACTGGCTGATCAAAGGTCGGTCCCAAGTGTAGGTGGAGCTGGACATTGCTCTGATACAAATGACCTTTCAGTCCTTGGGTCTACCAATAAACATCCAGAAGTCGACCCTCATACCGGTGCAACACATAGAATTTATAGGGGCAGTTCTCAACTCCCTACAAGCAAAAGCTCTTCTACCCAAGGACCACTTCTGGGAGATTTCATCTCAAATAAGCTCCCTGCAGTCACAGCTGATCACGACAGTTCAAGTTTGTTTAAGCCTCCTCGGACACATGCATCGTGTACCTACATGGTTCGACATGCAAGTCTGAGACTCCATCCACCTCTCCAAGTTTGGTTAGCCTCTGTCTATTCCCCGTCCAGGCACCACCTGGACAGGGTTCTCCCGATACCTCTGCAAGTTCTGGACTCGGTAACGTGGTGGTTAGACTGCAATACAGTCTGTGCTGGGGTACCTTTTGCGAGGCCCTGACCATCAGCACATCTGGTCACTGACCTCTCAGTGCTAGGATTTGGTCTGTGGTCTCGAGAGGAGTTCACGCTCTATATCGATATCAGGAAACTGAGGGCTGTCCACCTGGCTTGCCAGGCATTCTTGCCTCACATCACAAACACCATGATCTCTGTTTTTATGGGCAATACCTCAGCCATGTTCTATATCAACAGATGGAGGAACTCTGTCAAGAGGCAATCTGTCTGGGAATTATGCATAGCAAATTCGATAGGCCTCGAAGTGTCTTACATTCCAGGGGTGCAAAATCTTCTTGCAGATCACCTGAGCAGGTCCTTCTCAGCTCACCACGAGTGCTCTCTCCGCCCGGATGTCACGAGGGACATTTTCTGCAGGTGGGGAGTTCCCCACATAGACCTGTTTGCCACCTGTACCAACAGGAAGTGTCAGCAGTTCTGCTCCCTGAGGGGCCACAGTCAAGGGTCTCTCATCAGCACTTTTCTCCTGTTATGGTCGAATCACCTACTGTACATTTTTCCACCCATCCCATTGATTCACAAGTTTCTGATGAAGATCAAGCAGGACCAAGCTTGGGTCATCCTAATAGCTCCACCGGGGCCCAGGAAACATTGGTACTCCCTGCTACTTTGGCTGTCCATAGAGCCTCTGAACAGTCTCTAGTTATTCCCAGACCTGATCACACAAGACTACGGGCCACTATAGGCAGCGAGTTATATGGGTCCGTGGTGTCCATGCTCCATCAGTATTCAGGAACGTGGGCCCGGCTCCATCAATGTTTGGGCTTATATTTTCAGAGCTGTCCCATACATAGGACGGACTGGGGCAACCACCCTGGGTCCTGCACTTTGGGGGGCGCTGTGCTTCAGGGGGACACAGAGTCCAGGGTGGCCTGGAAGGTTAGCAGAGGGGCTTGGCCTTCCCGCCCCTGCTCCACCCTGCCCCCGCTTCCACCTCTTTATGGCTTCCACCCCCTCCCCCAAGCAATGCAGGCAAAGCGGGGTGGGCTGAGACCAGGTCGCTCGCTGCTGGTGGTGCCAGGCTCCCCGGGCTGCCCTGGATCCTGTGTCCCCCTGAAGTGCGGGGCCCTCCAAAGCATGGGGCCTAAGGCGGTTGCCCCGGTCTGTCCTATCAACAGGATAGCTCTGCTTGGACCTGTTCTGGGCACCAACAAAAATTATACAAACCTGGCACCCATGCGGGTCACTGCTTCATCCAAACCTCAGCGCATTGCATCTGAAGGCCTGGAATCTTTATGGCTAAATCCTGAGGAACTAGCTTGCTCCAAACAAGTGCATAAAGTTCTGTTGGGCAGCAGGAAGCCCTCCACGAGGATAACTTACTGGGAAAAATGGAAGTGATTTTATGTGCAGTCATGACAGCAAGGAGTTCCACCGGAGTGCACATCCCTGCAAATAGTTTTGGATTACCTTTTATCCTTGACAGGTTTCAGAGTAACAGCCATGTTAGTCTGTATTCGCAAAAGAAAAGGAGTACTTGTGGCACCTTAGAGACTAACCAATTTATTTGAGCATAAGCTTTCGTGAGCTACAGCTCACTTCATCGGAGGCATACTGCGGAAAATACAGAAGATGTTCTTTTATCCTTGAAAGACCAAGGCCTTTCCCTATCTTCAGTCAAGGTTCATCTGATAGCTATCTCCGCGTTCCATCCCAAAGTTGACAATAAGTCCCTCTCTTCTCATGAGAAGGTAAGCTGTTTTCTGAAAGGCCTGGAGAAGGCATTTCCCCAAGTAAGAGACCCATTTTCTCCCTGGGATTTGAACCTTATCATCTCAAAGCTGACAAACTCGTACTTCGAGCCACTAGCAAAGTGCTCATTATTACAGCTCTTTTGGGAGGTTGCCTTTCTGGTGGTCATTACATTGGCCAGGAGAGTATCAGAGATTTGGGCCCTCACCGCAGAGCTTCCATACACATATTTTCTTTAAAAATAAGGTCCAGCTACATCCACGTCCAAAATTTCTTCTGAAAGTGGTGTCCCAGTTCCACTGTAACCAACCAGTCTTTTTCCCAGTCTTTTACTCGGCGACTCATGTGAACAGAGGAGAGCAGTGCCTGCAATCTTTGGACGAGGTGCGCTTTGGCATTCTACATTGAAAGGACTAAGCTATTCTGTAGATTCTGCTATTGCTATGAAGAGCTGAGGCAAAGGATGAAAGGCCTCCCTGTATCTGCACAGAGGATTTTGTCTTAGATCACATCATGATCCGAGCGTGTTATGACCTGGCAGGGACTTCCCCTTCACCAAACCTGACAGCTCATTCCACAAGATCTCAGGCCTGTTCTGCAGCTTTTCTGTCTCAAGTTCCAATTCAAGACATCTGTCGAGCCACCACCTGGTCTTCAGTACACACGTTCTCGATGCATTATGCCATCGCTCAGCAGGCCAGAGATGATTCACACTTTGGCCGCGCAGTACTACAGTTGGCTTGTCCTTGATCTCTGAGCCCACCTCCAACGCAATTGCTTGTGAGTTACCTACAATGAAATGGACATGGGCAAACACTCCAACAAAAAGAAAAAACGGTTAACTAACATTTCCGTAACTGTTGTTCTTTGAGATGTATTGCACATGTCCATTCCAAGACCCACCCGACGGCCCCACTCTTGGAGTGGTCAGTAAGAAGAAAATGAGGAGTGCAGGCTCAGCATAGCCCCTTATACTGGCGCTATGAGCATGTGGCACCAGGGGGCTCCAGAGCTGACCTGATGGATACCACTAGAGGAAAAATTTCCGGCAGCTGTGCACGGGGTGCACACACACCTACAGCGGAATGAACATGTGCAACACATCTCGAAGAACAGTTACGAAAAGGTTAGTAACAGTTTTTTAGTTTAGATAGCATAATTGGCGCTTCTCCATCAGTTAGCGGAGTTTCGTCCGTTCCTGGTGCCGAGGCATGCCTCGGTAACCAGGCTTCAAGCCCTGTGCCTCCTGCAACAAGGCTATGCCTTTGAGTGACCTGCACTCTAGCTGTCTAAAGTGCTTTGATGAGGCTCACATCAGGGATCGCTGTCGGATCTGCAGCAAGTTTAAATTTCATATGAAGAAAGATTTGGAGTCCAGGTTAAAGTTTCTATTGATGAAAACGGTGCTCAGACCTTCCTCTGAGCCAAGCTGGTTGAACTCAGCACCGAGCACATCAGCTTTGATGCAGAGTGCTCCTCCCACTGTATTGGAGTCCTGGCACCATTCGCCATCCTCAGTGCCGAGAAAGAGATACAAGGAGCAGCTGACCGAGATGGGTCATTCCCCGACACCAAAGAAGTCCAAGAATGGGGAGCAGCGTGCAGTGCAACCTAAGTCAGGCCACTCCTCTGCGTCGGCATTGCAGGTGGCACCGTTGACTTCAACCCCCTATGCAGGCAGTGCTGAACCATGTGCACTGGAGGGACAGTGTGGCATCAGCATTGTTGTGGTTCTGTCCACTCTGGAGGCATTCGCTGTGGCCAGAGACCTGGTGGCCCTCTTGGTACTGCCGTCGCTGGCAGTACAAGAGTCGGCAGTGCCGGGGCCTGCGGGCAGGAGGGATCACGTAGCACCCAGCTGCCATCCGGTTCTGGGCCCCATGGTACCGTCGAGAGCTGGCCCTGATGCATGCCTCCCCGCCCTGGCAGTAATCTCCAGCACCAGTGGGAGTCTCACCTCCACGGTCCCCAGAAGAAGGCTTGTTTTCGGAGTCGGAAATTGGGTTGTATTCTTCTCATCCGAGGAGTAGACTCTGCCACGCCTCCACGCATCCCTACCCCACCATGGTCCCTGGCACAGGAGTACCATGGCGCACTTGGCCTAGTGGTCACTTACCTATTCCAATGCAGTGGCCCTTTTGGAACCTGTGGAGATTCCCCCTGATGCCAAAACTCCATTTGAGATGCTCTTACTCGGTGATGTCCAAGAGTAGGGTGCCAGAGCTGACTTGACGGTACCACTGAGGGAAAAATTTCCAGCAACTGTACTCAGGGCACACATCTACAGTGGAATAGACATGTGCATCTCAAAGAACAACGCTTATGGAAAGGTTAATAACCGTTTTATCTTTCACTTGGTACATACTAAAAAAAGTCAAAAGTTTGTATTTTGTTTCTTGACGAGGTGATGTTTCATCAAATAATATTTTATTTGCTAAGGAACCTATATAGTGTAAAATTACTTGGATGTATGACAGCAGAGAAAAAATAGTTTAAGAAAATGTGATATAAAACAGAAAAACCATTTAAAATATCTCCCTTGTATGCCTCAGGCCTCTTTGTGCCTTTTTCTGTGGCTTTAATGCATAATTCCCGAATACATCACAGTATCCAAGCTAAATGTTCATTTACTGTGAAGGTAGTGATAGCTAGATTTCAGTTTATAGAACTGAAGTCAAGCAGTACACATTGCTTATTTCTCAAGAATATGAAACTCTAGTACAAAGTCCATTGCAAGTTAAAATCTAAAGAAACTTAAGTGATTGTGTAAGTCTTAGTACTGAGGAGCACCATATTTTCTACACGTCAAGTTAATTGGATGTGTCAGTTAACATGAGGTGCCCGGAGAGAACCTCTTGGGATAGGATTAGTTAAGATTACCCAATGAAGTGTGTTAAATCTTAAATCTTTTGTTGCTGATGGTATGACATACTGTACATAATCATTTCTGGCGTTTCCCAAACAACGTTTAACACGTACACTGTGCAATAAATTGAAAGAAGATGGCTCTGTGGAACAAATAGCAGTTCTTCAACTTCTCAAAACATAAAAGTACTGTGGGTTATGGATATCCAGTCTGGAAAGTTGGGCCTGGGAAGAACTCCATGGTTGACATACCTTTTTTCTTCTTCATCTTTGCCAGCTACCAGGCATAGGTTGTATTTAATTACAAAAGTTAAGTATGTCTATTATGTCACTCTGCTTAAGTTGTGGAATGTCAAAGACTACCAGGTACAGTACAATTTAGTTAACTCATTTTACTTATGGCCTACACTACTCTGGTTCTCCTGAAAAGCAATCCAGTGGAGCTTTCAAAATACTTTGTTCCTGCTCAGATTTTATAAAATGTTTTGTTACCTACTAATTCCTTAATCAGTGTTTCATAATATAAAAGTTACATTAACTGTTCTTCAGCTCAGTGTTTTGCCTTGATATCTATCTGCACTTTAGTAATGCCAGTGAAATAGCTGTTGGTGTTGGGGGATATTTTTAATTGCCAGTGTTAGTGATTTTGCTTTTCAGTGTTTTGACGTATTAATTCTCATTGTACTGGAGATTTGCCTGAGTGTTAAATGTTTTCTGCGTCACTAGGGTGTGAACATATAATAAACTGTACTAGCTGCTGTATGCAATTTCCATGCTTAAACTCTCCTCCCAGATTAGGTAAAATGTTATCTAATATTTTTGAGCTTTTATAGTACTGTGTACTAATTTCCTCAGATCTAGTTTTGACGTTTAATTAGGTCAGTGTCCTACCCAATAAAAACTTTAAATAATTCAGGTTTCAGAGTAGCAGCCGTGTTAGTCTGTATTCACAAAAAGAAAAGGAGTTCTTGTGGCACCTTAGAGACTAACAAATTTATTTGAGCGTAAGCTCTGAAGTGAGCTGTAGCTCACAAAAGTTTATGCTCAAATTTGTTAGTCTCTAAGGTGCCACAAGTACTCCTTTTTAAATAACTCGGAGGCCAAAGAGTTTTCCTTTTAGCCTAGAAATGCATGATGTTGCAGTTGTGCAGAATACTAAAAAATAGAGAACATCGGATGAAGAGTTATAAATGGTTGTCCTAGTGATGGAAAGGAACACTAATAATAGAAAATGTTTTAATTGCATTTAAAATGTTATGCTGAGAATAAGCAATTATTAGATTCTGAAAGATAGTTTTGGGGATGAAAGGCAGTTTGGTGTTGAGTAGCTGTTGTATCTACTTTGTAAACCAAGTTAAAGAACAATTTTTAGAAGTTATGGGTATATTTTAGTGAGTGGTTTTCCAGAATAAGACTTCAGGTTGTCAGATTTTTTTTCCCAAAGTATGGAATTCTATTTTATTTTTGGAATTTGTTAGCATATTACCTTTTTTAATGCTTATATAAATGTCTATACTTTTGAAAATAATGTGGTTATACTACTTTAGATGGAGAATCCTGACATTCTTGTTTGGGTATGGGTCTTTTGAGGAACAGTAGAAAATGTTCATGTGTAATTACTAACAATTCAGCAGTTTATAAGATTGAATGCACAAGGAGGGGGTCTTTGATTATTGCAGCTCTCCTAACAAAGCTGCTTTGTGCATGGCCTAAGCTCAAAATGTACTCTTGTTGCAACTTCACTTTGTACTACTTTATAAATTGATAGCAGTGCTATATTGTAAACAATGCAGAAAATATCTGTAACTATTCACATTCTTGGCTCACATTAGTGAAACATCTTCCAAGTATCTGACTGCTTCTTCTGAGTAAAACAACCTTAACTGAAATACATACTATTGTTGTTGTCTGTTTGTCGGGTAGTTGATTCACTTTGTTCTTTACAGTGCCGTTTAGTTTCCATAGAGTTGTATTGACATTACAAGGCCATCTAATGGCAAGTACCACTGAAGTGAGTCGGAAAATATTGTACCTAAAACATTAGAAAAAGTAGTGAATGTACTTGTTCAATAGTTAATTTAAATGTTTCTCTGTTAACTTTTTTTTTTAAAAAAAAGGCATGACATTTTGCAGGCAATTATGGTATCTAACTTTAAAATTAAACATCGTCTTTTTGGGACAGAACCTCAACTGGGGAAGTTATTGTAGTTCCACTGACTAACTACTAGCATACATCAGATGAGCGAGCACATGTTAAACTGGATCCTTTTTAATTTCTTAGCTACTGTAAACCATAAATCTATTAAAATTGAAACCATCAGTTTATATTTTGCCCAAACCAAATGTCAGCTGATACTTTTGACAGTACTGTAGAATTTTTTAGCTCACCTAAATATTGGAACTTTTATAACCTTTGTAAAGCATTTTAGAGTCCTTAAGGTTTTATATAAGGCCAAAATATCATAAATCTCTGGAAAATCAGTCTGTATAAAAAAGGCTAACACTTCTTTATCTCTTCAGAGCACATTCTGCATGGTAGCAATATTGATGTGGAAATAGGTTTCAGTATAATCAGGATATTTTAAAAATCCTTATTCCATGTTGAACAAATCCGCTTCTCTTCTCTTCACTTTGTTACATTTTCTAAGCAAACTTAGACTTCTGAGCTCTAAAGAGGGACTTGTTTGTTTGTTTGTTTGTTTTTTGTTTATTTGTGCTATAGTAGTGGCAGGAGGCATAAATGAGAAGAGAAAACACCCTGCCTCATCTATTATATTCTTCTGAGAGAAAGGTTTCAGAGTAACAGCCGTGTTAGTCTGTATTCGCAAAAAGAAAAGGAGTACTTCTGGCACCTTAGAGACTAACCAATTTATTTGAGTATAAGCTTTCGTGAGCTACAGCTCACTTCATCGGATGCATACTGTGGAAAGTGTAGAAGATCCTATTATATACACACACAGCATGAAAAAATACCTCCTCCCACCCCACTCTCCAGCAGGAGAGTGGGGTGGGAGGAGGTATTGTTTCATGGTCTCTGTGTATATAATGTCTTCTGCAGTTTCCACAGTATGCATCCGATGAAGTGAGCTGTAGCTCATGAAAGCTTATGCTCAAATAAATTGGTTAGTCTCTAAGGTGCCACAAATACTCCTTTTCTTTTTTCGGGTATATACTGTTAGTTTCTGAATTTACTGACAAAAACAGTTGTGCATTACTGTAATATTTACTCAGAACATGTTGGTCTACAGGACCTTAGTTTAAAATTTGATTTAAAAATATTTCATTAGTGAGTTGAAGATTATAAAATCACATCTCTAAAACATTCTTGCATAGATTTTTAGATGCACAAACATCTTTAGCCTTAAATGCTTGGCTCTTCAGAAAAATAGTTTTTAAAAGAAATCCTTCAAAAGACCACCCTTATCTAAAATACACATTTTAATTTTAATTACTGTAGTACAAAAAACTTGCTTCCAAAGTCGTCTTGTCCTTTCTGTCCATCCCTTTCTCCAGTTGAAGAGAGCCCTTAAAGGGACAACACCCCTTTCCTTCTAGATAGCTGGACAAAGTGTTTCCCTTTCTTTACTTTTGACTAGCTGATGAACTAGTTTTAAGAGAACCCTCCAACAAAATCGATACCTAGTGAGATATAAAATCCTTTGTTATGCCTAAAATCTTTGGAAACACATTTTTCAAAATTGGTGAAATTTCATAAACATGTCTGTTATGGAGGTCACACAAAGTAAATTAGTGTTCCCTTTTTCTAAAACCAATGAACATTGTTATAAACACATTAAACCTCTGTGACTGATTAATTTAAAATAACATCTTTGTTTCAGTGAGTTAAATATGTAGTAATCTGGAATGATAAGTTTATGAAGGCTTAAGAGTACATTTAAAATGTAAAATCAGTTTAGAAATACTGATTAAGAGAATGTAAAACAGAGAAGAGCTGCATCATGTATTCCATAATATTTAATGTTGTATTCAGCAAGACAGCTGACTCACCCTTCCTACAAAGTTTTTGCAACTAAATCTCTGACAAACTTCAGGGCATATCAAAAAACTTGTGACTGACATTTTTTATTTCCCAGTTTAGTGCTTTTAATTAGGTACCTTCTGCATATCCAGTCTTCACCATCTGGCATCAATGGAAAACGTGCTTTATTTTCTTTAGAAAGAAATTGCAGAAGTGTGTTTCTTCCAAATGTCATTTTGCTTCATTTTGGTTCAGGGATTTGGCTGGAAGGGGGTGAGCAGGGTGTGGGAGGGAAAAGAGGAAGGAGACAGTGGGGAGAGGGAGGGCCCTGGGTGGAGTGGGACAGGGCCTGGGACGGAGCAGGTGTATGCGAGCCTCCCCAAGCAGCAGCTTCACCCACTGCCCATGACAGCAGGTAAGAGCGGGTCGGCTCCCGCACACCCAGTGTGCACTGCAGTCTCCTTAGGCATGGGCCATATTCACAGAGCCAAATGCACCAGCGCCGCGCATTCTGCATGAGAGAGGGTACAGGGGTCTCTGCGGAGAACTGAGTGTCTCCGCTGCCGTGAGGCTGGCTGGGCGTCTCAGTATCCTTTCCTGCCTCGTCCCTCCCCCGCCCTGGGCTGCAAGCCTGGACTGCCATCGGGCATAAGGGCACCAGTTTAATAATACTGCGTAGGGCCCCATAACTCCTAAGGACGGCCCTGATTGGCTGAGACCTAGCCCAATATACAAATTTTTGGTTTTAGATATTGAGAGAGGATTTTTCTCTCTTGACTTTGTGTAGAACATTCTACATTCGTTACCAGCACCAGTTTATATAATGTAATAGTAGTAAACTTAATGCTTGCTTTGTGATAAGGAAACCTTGTTCCAAACAAACGTAGAGAGTTTTTAATGTGTATTTGTAGGTTTCTAGTATTCAGAGAAACTTCCTGTGCATAAATGTCTTCAGAATTCAGGCTCTTATGGAAAGAACTATATTTAGACTGAACGTTACCTTTTTCCCCCTCAAATTGTGCAGAATGGAAGCTTCCTGTCTGGAGCTGGCCTTGGAAGGCGAGCGACTGTGTAAAGCAGGAGATTGTCGAGCTGGCGTGTCTTTCTTTGAAGCTGCAGTTCAGGTTGGAACAGAAGATCTAAAAACACTTAGTGCTATTTACAGTCAGCTAGGCAATGCTTATTTCTACCTGCATGAATATGCAAAAGCCCTGGAATACCACCACCATGATTTAACCCTTGCAAGGTAATTTTGTATTCCATTAGGTACATCCTCAATCTCCGTTCTGTTCTTGTGAAGATGAGCAATGGTTTGTTCAGTGAAACATTCATTGTTAATGCTTGTTAGAGACATTGATGTGCTAGTGGTGGGAGATTGGGTGGCGGTTAGTATTCTGGCAAATAATTTGGCTATCACTTTACTGGGGAGATGTAGGGTTGCCAGATTTGTGACGGCTTCCTCTTTAAATCCATCAGTTCTTCACCCTTTCCTGTTTCTAAAGCTAACTCTACCTGACTTTCCAAAAATTAAGCTGCCATTATTGTTTAATAGACACAACTCACTAGTATATTTCTCTTTAAAACTAATAATGTGATGTGATTAAAATATACGAAGTATGTACATTTCATGTGGTGTTTCTACAGGTATCTTTTAATGTTTTAAGCTTTTCATTACATATATTTGATTCTTTTTTCCAAGCCCTTCTAGTTTTCAGACTTCCATGTTTAAATTTTAAGTTTTCAGCAGTATAATCTAAAGAAGCTGTTCCTATACAACAGTGAGAAAAAAATTATACCTTAAGGGCAGGAGGTCTGGATAATTATGTTTGACTGTTGCATTTGAAATTTTTCCTCCCTCATGAAGACAAATGTTCTAATAGACCTTAATTTAGGTTCCGGGGAAGGTGTGAACATAGTGCTATTACACCAAGTTGTGACACCTAACTATTCATTGCCAGCTTTGCATAGTAAAGATATCTAGAATTGACACATTAATTTGTATTGATTTTATCCTTGTCCCCCCAAAGACAAATTACAGCAGACAACAACTGTAGATTCAAGCCAGAGATTTCACATTTCCAGAAGAAAAATAGCTTCTTGCATTGACATTTTTCCCCTCTTTCTTTAGAGTACTATCACAATTATCTTCCAGGGTCCTGGGTTTTTTGGTGTAACATACCAATAAGTAAGCTGTGGCATATGTGACTGGTCCCCTCCAGGGTACCAACAGGAACCGGGTTACCAATGTGCCCTCCTGACCCACAAGCCTGGGCTTCCTTTTACACTGTATTGCTGTGACAAGCTGCAGAATCCTCTCTAGCCTGCTCTTTCACCAGCATACATACACAAAGGGATACATCCAGCTATAATTAAATGCAGGCAGGCTCTCTGACCAGCCCCTGTATGGGAAGGCTCCAGCTAGGGTACCTACCAGCTCCACAGGCAGACACCCCCTCTGGAGTATAAACCCAGAATTATTCCATTTTGTGCTGCACAGGGAACGGTATAGTGTAAGCTCATAAAATGCGCCCTCTCCCACAGTGTGGAGAGGAATATGCAGCAGCCTTTCACCCCAAGTTATGATTCTCACACCCTGGATTAGAGAAAGTAAAAAAAAATTTATTACCTACAGAAGATAAATTTTTTAATTGATTATAAGGGATAGCAAATAGATCAAAGCAGATTATGTAGCAAATAAACAAAATACGCGAACTAAGCTTAATATACTAAATAGATTGGATATGAATAGCAGATTCTCACCCTAAGTGATGATACAAGCAGGCTGCAGATTCTTAAGAGGCAAGCTGCACTTGCTTACAGCTTGGAATCCCCAGGTGTTCCATTCACAGGCTAAAAATCTCTTTAGTCTGGGTCCAGCACTTCTGCAAGTTCAGTCTTTGTTTCGTAGGTGTTTCCAGGAGTCTTCTTGGGTGGGAGTCAGTAAAGAACCTCAATAATGTCACTCCCCTGCATTATATAGCTTTTACATATGGTGGGAATCCTGTGTTTCAAAGCTTGGTTCCCACGCCAGTCAATGGGAAAAATACTAAAATCCCACGATGGAGTCCAGCACCAGGTGACCTGGTCACATGTCCCTATAGAGTCACAACATCCATCCCCCACTGTTTTTGGCAGGTTCACAGGAAGGCTCACCAGGTGGGAGACAAGCTTCTCCTAAATCCTATTGTTTCTTCTGAATGGCTCATTAACCTGAATGGGCCCTTCCCAGCCAGCCGTCTAGACCAGGGGTGGCCAACCTGTGGCTCTGGAGCCACAGGCAGCTCTTCAGAAGTGAATATGCAGCTCCTTGTACAGGCACCAACTCCGGGGCTGCAGCTGCAGGCGCCAACTTTCCACTGTGCCAGGGGATGCTCACTGCTCAACCCCTGGCTCTGCCACAGGCCCTGCCTCCACTTCACCCCTTCCCGTCCCTCCCCTGAGCCTGCTGCATGCCACAAAACAGCTGATTGGGAGGGAAAGGGAGGTACTGATCAGTGGGGCTGCCGGTGGGTGGGAGGCACTGGGAGTGGTGGGGGGGAGCTAATGGGGGGCTGCTGACTTATTACTGTGGCTCTTTGGCAATGTACATTGGTAAACTGTGGCTCCTTCTCAGGCTCAGGTTGGCCACCCTTGATCTAGACTGAGAGCATTTTGCCTAGTGGGCGTTGCCCAGGAATAGCTACCTGTGAAATAGATAAATAGTCAATATTCATAACTTCGGATACAAAAATGATCCATGCATACAAATAGGATAATCATATTCAGCAACCCATAACCTTTCCAGTGATACCTCACATGCCTTATCTTGCATAAAATACATCATAATATAATGATATAATTATATCCTACTAATATCACTATGAAGAATATGGGGTGCAGTGTCACACCATACACAAAGGTAGTAAATAGCAGTTCTAATAAAATTAAAATAAATGTCCCCCAGTTTCTGCTAAGCTGAATTCTACAATTGAACTGTGTGTGTGCATATAATTTATTTATAAAAGAAAAATAAACATATAACCTTATAAATTGTGAACGAAATGTGCACTTTATACTAGTGTAGATGTTATGAAGAGAAATAACCTTCCATGTAATTCTGTTTACAGTGCATTGAACATATATCTATTGCAAATGTACAGGATTTACTGGATTATTGTATTCTTTTAATTTCAGGACCATTGGAGATCAACTAGGTGAAGCTAAAGCTAGTGGTAATTTGGGAAACACCTTAAAGGTGCTTGGGAATTTTGAAGATGCTATTGTTTGTTGTCAAAGGCACCTAGATATTTCCAGAGAGCTTAATGACAAGGTAAGAATGGTGAACATTCAGTTACTGTCAATCTGGCTGTAATTTTATAGAACAATAATTATAGAAGTACTAGCACATACTGATGAGTCTTTGTATAGTGGTCTTGAGTGGTTTGTCATGTAACCACTTACATTATGAAGATACCTGCACGTTTGAGTGCTCCTACTTAGGATATTACAGGTGGAAGCACCAGAGGCACAGGCACAACTGCTTTGTTGGGATGCTCTGGGGGTGTAACTCTCCAAAATGATCATAGCTCCCCATTAATAGTTGAGAAACTTACTTTCTCTGCCTGATGGTTCTAATAGTTGATACAGCACAGAGCTGCACAGGATTTCAGAATCTTTCCAACATACTGATATTGTGTTCTAGGTTGGAGAAGCAAGAGCACTTTATAATCTTGGAAATGTGTATCACTCCAAAGGGAAAAATGTAGCCTGTGCTGGGACTCATGATCCAGGGGAACTTCCAGATGAAGTAAAGGCTGCATTACAAAAAGCTGCAGGTTATTATGAGTAAGTAATGATTTCAAAAGGCTGTGACTGAAAAGAGAAAAATCACTAGCTCAAGAAGCTTAGGAGCATATAAATAGCTTAAAATATTAAGAAACCTTCAGTGTTGTGAACTAAAGTATAGAGTAGCACCATTTAATGGTACCAGCAACAATATGTTGGCTTTTGGGATAAGATAATAAAACATGAAAGGAGTCATACCTGGGGATTTTTTTTAGGGTGGCTTTGGTTTCATTCCTGCTATTTGCTTCTCTGTAATACCACACAACTGTATCTATCTCTACCTATTATAAGTTTCAGAGGGATAGCCATGTTAGTCTGTATCAGTAAAAACAACGAGGAGGCCTTGTGGCACCTTAGAGACTAACAGATTTATTTGGGCATAGGCTTTTGTGGGATATAACCCACTTCATTAGATGCATGGAGTGGAAAATACAGTAAGCAGGTATAAATATACAGCACATGAAAAGATGGGAGTTGCCGTACCAAATGGCAGGTCAGTGCTAACGAGGTCAATTCAATTAGGGTGGATGTAGCTCATTCCCAACAGTTGACAAGAAGGAGTGAATATCAACAGGGGGAAAATTACTTTTTGTAGTGCTAACAAGCCCTCTGTTGATACTCACCCCTTCTTGTCAACTGTTGGGAATGGGCTACATCCACCCTAATTGAATTGGCCTCGTTAACACTGTCCCCCCCACTTGGTAAGGCAACTCCCATCTTTTTATGTGCTGTATATTTATACCTGCTTACTGTATTTTCCACTCCATGCATCTAATGAAGTGGGTTATATCCCACAAAAGCTTATGCCTAAATAAATTTGTTAGTCTCTAAGGTGCCACAAGGACTTCTCGTTGTTTTTACCTGTTATAAGTCACTCCAACATCTTGGGGCCCTGCCATCTGCTCAGAAACCAGGGTAAGAGATGAAAAGGTAAGACCTGTGCATCAGCAGATCTGAGTCGGCATTTGGTCTTTCCTTAAGTAACCTTTACCCACTTTGTGCTGGAAACGCCACAACTGTCACAGGAGAATGGATGTACTTTGAGTCTGGCTAGCAGGTTCTGAGCAGATGATCTTCCCCTGTTCCAAGAGTTGAGCCCACCAGCCTGCGGAGGATAAAACAGTCTAGTATCTGCTGGTATCAGACTAGATAATGCTTAGTGCTATGTCAAGGCCACTTAGCCAGTAAAGGGAAAATAATCTTTTCCTTTGTAGTAATGGGAAGACCAATTATTTTATGGCTTGTAGTTTCCTATGAACAACTTATTAGGTCTCTCTTTTTATTTTTTTTTCTTTCTTTCCCCCTCATCAGGGAAAACTTGACAATAGTGACAGAGTTGGGTGATAGAGCAGCCCAGGGACGTGCGTATGGAAATCTGGGGAATACACATTACCTTCTAGGCAACTTCAGGAATGCTGTTATAGCCCATGAACAGGTACAAGACTGTACTTCTATGGAATTTTGTTTATTTTAGCAGAACATTTTTCAGCTGTTGATTGATTGATCCTTTGTATGCATGTATTGTCTCTGTAGGCTTTTAAAATGCTAACTTACCATGCTTCATTGATACTTAATAGTACGGATTCAAGCACTTGTACAATCTTTTCAAGAGTTGTTTGCTTGAAGAACAAACAAATGTTGATATGAAGTGGTAAAGCCCTATAAATGTGTTCTTGCAGATAAATTTTGTGAAGTACAATAACTGAGTACATCAGTAAGATTCTGTGTTTTTCAGCGTCTCCTAATTGCAAAAGAATTTGGTGATAGAGCTGCTGAAAGAAGAGCATACAGCAATCTTGGAAATGCCTACATATTCTTGGGTGAATTTGAAACAGCTTCTGAATACTACAAGTTAGTTAATTTATTTCTTATATATAAACATAGTACCAATCCTTTTTTACATAATCAAAGTAGGCAAGTCTTTACCGCTGTTTAGTAATAATAATGTTTAGCATTTGATATACTGCTTTATAATAATCCTTACAACACAAATTGGGAGAGAATTAATTATGCAGTGCTTAACAGAATTTTTAAATTAATTTTCTAGTCATTTGACTGTTCAGCCTTTCCTAAAGTCTGGATTTTTGTAGTATGTCTTCTCTACCTTTTCTAGTAAGAGGGAATATTTAAAGGGGCACTTCTCCATAGTACAGGTTATTGCTTTCTGTTGACATGCTTTTACTAGCTTTCTCCTGTGTCCTAAGCATGTTGCCTTGATACCCACCAAATTCTAGGATGACGATCCACAGACTTTAAGTACTTGTATTGAGATCTGTAGTGCATTAGGAAATAACTGAAACATGCCAAAGGCAGTCTTGCATAGTGGGCTGTATACTCATGCTTTATTCATGAACATCCCTTTATCTGCTAATCTTCTGCACAGCAAGGCAAATATAGTTGCTGCACAGAGTTCAGGAAAATTAAGCTAAAGTATCTGCATTCGGTAGATTAGGTACATGGGCTACATATGAGTTCAGATTTCAGCTCTGAAGCCCAAGCCTCCTAATGTTTTCAAAACTGAGCAGAACTGACCTGAACATTGCTGACTCAGTTAACTGTTTGACCAATCAAGTCAATGCTTGTTGAGCATTAGGGATTGGCTGCCTTGATAGCTACAGAAGTATCTTAACACTACCTACTCCTATTGATTAAACATTTACTGTTTCTGTTATTTTCTAAAGTTGGCAGCAGACTTTGTAAATTGTACTCTGGATTTTTTTTTATACAGTGAAGAAAATCAGCATAAATAATGCAGTAATGAAGCAGCTGGCTAAAGTTAGAATATGCAGTTTAAGGGTCCAGTCCTCCTCCCATTGAAATCAGTGGGACTTTCCCCCATTTTAAGGTTTGAGATAAATGGGAAGTGGAAAAACTGTAATTATTCTCTTGTGGGATGATTATTAGCAGCTAATTTGCAAAACCAAGATTGGATTTTACCATTTTACCCAGACAAGTGTATTGATTTCAGTGGGGTTGCACAGGTATAGTGACAGATCTGAGAACAGAATTTTTCCTATAGTGATTTTGTGAGGCTAATAATCCACTCTCTTAGGAAGACACTACAACTGGCTCGACAGCTTAAAGACAGAGCTGTGGAAGCACAGGCTTGTTACAGTCTTGGAAATACATACACTTTGCTCCAAGACTATGAAAAAGCAATTGACTATCATCTGAAGCACCTTACAATCGCTCAGGAACTGAATGATAGGTAAGTCCTTTGGAGCCAATATTGTATATTTAACTTAAGGGATAATAGGATACCCTTCGTCTCCTATAGTTGTTCTGTATATGGAACTTGCATTGAAATCAATACGAGTTCCCAGCATGGATTGGCTATAGGATTACACCCTTCAGAGGAAAAAGTGGTAGTCTTAAAGGTATCACATTAGTGAATCCTGAGATGAAAGGTAGACTTTGTGCAGGTGCATTGAGATGAAGAGTAGCCTGTGACTTATGGAATCACTGTTACTGTTAGACTGACTTCCACCTCTGTCGGTCTTTTGGTTGGTTGTTAAGGGAAGACGCAGCAGCTCTCAATCTTTACTTTGAAACTAATGATTGCTATAATTTTGCAGCCTACTCATACCAATAGATACGCTTTTGTGCCTTCACTGGGGAGGAATGAATTGGAAAGAAAAGGACAAGTCCACTAAAACGATATAGTTTTTAAATGCAGATAATTTTTAAGCCCTGTATTTTAATATTCAGGGCAACTAAAATTGCTTTGTAATTTTTAAATGTTATGCTTATTGATTTGTAGAGAAAGACAAGTGTTAAAGAGAATACAATTCAAGCAAAAAATGCTTATGAACTGGGTTACAAAATGTGGTCCCTATGCACTTTTAAACTCTTGGGTCCTTTGTATCATTATCCGCATTTTGTCATTTGAGTCATAATGTTCACAACACTGAAGGAGGGATTTGTCCGTTCTGTAATGTAAAAAATCAAACATCTCACCTTCACAAAATTCCTAATTTAAATAGTAAATGTTTTAAATGAACACTGAATAGATGGTTTAAATACTTGGTTAAATGTCTTTCAGTAGTGACTATAATGTACTTAATATTTTGGTGTTTGAAATGGGAGTTTCCTATGCTTACTGGGCCCAGCAACAGATTCTGTCCCAGAAGTTACAGCATGAAATTCTGACCACCTGGGATTACAACTGAATATGTGCTTAAATGTATTACAGAATTGGTGAAGGAAGAGCATGCTGGAGTTTAGGAAATGCGTACACAGCATTAGGAAATCATGATCAAGCTATGCACTTTGCAGAAAAGCATTTAGAAATTTCAAGAGAGGTATGACTTGCGCATTCTTATGACTTGGCTGTTGGCTTTTCCTCTTGAAGATCTTTCTCATGTCACACATCCAGACTGCATGACACGCTGTGTTTGGAGGAAGAAAATAAAAAATCTGTGTCAAAGTAGTGTCATCTGGGCAGGGTTAGTTTACAGGGGCCCCAGTAAATCTGTGTGAAGAGGAAAAATAGTTGTGGCTTTGTGCATGTTTGCACCTAATGCATTAGTAAAAAGATTCAGGAACAATCTTTCTATATGGAAATGTCACCACTATGGTGGTGTCAAGGCCATAAACCCAAAGTAATCGTGTAATATTCTTGGAAAGCAAAAGGTACGGCATTCGTAGATTTTTCTTAAATATCAACAAAAATTGGCAAAAATAGCAACATATAAGTTGTCAGTAGACTAATTCTTCACTTTCTATTTTCTGTCACCTTATGAAATGCTGTTTCGCTTTCTCTGGTGCATCAGTCAACTTTGCCTAAATGCACACCAGATTTTAAGATGCTGAACAGAAACTTTAAATCCATAAGCAGTGTGTTCTCATTTTGCAGTTGTGGGTTGAGATGTATATATCCACCTCAGCCCACAATTGCAAAATGAGAACACACGCGCACGCATATGTATACACACACACATGCTTGCCATGTGTTTGATTTTGATTCATGGGATAGGTGCTCAGAGCATGCGACTGATACCAATAGTTACATTTTTAGAAATTGGAGGAAATAAATAATCAAATAAATATATTCAAATGTACTTGGTTGCAGGTAGGGGATAGAAGTGGAGAATTAACAGCTAGACTTAACCTCTCAGATCTTCAAATGGTGCTTGGTCTAAGCTACAGCACAAACAACTCCGTGATGTCAGAAATCCATGCTGTAGATAATAGTTTGAATGGTAAGTGATTCCTTCCAGCATATTTTTTTAGCTGAAGTTAAGAGGAAAAAATGATTGCTCCTTTATTGTGTACAGAGGCTTTTGAATTTGTGTTTCTCACTCCCCCATCCCCCTTCCTCCTCCCCGCATCCAAGTATCTGCTTGTTCCATTTGGAATATTGGGCCTTTCTGCTTTGATAAAGGGACCTTTGTATGTCTGGAAGATTTGCATCATGGTATCGGACAGCCTGTGTTGCAGGCCTGTCTCTCTCCTCTCCACAAGTTGAATGGTCTAAATCTGAATGTTCCCCAACCACTTCATTTATGGGGAGAAGAGAGGATGATGTTGCTATGCAGATCCTCCAAAAATGTCAGCCCTCTAATAAAGAGAGACATTTGAAGACCTGACTTTTTTCCAAATTAGAGGGAAAAAACGCTTAATATAATCCCTTTTTTAAAAAAATTAAAAGCAACATTTATATGCATCTTAATAGAGCTGGAAAGGATGCAAACAGTTTGATTTTTGCTTTATAGTCCATTGTTTTAATTTGTCTTTGTGGCTAATTTTTTTAAATGAGAGCAAATATATAACAGCTTTTTTTTTTTTTTTTTTTTAATTTGAGATACGACTGATTTTATGCACCAGCTTACAGGTTTTGCCTTGCCTCCTTTCTCCATAGCAGTCTTACTGGCACTGGGGAGCTGACGACAAAAATTGTGGGCTCTTCTGATGTCCCTTTTCCTCTGTCTAAGCTCCTTAATCAAACCTTTCTCTTCCTGCTCCCATCCACGGTTGTGTAGCCTCTTCAAAACTCAGCTGATTTTCTGTGACTTTGTAGTGTAGTGTAGTGTCAATTCTGTTTAGAAAGTGTGTGGTATTTTGATGCCAGAGCATAGCATTCCTGGATCAAAGAATCTTTATTACAAGGAGACAGTCTATATTTGTGTTTTAAGGTAAGTAGCCTTCAACTCTGAAGTGCAAAGCCAAGTGTTTTCAGCCTGGGTAATCTACAGATGTTTACTTCATGCTAATATTTTTTATTACATCATTTTGGAACTTAGAATTACCGTGTCTTAAACCTTAGATGGTATATACCACAACATAGCTTTGAAATGTAGAAAATGTATCCTTCCCCTTCATAGGCAACCAACTTATTTAGTCTTATTTCATCTCTTCCCAAAGGTGCAAGATCCAGAGTAGGACGCCGTCACAGTATGGAAAACATGGAACTTATGAAATTAACACCTGAAAAGGTTGGCACTTCCTTTCTTTTCTTTCTGTTCGGAGTAATAGAATTGCAGTAATGTTTCATAGCTTTCAGTGCACCAGTGCTGTGAAATGCCTAACGTGGATCATTCCAAATAAATTCTTCATTTAAATGATAGGAGCATGGGTTTTAGGGCAAGATCATCAGAAATTGTATACAAACCCCTTTAAAAGTGGCTAGTAAAATCTTGATCAATGAAAGGAAGTGTCAGGTACAAATCTAGAGAAGTCAGAGACGTTCAATAACTAGTTGTGGCAAAGAGTATTCATGGTCAAAAGCACAATGGTAGCAAAGTCAGTCCTGTGTAATGGTTTACTGGAGGATGTTTTCTCAGGGTTGTACAATTTATTTTCTGCAGTACACATCAGAAGCATGTAGGGAGTAGGTATTTGCCCTAAGAGCTTCAGTTTACCTGCGTAGTCAAGAAGTGATTCAGAATAAAATGAAAGGGAAGCTGTCCAGAGATTAGTAGAGCAATCATTCCTTGGCTATGAAACAATTCCATATTTTTATTTATGTATCACGTTTTTATAGTGTGTTTTGTTTGAGGCTCTCGGAACACTTTGCAAACAATCAAGCCTTTCATATCCATGTTAAGTAGATATATTTTAGAAATGTAAAAGCTGAGGCACTGGAAGGTTCACTGCAAGGTCACACAGGAAGTCTATCAGAGCTGGGAATAGAACAGAGGTCTCCTGACGAGGAGTGATGTACCTTAACCTCAAGGCAAGAGTTATCTAAAATGAACCTGTTTGCCTCACAAACCAAGTTGACAATTTTGTATAAATCCATGTTTCCCAAAGGATTTTAATGGGAGGTTGGAACTTCTACTTCAGTCTCCATCGTGGGATACTATTCATTCCCATCTCCTCCAATAGTACAAACCTGTTCTCTAGTTTTGCAGATAAGAGGGTTAAATCTCTTCCAGGATGGACATGTTGGGCGGCTGATGGTGCTGAAGTTTGTCACTTCTTGCACTCTGAGCCCCTGCTGGGACTGATATGCAAGATCCTAAGTTTGGCCTCCAACCTGCATCTCCCACAATGTACTGCTGAACATTCAGCTAGTTCCAGCTGAAGTTTTTTATCCTGTACAAGTGCGCTGATCACTTAAACCGTTGCTTAGGTGATACCTTTTAAAAATATAGATTCTGTATGTGACAGTATAGCCTGGGGTCCTGTGTAATGAGAGTTTTCCAAGGTGCCTTTATAATAAACCAAAACTAAATATCATAGCATAGCTGTAACAAAGGACTCCTTTCAAAATACTACTCTTACAAACTCAAGAGAAGGAGTTGAGGGATGAGGTTCCAAAGGCATAATGGGGGGAAAGCCCAGCTAAGGAGCCTGCTCTTTGGAGTTTAGATAAGGCCTAAACCAGAGGATCTGAAAGACCTTAAGATATGGCTAGAATATCCAACATGAAGAGACTGTACAAATAAGAAGGGGTTAGTGCCAGCCAATGAATGGCTTTGTCAGAACCAGAATATTTGTTTAGTCTTTATAAGCTTTTAATGCAGCTGTACATAATTATGTCAAGAGGGCAAAAAATATTGGCACACTAATCTCTGAGTAGGAGTCTGCCTTACAGCATTAACCAGACTTAGGTCCCTGATATCCTTCTGTTTTGGCAGCCACCTTTGCTTTCACAGCCATGCTGCTGCTGTTGTCTGGCATCTATGCAACAAGGAAGAAGTTTGATTTTAAAATTCAACTGCATAGCTTCCCTATGAAAAAGCTCTAAAAGGCTCCTATGTCACAAATATCAAGTGTCTTTTGGAAGCTGCCATTGATTTGTAATTATCACTGAATTTTTGTTTTAGAAAAGCATTTTGAGGGGAATTTGTTAGAGACACAAATGTGTTTTGTATTTTATTCTGTTATGTGAGGATGAAATCAATGAGCACTTAATTCCTTTTTTGTTGTTGCTTTTGTGTGGGACCACTTGGAGCTGCTCCCTTATCCACAATTCCTTTTCCAAGCCCTACTTCTGGGGGCTTTCTGTGTTCCCAGAGGAGGACTCAGTGTAAAACTGGCTGGGTATATGTTGAGTTGTCATTGTTGTTTTGCCAGACCATTGGGCTAGGCTGGGAATTTTTAATGACGAAGTGTGGAAAATGCCAGCAAAGTCTGCCAAATCTTCCTGCACACTTCAAGCACGCAAAGTAACAGCTTTCCTGCCTATTGCTATGTAGGAAATCCTTCCTGTTAGTTTCTAATGCAAATGTAATCAAATGGTATGTTTTGTCAACCAGGTGTCAAATTGTGATTCATATATATTAAGTATAGTGTGTCCTCTTGCTGATCGGCAACTGTGTTCTTCTGGGGAGACAGGATTTCAGGCTGGGGATTCCCAATGTCAAAGGTTGAACCAGACATCTAAATTCATCCCAGTGAAGCCAGTGGAGTTGCATGTGATGAATTCAGCCCATAAGGTTTGATACAGATTATCAAGCGTTCATTTCATAATCATCTACCATGTAGAATTGCTACGCTGTGTAAAAGGACCTTGTTCAAGGTCCTGGCATTGCTGGATATAATTATGATTTATTAGGGTTTTTATGAACATAAGTTTTGGGTGATTTATAACACTGCCAATACTCTAATCTGAAAAACACGTCAATGTCAAACTTGGTGTTAGTGGGACTGGTTTATGTGCACATTGAGGAGGAAGAGAGAAGGTACTGGTCTCCCTTTCAGGAGTCCATCCTTCTGCGGGGAACGAAGAAGAGCGGCCAGTTCTGGCTTGAGGAGCAGGTTCTCTAGGTGCTCGTGGCTCAATAGTACAGAAGACTCCCTGACAGCACATCCAATAAGGTCCTCGCTTGCAGTTCACACAGATTCTAGAAGTAGAGCCCTGCAAATCAGTGGATATCCGCTTTATATCCACAAATATCCACATGCGCGGACCATTTTTGCGGATCGTGACTGGATGCAGATACAAAATTTAATTTCTAAAGGCCTGCGGATATCTGCAGATTATTTTTGTGGATAGTGGATCAGATGCGGATACAAATTTTGTGTCCGCGCAGGGCTCTACGTAGAAGTGTGAAACCAATTTAGATGCCAGACGTGGGAATACCAATCTGTAACCTCAGTTTCGAAATACTAGGGGAGAGGAGAGTTTATATGTAGGTTTTTTTAAAAAACAAGAGACTAGTTTAAGGGGAAATCTGAATTGCTTTACAAAATACAAGAACTTGGAGTCACCAAATTAAATTAACGGGCAGCAGGTTTAAAACAAACAAAAGGAAATATTTCTTCACAAAATGTACAGTCAACCTGTGGAACTCTGCAAGAGGATGTTGTGAAGGCCAAGACTATAATAGGGTTAAAAAAAGAATGAAATAAGTTAATGGAGGATAGGTTCATTAATGGCTATTAGCCAGGATGGGCAGGGATGCAAAACCATGTGCTGAAGTGTCCCCTAGCCTCTGTTTGCCAGAAGCAGGGAATGGGCAACATAAGGTAATCATTAAGTGATCCATCCTTTCTATTCATTCCCTCTGAAGCACCTGTCTGAAGGCAGGATACTGGGCTAGATGGACCATTGGTCTGACCCAGTATGGCCATTCTTATGTTTCTTATGTTAAGGGGTTTGACTTTGAGGAAAAGACAAGTTTACTTAAAAAAATGCTCTAGCATTTTAATTTACAACTTACGTTACAGTTCTAAATTTCACTGACAATATTGAAAGATTTTAATTCTTTTCCAAGCCCTACTGCTGGGGGCTTTCTGTGTTCCCAGGGGAGGACTCAGTGTAAAACTGGTTGGGTATATGTTGAGTCTCTCTCTCTCTCTCTCTTACTTTTGCAGGCATCATCTGTATTTTGCAGCACTCTCTGAATGGAATGTTCTTTCTTTGATTCACTGACTTTGAGCTCATTTCTATTGTGCAGTATCACTACTGTATGTTAGAGATAATAGAGGACTTCATAGTCACAAGTCAGGTGATGTGACCTAGCAGTTAAATTTTGTTCATCCATCTACTGAAAAGGAAATATAACCTAGAGATTCTTCACTGATGGGGAGTGAAGCTAATTAGATGATAGGCAGCAGCATATGTAAAGAAGGGTTGTTTCATCTGACTCTTGTTTTCTTAGATTCAGAACTGGAACAGTGACATTCTTGCGAAGCAGAAACCCCTGGTTGCCAAACCTTCAGCAAAGCTGCACTTTGTAAATCGATTAAAAGGCAAAAAGTACAAAAATGGCACATCCTCCAAAGTTCTGCAGGATGCTAGTAATTCTATTGATCATCGACTTCCAAGCTCTCAGAGGGTATGTTTGGAGAACTAAAGCCTAAACAGGTTAAATTGTTTGTTTGGTGAAAATTTCTATAGCACAAATGAGTGCTCATTTCTGGAGTGTGTTAATTTCAGTTCTTATTGTTTACTTGATCAGAAAAAAGTGATTAAAGTACAGTAATTCCTCGCTTAACGTTGTAGTTATGTTCCTGGAAAATGCTACTTTAAGCGAAACGATGTTAAGCAAATCCAGTTTCCCCATAAGAATTAATGTAAATAGGGGGGATTAGGTTCCAGGGAAATTTTTTCACCAGACAACTTTTTTTTTTTTAATCACACACACACACACACACACACACACACACACACACACACACACACAGTATAAGTTTTAAACAAACATTTTAATACTGTACACAGCGATGATGATTGTGAAGCTTAGTTGAGGTGGTGGTAAAAGGATGGGATATTTCCCAGGGAATGCCTTACTGCTAAATGGTGAACCAGCACTTGGCTGAGCCCTCAAGGGTTAACACATTGTTGTTAATGTAGCCTCACACTCTACAAGGCAGCATGAATGGAGAGAGGATACGCAGCATGCCAGAGACACGGTGGGTCTCTGTGTGTGAGAGAGAGATGGGGGGGGTGAGAGAGAGAGAGAGACGCACATTGCCCCTTTAAGTACGCTGAGCCCACTGTAAGTACACTACCTTTTTAAGTAGATCAGCAAGTTGAGACAGCAGCTGCTGCCAGCAAGCTCCCTCTGTGTATTCCTCCGCCCCCGCTCTGTGGAGATGAGGTATGGGGAGGAGGGAGACAAACACCCTGACATAGCACCCCTCTTCCCCCCTGTCTCCCCCATGCTGCACAGAAAGCAGGAGGCTCCTGGGAGCAGCTCCAAGGCAGAGGGCAGGAGCAACACATGGCAGTGGGGGGAGGGACAGCTGAACTGCCTGGCAATTGACAGCCTGCTGGGCAGCTGCTGCAGAGGGAACTTAGGGGAGCTGATGTGGGGCTGCCAGTCCACCCTGGTTCCAAGCTCCCACCAGCTAGCTCCAACGGGCTGCTCTTTCTGCAAGCAGTGGACAAAGTAGGCTGCTGCCAAACAATGTTATAAGGGAGCATTGCGCAACTTTAAATGAGCATGTTCTCTAATAGATCAGCAACGAAATGACGCTAACCGGGACGATGTTAAGTGAGGAGTTACTGTACAGAACTAGCTTTGTCTAGATTAATATATGTTCAATTTCGTATTAAATTTGAAAGAAGTGAAGTAAAAAAAATTAACTTGATCAAGCTCAGAGGAGAGAATCTATTTGTGATAATGAGAACTAGAGCAGCCACTGGAAACACGTCTCTGACTTATACCTGGCAGTTTTAGTTTCCTGGTGACTACTAACTCTGCCATGTAATGCTCACATTTCAATTGTTTTAAAAAATCTTCCACAAGCAGACTTGTTTTGTTGACTTGATCTCCTTCCATTGTAACGTGTTTAAACAATATCCAAGTATCAAACATGAACAGATTCAACTGCCACAGCTTCTGCATTAGTTCAGTAGGAGACAATCATAACCCAAAGTTTCCCTGACTCTCTTGCCTATCTTTTCAGAAAAACAGTCCTGATATGACTGGAGATGAAGGGTTCTTTGACTTGCTGAGCCGGTTTCAAAGCAACAGGATGGATGATCAGCGATGCTGTTTCCAGGAGAAGAGCAGAATGACAGCTGCAGCATCCTCCTCCACCCCATCTAAAACAATGAGAAAATGTACGTGTTTTTTTTTATTGTTTGAAAAGATCTACCCAAATAATGTGCCTCTGGTTTGGGTTGATGTCAGTCTTTTAAACTGTTCTAACACACAAGATTTACTGTTCCAAGAGATTTCCAGACTAACTTGTTTGCTTTCTCCTTCCACCTTTAGCCTTCTCTACTTCCATGGTCTCACCACACACTGATGAATTTTTAGATCTACTTGCAAGCTCACAGAGCCGCCGCCTAGATGATCAACGAGCCAACTTTAGCAATTTACCTGGGCTTCGTCTCAATCAGCACAACAGTCAGTCAGTCCTTGGCCACCTAATGGCTAGCAACAACAGAGAATCAGATGATGACTTCTTTGATATATTAATAAAATGTCAAGTAAGTCAACAAGAACGGTATGTGGAAAAAATTCTGCTCAGTTATATGGGAGGGTCAAAAGAACTGGGTGTTCATGTAATTTGCCCCCACAAGGCCTCATTTACCTCATCTCAAAAATGGGGATAATGCCTATATCTGTAGAGCACTTCGAAATTGATATATGAAAAGCACTCAAAGTGCTGGGTGCTGTAATATGTGCAGAGTTGGAGAGAGAATTCAGTGAGTTTTTTTCATGTTTTTAACTTATGTCACTGCAATATTTACACTCAACATCAGTAAGACTCTTGATACTAGAAATATTAGGCTCTAATTTCAATCTGTGAATGAAACCTTCTAGAATATATTGAAATGATGCGTACGTTGACATTCTTCGACTGCTTGCTCATGTCAGTTCCATGGTAGGTGTGCATGCGCAACATGCCCAGTTGCTGGATGTTTTTTCCTTAATGGTAGCGATAGGGGCTGGCCCATCACCTCCTGGAGCCCGTGATTATGCGCCAGTATCAGGGGCACTGCTAGTCCCCTGCTCTCTGTTCCTTCTTATTGCCCGGGATGGTTGCTGGAATATTTCTTGCCTTGCAGGCTTTCCAGTGGGTTTTGGACTTTGTTGTTCTGTATATAGTTAAAAGTTTCGTTGTTAGCTGTAGTTAGTTAAAGTAGATAGCAGTCCCATATCGGGACATTGTCATAAGGATGGGGCATGCCTGGTCCCCAGGTTTCAGACCGTCTGCTGCCTATGTTAAGTCCATGCCAGTGAACAACCCCTATTCAAGCTGCTTAAAGTGCCTAGGGGAAGCCCACATTAAGGACAGGTGCAAAATCTGCAGGGCTTCAGGACATGCACACAAAAGGACAGGGACATTCGTTTGAAGGCCCTGTTACTGGAAGCAGCACTTAGACTGACCTTGGAGTTGTGCCGCTCTGATTTTGCACTGAGCAATCAGCTGTGGTACGGAGCACTCCCCTGGCACCATTCACAGTCTTCGATGCCAAGGAAGAGGCACAAGAAACTGCGCACCAAAAGAGGGCGCTCCGCAGTGCCAAAGAGGATAGGTGGAGAGTGACTGATGAGGTGATACCTGTGCCGGGCCATTTGTCCTCCCCAGAGCTGCGCTCTGTAGTGGCAACTCCACCCAGGGCAACAAGCCCAGTCCGGGACTCAACGCTGACTCCTGGGAGCACCCTACACCTATGAGTCCCATCAACACTGGAAGCATTGCAGGCAGCAATGGACCTAATGTCCCTCCTGGTGCTGCCCATGCTTTGAGATCCTCTCAACCGGCTTCCTCAGAGTTGTCGAAGGTGGCGCCCACCAGAGAGAGACCCTCCATGGGCCCACCTCAGTGGTCTCTGACATGCCACTGATCTGCTTCACAGCACCGATCCCTACTTTGTGACACACATCCACGGTCCCATGTCACTGGCTCCACAGCACCAGTCTCCAGCTCCCCCATCATAGCTGACAGGTGGAAGTGGTAATGGCTCCACCATAGTCTCCGCAGAAGGAGTTCTCTTCGGAGGCCAGGGATGAATCCATCCTGAGGAGACACCAGCATCAGCCTTACGCATCAGACTTTGGCGCCAGACCTTCTGCAGATGCTTGGCGACTGGGGCAGTGGTTGGTGTAATGGCAATCGGTTCCCTCAGATGCCAGAATCCTACTCCCAGCTGTCACCTTTGGTTGTATCCAAGAGGCAAACCACTGTGCCACCCCAGCTGGTGCTGGACGCAGGCTGCAACCCCAGTCCCAGTGGAGGCAACCCCAGTAGTGGAGGAGGAACTAGTCCCTCCTATGGTAATAGCCCCTTCTTCATCATCCCTAGATGTGGAGGTCACAGGTCCTGCCAACCCACTGCCACCATCTGACTTCAGGGTTCATCAAGAGCTCCTTTAAACAGGTTCCCACGAGCTGGAGGTGGAGGAGCCAAAGGAGCCCATGGACAGCCTGTTCAACATTTTAGCTGCAGCAGCCCCCTCCCCAGAGGCCCTCCCAGTCTATGAAGGGGTGTTGAAGGTGGCTAGGGCGCAGTGGCAGATCCTTCATAAGGACAAAACTTTAATACAGAGAAGCTATGAAGTATTTCTACTACTTAGTTAACATGAGTGATCTGAAACGTCAGGCTGGGTCCAGAACAGAAAGAGGATTAAATGAAATGTAATCATTAGTTCCTTTTCTTAACACTGAAGATCCTGAATTCTACCCTAAATCTGTTGCCGTAGCCACAGAAGTGCCACACTTTGCATCAGACTGATGGCAAATTGTGGAAATAAAGTTAGAGAATATTGTGTAGACTTCTATTCAGTTTTAAAAATAACTGCACACTCCTGTGCAGTCAGTACAGCATTAACAGTGTAGTTTACTGTTAATGTACTGTAACAGTACAGCACATTGCTGTAGTTTAAACCATTGCAATAGGTTAGATGCTTTAAAATAAGTTGGTAAAAATGTGCCTGTATCCAAAGGAAGGAAGACGTATAATAGGTAGCTGCTAGCGTGGTGACTCTTACTGATGATGTGTGTGTGTTTTGTAGAATTGCCTGCTTTCCATTCTGTATAATGTGTACTTTCATGTTGGAAAGGCAGATACATTTAAGGTGGTGCAGGTGTTTTTCTTATCAGGCCTTTGTGGGGTCTTACACTTAGTCCAGAAAAATGAGTTGGGTTTATCCAGTGTGAGGAAAATATTTACACTCCCTATTGGAGATAATAGGGATTGCACAGGCTGAAGTCCACAGCAGAATTTGGTGCTAGGAAAATTACTACTATTTAGTCCAGCACTACTAGGACACATTTTAAGTGTGTTACTGCCAGAGAGGGAGGGATGTAAAACAGTGTCCTCAGAATCATAAAAGGTTGGAAGGGATGGCAAGGGTCATCTAGATGCAGGATTTGTTGGGTCTAAACCATCCAAGACAGATGGCTATCCAGCCTCCTTTTGAAAACCTACAGTGAAGGAGCTTCTACACCCTCCCTAGGTAGAATGTGAAATCTGTTGTGATGAGAAGATTGCTGTAAGGAATTACTAAAGGGCATGGCAGCAGACCATACAGATATACTTACAGAAACTACTGTGAAGCCAGATAAGCTTTACCTCTTCAGTTTGCTCAATGTTTTACTGTGCTTTTAAGTGAATATAGCAAAACAAGAGAATCTGTAACCGAAAAAAGCTTAAACTAGAGGGTTCCACCCACCTTTCCATTGCTAGCAGTGGAGTTGGATCAGAGCCAGAATTAACTGGTTCTTCATCTTTTATGTTTATGCAAGTGTGCATAAACTAATCCTATTTAGGGATCCTGCTACAGGTTTGTTCATGGTATTTAATTTAATGTTTTTAAAATAAATGTCTCTTCTTCCATTCCTCTCCTGTTTGATTTTCCATTTTATTCCTGAGTTGCAGAGTTAAACACATACCTGAAGCCTTTTGCAATTGTATCCTATTTTATTAACTACAGGAGTGATGTCAGATACAGAAATCAAATTGGGAATGGAAATTAACTCTTTCTTACATGCCCTCATGTAATGGCACTAATAAGGTTGAGGGAGAGTCTAGTGTCCATATAGATAGAAAATAGGAATACAAAACCAAAATATTGTAAGGTTATTGCTCACCTTTCCTTGTCACCAACATATTCCCCTACGAAAAAGGTTATTCTTTTCATACTTACCACTCACACCTCAACGGGCTTACAAGAAACTAAACTAAATCACATTCTTAACTTCACACACAACTCTAATACAGGATGTTTTTGATGAGACATCTTCAATGGGTATGTTATAGTATTTCCCATTCAACTGCTAGAGGGGAGGGAAGGGTTTGAGTTGCCTGCACACCTGGTAAGCGGATGAGGCATTATACCCTTAGTATTAATCGTGCCAGTATTCTAGAGGCAGTATTACTATAATTTTATTAAAACCCTGTGGTTTTACTAATAAGAAATCCTGATGGCTTTTAATGAATCTGTTCCTGTGCATAAAAATAAACTTTCTGCAGTGAGAAAATACAGAATATTAGCAATGAAATAGTAATCGTATTATTGTATGAGCTTTTGCACTTCTGACAGGCACTGGTTAAATTTTTAACCCTTCTTAAATCTTTAGGGTTCCAGATTAGATGATCAAAGATGTGCTCCACCATCAACTGCCACAAAAGGACCAACTGTACCTGATGAAGATTTCTTCAGCCTTATTTTGAGATCACAGGCCAAGAGAATGGATGAACAGAGAGTCCCTTTACCCTCGAGTACAAAGAGACCAAATCCTATCAAAGACTTTTAGAAAGAGAAGCCTGGTTGGAATTTCAACTATAGAACAAAGATTAGGGGATCAGATTGTACTGTAATTTTCAACAAAGAGTCTATCACTTTCCTTTGTTTGCAGGGAAAACAATAATATACCTTTAAAGGAAAATGGGTTTTGTAGCACTAACAACATTTGGATATTCCGTTCAAAGTGTATTAGTTTTACTTTTTTAAAATAGTGCTAGTAAACTGACAGTTGTACACTCTTGTGATCAGTGTTCTGCAAAAGGTACAGTCTACAGTTACTACTACTGCTAGAGATTAACTGTATGTCAAGTTTAAATGAGTCACTGAGTACTTTAGATAGTTAAAAGAAAGTGGATAGCATTGTTATCAATAAGATGTAGTGTTTAAGGTACTCTGCTTCATTGATTAAAACACTACAAGTTTATAGCAGTTTAAATTAACAGTAATACAATTTTCATAGTTATATATGTCCTTTTAAAAAAATTTTTTATACCAGTTTTTTTTTTAAACCCACAAACTGAGGAATAAATTACCTCTGATTGTTCTCATTTGTGTGCCTGGAATCTACTGAAAATCTAACGGGGATTGGGAAAAGTCGTTCTCTGCAGAACTCAGGTCAGTAAAAGTCTTGTTATGATGAGCTATCTTGGTACCTGAATTCAGAAAAAGACCATTTCCTATTTAGCTTAGGACACAGTTTCTATTCAAAGTTATCTCCTAAACATCAAGATTGCTGGTTTCTCATAGCTCAAATTGAACATATCACACCTTGGCCACTTTTTTCTTAAAAAGCTACTTTATTTAAATTCAAAAATAAGCTCTTGCTTTACAACCAGGCTTGGTTTACTTTGAAATACATACAGTTGGCTAGTTCTCCATCACAAGACTTATAAACCGTTTCATGGGGGTAGCATTGATCCATAAGGAGCAAAAATCTGAACGATGAGAATTCACTTGGAATCCAGTCTTCTGGATTAAGGGACAAGCCACAGGTAGTGTCACTTGCCAACTGGCATTGATAAATTACTGTTTCTTTAATTGCTGCACTTTCACCTCCACTGGGGTTCCATTGCATCAGGAAGATAAAACCAGGGACCTAAGGGGTTTCTGGAAGATCTTCAGTAGTAGGCTGCTGACTTTGTTCCTGCAATGAGAAGGTTAAAATGTTTATTAAACAGCAAATGGATCCTGCAGTTCAAAACATTCAACTCTCCTCCCAAAACAATGTCATTACTCCAGTGAAGTGACCACCGTATCAGTACAGGGGCCCCATGGATAATGCATTTTTGAGCCATGTTAGATGGCACATTTTATTTGTTTTGCAAAATAGAAATTGATGTACTGGGTTAGATCAGAGGCTTCAAAACAATCCACAAATCCCACCTCGACAGCTCTAGAATAACCTGCTCATCACAAAGTAGCTGGAATTATGCTCTGAAACAGTTTTTAATCCTGTTGAATAACTGCTGGTGTCTATCTATAAATCCTCTTGCCTCCTAATTTCTGCAACTCACTGTCACTAGATTATGTAGCACAAAACCCATTCCCTGTTTAGCACTGAAGTTAGTTTCATTGTGTCCCCTTAATATTACAATAAGGGCCACAGTTATAGCTCCTGGCTCCAAAGAGCTTACTTTTGTATTGTAAGAGAGCAAACCACGCATTTTTAGAAAGGGGGCATGGCAACACCCTCTATATAAGTCAGTCAACTAGAAAGGGAAACTATCTGTCCCCCTTCTATTTCTAGATGAAGTGACCACAAATATATACAGTAGTCTAAAGGCTGTACCACTGGCTTATAATATGGCACTGTATTGTTTCTAGAACATTCTGAGCTGCAAAACAGGCTAATTCCACCCAACTTTTTTCTTGACAGCAGTATATGAGGAGTTCAAATTATGCCTTAACGTGATAGCTAACATTTGTCAGTTTTATCTATTGTGCTGTTACCCCTTTCCCTGAGTTTGTTAGGCAAACCCAATGTCTCTGGAACCTAAGTATTTTGTGGTATCTGCAGATTTTCTCAACTTCGTTACCCCCTTTTTCATATGTTAGAGAACCTTGCTGGGCCCCACATAACATTTCACAATGCTGAAAACTGGCCTATTCAAATCTTAGCCAATACTTGGCCCTCTTCCCATGACAAAGTTGCCCTAGTGACCTCCTGTAAAGGACTTTATCAAATGTTCTCTGAAAGTCAAAATAAATTATACTAAAGTGGATGAGTTTAAATCTAACCAATTTTGATCTTGTTTTGCATGTGTAGTTATAGTAATTTCCCTATAGATGAGTGGGTGAATTTTTTTGCCTGAGGGCCACATCTGGGTATGGAAATTGTACAGCAGGCCATGAATGCCCACAAAAATGGGGGTTGGGCTGTGGGCTCCACCTGGGGGGTACAAACTCTGGGCTGGGACATAGGGAGGGTTTGGCATGCAGGAGTGGGATCAAGGCTAGGTCAGGGTGCAGGTTCTGCACGCTGCCCATCTGCAGGTGCAGCTCCCAGTGGTGGGGAACTGCAGCCAAGGGGAATTACAGAGCTGGTGCTTGGGGTGGGGGCAACATGTGGAGCCCCCTGGCTGCCCCTATGCATAGGAACCGGAGGGGAGACATGTCCACCATGCCTCTGGGAGCAGTGTGGAAAGCCCTCAACTTTGCTCACCAGTAGGTGCTTGAGGGCCAGATTAAAAGTTCTAGATCTCCCTGCTGTAGATTGAGTCTCATCCGCATTAATCTACATACTGCCTTTTCATATAGGAATTTATTGTGTCTGAACACCTGGAGGGGGACAAAACACTGGTTTTTCAGATAACTGCTCTGGAGAGAGCACTTAAAGTGCACTACCTTTTTAAACATGAAAATTATAAAAACCTATACAATTAAGTTAAATAGCAAAAATTAAATTGTTCTAGGCTTAGCTATAATAGGTATTAAAACACACAATTTTTAACATACACTGGATGCTACCTTGTAATGCTCTTCTCTTTGTGGATCTGGTATATCACCGGCTGGCAGAACTTCAGGACTGCTGCTGCCATTTTGAAGTCTCATGTGAGCATCTCCTCTGTCATAAGGTCCTCTACTGAGGGGACTAACATTCCCTCTGTAACTGGCATCTGAATCACCTGCACTATAATGTATTTGTTCCCGGGGCTGTCTGTCACTTGGAGGAAGTGAAGGAGATGGTTGCTGCTCAGGACTTTTAAAATCTCTTAATGTAGCAAGTGATTTTCCTGCACCATAGCACAAACCCTAAAGAGAAGACACTGTCTCCTTAAGTATTCACTTTTGCAAACTGCCGTTTTCTTCTTACTTTCTACAGAGATACGTCAATAGCTCTGCATTTCAACACAATAGTGTGTAAAGGGAAAACTTCAGTATATGATTTACCATTCTCTCATGAGCTTTCCTACCTTAGAAAGTTACTCTTAAATTGACAAAGTGGTTTTTTAAAAGTACACAATTTCATTACTTTGGAACAGTTTAGGAACAAACTTCATGTGTCTGAACAAATTTACCTATTTTTGTTACAACCCCTAAGATTACTGTAATTGAAAGATTTTAAAAAATGGGATGGTAAACCTGTAAGTATTTTTTTCAAATCAATGGGACTTCACAGTGGCCTGCTCTCCACTAGTCAGTCAGTATGAGCATGAGCTGGTTGGAGGGTGGGTATGTTTTTTGGTGCAAGCCTCTCCAACACTCCCTGCTAATTCTAGCTCTGTCCTCTCAAGTACAAAGTGCCAGTTTCTGCAGAGGTTCTATTACGTGGTCCAACCAGAGCTGGTGTGAAACTAAACCCATTTTCATTGTAGTTTTAGTTATTTTCCTGAAGACTGATTTGCAATTATGTTGCAAATCAACATGTTTTAGTCAAGACAAGCCATTAGTGTATCTATACACAATGTAATTTCAAACTATATAGTTTTTTTTTTTTTACTTAATTTATGGTAAGCTCTATTTGGATGGGGATTGAAAAGCAGCATTTAAAAATTGTTTTAAATAGAACTACCTTAAATGTGCTAGCCTCCCATCTAGTTTACTTCAGCTGACTGTGGCAAACACAACCCTCAAACTATGCTATAGAAGAAGTTACATTTGAGCCTAAATCAAATCTGTGATACCAGCACAAAGTGGGTCATTACCTGGCCCTGAAGGGCTGGGTCACACACAGCATTTCAGTGCTTACCCAGGACAGGTTTTAAGAGAACCAAGTTTTATTTTGAAATTCTAGTTGAAACATTCTGGAACTTTATGTATTTAATCTCTACCTTCAAAACAAAAGTAAAAGTTTAAATTTGAGAGGGAGGGGGGCCCAAAGACCATGAACTGGAAGCTAAATTTCACCTGTGTAAAAAATGTACACAGTTTGCATTAGTTCAGAGCAAGTTCTTGGCCATTTAAAAGACAGCAATAGGATTATTATCCTTATTTAACAGATGTGGAAACTGGAGAACCTCCAAATCTGTAATGGTAACAGGCTCCACTATAAAAACAGCTCTGAGAAGTACAGCTTGTCAGTACTAGATATTATCAGATGGAATCTAAAAGCACAGGTGCCTGCGTATGGGGACCTATGTCCAACAAAGTAGTGTTGATTTTGGCTCAAAATGAGCTCACTCATATAGTTTGGTTTAGGAAGATTAGATTTATCATCAGTAAATGTCAAACATCAATTTCACTACAAACTGATGAAAAAGTATTTCCATCAATAATTGAAATTTACACATAGGCAAAGGAAGAAAATGCTGCTTGAGAACCTATATAAGGCTATTTTGACATGTTTATTTGTCTTAATGATTATAAAACTAACTTTAAATCTCAAGGTCTGTCAATCAAGAATTGTCTGACATTCCCATAACTTCCCACAACTGTGAAAATTTAAACTGATCATGAAAAAAGATAACTTCAGATATTGATTATTTTTAATCAAATTCTGCCAAGCCTACATCTAGTTCAGTGATTGTAACTGTAAAAATATAAACACAAAGGAAAAGCACACATGAATCAAAATTTAGACAAAACTTACAGCAGAGTTCAAAGATTCTTTAGTTTCCTCTGTGCCTTCCATTAATTGAGGTGGACTGCCCTTTTCCATCTTTTCAAGATCTCCTGTTTTATCAATTGAGTTTTGCTTATTTGTTTTCTCCTTTTTTGAGCTACAACTTGCTTGAGGTTCACAATTCTTTTCAGACTCTTGTTCAACTCCAAGCGTGCGCAGTTTATGTTTTTCAGGTGCAATCTCTTTATCACGGTTTTGATCTGCATTGGTTTTCACTCTAAAAATAGTTTGATCTTGAGACACAGGGTGCAATCTACACTGTAAAATAGATAATCTGTGTTATTCGGACAATTAATTGGATATATTAAGTGATTTAACCTGAGCAGGCAGCCTAAGACCTGCTGGTATTTTATGCAGTGGTCTAAGTTATCAGACTGAGAAGCAGGACTCCCCAAACCTATGAAGAATATCATAATTTGCATTTTTTGAAGAGTGTGAATAAATCTCTAATTTCAGGAAACGTTCATGAACTGAACTTGTTTCATGTACAATACACATTAAATCTGACATACAATTTACAGATTGGTCTAAATTCTTTTTTTCCAGTTCCTTTCATTTGCAATCCTCATTCATAGGCTGACTTGGGAGTGAACTCAGAAACCACATATGAAGAGTTATTTAGATCTACAGATACTGAAATCTTGCTAAGGTTTCAACTTTCAAAAACTTTTAAGCCACTTCAGCTCATTATCATTAAATAAGGTTAATACTCCATGGTGTTTGTTCTTTCAGAATTCTATATATTACCAGAAATATTAATCTACATACCATCCTTTCATATAGGAATTTATTCTCTCTGAACATCTGTAGGGGAACGGAATTAAGGTGTTTTTTCAGATGACCGGGTAACTGCTCTAGAGGAGCACTTAGTTAAACTACACCATCTTTTTAAACATGAAAAATCTGTACAGTTAAGTTAAATAGCAAATAGGCTTAGCTTGAATAGCTATTAAAATGCTCAATTGTTAATGTACATTAGATGGTACCTTGTGATGCTCTTCTCTTCGTGCATTTAGTGTACCACCTGGCAGCAGAACTTCAGAGCTTCTGTTGCCATTTTGAAGTCTCATGTGATCATCTCTTCTGTCATGAGGTTCTCCAGTGAGGGAACCAACATTCCTTCTGTAATTGGCATCTGAATCACCTGCACTATAATGTATTTGTTCCTGTTGTTGTCTGTCACTTGGAGGAAGTGAAGGAGATGGTTTCCGCTCAGGACCTGTTAAATGTATTAGTGTAGCAACTGATCTTCCTGCACCATAGCAGAAACCCTAAAGAAAAAACACTGTCTCCTTAAGTATAACAGACATTCACTTTCACAACTTGTATGGTTTTCTTCTTTTTCTACAGAGATACTTTTACATCTCTACATTTCCACACAATAGTGTTTAAAGGGAAAATTTCAGTGTATGATTTATCATTTTCTCAAGAGCTTTCCTACTTTAGAAAATTACTCAAGTTGACAAAGTGGTTTTTAAAAAGTACACAATTTCATTACTTTGGAATAGAGTTTAGGAACAAAGTTAAATTGATGCATCTGAACAAATTTACCTACTTTTGTTACAACCCTTAAGGTTACTAAAAAAAATATTTTCAGATTTTTACTGTCTCATTTTTTAAAGTCAATGGGAATTCACAATGTCCTGCTCTCCAATAGTCGGTCTGTATGGGTATGAGCTGGCTGCAGTATTGGTATGTTTTTTGGTGCAAGCCTCCGCAACACTACCTGCTAATTCTAGCTCAGTCCTCAAATACAAAGTACCACTTTCTGCAGAGGTTCTATTATGTGGTCCAACCAGAGCTGGTGAGAAACTAAACCCATTTTCATTTATCATGCAGCCTGGGATTTTGAACTATTTTAAATCAAATAATTTTTGTGCTTATACCAGTTGAGAAATAATCTTTAAAAATATAACAGCTTTTTTTTTTTTTTTTGCACTTTTATAGTTAACATATCTTGAATATGGAGAAAAATTCACATTGCTATGTTTTAAGTCAGGAGATCAACAAATAAATCACAGAAAAAATAAAATATCCAAGAAATAACAACTTTAAAATTTTAGCCTCAATGTTACCAAACTGTTATTGAGATCTATATACACAAATGCTTCTAAAACTTTAGATCAGTGATTTTTTTTGCTTTTAGTAATCTTGTGTATCATGGATATTTGAACTATTCATTTTGTTTTAGGTTTCACTAATGTGATCGAGAACATATACTGACCAGAACCGCCACAGCTAGGATGATTAACACTGGAATCTGTAGCATCATTGGTATCTCCTTCATAAGGGCTTTAATAAATTCACCAATTCCTTGCCCAATATGTTTCAATGGTTCTGTTACAAAATTGGTAAATGTAACAGCCAATGCCTAAAATAAGAAATAGTAACAAGACATGAGGATTCTTCTTCAGTTTCCAAATACAAAATGGAAGGGTGAATGGTTTCTTTACGAACTGCATATACCTTTGTTGGGGGGACTAGCCAAATGGGATTTACTAGTATTGTTTCATAGTACTTCTGACAAGGATCATCCTGGAATGTCCATGAACTTCTAAACCATTCTACAGTTAAAAGAAAGCAAAAGTAATACAAATATATGCAAATGTATTTTATAATGATGTAATTAAGCATTAGGTGGCATTTACATTTTATATCCAATAGAAAAATTCACTGAAATTTTTCATGCCTGGTTTCAGCTCAGAAGTTAATTATATTTTTTAAAAAGTCATCAATCTAGTTGAAAATTAAAGTTATCCAAGCAAAGAAGAGGGCTGGGGGAAGAAAAACTTTTCTTAACATTAAATCCTTCCTAGCCCTCTTTTAGACTTCAACACTTGGCACTAAATAGTCCTGAAAGAGGAAATGAGGTCTGCCAATTTTTACATTGTCTAAAGCAGTGGTTCCCAAACTTGTTCTGCCGCTTGTGCAGGGAAAGCCCCTGGCGGGCCAGGCCCGTTTGTTTACCTGCTGCGTTCGCAGGTTCGGCTGATCACGGCTCCCAGTGTCCGCTGTTAGCTGCTCCAGGCCAATGGGAGCTGCTGGAAGCGTCGCAGGCCGAGGGACATACTGGCTGCCACTCCCAGCAACTCCCATTGGCCTGGAGCAGCGAACCGCAGCCACTGGGAGCCGTGATCGGCCGAACCTGCGGACCCGGCAGGTAAATAAACCGGCGTGGGCTGCCAGGGGCTTTCCCTGCACAAGCAGCAGAACAAGTTTGGGAACCACTGATCTAAAGAGATGATGAAATATCTGGCACATGTTGCACACTGTCACTGGAGTTTGGGACATTTTCAGTGTTATTTCTTGCATATCCGTGCTGAACTGGGATTTGTGAGGGGTGCTTTAAAATGTAGTTTGTAGTTTTGTAATTGTTAGAAGGTTGGCTCTGTCTTCAGCCAGCTACTGGGCAAGGGTGATAGTGGAGGAGCATAAGTGTACAAGAAGGTAGCATTTGCCTAGTTCAGTACCTTAACGCAGTGGTTCCCAAAGTTGGGTCCCTGTAGTTCTGTGAGTCCACCCTGGGTTCTGCAGAGGTCGGTCCCCGAGTCAAAGCTGAAACATGCTGGAACGGTGTTCCAGAACTTTTGTCACACAGAGGATACCATTTTGTCCTCTGCTCACTGTGACCTCACACACACTATGCATGAAAGGTCATGCTGGACCGGGGAGTTCCCATGCAGGCGCAGGTGTTTCTGTAGTACCTAGTTTGCATTGGCACAGCCCTGTTTGAAAGAGGACTACATTAACCAAACTAGGCATCTTTTAGTTTGCACCAGCAGTAGCCATGCAGGGCAGTTAGTGTATAACACTTTGATGCGCTCTAAATTCTGACCCTTATAGTCTGTACTGTAGCACAATGTACACATACCCCTAGTCTCCGTATTAGTTTCCTACATGTTTTCAGGTGCAATTCCAGGGGTTGATAATTATCTTTTAAACTTTACATTATCTGCAACCAAACTTTCACCCTCACTCCACAATAACAATTCAGATCTCTTAGAGGCTACTGATGTTTGTTACTGAACTCCCCAGGACAAGTGGCAAGGCTTTGGAGTGCATTTTCCTCCCCTTAATAATCCATCACTGCTGTGCCTAGCAAGTTGCAGAGCTGGATGGACGCTGCTTTATTCCTAACAAAAAGATATGGTTGCTAACATTTCTGTAGGCAGCAAAAGTAATTCTTTCTTGCTATCCATCATGGATGGTTTTACAAAAGTGTATGCAATATTTTAAACTTGTAAGGTTTCTCAAGATAAATAAGCTCAGCCATTTACTATGTAAAGTAACTGGATGCATGCTGCAAAAATATCTAGTTATAGTTTGAAATAAAGAGAATATTTTTGTATGATTGTGTTGGTGAGTTACTGCAGCCCATGTATTCACATAGAGTGATATAACTGGAGTATAGAAAAGTGGAATCCAAGCCAAGAGGATTTTCCTTTCCTTAGTTTAAGATACTGTATACTGAACCGTACAGGACAGCTGTGGAACTTTCATGGGACAGAGAGAGATATTTCAGACACAGATTCTACTAGTCAGTGCAAGGAGAAGTTTAAACGCAGGAGGAGGTGACATACCATAAAATAGCTTGTGATAAGCCTGTATCTAATAATTTTAAAGACCCAATACAATAGCATGCTAATTATGTGTTAGATAAAGCAGTGGCTGGCTTACCTAGTTATAGGATAAGAGAATTTGTAATGCAAGATTAGTAAAAAATGAAATAAAAAAGCTACTTCTAGGGTGATGCCAGCACTGGCTTGTGTCTCATTTAATCATGGTTTGCTAGTTTTTCTTTAGATAAAAAGTATTAGAAGGGAAACGTAACTACAAACATCTCACCAAAAAGACTCTCACTCCAGTCCAGCTTCTCATCACATACTTTGTCATAATTTCCCATTTTGGCCACTTCAGCTTGATGCTGTGCAAAGGCTATCTGCAACAGAACCAGAATTAACCTTTGTAAAAGCGGTTTACACTGAATAAAAGACTATTATTTTAACTTTCTGCCATCAACCAAAAAGTTGCCTAAAATGTATTAAAAATAAAAGAATCTGCAAATGCAAAACACCACAGCAAATCAAATTCAGCAAAAGCCTATGATTCCTGAATAGGGAGAATAATAATAATTTTTAGCTAGTCAAAAGGCACTGACTGCTTCCTTCACAATAAGGAAGCGTTAGTTAAATATAACACAATTTCTGAAACTGGGCCAAACACTCACCACCCACACCAATATTACTGGATTAAGAGGCAGGTACAGAAAGAACTGAAACACCAAGAACTTCTTACCATTTTCAGAAACAAAACCAGGCACATTTCTATTGTTTCCAGAGAAACAATCAGTTTTTTAAATTATTTTCAAATTTTAGATGTTAACACTGCTCACATAATTATAGTTACAGTAAAAACTGTAACTCTGAAAGAAAGTCCCCCTAAGCTCCTGCATAAAGCAATGGGTTACCATACTGGATTGCAACACCGAAGTTGGTGAAACTGCATTTTGGGGTTTCTGGAGTGTTCTGCAGAATGTACACTTCATTAAAAAAAGTTTCTAGCTCCTCTGGCTGCAAGAGATCATTCTACTGTAAATAACTTTAATCTGGATGAAAGGTACATACACTGAATGGAAATTTCTATTTGTGATTATATGACCATGAATTTTACAAAACCATTATTTGGTATTACAACATTGGGGGGTTGGTGAAGATAGCACAAAGGATTCTGAGATAATAGTGTCACAGAAGGAAAGTAAGTTGCAGAAGCAAAAAAGGTTGAGAACCCATATTCTACTACATCTGGCTACACACGATAAAATAAGTTATAAACTAATTTAAGCTCCCAATTGTACCCAACATGCAGCACTGTTCTAGCAGAAAGATTTGTCAATGCATGCAGCATTCGGTTGGCTCAGTTCAAAATAAGCAACATCCTAATTGAGGCAGCTATATCTTCAAAAAGACATTACCCCAACAATATTTCTGAACGGAAGTGTACTAATCATACTTGTGCTAATTTTCATTGCAGTTTTAGTCTGCAACAATCCATACAATATTTCAATAAACGCAGTCTATTTTGAGATCTACCCTTTGTTGCTACATGTGATCAAATATAAGATTTTCAAAGTGTTATGGATATTAGCTACTTGAAATAATGGATACAATGCATAGTTTATTTTAAGAGAGATCAACAAAAGATTACTGAACATTGGTAGAAAGTGGACTGTGTTTTTCACCGTAGAATTAAACTCGTAATAAATAATAATAGTAGTACCCACTAAGTAATGGGCACTATTAGGGAATAAAAATATATTTTCTCTTTACTTCCACCCTCCTTTGGATCTATGGAAGGCCCCTCTACTGGTCAATTATCTGCAACATAGATTATACAGAAAATATGGAGACCCGTAACACACGTGAAAGAGCAGTGAAACACTTCTATGGAGAGGAGTCTGCAGCAAGCAGTAACCCTATTCATTTAGTGTGCTTTTCAAAGTATCCTTATAGCAAATTTGTTCCTTTCATAGGTCAACATAAATGGAAAAGTAGTTTATTTTCTTAACTGACTTCAGTTCAAAGAGTTTCATTACATTATTTTTAACTCTAGATTGGTGCAAAGAATTTTATTAGACATTAATTTAAAGGGATAGTTTAAGAGTGAAAAAAGTGTCTCAACTGCCCTGACTAGCCCAATTTTTGTGGTCTTATAACCATATTTTCCAATTTTAAAAATGTTTTTCTCCCTCTGCTGATGTGTAAAAGACCACATAAAATCCCAGAGAAATTGACTATACAGGGAAACATGCATAAAATGAACAAACTGGACAATGGGAGAATTTCCCTCTCCGATGAAGTGAGCTGTAGCTCATGAAAGCCTATGCTCAAATAAATTTGTTAATCTCTAAGGTGCCACAAGTACTCCTTTTCTTTTTCCTCTCCCTCAAACCTCTATTATAATAAATGTAGATGTAATTTGTAACAAGAGCAGGTAAAAATCTTTTGAATAAAGTGTAATTTTTAAATTGATGGGGTACCTCTAAAATGCGCATCTGCATGAGACTTTTCTTGACCAAAGACGCCAAAGCACATCAGAGATCGGACCATTTTGTTTTAAATTGACCTAACGATAAACTAAACTCTCAAAATCATATTAAGGATCAAAGCCTCATACCTGGGCAGAGCCGAAGTAAATGTGCTTTGTGCGGGGATTTTTAGGTAGGAGCTGAAGAAATAGAATCCTTACCCTAACACAACCCAAGGTACAATCGGCTGCTCTATGACAATTACTGAAGCTCTGGGCTTTAGCAGCAGCTGCTGTATAGTATACACCCACTATATAAGGTTTTAGCCAGTGAATCAATGTAGTACTCAGATCAATTAGCCACTTCCTAAATCCCTCCCACCATGATGCTTTGGAGAGTCACATACAGTCTTCAAATCCTCTGTAGTGGAATTATGATGGTGCCACTGCCTTTTGAACTCTGTGTTCCATTGCAGCGAGGAGAAGCAAGGATTTTAATCTAAATGTCATAATTTGTGCAATCTGAAGTCTCCATTACAGTATTCACTTTGGCAAACAAAAATAATCCCCAAACTCTCTGGATTATCATGGTTTAAAAGTTTACTATTAAAAAACAGAGCCAGGATTTCTGATTAATTTACCTTATATAAGTAGATCCAGTTCCATCCACAACTGATGAGAAAACTGATGAATAAAATGCGTTTTACCTGAGTACACCAACCAATGTGTGTCCATAGCTCAGTAGCTACAGTTACTGTAATGCACACCAAACACAAGAGTACCTGAAAAGGAAATGAGAGGGGAAAAGTCATGAACCAGATTTGGAGTTTTTCAAGCCTATTGCCAGTAAAATGAGAGAATTACAAACTTCTCTTTTTCAGCTTCATTTACCTAACTAGCTTGAAGACTAAGCTTGATAAGTTTATGGAGGGGATGGTACAATGAGACTGCCTACAATGGAATGTAGCCAATTTGAAACTGCTAGCAGCAAACATCTCCAACGGCCAGTGATGGGACACTAGATGGGGAGGGCTCTGAGTTACTGCAGATAATTCCCAGGTATCAGGCTGGTGGGTCTTGCCCACATGCTCAGGGTATAACTGATCACCATATTTGGGGTCAGGAAGGAATTTTCCCCTGGGTCAGATTGGCAGAGACCATGGGATTTTTTTGCACAGGTCACTTGCAGGTTTAAAATAGCAGATTCTCTGTAACCCGAAGTCTTTAAATTATGATTTGAGGACTTCAATAACTCAGCGAGATGTTAGGGGTCTATTACAGGAGTGGGTGGGTTAGATTCTGTGGCCTGAAATGTGCAGGTCAGACTAGATGATCATGATGGTCTCTTTTGACCTTAATGTCTACGTGTCTATGAGTTTAATTTAAAAGAAAAAAGAAAAAAGAGCAGAACAGCACTTTGAAAAACCAGGCCCCACAGGAAATGATATAAGCTGTCAGGGACCAATGTGGAATTTGCTAAAATGAAATTGCTGGATCTGGACACTACAGTGGATTTATATTGTAAAGGGGAAAGTGATGAGAGGATGAGAACAGGAATGAATGAGGAAAAAAAGAAAAAGGCACTGAGAAAGGAATGGATAGATGCCTTATGGGACTGAACAAAAAGGAAGGAACATCAGAAGGAACAGAAATCTTGAGAAAACAGGGAACAGATCCAATTCATCCAAATACATTCATGTTACGAGACTGTTGCCTCTTTTTCAGAGCACATCCTCTGCACTGTGGGAAAAGGAATTTTTTTCCTGACTTTAAAGGTCATTCCATCATATCGTCACAAGATCTTTTATATTTGCACAAAATCTCTCACTATTTTCAATTACATTTAACATTTTCAGTGTGATGGAATTGTTACAATGGCAAAGTACAAGAGTTAAAAAAAAAAAATCAGTGCTGGAGCAGCAAAATGTCTGGTGGTTATTAACAGATAATCACCACTCCAGCATCTGCAGCAGGGCAGTGAGGCAAACCTATTCTGCCAGTGGTTTAAGCAGAATAAGAAAGCAGCAGCAAGACTCCTCTATGGGACTTTGCAGGGGGAAAAAGAGAGGCATCGCAGGAAAAGACCATTGAAGAGGGAGGTTAAAGCACCACCGGGACATGATGAGTGGGATAAAGAATAATTAACAATCCAATACATGGATTTTTATTTTAAATTTATGGTTTATTAATTCACCACAGACCTTTAGTGGAATTATACCTCTCTATTCATGATTAACTCAAAATCTACATTTTAAAATTTCATATATGATTAAATCTAAAGATACAGAACTACTAAAAGTGGCAACATTTAAACTAATATTTCTCCTCTCTCACCAGGAGCAAGCACATTATATAGCTCAATCCCAAGGGCTGCATCAACAGAGTCCAAACTACTGCCCCTAAAGGTGTGTCTGAAACCCTATAGCTTAAGATCCAATATCTGGACCTGGAAATCTAGGACTAAGAAAGATGCCCAACTCAATGGGCCAATCCACATACAGATCCAAAAGATGGAGAATAAAGAGAAACAACTGTGAGGCCAAGTGATAATTTCAAGCAGAAAAAAGTTATAAGAAAAAGGTAGGAGGAAAAACAAAGTTAAAGATGCCTAATTTGGGCAGATATGTCATCTTCACCTGCTGAGATGGAAGAAGTGAGGAATGCTCAGGCAGCACTTTAGGAGGAGAAGAGCATCATAAATTTAATTTATTTTGATCCCCATCTACTGGTAGAAGGCTATACTCAGCGACTGGGCTGGCCTATTAAAGAACACTGGAGAATAAAAAAGTACAGGGAATCCCTTTTTTCTTACCATAAGCAAATTATATGGATCAACTCCAAAAGTGTCCTCAAACCTCCATTTCCAAACTTCATAATCATGATGTTTAAAATTAATCAGAATATCACTAACTGCATCATCCAAAGCGCCTGATTTCCAGTCCTCCTCATTCAGAAATCTGTTGATCGCCAAAAGAGCCTGACTTGTAAGGATGATCTCAGCATCATAATGCACATCACCAATGTTTTCATCAGGCTAAATGAAAGCAACACAAAACAACAGTTAAACAGTCGACCTGCAATACGAAATCTATCAGAAAGACAAAAGTATGGAGAATTACCTGATTTTCCTCAAACCTGCAGTATACCTCATCTATGCAAAGAGACCCATATTACCATATGGAGTCCTAAGGATGAGCCCTAATTATGCATGGTCATAAGTATCTTTCTGTATGGGTCAGTCTGCAAGATCAGAGTCACATTTGCTATCTGCAAAAAGAAAAGGAGTACTTGTGGCACCTTAGAGACTAACCAATTTATTTGAGCATAAGCTTTCGTGAGCTACAGCTCACTTGCATCCGATGAAGTGAGCTGTAGCTCACGAAAGCTTATGATCAAATAAATTGGTTAGTCTCTAAGGTGCCACAAGTACTCCTTTTCTTTTTGCGAATACAGACTAACACGGCTGTTACTCTGAAACATGTTAAATAATGTTTTATTAGGATTTCAAAATACCTCTCCACTTGCAGGTATTAACAGCTAATCTATTCTCAAACAGACTAGAAAGTCCAATTTGTAGCTGGAAGGATTGAGAGAGAAAAATGGCATTGTTCACTGGTGAATACTTTAGTACAAAAAGGCAGAAGCGCTCACTGCTCCTTAAGAAACGTTATCATGTGCTTCTTTCTGGTAATGCTTGGTGACTTTGCACTCCATATGATTTTATGAAAATATGATAATAAGGGTGAATATAATGTCACTGGAATATGCTTTATACAAAAGGTCTCTTGTAAGGTATCATTACAAAGTTTATAACCTATTGAGTATTGTCATTCTATTTGTATAAATGTATCATTCTTGTACCTGAAACTAGAAATACGAAATATAACTCTGAGGTCCTATTGTAATTATGCAAAGTGTGGCCATTAATGGTAGTTTGGAATCTTGATGGCTCCCATTAACCAGGACAATTGACTATGATGGCTTTGTTTACTTGCAACCCTTCCTGTGAGTCAGGCCAGGAAGAATGAAGCCTTGGGGTCTCACAGGACATGTGACCATGTCACTTGGTACTGGAATCCATCTTAAACTTGGTGCTTTTTCATTTAGAAAGAGGGGTGGGGACCCAGAGAAACAAAAGATTCCCGCCTGGTGCAAAAGCTATATAAGGGGGGTAGAACAGAACAAAGGAGGCTACAGAAATCCCCTAGCTACCACCTGAGCTGGAACAAGGGCTGTACCAGGGGAAAGACTGGGCCCAGACTAAAAAGGAATCTCGTCTTTGAAAGAAGCTTATTGGAACATCTCTGAGGATCAGATTGATCTGTAATCAGTTTCTTAATGTACGAGGCTTAGACTTGGGTGTTTTTGTTTTATTTTTCTTGGTAACTTACTTTGTTCTGTCTGTTATTACTTGGAACCAATTAAATCCTACTTTTTATACTTAATAAAATCACTTTTTGCTTATAAATTAACCCAAAGTAAGTAATTAATTCCTGGGGAAGCAAACAGCTGTGCATCTCTCTCTATCAGTGTTATAGGGGGCGGACAATTTAGGAGTTTACCCTGTATAAGCTTTATACAGAGTAAAACGGATTTATTTGGGGTTTGGATCCCATTGGGAGCTGGGTGCCAGAGACAGGAGCACTTCTTAAACTGTTTTTAGTTAAGTCTGCAGCTTTTGGGGGACATGGTTCAGACCTGGGTCTGTGTTTGTAGCAGGCTAGAGTGTCTGGCTCACAAGACAGGGTACTGAAGTCCCAAGCTGGCAGGAAAAATGGGCTCAGAGGTAGTCTCAGCACTTCAGGTGGCAGTCTCAGGGGGTCTCTGTGACCCAACCCGTCACAATGCTGTTAACTGATTGTTTTGCTTATACTTAAGAAAAAATTCTCTCTCTGCCTCAGAAGAAGGTAAAAGTTACATCCAAAAACATCAAAATGAAATGATCACTAATTGAGTGACCTTGTTTTATGCAAGCTCCTGTAAACAAGTGAGTTAATGTCCTGGAATTGTCAAACGACAAAAAGACTGAACAGAACTTGTCTCTTAAACCGCAGGGAACATGTGCATTGTCTCAGCAGTGGCTGCATCATAGCAGTGGCTGCATCATATCAGTGGACTGATACATAAGTATTCTGAACGTCAATCATCTCCTTTTGAATACTTTATAAATTATGTCGGCTATATTCTCTTCTCCATATGGCAAATCTTGCTCACATCTCCACAGGTGTAGAGGGCTCTCTGTTCATTGAAAGGCTTCAGTTCTGTTTCCAAACAGGAGGGCAGCACTTAGGAAGGCTGCATGGGGAGTGCACACCTTCAATTAGCATGCAGCCCAGCTTCATGTGGGCTCCCTCTGCAGCTGTGGACAAACTGGGCACGAGAGGGCTAGGGTTGCAGGTACATTATTTTACTGTATGTATTTTAATTTAATGTAGCGTAATTTAATCTGTAAAATGTCTTTTCACTATGATTCCCTTTATCTTATTTGTCTTAGTTTGGAGTAACTGGAATACTTAAATCACCATGTAGTTTTGATTTGTAATAATGAAAAATATATACAGTAGCAGTTAAAATTCTACCATATTTTCACTAACATTTGAATACTCACAAGGCCAAGTCTTCCAGCTTCAATTAAAATCTTATTCAAGTATCTCCTAAAAACATGAATGCTATGGCTTTCACTTAACTTGGTCTTCTCTTTCTTCTCATACTCTTCAATCTGGAGCAATAAAGCAAATTCTAAATTACGATCTTCCACTCATGACTCATTAGTTAAGCAAAGGATGAATACAGTTTCCAGTGAATGAAACAACTTCCTATAGCCTAATATAAACTTGTTACCGCTAATGTATCACATAAAATCATAGTAAAGTACTTAAGAACAACAGTTGGCACGCTACTTTCCATGGCACTTGTTTCAAAGTCATAAATGTTGTAGACTTTTAATCCTCTGATGATGTGGTCTGAATCTTAACCTCAGTATATCCCTTGGACTAGAAAAACTAAATATTTGTTCATCCCTCAATAGTCTGAAGTTTAAATCAGAAGAAAATCTGTATCAGTTTAGTTATAAAAATCAGTTATGTATTAAGTGAGATCTAAAAGGGCACAGCACAGAACTCTCAACCTGGGGTGAGATGGGTTGGGGAAGCATTTACATGGCCAACGTGGCTTTAAGCCATATTTGCAATTCCTGATGATCCTGAGCTACTCTGGATGGAAAGGCTCCCCGCATAATTTAGACAGCCCTGTGAGCTAGCCTAAGTTACAGCAGTCTTCTGGGGCTGCCCTAAGGGCTGCAACGTTGCCTAGAACCTCCACAAGCCTATGTGTTGTGACCCTGCTCCTGACAAACCGCTCACACCACTAGTCCTCTCCCCATTTTTCATATTACACACAGACACAGTGAAAGAGAGGTAGCTCAATTTTCCTTATTTTTAGTCAGTTTAACTTTTTAGTTCCCATAACTAACAATGCTCCAACTGTTTAGTTGCCAGCACTGATGGGAAGAAGATTTAATTCCAACCAAAAAATCTATTCTCCCATTAAAGTTTAAAATTTCATGTACATATTTCTATTAGGATTGTCAAAGTGTGTGTGTGTTCTGGGCTTTGTTTTGTTTTTTTAAAATAGGGCAATCACACACAAAGCATACATTTTGAGTGTTGCTTTCCTGTCAATACCTTTCTAAAATAAGCAAAAATACAACAGACAGTACATGGATATCCAGAGACGTAGCAGATGAGTCAAATTAAAACGCTGAAATATCAAATATGACTGCACAAAAAATTAATTGAATGGCTTTAATCAGCACCCCAACCCCCCCCCAAAAAACAGACTGATCCTCTGCTAATTCACCTTTTCCAAGCAAACATTTCTGATGATTATAGAAAAACATGTAAATGATGTAAAAAGATAGGAAATATTTTAGATTTCCTGATAGTGTTCTGAATGAATATAAAGCTATAAGCCAACCTTCTGAATTAAGGATTCTAATTTCCTATGGCACTCTGATACTGCTGCAATGCTTGGCAAGTTCATAACAGCATCTGGTACCTCCCTCTCCTCAGAGTCGTCATAATTTACCTGCAGATAAAGAAAAAATTATTCATATTATAGTTCTAGGCAAGATTTTGGTTAATGCAGGCTGATGTTATCTTTTAATCAATCAGGTCATCTTATCCAATACAACAAAATGTAAAAAGAAAAGAAGCCTAACTGAAGAATTGAAACCAACTGAATTTTAGTCCACACAGCCTTCCTATAAATCCCCTCAAACAAGAGCAGCAGAGACATGCTGAAAAAAGAGCAGATGGATGGGGTCGCAGGATAATCCTCTGTGATGTGTTCTGCCTCCCACTGAAGTAAGTAGCAAAACTCCCACTGACTTTAATACAAGTAGGAGCTCAGATTCTCCAATGCTTGACACACTTGCCAATATTACTTTAATTAAAAGGAATTTCACTGTAAAAATTTAAAGGCAAAATGGCAAATGTCCCCAAGATGTATATTCAGAACTAATAGCATCCTTGATTAAATACCATATTAGCTTACTAACGGCAGTTTGTATAAATATTTTCTGAAGTATTCGGATTACATTATACACTTTACAACATGAAGCTTCCCCAAACATAATTTTTCATGCCCAAAGAAATCTCTCATTTCTCAGTGTAAAGTAGCAGCAAAACATATTGCTGTTTCGTGTAAATCCAATGTCCTTGTTTGGAAACAGACTTACCCCCTCCAGTGGAAAAACATAGCCCTGGTCTACACTACGAGTGTAGGTTGAATTTAGCAGTGTTAGATCAATTTCACCCTGCACCCATCCACACAACGAAGCCATTTTTGTCGACTTAACGGGCTCTTAAAATCGATTTCTGTACTCCTCCCCAACGAGGAGATTAGTGCTGAAATCAACATTGCCGGGTCGAATTTGGGTTAGTGTGGATGCAATTCGATGGTATTGGCCCCTGGGAGCTATCGCAGACTACTCCATTGTGACCGCTCTGGACAGCACTCTCAACTCAGATGCACTGGCCAGATAGACAGGAAAATCCCCGCAAACTTTGGAATTTCATTTCCTGTTTGGCCAGTGTGACAAGCTGATCAGCACAGGTGACCATGCAGATGTCCTCAGCAGAGGTGACCATGGAGTCCCAGAATCGCAAGAGAGACCCAGCATGGACCGAATGGGAAGTACTTGATCTGATTGCTGTATGGGGAGACGAATCCGTGCTATCAGAACTCCGTTCCAAAAGACAAAATGCCAAAATATTTGAAAAAATCTCCAAGGGCACCAAGGACAGAGGCTATAACAGGGACCTGCAGCAGTGCCATGTGAAACTTAAGGAGCTTAGGCAAGCCTACCAAAAAACCCAAGAGGCAAACGCCCGCTCGGGGTCGGAGCTCCAGACATGCCGTTTCTATGATGAGCTGCATGCAATTCTAGGGGGTGTCCTACCACTGCCCCACCCCTGTACATGGACTCCTGCAAGGGGGGAGTCTCACGCAACAGGGATGAGGATTTTGGGGACGAGGAAGATGATGATGAGGAGGGGGAGGTTGAACATAGAACACACCAGGCAAGTGGAGAAATCATTCTCCCCGACAGCCAGGAACTGTTTATCACCATGATCCAATACCTTCCCAACTCGGGCTCCCGGACCTTGAAGGCGGAAAAGGCAGCTCTGGTGAGTGTACCTTTGTAAATACAATACACGGTTTAAAAGCAAGCATGTTTAATGATTACTTTGCCCTGAAGATTTGGGATGCATTCACAGCCAGTACAGCTACTGGCAAAAAGTCTGTTAACATGTCTGAGGGTGGGGCAGAAATCCTCCAGGGACATTATTAAGGGGACATTCAGAGGTGGCTGTTCCTGCTGGGCTGTTTGCCTGTGGCTGAAAAGAAATTAGCCCTGCTGTTAGCCACGTGGTGGGAGGGAGGGATGAAGCGATCATTCCAGAGAATTGGGTATGTGTGTGTGTGTGGGGGGGTTAGTGCTGCATGTTAGTGCTAACCCGAAAACATCAGCCCCTCCTTTTAAATGGCCAATGTGTCTTTTTCAATTTTACTCTCCCTTTTTTTCCTCCCACAGCTGCAAATGTTTCAACGCTGCGACTAGCATCTCCGTCCCAGAGGCTAGCGCAGATAAGAAGGCGAAAAAAACGCACTCACGACGAAATGTTCTCTGAGCTCATGCAGTCCACCCAAACTGAAAGAGCTCAGCAGAACGCGTGGAGGCAGACAATGGCAGAGTCCAGGAAAGCACAAAATGAATGCGAGGACAGGAGGGACACATGAGAGGACAGGTGGCGGGAGCAACAGGAGAGGCGGCGGGATCAAGAGGAAAGTTAGCAGCAGCATGATGAGAGGAGGCAGGATACAATTCTTAGGCTACTGGAGGAGCAAACTGATATGCTCCGGCGTACGGCTGAGGTGCAGGAAAGGCAAAGACCACCACTGAAGCTTTTGTGTAATCAACCGCCGTCCTCCCCAAGTTCCATAGCCTCCTCGCTCAGATGCCCAAGAACATGCCGGGGGGGCGCACGCACGCTCCGGGCACCCAACCACTCCACCCCAGAGGACTGCCCAAGCAACAGAAGACTGGCATTCAATAAGTTTTGAAGTACAGTGGGACCCTGTCCTTCCCTCCTACCCCACCCCTCCCAGGCTACCTGGGCAGTTATCCCCCTATTTGCGTGACGAATTAATAAAGAATGCATGAATTTGAAACAATGACTTTATTGCCTCTGCAAGCGGTGATCGAAGGGGGGAAGGGAGGGCGGTTGGCTTACAGGGAAGTAGAATGAACCAAGGGGGCAGGTTTTCATCCAGGAGAAACAAACAGAACTGCCACACTGTAGCCTGGTCAGCCATGAAACTGTTTTTCAAAGCTTCTCTGATGTGCAGCACGCCCTGCTGTGCTCTTCTAACCCCCTTGGTGTCTGGCTGCGCGTAATCAGTGGCCAGGCGATTTGCCTCAACTTCCCATCCCGCCGTAAACGTCTCTCCCTTACTCTCACAGATATTGTGGAGCACACAGCAAACAGTAATAACAATGGGAATATTGGTTTCGCTGAGGTCTAAGCGAGTCAGTAAACTTCACCAGCGCGCTTTTAAATGTCCAAACGCACATTCTACCAGCATTCTGCACTTGCTCAGCCTATAGTTGAACAGCTCCTGACTACTGTCCAAGGTGCCTGTGTATGGCTTCATAAGCCATGGCATTAAGGGGTAGGCTGGGTCCCCAAGGATAACTATAGACATTTCAACATCCCCAACGGTTATTTTCTGGTCTGGAAAGTAAGTCCCTTGCTGCAGCTGTTCATACAGACCAGAGTTCCTGAAGATGTAAGCGTCATGTACCTTTCCTGGCCACCCCAAGTTGATGTTGGTGAAATGTCCCTTGTGATTCACCAGTGCTTGCAGCAACATTGAAAAGTACCCCTTTCGGTTCATGTACTGACTGCCTTGGTGCTCCAAGAGAGGGATATGTGTTCCGTCTATCGCCTCACCAGTTAGGGAATCCCACTGCAGCAAAGCCATCCACTGTAATCTGAACATTTCCCAGAGTCACTTCCCTTGATAGAAGCAGCTCAGTGATTGCGTTGGCTACTTGGATCACAGCAGCCCGCACAATAGATTTGCCCACTCCAAATTGATTCCCGACTGACCGATAGCTGTCTAGTGTTGCAAGCTTCCAGAGGCCTATCGCCAGTCACTTGTGAACTGTGAAGGCTGCTCTCATCTTGGTATTCTTGCGCTTCAGGGCAGGGGAAAAAAAGCGACAAAGTTCCATGAAAGTGCCCTTATGCATGCGAAAGTTTCGCAGCCACTGGGAATATCCCAGACCTGCAACACTATGTGGTCCCACCAGTCTGTGCTTGTTTCACAGGCCCAGAATCGGCGTTCCATGGCATGAGCCTGCCCCATTGCCACCAAGATGGCCAAATTGCCAGGGCCCGTGCTTTGAGAGAAATCTATGTCCATGTCCTCATCACTCTCATCACCGTGCAGCCATCGCCTCCTTGCCTGCTTTTGCCGGTTCTGGTTCTGCATATACTGCATGATAATGTGCAAGGTGTTTACAATGCTCATAACTGCCGCGGTGATCTGAGCAGGCTCCTGCACACACCATACACGGCAAGCATGGAGAGCAGAGTGGCAGTGGAAGCGGTCATTCAATGACGATGGTTTGCAGACCTACTGCACCGTCTACTGCCAGGACACAACAGCTGAGCGGGCTGCACGCTTGCTGTGTTATGGCGAGACAAGAGCAGCTGAGCAGAGCTGCAGTGGAAGCAGCCCTGTGAGACCACCAGGAGAGCAGAGCTGTAGCGGAAGTGGTGGCTGACGACGTGACGGTGGATTCATGAGAGCAGGAGAGCAGAGTTGTAGTGGAAGTGGGAGCCCATGAGAGACAACATGGAGAAATCTGCTATTGAGACAAAAGCAGGAGAGCAGAGTGGCAGCGGAAGCGGTGGTTCGATGACGACGGTTACAAGTCCTACTGCACCGTCTGCTGAAAGCAGTATGGCACCCGCACAGAAAAAAGGTGCAAAATGATTGTCTGCTGTTGCTTTCACGGAGGGAGGGGTGACTGACGACATGTACCCAAAACCACCCGCGACAATGTTTTTGCCTCATCAGGCATTGAGAGCTTAACCCAGGATTCCACTGGGTGGCAGAGACTACGGGAACTGTAGCATAGCTACCCACAATGCAACACTCTGAAAGTCGACACTAGCCTTGGTACTGTGGACGCACTCCACCGACCTAATGTGCTTAGTGGAGACACACACAATCAACTGTATAAAACTGCTTTCTAAAAATCAACTTCTATAAATTCGACCTAATTTCGTAGTGTAGACATACCCATAGAGATCAGGAGGAGGAAAACTTTGCAGAGATTTGCTGAGATTATTCTATCATAAGTAACAGAGATGAAACAGACAAGGTTGTTCGGCCCTACCAAAACCCAGAGATCCCACCCCTCACTGGCCCCTTCCAACTCTTCTGTTCCTGCCTGCAAACTTGGTTCCAATGAAGTGTCTGCCTCAAACTGAGTTTTTTGGGAAATTTCAACTAAAACAGTTGCCCCATTTCTGAGAATGAGGCTAGGGAAAAATATGTTGTTTTACCCCTGTTAAGTCCTGACATCCTGTTCTCTGAGATCCCCTAGTGAACCCATGCTCTGGAGCAGGGACTTGAAATTTGGCAGGGAGGTGTCCTTTGTATCTGTGAAGTACCTTTTGCTGTGCCCATGAAAATCCACCCCAATTTGGCCAAGTTATAAGATGTTGAAAAATCACAGTTAGCACATGCTCAGCACACTTGCTAGAACTTTGCAGCTAAATCCCCCAAAGCTTCCTTTCTCAGTGGGCATGCTCCAGCCAGGGCATTTGCAATAGTCAGCTGTTGCAGGCTGGGCTGGGCACCAGAACTGAGAATAGCGGTCCTGTGGAAAAAAACAGTACGTAATCATGAGCATAATGCATACTCATAATGGTGCTGAATTAATCATGTTCTTCTGACATACATTCTTATGAGTAATATACAGAGACACAGACTCTTTTTTTAACCTTGGCAGGTCTTCTCATTGTTCCTGAAGCTGCATCATAATTGAGCATATCTGTGGGGTCAATCCATTCATCACCTTGAATTTCACCACTTCCTGTCATGAGAGCTGCACACAGTATCAAGGGAACCAGCATCCTGAGTACAACAACAAAATCCACAAATTTGATTAAAACTGCAAACTGCGGTTAGAAGTTGAATAATGTTATAAGACATCAACCTTTTCCCAAAGTAGTGTATAAACTTGTTTCCTATAAAACAGATTTGTCTAAATAACTGTTTTGGCCAAAAGAAAATAACTAATAATTTATACTGAGCATTCAACAGTGTTATCTCACCACAATGTTCTAACAGGTAAGAATTACTGGCTAAAAACACAGAGATTAGCATACATAAGAGTCCAAATTTGACAGATACAGGCAAAGAGTGTTAAAAAAAAATCAATACATTTTACTTAATTTATGGAATACAAAACTCCCTTTGACTTCAATGGGAGCAGGATTCGGACCATTATCAGTGAGCAAATATATGGATGAAGTCACAATAACTGAGAAAGGACTAAGATTCTACTGGAGTCCAGCTCAAAATATCTGCATTTAAATCCAGATGTCTCCTTATTTGTTAAAACATGGATTCAGCTGTATCACGAAGCTTTGTCTGATCCTGCAAACTCCAACTCTCATAAATGAACTTCACTCACTTAAGAAGCCTTGTTTTCAATAAGACTATTGCTATGAATAAGACTCTGCAGGATTGAACCCCAATTTTGCCTAGTTTTTCTCCTTAATTATATGGCATTGGCTTTACCCATGTTCTTTCAATGATTATGACATGAACATAGGAAAAAATCTATATTTTCACCTTGCCAACTACATAGATTTAACAAGATTTTTGGTTTTAAAGTAAAAGTGTTTCATTCAAGTGAATGAAAAAGATCCAACATTCACCATTTCCTTTTGTAAATATTAGTATTTCTAATAATTTAAAATCTTAATAAATTGCACCTTGTACAGTATGTATAACATATTGTAAATTTTGCATTAAACACATATTAAAAGGTAACAGGATATCCTACATAACCTCCTACAAAAGAAAGCACTCTGAAGATTAAATTAAGCCAATAAATGCTGATTTATGATCAGACCTTTATTTACTGAACAATGGCACAATATAGATCCCAGAGACCTGCAAGAGGATCCATATGCTTGGATAAAATTGCACGATTGCAACAACAATTTGTTAAAGTAAATTATCAAAAGGATTAAAATGTTACAAATCCTATTGAACAGAAAAATACTAGAAAGTCTCATAACTACACATTTTGAACAGTATCCATATAATATTTTCACTTTTCCAAATTCTAACCATGATAAGCACATCAAAGTGAGAAGTCAAGTAGTGAGAGTGGGATTTTTATTTTATAAATATACATGTGTAAAATAACTGGTTATGGATAAATATTGGTTGTACTATTATCCATATAGTGTCTTTGTGTGCCAATTTCTATCTACATTTGCTACTACTAATTAAGAAAACCTATTACTGAACAACAGACAAAGAACAAAACAGGAACGTCACTTATAACTGTTAAAATCTGGAAGGAAATAAAGCCTCCCCCTATTAGTCTTTTGATGAATCCAGCCACATTCTGCAAACAAGGTTAAGCCTAGGACTTGAGTTGTGCTACATCCAGCTACCCTCTTGTGCATGCTACAAATTGTAACCGTGTTGTAGCACCACCTAGTGGGTTAGTTTCCTGCAGTGCCACGGCCTTCAGGGAATCCCCCCCACCACCCACGGGAGCCTCCAAATCCCACAACCCCCGGCCAGGGAACCATCCCCCTGACTCCGAGTCCCACTAGCCAGAGACCCGCCCCCAGCAACCCCCAACGTGGGAGCCTCCCCCCCGGATCCCACAACCCCCGCGAGGGAGCCCCCCGCCCTCGAGGCGCAACCGCCCTCCACAACTCACCCCCCGCCCCCAACCAAGGAGCCAGCCCCTCCCCTCGACTCCCCGAATCCCACAACCCCCCGCGAGGGAGCCCCCACATACGCCCCAACCCCCTACAAATCCTCCCCAAATCCCCGCGGCGACGGCCCCGCCAGCCCGCCCAGCGAGCGCCCCAGCCCACCTGCCCTCTCCCTCGCTTGGCCCCCGGCCCCGCTCCGGCAGCCTCGAGCCAGGCCCAGCTCCCGCTCCGAGCCCTCCCCAGCCCCCCTGCCAGCGAAGAGTGAACCGAGCGGGTCAGCCTAGCCGCACGGAGAAGACGGGATCCCAATCCATGCGCTCGGCGCTCCTCTCCATCCGGGACAAAAACGACGCGGGCGGCAACGGAAACCAAGCTAAACAGGCCCTTCAAAACGGCGGGCCGCGGGCGGGCAATGTAGGACACGTCTCAAGCCTGACCTGAAAATACCATTTGCCTCCTTGCTGAAGCGAACAGCAAGGGTGCCATTACAGGGGCTTGCAGCATAACTACTGTAATGGACTGAGAGCAGACTAATTTCACAAAGACCGCTGAACAAGCAGCTGAATATTTCTACCAATATCAGATGGATTTAAAAATCAGAAAAGGTGAAAGGTTGTGTAGCCAGTCCTTGAGTGATCTAATTCTCTCCCCTACACCTTCCCGCCTACTGCGACATGTCATGCTGCAGGTTTCTGTATGGTTTCTCTTGTACCAGAATAACGGATTAGAATGTTTTACCTTTTCGAATAATTTGTGTGGAGCTGCGGACGAGACACCATTTTGGGAGGAAATATGTTGTGTGGGTATTCTCAGAAGCACACCGAAGATAAGCTTGGAATCTCTCAAGCGTTAAAAATCAGAATCTGTACAGCTGCAGTGCTAATACGAATCACAACAGGGAAGCAGTGATTAGGACACAGAAATAAAGAATGGAAGAGAAACTGAAGTTTTGTGGTAGTCAGGAATTCAGTTGAAATAAGATGCTCAAATTTTGAATAAGATCTATTGCAGGGAAATTGCTAGAATTTAACGTGCAATCAGTGTGTTACAATATTGTGTGACTGAGACCATAGATCACCAACCAGCTATACGTATGGAAACAAGACAGGACAGAAGAACTAAAATTCAGACTTAACTTCAAAATTGCATGGGGGGGGGTCTATATGTAGAACAAGAACAGGCTTCTATAACCAAGTAATTTACTGGTTTCAGAGTAACAGCCGTGTTAGTCTGTATTCGCAAAAAGAAAAGGAGTACTTGTGGCACCTTAGAGACTAACCAATTTATTAGAGCATAAGCTTTCGTGAGCTACAGCTCATGAAAGCTTATGCTCTAATAAATTGGTTAGTCTCTAAGGTGCCACAAGTACTCCTTTTCTTTTTGCAAGTAATTTACTATAATACATTAGCTCTGCTAAATCAGCTACTAAAAAGGATATGGAAGGTATAAAGTCTTCATCTTTTAATAACATGTAAACCTAGAGTTGAAACTTGGAGATTTATAGAAGTAGTATAAGAGAGACCAGACTATGAGTGAAATAAGTAGGAGTTGTGCTTTCAGGTGTCAGAGGTCTTTATTGAGATTATAGCAGAGATACACTTCCATAATAATCTTTTCACTTTTATACAATTAGTTAAAAAATGCTTGCTAGAGTGAACCGATAATTTAGTCGTTATTAAAACCAAATAACTGCATTTCAAATAAATAAATAACCTAAAATGTAAGGTTTTAATTTAAAAGGAACTGTACAATATGAAAATATAACAATACTTAAACATTAGAATCTAAATTTTCATAGAAATAAAACTGCAATTCTGCATTACATAAACAGTGCAAGAAAGAAAAATCCAAATATGCTTCTAGACTGGGAAGTTAAATGTTTTAATTTAAATTATCATGCAAACAGCATTTTAAGCCATGCTGTTGTCTAAGTGTTAATGGTACCATTTTTCTTTAAGAGTACAGCTAACCATTTAGCTCACTGTGATAACTGATGCCAATCCATGCTCTTTTCTACAGTACATTATACACAGAGGTATTCTGTTGCATTCAAAATGAAACATTACATGGTTTCTGGAGCAAACCCAACATTTTACTTTTTGTTTTCAACGTCAGCATGTTGAAAACAATATCACCTAGTAAAAACAGCAACACTTCCCCCAGTTTAGGTGAAAAGCAAAACACACTATATAGTGGACTATAATCAAGAAGCACTTACTGCCTAGTCACCTTTAAATTTTACAATTATATGTACTAAAAAAAAAAACAACACACAAACAATGCTGAAAGCGTGGAAAGGAAAAAAAAAAGTCTGACCTCTGGTTGACAAGTGATGCATACAATAGAAGTGTGAAACAGCAGAAGTAAATTTTTATCTTCTACATTTATGTGGAACTAGTTACTGAGTTGATTAAAAGTGTAATTCGGTTTAAGTTTCTATATAAAATTGTCATTGAGGCAAAGACCAAGGAATGCAATTAATACTAAACTGTAAACACATCATTAATCTTACTTTGAGTGCACATTGACAACATAAGAGCTCTTCCAACAGACTTTGGCAACAAGACTACAATAGGTCACAGCAGCAAGAGTTCACATGGAAGACTGAAAGCACTGCAAAATAATACTAACACACCAAGACCTCCTACCAATCAGAAAATCTGTGACAAGCGCCTCTTCTTGCTAAGACACTCTCCTGGTCAGATGCTGCTCTTTGAATCCCTAAATTATTATTTTTACAGTCCAGTAGTCTTATTTCTCTGTGCTTTATCTACATACATTGCCTTTAGTTGCACTCTACCCATTGTAGGTCCAAAGTGTTACAGTTCTGTCTGCAGAAGATGACAAGAAGGATAGATCTTGCGTATGCCATCTACACTGAATCACTTTGTCCTTATGTTCCCCTACCACCATAATAGGAAGTTGCTTAGTAAGGTCCCCTAGGAGAGAGGAATAGAAATAATTACTTGTTTCGTGAACACTTAAAATAATTTTCTTGAATAAACTCTACATATCTATTTCACTTGCTGAACAACAAATTACTTCATTAGGTGATAATTTAAAGATACCTCAAGAATATGCTTACAGGAAGAATGCACACAAACCTTTTCATTCACATTAAAGGGGGAAAAGTCTATTTTGGTTTGGAAGGCCCATGACAGTCTCCTTTCAAATTCTATAATCAATAAAACTGACTGCTATAAATAATTTTAACATTTATACTGTAGCAGTGTCTAGAGGCCAACCAGGCTGGGACTCTATTGTGTTAGGTACAATACAACTGTTTGCAACACTGGTATTTCCATAAACTACAGTTTAAATACAAATTAATGGTCCATAAAAATCAGGTTAATTGAAGGACTTTTGACTAATCCCTCCCACTCCCCCCCCACCAAAAAGGTAAGCCAAGCATGATTTTTTTCTTTGTGGGTTTGAGTTTTCTGCACACCACCTCAAAGCAGAGGTCCAGTGATTAAACAGCTGCAAGTTGTTTCCCATACTGCAATTATATTCCTTAATCATATTTATATGTCAGACTATAGTCTTGACTGCAATAAGAGCAATCTGTTGTGAGCTGACAAGAAACAATAGTCGTGTATTCTAAACCTTTTAAATTTCACTTTATAGCCTTAATAGATTTCAGATTTCTACATTTTCAGAAATGAATCTCTTTTGATCCAAACTTTCTTAAAACCGCTATTAACAAAACACACTTCACTGCTCAATTTTGCTTAAAACACTTCACATCTGATGAATTACCTTGCAAGTCTGTCACCTTTATTTTCATATCATAAGATCCTGTGAGCAAGTAGTGAGCCCCAGGAGAGAAGCGAACAGAACGAACATCACTGGAATGAGGATGATAGCTCTGTACCATTCGTCCTCCTCGAATATCATACAACATGCAACTGGAGTCTTCTTGCCCTGTAGCTAGGAGGCGACCACTAGGATCAACAGCTACAGATGCTACAGCACTACCTATAAGAAGAAAATGCCGACCATAAACTAATATAGACTTATGGATATGTTCTGCATTCTTTTGAACATAGAAAGGTTTGAGAGATGTTTGTAGAACTGTTAATATTAAAAAAGGTAAAGAACATATCTAGCCAAGTTAAATGTACTTTCAGCCAATTTTGTCTATATTAAAAGACAAGTCTTATGTTGTATTGCCCCCATTGTATAGTTTGCCTTGTAGCATATGTTGATTTCTAATTGTGGAGTGGTAGCAAAGTCACAGTTAAAGCTGCATCAGAGAATTGTGTTTAACAGTGGAAAAAGATTAGGAATATTTGCTCAATGTTTCATCACAGAAAAAGGGAATATCCAAGAGTGTTGGCGGGCTTTTAATTTTCTGCATAGTTAGAATCCATAGCAGAATAATTCATTTAGAAATATATTGGCAATAAAGAGATTGTTTTGAAAACAAGTTCTGTACCTGACTCACTTTTTTTCAAAACACTTCTTGTGTAGATTACTGTACATCTGTAGTTTAGACAAACACCATCCTTTGTACATTTGCATTTTGGAGTTTGAGAAAACATGTTATTATTTCTTGACTTGAGCTGTATCAGTTTGGAAGTGTTGCATTAACTATATATGGACATTTGCTAGGTAGAGTCCTATGTCCTTTACACGACAGTAGATTTGCCAAATTCCAGAAGCCACATTTAACTCCAAGGTTGACTTTTTTAACAGCCTAATATTCCTTGCAGCCACCATGTTTACATTTGTTATCAATAAAATAATATCACTGTTACAAAGCGTGTCATTCTTTGTAAGGCAGTTTGTCAGTCTAAAGTGTTGATTTTTTGGGGGTAAGGTTGTACGTTTTCTCTGTTTTAGAGCATCATGTAAGCTTATGGTGCTGTATAAATAGCTAATAATATCAAAAGGTCACAAAGCAAAGAACTAACCAGTTTTTGAATGAATACACCAAGTTTTTGTTGTTTTTTTAAAACGAGCAACTGGGGATTGTTTTGAACAAGCCATAAGTCCTCATTTTACAATGCAAGATCCCTGTTTTCAGCAAACCAATGACAAGAACAATCTTTAAAATATGTAATTGTGCAAGAAGTTTTTTAGTTGGTGCGAAAAGAGCAATAGTCTTACCAGTTCCATGAAATGTTGTTCCAACTACACGAACACAACTCGGTACTCTAAGATCCCAGAATCTTACAGTCTTGTCTTGGGAACCAGATGCAATCATCCACCCACTCCAGGTATAAAGTGCTAAAATATGACCTGTAGATAAGAACATGTTTTACTTTACTAGTATTACTCATTGTTTAAAGATCACTACTGAATTCTCTACATATTATTGTTCTGAATATGCACTTACACATTAAGTAGGGTCATCAGCAGCATACAATTAGTAGATTAAATGTTATATTTTGGTTTGAAGAAAGTAGTAGTCTTGGATGGATCAGAGAGTTGGAGATAATCAACTAGGTCTCTTCAGAGAGCCTTTGTTAGCAGATTTCTGTAGGTCTCACTTCATTATCTGTTACTCCAAATATATGCATCTCTTGGGAAAGGTTTCAATGTGGCAGGGACTGAAGAAGTGCCACCAGTACAATGGCAAGACCCTGCTCTACATCTTCCCTAGCATTCACAGGGAAACAAAGGGCTTAAAATACGTAATGGTCTAGATTAATGAAATAAAATCTCTCCTAAGCTCACTTTTGATAGGACAGAGGTGCTGTCCATAAGAAGAGCATGATTTGGTCGCTTGTTACCAGTGCATAGAACAGATTGTTACTGTTGCATTTTTATAAACATACCAGTATGGCCACTCAGAGCATGCAGGCCTTGACCTCGCTGGCAGTCTGTTGTGTAAATATTACAGTCTCCTGCTCCAGCGCTAATTAAAATAGCGCCACCACTTTCTGGGCCTTCCATAAAAGCAAGATCTCTAATTGTCCCATCATGCATACTGAACTCCAAGTCTGGTCCTGAAAAAATTTAAAATAAACCAAGAACAGAGTGAGATATACATTGTTTAGTATAAATTAATTATGTAATCGTTCAAGCCGTTATTGTGATAGTGCATTAGTATTAATTAAAAAGCTTGAGTTTGATACATGTAATAATTTCAAGGGGGAGAATATAACTTCATAAAATAGGATAAAATTTTACACTGAACGGGCAAACTGACAGGTTTCTGTGTATCAGAATATATTAACTTTCTGTTTCTTCAATATTAGTTAATCCCTCTGTGAGAGGTTCACATCTTATTAGGTATGTCTACACAGCAAAGACAAACCCATGCATGGCCTATGCCAGCTGACTTGGGCTCACAGGTCGGCCATGGGGCTGTTTCCATTGCTGTGTAGACTTCTGGGCTTGGGCTGTAGTCTAAGCTCTGGGACCCTCCCACCTCACAGGGTCCTAGGGCTGGAGCCTGGAAGTCTACAGAGCAATGTAACAGCCCTGCAGCCCAAGCCTCTTGAATCTGAGTCAGCTGGCACAGGCCAACCATCGGTTTTTTCTTTGGTGTGCAGACATACCCTTGATGTTCAACCAATAGTTGATTCTCAGTTCTGGAGCTAGACTTCAATATGTTTGTTCATGGTATTTTATTTCAGTTAACAAAAAAATCCCACACAGTTATCTAACTGAAATAATATTGTAATATTAAACCAGTGACATCAAAATAAGAAGCATATTTATGCTTGTGCTGAAAGACCAAGTCCCATAAGGTTATCTGTACTTCAGTGACTGGATTATCCTGGAATACATTTACCAAAGTTAAAAATAGGCTAATTATCTTGAAATTCCTTACCAAAACCTTCAGTCAGATTCTGATTATTTATTAATATTTTTCTTAAAGAAACCAAAAAAGTATGCCAGGTACCTCAAAATAAACTTTCTTTGATCTCACCTGCATACTAGTCATTAATCTGTTGCTGCTGAATATCTTCTAGTACTTCAAACTTCCAAGCAGCATTTCGCTTTCCCCCAAAATATGAGTAAGTACAAATCAGGTACTTAAAGTTACTGATCTGGAGCCCAGGTTTGGCAGCATTCTAATCTACAATTGGTTCAGGACTAGGTGTGATACTCTAAGGGTATGTATACACTGCCCATGTTACAGCGCGGAAGTGCTGTGATGTGAGCAGTGTAGACACGCTTTATCGCTGGGGGAGAGCTCTCTTGGTGATACAAAAAACAAAACAAAAAGCACCCCGAACAACGGGCAGTAGGTTTATCGCCGGGAGCACTGTCTATACTGGCGCTTTTCAGTGCTAAAACTTTTGTCACTCAGGGGGATGTTTTTTCACACCCCTGAGCGACTAAAGTTTTAGCGCTGAAAGAGGCAGTGTAGACACAGCCTAATACATCTCGTTACCATAATGACAGGCATAACTCAAGTTACTTTGCCATTTGTCACTAATATGACCATCCCAAATAAATGATAACATGATATACCAGTATATATACATACACCCTACCTGTTGCATTACAAGTTTCTGCATTAAAAGGTAGTACTTTAACATATTTATCATTAGAACCAGTAGCCAACAACTGTCCACAGGGACTCCATGCCACACAGTAGATTGACCCTTTGTGATGTTTGTTCCTTTTGAAACGAATATCAGGTTGTTTAGGAGTGTTATAAGCACTTGAAAAAAAAAAGAGAGAGAGATAAGTATTTCTATGTAAATATAGAATATGTAATCTAAAATGCAAGTCAACTGTATTATTTAATGTAATAAGAAATCCAAAGTAGGCAAGAAAGTTAATTTCTACTTATTTTTCAGTTTTCTAACGGTAGGCAATTAAAGTTAAACTAAAGTGTGAAAATATAGTGTTTTGTTGCCACACAGGAACTATGTTTCCCAAACACATTTTAGCTTCCATGCATTATGCAAACATCTTCCATACCAGACTTATTGTGGTCTGATTCCTTGCAAGCATAAGCAAGTGCTCTAAAGGGCAATGAAAATGGACAAGTGTGGGTGGCAATTTAAACTTTTGCTTTAAAAAAAGTGTTTGGTTTTAATGCTGGAAGGCAACTAAGGTAGAATATTAGGATAACAGAGAAACCACAAAAAAAGCTCCTCCTTGTTCTCCAATATTTCACTACAGAAACATTTGAAGTGTGACCTGAAACGATTTCTACAACACACACTAATTAAGTATTCTTGATGGGGGAAAAAACCCCAACAACCTTGAAACAAAATTCAGAAATGTCTGCCAGAGGTACCTGGTCTGACAAAGACAACACTTAGCTACTATTAAAAAGGCATTGTCTTAAAAAAACAAAACTCAAAACCCAACAACTAAACAAAAAGGCCCACCAAAATACCTTATTTTCAGAGTCCAAAACAAGTGAAAACCAGGAAGAAGTATTCCTTTTTGTATCCAACACTTTATACATGTGCTTGACTTCAGTGGGACTACTTGTGTACTTAAAGTTAAGCATTTATGTAAGTGTTTGCAGAGGCCTAGGAAGGAAGTGAGCCTTGGTTTTCTTAGGTCACCTTAAAGACCTATTCATATCAACATACCACTCAACCTCCATGTATTGGACATTAAAAAGTAAGTAAGAGGAGCAATATGACACTAAGAACATCTCACCCATTAACAAGAAACGAGATTGAATGAGGCAGTCTGTGGAAAAAGCACAGCTAGTGCACTTTCTCAAAACTTATTCAGTTATATATTATAGTCATAACCTTCCAAGCATTATTCCTGAAAATCCTAAATCAGCCTTTACTTACATCTGACTGAGGAGAAATTCCTAATTCCCTTTCTCTGATTATTTCTATGGGTTATTTAGACATGAGTAAATAAAATGCTTGTAGGAAATTAATGGGAAGTTACAAAGTATTTAAGATACAATTCAGCATCGAGAATAAAGCTCATTCTAATAAAGGCAAGAAGCTAATAGGGCAGCAACTAAGTATCTGACTCCTAATGCATTTTAAAAACTTGCCACAGAAACTGGAAAATGAGGATGACAAGAATGATAAGAGGGAAAAAAGCACAAAAAATGATAAGATCTCAAAGGATTTTAAATAGATATGCAACAGGGAAAGCAAATAATGTGGCCACTTTAAAGTTACAGAAGACAGGTCATAAAAGGAAATAAAGTTACTAGTTACTCTGTTGCCATCTTTACAGAGGAAGAAAGTGAAGATCTGCCTAGGTCAGGTATCAGTTTTCGAGGGACGACAGACGAGGAACTGCGTAACATATAAACACACAATTATAAAAAGGCTAAATGCACTTAAACTAGACAGAGTACTATGTGTACTATGGCGTTTTAAAAATGAGAAAGCAAATCTTAACTTTTAATGGGCCATTTTAGAATTTCATTAGATTCAGGAGATATTTCTCAAGATTAAGAATATGAACAATCTTTCACTATGTTTACAGCCTGACAAGACAATGGGTAAGGAGATGTACAGACAGACCTCAGGAAGAGGAGTGGAAAGCTCAGAACATTCCCTTTAGAAAATTACAGCACAGCAAGAAACTATCTTATCAAGTCAATAGTCACATCAAATTCACCAAATCAAATTACACACACTAACTAGGGTGTTAAAGGCTACAGGGATAATCTGTTTATAAATTAAAAAAAAACAAAACAGATTTTTCTAACTTCCAGCATAACAAGCCAAACCAATCAGGTGGGCGAGGGGGAGTGGGAGAGGAGAACACACTCCACATCTCCCCAACCCATGTCCTTTCTGCTTCATACATCAACATCAAACATTTTGGAACAACACCTTCAGTGGCTCCTTTGTTTATTATCTTTGAGGGAAAACAGAATGCATATTAGGCAAGGACATTAGAGGCTAAAGCATGCTTTTTGGCCAAACTGGGAAGATGTCCTGGACTCATCAGGAGCAGATACACACAAAAAGAATGCCATTTTAGAGTAATTTTTCTGAAAACTCTCCAACTTTTAAAAAAGTAATGGAATTGAAGCAATAACTAGAAAGTGAGTTTGACACCAAGATTTATTTCTGAAGAAAGAAGGAAATAATGGATATGAAAATTCAAGTAGCTGGAATTAAGACAAAAGAGGAAGAGGCCAGAAGCATTCTGCCATAACATCTTTTTCTGTTCCTGAATGTATATTCTCAGACACAAAAGATTCTTTTACAATGCCAGTGTGTCCAAGACTCTAGGGGAAGAATACTACCAAAAGGAAAAGTTGTAGTACTGACGTCAAAACAGCTTGGCAGTAGGGGAAAGAACTAGTCAAACTAGTCACAAACACAAAAATACCGCAGCTGGTCTTGGTAGTTACTATGTTCTCAAAGCAACATTGTAACAGTTCATTGTTGACAGGTTTAATCAACAAACAAAATGAAAGGGTAAAAGACAAGAACAGACTTGAAATATCTACAGACAGCTTTGGATATCCAGTGATCGGTAGTGGAACAGAAATGATTATGGTAGGACTGTATGTTCATTTATTTTTCTTCTTACCTTGGGTCAATTACTTCTGGATAGGCACACACCCTCAAAGTTTTGGAATTTGAGCCAACAGCATACAAACTCCCACTTGGATGAAAAGCCACAGCTCTGACAGCTTGTGTATCTTCTAGAGTATTAATACAAATGAACTGTTTTTTTGATTTATCATCCTGTTGTGTAAAAGTTTGACAGTCACAATAGGTTCACAAACATAACTACATTTTTAATAGCTTACACACATTTCCAAGGCTGAGAGAAGTTAAAATCCATCCCCATTAAAAAAATAATGTATTCAAATGTAAAGCTTATAGGGGAAAAGACTGGGAGGAACACTCCTTGACTGTTTGTGATACGGAGAGTAAAGATATCACAGCATCTTGATCTTAACAAAATCATGTAAGGAACAGTTTTTCAAAGATTCTTCTAAAAGACCTAAAAAAATGCTTACACAAAATCAAATTAAAACAAAGGTGGCATGACGTCACATTTTTCTGAGCAAAGAACTTGAAAACCTTTCAATATTTTAGTTGATAAAATATGAAGTGTTCTTCTTTGCAAGAGCTTGTTCCTATTTCTTCTACTTCCAAATTAGGCACCAGTAAAATGCTTCTCTTTCCTTCCTCAAAGACATCCAACTATTGTAGTTTTTTAAAATTCATCTTAATATTTTACATACAGCTGTAAAATAGTCAAGAGGGAAGACTCGTGGGTTAAGGGAAAGCCACCTAATACTGAACAGATGAAGTGACATTTCACAACCTCTGGTGCTATTTGTATTAGACTAAGGAGAAACTAAAATACACAGTAAAAGATATTACAGTGTAATGTTGCATGTTACAAGCATATAATTTTCTCTGCAGAATACTTGTACCAATTTATTTTCCAATTTAAATATATAGGAAAATATGAGAACTAAACAGAAAGACTTCAAGACTCTTGAGTAACGGATGGACAAAACTTTTAAAAGTTATATATTATGCAGTATTTGCTAGCATATACAAGCTGTTAATAAATAGTTTACTTTTTGTCTTTTTATTTAATTTTTAATTTTCATAATCACAAAAAATTACAAGTTACATTTTGAAGAGTCCTGTAACTCCACCTGCTTTCACAACTTACTTTAAAGACAAAATCCCCAAACATCTCCACCAAGATAACCTTCCAACCAAAAACCCTCTTTGAAATGACATTAAGTTCAAAAATTTTCAGACAAAAGGTAGTTTATGGTGAAAGTTAGAAGGCATTCAAAGTTGTGCTTATAATGGAACCAGTTCAAGCCACTCCCGTAATCCATAATATGGGGCTGTACATCTTAAGTCACTGATAAACGTGACCACTTTTAAGATTGATGGGAAAATTAAAACAGTTACTCACCTTCTCATAACTGTTGTTCTCCGAGATGTGTTGTTCATGTCCATTCCAATCAGGTATGTGCGCATGCGCGTGCATGGCAGCCGGAAGACTTTTCCCCTAGCAATATCCATCAGGTCGGTCCGGGCACCCCCTGGAGTGGCGCCTTCATGACGCTCACTATAGGGCTCAGTTTCTTCTTGCCAGCTACTCCGACTGAGGGGTAGGTGGGTGGGTATTGGAATGGGCATGAACAACACATCTCTAAGAACAACAGTTACGAGAGAGCGAATAACCTTTTTTTCTTCTTCAAGTGCTTGTTCATGTCAATTCCAATCAGGTGACTCCCAAGCCTAAGTTCCAGAGGTGGGGTCGGAGTTCAGATGTCCACTGACTGGAGCTCTGCTCTACCAAAGGCTGCGTCGTCTCTGGCCTGTTGGGTGATAGCATAATGTGATGTGAAGGTATGTATTGAGGACCACGTCGCTGCTCTACATATTTCCTGGGTGGGAACATGCTCCTGGAAGGCTGTTGAAGAAGCCTGAGCCCTGGTGGAGTGCACTGTGAGCAGGGATGGGGTGGGGTGGAAAGCAGACACCTTCGCCAGGTTCTAGCACTCACGGATGCAGGATGTGATTCATGACGAAATTCGTTGAGAGGAGATTGGAAGACCTTTCATCCTGTCTGCCACAGCCACAAACAGTTGAATGGACTTCCGGAATGGTTTCATTCTTTCAATGTAAAAGGCTTGTGCTCTGCGGATGTCCAACGAGTGAAGCCTCTGCTCTCTGCCTCTTGCGTGGAGCTTAGGATAGAACATTGGGAGGAAGATGTCCTGGTTGATGTGAAATTGGGAGACAACCTTCGGGAAGAAAGCTAGATGTGGCCTGAGCTGAACCTTGTCCTTACAGAACACGGTGTAAGGGGGCTCTGATGTTAGGGCCTTGAGCTCAGACACCCTTTTGGCTGAGGTTATCGCTACCAGAAACACCAACTTGTACGAGAGGTAGAGCAGGGAACAAGTCACCAGCGGTTCGAAGGGAGGACCCATCAATTTGGAAAGGATCAGATTGAGGTCCCAGGTCAGGACCAGTTGTCAGACATGCAGATATAGCCTGTCGAGACCTTTCAGGAAATGGCTGACCATAGGGTTGGCAAAGACCGACTGGTCCTCTGCACCTGTATGGAAGGCAGAGATGGCAGCCAAGTGAACCCTTACTGATGACATGGACGGTCCCTGCTGCTTAAGATGGAGAAGATAGTCCGTATAAGGGCTATGGACACAAGCGAAGGAGACTGACAATGTTGCACTAACCAGATCGAAAACCTCTTCCATTTGGCTAGGTATATAGGCCTGGTGGAGCGTTTCCTACTGCCAAGGAGGACTTGTTTGACCAGGTCCAAATAGGAGAGCTCCATTGGGTTCAGCCAGGGAGTTTCCACGCAGTGAGGTGCAACGACTCGATGTTCAGGTGCTGGAAATGGCTGTGATCCTGAGTTATTAAGTCTGGGAAGAGCAGCAAGGTGACTGGGGCTTCCACGGACATTTCCAGGAGTGATGTGTACCAATATTGGTGGGGCCAGGCTGGAGCTATAAAGATCACTGAAGCTTGTTCCCTCCAAATCTTGAGGAGCACCTTGTGAACGAGAGGGATAGGCAGAAGCATGTACAGGAGATGGCCTCCCCATCGGAGGAGGAACGCATCTGCGATGGAGCCCAGGCTCTGATTCAGGAAGGAGCAAAACCGCTGGAACTTCCTGTTGTGTCACATAGCAAAGAGATCTATTTGGGGAAAGCCCCACCATTGGAAGATGTCGTTTGTGACATCTGGGCATAGGGACCACTCATAGCCATGGAACAACATGCTGAGATAGTCCACCAACTCGTTCTGCACTCCAGGGAGGTACGATGCTTGTAGGTGTATTGACTGTTCTACACAAAAAAGTCCCACAGCCTGAGGGCATTCTGAAACAGGGGAGAGGAGCATGCTCCCCCATTTGTTGATATAAAACATTGCCATGGTGTTGTCTGTCGTAACTGATACACATCTCCCTGTCAAGTGGGCTCGGAAAGTTTTGCATGTCAGGCGTACCACTCTCAGCTCTCGGACATTGATGTGGAGAGCGAGTTCTGCCTGAGACTAGAGGCCTTGCATCCTGAGGTCTCCCAGATGAGTTCCCCAGCCCAGGGCTAACGCATCTGTCACTAGTGAGAGGGATGGCTGAGGACCGGTGAAGGGGGCCCCTGCACACACTACCTGCGGGTCGAGCCACCACTGGAGGGAGTTGAGGACCGAGTGAGGCTGAGTCACGACCCTGTCCAAATTGTTCCGAGCCGGCCAATACACCGAGATTAGCCATGATTGGAGAGGCCAGAGTCTGAATATGGCATTTTGTACCAAATAGGTACAAGCGGCCATGTATCCTAGAAGTTTCGGGCAATTTCCTGCTGTGGTAGTGGGGAACTGCCTGAGACTTCGAATGATGTCACCCATGGCCCAAAACCTCACTTCCGGGAGGTATCCCTTGGCTTGTGTCGAGTCTAGTACCGCCCCTATGATCTCTATTAGCTGAACAGGGGACAGAGTTGATTTTTCCGTGTTCAGGAGAAGGCCCAGTTTGTCAAACGTCATTCTTATGAAGTCAGCTTGTGCCTCCACTTGAGCCCTGGAGTGGCCCTTGATCAGCCAATCGTTGAGGTTACGGAAACACCCGTACCTGCTGCCTGCGTAGGAATGTGGCCACGACTGCCATGCACTTTACAAATACATGAGACACTGCTGACAGGTCAAACAGAAGAACTGTGAACTGGTAGTGGTTATTGCTCACCACAAACCTGAGGTACCTTCTGTGGGACAGTGCAATTGCTATACGAAAGTACAAGTCCTTTAAGTCAAGGGCAGCATATCAGTCCCCTGGATCCAAGGAAGGGATGATAGATGCCAAGGAGACCATGCAGAACTTGAGTTTCTTCATGAACTTGTTGAGCTCTTACAGGTCTAGGATGGGCCTGAGCCTGCCTTTGGCTTTCCGTATTAGGAAATACCAGGAATAGAAGCCCTTGCCCTTCAGCTCCTGAGGAGCCTCTTCCACTGCTCCCAGCGACTGGTGTTGCTTGTGAGAAGGGCCCTGAAGAGGGACGGGGAAGGGGGTTAGAAGGGTGGGAGGGCCGAGAATTGGAGGGAGTATCTTCTTTCTACCATGTGGAGCACCCAACAGCCCGATGTGATATGGGACCAAGCAGGGTAGAAAGGGGATAGTCGGGACAAGAAGGTAAGGCGGGTTGGATCCAGTTCGTTCACTGGTGCGCCATCCTCATGCACACCTTCAAAAGGCCTGTTTCTGGCCTGAAGGTGGCTTGGATTGGCCAGAGCCCTGGCTTGAGGATGGATGCGGTCTCTTTCTGCGTATTCCTTCTCAGGGAACCATCTTGACAGTTCTGTTGATAAAACCGCGGAGGAGGTTGCAGCCTGAAGTGCTTCCGCTGCATGGCGTGAGTGTGGAGGCCCAGTGACTTGAGGGTGGCTCTCGAGTCCTTTAGGCTATGTAGCCTTTTATCTGTCTTTTTAGAGAAGAGAGCCAAACCCTCAAAGGGGAGGTCCTGAATAGTCTGCTGGACTTCGTACTGCAGGCCCAAGACCTGTAGCCAGGAACCCCTTTTCATGGCTATCCCCACAGCCATAACCCAAGTCACTGCATCAGCTCTGTCCAGTGTGGCTTGCAGTATACCAAACCTTCTACCTTGTAAGGAAGATAGCTATGTGCTGCCTGACTCCATTCAGAATACTCCAAATATTACTTTATGAAGGTAATGGACAAAGTCCCATAAGCAGTATTTTGGGGGCCAGCATAGGAGAGCACCGATGGCAAGGACTTAAAAGCAAGTTGCAGTCTGAGTAGATTTCCATGGAGTAGGAATGGTTTTGGGGTGGATATGAGGGGAGCCTGAAATTTCACTAAATCCAGCCCCCTTGCACCCCCATTTAGTCTTAACCCTCATCTGCATTTTCTTAATTTTGAAACTTGGCATGTATTAGAAACTCATTACAAATACTGTTGCTCTTAACATCTAATATTATTAAGATATTATATAGTCAGATTCAAAGGTTGTGTCCTGTAAGGATAATGTAAATACCCTTTAAAAAAGTCTCACCTCATCACCTCTTGTCCTAGTTAGATTCCCTGAAGAATCTTCAAGTTGTGGCTGAATGATAGTGTGTTCTGACATACTGTTTGGTTTTTAAAAAATTAAAAAAAAAAAAATTCAGTGCAATACACAAAATAAGCAGATCTTTCTCATTTGTCTGTTTGATGAATGTATTCTGACTGGAACAACAATATCCAACCTGGCACTCAGAATTAACTCATTAATTTATAGGAGCAACACTAGCACTTATGACTGACACATTAACAATAAGCCATCGTTTTACAGAATTTTTAAAAATATTTTTGCAAAGTAAAATAAAATGTTAAATATATAACTAACATCGTCATCTTGAAAATTAACTTGTCTGGAAGTGTTGTTTTACTACTGCTACAAGCAACATCTAAAAAAAAGGAAAGAGTACGTCTCCCTCTCCCTGCCCCATTACTTTCTGCATTATACAGAAGGCGTATAGTCAGTTTTACTGTTTCCCTGTGTAGGCAGTCACTCAGTAAAACAGAAAATAACTGGTAAGACTTATACAAACTGGGAGCAAAAAAATATCAGGATATATTGTTTACAGGGTGGTCTATGAAAAGCAGAAATCTAAGTGAACTGAAAAAAAAAATAGAGTTTACATTGACCATTTAGCAGGAACTGTATATCACTGAAGGTCTGCTAGAACCTAATTTTTCAACCCAAGCCCATCAGACCTGACCTTGAGAGAGTTCAGTCATTTTACGGCCCAGCCCGGCCCCTTCTCCTCAAACCCGATACAGCCTGCTGCTGCTGGAGTGGGCTCTCTTCCTCCTGCTCATGGTGGCAGCATGGTGGCAGCTCCACGTGGTGGTGGCTGTGTGCGCTGCTCCTGTCATTCACCGCCCCCAGCTTCACTGTATGTGCTATAGCGTGAGGCCTTGTCCAAACTAAACGTGAATAACATAGCTAGAGTCAACTTAGCTTCGGTCAACTTACTGCGGTGTCTATACTACGCTGCGTTGACGGGACACGCTCTCCTGTTGACTTACCTTACTCCTTCTGTTCCGTTGGAGTATCGGAGTCAACCAGAGAGCGTTCTGCGGTCGATTTAGCAAGTCCGCTAAATCAACCCCAGCTGCTGCATTGATTGCAGCAGCGTTGATCCCCAGGGAAGCGTAGACGTGGCCTGAGAGGGCTACAACTCCTCGGCACATTCACTTCGCAGCATGCACAGTGCAACAAGGTGGCAGCAGACAACAGGAACGGGGCACGCTGCCTCCACTTCAATAACTCCACAGCAGGAGGAGGAGAGTCAAGCTAACCCACCTGTTTTCCCACCCGATCTGGACCTAACACTTTTAGTCAGGTCCTGTCGGATTCAGGTCGGGTCATAGGACTCTATACATCATCACAAATACATGAATTTTCTAGTTTTCAAAATACAATACCCATCCCCATAGTATTAACTGAAGATCAGCAACATTTCCAGCTCTGAACAATCTCTAGTGCTTACATTTTACTTCCATGGACAGGCGACTCTTCAAGAAAGGGTATCTGATTTGTTGATCCACGCTTTTGAGGAGTGCTCGTATTAACGCTTTGGCTATCAGTACCTATTCTCTGACTGACATCTGGAGGTGGTGATACGAAGCTAGTTGCTGGTGTGTTAGATGCATGCCCTTGGCTCCCATTACATTGCTGGCTGAGCGTCTGCACATCATTTCCAAGAGTGTCTATACCTATGTTTAACTCTCCCAACTTTTGAATAGACCTGCACAGGGTTGATGAAAACAGACAATAAAAGTTAAAGAAACAGTTTATAATATGGGAACTTGAAAAGGTTAAAAAAAAAAGTGAAGTTGTAACCACGTTGCCCTGTAGCATGATAGGTATAATAACTAATCTATGAAAAGTTTGATTATATTTAATTACAATGATGTTTGACCCAAAGATTTTTAGCAGTCCATTCACTTAAAGAGTGATATTTTTGACATGCTTTAACCCCACCCTGTCAACATGAAAGGAAGAGTATTTTCATATGAACAAACTGACAAGATGTCAAAATAAAACAATAAGTTTTCCTTTAATTTAATATCTATTTCTCCCACCATAAAATAATCACAAAAAATACTCCTTTACACTTTGTTACCAGAGTGACAACCTAATATCACACCCATAAGAGAACTGTAGAAAGTAACAAAGATAACTAGAATCAAACATTGAGCACCTTATTTTAGGTTATGTATTTACTACATAACTGAAATAATTACATTTTGGGGATTTCAAGCTTATGAGGTTTCTAGAGTGAATCTATTATGTGACAAAGTCAGACCAGACAACTGCAAGAGAGTGGTCTTCTTGGGGTCCAGGAAGTGGGCGGGCAGAAGCCCACCCATGGCAAAAGGCCCCACCCCCAGCCTAAGGGGAAGACCCGCTGAGCACGCGACTCAAATAAATACAGGGGACAACAGAAGAAAAAACAAGGACAAGTGTGAGGGCAAAGGGTCGAAAGCAGGGAACCTGAAGGGGACAAGCAGAGAACCCTGGACAGTGCCCATTGCTCCTCAAAGCTGTCAAGGGAGCCAGCGGACACAGCCCAAAGGGACTCTGCTTGGATACGTGAACGGAGAGAGGAACGGAAATAGGCTGCACAGTCGCAGAGCTCCCCCTCAGCCAACTTCCTCTCCCTGGTGTTATGGATGGCCACTTTGGCCATTGCTAGGAGGCGGCTGATGAAGAGCTTTGCTCAGCCCTAGAATGGTAAAGGTCCTCCCTTATGAGCTGAAAAGAGGTTACCTCAGGTCAATGAGGGACACTTGAGTCCAATTAAGGGCTGCCTGTGATCTTTAAAAAACCCTCCCTCTATCTCACCAGAAAAGGAGATAAACTGCGGCAGGGCTAGTGACCACAAGGAAAAAGGATTCTCCTAAGTGGAGGGCTGCACTCCTCCCTATAGGAAAAGCAACTATGCAAATGGACTATTTGGGGAAGTACTGGCACCCAGAGGCGAGCATAATGAGGCAACACCCCAGAGATGGGGAAGAGAAAAAAAGTATTTCCTCTTTTATGTTATTACCTTTTCTTTTTTGTTTGGCTAAAAGGTACTCACTCAGGCCTACCCTGAGGTCCACATTGGGACTGTTTTACTCCATGTCTCCATTGCCAGAGGGGGGAACAATGTGTCCAGCAAGGTGAAGGAGGTACCTTGCCACAGTTGTTTTATGACAGAATTGTGTGTTTGATAACAGTTCATACATGGTGCAGGTTATTTAGCATAGACCTAACAAACATTAAGAGTTTTCCTTTTAAAGGGCTAAATTCTGTCCATTTGGATTTTCACGGGTTTCTGATTATTGGGCTATACACTAGACACGTGCATAAGATTTCCATTAACATCAACAGGAATCCTCCATAAAAAGACAAAGTAACACTTGGTCTTAAAGGACACAAAATACTAGAACTGGGTAATAATACTTAATAGACTTAGTTGATGAATTTTGCCTCTGAACTGAATTTCGTCTCTTTGCTACCAGAGTTCAAATAGTATTCACACATTCATTCAAATAAGTCTTGGTCTTATGAACTAACGAAAATAAAAAAAAAAAATCCAGTTACACAAGTGTGATATTCCCTATTATGCCATGAGTTTAAAAAAAGACAAAGTCTATTTTACATGGCCAGAAAACGAATCTATAAGAATTTCACTTTTCTCCAGGAGGGCTAAAATTTAAACAGACATGAAACAGTTTAACATGAAGAGCCTGATTGAACAATACTTTCCATATGAAAAGCACAGCCAATTAATATAAATATTTCAAGGATGTATGTAGAATATTTTATTTGCCTGATGGCCATATTCAAGTCTAGTTTAAAATTCCCAAATGCTAGTTATCAGTAGTCTAAGTTACTATTTTTAAAATTATTTGGGTCTATAATTTTATTCCTTAAATTGAATAATCCTTGAGCCAGGTCAAATCATTTAGAGCAAAGCAAGGTGGGTTTATGCATCAGAACTGGGTACACAGCAGACTTGGTCAAAATATACCACAAGGAGTTAAATTCCCCCCCCCCAAAGAATTAATTATAAAAATGGCTGTACAATAAGGTTTCTTAAAACTTTCCTCAAATATATCCAGTTCTTCAGGTTCCAGAAGAACAGAGGCCCTGGTCCAAAGTACAGCACCTAGACCCATGCTTAAAGTTGACATACTTGAATTTAGGTGTGCTCAAGTGCTTTTCTGGAAAAAAGTCAGATTATAAACTGTAGTCAGCAGACATCAAGAAGTTAGTAAAATCCTTTTTGAGTGGAGGTGCAGGAGGAGGGGAGGAGGAGGAGGAGGATGGATGTATGACTTACAAAGTACCAAGATTGTCTTTGCAAAACTTATGTTTATTTACTCAAATTTAGACCAGTTAGAGGATACTGTATTTGAAGAGGGATTTGTAGCTTTAGAATACCAACACAATGAGAACGGTAATTATTTTTAGACCAAAATACCCAAACCCAGTTTTTTAGTTGCTGCTTGGTTTGAATTAAGTTCATTATAAAACCTAGGAAAAATGAAAAGTGAGCCAGTTGCCTATTTGACCTTCCAAAGAATATGACTATTAAAGCAAATTTGTTCTTGTTAGAAGTTAGTTGGCTTTCCTCATGATTTTCATATCAGTACCCAAATCTTAGTAATGAATTGTCTAAATATAAGCCAATATGGAGAAAAGCTCTCCCAATTACAGAGTTATCTTAGTATAAAAGATTTAAAGAAAGACCACAAACAACTTCAAATATCTGTATATAAGTTCACTGCTATTTCACTAAATTGTTTAGTGAGTTATTTTTCATTTCTGTTCATGACAGAGGAGTTTATTCTTCAGAAAAATGTATTGGCAAACATAATTTTAGTCCAGAAAATTATTTCTGGGAAAAGAAGTGATTCCATATTTGGCATTCTGACTATCTAAGCAGATTAGGATATAGGAGGCAATTTAGTACTGAAGCGCATAAGATGACACCAGTGGAACAGTCAACTAAAGCCAACCTGTTAAGAAACTGTTCAGTAAGATTCTGTTGCTGGTCTGTCCCATCTTCCTGGTTTACTCCTCCTTCAAGCAACATTTGCTGGTACAGTTGTCGTTGTTGTTCTTTCTGTTCTAAATGCTGCTGGTAACGTAATCTTTGTCTATAATATTCTTGAAACTGCTCCGTTGAATCACGAAGCTTAAAGAAATAAGGATTAAAAGGATTTGAATTTTAATGGTAAATTTCACGTACACACAAAAATCAATTTTTTTTATCAATAATAATTAAAATGTACAGATAGGCAAAGAAAATGCTCCTTGAGAACAGTTTGATTTAAGGATGTTTGCTTTGTATATTTTGACATGTGATGTTGACAGTTTGTGCTTTAATGGTTATAAAGCTTTAACTTTTTGAATCTGGCTTTGCAAGACTGAAGAATGAAAGTTGTTTTGTCACTACAGTAAGCAAGTAAAACTGAATATACATAAGAAATTGATCTGCTGCTAAAAGATGCCATTTCTGCCATCAGTTTTTAGAGGAGATTTTTACTTTAGTAATACAAGCAAAAAGCTATACCAATCCTACGGGACAAAGTTTAAACACCGGAATACCACAATTTAAGGTAAAAATAATTACTCAGCAGCAGAAAAAAGATTTCATTCTCTTTTTTTCAGAAGCATTACAAGTAGGACTTCTTTTGTCAACTAATATGTACACTTATATGAAACCCAAGGCAAAACACCCTCATAACCCTTGAAATTGTAGGTTAGAAGGAGATGTCTCAGCACAACTAGACAAGCTGGTGGATCTTCTATTGATACAGTAGGAACAAGAATCTGTACCTTGTACAATTAGTGTCATGGAACACAATCATACTGTAAAGTCTAAACCTTGTTTTCTTTTTTAAAAAAAAGTTTCTAACAGGTGTGAGTAAAACGTTGTATGCAATAATACAAGGGTGTCATCACAAATCTACAGACAGCTTAAAATAATAGCTTTGAAAGATGTGAACTATCCCCACTCACCTCATCCAGAGGTTAACTGTGATGCATGAGTTAAGTACAAATGGAAACAATGTTGTCTATCACCACCTGACCCAGTCACCCTTTCTGGACAGATCCCAGTCAACTGTGATTTTGATTCAACTGCTGAATCCCACGTGTTTCTAAGCCCCCTTGGTGTGGGCAAAACAAGATTCAAAAGCATCTGTGTCATATACATGATGAATTTCCCATCATAGCAGGCAAATTGTTTTGCAATTTATCAGAACAGGCAGCTCAAAAGGCCTTTTTATATGGAAATAATAAAACGTTACCTCATTTTTTTCTGGTTTGGCTGGTCCTTGATTCTGTGCTCCATTTATTGGCTCATTTTCTGGAACTGAACTCTGGCACACAGTCTCACTGCCAATGGAATGCTGCGGCTCCACAGGAGTATCACTTCTTTCAGTGATATGGAAAACCGAAGAGGTTATTTGAGAAATCTAATAGAAAATCCTCTAATAAGTAAAGAAATATATATTTATAGAATAAATCCTGAAATGATTATGTACAAGGCACTCCATTATATGAAGCCTAGAGATATTACTGGCAGAGCAGACAAAAATATCCCATTTTAACCTATTACACTAACAGCTGCTAGCCCTAAAATAGAGCTAATGTACTTTGTTCTCAGGTTTTTCCAAAAAGCCTTATATTTTGGAAGTCCCATTATGCTTTTATTTTCTATTTTTATGCCTTCCATGAAAGGCTGTCCATTCCTCCAACAATCCAAAATACCATCAACAAATTACTCAAGCTCTTTGTTAAATTTTCAGATCTCTCCCACTTTTGAGGAACACTAATTAGATCTGTTGGCTTCTCCCACTGTTCCCTAAAATCCTGGGAGGGGAGGAAGCCTCCATTCATCACAAGGCACCTCCGCAACTGCCTCCCATTCTGTATATGACAATATTTCTTTAAGCTACATTTAAATGACATTCAACATTGGGAAGCTAGAAAATTCCTGTTTTAGCTATATAGGAAAAAGAGTGCAACTAAAATCTGTTCCCACTTAATGTTGTGCTTTATAGGGGACTTACAAAATTAGGGTAAGAGAAGTATTTCCATCTGGAATTATTTTGGAAAACATTTCAGTAGCCAGTAAATATGCAAAATACATTAGAAAATGTTTGACTCTTTAAAGAGTACTCTAACCTCACAAAATTACAAATACTTAATGGTTTGGAGCAGCGATTTGTTGAAATGATTTTTGAGTTACTGGTGCATGTGTGCATTAGCAAAAACAATTTAATCTGATTAACAGACATTTAAGGATCTTTCTTTTGTCTACTGAACACAAGAGGAAATATCTTCTTTGCAGGTTAGGAGAGAACGGTAAGATAAGGGGTGCTGAGCTCTTGTGAAAAACGCCAAAAGCTCCCATTCTCAAAAATCTGGTCAGTTAATTTAGGTACCTAAATGGAAGCTGAACTCTTGAAAAAAATCTAACCTCAACTGGGGGTTCGGAGCATTTTTTAAAGTCTGGTCCTCAGCCTACTTCCAGCTTTCATAAGGTACGATAACTATATTAAATAAAAAAATAAAAGATTTTCATATTACTTGTCTGTTACTTTTTACGTCAAATCAAAAGCCTGATCCTTCAAATCCCTGTACAAAGTGTTTGCAAAATAGTACAAAGATAACTCATGCTAATTATTGCGATTTATAGCCTAGAAGTATAATTCACATAATAAATTCATTAAGTATAGAATCAATGACAGTAGCATATTAAAACAGAAAAATAAATAAAGTTATTCAAGTATGAAATCCTTAGTAAAGTATTTCACATTCTAGGATCAGTTTTAAAACATAGGGATATGGCAGATGTCCAAATGCCAACCTTTAGATATACAGGTGACCATACTTGGAAAAGTATTCAAATTTTTCTAAGGTTACTTCTACACTACACACTGCTGGTGGTGGCAGGTAGGCTATATGTAGCTACATGCAGCAGTAAAAAGCAGATTGCATCCACACAGTGGTGTGTAGCTACACGTCACTGAAAGGCTATGGCAGGGGAGAGGCAGTGGGGAGAAGTTTCAGCAGCTCCCTGATGGCAAGCATTTCACTGAGTCCAGGAAAAGCTCTGGCAGGGATCGGCAGTGGGGAAAGGCTTAGCCTTTCCCCACTGCCGGAGCCTTTTCCTATGGCAGGGGAAGGCTCCAGCAGTGCGAAGGGAACACAGCCTTTCCCTGTTCTACTCGCCTAAGTCATACCTCACCATCTACACTGCTTTTTATCCCCATGCTAGAGGGGCGATCAGAGTATGTACTCTGCATGCAGCTGAAAGAAGTGTGCAGTATAGACATACTCTAAATGTCTTAAACAGGTTTACTGTGCAAGTTATAAGAGCACTAAGTATATAAAATTTAGAGTTCATAAGCCATAAACCCTGATTTTAATAAGGATTAGAAAGGAAAAAGTTTAATATCATGAAGGTACCGGGGGGGGGAGGGGAGAAGCAAGTTTCCATAAGAGTTTTAATTCTTAATATGAGAAAAATCAGTTTTGCATACTACTGTGTACTAACACAAGGTATTAATTAACTCCTATAGCCATCAAAACCTGATTAGCTGGAATTTAAATAGAAATATAAGCAAATCTGAAAGTCTTGCTGAGATTTTGTCCGAAGATCAATTAGGTACACTATATCTAAGTGCAACTGTGGTTATAGTTGCACAAGTCTCTAATATTGGTGAATTTTTTTTCAGGCTCTGCTCCTGCAGATTTACACATGGGCACAGTTCCAGTGACTTCAGTGAGATTACTCATGAATACGAAGTTTAACGTTTACTTAATTCTTTGCAGGATCAGGATCTAAATTTGAAATAATAGTTGGTGTGGTATAGTGCCATTCTGTGGGCATTCCATTTATCTACAAGGAAGTGTGGAGACAGGGTTATTACACAGGTGAGAGAAAAGAAACAGAGTTTAGGAATTCTCCAAGACAGACACTGAATCTAGTTTTATTTGCTACATTGCTGACGTAATCATTTAAAAAAAATTCACAGAAACCTCAGAATTTCTGCTTCTTCAAGAATACAAAGAGTTGGAATGCTGTTATTTACAGTTTGATAAAAGGCATTCAGAATATTTTAAATCAACCACTGAAATATTTTACACTGCCAATGCATGCCACTATATACCTACATACATAGCAAGTTCCAATAAGAACTTCAGTAACTAGAATCTAGTGTATTAGATTTAGATTTAAGGTATTAGATTTAAGCCAGAACTTCATCTTTCTGCTACATTTTGGGTAAACTATAGATGGGCTTGAATAAAAGTGTCAGATTTGAACAACCCTGAACTTTGGGGAAGACTGAATTAAACTCTTGTGGGTCTCATACCCATTTTTAGTTTAAAAGTCAAAATTTCTTAGGGGCTTGAGGAGAGAAAAAAGAAACAGTTTGAACTGCAATAGGGTTTACACATCCAACTTTAATTACCATTCATGTAAGTCACAAGTGCACCTGGAAGAACATATGTTTAACATGGTCAGTTACCCTTCAGTATTAACAACTCTCTCTCAAAAAAAAATGTGGAGTTAAATGAAACTTACCGCTCAGGTGACTCTTCATAAATGCTATGGCAATCTGTATTTTCAAGCATGAGACTTCTGCTAAGATTCTGCACTCCTGGGTAATGGAAATTGGCAAAGGAGTGTGACATTGGAGAGGTTTTATTACCAAGGTCTGTGATTCGCTTATCATGATTCGTTAATCCACATGACAGCCCATCTAAGGCAGGGTTTAAGGAACGAGTCATGTAAGCATCAGCTGACTGAGGCCGTCTCATTGGGGATGATGGATAAGGAGAAAGTTTGCTGATAAGAGGTGTCAAAAGATCAGCATATGCAGCTTTTGTGGGCTTCAAGAGTTTATCAACATGAATATTAAGCATCTTTTGTTCAAAAGCACAAGAGAAAACAGAAGCTGGCAGATTCTGAAGCCATGACAATAAACTCAGGTCCAAGTCATCACACCCATTACCACATAAAAGATCAATGCCAAGCAATACTTCACTCTCTGTAATTTCTTCTCCTGTTGCTTTACTCTGACAGAATTCCACACAACATTCATAAAGCAATCCCTTCATTATGAGCTGAAATAAACGATTATTACTTGCTTTGAAACCAGCCTCACTCAGTTTCCTGTCGGCAGGAATAAACTCTGCAACCATTATGCAAGCTTCTTCGAAACAGTGAACTCGAGCAGTGCTAGGGTTCCAGTCTTTGAATTCTGCATGGTTGGTCAGACGGGGCAATGTGAGTAACAAACACAGTTTACTATAGTCTTCTTTAGAAGGACAGTATTCTTCCAGGGCATGTAGGCACTGTACAGCCTCTTGCATTGTAAACTCCAGCTATAGAAGAAATATTAAATACAAACAGGACACAGTTGACTTTAAAGTTACCAATTTATTCTTCACAAGCAGAGTTAGCTGCATTAGAACATGCAATAGGATTTCCCTCATTTTTCCTTTGTTGTTACTATTGTTTTCATTTTAATTAAATTAGCGTACACGGAGTCTGCAACAGCTTTCATGTCAGCAGTTCTAAGACCAAATTCTTCTTAAGGGACTCCAATTTCAAATCACTTGATCAATACAATGAAGGTCATGCTGATGTGGCTGTTTTCACAGAAGCCACTACATGTTTTAAGGTCTCAGAAGTTTAATATCTATAGTTAAACATATTTGCTACAACTGTAGGCTGAGAAGGCATTTCCACTTTAGGAGTCGGATTCTCTTTTCAGAGCCATAAAGAGGAGAAACTCCATTTAAGTTAAAAGTATCAAACTGGTGTAAGAGAATCAAGTCCTAAGTTTCTGTAATTTTCAGTCACTGGAAACTGAGAAAGTTACTTTTTGTGTTGAAGTTTTTCATGCTTATTCTCAGACTATACGTGATGTGTGTGTGTAAAAACAAGCAATGAAAATCTCCACAGCTCTTTGCAGATCACATATTCAAATACACACAGATGTGTTTGATAGAATTTGTTAAAAATTAAAAAAAGAAGGTAAGCTTAAATGCAATACTAAAATTGAGATGTTGGTGGAAATTTCAAAGTTTTTCCATTTTCTGCAGCTAACTGTCCCTCCTCACATGTGCATTATGATGACCTTTCATTAACCTATCATACAACAATATTCAGCATGTAAAATATCAAGAAATTGCACCTTTTTCTAAAGTGTTCTCCAGTAAGATTATATAAATACTATGACTAGAGTGCTATATGTTTTAACTACGTCCTTCTTCTAACCTTAAATGTTGAACTTTTTACTTCTCTCTGCATGCGGTCAGGTAAAGACCCTGCCGTAGAATATATGGCAATGGGACAGAGAATTAAAGTCACCACAGCAACGTTAATTTTTTATTTGAGTAATTAATATTTTTGTTTGAAATGTATTTTTATGTAAAAGTTTTATAATGCTTTTGTAGTTGTAATTTAATGTTCATATATGAGCAATATAAAGTAAAATATTTTACAATGAATAAGCCTACAGCCTATAAGCCTTATCATGCTACAGCTCTGGTTACCATTTAAAACCTTTTGCACACTAAAAACCTTATTCATAACTCCTCCTCCCTGCTTTTCACACATTCAATGAACCCAATCCTCTGTGACATCATTTATTCTCTACTAGCGAAGGAACATTGAACAGCATTGCATCTTTGTCTATAAAAGCTGCCATAGGCAAAATGCACTGAAGAATTTAAATTGCACACTAACATCTGAACGATCAATTTAAGCTTGAAATTGGAAGTTTAATTCACAGGTTCAGGTTCTATAACACTTCAAAAATATTAATCAAAGTTTCCTCTTTTAGGAGATAATGAAAACAAATAAATATATTTAGGGAGCCTAATAAGATTATTAAATATATTTACATATTCCAAGTTGTTATTCTAAAACAGAATGCTAGATGGTCCAATGGGCAGAGGTAAAAACTAACCTTTCACCTCTGAAGTCCTCTGTTAGGTCATAAGCATACACTAATTTAGAGGTTTCGGTTTAGTTTTGATATTTACTCACATCATGTAAACACTGCACTGTTTGGCACCACTGGATCAAGTAATGGCAAGGGCATTTTACGGCCAATTTGAAGTGCACAGTTAGAATTACATGGGCAAAAACTGCCCAGAATCTATCCAATACTATTCCCAACTGTAGTCCTTCACTTTCAGAAAAGGTTGGTAGTTCTTATGTAATACGTGAGAACTTTTAGCTAAACAAATGACTACCATAAGCCTTCCGGAACAACAATACTGTACTATGGACTTCCATAGTGTCTAATCAATAAGAGGATTTTAAAGCATTTAATTAATGTAGCCAAGTATAAAATCTTACGTGCTGAGGCTCATCTTCTGCTGACATTGCATTGTTCACACATAAGGCTTCTAAAAATTTCTGCTTCAGTATAATATAGCGAAATCTGCACAAAAGAAGTGAAGTATAAGACACTAAAGATCTTAAAGCAGTAGCTAAGTAGTACATTCCACAGATAACTACAGTGCAAAGTTTTTGCTCTCAAAATGTAACAAGCCAGGCAATAAAATAATTGGTTCTTTTCAGAAAAGATGTCTTTTTCCAATGATTTACTTCCAGAAATATTACATGTTAAAATAATTGCTGGTTCATAAGAGAAAGATATACAGCCAGTATCCTCCTTTCTTGAATACCTGGGTTACTCTGATATGATCTTAAAGAAAATAAATTTTAATTTTTTAAAATCGAGCACAATTCTTATAATATAAAGCATTTTAACCAGGCCAAGACACGTTACAGAATACTTTAAAGTCTGTAGTAAGTTCTAAAATACTTTCAAATAATTTTATACTGGATGTATAGATTGAAAAAAATCTATTAAGCCATACAACTGAAATTGTAAACTATTGTTCTCAGATTCAGTAGTTACAGTTTATTTTTCTAAAGACTTGAAAAAGTCTTATTCCAGAGATTTTCCACCTTGCCACATGACTTACGATGCTACTACCTCAAAGTTCATAATTTTACCTTTTCTTGTCAAATTTTTCCATACACTCAAGAGGCTGAATGAACTGAAGAACCTCATCCCACTGTCCATCAAGGATCAACTGTCTATACAAAAAGAAAGCCACTCATTAAATTTAGCTGGACATTTTTTACTTAACATTTTTACAAATGTAATTTACATATAGCTTGACGTACAGCTGATCAGCGAGCTTTGTAAAGTTAATGCTTTGCAAAGCAGACAAGATCGGATTTAAACAGAGATAAACGTAAAACCTAAATCCTTTCTCAATACTATCTTTGTAGCTACATACTCTAACACCAAGAGGACAAATGGTAGATATGTATGTATTTGTTAAGAAGTACAAGACTCTCTCTTCAGGTATCTGCTGCTTTTTATGTTTTTAGGGATTTCTTCCAAGATGCTTCATTCTTTCTCCACAAGTGAGATTTTAAAAGTCACCATACAAAACATGATTGAAGACATCCTGAAAAACACTGAAAATAAGCCTAAAAGAATTAACTGCCTACAGGGGTTGTGTGTGAACAGAGCAGTTGAGCAGCAGGGCTCCACATCTGCGCAGCAGGGCTCCGCATCTGCTTACAGTATTTATAGTATAGCACAATCAACTTTTCTATTGTGCTAGGCCCTGTACAAATACAAAGTGGACACAGTCCCAATGCTAGGGAGCAACGTATAAGGGAAGCATTTGTGAGAGAGCTCAGTTGGATCCGGTGGCTCAAAACTCCCAGGCAAGCAGAAGAGCCACTACTCCATCCAATAAGCTGGAATAGCAGGCAGGGCTGCATTTCAGCCTCATCCCCTGTTGGATGGGTAAATACCATTTCTTCATGCCCTCACAGTGTTTTCCTCAGAAAGCCTATTAACTTTGGTAGGGAGAGGAAAATTTCACCTTAATGAATACTTCTGCTATCACTAAGAACACACCCAAATTAAGGATGAAGAACCTCAATCCAGAATTTGTCAATTTACGTACCTATTTTTCATTATGCTTACTCAGCTTTAGCAGTATGTGCCAAAAACCCACAAGAACATCGCAATTGGGGGTGGGCAGGAAATGTTGTTAAGCAGATTTTAAAGATCACATTTAATGTTATTTAAATATAGTTGTATAAATAGTTTCCTATGCTTCCGGTAAGCTGTAAAATCCCTTAGTACGTATATTATAAATCTCATTTGTGCTTAATGATTTCATCATGCAAATACCTATTTAGTAAATGTGAGATATTAGAAGTCTATTTATTGTGCCTCAACAGTAGCCACTTTTCCAACTGGAGGGTAATACTATGGGAATGGTGACAGCCTCAAAAGGAGTGCTAGAAGTATAACTACAATACTGGTGAGGGCTGGTCTACACTAGGAAGTTTTACTAGAAAAACTTGCCTTTTTGTCAGCACGGCAAAACTCCCAACTTAATCATCACAAATGTTAGGTCTATACTAAAACTGGTAGTCAGCCCTATATTAAGTTTTAGCCTGAGGGAAGCTGCTCAAGAGCAAGGCTGGAATATCTGTTCAGCTACAGATGAAAAAAAGAGCCCCATTGGTCCAAGTCCAAACTACCAACATCCCCAACCTCACCCTCTCCCTTCCCCCTCACCAACCAAAACAAACAAAAACTCCTCCCTGTATGAACTTCTTCCCTACATCTGTTGTAGGGTTTAGTAACCTATCTTCATACTTGTAGTCACCCAGGTCCTTTCAGTAAACATTTTGCTGTACAACATATGCCATCAACCCTGTAGAGTCCACTTCCACAGTTTAATGTTAGAGAAAATCTGAGCATCTTTTTGAAAGGCAGATGACATCTTCTGGAAAACATTTGATTTAGAGACCTAGTCAATCACAGGGTTAGAAGGGACTGCAAAGGTCATCCAGTCTACCGCCCTGCCAAGATTCAGGATTTGTTGTGTCTAAACCATCCACGACAGATGCTCGCTCAGACAGTTACCAGAATATTTTATCAAAATATTTTTTGACATTTTTCATGAGTGTCTCAGGATGTTTTGAAAGCCGACCGACATCCTAAGTGCTTAAATGCTACACACAGGACAATTCACAATGGAGAAGCAATACCTGAAGAGAGAAAATGGTTATGGCAAAAATGACTCAATGCTTTTCATGGCAGTCAGCAATCAATTGGTTTGGCTAGTGAACACATGGCCAGCAGATATTAAGTTAGTTTCTATTGTACTAATTATATAATAATTTCTACCTCAGAAAAAGCATGTCATCTGAGAACAGGCCATTAATGACTCCACTTTCTTTCTCAAGAGCCAGCATACTGATATGAAGTTTCTTCGAGTTCAGGAAATCTAAGATTAGTTTAATTATTTCAACTTCTTTTACATTCACTGTTTCTTCAGCAGTCATGATGGTGGCCTAGAGAGAAAAAACAAAGTAAGTAATATGGTCAATATCTTGTCTTATGCCTTGTCATCAAATGCTGTTGACCAGAGATTGCAAATAAACGTTTGTTTTGACAATACTGAATATTGTAGTATTCCAAAATTGGTTAGTGGAATTTAGAAAATCAATCTCATGCATTTGAGCATGCAGCCATAACTCCGACTTGATCCTGAAACTGTGACTACCCATTTGTACCCTGAGTTCATGAAGTGGACCACTGAAATGAGCTGATCAAGAAGTTTTCAACTATATTTTTACCCTGGAATAAAATTTCCATTTGCAAGACTGCAGTCTCTTTCTCTCAGAAAAGGAAATACAAGATAACAGAATAGTATTTGAGTATTTAAGGTATGCATGAGATACTTGTAAGATTTTATAATTATACAAAAGATACATGAAGAACAATTTTATGAGAGATAAGAAGCACTATCTTGATTTGTTTTGCCATTCTGAAACAGTACATGGTAAGTAAGCCAGGACTTTCCATCCTTACTTTGTAAGGAGGCCTATTTCCATTGCAATGTTTTATGGGGAATCTAAATGTCAAACTTGACTCAACATATTTTACTGGGGTTTCCTCCAATATGTCAAGACCCCTCCACAGAAGCATGGGCAAGCAAAGGCATACATCTCTATTTGGAAATCTGGGATAGCTTCCTAGTTCACTGGCTCATTCCTGCAAGATGTTAATGCCTCAACTCTCTGATATCAGTTAGGGGTGAGGGTGCGCAACATCTTGGAAACTCTACTCTAGAGCAATGGCTCCCATACCATGTTCCACTGGGAACTTGCTGGTGGTCTGTAGAAAGCTTGCAGATCACACAGTACCATCTTTTCAGGAGCTCTTCATTGCAAAGAGGAGCCCAGGGTGAGCTGTATCGGTATTTCTACATTGCAGTGGCAATGAACCTTCCAGCCTGAGGGGATGGAGCTAGAGTACTAAAAATAGCGACATGGACATTGCACCTCAGGTGCTCAAGCCCACGTGACCCGCTGGATCTCTGCCAAGTCTCTGCAAAAGCCTCAACATCAAGACTACTATTTTCAGTGTGCCATTAGCACAAGTCTATCTAATCAGGCTCGGAGGCTCACTCCCTGGTGTAGTATAGACCAGGGGTTCTCAAACTGTGGGTCATGACCCCAAAATGGGTTGCTGAGGCTGGTGTTAGACTTGCTTGGGCCCAGGGCTGAAGCCCAAGCCCCACCCACCCGGGGCTGAAGCTGAAGCCTGAGCCCCACTGAGCGGGGCTAAGGTTACATGACCCCCAGTCAGGGCGGAAGCGTTTGGGCTTCAGCTTTGGCCCCTTCACCTGGGATGGCGGAGCTCAGGCGGGCTCAGTCTTTAGTCCCCCCTCCTGGGGTTGCATAGAAATTTTTGTTGCCAGAAGGCGGTCACTGTGCAATGAAGTTTGAGAACCACTGGTATAGACATACCCTAAAAGCAGCTGGCAACAACAGAGGAAAGTGAAGCTATTCTCAAGGACTGGAGCCATCAGTAGGAAAGAATGTCCAGGAAAACAGGGGACAAGAGAGCCAGGTGGCTAGTCTGCAGAGGACAAGGGGGTGATGAAGAGAAAAAGAAATATGAGTAAGGGAAGAAAAACAACCACAGAGAGTAAAATGAAAAATGTTGTCTGAAGTAGGGAGAGTTGTACTTTTTTCTCATTTCAAGAATGACAAAAAATATATTAGGCATATCTAAAATATACACTTTTCTAATATTACTTTTCTACATAAGTAAGTAATTGCAACTGGGATGTTAAATGACTGCTAACGGGAAAGGATGTGGTTCCCAAGTCAACTTCAAGATGTGGTGCATACTCTAGCGGTCCTCCACTTAGGGGCAGGTAATTACTAATCTACTTCCAATTTGGAAAGTATTGAAAATAGTAATCAAAAAGCAAGAGACAGAAATAAAAAGAAGTTTGCCATATCAAGTTTAAATAATCAGTTTAGCTTGATTTTCCAGGTAAAATGTGTTATGAGGGATTAGTGAACAGATGAACTATTTACCAGGCACAGTCAACAGGAAAAATGAAAGAATAAATACTTGAATCTGAAAGTTCTCGTTGTTCACAGTAAACTTATGCTGCTGAATTCTAACAGATATGAAAACTCAGACTTTTTTTTATATTATACCAGTTAAATCATAGTATTTTCCATATTCTTCCTTTAGCTGTATGCCAGTTTTCTTTAATTGTCCTCCCCTCCCCCCCAGAACACTTGACTGGAAAAATTATTCAGTTAGATCAGCCTTTTTTATTTTGGAGCAGTGTACATTTGGCTGTGCCACCTAGAATAGCCTGCCTTCTGTTAATATGACTAGTTTTAATTCATGTTTTAGTCACAGAAGGCTCTAGTCATCATTAAATATTCTAGTGGCTCCAATGGCAGGCACAACCATTATTTGGGCCTATGCTCTCAGCTGGCAAGTTTTTTTTTCTATTTAAGAGTCAGCTGGCTCACAGAACATTTTATGTAAATAATTACTCCTGGGAAAATTCTGCATCACTACATGTGCACAGAATTCATGTCCCCTGCAGATTTCTTTGCTTCCCCGCAGAAATATGACTTCTGACAGGGGAGCAAAGGAAAGCCACAAGAGCAGTCACACTCCCCTCTCTGGCAGCACAGGCAGGTCAGTTTGGGCACCTGAAGAAGCAAATAGGGACAAATAACCACTAGGGGTGTGTGAAGGGGTGGTCAGTCATGCGTGAAAGAGAGAGAGAGAGAGAGAGACTCTGTCCCTCTCACTCACTATTGCGGCACGCTCGGCATGGAGGAGAAGTGCTTCTGGGTGTGTCTGAGGAGGTAGGTGTGGCACAGGCTGTTCCCTCAGGCAGAGCAGAACGTAGCAGCCTGCCCGCTTAGTGAATTGTTCCTATTCTCTTTGTGAATTCCCCCAGTAGTATAAAACAGATGTAAAAGTTTTAAGGCTCCTTTACATGGCCAGAGTGGTGTAAAGTGCTTTAGTGATTAGAACTGGTCTAAATTTTTGGACTGAAAAAATTTCTTATCAAAATTTGCTCCATGAACTGTTTATTACTGACCTTTCCGGTGATGGTCAGTAGCCAATATAAATTGTGAGTTTGGTTCCCCAGCCCTCACTTGCTCTTCAGTAGCCTATGATGTAACACTGAGCATATGGCTGGATATATCTGTGGACTAATAACTAGAAATAAAAGGTCAAACCTAGTTACATTATTATTAGGCAAGGGGGTTTGGGGATTTCCTTCAATGCTCCCCACTCCCATTCTCTATCCATTGTATTTTAATTTAAATAAATTACCTACATAATTGAAACCAGTATGATTATATTGTGATATTTTGACAAATAAAATATGCAGAATTTTAAAATATTGTGTGCAGAATTCCCCCTGGAATAAAATAATGAAAGGAAACAGAGTTGCATAGTTTTGTGTTTACTTCAAAAAGCTGTTGAATGGTGAAATGTCATTCCCTCCCTAATGCTGACAGATGCTCTTCTTTCATCATTATCCTAATTCTCTTTCTACAACTGGGAAAGGGTTTTTTTGGTCCTAGAAGATAATCCAGTCATACCTTTAAGAGGGAAGGAGGAAACTAACAACCGTATCAGAACATATACTGTAATACTGAAGTGTCAACACCTTAATCCCCAACCTCATCTTCCGAGGTAGGTCTCTAGACTTCAGATTTGCCTTTTACTATGTTTTATGATATTAGGGCTTTTATTGAACTTCAAGTAATTTCCTAGCAGACAGGTAAAACTAGTACCCAACCTTAAAATGAATCTCTTTAGTAGGATATTACTAGTACAGTTCATGCAGAATAAGACCTCCAACTGAGCAATGGAACATTTAGCTTGGACTTTTGTTTGGATTGGATGGCACCACAGATCAAAGCTAAATAGGAGTACAGGCTCTACGTGCCTTCCACGATTGCATTAAAGTTAAATATTTACACACCTTACTGATGCAGAAACCAATGTGATATACAATACCATTCTTGGAAGTACAATTACATTAAGTGAAAGATCTAACAGCTGTGACAGTAAAAGAAGTTATCAGCACAAAAGACAACCACCACGTCTTTAAACCAGGAACAGTCCTGCTTCTGCAAACTTATTCTAGGAGAATTCTATGGCACTGCAACATGTAAAAGCAGCACTCATCTTCCACACAAGTAACTTCGATCTTTGAGGTGTAAATGCAGGTGTAAAGTTCTACAGCTATACAATTTTTTTAGATAGGGACTACAGAGGAATATTCATTCTGTATACCTTTAGAGGTAAGAGAACTAACAATTTCAGTGGACCAACAACAGCTGAGCCCCATTTTGCAAACAAAATTGTCACTGACAACAAAAACGCCACCATATAGTAATAAACTAAGCTACTGCATGAGAAATTTACATCTTATTACAGTATGCAAAGAGAAAATCTGAGGTTTCATATAATCCTAGTCAGTACTTTAGAGTGTCAATGGTTTGGTAAGCGTTTGACACCAAAATAACTAAAATAAATTTATAATTAAAATAAATCAATCATATCTGGAACTAAAATGAGGAGCTCAGAGTGTCTTCCTTTTGAGCCAGCTTCCATTGGAACCAAAACGAATTTTGCCAGTGACTTCAGTGGAAGCAGGATTAGGTCCAAAACAGTCCAGTCCTGCAAGAGGACAAGTATCATCTGTTTCCAGATTTCATGGTACTTTCTTCAAGAGTAGGTGCGTGCTCATTTAGTGTTCTTGCCAAATTCCAACATGGATAATTACATTTTGACTACTTACATTCTGCCTGCAATTGAAATAAAGACCACTCAGTACAATCCAGGACATCCTGAACATCTTGCAGGACAGGACCTAAAGACCGTTTATTGATTCATTATCAGTTATGGCAACATTTTTTGGGCCCCATTTTAAAAAAAACCCACTGTTGTGGGACATTGAATTTCTGACGAAAAGATACACCATGCTGGGAATTCATTAACATGACTCTGAAGAGACTGACTGAAAATGCAGATGATAGGGATACTGCACAATTGCTAGTCTAATGGCAATGAGCCAGAATAAATGGGAGGTCTACTACAGAAAAAAATTTCATTTAATTGAAGGTTTTTAAGGATATCAAGAAAAAAAAAACCCTCAGATTTACTACACTCATATGCATTATACAGTCAAGTTATGCACTGGAACAATGAGCTGTAAAGTATGCAATATGAAAAATCCAGAAGTTTGCACACAGGATCTTGTGAAATGTGTGTTTATATATTAGTTTTTGAAAACATTATAGGTATTAAACACAGAGTAGCAGGAAAACTCATAGTTAGAGCTCAAGCTGCATCTTCAAACCATCCCCCTGTGACACTGTATTGCCAGCACATATGGCACATAACGTCACCAATGATCTGATCAAGCACTAATACTCAAGAATGACTGAGGGGCAGTGTTAGGTTTAAAATTCCTTTCTTTGCATTTATATCCCAAGCTTTCAGATTTCTGTGCTGGTTTTCCTTTAAAAAATGTAAAACCAAAAAACAAAAAGAGTATTATAAGTATTGGTAGGGCAACAGAATCAGGAAATATCTATTCTTGGGGGCATAATTTAAACTTAACATTCTACACAAGGTGTTTGCCGATAAATGGAATGATAACTCCAATTGTGCAAACTTGCATCTATGGCCTTTTAGTAGAGGTTACATAAAGAACTTTGTAAGGGAGTTTTAAAAACACCAGATTTGTTCACATTTTAGATAGTGATGCATTTCTAAAATAAAATGTTAGTGCCCTCAGATAATGATCAATGACTGAGGGGCAATCATACTGGGAATTTATTTAGACTTTTGAAAGTCTAAAATAATGGATGTTTGTACTAGTTCTAAGCAACAGTTATTAAGGGATAAATAGACAATTAAAGAGAACATATTCTTAATTTTGTTTTGGTTTTTTAAAGACAATATTCACCCCTTAATTTGTGTAAGATGTTTTAACTTCTGGCCTAAAAATATCTCTGCCATACTCCTTTTATATTTTTTCATCATATTACAAATATTCCCAGAGTCTCTTCATATATCTCTGTACACAGAAGAGCAAAATGCATTCAGAAGTCTCGTTTTCCTAACTGGTGTAAATAACAAGCTGTAAAACTATAAGCCTTTTAAAATGCAGACACTTCTGAAGAGACTCTCTCACAATAATAACCGTTGCAGCATAAACAACTTCACAGAAAAGAGCTCTGTAAGTAGTATTAAGGGAAAAAAAGAAAATAAAAAAAATAATAAAAAAGTGTTTATTTCTTGGTGTGAAATATTAGACACATTTTTATTCATTCATTCTAGAGTAACCTAGCCCCTGATTCTGCACTGATAATCTCCATGTGAGCATAGGAGTCTGTCCATGCAGAGAGTTCATTGCAGGATCTGGGCCCAAGATATCAACTTGTGGATCCATTTTCACTCTGTCCTCAATTATTCTAAGATGCCCTAAACAAAAGAGGAAATATTTAAAAATTCATTCTACATTCTCTGAGCCAAGTTTTTATCTGAATTAATCCCCATGAAATAGGGATATATAGGGTGAAAATCACTGGAAATCACTTAGCCCTTAGCAACAGTGTAATATAAAAATTCATACAAACTACATTACAACACAGGTACTACGATTTTAATTAAAAAAAACAAACTTGTGTATAAGGAGGAATTATACAACGCATTTTCCCATACCTGGCCCCCAAATGAACAGCGTTAACTCAATGGCTCAACTTTTTTCCATTCCACTGATCAGTTGTTAAAATAAAGATTCTATCATGCACCATCCTCTCTCTCTTTCTCCACACCCCCATTGCTCAGCATCCAAGTGTTTCATATAGCAGACCACAAGGAGGTGCTCCAAGGCCCAGTTTAGAGAGACACAATATTACATACTTCATTAACATTTAAACTACTGTATTTGAAAACTAACTGGCAGATTTCCTTGCTTTTAATCAGTTTCTTTTACAACCTGAATGCTCTTTGTCTAGATTATACATGCACGTCACACAGAGAAGTGTATGATGGATGCCAAAAAAAAAAAAAGAAGTGAAATTAAACCACACAATACTTGTATGTTGGTATAAAGAGGAAAAAGGAAACAATTTTTACTAAGAAAAATAATTGACAATCTAGCAACTAGCTAATGTGTTTTGACTAAGTAGTCGCTGGCACGCCACTTTTACATATCAGCATACTTCATTAGTTTTTTCTCATGTGTATTTAAGAGTATTTTCTCCTTTTTGCTACTCAAAACCCTGAAACAATAAGGTACAGGTACTTAATGATACAGCATCAAGATACAGAAAATATTTCCAGAATGTTTACTCAGAAGAACTAAGAACACATAGGACTTCATAGTGAAATTACTATACTTAAATATTAAGTCTTAATGCACCATATTTATACATCCCATTTGTCAGCAGTAAAGGCACAAAAGAAACAGCATCTCGTTTATGTAAACACAAGTATGCTAAGAGTCGACACATTTTTATGTCCAAGGCACCTAATTATAGGAGACTTGCCCTGTGACGCTACAACAAAGGGAAATCCGTACTTAGATGCCAGGATCACAACAGAGGAATCAGGCTAGAACCACACTGTCCCTTTGCTATTCACGGGGGAAATGAACCGGGGCTGCAGGCCACAGAACAGGAACACGCACCACATTTAGACTGGAGGATACCGGGGTGTGGGGCGGGGTAGGAGAGAATGCCAAGATGAATGGGCTTTCGCCAAACCAGCATCAAAGCAGCCAGGCTGTTGTCTCGCCTGGTCCCTTCAGCACCACCCTCCGCTCCACTGTCTAGCAGGAGACCTCCTCCCCATGATAGGGGGTCCTGTCATCCCCTGGGGCTTCCCCGCTCCAGAGCTCCCGCTGTCACACACACACCCAGACTCTCTTCTACCCCCCACCCTTTCTCTGACAGGCCCGCCGCCACCCCACCCCGGCTCCTGCTCCCACTCCCCTCCTCCCGCCCCTCCACGGTTTCCTCCCTCCCAGACACTCCCCTCCCCCGTTGCCTTCCATCACCCCATCTCGGGAGGTGCCAGCCTGGCCCCCGCAGGAAGGGGTCCCCAGCAGGCCGGGACTCTCCCTAGGCAGCCCGAGGCTGCTCCCCACGACGCCACCGGGGACCCACCTGAGGGGGGTCCGGGGGGCCCGGACGCACAGATACGCACGGAACGGATGGGAAGGACGCAAAATGGCGGCGGGTCCCTGGCCCAGGAATAAGGGGGTCCAGTTCAGCGTCTGCCCCGACCCTACGGCTCCGCTTCTGGCTGCTCCGGCTCCCTGACTGCGGTTGTCAAGCGGCTCCGCCAATCGGGGCCCGGCAGCGCTGCCCCTCAGGCCCCGCCCCGCGCTGCCCCTCAGGCCCCGCCCCGCGCCGGTGCGGGGTGACCGCGCAGCCGCTGGAATGGAAACGGGGAGGGGGAGGGGGAGGGGCGGCTGCTGCGTGGGGAGGGGACAGGGCTGGAGGGGGCGGGGGGAGCCGGGTGCATCGGTTGCCTGCTGTCCTAGGAAGTTCTGAGGAGGGGCTGAGGCTGCTGGGCGCCCGCCTGGGGCCGTGACAGGAGCGTTGGGCGGGCCCCGGCCGGGCCCCTCTGACACCCGCTGCTGGTCCGGACAGAACCGATGGGGAAGGCGGAAAGAAGCGGGCCCCGCTGCAGGCGGCTGCGGTGGGGAAGGAGCGTTACCTGCACCCGCGGGCCCCCCGGAGTACGGACGTTGCGGCTGGAAACACGAGCTCGCCTTGAAGGCAGCTGCGAAAACGGTTCACGTTTTAGGGCAACGCAGAAGGAAAAGTTCTTCTGAAGTGGTCACCCGGCCTGGAGCTGGGAGAGAGCCGGGCAGCCCCAGAAACTAACCCTGGCTAGCAGGGACGTGTGCATGTTAATGAAGGAAACTCTGCCGGGTAAATTACTTAATGTGTCTGCCTACGCTTCACCACCTTGTAAAAGATGGTTCATTTTCCTAAATGGTTTGCCATGGCTCTGCCTGGATTCTGCGCTGCTGCACAGTTCACCTGCTCCTGGCACACCGCAGAGCGTCTCTGTAGCACTGATTGTCACCTTGAACATTTCCCATCCCTTGCATTAGTCTGGGTGTGCACCGACCGAGCAGGTTTAGCTGAGCCCAGACTTGTAGGTAGGAGTTGGAGACTAGTGTATCTGGAGGAGAGGCAGGTCTGCAGAGGTTTTGTGGCTAAGGTACTGGACTGGGGCTTAGGAACTCTGGATTCTGTTTTCAACTCTGCGATAGCTAGTAAGGGGTAGCTTTGGGCAAGTCAGTGTGTCTGTGCCTCACTTTCCCATCTGTAAAATGGTGATAAAAAAGAGTTTCCTGCTTTAGAGGGGTGTTGTATGAATAACTTCATTCATGTTTATGAGGTGCTCAGGTATGTGGTGAATCACATGGAAAAATATATAAATAACCTAGCAGCCAGGAACAAAAGATTCCTCCCATGTCAGACCCACTGCAATCAGCAAAGGGCAGGTGGATCACAAATAATGAGCTATCTTGCTCATAATTAAAAGTTGCTGGCACTTGGATTTGTTTTGATCTTCCTTGTAAAGTATCTTGTTATAAGACAAAGACCGGAAAGTGTCAAAAGGAGGGTATGATCAAAGCACAAGGCCTCTTAGCTAACTGTCCTTAAATATTCAATGAGTTGAACACCAGCCAGTCTGTGGGTGTAAATTGTTAGCAAAGCAGAGCAGTTTCTACGTAGAATACTGTGGTTTTTTTAATGTGTTGGCCTGGAGGCAGTGAACATCGGCAAAAATTAGGGCAGGGCCCATGGCATAAGCAAATTGCAATAAGGGATTGACAAGGAAGATAGATTTCAGGTCCAGTGACTGCCAGGAAAGCTCAACGTTATTAGACTATTTTATTTATTTATTTCTGTGCTGCATATCACCATAGTATTCTTTTTCACTGTCCACATATATAGAGTAAATATGTATACACTGATAGCATATGTATGCCTCCAAATACACATCATGAAAATCTAGTCTTTACTAGTTTTGAATGTATTTGCGTTGGGGATGAGTAAAGTATTGCCAGCTGCATGGTGAGTTCCTGGACCTCTCTGCCATCGCAGTAAGAGGTGGGGAATCACTTGCCTTTTCCAGAAAAGAACAATGCTCCCTACTACAATATACATATGTAGGGTTGGGAACCCTAGATGTCCACCAGTGCTCCACAGCTTTAAAGGCATGTGGTCTGCCAGGTTATCCATCCCACCTCCTTTGCGCTTGCTGTTGTATAAGAAGAAGAATGGCTGCATGCATGTGCAGGGGATGTGGGAATTAAGATGCACTCTATGTGTCCTCTTTTTTCACCCCCCCCTCGATAATGGCTCCATAAAAATGTGCCTTGAAACCTTTGTTTTATTACTATATAGCTCCTTAATCTTTTTGTGGTTTGGCTATATTACTGTAACACTGTTTTGTATGTATAATACTTGCTTAAATACCTTTCATACTACTGAAAAATCACCTACCATTAATATAGAACAGATGCACTTGTTTCCCTTGGGATAACACATTATGAACACCAAACAGTGACAGGGTGTGCTTACAATCATATTTCCCTTGCTCATGCAGTGGAGACTTATGGCTTATTGGCAATATATTTAATTACTAGATGTGAGCCCCTCGGTTTTCGGGTTAGTCTTGGAATGTTGTTCTACTGTCTTCTCACATTTTCTTGTGTGCTACAGCAAATGTGAATTATGAATTATGGTAATGATCTTTAAAATCTTGAACTGAGGCAGACCATTCTTGAGACTTTTAATTGGATGAAATAAATAAGTGTTTCCATTTATTAGAGATTTTCATTTTTCAGTGCCTCTTATGTATATTTCAATTTCTTAGTATTAAATTAATCAGTCACATGAGATGGGGTGCAGAAGGGAGTGCTTTAGAGTATTTAGTGCAGCATTTAAAAAACACAAACCACAAAATGTATCGACACCACATGAATAGTAATAGATATTTCTTACATCTAAGCCTTACAAAACGGACATGTATAACAACTCTGTGGTGAAGAGGGTAGAAGAATGGGAAAATATGACCATCTAAGAGTTTCATTGGAGTACTGGAAGGATTACCACTGATTTCAGTATAGTAGGATTGAGGCCTCCCTGGGTCGCTGATTCTGTGAGGCGCTCAATAGCGCACCGAGTCATACCCTGAAAGAAACAATTTGTTTCTGTTTTATTTAGAAACAGCCAAAATGTACAAGAAAAAATAATAAGTCTTTCAACCCTCTTATCCTATTCTCTTTATTTTCTAGAAAGGAATACATAAAAGGATGCCAAACTCCTTGTCCTGTGAAGAGTGATGCGGACAAAGTGCCAGCTACTCAGCAGTGACTTTGCAATTGAAGGGCTATGAATACACGACTTTCAGGTCCTGGAAGAAAAGGAGTACTTGTGGCACCTTAGAGACTAACCAATTTATTAGAGCATAAGTTTCGTGAGCTACAGCTCACTTCCTCAGATGCATATCGTGGAAACTGCAGCAGGCTTTATATATACACAGAGAATATGAAACAATACCTATTCCCACCCCACTGTCCTGCTGGTAATAGCTTATCTAAAGTGATCATCAGGTGGGCCATTTCCAGCACAAATCCAGGTTTTCTCACCCTCCACCCCCCCACACAAATTCACTCTCCTGCTGGTGATAGCCCATCCAAAGTGACAACTCTTTACACAATGTGCATGACAATCGAGTTGGGCTATTTCCTGCACAAATCCAGGTTTTCTCACATCCCCCCCACCCCCATACACACACAAACTCACTCTCCTGCTGGTAATAGCTCATCCAAACTGACCACTCTTCAAGTTAAAATCCAAGTTAAACCAGAACATCTGGGGGAGGGGGGTAGGAAAAAACAAGAGGAAACAGGCTACCTTGCATAATGACTTAGCCACTCCAAGTCTCTATTTAAGCCTAAATTAATAGTATCCAATTTGCAAATGAATTCCAATTCAGCAGTTTCTCGCTGGAGTCTGGATTTGAAGTTTTTTTGTTTTAAGATAGCGACCTTCATGTCTGTGATCGCGTGACCAGAGAGATTGAAGTGTTCTCCGACTGGTTTATGAATGTTATAATTCTTGACATCTGATTTGTGTCCATTTATTCTTTTACGTAGAGACTGTCCAGTTTGACCAATGTACATGGCAGAGGGGCATTGCTGGCACATGATGGCATATATCACATTGGTGGATGTGCAGGTGAACGAGCCTCTGATAGTGTGGCTGATGTTATTAGGCCCTGTGATGGTGTCCCCTGAATAGATATGTGGGCACAATTGGCAACGGGCTTTGTTGCAAGGATAAGTTCCTGGGTTAGTGGTTCTGTTGTGTGGTATGTGGTTGTTGGTGAGTATTTGCTTCAGGTTGCGGGGCTGTCTGTAGGCAAGGACTGGCCTGTCTCCCAAGATTTGTGAGAGTGTTGGGTCATCCTTTAGGATAGGTTGTAGATCCTTAATAATGTGTTGGAGGGGTTTTAGTTGGGGGCTGAAGGTGACGGCTAGTGGCGTTCTGTTATTTTCTTTGTTAGGCCTGTCCTGTAGTAGGTGACTTCTGGGAACTCTTCTGGCTCTATCAATCTGTTTCTTTACTTCTGCAGGTGGGTATTGTAGTTGTAAGAAAGCTTGACAGAGATCTTGTAGGTGTTTGTCTCTGTCTGAGGGGTTGGAGCAAATGCGGTTGTATCGCAGAGCTTGGCTGTAGACGATGGATCGTGTGGTGTGGTCAGGGTGAAAGCTGGAGGCATGCAGGTAGGAATAGCGGTCAGTAGGTTTCCGGTATAGGGTGGTGTTTATGTGACCATTGTTTATTAGCACTGTAGTGTCCAGGAAGTGGATCTCTTGTGTGGACTGGACCAGGCTGAGGTTGGTGGTGGGATGGAAATTGTTGAAATCATGGTGGAATTCCTCAAGGGCTTCTTTTCCATGGGTCCAGATGATGAAGATGTCATCAATATAGCGCAAGTAGAGTAGGGGCTTTAGGGGACAAGAGCTGAGGAAGCGTTGTTCTAAATCAGCCATAAAAATGTTGGCATACTGTGGGGCCATGCGGGTACCCATAGCAGTGCCGCTGATCTGAAGGTATACATTGTCCCCAAATGTGAAGTAGTTATGGGTAAGGACAAAGTCACAAAGTTCAGCCACCAGGTTAGCAGTGACATTATCGGGGATAGTGTTCTTGACGGCTGGTCCTGGAAGGAAGCCCTTCTGTATGATTACAGTTCTGATATCACATCGCATGTAACTTGACTCTCAGGTAAGATAATGAATGTGTCCATTTACATGTAAAAATATCACTCAGATTCAGAGCTCCCTCATCTCTCATTGGAGTGAATGGGCATTGCAGGTGTTTATCAGAAAATATAATGATTTTTAAAAGAATTAAATGCACCATTTAAAAGAAATGTACATATTCTGCAATACATCGTCAACCTGATAGTGCATAAGAAAATGAAAGTGACTATAAACAAATGGGAACTGGATCTGTTTAGTTTCACTGGCCAAGCTGAGAAAAATGCAAAAAGGTATCTATCAGCATAAATTTTGAAAAATACATTAATTTTAAATGTTATTTCAGTTTTAATCAGTCAAAGCATTAGCAAAAACACATATGAATTAAAGGAAAAGTCTATCTTGATTTTGTTTGTGGCTAATCCACTAATACTTCGGTGGAGTATGTGGAGGCACAGGTCCTTAGTGCAGATGATTTGTCTCCAGTGGAACCCCTGAGACTCAGTCTTTTGCATTGGGAATAAGCCTCCCCACCACGCACACAGAGGATGATGAAGAAATTCTGAGTTCAAAGTGGTTACACTTCTATGTGTGGGAATTACCCCTGTGTGGAGAATACAGGGTCCTTAGTCGGGATAGACCAAATCCCTGCAGACTTCTGTTCTTAGAGAAGGTGCAGTTAGCTTCCTTTGAGAGGTCAGCCTCGAAGAACAACAGAGCCTGGATTTGCAGTGTTGTTGTAGCTGTGTTGGTCCCAAGATAGTAGAAAGACAAGGTGGGTGGGGTGATTGGACCCACAGATATTGGTCCAATAAAAGACTTTCTCACTTACCTTCTCTTCCGCAAAGGAGGTAGAATTGCTTAGAGAGCCTTCAATGAAACTAGACAACCTTTAGTTCATCTTTGTATTAACAATTCCAGTTTCGAGGTAGATCAAACAACAAAAAATATTGAGCCAACAAAAGATAATCTGCATCCAGATCATTTTAATAACTGTTGACTTGTGTGCTCTTGTCAGGTCTTGTCATACCAGGAGTTAGGTCTGTGATGTTGTGGGAAGGATGAGGCAAACGCTGTTTGATGCATAAAGATTAAGAGCTAATAAAGTACATATTGAGCTTTGAAAGACTCCATTATCAGATTAGCAGTGACATAAAAACATATGTAGCTATTACTTCTTATTTTTGTCAGACTATGTATACATAAAGCTCATGTACCATAGACATAGTACTTTGTGATGCATCTTATGCGGGTCACAGAAATTCCTTTCAGGATATTTGCTGCCTTCTTGCAGATCCAAGTAATGACAATTTAAGGCTTGTCTACATGGGAAGTCATTCCAGAGTAGCTATTCCTGATCAACTGTATCTGTGGATGCTCATATTCTAGAATAAAGTGCTTTATTCTGAATTAGCTTAATCCACAAAATAGATAAAGCGCTCTTATTCCAGAATAAGAACATCTGCAGTTGGAGTTAATCAGGAATAGCTGATGTATTTTAAATTCACCCACTACCTTATTCCATATTAACTTTCATTTGTAGACGAGGTCTTATTCTTAAATATATATCACATCCACATGTTTAGTGAGTTTTGGGAAGAGCTTGGAGGGATTTCTTTTTGTAAAATTTCTTAGTAGAACTGTTTCAGAGTAGCAACTGTGTTAATCTGTATCCGCAGAAAGAAAAGGATTTAAATATTGTTAGTCTCTAAGATGCCACAAATACTCCTTTTCTTTTAGTAGAACTGTTAATTCCACTTTCCTGCCCTCTATCTCAAGGTCCCATAGCTTGATCAGTCTTTCTGGCCTATCATTATGTCCAGGGATCTTAGAAATCCATTTGCCACAGAAGAACGCACAATTTGCGTCTTTACAGAGAATCTTTAGTTTTTACATTTTGTGAAAAAATAAAAACATGTATTAACTAAATTTTACTAAAAGTACCAATGTCCCTTATTTAATGCATGCAACCTCCCCCTCTTGTGGTTGATTTTTGAATGTGCTTTAAATTTACATAGCTAAACATATAATAAACTGCTTCTGATATATACAGCTTAGTGTTTTAGCCAAGTGCAAACAGCCCAGCATGAATGGGGTCCTTTTACTGTTCCCTTACAAAAATTCTCCTATTTCAACCAGGTGACCACAAATGATATCACTCTCCTGAGGCTAACACAGAAAGATAAAGACTGAATGTTGCTTGAATGCAACTGAAACCCAGGACCATTTGCTGCCATGCTTTGTGCTGCAATGATTCCAGACTACTTGCTACTGGCTTGGTGTGGTAAAGTGTCCTACCATGGAGGACGAAATAAGGCAGCCCTCCCCAGAAACCTTCTGCAAAGGCTTTCAGAGTACCTCCAGGAAAGCTTCATGGAGATGTCCCTGGAGGATTCCTGCTCCATCTCCAGACACGTTAACAGACTTTTTCAGTAGCTGTACTGGCCGCGAATGCATCCCAAGTCTTTAAGCCAAATCAAACATTAAACACTATTGCTTTTAAACCCTGTACTGTAGTTACAAATGTGCACTCACCAGAGGTGCCTTCTCCATCTTCAGGGTTGGGGATCCTGTCTTGGGAGGGTATTGGCTCCAGGGTGATGAAAAGGTCCTGGCTGCCGGGGAGAACAGATTCACCGCTTGCCTGCTGCGCGTTCTCCTCCTCCTCTTCCTCATCCACAAAATTCTTCTCCCTGTTGCGTGAGACTCCCCCCTTGCAGGTGCCCATGGACAGTGGTGGGGTAGTGGTGGGTCCTCCCCCCCCCCCCCCGAATGCCATGCAGCTGATCATGGAAGCAGCATTTATGGGGCTCTGATCCAGAGCAATCGTTTGCCTCCTTTGTCTTTTGGTAGGCTTGCCTGAGCTCCTTGACTTTCACACGGCACTGCTGTGTGTCCCTGTTGTAGCCTCTGTCCATCATGCCCTGTGTGATTTTGGCATATATATTAGCATTTCTTCTTTTTGATCAGAGTTCTGTCTGCACAGATTCTTCTCCCCATACAGCAATCAGATCTAGAGTCTCCTGTTTGCTCCATGCTGGAGCTCATTTGCGATTCTGGGGGAACTGTATGGTCACCTGTACTGCTGTGCTCACCACGCTGACCAAACAGGAAATGAAATTCAAAAGTTCCTGGGGCTTTTCCTGTGTACCTGGCAAGTGCATCGGAGTTGAAAGCACTGGCCAGAGCGGTCACATTGGAGTGCTCTGGGATAGCTCCCGGAGGCCAGTAACATTGATTTGCATCCACACTACCCCAAATTCGACCTAGCAAAGTCGATTTTAACACTACTCCCCTCGCCGGGGAGGAGTACAGAAGTCAATTTTAAGAGCCCTTTAGGTCAGTGGAATGGGGTTGCTTGTGTAGACGCATTCATTATAAAATCGACTTTACGTGGCTAAATTCGACCTAACCCTGTAGTGTAGACCAGGGCTTAGATTCTCGCTTATTGTCAACATGTAACTTACACAGCCCAATGACAATGACTGTGAGGGAATCTTAGCTGGTGTAATTCACAAGAAGATAGGAATGTAGTTGCTTTTCTTTCTAGCAGGAAGGTGTAAGTTTAAAGTAGCCCCATCACTAATTGTAACTTACCTCTTCTTCTGGCTCCTCTACATGTGAGAAGCCCTCTTTAAACTACCTTTTACATCAGTAAGTGTAGGTGAGCAGGTCTAAGAGTCTGCATGTACCTCACTTTACCCATCAGCTTTGATTCCACAATGGTAATGTTTTGATCTTTTCCTAGAATTGCTGTGTTTAGCTATAGAAAAACTAAATTGTGATTTCTTTATAAGAAAAGAGAGAGAAGCTGTGGAGGTATAGAATGGTTTCCTTTAAATTGTTGGGCTTCTATAAAGTCCAAATTTAGAATAAGATAATTTGAAGTCTTGTTTAAAATGCAGGATACTTGGAATGTCACAGTTTGAAAAGCTTAGCTAACTAACCATAAGCTGACAGTACACTCGGAAGGGGTTATGGATCTCAAGATCACACTTTATGACCACACTTCTTTAAGGACTGCTTGCTCAGCTCTCAAAAACACTAGAAAGTGGCAAAGAAATGCTGTTTTAGTATCAGAGATGATACAACTAGATAGCTCTGCAAGGGCCAAGGTTTTAACATCTTTATTAAATAAAAATAATACAGTAATTGGAAAAAGGTATCTGCAGATAGCTAGGGCTAGATCCTCATCTACAGGCAAGATATGCTCTGCATAGCTGTGGGTCGGGAAATAAAGGTAGTTCTAAATCACCATGTGTTTCCCTTGATCCCAGGGCTGGTCCTCTCCCTGGTATAACTTAGAGCTGAGCCACAGTGGTGCGCTAAGTTACACTTAGCTGCCTATCAACCAAAAGGGTCATTCTGTCTGCTGAGGATCAGTGAGGTGTAGAGATGTAAGAATGGCCATACTGGGTCAGACCAAAGGTCCATCCAGCCCAGTATCCTGTCTGCCGACAGTGGCCAATGCCAAGTGCCCCGGAGGGAGTGAACCTAACATGTAATGATCAAGTGATCTCTCTCTTGCCATCCATCTCCACCCTCTGACAAACAAAGGCTAGGGACACCATTCCTTACCAATCCTGGCTAATAGCCCTTAATGGACTTAACCTCCATTAATTTATCTAGTTCTCATTTAAAGCCTGTTATAGTCCTAGCCTTCACAACCTCCTCAGGCAAGGAGTTCCACAGGTTGACTGTGCACTGTGTGAAGAAGAAAACCTGCTGTCCATTAATTTAATTTAGTGGCCCCCAGTTCTTATATTATGGGAACAAGTAAATAACTTTTCCTTATTAACTTTCTCCACACCACTTATGATTTTATATACCTCTATCATATCCCCCCTTAGTCTCCTCTTTTCCAAGCTGAAAAGTCCTAGTCTCTTTAATCTCTCTTCATATGGGACCCATTCCAAACCCCTAATCATTTTAGTTGCCCTTTTATGGACCTTTTCTAATGCCAGTATATCTTTTTTGAGATGTGGGGACCACATCTGTACGCAGTATTCAAGATGTGGGCGTACCATGGATTTATATAAGGGCACTAAGATATTCACCGTCTTATTCTCTATCCCTTTTTGAATGATTCCTAACATCCTATCCTCTTTTTTGACTGCCACAGCACACTGCGTGGACGTCTTCAGAGAACTATCCATGACGACTCCAAGATCTCTTTCCTGATTAGCTGAAGCTAAATTAGCCCCCATCATATTGTATGTATAATTGGGATTATTCTTTCCAATGTGCATTACTTTACATTTATCCACATTAAATTTCATTTGCTATTTTGTTGCCTAATCACTTAATTTTGTGAGATCTTTTTGAAGTTCTTCACAGTCTGCTTTGGTCTTAACTATCTTGAGCTGTTTAGTATCATCTACAAACTTTGCCACCTCACTGTTTACCCCTTTCTCCAGATCATTTATGAATAAGTTGAATAGGATTGGTCTTAGGACTGACCCTAGGGGGAACATCACTAGTTACCCCTCTCCATTCTGAAAATTTACCGTTTATTCCTACCCTTTATTCCCTGTCTTTTAACCAGTTCTCAATCCATAAAAGGATCTTCCCTCTTATCCCAGGACAACTTAATTTACGTAATATTCTGCCCCTTTCTTGCAGGAATTCCCTCTGCTGCAGGCAGTGGGGTTAGTGGGTGGCATAAAGCTGCTATGCCATCTGTGAAATCTCTGTGATGCTGGTGCGCATGACAGCTGCCCTTCACACAGGATAAATGCAAGAAGCAGTTAAGCGCCTTTTTGGAGTAGGATAGCTGAAAAAATAATTGCCATCCCCCAACACACATGCCTCATGCAAGGCTGGTGAGAAACTGAACTATGGGGGAAGAAGGGTTTTGCTGGGCATTGTTTGATGGAAGTGTTTCTAGGAGTAGGACTGCATCAAAGAAATATCTTTTGTATTAATCAATTTCTCCTCCTAACAGAAACAACCCATAGGATTCTGAATATTGTGTAACTGCTGGCTAACTGTTCAGGCCACAAAAAGCAACATCCCCCACCTAAAGGGACTATTTAGGAGGCCAGTTAAGATGGCTTCCTGGGTACTTGAGTGGAGCTAAGAATGAGGCTCATAGAATCTCTCTGTATTTAATCAAATTGTGAGGAGAGTAAGAAATTTTAACAGTGTAAGTACACTCTGAGAGCTACCAAGCATCCCATTTGCCCTTTATAGCCAATGAGATTTTCAGGGTGTTCAACATCTATGAAATTCAGGTATTTACAGTAGTTCTGCCAATTTAAAAGAAAAAAATTGACTTCAAACTTTTGGGAACAGTGATGTTCTTATTAAAATAACTTTATAGTGTTTAATTGTCTTCATTTTTTATGTTCTCAGGCTTCAAGAACTATCCAAATTGTATTAGTAGAGTTTCATGGTGGAATTAGAATTCCTATGAAACATGTTGAAATATATGAATGAGCATCCATTTGACCTGATTTAAGACCATTAAATAGATCAAATAAAAATTTGCCTATTTTAGAATTCATGTTTTTATGTGGGAATGTTCTCTGAATTCTAAGTTATAAAATTAAAATTTCAGTCATGAGAAATAAAAATTGTTTTTCAATTCTTTGAAAGTCATTGACAGACTGTCTGCTGGTAGTTAGCTAACAATTTGTCCCCCAGATTTGCAGATATGGCGGAGAACAAAAATATCCCAGGGCCCATTTATCTCCTCCACAGATTATTCCTTTGTATAAAATGAATTTCCTGGGTTTGTACTCAGTAGGCTTTTTTACCTCACTGTTGTGTTTAGAGAGTGGAGTGTGCTATCTTGAAGAACGAGTAGATGCCTCAGGCCAAGGAACCAAAATATCTCTTATGATTTTCCAGGACCATCATGCAGAGGTGATTTTGCTCTTTTTTGTAAAGATAATGGTCCCTGAAGAAAGGTTTTTATAGTGCATATTTATAGAAATAATTTCCGACAGACCAAAGATTAAATCTAAATTTCAATTTAGAATGTAAAAGGTCTATCATGGGCTGTGTGATTAAAATGTAATTGTGTTGGATAGGAAGTTTCTGACTCTTTGGTTATATGGTCAGTCATGCTGACAATTATTGTATGCAGTATGTAAGCATAGATACATTATTTCACCTGACGTGGCAGCCTGGCCCCATAATCAAGATCACGGGGATTTACCTTACTTTCATCTGCTGTAGTGAGAGAAGAAAATTATAAATGAATAAAAAGGATACAAGCACTGTAAATAAAAAAAATCCACAAATCACATGCTAACAGAAATGCATCCAAGTATTCTAGAGATGATTTGGCCATCACTATTATCATGTTAGGGTTTAATAAGCCTGGACAAGGAATCCACTGGCGGTAGGTTTAACAGTTGTCTTGATGATTCAATAGCAGTGACTTCACTTCCCATGGAATTGAATTTTCTGGAATATAATCACCACTTCTGCTTATTTTAAAGTCTTGTTTGAATGAGGCCAAGCATCACCTTTTAACTTTGTGTGGTAGGCCTCAGATCTGGAAAAAGGGGATGTGTGTGTGTCCCTTTATTCCAGTTCCTTATCTTCTTGCAGAATTCACTTTTTAGTCCATTAGATTGGTAAAAAGATGCTGTCCTATGGTGGTGAACCAGCAGGCTCTTTCTGCCATGACCAGATTATCTGCATATTTTGTTGGAATATCTCTGGTGTCTATTTCTCCAAGAATAAGATTAGATCATCTTTGTTTTTGTTTGCAATGCAAGAATTTGAATGTGATCCTGCAACTGGTTTTCAAGTTGTTGTAATCAAAGTTAAACAATTTATTTTCTGCATTTACAGTTTTATCATACTTTTCTTCTGCTTATAGCTTTGTCATCTTGAAGCACTGCTTGATCAAGGTGGTTTAGGTACCTTCTTACAACATTCATGCAGGAACTTCAGCCCTGATTCAGTGATGGACCAGAACATTTTTAAGTGCTTTTCTGAACCAGTGCCTTATTTTCCAATGTCTTATCTAGTGATGTAACAGCCATTAGATTTCCTGACTTCTCATATTTTTAGCAGCTCCATAAGCAGTTTCCTCTTGCTTTTTATGAACAGGTGACCTGAGGTATGATATATCTTGGTCAACAGGAGGGAGTTGGAACCTCAGTTGAGTCTCTAAATGTGGCTAGAAAAATCCATCAGAGAGTTCTAAATTTTGTAAATTTGGCAGCCTAGCCCCAAAACCAAGATCACTGGGATTCCAGAAAAGTATGTAGAACAAAGACCATAAAGCTAAAAAACAAATGCAAGATTCCATCAAATGGGCATAGGTTAGCTCAAAATATTTAAATTGCTAATTTACATATCTGGAAAAAGTTAACTTAATTTTTTGAAACTTCTTCTGACCAAGATATACACCACAGTTGGGAAGTACAAGGGATTTCACAAAAAGCGGACAACTTTTAAGAAGCCTTAGTTCATTCAAAAGGCAGCAGGCTTTCTGTGTTGCAACACAGATAACCGGGAACACTTCACCTCATGTTCTGCCCTTTGTACCATTTCCCCTTTAAACAGCAATCAAGTACAAGGCTTCATTTTATATTGAAAAACCCTCCACAGGCTGAACTAAAGCTATTGACATGAACACATTATGCTGAATGATAACCTCCCAAAATTAGACCAATCCTTTGGAACAGTGAAAGTTAACCATAAGACTGGGACTAGTGTGCCTGGGAGATGCAATTATTTTGGCAACTGGCCTGCAACTGTGAATTTACTTTTGGAAGAGATTAGGATTACATTTCATTCTTGAAGGCAAAGAGTTGTTAAATCCAGTTCTTTAACAGCCTTCTTCTGATAATAGAACACTGAGTTGCATGTTAAATAAAATAAACATAAATGGGGGATGAAGAGAAAATAGAAATCTCTATGTATTTTTTCTAAAATTTGTAAGGTGTTCAGCTACCATGATGAGCATGCTTTGAACAGATAAATTGATTAATCACACTTTCAGTTTATATTTAAACATAATACGAGAGAGCGCGAGAAAATGTATGGTTTTTGGTGCCATGCTTTTATTTAACTGAAAGGAAAAACTACACTGTACCACATAAGTAGCAATATGACAATATTTTACAGCACACTATTTGAAAAAATATGGAAGCAATGATCCACAGAAGTGGACAAGTAAGCACACAATACACTGTACATTTCTCAACAGTGCCCATTAAATCATAATTAAATAGCTGTATTTGGCTTTAAACAGCCAAACAATAAAAACAAACAGTCATACTAAAATTTTAAAAATGGTTTCAGTAGCAATTATGACTGTTAGAATTTGAAGTTTTGCTCTGGAAATTAAGATGAGTGTTTGGCAAATTCAGTCATAGCAACAATAATAATAATACCCCTGATGAAAGCACCAGTGTGTTCTGAAAAGATCAGTGATAAATGTTGGCCTTTATGAAAAGCTTTTTTCCTTTTTTATTTTTTTAAACATGACCCCAACCAAAGATACACTGTAATTAGAAAATTTGAAGGCTTAAAAAAGAAAAAGCATCTGTCTTCACTTTTCCTGTATTAAGAAAAATTTTAGACTGTGAGCAATGGACTTTTCAACTGCATTATTCATATTCTTCCTTTAGACACTACACATTTTTTTAACCTGTAGACAAATATGAACATAATATATTCAGTCATATTTTAAATGATTCAAAGAATCCCTATGGCATGTATTTTAACTCACTTTGTTTAGATGGATGTGCATGTACTAGTGAGTATTGCAAGTGTTCAGTCAAATCCTAGGTCAGTTTTAGAAAGAAAAAGGCTTCCCATGATTAACCTTTATAAACTTATTCACCATATCCACGTCTGTTAATTCCATCCACCCGCTCCCTACTCCAGCACTGACTTTTCTTGAACTCATTTTTACTATACACAAGTTCATATAACAGTAGTTGTAGGAGCTATCTAACAGGCAGAATGTGCAAACCCTCTTTCCCCTCTATATTTTTTATATAATATATATACACTTGAAATATAAGAGTTACATATCCTGATCATATACATGCAAACAGTAGGAATCAGCTAGCGACAAGTAGTTTTGAGCCACATACATTTTAAACATATATTTTAAAGTGTTTTTTCTTTTTTTTTTACAGTTTTAACAAATATACATAAATATAAGAACATAAATTATAGTAAAATATTGACAGCATTTGAGAAAATGTTGATAAACAACCCAATGCATTTATGCCTAAGGCCTTATAATAATTAAAAAAGTACTGTTCTAAACTGTTTAAGGACATCTCATTCCTGTGAATCTTTTATATAAGTAAATGAGTACATCATAGTAGTGAGGCATTATTTCTCTCGAAGCAGTTCAATGAGAGAAATGTACATAATTTTAGTCTCTACTCCCCATGAAACAGAATGAACTACATAGTTATAGCATAATACTGTCCTTATGTTTACACAGTTGTCACAACACAAACAGAACAGGATCATAAATCTTTCAAATCTTTTCCTGAGAATGAGTTTGCCCCCCCTCCCACCAACTAATCCTCTTGTACACGTTGCCAAAAAAACCACAGATTTGGGGGAGGTTTCAAGTTTGTAGTTTTTTCAGAACAGTGCCACACTGAAAATAATTATACAAAAGAAAAACACTAAGAACAATAGTGATAGAAACACTGTTATGAAATCAAAATGCAGCCCTTTGTAAATAATACTGAAATATGTTCCAATGGCTCTTTTCAAAAATGTTTATATTTGTTATAAAGATTGAAATGTCAACCAGGTTCTTTGCCATACTTATTTTAAATGGATAAGAGATTCTCAAAATGTCATTTGTCAGGGTATGTAAAAAAAGTGATTTACTTTTTAAAAAGCTGGACAGACTGAAACCCATAGCAGATGTCTATCCACAACAAAACTTGTTTAAGGCTGAATTGCGTAGAACTCAGGTGAAAAAAACAGATTTAGTTAGTGAATACTGTGACTCTCCTGAATATTTTAGTTGCTAAATAATAATTTAATCTGAAGGAAACCTCCCTTTAAGCAGCTCAAAGAATTCCTTTAATATTTAAAAAAAATAAACCAGTATTACAGAGTTGAAATGGAACTGGAAATACTCAGTGGGATGGGTCTTTCAGTAATGATTAGAACATACAATGAGGGTCTTTCAGAACAAGACCAGTATGTCTTAGAATAACCATAGAGTGTTCTGTACCTCATAATAGACAACTTTTTTTGTTTGTATTTCATGATGGGATTCATTAAGTAAAATTCAATGACACTGAAAATAATAAGAAAAGCGAAGGAAAAAACAGCAAGAAATTTAAATTTCAAGACAAGCACAAACACAAAAGCATAAGGCAAGAAATGTAAAAAATGTAATTGCAGTCACTGCAGATGAACAACATTCAGTGCTTATGTATCTAATCAAAATACAGAGCAAATGTACCCTATAGTCTGTATTAGCACATACAAATCTCCACACATGAATCAGATATTTCCAATATCACTTGTAGTTGTATCACCTAAGTGACAATCTTCTGTACTCCTAAATACTGTGTTTACATTCCAGTTGTATATGATAAAAGAACTTGTCCAATTTCAAGTTCTATAAGTCTTGTTGGCAACTAGAAACCTATTTTCTATAGGCAGTAAAGATGAAGTGCAAGTTTATCACATTGTCTGAAACAAATATTTTCCCCACTATGCCTTGGTAGGTAAGAGTTTTTTAGGAGTTACTGGTCTCTTGGTTTGCCACAAATGGCTGTGAATGGTAATTGCATCAACACTGGCAGACATAGTTTTAGCAGGTATGTGGCTAAATTGTTTCCTGTCAGAGTTGTATTTATATAGCCCCTCTATCATTTTCTTTGTGATTGACTTGGGGCCTATCCCAGTCAGCTTATTGATTTCTTCAGTGTCAGGGCAGTATGTATACAAAGATCTGAACTGGCAGCCAGAATCCCGGAATAGGATTAAGAAGTTATTAGCATCAGATTTCTCCATTTCCTTTAAAAGAAAAAGAAAAAAAAATGTTTACAATGTGAAATTTATATTACGTGTAGGAAACCCTCAACTCTAAGTTGTAGGGGGTTTTATTTTAAACACATTATAGGCTGATCTATAGTTCAAGTTGTATAACACTTTCCCTAAGACCCTGTTTTCAGTTAATTACAATTTTCCCAAACTTCAACTATTAGAGCTAAATTTTTGCATGCTGGATGTCTGCCTCAGGAAGAATTTTCATTTTTTTATAAAAATAAATAAGCAAAAACAGTGCAGTTGTTCCTAAGAAGGAGGTAAGGGGAATTTTTTTTTTTCTGCCCAGGTTAAAAATTATTACAGCTGTTTAATTAAGAAACTCTAGCACCTCCATACTTGGGAGCAGGGGTTTGCAATTTGCAAGGGAGGTTGCCTTAGTACTGAAGGTGTGCTTGTTGCCATTCCCTAAAAATCCACCCAAATTTGGCCAATCTATAAGTTTCTGAAAAATTGCAGTTAGCACACGTTCAGTAGAGGCTTCTTGGAGACTGTAAGCATTATGGTCTAAAGATTCCAGTTGCACAGATCATGATCCATCTGAATCAGCTCCTACATGCTGACTAGACTGAGCATGCGCAGTCCCCGACAAGTGACTGAGCCTGCTCCATTCTAGGGCTGCAGGAGCGGAGCATGACCTTCTCTGCAATTGCTCCTTCGTACTGCTGGGAGCTGTTATGGTGCCAGGCACCAACACTGCCAGCAGAGACACTGTTTTTCCTGTGCTCTTGGAGCCCCTTCTGCTTTCACCCAGATAGTATGGAGGAGAAGGAAGCATTCTGACATGAATAAAGAGCGGTGAAGAGCAGAGGGAGAGGTTGGGGCAGAAGGCCTTACCTACTAGAGCACACACACCTCCAGAATCTGGAATTGAACCCAGCACTCTTAAATCTTGACATTGCTCTGCTCTCAGCAAACAGCTGTAAACCTACTGGCAAAGCGTGTGTCTCATACCACTCTGGTGGCTATTGTACATTGAGGATAACAGTTTACTATTACTACCAATTACTCCATTAGGTTAAACAGTAGAGATCTGTGCTATGGATCTAAAGATCCCAACTCTGCTGATGATCCATATAGGTTCCACAAAATGGAATTGCTTTTTTTCAGTTTGCTTTTTAAAAAAAAACTTGGAAAATAATGTTTTCAAAACCTGTTAAAAGAAAAGAATGGTAGGTTGCTAAATCAAGCATTTAAAAGTTAGCACATGCCAGAATTAAGATTGCCTGTGCATATAATTAATTCAGTCACCTTCAGCATATGTATTATGATACTCTTTAATTACATGAGGCTATACAATTGTTTTCATAATACCCCTTGCTCTTTTGGTCCTTTACTCATAGAGGGGACAGGCTCAGGATCACTGAGACTACTCTAGCCATCCACAAAGCATTTACACAGCCTTGGGAGGAAGATTCCTTTACACTGTTCCCTCCACCCTGGCACGTCTCCCTAATGTTCAAAGGAGGCTGGATTTAATGTTTTTTTTTTTAATCATCAGAGGGAAAATATCCTTACCTCCAATATTTTTTTCTTCTGACCTTCGTTTACTTTTCCAGCCAAGCAACAATGAGCCAGAGCATTCTGAATAATATGCTTATTGGATTTTGCACTGGGTTCTTTGTAGAGCTTTGGACCTATGAAACAGAATCGACAAATCAGCTAAGTGATTCAATAAGCTATACAGAAAGCAGTCTCGAACACCATGAAACACTTTTTCCATGTTTCTTTTGTGTATGTAACAATACAATCCTAGCACCCACAAAGGAATTAAGTAGAAATCAGACCTGTTACACACATACATTGATTGACTGCTATTCTTCTGTTACTGTATCACAGGATTATATATGAATATAATGTGGTACAACTGTCAAAACTGAAAAAAGATTTTTTTTAAATATTGCTAGATCACTCAATGATATGTCCTTCAGCATTAGAGCATCAGAGGGCAGTTTAGGGGAACTACCTTGAATATGCCTCATAAACTGTTCACATGATAATCTACTCAAATACTTTGTATTTAAAAAAAAAATCCTTTGACCAACTAAGAGGAGGATGATTTTCATTTCTTCCTCTGCCCCTAGTTTTAAAGGGTGAAACAGAGAACAGTGAGTTGCTGCAGTGTTTAGAATTACTGGTCTCCTGCCTGCCTTCTGGGATTGGAGGTCTTGTGGAATCCCAACTGCGACTTGCCCACAATGAAGGCAGAAAGGCTTGGTGCTGATTCTGACAAGTCATTCAAGGCTGCCTGAAGGGCTTGTTCCATCAGGAATGATTAGAAACTGTCTCTGCTTTGGTTTCTGACAAGTGTGCAGTGTAGGGTTGTGAGCTGTAGAGAGGTTGATGGTATCCCCCCTCTTGCTGACTCTAATTGGTGACCCAGTCCTGTGGAAATGCCATTCACTAGAAGAAAATTTTACTGCAAAAAGTTTAACCAAAAACCTCTTCCCCCAGATGAAAAATGTATCAAGTATATTTTTGAATAAACTGTTCTTTGTGGTGGGGATATAACCTAATGGCATCAAAGCACCACGTGAAGCTTAAGAATCAGAGGCCCTCTAGAAGATGTTTGGCTCTTCACCCTCACAATTTTGAGGGATTGGGCAATGGAAAATAGATTCAGCAATTTATCTTCCTGTTTGAGTCAAGACACTTCGAAAGGAGGCATAGTTATGATGACTAATAAAAGGGAACATAATCTTAAAGGCCACCAATGATTTAAAGTCAAGATTAACTTTCACTGTCTCAGACTAACTAATTGACTGTTTGGATGGAAGAACAGAATCAATGGGAAAAGATGTAAGAAATCTGATTTATAAACCACAGAGTATTCAAAATTATGTGGCAAAAGACCCTGAGTTCCTTAAAAAAAATCACATTGCTTTAAAAACAAAGTCTGAAAAGTTAAAAAACAAACAAACAAAAAAAACCCCCACCAAACAAACCCCTCCCCCCCCTTTAGGCAATGGGTCTTATTGAGAGAACTAACGGAGACAACCTAAGTCCAGTGTTAGTACCTGTATTAGACTTAATCCTGAGGAGATGCGAGGAAGCGATTAAGTTGGTTGAAAGTGCTCTCAAAGATTGGTAGATAAATACTGTGCAGTATCCAGATTGTAAATTTGGCCTCTTCTGTAGTTATTGCAGTAGTGTTGAAGAGGAAAATAGTTTATTTTCAGAACATACAAATTTCCCAGCATAGCTAGAGCTGCACAGCCTCATAGATCAAAATTAACCTCCTTAAAAGCTTGTTTATCTACAATACCTGTTGATACTTCAGAGCTATTCTTTGCCAGACTGAGCGATATTACATGGACAAAAACACAGATTTTATTATTATAATGATGCAAGACATTTTGTAATATCACACGCTACACACACGGAAAAAGAGGATGAAGATGATGTCACTATTGTTAGACTCATAGGCCACTGAAATATTAGAAGTAAGGCAGTTGAGAGTTTTTAATAAGTCTTTAGTTTTTAAAGAGTGGTCTGTTTTGAAACAAGATGTAAACTATGGTGTATTGTTGGCTTTCAAACAATTCTTCAATTCTTTTATATTTAAACTTATATTACTGAATAGATTTTTTTCTCCTATGGCACTTACATTTTTCTCTTTGAAGCTTTTGGTTACAGACTGATCCTGTATTTTCTACACTCTTTCCTTCCCTTGCTATGGAAACAATTTTAATAGGACCTGCATAAAATTACTTATGTGTTTGTGGGATTTGGCCTAAATTTGTAGTTTAGTATGTTTATTTAATATACCACATTTCCTATTTTACCAATATTTTTTATTTTATATATTAAATTACGCCATTTTTAGACAGTCTAGACATTTGCTTCTTTATTATAGAAGATTAATTTCAAGTCTTTAAGGAAGAGTCCTTAGTCACGTTGTAGGAATTGCAAATAAAGGAGAACCAAAACTCTGCATACACAGACCCTTTTTATACCCAAACATTTCCCTGAGAACATTACCAACACTGACCTGTGTATTCTGTAGCAGAGGCCACTGAAGAAGTTGTAGATGCATTTTCCCAATCTTTTTCCCCATTGCGACTACCACAACGACTGGGAGATAAGAATCCTTCCACAGACTCAGACCTAAAAATGTACAAAAATATGTTTTCCTTTCAGAACTGAGTAGAACATATCTATGAAAAAGTCCCCTTATTTTCAGCAGAATGGCCTTTTAACATCAAAAGAAAACTTAGAATCAGATGTACCAAACCCACGAAAAAAATGCAGAAATTGGGCTTGTTTTTGGCTTGTAGCTTGTTTGGCTTGCAGCTTGTTGCTTCTTCTTTTTTGATTGGCTCCCGGCAAGGGGGGGCAAGCATGGGGAGAGAGTCAGAGTGCACAGTAGGCCCACCCCAGTCCCGGACTAAATGCTGCGGGGATCTAGTCACAGAGAGTATTGGGGTTCTTAGGGATTGTTTTGGCCTTGTTTTGAAATGGGATTAGCTTGATTTATGGCTTACTGTGAAAGTTGGGGTGCTTATTTACCACGTGAAAGTTGGCAACTGTGCTTAGAATATTTTACTGTGATAGAAGATAGCAGGATATGAAATGTAGACTAAAAGCCCAAAGCTGTAATGCTACCAGAAGAATTAGAGGAGCAACTCTGTACATTTACCTTCTGTCGCATGTATTATTTAAGGTGTTCCAAAAGCTATTACAAAGAGTAATAATAGTATGAAATTGTAGACTATATCAAGGAAACAGTTCTAATAAAATCTATTAGGCTGTAGAACAGTCTTACTGAATTTTGCTTGAATCATTTAAAACTACACTGAACAAACATTTGAGAATTTTCCATAGGGAGAAAGCCTGCTCTTGACAGGATGATTAACTAGAAGTACAAGGTTTGTTTTCCCATTTCTACTGATGATGGCATTATTATAGCAGCTGCCAGTAAGGACTGCTATAGTTAAGGTTGCAAAACAGTTTTCATTATAACCTTTTGTTTTCACAAACATTAACCATTGGGGCTGAAATAATAATGCTTTGTCCTTAAAATCATGGAGGTCATTTGCTATGGGGCAAGGAAGGGAGTTCTCCCCCTTGACCTTTATTTGCTTCCCCTGACTTTTCCTAGGCCTATAGGTCTTCCACTTTTTGCCCTCCCCAGACTTTGCAGGATATAATGTAATCACATATAATGTTCTATATGCTGATACCACCTTATCCTCTCCCTCAGTCCCCCTTGAATTTTTATGAAATGACACTCTGCTCCAAATGTGAATATTTTTATGTGTGGAAAGTGTGAGCAAAATCCCTTCAGCTATATTTTTTCAGTTAAATTCTAAATTTCTTTGAATGGGACTACTACAAAAATTGGTCAAGTTTGAAACTTGGCATGGATATGGTCCTGAACAAGCCTTGCTTGTTTGAAGAAATTAAGAAAAAAAGTGATTTTAAAAACACTTTCTAAGCACATTCAATTAACATCTGGTAAAATCTTAGCAGCTAATTAAGCTTCATTTCACTTGTAATATCACTGTACGTTTACTCTACTCAGCCTGTGCATGAGGGAGATTTCAAAATATCTTTATGAAATTCAAACAATAAAATCCTCGAAAGAAAACCCCTTTAACTCTCTGACATGAGGAAAAAGGAGAAAATTATGGCAATTCACCCCTTTCCTACCAAAAATAAAATAAAATCAATGATCCTGAAAATTCCATGCCTCATCAATTTTTACTGGATTCTACAACATTCTGAAAACTCAAGCTCTGAATCACATCTGAAGCCACAATAAGATGCATGCGTTCCAGTCATTGTTACTTCAGTGCAGCACATCTGCACTAAGGTTTTGCACAAGTACAGATATATCCATGTGGCTAACCTGGTGTAAATAAAACCATTGTAGACGAGGCTTTATTTTTTTCTGTAGAATAGCTAAATATAGTTACAGTACACCTCCTCTCAAATAAAACCGATAGTTTAAAGAGATGCCAAATACACAATACATTTAATTAAAAGAATTTATGCACTACTGTGACAAGCAATTAGCCAATGCTCAAACCATTGTGACAGGGTCAGGCCAGATGGCTACAGGAGAGTGATAGAAGGCAGATATATTTGCTCCAGATTAAGCAGGTCCTTTTTCCCTGGATAAGGTAACAGGAGCAGTCGCTGGTCTGTCCCCCGACCCACTAGGTGGACTGGCAGAGACTGCGGGGATTGTTCTCCTTCCTTTTCCCCCTGCTGGCCAGTGATGAGGTTAGCTGAGTGAATGGCAGGTTTGAGCCACTAGCAAAAGTGGCCACACTGAGGGCTGCCGTGAATCTCTGAGGTGAGCAAATCCTCCAATAAGCACAGGACCCACCAAGGCAGAGGAGGAACTTTGTCACAGCATGAAGAACAGTGAGGCAGTAGCTCATTAAAGCTACAGGGCTGCTCACAGTTGAGAAGTAAAGCATGGTGGCAGTAAATACAGGATGGAGTTGGGTTAAGTCTGATCTGAGCCTCAGAATAACTACCTTTCCTTTTCCTTCACTCCTCTCTTCTTGAATGTAATTGTATGAACTTCTATTTATTTAATTCAATCTTTCATAATATTATTTTCAAGTGAAAACACCACACTGGCTTTTAACTCACAATAAATTCTGGTATTCAGCCAAGGCTGGTGAAAAAAATGCCAGTTAAGTTCTGGTTAGCTCCTGGCTACTTTTGTGCAGCCACTAAGAAAAACAAAAAACACAACAATTCTATCAAATCAGCAAAAAAGTACTTTGGCATATAAACTGACAGCATGTGAACAAAGAATCTACAGGTTGAGCCCAAAGCTCAAGGAGTGAATTAAAGAGATAGCACTGATAAAAATCCAGTGGATGTGCTCTTTTGCACACATTCACAGCTGCACAATCAGCAGCATTTGTGAAAATTAACGCACATAATTCAGTTCTTCATCAGCCGACAGTGTGAAGGATCAGTGTTGCAGATCAGGAAAGAGTATCAGTTGTCAGAATACAAAATATACAACTTGCGTTCTTTAAGCATTTTAGTACGTATGCCAGTTTTCTGAAGATAAACACCAATTTATATTAAATAAAGGTGTTATTGCAGCTTTACCTTGGCGTTCTCTTGCCTGATTGCACGCTGTCATTGTCTCCCGTGTTCAGTGATGCCAATGAAAGACTAGATACTGAAAAAACACGATAAAGTTGTGAACCTGGATAAAAACAAAGTTAAAATTTATGAAAAAGCAGGCAAATAGCAAAGAGTCTGTTCATTAGACACAACACCAGCAGAAGGAAATTGATAAGTGTTCTTATTTCTATATACAGTATGCCTGCATGCATATGTTGCAAGGTTAATCCATGTATTTATAGACACAATAACAATGGAACTTACTTGAATCTGGAGTTTTCTGAGGCTAAGCATTAATGTGAAATGTAGAGCTGAAATCTGGGCACTAGATTAAAGTTGCAAAATCAGCAAACCAGATCTAGCTACAGTGGAATTAATTTCCCACTAGAATTTTGAATGGATTGTTATAGAGCATTTTAAATTGCACTGAAATAAGGTGGAGGGTAACAACCAGCCATGACAAAGCACACATGGCACGACAGCGAAGGATGTGGAAAACTTACTGCTAAAAACACAAATAAGGACACTGCACTTTCCTCTAACTGTAAATTGTTAATAGTTTCTTTGAAATCATTATTCTACATTCTTAAATAATTAATGACATGCTACACTTTTCCATAGGACTGTTCTCACAGGGATCACAAGTACACTTGCACTAAGTCAGGCGAGTGGGTGAAGTATTCATAATAAAAGAACACCAGAACATAAAGGTAACTTTTCAGATGTACTTTAGTTTTTGTCTATGATGAAGCAGCAGCTTAAGGACTCTTACCTTATAGTCACCATTTTATTTATTAATCGCACATCTCCCAAATGTTCTACTCATTGTTAGCTCTACAGGTGCAAGGAAGAGGTTAGTGAGTGGAAAGAATACAGAGCGTACACAAAATCATGCCAGACATTAGTGCTTTTGCTGGTGTTCATCGAGCAAACCTTTGCGTTTCTTCTTATATGCATGCATGCATAATATATCAGCAACATTTGTTATCATTAACTTCCATTTGTAAATTCTACTTTTTCCAATTCAGTGACATGCAGCTTCAAAAATTGTACATCAGTTTAGCGTGAGGCTAATCTATGAACATTTTGGTTAGTACCACAATTCAAGCTGGTGTTTTATCATGAACAGACTCTTTCTACATTGATATTTGTTACCTGGTGGACCTTTAACTGGAGTTTTGGGTGATTCAATATGATCTCTATGAATAGATTTTGGACGTGGCTTTTTTTGTTTGGATGAGTGTGGGCGTGGCTTTATTACAGTATCCATTTCTTCCATGAGCTTCAGCTGTTTCCGTCTCATATATTCTTGCTTAATAAATTCTCTACGTGCTCTCTCATCTTCTTTCTTTTGACGTTCTTCCTCTGTCTTGCGCCTAAGAAATCATGAAATAAAGTTTTAGTAGAAAACTTTCCCTCGGAAAGACTAGCAGTTGTAACCACCATAATACTGGTAACAGGGGAAAAAATGGCTATTCCAGAATTTTCCAGTTCTCATATACAAGTAAGATAAACTGATCTATTCTCAGTTTTCAAACAGCTGAAAACTTAACACACTTGAATGTTGTACTGGAAAAATTAGAACCATACTTCAGATTGTGGAATTTTTGGATTTAATGTTTTTTTAAAAAGTTTTCCATTTATCTACTGAGAGCTTGTCTTTCTTTTCACCCTAGATTTTGGACGTGTTTTTAATTGTGTCAGGGAAATCAGAAGATATGGGTCCAGATCTTCAGCTGATATAAATTTGCCAGTTTACATCAAAAGAGAAGCTAAACTCCTCACCCCCATTGTAAATGTAAATAACGGGAATAAAAAGGTTATCTACTTTTATAGTATAGTTCAAACCCTACCCTCAAATACATATGAAAAATTATTCTTTCATTCAAGTGGAATTGTGAATTGATATGACAGAATATACTCTTAGTCTTTAACTCAGTTTGCCAGTACCAGAACTCCCTGAAATCAATTTAGGTAAAAGGTTTAAATAAAGTATTGGGCTCACAGTGGGAAAAGGATTTGTTGCGGAAAACAAAGAAGGATGACCTAATTGCATTATGATTACAATTTTTATAATTTTAGCCATAGCAAAGGCTCATGTATATTATTTTTGCTTATGTTGCAATTAGCATATGCAATTAGCTTTACCTTGTCTCTTCCTTCTTATGTTCTAGCTCTGCTTCCAGTTGCTGCTTTCGAAGTAGAGTCTCTCTTTCCCTTCTCAACCGTTTCTCCAGTAATGCTGCCCGTTTCACTGCCATATCATTTTCTGCCTTTTGATCATCCTAGCAGCAACAATATTTAGGAAGAAATAGATCAGGAGATTTTAAGATAATTTGATTCTGCATATGGTGTACTTCAGGTCACTAAAAGTCTACATTTTTTAGATTGTGTTGGTATAATCTATTAAATATCCTTATTGAAAATCTTCCAATATCTTTCCCCTACCCTATGGAAAACAAACCAAACCAAACCTCCAAAACCAACCCCCAAAACCTTACCAGTACACACTTGGAGATTATTTAGGTATGTCCAAGAAGAATTTATACTTCACTTATATCAACAATGGTGGTAACGACTAAAGTGGTAAAACCTATACAGATCTAACTATCAAACCATAGCAGGAGGAAACGTCCACTTGAGGAGTACCACATGGAGACACAAACAGCTGCCTCCAACTTAAGCCACTGGGACCTGTTTATGAGGGCACCCCCCAGCTAGATCAACAGCACATCGCTCTGCCCTTGAAGACAAAAAAGCTTCAAAGATCTCATTCCATTCCAAAACAAAGGGGAAAAGAGCAACCAGGGGTTGATGGGGGGAGAGGGGGCATTACAAAGTTTATCCCAACATTAATTCAAAAAACTTGTTACCACCATTTATATCACATATCCTTACAAGAAAGCCAGTTAAGAAATTTTATTAATGTTCCTACAATGCATTGTCAAGTGCTGCACAGCTAAAGTGACAGTCTTGGTTATTTTTATGATGTATTGGTGCCTTAGGAACTTCTTTCATCATATTTCAGATGTGCCAGATTTTCAGTTCATCAATGTGAAAGTGGCTGTCTACTCAAAATTCACTGAAAGCTGCTCTGGGGTTTTGCATGGAAGCAAAGATGGTCAACAGGCTTAGAATGCAGGTGAGGAAGACTAAGGCATAAAATAAAGCACCAATCCTGAAAACGTGCTTATCTTAAGTTTATGCACTGAGTAGTCACACTGAACTCAGGAGTCTGGATCCAAAGCCCTTTGAAGTCAATGGGAATATTTTCATTAATTCAGTGGGTGAATCAGGTCCTTAGTGCCTGTTTGCAGGATTGAGGCCCAACTGATTTATTTCTATCATAACAAAAATCTAAACATTTGCAAAAGAATACCACAAAAAGGAAATAAGAAATAACTCACTATTACTTTTTCTGACATTCTACAGGGGGTTTATATTTGTTAAATTAAAGTCCATCTCACATTATCCCCTGCAATTACAGAAGTTAGTTTTCTTTACTTTTTGTTTTAATTTAACAATTTGCTGTAATAGAGTTTCTGTTTCTCAGTTAAAACATCAAAGATGATACTGAAGTTAGACAATGCATACAGTTAAGATGTTAGAGTTGTAGACCATAATCCTATTCAGATCCAACAGCATAAACCCTTGCACACTTGCAGAGTCCCATTAGCTTCAATGAGACTCTGAGTGGAGGTGTCCATATTAGTGGACCATAGTGCAGGACTGGTGTCTTACATTGCACTCTACACACTCACAGACTCTTAAAAAAAACAAACAAAAACAGAACAGGATTTGTAATGGGAAAGATCTTGATGCATGTGCACAAATTGCTGCTCGTCAGATGGATGCAAATAATTCTATTTTCTTTCCAAATGGCGGATTCAGAGCAGATTAAAACAGAAGATACAAAGGTCTGCCATTATTACTCTAAGTTAGCTTGTATAGTTGTACTATAGCAGTAACAAGGCACTATCATATGAAATTCAAGGGGTTCAGGAATGAACACAGTTAACTGTAGGCTGTGCACGTGGAGAGGATGACAGTTTTCCAGGAGGAGCATGTGACTATGCAATATATAAAGCAACCTCTGCTGGCCAGTTCAGTATATTTTGTTAGCACCATGGATTGGTTTCCAGAGGGAGATAGGGTATGCATATTGTGGATGCAGCAGTTTCAGTGATGAACGAAAAAGGGAATAAAATATGCTAAAACTGTGTTCCTGGGCCATGAGAAGGCAGTCTCAATTCGGTATCACTTTAAATATATGGTATTCAAACAGTGCAGTGCAAGATTTTGTGCACTCCAAGAAAAATTTTGAAGACTACATTCAAAACAGTAGTGGCTTTCAGCATCCAAACTGCCTTTTTAAAATGTACATTTTGATTAAAAGATTCTGCCTACACATGGGCATTTTAGTATACAATATATTAATTTTTTAACTACACATATAAAATGTGACACTTTTAAAATATGCAGAGTACTCTAAGGAGATGAAATTTCCGAAATCTTATAAAACTTTGTCAGGAAGTAAAGAACATGAAAGAAATTGGTTTGTGTGGGCACTAAAGCTTGTGTTAAAAGAAAAAAAATGTACCTATATTCAATATGCTTCTTCTTTACTCCCCCCTCCCCAAATCCCCAAACATCTTTTAAACTTTATGAATTGAAAGAGGTGGTGAAAACTGCTGGCAGATATTGACAATCCCTATGATCCCAAATCAATTAAGAGTCACAATGGCGGAGAGGTTTCAGAGTAGCAGCCATGTTAGTCTGTATTTGCAAAAAGAAAAGGAGGACTTGTGGCACCTTAGAGACTAACAAATTTATTTGAGACACACTTTTAATCACTATATGCAGTTGGCCTCAGTGGAAAGTGGTTATTGAAAAGTCATCTATGAAATAAAAGCCTCCCTTTGAAAAAGTAAAATGTTTCCAATAGACTCATGCATTGTTCTAGTTCACCTACCTTAAAAAAGAATCCACAACACACTTTTTGGTCATCCTCGAATTGTTCTCTATCACTCTCACCTTCATATTTCTCAACAGACACTTCAGCCTTTTCTGGTGGTTTCAAATCTGAGAGGGAAACTTCAATTAGGTTAGCTGTTTTAGGAATCAGTGTTGGCAAAACAGGTTGGCTTAGCTGATCTTCATTTGGGGTGAGGCAGACAGTTTCTGTGATGGGCTGAGATAATACTTCAGAAACCTTAGATTCAAAAGGCTTGATCTCCTTTTCCTTCACTTTTTGTTCACATTCTTCCAAAGTACCTTTTTGTTGTTGTTGTTCTTTTGCTACATCCTCTGTAGGTTTGACTTCTTTCAAAAGATTTCTTTTTAATTGAGGTTCAGATATACGTTCTCCATCATCTCCAAAACATACAAATGATCTAGTCTGAATGGGAACCTGACTTGGAGAAAATCTTCTCAAACGAGGAAGACTATCCACAGACCGTGGAGCAGTTAAGGTGCGATTAAAAGGTATTATTTTCAGTTCATTTGGCCTGGGAGTCCTTTGTATTTTAACAGGGAAAGAGGCATTCTTCCTATTAGAAGACTGTGGTGATTGATGAGTAGGGCGAGGAGGTTCCAAAGCAAATGCTGCAATGGGAGATGACAGTCCTGTTTGCCTCATTGAAGATTTAAGCTCTCGGATTTGTTTCTGAGGTGAAGGCTGAGGAGGTGAAATAACCCAGGCCTGCTGCTCCCTCATTTGCATCAACATCTCTTGCTGAAGGGATAGGCGTTGCATTTCCTGCTGTAGGAAATGTAGAGAAGCATTTAGCTTTTCAATAGATTTTGTATATTCTAAAATATCCCCTTCATTTAAGGTTTCTTCTGTGGGGCTTACTAAGTTCCATTGCTTTTCAGCATCCATAGGTGTATTAGGGGACTTTAACCACTTGGCCTGAGAATTTTCAGCACTTTCCTTTATTACCTCTGCAGTCTTATTAATTTCTTCAACTGGTTTTTGTATGTCTTTTTCTTTCAATCTGTTACTATCAGTGAATACTTTTTCATCTTCAGCTCCAGCTGCTTCTTCTCGAAGAGGTGATATTCCATCACCTTTCTTTTTCACTACATTAAGAAATGCTGTCCTTCCCATTTTCTGTCTCTGCTTAGTAAAAGCAGCTTCCACTTTCTTCTTCTGTGCTTCAATGGCTCGCCTCTTTTCCTCCAGCTTCATCCTAAGATGAACCATTTCTGAAGCAAGCAACTGTGTAGTGTCTCTTCCTTGAGGGAGAGGTGTTTCCTCAGGTATATGAGTCCAAGCAACAACATGAGGAATATTCAACTCAGAGCCTTCTGGGGTAGTTTTCTGAGAACTGCTTCCACTACTTCTGCTATCTGTGTGATTCAGTTTCCTGAATTTCTGCTCTGCAAAGCTGGTCATTTTGACTCCCGAGCTTGAAGAAGCACTGCTGCCAGCTTGCGATTTGGTACTTATTGAGCTTGGACAGGGACTTAATAGCTCTCTGTGGTTGCTAGCTCGTATATCATAATCCTGAAGACATTTAGGTGGGTCTTCCATGTCAGAGTCCATGCTTACAGTATAATCTCTCAAAGAAGAATCCTCATCCATAGTTTCTGGAATATCTTCTGAAGGAACATGTATTCCAGTGTCCACTTCAGTATTGTCAGTCACAGGACTTAGGGCAATTTTTGTGTCTGTAATGACATCAGGATTAGGTTGATTTAGTTTAATATTTGAATTCAAGATGCTAATTTCCTGATTATGAAGAAAGAACCCATTTGTAATTTGGTCTGGCTGGATAACACTTGGAGATTTTTCAGTATCATGAATTATTTGCAAAGCCTCTTCAATGCTTGGAGTCTCAATCTGATTGCCAAAATCATCCATAACTACCCTGTTTTGCAAAGCTCCATTTGGAAGCTTGTATTGGCAGTTTTCATTGGCATTCCTTTCATTTGTGTTAAGAGATGCACTGGCCTTTGGGTCGATATGAGATACTATGTCCTTTTCTTCTTCAATATCTTGAGTTTCCTCTTCTCCATTTACTGGCTTGAAGGACAGGTTTTTCCTAATGTGTTTGGGCATGCGGTTGATATTTAGCATAAGGCCCTCATTACTAACAGATCTAGTAATTCCTCTGTTTGGAGTAGATATCTGAATACTGTTTTCATTATCAAAAGAAATGTCAAATGAAACTCCATGCATCGAAGATCTAAATGGGATTAAAATAAACAAAGCTGTTAAACAATTCATATTTAATACAATAAACAAACTTACATTACTGTGAAAAAACAATCTAAAATTGTAGTACACTATGTGTACTAATGAGATATGATTAGCTTCATTTGCTAGCATTACGAAAATACAAAATTAAATAGAATATAACATCTTATTCAGTCTCATGCTTTTATTGTTTGTTCTAATTACTTGTATTAAATTATAACCACACATATGCTTGTATTTTCATATGAAAAATATGCTTATTCATTTTGGGTAACTTCAGAGAGAAAAAAAAATATTCCTGCCAATCTGTAATACACTTAAGCAATTTTAGGAATATAGGAACTGGTCATACTGAATCACATTAGCGGTCCATCTAATCCAGCATCCTTCCTTTCTGACAGTAGCCAGTACCAGATACGTCAAAGGAAAGTAAAAGAAGCCAAACAGTGATGGTTTATACCTACAACATAGGAGTTTATAGCCCTTCTATTTTGTTCTAAAATCCTCTCTCATCAGCCTATTCTCATTATCCATAGAAAAGTACCTTTTTTTTTTTTAATCCTACTCCTGATCTTGATGACTTCTATTGGCACTTCAAGTATATTGCGTGCAGACAAATATATTTAACACCACCAGTCATAATATGAAATATTGGAGTACCCAATGTTAACCTTTCACCAGGTTGAAAAACTGATCAATTATTCCTATGTTTTCTTTTCTATGAGCTAGTTTCTACTCAATAATATTTCTTTACCTCTTACTCTGTGACGACTTGGTTTTACTTAAAAGCCTCCTGTTAAAGGCTTTTTGAAAGTCCAAATTATGTTAAATATAGTTCAATACTGTTTAGTGGCTGATCCACAGTTACTTCTTAAACCAGCTTCTATGTAATGATAACTTACCTTTTCTCTTTGGGCCAAGTCCCTACATATCCATCCACATAAGACATAGATGAGGACCTTCTAATGGCTCCTAATTGGAATTAAAATAGAATACAATGTAACTAAGTTACAATGTATGGAAATACTTGGAAAATCATTTAAAAATAAACAAGTTAGTACAGCAAATCAGTTGCTTTCATTGTTTCAAATATTTCAATGGTAAATTATCAAATTTTTGGAGGTTTTTTGGTTTTTATGTAAAATGATCTTTATTTTAATGTAAACAAAAGTATGGCAATCATATACATGAATTATATCATGTGCACACAGTACCCATCACTCAGTAAAGAGATAAAGGTAAATTTATTACTGAATACAATATTAATTATTTTATAAATAACTGTTGAAAGCCATATTCTACTTAGAGTGGAAACCAAACTTCATAAAATGTGTACAGCCAGTAATTCCTCACAAAAACCACTGTCTTGAGTGTGTGCTTATCACAAGAAGTTATAGGTCCAACCTTGTAAGCTATCCACGTGTGGATCTCCCACGGAAGTCAATGGGAGTTCTGCATCAAGATATCGTGCAAGAGTATCAACAAAACAAGATAGATAATATTTTATCCAAAAAACCCAGTACTATGCTGTTACCTGGAGCAGCTGAGTAAGGCTGATGGTGAGTATGCCTAACAGGCAGAAGTTGATGGGATGGTGTAAAGGTTGGACCCTCCACACTGTAAAGCAAAACAAAGTAATAGATAGAGGCCACATTAGAAGAATGCAGCCAAACTTTGTATATTGGTACAGTACAAGAAGTAGTTTATTTCTGTGTGAGGGAACACAGCCAAATGTAATTTTGCTCTTGAAACATTATGAATTTATTAAATAAAAAAGTACAAGCATCTTAATTACCACCACTAAAGCAAAAAGAAACCTGCACAGAAATTAAAATAGAAAGCTTCTCTGTAGTTTTCAAAAAATGTCTACTGAAAATGTTTGTTTATTGGTAAAACATCTGTCTTTGCAGTTATTCCATGCTAATGTTCTTTTCATGAAAGTCACTTTAGGTTTGATCTTGGCAACACACACCACAGCACATAATGTAAAGAAACAAAGGCAGAGGTTTCCTGCTGTCCACAGCAGACAGTGGCCTGGTCTACACTGCAAACTTAGGCAAACATAAGCCATGTTAAGCTGATCTAATAATGTATGTATCTACACTACTGAGACCCTTCCGCCGACCTAAGTGGCCTGTAAAGTTGACTTCTGTATTCCACCTCTGCAAGAGGTGTAGCACTTGATTCCACATCCACAGGTTGACATGGGGATAGTGTAGACACTGCACTGTGGAATTTGAATGAATTGGCCTCCAGGTGTCCCACAGTGCTTCACTGTGACCACTCTGGAGAGCACTTTCAACATCATTGAACATCAGCCAGGTACACAGGAAAGAACCACTCCCCTGTTAAAGCCCCAGGAACTTTTGAATGTTCATTTCCCATTTGATCAGCATGGAGAGCTTGCCAGCACAGCTGATCATGGAGACTCAAGGCAGCAAATGCGCTCCAGTATGGAGTACACAGGAGGTGGTGGATCTTATTGCTGTGTGGGGAGAAAAGTCTGTGCAGGCAGAGCTCCGATCCAGCAGAAGAAATGCTGATATCTATGCCAAGATTGTGCAGGGCATAGGGGAGAAGGGCTATACTAGGGACACGCAGCAGTGCCGCATGAAAATAAAGGAGCTTTGGGAAGCGTACCAGAAGACAAGGGAGGCCCCACACACATGCTGCTTTTATGAGGAGCTGCACATAATCCTCAGTGGTGACCCGCCACTACCCCAAAACGCTCTGTGGATACTTCCTGGGAGCCCCGGGTGGCATGTCTGTGGAGCAACAATGAGGAGGACATTGTTGAGGAGGAGGAGAAGCAAAAGAATGTTAAGCAGGCAAGTGGACAGCCAAGAACTGTTTTTAACTCTGGAGCCCATCCCCTCACAGGACCAGTTGGCGGCAGAGCGGGATGCCGGGGAAGGCACCTCTGGTGAATACACATTCCCAATCAAACTGTAGGAGTTACATACTACTATTTTTTATGTTTAATCTGAACAAAAAAGCATACTTCAAAAAACATTTTTCATTGTGTTGTGTCAGTTCAATAGAGCTGACATGTAATCTAATTTATTTATATAATGTCCAGGGGCGGCTCTACCAATGTGATATATGCCATCATGTGCCAGCAATGCCCCTCTGCCATTTACATTGGTCAAACTGGACAGTCTCTACGTAAAAGAATAAATGGACACAAATCAGATGTCAAGAATTATAACATTCATAAACCAGTCGGAGAACACTTCAATCTCTCTGGTCACGCAATCACAGACATGAAGGTCGCTATCTTAATACAAAAAAACTTCAAATCCAGACTCCAGCGAGAAACTGCTGAATTGGAATTCATTTGCAAATTGGATACTATTAATTTAGGCTTAAATAGAGACTGGGAGTGGCTAAGTCATTATGCAAGGTAGCCTATTTCCCCTTGTTTTTTCCTACCCCCCCCCCCCAGACGTTCTGGTTAAACTTGGATTTAAACTTGGAGAGTGGTCAGTTTGGATGAGCTATTGCCAGCAGGAGAGTGAGTTTGTGTATGTGTGTGTGTCCCCGGGAAAAAAAGGGGGGGCGGTGAGAAAGCCTGGATTTGTGCTGGACATGGCCCACCTTGATTACCATGCACATTGTAGGGAGAGTGGTCACTTTGGATGAGCTATTACCAGCAGGAGAGTGAGTTTGTGTGTGTGGTTTTTGGAGGAGGGTGAGGGGGTGAGAGAACCTGGATTTGTGCAGGAAATGGCCCACTTTGATTATCATGCACATTGTGAAGAGAGTTGTCACTTTGGATGGGCTATTACCAGCAGGAGAGTGAGTCTGTGTGTGGGGGGGTAGAGGGTTAGAAAACCTGGATTTGTGCTGGAAATGGCCCAATTTGATGATCACTTTAGATAAGCTATTACCAGCAGGACAGTGGGGTGGGAGGAGGTATTGTTTCATGATCTCTGTGTGTATATAATGTCTGCTGCAGTTTCCACGGTATGCATCCGATGAAGTGAGCTGTAGCTCACGAAAGCTCATGCTCAAATAAATTGGCTAGTCTCTAAGGTGCCACAAGTACTCCTTTTCTTTTTGCGAATACAGACTAACATGGCTGTTACTCTGAAATCTACCAATTTTGCCGCCCCAAGCAGTCACTGCTGAATTGCCGCCCCCGCAATAGCGGCGGAGTTGCCGCCAAATTGCCGCCCGGCCCAGAACAGCAACAGAGCTGCAGCCCAAAAGCCACGGCAGTGGGAAGAGCGGTGGAGCTGCCGCCGAATTGCCGCTGCGGGACACGGATTGCCGCCCCATTTTAAATGCCGCCCCAAGTACCTGCTTGCAAAGCCGGTGCCTGGAGCCGGCCCTGATAATGTCTTATTTCCTAGGTACTATAGTGATAGGCTCTTTACAAATACCTCTGTAGATTTTTGCAACTTGCTTTTTAATGTAATGCGATACAACAAAGGTTACAACTACTTTTTCATTATTTAATTAAAAAACACATGACTAGCAATCAGACAAAGAGAACCCTGAACCGCAGGCACAATCTGCCGCTCTCATGTGATTTTTGCCTAATGTGTAGTGTATACCGGCATCTAAAGAACCTTCATGAGAAGGACATTACTGTGAGCTAATGGAAAATACGGATGAATGAATAAAGCATTTTCCATGGGTACATACAAAAATTGAATAAAAATTCCTGTTTGATTATTTCTGCAGATTTCTCTAAGCAGTGGATAACTGGCATAGAGGTTTATACCCTTATTTTAGATTTCAGTTAAAAAATGCCTATTCCATACGCCAATGTCTATATATTATTTTAAAAGAAAATGTCATTGGGAAAAGATCTGTAAAATATTCTGTCCATCAGAAAGAAAATCCACCTGCTTAAATCCCAATCACATCATCCACTCAGGAAAAGCCTGACAGTGGCATGAGCTATTAATTTTCTAGCATTATAAACCCAACTCCTTGGGTAGATGCCATCTATTTATTTGCCATGAAGTGCTGTGCACTATTACCAGACTGTACAAAGAACTGCATTTGATGATAAAAACAAGAGACCCTACAATTAGATAATCAGTTAGTGGGCTCATAATATTCCAACACAAAAACTATACTTAATCCTTATAGAGACAATAAAACTATTATTGCAATGATGAACCAGTACAATATGCTACCCCATATACAATATTGATGATGGTTTGTACTACAGTTCTGAACAGGTCTCAAGAAACAGATCCTACTACAAGTTCAGCATATGTGTCAAAGCATATAATTGGGGCAGCTTACAGACAATACTTAACTCTGAAGTCCTAATGATTGTAATAAAAGTAGAACCCTTTAAGATCTGAGATCTCTAGGGGCCTTCTACAAATGGAATTCAAATGTCTGTCTTAGAGCTTCCTATCTATCCTCTTCACTCTGGAAGCCAAAATCATCTACACAGACAGAGTCTCTTTTTATTCAATGTGGGGAATTCTGTTTGGTGTAACAAAGGTGCTTATGTCATTGAAGGACTCTGTCAGACCGGAGATAAATCCCTTATGAAGGGCTTCAACTCTGTTTTTTTATAACTGCAAGCTATATACTTCCTTCTCTTGTACTACTGATTCAGTTTTAAGCTAACATTTTCTTTAAAATATAAGGTAAATACAGTTGCCTCCATAAAAGCTCAATACTTTAAGTATAAGTGAAGCCATTTGCTGTCTTTTATGAAACTTATAAAGGACATCCCTGACCAGGGCTCCAATTCTTATCTCACTTATAATGGATATACACTGGTGTAGCCCCATTGTCTTTAGGGGAATAGCTCCTGACTTACATCAGTGTGAAAGGAGAATCAGGCCCTACCTAATGGTAGTAAGAAATATCATTCCCTGCTTGACAGGTGTAGTGTTTAGATGCTGCTTGTAATTATTAGAACTGGGAGCACTGGCTATAAGGAGTCTGAAAGGACAGGAAACAGGAAGGAGGGGGGAGGAGTTGAGGAGGCCGAGTGAGACCTACCGAGGGTCCAGCAGCAGCTTGGTAAAGAGGTTACCACTTTAAAAATAAAGTCCTGTTGAAGTTTGTTAGTACCTTGCCTGGTTGCTACAACATTTTGGTGATGAGGGTGGATCTTCTGCCTCTGAATCCACCTGTACCCTTTCTGCAAAGCCCAGGTGAGCCTCCAATTGTTTTTACTGCCTGGATCCATATGTCTGAGACTTATCTGCTTGCAATCACTGCTACAGAGATTTCTGAAGTAAGAAAGCATGCTCTGCTAATCCACTGTTTGGAGCAGAAGGGCAGCGTATATTTTACACTTTTCCCCTTGCAGATGATAAATATGAGACTGCACTCACTGCGTTAAAGAACATTTTTGTGCCAAAAATGAATGTAGTAGCTAATCGCTACAGATTTCGCCAGCGTGAGCAGAAAACAGGGGAGACAATAATGCAGTATACTGCTTCCCTGAGGAGTCTGATTGTAACTTGTGACTTTGGGAATATGGCAGATGAGATGATTAGAGACCAGCTCATTGAGAAAACAACCATGCTTCGTGTCAGAGAACGCTTACTTCTAGAACCACAGCTTACACTAGAAAAAGCAATAACCATTGCTATTCAGATTGAGTCAGCTACAGCTGAAGCCAAAATAATGAGCGTGGATACAGGAGGCATAGTCCAGGCTGTGACTCCTTTGCAGAAAAGTTCACCATCACTGCAGACAAATCATAGAATTATAGAATATCAGGGTTGGAAGGGACCTCAGAAGGTCATCAAGTCCAACCCCCTGCTCAAAAGCAGGACCAATCCCCAATTAAATCATCCCAGCCAGGGCTTTGTCAAGCCTGACCTTAAAAACTTCTAAGGAAGGAGATTCTACCACCTCCCTAGGTAACGCATTCCAGTGTTTCACCACCCTCCTAGTGAAAAAGTTTTTCCTAATATCCAACCTAAACCTCCCCCACTGCAACTTGAGACCATTACTCCTTGTCCTGTCCTCTTCTACCACTGAGAATAGTCTAGAACCATCCTCTCTGGAACCACCTCTCAGGTAGTTGAAAGCAGCTATCAAATCCCCCCTCATTCTTCTCTTCTGCAGACTAAACAATCCCAGTTCCCTCAGCCTCTCCTCATAAGTCATGTGTTCCAGACCCCTAATCATTTTTGTTGCCCTTCGCTGGACTCTTTCCAATTTATCCACATCCTTCTTGTAGTGTGGGGCCCAAAACTGGACACAGTACTCCAGATGAGGCCTCACCAATGTCGAATAGAGGGGGACGATCACGTCCCTCGATCTGCTTGCTATGCCCCTACTTATACATCCCAAAATGCCATTGGCCTTCTTGGCAACAAGGGCACACTGCTGACAAATGATTGATTACAAGAGGAAACCTAATGAAAAACTACTGAATCAGAAAATTAAAAATACAGTAAAAGCATGCTTTTGCTGTGGATCCCCACAACAGCTTGTAAGCTACACAGGATGAATGGCAAAAGTAGCTCAGTGCAATTATTGCAAAAAGATTGGGCATTTTGCTAAAGTATGTTGCAGCAGCCAGTTCAATCAACAAGTGCATGCAGTTACAATACCAGACGTTACTGTGCTGAGCGTGGACAAAATCACTACTGTACATATTCCAGAACAAATAAAGTGCACAATAAATGATTCCGCCATACCCTCAGGCAAACCACACTCTATTCAGCTAATGTTGGACACTGGCTCAGCATTATCTATACTACCTGATTCCATCTATTTGCATTACTTTAAAGATGTGCCTCTTACTGAACCCAAACTTCTCTTGGTGTGCTATTTGAAAAACCATAGTCAAGTACATGGCTGCCTGCCAACGATGGTTACTTTTGGTGATTGCTGTGTAACTGCAGAGTTCTACATTGTCCACAAAGGCACTCCTATCCTTGGCAGAGATTTATTGGCTGCTTTAAATCTCAGGGTAGTTAATGGATGAATTGATCTTCCACAGCAAAGCACTCTTGTGGTACACACACCAGTTTCAGCTGGGACCCAGCACCAGGTTGAGGAGAAACTCGGCTGTGCTTATGGGCTTCTGCATAAAGTTAAAATGCAGAATAATGTGATGCCTGTACGACAGAAGTTACGGTGCTTACCATTTTCAGTCAGGGAAGTTGCTTCAGAGGAACTTAGAAAACTTGTTCAAAAGGACATTATTGAAGAGACTGACTCCTCGGAATAGGTTTCACCTATAGTAGTGACGCAGAAGAAGGGTGGAGGCATTCGCCTTTGTGTGGACTTAAGGGAGCCACATAAAGCTATTGTGATTGACAGCCATCCTCTTCCTCACATAGAAGTATTTGCAGACCTCTATGGAGAAAAGATGCTTTCTACTCTTGATTTGCAGACTGCATACTACCAGGTTATGTTGCATGAAGATAGCAGAGACCTCACAGCATTTATTACACATGAGGGACTATTTCATTTTAAACGTGTTCCATACCGTCTCACATCTGCCCCAAGTGCCTTCCAAAAAATGATGTAATTGATTCTGAAGAATCAACATGGAGTTCAGTGCTATCTGGATGATAGTATTGTGTTTGGAAATAATTCTGAGGAGCATGACAATAACCTGCAGTCTGTACTAAACTGCATCAACAAAGCAGGACTCAAGCTCAATAGATCCAAATGCAAATTTAGACAAATTGAATTTTCCTTTCTGGGGCATACAATTTCACAGGCTGGACTAAAACCTGATCCAGATCATATCCTGGCAATTTCAAATGCTCCTCCTCCAACAGATTTGCAAACCTTACGTTCTTTCTTGGGTCTTACCTCCTGGTATGCAAAATTCATTCCCAATTATGCTTCTGTCATTGAACCGTTACGAGAATTACTATGGAGAAGTTCACCCTTAATGTGGACAATGGATGCACAAGCTAGTTTCGAAACGGTGAAAGACTTGATTGTACATAGTCCAGTACTTGCACTATTGAGTCCTGCATTGCCCACAATTGTAACTACTGATGCTTCTGATTATGGACTTGGGGCTTTCCTCACACAACTTCATGAGGGCAACACAGAGAGGACTGTTGCATTTGCTTCAAGGACACTAAGTAATGCTGAGAGAAAATATTCTACAGTTGAAAAAGAAGCACTTGCTTGTGTCTGGGCGACTGAAAAATGGAGAACTTACCTGTGGGGCTGCATGTTCAAGTTGCGCACAGACCACAGTCCTTTGATGACGTTGCTCACCATGAAAGGACTGGGAAGAGCACGATATCATATTGCTAGATGGTCTGCAAGACTACTCTCTGTCAATTATGAACTGGAATATAAGCCAGGAAACCAAAATGTGGTAGCTGATTGCCTTTCTCGCCTTCCTTTGCCGTCACCAGATGGTCCACCGGAGGATGAGGATGCAGTAGTTGTGCTTATTATAAGCACTCTTACTACAGTTACAAAAGAATAATTTCAAGCTGCTTGTTCAGTGCGTCCAAATCAACAAAAACTACGGGAATTTCTGACAAAGAGACGGCCCAGTAACCCTAAAAACCTTGACCCAGTTTTGCTGCCTTATTTTAGAGTTCGGGATGAACTTTCTTTGCTTGATGGCTGTGTGCTATGAGGTACACACTGGCTACTTGTGCCAGAAGATTTACAGTCAAAACTCATACACCTGGCACATGATACTCATCAAGGAATTGTCAGAACCAAACAACGACTACGGGATCTGTATTGGTGGCCAGGGATGGACTCTGAAACTGAAGCACTCATAAAGTCCTGTGTCACTTGCCAAATGCATGATAAAACAGCAGTGACATGTACCCCTCCATTACAGCCTGTTCCTCTTCCTGAATCTTCATGGGAAAAAGTGGTGATTGACATTGTAGGACCCTTTGATACTGCTCCAAGTGACTGCCGTTATGCCATCACTTTAATAGACTATTTCAGTAAATGGCCTGAGGTAGTGTTTACATCGCAAATCTCTTCTGCTACAGTAATTAAGTTCCTCTCTTCAGTTTTTAGCAGGGAAGGTAACCCCAAAGAACTGGTTTCAGATAATGGTAGACAATTTACTTCCCTGGATTTTGAAACTTTTCTAGCAGAGAGAAACATTTTACACAGAAGATCATCCCTATATTACCCTCAAGCCAATGGGGAAATCGAATGGTTTAACAGAAGTTTGAAAGAGAGTCTGCAAACGGCTGAACTGGAAGGGCAATTGTGGATACCCTTCACTACTGATTTCTTGCAAGCATACCAGGTTACACGACATGCCACAATGCAAAGATCACCCGCAGAGTTACTGCATGGGAAACAGATGAATACTAAACTGAACATTGCTGGATTGTTAAAGGCACGACCTGATGCCCCAACCGAGGATGATGTGAAAAAAACAGTTGAACAGAACCAAGCAAAGTATAAGGCTTTCACAGACAAGCGGCGGGGTGCTAAGGAACCAAAGTTTGAGTGTGGTTCCTTTGTTAGAATACGAAAACCTGGAATTTTATGCAAAGGGGACCATAAATTCACAGCTCCTCTTAAAATGATAGAGAAGAAGGGACCTTACACCTATGGACTTTCTGATGGGCAGGTATGGAATGCTTCTTATCTTGCATCTGCCTATGCACCAAGAGGAGATTATGCCAACACCCAGCCTGCATTAGATGACTTCACTGTAGTATCAACACACCAAGACAGCTGTAGTGGAACCTGGGCTTGAGAGATGGCCTGTCAGACCCAGATGACCACCTGTCTGGACTAGAGACTATGTTATGTAGTATCTACAGTGTTTTCAGTATAATATTTCTTCCAACAGTATAGTGTCTTATTTCATATTGGTTCGTGTGGTTAGAACAACAATGTTTATTTTAATTGGGAGAGTTTCTTAAGAGAGGAGGGAATGTGGTATTTAGATGCTGCTTGTAATTGTTAGAACTGGGAGCACTGGCTGTTGGGTGTCTGAAAGGACAGGAAACAGAAAAGAGGGGAGAGGAGTAGAGGAGGCTGAGTGAGAGCTACCGAGGGTCCAGCAGCAGCTTGGTAAAGAGGTTTCCACTTTAAAAATAAAGTCCTGTTGAAGTTTGTTGGTACCTTGCCTGGTTGCTACAACAACAGGTTTCTCTATTCTATCACTCAGAAGAGACTGAGCATGATTAACCAGGTTAGCTAAATAAAAATAATATGACAAATAGCCAATTACAATGCTAATTTTATCTTCCTTCTGTGCCCCGAAGTCATAATCAATAAACCTATTGCCCATATTGAAATGTGACAGTCATACAACACATGTTCCACTTCTGGTCAACTGAAGGCCTTCTCTGGCTCCATCAAACAAAAGATTAAGCAGAGATAAGGTAAACTTCTCCACAATCTCTACTGTACTGTGAGCAAGAGAACAAAATGAAAAGAAGACATACACTGACTCCACAACTGTAACGCAACTTAACTGGGAGACTAAAGTCAAAATGAATTTAAAGTTTTTAATTAGGGCTGTCAAGCGATTAAAAAAATTAATCATGATTAATCACGCTGTTAAACAATAGAATACCATTTATTTTATATATTTTTGGATTTTACTACATTTTCAAATATATTAATTTCAATTACAACACAGAATACAAAGTGTACAGTGCTCACTTTATATATATTTTTGATTACAAATATTTGCACTGTAAAAAACAAAAAAAATTTATTTTTCAATTCACCTCGTACAAGTATTGTACTGCAATCTCTTTATCATGAAAGTTGAACTTACAAATGTAGAATTATGTACAAAAAGCCCAACTGCATTAAAAAATAAAACAATGTAAAATTTTAGAGCCTACAAGTCCACTCAGTCCTACTTTCTGGTCAACCAATCATTCAGACAAACAGGGTTGGTTACAATTTGCAGGAGATAATGCTGTCTGCTTCTTGTTTACGATATCACCTGAAAGTGAGAACAGGCATGCACATGGTTGGCATTGCAAGATATTTACATGTCAGATGTGCTAAAGATTCATATGTCCCTTCATGCTTCAACCACCATTACAGAGGACATGCTTCCATGCTGGTGATGGGTTCTGCTTGATAATGATGCAAAGCAGTGCAAACTGATAGATGTTCATTTTCATCATCTGAGTCAGATGCCACCAGCAGAAGGTTGATTTTCTTTTTTGGTGGTTTGAGTTGTGTAGTTTCCACATTAGAATGCTGCTCTTTTAAGACTTCTAAAAGCATGCTCCACACATCGTCCCTCTCAGATTTTGGAAGGCACTTCAGATTCTTAAACCTTGGGTCGAGTACTGTAGCTATTTTTAGAAATCTCACATCAGTACCTTCTTTGCGTTTTGTCAAATCTGCTGTGAAAATGTTCTTAAAACGAACACGTGCTGGGTCATCATCCAAGACTGCAATAACATGAAAATATGCAGAATGCGGGTAAAACAGAGCAGGAGACATACAATTCTCCCCTGAAGGAGTACAGTTACAAATTTAATTGATGCATTTTTTTTTAAATGAGCATCATCAACATGGAAGCATGTCCTCTGGAATGGTGGCCGAAGCTGGAAGGGGCATATGAATGTTTAGCATATCTGGCATGTAAATACCTTGCAACGCCGGCTACAAAAGTGCCATGCAAACACCTGTTCTCACTTTCAGGTGACGTTGTAAATAAGAAGCATTCTCCCGTCAATGTAAACAAACTTGTTTGTTTTAGCAATTGGCAGAATAAGACTTAGGATTGAGCGGGCATGTAGGCTCTAAGTTTTACACTGTTATGTTTTCGAGTGCAGTTATGTAACCAAAAAAAAATCTGCGTTTGTAAGTTACACTTTCACGATAAAGAGATTGCACTTCAGTACTTCTATGGGGTGAACTGAAAAAAACTATTTCTTTTGTTTATCATTTTTACAGTGCATATATTTGTAATAAAAAATAATAATATAAAGTGAGCACTGTGCACTTTGTATTCTGTGTTGTAATTGAAATCAATATTGAAAATGTAGAAAAACATCAAAATATCGTGATTAATTTTTAAAATCACGATTAATTTTTTTGAGTTAATCGCGTGAGTTAACTGCAATTAATTGACAGCCCTATTTTTAATATCAACAAAAGCAAAACATATTTAGTGAACACACTACTCTGGACTCCCACTCTTTCACAATGTTAGGATTTCCTCATAATAAACTATGCCACATTTTGATTTTGCCTCAGTTAAGAATTCATGACTAACAGCTAGTATAAAGATGTGCCACTGTGAGACCAGCATTTGGTCTTTTCTGTATTTTTCCTTTCACTTCACTTTCTTCATAATGTTTAGAAATAACCACTTTGGATTTCAGGAAAACAAGCTCTTTTCTTGGCCTCATATATGCTGAACAAAGTTTAACATAGTTCAACGATGGCTGCCAGGCAGAAAAAGTCATGCCTGAGATTTTCTCCCTATTTCTTCAGTCATCATAATTTCTCTGTGTTAGTCTGTCTAAATTCCCTTCTGCTATAATTAATCTACCTGTTACCACCAGAAGTAGCATTATAAATGGTTTTCTAAAGGCACCCATCACACCAATATATAGGTGCACTACCAGTATGACAAGGAAAAGGCTTTATCCTTTTTCCATCTCCAAGAATGTGATCTCTAGTACTTCAAGAGGCTCTTCCATTGAAGCATTCATTCCTCTTCTTTGAATGGCTAGTTCTAAGGGCAAGTTTACACTACAGCGGGGATCGATGCTCTGAGACTGATCCAACAGCGGTTGACTTAGTGGGTCTAGTAAAGACCCACCAAATCGACTGCAGATTGCTCTCCAGTCGACCCCTGTACTCTACCCCTGATGAGAAGAGTAAGGTAAGTCGACGGGAGATTTACTCCTGTTGACTCACCACGATGTAGACCCAGTGGTAGGTAACTCGACCTGAAGTACGTCGACTCCAGCTGTGGTATTCATGTAGCTGAAGTTGTGTAGCATAGGTCGACTTACAGCGGTAGTGTAGACATAGCCTAAGTAACTATTTTAAGTGCAAATATTGCAAGAACACTAAAAAGCAACAAAAACAATTGGTTATTTTACATAGCATCTTACTGGGACAAGCTGTGAAGCCTGATAACATACATGCAAGTTTTGGGGCTGCTGGAGTTGAACACACTGACTGGTTTGCATGTTGAATCTCCAGATTCAAGGGTTCCTTGTGGTACAGTATGTTAGCGCACTGGTGACAGAGTTCAAATCCTCTATATTGTAGATCACAAGCAAATCAGAGTTTATTATTTCCATTCTGGTCTCCACTGTACAGAAGATGATGAATTGCAAACTCTCTGAATGGGCCCAATCCTATGAGGTGCTAAGTAGATTCAGTTCCCGCTGACTTAAATGAGAGTTGAGTACCTTCATGACTTGCAGGACTGAGAGATTATGAAAAAGTGAAGCCCAGAACCGGAAATGCAGATAATGAATCTCATTGATGAGGCACCCGTTCAGAGCTATGTGGGGCAGGCTTCCATATTACAAGCAATTCTGGTTCTAGTCAGAACTATTAGTCTGCACTTTCATAACTAAATTTATTTTCAGAATTTAACAAGGTTTCTCAATCTTTTCATATGTATTCTTACACAGAATGAAAAGGAATCAGTGGGACCAGGTTCAGAAAATTCTGTAATAGTTGCTAGCAGTCTTTTGCTTTATGTTTACAGAATCATGTATAAGAAATTTGGCTTCACCTATTATTTGGTAATAGACCCTCTGGACATTTCAAGAAAGGACATCAGAAAATAATCAAATATTTGTGCTTGATTTGAGTGGAAGGGAGAGAAATATAAAACGGTACAAAAGAAACTGATATTACCTGGTTATAAAGTCAGAACCACGTGAACTATCCATATAGTTTCTTCTATTAGCATTCAAAATAGGAACAGAAGATGCATCTTTCACAGGTTCAGCTGAAAAATAGAAGACAAAACCTCCACATTATTTTAGTTTATCATGCAGTTCAAAACCTTATCAACAAAGCTGGCTGAAATATTCTGAAGTAATTTTTATTCCATAAGCTTACACAAGTAAGTTTTAATTTTTTCAATTTTTTAAATGAAAAGTGTTCTTTTTTTTTTCTTAGCCCCTCTCCTCTCCCCTTTTCCCCATTTTGCCACTGAAAAGGGAGAGAGGAAGAATAGGAGGCACAAAGAAATGCTGATAAATCAAAAAACTGAAAAAGCCACCAAGTATTTTGTTTTCTGAGGAAAATTTCAAGAGGAAAAAAATGATTTTTGCAAGTTTTTCATTTTGAAATATTTGGGCTACATCATAACTTAGTTAGCACCATTTAAAATTATTTTTTCCAGATGTTTTGTTTATTATACAATATATGCATAAAAATATTAAGGCAGTAAAAGCCTACACAACAGAACTGTGATCCCAGGTGCCAGTGCTGAGACCATGGTACTATAGCACATAATTCTTGCCTTGCCTCCACAGTCTCTAAAAGGTCTGCCTGAGAGGCAGATTTATCAATCTGAAAAATTGCTGAAGAAAGATTGTGCCTGAAATGATTTTTGCTATGCAGGTGCAGAGTTTTGTCATTCCTCCCTGTAGTTGTTTGATCTGTTCACCACTCTGCTCTGAGTACTTTCACTTTTGTGTCTCTTTCTCACCAATAAAATATTATATGGGTCAAATTCTGCACTCAGGTATGTCTACAAAATCCCACTGCGTTTACAGGGTTTTCACAGATTATAAATGAGTGGAATTTAAGGCTTATCTAGATTACACCAATGTATTTACAGCTAAGCAAATTTTCCTGGTCTAGGGAAGACTTTAATCATCATGTCTGTTGATGATGTATGAGAAGGAAGAGGAATCTGCCTCTCAGCTTTGTTGAGAAATACATTCAAATTTCATACAAGGAAGGTTTCCTGTTTACAGTGTCACTTTTCAGCTCTTTAAGGGGCTGGTCTGTAGCCAAGCTCTGTGAACTGAATTGTAGATTAAATCTGTTTACACTATAGAAACCTGAACTCTATAGGGCTTGTACAGCACTGGTTAACATGAAATCAAAAACAAATACTTTGTTACCTTGGGGATTAATGACAACACGAGGCTGTACAAATGATGGCTTCACCACTTCAAACCACCAGAAAAGTTCTGCCATGAACACCAAATAATTACTCTACAAGAAATCAAGGAAATTTAGGTAAAGATAAAACCATACAAATCTTAATCCTAAATATAATAATCATATAACATTCAGAAAATGTCTCTGTATTTTGTCCAGTCTTCATTAGCAAATCTGTTAAACTACTTAGATGGTCAGATCAGCAGTGTATATATGTATAATAGGCTGGCAGCACAACCTATTATTAAGGTTGCCTGACAGTTCCCATTATAAGACCCTGCTTATAACTTTACCAAACTCTGTCTGGATTGAATTTTTCCATGCTGAATTTTCCTCAGGCTGAATTTTCCTGGAAAGTTTTAGCCAAAACAGTTCTCAGACATTTCTGAGAATGAGACTATTGAAAAATATTTTGTTTTGCCCATGTTAAAAAATTCTGGTGACCTTTTTTTTAGACCTCTCTAGCGCTTTCGTTCTTGAAGCAAGGACTTGAAAATTTGCAGGTGGTGGTCTTTGTGTCAGGGATGTGCCTTTTGGTTTCTCCTTGGAATTCCACTCAACTGTGGCGAAGTTACAGGCTTCTTGAAAAATCAGTTAGCATATGCTCATTAGAGACTTGCTAGAGTGTTGCAGCTAAAAGCTGTGAAGATTCCATCTACACTGGGGAATGCTGCAGTTCAGGGATGAGCAGAATATTCCCTGCAACTGCAGATTGGGCCTGCTGCAAGTATGTGCTTCAACTGGGCACTGGAACATTGAGCAAAGAGCTTGTCGATTTTGTGCTCTCAGTGTCCCCCCCCTCCCCCACCCCTTGCTGGAGCATGGAAGAGGAAACTGCCTGAATCGAATATGGAAGGGACAAGAGCCACACTGGAGAGAGCAGTGGAGGGACAAGGAAGGACACATGGCTGGTGTGGTGGAGAGACTGGGACTGGCTAGGGAAGGAGACTGGGATTGCAAGACAGTTGGATTGAAACTGGGACTGGGAAATGGAGGGGCAGCAGATTCATAGATTTCAAGTCTAGAAATCACCATTACATAATGTAGTCTGATCTCAGGGGAGACTGGGAACCCAGGAGGGAAATGGGGGTGGAGGTTCTGGGAGCCAGAGATGAGTGGTTTCAGAGTAGCAGCCGTGTTAGTCTGTATCCATAAAGAGAAAAGGAGTACTTGTGGCACCTTAGAGACTAACAAATTTATTAGAGCATAAACTTTCATGAGCTACAGCTCACTTCAGATTGAGATTGGATGAGTAGCTGGTGGGAAAGGCTGGGAACCAGTGGGGCAAAAGGAAGAGGAAGTGGACAGGGAGGGGGACAACTGGGACTTATCTAGACTGGAGAAAGAGATTGGGACAAAGAGCTGGGGGAAAGACGACTGGATGAGGAGCCCAGGGCGGGAGACTGGGAGCCAGTTTGGACAGGGAATGTACTTGGGCAGGCAGGCAGGCAAAGAGAAACAGACTGGACAAGGAGCTGGGATGGGGGCAAACTAGGACTGACAGACAAGGAGACTGGGGACAAAGAGCTGGGGAGAGGAGAAATGAAACTGGGAATAGCTAGACAAAAAGCTCATGGAATTGTGGGTGGAGGGCAGTCAAGCTTGGCAAGGGGAGAGGGAACAAGCAGAAGTGTCTCCTCCAGCGTCTGGAATGGAATCCATGATTTCTGAGTCTGACCATTCCTTTGCTACCAGCAAATCGTGAAACACACTGGCAAAGTATCTTATCTTCCCCACTCCGCAATGCTGCTCTACACAGATTATGACAACCCACTATTGCTGTAAGCTATTCCATTCGTGGCAGATGTCTGTGCAGTGAATCTAAAGGTTCCAACCTGATGACCCACCTGACACCTGATGGAATATGTTTTCAGTTTGCTTTGTTGAAAAGCTAGGAAATCACACAGACACACCTCTATGTTAAAAGAAATTAAGGTTGTGAAGTCAAACACTCAAAAGTTAGGAAATGCCAGAACTAAGATTATAGAGAAAATAATTTAAAAATAGTTAAAAATTCCATGTTTTCCTTTTAATTGCAGTGGTAGGATTGTTTATTATAATTTTACAAATGAAACTAAAAAGCAGCAGGACCACTCACTGTATTATAGAAATAATAAAAGTGGTACATCTATTAATGAGATCAACATTTTACCATAGACATAAGGCCACTTCACACACAAACCACATACATGTAATGAGTTTTCAGAGCTTAAAAGGATGCTTTGGGTGTAAATCAGCAAAATTATTTTTTTGAAAGTTTTGTTTTGTAAACATTTACATTGTTTTATCTACAGGCAACTTTCAGATAATTTGTACAAATAGATTTATAGAGCACGCTTTGCAAAAAGACTTGGCAAATGTCAATTCATGCATTGCTTTTCTTTTTTCACAAGCAATTAATCCATGCCTCATATATACATATATATCTGTCATCATATAAACTGACCACAAGATGTCAGTGTAGGGAAAAGCGAAGCCATCATCTTAGTATTTGGGTGCTCTGTGAATCTGTAATTTGGGATGATTATTCTTATGTTCTTCTGGTTATTAATTTCTGAGAAGCATCACAGCGCACTGGTTGCAACCCTGCTAGCACATCACATGATAGTGTACCTAATTTCTTCTTTGGGACTTTTTTTGCGTTTTTTTGGTTAATACCTACTGCAGAGTGAAGATAAAGAGGAGCACTATATTCTTGGTTGATAACTTTCAGACATGACACTGGATTATTATTTTTAACTATTATAGCTAAAAGGAGTTGTGTGCCCAAATGCTCAATCCAGCACCACTGGGGTCAATGGGAGTTCAGTGCCAGGGGTATTTTAATTTATTATTATTAATAGCACCAAGTGCCCCTTCTTTGGCCTCAAATCCTCAATTCTCTAGAAAACTTTTCATTTGAGTTTTATCCTTGCATTTTTGCTACCACTCCAACTTTCCGAGTCAGGCATATAAGCCTACTCTGCTGATTCCCAAGCCCTTGACAGAAACATTTTACAGACCACAGTGCGAGTTCCACTACAATAAATTGTACTTTTGGGAATATAACTGTAGTATCAGACACTATGAGTAACTATTTCTACTGTGTCTTTTGTACCACATTCCACGGACAGTACTTTTACCATGGCTGGCTGTTTGTATGTAAGTAAACCAAAGGTTAAGATAGGTTCAAAAGCACGTTGTTCTTTACAGGTAATGTATAGCCTATAAATCCTGGATAAAATTTTCAAAAGTGCCTAGGTCCTATTTTCTAAAGAAATTTAAGACACTTAGGAGCCTAAATTGCATTGAAAGCCAATGGGACTCAGGCTCCTAAGTGCTTCAATTATATTTGAAAATGGGGCTTAGGCACCTCTGAAAATGTTTACCCCTTAAAGCCATTGAAGTAATTGCAAACACTGTTCAAAAGATTGAGGATATTTTCATTATTCAAACAAGAACAGTTTGGTTATTTGTCTTGAAATTAATACAACAAAAATTTAAAGCAATGCTAATGAAACAAAGGATTTGTGTATTGATCATAGTCTGATATGAAAGTATTCATAAACATCTGAGTGAGTATATTTTGATCTTTAAGCAAATACTCAGCTTAAAAGGAAGAATCTGTAGTCTACCCTGTATTCATTAATAAAGACATCCAAAATGCAGGGCTTTTTGTCAAGGAATGGACAACCTCAGGAGGAATGTTGAATTCAAATTTAGATACAGAGTGTCCTTGTTATTTGACTGTGTATTTAACTATGGAGAGACAAGGTGGGCGAGGTTATATTTTTGGTTGGACCAACTTCTGTCGGTGAAAGAGACAAGCTTTCGAGCCCCTGATAGCTCTTTAAGACTTCAGTCTTCTTCAGCCTTGAAGAAGAGCTCTGTGTGGCTCGAAAGCTTGTCTCTCTCACCAACAGAAGTTGGTCCAATAAAAGATATTTCCTTGCCCACCTTGTCTTTCTAATATCCTGGGACCGACATGGCTACCACTACACTGCATTCAAACTCTGATGTCTAACAGCTCACTTGAGCACACAATATTTGGATTTATGCATGCAAATTAGGGACCCAAATTAAAAATGATGCCCCATAGTATGACTCACATCCTTGTATCACCATTTCACTAGCAAGTTGCTAATTTTATATAGCCTTTAAAATATCATATTCTGAGGAAGCCATGATTCTTGTCTCATTGAAAAATTTATTAGTTAAATTGTGGGGAGGGAGGGGGAATCAGAAAAAAAAAACAGTCAATTAGGACAGAAGTCTAAATAGAATATCATTTTAATTCACAAAGAAATGTGCTCACACTACACAATGACTGCAAACGTTCAAATAACATGAGAATATCTTAAAGAAAACAATTCAAATACAAAATCATCTAACAGCATATGGGACAGCCTATTTCTCCACCTGGCAGTTGACTTTAAAAAGACTGGTAGCTTGATTTTTCAATTTTGAATACCCTTGGCTTCATGGTTTTGGGGATCAATGTGAAAATCTCATGCGGTGACCCCATGGCTTCTTTATATTGGGTTGTGGTAAAGTGAATGAGAAGGAGAACATCACAAGTGATCTGGTGCGGCATGTAGAAGAATGCACATATTGATATTTGAGATTCTTCTCTGAGAGTTCCCGGTATTAAGACAGTCTGATGACAAATCATGCTTAATAAACAGTCAGTTTTTTGTACAGCATATTAACAAAAGTGAAGGCAGTCTGTTAGTATAGAACTACATCAGGAAAATATGGAATTATAGCTGCTGCCTTATCTTCCAGCACCTGGGACAAAATATGACTTCCGGTGCTTATTAACATAAAAATAAGCAGCATCCTCATACTCTCCCAGATACAGTTTAATAACTGCAGTTGAAAGTTGACACATCATTCAAACCATATGGAGAAAGACATGTTAACTTAATGGTACATTCAAACTCTTTAAAGTTGTTTCAGGATATATCTTCACTGCAGAATTAACTTGGGCTCTTATTTGGGTGTTGTCTCTAATTTGGCTCCCACCCACACATAAAAACCTCTGTCCTGAGTTTGGGGTGATTTTAATCCAGGCTAGCCATTTTATCTGGGGCTATAGGCTAACGCCCAAGTGCTGGTTTCATTCAAACTAGTAACCTGCACACTTTGCGGTGGGGATGCAGGCTAAATCACTTGAATGTTGACAGTCCTCTGATGTATCCCACAATTCCCCCAATGAGTGCAGAAGGGCACACAAGTTATTCCATTGTTTACTGGGAATAAATTATACAATGGCTCACCTTATTGAAGCACTAAAAACCACTGGATCTATCCAGAAGTCCTAGCAACACACACAAGTGCAACTATTAATAGTAAGAACAGAGTAACTAGTGGCTGCTCACAACCCGGGTTAGGAAAACCCAATGCTCAGATTTGGGAGCTGATCACAAGTGTTAAACTGAAAGCTGTTCACACACCTCACCACAGAATAAAAAGGTTCAGTGGCCAACAGCTGAGCCAGATGTTGTCATAGTTATGTACAAACTACAAATATTATTAGAAAAAAGCCCTGTCTTTCCATTCAGCATGATAATTAAATGAAGGAAAAATTATACTGAAAAATCTTTTCCATTGAAGAAAAGTGTTCTATTCAGCAATTCTGGGTTAGTATAGGGTATCTTTTGGACTCTAACACACACTAGAGGAAAAATCAGACCTAAAGTTTCAAAATAAATATGATTTTCTTACTTGGATAATTTCTGCACCAGGGATAAAACCCCAACTCCTACCTTGCAGATACACATTTTTACGGTAAATTAAAATGTCAGTTATTTTCCTAGTGATAGTTTTGCCCTCATTTGGAAGAGCCTTATAAGTTAAGTACTTACATTTTTATATACTGAAATATTGTATGAACATATTGTGAAGAACTCAAATGTTATGTCTGTAAATATTTTCTGTTGTGGGGGGGTTGCAGTACTGCTACCCTTACTTCTGCATGGCTGCTGGCAGCGGCACTGCCTTTAGAGTTGAGCAGCTGGAGAGTGGCGGCTGCTGGCCAGGAGCCCAGTTCTGAGGGCAGAGCCGCTGCCAGCAGAAGCAAGGATGGCATGGTATGGAATTGCCACCCTTACTTCTGTGCTACTGCTGGTGGGGCACCACATTCAAAGCCAGGTGCCCAGCCACCAGCCGCTGGTCTCCAGCTGCCCAGATCTGAAGGCAGTGCAGAAGTAAGGGTGGCAATACCGCGCCCCCCCTAAAATAACCTTGTGACCCCCCACCTCTACTCCCCCGCAACTCCCTTTTGGGTCAGGGTCCCCAATTTGAGAAATGCTGGTCTCCACTGTGAAATCTGTATAGTATAGGGTAAGAGCACACAAAAGACCAGATTTCACAGGTCCGTGATGTATTTTTATTGGCCAAGAATTTGGTAGGGCCTTAGCTATGGGTGAATCTTACAACTGGGAACTCTAGCCATCTGCACTGAGGAATCGTCAACAAAAGGACTCAAGACTCTTCATGTTCTGCTCTCTTCTCCAGGAAAATGAGTGATGCAAATGGATTCCTCCCATAAGCTGAGTTTGTAGCTCAGAACACATGGCAGGAGGGGGAAAAAACCTGAACCAAAGCAACTAGGTATCTCTATGCTGCTTGGACTCTCGGTGGGGAAGAGAGGTGGAGGACAGGGCCAAGGTTTTGCTAGGCAGAAGCAAGATATCCTCAGCTGCTAAGCCTGTGTTAACCCTAAAGGCCAAATAGAGCTTGCTGATTTATAGAAACCTAAATTACCTTTTGAAACCCAAGACTAAAGCCTCATCTACACTATTTGGTTAGATGTCCGAACTGTGGAAGCGTCTTCACTTAAATTTGGCTCCCACCAACATAAGTGCCTCTCGATGCTGATTTAGTAACACCATCTCCCTGAGCAGCGAAGAGTCACAGTTGACATAATTAAGTCGACAGAGTGTCTGTGTGCACACTAAGGTTGCCAGCCCTCCCAGATTGGCCATGACTCTCCCGGAATTGGAATCGATCTCCTGGTAGCTGCTGAAACCAATCTGGGAAATTTTAATAGGCCACTAAAAGTCTGGTTGGTGGCACAGTGGGGCTACAGCAGGCTCCCTACCTGTCCTGGCTCTGCGCAGCTCCTGGAAGCGACTGGCATATCCAGCTCCTAGGCGCAGGGGCAGCCTGGGGTCTCCACGCACTGCCCCTGCCCTGTGTACCGACTTTGCAGCTCCCATTGGCCAGGAACCGCGGCCAATTAAAGCTGCATAGGTGGTGCCTGAAGGCAGGGGCAGTGCACAGAGCCATCTGGCCGTCCCTGAGCCTAGGAGCCGGACATGCCGATCGCTTCTGAGAGCCACCCGAGGTAAGAGTGGCCCTGCCAGAGCTTGCACCCCTTACCCTCTCCCACATCCCAACCCCCTACCCCATTCTCCTCCCTCACCCGAACTCCCTCTCAGAGCCCGCACCCTCAGCCCCCTCCCGCACCCCAATCCCTGGCCCCAGTCCTGAGCTGCTGCCCACACCCAAACTCTCTCCCAGAGCCCACACCCCCTCCTACATCCCAACCCCCAGACCCAGGCTCAGCCCAGAGTCCCCTCCCTCACCCCAAACTCCTCAGCCCAAAGGCCGCACTCCCACCCCCTGCCCCGGCCCTGTGAAAATGAGCGAGTGAGTGAGGGTGGGGGAGAGCGAGCGACAGAGGGAGGGGGGATGGAGGGGACAGGGGAAGGGGCAGGGAAGGGCAGGGCAAGGATGTTTGGGTTTCTGCGATTAGACAGTTGGCAACCCTAGTGGACACTGCATTGCTTACATCAACTGTTACTGGCCTCCAGGAGCAATCCCCCAATCCTCCACACTGACAATACAAATCGATACAAGCACTCCTGGTGAGAACACGCACCACCGACACAAGGAGCCAAATGTGCACAGACACAAACACTTTAATAACTGTGGTGGCTGTACGCCAATGTAAGTTAGGTCGACATAATTTAGTAGAGAAGACATGGCCTAAGTCATTTGTTTGCTCTGTCTGCTTGCTTTAATCTTGTAATTAACTCTCTATTTCTTTTCCTATGTAATAAGTCTTCATATAGTTTACTATAGGATTGGCTACAAGCAGTGGCTTTGGTGTGAGACCTAAAGTGCAATTGACCTGGGGTGATTGGCCCTTTGGGATCAGAAGTAATCTGAATATTGGTGTGATTCTTGATGTAAGGGACCATCTATCACAGAGATAAGCTCACGTGGGTGGCAAGACACGCCCGAGTACCCAAGGGGGCTGTCTTTGACTCTGTGTGAAGGCTGTTATAGTGCCTGAGGAATTTGCACTTGATGCAGTTGGTTGACAAAATCTAAGTTTAGAACTCACAACCAATCAGGGATTTGTACCCTTGTTTCTAACAGTCTGCCCTGAGGTGAGCTGTAGCTCACGAAAGCTTATGCTCAAATAAATTTGTTAGTCTCTAAGGTGCCACAAGTACTCCTTTTCTTTTTGCGGATACAGACTAACACGGCTGCTACTCTTAAACCTGCCCTGAGGTTGTCACTCATGCTCTTGCCTCACTGCTGAGAGCATTACTCCCACAACCAAGCTTTTGGCTGCTTTTTATCATCTGCATGCTAATCTACAGTTAGTGCAGAAGCATGACATCATCTTAATGATGATTCATAACTGTGCTCTGAACACATTTCAGACTGGTTCAAAAATTACTTAACACTAGATGGTAGACTTGCAGCTGTAAACATTTGGGTTGATAGCTCTACTCTCTCATTTTCTAAACGATTCTGACCTTAGTTACTTCTTTTCCCTTCTTGACATTTCATGCCTACCTAAAGGCTATTAATTAACTTGATGATATAAAAATTAGTTTATTTTTAACTTTTGATAGAGTACAATGAAATAATCCTACTGTTCAGATATAGTAGTCAGCGTAAATGAGTACAAGTTTCTATACAAAAATCTACTAATTGCATTTCCTGCTTCTGTATAAAAGGCAAATAATGTAACGGTGGTTTTTATGGTTCAGCAAAATTTACATAAACAATCCTTTATGTTTCCTTTAGAATCTCTTTATTTCCCACACACAGTTTTAGGATTAAGATTAATTTTAAAGAATCCATATACTTAAGGCATTACATGTCAGTAAATTTCACATATTGCCCAGAAATAGTTTGACTAATCTTAATGTTTATAGAGAATCTTGGATGTCTTAATATTTATTAATTTTGGAATTACATATTTAAAAATTAAATATTTTAAATTGCACATTTCTTTTATAACCAAGCTTCAATCAACTTGTGTTCCGGAGGGAAAGTAGCCAGATGCAAACATAATCAGTCTTTCAAAAGCTATTCATGTAAAAATACATATTAACGAGCAGCCTCAAATTCAAGTAGATAGTTAATATGATCATACAACAGAGAGATTCAAAAACAGAGTGAAAGGGGTGAGAGTTGAGGTGTTTCAAACATTCTGTGGAGAAGGCCAAATTACATTTTTAATTATGGACTGTGGGCTTGGACTACAATGTTAGGCCCAATATACCACTTAGATCAGGGGTGGGCAAACTTTTTGGCCTGAGGGCCACATTGGGGTTACAAAACTGTATAAAGGGCCAGGTAGGGAAGGCTGTACCTCCCCAAACAGCCTGGCCCCCGTCCTCTATACACCCCTACCACTTCCCACCCCTGACTGCCTACCTCAGAACCCTCCACCCATCCAATCCCCCTGCTCCTTGTCTCCTGACCGCCCCATCCTGGGACCCCCCGCCCCATGACAGGCCCCCCCGGGACTCCCACCCCCTATCCAACCCCCCTGCTCCCTGACTGCTCCAACCCCTATCCATACCCCCATCCCCTGACAGGCCCCCCGGGACTCCCACGCCTTTCCAACCCCCACCCCCCATTCCCCGTCCCCTGACCACTCCCCCAGAACCTCCGCCCCATCCAACTGCCCCCTGACAGGCCCCCCGGGACTCCCACACCTATCCAACCACGCCCTGCTCCCTGCCCCCTGACTATCCCCCGGGACCTGCCGGCCCCGACCTCGGCCCCCTTACCATGCCACTCAGAGCAGCATGTTTGGAGCTGCGCCGCCCAGGCAGAGCCAGACACGCTGCCACGCAGCCCTGCAAGAGCGCGTGGCAGCATGGCTGTAGGGGAGGAGGGACAGCAGGGGGAAAGCTGGGGGCTAGCCTCCCCAGCCAGGAGCTCAAGGGCCAAGCAGGACGGTCCCGCGGGCCGCTGTAGTTTGCCCACCTCTGACGTAGATCAACAGTAGTTCTCCCACTGACATCAGAAGGAGAGTTGTACTAAGACAGAGGATAGAACATGGCCCTTATGTAGCAACACAACTATTAGGATTCATCTACACTGCAAACTTTTAAAGTATGAACATGATTTTGAGCCACTGAGGGCATGTGCATATGGAGACTTAGCGCATGGCAAACCAGGGCATGACTGTACAAGGCTCTAGCTTGCTGCACAGTATGTCACAGCAGGGTCCTCACAGCGACTTAGCATGTAGCAAGCTAGTGTGCGATAGATTTACATTCATGTGCCACCCACTATGTCTCTGTATGGACAAGCCCTGAGTTAGATGACATGATGCTGAACATGTTTTTTTTACTGGTTAGCAAGTCAGTCAGCATTACGTCAGGAAACTCAATTATTCAAAACTGTATTCAAATACAAATGAGCCCTTAGATACGGTTACTGCTGCATTTAACATTGCTTAGTGGGAAAAACTGATTCCACGACTGCTATTTCTGCCCTTTGCTTATCTGGCCTTTTGTGCATGCAATTACTCACTTTGCATGCTTAATTTAGTAATTACATGCAGAAATAAGGCATCCATTTCATGTGTGCGACTTCACATCTAAATTATTTGAAGATCTGCTCCATATTAGATTTCAGACCTAATATCCTGTTTAGATGACTGAGAGGAGTTCAGACCTTTCATAACTGTTCCAGGCTAAGACAATGTTAAATCATTTCACATTCAGAAGGTTGACTTCACAACATAAAGCTTCCACTCTGTTGGATCTGAACAAGTCAAGTAGGTCAGAAACATTTAAGATTCCCGATTTAAGAATATATTCTCTAAGGCCTGGTCTACACTAGGAAATTAGGTTGGTATAACTACATTGCTCAAGGGTGTGAAAAATCCACACTCCTGAACAACCCAGTTAAACCAACCTAATCCCTAGAGTAGCAGTGATACGTAGACAAGTGAATTCTCCCATCAACCTAGCTGCTGCCTCTCAGGGAGGTGGATTACTGGCGCTGACAGGAGAAGCCCTCCCGTTGGCGTGGTAGTGTCTTCACTGAAGCACTACAGTGGTGCACTAAGTGGTGCAGCTTACGTGTAGATAAGCCCTAAGACTCTACTAGAAGGAACAACAGTAGTAAAGGAAATAGGCTTCATATAATGCCAAAAACTAGACTAGTTGACCCAAAATGTCTTTTCCACTCATACTATGTACAAATATGATTCTTTTAGTAATACCTTTAACATGTCTCACCTGCCAGATGGGACATGTGATCTTTCGTAAGAGATCAAACATGTCTCCACTGATATATTCTTAGTATTAATTAGGCTAGGAAGCGCAAATTGTAGGATGCCTTAAACTCAACCAAGTTGACAACACTACATGGTAAGTAGAGATTTTTCTGTGACAGTTTAAGCGTTACCTGTAAAGGTTTTCTGTAAATTTTCACACCTGCATGGAATCATTCTTCTACCAGGTGGAACATGTGTCTGTGAGAAGACATAATGAGAGCTTCTCCTTTTTGCCTCTTTTCCAGATCAAAGTGATTTCCCAGATAAGAGTAAAGAAAAATATGAGAAAACCATCACAGGAGAAAACAGCTTGTAGGAGGTGGGGGGAGGGGGAGAGAGAAAAAGGGCAACCTGACATAATCAAACTTTGCTAAGAAGAAAAGAGACCCAAACACTGCTATTCTTGCTGGTTTCTTGTTTGATGGAAGGGTTGATCCTGACTAGGATAGGAATTTTTAGGAAAAAATACTTATTCCACTATCTGATTATTTTTTATTCCTCACCACTTCACCAGATTTTACCTACTATCTTTGTGTCTCAAAGTAAATCACCAGTACCTACTGGTCCACTGTGTAGTGCCTTAAACATCCATGGAACATACTCAGATATCTTCTGCAACATCACTAGCCATTACCTTTGTGAGTGTGCTGTGATGATCTTTTGGAATGGGGGAGGGAAAAGGATGTCTTTTTTCTTGGCTTCATATGCTCCAACTACTTCATAATTAATCCATCTGGAAATGGTGTCTTTAGAAGCCAACGTGCCTTTTATACTGTAAGTAAGCTAAACAAATAACTATCTGCTGAATCACTTGAAATGCAGTACAATGTGTACACACCATAAAACACTTTGGATGTTTAGTCACTGATGCCTACTATTTGTTTGACTTGGTTTCTATGATTGTTGATATCAGAGACAGAAGTGGTCACTACCTTCTTGGTTAAGTCAGACTCTGAATTCTTATTTCACACATATTCATGATCCACCTTGTCTTTGTGTAACTGAAGGATGCAATGTGCACACTAATGTAACCCAAAGTACACAGTTTCGACCTGACAAGCTTCAAGAGAAATAGGGTATAAGCTACTCCCTGTGCTCCTTTATTTATTTTAAATTAGAGATCATTTTCCATTGTTCTCAGCCAACCAGCTAGAGGGACTGCAGTCTTATGGGATAGGAACTTGATGACGGTGACTCTGATGCCCCTTAGGTAAGCAGTGAAGTTATCTGAGAACTGTTTGGGCAGACTGTAAGTCTGGCATGTGTTAGAAGTGGGTGGTGGGAATCTTTGAAATCAGTTAACTCTCAGGATATGTCTTCACTGCAATATAAGTCCAGGCTTAGTACGACTCAAGTCAGCTGACCTGTGTTAGAGAACCCTGGACTTGAGCATCCACATTGCATTTTAACCCTACGTTAAGACTTTTCCAATCCTTGCTTGAACTTAGGGCTCTAGTGTCCACACTGCAATGAGCAAACCCAAGCCAAAGTAATCTTATCCCAGAGACCCTAGTGCTCCTCCGCCAACCCTGAAATGTGGCCACTCTAGCCTAAACCGTGGTGCACTGTGGGAAAACTTTACTGCCTGCCCTGTACCTTGCCAGGAAGGCAGTTTGCTTTGCAAAAGGTTTGATCAATTTGCTCTCCGTTGCAAATCCAGGAGGCTGTCTGATAATGTGCTTGCAGATTGTTGATCAGAAGAGACTGGGTTAATGCTGACCTGAGCTGCTGCCATTTGCCAAGGGGAGGGGAACGGCTTCCGTTTTCATTACAGTGGATTGAAGACTTTTGAGAGAGAGAGAATAAAGGAAGTTGTCCCAGGGAATTGTGGAATACTTCCAGGTGACTCCCGGGACCTCAGGCAAGCGGAGCTGCATCTCTACTGCAAAGCAATAGGGCTTGGATCCTGATTCTTGGATTAACTCAAGCTCAGACCCTCCAGTCCTGCAGGGCCCTGGGACCCTGGATTAGCGCAACTGCAGTGTAGATACAAGGGGAGTTAGGCTTGAGCCCAGGCTCAAGCACAGGCTCACACTGCAGTGTAGACATACCTTCAGTAACTGAACATGACACAATTCTGAGTCCTCAGGCTTCATGGGGTATCACAGAAAAAGTCAGCCACAAGGGAGAACTGTTCTGGCGTCCAAAATGTAAATTAAGCACAAGGCTCTTCTACTTAGTTCTTCTCCAGATTTAGGCCGGATCTACACTAAAAAGTTAGGTCAAGCCAGCTATGTTGCTCAGGACTATGTAAAATCCACACACCTGAGCAACATAGTGAAGATGAACTAACCTCTGGTGTAGACAGTGTGAAATCATGCAAGAATTCTTGCATCAACCTTGCTTATGCCTCTTGGGGAAGTGGATTAACTACAGCAACAGAATAACCCCTCCTGTCGCTGTAGTGAGTGTCTACATGGAAGTGCTACAGTGACGCAGCTTCAGCACAGCAGCGGTTCTGCTGTTGCGTTTTAAGTGTACATAAAGCCTTACTCACTGGAATCTTGTTGATCAGACCTGCCCTGAATCTCCTGTTAAACTGTGAAGCCTCAGACTGTAACAGGATGGGTTGGAAAGGTGGATATATTTAATCACAACAGAGCACAGGAAGTCAGAGTAGAGTACTTTGCTTCCTTTCAAGGGCTGCACTAGAAACTCCATGTCCATCCTGGAGGCTCAACTGTGATTTGTGCCACTGCTTTCCCCTAAAATGCACTTTCTGTTGGCAGCTTGGTTCTTTTTGTTACTTATGGCAGAAATATCAGAGATTAACTGATTTCTGATAAGATAATATCACTACCTGCTGTGCAGTCTTATCCACTTGACGAGTTGCAACAGCTAGGCCATACACATCGAGGCCAGGAAATATAGTGAACCTTCTGCCCAACCTTCTGCCCTTTCACAAAGAAAGGTGTAAGCATGTTAGAAATCCTAATTTACTGCATTAATGATCGCTACTAAGCCCAAGGAGTGAAGTTCAACAAGTACAAGGAAATTATTTGCTGCTTCTGCAACTGATGGATGATGAAATCGGGAGGAAGCAGACTGCTGGATTGCATTAAGTCCTCTGAAGATATGTACTGTGACAGGGCAAGGCCAGATGGCTACAGAAAAGTAGTGGGAGATAGATATATTAGCTCCAGGCTAAACAAATCCCTGGTACCAGGTTAAGTGAAATGGAAGCTGCTTCAGGTCAATTAAGACACCTGGGGCCAATTAAGAACTTTCCAGAAGGCAGGGAGAATGCTAGGTTGATTGGGACACCTGAAGCCAATCAGGGACTGGCTGAAACTAGTTAAAAGCCTCCCAGTCAGTCAGATGGGTGTGCATGTCAGGAGCTGTGAGAGGAAGTTGTGCTGTTGGAGAGGCTGAGTAGTACACACCATATCAGGCACAAGGAAAGAGGCCCTGAGGTAAGGGTGAAGTGGAGCTTGAGGAAGTGAGGACTGCTGTGGGGGAAGTAGCCCAGGGAATTGTACATGTCATGTTTCTAAAAGGTCAGCTACCATAGCTGATACTATTAGGGTCCCTGGGCTGGAGCCCAGAGTAGAGGGTGGGCCCGGGCTCCCCCTCACCTTTGCCCCCTGATTAATCACTGAGACTGGGAGACAACAGAGACTATGCAAGGAAGGATAACTTCTCCTCACCTCCCTTGCTGGCTTATGATGAAAATGGCTCAGTAGACTGTGACTCTTGTCTCTAGAGAAAGAAGGGTTACGTGGAGGGTCACAGTGAGCCTTTGAGGCTAGCGAAATCTGCCAGGAAACGTGGGACCGACGGAGGCGAGGACAGAGCTTTGTCACAGTACATTACACATATATTAATGGTATACTTCACCTGTTAGCAAATTTTAAAATAACTATTCTAAAATGTATTATAATGAAGCATTTAATCCTGCCCTTAACATATATAATTTGTTTTTAAATCACTTTGCTTCTTATACAGAAAAGGGATCAAAACTACAAGCTAAAAGATAATCAATTTACGATAGTTTCCCTGAAGTACAAAGAAACCACACTGCATTTTATAAGCTAGAGGCAGAAATACATCAGCCTGGTGATCTGCAGGCTCTGTATACTACAGAAATGATGCAAACCATCCTCCTGCTGGCAAGTGGCAGTGCATTACTCAAAGCTCTAGCAGAAAGGAAACAGCATATTCCATTATACCCTTCTAGTCAAAGAGATACAATAAGGAAAACAAGCTGTATGAGCAGGACAGGGGCTAGGATACATTGATAAAATCAGAGCAAAAAGCTGCAAAAGTAGGCTATTATTTTAAATTTATACATTAATTTATACTATCATGTGGCAGTTAAATTTAAAAACTACTTTTTTCCACGAAAATTCTCTTTGGAAGAGTCAGCAAATAGAAAATAATTGTATAGGTTTGCATCACACACTGATATCATTCCTAGTCAGTTTCTAGAATGAGAAAACAATTTTCTGTACTATATAGCATTTTAATATGTTGTGCAATATTTAAGGTTTCTGCTCACAACATGAGCTTTTTCAAAGGGGTTCGTCAAGGGAGCATATATTCTTATTAGAAGTTACTCCCAATGGATGTCCTGGGAAACTTGGAAAGCCCTCGTCTTAACTGTGGATTTATTTTTAAATCAGATGTCTTTTCCACACATGCAGAACAGAGCCTACAGCACCAGCTAGTGTTTCCCTGCCAAGGCTTAGGAGGAAAACTTGGCAGCTTTTCTGTGTAGCATTTACATCTAAATAGGTATTTGTGCCACAAGAAGCTCGTGAAAGCATGGTCACAATGAGCTTTTTCAATTTACAAATGTCCTAAACCTATGAAAGACCTAAATCCACTCTAAACAAATTATTCAGAAGCAGGAAAATTACTTAGTCTGTAGCATTTTTAAAGTGTACAATATAAGAAATTAATTTATAAAGAAAATATTTATATTCAAATACTTGTTCTCAAAGCATTATATTGGATACTTATTTGAATCATTATACACTATGCACCTACTGTACAAAAATAGCATTACTCATTGTCATGGATTAGCTTAGCACAGCAATAAGGAGTCATGGATTCCATATATTCCAGATAGCCAGGGCTGGGGGAAAGAGATCAAAATATGGAAGAAGTTCAACTCAAGATGGGATGAGCAGAAATTTGACGTGGTGGGCAAGCCTGTTGTCCACATCCTTTTGTCTGCTCCCACAACACAAGCAAATAGATATTCTAAGCAATAAGAGATAACAGTATAACAAGCATGTCGATAGGGAGTAGTCTGTGATGTGGAAATTTGAAAATGCCAAAAGCTGACTCAAGCAGATGAAACTGGCTGCCTCGAGCAGCAACTGATGAAGTTTCAGTATGTGAAGTAACAGAATAATCAGCAAGAGATGACCATACTTATACATTAGGGGACTGATTCTGCAGCTCTTACTGACACAGGCAGTCTCATTAAAGTCAGTGTGACTACCCATATAAGTAAGGTTCCAGCAGAACAATATGCAGGCTTCCAGCCTTTTTGACTCAGCTTGAGAAACTGCTAGAGATCATAAGAACAGCAGTGAAGATGACCCAGTTATTCAGAAAACTGATTACATCCCATCTGCAATGGCTATGCTGATGCCACAAAAAGAACATTTAATTCTTTGAAGACATTCAAAGAAGAATCTTAAGCAAAAAAGGGAAATATTTTAAATAGAGTCTTTAAAAAAAGAACAAAACACAAAAAGGAGAGTTACATTTAGGGAAGAAACCATTTCAGCAGTTGTCTCCAATTCTCTACATTGACCTTAAAGAAGACACCTGACTAGGAAAATGAGGCACATTTTTTTCTCTTACTCTTGTCTCTTGAGAAGAGGAGAGTTCATTGTAAGAAAGCAGAGGTACCAAAGGAGTACCAAAAGCTCTGCTCAGTCTGTGAGATACCTCACTATGTTCAAAGGATAAGCCTGAAAATATCTATTATAGAATCACACTGGTCACACTATCATTACAATCACAATAGAACATAAGTCTCTGTTTTAAGCATATAACTTTCTGGAAAAAGACAGGTTTTGCCCTGATATGCGTTTTCATTTTATAACTTGAAGAAAATCTGTTCAGCTATTTTAATCACCCAAGCACAGGGAAAATGTTTTACAGTCACAGAAAATATTGCTGAGATACTTTTTGGCACTTGTAAACTAAAGAACAGTTTCATATTAAAAGTTCGAACTTGGGATTTATGTAGTCCTGCAAGAATTAGTGTTTTGCCAAGTTAAGAAGAAGCTGTTAAGAAATAAATCTATAAAATGAATAAAAACAGTACTCTGTATGCACATATCTATTTTCCTTAGTGCAATGGTTTAGCTAAATCAGTGTAGTTAGTCCAGTGCAATCCCCTGTATTGATATTCTAAGGGCAGAGAGAGGTGGTAGCTATGTAGCTCTCCCGTCAACATTGTGCTGTCTACGTGGGGGGGCTAAGGTTGGTATAACTATGTTGCTCAGGGGTGTGGATTTTTCACACCCCTGAGCCACATAGTTATACCAAACTAAGTGTGTAGTGGTGACCTGGCCTGAGGCTACTATGTCAGCGTAGCTATGCCGGCATAAAGCTGTAGAGTAGATGCAGCCTACCTGACAAAAGGTGTTTTTCTGTTGGCGTATGAACACCATCCTCCTAAGCAAAGTTAGCTATGTCGACAGAAGCACATTTCCGTTGACACAACTGGGTACACCAGGGAAAAGGTCAGGATAGCTATTTAGGTCAGGGTGTTGTTTTTTTCACATCTCAGACTGACACAGCTATGTCAACCTAACTTTTAAGTGTAGACCAAGTCTTATTTTGATTTAAGAGTAGCTTATTTCGATTTAGCTTAAATCTGTTTTTAATTTTCTTAGCCCTGGCCTACACTACGAGTTTAGGTCGAATTTAGCAGCGTTAGATAGATTTCACCCTGCACCCGTCCACACAACAAAGCCATTTTTGTCGACTTAATGGGCTCTTAAAATCAATTTCTGTACTCCTCTCTGACGAGGGAATTAGTGCTGAAATTGACATCGCCGGGTCGAATTTGGGGTAGTGTGCATGTAATTTGACGGTATTGGCCTCCAGGAGCTATCCCAGAGTGCTCCATTGTGACCGCTCTGGACAGCACTCTCAACTCGGATGCACTGGCCAGGTAGACAGAAAAAGCCCCGCAAACTTTGGAATTTCATTTCCTGTTTGGCCAGCAGGGCACGCTGATCAGCAGAGGTGACCGTGGAGATCTCATCAGCAGAGGTGACCATGGAGTCCCAGAATCGCAAAAGAGCTCCAGCATGGACCGAACGGGAGGTACTGGATCTGATTGTTATTGAATCTGTGCTTTGAAAAAAATCTCCAAGGGCATAAAGGACAGAGGCTATAACAGGGACCCACAACAGTGCCGCGTGAAACGTAAGGAGCTCAGGCAAGCCTATCAAAAAACCCAAGAGGCAAACGCCCTCTCGGGTCAGAGCCCCAGACATGCCACTTCTATGAGGAGCTGCATGCAATTCTAGGGGGTGCCCTACAACTACCTCACACCTGTACGTGGACTCCTGCAAGGGATTTTGGGGACGAGGAAGATGATGAGGAGGGGGAGGTTGAAGATAGCGCACACCAGGCAAGCAGAGAAACTGTTCTCCCTGACAGCCAGGAATTGTTTATCACCATGATCCAATACTCTCCCAACCCGGGCTCCGGACCTGGAAGGCAGAGAAGGCACCTCTGGTGAGCATACCTTTTTAAATATAATACACAGTTTAAAAGCAAGCGTGTTTAATGATTAATTTGCCCTGAAGACTGGGGATGCATTCGCGGCCAATACAGCCACTGGAAAAGTCTGTTAACGTGTCTGGGGATGGAGCGGAAATCCTCCAGGGACATCTCAGTGAAGCTCTCCTGGAAGTACTCCCAAAGCCTTTGCAAAAGGTTTCTGGGGAGGGCAGTCTTATTGAATCCTCCAAGGTAGGACACTTTACTACGCCAGGCCAGTAGCACGTAGTCTAGAATCATTGCATAAGAAAGCATGGCAGCATGTGGTCCCAGTGTTTGCTGGCATTCAAGCAACATCCATTCTTTATCTCTCTGTGTTATCCTCAGGAGAGTGATATTGTTCATGGTCACCTGGTTAAAATAGGGTAATTTTATTAAGGGGACATTCAGAGGTGGCCATTCCTACTGAGCTGTTCGCCTGTGGCTGAAAACAAATCATCCCCGCTGTTAGCCATGTGGTGGTGGTGGGGGGGTGATGCGATCATTCCAGAGAACTGGGTGGTGGGGGGGCTTAGTTGGGTTTGTGCTGCACGTTAACCCGAAAACATCAGCCCCTCCTTTTAAATGGCCAATGTGTCTTTTTCAATTTTACTCTCCCCTTTTTTCCCTCCCGCAGCTGCAAATGTTTCAACGCTGCCACTAGCATCTCCATCCTAGAGGCTAGCACAGATAAGAAAGCGAAAAAAAACGCACTCGTGATTAAATGTTCTCTGAGCTCATGCAGTCCTCCCGCACTGAAAGAGCCCAGCAGAATGCATGGAGGCAGACAATGTCAGAGTCCAGGAAAGCACAAAATGAACACAAGGACAGGAGGGATGCGTGAGAGGACAGAAGGCTGGAGCAATAGGAGAGGTGGCAGCAGCGTGATGAGGACGAGGCAGGATGCAATGCTGAGGCTACTGGAAGATCAAACTGATATGCTCCGGTGTATGCCTGAGGTGGAGAAAAGGCACAGACCGCCACTGCAGCCCCTGTGTAACCAACTGCCCTCCTCCCCAAGTTCCATAGCCTCCTCACCCAGACACCCAAGAACGCGTGGGGGAAGGGGGTTGGGGGCTCCGGGCACCCAACCACTCCACCCCAGAGGACTGCCCAAGCAACAGAAGGCTGGCATTCAGTAAGTTTTGAAGGGCAGTGTGGCCTTGTCCTTCCCTCCTCCCCCACCCAATCCATTGCTTCCCTCCTACTCCACCCCTCCCCAAGCTACCTTGGCAGTTATCCCCCTATTTGTGTGATGAATTAATAAAGAATGCATGAATTTGAAACAACAATGACTTTATTGCCTCTGCAAGCGGTGATCGAAGGGGGGAGGGGAGGGCGGTTGGCTTACAGGGAAGTAGAGTGAACCAAGGGGGCGGGTTTTCATCGAGGAGAAACAAACAGAACTGTCACACCGTAGCCTGATCAGCCATGAAACTGGTTTTCAAAGTTTCTCTGATGCGCAGCGCGCCCTGCTGTGCTCTTCTAATCGCCCTGGTGTCTGGCTGCGTGTGATCAGAGGCCAGGTGATTTGCCTCAACTTCCCATCCTGCCATAAACTTCTCCCCCTTACTCTCACAAATATTGTGTAGCACACAGCAAGCAGTAATAACAATGGGAATATTGGTTTCACTGAGGTCTAACCGAGTCAGTAAACTGCACCAGCGTGCTTTTAAACGTCCAAATGCACATTCTACCACCATTCTGCACTTGCTCAGCCTATAGTTGAACAGCTCCTGACTACTGTCCAGGGTGACTGTGTATGGCTTCATGAGCCATGGCGTTAAGGGGTAGGCTGGGTCCCCAAGGATAACTATAGGCATTTCAACATCCCCAACGGTTATTTTCTGGTCTGGAAAGTAAGTCCCTTGCTGCAGCTGTTCATACAGACCAGAGTTCCTGAAAATGTGAGCATCATGTACCTTTCCCGGCCATCCCATGTTGATGTTGGTGAAACATCTCTTGTGATCCACCAGTGCTTGCAGCACCATTGAAAAGTACCCCTTGCAGTTTATGTACTGGCTGCCTTGGTGCTCCGGTCCCAAGATAGATGGAACGCATATCCCTATCGCCCCACCACAGTTAGGGAATCCCATTGCAGCAAAGCCAACCACTATAATCTGCACATTTCCCAGAGTCACTACCCTTGATAGCAGAACATCAGTGATTGCATTGGTGACTTGGATCACAGTAGATTTGCCCACTCCAAATTGATTCCTGACTGACTGATAGCTGTGTGGTGTTGCAAGCTTCCAGAGGGGTATTGCCACTTACTTGTGTACTGTGAGGGCTGCTCTCATCTTGGTATTCTTGCGCTTCAGGGCAGGGGAAAGCAAGTGACAAAGTTCCATGAAAGTGCCCTTACGCATGCGAAAGTTTCGCAGCCACTGAGAATCATCCCAGACCTGCAACACTATGCGGTCCCACCAGTCTGTGCTGGTTTTCTGGGCCCAGAATTGGTGTTCCATGGCATTAGCCTGCCCCATTGCTACCAGGATGGCCAAATTGCCAAAGCCCGTGCTTTGAAAGAAGTCTGTGTCCATGTTCATGTCCTCATCACTCTAGTTACCACGCTGCCGTTGCCTCCTCGCCTGCTTTTGCAGGTTCTGGTTCTGCATATACTGCATGATAATGCATGAGGTGTTTACAAAGCTCATAACTGCCGCGGTGATCTGAGCAGGCTCCATGCTTGCCATGGTATGGCATCTGCAGGAGAGCAGAGTTGCAGGGGAAGTGGTGGTTGGATGACCAATTTTGCAGACCTACTGCACCGTCTGCTGCCAGGACACAACAGCTGAGCGGGTTGCACGCTTGCCGTGGTATGATGAGACAAGAGCAGCCAAGCACAGTTGCAGCAGAAGCGGCAGATGATGACGGTCATATAGAGGACCTATGAGACGACCAGGAGAGCAGAGTGGCAGTGGAAGCAGTCGTTCTATGAGGATGGTTTGCAGTCCTACTGCACCGTCTGCTGAAAGCAGTATGGCACCCGCAAGAAAAAAGGCACAAAATGATTGTCTGCTGTTGCTTTCACGGAGGGAGGGGCGACTGACGACATGTACCCAAAACCACCCACGACAATGTTTTTGCCCCATCAGGCATTTGGAGCTCAACCCAGGATTCCAATGAGCGGTGGAGACTGCAGGAACTGTGGGATAGCTACCTAAAGTGCAACGCTCCGAAAGTCGACACTAGCCTCGGTACTGTGGACGCACTCTGCCGACATAATGCGCTTAGTGGGGACACACACAATTGCCTGTATAAAATCGTTTTCTAAAAAATCAGCTTCTATAAATTTGACCTAATTTCGTAGTGTAGACATACCCTTAGTTAAACTGAAATAAGCCTGGGTTTAAACCAAAATAAGAGTGTCCACACAGCCTTTTGCACTGGCTTAACTGAAAAGGTTTAAAATCACACCTTAAGTTAAACTGGTGTAATGCTGTATGTAAACAAGCCCTTAGTGACTAAGGCAGGGGTGGGCAAACTTTTTGGCCCGAGGGCCACATCGGGGTTGCGAAACTGTATGGAGGGCCAGGTAGGGAAGGCTGTGCCTCTCCAAAACAGCCTGGCCCCCGCCCTATCCGCCCCCTCCCACTTCCTGCCCCCTGACTGCCCCCATCAAAACCACCAACCCATCCAACCCCCCCTGCTCCGTGTCCCCTGACCGCCCCCTCCTAGGACCCCTGCCCCTAACCACCCCCTAGGATCCTACCTCCTATCCTACCCTCCCTGCTCCCTGCCCCCTGACTGCCCTGTCCCCTGTCCACACCCCTGCCCCCTGACAGCCTCCCCCGGACTCCCACGCCAATCCAACTGCCGCTGCTCCCTGTCCCCTGACCACCACCCCCAAAATCCTCAATCCATCCAACCCCCCTGCTCCATGTCCCCTGACCACCCCCTCCTGGGACCCCCCGCCCCAACTGCCCCCTGGGACCCCACCCCCTATCCAACACCCACTGCTCCCTGTCCCCTGACTGCCCCGACCCCTGTCCACACCCCCACCCCCTGACAGCTCCCCCGGGATTCCTATGCCTATCCAACCGCCCCCTGCTCCCTGTCCTGACTTCCCCCCCGGGACCCCTTATCCAACCCCTGCCCCCTTACCACGCTGCACAGAGCAGCAGGAGCTCGCAGCCCCGCCAGACCCAGCCCGCACTGCCAGGCAGAAGCGGTGGGCCAGAGTGCTGGGGGCGTGGGGACAGCGGGGGAGGGGCTGGGGGCTAGCCTCCTCAGCCGGGAGCTCAGGGGCCAGGCAGGACAGTCCTGCCGGTCAGATGTGGCCCACGGGCCGTAGTTTGCCCACCTCTGGACTAAGGCCTGGTCCAGTCACAGATTTTGTGCTAGTATAACTATGTTGACTAGGGATGTGATGTTTTAGCATTACAGTTATGTCAGTACGACTCCTAGTGTGAACACAGGTATATTGGTACAAAGGTGCTTTATAGCTGTATAGTTTATTCCCTTTCCTCTAATGGAACAAGCCAAACCTATTAAAAGCATATTTATGCCAATATCAGTGCATCCACAATTGGGGCCATGGGGAAGGCACTGCCTCACGTTAACTACAATGTGTGTGTGTGCAGATGAGGCCTGAAGTAGACAGCAACAGCTCAAATCTGGAAGATGCTAAGTGCTCCTGTGAACTGCTAAACATCTTCATCTGGGTGAAGTCAGTGGGCGTTGAAGGTTCTCAACAATTAGCAGAAATGAGCCCTAAATGCAGTTATTGGGCCGGTTTTGTTCAATATCTTCATTAATGATCTGGAGGATGGTGTGGATTGCACCCTCAGAAAGTTTGCAGATGACACTAAACTGGGAGGAGAGATAGATACGCTGGAGGGTAGGGATAGGATACAGAGGGACCTAGACAAATTAGAGGATTGGGCCAAAAGAAATCTGATGAGGTTCAACAAGGACAAGTGCAGAGTCCTGCACTTAGGACCGAAGAATCCCATGCACTGCTACAGACTAGGGACCAAATGACTAGGCAGCAGTTCTGCAGAAAAGGACCTGGGGTTACAGTGGATGAGAATATGGATATGGGTCAACAGTGTGCCGTTGTTGCCAAGAAGGCCAATGGCATTTTGTGATGTATAAATAGGGGCATTGCCAGCAGATCGAGGGACGTGATCGTTCCCCTCTATTCGACATTGGTGAGGCCTCATCTGGAGTACTGTGTCCAGTTTTGGGCCACACACTACAAGAAGGATGTGGAAAAATTGGAAAACGTCCAGTGGAGGGCAACAAAAATGATTAGGGGACTGGAACACATGACTTATGAGGAGAGGCTAAGGGAACTGGGATTGTTTAGTCTGCGGAAGAGAAGAATGAGGGGAGATTTGATAGCTGCTTTCAACTACCTGAAAGGGGGTTCCAAAGAGGATGGATCTAGACTGTTCTCAGTGATAGCAGATGACAAAACGAGGAGTAATGGTCTCAAGTTGCAGTGGGGGAGGTTTAGGTTGGATATTAGGAAAAACTTTTTCACTAGGAGGGTGGTGAAACACTGGAATGCGTTACCTAGGGAGGTGGTGGAATCTCCTTCCTTAGAAGTTTTAAGGTCAGGCTTGACAAAGACCTGGCTGGGATGATTTAGTTGGAGATTGGTCCTGCTTTGAGCAGGGGGTTGGACTAGATGACCTCCTGAGGTCCCTTCCAACCCTGATATTCTATGATTCAGATGACAACACACACAGTAATTGCACTAATACATAGAATTCTGTATACCTGTGAAAAGACTCAAACACTTATTTGAATCTCATAGCATATGTTACAATGAACATACATACTGTGAAATTCAGTACAGTTTTCGGTTTTAAGGTAAGGAAATGAAATGCACACAACTACATATTATATGCATAAGTGTTATATTTAACTTTAATTCAGGAAATTCAAAGTTATGGTTTGCAGAGCAACCATAGCGTATCAAATAAATATAGCACATACACATGTAAAACACAGAATTTAACACTGTATATATTTTATATTTCTGTACAGATGGACAAGGGTAGATGAGTTAGTTATTCTAGAAACTATAACTTTAAATTACACTATGGTTTGAAAAACTTAGGAAGTCACAGCCATCATAACTCTCAATTACATTTTTAAAGAAATATTGCAGATTGTGTGTTTTTAATTAAGAGAGAACAAAGTTATGACAGTCTGCCCAAAAACTAAAGTTTTACGTGTTCTCCCTTTAAAAATATATTTACATTTCAAGTTTAATAATAACCATCAAAAATGAGGTGATAAGTGCAGCTCAAACATGCATTTTATATTCACATTATAATTTAATCACTGTGTTCCAACAAATGCAGTATCCTTTTTCGCTGAACCATATAGCAATAGACCTAAAAGCAGTTAAAATAGCATTACTAAAGCAGATCAGAAGAAATCACATGTTCAAAAAAAACACTTTTTTTTTTTTTTACCTTTACTGAAGCAGCAGCATAGAGCATATCTTCAAGAGCGAAATGGCAACACTGGTTCAAATATTCCTGACAAAATTCTTGGATGAGCTGTAGATTATATAGGCTATCAGCTAATGACATGGTCTCTTTCAAACAAATATCTAAAATGAAAGCGGAAACGGAAAAGGTTAGGCATAGCTACAGATCTGAAAATAAAAGCCTTACATATAATAAGTGCCAAGCATTTTGGAGGCAGATTAAAAAATGAAAATATTTTCTCAAAAGGAATTTTTTAAAAATCCAGTTTTGAATTAGATTTTAATTTCAGAATCTTGAGTTATGTCATCTTACATTTTATTCCATTGCATTTTTATAGGTTTGTTTTTATTCTATCAAAGTAGATTAACATCTTGAATACTTTCTAAAACACACTATGATTGGGCTTTTTTTGTAAATGGTAATTATAAATTATGATTTTTAATGACCCTTGATGAAAATAAATTATAATCTAACTCTTGACCCATTTATTATTTTGAGACCATCACAAACATTACTGTATAACTTAAATATATTTCACTGATTACAGTATCCCTCTTGCAACTAGGTTTTAAATGCTCAGATACTAGTAGTAAGTGAAATGGAATTGATCTTGTGCTTCACATATGAACATTCAAATCTAATAAGTGTCAAGAATAATACTGTTAGATAGAGTAAGCCTCAATAAAAACGTTATATTTTTAATGTTTTCCATGGTTCTCACAGTAGTACCTGATCACCTCTGACTTTATTTTAGAGACAAAAGGGGAAACTTTACATGCATATTTTAAAAAGGTAAATGGGATATTACGGTGAGGAGATCCAAACAATAAAACTGGTGATATTAAGCTAGGGATTCAAGGATAACATGAGCCCTGTCTTGCTTCACTGTTCTGAAAAACAGAGAGTGGAGGAATCTGTGGGAAAGCATACATGAGATTCCAACTCCAGGCCTATTCTGAATTCTGAAATTCTGAATCTCTGTCTGTTCTCAAACAGTAAGAGGGCAAGGTGTTAGCACTGGAAGCAAAGATCCAAGGAGTCAACATCCATGGCAGCCCTGGTTTCAACCCTTCTCTGATCAGACACACTAGACAGTAACAGCACATGCCTGGATTTGACACTTACATAACTTGAAAGCCAACTTTTTTCATCTCATAAGCCCAAGAGCAACTGGAATTTTGCTTTCTTAAATCTGGGGGCCTGTGCTACTGGAGGCATTCTGTGGAATAGTTTTGCATAGGGATTTCACACTTCATATCTGAGCAACCCTGAGATCCATGTGCATGATCCCAACAAGGCTGAAGCTTTCATGGGGAGAACAGAAGGCCAGAGAATGACCAAGGAAGGCTGGATGCCAAGACACTTTAGTCACTGAAGGATGTGCTCTCAAGAGTGAGGAATCTACCAAGACAGTTCCTTATTGAATTATCTTTACAAACTTATATTTGCTTGGTGATTTATAGATAGTAATGGTAAACATAATATTGGGAGATACCCTGGTAAGTGGTGCTCTCTCTTTAAAAAATGAAATTTTATGCAAGTGAGAGCTTTTAAGAAACTCAAATTTTACCTCTTATGTATTTATGCTATTCAATGCCACCATTTTAATGTACACTGAAGAAAAAGCCATTTAACTTGCATCACCATCTTTTGAATGGCAGAGAGTCCTCTAACATACACACTCACCCTCCAGTTTGACAATATCAGGACAGTAGAAGTGGATCAGAGCAGCTAAAGCACAACCATCTGTACCATCCTTCAGCAGATTTTCGACCAGTGGAATGCAAGGCAGCTGCTTAAGCAGTGTTTGCTCCTTCCTGTAACGAGCCTACCATGTAGAAAGAGGAGATTAAAATAGACATATGCTCAGAAACATATGTGAAAACAGATTTGTACTGTAGATTCTGTGTTCCATTAGTGAAAAGGCATTAAGTAATATCAAGTCAGTCACCATTTTGTCAGAGGTTACTTTCTGTAGATTAATATTTATGCTAAACAAATAGGCAAAATGTAAATCGATTTAAAAGGAAATAAGTCCATATGATAATATTGCAACTTTCATTCAAAACTACTGTGCTGTCAAAGTTTGATCAAATACATACAATATTCTGGTTTCAGAGTAGAAAGCCGTGTTAGTCTGTATCCGCAAAAAGAAAGGGAGTACTTGTGGCACCTTAGAGACTAACAAATTTATTTGAGCATGCAAATAAATTTGTTAGTCTCTAAGGTGCCACAAGTACTCCTTTTCTTTATACAATATTCTAATTCACTCTGAAATCAGACAATTCATTTATCACTATTAGGAGAATAACTTACAAATAGTGGCATTCAGTTTCATGAGCATTTAAAAATTACTTATTTGTCTAACATAATGGGCCAAATCCTCAGCTCGTGTAACTCTGCATTGCTCTTTGAAAGTGAGCTGAGCTAAGTCAATATGCGCCACATGAGGATCTGGGCCAATACGTGCTTCAGTTATAACAGACCTGACGCCAAATTCAAAAGTAGAGAAATCTGGATTTGATCAGCTCCATTTTCATTATTACTCTGTGTCATACAGACAACAGGGCATTTAGAAAAGGATTCATGGTCAAGATTACCAGGGTAAAAGAATTTTACAAAAGGAAAACATTTTGAAAAGAAACTTTTTTTTTGCTCTAATTTCATATTGGTCATTCTTAATGTCTCTTCTCACATCCCCTGGAGTGCCATATTGGGAGGGGGGAAAAAAAAGGACATATACGATGACGTATTTCCTAACTTGTTGATATGACTTATTGTGTAACTGACCTTTTAATTTTCAAATACTGCAGAAAGTTTACAATCTGTCTTAATACCTCAGTGCTAATTATGATGCTAATTATGATGTCAAGAATATCCCTGAGCTAACTAATTTTATGTTTAAGTTATGTATATATTTAGATGGATTCAGAGGGCTCTCTTTTGAGGTTCTGAGAATTCACTCACTGTAACCCTGAAAATTATACTTTTGGTGAGAACTGGATGGGATTCCATTCAGTGCATCTCAGTGTCTCTCTTAAATTGGCCAAAATGGTGGCTTGAGAAATGTAGAACTCCCAGAATATATTACCTTGTGGAGAGACACCAGTACTGTGAACTGAAGACAAGTCTTTCTTATAGCACACCAGAATGGCCCAGATAACTTTTAACCAGTTAATATTTTAATATTTAAAGAGTAAGATTTAAAGCTTTACTTCAAGCTTGAAATGTGGTGACACTATTGCATGAAGTATGTTGTATGAAGATACAAATGGCAGAAGACAGTGTCCCCTTGCTATGATAGACATCTGAAAATGCTTAACAAAATGTGTTAATCTTTCATGTATTATTAATATTTGATTTGCATATGTTAGTAACACTTTAAATTACCTATATTTAAGCAAGACATTTTTCATACTGTCAGAGCTTTTTCCTCCCCAGCCAAATTGCAATTCTTTACTCGTGACAATCTAATCTATTGTCATGGAAATCACAATACTGTCACAAATATAGAATTATGCTTTTCCTCCATGGAAATGGTTTAGAAATGAAGTGTGAGGAGAAATGTTTTACTTACATTTTATTTTATTATTCGACAACAATAGCAGAGAAGATATGGTAACACATAATATACAGATTGGCTCAAAAATCATAATTAAAAATTTCTCTCAAAAATTTAATATATTGTTTTAAGAACAGTCTCTCAATTTTGTTTAAAGAACATTTTAAAGTTGTTTTAAATATAGAGTACGATGGCTAGCTTAGCAGCATCTCACAATATGCCACCACACAATGACTTTCTGGGAGAAAGCTTCCTGTCATTTAAATGATGATTCAGGCTGCCTTAGGAACATTGTCTACAGACTTCTCTTGGGAACTACAGTATGTCAAACCTTTAAGGTAGACCTGGAAGAAGATGGTTGTTTGAGAGAGTAGAAATATCCAACTTGAGGAAAAAATAAAGTTAAAATATAGTCAAATCTACTAGGTTGCTCAAGGTATATTTTGTATCATGTTTTAATAGGAATTTACTCAGCATTTGATAAAGAAGGCAACATATGTTATGCTACTTCAAGTTACTGTATAGCCACCAGTGACTATTTTTTACTTTTAATTTGGAAGAAAATCTCTTTTAATCATTTAGAAAGTGTGATGATAAACATGGTCATAACAAAATATAACACCTCAACATGCTAGTACCATATTTATCGAAAGATTGGTACAGCACTGCTTTTAATAACTGCACTGCAAATATATATGATATTTCTAATATACTGGTGGGGAACTATCGGTAAACAAATACCTCATACAAAAACAGCAATAACAAAAGCTGTTTTATTCTGAAACAGCTCTTCACAAACTTTCTGGTTTAATGGAAATACTGTATGTCAGATTATGATGAGAAATGTACTTTATTTTCGTAGGTCTGTAATGACCATACACAGCCCACTTGTGGCTTTACTCCTCTCCCCTATGTTAGTTAGATTGTTGTCCTTTCATTCCTGAAATAAGAACATTTAAATGGTACTACATAGTCCAGAACTGAATATTCTCTTTAAATATACATAGATTGAAATGCAGAGGGGAAAAAAGACAACACTGCAGAGGAATTACTTTTATACTCAGACTCTTATGAAATTGGGTTCAATCAGCTAGGAATAGAACAGCTGTAATCGCTATTACAAATTGTTTTTTAATGCTGTTCTTTAGGCAATGGCCAAACTTCATTTACAGTAAGCAGTTGCCTAAGCTTATTTTTCTCTCTTTGCAATATATATGAACCATCTCTTATTAGTTAAAACAAAACTAGCTGAGGGCCTGCACAAGTGCTACATGTGTGATTTGATTGAAAAATCAAAAGTACATTTTTGGAAAACAGAACAAAATGCAATACAGCCTTTACTTGAACATCTACAGACTACAGTAAATCTCAAAGCAGCTCCATATCTATAGTATGGATTTACTGATGACAGAGAAAAGAGCATATTATCTTTATTGTTGAAGTGTAGCAGGGGATATGTTAATTAAACTACATACAATTTTAGTGCAAATTACAATATGTTATTAATTAAGCACAGAGTTACATTATTATGCTTTTATAATTTTAACAATAGGGGGACAGCCAATGTTTTGCTCCCCTCAATACTCATCACTAATTGAAAAGAGAGAAACTAGGATAAATGGTGTATGTGTGATACACACTTTTCAATAAGTGTCTAAAAACTTCAAGTGCCACAAAGGTTGGCTTCTGTGGATCAACTTTCTTAAGAAAGTACACAAGCAGCTCTGATTCACACTGAATAGGAGTTTGCATATGAACCAAGCAAAGAACCTTACCAGAGAGAGTACAGAGAGGGTATTTTATATACTGAGGTGAGGTAAGAGAAGACAACACGCTTCACTATAAAAAGTAAAATATCATAACCACTACAGATGCATGTCAACTGTTCTTAAAGCAACTTTTGATCCAATATCATACCTTAAATTTTAATTTTCTCCAGATTACCTTGAACGACTGGATTCTAAACTATGTGAACCCTATGGACAGCGATCTACTATACTATAATCTAATCTAGCCGAGATAAATTAAATGAATTGAGTACACCAGCATGACATGGACAAAACGATTCTCATTTTAAGCTATTAGATCAAAGGTGAAGCAGTCAGGCAAACTTACAGGAACCAGTTTCCAAAACCATTTGGTAGGAGACTTCAGAGGAAGCAGTAGAAAAAAGAAAAAACAAAAGCAAAAAAAATTTTTAAATCAGATTTTATAGTTTATCCTTACATAGCAATTTTGCTTTAAACTTCTCTCAGTTTTGTACAATAGCGTATTATAATTTCATAATAAATGCTATTGGCACTGTAACCTTCGTACAGAATAAAATGAAATTCTTTAATAGTAAAACTAATAACGGAAATGATAGTTTTCAGTCTCTGTCGATCAACAGAATAATTTTCCCATACTAAAAAGACACAGGTTTTTAAATCACTATTATTTTATTTGATGTCCTCACATATCTAATTGCACCCAGGATATGCAATCAATTTTGCCAACTGAGGAATTCATCTGAGACTATGATCAAAATGAAGTGACTCAGAACATAGAATATGCAAGCAAGCAAAAAAGGTAACGCAATGTATAATAACAGGTCTAAACATGCTTGTAATATTACAAATTCCAATGAGGTTTATAAAAGTTAATTCCAATGCCAGCCAGTAATGTTTCATACAAGTTTAAAAATATTTTGTAAATACAGTCCTATGACAATCTTCAGAAAAATGAAGGGTGCGGGCAATCATGTATTTACAAATACAAGTCACATTAGCATCAGCTACATGATGGGCAATGACCTGAATGTACAACCTAGTTTTCATGTGTGTAGTTTTCTTTCAGTTACTTCTAGGGAAGGGGTGAAAAAATCAGAATTGGTGGATTTAATCATAATCAAATAGTCTATAAAATATATATGATAAAAAAGAGAGACCAAATGATTAGATTTGCAAAGAATCAGAGAAACTCATTCTAAATGCTTAATCCCAAACTCATTGAAAAAAACCAATTGAAATTATTTCATTAAGTTCAAAGGGTTTTAGATTAGTCTTTAATTGTGCTTATAGGTTTCAGAAAAATATTTATTACAAAAAACCAGTTACCTACCTGTACTGTAACTATTTTTTTGAGATGTGGGTGCAGATGTGTATTCCACTCAGATGCGTGAGCACCCAGTGTATCAACACTGGAAACTTTTCCTAATAGTACCGGCAGGGAGGGCGCTTATGCCCTCTGGCCCTTAACCCCTTCCCTGGCTATTTAAGGGCAGTGCTGCCCCAAACTCTCTCAGTTCCTTTGCTCCAAATGTCAAGACAAGACACTCCGATGCAGAGGGGCTGGAGGTTGGGTTGTGGAATACATGTCTCCACCCGCATCTAGAAGGACAACAGTTACAGTACAAGTAAAAAGAAAAGGAGTACTTGTGGCACCTTAGAGACTAACCAATTTATTTGAGCATAAGCTTTCGTGAGCTACAGCTCACTTCATCGGATGCATAATGTGGAAAGTGTAGAAGATCTTTTTATACACACAAAGCATGAAAAAATACCTCCCCCCACCCCACTCTCCTGCTGGTAATAGCTTATCTATTATCTTATCTATCAGTACAAGTAATAATTTTTCCATTGAGTGGTTATAGATGGGTATTCCATTCAGTTAATTCACAAGCAGTACTTTAAGGTGGTGGGACATGGAGTCTACTTCAACAACTGCAAAACTGCCTTTCCAAAGTTTGCATGTGACCTAGACACAGTGCTAACAGCATAGTGCTTGATAAAAATATATAAAGAAGATTGGGCAGCAGCCCTGCCAATGTCCAATATCAACATGATAGATACGGCTAGATTCTCACTGGAACGTATGAAGGAAGACTATGCTAGGCTGGGGAAGATGCTTAAGGAAATCGAGACTCAGGTGATCTTTAGTGGGATTATGCCTGTTCCTAGAGAAGGGCAACAAAGGTGTGACAAGATTATGACTATCAACAGATGGCTTAGGCAGTGGTGCTATAAGGAGGGCTTTGGGATGTATGGCCACTGGGAGGCATTCATGGAAAGAGGACAGTTCTCTTGGGATGAACTTCATCTGAGTAGGAAAGGAAATAGACTTCTAGGATGGAGGCTAGCACAACGGATTAAGAGAGCTTTAAACTAGGGATTTGGGGAAGATGGTTGGGAGATGTCCAGGTAATCTCCACGCCGGATTTTAGCATTGAGAGGGAAGAAAACACAGTAAGAAAGGATACAGCCGTGGGTAGGAGAATGTATATAAGGACGAAGGGCAGTGTGGATACCAGTCTAATAGGTTATACTGGCTGTAGAATGACCGTGCCAAAAAGGGTACAGAATGTGAGCGAGGCCAAACAGCAAAAATTAAGATGTTTGTACACCAATGTGAGGAGCCTAGCTAACAAAATGGAGGAACTAGAGCTACTGGTGCAGGAAGTGAAACCAGATATTATAGGGATAACAGAAAGATGGTGGAATAGTTGTCATGACTGAACTACAGGTATTGAAGGGTATGTGCTGTTTAGGAAAGACAGAAATAAAGGTAAAGGTGGTGAAGTAGCATTGTATATCAATGATGTGGTAGAATGTAAAGAAATAAGAAGCGATGGAATAGATAAGACAGAGTCCATCCGGGCAAAAATTACACTGGGGAAGAAAACTACTAGAGCCTCCCCTGGGATAGTGCTTGGGGTGTGCTATAGACCACCGGGATCTAATTTGGATATGGATAGAGCCCTCTTTAATGTTTTTAATGAAGTAAATACTAATGGAAACTGCATGATCATGGGAGACTTTAATTTCCCAGATATAGACTGGAGGACTAGTGCTAGTAATAATAATAAGGCTCAGATTTTCCTAGATGTGACAGCTGATGGATTCCTTCATCAAGTAGTTGCTGAACTGACTAGAGGGGATGCCATTTTAGATTTGGTTTTAGTGAGTAGTGAGGACCTCATAGAAGAAATGGTTGTAGGGGACAATCTTGGTTCAAGTGATCATGAGCTAATTCAGTTCAAACTGAACGGAAGGATTAACAAAAATAAATCTGCAACAAGGGTTTTTGATTTCAAAAGGGCTGACTTTCAAAAATTAAGGAAATCAGTTAGGGAAGTGGATTGGACTGAAGAATTTATGGATCTAAAGGCAGAGGAGGCCTGGGATTACTTTAAATCAAAGCTGCAGAAGCTATCGGAAGCCTGCATCCCAAGAAAGGGGAAAAAATTCATAGGCAGGAGTTGTAGACCAAGCTGGATGAGTAAGCATCTCAGAGAGGTGATTAAGAAAAAGCAGAAAGCATACAGGGAGTGGAAGATGTGAGGGATCAGCAAGGAAAGCTACTTTATTGAGGTCAGAACATGTAGGGATAAAGTAAGACAGGCTAAAAGTCAAGTAGAGTTGGACCTTGCAAAGGGAATTAAAACCAATAGTAAAAGGTTCTATAGCCACATAAATAAGAAGAAAACAAAAAAAAGAAGAAGTGGGACCGCTAAACACTGAGGATGGAGTGGAGGTCAAGGATAATCTAGGCATGGCCCAATATCTAAACAAATACTTTGCTTCAGTCTTTAATAAGGCTAAAGAGGATCTTAGGGATAATGGTAGCATGACAAATGGGAATGAGGATATGGAGGAAGATATTACCATATCTGAGGTAGAAGCAAAACTCAAACAGCTTAATGGGACTAAATCGGGGGGCCCAGATAATCTTCATCAAAGAACATTAAAGCAATTGGCACATGAAATTGCAAGCCCATTAGCAAGAATTTTTAATGAATCTGTAAACTCAGGGGTTCTACCATATGATTGGAGAATTGCTAACATAGTTCCTATTTTTAAGAAGGAAAAAAAGTGATCCAGGTAACTACAAGCCTGTTAGTTTGACATCTGTAGTATGCAAGGTCTTGGGAAAAATTTTTGAAGGAGAAAGTAGTTAAGGACATTGAAGTCAATGGTAAATGGGACAAAATACAACATGGTTTTACAAAAGGTAGATCGTGCCAAACCAACCTGATCTCCTTCTTTGAGAAAGTAACAGATTTTTTAGACAAAGGAAACACAATGGATCTAATTTACTTAGATTTCAGTAAGGCATTTGGTACAGTGCCACATGGGGAATTATTAGTTAAATTGGAAAAGTTGGGGATCAATATGAAAATTAAAAGGTGGAAAAGGAATTGGTTAACAGGGAGACTACAGTGGGTCCTATTGAAAGGTGAACTGTCAGGCTGGAGGGAGGTTATCAGTGGAGTTCCTCAGGGACCAATTTTGGGACCAATCTTATTTAATCTTTTTATTACTGACCTTGGCACAAAAAGTGGGAGTGTGCTAATAAAGTCTGCGGATGATACAAAGCTGGGAGGTATTGCCAATTTAGAGAGAGACCGGGATATCATACAGGAAGATTTGGATGACCCTGTAAACTGGAGTAATAGTAATAGGATGAAATTTAATAGTGAGAAGTGTAAGGTTATGCATTTAGGGATTAATAACAAGAATTTTAGTTATAAGCTAGGGACGCATCAATTAGAAGTAACGGAGGAGGAAAAGGACCTTGGAGTATTGGTTGATCATAGGATGACTATGAGCCGCCAATGTGATATGGCCGTGAAAAAAGCTAATGCGGTCTTGGGATGCATTAGGAGAGGTATTTCCAGTAGAGATAAGAAGGTTTTAGTACCATTATACAAGGCTCTGGTGAGACCTCACCTGGAATACTGTGTGCAGTTCTGGTCTCCCATGTTTAAGAAGGATGAATTCAAACTGGAACAGATACAGAGAAGGGCTACTAGGATGATCCGAGGAATGGAAAACCTGTCTTATGAAAGGAGACTCAAGAAGCTTGGCTTGTTTAGCCAAACCAAAAGAAGGAGATATGATTGCTCTCTATAAATATATCAGAGAGATAAATACCAGAGAGGGAGAGGAATTATTGAAGCTCAATACCAATGTGGACACAAGAACAAATGGATATAAACTGGTCATTGGGAAGTTTAGACTTGAAATTAGACGAAGGTTTCTAACCATCAGAGGAGTGAAGTTTTGGAATAGCCTTCCAACGGAAGCAGTGGGGGTAAAAGACCTATCTGTCTTTAAGATTAGACTCGATACATTTATGGTGGAGATGGTATGATGGGATAACATGATTTTGGCAATTAATTGATCTTTAAATATTCATGGTAAATAGGCCCAGTGGCCTGTGATGGGAGTTAGATGGGGTGGGATCTGAGTTACTACAAAGAATTCTTTCCTGGGTATCTGGCTGGTGAATCTTGCCCATATGCTCAGAGTTTAGCTGATTGCCATATTGGGGGTCAGGAAGGAATTTTCCTCCAGGGCAGATTGGAAGAGGCCCTGGAAGTTTTTCGCCTTCCTCTGTAGCATGGGGCACGGGGTCACTTGCTGGAGGATTCTCTGCTCCTTGAAGTCTTTAAACCATGATCTGAGGACTTCAATAGCTCAGACATAGGTGAGAAGTTTTTCGCAGGAGTGGGTGGGTGAGATTCTGTGACCTGCGTTGTGCAGGAGGTCGGACTAGATGATCATAATGGTCCCTTCTGACCTTAATATCTATCAATCTATGAATCTAAAACAGCAATTAAGAACGCTATCGATCTTGGTTGTGCCCTCATCAAATAAGTCCATAATCTCTGAGGAAGCATGGTCTGAGGAACAGCTACTTTATATGCTATTGTAATGCAGGAAGTTATCCACCTGGAAATCTGCCTAGAGTCTGCCTGACCCTTCCTTTGATCTGCATAGGAGATAAAAAATGAGGTGATGAATGAAAAAGTGTAGTCCTCTCTAGGTAAAACGCCAAGCATTGTCTCACATCCAATGAATGAAGTTGCTGTTCATATGTATTTGAGTGTGGTTTAGGAAAGAATAGCAAAAATATTACTTGGTTAAGGTGAAATTGGGAAACCACTTCCAACAAAAATTTTGAATGTGGCCATAGGGCCACTTTGTCTTTGAAAAACTGCATATGTCATTATGGCCTGCAGTTCACTTTCTTTTTGCTGTAACATCTGCAAGGAGAGTAAGGTTGTCTTCTGGCACAGGGGGACAGAGAACAGGTTGCTAGGGACTCAAGTGAAGGCCCGATAAGAGCAGTTAACACAGTACACAGTATTAAGGTCTCACAAGGGAACCGGCTCTTTCACTGGTGGGTGGAGACTAATGACTCCTCCTAGAAATCTTGCTACCATGATATTAGAGAAAATTTACTTCATTTGGATCAAAGGATGAAATGCCAAGATCACCTGTTACTGGACTGTAAAGGAGCTGAGAGACAGATCAGCGGACTGAAGGTGTAGCAGATACTTCAAAATGTTCCAAATGCAGGTTAGCCTTGGTCGAATCCCCGGGCTAGCAATCACATCAAAAGCCACTTCCACTTGGTTGAATAGGTAGCTCTTGTGGACAGTTTTCTATTATTGAGTAGCACTTGCTTAACACCACTTGTGATTCTGGGAGAAATTCCTGCTGAGATGATTGGAGTAGTGATTCTGGACCCCAAGTAAATGAGCGGCTTTCCTTGATGCAGAACTGCCAAAATTTATTGCATCCTAAGCTCATAATACATTGCGGTGTCGTTGTTGGTGAGTATATGAACTGCTGCACCCCAATGTGATTCTGAAAGGCTGGGCAGGCATTGTAAATGGATTGAAGCTCCAGGATGTTGATATGAAAGGAAGTCTCCTTTTCAACCAAAAGCCCTGAATTTTCAATGTTTCTAGATGAACTCCCCAACCTATTGAGGAGGCACTGGTGACTAAAATCCTGTTGTTGGAAAACAACTGAAGGGAATACCCTAACATACATTGCTCAGAACTGTCCACCACTGTAAGAAATCCAGGATCACTGAAAGCACTTGGACAAGCTTGTCCAACAACTGACAACTCGGGCAATAAACCAACTTCAACCATGTTTGAAGAGGATGAAGGCACAATCTCATAGGCTGGACTACATAAGTGCACGCAGTCATATGGTGTAGAACTTCAAGCACACGTAGACTGTAGTTGAAGGTTAGGACTGAAGTGCCAGATACAGGTGACAAATTACTTGAAACTGTTTGTTTGGCAGAAACACTCTCAAATTTATGAGTCTAGTAGGGCCCTAATTTATCAGTTTGTTCAGTTAGCATTAATGTCAACTTTCCTTTGTTCAAAATAAGACCCAGATGATCAAAGAGACATTGTGTGAATTGGTGTTACAGAGGACTTGTTCTTTGGACTTGCCTCTCACTAACCAATTGTCCAGGTTTGGGCAGACAAGAATTCCTCTTTTTCTGAGATATGCTGCTACTACATGCATTTGGTAAATACCCATGGAGCGGAGGAAAAGCCAAAGGGAAGCACAGTGTACTGATAATGCTGACCTCCACTACACATCTCAGAAACCTCCTGTGCCTTGGGAAGATCGCCACATGGAAGTAAGCATCCTGAAGATTGAGGGCTGCAAACTGGCTGTTGTGATTCAAAGTGGGAGAATAGTCCCTAGGATACCCATGCACAGTCTCATGTATTTGATGTACTTGTTGAGACCACAGAGATTGAGGCTAGGTCTCATCCCTCCCTTGGACTTGGGGATCAGGAAGTACCCTTAGTAGAAATGCTTTCCCCGATTTTGAAGTGAAAACTCCTCTATGGCCCCCAAAGCCTGAAGAGTCTGCACATGCTGAAGGAGCAGAGACGAGTGAGAAGGGTCCCTGAAAAGGGAAAGAGTAGTTGAGTGGGAAGGGTGAACAAACTGGAACTGAATGGCATAACCCAGTCTCACAATGCTTAGTGCCCACTTGTCCATAGTTATTGACTCCCAAACCCTGTAGAAGAGGGATAGCCAGTTTCCAAACGAAAGGGAAATGGTATGAAGCTTGAGAACTGGAATGCCAACCTCAGGGAGAGTGTCGAGTAGGCTGCTTGCCCAAAATAGAAAAAGGACAGGCTGATGGGTTAAAATTGGGACCAGAAGACCTACTTCTATGAGACACATGCCCTTTTCTGGAGAAGTCCTGCTGTCTAGCAGGACAATTGGAACTAAAGAACTGCTGAGGGTGTTATTGCTGCTATTGTTGTTGCTCTGGGAAGCGATGATCTTTACCACTGGGGTAAAATCCCCCAACAAACACAACATACCTTGAGTCTTTAAGGGAATGTAATGTTTCATCAGTTTTCTCTGAAAATAAAGATTGACCATCAAAGGATAGGTCCTCAATTGTCAGTTGGACCTCAGGAGTGATACCAGCGTTCTGCAACCATGAAGTCCTTCTCATTGTTACAGCAGAGGCCATAACTCTAGAGGAAGCATCAGCCATGTCTCAAACTAACTGTAATTTTTGCCACTCGACAGCCCTCTGCAATGAAAGCCTTAAACTCTTCACTACAGGATTCTGGGCAACTTATCTGTTAATTTTGTCATTGCTTCCCAATTTACAAAAGTCGTACTTTGATAAAAGTGCCTGCTGATTGGCAACATGCATTTGTAAGGAAGAAGTAGAATACATTTTCCTCCCAAACACATACAGTTTTTTAAAATCCTTGTTCTTTTGTGTAAATTTATACCTCCCTGTCTTAACGTCTCATTAGCAGCCATTACAACAAGAAGTTGTCTCCAGGAGGAGAGGCTCCCAGCAGAATAGGAGACCTTGCTCTGGACTGCACCATGGATGAGAACCTAACTGACTGTGGAACATCCCAGGGATTCCAACAAGGCCATTGTGGGTAAGGGTACGGCATAAATGGCCAGTAGTAACTGGGCCAAGAAGTCCTCTCTCAACTATGAAAGCATTCACAATATCAGTACCAATGGTGATCCCCAGGAAGTCTCAGTGTCTTTCAAAAGCGATATCTAGAAGGCAACAGAGAGGAGGACGATGTCTCCAACCCTGAGGAATCTTCCAAATTGTCAACAGAGGCAACAGAATAGCCATCCCCAGTGGGGTCAGCAAACATCCCGCCTCATCTGAAGTTTAGCTCATCAGTACTGAGAAAGGTAAAGCACTCAGTACTTTAAGCATTGATATGGACCTTACACTCAGTACCAGAGCAGATATCTGCACTGAAGTTGAAGCCATTCCCATTCCTGCAGAAGCAGTGTGCTCTGCAATTGTCACTGGTATGGAAGGTAGTACTTGCGCTTACTCGCTTCTCAGTACCAAAAGGGTGGGTGACCTCAACCCTGCACTGGAAAAGGCACAGAAGACAGTGCCGACAACAATGAGGGGGTCTAAAACCGGTCCCGTTGGTGCCAAGGATACTGACAAAGAAAGCACTACAGCTGAGCATTCTTGAATCAGAGGAGAGTCAGGAACAGACAGGCAAAGGAAGGCCAATCCTCCATGATATGCCACCAGTGTGGACACACCTGTGCTGACATAGAAAAAGTTCTCCAGCTTTGGCACACTGGGCACACACACCTGAGTGGAATACATGTCTGCAAACACTCGAAGAACCACCATTGTTATTGTAGTATAGCAAATACACAGAGCAAGTTCTACCAAAGGGTAAATTAACTTGATTACGCAAATTAAAAAATTTAAGGAATGGTTATTTATAAGTGCAGATGAAGCTAATTTTCATATGTTTTATCCTGAAGCAGAAAATATACTCCAAAGGAAGTATATATTTTGTATGCTTATGTACTTTTTAAAAAGATCTAGACATGCTGCATTATTATAAAAGGTTTACTCACTGAAAGATTGTAAAAAAGTCTAAATATGTGAAAGTTCATTGTTATTTTACATAGTTTTTGCTGTACAGTACATTGTCTTTTCTACATACTTTTTAAACTGTGGAAAGTAACTGTAGCAAGGAAACAGATTTCATTTAGTCTGAATATGAAATAATTTTTTACTGGAGGAAAGGTTGTGTACCAGGAGTGGGAGTACTAAATGTATTTCCTCTGCAAAGCCACCGTGTGAGATTGGGCTTCTGTATTTGGAGAATCCCACAACCATTTAGAAGTGGTTAAGTTTTAGGTGGTACATGCATAACCACCCCTGGATCTGAACATTCCAACCATTCTTATTAAAACATCCCCTTCCAACTGGGTCCAGTTCCTTCCCGCCTCACTGAAATCTAATAAAACCCAAAGATGAGGGAAATGCACATGGATTTGCAAAGGCATTACATTCAAAGAACTCCCAGTTATATGTAATTTATGCTTACTGTTGGGTTTGTCTAGATTAGGGAATGAGGCAGAAGTTAGGTCTGGGCTGTTAGCTAATCGAGACTTAATCAAATTATTACCGTAATTCATAATAAATAATCATTTTAATGTTTTTTTCAACAAAACACTAATTTAGTTGTTTGCTCTCTAAAGATTTATTGTAGCATTTCTAAATGAACTAAAGTAAAACTGTCAGGCAGGGTTTGAGGGTTATATGCTCAGTTTTCTTCTGTTTCTGGCTGGAATGAAATTTATTGGAGTAGGAAATAGAAGAGAATTATAAAGTTTACTGAATAACTTTGCCTGTTTCTAGCATAATCAATCTTGCTTCTGTTTGGCCAGAAACTAAAATGAAAAATAGGTCTTCAGGTCCTTGAAATCTTTATAAAGTTCTTTTCTTCCCAGGCCTGCTTAGCTATTTGTGCTTATTGGGGAGATAGAAACATTCTCGCTCCCTGCTCCTTTTCCAGTTCAAACTCCAGAGAAAAACAGGTTTCCAAGATCATGCCCATCCCTGAGAGCTACAGCTTAAAAAACCTCAGGAAATTTGAAGTCTCAGCAGTATGTGGCTGGAGTAGCAGCCCACACAAACAGGAAGAACCTTCAATGATGCTTAAAGCTATAGAACAAGGTACTTTTGAACTTCAAACTATGCCAGTCACATGGAGAACCCACATTACAGCACAGGGCCTCAGTCTGGAAAGGGTGATGGAAAGAAGCAGAAGAGGTACAATGGAAATATTAACCCCCTGTTTTGTTAGGTTTCCAAGTCCTAATGGAAGCAACATGCTGAAGGATATAAGAAGCATCAAGAAAGGAGGGTAGTGATGGGCTCCAGATGTAAGCATAGAGCTAGAACTGCATATGAACACTAAGGCCAACATTTTCAAAATTTAGGTGCTTAAATTAAGGTCACTGAATAAGTGGCCTCATTTTAAAATGGTGATCATCCTGAGCTCTCAGTCCAATAGAGTCTGGGTGGTCAGCATTTCTGAAAATCATGCCACTTACATTTAGGTGCCTAACTTCAGTGTAAATGTGGAGTTCTTTCTATTTTTTATTTTGTTTGTTTAAGTATTTGGAACATTGCTTATTTAGAAAGGGTATTACAACAGCAGAATTCAATCTTGGGTGTTTGACCTAATTACAATGTCTACTGACACCAGTAACTTAGTTCCCAGGCAGGGAATGAAAATGACAGAAAAAAGTAACATCACACAGAGTAGTCACTAGTAACAGCTGCAATTGTATGTCAGCAGCTGTAGGATAGTGGCCCAAGAGAATAATTGAGTCTGTTGCGCAGCTGTCAGTATTAGATGTTGGGGGTCAACAAAGATATATACTGTAAATGACATCTCACTGGCACTGAGCTGTGAAAAAAGAAATGGAGTACAGGGATGACGAGTCAGAACCTGGAAAAAGATAAACAGTATGCTGCACCGAAGTGTGTGTGTGAATACTGAAAGACATTTGATAGTAGCAGCATTATACTGAACAGGTAAGCTGATCATAGCACCTTAATAGAAAGCTGATGGAAATTCCAGTCAACTTGATTAAAAGGGTGGCTTGAGTTACAATTTAAAAAAAATTAACTAAAAAAAAACACATTAGTATTCTGTAGAGTTGTTCAATATGTTCCATGTGACGAAAATATAATTTCTACCTGAGATTGTGATGAGTTTCAAAATCTCAGCAGCAGTGTCTACATGTGAGAGCTATTAACTTTAGTAATAAGTGATAGTCACAGCATAGTATGTGAGACACACTGTATTTAAGGAGTATGTTTCTAGTAGAAATGGGATATAACAGGACTAATGAATGGCAAAGACTCAAGTGTGGCAGCTTGGCCACTGGTCTAGGAGATCAGTGAGAGCTCAAGAGGTGGCGATATTTAAGTAACAAGCAATGGGTTTCGATAACTTGGGTAAAATGTGATACAAATGAGTACAAAATATACTATACTTTATCTTTCTGCATTTTACGTAAAAAAATAACCTTTAGATACTGCTCATAAATAGAGCTGGTTGAATGCCATTTTTTTTTCAAATAAATTGTTCAATTTTTTTAATTCTTTGCCCAGATTTACACATAAATGAAGCTAGCAGGCTCTTATACATTATAAAACTCAGGAAATACTTCAGGTGAATATAAATACACTGTAAAATGCTTTTATGTGAAACTTTTTAGGTACAAGCAATATTATAAAGCTCTGAACCTCATGATTAAAATTGCCAAAGCACTTCTATAAAGTGTGAAAAAGCTTTAGTTCTTCCATAAACGGATTTATGGGTCTCATGCAACACATTTGGAAGATCATGTCTTTAAACATTTATGAAAATCTAATTTGTGAGGTTTGTTCTGTGAATCTATGTTAGCGTTCAAGCAATGTATTGTGGGTAGATTTATCTGTGTAATCTGTGCTAAAACTCTCATATTTAGGTGCAAGGTTTATTTTTCCAGAAGCTGATTTAATTTTTCATAACAAATTGAGGCTTTAACATGTAATTAATATTTTAAACTCATTTTCCATATAATTTTACTGTCATTTCTCTTCATGCCTTTAAGTGTGAAGGATAGCACTTTAGTACAACAAGTGTTGCAGTGTCCCCCAGCAATCTCTAAAAGGTTAAAAAAATATCCAGGAGTATGCTGGAGCCATAGAGCTTGCCTGCACTGATGTAAACACCTAACATAAAGGCATTTACACTTTTACACTTACATTTACACTTACAATTTATACCAAAATAAATCATGTTACGCCTGCGCTGGTTCAATGGTGTCTAAAATTCCAGCGTAGACAAGGCTTTAGTTACAAAACCTTCCCCTTCCCCAATGAAGTATATGACAATTGGTAAAGAGTTTTGACGCATGTGACTGTTTGTTATTTTTTTCTACAGTGCCTACCACAATGGGGCCCAGATCCATCATTGGGTCCCTGAATGCTATCACAATGTAAATAATAATAATAAATAAAATAAATAAATATAAATAAATAAAATATAAAATAAATATAAATTTATAAATAAATATAAAATATTTTATACAAAATATTATTTCCACCATGCACATTTATATGATCAAATCTGCAGACAACAGTATCTTTAAATAGTTAACAATAACATCAAATATTTCTCCTGGTAAGACAAATTTCTGTTTCTATGCATCTTTTAGTCTATTCATTATTTAAAAAATCTCAACCACATTGGCCCCCCTCAGTATTTCAAGAAAGCTTAAGTCATGCAGTCCTTCCTGCTATTTAATTTCCTTTTTGTGACTATAATGGAAGACAACAATATATACAAATATTCAGCTTGTTTTAACTCAATCTGATGAGTGAGCTTTTCTATGGCAAGGACATCCCATACTCTAGAGCAGGGGTAGGCAACCTATGGCACGCGTGCCAAAGGTGGCACGCGAGCTGACTTTCAGTGGAACTCATACTGCCCGGGTCCTGGCCACCGGTCCAGGGGGCTCTGCATTTTAATTTAATTTTAAATGAAACTTCTTAAATGTTTTGAAAACCTTATTTACTTTACATACAACAATAGTTTAGTTATATATTATAGACTTATAGAAAGAGACCTTCTAAAAACGTTAAAATCTATTACTGGCATGCGAAACCTTAAATTAGAGTGAATAAATGAAGACGCAGCACAGCACTTCTGAAAGGTTGCCAACCCCTGCTCTAGCGCACTATGCAAAGAAAGCAGGGGAATAATTTAAGTCAAGATCAGATATGCTACCAGGCTACTTTTACTGTTGTAAGAGATCTCTCAGTTGTAAGAGGTCTCTCTTTCAGGGAGGCCTAATATCATTGTTAAGTTATATTATTTTTAGTAATTAGCCATAATTGTTCTCTAATTTTGGACCAGAAGCTATGAATATGGGCACAATGATTATATGTTGATAAAAAGTTCCTTTTACTCCATATTCCCTCCAGCATGCTGTTCCTACTATGAAAATATTGCATTTCAGTTAGCTAAGTGCATACCACTGCTAAGAATCTTAAGCAGTTTTCCATATTGGTAATACAAATACGAGATGACTGACCTTTCTACTACATTTTCAGCCATTTTTCCTATGCTATTTCCTATTAATATCTTTAATCCATTTGCTCATAAAACTTATACATTCCTGTATGTCAATTTCAATCAGTATTTTGTAGATGTTAGAAATTAATCCTTTATTATTTCACTGTTTTATTGCTATTGCTATAAATTTAAGCTGTTCCTGGGATAGCGCCTTATTTGCAGATATTGATAAAAGTGAGGGGCAGTTAGAATTATTTTTGACCTCATCAACAACACCACCCTTTTAAAGCATGAAAATGTCAAAGAATTTCTCTACCTGACATATCTTACATTATTTGAATGAAAAAATAAACAAGAGCCCTTCTCTCATATGCCAGAAAATTTTCTGTGCTAAACACTAATTTAATTTTACTATTTTTAAAAGCACATTTTCAATTTTTTTAAAACCAAATAATTCACACAGCTAGGCATCCTTATGACTCCTTCAAAACAGGGTGGGAAGGAAAATTACCCCTTACATTAAAAGAGAATGGGGAGGAAAGTAGGATTGGAGTTGTATGGTATCTATACTAGCCTCTTTTACGTCAATATCAAAGCAAGTCTAGGAATAAGAAAGAATCCTTCCCTCAATAATAAGCATTTCTCCACAGGGTGAATTGTGTCATTCAGAAGCAAGCTCCCAAACCAGCTTCCAGACTCGGGAATCCCACATAATCCTTCCTTTGTATCATGAGTTTGACTAAGATGCTTTTTAACTGAGTCAGTGCCAGGAACATCAGAGAAAACTCCTGACAGAAAAAAGTATAGAATACCATGTATTTGACTGTATTCATGTTTAGGCTAGTAACCAACTATTATTATGGACTGTAACCAAAGTGATGCTTCTTGCTATTCCACACTATTTGAATCTTTCAAAAAAACCTATGTAATAAAAGGGTGATATCTAAAAGCTAAGCCAAAAAGAACTTCTAAAAACGTATGTTACTTTTTAAGAGTTAGATCTGTTTGTAGCCTTTTTTTTTTTAACGTAGTATTTATTATATACTGTTCTTAGGACTAATGTGTCATATATATATATTGCCACAAAGATCTTTCCACATTGTCAAACTTTGCTTTGGCAAAAAGGACAACAGGGAATGCAAAGTATAAAACTCATTTTTAAAATGATTTAACTGAAGAAGTGAAACTTTCATAGCTTGTTGCAATTTTGAACTAAAAGCCTTCTCTCTTACTTTAACATACTCTACACCCTGGTCTCAGCAGACATATCAAGACTACAGCAGTGTTCATATGTGCTTGTTTGTCTTGTTAAAAAATAAAATGCTCCTAAGATCACCAGGAATCCCCAGAAACATTTGGTGTTCGGTACTGAGCACCATTAGAGTGCTCGATTCAACTGTAGTGTCTGCTAGATTTAATAAAGAATTTACAATGTAACTTTACATGTTATACAGAAGTAAGTCTTGTTCACATATATATGAGTATCCTCACATTTAAATATTTAAACTTGTATACCTACCTTTTGACCTCCTGGAGTTTCTACACTAGGATGCTCCTTTAGTTTTTGTTCCTGTTCCATAATGTCTTTCAAATGTTCATTTACCTAAAGAGACAAATTTTTCAAATGACCTATTCTGTTTTTAAAAGAAGCAGTCCTCTGACTGGGTTTACAACTGAAACGTGATAGTCAGTACGATCAGGGTCTGTTGAAGCCAACCTATGGCCCAAATCAAAGACACTAAATTGGACCACCTGGCTGCAAGGCTCGAGATTCAGGGTGTAACTTTATCCAACCCCATTTCCCCCCAGCCTCATCTGCCCCAAACTCCTAAGATGGTGGTGCTCTGTCCTAGAATCAGTGTATGTTTATGGAGAGAGTTAGGGCTCTGTTCCCCAACCACTGAGTCAAGGGAAGATTCTCAGTGGGTTGTGGACCCAGTGTAGAGGGGAGGCCCCAAAGGGCGTTTGTGCACGTGTGCGTGTGCTGGAGAGTGAGCCTGCCCCACCCACACTCACCCTGCAGTAGTGGCTCCTGTTCCACTGGACTGAGCCTGGCTTTCTGTGCTCCGAATATTACAACCTGGCAGAGGAGCAACCAGGCCAACCCTAAGTGGTGCTATGATCCCATGCACCACATTGCGACACCCAGGGAGGGGAGCTGGGCCCAAACCCACAGGACAGGAGCTGCTGCAGCAGCACGAGTGTAAGGCAGGCTCACTTTCCATTCCTCCCTGTCCCATTCCCTCTTCCCCTCCACACCCCCTCCCCCCCGGGTCTCTCTGCTGCAGCGGGCTGGCATTAGGGTCGCGATGCCAGGGTGGAGGGCGCTGCTGTGGTTGGTCTGTGCCCCCTCAGTGAGGTAAGGAGAAGGATGCTGGCCTATGATTTTGACCTTTCCCACAATTTTGGACCCTGGGTGGGTTGCAGAAAAAGACAAAATGCAGTTGGTGGGGCTCCTTAGTAAAAAGTTTGGGAATCCCTGATTTAGGGAATGCTGGGTTGAGGTTTCCAGTTAAACATGCTGAGGAGGAACCTGTGATATGCCCCAGCTATGATCAATATGGAAGGGAAAAATAATTTTTCAGGGGCCTCTAAATTATCATCATCATAGGACTCACCGAAAACATGAGAAATGTTTACTTCACATCAGACAAAACTGAAACAGAAATCTGGGTCCACCTGTACCAGCAGATCTGGCAATGGTGTGTGATCTGTTTCTGAATATGCTGGATGCTGATAGGTACATTTTATTACAGTAGGCTACTATTATATCTGTACATTTTGTTTATTATGTAATAAGTAAACAGGTTGAAAATCTCATACTCAAGATATGCTTAGGTACAGCAGAGACCCCAGTTTCAAACTGAGTTTCGTTACACTAGAGAAAGACAAGGACATCTATAGGTTCTGCAAAATGATTTATCAACAACTTTATCACATCATCAAAATTCATCAGTAACTGGTCAGGTTTCATCTCTCTCTTACATTCTTTTCTTTTCTTCATACTATACACTGCAGTCAAAATTTTGATTTCAATAACATGTTTTAATTGATTATGAAAACTTACTTTTTTCTTATCCTTGCTTAAAGGACAATGAACATGTTATCTTAGATGAAGTCTGGAATACATATAATTTACATTCATGGCTGCTGAATCATGTTGATTGTCTTTTCAATCTAAGCATACATTTGCTTTGTTCTTACCTTATTTATCCAGTACATGACAGCATCCTCAATCTCATAGGGCAGGTCTGTGGCTTGGAAGAAGGCAGAATACTGCTGAGCACATGCAATCACTTTTTCAACACTGACCATCTCTACAGTATATGCCATCATCAGGGTATCAATCATGGCCAAATGAGCACTCTACAAGAAAAAAGTTAAAGTTATTTTATAAGAGACCATTTGTTTATTTTACAAAATTAAACACTCTATTCTTTCTCTATTTTTCATTATATTTCTACTAGATGTATATGCACCTACAAAACCACCAAAAAAACTAACCTCCACAAGAAGCCTGATAACTGACTGCCAGCTTTAGGCCAAAGGATAATGCTGGAAACATGCATAACAGTTTTAACAAGGACAACACAAAGCACAAGGACATATGCTTGAAAAAATATGCTTTTTAAAAAATAAATGATCTGTACAACCAGATAATGAACATAGCAACAACAACAACAAAAAATATGAATGTGAGATAAGATGTAAAAGCAATGAAAAAAATATAGGAATCCTCACTAAGTTTTAATGTCACCACAATTATACATGCAATCATTTTAAAGTTCGTTATATCCTTAATAAAATAAATACCCATAAGTAAAAAATCTGTTAACCAATTTTATCTGTACTGGAAAAGGGTAGAGCTGGACAATAAACTCACTTTGATTACCTCCAAGATATAATTTAGAAATGGAAATTCTATTTTTGTATATGTTAAAATGCGTTTAAAATATCAAAAATACACAATTAAAATAAACCTTTCACTATAACCTAGTGCATTGTGAGAGAAAAGATTCAAGATGTCAGAATAAAATTATAGTAGAAATATCATTACATAGGTTACAATTAGGCTTAAACTTGAACATATGTGGACATAAACTAAAAGATAGCCTTCTGTGTTAATATGGAAGGGATCAATTTCTCCTCACTTTATGGGCTACAAGTTGAGAGAGTGGCAGTTTCATTATCAGTAACTATTAAAAAAAACAACAAAAAAACGAAAAAACAAACAAACATGCAAACAAACAAGAAAACTGCAGAGATTTTCATCTGACTCTTTTGATTAATGTGGGAGTTCTGGGAGTTGGTGGCAGCAGCGCTCATAATAAAACAGATTAATTTATGCCTTTTGTTGTAAAAAGACAGTAATCGTTTTCTAGAATTAGAACTGACATTTCTCACAAACTGGAATAAGTTCCAAATGATAATCTTTTTGCAGGCACATTACGGTATGTTAGATTTTGTATGATGTATGGTAAATTTTATTAAAAATACCATGGGGATCTGAAGCCCACACCCCTCCTGCGGCTTCCAAGTCAGAGCTTTAGCCCATGCCATAACTACAAAATGCTGTCTACACAGCTATTTTTAGAGTGCTAGCATGAGCTCTGATAGCCCAAGTCTGTAGATTAGGGTTGCTAACGAGACCTTTCCTAGATGGGCAGGGGTGGCAGACAACAAAGAGCCTTTTTCTGTGGTGGAACACCAGCAGGAAGGTGCTGGGAATTATGCACCCAGGCCTAACTGAGCAGCACCTAGTTATTGGGTCAGATTCCCAGCTGGAGGATATAAATCAAGATCCCAACTCCGTAAGGGGGCCGGGAACCAGGAGTGTGCTGAAAGCAAACTCTCTTGTGGCTGCAGCAGAAGGCTGCAAGAGGGCAAGGAGGCCCTCCAGATCACCCTTCCCCCCGCTAGGCTAGGGAGGTCCAGAGTCTTCAGTTACCAGAGGCCAGAAGTGGCCCCATAGCCTCAGTCAAGAGCAGAGCTGATGCTTTTGTTTTGTGCTGGAGAATAAACTGAGCCCTGGGGAAAGGGCTACAAACGTGTCTGTTTGTCCCAGGCTGGGGAGCTGATCCACCAGTTTACAACCGTATTTTAAAGTAATATCTCAGGATGAAAATGAAGATTCCGAGCACTCGGTACTGTTACCACTGTAACTCAGTTCTACAGTGCAGCATTCATACAAACATTTCATGAAGCACAGCAGTTAATATCTTGGCAACACTGATGAATAACAAGCCACAGAGAAAGATACTATGTAATATTTAAGAGCTATAGTATAGAGTAGCATATGTAAATCATTCCACATCTTATTACCATCTGTAGTATGAGAATGATGAATAAGTTTGCATTGTGCTGTTCTTTCCTCATGTACTTACTGCCTACTTCCTCAGATGAACATGTATATTATTTTCACACCAAAAGCATTATGCGTTTACAGTAATAGTGGCAGAAGAATATTTCTTTTCAATGCAAACACTACAAATCTAGAAATTCATGTTATTAAAATATTAATATCCAGACCAACTACAGTCACATGCTTTATCCCTCAAATGTCATGGCTAGGGCCCTACCAAATTCACAGTCCATTTTAGTAAATTTCATGGTCACAGGATTTTAAAAGTTCTAAATTTCATTATTTCAGATATTTAAATGTAAAATTTCAGAGTGTTGTAGTTGTAGGGGTCCTGACCCAAAAAGGAGTTGTGGGGGAATCGCAGTATCGCTACCCTTACTTCTGTGCTGCTGCTGCTAGCAGCGCTACCTTCAGAGCTGGGTGGCCAGAGAGCAGCAGCTGCTGGCTGGGAGTCCAGCTGTGAAGGCAGGGCTGCTGCATGCAGCAGCACAGAAGTAAGGATGGCCTGGTATGGTATTGCCACCCTTACTTCTGTGCTGCTGCCTGCAGAGCTGGGCTCTCAGTCAGCAGCCACCACTCTCCAGCTGCCCAGCTCTGAAGGCAGCACAGAAGTAAGGAGGGCAATACCATGACCCCCTGAAAATAACCTTGCAACCCCCACCCCCACAACTCCCTTTTGGGTCAGGACCCCCAGTTTGAGAAATGCTGGTCTCCCCAGTGACATCTGTGTAGTATAGGGTAGAAGCACACACTCAGAGGCTTGCTATGTGAAAGGGGTCACCAGTACAAAAGTTTGAAAATCACTGTACTAGACCCCAAAGCAGTCCCACAACAGAAAAAACAACTGTTCTAGTTGAGGGACTAAAAAGTGCTAAATCAGCTGCTGACTGAGAAGTGAGTTGTTATATATGTGCAAAAAGAAAAGGAGTACTTGTGGCACCTTAGAGATTAACAAATTTATTTGAGCATAAGCTTTCGTGAGCTACAGCTCACTTCATCGGAGCTGTAGCTCACAAAAGCTTATGCTCAAATAAATTTGTTAGTCTCTAAGGTGCCACAAATACTCCTTTTCTTTTTGTGGATACAGACTAACACGGCTGCTACTCTGAAACCTGTTATATATGTGGATTTTTTGGCACTGTCAAATGTGTCAGAATAGGTTTTGGTTTTATTTTCCTGGGTACCAGCTGAAGTTACTGAAGAGTCTAGATGGGTAAAACAATTACCTTATCTGGAACTTAGCCAGGAAACTGGAAATAACCCAAAATTCTGCAAGAGTTCCATGGGATTACATACCACATTTCTACTGGACAGAGGTCATCAAATAGGTCTTCACTATTGTAGTGGCGCATTGCTAAAACACTGACTCTAATGCAAAAACTGGTAGAAAAGTAAGTTAACTTCAGGCTTCTAAGATGGTACTAGGAAATATGGAACGTAAAAACTATAAATTAGTTGACAATATTCACAGAAGTACAGAAGTATCAGGCAAAAGTAGGGAAATTTAATTGTTAATTTTAATGTTAATTTTCTATATACTTTAAGCTAAGTTATTTGTATGGCCTTCATCACCATCGTATCTGAGCACCTCACAATCTTTTAATGGATTTATCCTCAGCACCCCTGTGAGGTAGGGAAGTACTATCATCCCCATTTTACAGATGGGAAACTGAGGCGCAGACAGATTAAGTGACTTGCTCATGGTCACACAGGAGGTCTGTGGCAGAGTAGAGACTTGAAACCAGGTCTCCAAAGTTCTAGGTTAGAGCTTTGATCACTAGACTACTTTTCCTACTTCAGTTAAGGGAAAACCATAGTGGTCTAACATCAATCTGTCAGACCTCTAGGCAACTCTCTCCTGTAGTATTATCAAGTGTCACAGTATGACGCTCCATTACCAATGTCTCACCACAGAACTTCTTCCAACACAAAAAATTTAGCGATGGGAAGAAAAAGTTATCAATCAGGCTCAACTTCAAATCCATTGCCTGTTTCTATCAAGACCATACTGTTAAGCAATGACACTTCTTATTTTGTGCAGCGAGGAAGGGGTTTTCCCCATTTTTCATTGGAAAGGTGAAACAGCCACATGAAGCCATTTGTTTTCATTTTCTTCTGACAAGAAACAGTTTTCCTCCCCATGCACCCCCCAAAAGAGAGAGAAGAGAGATGCAGCCTTAGAATCAAATCTTGCTTTTGTTCTCCATTGTAATTCTGTAATAACTCACCTGATTTACAAAAAGAAAAGGAGTACTTGTGGCACCTTAGAGACTAACCAATTTATCTGAGCATAAGCTTTCGTGAGCACGAAAGCTTATGCTCAAATAAATTGGTTAGTCTCTAAGGTGCCACAAGTACTCCTTTTCTTTTTGCGAATACAGACTAACATGGCTGTTACTCTGTCACCTGATTTAGTTATTCTTGATTTACACCAGTATGACAAAGCAGAATTTGGGCTTATTTCATTTTAATGAAGAACCAGCAACTCTGACAACTTACTTGTTCAGCAAGAATGGATGTTACTGAGTCATTCCAAACACACCACTACCATTACTATAACTAAGGCTACGTTTTAGTCACAGGTATTTTTATTAAGTCATGGACAGGTCACAGGCAGTAAACAAAAATTCACGGCCCGTGACCTGTCCATGACTTGTACTATATACCCCTAAACCTTCGGTGCTTGGGGGGGGAGGGACTACACGCCGCGGGTGCTCCATGGGGAGCAGCCTGGGACCCCTGCTGGTGCTCGGAGGGAAGTGGGTTGGTGGGGCTGGAAGGCTCCCTATCCAGCTCCATGTGGCTCCCTGGTACTGCATTTGCCTCTGTGTGTGTCTCTCTCTCTCTCTGCTGGTACCTGATTGCATTTGCCTGTGTGTGTGTGTGTCTCTCTCTCTCTCTCTGCTGGTGCCTGATTGCATACTTCCAGTTCCAAATGAGGTATGGGGTTGAACGGTCAGTTCATAACTTTGGTGTTTGTAACGCTGAGGTTATACTGTAATTTTATCTGAAAAGTTACTAAAAATCTATAGCCTAGAAAAACAAGAAATGGGAGGCCAAATCTTAATAACGGTCTTTCTCAATACCAGTTCAGGATGTGACTCCAACTATTTTAGTTACATGGGGTTCTTTCCCAAACACGTGACTAAAAATACAGTACAGTGTTAAACGTAAACTACTAAAAAAGTAAAGGGAAAGTTTAAAAAAGATTTGACAAAGCAAGGAAACTGTTTCTGTGCTTGTTTCATTTAAATTAAGATGGTTAAAAGCAGTATTTTTCTTCTGAACAGTAAAGTTTCAAAGCTGTATTAAGTCAATGTTCAATTGTAAACTTTTGAAAGAACAATCATATTTTTTTGTTCAGTTATGAATGACCTCCATTCCCAAGGTGTTTGTAATTAGTGATCAATTTAAAAACAGCCCTTTCTATCTCACACCGGTCTTGGGTCCTGCTTAAGTGTTTCTCTTCCAATAATGAGTCTTGTTGCTACACATGGTATAATGGGGGTGGTGAGAGAATAGATGCTTTAATTGCAATGCTGAATGCAACATATGGTGGAGGATTGCCCAGTTACTAGGTCTGATACAAGATAGCCTTGGAGATTGACTACTGGATGCAATTTTTTATCAGATTCTCCTCTATCTAAGACATAAGCTAAATATTTCACACAAAGGCCAGTGATTTTCTCCTTATAGTACCAATTTCAGATTAATTGAATACTGAATCTTACCTTATCATTAAAAGCTAAATTATAACTGTTAAAAGTTGAATTTCAAAACCCATGAGCAATGAGTAGTGGGAGAGACTACTCACTGCTACTCACTGTTCCTGTGATCTGTGAAATGATGCATTGAAATGTTAATGTACACATTAACATCAAAAGAGAAGTCCCATAAACTATAGCTTGTTCAGGCTCCATTTGAAGACACTACTTCATCTTCTGTTTAGCTGAAAAAGATACAGGTCATTTAAAAATCCTGTCCATTAAACTTGTTTTCAAATAGCTTAATCTGGAAAACAACCAGAATTTAGGAGAATTCTGTGGCAATTTGGCATATTATTTTCAAAGGTTCATAATTGTTGCTGGCAATTATTACAGTGCTTTACAATAACTTTTGAAAATTCGAAGTGATTTTTGTTTCATCTTAAAAACTCAGGTTAAGTTACACATGTGAATTAAAATAAGATAACATTTTAATGGCTAATATTTGTTATTTATACTGACACAACAAAGATGACCTGCAAAGGTTTTTCAAGTTTTTTTTCATTTTATGAAACTTACAGTCCAAGATTCCCTTCTACTTTACTTATTTTTGTCAAAAGCTCTTAATTATGATTTTTTTAAATTAAAAAAAAAAAGTAGCTCTGACCCCACCCTGCTCATTTAAAAACTTGAGGGAGAGGGACTTCAGCTTTTCCTCTCCTAACATCCTGGCTATCAGCATGCCAAGCAGATACCAATAGCTTTTCCCCTTTCTTTCCTTCTCTTTCTCTTGCTACATTGTTTTAGTAAAATTTGTTACATTGCTGCTTTCCAGTAGCGCGGAAAGGGAAAAGACTCAGAACTGGATTAGTCAGGGATGAACACATCCATGGGATTTGTGATGTCATTTCACAGAAAACAGGGTTACATGAGTTGCTGGTGGCAAAACAACGTGTCCAAGAGACAAACCGCAAGAAGGACAATTTCTTTCTAAAATTAGGATAGTTTAAAAACATGTGACTATGAATGCTGTTTACATTTTTTGTAAAAGCTAAAAAGCTTTGCAAGTCACGTTTAAACAGTAAGCATAAATAGGGCTGTTTAAATATAACAAGCTGTCATAAATATAAAGGGAAGGGTAAACCCCTTTGAAATCCCTCCTGGCCAGGGGAAAGCTCCTCTCACCTGTAAAGGGTTAAGAAGCTAAAGGTAACCTCGCTGGCACCTGACCAAAATGACCAATGAGGAGACAAGATACTTTCAAAAGCTGGGAGGAGGGAGAGAAACAAAGGGTCTGTCTGTAGTCGTCTTGGCCGGGGACAGAACAGGAATGGAGTCTTAGAACTTTTAGTAAGTAATCTAGCTAGGTATGTGTTAGATTATGATTTCTTTAAATGGCTGAGAAAAGAATTGTGCTGAATAGAATAACTATTTCTGTCTGTGTATCTTTTTTGTAACTTAAGGTTTTGCCTAGAGGGGTTCTCTATGTTTTTGAATCTAATTACCCTGTAAGATATATACCATCCTGATTTTACCGGGGGAATTTCTTTATTTCTATTTACTTCTATTTTTTATTAAAAGTCTTCTTGTAAAACACTGAATGCTTTTTCATTGTTCTCAGATCCAAGGGTTTGGGTTTGTGGTCACCTATGCAAATTGGTGAGGCTTTTTATCCAACATTTCCCAGGAAAGGGGGGGTGCAAGTGTTGGGAGGATTGTTCATTGTTCTTAAGATCCAAGGGTCTGGGTCTGTAGTCACCTAGACAAATTGGTGAGGCTTTTTACCAAACCTTGTCCAGGAAGTGGGGTGCAAGGTTTTGGGAAGTATTTTGGGGGGAAGGACGCGTCCAAACAGCTCTTCCCCAGTAACCAGTATTAGTTTGGTGGTGGTAGCGGCCATTCCAAGGATAACGGGGGTAATATTTTGTACCTTGGGGAAGTTTTGACCTAAGCTGGTAAAGATAAGCTTAGGAGGTTTTTCATGCAGGTCCCCACATCTGTACCCTAGAGTTCAGAGTGGGGGAGGAACCTTGACATGGTGGCACAGTGGTGGGATTAACCTGAAATCATTTTGAGATCCAGTTGAGATTTTTTGAACTAGAAATACAGATTTTAAAAAGGAATTTTTAGGAAGTCCAGAAAGCAGCTTTGAAACTGAAAGCAGCTTGGTTTCTCTCTGCTTTGTGGCCAAGCAGAGACAAAAGGGGATTATCTTGTGAATTGCAGGTTTTCTTGCCTGGAGGCAGGGTACTTAACTCCTGCAGGGAAATTCAGTCTTCCAACCCAGAGGTTTTTTTTTTTTTCTTTTCTTCCTAAAAGTAAATAGGGGGTGTGTGCTCTACCCATTTGCCTGGAGACAAAAGTGGCAGGGTTTTTTTTTAGGATTTTGATTTTTTTTTTTTTTTTGTTTTACAAGGAGCACAGGTTTGAAAAGAAATTTTTTTTTTCTTTGGGCTGGGTAAGCAGTTTTCCAAGTAGTTGGAGGTTTTTTGCTTTAATTTGGGCCCAGAGCAGAGACAAGGGAATTGTCTTTTTCTGTAGGCTGACAATCACTATCAGAGAATAGGTATTCTATTCCAGCACAGCAAAATTTTACAGCCAAGTTTTGTTTGTTTATTTCTAAACCTCGGGTGTAAAGTTAGTTAAAAACAGAGAGGTTAGAATGGCCAAATCCTCAGCTCGACTACAGCTGGAATTAGCCAAATTTCAGGCTGAGGAAAAACAAAGGGAACATGAAAGACAGATAGAACTCATGCGGCTGAAGGAGGAGGAGAAGGAAAAAGAGAGGAAGCATGTGGAGGAGATGGAGAGGATAAAGGCCCAGCAGAATATACCAACAAACCCTAGCAATCCTTCTCCAGGTACCACTTCCCATCCCAGAAAGTTCCCCACCTACAAGGCAGGTGATGACACTGAGGCCTTCTTAGAAAACTTCGAAAGGGCCTGCCTTGGGTACAACATCTCTACTGACCAATACATGGTAGAGCTGAGGCCGCAGCTCAGTGGACCCTTAGCTGAGGTGGCAGCTGAAATGCCTAAAGAACACATGAACAAGTATGAACTGTTTAAATCCAAGGCGAGAGTCAGAATGGGGATAACACCCGAGCAGTCTCGTCGGAGGTTCAGAGCCCTAAGGTGGAAACCAGACATGTCATTTACCCGACATGCCTACCACATTGTAAAACATTGGGATGCCTGGATATCAGGAGCAAGTGTTGAATCTCCAGTAAATTTGCCCTTCCTAATGCAAATGGAACAATTCTTAGAGGGTGTTCCTGAGGAAATAGAAAGATACATCCTAGATGGGAAACCCAAAACTGTAATTGAGGCAGGAGAGATTGGAGCCAGATGGGTGGAGGTGGCAGAGAAGAAGAAAACTGGTCGCAGTTGGAGCGGAGACCAGAAGGGACCACCCCAGACCACACCCTATTACCGGGGGCCGCCCAAAGCCCCACCTACCTCCCAAAGAACCCTCCAGACCCCTTATCGTCCCACCACCCCGTTCTCCAGCAACCCTTCTCGCCCCAGTGACCCGTCAGCTGGACGATGTTTTAAGTGTAACGAGCTGGGGCATGTAAAGGCCAACTGCCCCAAGAACCCCAACAGATTACAGTTCATTGCACCGGAATCACACCAGAGGTCCACAGGCCCAGATACCTCCCAGATACCCTTGGAGCGGAGGGAAACTGTGAGTGTGGGTGGGAAGAAGGTCACCGCGTGGAGGGACACCGGAGCTCAAGTGTCAGCTATCCATGCTTCCTTAGTGGACCCCAATTTAATCAACCCAGAGATCCAAGTGACGATTCAACCCTTCAAGTCCAACTCTTTCAATTTGCCTACAGCCAAGTTGCCTGTCCAGTACAAGGGCTGGTCAGGAATGTGGACTTTTGCAGTCTATGATGATTATCCCATCTCCATGCTGTTGGGGGAAGACTTGGCCAATCATGTGAAGCAGGCCAAGAGGGTGGGAATGGTCACCCGCAACCAGGCTAAACAAGCCGTGAGGCCTAGCTCTGTTCCGGAAACTTCTATCAGGACCCAGTCAGAGGTGATGGACCTGGACCCCAGGCCAATGTCTGCAACAGCAGTAGTGGATCCAGTCCCAGAGACCCAGACGGAACCAGTCCCAGAACCGGAACCAGCCAAACAACCAACACCAGACCCCGTGCCAGCACTGAATCCAGTACTTGCAACCTCAACACCAGAGGGCCCCACCGAACCTGAACTGGCAGCAGCCGATAACCCTACACAAGAGGCTCAGCCGGAGCCTGAATCCCAACATAGTGCACCAGCGGAGAGCGGTTCACAGTCAACAGAAACAGCTCCATCCCCTATATCGCTTCCAGAGGGACCAAGCCTATGTCCCCAATCCAATGAGGAACTGATGTCTCCAGCATCAAGGGAACAGTTCCAGACCGAACAGGAAGCAGATGAAAGCCTCCAGAGAGCTTGGACGGCGGCACGGAGCAACCCACCGCCTCTCAGCTCTTCTAATCGATCCAGGTTTGTTGTAGAAAGAGGACTTTTATACAAGGAAACTCTTTCTGGGGGACACCAGGAAGACTGGCATCCTCAGAGACAGTTGGTAGTTCCAACTAAATACCGGGCCAAGCTCTTGAGCTTAGCCCATGATCACCCTAGTGGCCATGCTGGGGTGAACAGGACCAAAGACCGTTTGGGGGGGTCATTCCACTGGGAGGGAATGGGCAAGGATGTTTCTACCTATGTCCAGTCTTGTGAGGTGTGCCAAAGAGTGGGAAAACCCCAAGACCAGGTCAAAGCTCCTCTCCAGCCACTCCCCATCATTGAAGTTCCATTTCAGCGAGTAGCTGTGGATATTCTGGGTCCTTTTCCGAAAAAGACACCCAGAGGAAAGCAGTACATACTGACTTTCATGGATTTTGCCACCCGATGGCCGGAAGCAGTAGCTCTAAGCAACACCAGGGCTAAAAGTGTGTGCCAGGCACTAGCAGACATTTTTGCCAGGGTAGGTTGGCCCTCCGACATCCTCACAGATGCAGGGACTAATTTCCTGGCAGGAACTATGAAAAACCTTTGGGAAGCTCATGGGGTAAATCACTTGGTTGCCACTCCTTACCATCATCAAACAAATGGCATGGTGGAGAAGTTTAATGGAACTTTGGGGGCCATGATACGTAAATTCGTAAATGAGCACTCTAATGATTGGGACCTAGTATTGCAGCAGTTGCTCTTTGCCTACAGAGCTGTACCACATCCCAGTTTAGGGTTTTCTCCATTTGAACTTGTATATGGCCGTGAGGTTAAGGGGCCATTGCAGTTGGTGAAGCAGCAATGGGAGGGATTTACACCTTCTCCAGGAACTAACATTCTGGACTTTGTAACCAACCTACAAAACACCCTCCGAACCTCTTTAGCCCTTGCTAGAGAAAACTTACAGGATGCTCAAAAAGAGCAAAAAGCCTGGTATGATAAACATGCCAGAGAGCGTTCCTTCAAAGTAGGAGACCAGGTCATGGTCTTAAAGGCGCTCCAGGCCCATAAAATGGAAGCATCGTGGGAAGGGCCATTCGTGGTCCAGGAGCGCCTGGGAGCTGTTAATTATCTCATAGCATTCCCCACCTCCAACCGAAAGCCTAAGGTGTATCATATTAATTCTCTAAAGCCCTTTTATTCCAGAGAATTAAAGGTTTGTCAGTTTACAGCCCAGGGAGGAGACGACGCTGAGTGGCCTGAAGGTGTCTACTACGAAGGGAAATGTGCTGGTGGTGTGGAAGAGGTGAACCTCTCCATGACCCTTGGGCGTATGCAGCGACAGCAGATCCAGGAGCTGTGCACTAGCTACGCGCCAACGTTCTCAGCCACCCCAGGACTGACTGAACGGGCATACCACTCCATTGACACAGGTAATGCTCACCCAATTAGGGTCCAACCTTACCGGGTGTCTCCTCAAGCTAAAACTGCTATAGAACGGGAGATCCAGGATATGTTACAGATGGGTGTAATCCGCCCCTCTGAAAGTGCATGGGCATCTCCAGTGGTTCTAGTTCCCAAACCAGATGGGGAAATACGTTTTTGCGTGGACTACCGTAAGCTAAATGCTGTAACTCGCCCAGACAACTATCCCATGCCACGCACAGATGAACTATTAGAGAAACTGGGAAGGGCCCAGTTCATCTCTACCTTGGACTTAACCAAGGGGTACTGGCAGGTACCGCTAGATGAATCTGCCAAGGAAAGGTCAGCCTTCATCACACATCTCGGGCTGTATGAATTTAATGTACTCCCTTTCGGGCTGCGAAATGCACCCGCCACTTTCCAAAGACTTGTAGATGGTCTCCTAGCGGGATTAGGAGAATATGCAGTCGCCTACCTTGACGATGTGGCCATATTTTCGGATTCCTGGGCAGACCACCTGGAACATCTACAAAAAGTCCTTGAGCGCATAAGGGAGGCAGGACTAACTGTTAAGGCTAAGAAGTGTCAAATAGGCCTAAACAGAGTGACTTACCTTGGACACCAGGTGGGTCAAGGAACTATCAGCCCCCTACAGGCCAAAGTGGATGCTATCCAAAAGTGGCCTGTCCCAAAGTCAAAGAAACAGGTTCAATCCTTCTTAGGCTTGGCCGGTTATTACAGACGATTTGTACCGCACTACAGCCAAATCGCTGCCCCACTGACAGACCTAACCAAAAAGACACAGCCAAATGCTGTTCAGTGGACCGGAAAGTGTCAGAAGGCCTTTAACAAGCTTAAAGCGACACTCATGTCTGACCCTGTACTAAGGGCCCCAGACTTTGACAAACCGTTCCTAGTAACCACAGATGCATCCGAGCGTGGTGTGGGAGCAGTTTTAATGCAGAAAGGACCTGATCAAGAATTCCACCCTGTAGTGTTTCTCAGCAAAAAACTGTCTGAGAGGGAAAGCAACTGGTCAGTCACTGAAAAAGAATGTTATGCCATTGTCTACGCTCTGGAAAAGCTACGCCCATATGTTTGGGGACGGCGTTTCCACCTGCAAACCGACCATGCTGCACTAAAGTGGCTTCACACCGTCAAAGAAACTAACAGAAAACTTCTTCGGTGGAGTTTAGCTCTCCAAGATTTTGATTTCGACATCCAACACATCTCAGGAGCTTCTAATAAAGTAGCTGATGCACTCTCCCGTGAAAGTTTCCCAGAATCAACTGGTTAAAATCGTCCTTGAGATGTGGAAAATATTGTTAGTCTTTATGTACTTGGTAGTATATTTAGAGATGCATGTGTCTTATTAACTCTGTTTTCCTAGAGCTCCAGGAAGAAATCCCAGCCAGTGTTTCACCCTAGCTGAGATTTGGGGGGCGTGTCATAAATATAAAGGGAAGGGTAAACCCCTTTGAAATCCCTCCTGGCCAGGGGAAAGCTCCTCTCACCTGTAAAGGGTTAAGAAGCTAAAGGTAACCTCGCTGGCACCTGACCAAAATGACCAATGAGGAGACAAGATACTTTCAAAAGCTGGGAGGAGGGAGAGAAACAAAGGGTCTGTCTGTAGTCGTCTTGGCCGGGGACAGAACAGGAATGGAGTCTTAGAACTTTTAGTAAGTAATCTAGCTAGGTATGTGTTAGATTATGATTTCTTTAAATGGCTGAGAAAAGAATTGTGCTGAATAGAATAACTATTTCTGTCTGTGTATCTTTTTTGTAACTTAAGGTTTTGCCTAGAGGGGTTCTCTATGTTTTTGAATCTAATTACCCTGTAAGATATATACCATCCTGATTTTACCGGGGGAATTTCTTTATTTCTATTTACTTCTATTTTTTATTAAAAGTCTTCTTGTAAAACACTGAATGCTTTTTCATTGTTCTCAGATCCAAGGGTTTGGGTTTGTGGTCACCTATGCAAATTGGTGAGGCTTTTTATCCAACATTTCCCAGGAAAGGGGGGGTGCAAGTGTTGGGAGGATTGTTCATTGTTCTTAAGATCCAAGGGTCTGGGTCTGTAGTCACCTAGACAAATTGGTGAGGCTTTTTACCAAACCTTGTCCAGGAAGTGGGGTGCAAGGTTTTGGGAAGTATTTTGGGGGGAAGGACGCGTCCAAACAGCTCTTCCCCAGTAACCAGTATTAGTTTGGTGGTGGTAGCGGCCATTCCAAGGATAACGGGGGTAATATTTTGTACCTTGGGGAAGTTTTGACCTAAGCTGGTAAAGATAAGCTTAGGAGGTTTTTCATGCAGGTCCCCACATCTGTACCCTAGAGTTCAGAGTGGGGGAGGAACCTTGACACAAGCAATATTATCCTTATTCTAAAAAAGTGTGCTAATATGCTGTGCTGTTCGTGGGGTGACCAGAACTGAGAGTCACCTTTGTTATCCCACTGCCTCCAGCCTGTGTTTAACTGGGAGTCAGCTCCCTGACACAACCAACCTGTTAGCCTCTCAAAAATGCTTCTCTGGGCTATGCCAGCTCTTACTTTGCCTTTCACATTAGTAATGTGTGTCCCCCAGTCCCCAAGTCCCTTTGAAGAGTTCCCCTGCAGCATCCAGCCCCATCCACTGACCACTCACAGAAATGTCTGCTGTCCCCAAGGAAAGAGTGTACACACCAGCTTGTATGATTCAACTCAGGATCTGCACCTCACTTAACACCACAGCACTGAGATACATTTATAGTGAAAACAACAATACATTTATTATCAAAGATTCAACAGATAGTGAGTAAGAATAATGGAAACAAAAAGGTTACATATAAAACAAAATCCTAACATGCTTTCCAGAGACTAAACTTAACAGGTTAACCTCCTGTCTAAAGGGGTCTTATATCACCCATAATATTTCGCAAGGTAGACAGAGATCCTAGAATGTAAATGTGTTGTCCATTTACTTTCTAAGTGCAGGATAAAGGGGTGTTTTTGCCTTCCTCTTATATCCCCAAGGTTCATTGGCTATACTGAGTCAAGATAACATCCGTTGTTTATTTTCCTGTGTATGGCTGCCCTGTTGAATTCACATCCACTGAGTTAGCGTACAATGCTTAATTTACATGCTGACAGAAAGCAAGGTGAATAAACACCTTTTGTCTGACAGAAATCCTGTTTGTCAACTCTGCCATGAAACATTTTAAAACACATTTTCAGTATACATACATAACTCCTTACATAGCATCTGTACATTCATTTCACCAGTGTGACCCTGGCTTTCATTTAAGACCTCACATGACATTATTTGATGAACCCACAATGTACATACCAAGATCAGGATAATCTTGGGGTGGTTATAGGATAATCAGTGAGGGGTTTTTGAGTCACATATGCTCACTAAAATGGCCCAATGCGTAAGATACTAAAATTCGGGCTGGGTGGGTAGATCTTTTTGTTTCAACAAACCAGTAGGAGTCTCAGAATGGCTATGTGAATGCAGTAACTTTTTGAATTTCATACTTTTTCTATAGGGATACATTTGAGTGGTAGGAGTTTCCACAAGGAGAGGAGAAATACTGATCTGGCACAGTTCTGATTCTTGGAACAACTCTTTCTATGTCCCAAACTAAACTGGAATGAATGTTGTTTAGCAGTGACTACAGACAACAGTTACAAGCTAATTTCTCTCTCTAGACATTGATGTATAGTTTGTTGGCTCTGTAATCAAGACTAGAAATAATGGGTACATGGGGTGGAGGATGGGAAAAGAAATCACCTCAAAGGAGTACCATTGTCAAAATAAATTAAACCACTTGCTGTGTTGGACAACTGGATACAACAGTAGAATATGACAAAAAACTCCTTTGTTTCATTAATATGGTTGGATTGCTTATATTTAAACTCCTAACACTGACCTTTAATATTCCAACAGCATATCAAAGATCAGTCACTAACATTTTCAGCAAATATTGCTGCGAGCTCTTAAAGCCATTATTTCAATGCTGGCAGGTTTTCTTCTCACCTCCAAAGCCCATCTCCATGGAAACTAAATGATTCTATGATGTGTTTATAACATCAGACAGCATAGCTGTCATTCCCTACGATAAAGGACTACATGTATTGAGCCTTCACTTTTATTACCATTCACATCATATGATTTTATCTCAGTGATATTAAGCTTAAAATAGCTAATAACAGAAGGTACTTAAGAGGAAGATTCACCTTTCCACAAATACGTGATTGAATTGTTTCCACACTGTTCCAGTTTTTTAAATGCTGCTCAATACTAACCAAGTTTTTGATCATTTCAGAATTTATTTAATTCTAAACTCACAGAAAAAGTGTAATGTTAAAAGGTAAAATAGTACATTCCCTAAAAGAGAAATCTACTTTTGAAAAACAGGAAATCTGTTTTCCTGCAGCTCCAACACTTTAGGCTGTGATCTCATCAGCTCTCCAACTAAAATATACCAAGTTAAGGTCAGTGCTTAAATATGAAACTTACAAGAAAAATCTAGGATGAAGCTAATACTCCTCTGATAGTGTCCGTACCCCAGCCTGGTGTAAAGGTGCACAGTGCTGCTTGCAGCTACAAAGTCCTGCTCTCTGCAACACTGTAATTCCAGACAGTGCATCCAATGAAGATAGGAGCAAATACAACAGAATTTGTCCAACTATAATTCAGTTGTCATATAAAACTGAGATCCTACCAACGGGTGGCCAAAGATCATTGAGTACTATCAAAAAGTGGGGATGTCAAAATCTGATGACCTGTCTCAAGGCCCCTGGAGTTTTGCCATTAACTTTAGTGGTAATAGGATCAGGCCCTAAATCCCAATTTGGGTAATTACCTTCTGTTAGACTAAATTCCCCCTGCAATTTTAATTGGATATAGTACTTTTCCGCTCCCTCTCTTAAGTAATTGTGTTCTGTTGCCGTGCACTGTTACGCAGCTGCTGTGTTCCACATATTTTTCACAGACACACATTTTGGGATCAAAGGGAATTTACAAATATTTTGTAGAACTCAAAATTTTTATTGTAAACTTGCTTTTGCAGATTTGAAACATTATAACCAATGCTCCATAGGGCACAATGAATGTGCAGAACAAAACACATATAAACAGTTCCAGAGCAATAATTAGTCACAAGATTGGAATGAAAAGCTGATACACTTGGGGGAAAAAAAATTGCTTTCTTTACTTTTTCTATTATATATACACGTCATTTTAAACATGTTTAATTTACTAACATTATGGTGAGGTGGCAGTGTGTCCATAGCTCTGTGACTAGCTTTCCATGGAAAGATTTTAACAACTGAATTCCACCCAACTTCCTCAGGAAACATGCTTCCAGTTGAAATTTTTCTCCTCTTGCCAAAGGAGAATATTGGAGAGAAGGTTCAGGTTAATCAGGCAAGGCAGTTTAAAAATAAGAATTTTAAACATAAGTGGATTTTACTTTTGCAAAAGTCATCTTAATTTTTTGGAGCATCATGTCCAAAAGCCCTGGAATAACTTCAGATTAGAGTTATTCATTCGGGTGAGCATTTATGCCTTTTAGTTGATAGAGAGCTTTAGTTTTAGAGTTACTGGTCTCAAAAATTTGAGCATCTCAGAACTATGAAGAACATCATTCCTTTATATACTAACTGTGACTAGGTAAAAATTTTAAAAAGCTGCTGTTCAAGGATATATGAAGAGTTATATTCATTTTTCTTTAACTGTTGATTCAGGAACTACTACTGTTAGGACAGGAAGACCAGAATCCCTTTTTAGGTTTAGCTTTCTTTGTTGCTCTAGGAAAATATTAGCTAAAGGAATTCAGAGTATATCTTTTCTGATTATGCCAAGGTACTGTCTTTAAAAAAGGGGAAAACTACCTTGAAGTATTTTTACTCCAAATTTTCAAATGAATCGACTTCTTAGGATTTTCTTATTTGCTCTTTTTAACAGCATGCACAGAAAAATGAAAAAAAAAAAATGAAAAAAGCTATCCCATTCATTGATGCAATGGCAATCATGTAAGCCATGATGATTATTTGGTTTTCTATATTTTTGGAGGCACAGGACCACACAGAATGATATAGCACTAGGAAGGGACGACAAGGAGACAACCTCCTCAAAGAAGAGTTTCCTCTTATAATGTGCTAGTCAGGAAACATTTCCCAGCCTCCTACTTAAAGGAAATGTATCAGTAGAATGAGAGAAATGAAAATGGACACTCAAAATTATACCAATCACAATAAGCTTGTTTCCCTTTTGTCATTACTGTAATAAAAACCTTGGCAGCAATAAGCTGCTGACTAAGAGAATTACTAAATCAGACAGCTGACCTATTCATTTCCATCTCGGAAATAAAGGGCTGTGACAGGCCAGCCAGAACAGAGGATGTTAGACAAAAGGAAACACTCTAAGACTGGGATACAGTTCAAGTAGTGGGGGGTAGAGTTGGTCTGTTTTATAAATATATTAAAATATCTTTCCCCTTTCTGGCCCATTAGTCCAAGCCTCCTAAGTAAAAAGCTTTTCTCAGCCAGAGACCAAACGTCAAACATAAATAAAATAGGCTTTCCTCAGCTATAATAATCCTCAAAGAGCAAGACATAACAGTTTGTGAGCCTTTCGACTTCACGTGCACCTTCCCCCATTCCTCCCACTCCCCCTCAAAAAATAGACTCCCTGGATGCTCTAGCGTAGTTGAAGGAAGAGGGACTTAGATTCCTCCATGGAGATCCTGCTGTACCACTAACGCTTTTTAATAGAGTACAGGCACGCTGGGGGCTCAATTTCATTTGCAAACATGCAGCGCCTCTGCTTATATGGGACAAAGTGTTAACTCCATCCCTGCAAGCTCCTATTTGAAGTCTGTTCACCTCATCACAGGAACATTTACTGTACTAGATAGAGATTGCTCAAACCTGTCAACAACATTTATTAAAATCTGGAAGGCTATGTAAAAGAGTAACTTAACAGTATTCAAAAATTCCAGTGTCAGACTGCAGCAGATGTAAGTGCCAATGGACTTACTAGAAAAATATATTAAGATCTTTTCCATGATTACAGACTTGATATACAGTTTCCAAGAGAACAAAATTTAGCTGGTCTCAATACTCTGCTTTCCTATGATGTAGAGTTCAGTTTATGCAATGGATAAGGGCAAACTACTTAAACAATCAAAAATAATCGAGGGATTTTTGCTTGTTTATTTTTAAACAAAATTATTATGCAGATTTATAAAAAGAAAAGGAGTACTTGTGGCACCTTAGAGACTAACCAATTTATTTGAGCATGAGCTTTCGTGAGCTACAGCTGACTTCATCGGTTGCATACTGTGGAAAGTGTAGAAGATCTTTTTATACACACAAAGCATGAAAAAATACCTCCCCCCACCCCACTCTCCTGCTGGTAATAGCTTATCTAAAGTGATCACTCTCCTCACAATGTGTATGATAATCAAGTTGGGTCATTTCCAGCACAAATCCAGCTTTTCTCACTCCCCACCTCCCCCCCCCCCCAAACCCACTCTCCTGTTGGTAATAGCTTATCTAAAGTGACCACTCTCCTTACAATGTGTATGATAATCAAGGTGGGCCATTTCCAGCACAAATCCAAGGTTTAACAAGAACGTCTGAGGAAGGGGGGTTGGGGGGGGGCGAGGAAAACAAGGGGAAATAGGTTACCTTGCATAATGACTTAGCCACTCCCCGTCTCTATTCAAGCCTAAGTTAATTGTATCCAATTTGCAAATGAATTCCAATTCAACAGTTTCTCGCTGGAGTCTGGATTTGAAGTTTTTTTGTTGTAATATTGCAACTTTCATGTCTGTAATCGCGTGACCAGAGAGATTGAAGTGTTCTCCGACTGGTTTATGAATGTTATAATTCTTGACATCTGATTTGTGTCCATTTATTCTTTTACGTAGAGACTGTCCAGTTTGACCAATGTACATGGCAGAGGGGCATTGCTGGCACATGGCATTGCTGTAGCTCACGAAAGCTTATGCTCAAATAAATTGGTTAGTCTCTAAGGTGCCACAAGTACACCTTTTCTTTTTGCGAATACAGACTAACACGGCTGTTACTCTGAAACCTATGCAGATTTATGTTCACAAGAGTCTCTTCCCTCCCTTTTAATTATGCTGAAATTTATATAATTTATCCTTCTGTCATTGATGGAAGCTTATTCTGATAAATAATTTTTTCCAAAAAAGTTTAACACAAAATTCTATTTTTTTAAATTAATTTTTTAAAATTATTTTAATAAAGGCATTAAATTCTGAAGTGATTAGTTCATTTAATACCATCTTCAGTAAGCACATTTTTTCCCTGAAGCCTTTCTTTGTTGAAAATGAAGGGGATAATTAGTTTGGGTCCACATGTTGTTTAAAAGATCATTTAAAAGAAGGCCTAAAACAACTAGAAGGCCTTTCTATTGTCTACGTAAGCAAAATAGAATTGAAGGAGATCTTAAGAAGTGGAGAAGGCTCCTTAATTAATTGGCCAACAAGGTGAAGCAGATGCCAGAGATCACACTTTGCCAATAGGAAGAATATGTAAAGTCTGTTTCTAAATAAATACTTTTTTGGCATCAGAATGAATCTGAAGAATCTAATTTTTCTTCTCTCTTCAGCAGGTGATATAATTGCCAATCTACCTATCTAGGACATGTATTTTCAAGATGAAAACATTAAAAAATAAAAATGAAGTCTTCCAGCCCCTTAAGATGCAGGTTATTCCTATGAGAGGTATTGTATGGAAAAAAACCATAAAATTACCATTGATAAAGTCTACCCCATGAAAAAAACAAAATAATCACTGATAAAGATGGTAAAGGACACAAAAAGTATGGAAGTAGTAAAAATGAAGAGGACAGGTCAATAATCCAGAGCAATCTGGATGTTTTGGTAAGATGGGTGCAAGCAAACAATAGGTGTTTTAATATGACTAAATGTAAATGTATGCATCTAGGAACAAAGAATGTAGGCCACACTTACAGGATGAAGGACTGTATCCTGGGAAGCCATGACTAAAAAAAGATTTGGGGGTCACAGTGGGTAGTCAGCTGAACAGGAGGTCCCAATTTTACACTGTGGTCAAAAAGACTAACACGATACCTGGATGCATAAACAGGGGAATCTCAACTAGGTGTAGGAAGGTGATTTTATCTCTGTATTTGGCAGTCATGTAACTGCTGCTGGAATAGTGTGTCCAATTCCAATGTCCACAATTCAAGAAAGATTTTGATAAATTGGAAAGGGTTCAGAGAAGAGACACACAATGACTAAATGATTAGAAAACACGCCTTATAGTGATAGACTCAGGGAGCTCAATCTATTTACCTTAATAAACTGAAGGTTAAGGGGTGACTTTATTACAATCTGTAAGTAACTACATGTGGAGGAATAAATATTTGATAATGGATTCTTCAATCTAGCAGAGAAAAGTATAACACAGTCCAACCACTGGAAGTTGAAGCTAGACAAATTCATACCAAAAATAAGTCATACATTTTTAACAGTGAAAGTAATTAACCATTGGAACAATTTACCAAGCATTGTGGTAGATTCTCCAACACTGGCAATTTTTAAATCACGAATGGATTTTTTTCTAAAAGATATGCTTTAGGAATAATTTTGGGAAAGTTCTATGGCCTGTGTTATACAGGAAGTCAGATTAGATTATCACTGTGATGCTAGCAGACCAGGTGTCAGGTCACACCAAGGCCTCTGCCTCACTGCACACTGACAAATGCACAGTTGGAAACGAGTCGAGTTTATCTGGCGGTTAGAATAGTTAAAATAAGTATTAGTGTTATAAGAATGTGTGGTGGGGTGGCTGCCCCACACGGGCAGGAGAAGGATTAAGGCAGCCTTGGAGAGGCTGTGCAGAACCCAGCCAATCAGGAAAGGGTTTATTGGGAGAGCCATCAGGAGAAGGCTTGCTGGAGCAGCCAATATATAAAGGGCTGCTCAGCAGAGCAAGGGGAAGGGGTTTTTTTGGAGGGCAAAGGTGAAGGACTATCTGCTGAAGAGCACTGGAGATACTGCAGTGCTGGGTAGGGTAGTGGAGCAATAGGGGAGCTCTTGGCTGACCATAGCCAGACTGAAGCCTTGAAGCAAGGGCAAGGAAGGTGCTAGGGCTACAGGGGAAGTGGTCCAGGGAAAGTAGACAGCGGGAATAGGAGGGGCAATAAGTGGCTGCCAGCTATAGCATCCCTGGGCCAGGACCCAGAGTAGAGGGCAAGCCTGGGTCGTCCCCTGCCACCCCTTTACCCCTACTTGCCAATGAGGAGCGTGGCCTAAATCCAGACTGCAGTTTACCCCTAAAGCCAGGGGCTAGACTAGAGACTGCAGTTGGCCACTGAGGCAAGTGGAAGGATTGAGGACCACCTGTCTCCTGAAAGTGTGGAGACAGCGGGCTGGGGATGGTGGAGACGGTGGAGGAAGTGGAACTAACAGCGAGTGAGACACTGCTAGTAAAAGGCACCCTGGCAGTCCAAGACAGCTAATTCCCAGCACGACCAGCAGGAGGCACCACAGTGGTGGGTCTGCTTATAGGATGCTGCATGTATTCGATTGGAATACTCAAAGGGAATGTCTGTGACTCTACTTTAAGGCTGTATAGAGCCTGAGGAGTTTACACTTGTTACTTGGTTGGTGAAATTTAAGTATAGAACTCACAACCAGTTTGGGGTTTGTGCCCTGCTTCTTCACAGTCTGCCCTGAGGTTGGTACTCATGCTAGTGAGCCACTCTAGACAAGGTAATAATCACAATGGTCCTTTATGGTCCCTAAAATTTCAGTGTTCTCCTGTGTCCCAAGTCACACTGTTTCTAATGCAAGTAATTATATGGTGTTTATATGTGTTATGCTGTATTATCTCAATGCTCCTAGGATTACAGGAGTCTTTTGAAACACAGGCTTTTGCAAATGTTCAAATTCTTACTTTCTATATCAGCTGCTGAATATTTATTCCGAACAGAGTAAGATACTATACTTTAACAGCTTTCAATTCATTTTTAGGCTTATCTCTTGGCTGCATCAAATTATAAATAGCTACTCATAGCAATTGCGTCCTTACCCAGTTGTCTGCAGTAATTTCTAGAAATATCTTGCCATGCCATGAGTCACAGGGAAAACTACTGATATCTTCCATTGCTTCAAAGATACTACATCCTCTGCTTCTGCAAAAAGGTTGATTGGAAGTAATGCAGCATCACAGAAAAAGTTAGTTCTCACCAGAATTTCTCAATTCCCCATCCCTGTGGTCACAGTTTGGGATGACAATCTATACCTGGCAGATATTTATACTGCTAAGACAATCCTATTTTTCTGCATGAGTTCCAATAAGATATTTTCAACCTTAATACTTAGCATTCGCTATGCTTGTTTGGCAACAGACAACAATATCCTCTAAGTGGCTAGCTACAAAAACTAACATAAAATTACTATCACTGCTTAATACCATTAAGTGAAGACCATCTCCCTGGTTGAAACACATCTTTCTTGCAGTAGTTTAACTCTTTTCCTCATCATACAAAGAACCTGTTCAGAACCTGGCAAATTATCTCAGTGCATGAAGTCCTGAGATCTGTCCAACTGTCTTTTCTCAGTAGTTACACATTATTCAGTAACTAAGTCTACATTATTTGGAAGGGACAAGACCAGGGGGATTACACTGATTCTCTCATTTTGTTACAACTCTATCTTTCATCTTGCACCTATAGAAGGACTACATTATCAGATTTTCACATTTTTAACACAGGTGTAATCAATGACATTCTTATCTTTGAGTCACATTTAAATGGGCTATTATATAGAAAAGGCATTATACTGTTTACAGAGTTTAGGAATATTCATCTTTGGTGTAACTACTGAAATCAATGTAACTGCATCATGATTGAATTTCTCTCTTAGTGCTCGCTTCTCAAATTGTTACTACTTATGTGGACATTCATTTCATTTCATTCATGCTGTTAAGTGTAGACAAGGCACTATTTTGAGAAAAATACTGCTTGAAAATTCTGATATATAGCTTTCTCTAAAATTACATTTTGAATGAATATATACATCGTTGGCTCCAAGAGTAGGCAAAGAGGACTTAATAAACAACTAAGCAGACTAAACAAGAGCCAAGTTTACCAGAGAAAGTGTGAAAAGTATTTTTTGTTTCCTCTTTCAGAATAGAGGAGCTCCCATTCTACATATTTCTTACTGGAAAATAGGTAATTTGGAATATATCTCGATTTGCTAGAACTGAATTATTCCTCTACAGCAATATTTCATAATTATACTGTAGATTCAAGAGGAAGTAGTTCAAGAGTGAGAATGTGCAACTCCCTAGAAAAGAGGAAGAGATTAATAGCTTTTTCAGGTCAGTTTCTAATCAAACCAGTCTACAAAACCATAGCAATTAATTGATAGAGTTAAGCTCTTATCCTAGAGGAGCAACTCCTGATCCTTTTAAATAGACGCCCTTCTTTTCTAGTGCACAGGAACAGTGATGTAGGGCATGCAGGGAAACACAAATTACTACAGCAGAAAAATACTCATACCCATTTTCTACTAATATTTTGGTCACTGGTTCAAACAGCTCAGGACCCCGGGCAAAAGTCATAGTCCAACAGCTGTTTTGTGGCCCATGCAAAATAAATTGGTCATCTCAGTATATTTCCTAGTGAATGGATATCCACCTCATAAAAACTGCCACTTCAATTCCCTTCTTGAAAATCGAAGCCAAATGGCCAATGACTGAATGGGCACAGAAAGCAGATTACTTTAGTAGCTAAGTCAAGGTTGAGATACATGGGCAGGGCAGTGTGAGGAAATAGTTACTGACTATGCTGTATTGGTTTTGTGACTAAACAGATGACTTCCACTTCCAGCAATTTCATATGCACTAAATTCATATCTTTTTTTAAAATACGTCATATAGTTGAACATACGGAGGCACAGAATTTAACTAGGTTCAGGTATACCACCTGCTGAATCCCATTTTAAACACAGAATATAACTCATTCCCTTCTTCTGAATGACCCCTCATTGAGAATCACTGTTTTACAGGACCAGACTGATGAAAGTCAGGAAGACAGATGGTTAAACTGGAGGAAGACAGTAGTCAAGACAGAGGAGGAAGCAGTGGGCTTCTGAAGAGGGTTGAAGAAGGATGCACAGATTCTATCTGGAACACAGGCGTCAACTGATAATCGAACACTCTGGAGGCCAACAAGGAACAGTGCAAGATACAGGAAAAACAGAGAAAAAGAAAGAAGTAAAGATGAGATACAGGCAAGACAGAAATGTCTGAGTTCAGGAGAAGGCTGCAGAGGCAGATGCAGCTGCAGAAGAAAGACTTCAAGCAGCTCTACAGAATAGTGAAAGACCTCTCAGGAAGAACTAGACCATCACAGGTGATGCTGATCAGGGACTCTGATGGACAAATGTTGAAAACTCATTAACAACATGCCAAATGATGGAAAAAACATTTCCATTCCATATCAAACTGACCAGAACTGATGATCACGAACTGGTTCAAGAGAAATGCCAATGCTAAGTAAGAAAGAGAAGAGGGACTGATAACACTCAGTGAAATTAAAACAGCCATCGAAGGCCTCAAACAAGAGAAAGCTCCTGGGGTTGACAGAATTCATAAAAGGTACTAAAGGTGGAAAGTGAAATTCTGATTAAGCAGCTAACAAAACTCTATAATGAAATATGGGTGAAAGAACAAGTGCCACAAGGCTGAAAAGATTGTATCACTGTGGCCTTGTCAAAAAATGGTGATCTTACTCTATGCATGAACTGGAGAGGTACTGTACTACTATCACTCCTGGGCAAAGTATTGGTTACCATTATGCTGAATGGAATGAAAAAGGTAGGGGTATGGAATATTATGAGAAGAACAGGCTGGGTTCTTTCCAGGTGGATAATATTATCAACAGATATTCACTTTTTGACAGATCATCCAAAAAGCTACTGGTTGGCAAAAACTCATTCTAACATTATCAACTTCAGGAACATATTTGAGAGTGTCCACAAACAGACTCTGTGGAATGTGGCTGGAAACTATGGGATATCAGACAAGCTGATCCATCATATGAACTCTTTATTATGTTGAAGTAGATGAGATACAGTAAGATCAGATATAGGTCTAGGTGAGTGATTCAATACTGTGACTGGAGTTACACAAGGGTGTGTGTTATCACCCATCCTCAAAGCATTAGCAATAGACTAGGTGATGAACTGGGTAACAAGAGACAGTATGGATGGTGTAAAATGAGTTAGTGGAGATGAGTTACATGACCTCATCAATGCTTTACTACATATGACATGGAATAGAATGATTACCTTTACATCAGAGGTAGAATAGGAAGCAACAAAAACTGGACTGAAAGTAAATGCAGAGAAAACCAAGATTATGAAAATAGAAAAATGGACAACAGATGCAAAGGTGTATGTGGATGGGAAAGAAATTGAATGGGAAGAAGAGTTCTGCTATCTTGGAAGGGATATTACTTTGAAAATGGCTGCTATTAAGATACTCATAAACAACTGGGAAAAGGAAATACCACTTTTGGAAGAATGAACAACATCTGGTCAAACAGAGGCCTCCACATAGTGGCACCAGAACAAGGGGGGCCATAGCCCTCCCACTTTTTGAAAGTGGATGTGCCTGGCAGCTCCCTTCCCCCGAGGCCCCGGCCAGGCAAGCATGGAGACCGGGAAGTTGTGGGAGCCTCACGGACCCTCCACCTGCCTGCGGTGCGGGGGTCCAGGGGGTGTTGAGAGCAGTCTCAGGTCCGTAGCCCCTGGCTCATGTCCCCACCTCCCAGGCTCCCTGCCCAGCTGGCAGGTGGAGGGTCCGCAACCACTTGCTGGCTTACCACAGCTCCCCTGTGCATCTCTCCCCAACCTGGCTCTGGCCGGCGTCGGGAGGGGTCTTGGAGCTGCAACCCAGCCATAGTAAGAGCTGCGAGGACAGCTGTGGGGAGCCGCGGATCCTCCACCTGCCCTTGGCAGGGAGCCTGGGGGGCGATGACATGGGCCAGGGGTTGCTCTTGGCAGCCGCCTGCATCACAGGCAGGTGGAAGGTCTGCCGCGGTTCCCCACAGCTGTTTGTGTGGTTCTTACACAGCAAAGCCAGGTCAGGGAGAGCTACACACAGCTATGGTGAATCTGGGTCCCTCCACCGACCCTGGGCAGGGGACTTGGGCGGTGGGGACACGGGCAGCAGCTGCTTTTGGGCTCCCTTCCCTCACTCCAGCTTCTGGCTTGGCTGGGGGTTAGGCCTTGGGGGAAGAGGACGGAAAAGGACGGGCCCCTGGGGGAAGAGAAAGGGTGTTGTGGGGGCAGGGCCTCAGGGGACCGTGGCTCCCCCACTTTTGGGAAGGCTCCAACACCTTTGTCTCCACACCAAATTAAAGGTCAGATTATACCATCCAATTGTGCTGAGCGTGCTACTGTACAGAGCAGAGACTTGGCCAAGAACAGGGGCTAACAAAAAGAGACTGGAAGCTGCTCATTACATATGGCTGAAGAAGATATTACACATTTCATGGAAAGACAAAATAACAAACGTGAGAGTAAGGGAGCTGACAGAGCAGGACATGTTAGAAAATATCATTGAAGCAAGAAGGCTAAGAGGTTGGGGCATGTACACTGTATAGGAGATGGAAGGCATGCTAAGCAAGCATTGAATTGGGTACCCCAAGGAGGAAAATGAAAGCAAGAAAGGCTAACAAAAAACTGGCAGAAGACAATAACAGAGGATATTGAATGTGCTGGAAACACCTGGGAAGAAGCACCACAACTAACAAGTGATCTTGATCAGCGGAGGAACTGGACTGCCCGATGTGTCAATGGCACAGGACGAACTAAGGTCTTAGGTCAGGTTGTAAAGTCAAGCGCTAAAAAATTAGACAATGCTTACTACAGCCCCCTTCTGCATATGCTTTATGATACAGTCTTTAATTTTATGATCACATACTATTTTTCCACAATTATTTTTTTTCTGTTACACTGATGTAGTAAATCGACCTCCCCTAATGGCATGGAACCATGGTCATCCTGCTGAGGTTAACATAATGCAAGTATACACAGTGAATGAACTATGCTGACCCTAACAGTCCTCTAAGCAGCTGACTGGCAATGCCCCATTCCCTACAACAGGGACTTCCCTGGTCACAATTGTAAACTCAACTGCCCTACGGATACAGAAACTGGACTTCCCAAAACCTCCCACGTTTTTGAAATGCCTTTTCCTGATTGCCCACCTTAGGGAGTACACCTACCAGCTCACCCTTGTTGCGTGCAACTGCCCCACTGACAATGCCAGCTCTATGCACTAGATGGGCTCCTGCATGGAGTAGACAGGAGGTATTGGATCTCCTAAGCCTGTGGAGAGAAGAAGAGGCCATGCAAGCACAGCTATGGACCAGCCACAGAAACATGCACATCTATGAACAGATTTCACTTGCTTATCTCTGCATCTTTCAAGCAAGAACCCTTCCTTTTCTATTGCTACCCTGAGATACCAGATGAGAGTACCTCCCTGCACTTTTTGTATTGATCATTATGGTGACATGATTCATTATGCCTGAAAAAGGACTACTTTAATTCTGAATGTAGTGTGCAATTTGATACACAGTTCCAATGTGCCATTTATGAGCTCTTACAAACTAAAAAAAAAAACAAACAAAAAACTTAAAAGGAAAAAAATGTGTCTAATCTTTTAATCTGCAAGTTAAATGAGCGACACACATACAACATACCAAGCCTGAAGAGAATCAGTGTAATGGTATTCCGTTTAATCACTATGTTCTTCAACTATGAAATTATTGCAAGAAATGACACCACACTTCTCTCTATTTCCTGGTATAAAACAAATGTAATTAGCTCACAAACTGGAAAATAAATCAAACCAAACATTATCCTCTTATCCCAATTTGGTCTTTAAATTTTACATCGACACTTAAAACTGCAGCTAAATACGTTCATCTGGACTGTGTAAGGTAGCACTACTTTAAATGCCAGCTATGGCATACAATTAAATTTACAGCATAGTAATTATCAGTAAAATTATTTAAAAGGCCAATATTTCAAATGGTATCTCAACCTATCCTTTAATTTTCTATGCACAAGAATTTCCATGTTTAAATTGCTTATGCAAATTCAGCCGACAGCAGCCGTTGAAAAGTATGAGTTACGACATATGCAAAAGGTTGCAAAAATGCTTCCGCAGACAGATACCATATTAGTCTAGGCCTGGGTAGAGTCTACTGTGATATCATTTTTCACTGCAGCAAGTATAAGACAAAACTCCTGGTGACTGAGTAATGAATGTCTTTCTACTCTAGAAAAAATATGTTTGAAATATAATATTAATGGTGCTATAATCTCAAAAACAAACACATTTTGCATAATGAGTTCAATTAAAAAATACTAAACCACAATCAAATACAACAAATAAATATAGTAGAAGATGAACAGCAAATCTTTGTTCTTACTGCCTAGCCCTCTTCATCCTAATTTACTCCCTAAACTAGAAACAAGCTACATACTGAGATAAATTTATTGGGAGCCAGGAACATTATGCTGCAACTAAAATGAGGTAGAATAGTAAATGTTTCACCTTTAAACAAACAAGTTAAAACACAAAGAAAGTAGGATCTACTTTTTCATGTTACAATACTAAAATAAAACTATTTAGACCACTCTATTAGCAAACAATTATAGCAGTATTTGAATTGTGCCAAGTTCAAAACTTTTTTTTTTAAAAGGCATTTCTGCAGGTGTATGGTGTTTTCATTTGGTTTGAGAAATCAATCCTGAGGTCAGTAATGAGGAATGAGGCTGAGGGCTCAAGTTAAAGCTACTCCAAACCACCAAAGAAACAATGCAGCAATATAGAAAATCTAAACCCCATTCTTTCTACTCATAGGACAGATTTGATTTAAGCTGTAAAGAAGAAAAGTAGTCCAAAGAAAATAGTCATTTTATAACAAAATTATTCCACTGCAGTGTTTGGATTTGAGACACTGTACAACTATGAACCTGAAAGAAAAAAAAGAAAGAAAAATGAAATCAACTTCACTGAGCATAAAGCAACAAGTTGTCTCAACCTCCCTCTTCCTGGGCACACACCTTGTTCAACACCTTATCTCTGGGTCACTACTATGGTCCTTTACGCCTCTAAGCTTCCTCTCAGGACATCTGCCTGTGAACATCTGATGATCTTGGCTGCTTTTCCTAACTCTATTTTGGAGGTTCTTCAGATCTCTTCATTTTAGTACATATCCAACTTCAGGGGTGGAAAAAACCACTAAATATTTGGTAACCAGTGTGAAAATTAAAACTTTCAGCGACCCTTCTACTTATTAGGCTTTTCCTCAGGGAGTAACCTTATAAAGCCCAGTAGTGTTGTGTCAGCTATGTATGCAACACATGTATTGCATGCCAAGAATTCACAAAAAAAAGTGTATTCTACAAAAATATAGAAGTCCTACATGTAATCAATTTGTTCATGTTGGCTATCTTCTTGTTTTGCTAGAAAAGTGTGCAACGCTCCAAGTTGCATCACATTGCCTAGGCAACAAGGCTCTGCAGGCAGTTGACTTCCTGACTGGCTGTGTGTTGGAAAAAGAAACTAAGACATGCAAGTGTAGATTTGAATTGCCCATGATAGAACAGAGCTAGAGGCACAACTTCTTCATGAGGATGGAAAGTTTAGTGCAAAATTTGTTCACTAATTCATTTAGTACAAGAGACTAGGCAATAAAAAACAGAAATAAGGAACTGAAGGCCAAAACTAAAAACGTAATTAGTGAGTACTTACAGAAAAGTAGGAGAAGAGCTGAAATGAGGTATACAAATGTGAATGAATCTATAGGTGTATTGGAAACAAGCAAGCTATATTGCTGGCCCTGTCTACTTTTCATCAGTGAAAAGAATTTGTGGAATAAAGCAGGATACAATGACCTAAATAACCTGCACAATTTCTGCAGATGTCAGGAAACTGGCCAACATCATCTAACAGCCTGTATGAAGTTACAAAGTTTTGGGCAAGATCCTATTTATCTTCAGTTAGGTGAGCAATAGAGAACTGCTGTGAAAAACACAATGAAAAAGTTTGCCAAAATATGGATATTTTGCAAAGACTAATTTGTGTTCTTTCTCATCTCTGAGAACAAGAGTTGGTATTTCATAGGCATAACAAATCAGATGATGCTCTGTTATACACTGGTGAGACCTCATCTGGAATATTGTGTGCAGTTCTGGTCTCCCATGTTTAAGAAGGATGAATTCAAACTGGAACAGGTACAGAGAAGGGCTACTAGGATGATCCGAGGAATGGAAAACTGTCTTATGAAAGAGACTCAAGGAGCTTGGCTTGTTTAGCCTAACCAAAAGAAGGCTGAGGGGAAATATGATTGCTCTCTATAAATATATCAGAGGGATAAATACCAGGGAGGGAGAGGATTTATTTAAACTCAGTGCCAATGTGGACAAAAGAACAAATGGATATAAACTGGCCATTGGAAGTTTAGACTTGAAATTAGACAACGGTTTCTAACCATCAGAAGTTCTGGAATAGCCTTCCAAGGGGAGGGAGCAGTATAGGTGCTGACTCCGTGGGTACTCTGGGGCTGGAGCACCCACAGGGAAAAATTGGTGAGTGCTCTGCACCCACCGGCAGCTCCCCGCCCCTCTTCCCCCCACCCCAGCTCCGCTCCGCCTCCTCCCCTGAGCGCGCTGGGCTCCGCTTCTCCGCCCAGCTCCCAGTATTTGCACTGCGAAACAGCTGTTTGGCTGGGAGGGAGGGAGGGAGGGAGGGAGGAGGGGGAACGTGGCACGCTCAGGGAAGAGGCAGGGCTGGGATTTGAGGAAGGAGTCCAATAGGGGCAGGGAGGGGGCGGAGTTGGGTGGGGACTTTGGGAAAGGGGTTGTAATGGGGGCAGGGCAGGGGGTGGGCCAGAGGGGTGAGAGCACCCACTGGCGCCGGGGAAAGTTGGCGCCTATGGGGAGCAGTGGAGGCAAAAGACATATCTGGCTTCAAGACTAAGTTTGATAAGTTTATGGCAGGGATGGTATGATTGGATAGCCTAATTTTGGCAATTAATTGATCTTTGACTATTAGCGGTAAATATGCCAAATGGCCTGTGATGGAATGGTGGGATCTGAGTTACTACAGAGAATTCTTTTCTGGGTGTCTGATTGGTGAGTCTCGCCCACATGCTCAGGGTTTAGCTGATCGCCATATTTGGGGTTGGGAAGGAATTTTCCTCCAGGGCAGATTGACAGAGGCTCTGGGGGGTTTTTGCCTTCCTCTGCAGCATGGGGCACGGGTCACTTGCTGAAGGATTCTCTGCACCTTTAAGTCTTTAAACCAGGATTTGAGAACTTCAATAGCTCAGACATAGGTCAGTGGTTTGTTACAGGAGTGGGTGGGTGAGATTCTGTGGCCTGCATTGTGCAGGAGGTCAGACTAGAGGATCATAATCGTCCCTTCTGACCTTAAAGTCTATAATTCGAGAGCAATTATATAGAAACCTTAGAATTAGTCAGAAAGTTCGATCCTTTACTCAATCAGCATTTGGAAACCTCTACTCTTTTTTTCTGGAACATCTAGCAGAATTCAGAATGACCTCACTGAAGCAGTATAATGCCCAACTTAATGTCATTGCCAAAGAAGTTGAGGAAACACCCTTTGTTGCTATTTTATTTGACAAAACCTCAGATATTGCCCAAAGTCTCAGCTTTCAATTGTACTGCGTTATATGATCAAGAATGGTAATGTTGCAGAACACTGCTGCTTTTACTGAGGTTAGTAACAATCTAACAACATCATCCTTTGCCAGCATGTTGTACCAGAAGTTTAAATTAAGTGACAAGTTGGCAGCTGAGACATATGATGGTAGAGTGGTAATGACAGATGATGTAAGTGGGCTTCAGAAACGTGTTCATTAAAAGTTCCCTGTGCACTTTTTGTTCATTGCTATGCTTACATTTTAAATCTTGTCCTTGGTTCCGCAGCAAACTGTATCAGAGATTTTCTTCAAAAATTTAGAAGGAATATCTGCATTTTTCTCTCAATCTCCGAAGTAGGCTGAACTTCTTCAAAACATAGTTAAACAAAGACTGCCTTCTCTTTGTGCCACATGGGGGAATTTTCATTCAAGGCTTGTGAAGCAGAGTAGAGAAATTCTGATTGAACTTCTCAAAGTGTGCAAAATCCAGTGTGGTAAAAAATCCAGCAGACTAGGACATTCAGGCTTTTTCCTCAGTCCAGGGTTTTCTGATCATACTTGATGATTGTCAGTTTCTATTTCTCCTTTGCCTCTACAGCAACATTTCTGAAGTGACAGAAGTGTTGTTTGACATTCTTCAAAGATGTATGATACTAGGTTTTGAATTCAGCAGATCTGAGACACAATAGAGCAAATTTGCTGAAAACAACATATTTTTGATGAGTTTTGGAAAGAGGTGTTCTGAGCTAGGTTACATGAACCTTGGGGAGAAAAAAAAAATCAGGAGAAGGCCAAACATAAGTGACTCTTCTTTGAGGTTATCGACAATATCAGCAAACAGCTATTAGTATGCTTTGAAGGTATGAACTTGAATTTGTCCAGATGCTGAATCCAAAAAGATTCAACAAGTTCCAGACACATTTTTGGTTGATGCTCTTGAATATCTGGAAGCATCTTAGCTGAATAATTTTGATATTAGTTGCTTTCTGAACTGGTGTGCTGTGTACAACTGAGAACATCTGCAAAGAGAAAGTGCATTTCACTTGCACAGAACTATTCATATGCTGTATTAACATATATGCCTTTCTGAGATCAACAAGTTGGCTGCCTTAATTCTGATTATCCCCTACTCTATGGCCATGGAGGAAAGATCTTTTTCAGCCTTAGAGCACATTAAGACAATCGCGGACACAGGGCAACAACTGACTTTCCAACTTGGCTTTACTAACCATCTCAAAAGGAACTGCTGCAGTATCTGCGCAGGTTACCAGATTTCTATGACCTAGTCACCAAGCAGATTTTTAAAAAAAAAATAGAAGAATGGATTTGTTATTTCAGTAGAAAGATTAGGTAATCAAATTGTGACAATAAACATCCCTATACTCACACCCTACACACTACGGTAATAATCTTTGTACAAAATATGCTTTGAATGGAAGCCCCATTTACATAGAAATCACATAGGGGGATGGGAAGCACACAGGAACAGAACAACATAAGGACATCCAGCCTCTTGAAACAAGGTAATTGAACTTTGCAAGATACAGGCAAGAACAGACGCCATCTTTGGCATCCATCACTAGACAGACACATGAAGCCAGAGCTCTTGCAAACTGAGAAAGATGGGTCCTTCAACCCAGGATGGAGGGGTTGAAGTCTCTGAAACTGAATATAAGTGAGGAACTTGCATAGGCAAAGATCTTTCACCTAAGACGACAAAGAAAGCCAGCACCTTGTACTTCTGTGGAAGGTCCAGAACTAGGAAAAAGTCAGCCATGGCTGGGCACTGGAGAGGGAAACCATCTTGAACAAAGCCTGTATCTTGGCAGATTACGTTTTAGATCTTAAAAGTGTATTTAGTTCTGTTTATTTAGTTCTGTTTTACTTGTACCCCTTTCTATCTTCATTCTTTATACCTGAAAGCATTTAATCCTATGTATAGTTTGTTAATAAATTTATTTCATTTTTACCATAAACAAATTTTCAGTGTGGCATTTAAAGGGAAGGGTGTATTTACCCCCAGTTAACAACCTGTGATGTGTTTTGTGTCTTTAGAGGAACAAAAACCTTACTATCTCTATGAACAGTCCAGGAGAGGGCTGGACATTGCAGAGCACAGGGTTTTGGGAAAATATGGGACGGGGAGTGTGCCGGTATCACCCTACAAGTAGTACAAGCTGCAGGGCTGCAGACAGGCTGCTGGGGTCGGAGCTGCAGAACCAGGGCTGTCTAGCATACAGACACTCTGAGTGTGACCTGCATGCTGGTAGGCTGGTTGAGAGTGGTCCAGGTTGCAAGCTACAACAGCAAAGCAATGTGAGGCACCAAAGGCTACCCCTCAGTGGTCTGGACTGAAACAGAATATTAATGATCAGTGAGTTATTAGTTTTCAAATGATACCTCACGAAGCATATTTTGTACGAAGATTATTACAATGGTGTGTAGGGAGTGACTAGAGAGGTGCTTAGTATCTCACACTTATTTGTATATTCTTAGCTTTCATTATATTTGACTACTAGCATTTGCCAAAAAAAAATTATTTGGTTTATCAATCACTATGTCTACATAAGAAAAAAAGATTTTTTTCTGTCATCTAAAAAGTCATTGCATGCCTTACGAAAAATGCCACAGCACACCACTGCTAACATAGCTTCCCTTTTTGATCACAGTCTAGCTCTCCAACCTGTTCTGTGGATCTGCCCCCTCTCTCCTCAGGAGCCAACCGATAACACTCAAATTCAAAACCCCCAAAGTCCAAGCAAACAGTCTGGGTGGAGCGCAAGTTTCTGTGTCTCTGTGCACCTAGTGACATATGTTCTTTTAGTTTTCACCCAATAACATATCCATCATACTATTCCACTTAACAATATTTATCTTATAGCATCATCTCTTATCATACAATTTCAAATTCACATAGTCCATTCTCTAAACAAGTGTACTTCTAATAATCTAAAGTTGTATTAGTAACAAAGAAATGTGTTTGTATCATGTGATTTTTAAACTGACAGTGTCCCTTTAAATGCAAAGTCACATAAGAACATAGGAAAACAATTTAGATGGTTAGACACCCAACTTTGTGCTTTAATCGTAAGAGTATCCTTCCTTGATATGTAACCAGAAAGATCTGAGTATAAATTCCTGATTTTTTTTATTAATTCCAATTTTGCAACAGTTGTATGATTTACAAATGTAGATATTTACATATGGAAAGTGAGATAGAGCAATGCTTTGAAAACCAGGGCTCAAACATCTTATCTTGAGAAAGTATATATGTAAATCTGCATTCACAACCTTTTAATATTCAATGACTCATTAGTATGTGTCATAAACATAATTATAAAGGGAAGGGTAAACACTTTTAAAATCCCACCTGGCTAGAGGAAAAACCCTTTCACCTGTAAAGGGTTAAGAAGCTAAGGTAACCTCGCTGGAACCTGACCAAAATGATTAATCAGGAGACAAGTAAGTACAGTACAGTAAGCTGTACTGAACAGGATGGTAAATACCTTACAGGGTAATCAGATTCAAAACATAGAGAATCCCTCTAGGCAAAACCTTAAGTTACAAAAAGACACAAAAACAGGAATCTACATCCCATTCAGTACAGCTTATTTTCTCAGCCATTTAAAGAAATCACAATCACATAAGACTCCATTCCTGTTCTGTCGTGTCTCCCCATCTCCTCCCCCCCTCCCCCCCCAAAAAAAGCATCACACAGACAGAGAGAGAGGCTTTGTTTCTCCCTCCCCCCAGCTTTTGAAAGTATCTTGTCTCCTCATTGGTCATTTTGGTCAGGTGCCAGCGAGGTTATCCTAGCTTCTTAACCCTTTACAGGTGAAAGGGTTTTTCCTCTGGCCAGGAAGGATTTTAAAGGTGTTTACCCTTCCCTTTATATTTATGACAGTATGTTATTAAGAAAGTAACCACTTTTTTTATTCACATTTACTCAACTGGAAAGGAAGGCATTTTCAGATATTAAAAACTTCAGATGAAAATGTATTAACTCTTGAGCAAACATTTGAAAACAAAGGGCAACCACAGATAATCCACAGTGTGAACAGAAATCTCTCTTAAGTGTTATCCACACAGCAAAGGAGATGATTTTCCTTTTAGTGTGTATGTGTGAAGTATTAGATATTCAATCCTCTTTGAATAAGTGTTGCAAGACTGAGCTTAAACTGATATATCAACTATATAAAGGGATCACCTCAACTCACCACTGAACTGCAGCCAGCCCTGCAGTGAAAACAAGTTTTTCAATTCACAACAACTCAATGTCAAAGATTAGGACATAAAGCAATGAACAGTTTATTTACATGAAACTGTAGAGTGAATTTTGTAAGGCAGAATACTATCCATTATAATCTGGTTAGAAAATAGGGTTCAACATCACCACCCATCCTGCAAGAAGTGCTGTAGAATCTTTGCTGATCACAAGCTAGGAAAATATTTAAGTATACAGCAAGTGCCTTCAATGTGAACATAATCCTTATAAACTGCAAATTCTCTGCTGGCACAGCTCAACTGAAGTCAATGGAGCTACATCAGTTTACAGAAGCAGAGTATTTGGCATATTTTTAGAAGAATCATTGATTTAAAAATATACACTACACTTCAATTGAATGAAATAGGCAAAAGGAAAAATCTTATACCAATGAACTCAAACATCTCCATAAGAATGGCCATACTGGGTCAGACCAAAGGTCCATCCAGCCCAGTATCCTGTCTACCGACAGTGACCAATGCCAGGTGCCCCAGAGGGAGTGAACCTAACAGGGAATGATCTAGTGATCTCTCTCCTGCCATCCATCTCCACCCTCTGACAAACAGAGGCTAGGGAAACCATTCCTTACCCATCCTGGCTAATAGCCATTAATGGACTTAATTTCCATGAATTTATCCAGTTCTCTTTTAAACCCTGTTATAGTCCTAGCCTTCACAACCTCCTCAGGCAAGGAGTTCCACAGTCTGACTGTGCGCTGAGTGAAGAACTTCCTTTTATTTGTTTTAAACCTGCTACCCATTAACTTCATTTGGTGGCCCCTAGTTCTTATATTATGGGAACAAGTAAGTAACTTTTCCTTATTCACTTTCTCCACACCACTCATGATTTTTATATACCTCTATCATATCTCCCCTTAGTCTCCTCTTTTCCAAACTGAAAAGTCCTAGCCTCTTTAATCTCTCCTCATATGGGACCCGTTCCAAACCCCTACTCATTTTAGTTGCCCTTTTCTGAACCTTTTCTAATGCCAGTATATCCTTTTTGAGATGAGGGGACCACATCTGTACACAGTATTCAAGATGTGGGCGTACCATGGATTTATATAAGGGCAATAAGATATTGTCCATTTTATTCTCTATCCCTTTTTTAATGATTCCTAACATCCCGTTTGCTCTTTTGACTGCCGTGTCATATACATGTTGCATATTTTCTACATGTTGCATATATTTTCTCTGCACAGCATAGAACTATATTAATCGTGGAATAACTATTTTAACTGATTACAAATATTGTGAGGTTATATTAAAGTAATACAGGTTTTGTAGTCACTCTATTGCTATGGTCGAGTTAACTTTCCATTATATGTCCTAATTTGAGAAGTTTAATCTTGGTTGTTGCAAATTAAATGGAGCAGATACCTGGAATATAAATTGCCTTGTTATATTATCTTTAAAAGAGTTTGAAAATTTCAAGCTACTAATTATTACAGCGAAAAAATGGTAATATTTTTTATTTGCAAAAATAGGTTCTGAGATGGTGTTAATTCTACTTCTGGACCAATCTTCAAGCAATTGTCAATGAGTAACTAACATTACAAAAACAACTCACGCTTCACTTTCCTAGTTTTTTCAAAAAGTTATGAAAATGGTACACTCTCTTCAAGGACACCCTCTCTCTAAACACAAACTCCTCCCTAGGAAAAGATACACATTATAAAGCAGGGAGAGTCCTCCAAGTTAGTAGATGCAAGTTACAGAAGCCATATATCCAAGTTAAGATGATAGCCAAAGCATTTCAATATGTTTCTCAGCCTGTCTGGGTGGACAGGTTTTGTGTGTCAGCTTTTCACTAAAAGTAGGTTGTTCAGGGAAAAAACCCACACAGAAGTAATCAGATTAACAATAGTATGTGGTACTGTGTATAGATGAATGAGCACATGCTTGGGAGTTGAAAGGTCTTGAGTTCTAATCCTGCCTCTGTTCCTCATTCACTACATGACCCTGAACTAGTCACTTTTGTCTTAGTTTTCCCATCTGTTCAATGGAGATCACAATATTGACCCTCTTACCCTGGGGTGTTGTGACAATTAATTAGTTAATGTTGAACATATAAAGTGCTATGTAAGTGCATACTATATAATCTAGACTAATGTCATTAACAAGTGACAGGCAGTGGAAGAAGTAGAATAAGTATTTGCATGCATATATACATCAGCTTTCATTTGTTTTGTATATGAAAAGATACCTATTTGAGCTCTGTTGTCCCTTTAAATACTTGGATGTATGCCTTTCTAGGCAGGGCAATGCAAGCAGCTCCCTTGGAACTGGAGACAGATCAGTATAGGGACACTTGGACTACTGCCACTTGATTATCCTAACCCTGAGTGAGTTTGGTGGATGAGTGAGGTGGTGTGATCAAAGGACCATTACCACTGTCCTGGCAGGTAGGAAGGGAATTAGATGGACTACTGCCAAAGTGACTGGGAGGGGAGAGGTATTTTATTTTTTTGTTTGCGTATACATTCTGTTGTTGTGTTTTCCTACGTTTATGACCATGCTGCCATTCCCCTAATAAAAATTTCCTTGCTTCTATTTTGCAGTGTTGGTCGCAGGATATTAGAGAGACAAGGTGAGGTAATATTTTGTACACAGTCTGAGAGCACTTCCAGGGGAGGAAGTTCTGCCTATTAAGGACACTCAGAGAATGCTTCCTTTTCCTAGGTTTCTGGGTGGGAGCTCCAGCTTATTTAGTTATTTGTCAAGAAGGACCTTAAATATATTGAACCTGACCCATTTTGTTGCCCAAAAGATTACATAAAAACAGATCTATTTCTCCTGTGTGAGGATATATTTAATATTTGTACAGTGCCATGTGTATGCAGGACATAGTCCCTGCCGCAAAACATCTTACACTCTGTGCTTAATTTGTGCCAGGGCTAAGCCCTGGTATCTCTAGGCTTGGCAGATCATAGCCCTGGCACCTCTGGGCAGTGCCTGATTTGTTCCAGGGCTTGCCGGGGCTGAGCCCTAGCATTTCTGGGCTTGCCATGTCAGTTACTGGTCCAGGCGCAGGCAGCAGGAGGCTCATGCTGTCCACAAAGTGCCCTTCCTCCACTGGGGCTCCAGCTGCTTCACCCATAGGTTAGAGCACTGCTGCTTCACTGACACCCCTGCACAAGGCCAGCAGCACGCTGAGTCTGCCCGATGCCCAGTGGGTGTACCTGTGGCTAAATCGGTGCAAGCTGAGCTCTGCGCCCTGGGCAACAAGTCCTTCAAGGGCAGGGATGACACCTCCCAGCAACGCTTCCACCAGTGCCCTTTTGCCTTCCTGGGGGACTCCTGCAAGGAGACTGCTGCCCCCGGGAGGCCCTGGAGAGACAGAGACTCCCCAGTGCTGGCAATCAGGAGAGAGGTACAGCGTCAGGGACTGGAGAGGTGACTGTGTAGCTGGGGCGCAGTGCGGGGCAGGAGAAGCTAGGCACCAGGGCAGGAGGGGGCAAAGGCTGCCCATCCCCTCCACCCCCCCCCACTGGGAGAAGGTGAAAGCTGGTCCTGATTCTGGACCCCCTTACATGAGGGGTGGGCTGCTCTTCCCTCCCAGGCGATTCCAGCCGAGCACATGCCCCGATCCAGGATGAGAGCACAGTGATAGGGGTTCAGGTGGTGGTCCCGTAGCCCTTTTATACAGGAGTGATGGAAAATTAACACCCTCCCCCAGGCATTGAGAGAGCAATGGGGATGGGGGTGGTTGGTGGGGTAGCGCTGCTCTCCCACATCCTCTGCCCCATTTGGAAACCAAAGCTCCCCCCCACCCCGGACAATAGCGCAGGGTGTGGGGGTACGTTCGGCATGGGTGTTTGTGATGGGGTGCAGGTTGCATGGAAGATAGGTGGGGCTGGGGGTGCGCAGGGAATGGGGGGTTGCATGCAAGGTGTTCAGAATGGGGGGTGCATGGGGGATAGACACAGTTGGGTGAATACACTGTGTGTGATAGCTGGTGCATCAGAGCTTAATTTGTGCTGGGGCTTGCCAAGGCTGAGCCCCGGCACCTCTTTCATTACAAATTAAGCACTACTTAAAACTATACCTACTCCTGTGGACAATGACAAAATGTCCTCTTTTAGTTTAAAAAATGTATCTGAACAGAAGAAATAGCCAACAAAAAGTGGGTGAGACACAGGTTGGACCAGGATTTTGATAAATAAAAGATGACATGACTAGTATTGCTATGTTGTATAAAGCTTGTAATTTCAGATCTATCACGGATCCACAGGATCTGTGCTATGCCGCAACTTTTCAACAGTCTGTTGGAGGAACCCCTTCTGTATGGCAGATCCTCGCCCCCCACAGGTATTACTCTTCCTTCAGGGTAGGCCACGCTGCCTCTGAAACTGAGCCTTTGGGCATTAGCACTCCTGCTGCACATTGAGCTCTCTCCAGCAGGTCCAACTGGGATAGACTCCTGGTCAGAGACTTGTACTCTTTTCAGAGACTCATGCAACTCATTCAAGTATATGTAGTGCCAGCTGGCAGCCTTTTCAAAATAGACACGGGTTTATTAGTCAACTGAAACAAAGCATCAGAAGACCTTAGGTTAGCAGAGAGAAATAAGGCTAAAACTTAATCCAGCGGTTCTCAAATTGTGGGTCGGGACCCAAAAGTGGGTCACAACCCCATTTTAATGGGGTCACCAGGACTGGCTTAGACTTGCTGGTGCCCAGGACCAAAGCCCGAAGGCTTCAACCCCAGGCAGCAGGGCTCAGGTTACAGGCCCCCTCTGCATGAGGCTGAAGCCCTTGGGCTTTGGCTTTGGCCACCCCACCCAGGGCAGTGGGATTCAGGCTTTGGCCCCTGCAGCTGGGGTAGCGGGGCTTGGGTGGGCTCAGGCTTTGGCCCCCTCTCCTGGGATTGTGCAGTAATTTTTGCTGTCAGAAGGGGGTCACAGGGAAGGAAGTTTGAGAACTCCGACTTAGTCCATCTGGCCAAGTCAGTGCCATTAGCTAGCCCAGCTGCTATGAATTCAATTTCCAGCTCTCTTCCCCTTTCTCAGTCCCAGGTGAGAGCTGTTGAGTCCCTCCCAAAAGCGTACTCTTAACCCCTTCTATCACCTCTATGTCCTTTATCTTTATTAGAGCCATGCAGAGTTCACATAACAGCAAGAAGTGCCAGCAGGTGGCTAAGTGTGGATTGTTCAGTGGTTGAGGTTTCCATTGTCAGATGTTCTGTTGATTTGGATCCCTTTCAACCAGTTCTTTAACGACCCATTCAGTCTGCCCCAGACAATGAGGTGACATACACTTGTTCTGTTCTGGTGTCTCCTGTTCTGCCCCTAAGCAGTTTCATCCTCTTTGCACCCACTGGGTAGCAATGAAAGGTACAGAGAGAAACAGACACGCATAAGAATCAAAAATATTACAAAAAATATTTCATCACACGTTTTTCTTAAATTGAGATAAGGGTAGAGAAAGATAGGAGGAGCAGAAGCACTGGAACAAAGACCAGCAGTGGAAAGCTAAACTCAAGTCAGAGTTCTCATGAGGGTTTGGAGGAGAGTGTGGCAGGGATACAAGGATACTCTCCTTGTGATCTGCTAGGTCACTCCAATCCTTGACTTTCCTTGTGTCCCTGCCTTGTGTCCCTGTACTGGGACAAGAGGTTATTCCAGGTGGTATTGGCAGCAAGGAGGACAGGGAACCAAAAACACAAAGGTGCAGTTTGGAGAAAGAGACAAAAGGAATAAAAACATTTTAAAAAAAATAAAAAAAAAATAAAAAAAATTAAAAAAAATAAAAAAAAATAAAAAAAAATAAAAAAAAATAGGGAGCATCAGTCTTTTCGAAACAGTATGAAACCACTGCTGTATTGTTTGGACATTTTGTCAACTTGAACACAGGGATCTGAGTTACTACAGAGAATTCTTTCCTGAGTGTCTGGCTGGTGAGTCTTGCCCACACATGCCAAAACTGACTAAGCTCTGTAAGGTGGAATTTCAAGAGGATGGTGTGTCAGACCATTCTATGTATCACAGAGTTTTGTAACTCTTGTGTAGAGACGAATGAATTATATTTTTAATTGCATCAATCCACAATGGCTTTCCCACTGTGACGTTCCCCTCTGGTGTTATCTGGACCGGTGATCTGCTAGGTCACTCCAATCCTTGACTCTGGGAGCCAGCCTTACCCTGCTCTGCTGTGAGAACCCCCACTCCTTGTCTGTTCATGCACAGCCTTTGGCATGTAAGCAGCTCCTTGGATTGTGCAACCGAATGACACTAGCCAATATCTCGGGTCCCAGACACAACCCTAGGAAACCTCTGTCTTGTAGCGTCCAGTTATGCCTGCTGCATGCTGCAAGCTTATGTGAGTTCATCAATGTAACAAAGAAATTGATATGTACCAGGCTTGTTATCCCAAGGGGAGTCTCTGACATACTTCAAACCAAACTCACTGCTTCAGATATAACAAATGAACAGATTTATTAACTATAAAGTTTGATTTATAATCACTTCAAATCTAAGCATAACAAGTCAGATTTGGTCAAATGAAATAAAAGCAAAATGCATTCTAAGCTGATCCTAACACTTCCAATGCCCTTACAAACTTCTCACCACAGGGTGGCCGGTTGCTCTTCAGCCAGGCTCTCCCCTTTGTCAGCCCTTCAGCTGTTTGGTGTGGTGTCTGTAGATGTAGGTGGAAGAGCATGGCAAATGTCTCTCCCTTTTATCATGTTCTTTCTTCCCTCTTGGCTTCACCCCCTCCTCCCCCCGACTTCAGAGTCAGTCCCAAACTGACCAAAAGAAGGGGGGTGAGTCACTCGAGAGTCCAACAGAGCCTTTTGTTGCCGCCTAGGCCAGCATTCTTTGTTCCTGTGACGCTGGACTGGGTTTGACCCATACATGCCCTGATGAGGTGTGAACTGCCTCTTAGCTCTTGGAGAGTTTTTGCCTGGGCTTATTTTAAGCCATGAAGACACATTTTCAGCCTCATAACCATCTACATGAAATTATAAACTATAACATTACTGTAACAACAGTTACTATTACATCACTATATGCGTCATGACTCAATGCATCATGAGCCTTCTGAAGACACCCGACATGACAAACTTTGCATTGGATACCACACAATCATTTTATAAGGAAGAATATAGGGGTGTAAGGTGTTCCCATGAGGTATAGAACATCACACCCACCAACTATGATGGGAGGTTTGCACAAAGTTTGAGGCTAGATTAAGGCAACTAGATAACTAAATTTACTGTTGAATCAAGCACCACTCACAGGGGCTGTAGGGGGAAGGAGTTGGTAAGACATTTGTTTTTTTAGGTACTTTTATGGTCCCTTTCATGACAGTGAAACCTTCATCAATTTTTCCTCAAAACATGCTTGCAAGCCAGGGAAGTATTATTATTCCATTTTCCACTCAGGCACAAGGAGATTTAATGATGGTCTCAGAGAAGCATGTGACAGAACCAGGAACTGAACCCAGATCTGAATCCTGTGTTTACAGCACAAAAGCCACCATTCCTCTCTCAAGAAATATGGCAAAGCCAATGCAGACAATGGGAAGAGGAGGGGGCTTTTAGACCAAAGATGTTTTTTCCCTTGGTCTGGCCATTTGTGCTTGCAACTTGCCATACTTATAGTAGTAGCATGTTTAAAATATGTGCGTAATGGCAAATCTAAAATTTTATATCTGCCTATTGAAAGGTGTCTTCATTTTGGCTAAGAATAAACGCTTCATTGAGATGAATGGGGCAATTCACGTCTCTATGTCAAGCTATCTAAAACAAAGCTACATAGTGATTTTATCCTAAGTACTGTGATTTTCCCCCCCTTAAAATTCCATTTCCTGGAGTCATTTGTTATATGAGACTCTCAGCTGTCATCTGGGGCAGGGGAGGACAAGTTTCTAGCCCTCATGGTTGCTGAGAACATCTTGAAATCATGAACTCTAAAGACTCAGAAAACAGAAAGTAACAGAACAAGGATGTAGGCACTAGTGGTGAGAGTGCTAACTTCCAAACATGAAAGTGGGAACTAAATGAAAGTTTCCATTCTGTCCAATATGCATCCGACAAGGAGGAACAGGGGTTTGACACTACTGCTTTATCAGCAATAAGAACACATATTCAAACCAAACCCTTGAAACTCAAAGCACAGTACATTCAGGATATTGCTACAGCTGCTAACATCAAGAGCCATGGCAAATACCAGAGCAGACACACGGAGTACAGAGTAGACTATGGAAAATACATTTCTAGAGGCCAGCAAGGTCCATACTATCCTGGGGAAAATGACAATAGTTGATAAGTAGTCCATTTCTACTGTGAAGTACTTGGGCTTTAGTACATTAAAGGGACTTAGGAACTGTAAGTTTTCCCCTCAGATAGAGTCAGAAATCTATTATGATTTCGTGCACGCATGCACGTGTGCACACACACACACACACACACACACATTCACCTGCAAGCTGTACTAGAATGCAAGACATTGAGCTGTTGCGCATTCACAACAGACATGTGGATTCAGACCATGACCACAATGTCTTTCCTGAGTCTCAGAAACCGCTCAGTCACAGAAGATTTTAACAGAAAAATTAGTGGATCTGTATTATAAGATATGAGACCAAAGGCACATAGTTCCCATCATACTGATTGGGTATCTGGGCATGATTAATAAGTGACAGATTTCCATGTGAATGGCACAGTAATCGTGAAAAACTATCAATTAAATAGCAACATTTGAGATGGCTCTCTCTCATCCTGCAACTTTCTACTAATGATGCATTATTAAAAGAAGTTTTAGTGAGGCATGCTTATGGTCATCCAGAAGCAACCATTAAAATGTATTTTGGTCTTGCTTGCAGACCAAACAGGAACTAGAAATGGACCTTGCCGTTAAACAGCTACTTCAACACATAGCCACAAGATGGAACTCTACATACAATGATGAAAAATGTGGTGGAGAACAAATGAGCTCTGATAGTTGCCTGCTACGAGGTGAAAACAGAGACAGACACAGACACAATGAAATATTGCAAAAATAAGCTTCCACATTTGAGCCCTCTGAGGAGTTAAATGGCCAGCTAAGCTCTTTAAATGTTTGCATATCTGCGGTGGTGCCAGCTATCAGGACTAACAGTCTGCCTCAGCACAGAAGTGCCAACTGATGACATCACAGTCAGAAAACAGAAATGTTAACTTCTGCATAGGAGCAAAAAGAAAAGGAGTACTTGTGGCACCTTAGAGACTAACCAATTTATTTGAGCATGAGCTTTCATGAGCTACAGCTCACTTCATCAGATGCATGCCGTGGAAACTGCAGCAGACTTTATATATACACAGAGAATATGAAAAAATACCTCCTCCCACCCCATTGTCCAGCTGGTAATAGCTTATCTAAAGTGATCATCAGGTGGGCCATTTCCAGCACAAATCCAGGTTTTCTCACCCTCCACCCCCCCCCCACAAATTCACTCTCCTGCTGGTGATAGCCCATCCAAAGTGACAACTCTTTACACAATGTGAATGATAATAAAGTTGGGCCATTTCCTGCACAAATCCAGGTTCTCTCATCCCCTCACCCCCCTCCCAAAAACCACACACACAAACTCACTATCCTGCTGGTAATAGCTCATCCAAAGTGACCATTCTCCCTACAATGTGCATAATTAAGGTGGGCCATTTCCAGCACAAATCCAGGTTTTCTCACATCCCCCCACCCCCATACACACACAAACTCACTCTCCTGCTGGTAATAGCTCATCCAAACTGACCACTCTCCAAGTTTAAATCCAAGTTAAACCAGAACATCTGGGGGCGGGGGGTAGGAAAAAACAAGAGGAAATAGGCTACCTTGCATAATGACTTAGCCACTCCCAGTCTCTATTTAAGCCTAAATTAATAGTATCCAATTTGCAAATGAATTCCAATTCAGCAGTTTCTCCCTGGAGTCTGGATTTGAAGTTTTTTGTTGTAAGATAGCGACCTTCATGTCTGTGATTGCGTGACCAGAGAGATTGAAGTGTTCTCCGACTGGTTTATGAATGTTATAATTCTTGACATCTGATTTGTGTCCATTTATTCTTTTACGTAGAGACTGTCCAGTTTGACCAATGTGCATGGCAGAGGGGCATTGCTGGCACATGATGGCATATATCACATTGGTGGATGTGCAGGTATACGAGCCTCTGATAGTGTGGCTGATGTTATTAGGCCCTGTGATGGTGTCCCCTGAATAGATATGTGGGCACAATTGGCAACGGGCTTTGTTGCAAGGATAAGTTCCTGGGTTAGTGGTTCTGTTGTGTGGTATGTGGTTGTTGGTGAGTATTTGCTTCAGGTTGCGGGGCTGTCTGTAGGCAAGGACTGGCCTGTCTCCCAAGATTTGTGAGAGTGTTGGGTCATCCTTTAGGATAGGTTGTAGATCCTTAATAATGCGTTGGAGGGGTTTTAGATGGGGGCTGAAGGTGACGGCTAGTGGCGTTCTGTTATTTTCTTTGTTAGGCCTCTCCTGTAGTAGGTAACTTCTGGGAACTCTTCTGGCTCTATCAATCTGTTTCTTTACTTCTGCAGGTGGGTATTGTAGTTGTAAGAAAGCTTGAGAGAGATCTTGTAGGTGTTTGTCTCTGTCTGAGGGGTTGGAGCAAATGCGGTTGTATCGCAGAGCTTGGCTGTAGACGATGGATCGTGTGGTGTGGTCAGGGTGAAAGCTGGAGGCATACAGGTAGGAATAGCGGTCAGTAGGTTTCCGGTATAGGGTGGTGTTTATGTGACCATTGTTTATTAGCACTGTAGTGTCCAGGAAGTGGATCTCTTGTGTGGACTGGACCAGGCTGAGGTTGGTGGTGGGATGGAAATTGTTGAAATCATGGTGGAATTCCTCAAGGGTTTCTTTTCCATGGGTCCAGATGATGAAGATGTCATCAATATAGCGCAAGTAGAGTAGGGGTGTTAGGGGACGAGAGCTGAGGAAGCGTTGTTCTAAATCAGCCATAAAAATGTTGGCATACTGTGGGGCCATGCGGGTACCCATAGCAGTGCCGCTGATCTGAAGGTATACATTGTCCCCAAATGTGAAATAGTTATGGGTAAGGACAAAGTCACAAAGTTCAGCCACCAGGTTAGCCGTGACATTATCGGGGATAGTGTTCCTGACGGCTTGTAGTCCATCTTTGTGTGGAATGTTGGTGTAGAGGGCTTCTACATCCATAGTGGCCAGGATGGTGTTAACAGGAAGATCACCGATGGATTGAAGTTTCCTTAGGAAGTCAGTGGTGTCTCGAAGGTAGCTGGGAGTGCTGGTAGCGTAGGGCCTGAGGAGGGAGTCTACATAGCCAGAGAATCCTGCTGTCAGGGTGCCAATGCCTGAGATGATGGGGCGCCCAGGATTTCCAGGTTTATGGATCTTGGGTAGTAGATAGAATATCCCAGGTCAGGGTTCCAGGGGTGTGTCTGTGCGGATTTGATCTTGTGCTTTTTCAGGAAGTTTCTTGAGCAAATGCTGTAGTTGCTTTTGGTAACTCTCAGTGGGATCATAGGGTAATGGCTTGTAGAAACTCGTGTTGGAGAGCTGCCGAGCAGCCTCTTGTTCATATTCCGACCTATTCATGATGACAACAGCACCTCCTTTGTCAGCCTTTTTGATTATGATGTCAGAGTTGTTTCTGAGGCTGTGGATGGCATTGTGTTCTGCACGGCTGAGGTTATGGGGCAAGTGATGCTGCTTTTCCACAATTTCAGCCCGTGCACGTCGGCGGAAGCACTCTATGTAGAAGTCCAGTCTGCTGTTTCGACCTTCAGGAGGAGTCCACCTAGAATCCCTCTTTCTGTAGTGTTGGTAGGGAGGTCTCTGTGGATTAGTATGTTGTTCAGGGGTATTTTGGAAATATTCCTTGAGTCGGAGACATCGAAAATAGGATTCTAGGTCACCACAGAACTGTATCATGTTCGTGGGGGTGAAGGGGCAGAAGGAAAGGCCCCGAGATAGAACAGCTGCTTCTGCTGGGCTGAGAGTATAGTTGGATAGGTTAACAATATTGCTAGGTGGGTTGAGGGAACCATTGCTGTGGCCCCTTGTAGCATGTAGTAGTTTAGAAAGTTTAGTGTCCTTTTTCTTTTGTAGAGAAGCAAAGTGTGCGTTGTAAATGGCTTGTCTAGTTTTAGTAAAATCCAGCGACGAGGAAGTTTGTGTGGAAGACTGGAGCATAGGAGCACTTCATTAAGAAAGTGAGGAAGCATACAGAGCAACTTGTGTATTGATATCCCTTTATCTCTCTTACCCATCAACAAAGAATTTTCTCCTGAACTATAATGAAGCCAAAAGAAAAGGAGTACTTGTGGCACCTTAGAGACTAACCAATTTATTTGAGCATAAGCGTTCGTGAGCTACAGCTCACTTCATCGGATGCATACTGTGGAAAATACAGGAGATGTTTGTTTTTATACACACAAATCATGAAAAAATGGGTGTTTATCACTACAAAAGATTTTCTCTCACCCCACCCCACTCGCCTGCTGGTAATAGCTTATCTAAAGTGATCACTCTCCTTACAATGTGTATGATAATCAAGGTGGGCCATTTCCAGCACAAATCCAGGTTTTCTCCCCACACCCTCTCCCAAACAAACCCACTCTCCTGTTGGTAATAGCTTATCTAAAGTGATCACTCTCCTTACAATGTGTATGATAATCAAGGTGGGCCATTTCCAGCACAAATCCAGGTTTTCTCCCCACACCCTCTCCCAAACAAACCCACTCTCCAGTTGGTAATAGCTTATCTAAAGTGATCACTCTCCTTACAATGTGTATGATAATCAAGGTGGGCCATTTCCAGCACAAATCCAGAGTTTAACAGGAACGTCTGAGGAAAGGCGGGGGGGAGGGAGGAGAAACAAGGGGAAATAGGTTACCTTGCATAATGACTTAGCCACTCCCTGTCTCTATTCAAGCCTAAGTTAATTGTATCCAATTTGCAAATGAATTCCAATTCAGCAGTCTCTCGCTGGAGTCTGGATTTGAAGTTTTTCTGTTGTAATATCGCAACTTTCATGTCTGTAATCGCATGACCAGAGAGATTGAAGTGAAGTGTTCTCCGATTGGTTTATGAATGTTATAATTCTTGACATCTGATTTGTGTCCATTTACTCTTTTACGTAGAGACTGTCCAGTTTGACCAATGTACATGGCAGAGGGGCATTGCTGGCACATGATGGCATATATCACATTGGTGGATGTGCAGGTGAACGAGCCTCTGATAGTGTGGCTGATGTTATTAGGCCCTGTGATGGTGTCCCCTGAATAGATATGTGGGCACAGCTGGCAACAGGCTTTGTTGCAAGGATAGGTTCCTGGGTTAGTGGTTCTGTTGTGTGGTATGTGGTTGCTGGTGAGTATTGGCTTCAGGTTGGGGGACTGTCTGTAGGCAAGGACTGGCCTGTCTCCCAAGATTTGTGAGAGTGTTGGGTCATCCTTTAGGATAGGTTGTAGATCCTTAATAATGCGTTGGAGGGGTTTTAGTTGGGGGCTGAAGGTGACGGCTAGTGGCGTTCTGTTATTTTCTTTGTTAGGCCTCTCCTGTAGTAGGTGACTTCTGGGAACTCTTCTGGCTCTATCAATCTGTTTCTTCACTTCTGCAGGTGGGTATTGTAGTTGTAAGAATGCTTGAGAGAGATCTTGTAGGTGTTTGCCTCTGTCTGAGGGGTTGGAGCAAATGAGGTTGTATCGCAGAGCTTGGCTGTAGACAATGGATCGTGTGGTGTGGTCAGTGTGAAAGCTGGAGGCATGTAGGTAGGAGTAGTGGTCAGTAGGTTTCCGGTATAGGGTGGTGTTTATGTGACCATTGTTTATTAGCACTGTAGTGCCCAGGAAGTGGATCTCTTGTGTGGACTGGACCAGGCTGAGGTTGATGGTGGGATGGAAATTGTTGAAATCATGGTGGAATTCCTCAAAGGCTTCTTTTCCATGGGTCCAGATGATGAAGATGTCATCAATATAGCGCAAGTAGAGTAGGGGCGTTAGGGGACGAGAGCTGAGGAAGCATTGTTCTAAGTCAGCCATAAAAATGTAGGCATACTGTGGGGCCATGCGGGTACCCATAGCAGTGCCACTGATTTGAAGGTGTACATTGTCCCCAAATGTAAAATAGTTATGGGTAAGGACAAAGTCACAAAGTTCAGCCACCAGGTTAGCCATGACAATATCGGGGATAGTGTTCTTGACGGCTTGTAGTCCATCTTTGTGTCCAATGTTGGTGTAGAGGGCTTCTACATGCATAGTGGCCAGGATGGTGTTATCAGGAAGATCACCGATGGATTGTAGCTTCCTCAGGAAGTCAGTGGTGTCTCGAAGGTAGCTGGGAGTGGGGTGGGGAGAGAGAAAACCTTTTGTAGTGGTAAACACCCATTTTTTCATGGTTTGTATGTATAAGAACATCTTCTGTATTTTCCACAGTATGCATCCGATAAAGTGAGCTGTAGCTCACGAAAGCTTATGCTCAAATAAATTGGTTAGTCTCTAAGGTGCCACAAGTACTCCTTTTCTTTAGGCTTGAATAGAGACTGGGAGTGGCTAAGTCATTATGCAAGGTAACCTATTTCCCCTTGTTTTCCTAAGGTTATAGTTTCTTGGTATACAAACTGAAATTATGTATTTCACTTTCAGAAAGAAGTAATAAGTTTTAGGCCTTGCATTTAACATACATTGCTAGCTATTTTTTTTGATGACACTTACTTTAAAGATTTCATCCTTTTTCAAAATAGGTCTTAACTATGAAACAACTTAAAAAACAGAAAAATTTAATACAAAACAATTACAGCAAGTACTGTACATTGGAAAACAGAAACAATCTTAAAAGAAGCGTGAGATTTTCATTTATCTTTTCTTTTTTAAATATTGGGACTACTAACTAATCCTCTATAATTCATTATTTTTATAGATTCAGTTGATGTTTTGGGAAAGGTTAGGAGTTGTTTGAAGGAAATTATCTAAAATATACATTATTTTCCACACTAAGATCTTGTGTACAATATAAGCATAATTGAGTTTATTTAAGTCATCTGAAGCGGTTACAACAGACTTGGTTGAGTTGTGTCCACACAAGATTTTTTCCCCATACAATAGACATGAGTCAATTATGTATAACCATACCTCCCATGCCACCTATCAGTAAATTCTGGGAAAATCTGGGCAGCTATCCCATAGTGCCTCAGCAGGTATAGAGCGACTAGAGGATATGCACAGAGTACCACCAGCAACAATGGCTCCTCTTCCCACCTCCCCCACCCCACATAGTGAACATTTGCCAAATGTATAAATTTCCTGACTTAGAGGATTCAGGCTTCACAGCTCTGACCAACAATAAGAAAACACTGGGGATAACCTGAGACAAGCTGAATGGTTTGACAGCTCATTTAGTCTGAGGCCTTCCACTGTCTGATGCAGTTACTAACTAGAGACTGCTTAAGCAATACTTGCTAGTTTTAATACAGTTTTCAGTAACTGGATTTAGCAGGCAAAGTGTGTCATGTGAACACTGGAATTTCTTTCTAACATTTTTTTTGTTGGTCTCTCACCATCTCTCTCCTTTTCCCCCCCCTTTTCCCTCAATTTTTCTTTTCCTTTCATTATTATGTCCTTTTCCATACTTTTTAATTTGTTTCCTCTCCATTAGCCTACTTTTATAGCTTATAGAGTCATCAATTCCAAGGCCAGAAGGGACTATTGCGATCTTATAGTCCGATCTCCTGTATAAACACAGGCCACAAAACTTCCCCACAATACTTACTGGAGCATATCTTTTAGAAAAACATCTAATCTTGATTTAAAAATTACCTGGGATCAAAATTCCTCTCTGACCCTTGGTAAATTGTTTCAATGGTTAATTACTTTCACTGTTAAAAATATATGCCTTATCTTCAGTCTGAATTTGTCTAGCATCAGCTTCCAGTCATTGGACTCTGTTATACCTTCCTCGGCTGAAAAGCCCCTTATCTAATATTTGTTCTCAGTGTTGGTACTTATAGACTAATCATAAAACTTGTTGGGTCTGGAATCTCATCATGTTTCTTTACACATGAAGTAAATGGCAGTGGACTAATTTTGTTCAATTACTCACATCAGCAGCATCTCAAAGTCAGTCACCTGTTGCACATCTTTTGCCCAGAGCCCTTCCATTTAAACTCATGCACAAGCTGAGCAGATTTTGTTAATCTCAACTTAATTATGGGGGACTCACTTCAACCTCTATTTTTTTCACTCTGTTTATACAGGCTCTCTTTCTACTTCTTTATCACACACATACATATGTAAAGGGACACTGGCCCCACCTTTGAAAAAAAGGATTTAAGTTATGTTTTGTTACAAAATGTGCTAGAAATTGTAAAATAGCATTTCTTTCCCAAACAGTTGTGTCCTTTATACGTAGGAATTGGATATTTTTCTTTCTGTGTCTATTAGAATAAAACTCTATATGGTCCTGCACTCCATTTGTTAATCTCTATTTGCCCAAACCATCCAGTATGTCACAGTCCTAGAAAATTGTGTTGGTTAATTAAACTGAGCTGCTTCTGTAAGCAGGTTACTTTCTCGAACAATAACAACACTACAGAAGTGTGCTATAAGAATTGCTATTGTTTACAGAAATATAATTTCTCTGTGACAGAGTAGGGGAACTCTAAAAGTATTAATTATATTTTAGGACCCATAAAATATGCCCAATCTAAGATTTTTCTAACATGGATATAATTATGTCTAAGAACTGCATTTTGGGATCTAAAACGACCAGATTAGGGTAATTTTGAGGTAAATTGTCTTTAGAGGTCTGAGAGAAAAGCAAGTCACTAGATGAAACAAGAATGGAAAAGCACAAACTAATTAAAATACTGTAAACTGAAGTTTTAATTCTTTCAGAAAGGAATAAATCAAAGTATCTAAAAGGATGACAGAACTCAAGTTTTTTGATATACAAAACAAATGAAAGCTGATGCATGTATGCATGCAAATACTTCTACTGCATGTCAGTTGTTAGTGACATCAGTCTAAGTGACACAATATGAACGTATTCAACATACTGCCTCCTTGTAAGTTTATAGGTGGCATTGAAGAAGCTCCTTTTAACCTTTAAAGTTCTAAATGGTTTGGAACCTGCTCACCCAATGGACTGAATCTCTCCCCATGCCATATTGCTTGATGGAGGGTTCAAGATTCAGCACACTCATTTTAAAAAAGAGATGGAGTTACTGGCAGGATATTTTCCACAAGAGGAATTTGACTCCGGAACGTGCTGCACTGTTTGGTCCAACAGTACTCAGATATGTTAAGTGACCAGGAAGGTTTTTTTCTGTCTTCATCAGTCCAGTAGGTTGCAATAATTTCTTTCAGATATAGACCTTGCTACCATATCTTTGTCAGACTTTTGAGGAAGACAGGAGTGTACTGAGGACTGAAATGTGTGTGCCAGGGCTGTGAATTGCAGCTGGAATGATTCTCATCTTGATTTTGGGAAGGCTGGTGGTCTTAATTATTTTTGTACAAATACAAGTGCACTGTAAATACACAACAAAGGTGCAGAGAGCCCTAGCTTTTTCCACCTATCCAAATGAAACACACACACACTTTTTTTATATATAAATTATATCGTTTTTTTAAACTAAGACAAATTGATTAAGATTTAGTTTATTCACGTAAGAAACTTAAGATAGTTGTTTTACTGTTGGAATGCAAAGAGAGAGAGCTGCCCCTTCATAAAAAAAAATTATGGTATTTTTATATTTGGAGAACAAAGCCAACAGTTTTCACAGAACAGTGACAGAAAAAGTTGCTAATAATTTTCAGGAAACAAATTTCAAGAGACCTATACTCCTACCTGCTACCACTTATTTGTATAGCAGCTCTGTTTAGACTGTATGCTTACTTTCAGTGCTATAAGGTTCCAAAACGATGCTGACAAGCATCAAACAAATGGTGACAGAGTACCTTATCTCAGTTTTATACACCTTTCAAAACTTCCAACTTCCTAACCAATGTTCTTCTGGAATTAATACAAATGTAAACACCAACTGACCATCAAGCATTGTAAGAGACATTAAAGTACTTCTCTTTAGATCTGTAACCATTAAGTTAATACAAACAGAGGGAGAGAGAAAGCAATATGGTCAAAATGGAGGAATCAGATATATGAGAAAGCAACTCTATTTTAAAAAGTCTTCCGATATAAACTTATGCACACTTTCATAAATGATCTGTATGTAACTCAGAAGACAATCCTTCTCGGTCAGAGGAAAGATTGCTACACTCAAATCATGACTTAAATGGTTTAAAAGAATCATTTAACAACCGTGGGAAATAAAATGATACATTGATGACTTTTGTATGTGTAGAAAAGACAAACACGCCACTACTGTGTTTGATTTTGGGGTAATTTACAAATCTGTTTACAACTATATTTTTAAAAGATGGTCAAGGATGCCCAAAGTATTGGGCCTTTTTATTGAGTATGCCCTTTTATTGTATGCCCTTTTATTGAACAGTAGTAAAAATTCAAATAAAATACTGTTTAAAACTTCACTAGCTCACATCAATGACTTGGAAGCCCATTACAATTTATTGCATTTTGTTAATTACCAAACAATGGAGCAAACAAAACACATCTCATAAAATTTACTCTAAAAAAAAGCTGTTTTAATTACTTATTGAACTATCTGCAACAGAGTTTGTAAAAAATGAGTTAATTCTATGAGATCTCATTAGAACGCTCTGGGCTACCACAGTAAACCTTTGCTGACAGGTGAGGACAAACTGCCAGGTTTGTGTTCGCAGATTAGCAAAGTGCAGATTAGCAGTATTCCATTGTGCAACTAATGAAGCAGCTGCTCCCGCCTAGATGCTATGTATTGTATTCCTTAAGCATTCAATATGGTTTTGACCCTTTACTGCTATGTGTACACATTACACAAAGCTGGAAGTGAAGCTCTGAACGTTTATATTATAGTTCCATACCTCTTACTAAATAAAGTTCATGATTTCCCATAATAGGAAGAAACCACTGCTCTTTTAACAAAGTCACTGCCAGTTACAAACGTTCAGGATTTTTAGCTTATTGATATTCATCAAAATTGCATAAAGCAGGGTTTCCACCAGAATTTTAGGAAAGAGTAGCATGCCAGCGTGAATACTGAAGGCACAAAGTAACACTGAAAAGGTCTTTTTAGATATGGTACAGGACAACCCAGGAATTTTTCTTTTAGAACAGCTATCACAGAATCACAGAATATCAGGGTTGGAAGGGACCTCAGGAGGTCATCTAGTCCAACCCCCTGTTCAAAGCAGGACCAATCCCCAACTAAATCATCCCAGGCAGGGCTTTGTCAAGCCTGACCTTAAAAACCTCTAAGGAAGGAGATTCCACCACCTCCCTAGGTAACGCATTCCAGTGTTTCACCACCCTCCTAGTGAAAAAGTTTTTCCTAATATCCAACCTAAACCTCCCCCACTGCAACTTGAGACCATTACTCCTTGTTCTGTCATCTGCTACCACTGAGAACAGTCTAGATCCATCCTCTTTGGAACCCCCTTTCAGGTAGTTGAAAGCAGCTATCAAATCCCCCCTCATTCTTCTCTTCCGCAGACTAAACAATCCCAGTTCCCTCAGCCTCTCCTCGTAAGTCCCCTAATCACTTTTGTTGCCCTCTGCTGGACTCTTTCCAATTTTTCCACATCCTTCTTGTAGTGTGTGGCCCAAAACTGGACACAGTACTCCAGATGAGGCCTCACCAATGTCGAATAGAGGGGAACGATCACTTCCCTCGATCTGCTGGCAATGCCCCTACTCATACAGCCCAAAATGCCATTGGCCTTCTTGGCAATAATGACACACTGTTGACTCATATCCAGCTTCTCGTCCACTGTAACCCCTGGGTCCTTTTCTGCAGAACTGCTGCCGAGCCATTCGGTCCCTAGTCTGTAGCGGTGCATGGGATTCTTCTGTCCTAAGTGCAGGACTCTGCACTTGTCCTTGTTGAACCTCATCAGATTTCTTTTGGCCCAATCCTCTAATTTGTCTAGGGCCCTCGGTATCCTATCCCTACTCTCCAGTGTATCTACCACTCCTCCCAGTTTAGTGTCATCTGCAAACTTTCTGAGGGTGCAATCCACACCATCATCCAGGTCATTAATGAAGATATTGAACAAAACCAGCCCCAGGACTGACCCTTGGGGCACTCCACTTGATACTGGCTGCCAACTAGACATGGAGCCATTGATCACTAGCTGTTGAGCCTGACAATCTAGCCAACTTTCTAACCAGCTTATAGTCCATTCATCCAGGCCATACTTCTTTAACTTGCTGGCAAGAATACTGTGGGAGACCGTGTCAAAAGTTTTGCTAAAGTCAAGGAACACCACATCCACTCCTTTCCCCTCATTCACAGAGCCAGTTATCTCATCATAGAAGGCAATTAGATTAGTCAGGCATGACTTGCCCTTGGTGAATCCATGCTGACTGTTCCTGATCACTTTCCTCTCGTCTAAGTGCTTCAGAATTGATTCCTTGAGGACCTGCTCCATGATTTTTCCAAGGACTGAGGTGAAGCTGACTGGCCTGTAGTTCCCAGGATCCTCCTTCTTCCCTTTTTTAAAGATGGGCACTACATTAGCCTTTTTCCAGTCGTCTGGGACTTCCCCCGATTGCTATGAGTTTTCAAAGATAATGGCCAATGGCTCTGCAATCACATCCGCCAACTCCTTTTGCACTCTCGGATGCAGTGCATCCGGCCGGCTCCATGGACTTGTGCTCGTCCAGCTTTTCTAAATAGTCCCGAACCACTTCTTTCTCCACAGAGGGCTGGTCACTTCCTCCCCATGCTGTGCTGCCCAGTGCAGTAGTCTGGAAGCTGACCTTGTTCGTGAAGACAGAGGCAAAAAAAGCATTGAGTACATTAGCTTTTTCCACATCCTCTGTCACGAGGTTGCCTCCCTCATTCAGTAAGGGGCCCACACTTTCCTTGACTTTCTTCTTGTTGCTAACATACCTGAAGAAACCCTTCTTGTTACTCTTAACATCTCTTCCTAGCTGCAACTCCAGGTGTGATTTGGCCTTCCTGATTTCACTCCTGCATGCCCGAGCAATATTTTTATACTCCTCCCTGGTCATTTGTCCAATTTTCCACTTCTTGTAAGCTTCTCTTTTGTGTTTAAGATCAGCAAGGATTTCACTGTTAAGCCAAGCTGGTCGCCTGCCATATTTACTATTCTTTCTACACATCGGGATGGTTTGTCCCTGTAACCTCAATAAGGATGCTTTAAAATACAGCCAGCTCTCCTGGACTCCTTTCCCCCTCATGTTATTCTCCCAGGGGATCCTGCCCATCAGTTCCCTGAGGGAGTGAATGTCTACTTTTCTGAAGTCCAGAGTCTGGATTCTGCTGCTCTCCTTTCTTCCCTGTGTCAGGATCCTGAACTCGACTATCTCATGGTCACTGCTTCCCAGGTTCTCATCCACTTTTGCTTCCTCTACTAATTCTTCCCGGTTTGTGAGCAGCAGGTCAAGAAAAGTTCTGCCCCAGTTGGTTCCTCCAGTACTTGCACCAGGAATCTGTCCCCTACACTTTCGAAAAACTTTCTGGATTGTCTGTGCACCGCTGTATTGCTCTCCCAGCAGATATCAGGGTGATTGAAGTCTCCCATGAGAACCAGGGCCTGCGATCTAGTAACTTCTGTGAATTGCCGGAAAAAGCCTCGTCCATCTCATCCCCCTGATCCGGTGGTCTATAGCAGACTCCCACCACGACATCACGCTTGTTGCTCACACTTCTAAACTTAACCCAGAGACTCTCAGGTTTTTCTGCAGTTTCATACTTGAGCTCTGAGCAGTCATACTGCTCTCTTACATACAATGCAACTCCCCCACCTTTTCTGCCCTGCCTGTCCTTCCTGAACAGTTTATATCCATTCATGACAGTACTCCAGTCATGTGAGTTATCCCACCAAGTCTCTGTTATTCCAATCACAATATAATTCCTTGACTGTGCCAGAACTTCCAGTTCTCCCTGCTTGTTTCCCAGGCTTCTTGCATTTGTGTATAGGCACTTGAGATAACTTGCTGATCGTCCCTCTTTCTCAGTATGAGGCAGGAGCCCTCCCCTAGTTTAAAGCCCTCCTCAATAGGTTAGCCAGCCTGCTTGCGAAGATGCTCTTCCCTCTCTTCATTAGGTGGAGCCCGTCTCTGCCTAGCACTCTTCCTTCTTGGAACACCATCCCGTGGTCAAAGAATCCAAAGCCTTCTCTTTGACACCACCTGCGTAGCCATTCGTTGACTTCCACGATTCAACGGTCTCTACCCAGGCCTTTTCCTTCCATGGGGAGGATGGACGAGAACACCACTTGCACCTCAAACTCTTTTATTCTTCTTCCCAGAGCCACATAGTCTGCAGTGATCCGCTCAAGGTCATTCTTGGCAGTATCATTGGTGCCCACGTGGAGAAGCAGGAAGGGGTAGCGATCCGAGGGCTTGATGAGTCTCGGCATCCCTATATCCAAAAATATTTTAGATTTCACGAGGTATTGAGAGGATTGATGTTTGTATACCATATTGAAAATGTAAAGCTGAATATACTGTCAGTAATAAGTATTATCAAGGTTGCACATACTATGCATTTATGCAGCCAAAGACGAGGGAAGTAAAAGACTTAGATACATTACTGTGTATATTTTCCAATGCTGCAGCTTCCCTGTGTGTGCTTTTTAAATGAGTGTCCACAGGGTTTGAGAGAAGAGGAAGTTAGGCGGCATCTGAGGAGGCAGAAGTAAATAAACAATCTGAGGGAGGTTTTTGGAGGATGCTCTTACCCTCAGGAGCTCTACTGAAGTACAGCCCTTGCTGCAGCAGGGTTTAGGAACCTGACAGGACAAATAGATTTCTCTACTTGTGGAGCTCCTATGTGATACAACAGTGGCTCTCAACTAGGGGTCCAGGGCCCCCTGGATGGCTGCCAAGCAAGGCCGGGTGTTAGACTCGCTGGGGCCCAGGGCAGAAAGCTGAAGCTCCGCCAGGCAGGGCTGAAGCCTGGGTCCCCACCACCTGGGGCTGAAGCCAAAGCCTGAGCAACTTAGCTTCACAGGGCCCCCTGTGGCATGGGGCCCCAAGCAATTGTCCTGCTTGCTGCCCCTTAATGGCAGACCTGGCTTTTATATGCAGAAACACCAGTTATTGTGGCACAGGTAGGCCAAGGAGTTTTTATAGCATGTTGGGGGTGCCTCAGAAAGAAAAAGGTTGAGAACCCCCTGCTCTCCTGGGAAGGTGCTCTAGTCCATGAACCATAAGAACTCTACCAGAGACAAGGCAAAATGGGCTATCAGGTCTCTCTTCTGCACATCTTCATTACTCCATGCTGAAGATGTGCTTACCCTGTAGAAATCCTTTGCTGCTTAGGCGCTCAGCAGGCAAGCATATCCTTTCGTAAGCCTTCCCAACTGATTAGTTTTAACAGCTCTTTTGCTGCAGCTCTCAGGACTCTTGTACCTTACCCCCATTTCAGTGGATCAGTCTCCCTACTGGCTGCTCCTATATTCTCCTGGAGAAGAAAGGACATTAGAGAAGACCTGTGGTGGCAGGTTAGGTTAGAATGTAGTGATGAATAGTGGCTTTCTTGGCTGCATTACTGAAAGGAGATTTTTAATAGCCAACTGACACTGGAAGATTTACCACACTAACGGGCCTTGCTGGTAAACCCAGGGACCCTGCTCTCTATATATGAGCTTCTTGACACAATCTCCAGGATACTACATTACTTATTAAGGCCCTACTTAATTCATGACATTGCAGATCCTGCAGTATTAGGCTTCCACTGCAATGGGTGGCAGATAGCTGGAGCCCTGAGCGGCCAAGGCAGGGGCTCCTGCTGTCAGTCCCTTCAAAATTGCCACAGATAATTAAGATCCATTATTACATTTCCATGATTTTCCATGTCTTGTCCGCAACTCAGTCACAATTATTTGACAATCATCCCACGATTCAGGTAGGGCCTTACTTATTATTCTTTTTTCTCCCCACCATTTGTCTCTCTGCTCTACCCAGTCTTTCTCCTTTTATTCCACCATTTTGACAGTCAATTTTGTCTCCTCCCTCATCTGCTCTGTCATTTATGCTCTTGTTCTCCATCTTACTTTTGGTTCTTTGCAAAGTTTTGCAGCATGCAGCATATGGAAGCATGCAAAGAGAAAGTGACTAGATTAGGATTCATCTGCAACTCTTCCATATGCAAAACACTGCTATGTTTGATGCAGACGTAAACTGACTTTCCCTGGCTAGACTAGTTTGGTTACTCCTGCATCACACACACAGCTGCAGAGGGGCTTTGATAAGGAATGAAAGATCTTATTTCTTGTCCTTTTTCCACTGGCTTACGGTGTAAAGAAATTCTGTGCTGGAACACTGCTGCAGATGTTGCCCAGGGTGTGTTTGGGTGAAGACTAGACAACTGATCAGATGCTACAGTGATGGAGGCCATATACAGAAGCATGGTAAAATGCAACATAAGAACCACTAGTGTCTTTATGCTATGGCAGACCACCAAATGCATGGCAGACATATGCCTAAGTGCCTTGAGAGAAGAGCTGCATGGATTAGTTTCTGGACTGTTACGCCCCCATACCTCCTTCCCCTTCCACCCAGGATGTAAGGTAAACTCTGCAGATGAACTTCTGAACTCTGGGGCTGCACTGACCAAGGACAGAAACTGTGGATGGGGTGACTGTTGGGTTGCTGGACTTTAGACCCTGCGGGGAAAAAGACACTGCCAAACTTACTTGGGGGTGGGTCTTTTGCACATGGTTTGTGTTATGAATCCTGTTTGTGGTGTTTCCCCAACATAATGCCACATAGTTTCCCTCCTTTATTAAAAGGCTTTTGCTACACCCAGACTCTGTGCTTGTGAGAGGGGAAGTATTGCCTCTTAGAGGTGCTCAGGGGAGTGGTATGTAACTGCCCCAGGTCACTGGTTGGGGACTCGAGCTGGTTTTGCATTGCGTTATTGAAAAGGAACCCCTAAATACCGAACACGGCCCTTGTTGCTTCCGACTCTGATGGGCAGAAGGGTTACAAATATTTTACATTAGCATTCCAGTAAATATATCTTAGTGCCCTTACTAAAGAAAAGAAACATAACACAATGGAATAATAATTGTATCATACCCAGGTTGTCGTGAATTAGAGAGCTGCAACCAGTTTCCTGCACCCCCTCCTGCATGCTACAATTTGGGCATAGTGAAGAATCATGACCAAATTACTGAAAGGCACAGCAGACCGAGTGGAATCATTTAGCTCACCCTTGAAAAATTCTAACAGATTTATCGAAGATAAATTAATTTTTTTTCCAGCACATGAATAAAAGTAATCGTCTCCCCTTCACTCCCCTCCCCATCATCATCATAGTAAACGGCAACAGAGTAGATTCTGTGCCTGGTCTGATAAGGTTGGTGTAGTGGGGTGGTCACCCCGCTCTGGCCCTGAAGGGGTTAAAACAGCCCTGGGAGAGGGCTGCTTAGGGAAGCCAATAGTTAAAGCAGCCCTGGAGAGGGCTGCGGCCGAGGGAAAAGGAGTTAAAACAGCAAAGCTAGGCTGATTTGGAGGAAGTAGCCACAGCTGGCCCTAAGCTCTAGCCCTGGAGTGGAAAAGGCTAGCTGCCTGAGAGTGAGGTACCTTAAGTGGAGCAGTGCAAGGGCAAAGGGAGCTCCAGCCTGGTAAACTCCCAGGCTGCAGGCCTTGGTAAAGGCCCAGAAAGGTATTGGGGCTGCAGAGGGGCAGCCTGGGAATAGGCCAAGGCAGCAGGTCCTAACCCCTTGTCAATGATGAGTGGCCATTACACTGCAGTCTGCCCCAGTGAGCAGGGGCTAGCTGATGACTGGCAGTAGCCACTGAGGCAAGGTGGGTTTAGAGGGTTGGGGGTTCCCCTGGGAGGGAAGACCCTGAGTGTGGGGATACTGTTGGGGCAGAACCCCAGGGTAAAGGGCACTGGAAGGGACATGGGGCCAGCTGTAGGCAAGACATTGGCCTGCAGAGGGTGCTCTGTAAGCTGGAAAGAGCTAATTCCCAGACCACCAGCAGGAGGCACCGCACTGGTGAGTCATCGCCTTGCTACAGTTGGTAACACTTTAGCTCGTACAGACTGGTGATGTACAGCTGCATATGTTGCGCACTTCAAGTTGTGAATTTTGTTTAGCCTTCATTTGCTTTTACACCCGCCAGCTAGCCCTAGTAATCCTCAAAACGCTACTATAAGGGTAACAAGTTTGAAGACAATATGGAAAATTCTCTATATGCTGCTAAGGCAGTTCTTAAACTTTTTATTTGTATGATGTTTCTTAGTCTTCATTCACTTTCAGTTCTACCATCTTCTGCTCATGTTAGTCTTAAAGTACTCAACCTACTACTGTCTGTCTGTGATACCTTTGCTGGAAACAAATCAATGCTGCAAGCCTTCCAACTCCTGTAAAGGTAGTAAGTAATTTAGCTAAAAAATGCGTTACATTTTATTTTGTTTTTTGGCTTGTAAAATTAGCTGTGCTGGAGGGAATATGTATTCCTGTTTTTGTGTCTTTTTGTAACTTAAGGGTTTGCCTAAAGGGATTCTCTGTTTTAAATCTAACTACCCTGTAAAATATTTACCATCCTGATTTTACAGAGGTGATTCTTTTACCTTTTTCTTTAAATAAAATTCTTTTAAGAACCTGATTGATTTTTCATTGTTAAGATCCAAGGGTTTGGGTCTGTGTTCACCTGTACCAATTGGTAAGGATATTATTATCAAGCCTTCCCAGGAAAGGGGGTGTAGGACTTGGGGGGGGGGGGGTTTGGGGGACGACATCTCCAAGTGGTCTCTTTCCCGGTTCTTTGTTTAAATCGCTTGGTGGTGGCAGCATACTGTTCAAGAACAAGGCAAAGTTTGTACCTTGGGGAAGCTTTTAACCTAAGCTTGTAAGAATAAGCTTAGGGGATCTTTCATGCAGGTCCCAACATCTGTACCCTAAAGTTCAGAGTGGGGAAGGAACCTTAACAGGAGCCTAGGATTCACCTCTACGAGCTAAATCAAGTAGCAATACAATTTGCCCATGCGACATTAGGGTTTTTATAATCGTTAAAAACTTGTATCCAACAAATTTAAATCCCTCCAGCACAACTCACTTTTTTTGTCCTCCTCTAGACAAAGCCTTAGGGTGTGTTAGATGTTGGAATGTATTTACTAATATCCTAGTTTAGAGACAAGGCAGGGTAGACTAATATATGCTGACCTGGTTGAGTTATGCCTGTCATAAGTTAGTTTTCACTTTCTGGTTCAATACTGCTTTGCTTGCCCATTTACAAGAAGGTTAGAAAAATAACTATTTTCATTGAAATTTTAATTTCTTATAAAATCTTAAGACAAATCAATTTAGACACATGGCTCAATCTGTTCAGCAGCATCCAAGTAAAGAGGAAAGTATTACAGTACTGCAAAGTGTCTAAACATCTACACAACTGTATTTCTAAGCCAATTTCTCCAAGAAAGGCTCATTCACAATTTATATAAATTTCAAATTCAGACTTTCTGGAGATGCAATGTATTTCATATAAATGAAATTATTTTGGAACAGTTCCATTGTAATGCTATAATTTTATTTGAGTTTTTCCCTTCAAAGTAGACTGTCAAACACACAAAATCTTCTTCATTGAATTTGTACATGGCAGTATTTACAGTGCAGAAAAAAATATTTAGTTTAATCATTTTGTTCAGTGAGTATACAATGCATAACTTCAGCAAGAAACAGACCAAGAATATTCTGCTCTTCAAGTCCTTCTTCAGCATAATATAGAGACTTCAATATCCAAACTGATCTGTTTGACTGTTCATTTGAATATATATTATAGATGTTGAATTCTAATTAGATATTACTGCAACATTCATCCTAAATCAACTACTCACATTTACACATGACAGAAAACTGCAACACATTTTCTATACAAGACACAGACACATTCAGAACCATGCAGCAATGTCACACGGTAAAACGCCCGGGGGAGGGAGGGGCACAGAGGGCACTGCTCCCTTGAGGCAGAGGGCACCACCCCTTGCAGCTCCCATTGGCCAGGAACAGGGAACCACGGGATCAAAGTGAAAGCAGGCTAAGGGAGCAGCCTGACACACTGCCCTTTAGGATGTTCATTCACTTTACAAAAAGGAGACTGACTGCATTCCTAAATTAGGTGAGATGACGTTTAAGTGACACTGCAAAGTCAGCAGAATTATACATGCTTGCTTACTATCCTTTTCAATCAAATAAGGATCTGACATGAAACATCTGTACTAAACAAAGAAACTACACGGAGAGAGGTAACAGCAGACTGAATTATCAGTGGTTAAGGTGGTGGATTCAACTCTGGAGAATCTAGCATGGGGTGGGCAAACTACGGGCCGAGGCCCGGATCTGGCCCATCAGGTGTCTAAAATAGAAACTAAGCAAAATGTGTAACAAATGCATTTTTTCAGCCTCAAAATATAATCCACTATCTTTAGCTATTCGAACGTGTGGTACATTAACTTCAGACACAGACTAGATCGACAGAACTCAAGTCTATTTTCACACACTAATCCTAGTTCATCGATCCACCATCTACCCCTTATTCTAATCCTTCCCTAAAAGCATTTCTCCCAAGATTGCCATACATGGTGAGTCAATAAGAAACAACCAGCTAGATTAACTAAGCCGTGAAGCATGTACACATCTTCAACTGAGTAACTTCACATTCTTGTGTGAGCCTTCATTCTTTCTCACCCCATTCAATCCCTCTAGTCAGAGACCTTTACTTGTCACATCACACTTAAAACTAGATTGTAAACTCTTCAAGCAGGAACCATGCCTTATTTTTCACTCCGTCAAATATCTGTTATGCTTTTTGATGCTGTAAAAATGAAACAAATTCAACAGCAATTTACACTGTTATATGAAACTCCAGGATCTGCAGCATGTAATTGCAAACTTACTGGGTGAGGGGTATATAACCCTTAGTGTCCTTTCCCAGGGAATGAGAAACAGATTCCTCTGACGAGGGGGAGAAAAGGGATGTCATTTCAAATGGAAACATTCTGTGAAGAGACCAAAATCTGCATTGGGCATAAATTTTCTTATTGGATTAGAGAGTTATAGACCCTAGCTACAGATACCAATACTGGCACATTCAAAGTTCCATTCCAGTTGGTAAACAAATGTAGTAATTTCTACATTGAAGTCTCCAGTGGTCAACATTTTAGCATACCAAAAGATAGTCTTAAATAAATCTAGATGGACTGTGTTGGGAGAATGGTTTTAAGCAGTTTTCTTCACAGAATGCACTTTTTAAAAAGGGTATTAAAAGAAGGTACGCGGCAACTAAATGGAGGATAACAAATATTAGAATGGTTGTTACAAAGCCTATTTATTTTAAAATCCAGCCTTGGTAAAACCAGCAGTATAGTATACAAATTGTGTGTGTTAATATCTTGCTTGGAGCTCAAAAGTATGCTAATTCAGAGAGAACCTTACCACCTTTTCCTAGCTATTAAAACACATTAAAAATGTAAAAATGATGGTTCTGTCTACTCTAGACATAAACAACCAATTTAAAAAATGAACAGTAGGTTAACAGGGGTTTGAATTGTTTTAATAGTATACAACCACTTACAAAATATAAAAAACTATGAACTAAATCTTATCATGAAAGGTAGTATAGAACACTGGAAATCAGGGAGTCCGGAGTTCTTATCCCAAGGCTTCAGCTCACTTGCTGTTGGTACCTTGTTTGATTCATTTAACCTCTACTTAGTTTTACAACTGCAAAAGTGGGACTACCCTTATAAGGATGTTGTGAGGATTAATGTTTGCAGAAGTGTTTACAGTTTTAAGTTAAAATATTTTATAAATCACTGTGCATATGTGAAAATTTGAGATTACTGTTGCAGTAAATAAAGAGCTGAGTAACTAAACAGTATCTTCCCAGATAAGGTCAAAATGTAGCCACCTTGTAAATACACTTATTAGAAGATACTTAATATGTTCTTCACATTCTTCGCTCCCATCTTCCTGTGTTTGAATGACTATACATAGAAACATTTGGAGACATGGCTCATTTTTTCTGAAGATAGGTGAAGTTAGATGCAGAGTATACTCTGGTCACAATTTTCTAGACTCCAGAATTTATTTTGAAGCCAAAATTGTCCACATTTCCCTATGCAGGAGGAAGACAGGTGGGAGGTGTTTCGAGATGATCCACTCTGTGTGGATCCTTTACTCCCTCCCCTGCAAAATGCCAGGCCTGCAGTAGTGGCACTTTGGGCTCTTTAACCTTTAACAAAACACATGCAATCTTGTCTCCCCTCTCTCCAGTGCATCTGCCCTGCACCTGGATGGACAATGGTTTAAGAATTTTTCTCTAAATCAGATACATGGGCAGATTCATATGAAAATTTTGCATTTTAAAAGTATTTGAAAACTCTCTTTCTATTTACCTGAGGAGATACACTATTATTTGACAGAACTGTAGAAAGTTACTAAGTCACATCGAGATGATTTGTAATACTGTAATATTGCATTATCACTTAATTATGTTGTCACAAAAATGGCATCATATAATGATGCCACATCATGCTAGAATATCTTTTTCACATCCCTAGAACTCCTTCCTGGATGCAGAGAGCAAAGGAAGGGATCCTTACTATAGTCCCACCCAATGGTGTTCAATCCCTTCTCACCTAAAGGAAAGAGGTTAGTCAAATGAATCCAAATGGTTCCCATGCTACAATTCTGCTTTCTCACATTGCTCATTTTGCTCCAAACATGTAAACTGGATAATTTAGAGATTGTTCATGTCTAGGATCAGACACAGCAAGCGGAGGACCAGTCAAATATGTGAACCTGTAAAGGACTGCCCTGAGGTTTTTTCTCCCAGATGATGGGAGAACCTGACCACAACCCAGTTACTTGCAGTGGGTGGCTTCACCTGGTTCCTTACTACTTAGAATCATACTGTTACAAGGGACTGCAGGGGTCATCTAGTTCAATCCCCTTCCAAAATGCAGAACTTGTTGTGGGTAAGCAAGCCAAGACAGATCGCTACCCAACCTCCTTTTGAGAGCCTCTAGTGAAGGAGCTTCCATAACCTCCCTAGGCAGTCTGTTCCATTGTCCTACTGCTCTTAAAGTTAGGAAGTTTTTCCTGAGATTTAATCTACATCTGCTATAATTTAATTTGAACCCATTGCCCTTTGTCCTGCCCTCTGTGCAAGAGATGACAACTTTTCCATTTTTTTTATGGAAGCCTTTCAAATTTTTGAAGACCACTATCCTGTCCCTCCTTAATCTCCTCTTTTCCAAACTAAATATACCCAGTTCCTTCAGCCTTTGCTCATATGACTTGCATTCCATCCCTCTTTGTTGCTCACTTCTGGATCCTTTCCAGTTTCTCTACATCCTTTCCATACATTGGAGACACTATAGCCCAGCTGAGGCCTAACCAGGGGCAAACAGAGCAGTACTATCACTTCCTGTGACCTGCATGCTATGCCTAAGTAAATGCAACCTAAAATTGCCTTTGCTTTTTTTGCAACAGCATTGCATTGCTGACTCCTGTGATACACCACCACTCCCAGATACTTCTCAACTGTGCTGCTGCCAAGCCAGTTATTCCTCCATTCTATATTTATGCATTTGGTTTTTCTTCCCGAAGTGTAGCACCTTACATTTGTCTTTGTTGAATTTCATTTTGTTGTCTATAGCCCAGTTTTCCAATTTATCAAAAATCCTCTGAATTTTAGCTTTATCCTCCAAAGTAGATTTCATCAGCATGCTCTCTATTCCTAAATCCAAGTAATCTGCTCCCGGGCCACTGCAGGTGGCAAGAGGGACCCCCTATGCTCCCAGGCCACTGTGGTCAGCAGGGGGACCCCAGCAGCTCCCAGCTGTGGTGGGTGGCAGGGAGGGGACCCCAGCAGCTTGGAGCCGCCAGCGGAGGGGGACCCTGGAGCTCCCAGCCCCTACCCCCCAGATTAAAGGGAAACAACTGAGAAAGCCCTTTTTTAAAACAATGGCAGCATTGGTGAGGCAAAAATGCAGCTCAATAAAGTTGTAGCCTACTACAGTACAAGAAAATATGTAGCTATTGTAAAGCAAAAACATCTAGAAAAAAAATTATGTATAACAAAGTTCCCATAGTCTACAATTATGAAATGTGGCATGCTTTCTGAAACCAGAAGAAAGGAAAAAATTCACTGAAGTTTAATATGACACGTTTCCTCAAACAAAACAAAATATACCCCTGACATGATCTCTCTGTGGAATAAAAAAAATCCCCTTACAAGTATTGTATTAATATAGACCTGAAGAATACTATGTTTTTCCTAGGAAAAAAATAAAGGCAAATACTATACATGTAAATAAACCAACCATTAAAGGGATCAAAACTAGAGAAAAGTCATGCTTAAGACTTTTTTGCAGAAGGCATTAAAAACAAAATGTCAATTTTCCTGTGATTTGTTCAACCAGTGGCTCTGCTTCCTGCTTTTAGTTCAACTGGTCAAAGACGATCATATAAATTAAACAAATGAACAAAAAAACTCCACTACATACAACAGAAGGCTCAGTTGGGTTTTAACTTCTTCCCTTTCTGCAGCTGTTCCCCCAATTAATTCTTTCTACCGTTGAAAACTGAACCAGGTCTAGCCTATTCTAACCTCTTCTGACTCAAATAGAGAAGAGCAACCACCACATGACTATTTCAAACACTTTTTGCACTAGAGCCCCTCTATCCTGGTGGAGGTGCATCACAGAAAACTGTTAAGAGAGAGGTGTTCTGAATTAAAGTCCAAGTTTATGGTGAGAGGTGACACAAAGAGTGTTGTAACAAGGAAAAAAGATTCCCATGCTCTCAAGCCTCCCACAGTTGAATTAGTCTACTGCTCTAAGCACACATAGCTGAACATCTACCACTTTATACATTTCCTAGACACAAGCCCTTCCCTGCTTCTCATTAACATGAAAGCCTTATACCTATTTGGGACTTCAAAACAAAACCATTAAAACCTTAAAGTACTGACAAGATTTTTTTTCCCTAAGATTTGAAGAATCCAGGTAGGTGACCAGATAGATTTTTCTGTCCTCCAGGCTCCAGTCACTATGTCTGTAAACTGAACATTTATGGTGCTGAGATTACATTGAATGGGAGGGAGAGGATAGGAAGCACCATTCATGTAGAATGAACAAAGGCCACTGACAATTAGTTTAAACACTAATATTTATGTAAGCTCCCTCAAGACTGTTAAGACCCCTATCTTTGGCTACTAGAGTGGTTCTCAGAGGCTCTATCAAGCTGTGGACATTACAAATGTCTTGAATCATGTCAGTTGCATGGCAGGGTTCATTCTTTATTAGTTTGTTTACTATATGGAGGTGGTGTTCATTCCTTTTGTCCAGAATACTGGAGGTGTCTGAAATAACCATCTTTGGACTTTGTGGGAGTTCCAGAATTCCATGACATGATCTTCCCTTGCTACTATCAGTGCACTGTTCAAAACAGCCTGTTGTCTTGCACCACATAACTCACTCCTTACTTCAGAGGAAGTTACCCTGAGCAGGAAGAGAATGTCAGAACTATTTTCCGCCATAGTATTAAAGGGTTGAGGATGATTCCTTTAATTCAATGTTTGCAAAAAGGACAGATGAGTTTATTTGTTTTCAGGTCTCCGTTAGATAGAAAACTAGCCAACATAAAAATTACCTTTTTGATTTCTGAGAGAAGGAGGTTTCAAGTACCTTGTCTGTATCTATGGCTATTTTATTTATGTACTGATTTTTACAAATACATCTGCCACACTTTTATGTAATTTTAGAAGTACAAAATATAATAAACCCAATCCATAGAGCCCTGCAAATCTGCAGGGAGCAGTTTTATATCCGTGGACCATTTCTGAGGATAGCAGGGCAGATGCAGATAACAATTTTGTATCCGTGCAGGGCTCTGACTTGGGTAAGAGCCAGGCATGCAGCTGTGAGGAATCACAGTGCAGACCCTCCACCTGCCCTGGGTGGGAAGCCTAGTGGGCAGGGACATGGGCTGGGGGCTGCTCAGGTCCCCTGATCAGGACAGGTGGAGGGTCTGCTACACAGCTCCCCACAGCTGCCTGCCCAGCTCTTACTGTGGCTGGGCTGTGGCTCCAAGCCCCCTCCCCACCGGAGCGTCACACTGGCAGCTATGGGCGAGCTTGGGTCCCTCCACCTGCCCAGGGCATGGGGCCCGAGCAACCCCAGCCTGTGTCCCTGCCTCCCAGCAGTGCAGAATTTTGAGCACAGGTATTGTGTGCTTGTTGTGATCCAGGTCACTGAGAAAGCAGGCAGTAGGCTTCTACAATAAAGTCTCTAGGTTGCTTTCAATATAGAACTCCTGGACCATCTAGTCCAGTATCCTGTCCAAAGGTGACCAGCACCAGATTTTTCTGAATGGACAAAACACTCCATAATGAGTGAACTGCACAAAAGGAGAAGTCTGTTGCTTATCCCAGTCAGATAGTTGCTCATGTATGCTCTAGGGAAGGGGTTCTCAACCTTTTTCTTTCTGAGGCCCCCCCGTCCCATGCTATAAAAACTCCATGGCTCACCAACTGTTTTTCTCTATATAAAAGCCAGGGCTGGCATTACGGGGTAGGAAGCAGGGAAATTACCTAGGCCCCCTGCTACAGGAGGCACTGGGAAACTAAGTTGGTCAGGCTTCAGCTTCAGCCCCAGGTGTTGGAGCTTCAGCTTTCTGCCCTAGGCCCAAGCAAGTCTAATGCTGGCCCTCCTTGGAAGACCTCCTGAAACCTGCTCACAGCCCTCCAGGGGGCCCCAAAGCCCTGGTTGAGAATCACTGCTCTAAGGTATGAGGGTTTACATCCCTTGTATGTTCTGTCATGAAATTTTGAATGTTCTCATTATCCATATACAGGTCTACAATCTGTCACCCTAAACTCCTCTTGGCCTCAGCAATATCTTGCTATGTATACATTGCGTTAAAAAAAGTAGTTTTAAATGTGTTGCCTTTCATTTCATTGAGATGCCCCCTTGTTCTTTGATTAGCCTTTGTTTTTTATTTTATTAAGAGAAATCAACAATGTCAACATGGAGTGAAGAAAACAAATCAACTGCATTCAATGTTCATTTTGTTCAGGAAAAAACCTGGCTAAATCCTTATCTTACTACAACCTGTGGAACACTGGTGTCTTCAAAACAGAGCGCTCTACAAGGTTGAAGGGAGTTATCCATTTTTTTTAAAAAAAACCCCTGAAGCCGCTTTGAGGAATTTAGTTCTGTGCATTTTTTAAAATAAGTAATAGGCCTAAATATTTGCTAGCAATATAAACATGATGCAGATTAAGTCATGTTAACTGCTTGCTCATAATCTCACACTTTAGAATAAAATTTTTTTTTAGCAACTTGGGTTTCTAACAAATTTATTGTGTAGATTTATTTCTATTCCCAGACCAGTGCTGCTCAGACCACAACAACTACCAAATGTAGTGCTGAGCAGATTTCAGAAAGTAGATTCCAAGTGAAAGAGATCCAGGAAAAATTGAAGCTGTAGGTTCAGCTATTGGGCTGATGACTTAAGTCATTTTCTTCACTATGCATCTAGAAATAGGAATTATGAAAAACAAAAGAGAAGGTTCCTTGTAGCAAATCTGCTCTATAAGTAGAGGGAGAGAAACAGAACCAACCTGTAGATTATCTTCGCTAGATCTATGGGCTGGAGGCAAAATCCTAGTCCCAGTGAAGTTAAGGGGAGTTTTGCAATGGACTTCACAGGGGCCAGGATTTCATTTAGGGAGTCCACAAATCCTACAAGGCATGGGCTGTGTTTACTCATTTATATAGCTTCTAGCACACTGATTGGGGCATGGTCACTAGTGGAATACAAATAAAGCAAAATGTCTCCAGCAGCTCAACTTTATGTATTGAAGTCACATTGTGATTATTTCTTTAATAGAGTTGCTTCTAAATTATCTTTTGTAGTGGACAGCCATGCTTCATCTCTCATTACTGTATTTTTAATATGTTGCATAACCAACCAACAGCAACTCCTTTCTCTCAGTCATATGTAAACAAATCCAGTGACAGAATAAGGTTTTAATATAATTATCTAAATGTATCCATTCTCCACAGGTGAGTGTATATACAAACACAGTTCTCACAAATCAAATTTTTTAAAAAAGGCTGTCTTCAGACTATAGTAACTGTTGGAACCAAAAGCCTTTGGTGAGCCTGGCTTTAATTAGTATTGTAGTTTGTATTAGGTACAGAACTAAATATTGACAATATCTGTTAACAGTTGTACCGTTGGTTTGTTCACTGGAATGTTTTATACAGATTAAATAACTGATAGGAATACTATGTATTGTTGTATTGGACTATGACATTCTGTTATGTCATTGAGAATTTTCTTTTTAAAAGGATCTCAATACTGTTTTAAAAACCACTAAAGAAAAACAGAGGAAAATTCCACTTGTTCAGGGCAGATTAGTAAAATTGATATCAGGGTGAACCTACTGGATTTAATCCAAACTCTGAACTTTGCCCTTCAAGACACTAGAGGTTGAAGAGTTGGAAAAAGGCAGTATTTCCTTTCATACACAAAATCACAGTAACATACCTACAAAGGCAGCTGTGACAAGGTACAAAGCACACCAGCTTCTTCTCCCCTTCCAAAGATAACTATTTAAATTGTAGCTCTTAAGCCTGATTAGGTGTCACTCAACATCCCTAAAAAAATCATCTTTATGTTACAAGTTAGTCTATAGGAATATTTTCCCAGAGTCATCCAGTCACAGATGTTCCTGAGAAATCCCTTATGCTAGCTGCTGAAGCACTTCCAGTATTGCTTGTACTTTCTACTGCAGTATTTTTTGGAACACCTCTGTAATAGGAAGGTCTAGGGTACACCCAACTCAGAGGAATTTGACAGACTAATGGTAACATTTACATTTACATTTTCATCTTATTTCCTCTATTTCAGAAATGACTAAGAGATAAAAGCCCAAGACCAGAAGTTATTCTTGACAAAAACTTTTTGTAGTACTCAGAGAATAAGCCACTCTGGGTGGAATCCTCACCCAGTGAAGTCAATGGCAAAACTGCCATGGACTTCAATAAAGGAAAGATTTCACCTTCTGCCTTTAAAGTCAACTTCCCATTTTAAGCTATATCAAGCTGTATTTCAATATATTTTTACAAAGTGAAAAGTTACAGCTGACCATGTTAATAAAGTTAAAATTTATATAAAACCTACAAATGTATAGAACTATTAAGTATTCCACAGTCAATAAGTTATGAGCTATTCTTTAGAGGTATAGAGAACTGGTGAAGAGGAAAGGGAATGCACAGACACAGAAAAGTCCTATTAGAACAGAAACACAGATGAAATGACACTTGAATTGTAGGAGGAAAATGTGTTTTGTTTTGGTATCTGAAAGAATTTCAAAGATGTGATCTCAAAATTTTGGAATCCTCCCTTACTCCCCATTTTGAAAGGGAGAGGCGGGGGGGGCAAGGGGGAGTCTTTAACCCTCCCACAAGTTAACTGAATATAGTTCTTGAGATAAAAGTAATGATGAGACTTAAGTCAAACATAAATAATTATACTGCTATTAGGAGCACCAAGGAAAAAAATACAGAAGCCACACTCACCATCTGAATGGGTTTCTTGTGCAGATCTCTTTCTGTTACCAACTTCTCTTGATCAGTGACATAAAGACCTTTCTGTGCCAAGGCCTGTATAACAGCATCATGACCCAAAAGTGGTTTTGCAGCGTCACTCTTGAGAATAAGACTTCCAGCACGACAGTAGAGTTCAGCAGATAGCAGTAAGTTAACAACAGGTGGTTTAATGTGTTCCTGGTCATACTGGTCTGTGTAAAATGGTTCTCGCAATTCCTCTGGAACATTTTCTGCAAGAATCAAAAGATATAATCAGATAAACAACACTTCACAGTACTAGGAAAGGTACCGAATCCATACACACTTTACATAAAAGTTGTTAGCTAGGAAGTATCCCTTTTTATATAATTATTTCTACATTATTTTAAACACATCTATGGGGAACCCCATTACAGAATAAGAATTGAACAATACAGTGAGAAGTGAAAGTTACTTATAAATGTAATATTGTTAAACAAAATTTGGCCACAGGTATTAGCATGGGGAGAAAACCCAGTGGTTTTACATTGCAAAGCACAACATGGCCAAGATGTGGTTTTAAAGCAGCATTAATTCAAAATGTCTTGGCTTTTCCAAGTTTATGGCCAAACCTTCTTTCTTTTCGTGTCATATTTCATAGCTCAAGCCACAAAGTCAAAATGATGTCAGTCAGCTGTGATTCAACACAATCTGTCTCATTCCAGAATTTTATGGAAATAGAATAATAATACATTCTAGTGTACATAAAACTTCTGGAGAATAAAGAGCCATACCCTTTTGCTGAAATATGTAAACGCTGTCTCAGGAAGTGTGTGTAACTGACTTCCTTTTAACAGAGTGCATTTCTCTTGCCAATGAATGGCTGCAGAGCCAACAAAAAGCTACACAAGAATTTGTCAAACTATGCTGAGATTTTCACACAAAATTGGCACAATGCTGTCTATCACAAGCTTTACAGGAAAAGCCATGACAACTTTCCCAAGTACCATACACCAGTTATTACAGATGCATCATTCATGAAAGACATAAGATGTACGAATCAAAAAATAGCCCATTTAGAAGTATACCTGAACAGCTATAAAAATTCAAAACGACATTACATCAAATAAAATAATATTGGCACTAATGTCAGATAGGACTTAGATCTTGCCTCAGGATTTCCACTCCCATACGTAAAAAAGCATTACAATGGCATTTGGTGATCGTCTATTCTTAGAAGTGCAATCTCAGTCACCCCAAAGCATGCTAGACTGGTATCATTTGTGGGACAAGACACCATATGTCCAGTCTTTGGGCTGGAGTTTCAGTGCCCATTCACTTGTGACAGGGAAGGGAGAAACAAGAGCCAAGGGCCAAGAAGAAACAGCAAGGAAAACTGAAGGCTCTTTCTAGCTTATGTGACAGGATAGGAAAGACCTGACTAGGAGTCTGAAGCACCTGTCATTATCCACTGTTGGAAGACAGGATACTGGTCTGGTTGTCTGGCTATGCCGAAAGAATGACACGAGACATTAGATATGGGTTTAATCAGGCCGCACCTTAACTATTAGATGTCTGGGACTAACCTGGTGGATAAAATGTGCAGTGCAAGTGAAAACCCCCACAATTCACCAGGGAAGGGGGGCGTGAGTGCTTTTTTCAGCCCCACCCCACCTTTCCGTTCATGTCCCTCCAGCAGATCCTCTACCAGGACACTCCAATTCCAGCCAATTCCACTTAAAGTCCAGGGTGGTGAATGGACCACTGGTCTGACCCAATATGGCCATACTTCTATTCTTAATCCACACAGAGGATGGGAGGGAGGTGGGAACAGAATATCATGGGATCATCTTTTCATTGATAACATCAAGTCAAAGTGCTTCCTTAATTTAGCTTTTAAAGAACTACCTTTCTTTTATCAATTGGTTGTGGGAGGAGATAAGGGGAATAGAAGCCTGATGTTTTTTCTAGGTTTTTAAACAAAATGTGTACCTAAATGCCTCCCTCAGTCCCCCACCAAGATAAAGGTAATGTTGGATGAGATGTTGCTTCTGATTTGCAGATTCAATATATCAAGAAGGAAGAGAGACTTTTCTAATTTAATAAATAGAAAAAAGTTACCATTAGCCTAAGTTTGGCTAGGAGTCTGACATCTTAGGCTTAAAATGCAGATCATAATGTTTTGTCTGCAAAACTAATTGATGCCCTTTAAATCCACTGGCAAACAAAAGTTACCTCTTCACAATTAAACAATTTATCTGCTGGCTTTCCCAATTTTAATCTAACTATTATCTTGCCAAAAAAAAAAAGTGTTTTTTATGCCTTAAAAGATAAGTCTCAGACCTACACTTATAGAAATGATTTTGTACAATACTGATGTCTGAACATTTCATACATAGCACAATGAATCCTATTTGACTGAAGCCTCAGTTTAACTGTATACATTAGTTTAGTGGATTTTGAGCCATAAGTTTCAAACATGAAACAATATAAAAAGGGTCCTTACTACTCGTGCTGTGACTAGTTTGACGTGTTAGTGGACAAATACTGTAAGATAATCAAAAACCAAAACTGAAGTTCATCACATCTTCAACTAAAACCCTCTACAGGAAAATGAGAGGATGCCATATGCATTTCTAGCTGGTTTGCTACTCTTTTTATCAAATGAAGGAAGTTTAGTTGCTATGTCATACATTTCTACTGATTATTCTCTGATCACGTGCCCTAAAATGAATCTTAATATATTTAAGCTGTCAAGGAACTTATCACCTTTACAAAATACCAAGTGAACTGTAAACTTTTACAGTTACTCTGATACCAATCTGAAATTTTAGGAATATTCATAGTTCAACACACACTGACAAACTATGTATGTTGATATGTGACAAACACTTCAGTAGCCATTTTGTAAAATAACTGCAATAACATTTCCTATCTCTTACCTCCACAAGCATGTGTTCTACTCCTATACTGCCACATACACCAGGAAATCCTTCCCTTGGACCCTCTACACATGGGTTCTCAGCTTAGATAACTTGTGAGGGAGGCAGAGGTGGTTGTCACAAATACCATGCCCTTCTTGTATTGCTAACTGGATAGACAGTCCCAGCATGGAACATGTTGAGAGCCACTACTGTACACCATGAAGCCTCCCTCACCACCTACAGATACATCAAACACTTGTTTCCTCACAGTCCTACACAGGACCTTCCAATTTGCTATTAAAAAAGCATTTACTCTACAACTAAGCAACCGAATAACCAGTTCCATTTATTCCTTCCACATGCCTCCTGCCTCCAGCTCTCTCGTCGTAATCCTTCTTTCCGTGTCTGTATATAGCCCATTTAAACTTTAAGCTCTTCTGAGAGAGAAACCTGTCCCATTCTGTGTCAGCAGAACACCTAACATTTTGGGCACTGTACAAATAAGGCAATAAAATAGTAACACAGTAATAAGCAAGAACATAATTCAAGATATCCTCTAGACTGGTGCATGCAAGAGACCATTACACATGGCAAAAGGAACAAGACTGTCATAAGTTTTATGCTTCTATCCAGGCATCAGTCTGGAGTCACTACTGGAGATTAACTAACAGGAGAAGCCAGAATATGCAAGGATGACAGAACTTGAAATACGGGATACAGAAGATTATTATGTTACTATACCAACCTTTGTACTTTTGTAATACTGAAAATCTTGAAGTGTTTTACAAATACCCAAGACCAATGAAATTTATCTATTGTATCCATTTTATTGAGATATATATAAAAAGAGAGCTACATTTCCAAAGTAGTCTAATTTTAGGGAAGAAACTTTAGCAACTACAGTCTGATTTTGAGAAGAAAATCCCTGCCAGTTGAAGTCAGTGGGTACACTGGGCATTGAGCTACTCTGGGAGAGCAGGGATGGGGTGGTGACACTATGGATGAAATTCTGACCTCACTGAAGTCAACAGCAAAACTCTTATTGACTTCAGTGGGCCAGGATTTTACTCCAGATGTTGAAAGCTGGACTCTGTGTGCTGCCTCCGCAGCTCCATTGGCCAGGAACCACAGCCAATGGGAGCTGCAGGGGCAGTGCCTGCAGGCGGAGGCAGTGCGCAGAGGTGCCTGGCTATGCCTCTGCCTAGGATCTGAGAGATGGGGATGTTACCGCTTCCGGGGAGCCCCACAGGTAAGCACTGCTCAGAGCCTGCCCCACCCCCACCCCATACCCTTGCCCCATTCCACTCCCAAAGTCTGCTGCAGTGGCCCAAGACTGCCCCAAGGGCTACCTGAGCTGCCCCTGAGCAAGGCGCACCAGCCACTGCAGAAATCAAGAAAAGTCACTGAATCCGTGACTTCTGTGACAAACTTGCACCCTTACCTAGAACAATAAATGATAGGAAAAGGTGAAAAAGGGAGACAGACTGAATTAGTCTACATGAAAAGACCTACTGATATAACTCAAGGACTGTATGGAGATCATGTCTGGTAAACAAGAGAAGTGTGCAGACCAGAAATCAGTGAACCACAGCTGGTGCATCAGAAGTCAGACTTAATTGGTGGACAAAATAAGGAGGGGATGGGCTATTCCACCCATCATTCCCTTTTGAGGTTCCAAAACACAAACAAACAAAAAACCTTGGGGAGAAAACATGTAGGGACAGATGCAAACACTGGGCAAACTCGACAAGACAAGGTGGAGGACCAAGCTTCACCATCATGGCTGCCACCTCCACCAACTCCTAGGACCCTGAAATCCAATCCCTGATCCTGAAAAATATCCTGGCCACACCAGGCATAAGAGGAAGGACCTAAATGACACCTCCAGCAACTCCAGCTAAATCTCAGCCACTATCTGGGATGTAAGACTGTCTCCCCTTCTCCCTCACTCCTATGTGGTCTTTTTCCTACCCCACCTTATTTTGTCTCCTTCCTCTCACTTTTTTTTTTTACCCCTTTCTGTCTAATAAAAGTCTGGTTTAGCCAGTCAACCCAGAATAATTTGCAACACTGCTATAAACCTGTCACCGAAGAGCAGCTAAAACCAATGCCCTACAAAGCTCACTGCTAGTAAAAGTTAGCCAGATCTTGGACAGGTTTCAGAGTAGCAGCTGTGTTAGTCTGTATTCGCAAAAAGAAAAGGAGTACTTGTGGCACCTTAGAGACTCACAAATTTATTTGAGCATAAGCTTTTGTGAGCTACAGCTCACTTCATCAGATGCATTCCAGATCTTGGAGTGACTGATAAGACTATGTGCTGTGCCTGTATTTTCCCCAGCAGTGAGGTTGTAAGGTGAGTCAACACCAGAGACAGAAACTGTATTTTCTACCTTTGCTGGTCTTCTCTTTCCCTTCATGTGTTTGCCTTGTTTTTCCTTTTAGGAAATGGAATAGGACTTTAACAACAACAGCTCCAGCCCATCTTAGCTTACTTCTTCCCCCCCACAAACAAGGACAGTTATTTAAAAGACTGTCAGGATTTTTTTCTTTGCCTTCGTCTAAAAACTTTCACCAGGGAAAGGGAACAAGGAATGTTGTTAAAATAAAGATCTTACTTAATATTTTACATTTCAAAGGTTTTCTCTGTTTTTCCTTTTTTTCTGTACCTTAAATATTCTTATAATCTTTTAATAAAAGGTGTGTTTGCCATGGTACTAAGCAGGCAGAGATCTCTGTATACCAAACCTCGAACCTTGTTTAAAACTGTTTAATGTTGGACAGTAACGTGGTCACGTTAATATCTTTGACCCCACATGCTCCATTTAAATTAATGCAACACAATTTTGAGGCTTACGGCTAAATTATTCCACAGGAACTCTGTCTAATCTAGATTTTCCTCATTTGTTTCTGTCTACAACAGAACTAGTTGCAATAAAAAAGAAAAAGAAACCAAATCACACACACCCCAACCACATTTTCCCCTGGCATAACAACAGTGTCTTGACACGAAGACCTGTTCAAAATTTTGGTTGGTTTAGTGCTCGCTCATTTGCTTTCTATAACAAAATGTTGAAGAGCTTTTCCATCTACTTTACTGACAAGGTTGACTGGATCAGACTTTTGTTCAGAGCCATGAGTTCACTGTCCGATAAAGAGGTAGGAATCCATCGAGCTCTCTGGTGGAATTTCATCCACTGAGCTCTTCAGCATCTTAGGTCTTTGGGGAATTGCACTTAGAGATCTGTGAATTGGACCCTTACTATTCATGGCATGAGAAACTCATTATTGATAGTACTTATGAGTACTTCTTTCCAAGTCAGGATGCTAGCCACATAGTAACATGGCCACTTACTGTTACCCTCACAACTTATTGCTTCCAACCTAAGGAAGAAGAAAAGGAGTACTTGTGGCACCTTAGAGACTAATCTATTTATTTGACCATGAGCTTTCGTGAGCTACAGCTCACTTCATCGGATGCATACCGTGGAAACTGCAGCAGACATTATATACACACAGAGATCATGAAACAATACCTCCTCCCACCCCACTGTCCTGCTGGTAATAGCTTATCTAAAGTGATCATCAAGTTGGGCCATATCCAGCACAAATCCAGGTTTTCTCAACCCCCCCCATACCCCATATGGGGGTGGGGGGTTGAGAAAACCTGGATTTGTGCTGGAAATGGCCCACCTTGATTATCATGCACATTGTAGGGAGAGCGGTCACTTTGGATGAGCTATTACCAGCAGGATAGTGAGTTGTGTGTGTGGTTTTTGGAGGGGGGTGAGGGGGTGAGAGAACCTGGATTTGTGCAGGAAATGGCTCACCTTGATTATCATGCACATTGTGAAGAGAGTTGTCACTTTGGATGGGCTATTACCAGCAGGAGAGTGAGTTTGTGTGTGGGGGGGGTGGAGGGTGAGAAAACCTGGATTTGTGCTGGAAATGGCCCAACTTGATGATCACTTTAGATAAGCTATTACCAGCAGGACAGTGGGGTGGGAGGAGGTATTGTTTCATGATCTCTGTGTGTATATAATGTCTGCTGCAGTTTCCATAGTATGCATCCGATCAAGTGAGCTGTAGCTCACGAAAGCTCATGCTCAAATAAATAGGTTAGTCTCTAAGGTGCCACAAGTACTCCTTTTCTTTTTGCGAATACAGACTAACACGGCTGTTACTCTGAAACCTAAGGAAGGTTACTGAAAGAGTGAAGTTAAAAACAGCTGTACTCATGTCACCTCACGTCAATCCGTTTTCAAGCGAGGGCATCATACAGAAAAAAGATGATTCTATGAACTCTTTTTAATGACTATATCCTTGTTGATTACTAGACAATCAGTCTTCAGTAGAAATGACCATCTTGCTTGTGGACTTTTGTGATAGTGGCCCTTTAGTAAATCAATCCTTTCTAAGAGAAATCCTACACCTTTACATGACCGTGAAGTAGAAAAGCATGTATTGGTTTCTACTGGCCTCTGTGCTGTCCCTGTTGCTGTTCAGGTATATAATTACAGCTGCTAGGAAAGACTATGAAATGTTGTGACCTTCATCATCACCAATATATAAATGACACTCAGATTTTTATCTCCCTTTTGTCAAACTTATATGGCAGTTTCTGCACCTTCTAAGAACTAACAGAGGTGAGAAAGCAGATGGAGGGAAACTAGCTCAGACTCAGTTCTGATAAGACAGAAGTGAAACAATCGAGGGAAGCATCTGGAGGAGTGGGCCAGACCGGCAAGTTTACTTTCCCAAAACATTTGTAGTTTCAAGGTCATACTGGATCCACTGCCTTTTATTTATGGTTGGTCAAGAGACTAAGATCACGGTCTCTGACAAGAACCTCTAAATAGTGAGCCATGGCTTTCAATCAATTCAGCCTTCAGGTTACAATACTGTACAATCAAAAGAGGTTATCCTTGAAAGAGTACCCTGAAGCTGCAACTAGTATAAACCTGACTGATGCAAGCTACTATATGCCCACAATATCAATATTCTGTACTCTGCATGGCTTCTTATTCAACTATGAGGGCAATTTAATATATTGATTAGAATCTATGAAGCGCTGAATGGCCTGGGAGCCAGTTATCTAAGAGATCAACTCCTGTGTTTTGATGCAGAAGTTACTTGTCCTTGTCCACTAGGATCAATCTCACCCTTCACTCTTTAGGTTAAACTTTAAGGCTGGGGGCAAAGTGGATATAGTGTACTTAGATTTTCAGAAAGCCTTTGACAAGATCCCTCACCAAAGGCTCTTACACAAAGTAAGCTGTCACGGGATAAGAGGGAAGGTGCTCTCATGGATTGGTAACTGGTTAAAAGATAGGAAACAAAGGGTAGGTGTCTCTGGTCAGTTTTCAGAATCGAGAGAGGTAAAGAGTGGTGTCCCCCAAGGGTCTGTTCTGGGACCAGTCCTATTGGACATATTCATAAATGATCTGGAAAAAGGGGTAAACAGTGAGGTGGCAAAATTTGCAGATGATACAAAATTACTAAAGATAGTTAAGACCCAGGCAGACTGTGAAGAGCTACAAAAGGATCTCTCAAAACAGGGTAACTGGGCAACAAAATGGCAGAAGAAATTTAATGCTGATAAATGCAAAGTAATGAACATTGGAAAGCATAATCCCAACTATACATATAAGATGATGGGGTCTAAATTAACTGTTACCTCTCAAGAAAGAGATCTTGGAGTCATTGTGGATAGTTCTCTGAAAACATCCACTCAATGTGCATTGGCAGTCAAAAAAGCAAACAATGCTGGGAATAATTAAGAAAGGGATAGATAATAGGACAGAAAATATCATGTTGCCTCTATATAAATCCATGGTATGCCCACATCTTGAATACTGTGTGCAGATGTGGGCCATCTCAAAATTTTATTTTTATATACATATATATATATATAGGAATTGGAAAAGGTTCAGAAAAGGGCAACCAAAATTATTTGGGGTATGGAATGGCTTCCATATGGAGGAGAGAGAAGACTGGGACTTTTCATCTTGGAAAAGAGGCAACTAAGGGGAGATATGATTGAGGTCTATAAAATCATGATTGGTATAGAGAAAGTAGATAAAGTGTTTACTATTTCTCATAACAAAAGAACTAGGGGCCACGAAACGAAATTAATAGGCAGCAGGTTTAAAACAAATAAAAGGAAATATTTCTTCACACAAGGCAGTCAACCTGTGGAACTCCTTGCCAGAGGATGTTGTGAAGGCCAAGACCATAACAGGGTTCCAAAAAGAACGAGATAAATTCATGGAGGATAGGTCCATCAAAGGCTATTAGCTAGGATGGGCAGGAATGGTGTCCCTAGCCTCTGTTTGCCAGAAGCTAGCAATGAGTGACAGGGAATGGATCACTTGATGATTAACTGTTCTGTTCATTCCCTCTGGAGCACCTGGCACTGGCCACTGTCCAAAGACAGGATACTGGGCTAGATGGACCTTTGGTCTGACCCAGTAGGGCCATTTATATGTTCTTAAAGAATTTGCAGTGAGGATCTCTCTGGAATTTATTCAGTGCACAGTATATACATTTAACTTGCAAACTGAGCAGGCTCTACCTGCTTTCCCAACTTTGTATGGAAGTCACTTGTATTTGGTTTAATGCTCTCCTAAACTGCACCACACTCAATGGTTTTTGGGTTGAGGAACCTGTAAGCTGCACTGAAGCTGGTAGATGTTCAAAATTTACACACACTTGAACTCAGAGCCTAGTAGATGCAAATCTTGGTGCACCTTACAAACTCCATTACATCAAGAGTTCCAGTTCAAGCATCAATGTGTTTCACATTAGTTCTTCTAAACCGTCTTACAGAAACTTAACCAAAAATAAACACACCACCACAGAAACTAGAAAACTAGGAGAACCTAAGTTAACATTACACTTAAATCATTTACAGGATTATTTCCATACCTGCCATTGGGATATTTTAGCTCAAACAATTTCAATTCTATAACCATAACGCCACATAACTTCTGCTCAGATGTATCAGAAAACTTTACACCAAGATACTTCACATCTTCTGCACTGACAACAAAGCCTCATAGCATACCTACTCTTAACACAGAAGTGTGTCCACTAGACATCTGGTACATATGTGCAACCCCACCCAACCAAAATCTGTACTCTTATACATAGTGTCATTCTTGTGTGGTTTCTTCATCTAAACCAAAGCTTTCAGTTATTTTACTGTATTAACTTTAACCCTTTTAAAATGTCTCCCATGGGAATAGTAGATTCTAGAATCTCCAACAAAGACCCAGACTGTTTATATTGACTCCCACCACATATTAGTAGAGCATCTGCAGCATAATTCTGAGAAAGTGAATTATCAGGTAAAAACTTTTCAGAACTCCTGCTTAATGCAAGCTCAAGAATAAAGTGCTTTGTAGTCTATTACTTCAATATTATAACAGCATGAATGAATTTGACCCAAAATTTTATACTGTATCTAATTTGTTTTTGCAACTTAGAGCTTAAAAAAAATCAGTCTGATTCCCCTTAATTGTGAAAAGGATTCCCCGCCCCAAATCTGTACTGTGTAGACCTGTTTTCACTACAGAGTTGCCTTTTAAAATTCTCTCAGAATAGTTCACTTTCTAATGTGACTATGGTTCTAAGAGAGAAAGAACACAAACTCTTGAGATGTCTTCAAAAGATTGGCAAAGATCTTAAGGGCGTAAGTCTCTTGTACACTGTCATAAATATAAAGGGAAGGGTAAACCCCTTTAAAATTCCTCCTGGCCAGAGGAAAAATCCTCTCACCTGTAAAGGGTTAAGAAGCAAAAGGTAACCTCGCTGGCACCTGACCAAAATGACCAATGAGGAGACAAGATACTTTCAAAAGCTGGGAGGAGGGAAAAAAACAAAGGGTCTATGTCTGTCTGTATGCTGTTTTTGCCGGGGACAGAACAGGAATGGAGTCTTAGAACTTTTAGTAAATAATCTAGCTAGGTATGTGTTAGATTATGATTTCTTTAAATGGCTGAGAAAAGAACTGTGCTGAATAGAATGACTATTCCTGTCTGTGTGTCTTTTTTGTAACTTAAGGTTTTTGCCTAGAGGGATTCTCTATGTTTTGAATCTAATTACCCTGTAAGGTATCTACCATTCTGATTTTATAAAGGTGATTCCTTTACTTCTATTAAAAGTCTTCTTGTAAGAAAACTGAATGCTTTTTCGTTGTTCTAAGATCCAAGGGTTTGGGTCTATAGTCACTTACGCAAATTGGTGAGGATTTTTACCAAAATCCCCAGGAAGTGGGGTGCAAGGGTTGGGAGGATTTTGGGGGGGGAAAGATGTGTTCAAACTATGTTTCCCAGTAAACCCAGTTAAAGTTTGGTGGTGGCAGTGGAAATTCCAAGGGCAAAGAGTAAAATTAATTTGTACCTTGGGGAAGTTTTAACCTAAGCTGGTAAAAGTAAGCTTAGGAGATTTTCATGCAGGTCCCCACATCTGTACCCTAGAGTTCAGAGTGGGGGAGGAACCTTGACCTACACCGTGTTACAATGTATTTCAATTCTTTTCACTAGTCAGGCCTACCCTCCTTTAAGGTACATAAGGAATATAATATCAGCAGATTTCAGCCATTTGGTATGGAAAGCAGATTTTCTAAACTAAAGGCAAGTTCTTGTTTTCTTCCAAATCACTAATCTCATGAGTAGTTTGTTGAATTAAATAGACTTTAGCATACATGGTAATTCTTTGTGGATTTAAACCCAAAGATTGCCCTTCCAAAATCTCAATCAAACTTCACTCCCACTCCCAAGATTTTGGAAGTCTTACTTTTCGTGATCATATCCCCTTTGAAATATTAGAAGAATAAAGCTACTTCTAAATCTCTTAAATTGTTTGACAGTTAAAACACCTCTGCTTCCCAGCACCTTGAACTTTTTAAGAAGCTTCCTTTCATTATGTTAGATGAAAATGCATCTCTAGTGCAGATTCTCTCCAAAAGAAAGTCATTTCATAAAGGTCTTTCTAGGGAAGAGTAGTTTTAAGTACAAACATAATGCAACAAATCAATATTAATATTTCCAAGTCTCTAAAACAAACACAAGAAGAAATCAAGCTCTCACTGCATTATGCTTATGTTAGGAAAGAAATTGAGCTAAATACATTAAACAAAATGTATTAAGTTCATTTGACCAACACATACTGACCGCTAGATTAGAACCATATTAAATCCTGAATAATCACTGTAAATATGGCTCATAAAAATAAGAAATACATATAATCTCAAAGACCATTGTCTGGGACATAAAGTTTCTGTATTTATGACTCAATTGTGATATTACCTGAATTCCACAACAGTGTCCCAAAATTTTAAGAACCAAAATATATCATATACAGTTATGTTAGAGAAATATCTTTTCCATTTGTCTGAGTCTAGTTACATAGTACTAGTACTTGCAGTTAAACAGTAGCCAGAAGCTAAAAGAATAGTTTATTTGCATTCATTTAAATTTGAATCTTGAACTTAACTCTCTCAAACAACGAGTACTTGTGGCACCTTAGAGACTAACAAATTTATTTGGGCATAAGCTTTCATGGGCTAAAACCCACTTCATCTGATGCCTGGAGTGGAAAATACAGTAGGAAGATATTTATACACAGTACATGAAAAGATGGGAGTTGCCTTACCAAGTGGGGGGTCAGGTCTAATGAGACAATTCAATTAAAGTGGGCTATTATCAACAGGAGGAAAAAAATCACTTTTGTAGCAGTAATTAGGGTGGCCCATTTCAAACAGCTGACAAGAAGGTCTGAGTAACATTCAAAAACCAGTTGGAGAACACTTCAACCTCCCTGGACACTCAATAACAGACTTAAAAGTGGCAATTCTTCAACACAAAAACCTTCAAAAACAGACTCCAATGAGAAACTGCAGAACTGGAATTAATTTGCAAACTGCATACCAAATTAGGCATGAATAAAGACTGGGAGCGAATGGGTCACTACAAAAACTAAATTTCCCCATGCTAATTTCCCCCTATTGCTACTCACACCTTCTTGTCAACTGTTTGAAATGGGCCACCTTGATTACCACTACAAAAGTGATTTTTCCTCCTGTTGATAATAGCCCACTTTAATTGAATTGCCTCGTTAGAACTGACTCCTCTCCCTCCCCCCACTTGGTAAGGCAACTCCATCTTTTCATGTACTGTGTGTGTGTGTGTGTGTGTGTGTGTGTATATATATATATATATATATATATATATAATCTCTTCCTACTGTATTTTTCACTCCATGCATCGGATGAAGTGGGTTTTAGCCCACGAAAGCTTATGCCCAAATAAATTTGTTAGTCTCTAAGGTGCCACAAGTACTCCTTGTTTTTGCTGATACAGATTCATACGGCTACCACTCTGAAACCTTAAATCTCTCAAGTACCATCAGGGCAACATAGGCTTAGGACTTATCTGCTTGCAGTTATATTATGTTGAATTAAGACTATGCATTGATGTACCCAGTTAAATTTCAGCTATGGTTCATAGGAGAAGATTGTGTTTCTTCCTAACTCTGAAAGAACTGAAAATGGATGCTACAGGAGATGGAATAAGACTGAAAGGAAACATAAATTCCTAGCATTATTTTTATATTCAAAGTTATTTCAATCTCATTCATGCTTCATATATGATGTTTTTAAATGACTATTTCCCCCATACATCTTCTGTTCTTGTGCTGTATGTTTGGCTCATATCATATGCAAATACACGGTTAAACAAAGTCTACTCTTATCCCTTCCCAACCTCATTAAAGTCCATGACATTGCACAGATGTAACAGAGCTGAATCTGGAACTGTATGTTTGTTTATTATCAGTCCCATAGACACCACTCCAACAAGGATAGCACTGACTCCTTGATTTTGGTAAAGCATAACTGCCCCCCACAGAATACTTCAGAAGTCCTCTTGGAGAGGACAGGTTTCTCTTCTATAGCACAACCAAGTTGTTAAGAGTCACCCACATTTTTGTTTGTGTTGCACCATGCATTTAAAACAAGGCACATCTATCAGACCCCAAATGTACATTTTTACATATTGCATGTGTGTACAATATGTCTAAAGAAGAAACTGAAGATGCTTTTTATATCACAAAAGAAACCATGTGAACTCGTCCAAAATGGACAGATGGTGGAGGGATAGGACTTTTCTCCAAGATAAGGAATTATCTGATGGAGAAAACAGTATTTTAACTTGGGAAAGCAGAATGAAGGGAGAAATGCAAGATAGTTATTGATCAGTATTTTCTGTGAATTTAGGACAAAGTTTTGAAACCCCTTATTTCATTAGTGATCACTTCAAAATCTGTCACTTCAAGGTTTTTTATATTTATATATATATATATATATATATATATATATATATAGGGAATGAGATATTCACACACACTCTAAGCATCCTTTGTAGTTCCTTTTGGGTAAACATATGACAGCAGGTAGGAGAAATATGGCTTTCTTTGAAGAAAAAGTTGTAATCTATTCCAGGGAGAGCTTTAAAAATATGAAAAGGAGATGGTCAATCCTCCAATTCTGCTTCTGTTTCATGTCTAAAGGTAATGTATGCATTTCAAACATACAAGTTTTATGTATACTTCCATGCTCTCACCCTCAAATTCTAATATACCACGTGGTAGTAGTTCCTGGAGTTGAACACTGACTTGAAATTAGTCACAAAATTATGATCTGGAATACTTTAATGCTGTATACAATTCTATTTGACATTATTTCCATTAGTTGCATTAAGTGGGTCAAATACTAACAGAGAATTTAAAAGGCAAAAGCAGAGAATATCTGCTCTTAACTGATTACTTGTTGCATTTGCTTGTGTATCTCTCAGAATGAAAACCATAGGGAGGGACAAGGAAAGTAAAGGAATTTGGTTTGGATTGGACTTTTACAGAAAGCTAAGTAGAAAGAACCCTACAGGTTGCTTTCCACATTCAGTCCAAACTCAGCTAATAAAAACCAAAATAGCTCAATCGCCTAAAGAATTTGCAAAGCTACACCAGAATAAAACTCTACCATATCTGAATCTACAGCCACAGTGCATATTCTATACCTCATATGATCATTGGGGGGGGGGGGGGAAGAAAGACCTGTTTAGTTCATATACATGCAAGCCTACAGAACTGAATCACCTAAGGACATTAAATTACATCACCTCTGAAGACCCCAAAGCAAATTATTCTAAGAATTTTCACTGCCTTAGCATTTTAGTGCTCAAATTTGCATTGATTAAAAAGAGATCATGAATCTGAGCTCTACAAAATATAAAAGTATTGTACAAAATAAATTGCTTTGCAATAACCAGAAATGGTTATTTCATACAGAAACGGCTAATATATAGCACAGCCAGTAGTCATGGATTTTTTTTTTTTTTAAAATATAAAGAGAAAGGCTGTTGTCGGGTATTACCAGCTCCTAATTACATCAAAAAGATACATCTTTTAGCCCTATTACAATATGCAACAGTACTCTGGCTACATATGCAACTGTTGCAGAATTCCAAAAGGAGAAACCTTTTCCTGTTATTCTACAGAGGACAGGGGGGAAATGATTGATTGTTCCTGCACACTCTTTCTTTCAAAAATATCAACAAAACTGTTTTATAAATTGAAAATTAAATAATGATATAGTTAAATCACACATTTTTTGTATTTTTTAAATGTTTGCCCTCAAAAGATATTCTTAGTAATATTTCTGATATAAGTCTGATATTCCTGAAGGCCCTGGTTTTTCGAAGCATAGAACTAATACTTTTCAGAAGCATTAAAATAAACGAATGTTATACAGTCAGACAGAGAGAATTCTATACAGGGTTGGGTGACAATTGACATTAAATGCTCTTTCTCCTGGAATCCAGGTTATTGCTTAATCTTTACCCATCTGAGTGACTATAGGCTTACCATCACACATATCAAAACTAACAGTGCACATCCATATCCCCCTCTACCTCCCAGCTCTTCAACGGAAAACAACTATTTTTGTATTACAACAAAAAATGTGAATGGAAAAACAATACACAGAGTTTTGTAAGGCTGAATACCCCCAAATAAACGCAATTAGACACACAAACATGACACTCAGTGACGGAAATAGCGTTGATACACGTAAGAAAAAAAGACAACAGGTATTCGAAAATAAAAACCACATGATCAAGCAACAGATCAAGATGATTTTCTCCTCTGCAATTCCCTTGGGAATGGCTCACGTCCGCAGTAGTGAAGCGACCAGGCAGGAACCAGCATCAAAGAAAGGGAAGAAGACGCCACCTACCTGTCCCAAAGGCTTTGGCCACCAGCCACGCTAGATTACAGGCGATTTTTGCTCTGGTGAAATCATAATGGTCAAAAGGTTTGACGGCAGGAACAATGAACGTCTTTCTCATTTCCTTGATGTCTGCAGCATCCCCCATCTTTTTACAGCACCTTCTCTTTTATTTACATGATTATTCTTCCCAAGTCCTCCCCCACAAAATAATAATAATAATAAAAAAAAAACCGTATACAAAATAGACGCAGCAGCAGCCGCCGCCGCCTCCGGTGATGATGAACTCAGCTGGCCCTATGGGGTGATGCCTCCTCTGCCCAGGAACGTAGCAGAGCCTCTGCTTTCTCCTTCCCTCGCTCTTTGTCTCAATTCATCCAGGCAAGGCCCCCGCCCCCCAAAATGACAAGTTGATAACCCCCGCTCCCTTTGCTAGGGAAACACCCCCCCCCAGCGAGGGCTGAGCCCGCGGGGATCCCCCCGCCCTCCGCCGGCAGGGACGGAGCCCCCGCGGGAGCTGGCCGTGATTTCCCCGCAGCGGCAGGAAGCGGGGACCTGGCCCTTCCCGGCCGCCGCTGAGACACAAGAGATGTCAAAATTCCCAGCGCAGGCTCCGGGCGCGGCGCGGCCCCCGCGCCTTCGCCTCCCCGCAGCGGAGACCCCCGGTGGGCGGGGGCGGCGGCGGCTGCCCTTGCTAGCGCCCCGGCTCCCTTTGGGGCTGCCGCAAATTAACGCCTCTCGGCTCCTGTCCTGTCTCGCCCAGCCGCTGCGGCTTTCCCCAGCCGCTGCCGCACTGGATGGCAGAGCAAATCCGCGCACGGCGCATGCGCCCCGCGCCCCCTCCTCCGCGTGAAAGGGCCCTGGCCTGGGCTGGGCGCAGCGACTGGCTAGGGGCGGGGCCTCCCCAGCCCTGGCGGGGAATGGCGTCACGTGGCCGGCCGGACAATGGGGCATTCTTGACGCCAGGCCAAGGCCGGGCAGCTCCCAGGCGCAGCCAGGCCTCGGGGGCCCAGTGCCAGGGGAGCGAGGGCGCTTCCCGCCGCGGGGAGGCAAGGAGCGCGTGCAGTGCTCCATGGACGTACCGAGAGGGACTGGAGCAGCGGCCGCACGAACCCTCCCTCTGCATAGGCCAGTCGCCAGGTGGGACCTTCCACAGGGGACACTAGGAAATCCACACGCTTGTCGACCCTGGTTGTTAACGTTTCTAGGGCACTTCCTGTCGTTGTGGGTTGTCCCAATGTCCTTGGCTTAAATCATTCCTCCCTATTATATTAGTAGCATTCAAGTGGTGCCTGAGAACCCCCTCCATTGACCAGTACCTCAGCGTGCTAAGCGCTGTACAAACCCATCAAAAAGATAGTCCCTGCCTCAAAGAGTTTACAATTCACGTAAGTTTACAACTCCTTTTGCTAGTGGGTGGTTGTTCTCAAGGAGGCTGCATTTGGGTAGGGTCAGCTGTCTGTAACTTGTAAAATGTTTTGGGGTGAAAAGGGATTATGATGGAGAAAATCTTATGCCAAGGAGTCTATAACTTTTTTTATTGTGTAGATTACATTTTAATTAAGAGATTCTCATGGACCATCTCCTGTCCAACTCATAAATGCATGGACCACCTTCCCTCATGACTGCATGAAATCTTTGGGACAATTTGCTTACATGGAACAGTAGTACCAGTAATGTTATTGTATTATTAAAATAAAATACACTATTGCATGTCTTTTAGTATGAATTATCAGATGGAAACAAGGAGCAAGCATTATTAGCCAGCTTTAGGTACAATAATAGCAAAAGATCTACAGATCAACACAACATACACAATTTGAGAACTGTATTATGCAATAAGAAAAATTTTACATCTGTATATATTTAAAGAAACAAGTGAGGACTCTCTGACCAACGTGTGTGTGTAGGCATACAATTTTTAATATTTTCTGTGCTGTGTTTTGTCAAAATATTTTTTATTGTTCTCTATCAGACCTTTTAACATTTAAATGCCAACAAACTGAAGAAGGCAAGAACTAGTTATATATAAATATATATTCCATAAAATAGAATTCCATACAAAAACATGCTACAGCTCCATTGTTTAACATCTAGAAGTCCAAAAATGCTATATTAAGGTTGCACACTAGCTGGGATGGGGATTATTGATGAGAAAGTAAACACAAAAAGTACTTACTTTTAAATAATTAAATCTGTCATTCCAATTTTATATATAACAGTTTTGATGTAATTCAACATTTGTGACATGTACTTGATAATGTTCCTGTATTGACGTACTGCCCCCTAGGCTTGGAATAGCCTCCCATCTCTGTCCACCAACCATTTTATCTTAATTCCTCTTTAAAATCAACTTATTTTTTAAATTCTTCCTCACTTAATGTTGCGTCCACACTCTCTACGTGAACTACTGTCCTGCGTTTCTTTTTATGCGAGAGTTAGATTCTAATACTGTTTTGGACTGGAACAGATTACTGTTTCATTATTTGCCCTGTGAGGCACCTTGTTTGCTTCTGATACAATTGCCTACATATCCATATTATGTATATATGATGGCATGGTGAAGTTTAAATTTGTATTGACATGAGTTTGGGATTATTAGTAATTGAGTGGAGAAGCCCTGAGTGAGTTATATAGCAATTCCAAAACAAATATCAAGAGATCATCACTTCCTTGTGTACATACAGTTCCTAACATAGTGGGTCCCGGATCCTGATTTCTGCTATATGAATTATTATTATTAGTAATAATGCCAAACCAACACAGAGACCCTGACTCAGGAGAGCAATCCCTATTCAGGAAGGGTTATTAAGCACAAGCTTAACTTTAAGACTTACTGAACAGAGATTATTATTTTTATGTTTTCATTATTATTTGTATTATTGTAGTGCCTAGGAGCCCTTTCGACATAAGCAGTTAGCTAATATTCAGGGTCTGATAGGGAGGGAAGTTGGTGATGGGGCCATGTATTTCTTTGATGCAGTCCTACTTATTAACAAATAATGTACATAAAGTCCTATTTCCCTGAACACAGCAGGGCTCAAACAGCAGAAGACCGTTTCTTTGCTCATGATTCTAAAGCCACTTTCCATCCAGGACTCTACCCAAAAACTCACTCTCTTAGCTTTTTCTCAGAAGCCCAAATACTGTAGCCATGATATAGCCCAAACTGGCTATACCATAATCCTTTTCACTTATGCTAAGTATCCCATAATTCCTTGCATTTGCTGAAGTAAGCATTTGTCATAAGCAGATAGAACAAATGTATCTTGATTCTGACAAGTATTCTATGTAATAATACAAGCTAGGGAAGTACCTTCAAAGACCAGTACCTAGAATGCTCGTATCCTAACAAAGGTAAGGGTGTGGCATGGCCCCACAGTACGCCAACATTTTTATGGCTGCCTTAGAACAGCGCTTCCTCAGCTCTCACCCTAACACTCCTACTCTACTTGCACTACATTAGTGACATCTTCATCATCTGGACCCATGGAAAAGAAGCCCTTGAGGAATTCCACCAGGATTTCAACAATTTCCATCCCACCGTCAACCTCAGTCCGGACCAGTCCACACAGGAGATCCACTTCCTGGACACTATGGTGCTAATAAGCGATGGTCACATAAACACCACCCTATACCCGAAACCTACTGACCACTATACTTACCTACATGCCTCCAGCTTTCATACAGACCACATCACACAATCCACTGTCTACAGCCAAGCTCTAAGATACAATCGCATTTGCTCCAATCCCTCAGACAGAGACAAACACTTTCAAGATCTCTATCAAGCGTTCTTAAAACTACAGTACCCACCTGCTGAAGTGAAGAAACAGATTGACAGAGCCAGAAGAGTACACAGAAGTCACCTACTACAGGACAGGCCCAACAAAGAAAGTAATAGAATGGCACTAGCCGTCACCTTCATCCCGCAACTAAAACCTCTCCAGCACATCATCAAGGATTTACAACCTATCCTGAAGGATGATCCCTCATTCTCACAAACCTTGGGAGACAGGCCAGTCCTCGCTTAAAGACAGCCCCTCAACCTGAAGCAAATACTCACCAGCAACCACACAACAAAAACACTAACCCTAACCCTATCCTTACAACAAACCCCGTTGCCAACTGTGTCCACATATCTATTCAAGGAACACCATCATAGGACCTAATCACATCAGGGGCTCGTTCACCTGCACATCTATCAATGTGATGTATGCCATCATGTGCCAGCAATGCCCCTCTGCCATGTACATTGGCCAAACCTGACAGTCTCTACACAAAAGAATAAATGGACACAAATCAGATGTCAAGAATTATAACATTCAAAAACCAGTCGGAGAACACTTCAGCCTCCCTGGACACTCTTCCTACTGTATTTTCCACTGTATGCATCCAATGAAGTAGGCTTTAGCCCACAAAAGCTTATGCTCAAATAAATTTGTTAGTCTCTCTAAGGTGCCACAAGTACTTGTTCTTTTTGACCTAAAAGTGGCAATTCTTCAATAAAAAAATCTTCAAAAACAGACTCCAACAAGAAACTGCAGAACTGGAATTAATTTGCAAACTGGATACCATCAAATTAGGCTTGAATAAAGACTGGGAGTGGATGGGTCATTACACAAACTAAAAACTATTTCCCCATGCTAATTTTTGCCCCTACTATTACTCGCACCTTCTTGTCAACTGTTTGAAATGGGCCATTCTGATTATCACTACAAAAGTTTTTTTTCTCCTGCTGATAATAGCCCACCTTAATTGATTTGTCTCATTAGAGTTGGTATGGCAACCCCATCTTTTCATGTTTGTGTGTGTGTGTGTGTGTGTGTGTGTCTTCCTACTATATTTTCCACTCCGTGCATCTGATGAAGTGAGTTTTAGCCCACAAAACGTTATGCCCAAATAAATTTGTTAGTCTCTAAGGTGCCACAAGTACTTCTCGTTCTTCTTGTTGATACAGACTAACACGGCTCCCACTCTGAAACCAGCAGCTGAAATGTATAACTTTGGGAGCAGACCTGCATAAGGTGAATGTAATATCACTGTACGAGACGGCTTCTCGGAGACTGGTATCATATAGAATCTTGTTCCTGTACTATATTAATCAACCTGACTGATATTGATTATTTGCTCTCTTGAGTATATTTTATAATCATCCAAAGTGTGGTCAAGCAATTGACTATACAAATTGTCAACATTTATCCTGAAAGAAGGGCAGTTGTTACACCCACAGCTTCAATAAGATTTCATCCAACCCCTAGCCTCACACCTGCACACACCATCTGAAATCAGCAGAGCAGCAAAATGTACATCAGCTGAGTATATACTATGGCACATAATTTTCTTGTGCTACGTACCGCAGTTATTAATCAAGCAAAACTCCTACTTAAGTTGATGGTGACTTCAATGAGAGGTTTGCTTAATTAAGGATGGCAGAATTTAGCTCTTTGTCCAGTATATTACTGTCAGTAATTATGCTTATCTACCTGACATTCTTTATCATTCCAGTAAATTAGGAGTGAATAAGTCTGCTTGAAATCAGCTATTCTTACTGCAGCTGTACTTGTGTTAATTTATTAAAGTTATAAAAAGAGCCCATCTGTTGGCAACTTTTGGTAAAGACAGACTTAATAAGCTGCATTATTAGTTCAGAAAACATTTAACTCGTTTAACGGATTACTGCTTTATGACCAAATTGTGGCTTGGTTTGTCAATGTGTGCAAGGGTATGTGAGAAGAAACCTCCTCTCCTACCCCCAATTGTGTTCCTATGCAGGGGCTAGCCATAATCCCAGTCCTTAACATCCAGAAAACATTAGAAAGGGGTTCCCAGACATGGTTGGCTTTTTTTTTTTTTTTTTACGCTTTACAAATTACACCTGTAAAACGGCACAGGCTTTCACCTACCCACATAATATTATATATCACTTTTTTTTCCCTATGACTTCAAAGCACTTTACAAAGGTGGTTAAATATTAGTATCTCCATTTAAAATATGAGGAAATTTAGGCAGAGAGAGCATAAGGCTGGTTTTTTCAGTGACTTCAACTAGAATTGTGAGTGTAAAGCACCTTTTAAAAATCTTGAGTTGAGCACTCATGAGCTAAGGCATACAAAATTAGTGGGCACATCTGAAAATTTGGATCTAAATGACTTGCTCAAGGTCACACAGTAAATCAGTTTCAAAGTGGGATAAGAAACAGGGTCGTCTGTCTATTAATGTCCTACTCTAATCATGACACCACACTGTGTAATGGGGTACACATGGAATACTATTCTTTTGCTTTACTGAGAGAGAAACCTCTGAAATATTTATTTCAGAAGACCTGTTTCATATTTTATTCCTAACAAAGTGCCTCCTGCTCTGTTTCTAGCTATACTGCATCTTGCTATGTTAGGTGTATCCAATTGTATGTTTCATTTAGATGACTGACTCAGAGAAGTGTTGGGATAGTGGAATAGCAGCAGCAATGGATCCCTCTTTTGCTAGGGGTCCATGAGTAGGGATTGAAGAAGGGGGAAAAAAAGTAGTGATACTTTCCCAAGCATCAAGTTCCACCCTCTTAAGAAGGCAACATGAGATTCCACTCTCGGTAAATTTTCATAACATAAAACTCTTTTCTTGTGTGTTTTGATGAGTAGTGAAACAGATAATGACATTTAATTTATCATTAGACTTCAGAACTAACAACCTCTTGATATTAATAGGGCAATCAGCAGCTCACAACTCTTTCGGAGTTGTTTTGAGGCTAACATCACTGCATTATAGTCTGTTCACATTTCATTCTCAACCATGTTTGTTTTAAATGATAGCTTAAATTCTGGAGCACAAGATGGCAGCCTCCAGAATATAGTATGTGTTCACCAAATCACTATGAAGTGACCCTCTCCACAGGCTTTTGAACTGGAAGGCAAAGAGACTTGTAGATAAAATATGAAATGAATTCATGGTAAATGTAACTGAACTACTATTAGTAGTAAAATAGCAAGAAGACAGCCTGAATGACATGATGGCTTTCAGCCTTTTTAAAACAGAAGACCAATAGAGTAAGGAGGAAAAAAGCATTCTAAGAAGCAAGAAGAGAGGTGCTCAAATGGTACAGGATAGATAGTTTTGTTTGATAAAATAACCATTGGGAGATTATTCCTCTAGACACAGGACATTGATGGAATTCTGTAGTGTGTAATGCATGGCCACATTACTGCCAGACAGCATTATCTGCCAGAATCAGGAGTGCAAGTAGACCCTGGATCAGAGAAGGTGAAAACAAGCTAAGAAGGCAACTGGGGTCATGCTGACTCAATTAGAGAAAGAGCTCTGTAACCAAGGCAGAGAGCTTATACCAAGTTCCCCACTCCTTTGCACCAGGGACTTCAGTTTGGTTGCATGGGTGTGACTGAGAGGAGAATCTGACTGCCTGGAACCAGAAGATAAACGAGGGGAGGGGATGCTTGACAGAAAACAGATAAGCAGTAAGGATTTAGAGTATTTATTCATTTGTTTGTGTTGTGGTAGCACCGAGAGGTCCCAGTCACATATCAGGGCCCCACTGTGCTAAGCACGGTGCAGACACATACAGAGTAACAATGACAGTGTTATGACATTGTATGGCTAGGTAAGTAGTTATAAGCAAGATTCTGATTCCATTACTTGCTCTCATTTCATTTCTTAAAAAGGAGGGCCCAGTCACCATCTTGGAACAGGCCTTCACACCTTGCAGATCCTGAGGCATCAGCGGAAGGTCAGGGTTGTCTACAGGGAGACCCAAGCCTCTATGCTGCTGTTGCATCTTTGGTAACCCTCCTTGCTCCAGTGGACCCATCCTGTAACAGCTTCCAACACACACCCCACTTAGAGGAAGAGGGCTCAGTGGCAGAGCAGGGAGCAGCAGAAATGTAGTTCAGCTTTTCACTGCATTACATTTCTGCCCTGAGCTCTATTGGTTGGTAGGGGGCTGAAGTGTGTTCCTCTTAGTCCCACTACTAACCAGCCCACTCTTTCTCCGGCCCACTCACTGCCTGCCTTCTCCCTCCATACTGATCTAGAGGAAGTGGGGAAATACTGCTGCAGAGGTAGTTAAAACCTCTTTTCTGGAAGTAGAGAGACATGAGAGGAGAGCCTCTTATTCACAGATCATGGGGAATAGCTGGATCCAGGCTGTGTGATGGTGGTGGTGATGATGAGGATGTTAAAAGGCTCCTGACAATTATATGGGAGTTGCAAGACTGTTTCAGTGTTGAATTGCTCAAGCATGTTTCTCCAGATTCATTCTGAATCCACAAATGACTTCTATGGGACTATTCATATAAGTAAAACTATGCGTATAGTTAAATGTTTTAAGGATCAGGGTCCTAAATTCAGAAGTGACTCAACAAGAGAGTGTCATTTTAAAAAAAGGGAGGGGAATGGGAGGGATAGTGGTAGGACAGTTATATAGTAAGGCATATATTGTACAAATTGTGATCACCCTATTACTAGAGCCCTGCATGGATACAAATATCCACAGGTATCCACAGATTTGCAGGGCTCTACCTATTACATTCAATTTAAAATAAATATTATTTTACCTTTCCCTTTTTTATAAGCTAATGGAATAGCATAGTTTCAACTGACGATTAGCCTATGACAGATGCAATATGTGTACTGTAGCGCACAGTCAATTTAAAGCTGTGCTGGAGAAAGCACTCTAGAATATTGCAGGGAACAATATTGCCACGGGAAAGAGCTTTACAAGGTGCCTCCTGACCTAACAGGTCTTTCCCATCTATGTTTTGAGATCCAGTCAACTGTTAGTGCTGTTCACAGCCTCAATCAACTTTGTTTAGACAATGAATGTGCATAGAAAATGAACTATATGATAAGCTGAAACAGTTTTGAATTAGAGTTAGGCCCTGATGCTCTAGACCAGTGGTTCCCAAACTTGTTCCGCTGCTTGCGCAGGGAAAGCCCCTGGCGGGCTGGGCCAGTTCGTTTACTTGCCGCGTCTGCAGGTTTGGCCGATCGCGGCTCCCAGTGGCCGCGGTTCACTGCTCCAGGCCAATGGGAGCTGCTGGAAGCGGTGGCCAGTACGTCTCTTGGCCCACGCTGCTTCTAGCAGCTCCCATTGGCCTGGAGCAGTGAACCGCGGCTGCTGGGAGCTGCGATCTGCCGAACCTGCAGATGCGGCAGGTAAACAAACTGGCCCAGCCCAGCCCACCAGGGGCTCTTCCTGCACAAGCAGCAGAACAAGTTTGGGAACCACTGCTCTAGAAGTTTAGGGTATTTCTAAACTGCAGCTGGACACATGCTCACAGCCGGTGTAGACAGACTTGCTGTAGATGTGCTTGAGTTAGCATGCTAAAAATAGTAGCATAGACATTGTGGCATGGGGGTCAGCACAGGCTAGCCACCTGAGTATGGACCCAGGGAGCTGGGCAGTCTTGTACTCAGGTGGCTAACCTTGCTGTAACATTCACACTTCTAATTTTAGCATGCTAGCTTGAGCAGAGCTAATGTGAGTCTGTTTACTTGAGCAGGGAGGCTCTACCCAGCAGCAGAGTAGATGTACCCTTATGTATATGCTTAACTTTATGCATGTGAGTACTCACACTGACCTCACTAGGACTACTCACATGTAAATTTAAGTATGTGTTTTCAAGAAACAGTGCCTAAGTTTGTAAAAACAATTGGCTATATTTATCTTTGCTGTAGCTTTACTCAAATCAGCGGAGTTATAGCAGGAATAGATTTAGTCCACTGAATTGTTTTAATGTTGGTGTCTTCTGAGCTGTTCATACTTTATAAAAAAAAATTCTCATGAAAATGTGCAGGGGTGGGGGGGGAATCCTGTGCTGTGTATACACAACACTCTCCTTTCAATCTTTAATACTTTAGGCTTTTTTAATCCCAAAGGGATTAGATGCCATATAATGGGATAATGGAATACAAAATTATTTTTTATCAAAGTTGTCTTAAAGTGACAAAACCACAAAAGACCATCTAAAACTGGCAAACATTTTACACTTATTTAACCCAAACATACATAATCTGTTTTAAATTTTGCAAAGAAAAATACTTTTGGTTTGGCTTTCTTAGAGTCAAGTTTGATCATGAAGCAAATTGTTGCAGCTGAGTTATAAATCCCTGTAAACCTCCCAGTGCTTGTTAGGATCCTGTTCTTTAGCAACACAAACAAAACTGCTGTAACAAGTACTCCTGAGAGGATTCTGCACCAAAAAATTAAAAATTCTGCGTACATTATTTTAAGATTATGCAAAATTATCCACATTTTATTTGTCAGATAAAGCATGGCACTGGGGAGCACAGGCCATTGGCTGCACAGAGATGGGAGATCACTGTGCAGCTCCCTCCTCCTCCTCCCTCCCCCCGACACAGTGCAAGGACCGGGCCTGCCCCAGAAACACCCCAGGGCCCTCCCCCTCCATTCCAGATGCACCAAGTGTGGGCAGGCTGGATCCAAGAGTGGAGGGGCTTAGTGTGGGGGAATCCAGGTGTGGGTTGAAAGAATTCTATGTGGGGCAATCTGGGTGAGAGTAGCTCAGTGGGGGATCTAGGTGCGGGGGGACCTGGATGCACAGGGGCTTGTTGAGTTCTTGGTGCAATGGTAATGGGACTCTCAGTGGGGGATCCAGATTCTGGGGGAGCGGGGCTCAGTGTGGTGGGGATCCAGGTGCAGCTGATTGGGGCTCAGTAGGGTGGGGGTCCGGGTGGGGGTGGCTTGTTGTGGTGGTCCAGGTGCAGGCGGAGTGGGGTTCATGTGTGGAGTTCTGAGTGCAGGAGGGGTGAGGCTTGACGGGAGGGTCTGGTCATAAGGGGGTCTAGATGCACAGGGGTTGGACAGATGGGAGAGCAGCTCCCTGTACAATGATTCCTCCTCTTGCAGCTGAGGAGCAATGGTTGCAGGAAGCATGGGGGCGGGGGGCATTTGCAGAGCTTCGTACAGCTGGGGGAGGAATCTGGGGATGAGTCTGACATGGTCCTGGATGCCGTGCAGGGGAAGAGGAAGTCCCATCTTCCCCCGTCCAGCTGGCACTAGCAGCTGAGCCTAGCGCAGAGTAGGAGCCACCAGTGGGGTCTTCCCCAGTCCAGGCCCCTGCCACACAGTGATTTACCTCTCTGCCGTCTTCCCTGGGCATACGAAACATACAGCTGGCGAAGGTTGCGTGACCGTTCTTGTGACTTCCATTTGCTTCCCTGTCAAAAAGTCATTTTTCTGTGGGGAAGCAAAGAAATCTGTGGGGAACGTAAATTCTGTGCATGTGCAGTGGTGCTAAATTCCCCCTGGAGTAAACAAGGAGGCATTCATGATTTTGGCTGCACTCTCTTTTATTACAGAGTCACCACCTAACTATAAGGCTGCTGGTGTTGCATCTTATTGAAAATATTCAAAGGCATTAGGGGTAATCAGGGGGGAAAAATACACATGGCACACTCTGTGATGAAGTGGGAATGTTCTTAATGTTTTCTCTGAATACTGTGTAGCTGCCTCAGTTTCCCCTATGCCTTTCTTAAGTATCTAGGTGGTGGGATAAGGGTTTGTGATTGTTGCAGAGCCCTAGAGGGCCAGTGTGATGCTCTCTGCACAGAGAAGGCCGACACTCTGTCTTCTGGCAACTGATGGCCTGGGCCCCTCCCCTGCAAGGTGCCAACTGAAGGTGTTGGAGAACAAAGAGATTAGGTAGCTTCCTGGCCCGGGAAAGAGACAAAGGCTAGAGGAGGGGCTGGAGGGGGTTTAAGTTTGGAGCTGACTGGGGAAACGGAGGAGGCCCAGAACCGGGTTCTGGGCTCACTACCCCCCAAGATGGACCTGATTGAGGGATCCTGTTTTCTGTAACTACAAGCTCTGTTTCAGACTGTGTTCCTGTCATCTAATAAACCTTCTGTTTTACTGGCTGGCTGAGAGTCAAGGTCAATCACAGGAAGTGGGGGGTTCAGGGCCCTGACTCCCGCACACTCCGTAACACACTCCTGTCACATTTTTTGTAGACTCAGGTCTCTTGTCATTAAATGATTTGATAACTACTGTGCTTCACTAAACTGAATGAATGACATGCCTACACACACCCACAACAAACCAAGAGAGTTTAGGGAACAGGCTGAAGTTCATAAGGACAAATGTGTTGTTCCAACTTCAGAGCTTCGGAGTCTGGAAGCATGTAACTAAAACACAGACTGACAATTTAGAGCCACCATGTCATGAGAAACTGGGGTTTGTCTTCTCAGCATTTGTAACAACTAATTGAAAAAATACCATATAGGAATCTGAGAAGGAAAAGCCTCAACAGAAAGTAAAGTACCTACATTTTTGGAATGTTTTCAGTGATCTGTTTATATCTGTTGCTTAGTTATATTGAATAGTGCAGTCTTCGGGTATTTTAAGGGCTGCAGTTTTATCCCACATAGGAAGATTGCAGTTATTGATTATTTCATATTTAGATTATTGGTGTTAAATAATAAAGAGCATACAAAGCAGAAAATTAGCAGAGAAGTGCTTTGCTTTACATAGTACATACTGTATAGTAAAAAAGGAGTTAAAGGCCATGGTCCTCCTAAATATACTCTCATACTGAGCTGCAAAAATACCCATGCCATCCAATCATGAGAATAAACATTTATAGCAATCATTATTTGGTATGATGAGCTATACTAACTGGCTGTCAAGAAGCTGTGGATACTGTGTTAGGAAAAGGAAGAGCATAGTTCTACTACACATGCTGCAACATTTGTAAATAAGGCCAATTTTCATTGCTGGCCAGAACTCTGCATGGGTATGGTTACCCTTATACTTTGAGAATATAATGAAAAAGCACCAATGATGAGTGTTGTAAAAATACTGCAGTGATGAGCATTATTAAAATGCTTAAGGTTATGGAGAGAGTGAGATATCCCTTCGTAGTTTTGGTTGAGGCAAACCTCCAATTGTAAAGCAGATTTTAATCTTTCCACTCTCCAACTTGATAGAAACAAAAACAAACCACATAGTGTATGACAGAATTTTTCATGAGCTTTCGGGAAATCAGAAATTTACATATGTTCCAACTTAGTTTGGTTAGCTGTGTTTATGCCATTCTCTGCAAACTCAAAAATACTCATTCTCTTTAGGTGAGATCAGGGCCATCCCTAGGGAGGTGTGGGGCCTAGGACATAGGCACTGAGTTTCTATCTGCTGGAGGGTGCTCCTGCCAGCTCCGCCCAGGCCCTGCCCCCACTCCACCCCTTCCCCCTGTGCCCCACCTCTTCCCACCCCTGCTCCGCCCCGCTTCTTCACTCTCTGCCCTGCCTCTTCCCTGCCCAGTTCTGTCCCCTTCCCAGAGCGTGCTCTGCCCCTCGCTCCTCTCCCCTCCCCCCCAGCACTCCCAGATGCCGCGAAACAGCTGATTGTCAGTAGGCGCTGGGAGGGAGGAGGAGATTGGTAAGGGGGCTCCTCCTTGCCCCACACACCCACCTGTCTTACCTCCCTGCCTGCCACCTCACAAAGCATGGGGCCTGGGGTGGTTGCCCTGATTAGCAGTACCCTAGGGACGGCTCTGGGTGAGATTCATCCCTGTACAGATGACCCAGACAAGCCTGTGTACCACTTAAACCTTAAAAGACAGCATAAGGGTATGTCTACACTGCAATTAAAACCTCACGGCTTGCCCTTACCAGTGACTTGGGCTTGCGGGGCTCAGGCTGCAGGGCTGTTTCACTGTGGTGTAGATGTTTGTGCTAAGGCTACAGCCCAAGCTTTGGGACCCTCTCACCTTGCAGGGTCCAGGCTTCAGCCCAAGCCCAGGCATCTACACCACAGTTAAACAGCCCCTTAACCAGAGCCCTGCAGGGATCAGTTCTTGGCCCTACAGTATTTAACTTTTTTTTTTTCAAGGAAGAAAACAAAATCACTGATAAACTTTGCAGATGACGAAGAGATTGGGGGATTAGTAAATAATGGAGAGGACAGGTCAGAGAGAGAGAGTGTTCTGGGTCATTTGGTAAGATGGGAATAAGCAAACAATGTCCATTTTAATATGACCAACTGTAAAGTTATGTCTAGGAACAAAGAATGTAGGCCATACTTCCAGGATAGGTGACTCTACAGGGGAAAGCAGTGACTCTGAAAAAGATTTGAGGAGTCATGGTGGATAATTAAGTGAACATGAGCACCCTTTATGGCGGTATAGCCAAAAGGGCTAACACAGTAGTTGGATTATAAATGGGAATCTTGAATAGGAGTAGGTAATATAAATACACTCTTTATTGATACTATTCCACTGCTACTGGAATACTGAGTCCAGTTCTGGTGTCCCCAGTTCAAGAAGGATGTTGATCTATTGGAGTGGTTTCAGAGGAAAACATTCCTTACAGTGATAGAGACAAAGAGCTCAATCTATTCAGTTTAGCACAGAAGGTTACGGGGAGACTTGATTACAGCCTGTAAGTACCTACACAGGGAACACAAGTTTGATAATGAGCACTTCGGTCTAGCAGACAAAGGTATAACATGATCCAACGGCTGAAAATTGAAGCTAGACAAATTCAGATGGGAAGGCACTAATATTTAACAGTGAGAGTAATTAGTCACTGGGACAGCTTACACAAGGTTGTGGTGGATTTTCCATCACTGGCAGTTTTTAAATCAAGATAGGATGTTGTAATGAAATACATGCTCTATTTCAAATAGGAATTAATTCAGGGAAGTTCTGTATGGTATGTGTTATGCAGGAGGTCATACTAGATGATCATAGTGATTCCTTCTGACCTCATAACTAGGGCCCTAAGAACATTGGGACTTCATGGATTTTTGTGAAATTAGCCCATTGCCCTGATTTTTCCAACAGCAAGACAGTGGAAGTGGGCATCTGCATGCAGAGTAGCCAATAAGCATGTGGTGTCCCTTAGGGGCAGCCCCCTGTTGGCTGCACATCTGCCTCCCTGGGCTTTGTCCGTTGCTACAATATTAATGAGCCCAGAGTGGGTGCATTGCAGGGAGAATTTAAAGCAGCTGCTTATGCCTGGCTGATCCATTCCACTCTGACCCATGCTGAGCTGGCTACTGTCTCTCACATTGTCAAGGTTCCTCCCCCACGCTGAACTCTAGGGTACAGATGTGGGGACCTGCATGAAAAACCTCCTAAGCTTATCTTTACCAGCTTAGGTCAAAACTTCCCCAAGGTACAAAATATTCCACCCGTCGTCCTTGGATTGGCCGCTACCACCACCAAACTAATACTGGTTACTGGGGAAGAGCTGTTTGGACACTTCTTTCCCCCCAAAATACTTCCCAAAACCTTGCACCCCACTTCTTGGACAAGGTTTGGTAAAAAGCCTCACCACTTTGCCTAGGTGACTACAGACCCAGACCCTTGGATCTTAAGAACAATGAACAATCCTCCCAACACTTGCACCCCCCCTTTCCTCGGAAATGTTGGATAAAAAGCCTCACCAATTTGCATAGGTGACCACAGACCCAAACCCTTGGATCTGAGAACAATGAAAAAGCATTCAGTTTTCTTACAAGAAGACTTTTAATAAAAATAGAAGTAAATAGAAATAAAGAAATCCCCCCTGTAAAATCAGGATGGTAGATACCTTACAGGGTAACTAGATTCAAAAACATAGAGAACCCCTCTAGGCAAAACCTTAAGTTACAAAAAAGATACACAGACAGAAATAGTTATTCTATTCAGCACAGTTCTTTTCTCAGCCATTTAAAGAAATCATAATCTAACACATACCTAGCTAGATTACTTACTAAAAGTTCTAAGACTCCATTCGTGGTCTATCCCCGGCAAAGACAGAATATGGACAGACCCACAGACCCTTTGTTTCTCTCCCTCCTCCCAGCTTTTGAAAATATCTTGTCTCCTCATTGGTCATTTTGGTCAGGTGCCAGTGAGGTTACCTTTAGCTTCTTAACCCTTTACGTGTGAGAGGAGTTTTTCCCTGGCCAGGAGGGATTTCAAAGGGGTTTACCCTTCCCTTTATATTTATGACACACATAAAACTGGCCATCAGGTCTCCCTGAACTGCTGTGATTTTTCCAAAAGCAGGGAGGTGGAAGTAGGCATCTTGCTCCAGTGGCCTATCTTTGGAAACATTGCAGCATTTGCGGTACAGGGTGGACCAGAGGGAGTCAGTGGCTGGTTTTCTGCAAAGGAATGCAGCGGTGACCTTTCAATGACTGCATTCTGTCACTATCCCATGAAAATCGCCACTTTATCTGTGACACTGCTGTGAATTAAAAAAAATCTGCTATTTTCTCAGGGCTTACTTTCAATCTATGAATCAATGTTATTTTGTAGTGAATAATGCTGGGTACTGTATTATTGATTTGCTGTATTTAACATTTATTCATTACATTGAATATATGGTTTTCATGTTTAGAAACTAGGTTTGTTATCTCTGTATGGGAGTTATTTTTGAAGATTTAAAGGAGCAGAATTAAGGCTGAGTGGGTGATAGTGAATGGTCAAGCCTTGTATGGTGATGAGGAATTGTCAGGGAAACCTTAGCTGTGCAATTCCAGGGTTTCTAGTGTTTAGAGTTTCTTCGAGTGTATAAAAGGGAAGTTAAAAATAATTGGTCGGGTGTGAAGTGCAGTAAGTGTTAACATCTTTTCAGTCTTAATTATCCCATAATTAATTTTTTGGTGTAGGGAAGACAGACAACCTTTTTACCTTAAACATAGTAACTTCTTGTTAAGGTAAAAGCCCACAAGCTTGCATGATTGTTCCAATGATACCATGAAAAACAAGAGTAAGATCTGTTTATGTAACATCAACTAGAGTAATCTCTTGAGGAACCACATGATGATGATTACTGATATCTGTAGCACTGATGGTGGTGGTGGGGAAAGCAATAATTTGTCACAGAGGTAATGGAAGTAACAATAAAACAGATAAATCTATTTTGAAAACAGAAGGCAATAAGCATTTGAACTGAAATTTATAGTACTCCTGGTATCTGATAAAACCTTGTCCTAACTTTATGTAGGTATTCCATATTAATGGAGCCTGAACAGAACTGGAACAACAATGGATTGAAGTATCCGTATCAGACAAATTGATATTATGTAGCCTATTTTGATTTCTCAGATACATTGCGTGAATCTGTTCTATACACCAGGCACAGCTACTCTTAGGTCTTTAAAGGTTCTCTTATGAAAACATTTAATAGATTTTTAATAGAAATGAAACCAGCAGGTTTCTATAGAAAAGGCTTCTTAATACTGTGTAAAATTTAGTAGGGAATTATCTCTGTTCAGGTTTATGTCCCCTCCATACATAGAAGTGGAAGGGATTAAATGTTTCTTTATTTTTCCTGTGTAGGATATATAGCACTGGATATATATTTCCTGTGTAGGATATATAGCACTGGATATATATTTGCCCTGATTCATCCCACATTTTTTATATCAGTACCCCTTTTTTTGTAGTCTGCATGTCTTTTGCAGATCTTGGACGAAAGCAATTCCTGCTGAAACTCAATTCACATCAGTGAAATTGCACTAGAGATAATTTGGCCCCTTCAGCATAAGATCATTTTTGTGTTGGAGCCTGATATGGCACGATGCCAAATAAGAGATTTTATCTTGTGTGTAGATTCTGGTGTCAGGGTTTGAAAAAGTAGCTACACTCTTCAGCACGCAAGTTATGTGAGCATATGGCCCCATAGGATGATTTTGTAATTATATGACAATATAAATACATTGAGCCAGCTTCTTACATAATCCTTTGGAAAGAACTTTGGTTGAAATTAAGTTATATGGGTACGTTGTTAAGGGCAAAAGTAGTTATATGGGTATGCTGTTAAGGGCAAACATTCTCTCTTATATCTTTATTCCATATTCATGTAAATCACGTACAGAACTCTCATTAATGTGGGAGTTCTTCACATTAAATTAATGCAGAATATGCAATAGATATCCAAAGTGAAGATCAGAGATCCATATTGTAACTCAGTGGAAAGAATTTTGTGCTGAAGGAGATTATTTTGGAAAGCTCTATTACGAGGTTTTACACTGAACACTCTACATACCAAGGGTGAAATTGGTGTATTATTTGAAGTCAATGGGCTAGATAATCACCTGTGTTCAAGTAGCACTCATCACAGAGAGACAGCACAAAGGACACCTTTGTGACCTCAGTCCTAGGGCTGTCTGGCCATCAGGGCAGTCCCTGGTAGAAAGGGGAGCCTGAAGGTTGCTCTATTTTATGACAGCTGCTGATACCCTCCAGGGGGAAATTTTGGCAGCTGGAGATAGCTGTAGGAACACCTTGGTCTTGCCCCCAACACAAAAAGGAGAATTACATAGCAGCTGCTATGACTTCTGTATGCCACCCCAGGACTATTTTATGCAGGGGATAGATTGGCCACACATAATAGTTCTAAATCTGCCCCGAGTAGTGCAAATTAGTCTTAACTCAGGGCAGAATCTAGTCTGAAGATTGATATCAGGGAAGAATTTGGCACCATGATTCTTAGAGAGTCAAGTGTAGGACACCTCCCACACATTTCTCCCAGATCAAACCACTCATTGAGTTTCAAGCCAGAAGGGACTACTAGATCATCTAGTCTGACCTAAGTACTGTGGTTTTCTGCCATTGCTGTTAAAGAAAAAAATTTACCCATCCCCTTCAAAGGTGTGCAATGTAAACCTTTCATTTGTCTGTCACACCAATAAATCATAACTCTGGGCTGCTTCTACCAGTCTCCATCTAATGCAGCTGAGATGGAGTAGATCATTAACTGCTAAATTAAATATGTTCACTGACTAATTAGAAATATTTTGCTCTCCTAAACACCAATAAGATTGGAAAGAGAGAGAAGGTTATTGGGGGGCAGTGGGGGATCACAAATCAAGCAAAGAGGTAATCTGCCACAATAGCACTAGTGATTGCTACTCTCTCATTTTTTCCTTCTGCTGTCCTAGTCTTAAGTGGAAAGATTTAACAAGTAAGAAATATATAAGAAATCTAATTTTTGTAAGAAAAAATAATTTCAGTAAGTGTCATTTTGGAATGTGTCATTCTTGTTTATGCCTCCAAATCAATTACACGGGCTATTGAGTTTGAATCTAAATGGCAAGCTATTGTGAAACATTTGAATGTAATGAACTTTATACAATTCCAGTGAAAAGAATAAGGCAACATGGAGATTTTGGAGTCCATTCATTTCCAAAATATCCACTACTTGCTGTTAAATATGAACCTACAGACTTGCATGATTGTGCTAATGATAACACGAAAAACAAAGGAAAGATCTGTTTATGTAACATCTAGAGTAATCTCTTGTTGAACCATATGATGATCTATTATTGATATCTGTAGCACTGATGGAAAAAAGTAATAGTTTGTCACAGAAGACTTATAGCCATGATTATGGGGCTGATAGATCTTGAAGCATGGTGTTTGCCATTACATGAGCATTTAACACTAGATGCAGTAAAAGAAAAAGCCTACAACTTGGTAAAAATAGCATAAGTAGGTGTCGGCCAGTTCATTTACTGTGCAGGTCATTGGCTCTGTGCGCTGCCCACAGGCACTGCCTCTGCAGCTCCCATTGCCCATGGTTCCCGGCCAATGGGAGCTGCAGAGCCGGTGCTTGGGGTGGGGCCAGTGTGCAGAGCCTCCCTGCGCCTAGAAGTGGACATGCTGGCTGCTTCCAGGAGCCAGGCGGAGCAAGGGCAGGTAGAGAGCCTGCCTTAGCCCCACTGTGCTGCCAACCAGACTTTTAATGGTACTGTCCGGAGCCGGCAGGGTCCCTTTTCGACCAGGTGTTCTGGTTGAAAACCGGATGCCTGGCAACCCTCGGTCAAGGGGACACTTTTTTTGTACCAAATATGAGGAATGCATAAGATGCCTGTGTGCTTTAAGCTACATATAATTCTGGTATATAGACATTTGCATCCTATGATTTTTTAAAACTGGATTTATATCTTTGGAGGATGCCTCCAAATGCATGACTGCCCATGGCTACTGTCTTCTACTATCAGGGTGCCCATGATTACAAGATACTTAGTCTAACATTACAGTAACTGCATCGTTTAAGTGCTTGTTTTTAACATATGCACACAAAAATACAATCTAAGACCTAAACCTATAAATGAAATGTCTAAGAATAGCTTACTCAAGTTAGCCATTTTGATGTAAAAACCCTTAAAAAAAATAGTTGAGACAAAGGATTTGGGGCCATTGATTCCACACAGATGTGGCTCTACTAGGACTCTTTACCATAGCTTTCCCTCAATGGCATCCTCCATAGTTGCCTACTTAAAAGTGATAAGGCATGGGCCATCATGGAGTGTTGGGTTTTTTTGGTAGAGGGAACTATAGACATTTACATAGAGGAGAACAGAAATGTGTGATGGAATTTACCTTCTAAGGCCTCAACTTATATTTTGAAAAATAGCACCGTAGGATTTCCTAATGCATGTAAGAAAAATCCTACTCACAGTGTAAGTTCTGACCTATGTGCCATTCTGTACTTAAAATTGGCCGATATGCAAATCCATGGATGTCTGTGGGAGTGGTTTGTGAACATTGCTGGAGGAACTAGCAGTCAGGAGAGAGATGATTCCTCTGCATGTGGAGCTTATTGCAATGATCAGCTGCTCCAGATTTTGGAATGATAGTAAGGAGCAGTGAGTAGTTGTTTAGTAACTTGGGGGAAGGGAGTAGTTTGCTTTGTTTATTAGTTTAATGATTATTAAGCTCTACCAATATTTTTTTATTGTTTGTTGCTAGCTAATTATAAACATTATTAAAAGTAACATGAGTCTAGAGGAATGAATACAGGGGTGAGAATTAACCCCCCCGCCCCCGCCCGAGGTCTAACTTTGCCACTGGGCAGTTGCCCAGTCAGGTTGCCTCAGTATTCCCTATGTAAAATAGGGGTAATAATAACTTACCTATCTGACAGTGGTGTTGTGAAGATGAATTAGTAAAGCTGGACAAATAATAAAATCTGGAACATTTATTTGGCCCTTTTTGTGTTTGCTTTCTGCCAACATCACAGCAATTGAGTTTGCCTAGTATGAATTAGCATGAAAGGTACATTCTAAACTTGCAAGGTTGAATACTCACAGTAAACAAATATTAAATTCACTTTCCAGGAGTGAAAACCTGTCTATATGAATTATATTTATCAAATCCAGGAAGAGGAAAGATATCAGGTAAGGCCAGGTTAAACTGAAATTTACACAACTAAGGCCAACTATTTCCCTTGCTGTAGGGGTGTGCTAGAGGGAAGTGAAAAGGATGTAAGAGCCTCTTCTTCTAGTGCAGTTGTGTAGTCTCTCTTAGCAAGCAACATTGTTTGTATATTCTTTATCCTATTTGTGGACTGTCTTGTATGGAGTGGGGACGATTGTCCTGTGTTCCAAAATAGAAATGGGACAAAATTGCATTCAGTTTATCTGAAACTGAGTACGGACCATGTTGTGCCACAAACTCACAGTTCGCCTATTCATGCGCCTAGAGAGCAGTTATGGTACAGGAAAATATCGCTGATAATAAAAACATAAAAGTTCTGACACAAAAATCCTCTGCACTGACCATGTGGTCAAGGTTTCTGTTCCCTGGCATATTTAAGCATGCCAGAAATGAAATTAATTGGCGAATTGAGATCAGTGATATAATATGTATATTTACCTACCAGTTATTGGCCAACAACAGATTTTATTAGCAATGTCTGTATTGTGCTGTGTCAGTGACTGAATGACTGTTGCAAGCATATCCAGCTCTGAGATCTTATTCTAAGTCCATGAATGAGTGTCCAGTGTCCTTAGAAAAACTTGATTTACAGGACAAGTTCTGGTGTACTGCAATCACAAAATTGAAACAGCTTCATTAAGAAGCAAGTGCAGGAATAATCCATCAGTTTATATCGATGTATACTGCTGAGTTTTATGATTTATATGAACAAAAGCATAAACCTAAAAAAAGTAATCAAATTGTCTCTAACTACTTGACTACTATTCTTATTAAATAATCAGTGGCATTTAACGTCATCTCATTTTGGCAGTCTTCGCCCTTTGGGTTCTTTTTTTTTTATTAGGCTTTAAGAATTTTACATCCATATTCTTGAAAGGATGAATTATTAAAATGACTGTGGAAGAGTCCTAAGAGTCTACAATATCATAATTACATTCTATATAGCTCTGGCCTGGGAATCAGAAAAATCTGGAATTTTCCATATTTGACAGATGAATTACATGTATTTTTTTAAATGACCACTTCATCATGTCCATTTGTGTACAAAAATGCAAATAAAATAGCCAATGATTTAATTTATTTTAAATTATATGTAAGCAAATGAATTTATATCCTATGTATGTATCTGTATTTAAAACACAAGAAACAAGACATTTTTCAAATTTTCATAAGTTCCATAGTGTAACTGTGTAAATGCTGAAGGCACCAATGATAAGGGGCCCAACAAGCCCTTAAATGTTAGAAAATCTAGAGGAATCCAGTTAATTATCTGCTGCCATGTAACAATTACCCATTCATTATCACCCAAACCAATTTCTACCACCCAGTCAATCTTACATTTGCCCCAGTCCCACAATCCTTTGGCCCCGATCTTGCAATCTATGAAGTATGAGTGGTTTCAGAGTAGCAGTCATGTTAGTCTGTATCCGCAAAAAGAAAAGGAGTACTCGTGGCACCTAAGAGACTAACAAATGTATTTGAGCATAAGCTTTCGTGAGCTACAGCTCTGTCCTGTCCCATTTAGTGGCGCCGAGACTACTTAGAGAGCAATTAACGAGTCTGCTCTACAGCCTTAGCTAACAGCCTGTTAGCTCATGCGGTAGAGGCTCATGCACTAAGCTCCGGAGGTCTCCAGTTCTATCCTGATGATCGGGGTCTCTCAGCATTACATGAGCAGATGCTTGACTAGGCTGCATGTGGGCACGGAGTCAGCCTACACTCTCTCAAGTCAGGATTAGGCTCTTTTGTTTGGGTATTGAATTGAATCATGTGTTGGATGCATCTGAATATGTAAGCTGTTTGTGGGGGAACTGGGTGGCTGAATCCTTAATGATGCATTTGCAGATTTTTCTGGTGTTCCATGTGGTAAGATTGTTATATGTATCTGACAGGGAGGGTAAAAAATATTTGGTTGGGTGTTAGCTATACTGCATGTCAACACCCTTTCAACCATAATTATATTTTATGGATGTTTCCTTGTGGGGGAAGATATTTGTGTACATCACTTGGGTGTTTTGAAACTTAATTAATGTTTCTAAAGTACCTTGATATTCTGTGATATGGAGGCATGATAGAAGTACACAGTATTACTGTTATCTCCACGGGTTATCCATTTCTGCTGAATAAGTCTTTTGAGCTGAAACGAGGGCAGTTTATTAGCTGCCCGGTGAAATTATAACCAAGAGAATTAGTTTGACTAAGCTCCTGCACATTGCGACCTCTTTCCAATGAATGTGACATTGACCTCAACTGGGCAAAGATTGCTACTGCTTAGAGCAATTAGGATTTGCAGAGAGTATTGTAATATCTACAGTATCTTGCAGGGGAATTATGAGGCTAATTTAATGTTTGTAAAGATTTAGCACCTCAGAGGTTGAAATGCTAGGTGCGTGCTATTATAAAGAATAATTAAAATTCAAAAATAAGGAATAATGACAAATCAAAGAGGTGCTCTGGGGGGAAAAGATGTTACTGGGTCTATCATATTGCATGGAAATTATTTATGTGTTGATCAAATTTCTACAAACATTTTAAAAGCTTGCTATTCTTTCTGTGGAAGGGATTTTTCTATCATATATAGGGATCTGAATCAGATTAGTTAATCTAAAGGTACACCTATAAAGGTAGATAAGTATAATTAAAGATAAGATTACAGTACTGGTGTCATGATTAAACATAATCTCAGTTATAGTGAATGTTCTTCATCTATTAATTTTGAAGAAAATTTCACACTTTTGAAAGGGGCAGCCAGCATGTGATGAAACAACTGCACATCACCTGTATTCTCCAAAATATTACAAGAAAAGTTACAAAACAGTGAAATATAAAAATAAATTCTTTGGGGTTGTGAAAACATTGCCTAGTTTTTCCGTTTCTGCAATGTGAAGAACTGATTAAATTAAACCCTTTTCGAAGTTCATTGGCTAAGAGTACCCCAAGCATGTGAGGTACATTCTAATTGGAAAGTTCTCACCATAGTTCAGGACAAATTGCACTTCCACGCAATCCAGCTATGAGATCCTATGTTAAGTTAATTATTTGTTAACAGTTTCCTATGATAACCTCTGAAACAGAGTGGAGGAAAGGTTATATAGTACACTGCAAAGTTGAAAGTCCTTCATTCATAACAAGGTGAAAAAGTCCTCTCCATCTCACTCATCTTATCCACCACTTCCTTACCAACCACCACTGCTGGGTGTCGGAGATGGCTCCCTGCCAGGTCCATGGTCCTCACTGCCACATCCCTCTTGACAGTCTCTACCCTAGCCTGGTTCTCAGACATGCCTTTTCTATCCTGCTTTTTCCAAAGGGGGCAATGTCTTTTTATATGGCCCACCTCATGGCATTGAAAGCAACCTCTTTGCCTCCCTTTGGCCATAGGCCTCCCATTGTCCTCCCTTTGCTCAGCTCTTTACCTGGGCTAGCCTTGACTCTACAACTCATGTGCGGGCACTCCGCTGCAGGTGCCCCGGTTGCTCACAGGCCCAACATGCCCATCTCCTCCCTGTTTCCTCACATGTGGGACTCTCCTGGGCTCTTTCTTCCTCCCATCCTCTGGGTAAGGCTTCTGTTCCCCTTCCTGGTAGGGGCTGTCTCCCTTCCAGGGTCATTGTCGCCCACAGGCATAACATGGCCCTGTTCCAGCACCAGCCTCCTGCCCTGATGCCTTGCTTCCCACTCACTCTGTGGCCTCTAGTGACCTGTTACCACAGGAGCCTGAATATATATAGCTGCTGCTCAGCTAGCTGGGCCATAGAGGGCTGCAAGTACTCCTGTGTCTCCCACTATCTGTTGGGTTTCGAGTACCTGCTGCAGCAGGGCCTGGAGTCACCCTTGCTGACTGTCAGCCCCTTTCTGCAAGGTCAGCGATTCTGGAATTCATCCTGGGAGGGTGTATGATCCCTCAGCAAAATATGCTTCCGCATATTGAGGTTCCATTGTCTCTCCACCTTCACAGTCTTTCAAATAGTCTATCATCCCCACAGTCCTCTAGCCTCCCCTTATAGTGGGGTGACCATATGCCAGCATTCTCCACCAAATTGTCACAGTGTTCATCACTCGATTGGCACCTCTAAGTCACTCTTGAAATTAGCTCAAGGTCAACATCCCCATCCAAATCTGCACAACATCACTTGATCTCCACCATCTGCCTGCAGCCCTGCTTGCCGCCTGAGGATCCACAGCATCCTCTTCATGGCTCCACCCTCCAGCCACATCACTCTCTGTCTTCCCCTGTTCCATTTGAGGTTTAGCTCTTCAGTAGTCCTTCCATTTCCCCAGTGGCAACTGCAGTCAGTTGTCCTTCCCCAGTGGCAAATGGGAGAAAACCCACGCCCACCCACTACTCCAGGTCCCAGCCCAAGGACCTTCTGAACCACAGTCACATTCTTTCCTTTTTCTCTACTGTCACTGCATTTCCTGGACCACTTCTGCATGGCCAAAGCACCTTTCTTGGTCTCAGGAACCTGTCCAGAGCTCCTTCTCCCCTCCCTGGCTTCCTGCCTGCACTACTCTGTCTAAGGTGCTCCATGAATGCAACCTACTTCAGACATAGTACTCCCTCCTCAAGCTCCAAACAGCTACTGACCATGCTCTGTCATGCAACTCTTCTTATATGGGCCTGCTGGTGCCTGATTGGCCACTTCTCACAGCCCCTCTCCTATTGACTGCTTTTCAGGCGGTCTCCCTAGGGCTCTGTTAACCCCTTACTGGCCAGTGTGAGGCAGATGCCCCATCACACCCTTCCAGATATTTTTGTCCCCTGCAGAAAATACATTCTGCTGGAGAGGCACTGAAATTATACCTTTTGCCCATCAGGGGTTACTGTGGCACCAGAAGAGAGGACAGCCAGCTCACAGGCCAGAGAGGGAGGGGGCAGAGGCCAGGTGAGGAGGCACAGGATATGGGGGGGATGGACAGAGCGGGGCACATGGGGCTGCTGGGGGGGTAACACAGACTGGGGTTCAGAAGGGCTAATGGAAGGGACAGACTGGGATGGGGGCACAGGAACCAGTGGGGTGACAGCATTGATCCAGGGGCTGAATGGAAGGAGTTGCAGGTCCACATGGGGATGTCGAGGAGAATGTGTCTGAGTGGAGGTGCAGGGACACAGGGGGAGGGGAGAGCAGGGACACAGGTGGGGGAGTGCAGGGACACACGGTGAGGGGGCAGATGTGCCTGCCTGAATGGGAGAGGCTGGGGGTCAGCCAGGGTCTGCATGGGGGAGGCTTCCCAATTCTCTAACAGTCCCTCCCTGCAAAAAACAAAACAACACAAACAAACCTGTTCCATACTTCTCCCACCCACAACCAACAACCCTCCAGGTCCCCTCCCATGCTCCTTCCCAGCAATTACTTCCCTGTCCCCTGTTACCTCTGGCTCCCCGAGTCTTTGCACTACTTCTGAGGAATGTGGGAAATACATATCTGTATTGTAGTTTAAATATGGCTAATAAGGAATTTATTTGTCAAAAAACATTTCTTGAATCTTTTTTGTTGTCTCTATTGTTACAGACACACGTGTTGACAGGTATTTGAAATAAATTACCAAAATAATTGAAAATGATGGGATTATATTGTGTTATTTTGACAAATAAAATATGCAGAGTTTTGCAGAATTTTAAAATATTGTGCGCAGAATTTTTAATTCTTTAGCACAACGGTTTTTTTTTTTTGGTGCATAATTCCCCCAGGAGTAATAATAAACTGCAAGTAGAGAAAATTAAGAAGCAGTATTGATGATTAAAAGTGCAGTTTGTGTGTACTTAAACTTAATGAGTCTGATACTCTTTTCACTTCTGATGGTTTTGCCCTGGGATAACTCTGTTGATTTTAATAGAGTAACTCCTGATTTACATCGGTATGAGGGGAATTCAAACCCTAAATTTTCTTACTGTAACTTCTGAAAGAGATGTATTAATGACTCAAAAGTACTGAAGGGAACAAAAAGATGGAACCACTGTATACACATTTTGTTTATTATTATACTGGCAAAGTAAAACCTACAAAATTTTCAAGAATACCATAATATAGAGCAGGGCTGAGTTGATTGATCCTCTTTTGAGGCTTTGAGAATTTCTTAGCTCTAAGAACTAAAGGTCATTTTGAACACTTCTTTAATTCAATGGTTTATGCTGTTTCATAAGCAGGAACAGTAACTAGCAGGTGTTGTGAAATGTTCTGAGACTGCATATTTGATGGAGATAGAAAAGCTTTGCTAGATATAGATTACAGGGAAACACTGTTAAGAGATTTGTTACCAAGTTCACTGCTTCATTAAGTGGATGAAAATCCGTAACAGTTGTGCTCTCTTATGCCAATAATAAATTTGGTCTTTACATTTTAAATTAGTATCTGATATAGTGGCAGTTTTCTCAACACTAGATTTTGGATTTGTTGTACTTAAACAAAAATAACGTAGGCATTGAAACTCTCTTAAAGGGTAAAATCCTGATTGACTTTCCCCATTTTTCCTTTCTTTAGCTGCACCCATTGGTTTTGGTCTGAAGAAGGACCCCAGGTTTTGGCCAGAAGTTAAATTTGGGCCCTGTTCTTCTGTATATAGAGTGTGTATTTCATTATAAATACAGATGATGCCTCATAATTTACACATAGTGAAATGTATGCAAAGTGCTATCCTCCAAAATGTAATAAGTGCTTGTAAGTAAGTTTGCAGGATTATCTCATGTTCTGTGTAATTTGTGCAAATACCATAGACTTTCAGTTTTCCAGTGAACCGGATGACTTGTGTAAGCCAGTAATATGCAGTTTGTGTCTGTGATATTTTTTGAAGCTACTTGAGGTATAAATATTAGCTGCCTTAGGCATAAGTTATTTATGCAGCTGCACAGAGCTTTATGCTTCCAGGGACACTGCTCGATCTGCTCTCAAGAGACAGCACCATCCCTAACTTTCCAGCTGCAGTACCATCTGACCCTGGTGCCAGCAAGCCATAACAGAATCAATCTCTTAACTTCCCTCCCTCACTTGGACAATTGCACTTTAGCACTACATCGTGGCTTCCTGAGCTATGTAAGGGGAGTAGGTGTGACAAGAGGACATGGGGCATTGCAAACAGACAAGAATGGTTTGTTACCATTTGAAGATGGTTGGAACAGGAAGGAAATTGTGTGTTGTGAGTGTACAGAAGTGGAGTGGCCTGGTCTCAGGAAGCTGGACGGAGCTTCATAATTAAAGAATTGTAGACATGTAGGACTGAAGGGAACATGAGAGGCCATCTAGTCCAGCCCCTGCACTTAGACCATCCCTGACAGGTGTTTGTCTAACCTGTTCTTCAAAACCTTCAGTGATGGAAATTCCACAACCTCACTTGGAAACCTGTTCCAGAGCTTAACAAGCCTTGTAGTAGAAAGGTTTTCCTAACATCTAACCTAAATCTCTATTGCTGCTGACTGAGCCAGATACTTCTTGTCCTACTTTCAGTAGACATGGAGATCAATCGATCACCTTCCACTTTATAACATCCCTTAATGTAATTGAAGACTGTTATCAGGTGCTCCCCTCAGTCGTCTTTTCTCAAAACTAAACATACACAGGATTTTTAAGCTTTCCTCATAGGTCAGGTTTTCTAAACCTTTTATCATTTTTGTTGCTCTCCTCTGGACTTTCTCCCGTTTGTCTGCATCTTTCTTAAAGTGTGACACCCAAAACTGGACATAGTAGCCCAGTTAAGGCTTTACCAGTGCTGAGTACAGCGGGACCGTTACCTCCTGTGTGATATATATGACACTCCACCCCAAAATGATATTAGCCTTGTTTGCAACTGCATCACGTTGTTGCCTCATGTTCAATTTGTGATCCACTCTAACTCCCAAATCCTCTTCTGTAGTACTACCACCTAGCCAATTATTTCCCATTTTGTATTTTTTTGCCTTTATTTTTTTCGTTACTAACTATAGCACTTCGTGCTTGTCTTTATTGAATTTCATGTTGCTGATTTCAGACCTTTCCAATTTATCAATTTACCATTTTGAATTCTAATCCTGCCCTTCAAAGTGTTTGCAACCCTTTCCATCTTGGTGTCATCTGCAAATTTTATAAGCATACTGTGCACTCCATTATCCAACGCATTAATGGAAATATTGAATAGTACCAGACCCAGGACAGACCTTGTGGGTCCCCACCAGATTCATCCTCCCAGTTTGACAGCAAACCAATGTTAATTACTTTTTTAATATGGTTTTTCAACCCGGGATTTGTGCACTCATCTTACAGTAATTTCACCTAGACCACATTTCTGTAGTTTGCTTGTGAGGATGTCATAGGGGACTGTGTCAAAAGACTTACTAAAATCAAGATATATCTGCTTCTTTCACTCTACTCCACTAGGCCAGTAACCCTGTCATAAAGGGAAATTAGGTGGTCTAGCATGATTTGTTCTTGACAGATTCATGTTGGATATTACTTATAACCCTATTATCTTCTAGGTGCTTACAAATTGATTGCTTAATAATGTGTTCCAGTATCTTTCCAGGTGTTGCAGTTAGGCTGGCTGATCTGTAATTCCCTGGGTTCTCTTAGTATCTGTGTGTAAAAAGGGGACCAATGTTTGCTCTTCTGTCCTCTGGGATCTCACCCATCCTCCATGAATTCCCAAAGATAATTGACAGGTTTCAGAGTAGCAGCCGTGTTAGTCTGTATTCGCAAAAAGAAAAGGAGAACTTGTGGCACCTTAGAGACTAACAAATTTATTTGAGCAGAAGCTTTTGTGAGCTACAGCTCACTTCATCGGATGCTAATGCTTCTGATAGCGCTGCAGCTAGTTCCTTAAGTAACCTAGGGTGAATTTCATCAGGCCTTGATGACTTGAATACATCTAACTTATCTTACTCTTTAACCTGTTCTTTCTTTGCTCTAATTTATCTTTTAAATTATGTTAATATTTGTTAATATTATGTTAAGCATCTGGTCACAATTAATCTTTTTAGTGAAGACTGAAGCAAAATAGGCCTTAAGCACTTTAGTCTTCTTGATTTTGTCTGTTATTAGCGATCCTTCCTGATTTAGTAATGATTCCACATATTCCTGTAACTTTCTCTCGCTCCAAATGTATTTACAGAACAACTTCTTACAGCCATTTATGTCCCATGCTAGGTGTAATTCATTTTGTGCCTTACCTTTTCTGATTTTTTCCCATACTTGTTTATCAGTTTGTCCATGTTTCCACTTTTTCTAGGATTCCTTTTTGATTTTCACTAAAGAGAGGCCACATTGGCCTCTTACCTTTCTTCCTACCTTTCCTTTATGTTGGGCTAGTTTGCTATTGTGCCTTTAATGTTGTCACTTTGAGAAACTGCCAGCTTTCCTGAGCAAATTTTTCCCTTAGATTTTCTTACCAGGGATCCTACCTCCAGTTCTTTGATTTGTTAAAGTGTTTTGTTTTGTTTTTTAATTGTTGTCTTTACTCTGCTGCTTCCTTTCTTCAGAATCATGAAATGTATCATTTCATGATCACTCTTATGCAAATTGCTTTCTACCTATGGATTCACCACCAATTCCTCCTTATTGGTCAGAATAAAGTTTAAAATGGCTGTGCCTGGTTACTTTCTCCACCTTGTGAAAGAACAAATGGTCGCCAACACATTTGAAGAATTATTTGAGATTTTTACTTCCTTACTTCCCGTAGAGTTTTGCCAAATTTGGAGTTACCCAAGTACAAAACAATCCAATATAATCTCCTGCCCTTCTGTAGTAGAATTTTTAATAGAGTGAAATTTTACCATAGGATTTCACTGTTTTCATGTTGTTAGAACTTGTGCACTGGAAAGTGTCTGAGTTTATTCCAAACAGGATCAATTATAAAAAGTGGTAATACAATTAGGTAGGGGACAATTCCCCAAATTAATATAATTTCTACATGAATTCATTCAAATTTGACTGCTTCCTCTCTTTGTACACACATGTAATTTGAATATTGGATAACAAAAATAACAAGATATCAGAAAATGTAGTTACATATGTGATTAAAACAGATAAAAGCAAACAGACCATATCTAAAAAAAAATAGAATGCCAAACTATATTGGAAATATCCAGCTGTCCATTTTTTGTGAGATACTCCCACTGCCTTCTTCATACTCTCCCCTCGTCCAAATGTTTTAATTGAGATATGAAGGGTGGGGCTTTACTCAGAAGAGAAGCAGTTCTGTACTGCAGGGCTGTTAGCCCAGCAAGAAGGGAAAACCCAGCTAATTCAAAATGCCTACGTGGAACCCACTCCCTTCAATAGAATTTTTAATGTGATGGAAATGCAGTTGAGGGGTCCCTGTTCTCCATCTGTTATTCAGGATATTTGGTGGAGGGGGGCCATTGGTTGTTCCCAAAAGATGAGCAGTTCTGCACTGTGTAGTTCTTGGCCTGGTGAACGCAGCTGTAGCCTCTCATACTCTTTCTCCCAACACCTCTGTTTCTGTAGACGGAAAAGCAGAGGGAGCAGCAGCTACTAGGGTCTTATCATAGTGTGGAAAAGATAGCCTTCAGTGTGACTTGTTATAGATTTAATTCTTCAAAATGGAGATTAGCATTTTACCTGGATGATTCTTTGTGAGAATCTGGGGCCTGAGCCAAAGCTCATTGAAGACAATGGAAAGACCCCTGTTGACTTTGATAGGCTTTTGATCATGTCCCTATTCAGGGAAGTTTTAAGTAGCTGAAGAGACTAGTAGATCTTTGTGGGTTGGTTAAGATGTCTTCCACAACTCAACAAGGAAGACAACGTCATGCTTTGCATGATGTACCATTTTAACTTAAGTTATTGGTAGTTATAGTAAGATCTTAACATGTTGCTATTAGACAGAAAAAAACAGTTATAATTCAGTTATAATTCAGTATCCACTCTTTCTCAAAAAGTAAATTTGCCACATTCTTAGATTCTATATTCCTAGATATATTGTCTTTATAATTTGTGTACAAAATAATATCTGCAGTTATCTAATGTCAATGGAGTTAGTAGCCTTTAAAGAGAGAACCACAGGATAAAGCTGATGTTTGCTCTTTTTGGAGCTCACAAATTCTATATAATACAGAAAAATGTATTATTTTTTGTTGTTTGCAAAAAAGATATGGCCACTTTTTTTATATCTATGAATGCTTCTGTCAAGGGGTAGGTACAGGACGTCACAGGGTGTCAGACTGTGGGGGTTATCAAAATGGCTATTTGGTTTTAGCTGGGGACTGTACACGATGGCTAAAACCTCTCCAGCACATTATCAACGATCTACAACCTATCCTGGAAAACGATCCCGCACTCTCGCAGACCTTGGGAGGCAGGCCAGTCCTCGCTTACAGACAGCCCCTCAACCTGAAGCAAATACTCACCAGCAACTACACACCACACCACAGAAACACTAACCCAGAAACCAATCTCTGTAGCAAACCTCGTTGCCTACTCTGTCCCCATATCTACTCTAGCGACACCATCAGAGGACCCAGCCACATCAGCCACACCATCAGAGGCTCATTCACCTGCACATCTACTAAAGTTATATATGCCATTATGTGCCAGCAGTGCCCCTCTGCCATGTATATTGACCAAACCGGACAGTCCCTACGTAAAAGAATAAATGGACACAAATCGGACATCAGGAATGGTAACGGAGAACACTTCTTTTTTCCTGGACATTCTATAACAGATTTGAAAGTAGCTATACTTGAACAAAAAAACTTCAGAACAGACTTCAAAGAGAAACAGCAGAACTAAAATTCATTTGCAAATTTAACACCATTAATTTGGGCTTGAATAGGGACTGGGAGTGGCTGGCTCATTACAAAAGCAGCTTTGCCTCTCCTGGAATTGACATCTCCTCATCTATTATTGGGAGTGGACTACATCCACCCGAATCAAATTGGCCCTGTCAACACTGGTTCTCCACTTGTAAGGAAACTCCCTTCTCTTCATGTGCCAGTATATTTATGTCTGCATCTGTAATTTTCACTCTATGCATCTGAAGAAGTGGGGTTTTTACCCACAAAAGCTTATGCTCAAATAAATCTGTTACTCTTTAAGGTGCCACCGGGCTCCTTGTTGTTTTTTTTAGCATATTGTGGTCACTAGTGAAAACAAATAATAAAATAGTAGTAGGGCAAAAAAGTGTTTTTCCCTCCCTCCTAATGATTTCATGTTCATCCTAAGTGTAAATGTGATATATCCCCAGTTCTGTGTGAATTCTGCTATGCATCATGTTACCCTACAAATTCTAGTTAGAAATTATATAGTTCATAAATTCTGGTATAGACACAGAGGAAACAATTAGGTATATGGATTCATGGTTTCTCATCTTCCTTCTACAGGCAGTAAAAAAGTTTTCAGCTCAGGAAAGATGAACAATTATGACTTCATAATCAAATCTAACATTCTAATATTGAACAATTTAAAACAGGTTTTTAGATAATTAAGCATGCTGTGAGAGCTAGGGGTATTTTACAGTTCCTTTTCGGATTAGTAATATAATCCCCCAGATTGGTCTCTGAGTACTCAGTTTCTTTTAGTCTCTAACTAGATTGAATAATATCTCTAACAAAGCTTATTAAAATGTTTAGATTTGAAATATTTCTGTAACCTGCTTTTATCTCTTGATGTAGTATATCACTGTGAGGGAAAAGTATGAACTCATCTACTAATTCATTAAACACTGAAGAAAAGAAAGCTGCTAAATGGATAAAGATATAGTTCTAGGCAGGATTTTTGATGGGGGAATCTCAATGTGTGCTATTATGTTGCATTTATAACTAACAAATGATGATCAAAAATGTCAAATCTAATCAAAGGACACTCATTACAAATGCATTAGTGTTCTCATGGAACAGCGTACAATACAGAGTCAAAAATGGAAAGGCATGCAACCAAAAATGAATCATTGCATAATATAAGAAGAATAGAAATACCCACTGATTAAATTATTCTTTCCATAGAAAGACACATATTAGACAAAGAAATTTCCTGTACTTTGCAGCTCAGAACAGCAAGATAATGTTGTGTGACAACAAAAACATATAATTTCTTTATCCTGTAGACAAGCAGTCAACAAGTCGATCCTGTAGCCTCTGACAGTCAATTGCGATCTCCGGCCACTAAAAGTCTGGTGGCACAGCGGGGCTAAGCAGGCTCCCTGCCTGTCCTGGCCCTGCGCTGTGCCCGGAAGCAGCCAGCATGCCCCAAGGCCCCTGGGGGTGGAGAGGCAGGGGTCCCTGCATGCTGCTCCTGCCTGCAAGCACCACCTCTGCAGCTCCCATTGGCTGGGAATGGGAAACTGTAACCAATGGGAGCTGCGGGGCTGCTGCCTGCAGAGAGGGGCAGCATGCAGAGCCATGTGCACCCCCCAGGGGCCACAGGGACATGATGGCCGCTTCTGGGAGTGGTGTGGGGCAGGGACGGGCAGAGAGCCTCCCTTAGCCCCACTGCACTGCTGATCAGGAGCCACCTGAGGTGAGTGCCACCCAGCGGGAGCCCGCACCCTAGCCCTGAGCCCCCTCCCGGAGCCAGCACTCAGTACCTCCTACCCCAGCCCTGAGCCTCCTCCTAGAGCCTGCACCCTGAACCCCCTCGTGCCCCCCAAACCTCCTGTCCCAGCCCTGAGCTCCCTTCTGGAGCTAGCACCATGTACCCCCTCCTGCCTGCCAACATTCTGCCACAGCTGAGAGCCCCCTCCTGCAACCCCACCCCCTGCCCAGCCAGGAGCTCCCTCCCACACTCCAAACCCCTCAGCCCCAGTCCAGAGCTTGCACCCCCTCCTGCATCCTAATCCCCTGCCCCAGCCCGGTGAAACTGAGGGAGGGAGAGCGAGCGACAGAGGAGAGGTGCATGTGAGTGGGGTGGGGCCTCGGGAGTAGGGCAGGGTAGATCCTAGGTTGCGCTTAAATTCAAAAAGTGATAGTGTGCATAAAAAGGGTGGAGACCACTGCTATAGACAGTATTATTCAAGCTTCTGAGTTTGAACCGAAAACTATCATTGACATCCAAAGACTCAACAACAAAGAATGCTGCTGCTGTTATATTGGATTTGTTCAAAGCTCAGTTTTCTGTAAAACAGTTATCAAACTCAGTCCTATGATATATTTGGCAATTTTCATGTTAGATGCTGTGATACATATTTTACTCTAGACTAGGAGCCATTATAATTGTTATCATGCCCTTCCTTTCCCTTTTCAAAGTCTATTACTGTTTTGACACCGGTACAGTGATCAAAGATCACCACTGTGTTTATGTCTCCCATTAGGATCTACAAGCATGATTCTCAGTCCTTATGAATTTCACAGATGCACAGCCTTTGTATTTCAGTGCCCCACACTCTGTCTGTGTTCTGGAAAGGTGCATTCCTCAGCATTACAGGACAACTGCAGAGATCCTAGAATTCTGAAAAGTGAAATATTTGAAAATTCTGTGAACTAGTAAACATTCTAAGTAAATCCTGGAAGAAACAAGAAACTTGAATTTGTTCATGAAGCATAATTTTGGACTCAATAATTTGAGTAAAAAAATATACTGGGCCATTACATTTTCAAGTCTGAAGTTCTGCCAAGATATTCAATTACAGAATATTTTTGTGGTCTTCCATACCATGATCATATGCACAGTTTGAGTGGATTGTCCTACTTCTACAGTGATAAGGTTCTTAGCTGTGAACGTTATCTATTGTAGTACACATGATTTCTAGTCTAATTTTGTAGTCATTTTATTATGTTCATTATACAATATTTGGTATCTTTGAAAATACATTTAAACAAAAAAACACAGGTGTGTTGTGTCCAAATATAGGAAATCTGAGCCAAGGGTTTCTGCATCAGTTAAAAAACATAACACATACACATCATGGTTATCCCACATTGTTACATTTTCTATTCCAAGACTTAGTCATCATAAAGGCACAGTTGTTGTGGCTATAGAACAGACAAATTCAACAATTCTTGTATTAATGAGTTCATCCTGAATACACTGTGGGCAACATATTCCCCCATTCTTCCCTCCAAATATAACAATCAACAGAATAGCCTTCTAAATATGCAGGTCACTGGTCATGTCAGCATGACCTCCCAGCTGACGAGAGTTGCTGGATCACCAGAAAATTAGTAGCAATAGGAAGTGGCCAGCATCTCCAATTACTTTGGTGAATTTCTGAGGTCAGCAGCAATAGGTACCAGGAACAGCTGTCCAATGAAGCTGATTATAGAGCCACCAAATGATATGCAAATCACAGCTATAGCTTGTTAGACTCTGTAGTTTAGTTTTGGTGCAGATTGGGACCAACAGATAAAATAATTTTAACTGGAGGAAGTTTCAGCTAGCCTCTTGCCAAACACAAAACGTTTGCAATATTGAATGTAGCAACAATGGTAGAGCCTTGCCTGTTGCAGTAAAGATATATATCTGTATATGCAGATTTCTGTAGAAAATGGGGATGCAGGTGTAGCAGATCCTAACCTGTTTTTTCTTAACCAATGTCTGTTTCTGATTTGCTTTTTCTAATATTATAGCCTCTTGGATTAAAAAGAAACTCCCAAATTTGAGGGAGAATTTTTATGAATGGATACTAAGAAAATTTGTTAATCTCCAATTTTGTAGTGGTCTGTTAACATAGAAAGCTGAAATACTGTATAATAGGCTTAGGCAGTTCCTGACCCCTTTAACAGAATGTCACTGCACCAGGCTGTTGTAGCATGGCATCAAAACTTGACTACTGCATCTTCAAATGACTCTACTGAGCTCAGGACCACAAGGATCTTCCAAATCCAATTAATGAAAGAGGAAAAGCTCTTCCTGGGAGAATTTATATTCTAAAAGTCTAATATAATTAACTATGCATGGATTGGATTACTGCATTCAGGGAGGGCACTGCAGAAAAAGATGCAGAATTGCTGAAACTAGATGGCAAGAAATGGTAGCAGAGCTTTTGATAATAATTCATAAGAACAACCATACTGGGTCAGACCTGTAGTCCATCTAGCCCAGTATGCTGTCTTCCAGTAGTGGCTAATGCCAGATGCTTCAGAGGGAATGAACAGAATGGGCAATCATTGAGTGATCCATCCCATCATCCACCCCCAGCTTCTGGCAATCAGAGAAGAGGGATACACCAGGGCATGGAGTTGTACCTCTGACCATTTGAGCAAATAGCCATTGATGGACCTATGCTCTTATCTATGAACCTATGAACTTATCTAATTGCTTTTTGAACTCCCTTATAGTTTTGGCCTTCATAGGTTGACTCTGTTGTGTGAAGAAGTACTTCTGTTTGTTTTAAACCTGATGCTTATTAATTTCATTGGGTGCTCCTTGTTCTTGTGTTATGTGAGGGGGTAAATAACACTTCCTTATTCTCTTTTTCCACACAATTCACAATTTTATAGATCTCTATCATATCTTCTCTTTGTCATCTCTTTTCCAAGATGAAAATTGATAGAAAATACCATATCGCATATATACCACGTGTCATCTAGGTACACCCCCATTGTATTTATTCAGTGACAAACTCACTTGGGAGCATACAGCTACCTGGTTATCCATACTCCATTTTTTTCTATTCCATTGTTTCCCCCTCAGCAAAGGCATGCGTTTCTCACTGAGGAGTGCATGCACATGCCATGTGTGAAATTTCAGTCCCATTTAAATTATTCCAGAGGAAAGAAGAAGAAAAAAAAAAAAAGCACCCCCCCACCCTTGTTTTTGAAACCCTGCAAAACAGTAATTAAGCATCAGCGAAATGTTGTAGAAAAGATGGAGGCCCAGGAGAAATTTCAGGCACAAGAAAGCTTTTCTATAGAAAGTTGTAAGGGCCTGTGAGGAAGGGCTGAGACTGCAGGAGCTGCCTCCTCCGCTGTAACTGCAGCTCTGCTGTACAACCGCCACCTGTCCGTCCACTCTCCTTTCCCCTCCTGGGCCGTGTGCTGCAATGGAGCCCGCTGTCTCTGTTTAATCGCCTTGCTGGGGTATTTTTGGGACGGGGACCGCGGCGTTGGGCGTCGCCGTCTCCCGTTCCCTAAGCGCTCTGCTTTTCGACATTTGATTCTTGCATGTCCCTCCCGGGGCTTTTCAACAGAACCCCCCGTACATTGGCCTCTCTTCGCTTTGCTGCCTGCTCCGCCGCCCCCCTCTGTCCTCAGGCCCTGTCAGGTTCTCCCTCCTCTCCCGCCGCCCTAGTCGATATCGTCCCTCTCCATCCCCATTCTCTCCTTTCCCGCCCACGTCACCCTACTCCTCACCCCCTGCCCCCGCCCTCTGTGATTCGCGGCTCCGGCGCATGCACTCTGGTTGCCGTCCCCGCGCGCACCGCCGGGGTGGGGACTGAGAGGCCGCCTGGCTTGGTCGCTGGCCGCTGGATTTTCTCGCTGCTTGTGGTGTCGCCATTTTCTACGGGAAGGTCGGGCCGGTGTCGAGGCGCATGGCAGGGAGGTACCAGTAAGTTACGTTACCCAGCAACTCCTCGCCCCAGGGGCGCGCTGGCCCCAAAGCAGGGGCGCCGGCGGGGCTGTGGGTCCCGTCTGCAGCGAGGCAGGCGGCGGGGAGCTGCGCAGCGCCGGGGGACGGGCCGGTGAGTGTCTGCACCGGGCAGCCCAAGCCCTGCAGCAGGGGGTCCCCTGGGCGGGGGCTGCATCCACCTTGCCGTGGGGAGCGCTATGAACGAGACCCTGCGCCGGTGGGCTCTGGAGAGGCGGGATGGCTGAGCGCGCTCAGACCCCTCCTGTGTCCCCGGGGAGAACGTAGGGGCTGGGCTGAGGCCTTGGCCACCCTAGCCGGGGTTTGCCCCATGGCTACGCAGCAAGTGAGCGCTTCTGCCAGACTGGTTCCGCTCCCTGGCCAGAGTAGTGGTTCGGCAGGGGCCTTCTTTGCCATTGTCACGGCACCTGCACTAGGGCTTTTGCCGGTATAGAAATGTCTCAAAAAGACAACCGCACCCCATAAGTGATGTTATCTAGACAGGCGAGTTACTAGTGTAGATCAAGCCCCAGTTTCTAGCTGCGCTGCCCCACCATCTCCTGTCCAGAACCGTGTCTCCACAGCAAACAACTTCTGTTGGCATAGCTAGGCCAGGGGTGTGATCCCTGGTTGACATAGGTATGCTGTCATAAGCCCCACGGTAGGTTTATTTTGGAGTGTGTGGGGTACGGGATGGTTGGCAAAAGCTCGGTTTTACCAATTTGTTGCCTGTGTGAGGAGCACTTTGTCATTATAGTTTAGGATCCTTCCAAATTCACTGTCCATTTTGGTCAAGATCACTGCCAGGGATTTTTTAAATTAGTCAATTTCATGTTTTCAGATATTTACACTTGAAATTTCAGTGTTGTAACTTTTGGGGTCCTGACCTAAAAGGCCGTCAGGGTGGGATGGTTGCAAGGCTATATTGTGTGTGTGCGTGCAGGGGTGGGGGATGTCATGGGATTGCCACCCTTACTTCTTCCCTGCTGCTGACAGTGTGCTGCCTTCAGTATAGGGCAGCCAGAGAGGAAGGCTGCTGGCCAGGCACCCAGCTCTAAAGCCAGTGCCTCCACCAGCAGAAGTGAGGGTCACAGGGTATGGGCTGTGTGTATGCGTTTTCCTGGAAGTTTGCTGCCCAAGAAGGGGGCTGACAGCTGGAGGTGCAACCTCTGTGCACTGGAAGGTGTGTGTGACAGCTGGCACCGCGGCCTCTCTACGGGGTGGTGTGTGTGACAGCTGGAGCCGCGGCCTCTCCACGGGGTGTGTGTGTGACAGCTGGAGCGGCAGCATCTCTGTGCGCGGTAGTAACAGCTGGAGCTGCCCAACCTTCTTCCACCCCGGGGAGATCCCAGAGGTGGGTCTGACCCACTCTGGGAGCAGCACCTGAAGGGGAAGAGTAAGTCTCATGCCTCCACATCCCCAGCTGGGAACAGGGGCTTGTCTACACCAGCCCCCAGATCAGCGGGCAGTGATTGATCCAGCAGGGTTCAATTTATCGCGTCGATGCGATAAATCGATCGCTGAGCACTCTCCAGTCAACTCCGGTACTCCACCAGAACAAGAAGCACAAGCGGAGTCGACGAGAGAGTGTCAACTGTAGACTTACCACGGTGAAGACACCGCAGTAAGTAGATCGAAGAACATCGACTTCAGCTACGCTATTCGCATAGCTGAAGTTGCGTATCTTAGATTGACCCTGTGCGGTGGTGTAGACAAGCCCTGGAGTCCTGCACAGGTTAGGAGCGCCCAGCTGCATGCCAGATTTCACGGGGGAGATCAGATTTCACAGTTTATGATGTGTTTTTTCACTGCCATGAATTTGGTAGGGCCCTAATTATACGATACCTTTAGGGGCAAAGCACCCCTCGTGTAGACATGGCCCAAGTCTATGTCTTCATTTGCATTTTTAGTTGTGTTTTAACACAGCTTGATTAATAACACAATTGTAAATTCTAATGTAGACAGGACAGCCTGGTGTTAAACATCACTAGCAACAAATGTTTGTGATGTGGAACATACTTGCTGCAAGTACTCAAAAATAATGAGTAAGGCCCCAAAAATATATGAGATTAATAAAAAAGAATGCAAATTTTATTATTTTTCCTAGTCTTCTGGGTGGGCATGTTTAGGGTTTACGTTTTTAAGCTCCTCACTGTTGTGCACAGCTGGGAGATGCAGTTTGAGTGGGGAGTCCAGCCCTTAGAGGAGAATGTAGATATGAGGAAACTGAACTACAGCTCCCAGAGGCACCACAGCAGGAGTATGTTTGGATTTTTGGATTTTTTTATATGTTTATTTTTTTGACAAAAAATTTAAAGTTTCTACAGAAAGCAGACACTTCATGAAAAATGTCATTGGGTTGAAAATCCAACTTTCAACTGAGAAACAATTTTGACTGAAAAATTTTGACCAGTGTTATATACCATTATAAACTACTGCAAATATCAGTGCACTCCTTGGATATTATCGTAATGCTGTTCTAAAGGAATCTTACAGTGGGAAAGAAGGGTTTGTTTAAATGTGAGTAAATATCTAGTAATCATGAGTTCTGATTCACTGAATGATTGACCTTTCTACTTAAACTATCGGTGCATACATTTCCCTATATGTAAAATTCAGATAATAGTGTTTTGCTTTATGTAGGTATTGTAAGGTTTACTTAATGTTTTGAAAGTGCTTTGAAATATGTGGACAAAAGGGTCTACATATATGTAAAATATTTTTACAATAAGAAAATATTATGTTATAAAAGGAGTGCGGAGAGAATAGAATCGTAGGACTGGAAGGGTTGAGAGGTCTTCTAGTCCAGTCCCCTACACCCAAGGCAAGACTAAGTATTACCTAGACCATCCCTGGCAGGTGTTTGTCTAATCTGCTCTTAGAAATCTCCAATGACAGAGATTCTACAACCTGCCTAGGCAATTTATGCCAGTGCTTAACTACCCAGACAGATAGGAAGTTTTTCCTAAAGTCCAGCCTAAACCATCCTTGCTGCAATTTAAGCCCATTGCTTCTTGTCCTATCCTCTGAGGTTAAGGAGAACAGTTTTTCTCCCTCCTCCTTGTAATGACCTTTTATGTCCTTGAAAAATCTTTTCATGTCCTCTCTGTTTTCTCTTCTCCAGACTAAACATATCTATATTTTTCAGTCTTTCCTCATAGGACATATTTTCTAGACCTTTAATCATTTTTGTTGCTCTTCTCTGGACTTCCTCCAATTTGTCCACATCTTTCCTGAAATGTGGTGCCCAGACTGGACACAATGTTCCAGCTGAGGCCTAATCAGCGCAGAGTAGAGTGGAAGAATTACTTCAGTGGTTCTCAAACTGTTGCACTGGTGACCCCTTTCACGTAGTAAGCCTCCGTGTGCGACCCCCCTTTTAAATTAAAAACACTTCTTTACGTATTTAACACCATTATAAATGCTGGAGGAAAAGTGGGGTTTGGGGTGGAGGCTGACAGTTTGCAACCCCCCCTCCCATGTAATAACCTCATGACCCGCTGAGGGGTCCCGACCCCCAGTTTGAGAACTCCTGAATTACTACTTGTCTTGCTTATAACACTCCTGCCTAATACATCCCAGAATGATGTTTGCTTTTTTTTTTTTTGGCAACAGTATTACACTGTTGACTCATATTTAGCTTGTGATGCACTATGATTCCTAGATCCCTTTCCGCGGTACTCCTTCCTAGGCATTCATCTCCCACTTTATATGTGTGCAACTGATTGTTCCTTCCTAAGTGGAGTACTTTGCTGAACGCCCGCTGCCGGTCTGGGGTCCCAGCCCTGCCCACATAGAGTGGGTACCTGCCTTCTTCCTGGTTCTAGCCATTCTCTTCCTCTCTCTGCACTGAGATGAGGGCGAGAGTGCGCTGAGAACAGGGCTGGGGGTGAAGGAGTAGGCTGGGGGTTAGGGTGCAGGGTCTGGCCAGGAGCTAGAATGAGGGAGGGGGCTCAGGGTTGGGTGTGGTTTGGTGTGGAGCGCTTACCTGGGCAGCTCCCATTTGGTGCGAGGGGTGCAGGTGGGAATGTGTGTGTGGGGTGTGTGTGTGCAAGAGCCCCAATTTGGTGCTCAGGGTGGGGGTGGGGATGTGGGGGGTGCAAAAGTCAGGGCATGGGGTGTGGGGGGCTGGGTATGTGTGGGGGGTGCAGGAGTCAGGGCAGGGGGCTGGGTATGTGTGTGGGTGCCGGAGTCTGGGCTGGGGTTGGGGGGGGGGTTCAGAAGTCAGGGCAGAGGGCTGGGGTATGTAAAGGGAGTGCATGGGTCAGGGCGGTGGGCTGGGGTCGTGGAGGTGCTCCCAGCCCCCTGCCCTGAGTGACTCACGGCAGGGGGCTGGAGGGGATATGCCGATTCCACCCCCTTCCCCAAAGTCCCTGGGGTTCTGGCTGCCAGCCCCTTGCCAGCCGGCGTCCCGGCCACAGGCCCCACTCAGCCCGCTGCCGGCCCAGGTGAATGGAACCCCAAGCCTGCAGTGGGCTGAGAAGGCCCGCGTTGTAAGATCAGCATTTTAATTTAATTTTAAATGAAGTTTCTTAAACATTTTGAAAACCTTGTTTACATACGACAACAGTTTAGTTATATTATATATAGACTTATAGAGAGAGACCTTCTAAAAAACGTTAAAATGTATTATTGGCACGTGAAACCTTAAATTAAAGTGAATAAATGAAGACTTGGCACACAACTTCTAAAAGGTTGCCGACCTGTGGTATAAACATTTTCAATATTGTTTAGAGAAAAGGAAGATACTGTCATTGTGTGTGGGTCCCAACAGTCTTGAGCTGTGCTGTATGAACCAAAACCTCTGTTAATTAACTCCTAGGTACTTCTGAATGTTGATTCAGTCTCTTGCCTTGAAAACACATTTCACTGTTTGTAATGTTTCATGGTAAAAATAAACCATGACAATTATTATTAATCATGTTTATTATAGTGGAGCCTAAGGGCCAACCGAGAGTGGGGTCCCACTGTACTATACAAAGTCTCCTCTGAAGAGCATACAATCTACATAGACGAGACAGACCCGAAATAGACAAAGGTGGGGGAAGAGGTATAATAAACGGCGTGAACAATGTGAATATATATATATATATATATACACACACACACACATACACATCTTTTGAGTGGATTTACTTAGAATGGGATAAGCTAAATGGAAAGAAAAGGGAGGTGGGAGACAGGCCAGGCCTCAAGAGCGTAAGAGGCCCAGGTGTTGAGTGAAACTGAGGTGAACAGACTAGGAAGGAAGGTGACAGAGAGGGTTGGAGCAAACAGCCAATCAGCACAGGGCAGAGAAAGTCCAGTCAATACTGCAGAAAATTCACTGATTGTCTAAAAGTCCATGCTTTGGCTGCTACTTCTACTGGCTGGAATCTTGGGTTGGCTGCTCTCTGCACTTTTTCTCCAAGGTCACATGGTGGGGTAGGCACCCCTGGAGTTGGGGTCAGTGGTCTCCCCTCCACACTTCTGTGTGCTGTGGGAGGGGTGACTCTGGCTGGACCCTATTTTACCCCTTGCTTCCTTGCTGCAGTGCAATAGTCCCTGCTTTGGCTACCAGCTGGAGTCTCTGGCTGGCTCCTCTCTGCAGCTTTTCCCCAAGGCCACATTAAAATACCTTCTAATAATTGTAATTATTTTCTTCACAGAATATTGAAGCATGTTTGTTCCAAGGTCTCTTAAAGTGAAGAGGAATGCTGATGATGACCTAAGCTGTACAGCAAAAATAAAAAAGTTGTCTTCTGGAGAACCCTCATTAGTGGAGGCCACAGACTTCAGAGATGTCAAGCCAGCTATAAAAGACGCTTCTGCTTCAGGATGTAATTTATATAAAGCAGTACAAGAATGTACAGAGCGACACACTTTTCCAGATTCAGACTTCCCCTTTGCTGATGAATCTTTGGGAAGTGACAACCAAAATGTTGATGAAGACAGCTCCTCTGTAGACGAACCCATTAAATCTTTCAGCAAATTCCAGCGCTGGGCAGAACCTGGAGAACCTATATGTGTTGTTTGTGGTCGTTATGGTGAATATATTTGTGATAAAACAGATGAAGATGTTTGTAGTTTAGAATGTAAAGCCAAACATCTTTTACAAGCTAAAGAAAAGGAAGAAGGGTTAAACTCTGACAGTCTTGTGAAAGTAGAATCAAAACCAGAAACTCTTTTGCCTGTCACGCTTTATACTTATAAAGAACATTCCTTTATTTTAAGCCTGCAAGATGACCAGATCAAGAACCTTAAATTACAGTTAGGTATTGTTGTCCAGGGCGAAGGAGTTACAAGACCTATTATAGAGTTTGAACACTGTGGTTTTCCTGAAACTTTAAACTATAATTTAAAGAATTCAGGCTATGAAGTTCCAACCCCTGTCCAGATGCAGATGATTCCTGTTGGACTTTTGGGAAGGGATATCGTGGCCAGTGCAGACACGGGCTCAGGAAAAACTGCAGCCTTCCTGCTTCCAGTTATTATTAAAGCCTTAGAAGAGGTAATTAAAGTTTAGGGAGGTAATTAAAGTTTACGTATATATTCAGAAAGAGGTGAGAAGCTTAATGAGTCCAGAGTTCTTAATATAATTAAGAATGGCAGTGATTTTGTATTGAAGCTCATTAGTTTATTTTTTTTAAAGAGCTTTTCCCCTTAATACTATGAATATTTTCTAGTTGGGTGGGCAGGAAATATAGTCTCTTAATTGACATTATTGTACTTGCAGTTTCATTTTGTTCACAAAAAGTGACCTATTGAAAGGACACTTTTGGTGTTTTTTCTCCCAGTAATTATGTAGTTTTCCCAGTAACTTAGGAGTTAGTTGCTAATGTTCCAGCATGCATCATTCTGTGACATCACAAATACTATGAGGGCTGTAAAGACATTCCTGGTATTCATGTGATTTCACAGATGAATTCAGGCTGTGATGTCTTCAGCCAACCAGCAAATATCCAGAGGAATTCAGAGGGTAAAATAATTTTTAAAGGGTAGGTAAAACTTATTTCTGTGCTGACTGCTCCCCACAACCTCATCAAAAGGGGCCCATCAGTGCATATTTTAATACTTAACTTCAATACCATTTGAAGTAAGGAAAAAGAAACTAACATGAATGCTTACATTTCATAGTGCAAGTTTTCAAGCAATGGGTGATCTTGCATACTATTCTGTACTTCAGTTTCAGGATACAGTTTGGTGACTTTTCAGTCCAGATTCTCATTTGAACATTGAAATTTTTTTTGGTGGGTTTAAATCAAAGTGTCTCTAATTTAGGAGGGTCTACCCCATCCCCCTTTTAATACACTATGGCTTATTTATATCCTGGTGACATCTGAAAAACTTTAGTTTGTCTCTATAACTTGTTAATTTTTAGGATAATAATTATTGGTTATTATGGGTGGGAGGGAAATAGCTTTACTTTTCCAAGTAATTAGTGGCAGTTTAGGATGATCCAAAATACAGTAGAATCACTATAGTTCTTTGAGTAGTATCCTTATGGGTGCTCCACTTCAGCGGCGCATGTGCCTCTCAATCAAAGATTTTCAGTTAGTAATGTGCTTTCATGTGCGTTATGCCTCCTTGTGTTGGACACTAAGTCCATATAGGTGAGTATGAACAAACTGCCCTTCAGTTCCTTCTCAACCGCCTCAGCCTGAGAGGGAGCCTTAGTGTGTCTGTCTCGAGCATGCTTCGTCTTTTCTATTTTTCTATAGTTGATTGATTAATTAGTATAGTTATAGTTAGTTAAGAAGTGAGAGGATTATTTTTCTCCTCTCCCCCCCGACAGTCACAGGGAAGATTCTTATTATTATCAAGGGTGATGGAGGGGCATGTAGGGTTGGTTCCAACTTCCATATGGGCTCCCTTAGTGGCCAGACTGGGACCCCTAGGATGCTTCTTGGCAGCAATTTGCCAGACCACCTATACTGCTCATAGGGAGGCTAGAGTTGCACAGCTCTCCTCCCCAATGAGCTCCCTCCCCACACACAAAGAGATGTTTGAAGACCAGGAAACCAGGGCGGATAAAGAGGCCACCCCTCAAACACTTATTTCATCCTCTTCTCTGGATGAAGTGGTTATGCCTCCACCACCATCCATTGCCAGAGATTTTCAGCAATTTCAAGAAGTCATAAAGTGGGTAGCAAATTTCTCTTGAAGTCAAGGATTCACAGCACAAACTGTTGGATATCCTATCGTCCGCAACAACCTCCAGGGTGGTGTTACCCATTAACGAGATACTCCTACATCCATCTAAGACTGTATGGCAGACACCTTCCACTGTTCGGACCACATCTAAACAGGCAGATAACCCCTTAAGGATTCTGACCTTTTGTGCTCCCCTGCTCCACCTAACTCCCTGGTGGTGATGTGTGGGGAGTAAATGAGCATGATAGACGGTACTTCTCTAAGTCTACCCTGTAAGACAAAGACACTGGATCTCTGGAAAAAAGAGCAGTGGCAGCAGTGGCGACTTACCCCTGACAAGAAGCAATTGTAGTTTTTCCATATCTCGATGACTGATTACTTAAGGGCAGCTCCTATGAAGCAGTGCTGTCTTCCACTCAGACAGCCCTTGTTCTGTCCCATGTTAACCCCTGCAGTTTTGCCTGAAACTGAATGTAAAAAAAATCTACTTTAACCCTGTACAGAAGATAGTTTATAGGGGTATATTTGGACTTGTTGGCAGCCAGGGACTACCTTCTCTTAGACAGATTTGTAACTTTGGCAGTTCTGGTACAGGCAATGCAGTGTAGCCCTCTACAATAAGGAACAGTTCCTGGGGCACATGACAACTTGTACCTTTGACCAGTCATGCAGGGCTACACCTCCACTGCTTCTGGGGTTGGCTCAGAATGATCCATTCTCCAGTCAGACACATTGGACAGACAGGAGAGTAATTCCCTACACTGGTGGAAGGATCAACTCCGTGTCTTTTCAGGGATTCCTTTCTGTCGCTTTGCTCCATTAGTGACTTTAATAACAGGTGGATCTCTGTTGGGATTGGGAGCGCACCTCAATATCCTCACAACTCAGGGAAGATGAACAACTCCAGAAAACAGTCTCCACATCAATCTGTTGGTGCTTTGGGCTGTCAGGAACGGTTACCTTTATTTTCTGCCCCTCATCGGGGGTACATCAATCAGGGTCATGACGGACAATGTATCTTGCATGTTCTGTTTCAATGAGCAAGAAGGAACAGGATCGTCCTTCTGTGTGCCAAGGCCATGAAACTATGGAACTGGTGGATAGATCATCAGACCCAAATTTCAGCAGTCTGTTTCCCAGGTATTCAGAACAACACATCTGATGATGTTGGTACTGCTCTCAAGACTACGAATGGGAGCTAAATGCACAAGTTCTCCACAGCATGTTCAAAAAATGGGGACTGCTGGGGATCTCTTTGCCAGAAGGGTGCCCTCTTCTCTGCTCAAGAAGAGGTCTGGGCCATCAATCCTGGGGGACACCTCTTTTCTGTCTTGTAAGAAGGGTCTGTTCTGTGCCTTCCCACAACACTGCTGATACTAAGGGTGATGAGCAAAATCAGACAGGAGAGGGCCAAAGTTATCCATATAGTGCTGACATGGCTGAGACAAGCTTGGTACCCTTACCTGCTTCATCTGTGTCCAAACACAGCTCAAGCTCCTGTCCACTCCTCATCTCCTCTCATTGAGTGTGGGCCATGTGCTTCATCCTAACCTAGCAGTTCTTGCCTCAGGGTGTGGTTCAGAGTTAGAATCCTCCTGCTCTATAGAAATACAACAGGTACAAGAGGTATAACAGATGTTACTGAATAGTGGAAAGAGGTCAACTTGTACTACTTACCTGCAGAAATGGAAGAGTTTCTTCCATGGTGGTGGTGTCACTCCTTCCTGCCAGAATTTCTGCCATCCTGCATTACCTGTTGGATCTGAAAAAATTGGGGTTATCAGTTAGTTTGATTAAGGTCCAAATACCAGCCTTTCATCCTTCATTAAAAGTATTTTCCATTTTTGCTCCCTTGATATTGACTAGGTTTATTAAGGGTTTGGGGAATCTCTACCCTCAGATTAGAGACCCCACCCCAACCTGGAACCTCAGTTTGGTACTCAGTTACCTTATGAGACCTCTATCTGAACCTATGGCAACCAGCTCTCTGCTCCATTTATCTATGAAGACAGTCTTTTTTACTAGCCATCATGTCAGTTCAAAGGGTTGGGGAGATTGGAGTCTTGGCAGATTCTCACCTCCCCCCCCACCCCCGAGCTCTGGAACCCCCACACTTTGCAGGTCCTAGAGCCTGGGTTCCAGCCCAAACCCAGAAGTCTACACAGCAGTGAAACAACCCTGCAGCCCAAACCCCTCAAGCCTGACTTGGCTGGCACAGGCCAGCCGCAGGTTATTCTTTGCTGTGTAGGCATATCTTAAAGGCTCTTTACACTGCTCTGGCGCGTAAAGGAGCTTTGAAGTTGGTATACATTACATTGCAGTCACTGCCAGAGCAGTGTAAAGGGACCTAAATGTCAATTAGAATCCTTTATCTTTCAGCTGAATATTAGAGTTGGCTCCATGAATGATTTTAGTAGGCTGTTTACTAGCTAATTAATCAAAATGACTGCACTACATAACTATGTCTCTGTAGAAAGATTTATGTTAGGTTTTCACCAAAGAATGAAAATTCGATGGTGGATAGAAATATTTTTTTTTTCTTTTTAGACTAAAACTCCGTCTGCACTTATTGTGACACCAACGAGAGAGTTAGCCATTCAAATAGAGAGACAAGCTAAAGAGCTGATGATTGGTCTGCCAAACATGAGAACAGTTCTTCTTGTAGGAGGTTTACCACTGCCACCCCAACTTCATCGTCTAAAACAAACTGTTAAGGTAAGAACCATTGTGTGAAAGAGTTCCTTGAAGAAAGATGTTTTTATGGCATGTGTAGGAAATAAAAACTGATGACTTAACCTTTGACTTGAATTTGCATGTTTTACATCAGTGGTGCCCAACCTCGTTACACAGGAGGGTCTTATAAATCTAAGCCACAACCTTGTGTGGGTCAAACAGATTATACATATTTTAATCAGATTTATAGTCCCCTGTACTGATATATATTTTAAGTTCAGCTTGTTTTGTATGTATTTAGATGGGTTGTTTCTACGTATAGCATTGTCTATTTAAAAACAAAGAAATCAGTGCATAAAATGTGTATCAGAATTACAGAAAATGGGGAAAAAACAGTGAAGAACACAAAACACGAATTAATCTGCTGTTGAAGCAGGCTGTGGGCGTTATGAAATGCTCTGGTGGGCTGTAGGTTGGGCACCCTTGCTCTACACAATGAGTCTAGACCCTTAGCAGTAAAGATTAGCTCCTGAATTTTTATAGTAACTAGAGCTGTCAATTAATCACAGTTAACTCACGCAATTATCTCAAAAGAATTAACTGCGATTAAAAAAAAATCACAATCACAGTGTTAAACAATAGAATACCAATTGAAATTTATTAAATATTTTTGTATGTTTTTCTACATTTTCAAATATATTGATTTCTTTTACAACACGGAATACAAAGTGTACAGTGCTCATTTTATATTATTATTTTGATTACAAATTTTTGTACTATAAAAGTGATAAAATAGTATTTTTCAATTCAGCTCATACAAGTACTGTAGTCCAATCTTTATTATGAAAGTGTAATTTACAAATTTAGATTTTTTTGTTACATAACTGCACTCAAAAACAAAACAATGTAAAACGTTTAGCGCCTATAAGTCCACTAAGTCCTACTTCTTGTTCAGCCAGTTGCTAAGACGAACAGGTTTGTTTACATTTACAGAAGATACTGCTGACTTATTTACAATGTCACCTGAAAGTGAGAACAGGCACTTTTGTAGCTGGCATTCCAAGGCATTTACTTGCCAGATATGCTAAACATTCATATGTCCCTTCATGCTTCCGCCACCATTCCAGAGGACATGCGTCCATGGTGATGATGCTCATTAAAAAAATGCATTAATTAAATTTGTGACTGAACTCCTTGGGGGAGAATTGTATATCTCCTGTTCTGTTTTACCCACATTCTGCCATATATTTCATGTTATAGCAGTCTCGGATGGTGACCCAGCACATGTTCATTTTAAGAACACACTCACAGCAGAGTTGACAAAATGCAAAGAAGGTATCAATGTGAGATTTCTAAGGATAGATACAGCACTCGACCCAAGGTTTAAGAATCTGAAGTGTCTTCCAAAATCTGAGAGGGACGAGGTGTGGAGAATGCTTTCAGATGTCTTAAAAGAGCAACACTCCGATGCAGAAACTACAGAACCCAAACTACCAAAAAAAGAAAATCAGCCTTCTGCTGGTGGCATCTAACTCAGATGATGAAAATGAACATGCATCGGTCCGCACTGCTTTGGATTGTTGAAGGGTTAAAATTCATTGCTGATGTAATAACCCGGTATATGGATTTATGTACAGGCCCAAAGTCCAGAGTTTGGTCAAGAGGTCAGAGGCCTAGCAAATAGTGATTAGCTAAGAGAAAGCAGAATAACCAAAGATAACTTGCTTTTGCTAGATATGCCTGGTCAGCAGAACGCCAGATGTTGGGGGCAATAATTGTGTCTTATTTAAAGTTACAAATAGAATCTGTTAGTCTCTAAGGTGCCACAAGTACTCCTTTTCTTTTTGTAAATAGAACAAAGAAGCCCTGTTTCTGTTGTTAGTTTCTTCTGTAGGGAGATGTTCTTCCCACACATCCAACCTTGAGTTTATGAAAGGTTCAAGCATGTCAGTATAAGATATGGCCTCCTCCCTTTCCCAGGGATCAGTGCCTGTCTTAAAACACAAATGAACAACTTGAAAGACAATCTTTATTGCCTTATACTTTCACTGTTTCTTTGCTTTTACACCTAGATATGTATCTGTTGGACAATCAAAGGAGCTACTTCATTCCTATGGATCCCAAAGCAGAATTCAACATACATATTTTATACTAATAATATTTATTAAAGTACTAATTAAATGTTAAATGTTAATTTGTTAACTTGAGACCATGGGCGGAGACATTATGTAACCTTGACCATTGGCTACTGTGCTATCATGTCTTGCAGCTAAACTTATCTGGGGGTGTGGGACTGCGTACCCTGTCACTTTCCCCTGCCCATGAAAATCCATATATTCCATTGTAATCAATTGATTGACAGTGTCTCTGAGCCTAATAAGTGAGGTGACACTCCCGTCAGCACTGTACGTAATAAACTCCTGTTCTTGATCTCTACACAATGTGGATTTATGTCCTTCAGTCGTTATCAAGCAGAACCCATCATCAGCATGAATGCATGTCTTCTGGAATGGTGGTTGAAGCATGAAGGGACATATGAATCTTTAGCACATTTGGCATGTAAATATCTTGTGATTCCGGCTACAACAGTGCCATGCGAACACCTGTTCTGACTTTCAGGTGACATTGTAAACAAGATGTGGGCAGCGTTATCTCCTGCAAATTGTAACCAAACTTGTTTGCCTGAGTGATTGGCAGAAGTAGGACTGAGTGGACTTGTAGGTTCTATAGTTTTACATTGTTTTATTTTTTAATACGGTTATTTTTTGTACGTAATTCTACATTTGTAAGTTCAACTTTCATTATAAAGAGATTGTACTACAGTACTTGTATTAAGTGAATTGAAATATACTATTTCTTTTTTACAGTGCAAATATTTGTAATCAAAAATAAATATAAAGTGAGCACTGTACACTTTGTATTCTGTGTTGTAATTGAAATGAATATATTTGAAAATGTAGAAAACATCCAAATATATTTAAATAAAAGGTATTCTATTATTGTTTAACAGTGTGAGTAATTACGATTAATTTTTTTAATTGCTTGACAGCCCTAATAGTAATATACATTTCTTTACAGATATGAAACATTTATATGTATCCTTCTGAATTTTACATATAAAGAATAAGATTTCAAAATGATTTCTTGTCTTTATAAGTTTGCTGCTTTCAAAGGGTATAATTTGCCACTTAAGTGAGGAATTATAATTTACAACAGGAAACACTTTAGTTCCTTGACTTTAGGATTTAGATTTTTGTGGCACGGAACACACTGCAGGCATTCATAAATTCCAGGTATCATCTTCAGAGGGCTAATTATTCCATTTGTTTTCAGGTACACACAGCTTTGGAGAATCATGTACAGGAATGTCAAGTCTCTTTGCATTTGAACGTGAATAATTACATAAATACAGATAATTGGTACAAATGTGCTGTAACTGTAACGTACCCTTGATAGTCACCCACCTTTTTCTGTCCCTACTAAAAACAAAAACAGAAAGCTTGCATTTTTGTAGTCCAATGCTTGCAAGTGCTAATGTCAAACATATTATTTTTCAAGGACTGCATACAATTTTCATATAGCTTTAACTCATATTAGCTTGCTTTTCTAATGTTTTGCTTTCTTCTGATAGGTTATAATAGCAACACCTGGAAGACTATTAGATATTTTAAAACAAAGCTCTGTTCAGCTCCATGGTATTAAAATCGTAGTTGTGGATGAAGTAAGTTCATATAAAGTTAAATACTGTAATTAGAAACAAGTGTTATCAAAATACAGTGATAATGGCCACTGTTAGAGCTCTCATATTTCTGACTGTTAAATAAAAGGTGGCTGCCTAATATAGGTCCTGATCAAGCAAAGCACTTACGCAAGTCCTAAACTTTAAGTTTGTGTGTAGTCCCACTGACTTCCTTGGAATTTAGCATATGCTTTAAAGTTAAGCACGTCGTTGAATGCTTTGCTGGATTAGGTCCATAGTGTCTAATAAGTGGTTTAACTGGAGTCCCAGGCGAGGTGGTTGATTGTCAACTAAACACAATGTTTATTAAAATATAGTTTATACTTCTCAGGGTTAAAAAGTGAATTTAGTATTATGTAAAAGATGCTTGAGTGGCTGTAGTCATGTCAGTTTACATCACTGATAGGAGCGCAAGCTCCGCCACAGCGCCCCACGAGTGTCAACAGAAGAAGTGTGTCTATCCCTCTTCATAGCTTTTCTTCTGACTACTCAAATCAGAACTGATTTTAATGTGGTGACAATGTCGCTACACTAGTGTTGATTATGTCAATTAAAGAATAGTGCATGATTGTCAGAGCTTCCCTGTGTCTTTTTGTATACTATACTTAAAATTATTAGGAAAAACATCATACTGTCTTAAATTAATATTTTCATTTAGGCTGATACCATGTTAAAGATGGGCTTCCAGCAACAAGTGCTGGATATTTTGGAAAACACCTCCAGTGATCGTCAGACCATATTGGTTTCAGCCACAATACCAGTTGGCATTGAGCAGCTGGCAAATCAACTTCTGCAGAATCCTGTGAGAATAACCATTGGAGAAAAGAATCTGCCATGTTCCAATGTTCGCCAGATTATCTTGTGGGTAGAAGAACCATCTAAAAAGAAAAAACTATTTGAAATATTAAATGTTAGTATAGTGTTTTATTTAGCAAATTATTTCTATGCTTGTAGTGAATAAAGTTTAATTTAGTTTAATTTAGCTCTTGCCTATCTAGTGCAAATGTGTGTGAGGCAAACGAGCAGTAATGGACAGTACGTTATCTGCCCCACCACATTCAAGAATGTCTCCGTGGGGGTTCCCTGATAAAACAAAAAGACGTGAGGGCCTTAATCCTCACAATAATTCTAGGTTTATTTTATGAGCATTCTGAAGTAATCTTAGCTGCAGTTATGTAAGAGATTAATATGTGCATTTAAGTGAAACTCAGATCTATTTCACATTTTAAAAACTCACCATTTTTGTATTTAAAATACATCTTCAAAAAGATTATTTCTGAAGTTGTTTCAAGGCAAACTAGGGACCTGATTTTACAAACCCTTATGCATGTGTTTAATTTGACTCATAAGTAACATTACACATGTGTGCAAGTATTTTCAGGATTAGGGCTTAAATCTTGTCCTTTTTTTATTAGGCGTTGGAGGATTTTTAAAAAAAATAAATATGCTTGTTTCAAAAAAAGTATAAAATCTACTGAAGAGAAAATGAGCAATTGAAAATAAATAGCTGTGGTTGACCAGAAATAAACTATGCTGATACAGTAGGTTTTACACAACTATTTTAATTTTACAGGATAAGAAACTCTTCAAACCTCCAGTATTGGTATTTGTGGACTGCAAGCTTGGAGCAGATCTTCTGAGTGATGCTGTTCATAAAATCACAGGATTACAATGCATATCGATGCATTCTGATAAATCACAAACTGAAAGAACAAATATACTGCAGGTTTGTACTTCCTAAAATAGAGATCTCTACGTCACTATGAAACATTCCATCTTATTTTTAAAAAGATAATTTAGTTTTAATGAGTTAGTAAAGTAGGCATCTTGTCGTTGTCTGTCACTTACATAAAAGCTGACTAATGCAATTCCAGAGACCACTGGATTTAATGTTTGTTTTTAAACTTCAGGCATAATTTTTATTCTTCAGAATATTGTTCTTTGGGGTGAAGTAAATGCATAGTGAAAGTACTTACATCTGTCTTGTATTACTGAGTTTTCACAATGAATGCTAGAGTTTATGGAAAACTGAAATGAGAGCACAGATTGTATTTCTACTAATACTTCAAGAAAGTGGCTATTTTAAATACTCTAGATTACTCTATTATTATTATTATTTATTTTAAATGGGAATTGACTTGAACATTAGTTAGTCTGTGACTGGTTTTGTGCCTTGCTGAATTGGTGTTTTGTATCATTTTAAGCAGGACTCACTGAATCACAAAATTTTATTTCTGTGTGTGCTACATAAATCAAGAGTACAGTAGGGCACTATTTTTCTTCTTTTTTCAGCAGCAGAATAGTCTGTTGTGCAAATTATGACACTGCCCTTTATTTGAACCAACAGTATCTTGCCCTTTTACAGCAGATCTCAAAAGGGGAATTGCAAGGAAATAAAGCATACATAGAAAGTAATTATAATTTATTTTGTTTCCCACCCTTCAGGGATTATTTCAGGAAAAATATGAAGTCGTAGTAAGCACTGGAGTCCTTGGGCGAGGGCTTGACCTTGTCAATGTCAAACTGGTTGTAAATTTTGATATGCCCTCAAGCATGGACGAATACGTACATCAGGTAAAGAGATACGTGTATCTTAAACATACATGAGATACTTGCTAAAACATTGTTGGAAAAATAAAACAAGACCATACATGATTTGAATTGAAAGATGCACGCATAGGGATGGACGTACCTCCGGAAAAGTTCCCTTTAGGAGGGCAGGGAGAAGGGAATTCTGAAGAATCTCTCCTCCATCCTATGCAAGAAACACCAAACCTTCAGTCTGAATTAATGGAGGAACACTAAAAAATAATGCCTCTATTTGCCAGTGGTGTTTATATAGCTCTCCCTCTCCACCTCAGTGTGAAGGAGTATCTCAGTTCCTATACCTTTTTAAAGCATATGTGTATACTAAACATTATTAGTTCTTTCATTTTTTGTTGGAAAAAACTGAAATGTCAATGAAATAATGAATGGGAACTCTGCTTACCCATATAGCAATATTTGATGTTTTGCTTAGTTCCAACCTATTAGACCTCGCTACTTTTGTGAAACAACTAAGAGCTAGTAGAGCATTCAGAGTACTCACTTGCCCATGACAATACTATATATTAGGGCTGTGGATTAATTGCAGTTACCTCATGTGATTAACTCAAAAAAATTAATCACGATTAAAAAATTGTGATCAATCACACTGTTAAACAATAGCATACCAACTTATTCAATATTTTTGATTTTTCTACATTTTCAAATTTATCCATTTCAATTACAACACAGAATACAAAGTGTACAGTGCTCAATTTATATTATTTTTTTATTACAAATATTTGCACTGCAAAAATGATAAATCGTGTTTTTCAATTCACCTCATACAAGGACTGTAGAGCAATCTCTTTGTCATGAAAGTGCAACTTACAAATGTAGGTTTTTTTATTACATAACTGCACTCAAAAACAAAACAATGTAAAACTTTAGAGCCTACAAGACCATGCTACATTGCCATGCAAATGCCCGTCTCACTTTCAGGTGACATTGTAAACAAGAAGCGGGCAGCATTATCTTCTGCAAATGTAAACAAACTTGTTTGAACAATTGTCTGAACAAGAAGTAGGACCAATTGGACTTGTGGGCTCTAAAGTTTTACATAGTTTTATTTTTGAATGCAGGCTTTTTGTACATAATTCTACATTTTTAAGTTCAACTTTCATGGCAGAGATTGGACTACACTACTTGTATTAGGTGAGTTGAAAAATACTATTTGTTTTGTTTTTTATAGTGCAAATATTTGTAATCAAAAATAAAGTGAGCACTCTAAACTTTGTATTCTGTGTTGTTATTGAAATCAATGTATTTGAAAATGTAGAAAATGTCCAAAAATAGTTAAATAAATGATATTCTATTGTTTAACAGCGCAATTAATGATGCAATTAATCGTGATTAATTTTTTTCATCACGCATTCATCACAATTAATTTTTTAATCGCTTGACAGTCCTACTATATATCCAGTTTCATGTAAGAACACCCAATGTACAGTATTGCTGCAACAAAAATACATTTTTAAACTATCACACAATGGAGTTTAAGCAGTCTTCTTTTATTCTGAAGGGAGATAGATTACTAATGCCAATTTAAAATAAACTTTGTTTTCATTTGCAGGTTGGAAGAGCAGGAAGGCTGGGTCACAGTGGAACTGCAATTACTTTTATCAATAACAACAGCAAGAAGCTTTTTTGGGATGTTGTAAAGAGAGTAAAACCAACAGGCACGATTCTTCCTCCACAGTTGCTAAACTCCCCTTATCTTCATGACCAAAAGAGAAAAGAACAACAGAAAGTTACACAATCACAGAACAGTCTTGTAACAGGTGATAATCTTATGGACATTATTAGAAAACATGACAAAAGTAATTCTCAGAAGTGATTAATGGTATTATATTTATAAATGTGTAAATATAATGAAAGCACTGTATTTCAGTAATAATTAAACATGAATTTATATCATTGGTATAAGATCGTTCGAAGTTATTTTTTAAAACGTGTAACCTTTTTTCTGGAGAAATCCTGAGTCTGATTTTCATCTCCATCCCCAAATAGTGCCTGATCTAAAAGGACATTCCAAATTTAAAAAGTGCACTTCAGTCTAAAAGTACAGTAACATCTAAAAGCATTTTTTCAGTTTGTTTACTTTGTGTAGGTGACATCTTCTTATATAGTTATTTTCTTATATAGTTATTTTCACTGTTCTTTCCTTGTTGTTTCTGTGGGGTTTTTGCACCGCAGTGGAGGAGAGAGGAATATTTTTAAAACAGAAAAATTTGGTTGTAAAACTAATTGGCATGGACATGTTTACTATCTGCAAATATTTTTAACTCTTGTTAAATTAACAATGTTTAAGTTAAGAATGTCCCTTTAACCCTCAAATCAATAACTAATTATCCTCAATACTGGGCACCCCCACAATTTTCATTTATGGGTCACAATGAATTATTAAAAATGATTGGTTTCTTCTTGCCATCACATGTCTGAAACCAGTAAAAAAAAAATCCTGCTCCAGTACTCTACAACATAAAGAAGATTTTTTTCCCGGTTGTCATTTGGGCTAGCAAGGACTGTGGTTTCTTCAACTTCATATTAGAGAAGTGAGAAAAATTAGATCTAGTAATTAAAACATGAAATTGTGATCTCATTCTGTTAATGGGGGCATGATTGGGCTGTTAGGGTGGAATGTTATACTATAAAAAAAAAATAGGGCTGTCAATGTACTGACATGATTAACTCAAAAAAATGAATCGCAGTTTTAATTGCACTGTTAAACAATAGAATACCAACTGAAATTTATTTAATATTTTGGATGTTTTTCTACATTTTCACATCTATTGTATTCCGTGTTGTAATTGAAATCAAAGTGTATATTATTTTTTATTACAAATATTTGCACTGTAAAAATGATAAAAGAAATAGTAGTTTTCACTTCACCTCATACAAGTACTATAGTGCACTCTTTGTTGTGAAAGTGCAATTTAAACAAATGTAGATTTTTTTTGTTACATATCTGTACTCAAAAACAAAACAACGTAAAACTTCAGAGCCTACAAGTCCACTCAGTCCTACTTGTTCAGCCAATTGCTAAGACAAATAAGTTTGTTTACATTTACAGGAGATAATGCTGCCCTCTTCTTATTAACAATGTCACCAGAAAGTGAGAACAGGCATTTGCATGGCACTTTTGTAGCAAGCATTGCAATGTATTTATATGCCAGACATGGTAAACATTCATATGCCTCTTCATACTTCGAGCATTCCAGAGGACATGCTTCCATGCTGATGATACTAGTTAAAAAAAAATGTTAATTCAGTTTGTGACTGAACTCCCTGGGGGAGAATTGTATGTCCCCTGCTCTGTTTTACCCACATTCTGCCATATGTTTCATGTTATAGCAGTCTTGGATGAAGACCCAGCACATGTTGTTCATTTTAAGAACACTTCCGCTGCAGATCTGACAAAACGCAAAGAAGGTACCAATGTGAGATTTCTAAAGATAGCTACGGCACTGGACCCAAGGTTTAAGAATCTGAAGTGCCTTCCAAAATCTGAGAGGGACGGGGTGTGGAGCATGCTTTCAGAAGTCTTAAAAGAGCAACACTCAGATGCAGAAACTTCCGAACCTCAACCACCATAAAAGAAAACCTTCTGCTGGTGGCATCTGACTCAGAGGATGAAAATGAACATGCGTTGGTCCACGCTGCTTTGGATTGTTATTGAGCAGAACCAGTCATCAGCATGGACATATGTCCCCTGGAATGGTGGTTGAAGCATGAAGGGACATATGAATCTTTAGCGCATCTGGCACGTAAATATCTTGTGACGCCAGCTACAATAGTGCCCGGAGAATGCCTGTTCTCACTTTCAGGTGACATTGTAAACAAGAAGTGGGAGGCATTTTCTCCTGCAAATGTAAACCAACTTGTTTGTCTGAGTGATTGGCTGAACAAGAAGTAGGACTGAGTGGACTTGTAGGCTCTTAAGTTTTACACTGTTTTATTTTTGAATGCATTTTTTTGTACATAATTCTACATTTGTAAGTTTAATGTTCATGATAAAGAGATTGCATTACAGTACTTGTATTAGTTTAATTGAAAAATACTATATGTTTTGGTTTTTTACAGTGCAAATACTTGTAATCAAAAATAAATACAAAGTGTACACTGCTCACTTTATATTCTGTTTTGTAATTGAAATCAATATATTTGGAAATGTAGAAGACATCCAAAAATATTTAAATAAATGGTATTCTATTATTATTTAACAGTGCGATTAATCACAATCAGTTTTTTTTTAAATGCTTGACAGCCCTAAAAAAACCCCAACAGAATCAGATAGATCATGCAGGGAAGCAGTTTTCAAATGCTCTTGACCTCAACAGGATTGAATCTGGTTCTCTAGGCTCTGATCCTGCAATCTCTTAAAGAAATGCTTACATTTAAGCACAGTAGTCTCATTGGGCCAGATCCTTAATTTGTTTAAATTTTTGTAGTTGCATTAAAGCAATGGAGTTTGACAATTTACATCAGCTGGGGATGTGGCCCAATCTTCAAGAGCACTACATATGAACTTAAATTTAGCGTGTGCATAGCTGTTTGCCGGCGTGTGGTCCTATATGCTAAAACTATTGCAAGAGATTCTGTCAACAAAGCCTTTTAATTCCCTTCAATAAAAACCCATCAATTAATATTTTAAATTTATTTTGTGTATATTGCCCAAACCCTGCAGTGTCTTTTAAAAACCAAGTTCATTACAGAATAAAGTACCATCTTCCCATCATTAATGAAACTTCAGGAGAGAACAGTCCATTTTTATCCATCCTATTTTAAAAAAACACAACTCTTATCCTACTCAGGCATTTTTTCTGAGTGAGTCAGACTACAGAATGAATGCTGAATAAGTACAGGAAAATTGAAGTCTTATGTAAACTTGTATAGGCATGTGGATGGGTGTGGAATTATACAGTACATGAAAACAGAGGTTTATGGAAACATGCCTTTTTCCTCTGGAAAGACAACACATATTTGCTATGTAGGCAGATCTTTATTTAGTGTCTGCATTCGTACTAAAGTAACCCGCTGGTTGAAGATAGCTCAAAAGTAAGTTGTTTTGTGTTAGATATATATAATATATATATATCTTTTGGTTTATAAAAATGCATCCTTTGCAAGCGTCTGGACACATGTAAAAACACAATTAAAACTAATGTTGATAAAAGCAAAAAAACAAACATAAAACCTATTTCACACCGACCACAGCTCACTCCGTGTCATCGCAGCAGCCCACGAATGGAATAAATAGAGCTTTGTACTATACCCTGAATCTCAAAAGATTGGCTTTTTCAGACCTATCCTGGAAACAAATTTAAATACAGCCTTCCCTCCAGGCCACTGCAATTCAAATCTAAGATCTTTTAGCAGAAAGTGCACCCACTTATCTCAACTGAGATGATAAAGAGGGAGAGAGTAATCTCAGAAATTATCAGCAGCTACATTATATAGTGCTTTATTGAGAACACAGCACCTTTAAATTGCAGCTGGAGACTAATTGGAAGCCATTGCAATCTCTGGTGATAAAGTGACACATGTTCCATGTCCATCCTAATGCATTATCTAAAACTTCCGGATGGTCTTCAAGGAAATCTCAGACAATAATCCAATATGGAATTCACAAAGACATCGGTTCCTTTTTATGTGGTATGCAAAAAAACAGAGGAACATGTCTTCCCCAATCCTGCATCCCCTGAAATACTGTAAAGAACCTTTTCTTAGTGGACCTCTAAAACTGGAGTTATGGAGTGGCATAATGGAGGTAAGGGGTTATTGTCCACATGTTTCACCAGCTGGCCACCTTGACCTGCTATAGATGTTGCTCCTAGGCACTGCTACTGTGCTATTTATTCCTACTTATATATCAGTAGTTCTCTAATTTATAGTATGAACCGCTTCTTAGCAGTTGTCTTGCAGACACCTACCCTCCCAGTCATAACATAACATCCCTGTGGCAACAAGAGTATCATTAGGAAATTATGTAGTTTTAGCTCTCTTTAGTGCATTAAATATTTTGTCCTTTTTGAAGAAAGTTGTCATTCTCTGTTTGTGCTCTATTTCATTTCCCCCCACTAATCTATTCCATTTGTCTCATTTCAAAACAAAAACAGCTGTTATATGATCACCAGTGGTCCATGGGCCACAGTTTAGGAACTTCAGAAGGGGTGCCCTCTTCAGGTTAACAGCCAGAATACCAATACATTATCAATACTGCTTTTGTCTTGTATGAGGTTGTTTATATGAGGACATGCAGGAAAATTAATCCAAATTAACTAAATGTGTGAATTTGAAGTGGATTAGTGAAACCACATTAACCCAGTCTGAACATCCTCATTCAGAATTAAAGTGACCTTAATTCAATTCCAGAGTCAATTAAACTACACCAAATTAAGGGCACTAATTCTGAATAACAGAGAATGTTTAATTAACCCATTTCAAATTAACATCTTTAGTTAATTCAAATTAAGTTTCCTGGATGTTCTCATGTAGACAAGATTTGTGTGAATGTGCATATGCACGTACTGGAAATGACACAGCACTGTCTGCACTTACCAGAATTTAACCCTTCCAAGTTTGAATGCTATGTTTACATTTTAAATTATTTTTCATTTGATCAGTGCCAAATACTAATATTTATGCTAAAATATTGTATTTAATATTTCATCCTGATTTGTACCGTGTTCCAGATACTGCTTTGTTAACATAGTTTGATTAAGATTAGGAAAACAGTCATGTCTTGTTTTACTGTGCTGCTGCTTTTGAACTTTATCCTTCCTTTTGTCTCCCTCTGCTGGCATATTTTTACCTTGTCTTGTATTTTAGTTTGGCCGATGTACAATATTTCTGAATACCAGCTGTTTTGTTTTACCTGCCCTATAACAGAGCTGAATGCTTTAAGACCAACTGGAAAACTACTCAGAACATATAAGATTATGCAACTGATGAATATTCTGATAACCGAAACAGCTAACAGTATTTTTCTAGTAAAGAACGTGGGTGGGATATTGTATTTGCATATAGTATGTATAGAACACAGCTTTACTGTCCTGTTTTTAGGATTATTTTCTGTGGAAATTTTGTGGGAGAATAATTGGTAATTTTGCTCAATATGAAGCAATAACTAAATTAAAAAAAACCCTGGATTATAATGTTTTCTTAATGTAGAGAAAGAGTAGAGTAGTGGAAGGGTTATTATTCTTAATTGAGATAGATTATATGATTTGTTTTGTCCCCCAATTGTCGGCCAGACACCAGATCAGACATAAACAATTAGACAAGCGCCGTACTGCATCTGGTGGCTTATCCTAAAGCCAAGTCTTAAACAAAGATCCTTGTGGTCTGAAGGAAGCAGCTCTATTTATCTGAGCCAAAAGAAATCTTTGGACAATTGATTCAGTTTGAGCTGAACTAGGTTTGCTTCAGATGGAAGTTGCCTCTTCATCTCTTGTGGGATGTAACTGATATATGACAATGACTTTATATTGTCAAAATGATTTCACTGGAGCCCTCTGAAGAAAATGTTATGGAGTTGATCACGCCTGGCAAAGGCATATCAGTTTGAATTGTATGGCACTTAAGAAAAGGGAATTTGCAAACAATAATAGGATTATTGATTAATAGGATTATTTCCCAGATATGGGAAAAAGCAAAAACAAACCACTGAGTTCATTTGGAAGGGAAGGATAGAATCTTTCAACAGAGAAGGTATCAGTTAAATTGGTACACTATATACTATACTAAATGTTAAGGGTATGACATTAACTCACAAAAAGAAAAGGAGTACTTGTGGCACCTTGGAGACTAATCAATTTATTTGAGCATGAGCTTTCGTGAGCTACAGCTCACTTCATCGGATGCATACCGTGGAAACTGCAGCAGACTTTATATACACACAGAGAATATGAAACAATACCTCCTCCCACCCCACTGTCCTGCTGGTAATAGCTTATCTAAAGTGATCATCAGGTTGGGCCATTTCCAGCATAAATCCAGGTTTTCTCACCCTCCACCCCCCCACACACAAATTCACTCTCCTGCTGGTAATAGCCCATCCAAAGTGACAACTCTCTACACAATGTGCATGATAATCAAGTTGGGCCATTTCCTGCACAAATCCAGGTTCTCTCACCCCCTCACCCCCCTCCAAAAACCACACACACAAACTCACTATCCTGCTGGTAATAGCTCATCCAAAGTGACCACTCTCCCTACAATGTGCATGATAATCAAGGTGGGCCATTTCCAGCGCAAATTCAGGTTTTCTCACCCCCCCACCCCCATACACACACAAACTCACTCTCCTGCTGGTAATAGCTCATCCAAAGTGACCACTCTCCCTACAATGTGCATGGTAATCAAGGTGGGCCATGTCCAGCACAAATCCAGGCTTTCTCACCCCCCCCCCTTTTTTTTTTTCTTCCCCAGGGACACACACACACACACAAACTCACTCTCCTGCTGGCAATAGCTTATCCAAACTGACCACTCTCCAAGTTTAAATCCAAGTTAAAATCCAAGTTAAACCAGAACATCTGGGGGGGGGGGGGGGGTTGGAAAAAACAAGGGGAAATAGGCTACCTTGCATAATGACTTAGCCACTCCCAGTCTCTATTTAAGCCTAAATTAATAGTATCCAATTTGCAAATGAATTCCAATTCAGCAGTTTCTCGCTGCTACATTAACTCAGAAAGCCCTTCCTTTTGTGGATTAATATCTTGTCATCCATAATTTCAATGTGTGTGTGTATATATATATATATATACACTTTTAAAAAAAAAGTATGACTCAAATCTAACTACTTTTTATCTCATAGGTACTGCAAAATCTTAGTAATGTTTATATTTTTCTTAAAATCAGATGCAAGGTAGCAGAAGTAATCTTTGACCATTCAAAAAAGATTTATTGCCTAACCATTTGTACATGCTCTGAATACTCTTCACCACTAGTTTTAAGGTCTCTGCCATTTGCAGGTTTTTTTTTTACACACACGGCTTTATGAATCACAGTGGGGTAACAGCACAGGCTTTCAGTAGCTAGTTATAAATGAAGTATCAACTATCTTAATCAGCAGCTCAACCTAGCAACTAGTAATAGATTGATTTATTATAGGATTTGTAGCACAGGGAGGTCCTGAGCACAGATCTGAAAGAGAAGGCTCTGGCCTTAGGGGGCCAGCTCAGAGAGGGTATTTGTGTATGGAGCAGCCTGGAAGCAGGTGCTAACGTTTGTGTGAGTTGCTGAAAATGGTGCAGAGCAGGGGAGATGGGATAAGAGCCAAGAATGGCAGGTTTCAGAGTAGCAGCCCTGTTAGTCTGTATTTGCAAAAAGAAAAGGAGTACTTGTGGCACCTAAGAGACTAACCAATGTATTTGAGCATAAGCTTTCGTGAGCTACAGCTCACTAGCTCACGAAAGCTCATGCTCAAATAAATTGGTTAGTCTCTAAGGTGCCACAAGTACTCCTTTTCTTTTTGTGAATACAGACTAACAGGGCTGTTACTCTGAAACCAGTGGGGAGATATGTATACATAGAGAACATGAAACAATGGGTGTTACCATACACACTGTAACCACAGTGATCACTTAAGATGAGTTATTACCAGCAAGGGGGGGGGGGGGGAGGGAAGAAAACCTTTTGTAGTGATAATCAAGGTGGGCCATTTCCAGCAGTTGACAAGAATGCTTGAGGGAACAGTGGGGGGCAAAGGAGGGATAAATATGGAGAAATCGGGTTTTACTTTGTGAAATGACCCATCCGCTGCCAGTCTCTATTCAAGCCTAAATTAATTGTATCCAGTTTGCAAATTAATTCCAATTCAGTAGTCTCTCCTTGGAGTCTGTTTTTGAAGTTTTTTTGTTGAAGTATTGCCACTTTTAGGTCTGTAATCGAGTGACCGGAGAGACTGAAGTGTTCTCCAACTGGTTTTTGAATGTTATAATTCTTGACGTCTGATTTGTGTCCATAAAAGACACCCCCCCGCCCCCCCTTCCTTAGACGTTCTTGTCAACTGCTGGAAAGGGGGCCCACCTTGATTATCACTACAAAAGGGTCCCCCGCCCCCCCTCCCCGCTGGTAATAGTTCACCTTAAGTGATCGCTCTGGTTACAGAGCTGTAGCTCAGGAAAGCTTATGCTTAAATAAATTGGTTAGTCTCTAAGGTGCCACAAGTCCTCCTTTTCAAGACTGGCAGGGACACTTTCAGGTGGGGAGCTTTCTCCCAGCTTCCAAACGGCTCGTTAAAAAGAAAAGTGAGAACAAATATTCAAAGGAAATTCTTAGCGGTTGCTTGAGGGTGCCCTGCCTCTCTTGCTCCTAAACCTTGCACGGTGCGAAGGAGGGTTTCACCTGCTTTCCCACGGAAGGCCAATTGCTTCAGCGCGCAAGGTCATTCTATCACAAAGCCCTTGGGAGGAGCAGGACATTCGGGCAGGGGGTTCCCTGGGGGCAGACTCCGGCGCGCTGGGGAGCCCCCCGCCCTGGGGCCGGCAGCGATCTCCCGGCTCCCCAGAGCATGAGCGCCCAGGCCGCAGCAGGGAAGACCGTTCCCCAGACAACTGCTAGGGCCCGCCCCGGCCGTGCTGCGTATGACGCGACCAGGGCTGTAGCCAATCGCGGGCGGCGCGGCGCATTCGAACAGGGCGCCGGAGGGCGGCGGCCGCTGGCGCGCTTGCCTGGGGGCAGGTAAGTGAGGTAGCTGTGCGGAGGCCGGGGGTGGGCTAGTCTCCCAGTGGAGGAGCCCTCCTCTCATTCCCCCCGCAGATGGGGTTTGGTACCCCGGGAGCTGTCCGCTCTCCCTCCCTAAGCCGGGGCCCTTCTCTAGTGGTGCGGGGGCTACGAGTGGGCTAGTGGAATAGACTCTTCCCCCTGTTGATATGGGGAAGTACGGTCATTTGTGCCTGCTTTGAATGCCTCGGGGCCTTGCTAACGGCCCCCTGACGCACCCGGCCAGGTGCAGGGCAACTGCCTTGAGGCCCTAGTGGGGCCCTGTTTTGCCGAGCCCAGGGAGCCCGCGCTTAGTGCACAGACTACCCCGTTAGCCACCGGCAGCCGCAGCGTCTACAAGTGGCTGGAGTCAGCCCCGAGCTGCTGCCTTAGGGCCTGCCCTTCCAGGGAGCTCTGCCTTCTAAAAGAGGGCCCCAAACGGACCCACCTCAGATCTCGCCGTGCCTCGCAATGCGGTTGGCTAATGGGTTACCTTCTCCGGAAAAACAGGAATGCATGAAAGTTGCTGTTCCGTGGGCGAGAGGCTGTTGACTCCATTGAGACAGCTGTGAAGGGGGAAAGGAATGGTTGCCTGGCCTTCCCAAACCAAGCACTCTCAGCCAACAGAGTATTGCATCTGTTGCCAGTATTGGGATCTTTATTTTGTTAAAATTACATTTGGGGAAATACGGTAGTCTTGACTTGTTATGGCCAAACGTATCTTTACAAAATGCGTACTAGTACTGGCGATAGTTCATAGGCTTGCACCACTGCATTTGTGCAGGGCTGGGGATGCAGTTGAATTTGGGGCATAAAAGTGAAAGTTTGTGACTATACAAAAATTGTAACCTTATCTGACAGGCTTTTTCTGAAGAGAATAGATTTGGTGAATATAGTAATAGCTCATTGATCTGTTTAAGCTTTAACCTAATTTTGAACACTTGAATTTTATATCTAAACAAATAGCTCAGTTACAAATGTATATTTTCTTTATTACTTATTTTGTCAAAAATTCATAAAATGAAAGCAGCAATAAACTGAGAGATTAATCTTGCTGCAGAAGTAATATTCCTTAAGTAGTTACAAATTATATTGGAACAAGAAAGATCATGTATCTTCAATCTTAAGCATTTTTAAAGCCAAATCAAAATGAAATAAGGATAATTTAGAGACCATAGTAGTAAATGATCCAAAAGCATATAACATAAATCATTGCTCAAAGGGGACACTCTCAAATCTCTTTGTTGTGCAAACTCCAAATACTATAGAAGTAGTTTCTCACATCAAGCTGATGGCTGGCTAATAGGTTTTGTTTTGGCATTTTACTCTCTTTGCAGCATTTGAGCTATGTAAACTTTGTCCTGTAATGAAAAGTGCAGAACTGGAGAGAGCAATTAACTATAGGAAGAAAATTAAGGTTTTTCTCACTATCAAATTCAAAAACAAAAACCACAGTTAAAAAGGGATGGATTTTAAACTTTTAGTCTTAACCAACCCTGCTATCATGTCAACCTTCCTCACTCTCTGTATACAGCCCATCCACCTCAAAGATATATTAGCAATATATTTAGATAGAATACAAAATACATGTTGATAAAATACTCTTTGGCCTGTGTTGCTAGGTAAAATATCTGCAATTTTCAAAGGGACCTAAGGGAGTTAGGCATCCAGCTCATATTGACTTTTAATAGCAGTTGGACACCTAAGGTGGTTGTGCCTCTTTGAAATTCCAGGTGATACATCTGGATGATTGAAGGCACTATATAATCAGATCACACCTAAAATGTTGCATAATCAGGAGTGACACACATCTGAGTGTGTCTGATCTGTCAAATCTATGTGGTAACTTACATCATGGACCCCAACACTATAGTGCTTGAGTGCCTCCTGAGTCTTTTAAAAAATAGAAAAAACAAAAATTGTCTACCTTTGCCATCCTAGGAGACATAGCTTGATTAATTGGAGGCGTTTTTTCCCCCTTCTCTGTTGTGTATGTGTGTGGGACATAGGGAGGGGGAAATAAGCTATATAGATCTGCATTTGATTCTGAACATAGTATAGTTACTAGTCATTCTTATTTTTTCTGGTTGTGAATTGCCTCAAGTACTCCTTTTCTTTCAGTCTAGGTACAGTTCCTGTAAAAGATCTACTTCCTACATTCACAGGCTTCCTCCTTTTGATTGATAGTGCCAGTGGAATTTAGATGTGGGAAAATATCATGATAGCGGGAGAGGCAGTTTCTTAGGTTGCTAGAGGTCATTCCATGGAGGACTTTGACTATCAGGAGAAGAGCCCTTAAATTGGATTTTCTTCAACTGGGAACTGGTGTAAAGAGTAGAGCAACAGGGTGACATGCCCATGGTGACCAGTGTTACTAAGTTGGACTACTGCATTTTGTACCATCTGGACCTTGTTTAGGATCTGTGTTTAATTTTTAGGATACATCTACACTACTCTAAGAGGTGTGATTGTAGCTCATGTAGTCGTACCCACAATAGCTTTAATCTAGCTAACACGGCTAAGAGCAGCTGTGAAGAAGTGGTGCTATTGGCTTCAGAATGGGCTGTCTAAACCTGCCCAGAACCCTGGGTACCTACTTGTGTTCCTAGCCTGTGCTGAAGCCTGCATCACTGCATCTTCCCTGCTATTTTTAGTGAACTAGCTAGATGAGTAGCTCTCAACCTTTCCAGATAACTGTACCACTTTCAGGCATCTGATTTGTTACACCTCACTTAAAACCTCCTTGCTTACAAAATCAGACATAAAAATACTAAGTGTCACAGCACATGATTACTGAAAAATTGCTTACTTTCTCCTTTTTACCATATAATTATAAAAAAATCAATTGGACTATAAATATTTTACTTACATTTCAGTGTATAGTATATAGAGCAGTAGAAACAAGTCATATGAAAGTTTAGTTTGTACTGACTTCGCTAGTGGTTTTTATGTCATCTGTTGTAAAACTAGGCAAATATCTAGATGTGTTGATGTACACCCTGGAAGACCTCTGCGTACCCCCAAGTGTACACGTACCCCTGGTTGAGAACCATTGAGCTAAATTAAAGCTGATACAGGTATGCCTACTTGAGCTTCAAATTATACCTCCGATTGCAGTGTAGACATTCTCTTAGACGTGAATTGCAAAAATCACAATTTGTCACAAATGTGTGACTCACTCTAGCCAAACCTGCATCCAATAGGGCAGGAGTTCTCAAACTGGGGGTTGGGACCCCTCAGGAGGTCATAAGGTTATTATGAGGGGGTCGCGAGCTGTCAGCCTCCACCCCAAACCCTGCTTTGCCTTGAGCATTTATAATGGTGTTAAATATATAAAAAAGTGGTTTTAATTCATAAGGGGGGGTTGCACTCAGAGGCTTGCTATGTGAAAGGGGTCACCAGTATAAAAGTTTGCACCTCACCCTATTGCAATGATTCTCAATGTTGTGGCCAGTAGCATTTTAATCAAATGTGTGTTTTGTGTGTGAGGTAGAAGGGGGGGATATCATTTACTTTAAACATTAGACTGAATATATATTACCCAACAAAGGACTTGAATACATTGTAGTAAAAATAACTTGCATTCTTCAGGATAAAAATAAATGTTTGCTTTACTTTTACAGATTCCATGTAAAAGCTGGATGGTGGCTCACTTGATTGTAGAGAAGATAAAATTAAAAATCAAGTTAATCTCTCAGGAAATGCTTGGGTGTATATTTTAAATCCTAAAATTAAAACGTGCTTGAAGCCAAAATGCCCATATACACAGTTCCTACTAGAAACCACACGGATGTGCTTGGTGTTTCTTCTTTCCAAAACAATCCTCCACAAAATACCTTTCCTAAAAGCAACAGGTTTGGACAGCAGCTTAAATCACAGGGACCAGAAAATGAAAAAGATAATTCTCTCTCTCTCTCTCTGACTAAGACCAAAGAAATAAATAGGACCTATGTGATTTCTGCCTGTAAAAATGCAGGTGATACTTCAGTTACATTTAAACCTGAAGGTAGGTTAACTCTCCAGAGAAGAACTGGAGCAAGCAAAATATCCACTTCTATTGATAAACAGTTGGAGAAGAACACAGCACAAGACGTTGAAAATACCCAAACAGATGGAAGACTTACCCTGCAGCGACGTATGCGGACTGGATCAATAGAGAAACATAAAACCAATAAGAACAGTGAACCTGGGACAGAAAATAGTGATTTTGTTGTTGCACAGACAAACAACAAAAATGTATTTCCACCAGGCATTAGTACTAACAACACCCATTACATTAAATCTAGTACTCAGTTAGTTGAAGGTCAGATGAATGGAAAGAGATGCTCTGATCTGAAAAATAAAGATTCCCTTGCTAATCTTAATGGTTCAAGTGGAAATGAGAATAGTAAATGTTTGAAATATAGGACAACTATTGCTGATGCCAAAATTCAAAATGATGTTCCTAGATCAGCACATTTAATAGCAACAAAACTTGTTAACAGGACCCCAGGTGTAAAGCTGAATGAAAAAGATAATTTTAATGAACTGACTGGAAAGGAAAGGATAGGAAATTCAGTTGCTAAATATGGCAGTTTGGAAAGACAAAGAACACCTAGGAACGGTGGTACAACAGAAGGAATAAAGGCTACACCAATGCGTGGCACTCTTCAGGATGCCAAAAGTCCAGCTTCGTCTACTCTTAAGAACAGGACTCCTTGTCTTCAAGTTACACAGAAAAAGAACACCAATGCATCCAACTCTTTGTCCATAAGTAGAAGTGCCAGGGCAGAAGAGAGTCAAATATTTATGCAACCTGCTGCACTTAAAATAAAAACTGTAGCTCAGAACACTTGCACAGACGAAAATCCTCTCAAAGTAGAAAACAGTAAAGTGACTGTGGCTGTGCGAGTAAGGCCCTTCAGTGACAGGTTAGTAATCAACTGTTTTCAGAGATTGATTTGGACAGTTTAAAATAGTTTCTACAGTATATGTTCAAAAGAATCGTTATTATCTTGGTAGAAGCAATGTAATATAATTTTTAATTTGTTAGTTATGTTTAACTGCTAAAGTTTCCTGAATCATTTCAGTTGATCTACTAGGCAAACAGTTACAGTGCATAGTTAGAAAGGATGTAGCAAGTATTTTATTTAACCATATTAAAAATCTTCAGCTTTATTTTAAAGTCAATCTTTCATTTTAGCGTAGGTCTATTTTATACACTGAGCTGAATTAAATGTGTGGTATCATAAACAACCTTTTTATACATATCAGGTAGGCAGTATGGTCCTTCTATTAAAGATGTTCATTCGATTGACACATAATGTATGTGAAAAGATCTGATTTCTTTCTAAATAAAGAAAAAAAAATTAAAAAGCACATTAATGTAGTTCAGGCTAGGATGGGCAACCACTGGTAGAAAATGTTATAGGTCACTGCTCCATGTAAAAGACTTGTTTATTTTTTTTCTGCAAAATTAAACAGTTCTTTCTTAGATGATAATGTTCTACATAAAGGTAAAACACCTTGGCTCTTTAGAAAATAATTGATCACAAAATAGATTGAGTTGACCACCATAACATACTTTGTTTTTAATGTTACATTTATCTGTAAAGTTTGTTTTTGTGTCTTATGCAGAGAGAGAAAAGAAAAAGCATCCCAAGTGGTCTCAATGAGTGGCCAGGAGACAGTCGTGCGACATCCAGAAACAAAACAAGTGTACGACTTCATTTATGACTTTTCATTCTGGTCTTTTGACCACTGTCATCCTAACTTTGCCAGCCAGAAGACGATATATAAGGCATTGGCAGTACCGCTCCTAGAAAGAGCCTTTGAGGGATACAACACCTGTCTTTTTGCTTATGGACAGACTGGTTCTGGAAAATCATATACGTAAGTTTCATTGCAAGTGTTATAATTTGGAAATGTTTCTGTTGGAGCCGAATTTATAAATCACCTGGGTTTGCTAAAAGAGGCCTAATTTAAATAGGCTTGTAAATGATTGAGTTGTTAAGCTTTTGAAAATCTGCTATTTAACACTTATAATAGAAATTAAGATAATCAGAGCTGGACAAATACTATTAATTGAATATGTTATTATGCTATTATTTCAAGGGCTATGTTACTTCCATTTTTTGATCTAATGAATTCAAGTCTGGGGCACTTGGTTCAGCTAAAGCAGAATTAATATTGTTTGGCTGGGCAATATTGAGAAAACCATACTGAAAAAAATGTTATCTTAAAAGCAGTAACAAACATTTGCCAGAAGCTGTGAATGAGCGACAGGGGATGGATCACTTGATGATTACCTGTTGTGTTCATTCCCTCTGGGGCACCTGGCACTGGCCACTATCGGAAGACAGGATACTGGGCTAAATGGACCTTTGGTCTGACCCAGTAGGGCCATTCGTATGTTCTTAAATGTATGTCTTCTAAGGATCTTCAATTTGAATTCCAGCGTTGTATGTGTAATAAAATCAAACATGTATCAATGTGCCTAGAGGATATTAATAGCACTTGGCAGGCAGCTTTATCAAACCCACAGAGGCTTTAGTCCAGAAATGCCTCAAACCCCAAAAGATTCTTCTTTACATAGTAAAGTAATGTGGGATTATCAGAAGAGGTCAGCACTGGCTTAACTTGGCTCCCAGTGAAGTTAATGGGAACTTTTAGGTTAAGGTTAAGGCTGAGTGCTTCTGAAAATCCCACCCTTTTTGTTTGTTGTAGTTTAACAATTTTTTGTGAAATGGACATCATAGCGAGCATGCTGCTTACTAAAGAAGCCCTATAAGCAGAAATAGTTACGTCTATAGTTTCTCAGGAATGAAAGGAAGGAATGTTGTAAGGTGATCCTGATCTTCTTTTTAAAAAACACACACTCCCTCACCCCCCAATATTTAATCTAAAGGAAGTCAATGGGAATTTTATTTTAAAGAGACCTTTTCAACTGGAAATCTAGTAAATTTTTTTTAAAAAAGTTTCACATATGTATCTCCCACTGACTTCCTCAGCCCATTTTTGTGGTTTTACAGTCAAATGTTAGGCTGTCTTCACTAGAAATGCTGCAACAGCGCCACAATAGTACTTCAGTGTAGACACTTGCTACAGCGACGGGAGGGGTTCTTCTGTCACTTCAGTTAATCGACCTCCCAGAGAGATGATAGCTTGGTGAACAGAAGAATTCTTCTGTTGACCTAGCGCTGTCTATAATGGGGGTTAGGTCAGCTTAACTTTTAGTGCAGTCTTAGTCTATGCAAAGTTTTGGCAACATAGTTATATTGGCTAGGGGCTGTTTTTTGTTTTTCAATACTTTTAGACCGGCAAAACCCCCGATGTAGATGCAACTCGGTGTAGATGCAAAAAAACTACAACTGTTGGCACATGCTGCACCTACAGTAGAGGTTCTTCTGAGATAGCTGTGCCAGTATAGCTAGATCAGCCAAGCATTTGTAGTGTAGACAAGCCTCAAGTTTGCCTAACTCTTTTTCTTTTTTTGTAAAGTATTTTTACTGTCTTTAACACCCAAATCTTCTCCAAACACCCACGCATCAATCCAGAGAAATGGACTACAAGGGAAGAGTAAAAATGACTACATGCGAAATACTGCCAAATGCACAAAGTAAACAAATGGGGGGGGGGGGGGAGATTATTTTTCCGCTAAACTTTTCCTGTTATAATTGTCTTGAGCTGTTGTTTGCAGAAGTTGTAACTGAAAATATTTAGACAGAAGTGTGTTGTTTTTTTTTAATTTTTGTCATTCTTTTGAAAACCCAATTTTGACTTGCAGTATTTAGTAAAGGTGGACTAAAACAGACACATTCAGTACTTTCTATAGTATAAAATTGTCATATTTCTAGCATCCTTCTTAAAAGCTTAAAAATGACTTGTTCTCTCCCAACTGTCATTTTTCTCTCTGGCAAACATTGATTTGTACCTCTCTGTACTAGGCTTCACAGTTCTCAGATGTTGGCACAACACTTGTGCGGGACTTCGATTAATTTATGATTCCTCTATTGCATAGCTCTTCAGTAGAAGTATACAAGATGCTGTACTTCCTACTTGAACAATAACTATTCTATGTGATTTTTTTTTAAACAAGTTTTTCAGTAGCTATGTAGGGGAGGAGAATGAAGAGGACAGTACTCATTTTCATGTTAAACAAGGTCACATTTTACAGCGTTTTAATGTTTGACATAAACTAGTACTGTGCTGGGATTGTAGTTTCAGAACAGATTTCTTTTTACTACTGCAGCTATGAATGTAAACATTTACTAGCTGAGTTAATGGCTGTTTTTTTCAAATTGAAACTGAAATTAAATTGAACTAAAGATGAAAAACTCAAATCAAGAAGGGTATGAACTGGAGATAATGAGGTGATTAGTATCGGAACAACTATGCCAGATTTATTTTTGAACAAACTTGTGATTTTCAAGTGAATTGGCCTCTATGCATTGATTTTTATAAATGTTGGTATACTTTGAAATGTGTTAAGTATGACTTTTTCATAAAATTAGTAGTAATGAGTTCAAGAAGTTGGACTGGTAGACAGGACTTTAAAGGGAGGCCCATAAACTTCAATTTGGAATCTGAGGATAAATTGGTTTGTATACACCAGGTCAGGTATCGATAACTTTTTTTCATGAGAAAAAAAAAGTCTTTGATTTGTTTCTATAATTAAGTATTTGTATAATTTAGAAATGCATCTGGGATTTGAACTGTAATATGGTCTTAACTACAACATAATTAATATTTACATTAGGCAGATAAATGTAAACATCATCTTTTAAAAAACTACGTGTGTGTGTGTGTGTGTATACATTCTTTTGTAATTACAGGATGATGGGATTTGGTGAAGAACTAGGAATAATTCCAAGATTTTGTGAAGATCTTTTTACTCAAATAGCACAAATGGACACACAACAGGTATTGTGTCAGAAAGCTTATTTCTATTGTGGATGTATTGTATTAGAGTATATTGTTATCAAGGATTTTGATATTAATTCCTATCATTCTACTCTTTAGTGCTATTTTACTTCCTCCTAGTTTCTGTACTCTGCTGCTGCTTTAAATTTTGTTTTTGCTAAAACTGACAAGTAACGTTCTCTAGACAATCCAAATAATATATTTTGCTATAGTCCCATATCAGGAATAATGCAAAAAGAAATTTATACATACTATTGGTACCGTACCAAAAGGCTAGGTATTATTTTATATATACTTTTTGTATGTAAAAGATAAAAATTTACAGAAAAAGGGGTAAATAAAAATCCTAGCAGATCTGGTGTTGATGTATAAAAATGAAACTCAGTAATAACTGTTAACGATATAGCCTAATGGTAACTATTTTTACTCTATTTAAAAACAAACATTCCTCCTCTCAACTTTTCTGATTCTGAAATTTTGAGAGATTTAAGAGATCCGCAGTGTAAATGGCAGAGGTTATTCTGGGTTTCCCTCTCCCTAGTCTTGGCAATGTCTTACTATTGGACAAGTCCGCACTGTATAGCGGCCTTCTTGTTTACTCAGAGCATAGCTTATTTAATGTCAAGACCTCCGTTTTCTTGCTATGGTATGTGCCATTGAAAAGACAAATATGCAATCCTTTCCTAACTTAATGAATGTAAGCCCTTCTTCATTAATATTACTTTTGGGATAAACACAGGTGAGCATAATATGAAAAAAGGAAACCATGAAAAAGAACCAAAGTTTGAACAATTAGATGAACTGTCTCTGGTTATATTAGTTATTGTGAAGTCATCTTTTAATTCACATAAAGCTCCGTGATTACTTAAGAACAATCTTTTAGGCCTGATCTACGCACACTTTTTGTATCAGTCTCTTTTACAAAAATAGTTATACTGACACAACCCCTAGAGTGGCTGTAGTTATCAGTGTAAAGGTTTCAGAGTGATAGCCATGTTAGTCTGTAACAGCAAAAAAAACTAGGAGTACTTCTGGCACCTTAGAGACTAACAAATTTATTTGGCTTGCCCTCTAAGGTGTCAGAAGTAGTCCTAGTTTTTTTTTAATCAGTGTAAAGGTGTCTCATACTGGAGTATAACTTATTCCCCTTCCCATATGGGAATAGCTGTACCATTATAAGCACCTTTATACTGATAAAATTGCATGCCCACTAATGGGGTTGTACCATTTTAGCTATTTGTATTATCATAGTGCCTAAGGGCCCTAGTTATCAACCATTGTGCTAGGGCCTGTGCAAATGCAAAACATAAAGACAGAGAGCTTGCAACCTAAATATAAGACATCCGATGGATAAAGACATACTAGCAGAGGAGTACAAGGAAACAGTGAGACAATACTAGCCGAATGATAGGCAGTGGTGTTGGTACACCAGCATCTTAACTCTTGTCAAGATTTTTGTAGGTATCAAGACAAAAGAACATTTAAAGGAGGTATTTCAAGGAGGATAATTAGATAGCTTTGTGGATGGGGGTGGGTTGGCTGTGAAGGGCCTTCAAAGTGAAAACAAGTAGCTTATGTCTGATGTGATAGAGGAGAAGGGAAGACAGTGAAAGGATGTAAAAAGAGAGGTGACAGTTTCAAAGTGCTGAACTAGGAAAGTGATCTTTGCAGCAGAATTCTAAATGGATATCAGTGCGGCAAGATTGCATTTGTCATATCCAGAGAAAAGGATGTTGTACTAATTGAGATGCAAGTTGACAGCCTGGATGAATGTTTTAGCTTTGTGGATGGATGAGAAGCTATACCTTAGATGTTATGTAGAAAGAATTGGCAAGATTGAGACACAGCCTGGTTGTGAAGATCTGAGAGAGGTCCAAGTCGAAGATGACACCTGGAGCATGGGCCTGATCGATAGGACAGGCAAGCTGGTGGTGGTGTCTACAGTGATTGTAAAAGAAAATCATGTGTGGTGGGAGATTAAGAGCTCTTTTAGCCATGTTGAACTTGATCTGACAGCTGGATATCCATGAGGAGATATCAGAGACAGGCTAAGATTTTAGTTTGGACAGAAGGAGACAGGCCTGTGGTTGAGAGACCTGAGGGTCATCAGCACAAAGATGCTGATAGAACTTGTATTTACAGATGAGATTATACAAAGATAAGATTTAGAGGGAGCAAAGGGGACCAAGGACAGAGCCCCGTGGGAACACGGAAGGGGGGATGAGGGGCATACTTTAAAGAACACACAGAAGGCGCAAATAGAAAGGTAGGAGAATAACAGGGAGAGTAAAGTTTCATAGAAGCCAAGGCAGGACAAGACTGCAAGAAGAGCCTGGTTGACTATTTCAAAGTCGGCTGACAGGTCAAGGAGAATGAGGATGGTGTACTGGTTCTGAGATTTGGCTAAGAAGAGGTAACTGGAGACTTCGGTGAGAGCAAGGTCAGCGGAGTTTTGAGGGCAGAAGCTGGATTGAAGGTGGTATAAGATGGAATTGGAGAAGAGGAACTCCAGGCAGTGATTGTAGACAGTGTGTTCAATGAATTTACAGATGAAAGGAATGGTAGTTGGAAAGACAAGTAGGATTAAAGGTGGTGGTTTTTTTTTTTTTTTTAAGATGGGAAAGACTAAAGCATGCTTGTATAACTTTTGTGTTTAGGCAAGCACTTACTTTTAGTTGATCTACTGAATCCACAGTTGGAAGAGCATTCCATAAAGTCTCTAGGCCCTCAAGCATGGATTCATTATCCAAAGAAAAAGTGGCAAAAAGTAGAGTCCCAGAGCGCAGATAGAAACTTGGAGGACAAAGATAAAATGCAAGCTTTGTCCCAAAGTTTCTCTCAATACTCAGGTACATCATATATGTTTGGTACAGTAACTTGCATGGTCAAATGGAGACAGCCTTTCAGTTGTTTGAAGTTCAGCACCTCAAATGTGTTTTATCATACAGTTTATATGGGTGATATCCTTCAGTATAATAACCTTTTCGATTTCTCAGGACAACAAATGGCTGTTTGTTGTTTTGTTTTTGTTCCTCTATGATACCTTGTTTGCTTCTTTCAGGAAAGGATCAATTATAATTTAGCGGGAAGTTTTTTCAATACTCCATATTGGAGCCTATGTTATAAACCTAGAAGGCAACATTGTTACATCTGTTGCATTGGTGCTACCTAGAGTAATGTATCGGGGTGGCCATGTTAGTCTGCATCCGCAAAAACAACAAGGAGTCCGGTGGCACCTTAAAGACTAACAGATTTATTTGGGCATAAGCTTTTGTGGGTAAAAAACCCACTTCTTCAGACGCATGGATTGAAAATTACAGATGCAGGTATTATTATACATTTGTAAGGTAACTCCCTTCTCTTCATGTGTAATAATGCCTGCATCTGTAATTTTCACTCCATGCATCTGAAGAAGTGGGTTTTTTACCCATGAAAGCTTATGCCCAAATAAATCTTAGTCTTTAAGGTGCCACCAGATTCTTCGTTGTTTTTCTAGAGTAATGTAGGTCATGCCGGCTGAAGAAAGCAGTTGCATATGCTGGAGTTTGTGGAAGAGCAGGACAGTCCCATTATTCCAAGTTAGCATGTTGGAAATGATGCTAAAGCTGAATTGTTTGGTGAGCCAAAAACCATTTCAAGGAGAAAAATTGTGGTGCTCATGTGGAGAGGAACATTTATCAGATGGAGAGATCAACAAGCAAGAAATGAGCCAAACTGAAGCATCTGCAATTAGTTGGAAACACGTACTACAGCTTCTATAATTTTGCTTTGGAATCTTTGTAAGGAAGTCTAGCAGAAGGGTCACCAGGGTTGTTGAGCAGGTTAAGATGCATTCAGACAATGGCTAATCTGTATGTGGTTGTGATGGCAACTTGGTATGTATACACCGTGTATACCTATGCTTTCTAGAGAGAAGGATGGTTTGGGGTTTTGTTGAGTGATTCTTATCACAAGAAGTTCCTCCAGAGATGTGCTTTTCTTGTTTTTATGGTTACTGGGATTCAGGCTTTGCTAAGATTGAATTCCTAATAATTTGGTAGAGAGCGCTGGTTTTTGGTATTGTACTTCTTTTTTACCTAGACCAGAGAGCCTGAGAGAGGACTGAGACAACTAAATCTTACATTGCTACAAATACAAGATACTGTCCTTGGTAAGAATGGTATGGATGCTCCCTAGAAAGAATGTTTTGAATCTTTTTCTTCAATTTATAAATCTGATTTTTAAAAGTTTATTGAAGGAGATATTAAATGTAAAACAGAGGGACATCTTGCTTATTTCACATCTTATTTGATGTTATTGTCCACATATGTAAAGATAAATTAGAGATCAAGAACATGTAATTGCTTTCTTATAGGACAGAAAAGGCTGCATACAAGTGTTTGGTGACTAAATTTTGCTGATTATAAAATAGTGAGGGTAATTTTGAGTGAAGTTTATACAGGAAGGTTTCTTTGTTTTAACTTGCTTAAATTTCTTTATCTATTGCCAAAGTATTCACATCAGCATACATAAATATATTGGTATTCACAACTACGAAGCTTATAAATCATTTTGCTTTACTGTGAGGCACAGAAGTTATAAAAGTTTTGTTAGGCATTGAGGAATCTAAGTAGTATACGGCTGAATTTAGCAATAAAGAGTATCAAATTATAGTTTCTAATGAATGCCAATAGAGTGGATATAAGTGACTGTCTATGCTTATGTGCTGTGAATAAGTGATTCTGTTGCCATAAATCATCTAAGTTCTATTTTTCTCTGTATTGTCATTGTTTTACTTCAGTCTTCTTTGCTCCTTAAACAATACATTTCAATTTTATAAATACTATAGGAGTCTGGGAAGGGGTGAGTACTGTCATGGAAAAATCCTCATTCAATAAATTAAGATAATTGTGGATACCAGTTATGACAATGCATGTCCTTTTTCTGAGGCAAGGTAAAAAATCACCTAAGTGTGCCAGCTCCACCAGTCAGAATCTTTATTTCATGTATTGTATTTATCATATTGTGGAAGCTTAGTCCATAAAAGAATATGGGACTCCTGCAGGAGTGAATAAAACTTTTTTTAATGTATTAGAAGCACAATGCTGACATGTCATTTTTTTTATTATTTTTTTTTAAATCTCAGAAATTTCACAGCTGTGGAAAGCAGTGGATAGAATTGTAATAAGTTTGTATACTTAAGATTTCTTGTCTAGGATCTTGCTGCTGTTGGAAGAGGACTTCAAAATGAAAGCTTGCACCAGTGGTGTAGAATACCTGCAGCTTCCATTAAATGTGTTGGCTGGAAATGACAAAAGAAGTCTGGGAGAATATCTGACTCATATTTATTTTTTTTTTAAATTAGATTTTGTACCATTTTGAAATGAGCTATTTTGAAGTCTACAATGAGAAAATTCATGATTTGCTCATCTTTAAAGCTGAAAATGGACAGAAGAAACAACCTGTAAGTTACTACTCATAATATAGACACTTAATATATCTGTCAATATACAAGATGTAGTGGCACCTGTCTCCTAACTGGAAGGATATGGTAAGCTTCCTGTCAGGCAAGCTTGGAAGTTGTTGTATAGGTAGATTATGTAGCAATATTGTTGTGTGATAAGCAAGAAGAAAGAAATGAGCACATCTCCTAATATTTTACCTTTGTTATAAATGCTCCTACTAAATAAGAGTTACAGAGAAGATGGTACACACATTGGACTGCTATGAAGCATCTTTAGCTATGTACTCAGTGCCTAGAATTTATACTGGTACGAATTTTAAAAATACATTGTTATGCCAGTTTCAATAAAATATTGTCAAATTATAAGGTAGTTTTTAGATTTAAGGTTGTTAAATATTAACTGAGTAATATTTTGCAGACTAAATTTTATTTTTCTCCACTACTGCATGACCAAAAAGTTTTCAGCGATAAAATGAAGAAACATACACTGATTTTGGGAGTCTTGGTTCACCCAAATGCTTTTACTAATCTGTCCACCTTTCTGCTACTGATATTGATGATGCCCCTGCATAGAAGAAGTTAAAAACAGAGCCAGGGTTATTTCTAATTAAAGTAACATTGTGAGAAAGCTGGAATCTGCAGATAGGGCTTTAATTTAATTTTGCCCATCAGTCTTCCTCCAAGTGGAGGAATTTACTTTTTTGAGGATTGCTCTCGGAATGCCTTCTTTGTAGGGAGGGTTGCCATCCCTCTAGGATTAATACCTGGAGACTCTAGGACAAAGATTAATCATTAATTAAAGATTGTCATGTGATGAAACTTCCAGGAGTACGTCCAATCAGAATTGGCAACCCTACTTCATACCAAATTAGTTGAAGCTGTTAGCATCTGAAAGAAACAGACAATTAATCCCTTCCCCAAAATTGTGATTTGATACATTGATTTTTCTATCTATCATTTCCCTAACTCCAATTCTAGGATTTTGGGGGTTTTTCTCTTTTTTTGGTCCTTGTCTACATTTACATTTTGGGGTTTCTCATGTATACCTTCCCCTGCCCCCCTGCTTTGGAGGAGCAGAGCAGAGGTCTCTGCTTGATACAGACTTCAGCCCTAAAGCTGTGTTTTAAGTAGGATTTAAAGGTGTGACTTTAGATTGAGTAGCTAATTAATTCCTTTTGAAACTCTATGGAGGCAAGGCAAGTTGCTAAATTACTAAATTGTGTTAAAGAACAACTTGTCCTAGAAGGCATTTGTTAGATTGGTTTAGCTAATATGATCTAATAACACACCTTTAAATCCTAGTGTACATAAACCCTAAGGCTTTGTCTTAACTAAAAAAAAATGTGTTTTACGTTGAGAGAGATCTTGGTGTAAAATCTTAGTGGAGACAAGGTACAGGTAATTTTCACATTGATGTAGCTGGTCAAGATCAGTCTTATTTTTCCCCTACCTAATATTGACTTTGACCAGCTACACTGGCATAAAAACGACAATGCCTTGCTTCCACTAGGATTTTACATCAAGATAGTTACCTTGATGTAAAAACACACCTCTTTGCAGTGAAGATGTAGCACTATGGAGTGGGGCTGGGGAAAGCAGAACGGTGAAAGAAAGTTTAGAAGGAAGCATTGAACAAATTGAGATCAAAGGGGAAAAACAAACATGAAAGAGGACAATTCAGGTTCTTGTGCTGCCAGTAAAAGCAGAAGATCATAAACAGATAAGAGAGAGAGAGTAAATTAAATGACAGGAGTGGGGGGAAAACAAAACAAAGAGGAGAGGGAGATTACTAAACCAAGAAATGCTGAAGAGAAGAAGAGCCCACTACCCCCCCCCCCAATACACAGCACTTATTAGTGAAATGCATTCATTTATATGCAGCACTTTTTTATTCTAGTTCTCTGCAGAGCACCCTACGGCTCTATTAAATTGGGAGGGTTAGGTTGGATGGTGATTTTGGCAGAATACGTTTGCTGATGGACTTGGGCTAAATTTCTGTTAAGTCTTGGGCAGGTAATTAAGTGTGCAGGTATTTTTAAAACTTCAGTGTAAAAGTAGTAAAGAGAGTTTATAGCAAATCCCAGTTATGAATTTTCCTCAATTTTATTTTGTCCACACATTGTTACATCTTCGGTTCTATCTGGTAAGTAACAGTATATTCCAGTTTGTAACCTATTTTGGCCTGGTTATTTTTGTAATTGAGAACTCATTTTCAGTTATCCTGGTAAAATAAAGGTTTTATTATTCTTGTAATGATGTTACTCTGGAGCATTTATTGAATTTTTTTTGTAAGACCTCCCACCCACCCACCCCCCAAAAAAACCCTTCATACCATGCCATGTAGAAAAATCATTTTTCACTTATATTTTCATTAGTTTTTTTTTTTTACTTTTAAGAGATGGTTGCATAATGGTTATGACAAATTCATATATTTGAATCGCTTTTTCTTTTACAATTATTCTCAACAGCTCCGTGTTAGAGAACATCCAGTATTGGGGCCATATGTGGAAGACTTGACAGCGTAAGCCTTAACTATTGTAATTCTAGTAAATACATTGGCCTCATATGGCAATATGCTAGTTATTGTTCTTATGCCCTTGTGCAGTACCATTGACTTAATAAAGGCTCTGCAGATGTAAAGGTCAACCCTAGCAGGATTGGGCAGGACCCTTTATTTTGCAAAGACTTGCACACATGCTTAACTTTATGAACTGTAAATAATCTCATGGAGGCCATGGAAACTGCTCAGTGAGTAAAGTTAAGCACATGTAAATCTTTGCCGAATCAAGGCCTAAGATCCTGCCCAATCTCGCTGGGGTAGACACTTAGGCTTGTATGGTGCCTCGATGAAGTTCAGCTTTAGTGTATGTATTTGTCTATAACTCAGTAAATTTTTTCAAAAATTAAACCATTAATGACTTTTGTAGAAACAAAATGAACTGGTTTGAACTAGAACTATTTATTTGTTTTATAGGAACATGGTCAGTTCTTATTCTGATATCCAGGTAAGATGATGATGATGATGAAGTTTTTAAGTAATAAAAATCAGTCTTCTAATAGCTGTAAGTAAAAATCTTTCTCTTGCCTCATGATTGCTCCTTTCTTCACTCCTGAATGCTTGTTTTCAGTGATGATAAACATGAGCTTACAAAGCCTAGTCTGTTAGCCTATGACATCTTATCTGATCTTGCAGCTGATTACGTGTGGGCAGACCCTTGTGCCCAGGTGAAATTACTTGCAGGATCGGGGCCTAAACTTCTCATTTTAATTTCTCATTTAAGTTTAGACAAAAGTAGTAGTGGTTCCATTTTTCCTTGTGGTAACACCAAGGTCTCAAAAAGTTTGCCCCATTTTGACCCCTGTGTTCAGAGGAGGAAAAAAAGTATCAATAATGCTCAAAACATTGATTAATGTTGGCATCCTACATAATTTACATCCCCAAAGTATTTTGTGGGCTACCAAAATTTTCCTTTTAGTGGCCCACGCTACTGCTAATACCAGCATGTAGATACAGTATATTTGTTCATTTTTGCAGAGCTCTTTAAACTTTTGTTAGCTGTTCACAGAATCCTTTCGCTTAATATCCTGTCTCTTATCTCTATTATCAGAGTTGGCTCGAGCTAGGAAATAAACAGAGAGCAACTGCTGCCACAGGCATGAATGACAAGAGCTCTAGATCTCATTCTGTCTTCTCCCTCGTGATGACACAGACAAAGGTATAGAGTACCTTTTTTTTTCTTTTTAATCATTGCAATAATGTAGTGGTAGAAAATTCAATTATTGTGTGCTGCCTAGAAAAGAATGAAGTAGGGGAGGGTTGTGTTAAATATACTGGGCTGAATAAAGAAGTAGTAGTCCTGCTTTCTAAGTAGCCAGGTCTGGTTTATTTTATATACTCACAGTAGTATTTTTTTTTTAAATGCACATTGTAAACATGTCTGAGTCATACTGTAAACTTTTCAGGACACTGCTTTTCTAATGTTTCTGCACTATATATACTTATTGCACTATAGAAATATGTTCATGGTTCAGTTATAGCAAGGGGAGAAAATTCTATAATACACAGTTTTGAATGTTTATGTCCCAGTGATGTCTCCAACATACCTGACCTGGGTCAGAGATAGGATAATGCAAAGTGTTCCAGGGACTGTTAAACGAGAAGCTACTGAAACACACCTGTGCACTCAGGTCAGTGGCACCTATCCCTAGCAGACATGAGTCTGCTCTTCCACCCTATCAGTTTGTATATAGGAGACAGAGACCCTCCACAAAGAGACGAGGGTGGAGAAGAAGGCGAAGTAGAGCTCTTCCCAAGTCTATGGGCCTCCAATTTTTCCTCCCACAGATTTTTTTTCCCCTGATTTTCCTCAGTTGCTGCCATCACCATGCTTTGCTCTGTCTTCCCCATCAGGGCATGTAGGTCAGTGTCCTTTTCATTCACCAGTGGTTTAGTCTTGCACCAGTGGAAGTCAAAGACAACTTCTAGTGATTTCGATGGGTGCTGGATTGAAGCCCAAGTGAGTAGTAGTCCTGATACGCTCCTGAGCTGAGGTACCAAAATGTACTTCTAGGCTGCCTTTCACTTTTTACGAATTTTCCTTGTGCAGGTGTGCTACTGGAAATCCTCAGGTGTTTGTCTCTGATACTATTTACTATCCTCGCCTTACTCCTTTTCTTGTTGCAAGTTATACTATATCTTAAATGACGCTCTCATTAAAAAAATAAAATGAGAAAATGTTTAACATATTGTTTAAAAGTGAATAGTGTGATAGATTTGACTCTTCACGGGGTTTTTATTTTGGTGATGAGTCATAGAAAAACATTTAATTTTGCAGACTAAGTACAGTAATCTCTTTTTTTCTCTAGACGGAATTTGTGGAAGGAGAAGAGCATGATCATAGGATTACCAGTCGCATAAATCTAATAGATCTAGCAGGCAGTGAACGCTGCTCTCCAACTCAGATCAGTGAAGAGAGGCTGAAGGTAAACTGCATTTACAGTTTTGTGACATATGGTTTGTCCCAAAGAGTACAGTGTTGTGAGGCCATGAAATGAAAATGCTTTAGGTCTACACTTGTAAGAGAAGATCTATTGGTCTCAATGTTGAATGAATCTTGATGTAACGGTGTCTTTTGCATTGCTGCTCTGGTCTTTTCACAAGACTGGAAAAAAATGTCTGTAGTGTCTGCTGAATATTCTGTACTATTCATAGTTAAATTTAACTTCTTGCTTTAGTTGCTTAGCAGTTTCACTGTTTAAAATGTATATGTATGTAAATTATTATCAATCTGAGTCTCAATCACAGGTTCAGTTCAGTTCACAGGAGAATGCTGCTAGCCTGCTAGCAATTTGCCCATTTAAAAAAAAAATCTAAGTTGTAATATTTTATGTTCAGAATGAGGCTGTGCATTTATTTTTATTTCTGCTTTTATATAGGAGGGTGTGAGTATTAATAAATCACTGCTGACTCTGGGGAAAGTTATTTCTGCGCTTTCTGAGCAATCGCAGAACAGAAAGAGAGCTTTCATTCCTTATCGGGAATCTGTCCTTACGTGGTATGTATATTTCATGAAGAGCTACTATAAAGTAATCTTGGTTCTGTGGAAAACAAAAAAATGAGACTTTTAGCAGACTGTAGATTCATGCATCCGTAGACTCTCACTTCTATAAATTGTATGAAATAACTATTGGATGAAGTAACGTAAACTTGAAAAATATTTTTATTTTCATGTTCTGCTAATTGTGGGTGCGTTTGAGGACTGGTATATTCTTCCTCGGTGGTTCTGTACTGTATATGAAGAAATGTGTTTCTGATGCCTTTTCTTCTCTTAACAGTGCCCTCATCTCTCTGCTGTTCCCTTTTTCTTCTGACTCTGAAGAGACTGCTTTCACATTTTTAGCATCTGTTGAATACTAAAATTCCACAAGAGAGGAAACAATCTCCTATTCCCTGCCTATATTCTGTTATTTGCTGGCCTTGCCTTTTTGGCTCCATGATGGTTCTTTCTCTCCTAAAGACAGATTTTTCAGCAGGTTGCTGGCCTGATCGAACTAGTGACGGGTGGACATGTCACACTAGGCACAGAGTGCATGAGAGGAGGCATGGGTGGGACTCTGTGGTCTTGATCCCATCTCTGCCTCCCAGCAGCCAGAATCCGTCCTCTCTCCTTGACACAGCTCTCTCTCAGCCCTCATCACTGGCACTGAACTATTCCACAGTGTCATGCACCTGGGAATCGGCTAATTTTTTTAAGATTAAGGACAAACCCTAAAACTATGAATTCCTGGTCAGCTGAGTAGTTCTTACAATACCATTCATCTGTCTCCTATAGATCAGCGGTAGAGGCAAGTGGCCTGGGGGCTTATGCATGCCTGACACCTGAGTTTATTTTAGTCAGAATAGGGCTTTCTGTAAATAAAGGACTTTAGTTTCCATTTCTTCATTCTGGCAACTGTCATAAATACTAAATGTGGAGTGGGAAAAATGTAAAAAGGCACAGGGAGAGAAGCTTTTTTTAATTCAGGAATGGAAAAGAACTTGGGCAAAGTAAAAACTATTTCTCCTTCCGCATTCCCCTCTCATTGTCCACTCTGTAGCTAGGTGTACTGTCTTGCAAATTACTCTAAGAACTAGAATTCGTTGGCAAATTTAGATGAGAAGGCAACAAGGATTGTGTAATTTGGTATGAGATCATCATGAGATAGAAAGTTAATGCTATTAGAACTTGCTGGGGAATGTCATCTGAATTATAGACTATTTAAATCCATTTTAATGCAGTTTTGTCACTAAAAAATGAAAGCATCATGTTGATTGCACCAAAAATTGATTTATGACCTATTCCCATAACTCTTAAAACATATTCATCTAAAATCTTCCATAGTGTTGGTACACCAGTGAAAATATAAACAAAGGCAGGCATGTTTTTTCTGCTATATTTAGGCATTTGCGATCGATGCTTTCCAAAAAAAAGGAGGGCATAAATGGAAAGCAAAGAAATGCTTGTATGTAAGAGTGTCTATGGTTTGTAAGAGTCTTAAAGTATAATAGGGTGAAGTTATTTAGGTGTATAAGTAGTTGATTGAATTTTCTCTAAGTATAAGAAAAACTTGTTGTGTATCTATAAGCAGGAACAGGCTCATGTTCTGGATTTGGATATCTGGTTGAAAATCATCTTGAAATAAATAGTAAATCACACAGGATTTTTTTGTATTTAATCCCTTATGAACTCTGAGAAGTTAATTTGGTTTTTATGGTGGAAATAATTGTTTCATTTTCTTATCAATGAAGGTTATTAAAAGAAAGTCTTGGTGGAAATTCAAAAACGACCATGATTGCCACAGTAAGCCCTGCTGCCAGCAATGTAGAGGAAACCCTTAGCACTCTTAGATATGCTAAACAAGCTCGTTTGATAATCAACACTGCCAAAGTAAATGAAGATGTGAATGCTAAATTAATTAGAGGTAAGGTGGGATTTTTTTATTTGCAAGCATTTTTAACTTAATTGTTTGATAGATGTTGATATTAATACCCTCTTGTAATGACTGACAGCATATTTGAGGTTTATTCATTTTAACATTAAGAGTTTTCTAAATAACTGGCTTTAAACAATTTACAGGCCTACTCATACTTTTAAACTGGAGATACTCTTTTCTTTGATACAGTTTCAAAAACTTTTACATATCAGTGTTTTTTATAGGTTGTTTTGTTTCTGAGCTTGAACCTATACCCTGTTTACAGTAATTAGGTACCGTATATATATTTGAATGTACACAATCGTATAGATATCACAGCATCCAGTTAAATGTGTTAATTTCAGTTGTGCATTCAAGCAAACCTAAGTTTTCCTTCCGTTTATTTTTGTTTATGAAACAAGGAAATTAACCTTAGTTTTTTTTACATGTAATTCAACATTATGGTTGTGATTTTAAATAAGAGTCAGGAAATTCAGTACGATTCCTACAGCGATACACACTATAGTACATGAGTGAAAGGTGGTCAAATTAAAGATGGATTTCCTAAGGTCTGTACACTTAAAAATCTTAGCTATAATGTTGCTTTTACATAGTCAGATTGTGATATACTCACACATGATAAAGAGCACCGTACTGCACTAGTAGTCATTGAAATCAATGGTACTACTAAATTGCTATGCTGTGTGAACAAGGAGATAAAATTCTGGACCTTAATTCTCCACACAAAATAGTTTTATTGTTCCAGCTGAGTGGGGTCAGTAGCAACCTGCTTAGACACATGCTATTGTACTCTTTTATTTAGGACATTGTTGTATTTTGTAGACTGTAAGTGTTCATTCAACCTGAAGTTTCCCTTTTGAAGAGAAATAGCTTCTCTGGCATTTAGTCGTATAGTGCTAACTGAAAATGGAAGAGGAAAGTCTCTTCTTGCAGAAAAGTGGAGTCAGACAGATTTACTATTATAATTCAGACTGACTGAAGATCATGAAATAATTTAGAGCTGCATATATAATCATTGTATTACCTGTGGGGAACATTAGTACTGCAGCCAATAGGCAAGTGCAGATTAACTTGCAGTCGTACTAGAGATGAGTACTAAGAGTAGTGTTGTAGTAACTGGGGTGTAAAAACTGGCATTACCCTCATATTGCTACTCTGTCTCCTTCTTGTTAGGTTTACTGAGGGGATTGGGTTACTACCACCTCCAGTGGTGTGTGGTATTCATGCTGATGTGGTTTTATGTAGAGATATAATGGGATTGATTCACAAAGTAGCATTTGTTTTACTTATTAAATTAGAGTACTTGTTTATTTTGTTTATATTTAAAAATAAAAACAAAAGTAGGTGATAATTCAGCAGGTGTTGCACAGAGGAAATAATATAAATGAAAAAGTGCTTAGATGGAATGGCAAACAAAAGAACCATCGTGTAATATGAGAGAGCAAACCAGTTGTTGTGTTTTAAATTAGCAGCTTCCTGAAAAACATTGTATGCAGATTGAAAGATTGAAAATCTGGCAGTACTTAACTGGAATCTGTCTGTGCTGTATAATCAAATGAAATCAGATGTATAGTGCAATAAGCTATTGTCAGCACTCTAGTTGATCAGTTAATTTAGCTAATGCTTCCTTGGTGTGACCTGTGTGTTTCAGAGAATAGCATGATCTAAAAGTGACCTGTAGACTTTAGCCAAAAACAATCGGTTTGCCATATATAAAAGCACAATTCAGTGTGCAGTTCAGCAGATTATTTAATGTCTCACATTTCAAGAGTAGTGAAATAAAATTATTTTCTCTATTCTTAAAAGTAACAAATGCAGACTTTTGTAGCTAGATGGGTGTGTTAAAGCTTAGATGCAATGCTTTCTATTTAACATAAATTCAACTGGATATTGCCAAAGTTAGGAGAAAATCCTCAGACTTTACTGTTCAAAAAGAATGTTTTTTATTTATTAAATACCTGCTTAATGTAGGATCCTATGTTTAGTGTAAAAGCTGAGTTATGTTTTTTTTCAAATGTAGAACTGAAAGCAGAAATTGAGAAACTGAAAGCAGCTCGCAAAAGTGCTCTAAATACAGATCCTGAGAAATATAGACAGTATCTGCAAGAAATAACATCCCTAAGGGTAAAACTCCACCAACAGGAGAGGGATATGGCAGAGATGCAAAGGTGGGATAGTCATTAATGTCTTCCGAATAGTAAGTAGTAGTCTTTTATAAATACTGGAATAAAGTATCCTTAAAGTAATTATTTTGATTTTTTCCCCTAATATGCTAAGGGCCTGGAAAGAAAAATTTGAACAAGCAGAACAAAGGAAATTTGAAGAAACAAAGGAGTTACAGGTGCCCTTTATTCATAAGAATTAAAGTAGTATAGAAAATGCTTAACACCAATAAACCCCTTAATGCACAGAATTGGGGTTGTCCTAAGAATCCTCTTTCCTAGTCTACGTTCCTCTTTTGCAAGAAGCAGTTAATATTGTTCATTCTCTTCAGGTCAGTGCTTTCAAATAAATTACTTATGGCAGCGGTTCTCAAACTTTTTAGCAACCCGTGGACTCCCATTTTGGTTTAAAAGTTTTTGTGGACCTCCAAATCCCCCACTCCACATCTTCCCCGAAGATCCCACCTCTTCCCACCCCCGCCCCTCCTCTTCCCTGCCTCTGTCTGCCCCCTCCCCCGAGTGCACCCCATTCCCTCTTTCCCAGTGCCTCCTGCATGCCGGAGAACAGCTGTTCTGTGGCAACCACAGGGCTGGCCTTAGGGAAAATGGCACCCTGGCAAACTTGCATTTTGGTGCTCCTGGCCCCATGGGCATGGTGCACCCCCCTGCACCATTGACCCTGGCGCCCATAGCCTGCCCACCCTCCCTTCATCCCAACCCCTACACTGTGCCCCTAACCCCTGCACTGTGCCCTCTTTACCCCAACCCCTGCACTCCCCTCCTGTGCCACTAATCCCTGCACCCACTTCACTTCTACCCCTGCACCTGCTTTCTGCTCACCAACCTCTGCACTGTGCCCCAACCTCTGCATTCCCATCCTGCACCCACATGGGAAAACTGACGTGGATGCAATGACTGAGCAGCTGGCAGTGCTGCTCGCTCCCCCACTGGACTGATGCTCATCTGAGCCTTGCACTCCCAGGGGGCTTTGAGGGGCGAGCAAGGAGTGACATCAGGGCTCCCTGCATCCAGGTCACTTTCCCCACCTGGGCTGTGTAAGGAGAGGGCGGGAGAGCAGCAGCTCCTTGTGCTCACCTCTCAGCACAGCCCAGGTGGTGAAACTGACCTAGATGCAGGGAGCCCTGGTGTGTGTGTTTGGGGGGGACTGTGTGAGGGAGACTGGTGTGTGTGTTTGTGTGTGTGCGCACGCGCACCTGAGTGAGTGTTGAACACACTCTTTTTAATAAAGCACTCAGGTTCAGGGGCCTGAAGGCTTGTTCAGACACAAGCAGCTGCCAGCAGCTTCTGACCCAGAGAAGCAGCAACACACACAGATTTCCCCCTGTCCCATCACCCCAGCTCAATGGAGACCGGGTACATGGGTGGGGGACACCCAACATCAGCCTCCTTCTCGTCTTCCTTCTTTCCCGCCCCCCACCTCGGGCTCCAGGGGGGCTAGAAGCAGCGATGGCTGCATACGGCAGTGGATCGGGGGCAGGATGGGCACCCCTGCTTCAGAGAAGAGACCTGGCTTGGCTTTTCATCAAACTGCCCCCCTGCAGCTCAGGTCCTCCCTCTCCCCCCTCCCCTCCAAATGCTGCTGCTTGGCCTGCTTGCTGCCTCTGCCAGCCCAACTGGCTCTTGGCAGACCAGGTAGGAATCAGGCAAACATTATATATGGTGCTCCCTTTGGCGAGCCACCCTGGGCTGTCCCCTGTACCATCCACCTGCTGCTGCGCAGGAGGCACTGGGAAGGATGGGGAGGAGTTGAGGGAGGGAGGGAGAGGAGTTAATCAGCATGGCCTATGGACCTCCTGGAGTATCCTTGCGGAACCACAGCGGTCCACGGACCCCAGGTTGAGAAACACTGACCTATTGTACAGTAGGCAGACTTTAATGATGTATTTTTGATAAATGCATACAAATAAATCTCTGTTTTCTTTCTGAATCCATCACCTAGAAAGCAGGAATTACATTCAAGATGGACAATCGTTTACCAAACCTTGTCAATCTCAATGAAGATCCCCAGCTCTCTGAGATGCTTCTGTATATGATAAAAGAAGGACAAACTACAGTTGGAAAGTACAAACCAAATTCTCGTCATGATATCCAGCTCTCTGGGGTGCTAATTGCTGATGATCACTGGTATGTGATACCCTAAAATGAAAGATCCTTCGTGTGGCTATGTGAGAATGGGCTACCACCTTTCTCTCTCTCTCTCTCTCTCTCTCCCCTCCCGTCCACCGAGCCTGCATTTTTCCAGTTTAATTATCAGACTGTCATGTGGGACTGTGTCAAAAGCCTTGCTGAAGTCCAGGTGTATTAAGTTCACCGAATTCCCCCTATCCACCAAACCAGTTACCTGTCAAAGAAGGAAATCGAGCTGGTTTATCATGATTTGTTCTTAGTACATTCATGCTGGCTGCTAGTGATTACCCTGTCATCTTCCAGGTATTCGCAAATTGGATGTTTTATACATTGCTCTAGTAGCTTTCCAGGTATCGAAGTCAGCTGACTGGTCTATAGTTCCCCAGCTCCTCCTTTTTCCTCTTTTTAAAGATGGGTACTACATTAGCCCTTCTCCAATCTTCTGGGACCTCTCCTGTCAATTATGAGTTTGCAAATATTATTGCCAGTGGCTCTGAGATTTCTTTGGCTAATTCCTTCAGCATCCTGGGGTGAATAGCATCGGGCCCCGTTGACTTGAATTAATTCAGATTTGTCAGAAGTGTTCTTTACTTATCCCGATCTGTCTCCCTTCCCCTTTATTGTCTATGGTAGCTTCGCTAGTTGTCCGGTCACATTATATTTTGTGAGAAGACTGAAGTAAAGTAGGCGTTGAGTAGCTCTGCCTTCCTGTCATCTTCTGTTACCAGCTCGCCTTCTCCATTGAGCAGCAGACCCACACCAACTCTGATCTTTCTTTTTTGTCTGTCATATTTGAAGAACCCCTTCTTGTTCTCTCTAGTATTCCTTGCCTGCTGTAACTCGTTCTTTGCCTTGGCGTTCCTGATTTTGTCCCTACACACTCACGCTATTCCCATGTATACTTTCTTTGTGACATTACTTGTATGTATCCCTTTAGCTTTTTAGATAGCTAAAAAGCTCCTTGTGCAACCACATTGACCTCTTGTGACTGTTCTTATCTTACCTCTATTCATCAATCCAATCACAACAGCCCTTCTTATGGTCTGATGTACTAACTTAAAGCTCAAAACTAAACATAAAGCTTTCCCTTCAGCCAGGTGCAGCCCAAATGCTCCTGATCTGGTCAGAGTCCTTACTGCCTTAGCAGGCTACACCCTGCCCTTCTTAGCTGCAGCAATTCCCCCTTGCCTGAGGGTCTTCCCTGCAGGAGCCTCTCTCAATCTCTGCCATTTTACTGCAGCCACCTTCTGCTTTTTATAGATTAATAGATTCCAAGGCCAAAAGAGACCATTGTGATAATCTAGTCTGACTTCCTGTGTGACACAGGCCACAGAATTTACCTTTAAAAAACATCCAATCTTGATTTAATTATTGTCAGTGATGAAGAATCCACCATAACCTTGGTAAATTGTTCCAATGGTTAATTACTCTCACCGTTAATTTACACCTTATTCCCAGCCTGAATTTGTCTAACTCAACTTCCAACCATTGGATCATGTTATATCTTTCTCTGATAGACTGAAGAGCCTATTTATTAAATGTGTTTCCCCCTGTGGATACTGATACTGTAATCAAGTCACCCCCTCACCACCTTCTCTTTGTTCAGCTAAATAGATTGAGTCTATCACTATAAGGCAGGTTTTCTAATCCTTTAATCATTCTTGTGGCTCTTTCCTGAACCCTCTTCAATTTATCAATGTCCTTCTTGAAGAGGAAATTGCCTGATTCCTCTCAGGTGGGGTTCATTCTGTAGTCAGGATAGGCTTGGGCGGGGGAGGAAAGAGATTCAAAGTCACATTATCTAAGTCATGAATTTCATGGATAGCCGGAGTTAAGTTACATAACTTGGTTTTTTGTTCATGATTAGCTATTGCTGTCACATCTGATGTTTCTCACTTTCAGTGTTATCAAAAATGTTGATGGTAGAGTGAGTATTACGCCACTCAGAGAAGCAAAGACATATGTTAATGGGAAACACATTTCAGAGCCAACAGTTATGCATCACGTAAGTTATCCATCACTGATACAAAAATAAATATATTTATGCATGGCTTTGAAAACACCTGGCATGAACGGTAAATTATCTGTTGACTGCAGATTTTGAGAAGGCTCTTGAATCGTTCATCCTGACAGAACACTGGATATTTTGATGTATTATATATATATTTGATTGTAAGATTAGAGACTGATAGTGTCTGTATTTTGCAGGGTGATCGTGTGATTCTTGGTGGAGACCATTATTTCAGGTTTAATCATCCAGTAGAGGTTCAGAAAGTAAAAAAGCCATCTTGTGGGACTACCCTTTCATGTGATGGGCCAAAAGATTTCGAATTTGCAAAAAATGAACTGTTGGTTGCACAGAGGTCACAGTAAGTATTGTGGCACCTTCCAAGTTAAAAATAAACTGCTCATCTGCTAATGCAGCATGCTGTCTTCTAGAAATGTATAGGCATATAAACTGCATAAGAATAAGTGAAAGTGTGTGTAAAAAAAAAAAAAAAAAAGTCAGGCTTTACTTCTCATAAAATCCAAAATTTTAATAAAGTTGAATACACACACAATGATATTGGAATGTTTTTATAACCATGAAACATTTATTTTTGTAATCTCTGTGCACTCTTTTGATTAACTGTTTGGAATTCACATAATTCTTATTATGACATATTTCCATCATAAGCCTGAATTCTGCTAAAATTGTCTTCTCACATGGAATCTTCTTGCTTGCCAAAAGATTAAATTGAAAGTTTATTCCACTACAAAAATCCAACACAATATTGCAAAATTCTTCATATTTTATTTGTCAGAATAACACAATATTATCACACCAGTTTAAATTATTTTGGTAACTTATTTCAAAATACCTGTCAACGAGTATTTCTGTAACAATACAGACAACAAAAAAGATTCGGGAAACGTTTTTTGACAAATAGATTCCTTACTAGGCATATTAATACAGAACTCTGAGTAATAATTGATTTAAACCATATTTCCCACACCCCTCTCGAAAGCAGTGCAAAGGCTTGGGGGAGTCAGGGGTAATGGAGAAGCTGAAGGAGAGGAAAGTAGTTGCTGGGAAGGAGCTTGGGTATGAACTTGAACAGTTGTTGGGAATGGGTGGGAAAAGTATAGAACAAGTGTTTTTGTGGGGGGAGTGGAAGGTGGTGTTAGGGAGCGTCCCCCATGCAGACCCTGCCTGACTCCTAGCCTCTCTCATTCAATTAGGCACATTTGTCCCCATGTGGTCCTGCACGCCCTCCCCCTCTGCCCATGTGGCCCTGCACCTCCACTCCCATTCAGCCCCTGCCCTAGTCTGTCATCACCCACTAGCCCTTATGAGCCCCTGTCTGACCCCCCTCAGCAGCCCCACACTGTCTGTCTCCCCATATCTCCTGTCTCCTGACATGGCCCGACAAACGCTGTGAAGAAGGCAGACTTTCTCTTCCCTATCCTAACTGGGGCTGGCAGGAGCAGCTGCTGTGTTCTAGCACCACAGCACCCTCTGGTGTGCAAAAGGCAGCACTGCATCAACTTTTCAGTAGAAGCTATTTTCTGCAAACATTAAATAAATAAATTTTTTAATTAAAATATATATGCGGCACATGAAATATGCATGCACAGTGGTGCAGAATTCCCCCAGGAGTAATAGTTTTCTGTGCCTGGGCTCTATGTCATGGGAAGCACACATGAGGAACAGTGGTGACTCTTCCAGGATCTGCAGCTAGACAGGAAGGATGCAGCTATTCTAAAGCTCCCTATGCCTAACCCCCAATATAGTTTTGGCTGCAGGCTTTCTCTTCCCACTCTGATTAGATCAGTGTAGGAGCACAGAGTACCTTACCTTTTATAGAGCAGCAGCAACAACACAGAGGATGGTGAACAACATTTGTATCCAGCTGTAAGTGGTAGTATAGGTGCTAAGGGACTAGTGTGTGTGATGTGGCACCCTGTTGGCCCATAGAAAGCATGCTATCAGCCCACTAGGGCCACCCATGGCACTTGGAAATCTGCAGTCCTCACTGACTTAAAGTTTGGCTCTTCTAATCCACGTGACTGTAGATTTGTGAGTTTCTACAGCAGATACTATTTGTGAAAGATTCTCAAAACAGTTCTTGAAATCAAATGTAATAAAATAGACATAAAATGTAGCAGCTGTGGCTAAAAAGTCTCAGTCTCTCTCTCTCTCTCTCTCTCGATTTTTTTCCATTGGGGGACGTGAGAACCAATAATCAATAAACTACAAAACACTTAGCACACCCACCACAATTAAAATGAGAGGTTTTTAGACCTAAATTTCACTTTTGACAGAAGCAATAAAGTAATTAATATAGCATTTGTTAGTCTTTTTAACTCATATACAACATACTAAAAAAGGTTAAAAGCTAACATTTTAATTTAAGTTACTCACTACTTCCAGACTTGAATCAGAAATTGAAGAGGCACGACTGAAAGCCAAGGAAGAAATGATGCAAGGTATAAAGGTTGCAAAAGAGATGGCTCAACAAGAACTTATTTCTCAAAAAAAAGTATATGAAAGCAAGATAAAATCACTGGAAGCAGAACTGGTAAATTGCTTTGTATAATTAAACCAAAACGTGGATTGTGTAATCTTTCATGCTGTCTCGCGTGCCTGAACAGCTGAATCCCTGGCTCTATCTCTCCTCTCCTTTGAAACACTTATAAAAGTCCACCTATTGTATGAAGTATTCCAGCTATAATGCATTCTTTTTGCACGGCGTTTTCATTCTTTCTTGCATTTGCTGTTCTGCTAGCTTGCATGTTCTTTGGGGCAAGGACTGTTACAAGCAGGATAAAATTTTCACAGTGTGCTGGCTTGATATAATTAACAGAGAATAATATATGGTGGCAAAGTGATAAATTTATGATACTTTACTTCTCTGCAAATGTACTACAGGGTATAATAGTTGATGTTCATTGACTGGGATATAACCTCCCATTGCTGCAAAAGTGAATTTATCTCTGTAATCTATAGTGGTAATAAATCTCTTATGGACTGAAAGAAGAACCGACTCTAATATCTATCTTCACCGAATGGGTTGGATGAGCTGAAGCATGTGATGTTTTTCCTATATCCCATACATTCTGTCCTTTGTTTTTTTAGAGAGAAGAATCTCATAAGAAACAAATTCAGGAAATGAATAACCAGCAGACTACTAACAAAATAAAAGAACTGGAAAAAGCAAAGCAACATCTTGAGTTGGAAGTACATTTCAGCAAGAAGCGTCTGGAAATGGAGACATTCGCCACCAGACAGGTAATTTTAAAATGTGTTTTGTCTGATCAAACATCTATTTAAACACACCATTATAGTATTATTTAACTTCATTGGCTCTCTTAAAAATAGTCCTCTCCAAAATGATTTTAAGATAGACACGTCTCATTTACTGTCCTCCTATTAAATCAGCTGCTATTTGGGGAATCAGAAATAACAAGCTATAATTTTATGTAATGAGGGCTGGGTTGCTGATATTCCAAACTTAGGGGAATGTTGAGCTCACCAAAAATGATGGACTCAGGCATAAGTGCAAGCAATGTCTAGAATGTTAAGTATTTGGGGAAATATCTGAGGGAGCCAGAATACTTTCAAAATTTGTTTCATCAGATAAAAACATGAAAGGAGACTTGACAGCACCCCTGAAAACGAGGAATTATTCCTAAAGAGTATTAATAGATGTAATACCTTACATTTTGACCTAGATTAGGTTTCTACATTTGCTGACTGCAGTAGACACCAAAACTTCATTATTTTCCATGACTGCTAGTGCACATTTTTTTCATCTTTAAATTTCTATGATAGAGATTTTTTCTTTTTAAAATAATTGATAGAAAATTCTGTTCCCTTTTTCTTGAATTCAGCAGTCCCATCTAAATAATAAATGCTCCAACATATACATGTGAGAATTTAAGCAAGCAATAAAAATTGGTAGAATTTGTGTCTTCTTAACTGATGTAGTAGAGGGATCAGATCAAAAAGAAGTTTATTGTAAAGCTTTTACCCTCAAAAGATAAAATAACCTCTCGCCCTGTTTTATCCTTTTGCTTTTTGTAAAAACATTGTCATGGATGGATCTATATGTCTTTTCTTTAGGCTTTAGAAGATCATACTATTCGTCATGCAAAGATTCTTGAAGCTCTGGAGGCTGAGAAGCAGAAAATTGCTAAAGAAATAGAAATTCTCCAACAGAATCGTGGAAATGGGAATAAAACAATAACTAGTATGTGGGGAGGAGGGAGGTTGTGTACAGTATAACTTTCAATTCATTATTTCCTCTGCCATCAGGCAATGGAGAGCCTTTCTCCCCTTCTCTTCCCGCTTGCTGGGATGTTTACTTTCTGACAGACACACCTCTTTAGTCTCTGTTTTCACCATTCTTCTTGTGAGAAAATTGCTGCATTTCTAGCTGAGATGGGATCCTAGTAGCTTAATCTCTTACCCCAACATGTTATCTTGGTGGAATTGAAGTTATATGATCTTCATCTTTACTGTTTGGATGCAATCCTTGCCCTTCTTGAGACATGCACATCAGGCAGCGCTAGAGTGATACTTTGTTCACATTTAGTTGATCTGGGTGAACAAACATGTAGATTAGCATGCTTCCTCAGCAGACCCAAAGGTTCTCCCATTATCAGGTGGTCTAGGCTTTGTGGGAAAGAGCAGGAAACACAGTTGTGGAGACTGGAGGACCAGAGCAGGAAGGTAAAATGTATTTGTTTCTGAAACCATTCAAATGTGATACCTGCCATGATTTAAATGGCATTCCAGTTTTGAAATATCCTTTGAAAGTGTTATCTGTCTTTTAGTGTTTTCAGTAAATTGGAAGTCCGTGTGACTGCCTTGCCCACCAAACTCCTTTAAAGGTCTCCTTTTTTGGTCTGGGATCATTTCAGTATGTTTGATCCAGTCAATCATGATCTTATGTGTTTTTTATTTAGTTAAGCCTAACTGGAATTCTATGAAACTCTCTCTGATGATCCAGGAGGCCAATACCATTAGTAGTAAATTAGGAAAGCACACAGTCTTCTGCAGGTGAGTTTCCTAATTCACACACAAGGCACGTGTAAAAAATAACTGAACTTGATGTTAGATGTGGAATGAGCTTTTTCTTAGAAAACTTTTGCTTATTACTCTTAACTCAAAACTGTTGGTTTGCAAGCTATTTTGAGTAAACTCACTTATAATAAATACACAACAGAGAAACTTCTATTTAAGGCTTCTCAAGAGCCAGGATCTTGTATACTATTTTGGAATTTCTCCCTTGAATCTGACTGTATTACAAGAAAATTTTACCGAACCAACCTGATTACTCCTGTATTAGTAGGAGTTGTAAGCAAGACACGAGAAGTAATTCTTCTGCTCTACTCCGCACTGATTAGGCCTCAACTGGAGTATTGTGTCCAGTTCTGGGCGCCAGATTTCAAGAAGGATGTGGACAAATTGGAGAGAGTCCAGAGAAGAGTGACAAAAATGATTAAAGGTCTAGAAAACATGACCTTTGAGGGAAGATGGGAAAATTGGGTTTGTTTAGTCTGGAAAAGAGGACTGAGAGGGGGACATAACAGTTTTCAAGTATGTAAAAGGTTGTTACAAGGAGGAGGAAGAAAAAATTTGTTTCTTAACCTCCTGAGGATAGGATAAAAAGCAGTGGGCTTAAATTGCAGCAAGGGAGGTTTAGGTTGGACATTAGGAAAAACTTCCTAACTGTTAGGGTGGTTAAGCACTGGAATAAATTGCCTAGGGAGGTTGTGGAATCTCCATCATCGGAGATTTTTAAGAGCAGGTTAGACAAACACCTGTCAGGAATGGTCTAGATAATATTTAGTCTTGCCATCTAGTGCAGAGGACTGGACTAGATGACCTCTAGAGGTCCCTTCCAGTTCTATGGTTCTATTATTTTAATTATCCCCTTGATATTATTTGTTACTTAAGCAAGCCAAATTTCTCAAAACTAATCTTTGTCTACTATTGGCAAACTATTAGCCTCATAGTGTTCCACTAGTGCACTCTTTTGTTAATTTTGGTGATCATAGCTTTTCTATTTTTTTTAAAATTAGACATGATATATCAGAACAAGGAAATGGCACTGGACCTTCTGTTAAAGTGCTGGTTCGTAACCTCAAGCTGGAAATTGCAACTTTCTGGAGCCTGGAGAAGTTTGAATATAAGCTAGCAGCAATGAAAGAACTCTATGAGGTCTGTAAGAATTGAAGAAAAACTTCACTAATTGTAAACATTTAATTTACGCTATATCGATGAAATCAAACAGGAGTTAGAGTCCAGATTTTGACAGATTTTTAATGAACTAAACATCTGTGCTTTTTATGTAGGTAGGGGAAATCCTAGTTTTTACTCAGTTTTATGCATTTTACATTTACTCCATCCTTCCTCAGGTAAAGCTCTCATTTACTTAGCAAAAACTGAGTGATGCCTTCTGGACCTGGACTATGTTTGTAACTGGGTGTGTGCGTGCATGCGCGTGTGCTCACACATTTGGAGAAAATATCGATTTTAAAAGTTTTATGGATTTTTTTTTTCAAATTTTCACTAGTTTTTGGATCTTGCTAGTCAAACACACAATTTGACATTCAGCTAGATCCTTGTTTTCAAGTGCAATCTTAGATGTTGAAGGGTTGGAGAAGGGTTTAAAGACCTTTTTTCAATGTAAAGCATCTGTCTCCTAATAAACTGTTCTTTAAACTATATTAGTGAAATGCAGCAAAAATTTCCATCACTCTAATTACATCTCCTTTAGACAAACTATAGAATTTATACCTTGTTCCCTTTGTACATGCAGTGTTTTGTATTAGGGTAGATGGTGTTAACATTAATGCTTTGTACATAACAAGAGCACGTGCAAAGGAAGGGGTGGGGGGGCAGGAAAAAAGAAGAAAGGTATCTGTATTTGACTCCACAGTTGTACATTATTTAAAAAAAAACTTTTAAAATTTGAAATTTCATGAATGCAGACAACACCTTCATAATTATATTGCCCTTTTTATTTAGTCTTGTATGTATGCAACTTCTTTTCCCACGGCGTATCAAAGTTAAAATGGTAGGCCTTGGTCTGTGCAGGAGGAAAATGTGTCAGAGGAAATAAACCCATCTTTGTACAATTCTTTATAAACATATAAGCACAGTGTAAATTGCCCATGTTCTAGGACAATATGTCCTAAAGAGCACCATGGATTTATACATTGTGTGAAGTTTTAGAACTGGTAGCTTACAAAGCCTAGTAAAAAGTTCACCCAATCTGCTGGGCCTCTTCAGATTCCTTCCATTTTTAGGAGGGCACAAAGAGTGGTCTTTCTGCTGCATTCCCGTTCTCATTTCAGGAGCTTTGCAGAGTGCAGTATCTTTTCTTCAGTGTGTGCAATATGTGAGGGTGCAATCTAATTGCATACTAAAACAAACATAGTAGATGGTATTCAGAGGTGAGAGCTGGCTGCAGTGCAGGAAGGGTCCAAAGCTATCAAGTGGGACCATAAAACAGTTTGTCTTAATTAGTTTTTATGTACTTCAGTGTGTATATTCAGATGGTGTGGATATATGCACACTTGTTCTTTTTTCCTTTCAGCATTTATTTTGTGCACAGCCTCATGCATTGTTGAAAAATTAATAGAAAACAATGTGCTATGTCAAGGTTATAATCAAACATTTTGATTTTTGCTGTTTCTAAACTAAATTCCTTCAAACATTTCAAAAACACTAATTCTGATGGAGCATTCAGGCTGTGTCTACACTACAAAGTTTTGCTGACACAACTTATGTCAGCATACAGCCACTACGGTTAGTATATCTCTTGTGCATGTGCATACTTGGCTCCTTGTGTCGGTGCTGCGTGTATTCACCGGGAGTGCTTGTGTCACTGTGCAGTGCACCATAGGGAGGTATCCCAAAGTGCAACACACTCAGTGTGCTCTCTTTTGGGTAGTTTTGGCAATGCAAGGTGGGGCAGAAATGGATAGCATAGAAGTGACTAAGAGCAAGGGGTCAACTTCCCATAATGCAGTGTACTCCATTCCATAATATCTGTATCCTATCATTTTTATTGCCTATTTTCAATTTCCATGAATGTGTGTGAGACTTGTCACTGTCTGTCATCTCTGACAGAACAGGGTGTCTGAACAGCTCTGCACTGTTGTCCTGGGTGTTGCAAGCACAGGACGCATGATTCTCTGGTATTTGCAGAGCTGCAAAGAAGAACCGTGGGGATGATTTCCTGGCAGTCACTTTGCTGTGAGACATAGCAAGAACCAATTCAAGGTTGTTGGTGGCATTCACAGAACTGCTGCAAATGGTGGAGTGCCACTACTGGGACCAAGAAATGAGCACTGAGTGGTGGGATTGCATCATAATGCAGATTTGGGATGATGAGCAGTGGCTGCAGAACTTTTGGATGTCCAAGGCCACATTCCTGGATCTGTGTGCTGAGCTCGCTGAAGCCGTCTGATGCAGGGGCACCAAACTGAGAGCTGCACTGACAGTAGAGAAACAAGTGGTGAACACACTGTGGAAATTTACAATGCTGGATTGCTACCAGTCAGTAGGAAAATCCACTGTGGGGGGCCATTGTCATGCAAAAGTGCAGGGCCATTAATCATGCTGTGCAGGACTGTGACTCTCTGCTATGTGCAGGGTATAGTGGATGTCTTTTCAGTTATGGGGTTCCCAAACTGCGGTGGAGCAATAGACAGCATGCACGTTCCTGTTTTGGCCCTAGTTCACCTTATTATAGAGTACATCAACAGAAAGGGAGGCTACTTCTTTGAGCGGTTGCTCATGTGCATTCCATATTAGGTGTGTGTGCTCGCCACATGCACCGGTGCCAGAAGTTTTTCTCTTAGCGGTATCTGCAGGGGACTGGCTCTGTTGCCCTCTGGAGTGGTGCCCACACGGCGCAGTATAAGGGGTGCCACCAGCTCCCTCCACCCTCAGTTCCTTCTTGCAGTCAGTGGTGGTGCTGGAACTTCTGCTTCGGCTAGCATTGTTTCGTTCTTAGTTCTTGCAAACTTTGAAAACCTGTAATGTTGTGTATTTAGTTAGTAGTTCTTAGTTATCCTTAGTAGTATTTCCCAACTCTTTGATAGTCCTGAATGGGACTTGGCCAGGGGACGGGGATTGCCCCAGTCCCCAGGCTTTAAGCCCTGCGAACGCTGTAAATGGCCTATGCCCATCAGTGATCCACATACCAGCTGCCTAAGGTGCTTAGGTGAAGGGCACAAAAGTGACAAGAGCCGTATCTGCAAGTCCTTCAAACCTAGGACGAAGAAGGAGCGCGATATCTGTCTGAAAGTGTTCCTGATGGAGTCAGGACTCACTCTGGCACCGGAGCAGTGCGGCCTCTGTGTGCTCTGCTGGTGCCATCCAGGAGCCAGCACCGGTCCCCCTCCACTGCTCCAGTGAAGAAACCGAAAAAGATTGTGAGCGGAAGATCTCCTACGTCCCATAAGGGAAAGGAGAGGGCTGGGGGAGAGCCACAACCTGTGCCAGGTAGCTCAAAGCCCCTGTTGGGAACTCGGGTCCCAGCTCAGGTAGAGCGGTGCAGCCTACCCCAGATAGCCGTGCAGGCTGCAGCCAGCTTCAGGTGCTGTTCACGCCCAAAGGCCTTCAAGCAGCTCAGGAGGTCCTGATCCTCAGTGTCATGCTCACCAGCTCCAGCGGTATCCCAGTCTCGGGGAAAACCCGCGTTGGGATCCATACACGTGTCCCTGCCTCAGCGGCACCATTCCCCATAGAGAGGGACATCTCACCATTGCTCACCTGCCCGAAGCAGTCACACCTCAGGACTAGAGAGGCAGGCTCAGCTGAGCCCTCTTCGGTCCCTGCATGGGGGCACTAATCAAGGGACTCAAGGTGTACCTCGCCCGTGGATTGATGCAGACTCTCTGGGGCACACACCACCCAGCAGGAACTCTAGGACCAACCCCAATTGTCTCCAAGTGCCCGGTAATGATCCCGGGGCTGATCAGACACCAGAGACTGTGAATTGCAGGGCCGTCATGACCCGTCTCCAAGAAGGATATTGCCCTACTGAGGACGGTCCTCCTGGCAACCGGCCCATAGTAGCTCACAGTCCTGTTCGGTTTCCCGGTACCAGTCGAGTAGCATGAGGCATGGATTTCTGGGTATCCGACGCAGATACTCTGAACATCATCAGTCCCCAAGACCCAGACCAAGACAATGTCGCTTGGACAGGTTGGCTTCGGGATGCAGCAACAGGCACCGGTCGGACAAGAGCCACCACTCAGCCCAATCCTGGTCGCCTGGTACCGACTGCTCCGCTGGTAGCTCTGGCTCAGAGCGAGGTTCCCTGACCGCGGGACAAGCCCCAGTAGTGGCAGTGCTGACTATATTATCAGCACCAAAACCTGCCCCAGTGGTCGGCAGTATATTATCAGCACCAAAACCAAGCGCAGTGGCCAGCACCCTGGGGGTTCACTCAACCTTCCCAGGATGCCCAATTGGTGTGGAGAGCCTCGGAGAGGCTAGCAGCCTCAGTATCCCATCCCCCTCCGATGCTCGAGGCTTCAGGGGGTAAGACCCTGCGTGTCCAGGAGAGCAAGCTGCTGGACCACCAATGGGCATGGAGATTCCTGCAGCACTGGCATCCTTGCCAGATGAGGCTATCATGGGGGCCCCCCTCACCCAGTTCCTCAGGATGACACCAAAGCGCACCAGGAACTTTTGAAGAGGGTCGCTTCTAACCTTGGGCTTCAGGCAGAGGAATTGGAAGAGCCCTCGGACTCTCTGTTTTGACGTCCTCTGTTCCTCTGCTCCCACCAGGGTGGCCCTATCCCTTCATGAAGGGGTCTCCAAAATCAGTAATGCCCTGTGGCAGACCCCCTCTTCCCTGGCCTCTATCTCTAAAAGGGCCAAACCTAAGTACTTCATGCCAAGACAAGGGCACGAATACCTATACTCCCACTCAGCCCCCAATTCCCTTGTGATCAAGGTGGTTTACCACAAGGAGAGGCAGGGACAACCCGGGGCCACCCCCAAAAATAAAGACTTGAGGAGGCTGGATCTTTTCGGACATAAAGTTTTAGTCTTCCAGCCTTCAGGTGAGAGTAGCCAACCACCAAGCCCTCCTTGACCGATATGACTTCAGTATTTGGCAAGCAATGGCCAAGTTCGAAGGGTCGCTCCCCATGGCTTCTAAGAAGGAGTTCCGAGTGATCCTCTATGAGGGCACGACTGTGGCTGAGGCGGCCCTCCAGGCAACATCAGATGCTGCTGCCTGCACCAGGGCTTCTGCTATCTCCATGCGGCGAGTCTCTTGGTTGCTCCTCTCTGGGTTGTCCACTGAGGCCCAGCAGTCATTGCAAGACCTGCCCTTCGACCGGGGGGGGGCCCTATTTGCAGAGCAAACAGACAGCAAGTTGCATGGCCAGAAGGACTTCCGCACCACCCTGAAAATCCTGTGTCTCTACATGTCAGCCCCGGCACATAAGCAGTTCAAACGGCAGTAGCCACAAGTACTCCTGTTCTTTTTGTTCATAGATGTGGACACTTCTACAGCTGGTTCAGAGCTGTGCCTGCACAGTCTTTTTCCCCGCAGCCCCAGGAGATCCAATAGCTCCTGTCTACTCCAGGCAGGAGTGCATCTGAAGTGTGTAGCTGACATAGTCAGCTGGGAAGTTGCATACAGCAAGGGAGAGCAGATGGAGTTGTGCTCACCCAGCTGGACAACTAGGAAAAGCCATTTCAAAATACATGAGGGGTTTTAAACATGGAGGGACTTCTGATATGCATGACCCCTGGAGTTAACAATTGTGACCAGAGCAGTCAGCGTTAGGCATTGTGGGGCAGCTGCTGGCGGACTTTTCGGGTCGACATGGGTAACTCATGTCTTCACTTGAGCTGTGTCGATTTCTACACGTTGACCATAGCGCAATGCTGCTCAGGGAGCTGGTGTTTCTATGTCAGTGTAATGGGGCACACACATCAGTGGCAGAGACATTTAAGTGTACAACCAGGTTGACACAGCGACCTAACTTTTTGTAGTGTAGAACAGGCCTAACTCAAGCTTGGAATTTGAAAAGACAGTTTGAGCCCCTGGAGCCCCAAAAATACCATTTGAAAAAAATTTTCTCAATGGAAAAAATACTGGCTTTTCATGTTTGGAAAATGTTATTCTGTAATATTTATCAAACCTTTAAAAGAAAATTGCCCCTCAAATGGTGAAACATGAAACCCTTTCATCTGAAAGAATAATTTCTTCAGACAAATGTGGGTATCTGAAATCAGAAATTTAAAAAGAAAGCTCCAGAATTCTTCTTTCAGTATTATCTGGTTCAAATTTTGTAAACGGATGTGTGGGGAGGGAGTTGGGGGAAATTCTGTTTCTATGTATGTATATCAAATAAAAAAAGTGAATTTAGGTATATTTACTGTTAGGAACTGCTTTGGTCTTAGCACCTAACCTCTAGTTTTGCCATTACATATGGAAAAATATGGCTAGAATTGTTATGTAATTCTAAATGTTGTTATAATGCAAGAAACTTTAGTGAAATCTAAATGCATTGAGTCTTTATTGTTCTGCTTTAGGGAGTGAGCTGTAAAGTAGTTTTGTCCTTGGCTTCCCCAAATCCAGGAGGCTGGACATTGTCTTCCCTAAACTTTTATCTCGTTTGTAAAGGCTAGTGTGGACACTCAATAAAAGTTTGTAGCCTGCAACAAGTCTGTGGAGATGTTTCTGCATTAGCAGTTACAAATATATTAAGTACTTCAAGTTAATTACGATCAGTTAACTTGAGACACAGAGGTCTAATGTAGACATAACCTTAACAAGCAAGCCAACAAACATTTATTTCAAAGGCAAATGCTAATGTTAAAGACCAGCCTATTTTCTTTACAAATAAATTGTAAGCTTTTATTACACCATTCCTCTTTTTAACATAGCTAAAAGAACTGGATTTTCTTCTCCTTTCAGAGTAATGGTAGTAACAAAGCTGATGTATTTTATGATCCTGCTGATGAGTGGGAACCTGACCTTACAACTACATCCATTTCTTCCTTTTCCAGAAGGAGGTAAATAATTTATTATTCTAATTTTTTATATTACAAATTACATTTTCAGAAACTTGTTGATTGGTATAATTAAATGTCTCAATAAATTTACATTTATTTTATTTGCCTTATTACAGTGCTGACACGTTAAAAATTATTCGCCATTCAACTTGCGTATTGGCAAGGAGGGTGGAATTGTACTAATACAATACCTTAGAAAGCTCTGAGGCTCTTTTGTACACATTATGCCAATAGTGATAAAATAAATATAATTTCATGTATTTTTGGAATGGCTGAAGTATGCTCTTCATGCATATTAATGACTTTCCTGTTGTGAATGTGATGCACTTAGCAGTGATTTTTTTCTATCTTTTCTTAAGTGACCTTTTTAAAAAAAAAAAATATATTCCCCATCTTGTTACTTTATGATGTACCTAGGAGGCCTGAAAGGTGTGGGTTTTTCTAATACCTTTTTTTCCTTATGTTTTCCCTTGGAGATATCAAGAATGTTGAATTTTTTGCAGTACTTTTGCTGGAGGTCTATTTTAAGGCTTGTCTGCAGTAAATTTTGTACCTAATTGGTTGTCAATTAACTTAAGATAGTTTGGAGAGTGTCTCGACTTACCTTTATAAACTAGCAATCAATTTAATTCCTGAGATTTAAAAAAAAAAAAAAAAATCCTCTAGATAAATGGTCAGAGGACCCAGTCACATGGACTTGACAGTGGCTATACTAACAGTGGTTTGCCAGTATATCTATTAAATGTCCAAAAAAACCCTTGTACTTTAATGCAGAGTTAAGGTTGCCTGATGATAGCTGACACCCTTCCAGAACATCGAGTTGAGCAAAGCTCAAACTAGTGAAAACCAGGAAATACAGAGTTACAGTAAATGCCAGTGCAGTCTTAAGTCAGCCCCAATAAGCCCATAACAGATATTCTCACTTGCCTTTGCTATGTATTGCACAGGAGCTCCCTACACTTTCATGCTTTTCTTATTCCACAGAGAGAACTCCACATATACTAAATTTTACAACTCCTTCAAACCCTTTCACAACTTCTTCACCGTAGGCACACTAGATCGTCAAACATTATCCTTTCACTTACCCTTCCTTAAAATCACAGACCATGTTCTTTGCCCACCTAACTGCTGACCATCCCCATGGCAAGCCCCCAGGCCCTGCTAGTGACACAGTCTACACAGCGCAGTGATGCAATGAGGCATACTGGGTCTGTCAAGGGACAAAGGCAACTTTTTTTTTTCCCCTTCCTTGCACCTCTTTTATGTGATTACACACCCAGGCTCACACCACCCCCAGAGGGCCACAGTCTCCCAGGTTACCTTGTATCACAATCACAGCTCTTCCAAGCTACTACAGCTTCCTCCACCATTCAGTACAGTTATACCTAATACAGTGAATAAAGCTGGAGTTACATGCAGATAATTCCCCGTGGCTATTGCCAGCTCTGAAGGGCAGAGTTACGGTTGTGTGGACATGAATTTGTACCTGAACTTCAAAAAAAAAAAATCCCCCCCCCCACCCACCTCAGGCCACATTCATACATCATGGGGAGAACTAAAAAAAAAAAAGGGTAACTTTAAAGGCAGATTTAGTGTATATAGGTACAGTATAGTTTTTATGGCTTTTTCAGTGTGCATTGTAAAGCTATAATATCCAACATTGTGGACTATCATCAAGTAAGCAGTAAATTTAACTAAAGAGAGTAGTTATCTAAAGAGAATAGTTATCTTTCATTCATAGCAGTTACTTTATAATCCTAAATTAGGGCTGTCGATTAATCGCAGTTAACACACATGATTAACTCAAAAAAATCACTATTAAAAAAATTAATCGCACTGTTAAATTGAAATTTATTAAATATTTTGGATGTTTTTCTCTTTCAAATATATCGATTTCATTTACAACACAGAATACAAAGTGTACAGTGCTCACTTTTATTATTTTTATTACAAATATTTGCACTGTAAAAATAAGACAGTATTTTTCAGTTCACCTCATACAAATACTGTAGTGCAATCTCTTTATCATGAAAGTGCAATTTGCTAAAGTAGGGGGTTTTTGTTACCTAACTGCTCTCAAACATAACAATGTAAAACTTTAGATCCTACAAGTCTGTTCAGTCCTGCTTCTTGTTCAGCCAGTCACTAAGAGAAACAAATTTGTTTACGTTTAAGGGAGATAACGCTGCCCACTTCTTAATTACAATGTCACCTGAAAGTGAGAACAGGCATTCGCATGGCACTGTTGTAGCTGGCGTCGCAAGATATTTACATTCCACATGCACTAAAGATTCATGTGCCTCTTCATGCCTCGGCCATCGTTCCAGAGGACATGCTTCCATGCTGATGACGCTCATTTAAAAAAAAAAATGCGTTAATTAAATTAGTGACTGAACTCCTTGGGGGAGAATTGTAGGTCTCCTGCTCTGCTTTACCCGTATTCTGCCATATATTTCATGTTCTAGCAGTCTCGAATGATGACCCAGCAAATTTTGTTCGTTTTAAGACCACTTTCACTGCAAATTCGACAAAATGCAAAGAAGATACCAATGTGAAATTTCTAAAGATAGTTACAGCATTTGACCCAAGATTTAAGAATCTGAAATGTCTTCCAAAATCTGAGGGATGAGGCGTGGAACATGCTTTCAGAAGTCTTAAAAGAGCAACACTCTTATGCGGAAACTACAGAACCCAAACCATCATAAAAGAAAATCAACCTTCTGCTGGGGGCATCTGACTCAGATGATGAAAATGAACATGTGTCGGTCTGCGCTGCTTTGGATTGTTATCGAGCAGAACCTGTCATCAGCATGGACATATGTGGTTGAAGCATGAAGGGACATATGAATCTTAAGCGCATCGGGCATGTAAATATCTTGCAATGCTGGCTACAACAGTGTCATGCGAATGCCTGTTCCCACTTTCAGGTAACATTGTAATTAAGAAGCGGGCAGCATTATCTCCTGTAAATGTAAACAAACTTGTTTCTCTTAGCGGTTGGCTGAACAAGAAGTAGGACTGAGTGGACTTGTAGGCACTAAAGTTTTACATAGTTTTATTTTTGAATGCAGATTTTTATTGTACTTAATTCTACATTTGTAAGTTCTCTTTTCATGATAAAGAGATTGCACTACAATACTTGGAGTAGGTGAATTGAAAAATACTGTTTCTTTTGTTTTTTAAAGTGCAAATATTTGTAATAAAAAATGAACACTACACTTTGTATTGTGTTGTAATTGAAATCAATATATTTGAAAATGTAGAAAACATCAAAAATATTAAATAAATCATTATATTGTTTAACAGTGCGATTAATCACAATTAATTTTTTTAATTGCTTGACAGCCCTATTCGAAATCTTGAAGCTGTGGGGGAGGGGGGGTGTTAGGGAAAAAATACCAAAAATGTATTAGGATCTAAAACAGATTTTTTTTTTCAAATGTTTGTAGGTATCAGCAATACAAAATAGTGTCTGGTTCGGAAGGTTTTATTTACACTTCTATAATTTAAAAGCATCATACTTAAAAAAATAAATTGCAGCTGAGCCAAGACCTTGTACATGAAGTTTTAGCCTTGTAACAGTGTTTACGGCTGAATTGCAAACTCCTGCAAATAGTAGCTTATAATGGAAATGCTGACAGATCCTTAATTATGGCTTTGCTACGGGGCACAGATATGATACTGTTATTCTGCAGTAAAGCAGTTTGGTTCAGCTGATTGTAAATCTTTATATGCGTTGTTGACAGCCCAAAGTAAATTCTACCCTGGGGTTAAATAAAAGTTCTTTAAAAGGAATCTGACAGGCAGTTTCTTTATTTCTAGTCTAAATATTAGTTTAACAATAGAATAATGTTGGAATGGCAACAGCTTTCCTGGTCTGTTGCTTGCTGGGCAGTAATTGGAATTCTATTTCTGTGCACTGTCAGAGTCTCAGTTGTGTATTTAATCTGCCTAATTTAAACAATGTCCTGTATAAAAGTGAATTGAAAGAAAAAGCTTTTGAACTGTCAACACCTGAGTTCAAGGTTCTTTGTTTCTTCTGTAACACTTGGTGACATCATTAATTGTGAAGGAAATTGAATTTAATATGCTTTGTAGGAGTTTGTGATGTTGATTATAGCAGGGCAAAAAGAAAATACTGAACCTCATGGAATGGAGTAGGGTGAACAGACAGCAAATGTGAAAAATCGGGATGGGGTGAGGGGCAATAGGAGCCTGTATAACAGAGGTGGGTAAACTACAGCCCGTGGGCCACATCCGGCCCGTGGGACCCTCCGGCCCGGCCCCTGAGCTCTTGGCCCAGGAGGCTAGTCCCTGGCCCCTCCCTTGCTGTTCCCCCTCCCCCGCAGTCTCCGCATGCCACTGGCGCAACACTCTGGGTGGCCGGGCAGCGCAGTTGCAGAGCTGCGGCCTGACCCCATGCTCTGGTGGCGCAGTATGGGACGGGTGGGGGTTGGATAGAGGGCAGGGGAGTTGGGGGTGGTGGTCAGGGGGCGGGAGTGTGGCTAGGGGGCAGGGTGATCAGAGCGGGGAACGGGGGGGTTGGATGGGGCTGCAGGGAGTGGGTTGGGTGGATGGGGCAGGAGTCCACGGGGAGCCGTCAGGGGACGGAGTTGGATGGGGCAGGAGTCCCCGGGGAGCTGTCGGGGGGGAGAAGCTGGAGGGTTGGATAGGAGGCAGGGCCAGGCCACGCCTGTCTGTTTGGGGAGACACAGCCTATCACCAGCAGGAGAGTGAATTTGTGTGTGGGGGGTGGAGGGCGAGAAAACCTGGATTTGTGCTGGAAATGGCCCAACTTGATGATCACTTTAGATAAGCTATTACCAGCAGGACAGTGGGGTGGGAGGAGGTATTGTTTCATATTCTCTGTGTGTATATAAAGTCTGCTGCAGTTTCCACGGTATGCATCCGATGAAGTGAGCTGTAGCTCACGAAAGCTCATGCTCAAATAAATTGGTTAGTCTCTCAGGTGCCACAAGTACTCCTTTTCTTTTAGCCTCCCCTAACCGGCCCTCCATACAATTTTGGAAACCCAATGTGGCCCTCAAGCCAAAAGGTTTTCCTGCCCCTGCTATATAAGAAAAAGACCCAAAAATCGGGACAGTCCCTATAAAATCAGGACATCTGGTCACCCTAGCGTGGAGAGCGAGTAAGAGTTCATTTTAAAATGTGTGGATTTGGGTAATTAGCAGTTTCTGTTTTTGAAAAAGCATTGTGTGTCCTTGGATGCCACCCCTGACACGTGGTGTTAGATTGTTCAACCAGCAAATAGATACCGAGAAAAGGAAAGCTATTGTCACTTATTCCCTTAAAAAGGGTGGGTGGCTGACTGTATGAAGTTATTTTCTTCTGACAGGGTCCAAAAATCAGCCTTTTCTCTAAAGGGGCAGGCCCAGGTTTCATGTTCATAAACCCTATGAACCGGGGAGGAAGCAGTCCTTTGTTTTCTCCAGGTTTTAGAAAGGAAGGATAGTCCAGGGATTAGGGCACTAGCCTAGTACTGGGGAGACCTGGGTTGAAGTCTCTGCTCTGCCACAATCTTCGTGTGTGACCTTGGGCAGGTCACAGTCTCTGCCTCAGTTCCCCATTTGTAATATATGGCTAATAGTACTACCATACCTCACAGAAGTGTTGAGAAGAGAAATACATTAAAGACTGTTAGATGCTTAGATAGTAAAGTAATGGGGGCCTTACAAGTTATTGAAATAGATAAATTGAGCATCACTTCGTCTAGTTTCTGTTCAAGAATTTCCATCTCAGTCAGCGGCTCCTCCAGAGGAAGAGCTTTGAGTCTGACAGCTATTCATCAGGTATGGCTACTGGGCTTTGTTCTGTTGCAAATCCCCTTAGCTTGAGATTTTCAGGTACTGTCTATATCTCAAGTTTACTTAATTGAATTTACCCCAATCTAAGGTCAGCTAAACTGACCACCTTCAAGATATGCAGGTGTTTCCTCATAAACTCTGATAACACTATGGTGGTAGTATATTTGATCTGTCTGGATAGCACCGGGAACCTCACATAGCTAAGGGAGGGCATACTACTGTTTTAAGAGAATGTAAGGAAATCTGCTATCAATAAGTCTGACGCATCTGCTAAGCAGAATGTCTACGTAGGTGGGAGTTTTTACCTAGTCAGGAGGGACTCGGACCAAATGAGCATGGTGCTTAGAGTTGCCCTCCCTTAGGGAGCTGTCTGGTAGAGGGATAAGTAGAAGAACATGGCATCCCATTTGTGTCCATGCCACTATGGTCCTATATCTTTTCAGGGTATGCCCACTGTAGGAAACAGAAGGTGGAAGGTTTTTTGCGGCGTGTTAGCTAGGAGGTAGCCTGTGGTTTATATTGCCTAGCAAACGGTTGTGAAAATTACAACTCCCTTGTTGGCACTAGGATTTTACCTCATGGTAGATACCATGTGTTAGTTAATATTTGGTTTTGGGGGGGTGATTTTTTTACTGAAGAAAAGATCTCAGTGGTTAGTCTAGTCTCTTCCCTGGATGTCTGCTGAGGTACCACTGTTCTGAACCTAAGGTCTGTGCTGTTCAGGCACAGAAAGAGAATTTATATTCCCATTTTCTGTGGCTGAGTCAAGACAGCCCACCCTCTCAGAGGATTCTAGGATTGAGGGTGAGACTTGTAGATAGGGTGATGTGTAGGCTAATGCACGTGGTCTCAACCTTTTTCTTTCTGAGGCCCGCCCCCCCAATGTGATTAAAAACTCAGTGGCCCACCTGTGCCACGACAACTTGTTTTCTGCATATAAAAGCCAGGGCCAGCATTAAGGAGTAGCAAGCAGGGCAATTGTCCGGGGGTCCACACCACAGATAGCCCTGTGAAGCTAAGTTGCTCAGGCTTCTGCTTCGGCCCCGGGTGGTGGGGCTCAGACCCCAGGCTTCATCCCTGCATGGCAGGGCTTAGGCTTTCTGCCCTGGCCCCCTGTGAGTCTAACATTGGTCCTGCTTGACGGACCCCCTGAAACCTGGTTGAGAACCACTGGGAGAATGCATTGTTCATTCATGTTGGAAGGAACTGAACTTGGAGGAAGCAGATACTTGAGGAGGGTAAATTCTGTTATATTAATTGGTCATCGTTCCTGCTTATATAATCAAATTGAAGAGGGTCCAGTGTTATAAGAGTGAGTCACACAGGAGTTCTAGTTGAAGAGTAGGGGCAGATCGTCAGCTCATGTAAACTGTCATAATTCCATTGACTCAAATGGAAGTATGACACTTTACATTACCTGAGGATCTCCCCTGATCTTTATTTCGGGGCTCATATGTAAGGGGACAGTGATGACTGGTACACCTATGGTCTGTGCTGTTTTGATCCAGTCACTGAAAAATAAGTGGGATTCTCACTAATCTTTCTGAGGGCAAATGTCTTCAATTTTCCACTGACCTTCTGGAATAAATATAAATAAAGACCTGTCTCTCTTGTGTTTCCCCGCCATGCCCTCATATTCTAGGAGCAGAAGTCTCATGAAGAACAGGAGAATTTCTGGATGTTTGTCTGACATAAAATTGCAGCCAATCCAGGATCTACATATGTCACACTTATCAGGTGGTTTTTCTTTTGTATGGCAATTACCTTTTTTATTTCATACTGAGAAGCTGGAAACGTATAGCTTATTATTATTAATAGTAATTTATGCCTGTGTAATAATTTGAGAATTTATTGTAAAGAAAATGAGGAGCACGACATTTTACAAGTAAAATATTCATATTTGTTGTTGGTGTTCCTGTGCCTGCTTGTAGACTTTACAACATTTCTTTGCCTAATTCGGTGTCCTCCTTCTTGAGGGTAAAACCCTCTTGAACAAAGCTCCTGCCGATCATGCTGAGGGTTTTGGCTTGAAACTTGCTACACTTAGCCATTGAAGGTTAACTAGGATTATGCTGTCACCCGGCGCCTAGTGTTGGCTGTACCAGAGACTATTAATTCCAATACAGTCACTGAGTAATTCTTTGCTTGAGATGTTGCTAGTTACTCAACTTCTCTGATATTGTCTCTGGTTTGTTGGTTACAAATTTCATAAATTAAAATTTTAAAACATGTTTTTCAGATATAAGAAGTTACTTGAGTCTCCCAAATATTTATACTTATATTTATTGCTCATTTTAGATCAGCTGTGTTTTTATTTTATCATAGCTACTGATAAGTGCAATTGGAAAGAATAGTTTTGTGATGGCGTATATTACTATCTATGTCACTTTAAAATATGCTTATTTTCTTTTTGTGCTTTTTTCATTTAACTAATAGAAACTTTTATGTGTATTAACTTTTCTCATCAGAAGGATGTCTAATTTATTTTTCCTAATTCTTTTCATCCTTCAAGTTAGATCATAGAAACAGAAGGAACCAAAATTAAACTAACAGACCTATTACTTTTGTAAGGAACTTTTAATTCATGTTGCTCTTCTATTAATACAGGTTCAGTCAATAAATCCGGCAGCATATGTTCAAGTTCTTCTGAATCATTTCTACCTGGAATTTGCAAAGAATTAATTGGTTCAGCTTTGGATTTACTAGGACAGAATCATGAAGAAAAGAGTATAGCAGATAGTCTCCTAACTAATTTGTTTACTATTTATACTGGAGTAACTGCCATTTCAAATGCCTATGAACAACAAGATGAAGAAAGTCAAGAGAATTGTAAGCTTAATTGTTACTAACATAAACAAAATATTCTACACTGTTTATTCTGTCATGTCTTACACATAATAAGTATAAATGTTCCTGTTTTCATTTGCAGACCTGAGATTCTGATTAATATTCCTTTTTTTTGTAGTTTTCTCTCTTGATCGTGCTACTCAGTCCTGCAGCATAAGAATTACCTCTGCCTTTGAACAACTTGTGGTTCTAACAAAACATTGGCTTAATAGTTTCCAAAAGTGCACTGATTCCCTAAAAATTGATGAAGAATTGAGACAGGGTGTAAAAAACTTGGGAGGTTATTTACAATTACTATTGCAGGTAAATTATATCCCCTATATTTTCATGTAAATAATTGAAAGAAAAAATAATCTAGAGCTGTGTAATGTATATACTCTTATTATATTATTGGCCATAGACTTTGTAACAACACTCTGGCACACAATGCATATGATCACAAGCTGACTTGGTAAGATGTATGATAAAGATGCCTACAGCAATTTTAATTAATCATCTTCTCCGTGAATACTTTGCTGGATGAATAAGTATATTGCACTTTCCACAACTATGCTCCGTAGTTATTTTCTTTTAAATGGTTCTGTCTCTTTAGATATTTTTTAATTTGATAGACTTGTTGTTTTCTGTTCAGTGCCATTTTATATAAACTTATTGATTATGAGTTTTTTAAACCCATTTATTATTTCTTCTATTCTAGTCTAAGATGTATTTGCAGTCATGGTTTTTAATCCTGCAGTGTAATTGTAATAATTTTTCTGTATGTGGTTGCGAGGTTGGCTCCCTTTTTATTTGAGACAGTGACTGAGCCACTTATTAGTAATATAAGGATATGATATTGGTAATGCTTCAGGATAGTTTAAACACTGTTTTATATGTGCAGTTGAAAACATTTACACTTTCATTGCAGAAGTTTTCTAACTAAATTATTATTTTCATTTCTCAGGGTTGTTGTTCAGATATATCCTCAATGGTAACAGAAGCACACAACAAAATAATCCAAATAGTGAAACAAGCAGGAAAACATGTAGGACATTTGACAGCACTTACAGGATCTGACCTACACCTTTCTGAAGACACCAAAGAAGATGCAACTATTTCACAGGTAAAAACAATTTAGTTGAATACAACACCTTTAAAGATTAATATCAGAATTTTTTATGGACTGTGACTATTCCACTGGATCAAAATAAAGGTATCTTCTCAATACTATAAAAGTATATTCTTCACAGTAGTAGTGTGAAGGAAAGATTTAAAATAATTAAAATGTCTACACTCAGATTTTCATAGTTGCACATTTAATACACTAACACAGTGTATCTTTGTCACATCAATGTAATATCTGTAACATAAAATTTGGTCCTACATAGCACCTTTGGAATGTAACAGAGTGTTTCTCAAGTCATTGACTTAAACCCTGAAACCCTGTTTATAACCCTAAGTCATATAAGTATACTGATATAGTTAAAGTGGAACAACCTCCCTAGCGTGGCTGAAATTATACTGATATAAGGCATCTTTATGTTTGTATAACTTATTGCCATATGGGATGAGGAATAAACTGTCCCAGTATAAGGTACCTTTATACTGATATAATTATCCACACTAGGGTTGTATCACTAGAGCTATTGTGGTAAAAATCTTACCTCTAATCAAATAGATGTACCAATACAAAATGTGTGCATAGACCAGGCCTCAAGGCAGTGATATAGCAGGTTTTATATGTTTACACTGAGTCCTGAATATTAAAAATTGTTTTACCATGAAAAGATAAAACATGTCAATAGAGCTAAGTTTAAAAAAAAAAAAAAAAAAGTTGAATCCTGTGCTGACAGCCTGTATGCAGAGTTTGAAATTAAAATAATTTGTTCTGTGTGTGTTTTTTGCCACTAATATTCTCACTGTAAAAGTCTGTAACAAAAAAGAATTCTCAGAAATCTGAATTAGAGCTGAAGATACAGATTTCTCAAAGGGAAAGCATTATCAGAGCCCTATTGACTACATTAGGTCTAATTTGGGCGTAAGGGTTGGTCTGTCTGTGTTGGTCAATTTGCCTAATATAACAAAATGTTACAAATTCATTGATGCAAATGTCAGTTTTTTAAACCATTATTTGAACATTAAAAATATTGAATATTTTTTAGGAAGATTTTATACTTGCCATTTATGATGGAGTAGGTTCAGGACTGAAGAGTCTCTTGGATTCTGTACAGAAAAAAACAAGAGAGATGCAGAAAGAACTTTTGAAACAGTATCAACAAAATGAGGTGAGAGAGAGAGTTTGTGGCTTGAGGGTCAGTTTTTAGTGATAGCTGCTAATACTTTTATGCTGTAACACATATGGGTTGGAAACTTATACCTTGCTTTGTGAAATCCTGGAGTTCATGCAATAATAATATATGATATGGTAGTATAGACTGTATATGCATCTGTATTTGTTATAGATAAAACCTCTGCAAGGTGTATCTTTGTTACTATAATTGGACCCTTTTAAAGATACAATATCAACTTAACAAAATCTTGTCTGAAAATGTTTTGCCTACTATTATGAAAAAATTTTCAATTACTGTTAACTTGACATAATGGAGGGGAGAAAATATTGATTTAATCCTTCAATTAGTTCTCCAAAGTTGGTCCCTTTTGCTCAAATGGATTCCACTGAAGTATTCGGTGTATTTTCAGTTTACTTTGTGCATTTGACAGTGCTAATTGTATGGAGTCTCACTGTATCCCCTGAGTATCCACTCAGCTTCCCTTGTTGTTTGTGGGGATCTTTCACACACCAAGAGGGAGAGAGAAACTTAGTGGAAAAAGGGAAAATATCATAAGACTTCAAAAATTGGCAGGGACACTCAAGGGCTGGTATGATGCATGAAACTATTTTTAACTTATTTTTTGAAACTGACTACCTTTCATTGTACTAATAGCAAGCACATCTGCTATTACTGCACTTGCTGTTAGTGTTACAAAATCCTCTCTCTATGCATCTTTAGAGGGGTAAGATAACTGTATTTCCTACTTTCTGCTGTTATAATTTTAGCTCCATTCAGCATTTTTAAGCTTGTACATAAATGTGAGTAAGTTTAGTATAGTCCAAGACTACTCACATGTTTAAAGTTAGGCATGCACTTAAGCACTATGCTGAATTGGGGCCTGTAAAAGGATAGTGGCTTATTCCAAGTAAGCATCTAAAAGCATGAATGCCAGAATGTTGTTGTTCATTTTCATGGTAGCAACTGGAATCAGGAATAACCTTCAAAAGTTTTCTGGGTTGCTAAGCAGCATTGGTACTTCCATTTTAGCAGCTGCTTTATTAAGTTATAGAATAAATACAGCAAATATATTTGACATTTCAATGAGTTGACCCTGCCACCTCCCCAGACACACTGAAACGTAAAAAGAAGTGACACCAGTGTTCTGTTTAACTTTACATAAGACCTCTGAGTTTGTTTAATCTTTATAATATAAAAGAGAATTTTCATATTCACTTAGAGCAATTGGGGTAGTAGTTTTTTTTCTGGTGGCAGCTGTGATATTTTAATTATACATTAGGCAATAAAAGTTTTGCATGAAAGCATATGTAACAGTATTCACACTTTTTTCAGAGCAATGTTAAAAAGTTGGGGTTTGTATCTATTTTTTTTAATTAAGGCTTTTTGATTAAGATTTGTAGCAGAAAATCATAGGCTGACGATTTTAATTTAAGATAGACACAGTTGTCTGGGAAATGGTAGAAACAGTGTTTTGTCACTTCAGTTAAAATAGTTCAAGCCCTTCTTGCATGCAGAGATTATTTTTAAAGCAAATTGAAGAGAGCCCACCTAACAAATTTCTCTAAAATAAGGTGCATGGTCTTGGTATTCCCCTATTATATATATTGGTTAGGTAAGTCGAAGGAGATACATGGTAGGGAGAGTTACATAAAAAGGAAGACAGAAACAAAGACTAGACTCTGCAGCTAATTTTTTTCCCTAAAATATGTACCCAGAAAAGAGTCTGAAAATTCAGGAATGCAAGTTACAGTAGCCCTGGGAAAGATGCCACTTACACAGTGGGTAATTCATGTTGACAGTGAGTCTGGTAGCATTACAGGTAACGTTTTAAAAGGATGAAAAGTTATTTTAAAAAGTATTAGGCTGCACATAGTGTACATATCTCTTTTCAGCCTCAGGGTATACCTGCATTCTTCTTCTACCTCTTTTCTTCTGAGAATAAAAACTTGTATCTTGGACAGATAGTGTGCAAGGCAAATCCTACTCTTCATTTGTGTTTGAAGCTCTCTTGTCTTTTGTTTACTTTGTATGGGTCTTTCCAGAGTACGACAGAGCTTGTATAATCTATTTGCTAGTAGAAAGTAAGAGAACTTCTTTGGCAAATTTGGGACATCTAGAGCATACAATTCTGCAAAACTTAAGTTTCCATTTTAATCAAAATGTACGATTCCTTATGCTTGTGCAGTAAACCTTCCAAATGTGACGCAGAGCAGTGCTCAATGGCTCTTTGAGCCACCAGAGAAAGCTCTTAGCTCTTGTTAGTTCCACTGCTGCTATTCTTAACTCTCTGGACAGCAGTAAAACTGGACCAGTGTCTTTTCAGTTTCATCGTTGTTGCTTGAGAAACGTGAGAAGAATGGTAAAAATAGCCGTTGGAGCTATTCCCAGTGCAGGAGAAATAAAAAATGAAGACTAAGGTTGAGAAGTGAAGAAACCCACCCTTGCTCACCTAGGACCAACTCCCAACATCTCATCCACAACACTCTCCCTTCTTTCTTCCTTTCTTTCCCCCTTATTCTTTCCTCTTTTTCACTATGTTCCTGTAACCAATCCCTTTGTGTTCGTGTGCCCTACATTCTTTATCCTGCCCTTCTCCTCAAAATTTCACTCATCTGTAATCCTCTTCCCAGCTTTGCATCCTCTTTCTGAGTGCACACTCAAGCCAAAAGAGGGAATGAAGTGGGGGCCAAGCCTCTGTTATGCCATAGGGAGTCAGTGGCCATGGGAACAGGCTCCAGGGCTGCAATGAGTGCTATACAGCAGACCACCCCCGGAGCTACGGATGCATTTTGGAAACCTCTGTGATAGCCTTTGTGGAAGGAGCACTACTATATTGATAAGAAATTGGATAGTTAAATTGTTTAGCCCATGGCATAACTGGGGCTTGAAAACAAACCTTTTGCCCAAAATATGCAAATACTTACAATAATTGAATCTATTTTTACACTAATTGGTGCTATCGTGCCTGTGTTTTCCCTCACAACCAGCCCTGCTCCCAGAGATAAGGATTCACTCTGCCTGCCTCTTCCTCTCCACGACCCAATGTTACACTGGACCTCCCACAACTGGCACTGTTCCCAGGGAACTCAAATTCTCCCTATTCCCAGCAAATTAAATTTGTATTTTTAGTTTTTTGCCAAGGGTGGGGATTGAACAGCCAACCTGGTAAATGCTATTGTGTTTGCTTGTAGCAGAGACCTATGGAACCATAAGGGTCTTAGCTTCACTGGAGGGCAGTGCATATAACAGGAAGCATCAGAGAGAAGCCAAATGGCATTGCCATAATCCTACTACTGAGAGTTATGATGGTGGTGGTACAATTAAAGTGGTCACTTCCTTTAGAAAAAGTTGAAAGAATAGTGTCTTCTTACTTGCACCTAGAATAAAGTCTACTGTAGATTTATTCAAATTTTTGCATATGCAGTATGAACACTATAAAGTGATAACTTTTTTATGAAATGGTTGAGAATTATGATAGAAAATTCACCTTCCAACTATTGCTTGTGCTGTAATTCTCTTCTGAACACTTTCCTCCTTAATCACATGTGCTCATTGTCCTGTCTCTGGGATATAGGTTTACACATTTTTCTTTCTCAGTGCTTTGAATAATGCATGGAAAATAATAATTAAAATTCCCTTTTTGTAGATTCAAAATCAAATAAAGAATAATGCAGTGGCTTTTGCCAGATGCCTTGAAAATACAATATCTGACTACAAAAAGGTAAGGGAACCCATTCACAAAATTACATTGTTTAAATGTTAACTTCAAAGGGTTTCTTGTTTAAAAGTTTAGCAAGGAAGAGGGATAAAAATTAGTACCTGTATGCATTGTGGCCAAGTTAATCTTGCTATAAGAACTTTACATTTTGCATTTCTTTACTTAATTATCTTAACTATCTTATGATTGTATAAATATAATTTTTGTGTTTATTAGAACAGAATTTGGTTCATTCTTCTGCTTTACAGTTTTTTAAAATAACCCTCCATGCTACTTGAATTCTTTGTATGTGTCATCAAAATGGTGAGGAACAAGATATAATGTATTCTGACTTTTTAAAAGCCTTGACAAAGTCCCTAACAAGAAGCTAGTAAGGAAACGAGGCGGTTGTGTGATCAGAAATATAGTATTATCATGGCTTAGAAGCTGGTTCAATGACAAAGGAAAACTAGGAATAAATTGTCACTTTTAAAAATGGCCAAATTAAGTGAGGTGACCTAAGGTTCTGGGGGTGCCTGTTAATAATCTGATAAAATGGATGATGTAGAGATGGCAGAATTTGTTGGCAGAATTTTTGAGGCCATTTCTGGCTAGAAATGAGTGAGCATCTCCAGAGGGACTTAGTTTTAGATGTTTGATTATTGTGTTGTGGATTGAAATTCAGTATTGACAAATGAAAGATAATATACATTAGATGGTATAATTTGAATTGCTCATAGATTTTTTTTTGGTTCTAAATTGACTGTAATAACTCAAGGAAAAGACCTGCAGAGACTTTCGAAGGGCAGATAGGCGCCTAACTACTATATGTGCCTTTGAAAATCACCCCCTGACCCCATGTCACTCTGGACAGCCCAGTGAATACATCTGCTTGTTGTTCTGGTCGTCTCATCTCTGAAATTATACAGCAGAAATACAAGTGGTTCAGAGACCAACAAAACACTGTCAATTATAAATTAAAGATTATATTCATTTTATTTTCTATTTGATCTATCTGAAATCGTTGATTTACATAAATTTAACTTATCAAACACATTTTTATTTATTTCAAAATGTCGTGTTAGATACTAGTAGAACATTCACTGTGTACGCAATAGCTTACAGCCTTGACTATTAGCACCGGGATTTACTTTGAATCGGGAATGGAATATTGACCAATTTATTGGTGTTATCTATCCCTTGAATGTCAAAAATGTTCTAGGATCTTACAGCTCCAGCTGGTGATTTTAAGACTGGCAGAAATTGCAAATCTTGCCAAAATTGTATTTTGAAACATAACATCTTCAACAACCCAACATCCCCATAATACATTGCAATAGTGAAGTGCAAAACTATGAACGCTGGTGTGACATTTGAACCCATGACCACATTTGCTATCAGAACGCAAACCACTAAGCATTACAGATGTCTCATAGCTTTCAAATAAATTGCTCTTTATTAATACAGAGAGAAATGGGAACTCAATTAACAAAAGAAGAATCTGCCCACCAGGAACTAAAGAAGGCAACTAATCTTGCTTCTGAATACTTGGAATTAGAGCAGTGCATAGATAAAGTCTGTCAGATTATTACTACTTCATTACAAGGTATGTAGCTCAGCTTCTGTGTGTGTTGTACCAGAAAATTGTACACTAAAGGAGACCGGTGAAGTTAGAGGTTTGTGCTTTTTTTTTTTGCTTCTTTATTTGATGTATGTTGGAGGTTAGAAAAACTGATGGTTATTTTTAATCTGCCTGGTTTTTTTAGGTGGTTCTTCGAGTAGATGTAGACATGTATTCCACTTAGGTGGGTGCATGCCCAACGCAACAGAGCTAGAGAAATTTGCCTAGCAGCACCCATAGAAGGTTGGCATTTGCGCCTTGTGGCCATAGCCCCTCCACTGGCGACATGAGGCAGTGCTGCCCCAACCGTCTCACAGTTCCTTCTTCCTGCCTGTGCCTGGAGTCACAATTCTGCGTGATCTTAACTTCACAACATATCAACTGGTTTTGTTTTTCCCCTTGTATATAGTTAGTAGTGCCATTAGTGTCAGAGTAGCGTTCGTTGTAGTAGTTTGTTTCCCTCGGTGTTGTCCTCGCTGGGGTTTAAACATTATCCTTTGTGTGGGGGGTAATCCCCACATGTGGTTCTTCCTCTGCCTTGGTGCTGCATGACCTGCAGATCGTTTAAGGCAGGGGTGGGCAAACTTTTTGGCCCAGGGGCCACATCGGGGTTGTGAAACGGTATGGAGGGCTGGGTAGGGAAGGCTATGCCTCCGCAAACAGCCTGGCCCCTGCCCCCTATCCATTCTGTCCCATTTCCTGCCCCCTGACTGCCCCCCCTCAGAACCCCCGACCCATCCAACCCTCCCTGTCCCTTGACTGCCCTGACCCCTATCCACACCCCCTCCCTCTGACAGGCTCCCCTGGGACCCCCAACCAATCCAACCCTTCCCCTCCCCCACTCCTGGTCCCCTGAGTGCCCCCTCCCAGGACCCCTGTGCCTAACTGGCCCCCACCCCCCACTCCTGGTCCCCTGAGTGCCCCCTCCCAGGACCTCCTGCCCCTTATCCAGCCACCCCTGCTCCCTTACCATGCCACTCAGAGTGGCAGGACAGGCTTCTTGGAAAGACTGGGAGGTGGGCAGGCGCAAGCTGCGCTGTCCACACAGCGGCATGGCGGTGGGGGGACAGCAGGAGAGGGGCCAGGCAGGACAGTCCCGCGGGCTGGATGTGGCCTGCGGGCTGTAGTTTGCCCAACTCTGGTTTAAGAAATGGACTCAAGTGTCTTGCGACCTTCGCCTGAAGCAGCATCTGCTCGAACAGGCCATGTGGCCTGCTTCAGTATCGAGGTCTTCATTGGGTCGGAGATCACGTTCAGGTTCCAAGAGTGCTGCAGCTTCACATTCCAGAGCAGGCTTTTCTTCAGAGACACAGATGAGCCATTCCCTGTCGACTGCGCTGAGGAAAAGTTTGCATAAGATCAATCAAGACCTCTCCAGGTGAATCTTCTGCTCCCCCAGGAAAATGTGGACTGGCATGGAGTTGGTGCTGGTGCACCTAATGAAGCAGATACTTCTAATCCTTCCCTGGTACCAAACAGAAAGATTAAAAGCCATGTACTGTTGACTCCAGTTCTGGCCTCCGGACATCCATTGAGTACAGTACCAAAGAGGCAGATGCAAGTACTGACTGTTTCTATGTCGGCAGCATACCAGGCAGTTACAGACTTCCTCCACCTTTTGGTTGCGATCTCTCCTCTGGTCCAGGACTGTCATCTATAGCTCTGTTGACTGAATGAGCCGCTGAACCCTCGGGTCTGTCTGCATTGCACCCCAATGTTCACCCCTCACAGGTTATATAAGCAGGGCTGGTACCGGCTTCAGTATGGGGGACGTCAGTATCAGGAATCTCCTTGGCACTGCTGTATTCAGCACTGCAAATGCTTCTGTGGTGCCTTTCACCACCCTCAACATCAGTACTGTCAGACACTCCAGTACTGCTTCTCGCTTCCAGCACTGGCATGCTTTGTATTGATGGTACCACTTCCATCGGCACTGCCACTTCCTGCCTCGTTCTGGGCAATGAACAAATCGGACCAGATACTTGCACTCTCTGGTCTCACTCTGCCTTGATCTCAAGCCTCCTCTGCATCTGAATTGGGATCATTATCCTCCTGTTCTCCATCACCTGACCAGCACTGGGAGTCGTTGATGGACCACTATGGGTACCAAGATTGGCACACGTCCTGTGGTTGGGATGGAGGCATCTGGCCTAGCGTCTACTGGCCACCAGTGCCTTATCCATGTCTGTAGCCTACATGGAATCCGTGGGATACCCCTCAGTTGCAGAGGTCCTGCTATTTGTCTTGCTTAAAGGTGAGCTCACTGGTCAGGTCTATGGTGGTGACCGTTGACCTGCCACAGGCCCAGGCACTGGCGGTCCTTCTCCCTGTTGACATCCAGGGCCTCATCTTCATCTCTGCACAGTTCTGTGCTGGCCAGCTCATCCTTCCCTTCGTACACTGCAGTCCTTGGGGGTGGCCATGCCAGTATTGTGGGACAGATTCCACAGGAGAATGTAGTCAGGCTTGGAGTTCAGCCAGTCCACATGCCCTCCCCTCAGTGCTCTCCAAGTACCCATTTGGTCTCCTTGGTGCAGAGCTCTGTTCCTGTTGTTGCTCCTCTCCTCATCTTCCCCCCTTTGCGGGACAGGCTGGCCTGCTTTCACAATGCTTGGGGCTCGATCACCACTGACAGCTGAGTCCTAAGTGCTCTCAGATCAGGTTATGCCATCCAGTTCCTCTCCACACTTCCACCCCATCCATCCTCCCCATTCCTCTTCAGGGTCCCCCTCACAAAACAGTGCTCCTTGAGCAGGTCTGCTCTCTACTGGCTTTGGGAGTGGTGGAAGAGGTTCAGCTGGAATACCAGCGTCACGGCTTCTACTCCCAGTACTTTCTGGTACCCAAATTCAAGGGAGGGGTAAGACCTTGACCTTCATGGCCTCAACAAATATATCAGGTCTATGTCACTCTTATCGACTATTCTCCCTGCATAGTCTCAGAACGACTGGTGGTGTGCTCCGAACCTTCAGGATGCCTACTTCCATGTGGCAATTTTGCCAACCACAGAAAGTTTCTTCAGTTTATCGTGGCGGAAGGCTACTGTCACTACACAGTGCTTTCATTTGACCTCTCTTCTGTACACCAGGTTTTTACCAAGTGCATGGTCATTGTTACAGCATATCTCAGGAAGAAGGGAATTCACATCTTCCCATATGCGGACGACTGGTTACTTAGGTGCAGATCCAGAGAGGAAGTTCTTGCTCACATCAGCACCACACACTGTTTGCTCGACTGTCTGGGTCTCATAATAAACACCTGGAAATCAACCTTTGTTCCCACTCAGAAAACAAAGTTCATTGGGGCTCTGTTAGATTCTGTGATGTTGAAAGCATTTCTGCTGACCAACCGTTTTCAAACAGTTCTCTGTCTTTGCCTCATTCTGCAGTCTCAGCCTTCCATGACCGTTCAGATGTATCTGAGGCTTTGGGCCATATTTCCACTTGTACACAGGTGGTCCAGTTTGCAAGGCTGTGCCTTCACTCCCCTTCAAATGTGACTAAGAGTGATTTACTATCCCAGTCTTCACCCTCTAGACAGACAGGTCAGTCTTCCTTTACAGTGCTAGACTCCTTGCAGTGGTGGATGTGTCCAGAGAACATTTGCCAAGGTGTTCCCTTTGTCCGGTCTTTGCCAACCAGATTGTTTTTTACTGATGCCATGCTGATGACTTGTGGGTGGTGCACCTGGGGGCCCCTAAAAGTGAAAAGGCTGTGGTCGGAGTAGGAGGCCTCACTCCATATCTACTTGCTGGAGCTTCAGGCCATCTACAATTCATGTCATGCTTTGTGAGACTGTATTAGAGACTTGGTGTGCATATTTACATCATGATGCTATTGTCTTTATTATGTGCAGCAAGCAAAGGGGAGCATGCTGCAGGTTGCTCTGATTAGAGGCAATCAGGCTGTGACTGTTCTGCGTCGAGGAGAACGTTGCTTTGATAGTTTTCACTTGCTGGGGGTTCAGAATGATCTTGCAGACCATCTCAGCAGGCATTTTTCCCTGAAGACACATGTCCTGGGTCATCTTCACAGCTTGGGACATTCCAATAATTGACCTGTTCGCTACAAGGAACAACAGGAAACATCATCTGTTCTGCTCTCTAGAGGGCATCAGTCCAAGCTCCCTGCCAGCGCTTTCCACCTCATCTGGCAATTGGCTCTCCTGTATGCTTTTCTCCTGGTCATCCTTTAGGCTTGCTCAAGATCAGGCCAGGCTCATTCTCAAAGCCCCAGCATGGCACGACCAGTGTTTGGTTCTTCTTCGAGTGTTTACTCATGTCGATCCCAATGAGGTGTGTGCGTGCCACATGCACAGAAGCCAAAGGTTTTTCCCCTAGTGGTACCCGTCGGGTCTTTTCAGGCGCCCCCTGGAGTGTCACCTCCACGGTGCCATATATAGGGTCCTGCCAACCAGCCGCCACTTCGGTTCTTCTTACCTCCTGTGACAGTTAGCTGGAACACTCATTTTCTCTTGCTTCAGCAAGCCCTCTCCCTAGTAGTCCTCAATTGTTCTTTGTAAATAGTTAAATTAATTAGTAGTTTTAGTTAGTTTAGTCACAGTATAGTTAGAATTCCAGTAAGGAATTGTTCTGGGGGTTACCCCCTCCTCTTTTTTCTCTACCCTCTCCCACCACCGGTCCCTAGGGTTTAAACCCTGCTTAGCTTGTAACAAGCATATGCCCAGGAGTAACCCTCACACTTCCTGCTTGAAGTGTCTGGGGGAATTTCATCAGAAGGACAGTTGCAAGATCTGTAGGGGATTCCACCCCAGGTCTCAAAAAGAAAGACCAGTGGTGAAAAATCCTTCTGATGGAAGCTGCCCTCCATCCTCACTCGAAGCAGAGTTTGGCCGAACCTCAACATTGATGTGCAGTGCCCCGGCATCAACATGGGAGACTTCGGTGCCGAGAAAAGACTCTCATAGAGACACTCAACACCAGCAGGGCACTCTGAACAAAGGCTCCATACATGGTAGCACGTGGCACCACTTCCAGTCCCCAGTGCTCTGCAAGAAGACAAAGCCAAATAGGGGACATTCACCCACACTAAGACCAGGACGGAAAGACTCAAGCGCAATGAGACCCGTGTCCCAACAAGGGGTCAGTCGAGTTCAGCTCTGCAGGACTCCCCTCCTGGGAGAGTCGCAGAGAGGCTTTGGAGCTGCCCTCCATGCCATAGACCTTTTGAGGCAGCAAGAGACCTCATTGCCTTCACGGCAACACTTCCACGCCCAGGCAAGATCGGGCACCAAGCTCAAAAGCAACAGCTCCCCAAGACCCTCGGTGCCATCCAGAGGCAAATCACGTTGGTCACAATCATCTCAGCACTGATCCCCGTTACCTTCAGGCAGCAGACTGGCAGTGGAATCGCACTGGTTCCCAATGTCCTGGCACTGCTCCCCTGCACCGGTGGCACTGCTTCCCCATGGTCCTCTCAGAGCAAGTCCTCACAATTGGAGGTGGAGTCCTTTTGTGTCCAGGCAGAGCCGGCACAAATTGGAGCGCAGACGCTCGAGGTCAGACAGGGAGAGACAGCAATTTTCCCCCATGCCATAGCCTGCGCAGTGGCAGGCTCCAGCCCAATGGTCGTTTTGGACCCCCTGGCCATTCTATTAAAGCCAGGGGTCCTATTCCAGGAGTTCGGTGTCGGTGGCTTTGGAAACCCTCATATCTTCTCCACCTCCCTTGGTGCAGGACTAGCCACCCCATGCTGCACTGGAAGACCCAGTACCGTGCAATCCTCTCGGCATTATAGAAAGAGCTGGTCCCCGTTAGAGCCTCATCATCGCCAGACAAAGCAGTGGCCGGAACCTCCACAGCTCCTGTACTCAAGGAAGGTAGGGTCCACCAACAACTCCTGAAGAGAGTGGCCCAGAACCTGAGGCTTCAGCTTGAGGAGGGGTCTGAGTCCTCGGACCCCATGATAGACATCCTGGCCCCCTGGGAACCCTCCTGAGTAGCCCTGCCACTCATAGAGACCACACAGGATACCACCAAAACGTTGTGGCAGACCCCCACCTCCATGCCCCCAATAGCGAAAAGGACAGAGAGGAAGTACTTTGCCCCCTCTAAAGAGTTTGAACATTTTTATTCACACCCACCACTGGACTCCTTAGTGGTGGCAGCAGTGAACAAATGTGAACGTCAAAGGCACCAAGGATCCTCACCTAAAGCCTGAGACATGAAAAAACTGGATCTCTTCGGGAGGAAAGTCTGTTCTACTGGGAGGCTCCAGCTTCAGATTTCGAGCCAACAGGCGATCCTCAGCAGGTGTAGCTTCAATTCCTATGGGGCTATGTCAAAGTTCATGGAGCTTCTGCCAGAGGACTCAATGGCAGCGTTTTCTGCCGTAGTGGTAGAGGGTAGGCTTGTGGCACAGGCTTCACTACAGGCAGTCCTGGATGTTGCCAATTCAGCCACTTGGACCATGGCTTCAGCAGTGGCCATGAGAAGGAGCTCCTGGCTGCAAGCATCAGGGCTCCCATATGAGGTCCAACAGACCATCTCTGAGCAAATGGACTTGTGGCTTCGTAGCCTTAAGGACTCAAGAGCCACTCTCAGTTCCCTTGACCTTCACACCCTGGCAAGGACCATTTTAAGCCCCCGCCTTGATTCTACTAACCTCAGAATAGGCAGGACTATTCTAAAATGTATAATAGAAACCACAGGAGGAGGCCTCCTCCTTCATCTCAGGGCTCTGGGCAGGTGAAACAGCCCTCTGGACAAAAATAAACCTTTTGAACTGGTGCACCCGAGGGCAATGCACCAGTTCAAACACCATATCCAATGATCCAATCCTTTTTGTGCTGACTGTCCAACTTCTACCATGTGTGGGCCCAGATCACGTCAAATCGCTGGGTGCTCCACATGGTAGAACTGTGATATTCTCTCCAGTTCAGCTCCCTCCCATCCTCTTTCTCCGGACCCTCTTCAGGGACCTCTCTCATGATCATCTTCAAATTCAGGAGGTGCAGTTGCTCCTAAGAGCAGGAGTGGTGGAGGAGGTTCCTCGGGAGCTAAGGGGCAAGGGATTCTACGCCTGTTATTTCCTAATCCCGAAAGCCAAAGGTGGTCTCAGACGTCTCCTAGACCTGCCAAACCTCAACAAGTTTATGAAGAAGCTGAAGTTCCACATGGTTTCTTTGGCCTCCATTATCCCTTCTCTGGATCTGGGGACTGGTATGCAGTCCTTGACTTGAAGGACGCATACTTTCATATATCCATAACCTTGTCTCCCAGAAGGTTTCTCAGGTTTGTGGTGAACCACAATCACTATCTGTTCACGGTACTCCCTGTCAGCAGCATCTTGGGTGTTGACCCAGTGCATGGCAGTTGTGGCCACTTTCTTGCAGAAGCACCAGGTGCAGGTACCTCAATGACTGGCTGATCAAGGACCACTCCAGAACACAAGTGGAGGCGCATGTAAACCTGATAAGATCAACTTTCAATGAGCTTGGCCTACTAATGAATGTGCAGAACTCAACACTATCCTCCACACAGATGACAGAGTTCATAGGGGCAGTGTTGGACTCCAGACAGGCTAGAGCATTCCCAATGGAATCACGGTTTCAGAGCCTATGCAACATCTTACAAGATCTCAGACAATTTCCTACCACTACAGTAAGGAATTGCCTGAAGCTCCTTGGTCACATGGCCACCTGTACTTACGTAGCGTAGCATGCCAGACGGAGACTCCAACCCCTTCAGGTGTGGCTAGCCATCGGTGTATTGACCAAACCAGGACAGTCTAGCAATGTAGTCAACTTTCCTGGACGGTTCTCAAGTCTTTCCTATGGTGGCTCAACCTGCAAGTTCTGTGTGCGGGGATTCTCTTCTCCGGACCTCAACCATCACTTTCCCTGGTCGTGGACGTGTCAATGATGGGGTGGGGAGCGCATCTGGGGGACCTCAGGGCCTCTGGTCCTAAGCAGAGCTCTCACTTCACCGCAATGTCAGAGAGCTGAGGGCAGTCCGTCTGGCATGCCAGACCTTCCAAGCAGGTATCTTCAGCGGCATTCCTGGTCCAGGTTCTGACCCAGGAAATCTGCAAGGCTGCAACATGGTCCTCAATCCACACTCTTACTTCTCACTACGCCATTACCTAGCAGACTAGGGACGATGCAGACTTCAGCAGAGCGGTGCTTCAACCAGTGAACCCATGAGCTCCGCTGCTGCCTCCATGTTCCTGATTGGGAGTCAACATGACCAAGCACTTGAAGAAGAAAAACAGTTACCTGTCTTTCGTAATCGACATTCCAAGACCCACCCACCTACCCTTCTGTCAGAGCAAGAAGGAACTGAAGAGGCAGCAGGTCGGCAGGACCCTATATATGGCGCCATGGAAGTGCAACTCTAGGGAGCACCTGAACCAACCCCACAGGTACCACAAGGGGGAAAACCTTCTGGCTATTGTACATGTGGAAAACTCTCACATAATTGGAATGGACATAAGCAACACATCTTGAAGAACAACAGTTACGAAAGGTAGGTAACCATTTTTTCTCTGGCCTTCTTGCACTGTTTAGTCAGCCTCCTATTCTGCTTCTTCTCCATCCCAACTTACTCACTCAAAACCAAGTCTGTGCCTTGCATCCTGCACTCAAGTCCCTGCATCACGTGGCATGGATGAATGAGGAGGAAGAGCAGTGTTCAGTGGCTGTTCAAAAAGTTGTCCTCAACAGTAGAAAACCCTCCACCAGGATGGCCTGTTGCTGAAAATCACTTCCATTTCACTGTGGTCACTAGCCTGAGGAGGCCAGCATTGCTTGGATTCTATCCAGGACATTTTGGAGTACCTGCTGCACCTTCAGCTGGGGCTTGTGTTTAGTTCATTGAAAGCGCATCTGGTAGCAATTTTTGGCATTTTATTCCCCCCCCATTCAGAGAAGATCAGTCTTCTCCAGTGCCATGGTATCAAAATTCTTAAAAGGGCTCCTTCATCTACATCCCTCCAGCCCGGGAGCCAATTCCTCTGTGGGACCTTAACTCAATCCTTGCAGCCTTAATATAATCTCCATTTGACCCTCTGGCATGTTGTCCCTTTTTGCCATTGTGTTAGAAAATTTCATTCCTGGTAGCAATAACATCCACACAGAGAATGAGAGTTGCAGTCTCTGAGGGCAGAGCCTCCTTATACACAGTTCTCCAAAGACAAAGTGACTTTACAGCCACACCCAAAATCTTTATCTAAAGTGGTTTCTCAATTTCATTTGAACAAGGTGGTCTATTTACCAGTATTCTTTCCTAAGCAGCATTCATCTATAGATAAGCAGCATCTACACACCTTAGGTGTCAGGCAATGTCTAGCCTTCGATGTGGACAGGACTAAACTGTTTTGTGCTTTGCCTCATTTGTTTGCATCATATGCAGATTACATGAAGGGTCAAACAGAATCTTCACAGAGGACGTCCAAATGGGTAATATCCGGTATCAGGACTGCATATGAAATAGCTTACTTTATGCCCCAACAGCACGTGCAAGCAACGTCTGTAGCATTCCTCAGTGACATTTCCATATTGGACGTAGGGCTGCTATGTGGTTGTCGATACATTCATGAACCATTATGCCACAACCATTATGCCTTCCAGGGTGGATGCAGGCTTTGGTAAGTCCTTTTTTCCCTGCAGTCCTTGTTTAGGTAGACTTTGAGCCCTGCTTCCAGGGCAGTGGGAGGTGTACTGCTTGTGAGTCACCTAAGTAGAATGCATGTCTGCATCTACTAGAAGAAACAGTTACTTACCATAACTGTGGTTCTTTGAGATGTGATGCAGACTTGTATTCCTCAATCCACCTTCCATCCCCTCTGCATCAGAATCTTGTTTCTGGGTATTCGGTGCAAAGGAACTGAGGAGGGTCGGGGCAGTGCTGCTTCGTGTAGCTAGGGGAAGGGCTACGGCCATGAGGTAGAAGCGCTTCCCCTTTAAGGGCGCTGCTAGGCAAACTCCAGCTGTGGTGAGCTCGGTGTGCACATACTTAAGTGGAATAAATGTCTGAATCACCTCTCAAAGAACCATACTTACAGTAAGTAACCGTTTCCTGTGCCTATCAGTATCTTCCTTGTTTCTCGTGTCTTCTGGAAGTGATTTGGGGTCTTCCTCAGCCCTTACCTGGAGGAACACAGTGTTGAATCTTTAATGAAATCTTCTCTTCCCACTCTTTGTTAGGCATTCAAGTTAAATAGGTTTTAACAATAACAATATTTTAAACTGTCTGATTAATATCTCACCCTTCCCCCCCAACACCCCCGAACAAAATTTTTTCTTTTAATAACAAGGGTGTCATAAATGTACTAGTTCTCCAGTCACCAATATAATTTTTTTAGGAAAAGGGTAAACTAGAGTTGAATTTGTAAGGTGATGACAAGTAGGAGAAAAACTTTTTGTTGAAAAAACAGTTCCAGGCATAAAGAAGCAGGTCACCTTTAACAGAATTTAAAGTATTTGTTCCATCACTTCAACATTAATAAGAAAGAGAATTTACAAGTTTTAAGTCATTTACAACTGCTGACATAGTTAATTACTGTGTTTTCACATTCCTGGTTTCACGTGACCTGATAATCCTAAGGTAACTTTCCTTTGCATCCAGCCTTCCTTATGTTTAATTTTCTGTCATATAAGTTACAGGGTAAGGGACCAGGCACAAATAAGCAAATTAAAACCATTGTTCCCATGATACTCTAGGTTGATCTGGTGGACTATATCAGCATTTCTTTGGTGGCTCTTGAAGAATTTAAAGATTCATATGAAAAAAAATAAGTTTTGTTACTACACATGGTTGAGGAAAGAACTTTACAAATAGTGAACCAATAGGATGCTATCCTACTGAGTCTAGAGACAGACTAAAACAATATCTTTATTCCATTCATATCAATTCATTGTTGATTCTGAAGCCTAATTAAAAAAAACGAAATGTCAAATTTTAACCATTTCACTGCTGATCATGTTACAGAAAACTCCCACTAGCTTCTTTTGGATTATAGGAATACCTGCTGATTGCGTCAGCCTGAGACTATAGGCAAAGTCTTGAGCCTTTTTTTTCCCCAACTGACTCCTCATGTTAACGTCATAGTCTCACAATAGATTTACTAACATACTTTCAAAATACGGTATTGTTTCTAACAGAAATGAAAGAAAAGATGTGCATGGAAGTCACATGCTGCTTAGCAAAGTAGTAGCATTGGTTCTTTTTGCTTTTGTACTCCACAGGATCATACAGAAATACAACTCAACTCAGAAGCTATACAGAAAAGATTTGCATCTTAGTTGGGCATTTTAATAATTACTGCACTTTATTTAGCTTGCCTTCTGCTTCAGCAAACAGTCCTCACAGAACAACCAAGTCTTTTATGGTCACTTCTGAATTGGATTCTCTCGCCAAGTCACTCATTATAAGTTTTGAACTTGAACAAGGACATAATTCATTGGCATCTCAGACCATTTGTATGCAAAATAGCAAGACTGAAGAAAAACAGCTTGAAACTGGTGAATCTACTTGGAAACAGAAAGGGGTTCCAAAATGCGAATATAAACCTCAGCCTTCAGCTACAAGTTCAGAGAAACTTTCATCCAGTGGGATACAGTGGGTATAAAATTAAGGCATTAAATATAGTAGACTCCTGCATGTAGGAAAAAGTAAACATTATGAGCTATCTTTTTTTAATGAAAGAGAGACAAGGAGGGCATCTGTTTTTGGGGGGGGGGGGGTTGAGAAGGAAAAATAATATATCTCGGAAGGTTGAAATGTGTTGGTAATTTTATCAAGAGCATGGACAGTGTTGTGTGAAAGTAGAGGACTTGGGGTACAAGAAGATATGGTACATTGAATTGCACAGGAACAAATGTAAATCCAGAAGACTTTACATTAGACTTACACTTAAGAAAAGTACAAACATGTGAGTATTTTTATTCAAACCTATATCTAACTGTAGTAAATTATAGAGCAACGTACAAGAAGTAACCAGACAGTGGGTTAAAATCTAGTCCAAGAATAATATGTAAATAAAACAAAATTATTGAGAAAAGCTAGGAAATTCAGTGTTAAAAATGGGCACTTTATCCTCCATTCATAATGTAGCCTCACTTTAATGCATGATGATTTATTAAGGGTGCAGTGTCATCCTTACCACTATATTTCCTGGCTTTTTTATTTTTGGTTTGCCAGCTTTAGTATTTTTGAGAGAGGTTTTTGGTATCTGTTTTCTTAGGAAAGATGTGAAAGGCTACAAAAATTATTGGGTAAACACACATTTAAGGGGATAATAGGTTTATAATCCCTCGGAGTAACGGCGGGGGTTACAGAGCTCAGATAACATTAATGCAGATTGACTATAATGATTCATGTTTCAAAGTATATAACAAAAAACAATTTTCCTTGGTTTTAAATCATTTTTAGTGCTATGCATAGAAGTTTAGAGGCATAACACTTTTCAAATATACAAATAAGTCACCATGTGAGGCAGCTGAGAATTATGTTGACATGCAGCCTACACTTAATATGTTCATACTGAAATCTTAAGGCCAGGTTGAGCCTAGCTCTTTGCAGGTGCACAAAGGAGAGGGAAGGATACAAGGCATCTTTCCCAGAACCTCATGCTCCTGCATAGGTACAGGGCAGAATCTCAGACTTCAGGAAAAGCAAGGATTCTGGGTGAAATCCTGATTCCATTGACTTCAGTGGGGCGAGGGTCTTTCCCTCTCAGTCCAATGCTGGCAATGGGCTTACCAAAGTGGTTGAGGACATGGCTATCTTCTCCTCTACACCAGTCACTAGACTAGCCCACTGCATCCCAACTGATATTGGCTGCTTCTGGGAGCTTTGGCTAGCTACAGTCTGGCCCTAGTTGTACTAATGTTGAAAGATTTATAAGAATATCTTGGTGACTTGTTCTCAGATCACTTATTATAGTGTTTACTTCCTTGTTCCTTTGTGAAATATACTCAGTTGTGATTCTCTGCAAGGATAAAAGCAGATACCTTTGAGACTATTTCATTTTTTATAATAGCTAGAGTAATAGAAGCAAACGTGGACTAAATCTAGGCTACAATGTGTCAAACTGATAAGCAGCTTTTCTCCTTTCCACACCCCTTTTGAGTTGGCTGTAGTTTAAAAAAGCTATAGTACTCCTAGGTAGAGCTAATGATTGCTGTGAAAATCAAGGATAATGGTGCATTTGAGAAGTGTTTGTTCTTGAACACTTGGAACTGAGAGATCATAACACAACATGTTCTAATCAGAGCAACTGATTTGCTCAGTGGTGTTGTCCATCCTAGTAATGAGTGACATTTACTGCCTGTTGTCAAACCTTTCAACCAAGTATTCAGGGATAGCGTGTCTCTTGATAGATTCCCCCCACACTCCCTTTTGGAATGTAAAACTTCCTCTCAAAGATAATTACCTCTCTTGATTAAATTCAGTCACCAGATCCATGCCATTTTTGTTCTTTGTTCCTTTCTCAGCATTTCACCTGGTCTTGTTAGTCAATGCTTTATTTGGTTATAGTGTGATGGAGCAGAAATGGTGCTATCCAACTTTGGACAGAGCAGGTGAAATCCTGGCCCCATTAAAGTCAATGGCAAAATTCCAATTGACTTAAGTGAGGCTAGAATTTCACACAGCAAGTAGTAAAGTCTGAGTACACCAGAAATTATCCTCATTTAAGTGATATAAGTGAACAAAAAGACAATAACAATATAAAAAACTTATCCCCTGTGACTTTAGTAATTGGATGTTAAGAATTATTATAGGATGAGGTTTTTGTATTTGGGAAGCTGTAGTTATATAATAAGCAAGCAAATATACTATATGCCAGTAAAAGGATAAAATGCACTCCTTTTGCAGTCATTTCTTGAAGTCCTCTTGAATGAAGTAAAAGATCTGCAAAATGTGATTTTATACTACAGCAACTGGAACACTAAGTGACCTGAAAAATTGGCTGTAAGTTAAGTGACTAGAAAATCAATCACCTGTTTTGTCAACTAGAAATTTTTGTTTTCCACTTTAAATTTTGTCCAAATATTTTGTGAACAGTAATTCAGTGATTTTGGCAACCACTGTATAAACTGTATTTCTCTGGTCTTTGCTATTGGGGAAATAAAAGCTTTGCTTCAGTTTGTAGTGCACATACAGTACTCTCCTTAAAATTCATATAATTTAATATCTTTTCCAGAAATGTTTTGCAGTGCAGTTATGTTTTGTCAATGTGTTTTTCAGAAACATTAACAGAACATTTTTATTGCTAGGAGCATTTGTCATTGTATCACATAAAATGTGATATTGACTCAGTTAATCACTTTCCATTTTCATTGAGAAGAAATGTAAAAGTTTATTCATAGTTTGACATAATCTGCTATTAGGAACCTTTGTGTGGCTTTAAAAAATCAAAAAGCGGAATCAAACATATGTTTACACCTTGTGAAAAAGTGCTATTTTGTATTTGACTGAACTTTTAAAAATGTAATTTGCTGTTCAGAATCATGTACTGTGTATATAACTGTAAACTATTGTAAACAGTAGAATCAGATTGTTGAACTGAGATCAAAATTGCTATAATTTAAGACACTAGTAAACATCCTATTAGTTTCCATTTTTATAGTTGCTTTGAGACCTATCTATGGTACACCTGCTGAGAACATAATAGTGTGTTGCAAAATGATAAAATATTCCACAGAAAGCTAAACAAATCAAATGTCTGGGGTGTTTTTTTAGGGGGACTATTTCACACTGAAACAAGGTTCTTTAGTTTTGTCTCTGTTAACACACAGTATCGTTACACAGATGCGGGTTGGGGAGACAGAGTTCGAAGTAATACTGTAAGTTAGTGTATGATGAAATCAGATCTCAGTTCAATGTAATAATACACAAGCTTTTTACTTTTTGAGCCAAGATTGGTGGCTTTATTGTAGTCTCAAGTTCACATGGCAAAACCTTCCTGGAAGGTTTTCCATGGCACGTCTGGGAAGCTAATTAAATCCTTGTTTGTTTGACAGCTCGATAATAGATTCCTTTCTCTGGGAAAAGTTTCTTATCTTGTCAGAAATTCTATAGCTAGGACAGGGCATTTTGAGCACCCACAATTCCCACTAAAGTCAAGGGGAGCTACAAGTGCTTAGCATCTCTGAAAATCAGGCCCAGTATGTCTGTACTGGAGTTATCCTTTTGCAAACCTAATATGTAGCATTTCTAAAATGCAGTCACCAATGGTATGAGAGGACAGCAATCATGTAGACAACTGACACAGCAAATTTTGCTATGGTGGGGAAAGTGAAACTTTGGCCAATATGCTGATGCTAGGCAAAAAAAACAACACAGTGCGTTAGTGCTGTGTTTGGTTTAGCCCATTATCTTAACTAAATCTCTTGTTACAGTTATACATCACCAAACTGCTTTACTTTTAGGTTATATATTGCAATTATACTGTATGTCATCAGGGTGAACTAGTGTTCTCAGGACATATTGCATTTATACATCATCAAGGTAGCTGTGACTCTAGTAATGTATTGGTGTAATATATCATCAGGGAGAGGGGTTTAGGGTCAATCTATGGATGTTAAGGAGTTTGGATCCTGGCAGGCAGATTTTGGGATGGACTGATGTAGCTATGAATGGTGTCTTATTAAACAGCGGTAAACCTAGAGGGTGGGTAAGGTTTAGGTCAAGAGAGATGTCTATATGGGTATAGCCTGCCTGATATATCGCAGGAATGAAGTAGAGACCGCTATTTTCTCCTTTGTTTCTGTGATGCAGAAGGTAACATAATGCACCAGGCCTTTGTAAGATCAGCTACATGTAAAGCAAAATAGGCATATAAGTGACAGCCGTGTTAGTCTGTATTCGCAAAAAGAAAAGGAGTACTTGTGGCACCTTAGAGACTAACCAATTTATTTGAGCATAAGCTTTCATGAGCTACAGCTTATGCTCAAATAGGCATAGTTAGTCTTGTTTTTGTGATTGTGTTGTCCTCTGAGATCCCTGGCTGGGTTGGGCCTTGAATCTACCTGACCAATTTTCTGTTTCTCTCTCAGCTCTGGGTGAGGGGGCAGAGGGACAGGGTAGTATATGAGAGAGAGTAATGAACGGCTGTATCATCAGCTGGGAATATTGTTTGCAGTCTAGTGATGCAGCTGTTTACATCAGCATCCTTATTGTCTTAACGTTCCCTGCCGGATGCATGTAGATCACAAAACCACCTTATAGTTCAGTGCAGTTGCTGTTCTCTAGGTAGGCTCAATACTATGGGTGATGCAGATGAAGACAAAAAGGGACTAGCAGAGCTGTGTGAGCAATCCTGCACCATGCTAATACCCTGGTTCTAATGTATACTGGTAGGTTCTCATCTTAAATACTACCAAATCCACATAGGCATGGGGTGAGGTTGACCGCTCTGCAGTAGGCCCCTACAAGGCCCTGTGCATCACTTTTAAGGGTGTGAGGCATAAGTGGTGCATAGGGCCTTGTGTATGCTGTTTGCTCAAGGATGAATTTCACCTTAAATTTTTTTTAAATTATACATGTCTATAGTACCTGGCCTAGCTGCAGATTATAAAACTATTGTTAATCAAGACTCACTCTTCCTTCTCCACCCAACACTATATGACTATGAAGGGCTTAGTAGACTCACCCACATCACACTGGACGTGGTATAATCAGGGAACTTAAGTACCTCCATATGTCCATGCATTAATAAAAGCATTAATAGTTTGAGTCCCTTGTGGCAGAAAAAGGACAGTATTTGGCTGTACTGAATACAAAGATTATTCATTTCTGGTCCTGTAGTTCTCCCTTGCTTTTGTATTTCCAAACCTAAAGTCTGTGCTGAAACATATTGGCACATACAGGGCCTTCCTAAATCATGGCCCACAGTCAGGGAAGGCACTGCTATGTTCCTTGGATGCAGGCGAAAGAACCATTAATATAAACAAAGGGGAGTTTTGTTTGTTTTTTTTTGAATTTTGCACAGAAATGAGAAGTGGAGTATTATTTTTGCAACATTGTTTAGATTGGAATTTCTCTCACCTTGAGACTGTAACTGCTCTTTTTACAGGGGTAGCTGTTAGTCTATATCAGCAAAAAGAACGAGGAGTACTTGTTGCACCTTAGAGACTAACAAATTTATTTGGGCATAAGCTTTCATGGGCTAAAACCCACTTCATCAGATACATGCAGTGGAAAATACAGTAGGAAGATAGATCTATATACACAGAGAACATGAAAAAATGGAGGTTACCATACCAACTCTAACAAGACTAATCAATTAAGGTGGGCTATTATCAGCAGGAGGAAAAAAAAACTTTTGTAGTGATAATCAGGATGACCCATTTCAAACAGTTGACAAGTAGGTATGAGTAACAGTAGGGGGAAAAAAGAAAAGGAGTACTTGTGGCACCTTAGAGACTAACCAATGTATTTGAGCATAAGCCATCCGATGAAGTGAGCTGTAGCTCACGAAAGCTTATGCTCAAATACATTGGTTAGTCTCTAAGGTGCCACAAGTACTCCTTTTCTTTTTGCGAATGCAGACTAACACGGCTGTTACTCTGAAACTTGTTAGTAGGGGGAAAATTAGCATGGGGAAATAGTTTTTAGTTTGTGTAATGACCCATCCACTCCCAGTCTTTATTCAAGCCTAATTTAATGGTGTCCAGTTTGCAAATTAATTCCAGTTCTGCCGTTTCTCATTGGAGTCTGTTTCTGATGTTTTTTTTATTGAAGAATTGCCCCTTTTAGGACTGTAATTGAGTGTCCAGGGAGGTTGAAGTGTTCTCCAACTGGTTTTTGAATGTTATAATTCTTGATGTCTGATTTGTGTCCATTTATTCTTTTGAGTAGACTGTCCAGTTTGGTCAATGTACATGGCAGAGGGGCATTGCTGGCACATGATGCCATATATCAGATTGGTAGATGTGCAGGTGAATGAGCCCCTGATGGTGTGGCTGATGTGATTAGGTCCTATAATGGTGTCCCTTGAACAGATATGTGGACAGAGTTGGCAACAGGCTTTGTTGCAAGGATAGGTTCCTGGGTTAGTGTTTTAGTTGTGTGGCTGCTGGTGAGTATTTGCTTCAAGTTGGGGGGGCTGCATGTAAGCGAGGACTGGCCTGTCTCCCAAGATCTGTGAGAGTGAGGGATCGTCCTTTAGGATAGGCTGTAGATCCTTGATGATGCGCTGGAGAGGTTTTAGCTGGGGGATGAAGGTGATGGCTAGTGGCATTCTGTTACTTTCTTTGTTGGGCCTGTCCTGTAGTAGGTGATTTCTGGGTACTCTTCTGTCTCTGTCAGTCTGTTTCTTCACTTCAGCAGGTGGGTATTGTAGTTTTAAGAACGAGATCTTGTTTGTAGGTAAGCAGAGCGGTTAGTAGGTTTCTGGTATAGGGTGGTGTTTATGTGACCGTCGCTTATTAGCACTGTAGTGTCCAGGAAGTGGATCTCTTGTGTGGACTGAGGTTGATGGTGGGATGGCAATTGTTGAAATCCTGGTGGAATTCCTCAAAGGCTTCTTTTTCATGGGTCCAGATAATGAAGATGTCATCAATGTAGCGCAAGTAGAGTAGGGGCGTTAGAGGATGAGAGCTGAGAAAGCGTTGTTCTAAGTTAGCCATAAAAATTTTGGCATACTGTGGGGCCATGAGGGTACCCATAGCAGTGTTGCTGACTTGAAGGTATACATTGTCCCCAAATGTGAAATAGTTGTGGGTGAGAACAAAGTCACAAAGTTCAGCCACCCTGTTTGTAATGACATTATCGGGGATACTGTTCCTGATGGCTTGTAGTCCATCTTTGTGTGGAATGTTGGTGTAGAGGGCTTGTACATCCATAGTGGCCAGGGGGGTGTTTTCTGGTAGATCACCAATGGATTGTAGTTTCCTCAGGAAGTCAGTGGTGTCTCGAAGGTAGCTGGGAGTGCTGGTAGTGTAGGGCCTGAGGAGGGAGTCTACATAGCCAGACAGTCCTGCTGTCAGGGTGCCAATGTCTGAGATAATGGGGCATCCAGGATTACCAAGTTAATGGATCTTGGGTAGCAGAATACCACTGGTCAGAGTTCTAGGGGTGTGTCTGTGCAGATTTGTTCCTGTGCTTTTTCAGGGAGTTTCTTGAGCAGATGTAGTTTCTTTTGGTAACCCTCAGTGGGATCAGAGGATAATGGCCTGTAGAATGTGGTGGTAGAGAGCTGCCTAGCAGCCTCTCGTTCATATTCCGAACTATTCATGATGGTGACAGCACCTTCTTTATCAGCCTTTTTGATTATGATGTCAGAGTTGTTCCTGAGGCTGTGGATGGTGTTTTGTTCTGCACGGCTGAGGTTGTGGGGCAAGTGATGCTGCTTTTCCACAATTTCAAAAACCACATAAATAACATTCAAAAACCAGTCGGAGAACACTTGAACTTCCCTGGACACAATTACAGACTTAAAAGTCACAATTCTTCAACAAAAAACTTCAAAAACAGACTCCAACGAGAAACTGCAGATCTGGAATTAATTTGCAAACTGGACACCATTAAATTAGGCTTGAATAAAGACTGGGAGTGGATGGGTCATTACACAAACTAAAAACTATTTCCCCATGCTAATTTTTCCCCTGCTGCTACTCATACCTTCTTGTCAACTGTTTGAAATGGGCCATCCTGATTATCACTACAAGTTTTTTTTCTCCTGCTGATAATAGCCCACCTTAATTGATTAGTCTTGTTAGAGTTGGTATGGCAACCCCCATTTTTTCATTCTCTCTCTCTCTGTATCTATATCTATTTTCCTCCTGTATTTTCCACTGCATGTATCTGATGAAGTGGGTTTTTGCCCATGAAATCTTATGCCCAAATAAATCTGTTAGTCTCTAAGGTGCCACAGGTACTCCTCATTCTTTTTGCTCTTTTTATAATTCTGCTAACGGTAGTACTAATACTTTCCCTTTAACTTCAAGAAAACCTTATTAAAATTACAGACCCTGACATCATCTTAGCTGGTAATAACATGACCTGAGCTGAACTACAGCAAAAAGACATCAAGGGACAAATTAATCTCTGGTGTAACTCCAAAGAAATCAGGGGAGTTAAACCAATCATGATTCTGGCCTACTGTGCCTGAAAAGGCCACTTAAAATTTTTTGACATGTGGACTGTATTTCTGAAGTCAAGTGTTGTGATCTCTCAGGTGTCGATTCATTTTAGCTGGAAGAGAACTCTGAGCATCAACACCAGATTGGTTTCAGGTGACTCCATATGTATCTTAAAATATTTTGCTTTTTCTCTGTAAAAGTACAGCACGCAAACACATTTATAAAAAGACCAGTTATAATCACACCTTTTATAGAACACTCAGCAAGGTTTTCAAATTAGGGCAAACCATTAATGCACTCATTGATCCCTAAGAATATTGAAGATGAGGTGAATCAGCAAGTTGCAGCTTTACTTTCCTTTGGTTCAGTAATAGCACCCACAGGTAAAAGAGGAGATTACAGCTACTTCATCTCGCCAAATACAACACTAAGCTTTTGTGGACTGGGCTCTGCCTCTTTTTCATTTCATAATATACTGTAAATAGGACTGTTCTATTACTTTTAAAGGCTGTCTTTTTCTTTTTTTCTTTCTAAATCAGTAATTCATTGTACCAGCAGCTTCCAGTAAGGACTGTAAGATCATGATGCTAGAAATGGTTGTGTGGGTTTTTTTTAAACAATAGATTGTTCCTGCCACAATGTGTTTGGCACAAAAGGTTCATATTGTGTGTAGTCTCTCATTTGTTATTTTCAGCCTTGTCCTCAGAATCAATTCAGTTTTGTTGTTACTGTCAGCCATTTTTAGAAAATGTTACTTTGCGCTCTGTTATATATATTCTCATGAGAGCATTGGAAGCTAGAATGGGAAATGGCATAAAATCCAGTCCATGTTCACATCAATTTGACTTGCAATGAAAAGAGAAGAGAGCCAAAAAGGCATCCATTCTCCTGAGAGGCTGGCATTTAATGAGCAGAGAGCACCATAAGAAGTGAATCTATTCCTGTGACAAGATAAAGATTGAAATATTACATATATTTTTTTGAATGTGATGCCTTTATTCTGAATTACCTGTAATGATTAGATAAGCCCAGGTGAAACCCCAATCAGACTGGTGTTCAGGTAGAGGGGAAGATGTGAAATGGGGAATATCTGAAAAAAGAAATGTTGCTTTTAGAGGGCATTATAAATTTTGTGGCATTTACCTGTAATAAGAAAAGTGTTATATGTTGTATTGCAGTATAGTGTGTCCCTTCCAGATATCTCAAGCATGTCACAAATATTACCTAATGAATCTTTACATGGCTTCTATGAGGTATGTATGGTAAATGGTAGGCAACCACTGAGAGTAAATTGAGTTTAATTCTAATATATGGGGGTGGCCAAACTTACTGACCCTCTGAGCTGCATACAACAATTTTCAGAAGTTTTGAGAGCCGGCGTGTGCCTGCCAGGGCTCACGGCTTCAGCCCCACTCCTGCTGAAGCCCCAGGCCCCAGCATCATGTGCACCCCGCAGAAGCCCCAAGACCCTCCTCCTGCTGGGCAGAAGCCCCTATCCCACCACCCTGCTGCAAGTCAGGGATCCGAGCTCCCCCCACCCAGTCTGGGAGGTGGAGAATCATGGGATTGTGGGGGGCTCTACGAGCTGCACTTTAATGGTAAAAGAGCCCCATGTGCCTCACAAGTCAGTTTGGCTACCCCTGTAATATATAATGTATAAATACCATTTTAAGAAGAACCTAAGTGAATTAGACTCATAAGACCCATTTTAAAAATGACACAGGTATTTAGGATCCTAAGGGCTTGTCTACGCAAGAAAATTGTGCTGCTTCCAACTATACCGGTACTGTTAAAGTGGTACAAAGTGCCCCTAGTGTGGACATTGTTATAGTAGTATCAAGCTGCTTTATATTGATATGATTATCCCTGTACGAGAAGGGGGAATAAGTTATATCAGTATAAAGCACCCTTATACCATTATTATTGTGTCCATACCAGGGTTTAGAGTGGAATAACTATATTGTTAAATAAATTACTCCTATCGGACCCAGTTATATCAGCATAAACCAGGGCTGTGTAGACCAGGCCTAAATTTGACAAACTAAATCAATTTAAGCCAGGTTTAAACTGAATTGGAGTGTTCACACACAAAGTTGCTGGAGTTTCATGAATTCAGTTTAACATCACACCTTTATTTAAATTGGTGCAACTTTGTGTGTAGACCAGGCCATAGTTATAAAGTAGAATTTCTTTTGCTTTCTTAAAGCTCAAGAAATATTCTTTTGCCTGCTCCTTTGGACCTCCCCAAAAGAAATGCAATAACAAATATATCTAACTTCTTTGACATTCATGTTCTTGTATCTTCAAATCAGCTAGTCCATTGTTGTTAAGTACCAGGCCCATGGGACAGATTTGCTTGCTGTAAGATATTTACCCACTATCTGGGATGGGTTCTACAGAATGAAACGTCCATTAAAAATACATTTTTCCCACTAAGGTCTGTTCGGTTTTTAACTTATCCCCACCCTCTATCTTCTTGTCTACCTGCCTAGGCTATAAAACTCCTTGGGCAGGAACAGTTCCTTTTATTTGTCCGTATGCTGCCTAGCACAATGGGAGTTGGATCCTTGTTTAGGGTTCCTAACTGCTACTATAACAGCCCTGAAGACAGCGAAGATGTGAGAGTAGCAATCGTGCAACCCCCTACAACAGCTTTGACACCTTTTGGGGTTGGGACCACCACAGTTACAACACCATGAACTTTCAGATGTAAACATTTGAAAAGGTTAAATTGACCAATTTTAAAGTAGTCTGGCTGTGAAATTGATAAAAATGGACCGTGAATTTGGTAAGGCCCTATATGGACAATAAATGATCCGAAGATGAAATGTGAGGCTGTGAGACTACAACCACATAGAGCTTTGACTCCAGCCACGGGTGGTGAGGACAGAGGGGGTTGGGGTAGTACTGCCTCATATAGCTAGGGAAGGGGCCACAGCCACAAGGCTAGAGCACTGCCCCTCTACAGATACTGCTAGGCAAAAGTGTCTGGCTCACGGGCTCTGGGTGTGCACACACCCAAGTGGAATACACCTCTGCATCACTTCTCAAAAAAACACAGTTACAGTAAGTACCCTTTTCTTCATAGTGCTTCAGCCCCTTTACCGTAATGAGACTGGTCAGAGTGAAATCCAGAATGGACTATAGGGAGCCTTTGGCTCTTTTCCCATACAGGATTAAAGAAAGCTCTGCTGGGTAGGCTGGGGTTTTTTGGGAGGGTAGAGAAAGGGTGGCTGATGATGTGGCTATTCATATTATGGTTATGGATGTGGAAAAGCTTGATCAAATAGCAAATGCTCTAGTAAGTCAGTATGATGGACTGAAATCTTGGCCATCTGTACTCTCAATTTCAGTAGTGTGTAGTTCTCATATTAGCCACTAGATGGAGGTGTTTCACAAGTCTATGCTAATTACAAGGCCTGTTAAGAAGTGTCTGTATTAACCTCCCTCATGGAAGGGAATCTAACGACAACTAAAAGTTAACATTTGTAACATACCTGAAAGCAGCTTCTGTAAAAACCTGTATTTTTATTTTTTATTAGGATGGTTCTTTTCTGTGTATAGTTTTCAAGTAATTACATGGACTAGCAGGGTATACATGGAACAGTCAACTATTAGATGGAAAAATATACTGTATAGAATTTATACTCTGACTACAACAATACGAAAAAAATCCTAGTGCTCTTGCTTTCTATTTTGTTTCTATCATAATTACTTGACTGTGTATGTCTATAATAATTATGAGAAAAGACTGTTCACCAGTATCACATCTTGTATCAGATTTCAAAATGTTAAGCACTCAATTCAGTAAAGTATTTAAGCACATGCTTAGCTTTAAGCTCTTGCTTAAGTCATCCTTGTTCAATAAAGTGCTTAAGTATGTCCTTCAGTAGTTTGCTATACTGGGGGGTCTAGGTTTTACCCGCTCACACAGTAAATCAGTGACAGCTGGAAACAGAACCCAAGAATTCTGGTGACAAATCCATGTTCTAACCACTAGATAACATCCCCCCTGCTAAGAAATAACATAGAGGAGTTTGTGAGCAGTCTTGGACAGGTCACTACTGTAAACAAGAACTTGTTCTAAATGTTTTTTTTTCCTGGTGAAATAAAAGTTTATAAATGATTGAGTAACACAGAAATATTATGAGCAGAGACAACGGTGTATAAGTCTCACAAGAAAGATTATTACATAGATCTGTATCTTTAGTAACCTTTCCTTTATTCTTTACCTAAACGTAAATTAAGACATCCATTAATTTAACTTTGCATCATAATTAAATAGTCTATCCTTTGGAGCTACAAACGTTTGAGATAAACTGTATGGATCTCTTCCCAGCCTCAGCTATTCTCCTCAGGAGATTGAGACTATAAATGGGAAGCAGTCTGCGTAGTTGAAGAGAGCGAGATTCCTCGATTAGTGAGCAATCTGCATTTATCCACATTCTGCCCCTTGAATAAAAGTGGGCCAGAAGTAATCCAACGTGTCAATTACTGTGCTTGCAAAAATTTAGACCAGGGGTTCAGAACCTGAGTTGTTAATTGTATTGTGGTAGTATGGGATTGTTCAAGTATTTTTTGTCTGCATTTAACATCAGTCCTATGAGATGAAAGGGTTAACCAAAGACAGAAATGAAATGAGATTGACATAAAAAGGTGAATGGCGTTGTGGAATTTCTCTTCTTGAAGGGTCTATTTGCCACTTAATTTGCAGAGTGTTTTGCAGACAGATCAGTAACATGCACAAGTAGATACATGTGTGCACGTCTGGTCCACAAGAACTTTGTCCTGTATTTGTTACTAAATCAAGAGCAGGCACGCTTTTTGGCGCTGATGGTGTACGGAGAGAATTTCCCACAATTTTTACAGATTATGAATATACTCTGGTCATTCTTCTACACAGATGGAATGACCTAACCATACATTAAGTGGTGAGGGCTGTTGTCCGGCTTGTAGGAAAAGAACCCCCCTTCAGGGTTAGATGGCCAGAGACTACCTTGCTGAAGTGACTTCAGACCAGGTGAGCGTGGGGATGCTGACCCATCTTCCTCCCGGAAGAGAGCAGAGACTGTTTAGGTCCACACTGGCGCTGGAAAAAGCCATCTTTTACCTGGACCAGACAGAGCAGCACCCACCTCCCGCTCATGGGTGTAGTTAAATACCAGATTTTGTCATGATCTGCTGGTTGTTACCCTAGTTGCTCCTTTCTCAAGGGGCTGGGAAGGACTTTTCCCATCACTGACAGACTGGCCAAGATGAAGTGGGGTTTTCTGCATTCCTCACAATGAGTTGGAGGCTTAGTTGGGGTGGACATGAAACGGGGTTTAGGCTGTGATTGTCAAACTCTTTGTAAATGTGGGGCAGATGTTCAATGCAGGTACACTGTAGGGAAGGGATACGTGATCAGATAAAATGGATTGGTAAAGGATTTAAAGAAGGTATTCTTTAAGGTAATGGAAATGTGGGGGAGGGTGTTGGGGTTACTATGACTGGTTTGGCAGTAAAAGCCCCCTTAACCGTCATTCAACGGTGGGGGTGAGGTCCCAGCAGTGGGTGGGCTGGGGATGAGGATGGGTAAAGGGCAGCAGCCTCCCCGTTCTTGCTATATGTACATGATTATGAAATTACCTGTGCTGTATGCTTTTTTCTGCTGGGTACTCCCAGACATTTAGGAATAAGGTTGCGGCCTAATTAAACCACATCTAGTGTCTCTGGTCTTCCTTCCAGAATAGCCAGAGAATGCTCCAACTTTGTGTCCCTCAGTCAGCATCAGATTGTCTCCCTTTCTCCACAACAGGGTGGGAGGTTGCTACAGTGGGAATCAGACAAATAAAAAAAAGTGTAGCATTTTTCATCTGTAGATCTCAAAGTGCTATACAAAGATGTGTAACTATCTCCATTTTGTAAATGGAGACACGGAGACAGAGACATTAACTGACTTGCACACAGTTACACACTGAATCAATGGAAGAACTGGGAATAGAATCCAGGGCTAATGACATCTTTATGAACAGCCCCTGTTACAGGCACAGGTTCTTTAGTTCACTTTTACTCTACAACATCTTCTGATCTTCACTAGGACAATTCTTATGTTGTATCCTCATAAGGCTGGTCTATATGTGGTTTTTGTACCAATTTAACAATATCCATTTAGAAACTGATACAAGTTAAACTATTGCAATCCACCTAGTTTAGACATGATTATATTGGTACAAAGGTGCTTAAATCAGTATAGCTTATTTCCAGAATCTGTGTATAGAACAGCCCTTAGCTACTATGGTGATGGGTGAAGTAGAAATTATTTATTATATGTATTACCATATTGCCTATGAATCCTTCACATAGATTAGCCCTGCAGTTTAGTTCGAGAGTGGTCTAGTAGTAAGACTAGCACTGGTCCTGGAATTCTGCTATTACAGTACCAGGAACTCCAACACACTATTGTGAACTTCTTTTTGATGGCCCTTTTTTCACTGTATCTGAGACTAGACTTTATTCCATACTATTAGCTTTCAGCAATGGTCCAGGAAAGATGAGACTTCAGTGAGATATACAATACATAAAACACATTTATGACACATTGCAGTGGCAATGCTGTGGTGGTAGGTTTTGATGTCCAAAGAATAAAGATAGTTCTATGTTACGTGATATAGGCAACCAATGCTGGGTCCTCAAGGAGCATCTACGCGTCCACAGGAGCCATCTACATCCAGAAGTCTACACATCAATGATCCACTTTTCTCAAATGCGCGCACACATATGCAAAACATCTCTTTAGAGTGCTTTTCTTCTTCCTTCTCATTTCTCTGCAGTCAGATAACTCAGGCTTTCAGAGAGAAAAATCCTCTGGCCTTTTAATATTCATAAAGAAATCCTTAAACATTTTATATTCTCATTAAAGTAAAATGTATTAGCAGACATAATGAAAGTTCACAGCATTGGATAAATATTAAATAATATTAAAATAGTTGCTTGGGGGACAGGATCTTGTAGATACACTAAATAACAAAGAAAGTTGGTTAGGACATCAGGGAATAATGTGATTTTTTTGCTGAAAGGCTTCTCTCGTGTTTAGGCTTCTGGATATGAAACCTATGTAATACCAGTATGCTGGCAGTTGGTACTGTCACACAATAATGACCCTAAATATGGATAACAGAAATTCCCTGTTGTGGGAGGTCTGCGTATTCTTATATCTGTTGTGGGGAAGGACTCAGTTGCAAGGAATATTCAATGGGAACTTAACAATTCTGTTGATGATGCTTGAGTCAAATAAGAATCCATTGCTTTCCCATAGCTGCATTGGCTTTGCAGTCACAGCAGGAATAAGAAGTAGTAAAACTTATTTTTGCCGCTAAAAATGCAAGATAGACTGAATACGCACAGGGAGCTGACGTGTTGAGTAAAAGTGCCATTTTTACAGTCACTTTTCTGTTCATAACAGCACTTGAACAGGTCTGCGTTTCCGTAAATCAAAATGTATCAACATTTCCCTTAGGAGCATAGTGCTGTTCTTTTTATAGCCAAAAATGAGGTCAATAAAAGCCATATTCATACTGCATAGTAGTTTATGACTGAGTTATTAGACCCTTGTTAGATTCATCCAATCCTGGAATGCAATGGATCCCCAGTGGCATTATGTTTCTTTGTAAATAAAAAATAAAAAGCATATATTCCTCTGTGTGTGTGTGTACACAAGTGTGCACATTTGTACATCTGATCTCCTTTCTATTACTTCCATATTTCCAAATGTCACAATGTTCAGAGCATATTGTTGTACCCTATATTCCCAAGAAGCAAATATCTAGGTTCACATTATCTGTTGTTTTTAGTCTGTGATTCATCTGCTGGAAGCAATATTCTTTGAGGTTTTTCATATTTTTTTTATATCATAAATGTATAAGAATTCCTATTTTAGCCAAAAAGCAAGATCAGCTCTTATATTTGGGTCAGGAGGGGGTGTCCTTTAGTGTGCTAAGGAATGTCACATGCCACTGCGACAGCTCTGTTAACACAATTCCTTCAGACTGAGGATATTTTTATTAATTATTTAAATTGAATTAGTGCCCACCATGTGCTATGTATTTTCCAAATACAGAGGAAGATATCATCTCTGCCACAGAGTGCCCAAATTTAAAAAAGATGGGAAAGTGGTGTGAGAGCAGAGTTGAAACTCCTTGGCTTTTCTTCCCAGATCTGCTTCTGATATGATTTTATTCCTAGAAATACCAGCCTCAGGAATGATGATAACCTGAATCGCATCAGCTACCAGTTTGGAGATGGGTTAAGGAGGCAAAATCTCCCAAACAGTTTGCAGTTTGGTTCTGGAATGTTACTTGCCTATCTGCTCACCATAGCCATTCATTTCATTTTTAACGTCTTTTTCAGATTCGTCAGACACCATATTATTATCATTTGTTATTTTTATTATGGTAGCACCCAGAGGCCTCAACTGAGATCAGGACCCTATTGTACTAGTTCACGTGTGCCCCCGTAGTAGAAGACAGTCCCTGGTCCAAAGAATTTATAATCTAAATAGACTAAGGAGGAGGAAATAGTAGTATTGTTATCCCCATTTTACGGATGAGGAACTGAGGCACAGATTAACTAAGAATTGTTTCCAGGTTTCCTGTTCCAAGTGCAGTGCTTTAATTTCAAGATAATCTTTCCTCTTTGCTATGATGATGTTTCCTAGGTAGTCAGATGGAGGTGCAGAAACTACTTCTCATTCAAATTTTATAGCTAAAGAGGTTGCCTAATTTATTGTACTCCTGGTTAGCCCAGCTCTTCACCTCCCCCTATAACACTTACTTTCTAAACCCTTGTCAGCAATTACTCTGAGATATTCACAAGCGTAATTCTCTTCAAAGATACTGGTTAAATGCCAAAATTGAGATCAGATACTTGAGTGCATCTTGAGAGCAGTAATAATACTTAGAGTGCCAGGAGCGTGCTGTACATGACATGGAAGAAGACACAAAGGGATAAATGCATTAGACAGAACAATACTTAAAGTTGAACCTATGGCTTATTACAGCAGAGACCCAATTCTATTTTCAGTTTGAATATAAGGGTGCAACTCCAATTCTGGGCTCTGTCTTAAGCAGCTGGGACTGAATAGATGACTGCAGCTCTCACCTTGGCTAGGAGAGGAAACTAGTGAGTTAGAGGTGATCACTTGTTGTTCTGGGTCCCTCTTGCCATCATACATGCTCTCTCTAATTGTTCCTCTCTCCATGCTTTAAGTGCTTCACAGCAGGGAGAGGAAGATGTAACCTCAGTTCCTGTCCCCAAAACTGGCCTTCTAACCAGACCACAGAGGTACAGCAAGTCATGACAGAAGTGGATTTTAACAGGGTAAACTTGAGACAGATGGAGATGGCCTGCAAAGATGCCAGATGGGAGAAGCAGAGCTGCCATCCATATCCCAGAGACAGACACTAAAGGGAGGAAGAAAGCGTATTGTCTAGGTCCCCCCACGACACATGGATGAGCAAACAGGCCATAGAGCCGAGAGTGTGACAAAAGGTAAGGCGGTGCCAATGTTTTTTGTGGTGATGGTTGTGCTACCTGACGAGTCTTCAACAGGACCCACAGAAGTGCCTGCAAATATTACACTGTGTATTTGAGTAGATCCCAAACTCTGAAATTTGGGGGTTCTCCTTGCTACCATGTAATGTGTATCTTCACAATGCAGAGGTATGTACTGTGCGCTTCTGATATATTTCTTGCCACTATTATTGTGATAAATCAACATTACATACTGAGATGACATTGCGTATTGCATGTTGGATCTAATGGAGTTTTGGCCTGGTAGGAGAGATGGATTAGCCTGAAAACTGGGTCAGTTCTGAGGTCCTGATAATTTGAGACATTTGTATTAATAAAAACCTAAAATTCACTAGGATGCATAAACAACTCTCCAGTGCCTGGCTCTTATGTGGCGTATTGTTCCTGTGTAAATGGTACAAATGTTGCTGACCATGATCTGTGCTATTTTACAGTAATTATTTCACCATCTTCAATTTGCTGGTGTATCAGAACATGCTGTATACAGTGCTAGTGTTGATGCTATGTAAATAATAGGAATTATCAGCTAAAGCATGTGTTGAAGTTCTATAAATTGCAGGAATATTGGAAAGTACCCATGCAGTTTTGTGGAAACCAGGGCAATCCTCCAAATACTGCCACAAGACTCTACGCCATTACAACATATGTACTCGTTTACTCATATAAGGAATGATAGCTGAATAAAGGAGGACATGGTAAGTTACAGACTTATTATAGATGGGGGAGATTTTTAAAAGTAGCAAAGGTATTTAGGACCACAAGTCACATCAAAAGTTAACGGGACTTGTGCTTCAAAATCCCTTTTGTGCTTTTGGAAAATCTCCCTCTGTTTTAAACATGACACTTCAGAGATATTCATAAAGTGCATTTAATCCTTCCACGTGTGATCTCAAGCATCCAGGCTTCTGCCTAAGTGCTTTCCTTGATACTCAACATCAAGTTTGTCAACACAAGGCTGAAATCTGTTCCGTGCAGCACAGCGGCAGAGGGCACAGGGGCTCTGAGTTTATAACAGTCTCTATTCCTTACTCTGAGTTCTGAGCCCATTCTAACTCTTATTACAGTTCATGGAAGTCTTTACCTTATTGTCCTGGAACTACATGAAGAACTTATGTCCACATTGCATCAGTGTATGGCCCAATGGTTGCAAGATAGAAATATGTTTACAATAATTTTCTTTTGGGTCTCTGATTTATAACATTAGAACATCATTAAGGTCCTGATGCTGCAATTGGCCTGGCATGGGCAGACCCTGGGTCAGCATAGGAAGGGCCTAAATCACATTAATGATGGGGAAATTAAGGAGCAAGCCAACAAAAGATGGGGCTGCCTGCATGAATGGTACTTAAAGTGAACAAGTGTGCCGTAATTGGGTACTGAGTAAACATCAGGCAGTTAGTTCAAAACCTGCTTACGTATCAGTGTTGAGCCTAGTATGTGTATGGTCACTGAGGATGGGTGTCCTTTTATTTCCTTGGTGCAGAACGTAATTCCCATTCATATCAGCGTTAACATTAATGGGAAGTACACGCACATGTTAAGGAGAAAACAGACCCACCATTATCTAACACATTCAGTTATGATTTGGTTGATACCGTTGGTAGGTAATTCTGTATATTTTGTGGCATAATTTTCATAGCATGATTCTAGTGTGTTAATGTTTTACATAGTTCTAGGAGGGTGGGTTTTTTCAATGACGCTGTCAGAGCTTAACTATTGCATTGGCTACACTAAAGGTTAGATTGCATTTCAATAGCAATAAATAGATGAGAAGTTTGGTTGTCTAAAATGAGTATCTGTAGATTGGCTTACAACAGAAAGCAGAGGTAGAATATGATCCTTTCATTTAGAATGATACAAAACATTTTAGTAAGTGAAATTTTAACAGAAAATAAGATATCCAAAAAGAAAAGCCTGTGGCTGTTTTAACTGTTACTTCTATTATTTTTATATTCCCAACTAATTTTAATTTTAATAAAGTAAACACACTGTCCCTCTGACATTTTCCTCAGATGAACAATTTTTCAAGAGGATTATAGGGCTGAGTAGTCCGTTTTTGAGAGGTGGAGTATGGTTTAGTTGGTGGGCCTGCTGTGATTGGAATTGATTAATGGGTGTTGTGATAAGCATGGAAACAGATCAGTGGCAGCTTATCCTGCTTTCAGCTGTCACAGCTGTGCCTCTTCACTCTTCTTCTAGCCCTATAACACTCCCTGGCAGCCTTTAAAGTACCTCCTTCCCTGTGGAATTTCTGCAAATCATTTACTCAGATGCCAAGATACCACAGAAGCAGCTGGTTCTGAGAAAAATTTGTTCAGGCTTACATATTTGTTGTGGATAAGAATATTACTTAGGAGAATCTCTTCCTATAGAAATAGAAAACATGAAGTGTCATACCCTTCAGAGCAGGTCAAACTATATTTCTAGTGGGCTGATGCACTCCTAGTCCAACAATTTTCAACCTTGCCACACTGTGAGTTTACTAGCAAGTTGACTAAATAATGTCACTGTTCCTGCTTGACAGGCACTGTAAAAAATCACTGAAAGTTAATTTTATTGTTAATGGCTTGATAGAAATAACATTACAACCTTATTAAATCCTTCTAGTTGCCATTTCTGAAGCAATGTTCAGTAAGTTTTATAACTTCTTCACAACTTGACATTTTGAAGGTAGTGGGACAATATTTGCTTGATTTATTTGTTGTGAACATTGGCCAGTAAAACCATCATATAAGTTCCGGTAGATGGCTAAGTTTATTGTGGCGTACGAAAAGGCAGAATTAGGTGAGTGAGAGCTACAAATCAGGGTAAGGACCTGAGTCTGCAATATGCAGATGCTTATCTTTACTCATGTGAGTAGTCCCATTGACTTCACTGGGACTACTTAGGTGACTAAAGCATGCATAAGTGTTTGCAGGAATGGGGCCTAAGAGTCTCAGTGAGCCTTTCTTATTGGCCTTACCCCCAAAAAGGATTGAGGAGCATGAATAAAATATGTAACTGAATAAGCATCAAATATGAGAGTAATTGTAGCATTGTTCTGTATTCGTTACACTTCAGCCTTGTTAGTATTTACATAGTAAATAATAAATAGTTTGCAGGTGAAATACTTGGGAGTGATGCAATAATTTGATTTAATATTTTAAATTGCTGAGCTCTTGTGATCCTTCCCTTGTGGATTCAAATTTACCAAGAAATGCACACTTTTTAAACAGGAATGCTTTTGCAGAAATCTGGGTAGGTTAAAATTTGATTTAAAAGCAAATGATGCAAAATAAAAAGGCATTAATTTTTGAATGAATGGATTTTGATATTCAGTCTGTAACTAATTTATCTACTCAGAGTTTGGGATAGTCATGTATATGAGTACATATAAGGGACTTCTTGCAAATCTATTTATTTAAGAGATATTTGGTAATTTTCCATTGCATGTGCGTGTTCTGGTTGTACTTGGATTGGCTGTTTATAAATGACCAACACACATTCAGTGGAAAACTCTTTCTCCAACAAACAAATACATTTTGTTAACTTTTTCATTTTAAAAAAATTACTGAGAGGAGCATATTTAAGGATCTTTTGTTTTAAATTCATACTATTTATTTATTCTGCAATTTTACCGTGTGTTAGCTATATCTTGTAATGCCTCGTGTCATACAAAAGCAAACAAAGTCATGTTACATTAATGACTTGTCTGAGATCATATGACTGACTGGCTATAATTCCATGCCCCTTTGCTATAAAAAACATGACCCTGAATCTTAAACAGCTTTTGAATAAAAGCACCTAAAATTATGATATGGTAACAAAGTTCACGGTATTTATAAATTTGCTATTTCAGTTATTTTCATTTACTGGTTTGAACTTCAATTGTCATTTGATTTTTACCTGATATTTTTAATACATGTTTAAAGTCGCACACAGTTTTTTTTTCCGGAGTTTACACATGATTAAAATAGCAGACAGAATTATTTTTCCTAGCTTAAATATAAACAACAGCAAAAACTTATTTTACTGTAAAAGGAATTAAATATTTGTAAAGAATTGCTTAATTTGTTAGGTACTCGATTTCAGGTCCATTCAGGAACACCTTGTTTGCACGACAACCTAGTGTTGCTAAAGAATGTGTTAAATGAAGATTTTAGTCAAAATGTGACACAAGTGATAGAGTGAATTTGATCAAATGTTATTCACATGAAATGTGAATGTGTGGTTTTCTACATTTTGATCCCTTGATGGGGGACAGGTTCTTTATGGCTTCAGCATGCACTTTTGTCCTTCCTGTGATTTCTTATTTCAGGCTTGATAGAGAAAGCCTCCACTGTTGTATCATTTCCTTCAGTGCTAACAACTTTTATTCTCTTCAACAAGTGTTTACAGAAAAGTGTTGATGCTTATTAATCTGTTTCTTGTCTTACAAATGTGCTTATGCATGATTTGTGGTAAAATTGGCATTTCTGACAGCTCTCAATGTAATCTGCACAGCACTACAAGATTGTTACATTGAGCAGATGTGGCTTGGAGTTGTTATTCTTTGTAATTACCATCATTAAGTGAAAGCATGTGTCAATCAACTTTGTACTTTAAACATACCAATCATTTGCAAGAATCTTGCATCTGTATTTCAAATATAAATATATTCTGTTGGTTTTAATTTTAATGTGATATTGTATTAAACATACAAATACTCGAAAGAATGCTACAGTAACAAATCAACAGGTTCAATAAAAGGCCTCATTTTGGGGTCATTTGATCATTATTATTATTATTATTATTTATTTATTATATACACATGTCCTGCCTTTGCTGCAATAGAAGTGGGTATTTGCATCTAATTTTAACTGCTGTTGTTTACTCTCTGCTACATATCCTCAAATTTACTGTGTTTCTCCAACTATAGAATTTGACTGCTCATTTTTTTTCAGGGTCCTCTCAATGAGTCTCTCACCCAATATCTTCTAGAATTTTTTTTCAAAGTCTGATGGGGGCGGGGGGAGGGAGAAGTAGTAGTATCCGTAGATTAAGATACTGTATTTTGGGCACTAATGCCTAATTCATTACCATTGCTCAGTGCCCTCTCTCAGCTTTTTAGGTGCGATCTTTCTCCCACTGAACTCACTAGGAAAGCCTTGTTTGTAAGCCGGATCAAGGCATGAAACTACAATTTGAGTGGCTGAAAGCAAACATCTCTCTTATGATGACACAACAAATGACATTAAAGGTTTGATTTAAAACTCCTTTGCTTTTGTGAGTTTGATTTTCTCTTGTCCTTTGCCCTTACCACATTCTACCTACTATATGTATGGCAAGGGCCTGAGGTCAGTACATCATGCTATCCACCATGAGCCTTATCCTGTGCTGAGCACCTTCAGCTCAGGACCAAGCACGATCAAGTTGTGCATGAGCAACCATACCTAGTTTAACATGAAGTGGGATGGTGCTAAATTTGTAAGGGACACTTTAGCCTGTAGGTTTCTAATAGAGTAGTTATTCTGCATTTGTATTTTAATGATATCACTCAAAATACTGATTTCATTAATGTGTGTTCCATATACTGCAAGGTATAAAATAACATAACACATTACATAACATCTTACAGCGGAGTATGTAACCCATTATAGAAGCTTAATTTTATTATTTATTTGTTGAAAGGTTATCCTGTTGCAGAAAGAAAGAAGACCAATACTGTACTAAGGCAAACAGCTTTTCTTTCATCTCAGAGAGAGATATCAATAACCTTTCAATAGAGACAGAATATACTGTGGCTCTGCAAAGGAGGATATATCCATAGATAAAAGGTATCCTACAGTGAATGGTCCATATTAGGCTGAAATTCAAGGGATACAATAGCTAAGCCAAAGAAGTTTAGTCACTGGAGAATTGTGGACAAAATATTCTGTATGAATAGATTTTTAAGGTCATAAGAGACCATTATGATCAGCCAGTCTGACTTTCTGCTTAACACAGGCCATAGCTTCTGCTTGAATTAGAACATATCTTTTTATAAAGACATCTAATTTTGATTTAAAGACTTCAAGTGAGAGAGAACCTTACTAAGGGATGGTGGTTCTAGTGATTAACTCCCCTTACAGTTAAAACTTTGAATTTTATTTCCAGTTTGAATTGGTCTAGCTTCAACTTTTGCTCCTTAGATCTTGTTATGCCTTTATCTGATAAGTTAAAGAGCCCTCTATTATCAGCCCTTCTCTGCTTTATCTGTATCTGTCTTATTACCACTGTTGAACATTGTGTAACTACTGTCTTGGGTCCTTCAGTGAATAATGTTACGTATGTTTAGCCATTAGGAGTCTGGAGCTTCATCTGAACACTGATTGTTCATTGGATATTGATATTCTAAATCTTAGGGAGTGAAGAGCCAGGGCCGTTGCAGCTGAAATCATTGACTAGGAAGTCCATTCAGAATTCGAAAGCTAGAATGAGGCACATTGGAAGAACAAATGCTTAAGAGCTAGCAAATGGCTATTTGGTTTCTCAAGGAAAATACTCTGAGAAAGAAAACCTGCCCTTCACCCAATCTACTGGCACAAACTCTCTAAGAAGCAAACTCAGAAAACCCCAGAGCTGACCTAGGTACTAGCCTACATGAAAGTACTGATGCATGTGGCTGCAGGCTTCCTGATTTGGTGGACATAGAAATGTATGTGCTAGCCACAGCTAGCCCTCCTTCTGGTGGAGAAAGCCTTGAAAATAAATTGAACAATAGATTCTGAATTATTTTTACTGGGATGCATGAAAGCCATGTCCAAATGTCACTTGATCTTCATTCCGGATCAGTTTGTGGCTGTGGGGGAGCAATGGTAGTAGGGCTGTGGAGTGCTTTCGGCCTGCTACTGGCTGATGAGCCACGTCTGCTTAGCAGACACTGTGATCTCTGATCCCTAGGATGGGCATTGTAACAGAGGTGAGCACGGACTGAGTACAAGGCTCCTGTGTCTTAATTCTGGCTCTAACCTCCTCCGTGACTTGAATCAATTTAACCTTGCTGCCTTAATTTCCTAATCTGTGAATGCAGTTAATACTTATCTGCCTCACTCGGGGGTTATGACAGTGTTTGAAAAGTGCCTTAGAAGTGCTGAAATTCACCAAAATGCACATTACAATTTTGGTGACGTGGGACCTAGCAACCCTAATGTCTCTGGCTTATTTGGATAACTGTCCGTTGCACAAGCTATTTTTCAACTCTGCACAGACCCCAACATGAACAGCTAGGCGCCCTTTCTTCTGCAGCAAAGGACAGTGAGGGGAGGTGGTAGTAGGAATTAAATTTGGCTGTACCCCAATGAATTATCTTCCTAAACCATCCCCAAATTCTATGGCCAGCTCATCACACAGTGCAGAATCATGGTGCAGAATAAATGGTTATGTTGATAAGTGATTTTTTTTCCCCACCGGCCCACCCAAAAGTCCTAACACGAGCACCAAATACTGCCTTCGTGCCAAATGGATATCTGAAGACTTTAGCTCCTAGATATTAAGTTGTATCTAATGAGCGAATGGCACATCCTTAAGGCAATGGTGCACATTAGGGACATTCACATTTTTAAACTGAAGCTGCTTTGGGTAATGGGAGAGCAGAAGAGAGTCTCATACCCCCAACACTACTACAGTTTGTACTCAAAGGACCAAATCCTGCCTGGGTTCACTTTTAGAGGTATGCCAGGGCTGAATTTGGTCTTGTTTCAAATTAATTTAAATCAAATTTAGTGAAAATTTTCCTTCATTCTTGAACTCAGACCATCTTCTGGTTGCATTTTAAGTCCTTGTAAGCAAGCTTCTTTAATGGAAATGCTGGTGACTCTTTAACCATAGAGGAAACAGTACAATAGCTGGTGTAAGTGGGGAAAGGACCCCTGCCCCCCCCACCCAAATTGGGATATGGAGATGTCCAATTTGTAGAATCAGTGTGTCACTTCATTTGATACTTTAAAATTTTCCAGCATCAGAATCTAATGTGGATGAAGTACAGCAAGGAAAAATTTCATTCCTAAGTTGCTTTATAAAGTGCCATAGAAACTGGAGTCTGAAAACACCTATTGAGCTAGATTTTCTAAGCAGGATACACCTGTTGGGCCTACAAAACATTAAAAAACAAAAATCACTTAGATGTGTGGAAAGGTTCTTGCCCATGCAGCTCGGGTACTTGGGCTCACTGCTGTTTGTTTATTAGTATTGTAGTCGTGCTTAGGAAGCCAAGTCAAGGGCCAGGACTCCATTGTGCTAGGTGCACAGATCAAAAAAACTTATCCCTGCTCCAAAGCGCTTATAAGCTAAGTACCAGTTGGGCATGCAGAAATGCCTGTTTGGACATTTGCATTTTTGTAGAGGCCTGCTTTGAGAAGTTAGCCCATTTGTCTATCTTACCCATTCCAAGGAGGCTAGTTTCAGATGTTTTTAACTAGTCCAGTTTTAAGTGACATAGAAATGGGTTTCCAGTCTGTAAGAGATTACATTGCCTCTGTGGTCAAAGTAGGGAGGGGTGTGATTGAATAGGGTTGGGCACCAGTCCTGTAGTTGCAAGACCTGGATTCTATTCCTGGCACTTGCATTGACTTGTTCTGTTCTATTAAGGTTTCAGAGTAACAGCCGTGTTAGTCTGTATTCGCAAAAAGAAAAGGAGTACTTGTGGAACCTTAGAGACTAACCAATTTATTTGAGCATAAGCGTTCGTGAGCTACAGCTCACTTCATCGGATGCATACTGTGGAAAATACAGAAGATGTTCTTATACATACAAACCATGAAAAAATCGGTGTTTACCACTACAAAAGGTTTTCTCTCCCCCCACCCCACTCTCCTGCTGGTAATAGCTTATCTAAAGTGATCACTCTCCTTACAATGTGTATGATAATCAAGGTGGGCCATTTCCAGCACAAATCCAGGGTTTAACAAGAACGTTTGAGGAACTGGGGAGGGGGGGGGGTAGGAAAAAACAAGGGGAAATAGGTTACCTTGCATAATGGCTTAGCCACTCCCAGTCTCTATGCAAGCCTAAGTTAATTGTATCCAATTTGCAAATGATTTCCAATTCAACAGTCTCTCGCTGGAGTCTGGTTTTGAAGTTTTTCTGTTGTAATATCGCAACTTTCATGTCTGTAATCGCATGACCAGAGAGATTGAAGTGTTCTCCGACTGGTTTATGAATGTTATAATTCTTGACATCTGATTTGTGTCCATTTATTCTTTTACGTAGAGACTGTCCAGTTTGACCAATGTACGTGGCAGAGGGGCATTGCTGGCACATAATGGCATATATCACATTGGTACATGTGCAGGTGAACGAGCCTCTGATAGTGTGGCTGATGTTATTAGGTCCTGTGATGGTGTCCCCTGAATAGATATGTGGGCACAGTTGGCAACGGGCTTTGTTGCAAGGATAGGTTCCTGGGTTAGTGGTTCTGTTGTGTGGTATGTGGTTGCTGGTGAGTATTTGCTTCAGGTTGGGGGGCTGTCTGTAAGCAAGGACTGACCTGTCTCCCAAGATCTGTGAGAGTGTTGGGTCATCCTTCAGGATAGGTTGTAGATCCTTAATAATGCGTTGGAGGGGTTTTCGTTGGGGGCTGAAGGTGACGGCTAGTGGCGTTCTGTTATTTTCTTTGTTAGGCCTGTCCTGTAGTAGGTGGCTTCTGGGAACTCTTCTGGCTCTATCAATCTGTTTCTTCCGCAGGTGGGTATTGTAATTGTAAGAATGCTTGATAGAGATCTTGTAGGTGTTTGCCTCTGTCTGAGGGGTTGGAGCAAATACGATTGTATCGCAGAGTTGGCTGTAGACAATGGATCGTGTGGTCTGGTCAGGGTGAAAACTGGAGGCATGTAGGTAGGAATAGCGGTCAGTAGGTTTCCGGTATAGGGTGGTGTTTATGTGACCATCGTTTATTAGCACTGTAGTGTCCAGGAAGTGGATCTCTTGTGTGGACTGGACCAGGCTGAGGTTGATGGTGGCATGGAAATTGTTGAAATCATGGTGGAATTCCTCAAGGGCTTCTTTTCCATGGGTCCAGATGATGAAGATGTCATCAATATAGCGCAAGTAGAGTAGGGGCGTTAGGGGACAAGAGTTGAGGAAGTGTTGTTCTAAGTCAGCCATAAAAATGTAGGCATACTGTGGGGCGATGCGGGTACCCATAGCAGTGCCGCTGATTTGAAGGTATACATTGTCCCCAAATGTAAAATAGTTATGGGTAAGGACAAAGTCACAAAGTTCAGCCACCAGGTTAGCCGTGACATTACCGGGGATAGTGTTCTTGACGGCTTGTAGTCCATCTTTGTGTGGAATGTTGGTGTACAGGGCTTCTACATCCATAGTGGCCAGGATGGTGTTATCAGGAAGATCACCGATGGATTGTAGTTTCCTCAGGAAGTCAGTGGTGTCTCGAAGGTAGCTGGGAGTGCTGGTAGCATAGGGCCTGAGGAGGGAGTCTACATAGCCAGACAATCCTGCTGTCAGGGTGCCAATGCCTGAGATGATGGGGCACCCAGGATTTCCAGGTTTATGGATCTTGGGTAGTAGATAGAATATCCCAGCTCAAGGTTCCAGGGGTGTGTCTGTGCAGATTTGATCTTGTGCTTTTTCAGGGAGTTTCTTGAGCAAATGCTGTAGTTTCTTTTGGTAACTCTCAGTGGGATCAGAGGGTAATGGCTTGTAGAAAGTGGTGTTGGAGCGCTGCCGAGCAGCCTCTTGTTCATATTCTGACCTATTCACGATGACAGCACCTCCTTTGTCAGCCTTTTTGATTATGATGTCAGAGTTGTTTCTGAGGCTGTGGATGGCATTGTGTTCTGCACGGCTGAGGTTGTGGGGCAAGTGATGCCGCTTTTCCACAATTTCAGCCCGTGCACGTCGGCGGAAGCACTCTATGTAGAAGTCCAGTCTGCTGCCTCGACCTTCAGGAGGAGTCCACCTAGAATCCTTCTTTTTGTAGTGTTGGTAGGGAGGTCTCTGTGGATTAGTATATTGTTCAGAAGTGTGTTGGAAATATTCCTTGAGTCGGAGACTTCGAAAATAGGATGCTAGGTCACCACAGAACTGTATGTTCGTGGGGGTGGAGGGGCAGAAGGAGAGGCCCCGAGATAGGACAGCTGCTTCTGCAAATCATTTCAATCATGCTGTGCCTCAGTTTTCCCATATGTAAGATGTGAATAATAAGTTATCCATCTTTCTGTCAAGTTCACTGAGGAGGTTGTGAAGGCTAGGACTATAACAGGATTTAAAACAGAACTGGATAAATTCATGGAGGTTAAGTCCATTAAGGGCTATTAGCCAGGATGGGTAAGGAATGGTGTTCCTAGCCTGTTTGTCAGAGGGTGGAGATGGATGGCAGGAGAGAGATGTCTTGATCATTCCCTGTTAGGTTCACTCCCTCTGGGGCACCTGGCATTGGCCACTGTCGGCAGACAGGATACTGGGCTGGATGGACCTTTGGTCTGACCCAGTATGGCCATTCTTATGTTCTTATGTTATGTTCTTTGATCTACAGTTGAAAAGTGCTATTTAAATTTCAAGTGCCTATTTATTGATTTATTTATTACTCTCCAGTAAGGAAATCTCATTTAACTTTCAAAAGTTTCTAGACCTGTACTATTCCAGATCAGTAAGCTTTTTTTAAATTTATTTTAGCAGGAAGATAACTTTTTAAAAATTTTGGGGGGTTTGAATATTTTTTAAATGAGTTTTTGTAAACTCTTTTGTTGGATTAGTTTGTTTTTTAGAGCAGCTACAATAAATACCCTATAAACAAAGCCCCGATTCTGCAATGAACAGCACGTGGGCAAGGAGCTGTGCCAACATGGAGCTATCCCTGATGCCAATACGGCTCCAGGCAGGCCCAGCTGTCCACCCACATGTAATCAATTTTAGTTTTGGGGCCTTAAAACAATTCAACATCTGGCCTCTTGTAAGAGAGATGGTAACTTCATGTTAGTCATTTCTAGTCAGTGCTTTCTAGCAAGAGACACTGAGTCCTCTGTCTGCATTATTTGAACTTTATAAAAGTTGCTGAATGCAAATGAAAAAGATGCTTAGCTTTGAGCAGTGGTACCTTACAAGTAAATTGTTTATTTTTTGTTTTGATGGTGTATGTGTTCTCAGAAGTTAGTTTACTTTGTTTTAGACTCTGCTTTATATTTGGATGTCTTGCTTTTTAAAACTGTTATTAAAAATGAAAAAATATTGAACAGATATTTTTCCTCTGAAGTAACCCTATTTTCAAATTGATGAATCTGAAAGATCGACAGAAGAAAAGAAATTGAGTTACATGTTAATACAGCAGGTGACTTATTCACTACAAGTTTTAATATACGATATTAAAAAATTTTAATGTTAGAGACTTTATGACAACATTAAAGAACATGCTATTTCCTAAAATGACTGAAATAAAATACTAAATTTATTTTCATGTAGAAGAAGGCAGGTAAATTGTTACACATTTGGTTACTGAGTCCCTTTCGAAGTAGAAGCAGCAGCATGGAAAAGCCTTTTCTTTTTACAGGTGTTACAAAAATTAAAAGACATACAAACCTATATTGTTTGTGGTTGCTTAAATCAAGCAGAGGGCCAGTTTCAGAGACACTGAAAACAAGGTTGGCTTTTAGTTCATAAGAAGTGATGTAACACAAAGCTTAATTTGACAATGATTTATAATGGTTAAACTTTGTAAATTGCCTTGAGATATAGAAAGGACGTGTATCATTAAGTGGGCTTGACAAGTTAGAACTCATGGGAGTGAGTTCAGAAGGGAAAAAGAGACACATACTCCACCCTTGAGTTTGCATAGACCAGAGGAATCCACACTGATTATTTCCAATTTTCCTGGGAAAGAGTCCTAATAGATTCCATAGTGAAGGTTTTGGTTTCATGTGCTTCTCCTCATTTTGCATTCATGGTATTACTTCCGGAAAGCAAGTGAAAATATTGTTTTCAAAGACCTCATACAGAAGCTTTTTTTAATATATATAAATACCCAATTAGGGTAATTTATTGAACTCCTCTACCTCCACTGTAAGTGATTTTAAAAAGAATTAGTTGTGGACTTTTTGTTTTGTTTTGTTTTTATTTTGCTTTTCAAAAATATTTGGGAGTCCCCAAGGTTAGCAACTCTTCAGCTTTGCTGCATAAGAAAATGGTGCCATTTAACTTCTTTTCAATAAAACACACAGGTAATTGACAGATTGAAAGGAAATGATTTACTCTGCTCCCCTCCCCAAATATGTACATTTCTTGGGTTCTACTCCAGTGTAAGAAAAAGCTGCTAGTAAAAGATGTTGCTGTTCTCTAGTCTTTGTTGTATTCAAAGATAGAATGATGTGTGGAATCACTTTTTCTCATACACATTTTGTTTATTCTATTTTTAATGTATAACCACAGACAAATTTAGCTACAACCAGATAGGACTGTTGTGTGCCCCTAAAAGGGGTGTGCTTGAAATGTGTGGACCAGACAAGTGTTTATGGTGTAAAAATCAACACAGTGGGGCATTTTCTCCTCCTGAGGTGCATATATAACTGCCATTAACATTAATGAGAATTATGGAAATGTAGCTAAAGAAGGCTATAGCCCAATGTATATACTGCATACAGGATATTAACATCCCAGAGGACCTATGCACATTCCTCTACACATTAGAGTCCAGAGATACACAAAAGACTATCCAGGACCATGACACTTCTTTTGTTAAATCTGAGAGAACTCTGCTTTGACTGTAATTAGAGCCTTTTGACAAGCCAGTCTTTATGCCCTTGTTGCAGTAGGTTAGATGCTTGTTGATAGGAGTACATGGTAATCAGCAGTAGTTGCTAAACATGAATTGAAAGTTTAAAAAAAAAATTTCTGATGTGATGTTTTACCTTCTATGTTAAATTTAATATTAGCAAGTATTTTAACTTTGGGGTGGAATTTTTTTTTGTTTTTCCGGGATCTGAATTTTGGCCTCATTTTGCTTATACGCTGAAATTATCTTCAGAAAATCAATTGAGTGCTCTGAATTCTTTATTTAGTATCTATCACTTAGACAGCTACTTGGTTTAAGATATATTCCAAAACGTGAAGGAAGTATTTTAGCTGGAGATAATGATACTTGACAATATCTGTGCTGCAGGAGGAGATGAAATCACTATATTTAGAAAATAATATTTTTGCTACATATTCAGGTTAAGTGTGTGCACATCCTGGTAGCTGGAACATCTGTTTCTATAGCTTGTTGTTCCTCTTGGCTGCTTTTCAATTGGATTTCCTCAAGCAGGTCCAAAGCTTGTCACCTTAGCCAGGGTCTGTTAACTATCACCACTGGCCCCACATTAAGTAGGAGGTTCAGGGCTAAGCTAATAACTCTCCTGCCTTTCTGACTGATCACAGTGATTCTCACTGTGGATACTTATCATGCTGGGCTCCTTTGGGAGGATTATCTTCTTTGTCTATACTTCTGGGTGGAATTGTTTTTGTTTTCCCTCATTCCTAGGGTTACATATGAAAATATTGAGAGCATTATTGCTTTTATGAAGCAGCTGTTTGATTGTTGTCCATTGTTTTTCCCATCACGAGGATCTAAAATAACACTGTATTTTACATCTACATTGCTTATTTCTTTTTATCCTGGGCACAGGTATAGCTGCTTATTCTGAGAGGAGAGACTGTAACCAGAAGCACATTGCAGGGTGGCATCATGAGCAGTCCTTCGTAACTCTCATTTCATAGAAACCCTGACTCCAATTTCATGGTAAGTTTACAGGTGAACTGACTTTGATGGTCTTGGCTTAAGTAGACAATGGCACACGTTATTTTATTAAGTCTTGCATAATTTGGCGGGCTTGACTTTGTCAATGCTCCCTGTTTCACTAGTTAACAGAGCTCAAATCTGAAGGCTGAGGGAGAAAAACTGATGCATGAAGAAATGGAGACTTTTCACCAATGCATGAAGGAAGACTATGAATCAGGCGCCCTGGTCCTTCCAAGCTATAGGGCTGATCCAAAGCCCTTTGAAGTCAATGGAACAACTCCATTGGAACAGGTCCAAAGCGAACAGGTTACTCTTGTCATTCCCCAAGTGACTTCTCAGAAGCCGCTCTTGCCACTCTTGCAGCACTGCTCTGTGGAGTGACCAACCAGTGGTGCTGGTTAGTCCATGCGTCTTCTAGAGCAGATGCGCATCATCAGGAAAGAACAAAACACATGAGGAACAAATCTTATGTAGTTCCCCTCTGTTGTGTTTATTTTTTTAAGACTTATCTGTGTGTTTGGTCATATAAGTTGGGGCAAAGACCTGTCCTTTTTCTTTTTTTAATGTGTTTGCAAAATGCTATGCACACCTATAGCAACAGAGAAATAATAAATCTGACATTCACCCAGACAAGCAGACTATGTCAATTAGCGAGTTTTCAAACAGAATAAACAAAGACTTTCTTAAAAAAAAAAAAAAATCCCAGATCCCACAAAACTTCTTTCTGCTTAAAGATTATAACAAGTTAGAAACAAAAGAGCTAATTAGTGTTGTGGTCTGTCAAGGCAATTTGTTGACTATATTACTCCTTTTGGTAACTCTCTGCCTTCTGTTAATTTACAATGTTAATTATATCCCTCCATCTTATGAGTCTGATAGAGAAGTAGTTCTGCCAAAGGGGTTGAAGTGTACTGTGCATCGGCCTGCAGCAGATTATAACCTGTGCTTGAAGGTAGTGATAAACTGAGTGTGCTATCTCACTGTTACCATCTTCAAGGGGGAGGAGATTCTGTGTCTGAGCAGGGCAAATGAAACAGGCTTTCTAGTCAACCTTCAGAGTGAAGTGGAAAATATCCTAATGTGAAATTGGTCCAGAGAAGATTGGGTGTATGAGGGAAGAAATTTGGGAGACATTAATTTGATGAGGAGTACTTGTGGCACCTTAGAGACTAACCAATTTATTTGAGCATGAGCTTTCGTGAGCTACAGCTCACTTCATCGGATGCATTCAGTGGAAAATACAGTGAGGAGATTTATATACACAGAGAACATGAAAAAATGGGTGTTTATCATGCTCACTGTAAGGAGAGTGATCACTTAAGATGAGCTATTACCAGCAGGAGAGTGGGGGGGGGAGGGGAGAAAACCCTTTGTAGTGATAATCAAGGTGGGCCATTTCCAGCTGTTAACAAGAACGTCTGAGGAACATTGGGGGGGGGGGAGGGAAATAAACAAGGGGAAATAGTACTTTGTGTAATGACTCAACCACTCCCAGTCTCTATTCAAGCCTAAGTTAATTGTATCCAATTTGCAAATGAATTCCAATTCAGCGGTCTCTCCTTGGAGTCTGTTTCTGAAGTCTTTTTTGTTGAAGAATAGCCACTTTTAAGTCAGAAATTGAGTGACCAGAGAGATTGAAGTGTTCTCCGACTGGTTTTTGAATGTTATAATTCTTGACATCTGATTTGTGTCCATTTATTCTTTTACGTAGAGACTGTCCAGTTTGACCAATGTACACGGCAGAGGGGCATTGCTGGCACATGATGGCATATATCACATTGGTAGATGTGCAGGTTAATGAGCCTCTGATAGTGTGGCTGATGTGATTAGGCCCTGTGATTTTGTCCCCTGAATAGATATTCACAGTTGGCAACGGGCTTTGTTGCAAGGATAGGTTCCTGGAAGCCCGTTTGAAATGAACATTTTGACATTTTCAGAACTTTTACCTAGTTTTCTTCAAAAATGAAATTCTGGACAAATCTACCCAATTTCACAACATGTTTAGATTTTAATGGAACTGCATATTCCAATGGAATTTGTTTCAGTTGAAGTTTCTCCAGCCAGAATGTTACAATTGCAGTCAGTGTCTCTGAACATATTTGGTGTTTCATTGCGCTAAAGGCTTTAATAAGACATGGTCCTGGCCCCAATCCTGCAACTGCTTAACCATATGTGTAACTTCCCACATGGGAGTAGCCCCGTTGACTTCAATTGGAGATGAAACAGCATCTTCCACATGTTTGTACAGCCCTTGGCACAATGGAACTACTTCCTTGAGTAATGTTGCTCACAGACTTAAGTATTTACAGGACTGGGGCCTAAGAAATGCAGTAGTGCCCATGAGAGTCTACAGAAGCACTTTTCTCCCCCTCTTCTTTCAGTTTTACTCTCCTAACATGTTACTTTGGGATAAGGCCCTAAATGTAACCCAAAACTCAGTATAAACAATGACACTGAAACGTGGCAGCAAAGTGGATAGCGCTAGGGCTCAATCCTGCCTGTTGCTGAGTGCCTCCTATCTCTCTCTCTCCAATAGGCCAATCACTGTGGTGCCTCAGCACTGAGGAATTTTGTGCTCTGAGGGCTTCTGTAAGATTTAAAGCTGGGAGCATTACCATCTCCTAAGTGACAATTACAGCCTTGGACCAAGAAGCCAACCCTGCTCACTTCCCTCAACTCCCATTGGCTTCAATAAGAGGCAAAGTTGCTTGGCACCTTGCAGGATTGTTTCCCTGGTGCACAGCTATGGGGAGAATGGAAATTTTGGCCAAGGACTCTGGGGCAAACCCAGCTCTGAACAGAATACCATGGGATCTTTAATGTATATGCAAAGGAGATACGCCCATAGTATTTTGAGGATTTCTCTGAGAGCCACCCATAGAAAACTCAGTTTGTCTGTCTTGGGGAAAACAAAGAGCTGAGGAGACCCTCCTGGGGTTTGACCTCTGGCCCTTGGGCAGGCACTCCCAACCTGTAGGGCACACCTGCTTCTCTGTGCCATCCCAAGCCCTGTGTCCTCTCCCTTCCACTACATGGTGCTACGTGGCATAGCTCCCTGAACACTCTATGGCTATTGCTGGGAAGGAGAGGGACAAAAGGCTGTACAGCAGCTTGCCAGAAGCTGGGAATGGGCAACGGGATGGATCACTTGATCATTACCTGTTCTGTTCATTCGCTCTGAGGCACCTGGCATTGGCCACTGCTGGAAGACAAGATGCTGGGCTAGATGGACCTTTGGTCTGACCCAATATGGCCATTGTTATGTTCCTATGTTATGTAACAGCTATGCTTCTAAAAGGGAAGCTGCAGGAGAGAAGAGCATCCCCATTGGAGTGGGGCAATATTGATGGGGATAACAGCCAAATTCTGAGTGGGAGGAGTGGCCCGACAAATAAATGTCTCTGAAGTGGGGGAGATACAGCAGGGGGCAATAGTAGACTGCCAGGACAGCACGGGACATGGACAGTGAGAGAAGGGGCGGGAATAATGGAGAGAAGAGTGCTCAGGGGAAGAGGCTATTGGAGAGAAAGCAAGAATAGAATATGGAGAGCAACATTTAAGAAATGAGACAGGTAAAAAGAAAAATGAGAAGGGGAGGGGGGGAAAGCTGTGAAAAAATGGGCAAAATACCCCCAGCATGTGAGACATGGCAACTGTGTTAGTGCAGCCCAGCTGCTGCTATGTAATATGGCACAAGTGGAGAGTGGGAGCTGTTGTTCTAAGGAGCCAGATTCTAGTGCTGACTGAAACAAAGTAGAATTTAAGGGGCAGGGGGTGGGTAAGAGGGAAATCCTATTTAATTTTTTCCTTTAAATTAGAAGACTAAAAATGAAGAAATATTGTGCAGAGTATTAAAAAGTTGCAACCCATATCAGAAAAGAAATCAAGTTCTATTTTAACTCTTTCTGAGCCTGTTCTGAATCCTTTTGAATCAGGATAACAATCTATTTGGATCGGGCACTGCACAGAAATAGAATTTTTTTTTTTTCCTTTTAGAAACTTGCTGGAGAGTTGGGGCCAAACTCAGACTTGGTGCAATGGGTGCATCTCCATTTAAATCACTGGGATTTCACCATCTAATATTGGGTTTGGATTTGGATGTTTGAGGCTGGGAAGCTTGTATTTCTTTTGCATCCTCTTAGGTGATCTATGGACTTAAAATAAATCTAGTTTAGTGGGCTAGATAGTACATTTAAAAACTAATAATAATGAAAACTAAGTGAATGGAATATGCTCTTACTGATGCTATTTCCTTTGTGCAATTGTTTGTCTTTTAATTTAAACATACAAAATACTGAAAATATGTTCAGAATAAAATACTAGGTTTATTTGTACCTACTCTATAGATGTCTATGCATTTGTGTCTCTGATCATGTAGAGGAAAGAAAGGAAGGGGAATAGGGATGAAAAGAAAAGAGAGAGCAAGAAAAGTTATTAATAGGTCTGTAATGGTATGAAGTTTATTCTAGGGGTGAGGTAAAACTTAATGGTTCATAAATAGCAAATTCATTATGTTTTTAATACTCAGGTTATATTAACACCATATAACATCTTTATGGTACCATTAGTACCGTTTAATCCCAACCTCAATTTGGAAATAAATATTTCCAAATCTTTTTCATGGAACAATTGGCCAAATAAATTTGAAAAAAAAATTATTTGATTAGTGCATGGTTGGTTAGATCATAAACAGACTTATAAATGTTTTATGTCAGCTGTTACACAGAGTTCTTAAATGTTAACAAATTAATTTATTTTAAAGGCCATATCAAGGTGAAAACACCCAGGGCCCTAGGCAGCAGGACAATACATCACACAGCCATTTCTCATTCAGTCACAGTAATGGCAGAGGATATGTTAAGACATAAAACGTGATATGGTTTGTTAAATATTCATTTATAATTTGCATTCATTATTAAATCATGTGTTAGAACTAATCTTTAATCTTAAATACATAATATGTCGTAAAGCTTATTTGAAAACATAACTATAAATATTTAATGTTGTTCATGTTGCTTTTTAAAGGTTGACTAGAATACACCAAAATACTTGTTTGTTAATGCTATTTAATTATTCCAAAGAGATTTGATCTGCATTGATGTTGATTTCAATAATTCATTTCCGCCTTTAGGTCAATATAAAATAAATACCTGTTTGGGGAGACAACCTACTCTATGATTAATGGTAATTTAGCTCCCCAAACACTCCATAGCAATACTGTCACTCACTGCAGTACACTGAGAAGGCTTCAGACAATATTTCCAAGGCTCATTTCATACTGGTCTGTAATAGTTTGCATGATGACAACAAGCAAGCATGCTTTTCTAAACATATTGTTGTGGATGTTGGAGGTTTTCAGTTTAAATTATTAAAACTGTGCTGTTGAGATGGGATGGATTACAAAGTCATTTTCACTATTAGGAAGTACACCTGTGTAACCTAATACTTGCTGAGGTCTCTTAGAACTGCTATTCAATTTGTTTTTTGTAAACTAAAAAGTAAAGGCTGCATGAGAAAACTGAATGTGACAGAGCAGTGATTTGTATTATAGGAGACTGGGAGCTACCCAATGATCCATGTAAAAACAGTTCATTAAAATGTTTATGTGCTTGGCTGGTTAATGCAAAGAAAGCTTTACTGCAGTCTTATAAAACCTTGGTAACTTCAGGTTGAAGTCAAATCAATGCATTCGTAATCATTCAGAGACATGCTCAATCTGGGGTAAGAATTTTTGAGAAAGGTACAAGAGACCGTGCATCATCTTTGCTTTGTGTCATTTTTCTTTTTCCAAATTAAAATGTGCATGAGTATTTTCTTTCTCACAAATAGCTGTTTTCAGCTCTTCACCAGAGCTTCAAATTCTGATGAACAAGCCCCCAAGCTAGCTGTTGTTTGTCCAATAGGTTGATCCCAAAGAGTGACTTGAAAGTCACATCAATGAGCTGTTGAACCAGTTGAAAGTATCATACCTGCTTTTGGCAAAGGAGCTGCTAAAACCATAAGATAACCTCAGCACTATCCTACAATTTATTTATTGCGATGAGAGGTTCAAATCCAACAGGGAAAAGGCAACAATAGCACAGCATGGTTACATTCTGCCAAAATAAGCTAAACAGATACTGCAGCAATCCATCCTGGATTACAAAGGCACCAGCCATGCAAAAATGTCAAATGCCCAGTTCCAGAATGGATCATATTAACTCTACTGCCCAAGTTACAGTACACAAACAAAAAGTCAGTCCTGGGATTTCAAGTACAATAGTAAGAGAGTTTCCTAGCTTGCAATCAAAACAATTCTGGTGAGGGAAGGTGGGGGTCTGATTTCAGTGCTGGCCCCCAAAATTTGACACTTAAGCTGATTTTTACAATTTGCGATCATTTGCTCTGCAGCACGAGCTGAAATTGAGGTTGCATGAAATAGAGGAAATAGGACATCCTCTTTCAAATACCTCAGCAGAAAAGCAGTAAAATTGAAACTTATCAGTAATCTCCAAGGCATTTGGCATAATAAGTGAGAAAAGAGACCTCTAAAAAGGTCTTTGGTCAGAAAAAACATAGTTTCTAACTGGCTGCCATCTCTCCTCATCATTTTGAAGAACATGAACTACCAATTTCCCTATAAGATGAAGGGGATGTAAAGAAGTGCTTTAGCATCCTATACATTATCTCATCTCTATGATTACAAATAGAGCACTTATGTGTATTGACCCGTATCTCATACCAGCCATCAGTAGCCAGATCCAGACTTATCCCATTGTTCCAGCATTGGATTAGGCCCTAAAGTGAGATCAGGACCAAATTTATCTAATGTGATCACTTGATTGTGACATTTTTGTTATTGGCACTTGTATGTATGCATGGGCAAGGCTTGAATATCTGAGAGAATGGGAGATAACAGTGGAGTATCTTGGAGCACCAACTGAGCAAATGTCAATACTTTTTCATAAGTGTGGGCTGAGGGAACTCTCTCTATTGAATTTAATTGTCTCCTCTTTACTTGCAAGCTTAAAAAAAGAAAACAGTTTGCTCCCCATATGGGTTTCCCCAACTTTCAGCTATAATTGTTAAGTTTAAATGACCCTCAGTTCTGCAGCATATCAACTTGATGTGTATAATTGATAACCAAACATTTTTTACAGCCTGTTAAATGGTGAGGCTAAAATATAATATATATAATGTTGATTAAAGTGCTTTTGTAAAAAGGGGTCAGAGACATTAGCTAGTTAAAAGAAAGTGTGAGCTCTGTTGTTGTACTTTTAACCTGTATGCTTTTAGTTTCCATAATTGATACCACATGTCCACTCTAAGCACTTCTTGTCAAGTTTCAGACTGCAAATGTTAAATACATTTGGAATACAACACACTTATGGTGAGGACACTGTGCAGAGTGCTCAGCAATGTAGATTGCTGGTATTATAATAGTGACTATGAAAAAATAATTTAAATGACCATAGTAATTTGTAATTGTATGGTAAAATATAAAAATTTTAGGTGTAAAACAGTGCAGAGTAACAGCAAATCTGAAATGGATTAAAACAGACATTCAAATGATAATTGCCATGTAATTTTATTTTGGTTATAATTTGTGGTGTTATTTTTATAACTGACATGATACATAATATGTTTTTCAGGGTTCTGTGATAGCGAACCAACAAATGGAATCTGTCACAAAGTATTTGCAACTCCCCTTAGTGAAGAAAGTTGTAATGTTGTTAAAGTACAAGCACAGACTGAAAAATTTTCAGCATATACATTGATGAAATATTTTCCGAACAATGTAATGACTACAGACATCTGCAGTATAACAACTTCTTTTGCCGTCTTCTAAAAAAATATCCTTTTGTTCTCATAACTAGTGGATGCAGTGCTCAAGGATTTTTTCAGTAAATCTTTTTTTAATATGCTGAAAGCTGCTAAAGACTCATTTAAAAAAAAAATCTATACAACTCATACAACATGGGCTCTAACAGTGCCAGCCTCCCCATGGTGCCCTGTCAAGGTAACTCAGCCCTAAACTAGAGGGACCAACTAAAATATTAGTTTAGCCATTGGTCTTTCTGGGTCCAGTTAAGAAGGATGATTACTGTGATGTGTACACATGTCTGTTGGGAACTGGACATAAACCAACAAATTATTTAATGTAGACTACGGAAGAGCCATCAGATTAGTAACAACTTTCAGTCACTGCCAGTCTGGACTGAATTTGAAATAGTGGTATGGGGTGAAAAGGTCCATATTTCATTTTAACAATTCCTTGATGCATCCAGTTCCTCTGTTAGACCACTCGAGTCAGTATCCCAAACAGAAAAGCTTTAAGACCTTGAATACAAGGATAAGAGTTTACTAGTTAGTATAGCAGCATCATTGTGTTGGGTCGCTAAAAATACATGGTTTCTTAGAACATATCTTTCCTTTAAAATTGCACATTTGCATAAGATTTTTTTTAATTTTTAATTCTTTGGAGAAATACTGATTCAAGTTATATTTCCATGTACCTATACAATTTTGAGTACAGATTTCTTTTATTTCCATATATAAATTGTTGTAAACAGGATTAGAATATTTTTGGTGAGAGGAGTTTTGTGATTAGTATGACTGGTTGGCCATTTTTTAATTGATAAAGTCATTTAACAAAAATATATACCCTGGACCTAATATCCCATATTTAGATAGTCAATACTAGATTAGGACTATTGATTTAAAACTTTAACAGGAAAGATTTAAGTTCACTTTTGTAATGCTAGGTAACCTATTTTCCATGTAGAGGAAATTAAAATTCTGATTACTTAATGTGGTTCCAGTGTTTTCTCCCCATATCTGCATCTTTAACACAGTATGGAAAACAATTTTTATAGATAAACAGATGTAATTCAAAATAAAACATTCACTATTCACCTATTAATTACTATATAGAGAGTGCCATAGGTGTGCCTGGCACTTTACAGATGTATAAAAAGGAAAAATTAGATAAATAACCCAGTAAATAATTCCCCTTATGGTAAGAATATGGCAGGAAGTCTGACAACAGTAAATGATAGGTAGTGAATACTTCTCTTGGAGGGGTGTCTTTTTTATTATTATTTTTTTAATTTCACAGAAAACTGATCATGTAGGTCCCAGATCACTTTTCTCCTTTGTTTATTCTGTGTTATTTTGGCACTCTCACTCACTGGAAATTAGCTGTGATTCTGTCTGAATAATTTTCATCTCAGAAGCTTATTAACTCAGAAATGTTTGAGAGAAATTTTATTTAAGAATGCACAACAACGCTGAAGTTAGAAATGGTTTGTCTTTTTTTTCTCTTCACGACTAGCCCATGTCTATTCTCTATGAAATTGATGTCAAAAAAGTATTATATATTTTCAGTGGGAAATAGAAGGCTGCCCTCTACTATCCTTGTCAGGACGTCGTATCCCTTTAATCATACTTTTCATTTCAGTACATTGAAATTTCCGTTACCAAGGACAACATCATAAATAAAAGTGTTTGAGAAATTTTTACCTGCAGCTTCCTAACTTTGTGCATTAAGCATGAGACTAGCAGAGAGGTGGTCAAATGTGAAAATTTATAATCATTTATTACGTACGGCTGAAGCGAGAAGGGAATAAAAGCGTGAAGGCATACATCTATAAACTGGAGCAGAAAAGCTTAAATGAAAAGTAAAGTGAATTTCTGTGTCTTGTCATAAAGTAATGAGAAGCTAGAGCTTTTATTCATAGCAACCCAAGATGCATTTACTCTCAATCTAGCTTTAGCAGTAAATGCTTCCCTGATGTATTGCTTTGGATTTACAAAGAAATATTTGTGCTCTACATAATAGTATAGTTAGGAGAATTACTGCATGGTTGAGAAGATTCTATAAAGGTTTATAGCTGGTGGTGTTACTGTAATTTAATCACAATGTAGCTAATGTAGTACTTTAATATCACAGGTTACTTTTTTATTTAACGTTTATTAGTTACTGGCAGAGTCAATCATCACTACATCATAAACAAATCACAGAGAATTCCATAGGACCTCTAAAATTCCAGAACAGACATACTGTAGCTGTTTTATACAACATGTCCATAATGAGTTAACCATCAAATTATTATTTAACTGGGTAATCATAAAAGTCAAGGTTCTTGTTCTCAGTCCATCAGCCAAAGATGATGCTGTGGACATTTCATGTCATGAATACAATTAGTATTGCATATTGTGTACACATACAAGAAATAAGTCATCAATCCATTACCAGTAACACTGGGAGATGAGTTCCCAAGAATATTCAGAGCACTCAGGTAAAGATTGCTATGTACACTACAGTCTCATTGTACCCTGTTTACCTACACAGGTCAACAATTATGCTTCCTCACTCTAGCATACTTTCTTTCAACACTATGCTAGGTTTATATTTCAAGGAGGGTAAATGTAAGTACAATAATAAGTAATAAGGTAATAAGTACACAACATCCATCTTTGATGTTCCAAAGGGAATATAATTTTGTGCTGCAAATGCTAGAATTTGGATATCTAATAACAAAATGCTGCATGTACCCATAGATCAGGCAGTTAAATGTCTAAATTCAAATTTAGGCAGAAATAATGAGTCACAATATTGTACCTACAGTTGATCAGGGATCCAAAATTAGAAGCCGGTTTGAAGACCCTTTGAAAATGTTGCCCTTTTTGTGTAAATATTGCATGAGAAAGGAAGGATTGAGAATTCTATCACCACCCTAAAAGGTTAAATTTTATTCCTCTCAGACAATCGGATTATTTAATTTTAATTTTTTTATTAGCTTTTCAGTACTTTCTAGCTGTAGCAGAATGACTAATCACCATCACCAGAATTCCTTATGGATTAACATACAGTAGCAGTAAACCACACAAAGACCCACAGGCTGTTGGCATATATCCTGGTTTCATTGTCAAGAAAAAACCTGAAGACCAAGTGGCTTCAGCTGCCTGAAAGGTTTATCAATAAGTCTACTGGTACACATCCTAGTATGGCTGATTGCTATTAGAATATGTCTCTTCAAATTAAAATTTCATGCAGTATAGCCTTCCACTATAAAAAATGGTTCACAGAAGAAAGATTAGAGAAAATAGTAGTGGAAAGGATATGAATGCTATTTGCCTACTGTTTTAAAAATATATTTTTTTCTTTAGAGGTCCTCTGGCCTACTTGGACCCTTTTTTTGATTAAATCAAATTTGGCTTTAAAGGGATACTGTCAACTTTATTTTTTTTAATTGACTAGTTTTTTTTTAAATCCAGTTTGATAGAGTACCTTTTAAATACTATTCCCGAAAACTATTTTTTAAAAAACACCCTACTTTAAAAAATGCATAAGGGTTTTTCCGCTTCTTTGATGTTTATAGGGGTCTGTCAGCACGAGAGAACTGGAATCACTAATATTTGGATCGTGTACCTACTCCACTCCTGTGCCCATGTGGATCCCAATGGGAAAAGGGCTAGAGACTCTTTAAAATACAGTAACAAGTAATAACTTGAATTACGATAACCAAAAAGTCAGTGAGAAACCATGTTTGTCTTTTTTTGGTTTTACTTTGTACGTTTGACAGCACTTTGTGTGTAGTCAGTTTCAGTGCTCCCCTGCATAGTCATCTAAGCCCCAGTACAGCAAGTCATACTGCATGGGTTGACTTCTATGGCTGTGTGGAGCGCCACTTACTTTTAGACAGAAGTGTGATTTCTTTTTTCAAGCTGTCATTGTCCTTTTTAAGTGTATTTTTCTCTTTTAGTTAGGCTAACAATGGCAGAGCTGCAATCACAAACCACTACCTCAAGCTGAGGGTTTAATATTTACCACATGAAGTCAACCAATACCTTACTTTTTCAAATTTCCTATTGATAGCTAATACTTCCTTTTGGACAGTGTAGAATCATTTTCTTTTCATGATCGGCCTTTTAACATTCATCTTGTTGTCTGGGTCTAAGACTGATAACATTTCTGACATCTTAACCCAGCTGTGATCTATCCCTTTTATACTGCACCCATCTGAGCACCCTGATGCAGTTCCCTACTTCACCATCATCACCTTTCTTCCTCTCTTGTCGTCTGACCATCTTCTTTACCTTTGTCTCCTCCTTTCTCCTCCTGTCTTCTGAGCTCTCCCTTGTACTCCTTAGTATGTGAGGTCTCTTAATGTTGCCCCTGCTACAAGGCACCCATGGAGTGATGATTTTTCCCTCTTGCTAACCGTGAGAAGACTATTTTGGGTGGTGTCCTTGTACCGGGCGATGAGATAGACTGTTGGAAACAATGTTCCATGACAGTTGTCCAAGGATGGGGTTGTTCAGTTGTGGTGATAAGGGCTCAATGGGGAAAAGAAAAATAGAGAGAGAGGATCCCAGCAGAGAAATAGGCAGAATGTGAAACCCACTGAACTCCAGCTTTCTCTCTCTCTCTCTCTCTCTCTCATTCCGTACTGAGCATGAAATACTACCTGACTTGTCTCTTTTTTTAAATATAAAAAGAGTAATGAGGTCTCCAACTTGTACTATTTTTTTATCTCCAGATAATTTTGGTACCTTTCTCCTTGCTCCAAATGCAGCAGATTCCTGTCCACTTTCATGCATGGGTCCAAAATAAGGATTTTCAGGAGAGTTAGTGAGATGATTCTTTAGTATATGCCTGAAACTTAGCTGACAAATTTTACATTAAAATCATGGTGGAGCTGAGGAGTTTTAAGTCTCTTCCGTCCCCCACCCCACAACTTTCTGCTGTGCTGGCACTTATAAGAACTTTATCTGTAAACTGAATACATTCGTATGGAAGAGACTTTGAGAACGTAAACATGGAACCCCAGAAAACCATTTTCAGATTAGAATCTCATTTTAAGACTAAAGTGAACACATCAAATATCTGTTTAAGAACATTGTAGTGTAAATTTTACCCTTAGAGAAAGCTTTGGGATCATCAGTTTTCATGTGCTACTGGAATTATTGTCCTTTACAAAATATAAATGCCAAGTCTCCACAGAAGTGTAATATTGGGGTTTGTAATTATGACTTTATAGTAGTTATGAAAAATAGGGCCCACTCTTGTAAGGAGGATTCTGCTCATGCTGCCGGTCACAGTCACGTGGTGAGTGCAGCTTTTCAAAGCTCAGGCTCATTAAAACACACCTTCAGTCGACGATGGCCAATGAGAGACTGACATTTGCTATTTTATTGTTTGAAAATGGCATTGGCCAGTCTTTCGATCTCTCTTCAGTGAGATTGCTCGTGTCAGTAAGTGTTGGAGAACTGGCCCAATAATGTAATAGAAGAAAATTACTGAAAGGTTTTTAGGGATTTGATGAAAATAGTATACCAATATAGGCCTGCCAAATATTAGGAAAAGTGTCCTTCAGCTCTGAATCATGAATGAACTGGAGAACTTGGAGTGGAGAGTCTTCCCATGTTGCAAAATGTGATGGATGTTGTCCAATTCGACACAGAGGTCTTTATCATTGATGTCCAAACATTCCCATGAGTCAGTGTCTGGTGAAGGTCTATACAATTATTCAAGAGTGTTTTCCTGTCTGCTGGTAGCTTACTAAACTCGTACAAAAAAAAAAAAACACCCAGGTTTTTTCATGGTGCTTCATTTGTCCAAACCTTTCTTCGATGGACACTCAAGCATGGTGTCCACAAGTAAGCAAAAAAACTCCCTCGTGAATTTTTTTCTGAGCTTCCCATCACCTCATCTCTGCCCTTGAAACCAAACTCTCTCTTCTACCAATGCATATGAGTTTCCTTGAAGACAGGCTCAACTCCTAAGTTTTCCATCATTTCTTTGGCAGCAGTGATGGCATCTTTAAATCCTTTGTCTCTGTAGGCCACAATGAAATCAAGGCAGCTCCTCATCAAGTAGTAGTGGTCGCAGTGTCCATTGACTGAGTGTGTAATGCCTTGATTACAATGTTTACTTGGAACAGGATATTGTGCTAAACCATTATTGAGACCAGAAATTTGAAGTCAGTGATCTGGTTTGCCAGGCTTTCGGCCTTGTCGGATTCTGGCCTCAGCTTTACTGACTGCGCCAGTTCCATCAGAGTGTCGTAAATCTCAGTCACTTGGTACCTCTCTGGCCTTTTGCTGTCAATGCAGCTCTGCCAGTGAGTGTCACTTAGCAGCTTCATGGTCAGATTTGTAACATTGTCCATGAGGTTCTTCCAACTGATAGCTGATGCTGAAAACAGGACTTACATCCTTTCCCATACTCCAAAGACAGATACTGAATCTAAAGAAGATGACACTGCATCTGACACAACGAGGTTGAGGGAATGGCAGCCACAAGGCACAAAAAAAGCTCTTGGATTCAGTGCAAGGATCATTGCCTGGATGCCACTGTTTCAACGTTCACACCATTATCGTAGTCTTGGCAGTCCTAAAGCTTTGTTTTATTCTCATTCAAAACATTCATAAAGAGTTCTGGTAGGCCTTTTCCAGTAGAGTTATCCACAGACTGGAAACAGAGAGTGTTCCTTTACTTGGATACAGCCATCATCATTGTCAACAAATCTTACTGTTAATGACATCTTTTCATTGCGACTAGTGTCGGGACTGCAGTCCGTTATTACAGTGTAGTACTTTCCTTTGCCAAGCTGCATCAATATGTTATCAAACACCTTCCTTGCCATAAGGTCAGTCAATTCATTTTGATTGACTGTAATGATCCATAGCTTCTTTACGAACTACTCCATGTAGGTGCTCACACATGATGTTGTCTATTTCCCAAGGAGTTCTACCAAACCAAGGAAAGTACCATTATGTCGAGTGACTCTGGGAAGCCAAATTGTTGTTTGTAATTGAAATCAGACGCTTGAGCACATTCTTCCAATGCTGGGTTTCCACATTAATAATGTGCTGGTTTTCTGCAACTATGCATTTATTCAGCTTGAGCCTGGACTCGACCTCCATCCATTTGGAGTAGGCCATAAAATGGCTGGGTGACTTTTCATGTTGCTTCAGAGCATCAGCTAAGTTATTCCAGTAACTGTACCCAGAAAGCGCAAGCAATGATTTGGCATTCTTGTTAAATATTTTGCAACAAAAACAGAACACTTTTTCACTTGAATTCAAGGAAACTAGCCAACACCGGGTCAGTTTCTCACCATTCTTGAGCACTCTTTTGCAGTGTGACTTTGAAAACTCTCTCTTCTTATTTACTGGAAAGTCATATCCTCGATTTTCCCCAGCCTGTTCAAAATTATACGATCAATATCAGCAGAGTTTAGGACTGCTCACCATAAAGCAGGATCCGACATATCGATTTGTGATACGCAATTTTTTTCACTGCTGTTTCTGTTATCATGCAAGGCTGATTCTTCTTTATCATTTCTCTCCTTTTCACGTAAACCAGACATTTCTTTCTTGTTACTCTCCTTTTCATGTGAGCCATGTTCTTCTTTATTATCACTCTCCTTTATGTCACCAGAAAAACTGGACAATTCTCCATCACTTTCCTCAAGTTTCCATTCCTTATGTTCAGGTAAATCTGCTAATTACTCAGTAGGATGTCCATCATTTACACTTCGCTCCTCAATTTCTTCTGCACTGGGACAATTACAACTGCCTAAAGCCCAGTCTGTGTTCTGTTTCAGTATTTTCCCATCAAATTTGCCTCTTCCTGCAACCTTGATTGCAATGGAGCTTTTGACTTCCTATACTGAGGTCCTGAAGGGTTCTTCGGGTTCTTTTATTTTCTATGGGGGAAAACAGACAGTATTAAGGAGAGCAAAAGTCTATGTTTTGCAGTCTTAGGAAGTCATCAAATATTACGTGTTAAGCCTGAGAAAAAAAGTAACAGTATTTCTAATGACAGGTTTCAGAGTAACAGCCGTGTTAGTCTGTATTTGCAAAAAGAAAAGGAGTACTTGTGGCACCTTAGAGACTAACCAATTTATTTGAGCATGAGCTTTCGTGAGCTACAGCTCACTTCATCGGATGCATACCGTGGAAACTGCAGCAGACTTTATATATACACAGAGAATATGAAACAATACCTCCTCCCACCCCACTGTCCTGCTGGTAATAGCTTATCTAAAGTGATCATCAGGTTGGGCCATTTCCAGCACAAATCCAGGTTTTCTCACCCTCCACCCCTCCACACAAATTCACTCTCCTGCTGGTGATAGCCCATCCAAAGTGACAACTCTTTACACAATGTGCATGATAATCAAGTTGGGCTATTTCCTGCACAAATCCAGGTTTTCTCACATCCCCCCACCCCATACACACACAAACTCACTCTCCTGCTGGTAATAGCACATCCAAACTGACCACTCTCCAAGTTTAAATCCAAGTTAAACCAGAACTTCGGGGGGGGGGGTAGGAAAAAACAAGAGGAAATAGGCTACCTTGCATAATGACTTAGCCACTCCCAGTCTTTATTTAAGCCTAAATTAATAGTATCCAATTTGCAAATGAATTCCAATTCAGCAGTTTCTCGCTGGAGTCTGGATTTGAAGTTTTTTTGTTTTAAGATAGCGACCTTCATGTCTGTGATTGCGTGACCAGAAAGATTGAAGTGTTCTCCGACTGGTTTATGAATGTTATAATTCTTGACATCTGATTTGTGTCCATTTATTCTTTTACGTAGAGACTGTCCAGTTTGACCAATGTACATGGCAGAGGGGCATTGCTGGCACATGATGGCATATATCACATTGGTGGATGTGCAGGTGAACGAGCCTCTGATAGGTTTCAGAGTAACAGCCGTGTTAGTCTGTATTCGCAAAAAGAAAAGGAGTACTTGTGGCACCTTAGAGACTAACCAATTTATTTGAGCATGAGCTTTCGTGAGCTACAGCTCACTTCATCGGATTCCGATGAAGTGAGCTGTAGCTCACGAAAGCTCATGCTCAAATAAATTGGTTAGTCTCTAAGGTGCCACAAGTACTCCTTTTCTTTTTGCGAGCCTCTGATAGTGTGGCTGATGTTATTAGGCCCTGTGATGGTGTCCCCTGAATAGATATGTGGGCACAATTGGCAACGGGCTTTGTTGCAAGGATAAGTTCCTGGGTTAGTGGTTCTGTTGTGTGGTATGTGGTTGTTGGTGAGTATTTGCTTCAGGTTGCGGGGCTGTCTGTAGGCAAGGACTGGCCTGTCTCCCAAGATTTGTGAGAGTGTTGGGTCATCCTTTAGGATAGGTTGTAGATCCTTAATAATGCGTTGGAGGGGTTTTAGTTGGGGGCTGAAGGTGACGGCTAGTGGCGTTCTGTTATTTTCTTTGTTAGGCCTGTCCTGTAGTAGGTAACTTCTGGGAACTCTTCTGGCTCTATCAATCTGTTTCTTTACTTCTGCAGGTGGGTATTGTAGTTGTAAGAAAGCTTGACAGAGATCTTGTAGGTGTTTGTCTCTGTCTGAGGGGTTGGAGCAAATGCGGTTGTATCGCAGAGCTTGGCTGTAGACGATGGATCGTGTGGTGTGGTCAGGGTGAAAGCTGGAGGCATGCAAGTAGGAATAGCGGTCAGTAGGTTTCCGGTATAGGGTGGTGTTTATGTGACCATTGTTTATTAGCACTGTATTGTTGCATAGATAGGGGTTCGATAGATATCTTTGGTGTCTCAGTAAATATGTCCTTTATTAGTTGCTACTTACACCCTTCAAGTCTTAAAATACAAGTACACTTTCACAATTACACAATAAAACAAAGGTTCACAATATCATAGCTGGACTCTCACTTCACTTCACTTTGTTCTTGTATCTCATGGACCTACTGGCAATGCCCTGCCTCTTATATACCTGCAAGGGCACGGCTGACAACATTCCAAGAAGTTCAGGGGAAATGTAGTCCCCATAAGGTCTGGAAGGTTCCGTGAGATTCCACAAAGGTCCAGAACATTCTAGGAGGTTAGTGATATCCACATATGGAATACCTGAAACATTTTACTGCACAAATTCTATTTTCCCTTTTGTTGCAAAGAACGAAAACAGCACCCTGAGCCTGGTGCCTGCCCCAATAAGCCTGGTAGCCCAGACAGTCTTCTGGGTCGCCTGCCCCTAAATCCAGTGCTGACTGCTTCTAATCCAACGAAAGTCTATCTGATTTGTGAAAAATGAGGAAAAGAATGTGGCAGAACTGTTGACTCACATGACATTAGCTCTACAGGCAACATCTAGCATGAATTCAGTGACTGGGTAGAAATTAGATGGAAAGCTTTCATAGGTTATATCTATAACTCACTAATAAAACATAGGATAGATAACTCCCTGTATGATTTGTTAGACAGTAAATTCATATTTCTAGATCTTCAAGGGATGTTTTAAACCATCTGAATTCTGACCAAAATCACTAAATTATATTTCAGACAATGTAGTTATACAATTTGCACTAGATCCAATTTACTGTCTCATCAGTCCTCTAACCCTTTAGTTAGTCTTTGCAACATTTTTGTTATAGTAGAATGAAAGTTCTTATATTAAATTAGTTTAATCCAACCTCTAGAGATTAAGGACCTAATCCAAAAAAACATTCAAATCAATGGAAAAACTCCCATTGACTTGAATTGGCCCTGGATCAAGCCCTAAATTATTAGGCAACAAAAGGAAGGGCAATAAGATATATAAAACTATGCTAAAGATCATGGTAAATGTACACATAGACATTTTGAAATGGCTGCTGCAACTTGATATCTTGTCAGAACCTATTGCAGAAAGTAAATTTATCTGTAGGTCCAATGTAAACGAATACCTGAAAATGTAGAATTGTACCTGACAGAAACACTTGGATCACATTTTGATTGCATCCCTGTTTGCTTACAATGTTACATCTGTATCTCTAGGTAATAATTTTAAACCTTCCATTTCCAATGAGCCAAAATTTGTCTCCCTTACACACATTAAGCAGTACTTACTTCAGGAATTGTCTCATTGAAATTAATGGCGTTAATTCTGCTGTAAGGTACTACTAAACATGAGCAAGAATAGTAGAATTTGGCTGTATGTGGTATTTATGTTAATAGCCTGGCAAATGTGCTTACCCCTCATTTATAAATATCTCAATTATTTCTACTGGAATTTCTATGAGGCTCCTTAGCAGCACTTGTTCCTGAGGAAGATGTTTGCTACAGCAGCCTAGAGAATTGTTTTTGTTTAACTTTGAGTGGTATGGTAGTAGATCACTCCCTGCCTCGGTTATAACTCAGGTCTCTTCAACAGTTGCTACCTCTTTTCCTTTGGATGGCTTCAATCAACCTTTAGTGAAGAATCATGGACTGAAGTTGTCCTTTGTTGTAGGCAAGGCTCTTTAAAGTTATTTGTTCTGCTTTAGATCTTCTTGAGTACGAGGTAGATTTGTCCCCACAGCAATATGCACAGGACAGAGTTTGGAGGGGGGAGGAAAAAAAAGTGGCCTTATTCTTCCAGTGGGAAAATGAGCCAGAATGCCTATTTTACTTCGGATATTAAATCTTTAATAATGTTTAAAAGTTTCTAGTATTTATGGTTATGAAGAAAACCTTCTGAATATGAACCAAAGCCATGCTATCTCCCTGCATTTTCACAGAATGCAGATAGATTTGAACAATAGCTAAGAGACGTGAACCGTTCCTATGCATGTCTGAGGCGCTAAATTTGAAGCTTTTTAATGTAATTTTAAATGGCAACATGGTTCTGTCAAAACAAATACTTTGGACAAGCTAATGGAAATAGTTCTTTGAGTGATAAAAGCCTGTACTTTTGGAGTTGAGGGTACTTAGTTCTATCCCTGATGCTGCAAGGCAATATACAAGCTGGTGTCTATGAAGCCTTTGAATGGTAAAAATTTTCTATACCCTTGTCAAGGACAAGAGTTGATGTAATTCATCTATTATTTTCGGGAGATTGCTCAGTCTCACCATGTAATTTTTGCAATCCATACATGCCTACTGCCACAAAACATGCACCCATTTCTTACACATGGAATAAATAAGCATAATTAATTCTGTGTCTGTAGGTGAAGTGTTCTCTCTGTTTCCCCACTGTATATATATTATAGAATGTATTTTACAACACAGAGACTTATTTCTGTAAAGAAAGGTTTTAATAAGTTAATACTAGATGCATGTGTTAAAATATTTGTGGTCATGTCAGGAATTTACATAGTAAAATGACAATTCAGGTATTTTAATTCCTTTACACTGCATCAAAGTGATAAACTTAAATTTACAATTTATTTTCCAATATAGTTAATTGATCCACTGAAGTATCTCAGGCTGTATTTTTAGTACTTGGGAATTTTTAGCTGTTCATTTTTATGTTGAGCAAATGAAAGTGCAAGAGCCTCAAAAATGTAACTATTGAAGGTAAACAGGATTAAATAATGCTATACATTCTGAAGGATGATGATCCAAAAAGAAAAGTCCTGATACAGGGAATATTTAAAACAATGTTGACATAAACATACTTCATATTCATTTTTTGATACGCAATGTTTAACAGATGTTGATACACTGCATATTTTCTTTCAAATCTTACAAATATATTGTCAATAAAAAAAAAGCTTTTAGCAAATTTCAAATAGCAGCAGATTGAAGGAACAAATGATAAATCATGGGGTGAATGTTCTGATAAAGGAACTGGGCCTCAGGGCTTTCTTGCTCTAACTCCAAATGGACTTTTAATACGTCAACTGTTACTAACCAAGGTAGAACAGATTTTGAGGAATAGTTAAAGGTTAAAACTGTCCATGGGCTGTCTTATAAATGGTAGGAAGGACAATTTTGATGAGAACAGTTGAGGTTTAAAGATAAACAACTGATTTACACCCAAGAGAGAGCCCCAGTTAAAGAGGTTTTCTGAGTAAACACTAGACAGAGCAACAATGGTTGTGTTTTTCAAAGTCCAAAAGGCAGAGTAGTAGCCCCTAGCTGATCTGAAGGACTGGTGGGAACTTCTAGGTAAAACAACAGAGGAGAGGTGTCAAACATTTCTGTTGAACTCTTGGAAAATGAGACTCAGCTCCGCTTGTATGTTCTACCCTTTCCCCTACCCTTTGTCTGTCTTGTCCATTTAGACTGTGAACTTTTCAAGGGAGGGACTCTTATTCCGTATTTGTACCGTACTTAGCAGAATGGGATCCCAACCTCACTTGGGGTCATTAGGTGCTATTGTAATACAAATAATAAAATAAGTGTGTCTTCTATGCCTATTAATGAAGGGACTTTTTAGATGAGTATCTGTACTAAGAGAGGCACAATTCCTTCCCTGTTCCCATGGAGTAGTAATCTATTTGTTCTTACCAATAACAGCTTACTGCTTTCCCTGTGTCAACTCATCTTTCCTGCCCCGCCCCACCCACTCCCTGTCCACCTATCTGGAAAGAGAAGTCCCAAGAGTTCAGCTCCTGCTTTTACACCTGCAACAGAGATGTGAGGAGGCCATACAGGTGTGTATCTTACTCCTCCTCTTAGTCCTGTGCAGTTGCATATGTTCAGTCCATATGTGGCCATAAATAATAATGTTCAAATTTATTTAAATTTATAACTTTTATCTTAATGTTAATTGTCAATGTCAGTCTTCAATACTAATTGGCATAAGCTTGATTGACCTTCAGGTCTGTATAAAGGATCCATGTTTATACAATAATTCTCTGTACAGAATATTAGAAAAAAGTCACATAGTATTTCAGCTTTGTAATAACAATTGTGCTACTGCTTGGATTACTGTGTATCATACTAACTTCATTTGATTATTGGTTAGTAAAGTTTGAACATTCAATTTAAATTTCATACATTATTATTTATTTCTTATTACTACCTATCATATAACCATAATTATTTTACTTTCTGTAACTATATTTCATGCATCTCTGAATTTTATTTCAGTTACTGAAATATGTAAATTTAGGCTAATCTACTCCTGTAGTCTAAGCAACATGGATTTCAAATTCTTCTCTGAGAGAAGCTAATGATATACTAAAATTAATTAATCCTTGTGTTTTACACTATATGTTCCCCATAAGAAATTTTATGCTCCCCCTTATTTGAAAGCAAAATTAGGACCCAATTTTGCAAACACTTATGCACGTAAGTAACTTCACTTACATGAATTGCCATGTTTGCAGAATTTTATTATTTTGCAAACAAGAAGCACAATATAAAAGTGCAGAATGTTCAATACTAAGTGTACAATATAGCCCGAACCAGATGTCTGTCCTTTGTATCAGTCTATGTATCATTAAATAAACTGCTTTCATTATGAAAAAAACACCCCAGAAAGGTGAACTGGAGTTTAATATTTCTTAATTATTTTATTATAAATTAATTAATCTTATTCTCCCCCTCAAGAGTTTAACTTCCATGCTGTGTAACCTGGGGAAATACTAAATGTGCATAATCTCCCTTATAGTTCAATATTTCTTGATACAGTAATTCTGATGATGTAACAACTGCAAGAATACCCTAGCTGTGTTTAAATAATTTTTATATAGAACTTAAAATCTGTAACTTCAGAAAACCCCAGGTGTCATAGTGTTACAGGCAGCTTGTATATGCCAATGGAAAAAACAAAACAAAGTTCTTACAACGTAGGGTAGGCCCACATATGAATTCAAAATTCTGGGTGCAAATATGAGACTCCTTTTTTATTTCTTCAGGGTAATTATACCAGAGGTGTTGAACTCAAGTTACTGAAAAGTTTCCCTAAGAAAGTACTTCTACAACTTTATAACGTTTTTCTGATTTGCTTTGTTCCTAATTGATGTATTTTGCTCATATTTTGAAGGATCTTGCCTGTAATTGGTCTTTGGAAGAATTAACAGTATATTAACTCAGCCCTTGATATTGCAAATAGATCCCTGTGAAAAGACTGCACAGAGCCCCCACAGAAGTCCAGAATGTCTTTTTGCTTGTTTGTCTGATGCTAGTCAGATTTGAAGAAGCTTATAAATATATTGGCTTTGATAAATCATGGTTAGAATCTACTGTTCTGTAATATTTTGTATTGTCTAAGTCTGCCTTGAGAGTTCATACTCCCTACTGTCAAGACAGAGATCTCTGATTAATGAAATATTGAACAATTTAGCTATTTCATTTAATTGTTGTTACTTTTCTCTATACTTTTCCTTATAATCCTACATCTCTCACTTTATTGCTATTTTAGTTTCATTTTAAAAGTTGAATATTTGTGATTTTAGGTGTGTATGTATCTATATATCAAACACAAACATATGTATGCATGCATACATATATTTTTATTATAGAACATGGTAATAAACGATAAACTTTTTACTGATTGCATTTTAAAAGATATTTAGAAATATAAATATTTGCTCTTTTCTTAGTTTGTTTTAATAGCATTTTTGATGTTTTTTTATTTCATGTTCAAAAGACCATTCAGGTGTGACATAAATTTTTCTAATTTACATTTTAGATTCTTTAGTCCTGAATATTTTATTGCCAAACAGTTGAATAGCACAAATATTGTAGGCAATGTACTCCCACATTATCAAATAAATGCTCAAGGTACAGCTTATAATGTTGAAAAATAGAAAAATAAATTGACCTTGATGAAGTGTGTCTTCTTTTGTCTGTTCCCAGGAAAGTTTATTTCAGGTATTTCTACTGCTGAAATGATTAGAGTTAACAGCTTTTTCCCTCCATTTTATTTTACAGGGTCTCTTCATCTTCCTGATATATGGGGTGTACAACACAGAGGTAAGTCTGCTTAGAGTATCTCAAGGCTGACAGAGTGAATGAGAGAAATGACAGGTTTCTTATCTTGATAACTGAGGGACAAAGTTGGCTTTCCATATGAGTGTCCTACTGCCCTTCATGCTTGGACTAGCTTATATGCATCCCATCTTACCATTAAACATAGACACCCTGAATAAAGGGACAGACTCATTTCTCATAGGCATTGACTAATATTTTACTGCTGCTTTTAAGTTTTTGAATTCCTAGTCTTTTTTTTAACACTTAGTTACACTTGACAGTCTTAAACTTTCACAATTCAAGTTGGTTTTTATATATAACTAAGTTTTAGTTTGCATGCTGTTTAAATGGAATTGCATTTAGAGTTACATGAAATGTAGCAAGAACTAGTCTATCTTAATAACTGACTTCAAAATTCTGTAGGGTATAGAAACATCTTATATCCCAGGTTTAATATTTACATCTTTTATATATTTTGGAAGACTTTTAAAATCTACTGCAAGACTTTCTAATAGCTGCAAATAGGCCTCTGGAAATTACTTCATGATCTTTAAAGGTGATAAAATATATATCATAAATATATATATATATATGTGTGTATGTGTGTGTGTATATATATACACATAGCAAATGGAATGTAAAAAAATCCAAATGTTGTTGTTATAGTTTGTGCCCTTACAGTTCCATTCATGGGAAAAAAAAGTTTTAATCAGTTCAGTAGGAAGTTACTAATACACCTGGGTGCATATTATATTTGGGATGCCATATTAAAAACCCATCGAAATAAATAAATAAATAAGCTTTGGGAATCAATGGTTGGAAATTAAACATAATTTTATTCAAAAGTTAGTAGTAGTCAAGGCTGCATATCTAGTTTAACACTAGTGAAAATGAAGAAAAATGTCAGCTGTAATCTTTCATGGAGAGGTTTTTTTAAAAAAATTAAAGTGGTGTGATTGTGAATGTGTTTCTGGAGTTGCATCAGTCCATTATAATTACATTTGGAAGGATTAGATTTTTACTAGTAAATGTCAGTTAACATTGATTTCACCGAATACACACACACTGACAAAATCTCCATCAATAATAATAGAAATGTACAGATAGGCAAAGAGAAATGCTGCTTGAGAACTTCTTAGTTTAGTTTAATATTTACTTTGTAGATGCTGATGTGATGTTGACAATTTGTGTTTTAATAGTTATAAGGCTTTAACTTTGTATACCTGTGTGTACTGTCATTAATGGTAATTTTCTGCAACTGTGAAAATTTAAATAGATAAAAGTTGAAAAAAATGCTTGAAATATACATTTATATATGTCAAAATTACAAAAAAAATTAAAATCAAATTCTGCCAAAGCTAGTAATAGTGAAGGGATTTTCATCTATGCAACTAAAATGGCAAGCAGCACCATTAATCAGGCATGTGCATATCTGTTACAACTGTGTGCTTAAAGTGTGTTGCAATTGGGCTGTACTGATCTGAGAGGAATTATGTAGTGGTCTTCAGGTATATTAATGATCAGTTCTCTAAATGTACAATTAATTTGCTTGCACAGTTTTCTTTAACTGCGCTCTCTTACTCTGTGCTAATTTTTTTCGAAAGAAAGGGTGAACTATCTGGCTGTGCTTTCCAATTTGCACTTTTCAGATTTCAGAGGAAATGCCCACAAGCAAGTATGCATGTTATGAATGTATACACATATACAATCAATACGCCAAATTTGGATATCCTTACTCTTAAGTAATATTTCAGGAGCGGTTCTATTAATGTCCATGAAGTCAGTGCAATATGATGCTAACGTGCTAAGGATATCGGAATCTGGTTTCTTATAAATACATAAACTATTAATTTCTTCGTGTGTAGAAGGGGATTAATAAATGCACGCATGTCAAAGTAATTATTTTTGAGTCTGACGACAAAAACAATACGCATTTAGATCTCTATCCCAATCCTACAGATACGTTGCAGGAGTGAAGATGCACACGTGGTTTTACTTGGATTAGGCCTAGTGTTTGTTGGTGGGAGAAAAGCGGTGCGTGTCGTCGTCCCCCGCCGCCTCGTATCAGTTCGGCTGAGTTGGCTGAACACGCCTGAGGCTCCCGAGGGAGACCTGTCACACCCCGCCACACGTGGGTTACACGAACAGGTCTGAAACACCGTTAGCTGCCTGTGTTCTACCCTGGGCTACGTAACGGGGCACTTCGGCCACAACACACAGGGGCAACGTCACACATGCTCGCTTGTGTCTTCACGGGGCTTCTCCAGCGGGCTCGGCTCCCTGCACTGCGAAGCGCAGCCTGCGGGCTCGCGCTGGGACCAGCGCCGGCGGCGACGCACAGGTGCAGGACCGCGTGCTCTGGAGGGTGGCACCCGGCTGCGTGTGGCCACGGCGAGCGCCCAGTCCGTTACCCGTACTGGCTGCAGAGCAGGGCTGGGGCAACGGCAACCCCTGCCCCGCTCTGTGTCACTCCGCGAGCCCAGGGAGGGCAGCTGCACCCGGGCCTCCCCCAGCAACGAGGTGCAATCCCCTCCCCCTCGGCCTCTGCCCCCGGGCGCAGCCCAGGCGGCCTGAGGGGCTGCAGGGCAGAGATGGCTGATGGGTGCGAAGGGGGGCAGGGTGGTGGGGTTCTGTTACGCCTGCGCACTGGCTGCCCAGCGCTGCCCGCCCAGCGCGGCCCTCTTGACTGGGTCGTTCCCAGCATGCCGCGCGCCGCACATGCGCAGTGTCGCGCTCGGGGGCTGCTAATTCCATTGTGGAGCGGACGCGGCGTTATTTTTGACTGGAGGCGGCGGCGGGAGCCGTAAGTGCAGCCAGGGCCGGGTGCTGCCCGTCGGCGCGGGTGGGGCGGTGACGATGCGCCCGGGCGGGGCCGGCTCGGTGAACCGGCGCTGAGCAGCACCCTGAGCGAGCGGCGTCCGGCTGCGGGCGAGCGGCGGGTCCCGCAGCCCCTCTGGGCCGCGCCTCCTCCCCGGCCCGGCTTCCTGGGGGATGAAACTCGGCAGCGGCTTCCTCGGTGGCGGCAGCAAGAGGGCGGCGGCCATGGAGCCCACCTTCCCCCCCAGCATGGTCATGTTCAACCACCGGCTCCCGCCGGTCACCAGCTTCACTCGGGCGGCCGCGCCCCCGCCGGCGGCCCAGCACCCCTCGCAGTGCGTCTTGCCGCCGCCCCCCTCCGCCGCCGGCGCCTCCGCCTCCTCCTCTGCGGCGGCCGAGCCTCCCGCGCCGCCCCCGCCTCAGGACGTGACTTTCAAGAAGGAGCCGGCTGGGGCTTTCCCTTCCTCTTCCTCGCAGAGGAGCCACTGGGGCTTCCTCCAGTCGCTGGTGAGCATCAAGCAGGAGAAACCCAGCGAAGAGGAACAGCAGCAGCACTATGGGGGGCTGTTTGGAGGGGCTGGGGAGGAGAGGCACCCAGCCCTGAGCAGTGGCAGTGGGGAAGGAGCCAGCCAGAGTGTGATTCAGGACCTAAGCCTCCTCCACCACCTGCACCACCATCCCCACCGGGACCTGTTACTGAGCGGCAGGAGCGAGAGCACCCCTGGGGGCTCCGATGAGCCAAAGCACGACACCCATGGCAAGAAGGCAAAGAGGCCAAAGCCAGAATCTCAGGGAATCAAAGCCAAGCGCAAGCAGAGCGCCTCATCCAAACCCCCACTGGTGGGAGACGCAGAAGCTGCCATCTTGTCCTCAAGTCAGAAACCTCATGTCTGTGAACACTGCAGCGCTGCCTTCAGGAGCTCCTATCACTTGCGCAGACATGTGCTCATTCACACTGGGGAAAGGCCTTTCCAGTGCAGCCAGTGCAGCATGGGTTTCATCCAGAAGTACTTGCTCCAGAGACACGAGAAGATCCACAGTAGGGAGAAGCCATTTGGATGTGACCAGTGCAGCATGAAATTCATCCAGAAGTACCATATGGAGAGACACAAGAGAACACATAGTGGAGAAAAGCCATACAAATGTGACACTTGTCAGCAGTATTTTTCAAGGACTGATAGACTGTTGAAGCACAGACGAACATGCGGTGAAGCCATAGGTAAAGCAGGTGCTGGAATGGAACCTGGATCATCAAATCATAACATGGGGAGCCTGGCTGTGTTGTCTCAGGGAAGTACAAGTTCTTCAAGGAGAAAAAGTAAAACAAAAAGTATATCCATTGAAAACAAAGGACATAAGTCTAGTAATAAAGTAACTGAATCACAAGTTGCAAGTAATATGACCATGCAGAATTATGCAGTAGAGATTCCTGTTGTGTCTTCCAGTGGTAGCTTAGTTGGTGCTGGCATGGAAGAATTACAAAAAAAGGTGCCAAAGTTGGTCTTCAAAAAAGGAAACAGAAAAAATGCAGACAAAAGTTACCTTAATTTTGTGTCACCATTACCAGATATTATTGGGCAAAAGCCATTGCCTGGGAAACAAAGTGGCTCTCTTGGTATAGTAACCAATACTGGTGTAGAAGCTATTGGTCTTCTCCAAAATGCAGGTGGAAAACCAGGTCAAATAAGTAGCAATTATGATGATGCCATGCAATTTTCAAAGAAAAGAAGATATTTACAAACTGCCAGCAGTAACAGTGCCTTTTCTATAAATGTTGGACATATGGCCTCCCAACAGTCTGTCATCCAGTCTGCAGGTGTCAGCGTTATGGATAATGAAGCCCCATTATCTCTCATTGATTCAACATCTCTAAATACTGAAATGAAGTCTTGCCATGACAAGTCTGGAATTCCTGATGAAGTCTTGCAGAGTCTCTTGGACCAGTACTCTCACAAGTCAGAAGGCCAGAAGGAAGATCCTTTCAGTATAACTGAACAACGTGTAGACTTGCACACCTCGGGAGAACATTCAGAGATGGTTCAAGAAGAAAATTTGAGCCCAAACTCTCAAACAGCTTCAAATGATAAGGCAAGCATGTTGCAAGAATACTCTAAATACCTCCAACAAGCTTTTGAAAGAACGACCAATAGCACTGGTTTTGCTTTTGGACCCAGTTTCCAGTTTGTTAGTTTGTCTTCAACTCTCCATAACCACAGTTTGTTTCAAGACAAACAGATATACACTACATCTCCTCTTGAGTGTGGCTTCAGCCAGTCTGTTACCTCAGTGTTGCCAACTGCATTGCCAAAGCCTCCTTTTGGGATGTTGCTTGGATCTCAACCAGGTTTTTATTTATCTGCTTTGGAGGCTACTCATCAACAGTTGACTCCTTCTCAAGAGCTGGATGATCTGATAGATTCACAGAAAAATTTAGAGACTTCATCAAACTACCAGTCTACATCTCAGAAATTGAGTAGCCAGAAGGAACAGAAAAATTTAGAATCTTCAACAAGCTTTCAGATTCCACCTCAGGAGTTAGCTAGCCAGATAGATCCCCAGAAGGATGTAGAGCCTAGAGCAACATACCAGATTGAGAACTTTGCACAAGCGTTTGGTTCTCAATTTAAATTGGGTAGCAGGGTGCCAATGACTTTTATCACTAACTCTAATGGAGAAGTGGACCATAGAATAAGGACTTCAGTGTCAGATTTCTCAGGGTATACAAATATGATGTCTGATGTAAATGAGCCATGTAGTACAAGAGTAAAGACCCCTACCAGCCAAAGTTACAGGTAAGGTCCCAAGTGTGACCAGGCTGTGGGGTCTTTTTAATGTAATTTTGTTTTATTTTGATAACACTGCCATTGGAATGTTTCTACATGGTCCTGTTAAGAATAATGTAACATGCCCTTTCAATGCAACTTTTCATATTTAGTTTATTTTGTTAGTGTGATTTTTTTTTTTTAAGGTCTGTTTATTATGGGTTTTAATAAAAAAAATCAATAGCTTAAAATAGTTCTTTTTGCTCAAATGACAATGTTTAGCAATCCAATTTACATATATAGAGTGTCAGGGAATAGCCCAAAAGTTTAAAATGCAAAAAATTAACTTTGTTCCTAGGATTAAGGTTTATTCTAATTGCTTTACTCTCAGGAAAGTGTAACGAAGCATGGAAATTCTATGCACCATTAGTGTACTGGAACTTCCAATTTACAGATCGTGGCAAATATACTTCAACATTTAAGGAAGGGATCTAAAACATTTTCAGACTGCTGTCTTATATCTAGGGTGATCCAAAATTCTGAGAATTTTGCTACCTACATCTTGCTGTAGCTTTTAATATACTCTTCTTCCAGGTGATTCATTCCAGATTGGTGGGGCAAATGTTCTTGGATCCATGGTAAATGCCTGGAATGATAGCTTTAATATAAACAATAATGTCCCCCGAACTCCTGTACAAGGCTGTAATTCCATAAAGAGATTCTAGTGACATAAGCCCTGAGAACAAAACTTAAGTGGCTTGTTCATGTTATTAGAACCCCAACTTGAAGCTACAGTCATAACTTATATACACTTTTGGGATACATTATTTATTATACATGGTTTAAAACAGATCAGTGTTTTGCCCTTCCTCTGTTAGTATGCTGGGTCCTCTTTCTGCATATTTTGTCGTCCTCTCTGGTTCAATCCTACATGGTTTGTGGTCCTTCCCTGGTTATTTCCCATCTTAACAGTTGGAATTTGAAAAGATTTACATTCCAGAAAGTGCATAATTTATTATGTACTTACTGATGTCTTATGATATCAAGTACAGAAAAATAAAAATGTAAACACCCATGTATTTTATAATTCTATTAAGGTTTCCATGTACAATAAGAAATAATATACTCCCAATTGTACATAGTAAGGCCCTGATGCTGCCTTGGGATTTGCTAACATGGACATCTGTGTCCAGCAGATCCCAGTAACTTCAGTGGGTCTCCATATAGGTGCCCGGGTCCACAACATCATCTCACTGCAGGCTTGGGGCCTATGGCTGCAATTCCATTAAAGGTTTCTGGCGATGACAGACACCACAAGGGTGGAGCTTGAGTGGTCTGTTAATGTCACCATAACCCTTTAATGGAATTATTGCCATACTTTATGTATATTTTGTGGTACATTATTTATTATATGTGAATCCTGATTAATGCCTGTGGAGCTACGGAAACCCAGAATTGTTCGTGGCCATTTGAAGCTGCTGAAAGGCAGTGGCACTGCTCTAAACCACTTTTTTGAAAATGTTTTTTTCTGCTTAGTTTTTTTTATGTAATTTTTGGTGATGTTTATGCTGATGGTTTTTTATGTACTCTTGGTGATGTTTCAGTCTTACGTACTTTTCTAGTGTCAGAAAAGTACCAGTGGTTGTTTGCAGTCTTCTTGTGTAATCAGCCTATTACAGGTTTCCATGTATAATAAAGTAATTAACATTGTGCAAGTGTAAAACACTTCTGATATGAAAGTCGTGTTTTGAAAACTATGGAATTATTAAACAAATTGTTAAAAAAAAATTGGGTAATTTATCTCCCATTATCCACCCTCCCAAAAAACCCAAACCTAAACCCTATTTCTCTAAGTGAACTATCACCTTTTTACTGTTAGCAGGCTTGCTTCCACAGAATTAATCTAATCTCATTAACTTTTTCTCTAAACTTGATTATGTATTTCATCCTTATTTCAATTTAGTGAGGTAAGCTTCCTCTGATCACCAGGCATGAAGCCCAGTCTGTCATCAAGGGATGGAGTAGACCATAACTTTTGTAGGCCTCGTACTTTTTATCATCTCTTGTTTTGCAGAGGTTATGATTTACTTTCTTTATATTGTGTGTACTGGATATTGCATATGTATTCTGATTGTTTGCTTTAGCTTAATAATAAAAAACTATTATTCACAAAATCATAAAGAAGATATCACTTATATTATCCAGTCACACTTCTGAGACATTTTTATTAAGAAAATTCCATAAAATGTTTTAAATAGCATTGCAGAAGCAACATTATAGCTTGATGGTATATTTTAAGGTATTTTTATTGTAAGTTTATGTTCTTTTAGATCAATAAAAATACTCTTGGTATTTTAAGTATGCAGACTTAAATAGATTATTTTTTACTTTTAGATTATTTTTTGGTTTGGAAATTCTTATTTGAATACACTATTAAAAAAATTGAGCCACATAACACCTTTAATGTTTAACTTTCCATTGAGATTAGTTAGATTTTGCTTAAACTAGTTGACCAACATGATCCTCTATGTTGCGTATGGCTCTGCACAGTGGTAGTGCACGTACTGTAATTTGACAGGTTTCAGAGTAACAGCCGTGTTAGTCTGTATTCGCAAAAAGAAAAGGAGTACTTGTGGCACCTGAGAGACTAACCAGTTTATTTGAGCATGAGCTTTCGTGAGCTACAGCATCCAAGCTCTAAGTCTCTAAGGTGCCACAAGTACTCCTTTTCTTTTTACTGTAATTTGAATATTTTGTAATTTACTTGTTGAAAATTGAGAGCTGGAGTTTCTGTAGATATTATGCAGAGATAATTTTGTTCTAAGATTTTAAACATTTTCTGTTAACTGGTTTTTGCTTTGAACCCATTGCTTTTATTTGCGTTTAAAGAAGGACCTACCAAAAGTAAGGTTGTATCAAAACCATTATTCAGACAAGCAGTAGGTAGCATTCGGGTATGTCTATACTTAAACTCCCACAGCGGCACAGCTGAGCCGCTGTAGCGCCTCAGTGTAGATGCTCCCTATGCTGATGGGAGGGGTTCTCCTGTCAGCGAAGGTAATCCGTCTCTCAGGGAGGTGGTAGCTTTTTTTCCATTGACCTAAGGCTGTCTACACTCGGAGTTAGGTTGACATAGCCACCTCTCTTGGGGGTGTGGATTTTTCACACTCTGTAGAGACATAGCTATGCTGATGTAAGTTCCTAGTGTGGACCAGTCCTAAGTATATGTTCTGTGCTTCCTTAGTAGGTTTATCTAGTGTTTCGTAAACTTGTAGAAAATAAGTGCAGTTGTGCTAAAAGTCCCCAAAACAGTTTGAAAAGGGAAGTAGGGAAGTTGAGTAGTTTTTAGGTACAGACTATAGTTCCGTTTGCCTACATGAATTTATCTGAAAGTCAAGGAAGAAGATACCTGTATGCCAAAAAGAAACAGAATGGTAACTGGCAAAAAACAAACAGTTACATAAACACAAAGTACTTAAGGAATTAATGTAGATAGTATCCAGGGGATTGACAGGAGCCCTTGTGGAAGATTGGGAGATGCAGACTGTTACACTTCACACTCTGGTAATTGTGCAATCACTTGAAAATGTGTTTCTAAGTAGAACACAAACAGATATTTTTCCCAGCTAACCACTGACTTCAAATTATTTGTATCCAGGACAGTACTCAGTGTGCCACATCTATTTGCTTTGGGTGCTTAATGTTGAGCACCTGGTAAATATAGGAAGCTGGTCTTTCTGCTATGTGCTGGAAAGAACTACATACTGCAAATATAGATTTTCCTTAATGTGTATGAAGCAGTAGTATAAATATAGCAAACGAACAATCCTATGGGTAATTTGGGAGTATAGGGAGGGGAAGGAACATAGTTCTCAAGGTTAAATTAACTTTCTCATGTGTCATAACTTTTAGTGTCTGGAAGTATATTTTAAAAAGGGGAATGGAAGGGAATTAAATTCTGTTTCCGAACCCGAAATGTAGAGTCTAGATTGAAGGTACTGAAGGGGAATTATTTACAAGGAAGTGGCCATTAAGAAATAATATACATGATAAGAAGTTGGACATACGTAAATTGAAGCATTTATATTACCATGATATGTAGCTCCCATCTCAGAACTGATGTTGAATCAGACAAAACAATGTGGTTCTTCCTCCAGATTATGGGTGGGTGACTGTAAACCAGCAAAAACTCTGTGTGTACTCCAGAGCTGTTTGAAAACTGGAAATTAACACAGGTGGAAATGATATTTGAATGTAAATTAAAGCAGGAGGCACTTTTGGAGCAGCAAATTGAGGGGGAGACTTAAGAAAATGAAAATATAATAGTTTCAGGCTTTTATGGAATCCTGAAGAAAGCTTGTACTTTCCAAAAGATTTTCCCCACTGTGCAAGAGCAAATTTATTGTATTAGCTGCCTATAGTTCTCAGCCCCTGGTAAGTGGAATCGTCATCTAATTCTAGGTGAAGTAATGAAGTGCTCAATGTTAAGTATCCCATCACACATATTTAAATCAAGAGCAGACAAGTTGGCACAAAAGGCACAATTTTGTGCTGCCTTGAGGATTTTGTCTTTTCTGGCACTTAAACAGAGAACCCCTGCTACAAACATAGTACCTCTTAATCAGGCTGGAGGGAGGGTTCCCTTATAATAATTCTAGTCTCAGGATATTTGATAATGTAAAATAGAAATTCAGTTACTGCTTGATCAACTTAGTATATTTTTTCATATTTACTTTTGTAGTAATGCCTTGGTTTTTAAAAAATCTGTGTGATAATGCTATAATGGGGCACTCTGGTATGTCAAAAAGTCTTTATTTTTGTTATAGACGATCCCTTGGCTTTGTAAAAGGGAAATATGGCAACTCACCAATTAGCTTTTGCTCCCATGAGATGATAAAAAACTGATGATGCCTCATGAAAACCTTGAAAAGATTTTGAAACAATTCAGCTTGTCATATTTTCTTTAGTCTTATCTCTCTTTTTGTTACTAACATTTGCATGAAAACAATTTTTGTTTGGTTGCACTCTGCTTTTAATATCCTTCCCACTAGAAATGAGTCTTCTAATTGTAATGTTACAGTTGATGATTGTGGAAATCTGTGTTGTGAATAGAGGGCATGCTTTTAATAGTGTAAAAGGTATTGCAGCCTTTACTTCCTGCATTCTCTACTTTACTTTTTATTAGAGGCATGCAGTTAGCCAGATACTTTTCATTATAAGACACTCTTTTCAATTTCTTATAAATTCACCAAACTTTAACCATTTGGGCTGAAATTTTTCTGCTGGGTGCCTGACTCGGGCTGAATTTTTCTGGAAAATTTAAGCAAAAACAGTTTAACTATTTCCTAGACCAAAAAATAGGGGAAAATGGTCTCTTTACCCACATTTAAAAAAAAAAAAAATCTTACAACCATTTCATTGAAAAATTGTAGTACTTCCATGCTTTATAGCTGGGGCTCTACATTTATTGGGGGATTGCTCTGATGTCAGGGATGTTCCTGTTGTCATCCTTGTAAAATCTGCCTGAATTTGGCCTAGTTACGAGCCTTTGAAATCTGTTTGCACATGCTCAGTAGAGACTTGGGAGTTTGGCAGCTAAGCTCTCGAGATGATTCCAACTGTGCTGGATGTGATCTAGCATGAGACTGCAGGGGCTGAACAGGACTTTTCACTGCAATTTGTTCTTTGGCTGCAAGGAGATGCTGTGACACATCACAAGAACTGTGAGAGCAGGGAGACTTGTTCTCCTCTAATCGGTGTTCCTGCTGCTAACACAGGCAGTGAGGAGGAGGCAGCCTGACTGAAATGCAGAGGAATGGGGAGCTGGGCCTTGAGGTCTGGACTGGAGGCTGGGCTGAAGAGCCAACTGCAGGCAGTCTGGGACAAGGAGAGGCTGGAGGTCCAGGGGCAAAAGGAGAAGTCTGTATCCACTAGAGTATGTTCTCCTCAGAACCTGGAATAGAACCCAGCATTCCTGAGTCTCAACGTTCTTCAGCTGTCAGGAAATAAGCTGTGAAACCCTCTGGCAATGTGTATGCTTCATCTTCCTCTAATGGCTCGCCCGCATAGCACATAGTAACCTACTATTGCTATCAGTTCTTCTTAGCTCAGGTGGCAGAAGTCTGTGCTGTTGATCTAAAGGTTCTAGTCCTGCTGAAGAATCATGGGATAGTCAGCATGGTATGATGTGATGGAATTTGTGTTTTTCAGTTTGCTTTTATATAAACAAGAACATTGCACCTTTAACATTGCTAATATAGTTGGTTTTGTATGTAAAGTTGTACTTTAAAGTTAGGAAATGACAGTATTAAGGTTGCCTCTGCAACCTTAATTTGATCCATTTGTGCAGATGCATTATGATGTAGTATTTAATTACATGATCACATACTTTTTTTTTTGGTTCTACCAGGGTCCCTGTCTTTCAGTGCACGGAATAGATAGTGCTGAATGAGCAACTAGTCAGTATTTTGTTTTATCCTCATTGTTCAGTTTGTGGTCTCATGCCTTATTTATTGCACACCATTCAAATCCTGCTCTGAATACGGAGTTCTTGATTTCATTGCGGGCTTTTCTGTGGTGTTCATCACTGTAGCATCTTTGTGCTTCACAACCATTAATGTATCTTGACAGCACCCTTGTGAGGTAGAGTAATAGTATCCCCATTTTACAGGTGGGGAACTGAGGCACAGCGAGACTCAAAAGTGTAGACTAATTTTGAGGTCCATTTGGATATGCTTATGGCGTGATTTTTTAGACAATACAGTATTATATAGTACTTCATATGTTCACAGCTCAGCTCTTCCTGAGTCGCAGGTCCAAGGTCTCAACACTTACCAGACCCAGAAGTTGGGTACCCGGAAAATGAGGAAACATGAGGAATATGGCTGCCTGTGAAAAGTTTAGTTCATGTGGCTTGTCCATAATCACAAAGGAACTTTGTTTGCAGTGTTGTTGCAGCCATTTTGGTCCTAGAATATTAGAGAGACAAGGTGGGTGAGTTAATATCTTTTATTGGACCAACTTCTGTTGGTGAAAGAGACAAGTTTTCGAGCTACACAGAGCTCTTCTTCAAGGTGGCAAAGCCAGGGATAGAATCCAATCTCCCAATGTGACATTCAGCTGCCTAAACTTCAAAATCATCCTTTCTCTTCCTACACCCCTTCCATCTTCTGCAGCAAATGAGGTAGGGGTCCTATAGACAACCTGGATTAATTCCATGAGCATTGTACATCCTGTGCACTGACAGATGGGTCCCATGGAAAAAATAGCATGTAATTGCATAACTAGAGACTGTCATAATGCATATGCACAAGGCAGCTGAATGGAGATTCTACAGGCAATCTTAATTCTGGCATTTTCTAACTTCTGAGTACTTTGCAGCCTTACGTCCTTTCAGTGTAACTCTGTGTAATATAATGCTTAGATATCTAATTTTTGGTGTGTCTAGATTGCGAGTTTATTTTTTTATTACATTTACTACAAGTTTGTTTAATTTACACTTAGTCTTTAGCCTGTCTTCCATAGTAAATGTTTTTCTAATGGTACGTTAGAGGGCTGCCTACTTATATAGTAATTAGGTTTTAAATTTGATCAGATATCCAGTATGTAATCAAATGGATAAGAATTAGGATAGAATTGGGGAAATATAACTTTGGAATATTTTTCTGTGTGATCCATATAACTTTGGACTTTCCAATTAAGTTTTTTGTAGCCCCTCACTTAGTCCCAGGTATCTCAAAACACTTTGTGAACTAATGAGCTAAGTAGGGGTAGTACAGTTTACTGTTAAGGCAATTTCAGCAGCTGTTAGGTTCACACACAGCCTTTGACATTAAAGCATGTTTTACAGAGAGCTGTATTAGCTTTTAGGGTTATCTCTGGTGCTTATGAAAAGTTCCCCAAGATCTTTAATTTCTATGTAGACCATCAACAGCAATTGGCAAAAGGATCCTCATTTTGATGTCTCCTCCCAGGCCAAAGAATAGTCTGTCTAGGTTAGCATTCTCAAAATTTCTCCCTGTCACATGCACTTTTCTGCCCACCTATGTTACATTTCGATTCAGTGGATCTGGGTCTGGAGCTAAGTATCCTGTAAGCTGTGTGGCTACACAGCAGCCTATTGAGCTCTGCGTAGACGCTCAGGCAACTTGCCTGGCCAGGAGGTGGGTGCCTTGGCTCCAACTCAGCCTTGGACCTGCTGCGGTCAGGGGAGGGGGGCCCCGCCCCCCCCCAGCCTGAACCCAGCCTCAGCCCCGACCTGGACCTGCTGTGGCTGGGGCACCCCTCTCCTGGCCCAAACCTAGCGTTGGACCAGCTGGGGGAGCAATGCCTATCCCATGGCCCCACCCCTGGAGAAATAAAAATAAACAATCCCCTCCCCGATAAATAGATTTGCTTGTACAAAGTTAAAAGGATAATAGATTATAAGCACTTGGGGGCAAGGACTCTATTCTCTAGAAATAGGTGTTTTTTAAGTAACATGAGGTAAAATTATAGGGAAGACATGTTGGTTACCAGGGCACAGATCCACAAAGGGACCTAGGTGTTGCTCAGGTGCCCTTAATTCTGGGATTTCCTGACTTTTGAGTGCTTGACTTTGCAGTCTTAACATTCTTTTAATGTGGTTTTTTTAATGTAATTTTCTAGGTTTTTGACAAAATTGAAAAAGGGAAATTTCATACTGACACCGTCTTGGGCTATCAACAGGGTTGGAATTTTTAGATCCACTGCCACTTGAACTAAAAGAATAACTGATAACAGTAGTAAGATATCATACTCTATGTGGACCAGCACTACAGGGGGATGAGGCACACTTTGTCTGTGGATTTCACAGATATTTGCTGACAGCAGAAAAATGGTGAGACTCAGGAATCTGGTGCAGAGTGTGCTCCAGTGGACACGGACTCTTCTGCCTGTTTTTACCAAGTTTGACATTTTCTGCCCCATCACCTCCAATGTATCACTGTGCCAGTCCTGTCTCTTACCTCCCTTGGTTCCTTGTCCCAGCGCTATTGTCCTTGCCTACTCAGTCCCAGTCTCCGCTTCTCATGTTCTCATCTCAGTCCCAGTCTTCTTGCCCAGCCATTCCCACTCTCCCTGTCTTTCTTCCCTCCCCATACCTAGTTTCTGTCTCCTAGCCCAGCCAGTACCAGTCCACTATCCCAACTCCTGGCCCCAATCTCTTTGGCTAGCCAGTTCCAGTTTTCCTCTTCTGTTTTCTCATCTAATCTTTCTCTTCTCCTCTCCCCTCCCACTGGCTCCCAGTTCATGCCTCCATCTCCAGACACCTTACCGAATCTCAGACCTTTCCCATTCTTTTTGCCTAACCAGCCCCAGTTCTTTCCCTACACCCAGCTCCTTGCCAGAAGTGTCTCTCCCTACCAGCAAGTCCCAGTGTCCTCCTTACCCTCCCCCACCCAGTCATCATCCAAACTCAGTGTTAGTCATCCTCCCCTGCCAATTGGCTTCCTGTTCCCCCTCTGTTTCCATAGCGGCTCCCAGTCTCCTTGCCAAACCCGTACCAGCCCCCTGCTTCCTCCAGTTCCCAATCTTCATCCCCCATTCCCAGTCATGCTTTCTCTCCAGTCCCAGTCTCAGTAGATTCCTTGTCCCAGTCAACTCCTTTCCTCCCATCATGTCTGGGTTTTGTCTCCTCAGCATTCAAATCAGTTGGCTTCCTGCTTCAGGCTGCCTAAGTGCCTACAGTGGGGTCATTGAGAGGAATGAGAGCACAGGAGAGACAGGCTGGTAGCAGCCATTACTGGGGAAGTCTGGCTTTCTCCCTGCATCCCTGGGCTGTAGGGAGCACGTTCCCTCACTCTGTAGGGGCACTGCATGTGCAGCCAGCTGGGAGGGGCAAGAGTAACCTCAGATGGGATGGAATCTTTGGAGATTTAACTGCTAAAATCTAAGAACAGAGTGTGTATGAGCTAAGATCTTTCAAAGACTTGGCCAAATTTGGGCAGATTTTTACAGTGACCACAAAAGGCACATCCCTGGCCATCTGCCAATTTTAAAGTCCCTGCACCAAAGCATGGGAGTGATAGAGTTGTTGAAAGAAAATGTCTCAAGCATTTTTAACATGGGCAAAATGACATATTTTTCTCTTGTTCTTGTAAATAACAGAACAGTTTTGGCTGAAATTTTTCAACAACATTCAGCCTGAGGCAGCCATCTGACATGGAAAAATTTAGCACAAATGGTTAAAGTTTGGCACAGTGATAAGCAACTGAAAACAGGGTCTTATAATGGGGAAATGACAGGCAACCCTACCATATGTGTGCTGCCAGCCTGGCCTAGAATATACAGTATATTAGCTAACGTAGTACTAGATAGGTGTGTTGGGTTTTTTCAGTTCTCTTTGAAGCATCTGGAATTCCACTGCCAGAGGCAAGTTATGTGCCTAGAAGGACCATTCATTTTATCTGGTGTGGCAAGTGCTATATTCCTTTAGATGAGCTATTACTACAAATTATCTATTTACAATAGAATAATCCCTCAGACATCTGCTCTTAGTGAAGGTTGTTACTAAATAGAATGAGATTTAGCATAAAATAATTGTATAGTTGCAGTATATATATGTCATGAGGAAGACTAGCCTTGGAAATTTCTGGTGAGACTATATCTCAGTGCAATAGATGGGTTACTATATATAAAGATGGGAGAGCTTTTAGCAGAAAGTTTCATTCTAGGAGCCATTTGACTCTTCTAGGTTCATTTAATTTCTATAAAATAAAAGGCTAAAATCTATTTTTGACCACTTGTGATGGGTGGGAAAGGTCGTCTTTCCCCTTAGCATTAAATGGACAAGGGGAACCAGAATTTAGTGCTAATTGTAGTTTTACTCTCTTTTTTTAATCTTCATTGATGTCCTTATTCAACAGGGCTCAAATTGGGCTGGTACTAGAGGAAAAAAAAACTAGATCTCTTATTAGGAGCCAGATCCTGTGTTGGTGGAAATTTGTGTAACTATTTTGATTTAAAAGGAATCGCATCATGTCCAATATGACGACTGCTTACTTTGTACAGTTTAGTGAATTTCATAAAGAACAAAGGAGGTTGTTCTAAATGTTCACATGCCTCTGTAAATGGAGACCTCACCAGAGGTTTCTTACATATTTGTGGATCATGTGGCACAGACTCTGTCTCTATGCGAGCCGTCCATTTATTTTCATGGAGAGACCTGTAGGGCCTTATCCTGCAAATCCTACTTTGCACATGCATAAGTGTTTGCAGGAAAGGGCCTTGTACTGAAAGGGTTTGTACTCCTAAAATTCTGAAATGTCTGTAGTTAGTATAGTGATGGAAGAGTAGTGAATAAATAAATACTATTCTTTTCAAAATCAAACTGTCTATCCCTATTGTTTTCAGTGAATGTTCTGTTGTCTAAAAGTTTAATTGCCTTTATTAGAACACAAAGGTTTCTAATTGTTTTAAGTATGATCCAATTTAAAATTATATATGTAAAATGGATATAAAAACCAAATATCCTTACCTGTTTTACAAGTAACACCTTAAATTACTAAACTGAAAGATTATTTAATGTGCTTTACACTGTTAATTCTATTTGCTAACTTTGCACAATACATTGCACTTTGGGTTATCACAGTTGATTAAGTTTCACTTTCTTTTAATGTTCAGTTTCATTTTCTGGTTGTCATGCACTAGCACACTATGATATTTGGGATTGCAAGCATGGGAATATTTAAATTCAAATAAACTGTTTACACTGAAATTAGGAAAAAAACATTTTTAATGTTAAGTTTTGTAAAACTTTTTTTTTTGTTTTTGTTTAAACAAAAAGTAATTTTGGGACCTAAAGCACCTGAAAGAACTTCTTTCATCCAAAAATCATAAATAGCAGCAATGAATTGTTTTCCAATCTGATTTTTTGTAGTATGCAATATTTTTTCCCAAAAGATTGTTTCTTGTTAAATACTAGACTCTCTTGGCCATTAGTATTCTTTTCTTTGTATGAAAGTATCACATCCTCTCTCTGATTGTGCAGTCATAGCTGAGGTGAAGATCCAACTTTAAACAGTGCAAGATAAATCATTTCCACATTCTTGCTTAACAGGCTATTTTAGTGTAGAATTGTGTAGGGAAGCACATTTTCTGTTGAGAGCTAATGCCACTGTCTCCTTGACCCAAGGTCTTAACAATTTTTGAGCAAGGTAGGTATGGTGATTAGTCTAGGAAATTGTTTTGTAAACAAAACAAAATTGTCCTGTAGAAATTTCTCTACCTTGCAGGGTTGTTGAGTGACAAAAGCTTTGACTAGGTGTAGTGTTTTATGCATGGTATTAACAAACTTATGTTCTTGTCCTTTCTTATTTATAGAAATACTGGCTCAATATTTAGGCTTCACACTGAGGATCTGGCAAAAGGAAACCTGTTTCTCACCCCTGTATTGTGCGCAACTGCTTTACTATTGTGGCCACTAGGGCCTTATTCACTAGGGAAAAAGAGTATATTGTTAACCCTGCGTTGCAATCCTAGTGGAGACAAGGCCATTTTGGTTTTAAGATGTGTTATCTGGATGAGGTAAGCTCTAGGGATTCACTTATTATGATCAGCAAAATGTTTACCTGAATCAGTGAATGCGGGTTAAAACTTTAACAGTCTCCTCTAGGATCATAACATGGGGTTAGCTAAAATGAGTTAGTTTAGCATGGATTAAAGCTATGTGTTTTCCTAGTTGAAGGCACAGCATCATGGGCCTTCTATGCTAGGACTTGGGCCTTCTGGATATGTCCAGTACATCCCTTGCCTCTCCCTAGCTTGCCCCCATAATGCTCCCAAATACTTCTCCACATTGTCACTATTCTGCTCCAGAGCATATGGGGATTGCTGAATCCCCCTGAGAGGCCTCTCCTTGGTCTTCTCGCTCATGCAGCAGGCCATGACAGTTCCACTGTGTTTAGAGTCTTCTGGTGGGTCCACAGAGAAGTGACAGCATTTCCCCTTATTACTGTTTTTTATAAAAAGGCATAAGGAGGCCTTGAACACCTGAAAATCCCCCTTTTAGCTTAAAAACACAGGGAATTAATGTACATTTTAAAAGAGAGAAACATTTATACATAGTTACTTTAATAAAGTTTCTAATCTGTTTTAGGTATTTCAGATGCACTCAGTGCTGGATTGTCTAGGTGCCAATTGTTATGCACTAATATATGAATTTTATGCAGTACTATGAATTCACACTTTTAAATTACTCCCTGCCCCTCAGAATTGAGGCAAGCTAATTGTTCTCGTCATAGATAGCTAGATAATTTTCATACTCTCTTCAGCTGGTCCCCCTGAATTGTTTATTACATGATCCTTGTTCTCTGAGGGCCTCATCTTGCACCATTGACATCGGTGAGAGATTTGCCATTAACTTCAATGGAGGATCTATGAGAAAAATTCCTTTGGGAACAGCTCAGACAACATACTGATGGGGTTTGAAACTGTCTAGTTTAGCAGGTTGAAAAATGGAGAGAAAAATTCCACCAAAAATATTGATTTGTTTCTCTTTTTCTCATAGAAACTTGAAATTTTTCAGCCAACTTTATTTATAACCTGGTTTGAGTCAATTCCTGTATGTTTTATAATACAATTATGTGTTGCTCGGGAAGGATTAACCCAGTGAAGTCCTGCTGTTACTTGGCTCTACAGTTGGGATGACAAACACAAGGAGATAAATTATCAAGTTTTGTTCATTCTATGTTGGATATTAGCTAGTTAATGTTAACTTGCCTTTTGTTGTTCAGAGGTGTATGTTATCACTGCTTTTAGGGCTTATTGACATTGTTTGCTTTTTTCCCCCCTCTGAAGTAGCTACATTCCCACTAACCTTATTGTAGACGTATTGCAGCATATGCCAGTTGAGTAAGCTTTACTGATGCAAGACAAATATCTGTGTGCAGCAAGAAGCGGATTCTCTGGGATTCTGAACTCTTGGGAGAAGACTAAAAAGGATATGCAGGATAAAGAGATTCTTGTCTGATTGACTTGCTTTTGGAATGTATGTATCACTCATTTTAATAACTGTAAGTTAATTCTAAAGACTAAGGTTGCCAACTAGGCACAATCCTGAGACGTGGGAGTGTGGAGCTACAATACCGTAGGCGAAGAATTGGAGGCATCTTGCCTCGGTGATGCAGAATACCTCTCAATGTGCAGCCAGAGTGCACACACTGCTGCATCCCTTTACTGTGTGCAGCAGCTTCTCTCTCCCCTCCCCCATGAGGCAGCCTGGCTCTGCTGACCAGAATGCAGGGAGGGTGAAAGGAGGTGTCTGTGCCCCATCTCACCTCTGGGAGAGTACTGGGGGAGCAGTCTCTTCAAATCCTGGAATGCAGGACCTGCAGTTCTGCTTAGCCCTTGGAGTCATGCAGGGAGTATTGAGAGAAGCATCTTATTCCCTTCCCCTCCGTGTTGTGCACCCATTTTTAAGAGTTAAGCAGAATTCAGCCCTAAGCGAATTCCACCTTCTTACCTCAAGCATCAGCGTTAAGGAATGCTTGTCAAAGTGTCGGACATGAAGACATTTAAAATGAGGCAATCAACAAACATAACGTCAAAGAGCACACCTACAGGAAAACCTGTTATTAAAGATGGGTAAGAAATAACATGGGGATGTGTGTGTATGCCACTTGGACTCAAATATTCCTAAGTAAAAGAGTTACAGTTGAACTGGAGGGCTAGAAAATTAGTTCATGTTGGAAGAAGCTGGTGTACCTCTAAGTATAATTGAGCCTAGTTACTGTTGTTATAGACATTTTAGTAATGTTAATAGTAAAAATATGTGCAGCAATGACAAAGATTAGCAAGCCCAGAAACATTTTCCAGCTGTGGGAACTGAAGGACAGACAAACTGTGGAATAACCATAAAGTATTGTTCGTGAATCCTTATCTCTTACTTCCTTCAAGCTGTCTGTCAATCAGTTACCTGTACAACCTGATCTTTGATGCCTACAGTTATGAGGTTTCTTTTCAAAGCAACGCACTGGGCACACAGCCACATAAGATTCCACCAGTGTTAATACAGATAAATACCCATGCATTGGTTTCAAAAATTTCCCCATTAGCTTTCCAGAATCATCAAAGTGAACAAAATTTCTTATTTCAGAGTAACAGCCGTGTTAGTCTGTATTCTCAAAAAGAAAAGGAGTACTTTGTGGATGTTGGACTAGGTATGCTATACAGCAGCAGAAAACATGAGGGCATTGTGGTACTTGGTTGTTGATTCCCAGCCCTAAAGTAAAAGCAGGTATTGCACATACCATATGCACAATATAATTGAGTATTACTTCGGGTGAAGGATCTGTAGCAAAATCACCCAAGGCTTTTTTTTTTTTCTTTTTGCATGAATTGCAGTTCAATGGTAGGTGAGGAAAAAATAATGAATTATTACTTGGAAACGTGTTCAGTGACAACTGCATATTTAATTGTTTCGTATTTCTATTCCTCCTTTCTTTGCCTGAATGGCAAATCTTTACAAAACGTCTATTCATACTAAATTAAACAAATTCAGAATATCAGACACTGGCCTTGATGAGCACTAAATGCAGTGATTGATCTGTACATAACTGGAAAATGTTTTTAAATTTTGTATGACAATATGAGACTGATTGCATTTGACAAGAAATTAAGGTTTGCAAATTCTACTGACTAACAGGTAAAGATCTGACATTACTTGTATTACCTATTTATTTCTAAATCAGAAAAGCTGCTTTGTATAGTTGATAGACAAAGCAAGACTGTCTAACACTTAAAATAATTTTTGTGTACTAAGGTACTTATTAGATTTTTTTGAAAAGGGGGTGATCAAATACAATGCACTACAGTACTTATCTAATTACATGGAGTCCGGTGGCACCTTAAAGACTAACAGATTAGTCTTTAAGGTGCCACCGGACTCCTTGTTGTTTTTGTGGATACAGACTCACACGGCTACCCCCTGATATCTAATTACGTGAATTATATAAGTGAAAACAAAATGTACGTGGTTGGCTCATGTCCTTAAAAGATTTAAGCTTTTTTCTACAAGTGATTCATAGCAATTAAATATTTTTTCCACACTGGACATACAATACTATTGACTCACATCAGACAAATATAGCCAAATTCAGTGTTAGTGAAAATTAGGTTATTAAATTGAAAGTAAATGTGTAAGCCAAAGGTTTTTTGGTTTTTTTTGTGTGAATAGATCATTGAGGATAGTATAGTGCAGTGGCTCCTAATCTGTAAGCTGTGGAGCATTTACTGGCATGTAATATGCATCCGATGAAGTGAGCTATAGCTCACAAAAGCTTATGCTCAAATAAATTTTAGTCTCTAAGGTACCACAAGTCCTCCTTTTCTTTTTGCGAATACAGAGTAACACAGCTGCTACTCTGAAACCTGTATGCTTATTGTTTCTTTAGGTATCTGGATGCTTCTTTGCACAGGGGTCTGGTACTGTTTTTGCCAGTATTTCAGTTAAACATGCTGAAAGTAATTCTAAGTGAAATGATGGTAAAAACAGGTCCAGTTGCAGGAGGAGTTTACATTAAGGCTTTCAACATTGCTGGACAGGGTCTCAGATGGACAGGGGTCAGTACCAGTGGGAATATTTTTGTAAATGTTCTCAGTGTAGAGAAGAGTTAATAGGGGAACAGCAAAACTAACTATCCACAAAGTGCTGTTGAATGCTCAAAGAAAAACTGAAAAAATAGAGAATTACTTTTTCCTAACACTTTAAGCTAGAGTAATTTTGGGTGTTAACTTGCAACTCGAGTAGGTACTGAATTTTCGGATACAAGTGCAATATTTTAAAAAGTGGACTGTGTTGTTTAACCAGTGCTTTATAAAGGGTATTTCTTTGAACTAAACTGGCAACATTAAAATCTGAGTTAGGGTACGTCTACACTGCAGTTAGACACCTGAGGCTAGCCCAAGCCAGCTGACTCGGGCTTGCGGGGCTTGGCCTGAGGGGTTTAACTGTGATGTAGATGTTTGGGCAAGCTCTGGGACCCTCCCACCTCACAGGGTCCTTTTAATTGCAGTGCAGACATAGAACTCAGCAATCTTTAGTGGTGGTAGTTACTTAGCCCTCAGGAGCACAGATAGTTCTAGTAATAATTAGTGGTAGCAAAATACAAAATGTTTTCTGTCAAACTTCTTTCTTACTATAACACTAGGTTTTGATCTATTTAAAAATTAAGCATGGGATTTACAAAAGGCAGACATCCTCCAAAATATGAAGTAACCTTTTGTATTTATTTCAAAGAACAAAATATAGACACTTTGCTAATTAGAATATTATGAAAGCTATTTAGCATATTTAAGAACCCTTGAGACTGCCTAAGTCCTTATTCAGTTTTAAAAAAATTTTGTGCAGTATATGCTACAGTTTCCTGGCAGAATTTTATTACAGATTCAGGTGGCATGCAATGATCTTGATACAAATCTAGAAGTTGAGATTTTTCCCTCGGCCTTCTCCCTGTTTAACTTTTTGTCTCCTTACCATACTTTTGCTATCTCTTCCACCCCATCTGCTTCTTTCTTTTCTGAACCCTTCCCTGTTAATAGCCTCAGCTCTGCTTTGATTCCTTTGCTGGTCCAACAGATCACTCGTATGATGACTTTTAGTGTGTACAGTATAAGGGCCATCTCTTTTCTCCTGTTTTTACCTGTGGGTCTAGGCATTTCATTCCATTTATTTTGGGAGAGGAGCAAGCTTTTCCCTTTGCTGACTTTAGTCATTAAGAGCTATGTATTGTTTTTAAACATTGCAGATAAGCTCTGAGACTTTTATAATTAGACATCTTAATAAATGAAATAATAAATAACCACTAGCATTGCTAAACCTTACTGCTACCTGCTGATACAGCTGTCTCATTTTGCCTGCACCATAGAAATCTTATATTCTGTAAAGCTTTCACTATTGGAGGTGACTCTGATTACATTTCAGAGTAGCAGCCGTGTTAGTCTGTATTCGCAAAAAGAAAAAAAAGGAGTACTTGTGGCACCGAGCTGTAGCTCACGAAAGCTTATGCTTAAATAAATTGGTTAGTCGCTAAGGTGCCACAAGTACTCCTTTACATTGCATGCCAAAGGGGGAAGCATTATGGAGCATAGCATCTCGTCCGTGCTGGTGGGTTTTAAAGCAAAATCAACTGTGGTGGACTACAGCAGCTGGCACTGGTGATTATTAATATTTTATTAGAGGTAAGAAATGTTGGAGGAGGATCTGGGGAGGAGATGGTAACTGGTGAGGGGGATATCTTATCTGAAGTGATCTGGAGACATAGTTGAATGACTAAAGTAGATATTTGTTTAATAGGTCATGGAGCCAGTATGACCCCCACCTTAATTAAGGCGAAAATGCAGATAATGCAGTTTACCAGAAATGAAATAAACGTGCTTGGATAGACTGAAGGGCCAGAGAGGCATTCAGCTTCTCCTATTTTAAAAAAGTATTTTTAAAAAATCAGAGTACTTCTGGCTAGCTCTTGATTGTTGGGATGCCCCAGAATGTGTCATTCAATGTGGGTAACTGATATCAGAAATGGGACAAGTGGAGCTGGCTTCTTATTTCAATAGACAGTTTTGAAACATTTATTATTTTACATAGCCTAATCTATCTCAGTACGGATGGACCAGCTCTGCTGGAATTGCTCCTATATGTGATATCAGAGTTCTGGTCTGTCAGCACGTTTGGGAGCTGAATGGAATGCTTGTTTAAAATAAAGGTTACAGTGAAATTAGTTTTGTGTTGAATTCTCCTATGCACTTTACAACTGGGGAAATCAACATGTAGTTTGAGCTTCTAGCTGCAGTTCACCACTGAAGTCTTGCAAATACTGTGTAGAAAATAGTTTAGATTTTGATGTATTTAAGGACTGAGGGCTTGTGTACACACTGGGTTAACTTTGGTGTGATTTTAAACTGATTTAATTACACCAGTGCAAAAGGCTGTGTTGCTATTCGTATTTCAGCTTTAATGAGTTTGTCAGATAGAAAGAGGTTTAAGTCAAATTGAAAAAAGCAATTCAAACAGAAAGAAGGGTGCCCACACATGGGTTTCCACTGATTTTAACTGACACAGTTTAATTAGATCAGTGCAGGTTTGTGTATAGACAAGGCCTTAAGATAAGGTTACACACAAAGGATGTTGGAAAATGGCTGCTGAGTATAAGAAAATTAGCCCCTTTTTAATTTCAGGATTTTTCTAAATAATCTTTTTCTGAGAGATTATTTGCTTTTCCCATTGTGACAACAGACTTTACAATGCAAACCTTGCTTAAGCTTCAGTTTTGCTTTTGTTTAACCAGCGTTGCTGAAAAGCCAAACAATAGTTACAGCAAAAGTGTAAATTATTCTCTCAGCCTGGACAGATTCTGATCTAAATTATACCACTGTAAATCAGGAAAAAGAAACACGGCTGCTACTCTGAAACCTGTAAATCAGGAGTAATTCTGTGGGTTTCAGTGGGATTTCTCCTGATTTACACAGCAGTATGTGAGATCAGAATCTGGACCCTTGCATGCCACTGGGAAGTGCTAAGTGAAGCGATTAAGTGAACAAGCACTCCTATTAGAATACAAAAACCAAAAAAACCAGCCACTCTGAAGTGTTTCCTGAGAACACTCTCCTTGAAGTAACAGGCAGTTTTTCCTGATTGAGACATTCTCCCTCCACTTTTTTCCATGTATAGGCTCTCTACTTGTGTGTGTTTTCCAAGAGATTGGAAAAAATTCAGTCACATTCTTTCGCAATTCTGTAAGGATTGCAAGAGAGGACACAAACCCGTTTATCTCTACAAGCTGCTGCATCAACCACATAGGAGTTTGTGCATTAGAGATTAAAAGTTACCTCTGGTGATTCAGCAGATAATTCTGCAATGACCGATCTCATTAGAGATCAGCAACGTTGAAGAAAAAATGGGCTTGTGTCTTCCACTTTGCTGCCTGCTGTTGCATCATTTGAATTGCTTCAGGAATGATTAGGTGTACTTACTAATGAAGCAACATTGTTAGAGCCACCTTTGTGTCATTTTTCACTTATCTTCATTCAGAAGCATACCTGCAAGAGAGGTTAAAAATTGGTCCATTCTTTGAGGTTAATCATCTGCAGAATTTCGCAGATTTTGAATGAAAATCTCGAAGGAATTTCCCAAAGCGTTCAACAGATAACAGTTGTCCCTACAGTAAGACACAAACATGTTTAATAATTTAATAAAAAAATCAAATATATATTAGGTGAGAGATGCCCCCAGAAATGTCTTGGGGAAAAGGGAGAAATTTCTTGCAGTCCTCCCCCCCCCCCACTCCCCCAAGAGGAATTTAGGGGCTTGTCTAAACTTAAAACTCTACAGAGCTGCAGCTTCAGTGAAGACAGGAGGGGTTCCCTTGTCAGTGCAGGTAATCCATCTCCCTCAGAGACATTAGCTAGGTTAATGGGAAAATTCTCCTGTTGACGTAGTGCTGTCTATACTGGGGATTAGGTCGGTTTAATGGTGTTGCTCAGGGGTGTGGAATTTTCATACCCCTGAGCGACGTAGTTATACCAACCTAATTTCCTAGTGTAGACCAGACCTAAGTAGTAATATATTGCTAAAGTGAGTCTCTAGTCATTTCTTCAAAGTGCTTTCCCCTGCCAACCAGCTTGACTTCTGACTGAAACTTGTACCAGCTACTTTTCATCCAAGTCCTCACTTTATTTGGACATGCTGTCATCAGGGAGACTGCATCAGCCCCATTTGTTAAAGAGGCATATGGCTTGGTGATACGGTGTTATGTATTGGTGATGTTGAATGCATTAGCATCACACAGTGTTTCACTGTGTGCTACATAAAAAAAGCTGAAAAGATTGAGCCCCAAGGGACACAATAAGCTTCATGGAAGATCCAGGGAAATTCCTACAATACAGCTTATTATTTACTGGAATTGTAGTTCATTGTTTCAGATTATCATCATCATCCCTATATTCTCACACATCATATCTGATGCAATTCTTACTATGTCAGACTAATTTAGATCATAGTGCAGGGGTTCTCAAACTGGGGGTCTCGAGGTTATTACTTAGGGGTTCGCGAGCTGTCAGCCTACACCCCAAACCCTGCTTTGCCTCCAGCATTTATAATGGTGTTAAATATATTAAAAAGTGTTTTTAATTTATAAGCGGGGTCTCACTCAGAGGCTTGTTCTGTACTGGTGACCCCTTTCACATAAGTTTGAGAACCGCTGTCAGTGTTATCAGTTCAAGGATTTCTTGGGGTTTTTTGGGTCTTCTGATTGCTTCAGTGATTTCTTCCATATGAATGATGACATAATTGTATCTGTAGTACAAACGAATCATTAGATCCAAATAAGGTAAAAATGTAGTTTGTTTTTCCAATACAACTATCACGTTAAGCATTACTATTTATACTATTAACATGTTACTACCGCAGAATAAAAAAAACACACCTTGCAACTTTTAGGGGGTGTGGTGATGGTTTGTGAGGATTCCAGGCTTTGTAATTAAACTGAAATAATGAAATTTTACAAGTTTTATAAAAAAAAAGAATAGATTGCTATAAATTCTGCTCTTTTTTTTTTTAAACCAGTATTTATACTAGTTTCTGGAAAATGTATAGGAAATTATATCCATAATTACTTGCTTAAATATATGGATGATAGGATATTTTGTAGGAGGAATTGAGGGAGCAGCTAAGTATCAGAGCCTTCCACTTTCCTGCTCATTGGTAGGAGAAAGGAAACTAAGCCACAATATCATCCTACATCTAAATTAAACAAGCTTCTTAGGAAATGGAGCACAACAGCTGGAGGAATGAAGAAATGAACTTTTTTTAAATATACAAAGAAGACTAAGACTTGATTTTTTTTTTTTTTTTAAAGTGCAAGAAACAACCCTCTGGTACAGTTGAATCTTGTTTAGCCAGTAGTTAGCTCTGTGATTCCCATCCTGTTTGTTGAAGCCCTTGTGATACAAAACGTGGACTGGTAGATGCTTTGTGAGCCTTTATCCTTATGCATGATCGGCTCCTTTGCCTAATGTCTTAGGGATCACTGCAGAAGTAGAGAGGAAAGGTGAGTTTTAAGAAGCTGTTGACTACTTTATCCTCAGCAGCAGGTTTGCAATTGGAAGTTAGAGGTGATCCATGATCTGTCTGTCTCCAAGTTTTTATGATGTCATCTCTCCCTGTGGGTATTTGAGCCTTTACCAAAGGGCTAACAACCTCATTAGCAAATAACAACCTCATTTTTCTTCCTACTGTCTCCTAGAAAGATGGGCAGTTTTATTTAGTGATTTAGTTCTCACTTTTCCCACTTTCTTTCACTTCTTTTCTACACCTCTCTTTGCTCCTCTGCTGGATCCAAAGGTTGGGAACCAGCAATATAAGCCGTAAATTGTTTCATGTTTTACTGCTTGTAGTTCTAAAATAGTTGCAACCGTTTAAAATAATTGTTCATTACTGTTTGCAAAATAATGCATCCTGAAGTCCTAAGTATGTGTTTCAAAATCCTATAGTCCTTAGTTTTATTTTTCTTGAGTGAGGAGTGCAGAATTGACCCAGTGTTTGTGACATTGTTGTTCTATTTATTAAAGAGGCAAATATTTTATTGTGTTCTACACTCTGGTAAATGTATTCTTTCAAAAAGCATTCATTCACATTTTTAAAAGTATAAGTTTTGTTGTTTATTATGTATATGCATTGGACATACAGAAAGTGCGTTAATTGAAGCCTCATGTTTCTTTAGCGTTTACTGATTTGATTTGAATTTCTGTGTGTCCTAGAGTGGATACTGCATCAGAATTGTCTATTTCCAGGCCAAGCATGCTTAATATATTGAAATCAAAGAAGTTATGCTGCATAGGATTAGGTGTAGCAAACACCAAGGAACTGAAATTTGTATAAGGCTTGGAAAATTGTTTACGTGGCAAAATCATTAGTCTAAAGCACAATCAAGAAGAGTAAAATCAACAAGAGCTTACACTGAAAGACTTGTATCTAATTATCTACAGTATGTTGACAATTGTGTGTGTGTTTTTGTAAACTTAAAAAGATTTTGTTGGAGCTTCCATAGTATTCTAGTTGGAGTACTTTGCACTGTCATGCCTTGGGTTTCATTTCTAGTCCTAGTCATGCTTTCTGGAAGGAAAATGATGTGTAGCAAACACCTTGTGTCTTTTAAACAGCCATCTCTCTGGCTAAATGACAAACTGCAAAAGGCATCCTCTTCCATCCTCTTTGGTCAAAAGGATGATGGATGCTATGCAAGGCCACTGCAAAGGGGGAGTAAAAAGTGTGTAAATTTGGGGGGTCCTTTAGTCTACCCTGAGGGCTTGGAGGGAAAAAAGAGGAGGTTTTAGGCATTTGTAGACTGAACCCAGAATGTGGTCTTAAAACTCAATTTGTGTTCTATCTGTGCATGTTTGGATTTGATTGAATGTTAGAAAATGGTCTGCATTGCTTTCACCTTCATAAAATGTTTGTAGATGCCAGTATTCAAGAATCTCCTCTAATAGTGTTGTTTTTTTTCTTTGTCATGTTGCTATCAGGTATTACATATCTAAAATACCTGGAGAGACAAGGTGGGTGAGGTAATATCTTTTACTGGATCAACTTCTGTTGGTGAGAGAGACCTGAAGAAGAGGCGTGGGGGTGTGTGTGTGTGTGTGTAAGCTCGAAAACTTGTCTGTCTCACCAACAGATGTTGGTCCAATAAAAGCTATTACCTCACTTACCTCGTCTCTCTAATAACCTGGGACTGACATGTATTTAAATACAGTGTCATAATGCATATGCACAAGGGGACAGAATTAAGGTTGCACAGGCAACTTTAATCTTGGCATTTTCTAACTTCAGAGTGCTTGACTTTGCAATGTTAATAATGTTCTTTTAACATGTGTGGGTGGGTGTGTATAATAGTAATCTCTGAGTCCCCATGTGGCATTCACATTGTACATATGATAGTCTTGTGGTTTCCATTGGGTCCCTTGCTATTTCCTGCATTATCCTTTCAGGCTTCTTTAGATCAAAAGACTTATCTGGTGGGCAAAACCATGCAGCCCTTACACAGATGAAAATTTTACAGTGAAGTCAATGGGCGTATTACCTGACTAAGACTTGTCGGATTTGGACCAAAGTTTTTAAGGGTATGCCCAATAAATTTCTTCTTCTAATTTTGACACATGTAGTGTTCTGTCTTTCTGAACAGCGGCCTAACATCTGTGAAATTGATGACATTTGGGATGTGAATTTAATATTCACAGAAGCATCTGCAGCCCTTAACTGATCAAAATTATAAATATCATTATTATTTTGGTGCAGTAGCTGTGTTTTGCTTTCCTGCATGCTGCTTCAGTAAGTTTGTATGCAATGCTAGCTTTTTTTTCCTCTGCATTTTAATTATGTTTGCTGTATTAGCATTGTCTTCAGTTCACTATAACTGTCTGCCTTTTGTGGGGAAAAGTCAGTCAGCCCTAATCATTATTTAAAACTGCTACTTTATGTCAGCTCCCTAAATTGTAATTCTTTCTCTGTAGGGTTTCAGGAATAGTATATATCCTAAGGTATTCCTGTTAGTCTGCATGTTAGTTCATTGTATGACTAGATTAATGCAAAGAATACAGCTGCCGTGGAAAGCTCAACTTCTCTGAAGATCTCTGTGGATGTTACTGTGGGGCCACAGGTCTGATTGTTAGTACAGAATGTGACTCAAACTTCAGTTATTTCACTCAAGAATCCTTCACACATATGCTACTGCTGAAGCGTTCTTCCCAGAGACATCACCTCTCAGGCTTTATTTGAATGTAAAATAACTGTAAGTCTATTTGGGGGCAAGAATGCTACTTGAAATGAAACATAAGGGGTTTTCTATACTTCATTTTGAACTTCAGTAGTTATCAAGAATACTTTTCAAGGTAGTGCACATAGCTGCAGTTTAGCATGATAACATCCAAAATTGACCAATTTATATATTCCATATAAGATTGAATTGACTATATCAAACATCTTCCAGAAGTCCTTCATCCTTAATTAATTTTTCAATCATTTATCATATTAAACTCATTTGAAAAATACTCTGTAAAGGTCCTCATTGGTAAGAATTACTTTGACCCTTCTGACTATTGCAAGTTACTGTTCATTCTGGTGGCACGTTTGCAGTGCTTTCTTCGGTTTTAGCCCCCAAATGTCCATGAGGTTCTTTGCGAATGATCTCAGTATCAGCATGGTTCTACTGAGTGCCAGGGACTCACCATAAAAGTGTTTTAACACTGATATAAAACCAAACATACATTTGTTTACCCTTTTCCAAATGCCGAGCACCCATCTGCAAATAGAGGTGTGGTTTGGAAATCAAATATGTTGTAGCTTTTATTTAAATAACCAATAGAACTGGATAAAACAAAGTTAAAGGCAGGTAGGAAGCCCTTAATGAATTTGAATCTTATTCACTAGCATCCAGCACTGTAGAGGGAACCTGCAAGTTATGTTAGGTTTGAAATGCTTGGATAGAAGCTGCCGTAAAAGGGCAAAGTGGTAGTGTTTCTATTCACCTTTTAATATCTCTTGATATTTTGTTTTTAATGACATTTGTCTTCACATCTTAGTTGCAGACAGGTCTAATGACTCCTCTTTAGATGAAGTGGCAGTGTCCAGTTTAAGGGAGCATGTTCAGCTTTCTTCCTCTTCCTGGGATCTAGCTCAGGAAGGTTGATAGGACCAAAGTTTCCCAAGGGCTGAATGGGTGTGTTTATGTGAAGGGTGGTTGATGGTCCTGGGTGGCTGCTTCGATGGTCATGGGTGGTTGGGAGGGATTGCGTAGTAGTCCATTTGACCATTGATCATATAGCCTGGTGCATGATTAGTTGCTGCAACATATTTATGTGCTTAGACCCGCAGTATTCTCTCATGTGTTGGTCAGTTTCACAAGGACAGAAGGAGACCGTCTGAGAATGCTTACTTAGAAGATCTCAAGTATTTGAACACCAAGAGGCTGGAGTTATTTTAATATTTTCAGGGAGTCTGTTACAAAGCAATTTATACAGCTGCATTCTGGGTCTGATATCTAAATTACATACAAAACACATGCAAAGTCTTGCCTCTGAGAAACAGTCCCAAAGTACCTTAATCCTTATATCGACAACTGCACTATTGGGTTACACAGTTTTAATCCCAGAGGAGTTGTCTCTTGACATTAAACTGTCCAAATAGTATTTATATCTGCTGCTGCCCTGCAAGATCACTTAACCCTGCACAGCAGTTTAAAAGTAGTTAATGACAGACCCAGCATGACTTGCCCCTTATGAATGATCACATAAGTTCGACCTGTGCTGTCATGGTTTATGGAGGAAGGCAGTTTGTCCATAGCCTGCTTCAGCCACAGCAGGTAATTTGAAATGAAATGAGACAGTTCCTACAAGCAGATTGATTTGGGAATCTTGCCTGTTCTTCCCTTTGACCCTTGACAAGTTGACACTACAAAGATTGTGACTTTAAAAAATGATTGGGTGCAAATACATTTAGGTAGATGATTTACTGTGTGTTAAAGCAAGGACAGTGCATTTAGAGTGAAGCTGTGAGGGAAGGTAATTGTAAACTTTAACAACTCATGTTTTATATTTCTGTATCTTATTAATTATCTGACTAGGTGAATCTAGTGATAACAGTGGATCAAGTACTTCATCTAACAGAGTCCATATAAGAGATCATGGTTACCAAAATTCAGGTATTGGTTTTTTTAAAAGTCAATTAAAAATACTTAACCTTTGTTTTCCAATCAAAGTAAGTCTAAAGATAATGAATATGAGTCTTTATTTGAATATATAACCTTTCCATCCCACAGATGTCCTATTTTTGTTCCTCTTTTATAAATGCAGTTATGCAAACATAGATCTTACATTTTCAATATTTAACATATGATAGGTTAGGGCACAGGGAAATACCACAACAATCAAATTATGCCAGAAAAACAGATAAAATCACAATTATGTATCAATAAATATTTTCTTCTGGCCTCAGAAAACACATCCTTTTCAGTTAAAATATTCATGCAATATCTTGTAAAGTCCACACATTCCTCATTATTTAGAGTTCATTCTTTTGATATACATTACTGAATTATTTCCAAAGCTAGGATGTGATCGCTTTTAGTGTCATTCTAAAACAAATAACTACAAATAGGTTGTTTCCTAAAAATTATCCCATGATGTTTCAGTCTAGTAGTTAGTAAGCTGACATGCAGGTAGCTTTGAAGGAAAGTATTATACAAAATTTGATGATGATTTTAAATTTAACACATATTAAAGCACAGTCCTAGAGAGCATAAATGTAGCTTGATTTAGTCACTTAGAGACATAATTGTAAATGTCGATACCTTGAAAATGCGGCAGTAAATGCACTGTACAAAACAAATGTTTGCACAGAGTAAGTTGATCTTTGTGAAGGTTTTTCTATTTCTCTTCTTTCTAACTATTGTATTTGAAGCATAATTTTGAAGATGCTTGCAAAACAACAATAATTCCTTATTGGTTTCGGTTTAAATTATTTACTATCCTTTTGACTCATATCTTCCACTGAACTATGTTAAAAGTATTTTGCTGAAATGTTTCTTTATACTGTCCATAGGGTTTAATAGACGTGCCATTTAATAAGCTCTACCTGTAAGGATAGACTGTTTGACCTTTGTGACCTGCCACTGGTAGACATAGTATAAGATTGCTTTGTGAAATAAAGCTGTCGGTAACATCAACAAAATAAAAAATGATCGTATTCCAATACTCTCTGCTGAGTACTATGACAGCACTGAAATATGGAATAAAATTGAAAGTAGATTAGTTTTGGGTCCTAAGTCATGTTTTGACAAGATATAAGAGAGGCGAACATATCTTTGAACTTTTAGTTTTAAAGTTTTTTAATGAAAATATTTATCATTTTGTAAGGTTCCTTCTTTTTTTATCACAACTGGGCTGTATAACCTTAAAACAATCCATTCTCTTATTGTGAGGGGTATAAATACTGTACTCTCTTTTATATTAAACATCTTAAAGGATACATGCACAGTAAGGAGTTGCTTGACACTTGTAAGTAACGGACTGTCATGTTAATAAAATAGCTTATTGGGAAGGTTGAAAAACCAGTCATTAATAAGCCACATATTTTTAAAGTATGTAAAGCATGTAAATACTGTAGACAAGAAGGCTGCTTTTGCCGTATTTTCTGTTCAGTTTTTGAAGTGTTTTGGATCTGAAGCAATAGTGAAAATAGGTGCCTTCAGATTAAGTCTTTTCTGTGAATGTTTTCAACTTTAAATAAATTGAAAATCTGTATTATTTTAATCATCCCTGATGAATTCATTAATCAGATCAAGAGGATATGAAGAGGTAACACTGATGTGATTGCGAATGGCAATGAATTTTATAATTTTGGCAATCTTTTCTTTGAACTTGGCACAACAGTCACCATCCTTCCTTTTCTTTATTTTACTATGTAAGTTAAAATGATGTAGCTTTCTTGCTTGCATTAAAATGCATAATGAATTGAAAGTTGTTGACATTAAATTAAGTAGACCTCTTTATCCAAGGTTAACTTCAATGGCATTTTTCTTTCCTCAAATGTTTTTAGTAACTAACCTTTTTTTTTAAAGTTAAACTAAATTATTAACAGAAACAATTTCGCCCCCCCCCCCAATAAGTGTTACAAAAGAAGGTGATAAATACCAAAGGTAAGAGAATACAGCAGAGCTGGGACAAGATAATAAGCTACAGTAGATATAGAAATTGTTTTCAGAAAATTTATGTCAATGCTTTTTTTAAAATCAGTTCATCCCATTGGGCTCATCTTTCTTCTAACAGTTCAATTGTTAAGCTAATACAGATGTATGAAAGTCACTCCTCCAGAAAACATTTAGGTACAAACTGAGCAGCAAATTTTATAAGATATCTGGGAATTCAAATCTCAAACAACCTAGAACTCTGATTTAAATGTCAAACCATTACTTCAGCAAATGAACTGGAATGCTGGGGGAAGTATGCAATTTCTTGGTTGGGAAGAATAGCCACAGAAGTTGATCCAATAAAATATATTACCTCAAAATCAAAATAAAATATTCTGCTAAGGATATCTATCTTGTTTCCAAATCTTTTTGGGATTATCCTAGATAAAACCCTAGCAGGCATACAGAGGCTGTTCTTAGAATTTAGGTGGAATAAGAAAAGATCAAGACTGAGAGCAGATACTTTGTACAGACCCATTAAACAGGGTGGACTAGCTGTTCCAAATATTCTATGGAACCATCAAAGCCAGCCAGCTCAAAGCAGTAGTGGATTGTGGGCACTCTAACCCAGCCAAACACTGGGTCTTTATTGAACAAGAACACTGTAAACATCACTGGGCTACCACGAATTTAAAAAACAATAAAAAATCAGACCCTCCAGAAATTGACACACATCCTTTAGCAAAGGCTACTCTATAGGTTTGGAATAGAACTAGAGATAAACTTTTTTCCCTCGCCAATGACACCCATTGCAAATAAGCCAGATCTTAACCTAAATCTTGAACCAGAGAGCTTCAAAGATAGTGAGAGCCATGCAATACACGTGGTTGGCTAGCTATTCAAGTAAAGAATTTTTTCTAACTTATTTAGAGATCAAAAGTAACTTTAACTGGCCCACTCTCTGCTGGTACCAGTACTTTCATTTCGGGCATTATATTTCTCAACTTTCTAGAAAACCTGTTTTATATAGAAAACTAATTTGAATAGAAGTGATGCCATCTGATCAATTGGGAAACAAAAAATTATGACTAATTGATATCAATCTTAGCAGACAATTTTCCTAACATCTCCCTCCCCCCCCCCAAAAAAAACCAACAACCCATGCTGGGAAAAGGACCTGTATAGACAAATTAGCCCAGAGGAATGGAGTTTGAACTGAAAAAGAGGACCAGAAACCTCAGTGTGTAACAATAAAATAAAATTTCTTAAAGATACTGCTTCAATGGTACCTCATTACCAGACAGGTTCAATATATGTAATATACACACTGATTCAACAGGGATAAATGTTGGATAAATTGTGGTAAGGGGAGATTTTATGCATATATGGGGGACTTGTCCAGTCATTAGAGAATATTGGAATCCTTAACCAAATACCATAAATTGTTGGATATTTTATGACAGGGGTGGCCAACCTGAGCCTGAGAAGGACTCAGAATTTGGCAATGTACGTTGCCAAAGAGCCACAGTAATACGTCAGCAGCCCCACATCAGCTTCCCCACCCTGCTCCCAGTGCCTCCCACCCACCAGCAGCTCTGCCGGTCAACACCTCCCTTTCCCTCCCTATCAGCTGTTTCGTGGTGTGCAGGAGGCTCTCTGTGGGAGTAGTGAGGACATGGCAGGGGAAGGGGTGGAGTGGGGGCAGGTCCTGTGGAAGAGCAGTGAGCACCCCCCCAGCACATTGGGAAGTTGGTGCCTGTAGCACCAGCCCCGGAGTCAGTCCCTATACAAGGAGCTGCATATTAAGTCTGAAGAGCCGCATGTGGCTCCGAAGCCACAGGTTGGCCACCCCTGTTTTATGATATAAAATGATCCTCTGGTAATCCTGCTGGGGCTTCATAGAGGAAACCCTCATACAAGAGGAAACGAAGAATTAATCTCTCATCTGCTCGGCTATTGGTAGGCTATCGATGGTAAAAGAAAAATAACCCCACCATAGAGGAATGGTTGAAAAAGATTGGAGGTTATGGCAAAATTAATACACCAGTTACATACCCAGCAAAATAGAGGGCAGATAGATGCTTAGATATTTGGTTACTTTTTATTCCACACTCTCATAAAGTACATTCACCTGCAAAAAACCAAAACAAAACAAAAAAAACCCCACGCCAGCACAGTTGTCCAATTTTCTTGAATATTGACATTTTGATAGACGCATCAGGTCTGTTCAGTATATATATAGAGAGAGATTTCACTCAATTTAATAAAATCCCTAGACACAACATATTATAGACATTGTAATGATGCTCACTCTGTAATATGGTAATACCCTGTTAAATAAAATATATGATTATAGTCCTGTATTATGTCTCTTTAAACAAAAGCTAACTGTTATAATGATTCTTTTACAGGCAGTCCTCGGACTTACGACACAATTGGTTTCTGAAAATTGCATCGTAAGTCGTAACGTCCTAACTCGGAACTGCAATCTACTCCATTGCAGGACCACGTATCGTAATGTCGAAACCAATTGTCATAAGTAGAATCAGGGTGTCAATTCAGAAGTGATGTAAGTGCCATTCATCATAAGTCAAACCATAAGTTAAGCCATTCGTCATAAGTCGTAAATTCGAGGACTGCCTGTACTTCTGATATTTACATGACAAGGATTTGTTAGCTTGTTAAACTTAGTAAATAAATAGTTTAAAAAAGTGGAGGCCTAATACAGATGCATGTGGTTCCATTTCTTTCAATACTTTTGTTCTGGTCAACCACATTTCCAGAGTTTGAGTTTGTTTTTGCAAATGATGAGAATGATGGTGACTGCAATGATGAGAATTCTAAGCAGGTATTGGTCTTTGTTTAATTTGAGCAAATAAGGACATATTCATAATGCTGTAGGAAATGGATGCATGTTCTGTGTTTATCTCATAAAAAATCATTAGTTTTCATGTGAGAGTGGACTGAGATGCATGGACTTCAAATGTACCCTTAGTCGTCAGCGACATTTACTTATGGGAATGGAGGGCACCTTCCTGTGCTCTCTGATACTGCAGGACCAAGACATAAGGTCTATGGATTTTCTTCTAGCCCCGCACACACTTTGAGATGTCAGGACACAAAGGGGAAGTTATAGTGTCTTACTCAATGGGTCAGATTCTCTCCTATTTAACAATAGCTTCTGTGGCTGTAAACAAGCATGCAATGGCCCCGGCAGCAAAAAGTTTGCCCTAAGGGAGGTTTTGGTGGCTCAAGACGTTGTGTTTTGTTGAAGGCAGGAAAAATGGCTGAATTATTTTAAAGCAGGGAGCAAATGTGGCCCAAAAGGTGAAACAATATGTTGATCCAGTCAATTCACTTGGCAGATTCTTCCATGGCTCCTCTGGAGGCCCCAGCAATATCTATGGAATAGCCCACCCAAGAGAGGGCAATGACGAAAACTTCACCTGCCTCTCTCAGTATGAATGCCCTCTGAAACATGGCACAGCTCTTAGGCACAAGCAGGTGCAATTTACTTCCCTGTGCCACCTGGAGTGAATCTAGTCCAATGTGCCTATGCAAGCATATGGTTATTGAACAGAGTATCGCACCTCAGAATTTACCTGATATGGCAAAATCCTTTGCAAGAGAAATGTTTTGTTTTCCAAGGCTAAGCCCAGACTCTTTATAGCAGGTCAGATCCAGTTCCTCCAAAAATGCCAGTCATTTACCCGATTGCTCAAAATAATGCAACACCCCCACCCAATATTTGTGCTGTTGATTGCAACACTGTCACATAATTTGGTCTAATAGACAGTAGTAACCTTGGCCTTGTTAAATAATCTCCTCAAATGTGACAGTGAATAACTATGGTCATTACTTGCTGTTATTTGTCATTATTTGTGCTGTTCTGACACATAGATACGAGTGGTTATAGGCCAACTTGTTTCCTCCACAGCTGTGATGAGGGGATGAAAACTGGATAGATCTAAGCATGAGAGAGGGTTATATTGATTTTGGGTTATCTTCCCGCCCCCTTTCCCCTGACTCTACAGAAGTCTGTCCCACTGGAGCTGTGGAGGGAGAGGGGAGCTGGGGCAGCAGCATAAAGAGTCACTTTCTGTTGCTCATCTGATGGTTCCCTTCCCAGGTACTTCCCACCTGTGTTACTGCAATACCGATGTGACACCCAGGAGAGCTAGGAAGAGTTGGATCTTTATTTGCTGGTTCTCCTTCACCTAGCAAAACATTATGGCTAGTATTCATTCTGCTAAGATATGCTTGTTTTACTGTGGCCGCCTCCCTGTTTGTTTAGTTTGTGCATCTGGTTGGCTTTATTTTGTAACGTAAATTTCAATCTCTTTTGGGGTAGGGACAGTCTTGAGAAGAGTTTGCACGATGTTTAGTGCAAAGGGGCTGTCAAGGCTGATTCCCCACTCTGGCACTTTGAGTGAAGAAGGTGGGGGCTCAAAAGGATTCTAACAATTAATACTGGCCTCTCCAGGCTTGTGTTAAACTCCGAAGGTTTCAGCTTTTCTCTGACCTTGGATGGGTAGATGTTGCCACCACCCAAGTGGAAAAACCCCTTTGAGAACCCAGGAAGGTGCACTTGGGAATTCCTTCCTGTGGGGTACCCTCAAACCCTTTCACGCCCCCTCCGGGGAGGAGCTGAGAAAGAAAAAAACGAAATCAATTGTTGCCACCAGCTAATTAAACATGTGCACAAACCTCTTAGGACACAAAAATCCACTCCTGTTCTTCAAACAGGTAAATTTTATTAAAACAAAATGAAAGAAAATACATTGGAAACTCAGGCTATTGCTAGATTTAAAAAGAGCAAATACAAAGATTAAACATCAAGAATAGTTCTTCGAGTGATTGCTCATGTGAATTCCACAATAGGTATGCGTGCTCGCCATGTGCACCGGTGCTGGAAGTTTTTCCCCTAGCAGTACCCGTAGGGGAGAGCGCCCCACCGCACAGTGCCTGCCTGGCGCGGTATAAGGGGGCTGCGCTCTTCCCCCCCCCCCCGCCACCCGGTTCCTTCTTGTCGCCAATGAAGGTGCATCAGAACTGCTCAGCTCCAGCTTTGCTGCAGCTCGTTTCCAGAACTCTCCCTTTATTCAGTAGTACCTGTAGTTAGTTAGCTTATTCAGTTAGTTTAGTCAGTCATTGAGCCCGGGTCAGGGCATGCCCCAAGCCCCAGGCTTTAAGTTGTGCGGCTCTTGTGGGTTCTCTATGCCAAGGAGCGACCTGCACGCGGATTGTCTGCACTGCTTGGGAGAAACCCATATCAGCAAAAGGTGCAAGATCTACAAGTCTTTCAATCCCCGGACTAAAAAAGAAAAGGACATTAGGCTCTAGGCCATCCTGATGGAGTCAGTGCTGGCCCCGACCCCGGCAAGCCACTTCAAACCGGTACCCAGCACCGTGGTGTCGGTATGTGGAGACCCTCCAGTACCATCATGCAGTCAGCACCACTCCCCGTCCACAGGGCATGCCAAGAGGACCGGAAAGACTTCCTATTCACAACGGCACCGAGGGAAGTCTGGGACAGAGGCTAGGCCCATGTCAGGTAGTCCTCAATCCCCATTAGGGATAGGCCTCCGATTCACATTGAACGGAGTAGCCTGACCCCTTCGGAGCATGCCTCTCCGGATGTCGGGATGCCATCTACACTCGAAGCCCTCCAGGCAGCCAGGGATGTCATGTCCGTGCCAGTGCCCGGAGCTCCGCCGATGTCGGCCCCACACTCCAGAGGCAAGTCACCGCTGGGATCACCGCAGTCGCCACCAGCCCAGTACCAGTCTCGGTCGAGGGAACGTTCCCGACACTGCTCACCACCCAGTGACTGTTCAGGGCTCAGTCCATGTGGATCACCCTCGACGCTGGCCAGACTGTCCGGATGGGTGCCGTGTGACCAGGACTCCCAGCACCACTTGTCTGAGCGAAGAAAATATCAATGGGACCATGGCGGATGTCACCAACGGTCCTCGTCTCGCAAGAGATACCGCAGTTGGTCGCAGCACGATTGTCGACGCTGTTCCTGCTCTGACTCCCGTTCCAAGTCTCCGCCAAGGCACCGTAGTCCTGGGCATCAATCACTGGCATCTCGCTGACATGGGTCCGCCTGTTGAGGCCATTCGCAGAGCAGCTACTACCGTCGGTGCCACTCCTCTGTGTCGAGATCATGGTCCCGTGGCCAACGTAGGTCCCGGTACCGTTGATACTCCAGGTCCAGAGGCGGCAGCGGATCATACGCCAGCCTGGCCTCCCCTTGCAGCCGCCCGTCTACAAGCCAAGCTAGCCAGCCTGAACAGCCGGCCCCACCGGCACCTCAGCAAGCGCAATGGCACCAAGCGTTGTGGCCGGCCCAGTGGGCACCGTTGCCTCCGGCGCAGCCCCCAGTGGGGGCTCGCTTGGTGGCCGGGGCCTTGGAAGCACTGTCGATGTCCATCTTTAGACCGCCAGAAAAAAGGTCGGTGGGACTTGTGTCCTTGGTACCGTGCCGGAGTCCAACCAGGTGGTGGATCCTCCAGTGCCGGGATGACACCCAAAGCACTGCACCATCTTCGTCCCGTCCAGAGGAGCTGATTTTTGGCTGCCTTCGTGGCCCACGTCCCCATCCAGGACATTTGTAGGGCTGCCACGTGGTCTTCGGTTCACATGTTCAACTCGCACTATGCGATCGTCTCCCAGGCCAGGGATTATGCCGGGTTCGCCAGGGCGGTACTCCATCCTGAGAACTTGTGGACTCCTACCCACCTCCAACAGATATAGCTTGGAATCACCTATTGTGGAATACACATAAGCAATCACTCGAAGAAGAAAAGACTGTTACCTTTTCCGTAACTGGTGGTCTTCAAGATGTGTTGCTCATGTCATTCCACATCCCACCCTCCTTCCCCTCTGTCAGAATTGTCTGGCAAGAAGGAACTGAGGGTGGGGGGAACGCCAGGCAGGTGTCACAGGGGGGTGCTCCCCCCTACGGGTACTGCTAGGGGAAAAACTTCTGGCACCAGTGCACGTGGCGAGCACGCACACCTATTGTGGAATAGACATGAGCAACACATCTCAGAGAAGACTAGTTACAGAAAAGGTAACTGTCTTTTCTTGAGGTCCAGCTTAAAGGTTACAAGCAAAACAAAAGCACCTGGGGTTAGCACAGAGGAGTCAACAAGCCATAAAGAAATAAAAAAGAGAGAAACCTAATCACGTCTTCCTAGACATTCCCTGATCTACTTACATATCTGGGGTTTCAAATGAGTAGTTTCTAGGTATGATTCAGATGATTTTTCATACCTGGCCCCAAGCTTCTTATAGCATAGTTCCAGCCCTGTCTCTGCTTCTCCCTGAGAACAATAACAGACAGACAAAGGGGAAGTTTTTTCCCCAATTTTAAAAAGTTCTAGCCTTCCCATTGGCTCTTTTGGTCAGGTGCCCACTCCCTTCCTTTTACCTATGCATCACAGGGAGACTTTTTAACCCTTTACAGGTAAAGCAAGTAGAGAACAGCTACTAAGAGGGATTTTACATCTAACTGGCTAGCTGGGTCCATAAAAGGGAGGTACCCCCCCCTTTTCATTTATCACAGGGGCCATGATGCTTGACTGAGACCACTGGATATTGCCATATCACAAACAAATATCATCAGTAATATCAGATGACGGGTCAGTATCCATTGACTCCAGTAGCTACTGTTACAAGGCAAGTGACTGCAAATTCTGTGAGGTGAAATTTATGGAGTTTTCAGAGCCTTGTGTTCGCCTCTCAGGGCTGTCCTTACCCATACGCAAAATATGCAGCTGCGTAGGGCACCGGGAAATTTGGGGCACCAAATTGCCCCAAATTTCCTCATGCCCTACGCAGCTGTGCGCTGCTCCAGTGGCCAGCCTGATTCCCTGCTGGCTGATCTGCCCAGGAACATTGCCCCCGCCCCTGCTCCGCCTCTTCCCCATGGCCTCCACTGCTACTCCACCCCAGCCCTGCCTCTTCCCACCCCCACTCCAACCCAGCTCTGCCCCCGCCCCACCCCTTCTCCAAAGCCCCCGCCCCACCTCTTCCTGCCCCTGCTCCTCCCCAGCCCCGCCCCACTCCACCCTTTCCCCTGAGTAACGTCCCGGGGGACTGCAGCAGGGGTTGGGTGTGCCCTGCACTCGCCGGGCAGTGAGAAATGGAGTGACCTAGCCCACTTTGCTCTGCTGGCTCCCAGCCACGCCGCCAGTGAGTGCTGGGGGCAGTTCCCCCCCCGCCCTTCCCCCAAGGCCCAAGGCTGGGAGCCAGTGGAATGGAGCAGGCTGGGTCTGGGTCACTCCACTTCCCGCTGCCGCATGAGTGTGAGATCGGGCCTGCCCTGCACTCACCGGGTGGCAGGAAGTGGAGCGACCCAGTCCCAACCCGCTCTGCTCTGCTGGCTCATTCTGGGGGGTGGCTGCCCTCCTGCCCTCCCACGGAGGCCTGAGACCAGCTCCCTCCACCCCCCCCCCCGCAGGGGGCGGGCTGCGTAGGGCACCAAACTGTCTAGGGACGGCCCTGCCCCCTTTCATTGTTTTTTCTGACCCATTTCTTTTTCTGACTCATTTTTTTTGACATTGTTTTTTCTGATTACTAATGAACAAGGGAGGTTTCACACATTATGAGAGAGATTTTCCAAAAGTGCCTAAGATATTTAGATGCACATACCCCATTGAAAGTGAATAGGACTTCTGCTCCTAAATCTCTTAGGTGCTTTTGAAAATCTCCTTCTCCATCTACTTTAATTCAATGTTTTTTAACATCAAATTTCAGGATGCCAGATGAGGGAAAGGGCCCCAGATTTTCCAGAAGAGATCAGAATAACTTTGACTCACAGGTGGAGAAGGGTTGGAAGAGTAAGCTGTGTGAAACCTGATCTTGAGCAAAGTTGTGAAGACAGAACGAAGAGAAGAGCTGGGTGGGGTTAGGAACAAGAAAAGGAAAGGGCAACTGCATGGCTCAAGGGATTTTTGAATAGTCTATAGAACCTTTCACCTCTAGGTTACTGGTAATGATTGAAAGTTACCAGATGATGATTGTTTTGGTGGCATGTTTGAAATGAATGTTGGCGTCAGTCCAGTTCTCAGTCAGTACAAATCACAGAAACCAGGCCAGTTGTCCTACTGGCTGCACAGACTTAGCAGTAATGCTAGAGACTTAATAGATGTGGCAAATGGACCATTTATTCACATCTAGACACCGAGCTTCTAGTTCAGGGGATAGGTATGTTGGTAGGAAGGTATGGAGAAGCTTGAACTGTTGCTGCATGTACTTTATCTTTTCTAATAATAAAATGAGCTCAGTATCAAACTAGCACCTTATATGAGCGCTAAAGTCATATGTATGCACAACGTGGAACAGCCATGCAAAACAGATAGATGAACTCTGAACTATTCCATGGGCCATCCACTGCTTACAGGCAGTTAAATTATTTCAGTAGGATGGGAGGGAGTCCTAAGGAGCAGACTCATCCTGCCTAATTTCAAACTCATGTATATTGTGAATTTGAAAGTTCAGTTCAGTCTTGAGTGTTTGGTTCATATTTCACTTAGGAGAGGCTGACAAAAATAGCATAGATTGGAGTGTGGGTTTGGGAGAGGCAATATGTCAGTCACTCACTTGTGCTGGCTTAGCTTTTTGGTGGTTGTTCTATCCTTAATACATAGTACAGACTTTCTGTTTGCTAGGAAGACTTTTTTTTTTTTTTTTTTTTAAAAATGGATCCTCTTCTGAAAAAAGTGCTTGAAAAACAAACCCCCTCCTCCTGAACTTAACATAGTTTTCTGAATGCAAAAATAGTTTGATGGGTTTCTGTGAAAGTGACTTTCCCCAAAATATGCCAGCCCCTAGTCCCAAAACACTTATATTGTTAGGAATAATTCTTTTTTCTATTAAAACTACTTCCCCAGAAAGGTCTGGTATGTCTTCTTGTAGGAACTGAAACAAGGGAAAGTATAGCCTTGTTTATCATTTTTATCCATTTTGCCAGCAAGCCTCTGATGTAAAAAAACAAAAAACAAAACCCTGCCTTTCAGCCATAATAATTGCACTCATTATGTTCTGGCTTTCAGAAATGGTAGTGTAGTGCTTTTGTTACTCTGGAGGTAGTCTACCACTATCCCATGTCTAGGTCAGATATTGGTGAACTCTGATTTCTCAGCACTCTGAAGACTTTATAGCTCTATCTATTTACTTAATTCAAAATCTTTCCTTTACATCATGTGAACTAAAATCATTGATATACAGTATTGAGACAAGTAGCATAAAAGCATCATTGACTCATTGAAATGTTGTTGTTATTAATAATCATTTATCTTTGGTATCATCCAGAGCCCACAATCAGCATTGGGACACATCATAATGCTTACAAAATAAAACTAGTTTCCAATACGGATTATTTTAATGGGGAAAAATATTGCTGTCTTTTCTATGGCGCTGTTTATAGAGATGACCAAAAGGTGGCAGCAGTCTCTCCATTGTCATAGTCCTAACTGTTTATATCCACTTTTGTACATGTATGTTTTTAAAAAAAGTGATAAAATGAAGAACATGTCATTAGTGACCATTTTTTAAAAAGAAAATAGATAAAATGGAGAACATATTGTTAGTCGCACTGAATTTTATTCCACTTAACATAACACTAGGACTATCATGGTGTTTTTAATTGTGCAAATAAAAAGACAAGAATCATGTTGCAGATTCTGTCTGTTATGCACAGAATCTAGACACACAAATGTAATGATTAGCTGAATGAGTGTATGTCTGGCAGTATAAAATAGAATATTTTTTCCCCCATATGTAAGATGGGTTGCTTATTATAGAAGTTTAAATCAGCTACCTTAACCCAGAATTTTACTTTGGACAGATAAACACTGTAGCTTCTGTTAACCAGAGACAGAGAGATGAGTCTGTGGAATTTTTCATTGGCTGTCTGCCATTCTCTGGAGGGCTGTTGATTAATAACTTGAAGGGAAAAAACAAACTATTTTGTAGTGATGGTTCATCTTCAGTTATTTTCAAATGATTTTTTGTGTGAGAATATGACACATTTGAGAAAATGTTCTACATTTTGAATGGTCCAGATCACTTTAGAGGATGGCCTTTTTAATAACTGTTATTGCTACATATCACTTTTATGACCACTGTAAAATCAACTGAAATACAACATATTTATGTAGTATAGGGTTTATTTGATGCTATATCTTGATCTGTACATTTTTCCTTTCTGGGAAAACCTGTGTGTTTCTGTCTGAATGCTGAGGCTCTGTTCCTTTCTCCTCCATATTAGCCCACTTCTTCCCCTCCGTTCTTGAGTCCTCTATATTATGAATACCATCTTTTTTGAGGAAGAAGCTTTAGACATGATTCTATTCAAAGCCCCCCCCCCCCCATCACCAGTTCTTAATTTTCCATTGGCAATGTATAATACAGTAAATCTACTGCAGAGTGCATGTAACTCCATCCTAGCTAACTCCACAGTTTGCTCCACTGTTTAACTTGCCACCCAGATGGACTGTGCTAGTGCTCAGAGAAGTTTGTTAGCAAGTTGGAAAGTAACTGCTCTTGTGGGTTCCTAATAAAAAGTCTTCACAGCTCTCTTGTTTTCTAAGAGTTATGAGAAAGGGATTATACTTGCCAATGAGAACCATAGGACATTCGTCAGCAGCGAGAAGCAAGCTGTCCCACCCGGGCTGAATGACTTATTTTCCACTGTGGTTTGAGCCCCAATTGACTTGGAGGGGGAGACGATGATGAATGAACCTGGGTATCCTAAATGGCCGTGCAGAGCACTACTGCTGAGCTGCCAGGTTGCTCACTTATAAAGTACTATATATTATTTATTAATTTAGGTTACATCAGTGTATTATAAACTACTTCTCACACATCTGACCTACAGACACCGTAGCACAGGTCAGTGGTTCTCGGGTCCAGGGCCCGCTGTTGGGGCTGTGAGTAGGTTTCAGGGGGCCACCAAGCAGGGCCAGCATTAGACTCACTGGGGCACATGGCAGAAAGCTGAAGCCCAACTGCATGGGGCTGAAGCCCAGGGCCATGAGCCCCGCCACCCTGGGCTGAAGCCGAAGCGCATGGTGCCCCTGGCAATTACCCTGCTTGCTATCTGCTAATGCTGGCCCTGGCTTTGACATGCAAACAAAAACCCAGTTGTTGTGACACAGGTGGACAGTGGAGTTTTTATAGCATGGTTGGGGGGCCGCAGAAAGAAAAAGGTTGAGAACCCCTGGCATAGGTCACTTTAGAAGTCACTCTCTTATGGCTTTCCTCCTCCCGCTGCCTTAATTGAAAAATCGTGTTTGGAGGTGATGACAAAAGGCATCTATCTGACCAGTACTAGATATGCTTGCACAGCTCTGTGTATGCTCCCATAATGTACAAAGCAGCAATTGTGTGTCAGCTCCAAAACGAAGTTTACGATGTTTTTGAAGACTCTGTTAGTGCCTGTCAATGTTAATCTAGAAATGGCAATTGCAGTACAGCATGTTGAGAAGTTAGTTTATAGATCTGGTGGAGCTTGCCAAGAGGACTATATCCCAGAAGTGGTGATATCCTAGACGAGAGGAATCAAAAGCGAGGGAGGGTTTTTTGATTGATTTTAAAGAGCTGCAATATTGCATTGTGTCGTCACTAGGAAAGTGGCCATGGAACTGCTGCCTAATGCTACCAGTAAGCCATCAGGGAAGTATATCTTTATTAAAATACAAATACATATGGAATAGTTAATCCTGTGACACATGTCTACATAGACTTGCTAAATCTCGCTATTCTCAAAGTGATTTCTTCAGGATGAATTTTAAAAGGATTTTAAGAATCTCATTTAATGATGAATTTCCAATATGTTTCAATGAAACATTTATCCCTAATTTATTTTTTTAACCTCAAGCTTTTTTTCAAATTATTACAGCTCTATTTGTCACTTTTGTATTATTCCAGTAAGTGAGAAACCAAGAAATGGGTTGGAATCCTCAATCTGAGCATGTACAGTATTTGTCTAGGCCCATATGTGGCCTCATCATCAGAGTATATTGAACATCTGATGATAATGAATGGACCCTGTGAGGTTAGAGAAGTATTATCCTGACTTCACAGAAGAGGAACTGAGGTGCAGGGTAGATTGTCACTTATATAAGATCATTTAGGGAGTCTGTGGCTGAGCCTGGAATTGAACGTAGGTGTCCTGAGTCTAAGTCCAGTGCCCAATAGACCATCCTTACTCCCTCTACAATACTGCCATGAAGGATCAGTTTTTGAAAGGAACTCCAAACATGCATGCGCAAAATTTGCATGCAAGCATTTGGACTAGGGTGACCACACAGCAAATGTGAAAAAATCGGGACGGGGTAGGGGATAATAGGAACCTGTATAAGAAAAAGACCCAAAAATTGGGACTGGGGACATCTGGTCACCCTAATTTGGACATTTCCACTTGCAAGTTATGTGAATAAGAAAAGATTTGTCTGCAAACAGGTACTGGTATACAGATAGTCCAAGCTGTGTGTGCAAGTGCAGAACTATTTGCATGCAAACAAGTGTATGGACAAAAATATTTGGTGCATTTTTAAAGTCTCTTTGGAATTTGTTTCTGAGTCTAATCCTTTGAAGGGAATGTGCCGGGTGCTGCATAGTAGAACTGGTGTGGAGACTCAATAGGACCATGTTACCCTTTACTTACTCTGTAGAAACATCTGTAGTATCAAATGGCACTATTGCTTGTTGCAAGAGCCGTTTGTTCGTGCAGTTGTTCATCTTGTCCATACTTAACCCTGACTTTTGTAGAATGGTTCAGTGTGACCGCACCTAATAGTCCACTGTAACTCTTTCAAGCGTGCTGAATGTTCTTCTGAAATGAGTAAGTTATTGCAGTACCTTAACAGGCTATTTGCAAATATTCTGCTATTCAGATCCTATTAAAACTCCAGATTTCTTGCAAGAATTGTTTCTATTGTTGGGCTGTCCTTTGTGTGATCTGTGCTTCCCTAACTCTGCTGTCCTACCATCATTTGTGCAGAAATGAGAGAAGGAGAAACACTGGTACTCCCCTGGACTAAGTGTGGGCCTTTATTTTGATGAACCCTCTCCCACTGGGTGCTGGGGGAGGCAAGTCACTTGCTTCTAATTGTTTTGGAATGTTTTAAACTCTCAAACCCCCCACCCCCACCTGTTTTGTAGCTGAACAGTTTCATTCTCTCATATTTTCCTCCCTAGGATCCAGTGACAGATGTTGGCAGGATTGTTGTCTGGAAGGGATGGGTGTATGAAGGAGAGGTGCTCTGATTCAACTAGATTTCCCCCCTACCTGCTGCTGCATGACATTTAGTTGCCTGCCCTGGAAATGATCTGGGGGATAGCTGATTGCAGGTGTATCCATTGCTGTTACCCTATGCTAAACTCTGTCTGACTGATCTATCTTGCGTTCATCATCATGGCATCTGACTACATTTGCCATGGGTTATGTTGGGAAGTGGATAGGCAAATGAGGTGTTTGGAGAGTGCCACGGAGTAGTGAGTATATTTGAACTGGAATGTAAGAGTGCATAGTGTGTGTGTTTGTAATTTGGATGTCACTTTCGGCCAAATTTTGCAGCCCCTAATCAAGTAAAACTTCCTATTTACTTCAATCAGAGCGTTGATTGATATAAAGGCTGCAGAATCTGGTGCAACATTCCTTCTTGTTGTTTTCCTTGCAGATATCCACCATGTAGGAGCTGCTGCTAAAGAAGTTCTTTGAGGAATCTGTCAGCCCTAGCTCCCAGTAAGTAAGTGGCTGTGGTACAGTATCCAGCCCCTCTTCTCCCCTCCCTGTTGTTCCTTTTTGGTGTGTGGCATCTAAATGGGGTTTTGTTTTTCATTTCACAGGAGAAGATAAAGGAGAGGTTCCTACTGGGAGGAAGGGTTGGCCTTACAATTTAAGTGCTGCTCTGGGACTCAGGAGCTCTGTGTTCAATATCTGGCTTTGCCACAGGCTTCCGTGTGACTGGCCAAGTCACTAAATCTCTTTGTGCCTCAGTTCTTCATCTATAAAATGGCAATAATAGTACTGCCCAACCTCCAAAGAGGTGTTATAAGGTTAAATCCATAAATACTTGGTAGGTGTTCATATACTACAGTGATGAGAACCATACAAATACCTAGGTAGATAAAATGTTGTTTTAATTAGTTTGATTTTATTAAAAAGTATTTAAATAGTTTGTATTGCATTCAGTAACTCCAATTTTTTATAAAAAAGCACTTCTCAAGTATAACCAAGACCTGCTGATGGCCCTGGTTGTGGTATGCCTGCTTGAATCAGGGCAGGGAACTCAGTTGCTGACTGCACCAGGGAGATAAAATGACCACAGTGTTCTGTGGGATGGAGCTAGAAGGACCACCTGTAATAGTGCAGCTACAATGCTTGTTGTTACTGTGCACACACGGTGGTATCACACTATTGTGTGACGAGCGAGGGCAGGTGGAGGCATTGTGAAGATCTGTGACAAGAAGGTAGGCTTACAGTGATGCTCGTGAAACCCGTGGAAGATATAGTTACATACTCAGTTCTGGCCCAGCACCCCTCTGTCCTGAATAGAACAGAGTATTGTCACCCGCCCTAAATGTTCAAAGCTTAGCCACCCCAAAAAATTATGAGGTTGACTTAAAAATCATGAGATTTTTTTAAAAAAGCATTTTGGGTTTTTTTAATTTGCCCTCTGGTTTTTGAGCCTTCTGGATACACTTGGGCCTTGTTTTCAAGATTTTCTCCACAATCATGAGAGCTAGAAACTTACTTTAGTTTTAAAATAAAAGCTGAGGGCTTGTCTACACATGGAACTTTCTGGAATCTTTGAAGATGGATTAAATTAAACAGGAACAAGGCTCTCATTTCAGAATAAGAGTATCCACACATTGAGTTACTCTGAAATAGTTCTTTTGATTTTATATTCACACCCTGCTTAATCAGAATTTTCAGGTGTAGACAAGCCCTGAAATTCTCCTCTCATTATGTGACTACAGGAGTGGGGACTTTAAGTAAAACATCATATATCACAAGATTCACAATAATATTGTGAGAATTGGCCACATTGGAAGCGCACAGCTGGATTTGTAACCTGCCTTAAAGGGCCAGTACAGCTGGTGACAGTAAGCAGGAGCTTGAAAATATGAAAAATAAATCAACTAGTTGAATTGTTAAAGATTTTCTATAGTCAGACCCCCAACTCTGACACAGAAACAAAACATAATTCTTCTGTCTGCCCCTCGAGCCAGGTAGAGCTGAAATGCCACATTACAATTTTAACCCTTTACCACTTTTTACTTCAGCAGGCTTTGTCTGAGTCTCTAACAGTCCCAAACTGCTTCCAAACACAGAGGCATTGGCCACCAGGTAACCTAGCAAATGATCTTTGCCCCCACAAAAACACTGTCCTTTAGTGATTAGCAGAGGGAAATGATAAACACTTGACACGGGTTTGACATTCTATCCAATAGAATAGGTCAACAGCAGATGGACAGGGGTACATGCACTCCATTACAAATACATTATTCCAAGAAAAGCAGGCAAGCTTGAACTGCCTAAAAGTATGTTTCATATGATTATATTTTTTAACCTCCAGTGGCAGGATGTGGGGTTGTAAGATAAAAGCAGATGCTTTGAATATATTGCCTGAAACAAGAAATGGGCTGTCTGCTTCAACGTGATATTTTATTAGAAAAGTTCCTTCACCCATGTATATATGTATGTATCCTGTCTATAAAATATCTAAAGAAACTCATGGAAGATATAGTTACATATTCAGTTCTGTAGATTTACAAAAGCTGAATGAGTAGAGTCTCCATAGATTTTCACAGTATTTTCCAAAAGTGTGGGTGTTCTAGCTGTTAAATAATTGTTTTCTGATTCTGTATTTTGAATTGGAATTATTTTTCTGCCCTACTTATACAGAATTGTACATATGTCTGTATTTTATTAAGCAAATTTACAGATAAAAATTTTTGCCTTTGGAAAGGGGAAAAAAAAAACAACCTTTGCTAATATCTGAGAAAAGAGAGTTGTAGATAATTGGGAAGAACAGGCTGCTCACTTCCTTATTCCCTTTATCAGCAGGCTAAATTACAATGTGTTGCAAAATATTTTTCTACTGAAGTAGAAATTCACCTTCTGTGTTTAGGGGCCCAATCCCATTTTTTACTGAAGTCAGTGGCAAAACTCGCTACAACTCCAACAGGAACAGGATCGGGCCCTAGGATGCATCATGGCATTTTTATTCTCCTTGACAGAATAAAATGAGAGAGGATATTTTAGATTCTGTCAGTTATATATTTTGTAAATGATGTGACTTCACTAGAGACAAGAGAAATTTATAGGAATTTCCTTCCCAAATGTATGGAATTCTGTTCTCCCTGGGTATAGAGAATTAGCCTTTCTATAGAGTTTTTGGAGTAGCAGCCGGGTTAGTCTGTATCCGTAAAAAGAAAAGGAGTACTTGTGGCACCTTAGAGACTAACAAATTTATTAGAGCTTTGAAAGCTTATGCTCTAATAAATTTGTTAGTTTCTAAGGTGCCACAAGTACTCCTTTTCTTTTTATAGAGTTTTGGCATTTGAATGTTCCTTTTCATGTCCGGTCTACCTAGCCCTACTCTGATATTTTGATAGCAGTATTCTAAGACAAAACAAGAGACCATTCAACAGTATCTATTGATGCTGGACCAAGTTGTATAGAAAACCCATTGTACTGCACACTGCACTTCGGGAGTTACACTTCGTAGCACACTTGGTATATCCCACCTTTCTCCTGAACCATTGTTATGGGCTGTCCTTTCTAATCACTGGGCCATCAGGATGTCACAGACATACTCAGTTCCTCTGAATACACAGTAGTGGGTTAGTTGGAACAAGGAGCTTTCTTCCTCAGTCCATCTCTTTTTATTTTCCCCATTCTTGTGCTTTTGCTTTTTAGGCTCTCCCCCCAGCCCCGCCCCACTCACTTATATTATAGCTGCCCTCTGTCATAGTTAATTCATCATTATTCCTGGCAGCATAGACAGGACCTAACTAACTGTGTAGTCTATCCATGCTACAGCTTTGTTTATAAAAAATCCTCTATTATGCTTTCACATCTATATGCAGTTTTCTTGAGCTAGGGTGAGCAGCAATGTGGCTGGGCATTTGCGAATAGCCTCTGCTCAATCAGGTGTGCTGATAGTGTCAAACAGGAAAGCCATTCCAGTTTTTTTCTGGATGAGGATACAGCGTGTTTGTCTCAAGAGACCTTTATTTTGCTAGTTAGGGTCGTGCTAACTTGACATCTTGCTCAGGTTAGCTTGCTTCCTGAAAATGGTTTTAATAAGTGTTACTCATCATACCAGAAGCACAAAAGATGCAGAATGTTTAGACTAAATTCCAGTTCACCTGTACAGTGGGCGTGCAGCCTGGCAACAAGCTCCATGCCCTAGTTAGGCTCCTAACCTATAGAGCAATGCTGCATGCTGAAGGGGAGGGGCTGCTCACCAGGGGCCATGGAGCTGCTCTTGTGGCCATTTAGCCCTGCCCCCTTTCCTCAGAGGCAAAGTCCCTCCCAGACTCTACCTTCCTTGTCACATATGACAGTGGGGGTGCACTGGAGTGATGGTGAGGAGGTGGTGCCTCCTTTGATATCTTTGGCTTCCCTGGCTGACTGACAAGTTGGAAAATGGCGATAAAGGCCAGTGGTCTTCTCTCCCTCTTTCCACTCAGCATCAGAGCTGGCTGACTGGTCCAAAACACAGCTGTTGACTAGGAGGGTGGCCCGTCAGCACCAAACATGCACCCTACCGTGGGAAAAGGAAGAGTGGGTTGCCAGCACAGGCTTCCATTCTTTACCAGCCTCTCAAGTGCTGTTCTTGGGGGAGACATACTGGGACCTGCCCCTGATGCCCTCTCTATCCTCTGAGCAGGGCACCCTGTGGAAGCTACTGCTGCCCCTAGACAGGAATAGCTTTCTGGGCTACCAGGCGAGGTAAAAAGGGGTTGGGATAGCATGAGCACTCTGCCCTGTCCTGGTTATAGATCAGCCCCTCTTCCCTTCCTGCGCTCTCTGACTATCCTTAAGATCAGTTAGGACAGCACAGGCCTCCCCTGTTTCAAGTAGGGTACTGCATGCCCCTTAACCCCTAAAATGTAATCAGTGAATTCTCACTAAGTATAATAGCTTTAATAGCTTGGTGATAATGTGTGAGGGACAAATGAGGTGTCTGCTGCACTGAACAGAATACTGTAGAATCCCGGACAGTGCTACCCAAGCTGGGAATTGTAATTGAGGTCCTGTAGTAGCAAGTTTCTGGATCTTGTCATGCCAGGGAAATAGACTGATTCTCTAGGCCCAAAGGGAGCAAAACCTGGAGGAAGATGTTCCAGATGGCTGAACATGGTTCATTTGGCTCACTTTGTTGGAATTACACTGAGCAAATGACTGAACTCTAATAAAAGGCTTCAGTGGCAGCTGGAACAAAGGAGCTGAAGAGCGTATAAGGTAGGACAAAACAATTAAAACCAGGACTACTTAACCACTTACAGCCTCCAGGAATAATCACGTCGTTTGCTGCATCTGGGATATATCGCTTCCGCATTTGTCAGAGGCTTGTGATTTAAATAAGTAAATCGTAGATTAGGTTACAAATAAATATAGTTTATTTGCTTGTGGGATACTTTTTCAAGAATGAAGCGGAGATGATGCATATGCAGAATTCAAGTAATCACTGGATCAGTCAGGTGTATTCATGTCACTGGAATTGGAGATGGATCAGGAGTTTTGAAATGCACTGCAGCTCCTATAGGTCCCTATTCTACAACCCTTACTCACATGGAGCATTATTTACCTGCATGAATAGCCTAATTGTACTTATTTGCAGGGGTAATTGCTACTCAGTATACGCAAAGGTAGCAAAATCAATCCTTAATTTAAACAGCTAGAACTTATGTGAGAGATTTTCACTTTGCTGCATGTAAATAAAAAGTCTTCAAAGAACTGAGTAGGCAAATTTGACTTTTCCTATTTTTGGCATCTTCTGTCTGCTTCTATGGTACTAGAGTAAAGAGTTTCTAGGATAACATTTCTATGATATATATGTTTATTTGTCTAGCTTGTTTAAGAAGAATATATTTATTTCTCCTTTGGTAAGAAGCAAACTTTAGTTTCTGTTCGTTGCTGTGTTTTGAAACTATTTCAGGTCTTAAAAAGACTGATTAAAAGGAGAAATGGAAGACTCAAGCACAGATTTATTCTATAGTTTTTCAATAATTAGGTTAGAGTTCCACTCAATATTAAATAAATGCCAAAGCTACAAACACATAGTGGGTCACATCAGTGGTCCATTTTGGCTTCCAACAGTGGCCAGGGCCAGATGCTTCAGAGGGAATGAACAGAACAGGGCAATTATTGATTGATTCGTCCACTGTCATCCAGTCCTATCTTCTGGCAGTCAGAGGTTTAGGGACACCCAGAGCATTGGGTTTCGTCCCTGACCATCTTGTCTAGTAGCCATTGATGGACCTATCCTCCATGAATTTATCTAATTCTTTTTTGAGCCCAGTTATATTTTTGACCTTTGTCACATCCCCTAGCAATGAGTTCCACAGGTTGACCGTGTGTTGTGTGAAGAAGTACTTCCTTATGTTAGTTTTAAACCTGCTGCCTATTAATTTCATTGGGTGACCACCTGATTCTTGTGTTTATGTGAAGGGGTAAATAACACTTCCCTATTCACTTTCTCCACACCATTAATGATTTTACAGACCTCTATCATACCCACCTGTAGTCGTCTCTTTTCTAAGATGAAAAGAGACAACTTTTTAATCTCTCCTCGTATGGAAGCAGTTCCATACCCCTAATGATTTTTGTTGCCCTTCTCTGTACCTTTTTCAATTGTAATATATCATTTGTGAGATGGGCTGACCACAGCTGCACACAGTATTTAAGGTGTGGGCGTACCATGGATTTATATAGTGATATTATGATATTTTCTGTTTCCTTATCTATCCCTTTCCTAATGGTTCCTAACATTCTGTTAGCTTTTTTGATAACCGCTGCACATTGAGCAGATGTTTTCAGACATTTTTCGTGACTACAAGATTTCTTTCTTGAGTGATAACAGCTAATTTAGACCCCATCATTTTGTATGTATAGTTGGGATTATGTTTTCTAATATGGATTACTTTGCATTTATCAAATTTCATCTGCCATTTTGTTGCCCAGTCATCCAGTTTTGTGAGATCGCTTTGTAACTCTTTGCAGTGAGCTTTAGACTTAATTATGAGTAATTTTGTAACATCTGTAAATGTTGCCATCTCATTGTTCACCCCCTTTTCCAGATCATTTATACATCCGTTGAACAGCACAGGTCCCAGTACAGATCATTGGGGGACCCTGCTATTTACCTCTCTCCCCTGTGAAAACTGACCATTTCTTTCTACACTTTGCTCCTGGAACCTTAACAGAATCTCCTTAAGCATTGTCATATAGTCTTTATCACATATTGCTTCTCAAATAATAATGTAATGTCATACCATTTTTGTCTCTTTATCTTCCATAGTATGTGTAACATCTTCCAGCTATGTCTGGTGAGCTTAATTTCCACTCCCTCTTTGCTCTGGATGTTTATGAATACACCAAATAGTGAAAGGCACATTTTTGTTTCTTTTTATTCTTTGTAATATTTCGCACATTTTTCCTGAAGGAGCCCTAAATACTTCATAAGCTTTCAGGACCACTGCAATGCAGTCACCTGTATGAGGGTGATGGCAGCCAGCTAGTACTCAGTTTATCTACCTTCCAAAGCAGGGGCGGGCAAACTTTTTGGCCTGAGGGCCACATCGGGTTTCTGAAATTGTATGGAGGGCTGGTTGCCAGGCGTGGCCCGGCCCCTGCCCCCTATCCGACCCCCACTGCTTCTCACCCATGGACTGCCCCCCTGGAACTCCTGCCCCATGCACCTCTCCCTACCTGCCCCCCGCCGCTCCATCCCACCCCCCCTTCCTAACTGCACCCCCCCGGGACCCCTGCCCCATCTAACCAACCCTTCTCCCTGACCGCCACCCCATCCAATCCCCCCCTTCCTGACTGCCCCCCGGGGACCCTGCCTATATTCAACCCCCCTGTTCCACACCCCTGCCCCCTGACCACCACCCTGAACTCCCCTGCCCTCTATCCAGCCTCCCCCGCCCTGCTCCCTCTCCACTTACCCCACTGCCTGGAGCACCGATGCATGGCGGCGCTACAACCGTGCCACCCAGAGCACCAGGACAGGCAGCCGCGCCGGCCAGCTGGAGCCAGCCATGCCACCGCACAGCACAGAACTGGCGGCGCAGTGAGCTGAGGCTGCGGAGGACGGGAAACAGCAGGTGAGGGGCTGGGGGGTGAGCCTCCCGGGCCAGGAGCTCAGGGGCAGGGCAGGAGGGTCCCATGGGCCATACTTTGCCCATCTCTGTACCAAAGGATGGAATTGGCCTTGCCAAAATTTGGACCTTTGATGCCAGGGCCTCTGTGTATTTCAAACCTGATACTTATAGCTACTTCCCTTGGCTATAGAGCACATTTGAAAGAGGACAAATAGCTTTGAATTTTAAAGAATTCCGTAGACAGAGAATTTTTTATAAAGCTCCCAGGAGGGAACAAAGACCTGCATTTAGTTTTGAACAATCCTTTCCAAAGCAGCCAAGTGTATGGGAAAACCAAACGCCTGTACTCGAAACAAGCAGGTGAGATGATAAATGATGAGGGTAAGAATGTGACACATTTTGTCCTGGAGTCCTGTGATAGGGTGTATCAGGCCCTTTGAGTCCCCCGGCTGGAGGCCCTGTGGTCCTACCACACCCTGCCTCAGGAAAAAAAGCATTGAAGGCAGGTCCTCCAGGCCTACCTGGAAAAGATGCAGGGAAGCAGCCAATCACAGCCCAGCAGACTCAGTTCAAAGGGGCTACAGGGTCTGAGCAGGGCAGTTGCTGGCTGGGACTAGAAGGGTGAAGAAGGGCTGGAAGGCTGAGACACTCCACAGGTAAAGAGACTGGGCAGAAACTAGGGTTGCCAACTTTCTATTTGCAGAAAACCAAACACCCTTGCTTTGCCTGGCCCCTTCCCTTCGCTGTGGCCCCGCCCTCACTCACTCCATCCCCCCTCCCTCTGTTGCTCGCTCTCCCCACCCTCGCTCATTTTCACTGGACTGGGGCAGAGGTTGGAGTGTGAGAGTGGGTGAGGGCTCTGGATGGAGGTGTGGGCTCTGGGGTCGGGCCAGACTTGAGGGGTTTGGGGTACAGGAGGGGACTCCGGGCTGGGGGTTGGGGCCAAGGGGTTTGGAGTGTGGGAGGGGGTTCTGGGCTGGGGAAGGGGTTGAGATGCGGGTGGGGGCTCCAGCTGAGGGTGGTGGGCCCTCGGCTGGGGCCGGGGATGAGAGGTTTGGGGTGCAGGAGGGGGTTCAGGGCTGGGGTTGGGATGTGGAAAGGGGTGCAGGCTGGGGGTGTGGGCTCTGGGGTGGGGCAAGACAAGGGGTTTGTGATGTAGGAAGGGGCTCTGGGCTGGGGGTTGGGGCCAAGGGGTTTGGAATGTGGAAGGGGGCTCCCGGCTGGGGCAGGGGTTGCGGGTATGGGTGCAGGCTCTGGCTGGGTGTGTGGGCTCTGGTGTGGGGATTGGGATGAGGAGTTTGGGGTGCAGGAGGAGGCTCTGGGCTGGGTCAGGGGGTTGGGGTGTAGGAGGGCGTGAGGGCTGCAGGCTCCAGGCCATGCTTACCTCAGGCAGCTCCCAGAAAGCTGTCAGCATTTCCTTCCATCTCCTAGGCTCTGCGCACTGCCCCCCCCTGCAGGCACCGCCCCACCGCCTCCCCCTGCAGGCACCGCCTCCGCAGCTCCCTTTGGCTGCAGTTCCTGGCCAATGGGAGCTGCAGAGCTGGCACCAAGAGCGGGGAGCAGCATGTGGAGCCTCCATGGCCACGCCTAAACTTAGGAGCCAGAGGGAGATGCCAGTAGCTTTCTGGGAGCCATGTGCGGCCGGGCAGGCACCCTGCCTTCCCCACTGCGAGCAGCCAACCGGACTTTTAATGGCCCGATCAGCAGTTCTTACTGAAACCGCCAGGGTCCCTTTTCAACCAGGTTTTCTACTTGAAAACCAGAGGCCTGGCAACCCTAGGAGAAACACTGCTCAAGCAGAGATAGGACTGTGAAGCTTTCCAGGTGCAGAGACCTGGGAGAGAGAACCCTGTCTAAAAAGGGGGCATAGCCAGTTACAAGCTCTCCAAGCAAATGAGGCCTGAGAAAGACCCTGCTCAGCGAGGGAACAGAGAACCCAAGACGGTGGTGGGACAGAGTGGGAAACCACCCAGGAATGCAGCAGTAGCAACAAGCAAAGAAAGCAGCATGTGGCTGCTACTTGGAGGGTCCCTGGGTTGGGACTCGGAGTAGTAGACGGGCCTGGTTCCCCCCATGAGCCACTGGTGAATTGGTCAAAGCCCTGAGAAGGGGACATGTTTTGTTTTGAAGCCTGAGAAAGGAGCTAGAGTTTAAACAGGCCCAGAGACTGGGCTGAAGACCCTGGAGAAGGCCAACCCTTTGTTGGACTGCATTACCACAGAAGAAGTTTCTTCATACATTTAGTCTATATGTGGTTTAGCCAGAGGGCTGAGCCACTGAAGACCCTGCTGATGAGGGCAACAGCCGACAAGGGGCAGCGCAAGCAGAGAGCGTGCAGGTTCGCACGCAACCGACAGCAGGAGCTCATAAGAGGTGAGTGCGCACTGTCACAGGTCCTCAGGAGAACTATAAGGACTATAACAACTGTAATGGTGTCGCTATCATATTTAATTAGGTGAAAGCTTTTCATGGCAGGGACTGTCTTTCACTCTGTGAAATATCCATTGGTAGCTTACACCATTCTTATGTGTCACCTCTGAAAGGGGCCTCCTATGTTTACAGAGGTATAAGATGGAATGATATAGATGGCGAAGCATATTTTCCACAAATAAAACAGGCTTGTCATTGTCCTCATTATGCTCAAGACTTAATACTAAAGCAACAGGGCAGTTTGCACAAGGCCTGCATACGTTCACATCAACTCTTAAAGATAAACTAGAAAGAAAAACAAGGTAATTGTACCTTTTTATTCCTTCTTTATGACCAATAGAGATAACTTCAAAGGTTTGCAGTTTAAAATGTTTATAGATTAGAAATATCTGGTCCTGAATTTTCTGTTTTTGTGGGAGAGCCGAGTGGAGGCTAGTGAAATAATGACATCACCTTGAAATAAAACCTTAGCTGCAACTTTTGCATACCTAAACTGAGAGGGGAGGGATGCTTAGACTGTTCAGACTGTTATAAATGTTGTTTGGTTCTTTTTGCTAAGACCTGCTTAATGACAAACAGAATAAAATGCACTTTGTGAAAGTTTCACTGTCCCCTTCCCTTTGCAAAGTGCAAAGGAATGTTGTAGACCAGCTTTTAGTCTATTGTGAGGTCACCATCCCATTTGAGCCATCCAGCCCGCCAAAGGCCATCCAGCAGAAAAAGAGGAGCCCAGATTTGAAGGTCTTGATTTTTCTAAGGTAAAAAATAGAACCCACCCTCTCCTCCCAATTTTCTTGTGTAGAGTTTGTTTTATCCTGATTGAGAAACAAACAAAAATAATAACCCACTTGGATTGCTAGTGTTGTAATTTCCCTGCAGTCAATGGAGTTACACCTCCTGAGAATTTGGCCTATTTCTTTTCCTGTGCAGTTCACCTGTTAAGAAATAAACATTCAATTTGCATGTGAATGTGCTTAGTATTAAAGAATAAGGTACAAGAAATGCACAAAAATAGATAAGTGTAGGCCTGTTTCTAAATAAAATATTTTCCAAAGTTTTCCTTGAGGCATCAGCAGCTCTTTGACACGGAATCTGATAAAAATACAGAAAGTAACTGCAGTGATCCAGCTCCCATTGCCCTCGACTTGTGGTATTTATTCATTTAATAAAATATAGTGTATATATTGTATCCTAAGTTGGAATGAATTATTTTAATTGTAAATGTCTGAATGTTTGAATAGACTGGGATACAGCGAGACAATGGTATCCATGACAGAGGGAGCCAGTCAATTTAAAAAAGAAGTTGTGCTCTTGAAAACTGTTAGGTTCCCAGTAATTGAATTGCTCCATTCTCATGGCAGGTACAGTGCAGTAGCAGCAGTGGTGGCTTCCCCATGGGCTTTATTGATAAGTTTTTAAATACAGCTGTGCATAATGCTCACATAAAACCCAGAACCCAGCCTGAATCAGGATTGTTTCAGGTTCTGTTATGTTTGTTGCCTAATCTGGATTGATTCTACCCATTGCACAGAATTTCTTCTTCCATAGGCAGCTCCAAGGCTCCACTTCACCTGTTGATACATTTAGAGGTGGGCTGCTTACTTGGCTTCTGAGGCTGGGTGACTTCTTTTGCTCTGTTTCAGTTCTTCAAGGGGCTCTGGAATTTTCATGGCTGTGTTCCTTCTCTTAAGACAGTGGTGTACCTGTTGTGATGTGAACGTTTGTTCACTGGGAACTGAACTGTATTGAAACCACCAATTCATTTCCACAGAGGTCACCAAAATTCCATCAGATGGTAATGACAGTCACTACTGATGTGGGCTGGATATGAGCCAGTGATCTAGAAGTGAAAGGCAGTGTCACCCATTACCAATTCCCCTGAGCCATCGAGTCCCCCTGCTTTTCACTCATCTTTCTGCTCCTACAGCTCTCATAAGTTAATCTTTCTTCTTCTATGTCTAATGTGATCATTTTTCTTCTCCTACTCATCTGCTTTTGACTTTCCTGACAGTAGGGCTGACAAACACCTTTAGCATTTTTCCTTCTGTTGCCGTAAAGCATTAGTCAGTAGTACAGTGTGTAGCAGGGATTTAAATAAAAATGGGAGCAGGGAACTCCTTATATTAACCTTTCACACCTATAATAGTCCAGTAACTGTTATGTTTTTAAAACTCTGAGATCTTCTGATAATGAGTGCTGGCTGGCAGGCTGCAGCCTATAAACTGTACAGGGACAAAAAAAGGATTCATCTGATACAGGATCCCCAGAAGGGGACCTGAATCTCATCAGTGGGACTACAGATGATAATATCCTGCTCTACTGTAACTACCTCAGTTTCTTTTTAATGAAATAAAAACAGCCAAATATAGAGTCAAGTCCCTTGGGGAGTTGTTCTTTCTGGCCTCTAGTTTTCTGCCTTTTTTGGGGGTAAATCTATGGATAAGATCAAGTTTTGGGCCAAACATGGGGCCCAGTCTGCACAGTCAAATCTGCCGTGTTGTGGGGGATCATAATGTTCCCCAAAGGTGTCATAATGTGGCTTGGTCTTGCCTGTGTAGATGGGACTAGTCTGGGGCGCTGTGTGTGCAGGGGGGTAGCATGGATTATAACTGCATGTCACTGAGCCATGTAATAAAAATTCAGACTAGGACCTAGGACTGGACCTGGGTGAATATTGCAGACCCTGTTAGAATTCATTCTTCTGACAAGGTACAGATCCCTTTTACTTGTGTTTTGTATACATTTGTTCAAGTGGATATTTGCAAATATGTATTCACATGAATATTTACTGTGGAAAGGAGTTTGGATGGCCATTTTGAGATTGCTTTGTGGCTGCAGAAGTTTTCCAGTTAGGGAAAAGAAGCAGAACCATGTGACTAAGTTAACCAGTTTACAGTAATAAATTATGAATAGCATCTACTCACAGCAGTAGTTGCAGTAAATCAATTGAGAGTGATCTATCTGTCTGAAATATGTTCTCATAATTTATCTGTTGAATAAAAACTTTGCTAGAGTTTGGCTAGCTTGACATTGGTCAGTTTAATGTTGCCCTTTAATGTGTGGTGTTTGTATGAACTAATACTATAGGGAAACCTCTTCTTCTACCCTATGCCGCTTCTCCACCCGCAAAATTAGAGAGACTAGGGCCTACTGTTTCTATTTAACATTTTTATTTAAGTTAGCCAGGAGGTGTGATTTCTTCTATAATCCAGTGCTTGTAGGCGTATGATCCTGCCAATAGAACAGTGCAACAGATATGAAACAGAGATGTGCCAGGAATCATATTGTCTATAGCACAAAGTAAGAATAATTGAAAGGTCATATTTCAATGTCATAAATTTGTTTTCTTCACCTCGCTTTTAAATTAACCTTGAAATAGATGGCATGCTTTCTATTCTTCCAAAAGAAAACTGGAAATTTTAGGAATTGTAACTAAAGCAAATAGAGTAAACCTTCTCTTACTGCATAAGTGGACTGTAGTTGGGAATCCCCTATAATTTATATATGAAGTCTTAATATTACTGTAAATTAGCTGGTGTAAAAATCTAATATTGTTCTGCTGCTTCCTTCCATGTATTTTATTACATGCTGTATCTTTTCAGAAACAGTTTGCACTTATCTTAGAGTTTTAAATACTGCCCTGGAGAATAAACATTTCATTTCAGTAAACAATCCTCAGCAGTAGATTTTTACCACAAGTAGTTTGTTTTCAATAACACGTGCTGGTTCTTGGAGTCAGATTCCTAATGGAACCATAAAACCTATGTCTATCCCCACATCTCACTTCCCCTCTGTCAACTTTGTAACAGATGTGTCGTATTTTCTGTAGTTACAGGTCAGCTTCTGTAAATAAAATATGTTTAACTATCATTGGTTCTGGAATTGTAAACTGACATTTACAGTTCCAGGGCAATTTTTTCTGGCAGCAGTGCCTGCTCATTAACTTACATGCCACTGATTTTAAATTGTAGAAGTTCTGAGTAAAGATTGCTTTTAGTGTAGTCAGCATTACAATACTGTTTGGTATTGTTATAGTTAATCAACAGCTAGCATTTCCATTATGAACCTTTTTTATTTTTTTCAGAAAACAACCCACATTTTTTGTAAGAGGCTGATTTAAAATATTTGCTTCTGCATCAACCATCCGACACGCCCTTACTATACAGGACTATTGATGTGTACGGCTTATGCTAGTCATGTTTGATTCACATGTGCAAGGCATACAGGTATCATGATGATGTGAACAGTGTAAGAATCTGAATAGAATATGCTGTCTTATGTGCAGCACTTTACCTTATGATATAGACTGTACCCATGGCATATTAGAGGAAGGTGATGTAGGAGCATTAGGGACCAGAATCAAAGTCCATTCAAGTCAATGGAAAGATTCAGTTCAATGTACTTTGGATTTGGCCGTAGATGTGGGCCCATTAGAGGGCTGTGCAACACCTAGGGTCTTCAGAAAGAATTCTGGTTGATTTAGTAGTCAGTTAAGCTACTTGAGATTTGGGGGTCAGATTTTTTTTAACAGTGCCTCTCTTACTGAAACTACGTTATGAGTATGTCTAAATAGCAAAGAAAACCCTGTGGCTGGCCTGTGAGGCTCGGTTTGCAGAGTACTTTCATTGCTGTGTAGACTTCCAGATTTGAGCGGCAGTCTGGGCTCTGGGACCCTTCCACCTCACAGGGTCCTCCAGCCTGAGCTCGGAAATCTACACAACAATGAAGCAGCCTCACAGCTTGAGCCCCACAAGGCTGAGACGATTGGCATAGGCCAGCCACGTTTTTTTCTTTGTATGTAGACACACCCTTATAGGTGCTGGAACTAGAGGTGTGAGGGGAACTGCACCCCTAGTTTGAAGCGGTTTCCATTATACACTCAGTTTACAGTTGATTCAATGGCTGTCAGCACCCCCACTATAAAAATTGTTCCAATGCCCCTGCATACCCTATGTGTGCCCAAGTAATTTCAGCTTTTGCACTCAAAATTAATTGTGGGTGTCATTTAGGCCATTTAGATGTTTACGTACTTGACTCTTAGAGCTGGTTGAAAAATAGGAACTTTTTTTTAAACAAAAATGTCCCCTTCTTTTGTCTAACTCTACTGATTTTGCCTGCATAATAGAAATATATATGACTAAATGATCTAAATTGCACCACAATCAGTTGTGAATGCAAAATTGTGCCCACTGTTGTTTATACCTGCAAAATTGAGGGTGCATAAAGGAATTCCTGGTTTAGGCTAAACTGAAGATCAGGCATTTACACCAGTGTAACTGAGAACAGAATTTGGTCTCCAGTATTTTATATTTCAGTATTTAGTTTCTTTTTATATACATTTACTGTTCTGCCACAACTTCTATTTATGTTACTAAGTACTTGTTGTTGTACTTAGATAGTAGGTTGTATTCTAATGTCAGTTACACAAGTGCAAATCACAGCAGAATGTAGCTGTATGTGCGTTAATTGGTATATGACCTAGGGTTGCCAGGTGTCTGATTTTCAGCACTGCTGGCTGGGCTGTTAAAAGGCCGATTGGTGGCACAAGCAGGCTCCCTACCCGGCTCCCTGCAGCGGCCGGCATGTCCCTCCAGCTCCTAGCCGTAAAATGAGGTGAAAATGAGCGAGTGAGCGATGAAGGGGGAGAGCAAACGATGGAGGGATGGGAGGAGGAGTGAGTGGGGATGGGGCATTGGAGAAGGGGCGAGGTAGTTCATTTTTCTGCAATTAGAAAGTTGGCAACCCTAATATGACGCTGAATGGGCATCTGGGAATTTTCAAACACCTGTTCAATGATGATTCCCACATTGTATTCTAATGCTTCTCCGGCGAAGTTACTCTTGTGTTGTGAGGGCCAATTCTATGACCTGTGATTTGAGTGTCAAGCTAACTAAAATATTTAGTGTTGCTGATATGCCTGCAACCTGTCATGTCTACATGTCTACCTGATCTGTGGGTGGAAAAATTAGGGGCAGGCTATGAACACTTTGGGCCTATAAAGGTATTTTCTTAAAGAGAGATAGAATAGATATGGGCACAATAGTCCTGGTCCTGCAGTCCCCATTCATGCCAAAGTCCCATTGAAGCAAATGGAGTTATGTGTAGGGACTGAGGATTAGGCCCTATGAAAGGTATATATTCATATCAGGTATTCCCAAAACAAAACAAACACCTTCAGCCTGCAGTTGTGTTAAAGGATATGGTTCTCGGAAAATATGTTGGCTAGTCATTAATTTCTTCTCACAAAAATTTTAGCTACATTGTTTTTATGAAGGGGGGAAAATCATCAATTTTACATGGGTGCCTAATGCTTGTAGATGAGGATTAGGTGAACATTGGTTTATGCATGTAAATCTCCCTGGGCTTCAGAAATCCCTTTTTGCTAAGGATAAGGTCTGATTACACAGTTCACAGACTCAGTTTTATATCTCTTTTATAAAAGAATACTGGTGTCTGCATCATCAACACAAAAACAAAACAAATTAAAATAAATAAAACCCGACAAAAACTCTCTGAACCAACCAACCAATCAAAAAACCCTCCAAAACACTGCAAACAAATGAACAAGCAAGTTAAAGCAAACAAACACAAAATCTCAATGTAACTTTCACCCTATACTACTTTTATCCTTAAGGGAAAAAATAGCAACAAAACAAGAAAAACTCTAAAAGTAATTTGCCTGGAAAAGAATTAATAACAATGTCAGTTCGCTTAAACATTTATTGCTCAAAATAATCCTAATGCATAGAATTTCCCAGTACACATCACTAACCATTAACAGTTTAAATTAAATCAAGAGTATTTCAAAGGCAGCATGTTGTACAGACATTACAATGGTGGGTAGTAGATGTTAACTATTGTCTATAGTAATCAGTGTTATCTCCCTGTTTTTATGTTGATTAATATTGCAGAGCCCTCCTAATCTAAAGTGTTAATGTTTCTCTAGAGGAACAAAGGGCCCATTTTTAAAAGATGGTAGATTGTTTGAAATCCTCCACCTCCCTTCTGTAGTTACAGAGGGACATAAATACAGAGGGACATACACGCATGGTTAGACAATGCCAGGAAATGAAAAGACTGAGCTAGAGGGCTTCACGGTTCCCTATGTGCTTCAGAGCTCTTCAGCAGTGCTCTCTGTGAGAACATAGGGTTTGTGGTCAGTATAAGAGTGGCAGTGGTGTGACTAGTGGGTCCATGAACTGAACAGATCCTCTGGATGCAAATCTTGTGTGTGGGGAGTGGGGTATGCCAAGCCATAACAACCAATTCAGCTAGGGGGCTGGAGCAGTCACTGAGGCCTGTCTATGCAGGTCTATGCTCTGCCTCCAGATTAGGAAGGAGGACTCTATCCTCTCTCAACAGTTATCACTGTTCCCCCTACAAAGCTAATTCTTGTGAGCATTGTACAGAGGATGTGTAGTTCACCTGACGTGTACCAGGTTTTTAGCAGTATATGCTATGAGGAATCTCATGTTTTATAGCCATTTAAAGTCCTGTGCTGCCTTGTGAAAAGAGCTACTACTGTAAAAATGGGAACAAACTACGTTGCTAAAGGGTGCAGTTCCTTCCAATGAGCAGATCTGGTTCCTGTCCCTGCTCCCCCCCTCTCCCCCACACAGAGGCAAAGCATAATCAGTCTAGATTATTTTAATTACAAATTAAGGTAAACAAACAAAGAACACGGAAAAGATAAGAATGGGCCTTTCCTTCTGTAAGAGCTTCCATCTCAAATCCCCTCACAGCCCTGATACCTGGTTGACTGGCAGGCAAACTTCTTATGTCTAATGTTGCACTTACACAGAAACAGAATCACACCTGTGTGCCCAATGCAAATTCATAAACATGCAAGAAAATGTTCATGAATGTGTTTGCCAACAAAAGGGTATATAGGCTGACCTTGATTGGGACAAACCTGGTTTGTGCTTGTAGTCGTTAACCACAGTTCATGCTGTGGTCGATAGCCCACTGCTTGTCAGAAGAGTCATTGTTGGTAGTGTGCAGGTAGCTGGGTGTTTTTATGGTTTTGGTTTTCCTTTTGTTCTTGAATGGCAGTGGGGAATGTCCACAAACATGCTCACTATTAAGATGTGGTCCAGACCAGTGGCTCACAACCTTTCCAGACTACTGTACCCCTTTCAAGAGTCTGATTTGTTTTGCATACCCCCAAGTTTCACTTCACTTAAAAACTACTTGCTTATAAACTCAGACATAAAAATACAAAAAAGTGTCACAGCACACTGTTACTGAAAAATTGCTTACTTTCTCATTTATACCATATTATTATAAAATAAATAAATTGGAACATAAATATTGTACTTATATTTCAGTGTATAGTAAATAGAGCAGTATAAAAAAGCCATTGTCGGTATAAAATTTTAGTTTGTACTGATTTCGCTAGTGGTTTTTATGTAGCCTGTTATAAAACTAGGCAAATATCTAGATGAGTTGATTACCCTCTGGAAGACCTCTATGTACCCCAGGTTGAGAACCACTGGCCCAGACTATCAAACAGTTTGTGAACCTCTGTGTTGCTAATCTCAGCAGTTTTACCAAATCATCATCTGCTTTTGATATTATGGATCTTTTCCAGGTGCACATGAAAGAAAGCACCTGTAGGGGGAATGTCTTGTACTTTGTACTGTCTTTAAGAGGAACAGTAAGTCGTCTTAGTTTCATGCAAATAATTCCTTTCTATCTTTTTCTAAATGAACACATTTTGTGAGAAGAAATGCTATGATTAGTTATATTTGACTAGAGTTAGGACTTTTAAACTATTGATGCATTAATACCCTTCCTTTGCTGGATTAAGGAAAAAGGCCCCATTTTAATTCCCGCTGTGATCATATAATTTTCTGTGAGATACAAAGGCTGATGAGAAATGGATTTAGAATGTGGGATTTGATTTTATGACTTTGATATTCCCCTTAAAAGAGAGTTTTTTAAATTGTGTTTTTTGTAGAGGTTCTGAATGGACTAGTGTTGTAATGGTAAAGCAATTGGACACAGCTTTATTGGTTAGGATCATTATCTTGAGGATGCTGTACCACATGACTGTGTGGGGTAAAGAAAAATATAATTTATTAGCTGTTTGTAGTAATTGAAATTAACCAATTAGGGATGAAATTGTCACATTGAGATGTAATGTATTTATAACCTGGAAAATGAGAGAGAAGATCTAACTCCCAAACAAGACCTAGGGATGATGATGATGAAATTCAGCAGGTGGAGCTTCATCCCAAGGGCAGAAATTTGGTGTTGCCACAGACTGCTTTGAAACCAGAATTAATTTGCCTCTTGTACCCTGAGGTGGAGTGGCTGAAATATTGGTATTTTAGAAGTAAATTAATAAGTGATCTCTGGTTATTGTCAGTAGTTCTGTTCCTTTCAATTGTATTCAATAGTTTATAGTGGAAGACAAAGGAGATTTTTGTGGAGAATAAAAATCTGCAAGATTAGGGTCTTCCTAACAGATATTATGGTAATCTCTAGAGTCTAAATTTCCATGGGCCTTCAAACATGCTCTAGTATCTTCAGTATTAAAAATCCTATCCCTTGACTTCAGCTGTCTCTTCAACTACTTCCCCATCTCCTCCTTTCAGGCTCAAACATTGGCCGATCTCCTTGGCCACATCTTCTCAATCTGTTGATGCCTTTGGCACAGCTGACATGCTTTCTTCTGGCCTTTTTTTGTCCTTTGACTTCCAAGACTCTGTGCTCTCCTACTTTTCTTCTTTCTTCTCCTACTGCTCCTCCATTTTCTTCTTTGGTGGCTCCTCTCCTGCCCCGTCTACCAGTATTCTTCAAGGTTCTGACCCTTGCCCCTCTTTCTATGCTATGTTCCCCATGGGCAAAAAAAGCTTGTAAAGCTTCAAATGATACCTCTGTGCCGCTGACTCCCAAATCTCTGTGAACTATCCCTTCATCTCCAGCTGCCTTTCCAATGTCTCATACTGGATATTCTGTCACTAACTCAAACCCAACACCATCACTGTTAACATCACTAGTCTCCCTGTCACCTATTGGAACTTCAGTATTCATCTTGACTCCTTTCTTTGTTACCAAATCCTTTTGGTGGTGGTTCTGCATTTCACAAACTCCTCTTCCTTCCCATCCCCAATTATACAATGCTTGTCTTTGTCTTGTTAACCTGCCATTGTGACTAATATAACCTCCTCTCTTCTCCAGCCTGCTTGCTTCTCCCTTTACGCCATTCAAATCCATACAAAATGCTGCTCCGATAATGCTCTACCTATGCCTCTTCTCTTGCTTTGGATACACTACCTCCCACCTCTTCATTTCCCTGTACTGGCTTCCTTTACTGTCCTCATCAGTTACATGCTTATTGTCTTTACCTTCAGGCTATGAGCAAGTCTACTCTTGCTTACATTTCTGCTCTCATTTCTTCCTAACTTCCTTTTGTTTCCACCAGTCTTCTCATGTAATTATTCCATTGTTGTTTCCTTTCCTCCATTCTCAATTCTTGTTTTTGATTGCATCTTCTTCCATTCTGACCTTTATGCCTGCCTTGTGGGAGGTTGGACCAAAGGATGCATGCAGTAATCTATGAAGTAAATGTCTTATTACCAACAAAGGACGTCTATGTTATTTTAAGTTATGGATGGGCTGTACATTTCAGGAACCAGAAGTTATATTTCAGAGTTGAACCCAGATATTATAGTTGGGAAATGGTGGATAAACTGGAGAATACATGTGAATGATAATGTAAACTCCAACTGTTTAAATATTATTCTGGTTGTATATAAAAGAATAGATGAATAGCACTGAGAATACTTTATCAGCTTGCTGGAGGTCATTAGTGCTGGGACCTGTTCTCCATTATTTAGAATGCATTTAATGTTGATTTCCCTAGGTTTAAAGGGTTTTATACACTTGGTTTAGAACTAAGAGCCTTTTCAGTCATTCCTTTCCATCCTTGATAATGCCATTTCTCTGGAATGCATGTTAAAAAATTGAAACTACTTTGGATCTAAGTGCCTCTGTGGTATATTGACCATTTCTGGTTGCTGGTTAAAATATAAAATAGGTTTATTTTGCGGTTTACTTCTATATTGGAACCTTTCTTGCTATCATTTGGTACCATTGTTTGGCATTGCCTGGGCCCTCCTCTAGTGTTTACCTTGATTTACTAACACATGTGTGAACTGTAAACTGCTTTGTCCACACTTGTTTGTGAGGAGTTGTAGCCATGTTTGTCTCAGGATATTAGAGAGACCAAGTGGGTGAGTTAATATTTTTACTGGACCAACTCCTGTTGGTGAAAGAGACAGGCTTTTGAGCTATACCAAGTTCTTCTTCAAATCCACAATAGCATTTTGCTACATGTTCTACTACTCCACTTTGGCACAGGAAAAAAAGTGAGAAAGTGCATAGATATTCCTAGCTGATTCCCTTACTGTCATTTATACAGCTTTACATCACTCTGGCAATGTAGGGGCCCTAAAACTTTTACAGGTTTTTATGCTCATGAGGGAATTGACTGAGAATGGAAACAGTTAACTAACAATAGAATAATTAACAATGCTACTATGCAGACAGGTCGCTACATTTCTGCCTCAGAGAATGCGATCAATTAACTATCAACAGCAACATTAACAAAATGTGTTTTTTTAACAAAAGCTATTTTCTTTAACTTAAAAACAAACAATTTTCAGTAACATGATACTAATATTTAATTAAGTGTTTTTTCAATTCTCAAGAAATTACATTTTACTAAGCAGGCAGGCTGCTACATTTCTGCCTCGAGGATAGAGCCTTCCTCCTGCATAACAAAAAGACCTACCCTCCTCCACACCCCTCAAGCCACAGTATCAAGAAATATGGAGCGAGTCTTTCTCGCTTGTTGGCCAGCCTCGCCCCCTGACAGTGATCAACATCTCCCCCGCAGGTACGCATGCACATGGAGCCCTCCTTCCCCCGCAGTGATTTGCGTCTCTGGAGTTGCTCCAGGCACACTGGAACAGATGTGCTGCCTGGACTGCCGGGAAAGATGCGTGTCTCTCTGCAGATTTCTTTTGCATTTTTCTGTGTGGGGGGCACAGAAATATGTGGGCCACATGAATTCTGTGCTCCTGCATGGGTGCAGAATTCTGCCAGGAGTAATGTTCTTTACCATGTGTGTATTAGCTCATGGTTAAAAAAAACCACCCTTTTCCTAGTGAGGGTTAGGAACTATTTTTTTTTAAAATCAAATAATTGCTTGATTCTCAGAGCTGGACCTTTAAGAAAAGAGACAATATATCATGAGAATTGCCTATAAGCTGTGCAAATTGGCAACCCTGTTAAAGCATCATGATTTTTCTCAGCAATCATATTTCCTAAGTAACCCTGATTTTTAGGCTATGTTGATGGCCCTCATTTCAGAGCAGCTATTTTCATGTTAAGCAATATGAAGCAACAAGGGTGGCAGCTTGGAACAAGTGACAATTACTAGAAAGATCTGGGAGTGCATCTATTGAAAAAAAGATTAACTCCTGTGTGACCAATGCAGGAAAGTACTCTTACCAAGGCCAGCCACCACCAAAGCTAGGAGATCCCTTAGTTCACCCAGCGCTAGTTTAATCATCCATCCAACATATTTTGATCCAATGAGTCATATACAGTGCAATTATCCACCTGGTAGGTATCCATGATAATTGGGGAATAACTGGCTCACTGATGTGTGTGCTAATGGGCCAAGAAGCAACAGTTTTAGTGCAATGTTTAGTACAATGTTCAGCAAATGAATTCAAAATATCCCAGCACATCATTTTAACAGATAATCAGGAAAACCCAATATTGTCTGTTCACTGTTGATTAAACTGAAATATTGCTAAAAGGTTGGATTTGTCTCACCTTCTCATCTCTGCAATTTTTAGTAGATAATGTTTTTATTGACACTTATGCTTATTCCATTTTTTTCTGGCTTATGTTCACTTTTTATGTATTTATACTGGAACTAACTGTGCAAATTGCACAGCTGCCAAATGCTATTCCTATCCATTTGCTTTTTTAAATACAATTTTATCTTGCTTAAGAAATAAAAGTGAAATATTCAGTAAATAACATTTATTATTCACCTCAACACATTTTTTAAAGGGAAGTGTTAGATTCAAACAACCCATACATACTTCAGCTGCTATCATGCACTTTTTCACAAAGATATGAGGCTAGATTATTCTTGATCTCTATTTGGGCGCATAGGAAGTTTCCCCATGTGTGAAACTTGACTCATAATATCTACCCCAATTGGAGTGAGGATTAATTCATTAACTTTTTTTTAATGATTTGAGAAGTTGAGATGAAAGATGCTAAACAAGTGTAAAGTATTTATAATTATAAGTAGGGCCTTACCAAATTCATGTCCATTTTGGTCAATTTCATGGTCATTGGATTTTAAAAATTGTAAATGTCATGATTTCAGCTATTTAAATCTGAAATTTCATGGCATTGTAATTGTAGGGGTCTTGATGCAAAAATGAGTTGTGGAGGGGTCACAAGGTTATTGTAGGAGGGATTGTGGTACTGTTGCCCTTACTTCTGCACTGTTGCTGGTGGAGCGCTGCCTTCAGAGCTGGGCACCTAGGCAACAGCCATTGCTCTCTGTCTGCCCAGCTCTGAAGGCAGCGCAGAAGTAAGGGTGGCAATACTGCGACACCACTAAAATAACCTTGTGACCCCCCTGCAACTCCCTTTTGGGTCAGGACCCCCAATTTTAAAAAATGCTGGTCTTCCCCATGAAACCTGGTCTTGTGTGCTTTTACCCTATACTATACAGATTTCATGGGGGAAGACCAGATTTCACAGTCCGTGATGCTTTTTTCGTGGCCGTGAATTTGGTAATTATAAGGTCTATCCATGAATCCTTGTCTGATGATTAGCAATTGGCTCTTACTTAATATAAAAGTCAGCAAAAAAATAAGATTTCATAGTCATTGTTCATTTCCATTCAGTTAGATCTGTTAAACTGTGCTGCTCTTTCTATATTTGTGGTGGCTTTGAAAATGGTGTGGCTAAGAAATGACACTGTAATAGTCCTAAATGGTACCCTGTGATTATGTCGGTGTGAAGATATCGTGTGTGTACTTAACAAGTCAGAGAATTTAAGAATTCTTCAGGGCATGGAGTACACCAGCAACATACCCATAAGAAACATTGGCATGACTTAATATGGGAGAGGAAAGGGAAGTCTTGTGGATATTTAATCCCATATGCCAGTGATTTCTTAACTGCATTTAAAAACAAGAATGCCTGTAGGTTTCAAACTGTGGGGACAATCCTGCATTGGCCCAAACAAAGCAGAAATATGTGGATGGTGGAGGGGAAGATACACATCTGAGCACCTGGCACTGTTGTTCTTCATCAGTGTCATTTGGCTCAGGTGAATGTTTTTGGTTACTCTTGTGGTGAAGAGGGAATAAATTAGATAAGACCACAAAATGGTCCCTGTGCACTCCTGCTTGGGGGACAAGATTTGTCATAAGGAGATCTGCCTATGGTCACCCTAAAAAGATTCCTACAAAAAGTAGAAACATGGAAGAATTGCTTAGAAGACGTATAGAAGTACAGCACAATCATGTAGGGACAAAATCAAAAAGTTTAAGGCACTGAATAGGTTACACCTTGCAAAGAATATAAAAGGCAATAAGAAGAGGTTTTTGAAATACATTAGGAGTAAGAGAAAGATGAAGGGAAATGTAGGTCCTTTTTATAGACTAGAGGTGCACAGGGGAAGTTCCAGAAGACTGGAAGAAAGCTAATGTGTCAATTTTTAAAAGGGAAAACTGGATAACCTGGATGATTATAGGTCGTTCAGCCTGATGTTAAACCTGGGCAAGATAATGGAAAGGCTGATATGGGACTTGATTAATAAATAATTAAAGGAAGGTAATATAATTAGTGCAAATCAACATGGATTTATGGAAAATAGATCCTGTTAAACTAACTTGATATCTATTTTTAACAAGAGTACAAGTTTGTTTGATAAAGATAATAGTGTTGATGTAATATACTTAGACTTCTGTATGGCATATGACTTGGTACCAGACAACATTTTGATTAAAAAAAACCTAGAATGATATAAAATTAACAAAGCGCACATTAAATGGATTAAAAACTGGCTAACTGATAAGTCTCAAAATGTAACTGTAAATGAGGAATCATCATTGGGTAGCTGTGTTTCCAGTGGGATCCTGCAGGGGTCAGTTCTTGGTCTTATGCTATTTAAAATTTTTATCATTGATATGGAAGAAAACATAAAATCATCACTGATGAAGTTTGCAGGTGACACAAAAATTGAGGGAGTGATAAATAATGACAAAGATAGGCCACTGATTCTGAGTGACCTAGATCACTTGGTAAACTGGACGCAAGCAAACTATAAGCATTTTAATACCTGTAATGTGAATGTATATTCTAGGAACAAAAAGAATGCAGGCTATACTTACAGGATGGGGGACTCTATCCTGGGAAGCAGTGAGACTGAGATTTGGTGGTTGTGGTGGATAATCACCTGAAAATGAGCTCCCAGTGTGATGCTGTGGCCAAAAAAGCTAGTGCCATTCTGGGGATTCATAAACAGGAATCTTGAGTGGGATTAGAAAGGTTTATTTTACCTGTATTTGGCACTGGTATGACTGCTGCTGGAATACTGCATCTAGTTCTGGTGACTACAATTGAAGAAAGATGTTGATAAATTGGAGCTGGTTCAGAGAAGAGTCACAAGAATGATTAAAGGATTAGAAAACCTACCTTAGAGTGAGACTCAAGGACCTCAATTTATGTAGCTTGACAAAGAGAAGGTTAAGCAATGACTTGATTACAGTCTATAAGTATCTTAAGGGGGAACAAATATTTAATAATGGGTTCTTCAGTCTAGTGGAGAAAGATGTAACATGATCCAATGGCTGGAAATTGAAGCTAGACAAATTCAGATGGAAAATAAAGTGTAAATTTTTAACAGTGAGAGTAATTAACCATTGGAACAATTTACCCAGGGTCATGATGGATTCTTCATCACTGACCATTTTAAAATGAAAATTGGATGTTTTTCTAAAAGCTATGCACTAGTAATTATTTTGGGGAAGGTCTGTGGCCTGTGTTATACAGGAAGTCAGACTAAAGGATCACAGTGGTTCCTTCTCGGTTTGGAAACTATTAATCTTTGTGCACCAACTCACCAACCTAGCGAGGAGGTGTTTAAACTAGATTCAAAGGGGGCAGGTGACAAAGCCCCACAGGTAAGCATAAAAATGGCAACTGTAACAGAGGTCTTGATGTTGGCGGGATATGGAAAAGTCCAGTAGGGTCCTAGGAGCAACAAAAAGGAAATCAGTGTGGAATCTGCTCTATGTTAGAGCCGATATTAGAGCAGGCTGTGGCAAAACTCCTTACTGTGTGGGTTGTACCCCAAAGCAGCACAGGGAGATTTAGGTTAGAAATTAGGAAAAACTTTCTAACTATAAGGGTAATTAAGTTCTGGAATAGGCTTCCAAAAGAGATAGTGGAATGCCCATCATTGGAGGTTTTAAGAAGAGGTTGGACAAATGCTTGCTGGGGCTGGACTAGGTTTATTTGGTCCTGCCTCAGTGAAGGAGGCTGAACTTGATGATCTCTTTCAGTCATGCATTTCTATGATTCTATGAATAGATTATATCAATAATACAGAAGATGAAAGATTAGTTATTTAAAACAGCATTGAAAAAGGTATTAAACGTCTGAATCTTTTACATTAAAGATTTTGTTGCGCTCCTTTCCTTTAAATAAGCTCTGTCTTATTGAATAAATTATGTACAAGCAGTTTTTATGTTACAAACTACTGGATAATTTTCCAGTAATACTCTTCTAGTTACAGTCTGAATTGGAGTATAGAGGTCTGTGTCTTGGTGTATCACAAGCAAACGTACACACTTTGCAAAGGATATTTCACTCTGGTATGTACCCAGGAAGAAATGCTGTGCAGTGTTTTTCTAGAATTTTTTGGTCTAACTCCTGTGACTGTAAGTGTCATTCTGGCTCCAGTAAGTAATGCCAGTAGCACAGGTAGATGGATCTGACAGGACTGAGAACTAACAGCATGTCAGACGCTTTTCTCCAATGAAGTCTATAGATCAGAGCTAGGAATCTGCTGGAGCCGAAGAGGGTGACAGGGGAATAACATCCCTTTCTCTTCCATCGACAGGAGTAATAACTCCTGGCTCTCTAGGGACAGATTGTAAAAGCCAATAGCCAGAAGCTGTGAAGCAGGGAGGGTAGAAGAATGGAAAATTAAAGAGGGAGTGAAAATTTTGTGTAAGGCTTTAGTGAAGTGTTGGAATAAACCATCAAATGTCATTCTTTTAATAGCCTTATTGTTGATATAAAGGGTTCTTGAAATTTTAATTTTTATTACTTTAAGATGTTAAAATGTTAGTAAAATATTAGTTAAAATGCTTAAGTAGCAGATGCTATGAATGTATTTCTGTATGGCTGTTTTCATGTATTCTGTAATAGCTTGAAAAAAATTTTAAAAGAGAAAATGTTTAACTAATAGCTCTTTAAGATTAAAGGTCTACTAAACAGTGGTAAGTTTGTTAGTTTAGTTGTTGTACCCAGGCACATCCGAGTTTATGTAGGACACACTGTGTATATAAATACTTTATTATAGTCGAATGACTATGTATGAAATATGCATATATTAATCTACTTCCATATGCGGACGTTCACATTTTTCAATCTCTAAGACCACTTATTTTTAGAGCGTTTCATAGCTTCAGAAGCATTTAAAATTTACCTTTTTATGTATCTGATGGGAAGTTTTCACAGTGTTAAATTCAGACATACGCTAATTTTTATGGTATCTGCATTTTACAATGAGTCTTGCATTCACTTCTTCATAAAGTGTCTTTTAAGAGTTCAGTAATTTACCAACAAACATTTAAACAAGCAGAAGCATAATAAAAGGTATAACTTAGGGAGTTTAGATAGGCTTTTAAGAAACTGGTGTGCGCTATCTTCTTATGAGATGTACTTATTTAGTTTTTAAACTGTGACTGGTGTTTAGTTAAATCTTTTACAGACTCAGTTCACTGAAGGTGACAGAAGTACTCACTTGAGCTCAATGAAAAGTAGACATGACAATAAATTTTTCAGTCAGAGACAGGAGATCTTGTTATAGGAGTCAGTATGAGGGTCAGGGCAGAGCCTGTTGATGATTGAGGAAAAGAGAAGTAAATTCATTCTGCTTCAGGCACTTTGTCAAGTGCCAGTAGCTTACCATTGAGAACTAGTCACCCGTTCTAGTCTTACGGCCCTAGAGGTCACTCATTTGATATAAATCATAGCACTGCATAGGCTCAGCAACCTATTGCCATTCCAGATGAAATAAAAAAGAGGAATGCTTCATTCTGCATTGAAATGACTGTGAATACCCCACCACATGTTGCTGTTTAATGCAATATGTAGTTAGATATTGATCTCCAGAATCAAGTCATTAAAATGTGCAGTTTTTGTTTATTGGAATGGAGCAATTAAATGGTTCAGTTATGCCAGACCTTACCTTTTCTGATGAAAAGTATTGATTTCTTGCCACAGCTTTATAAGCGACAATGTTTTTGATTACTCTTGACAAACCTCCTTGGAGTGTTAATTAAAATTGTACCAGATGAGCAGGTGTGGGAGATCATTAGATCGCTCGGATCACACACTACACTTCATATTCTGCAGCCTTGCATAATGAATAGGGCACAAGAGGGGAAAAACAATATCTTCATCAGCAGAATTAGCATCTTCACTTTTTTTAACTAGGTGACGTTAAATTGTACAGTACACACATTTATCTATTGAATAACTTCTGCATTTGATTGTTCACTTTCTTTGTTAACATATTCTTTTTTAGTGAAAGACCAGCTGTTTTCATTTTTAAGATTTAAAATGTTTTGAAATGTAATATTACAATATACATTTAAGAGATGAAGTATTAGGCTGTTTACACAAGAATGCAAATAAACTCATGAATACCAACATTTAACCCTCCCCCCCAAACCTATTTGTGTTTCCCAAATAAGAAATATATATAAATATTTTCCCCATATCTTTCTTTTGCTTAATGACCTAGAAATATAAATATAGTATGAGAGCTATTGATTTTGTTGGCTAAACTATGTAATGAGATTATTAATTTACAAAAAATATTTTGTCTTGTACAATATTAATCAGTTGATAATTTTTAAAAACCTCCACTGTATTAAGACAATTATTCTGTATAGTGTTAGTAGCACCGGCATTATGTGTAGCAAAAATGTAAACTAGGGTGCTGCTGGTTTTGAAGTTTGTTGTGACAGGCATTTTTGTTTAAAGAACATGTAGAAAACAAATTAACATTTATTTTGGAAGGGAAAGAAATAAAATAAAGGTGTAATCAAAGTAAAGCTAGGATTTGTGTTTAGAGCAGTGTAGAGAAATGTGTAAAACATCTGCTTACAAAATACCTGGCTTGTAAGTAAATAGAAAGCTTCAGTTTCCATTAATGTGATCTGCGAGCAGTAGTCAACAGTAACTAAAAGCTTGAGTGCTTACTGTTCAGCCCAAGTCACACTGGAACAGGCAATTTGGGACTTGGCTGTTTAATTTATTTTAAACGTACTATTTTACAATGCAAATATCAACATAGGAAAAAGTAGGTGAGTGAGGATTTGCAATATTTGAAATGTGTTCTACTGCCTAGAGCGAAGAACTAGTTTCAAGTTGCAGATGTGCCACTGAATTGCTGTGTGGTTTTGAGCAAGTTGCCCTGTACGTATCTTAGTTTACCCTTCTGTAAAGTGAGTATGATACTTACCTGCCTTTCAGGGATGTTGTGGGATTTAATTAACATTTATAATGTTCTTTGAAGTCCTATAATGAAAAGTGCTAGAGAAATTCAAATTATTCTTATTTTATTATGTACACCCCTCCCACGCCCCAAAGAAGAAATAGTGGGTTGAAAAAGGAAGATCCTACATTAATTGGTTCAGCTACAGGTTTTTAAAAAACTGGACTCTTTATTACAAATATTTTTAGGTATAGTGCTTAGATAGAAGAAACTAATTAAAGACTACCTACACAATGGAAATAGATATATTGCTATTCTCCAGGGCCAAATCCTTGTGACCGATCTCATGTGAGGAATCCCATTGACTTCAACAGGACTACTCATATGAGGCAGGATTTTACTTTTAAGTTGGTTTCAAAGCTCTAACTGAATACTGATTCCAAAGAGTACGACCTAATGACTCCTATGCAGTCTTAACTTCTGTTTCAATATGGCAATATTTAGCACTTTATATTATGCTTTATTGGCCTGATTCCACAATACACTGAGCACCCTTTCAGTGTATTGTGGAATCACCCTTTAGATTCAGTTGATTCCAAAGGGAATTGAAGGCACTCACTGCAATTTAGGATCAGGTGCTATATCTTTTAAAAAGTGGTATACAAACTTACCTCCTGCTGACTTCAGTGAGAGCAGAAGCAGGTCCGTAAAGAATCACCTTGTAGAAAGTGTAGTTGAAAAGGACCATGTTGGTTCAAATTCTTACGTTTAATTTGAGGGGAGTCTTTCTAGGGGTCAAAGATAATTCATTCAGAGGCGTCTATCTCTAACCTTTGAGGAAGTGGAGATTCTCCTTTTTGGAGTGTTACTTCTTCCACTCTAGCTCTTTTTAAAAAGATGATTACCAATCAGGGGACTAGATAGCTCAGGGATTGGGATATAGAGGCTCTAGGTTTCCAGTTCAAATGAGTTTGATATTCTCAGGCCAATTCCCTGTGGTTAAATGTCCACATTATAGAACCTCCATCACAGATCTACTGATTGGTACCCTTTTAGCTCTCTCAACAAAGGCACCAAGGACTGAAATGGCATGGAAACTGACCTATCGTCTCACCTCTAAAGATGGTCTGACTATTTCAAGCCTGATGTACTAGATTTTGGAGGGCATAGATGGAAAGCGCCTGTTCCGTAGATAAAGAGATTACTAGAATAGTTTCTCAATAAGCCATTGTGAATATCTAAGGCTGCTCAGACATCAAAATGATCTATGAGAAGCATATTAAATGTTCTAATGACTATAATTAGAAGAGGAAAAAGGGGAAGGCATGTACTCTGTGGGTATGTCTACACAGCAAAAACAAAACAAACAAAAAACCACTCCTGTGGCTGTGCAGACTCTTGCTTGTGGTGTTTCTGCTATGGTGCTAAAAATAGCTGTGTAGACATTCAAGCCTGTGCTGAAGTTTGGACTCTGAAGCCCTGGAAGGGGAGTGGTTTTCAGAGCCTGAGCCCAAACATCTCCACAGCTATTTTTAGTGCCATAGTCTGAGCCTGTGAGACTGAGTCTGTAGACCTGGGCTCTGAGACTTGCTGCTGTGGGTTTTTTTTTGCAGTGTACACGTACCCCTCCCCCCCCGTCTAATACGTTTTATTCTATGTCATGCAGTACTTTGTTACTGCTGATTTTAAAATACAGCAAAAAATGGCTGGTGATACATGACTAAGACCCATCTAAATTTCTGCTGTGATATGAAATTTATTATATAATTATCTCCTATTTATAGACTCGTGTGTAGCAAAAGCCAGTGTGTCTCCATTAAGTTTTCCAGTTCTGCTTTAAAATGAAGCACTTAATGACCAAAAATCCCAAGGTAGTGATGATCAAAATTATTCAAGTTATGTACAATAAGTCTGACTGTTTTTTGTGTTTCTATATGTAAGCTTGGATTTCTATCTGTTCTGTTTTTTGAAAAGATTTGAATGCATAAAACACTGTCCTTAACTGGTTATTTGAAGCTGTATATGATAATGTTTTGTGTTTATGTAGTGCTTTCATTCAAGGATCTCAGAGCTTGACAAACATTAATTACGCTTCAAGTGGCCGACACTTCTGAAAGGTAGGTCTGAGTTTCATGGGCGTGCATAGCTCACCGCCTAAAATTTAATAAAGAAATAATATACCACATAGATTTTTCCAGTTGCACAAAGCAACGTGCTTTTAAATGTTAATTTCCTATCTTTTTTCAGAACAATAACATCATGTTTGTGGTAACTTTTTCTTTTGTTGCGTTCTAAAGGCTTGTTTGTTCAACACATTGCATGTTAAGTGAGTGAAACCTGGACTCTCTCAGGATTTAGTGGTTCTCTTTATTCTTTGCTCCATATTGAAAATCATTCCTGTCAGCTGATGCTCTCCAAGCTGCCTGGAAGAACTTTGGCATAGTTTTCTTAACCTTTCAAACAGTAAAAGCAAAACTCTCCTTTGATAAAAAAAGCCGGAGGACTTTGGCACAGAGCCATTAAGGATGTAGGTGACTCTGCTGTGATCTGACAGAATATTCCACAAAACACTGAAAAGCTCTCCTAAGAGTCCCTGGAGTGGGCCGCGGCACTTTGCTTGTACTTAACATATATCAACTGTCACCCGACGGCAGTCAGTGTTGAACTGAACACAATGGAACATCCAGATGGTCTAAACAAAGCGAACAAATGTTCACTGCTATTAAAAGCTGTTTACATCAACTTCCAGTATTTCATGTACTGAAGTTTATATTGTGTCACTACTGAGGTGCTTAGCTCCATTCTAAGCTCATATCAGGCTTTTATAAACTATTGTTGCTTATGTGTTAAAATAGCATTATTAAATATCTTAAATACGTGCCATTGAGCATTAAAACAAAGTAAGAAATCGGTCATTGTATGCTAATCATACATTTTCATATATTTTAATTGATTGTCCATTCTAATTTCCCTTTGTTGTTCCCCCCCATGCAACCCTTCCTTCCAAAGCCTCCCCCCACCAAACACACATACAGTGTGTACAACTCCATGCTGTCTTCTCTGATTGTGGTGCGTAATGAATAGCTGCTTAACTGCCTATCTGCCTTTGCACACTGTGCCAAGAATTCTCATTGGCCATTTGATGGGGATGTTTGTGCAGGGAATAGTTTGTTTTCTTCTCCAGCAGGCTCCGAGATATCTACTGCTGTCTTATTAGTGATTAAGATGCATGAGTGACAAATGGACATTTTACATCTCCTTCCTCTGACCCTTGTTCCTGGTATCCACTTTGCAAATTTCCAGGTCCCTGCCTTCTACTTGTTAAATAAATTCATTGATGGGAGAAATGCCCAACTCACTGTATTGTTTTCAAGAAGCTACAATGAAATTCTTCGGAAGGGAGAGGGGGAGGAAGACTCTTTAAAAGCTGTTCTATATTTTGCAAATATCTGATTTATGGTTTATTGCATAATATGCCTGAAACAGTAGAAAAATGAAGTAGTAAAAATCATTAACTGCACTCATTTTATTTTTATATTTAACTGAGAGAAGTAAAAATTTGTAAGATATATGAGCACAAAGATGGCATCAAATCAAAATTTTATAAATGGGCAGAATGTTGCTGTTTGCTAAATATAGATCAGCTATTTCCCCCTCCACCTTGTTTTAAAGGTGAAGCAAAGTGATTTAAAAGTAAATATATACAAAAAACTGCTTCAGGTCCTAAATCAGTAAATCAACTGGATTGTCAATTCTTCGGGAGAGGGACCACATTTTTGTGCAGTGCCTGTAGCGTGTGGTCCTGGTCCAGGGCTGGAACTCGTAGGCACTACCATGTTATAAATAATAAAATGAGAAGAATGAAATGATACACAAATACATATTAAAATAAAATATTTGAAAATGGTTTCTGATCTATCAGGATCTATTTTTGGACTTTTTTCTCCTTACGATGTCACTAGCACCTAAACCAGCATATGGCATGCAGCTTCATGTTGTTGGTGTTAATGATGTCATTTCACATTCAGAAAAAATAGAACCCTGAACTCACATTCCTCCTATGAAACAAATTGTATAAAGTTTTATAGGGACTAAATCTATAGAATTCTGCAGCATCTAAATAGAGGGTTCTATGGAAATGCTCTAAAACCCTGTATAGAATTTTATAGGAAGTGATCGTCTTTCTGAAGTGTTTTTACTATGCAGAAGAATGCTATAGCAGGATTATAATTCTCTATTAAATTCTATTGCATGATTTAAAAAAAACTGTAGAATTATTTATTTTTTGTGTTAAATTGACAGGATTTTTTCAATAAGTGTTGTTTGTTTGTTAACCTGCTAAGAACTCTGAGTCATGTTTAAAATGCATTGAAAAACTATTCTACACGTGTATTATGTTAATTGTACTGCAGTTTAAAAAACACACACTAAATAGTTCAGTTAATCTTTAAACCCAGTAATTGGAACTTTAAATGCAAAATCTAGATATACAGGTACTTTATTTATATTGGAGTTTCAAGGAATACAATGTGACTTGTTATTTTGCAAGTGCAATTTAAACTACCTATTTTTAAACATAAGAATGAGTGGTCCATGCTCTCTCTGACTTGCTTAATATAAGTTTAAAAAATACTATATCGGCAGCTTTATTTTATAATGTCTTGTTTTGGGGAGCAGCTTTCTTCTTGGACAGCAAACTTTGACATTACATACTGTATAACATTGTTTTTAAAATTTTAAATGTTTTAATAAGTATTAGTAGTAGTAAGAATCACGATGATTCAATATCCCCTTTGTCCTGCAGTAGATGTCTGACTGATAAATTTTTGTGCTAAATCCAAGTCCAAGATTTTAAAAAACAGGCGTCTAAAGCTAGGTTCCCAAATCCATATTTAGGCACCTAAATAAGTGACCTGACTTTCGAAAGTGCTGAGCAACCAACAGCCACTATTGAAGTCAGTTCCATTTACTGGATGCTTGGTACTTTTGAAATGGAAACCAGTTATATAGGTCCCTAATTATGGATCGAGGAGCTTAACTTTAGGCTGCTGATGTTGAAAATCTTGACCCCATTTTTTTTTTCAGGAATATATTGTGGAGAGTGGATGATAATTGTTCTTGTGTTGTATGGAACTCTTTTTACAGTGTTCTATCTATTCTTTATATTATGTGGTAAGATCACCTGAGTGTGCTGTATAAGGGCCAAATCCTTAACTCGTCACACAACCCTAGTGATCTCCTTTGTGCTCTGCAGCCTGTGCTGCAGCCTTAGGGTTGAAATTGCTCCTGGGCTCCTGCATGCCTCTTCCATGGGGTCGGATGAGGGGTAACGCCCAGTGCATCTGAATAACTAAGGACCTGTGGCCCACCTCCTGCTCCTGTGCTACCCTGCCACTTCCTTACTCCCAAAATCTCCTGCCCCCGATACAGAGCACTACACTGTTCCCATTGAAACTGGTGGTGTAGGCTTAGGTCCTGCAGGCTCTTTGTAGGAAGCCAAGCTATTCCCTACACTACAGTATGTTGGAACATGGCAATAAGAGAGTCAGATGTTATTTCTATATGACAGAAAGATTAATTGCTGACCTTTCCAATCTTCTGGTGTTATCACATGGACTGTATGGCGAGCTGGGATGAGAAAATATTTAAAATAAAATGTGATTTTGTTACCGTAAACAATTCCCTGATTTAACAAGTCCCATTTTCCTTAGTCATTCAGAGTAACGGAGAAGGAAAGATTTCTTTTATATGGAGGAGCTTAGAGGTGTCAGGACATAAAACTGTTACAAAACCTTAGTTTTCGTGTTTGACAGGGGTCAAGCTTCGTGCCCGCTTTAGATGAGCCATTTGGAGCCAGATTGTCAATCCAAATGCAAGCTGCTCCATTTCCTGTTTATGCCTGTGCAGAGTTACACATCCTGACTCGCTTGCCTTCAGCTGCAGGTTTTTCCGCACTCCCCGGGAGATTTCTTCCTTAAAATGGCTCATTATTTATCATTTAAGTAAGCCATTGGAATTTTGTTAATTCCTGTTTTACTTAACACATGCAAAATGCTATCATTAGCTAAAGGAAGATAATGTTAAGGTAGTAACTGTTACTGATAGTACTAATTAAATGACCTTTGCAAAACAAAACCTGATCAGAGAGTGCATGAAATGAAGAGAATTGATGCCAAGTTTACTGCCTCACAGAGACCCTGCCTATTGTATATCTGACCTGAGGTTATCAGCAATTAAAACCTGGTCTACTAACTTAAAAATAAGCTTTAGGGAAATTCATATATTTCGTTCATTACAGTTTTAGAACTTTTTACGTAATCTGGTGTACTTTGAATTAAGTCTTTTCTATTTAGAAGAGGAAATTAACAGTGAAAAGTAGTTCTGATGTATTCATTTAAATACAGGGTGTATATATACTGTTGCTGAAATTGCTTGGGATTTTTCTGTTTTTCACTAATAACTTTTCTGGGTCATTATCCTTTTTAGTGAGCTGAAAAATGAACAAATCTGGTTAATTGTGATTTTCTCCGTCCCTTTTAATCAAATCTTATTTTAAAAAAAATTCACAAACAACCATGTCACCATTGTAAGCTTTTGTTATTTGTACATATTCTACAACATGAGGTACTCTGTGTCTTTCTTTACAAGCCAAGATTTTTCTAAATATAGCGCTAATGGCTGGAAATTTGGCTTGAATGTTCTTCAAAATAGCCATTACATGCAGTCAAGTTTATTGCCTAAGTACTGTCAAAGTCAAATGGGTAGTCATAGTCTGCATGCACAATTCCTTTCCATCCATTCCCTGGTTTCTTGAGAATTTTATTTGATAATAGCTGGTGCGATTATTTATATTTTGAGTACAGGAAAGTATTGTTTGATTATCATCTAATTTCATTTTTCCTTATTGTTTGCTTCCTATAGAAGATCTTGATTTAAAATGCAGAAAGTAGCAATTTAAGCCATTTTCCTCAGTCAGCCCTTCAATAAGCATAACCTCATACAAATATTGTTCTGTACCCAGGTTAACTATAGAATGACTATGCAACTAATTCCCTTGATGATCATGTTCAGTGTAAGATGTATTAGCACACATTTTGTTTATCAGACCAAAAGAACATCCCATTTAGGGGTTTTCCCCATAGTAATCAAGGTTAAAGAGAGAGCACGACAGCATTCCCTTCAGGGGATACATGAATAAAATGAACTCAACAGATGTTTAAGGCTAACCTGTAGAACCAATTCATTTCTATGATATACTTCTAACATGATCTGACTTTGTCAGTGTAGCTAGACAAAATGAATATTTGTTCAAAACCTGTAGTTTAATTTGCCACAAGATCGTTCCTCCACATAATGTTCTCAAGGGTCAGATCTTTGCCTGGGGTAAATTAGTGATACTCATTTACTCTACCTGAGGATCTGGCCTATATTGTATACCTATGTTGATATGCATGGGAAGCATTTAACTTCTCATGTTCTAATATATAGAGTATGCTTTTACTTACTTTCTTTCTTGCTGTGTCAATAAGTGTTACATCACAGTGTGAATCTTTTTTTTATTTTACTTACTTCTTGGGTAAAAGGTTGATTGAGTCCAAATCCAGAAAGGACCATTGTAATCATGTAGTCTAACACGGGCCATAGGACTCTCCCAAAAACAATTCCTAGAACATATCTGTTAGAAAAACATCCAATTTTGATTTTTAAATGGCCAGTGATGGAGAATCCAGCACAACCTATGGTAAGTTGTTCCAATGGTTAATTATTCTTACTGTTAAAAATTCCTTATTTCCCGTCTGAATTTGTCTAGCTTCAACTTCCAGCCAATGGATCATGTTACACCTTTCTCTACTAGATTGAAGAGCCCATTTTTAAATTTGTTCCCCAAATAGGAACTAATAAACTGTAATCAAGTCTCCTCTTAACCTTCTCTTTGTTAAGCTAAATAGATAGTGCTCCTTGAGTCTATCACTATAAGGCACGCTGTCTAATCCTTTAATCTTTCTTGTGGTTCTTCTCCAAACCCTCTCTAATTTATCAACGTATTTCTTGAATTGTGGACACCAGGTCTGTGACCACAAAAATGTCTAACATTCCAGATATTTTTCTTTACAATTACAGTGAATGCTGCTTGATAGCATCCCTGATATTAACAAGTTCCAGTTAATAGCAACACTTTACTGGGACCCAATCCTGTCCCGTTGACTTTCACAGTAATGGGATTTGGATACTGGTAACAATGTGCCACAAACTGAGAACTCTTTTTGGGAGAAAGGCCCCTGCCTCAGGCAGGTCTGTGGGGCTGTATATGGCGAAGGAAACACTGGGACGTGCCTTCCTTGGCTGCAGCTCTGCAAACCTACCTGCACCTGGGGACTGCAGAAGAGTTAAGGGGTTGGGGCACCTGTATCCCCTCCTAATGGGGGAGCCCCTGTTGGAGTCTTGGTGCCATGGCCTTGGGGAGGGGAGAGGGAAGGCTATGGGCAGGGTACCAGTGGGGACAGGTCTGTAGCCTGGATGCCAGGCTTTCTGCAGGGAACAGGGACGCTGAGGGTTGCAGAGTTGCATAGTCGCTCTCCCTGCTGCTGCCCTGCCCACAGGCAGGTTTGTGGGGCTGCAGCCAGGGAAGATAGGTCCCAGTGCTTCCTTCCCTGGCTGCAGCGCCTCATATCTGCTGTCGGCTCATTGGTAAATGCCAGATAATGGCAATTCTTTGCTGGCAACTGAGGGGTTGCTAATCAGCAGAATGTACGGTGTTATTTCCCCCTTGTTTATTAGAATTCTCATTCTTGCCACAATGAGGATGTACCCTGCTATGCCCTGGTACAACTGACTGGAATGGAAATGAGCATTCCACCCAATTTGGCAAGCAGGTGAGCACAGAGAAATTAGTTGTTGTTAGCCTCAAGGGATTCCTGATAAATGCTGTCATTGATGATGGAGCATCAGAGTATACCTATAGCTGAGAACTGTGGGTTATACTCTCACCGTGGGGCAGCATGTGGGGGATAGATGGAACCCACTAATGATATTTGTGGGGTGGGTGTGCGCGCGCACACACATCTGCATGTATTTATAGTTCTATTAAAAAAAATCCCCTTATACAAGGTGGCAGGTATGGAGAGGAAGGGTGGTCCAGTGGTTAGGGCACTGGTCTAGGATGGGAGCGACTCAGACTCAATTCCCTGCTTCAGCCAGCTTGGCACCATCCACCTTTCCATATTTTCTAATAGGGTATTTTTAAATTATTGAAAAAAATGCCGTTCTTTTCCCTGCTGCTTTACGTCCTCTGGCTAACAGGAAGTCAAAAGGATAACAATACCACCTATCACTGGAGAGAAAAGACAACAAAAGGAAAATAAAGAAATTGAACAAACATGAGTCGATATCCTTCTATAAATGACTACAGCGTTGTGCAGTGATTGTTCAAAGTCCTACAGCTAACATAGTTTAAGGCAATTTCTACAGAAATGTCTGTGGAATACTTCATCTCAGAGCGCCTCAATACCACTCTGAGGCGCTGTAGGAGGCTATAGGTCAGCAATACTCCTAGTCCTGCTCATATGATTCCAAAATGGCATTCTGTAATTGTGACCATGACCCAGATGATTATGTGTGCCTGAAAACTGTAACTGGATCAGCATTCAAGGCTTGTCCTGGTGTCCCTGATTGTTTTACAAACATGGATATTTTGTCCCTGTTTTTGTAATCCCTGCAGACCCCGGTCACCTGTCGGGTGGCTGAGCACGTATGTATGAGCAATCAATATATATTGCTACTTTTCCTCTGTACAAAGCCAACCAGTGAGTTCCCTACTCCTCTCCTATCAAAACTCTTCCCCGAGTTGCCCGTACAATGCTATGCTCCTATTCCCAAACCTCTATCAGAACTGTCCCCTGAACTGGGTAGGGGAAGGACATTTATGGAGTTCGTGCATGGGTTGAGTTTTCTCTACTGCCCGGAGTATGGTAACAGTTTTTGGCTGTTTTTGATAGTTGTGAACAATTGTGGTGACTGCTTCTCATTATTCAGATGCAGCATGTATTGTTGCTTATGTTATTCAAAATGTGGCTTGTTTTATTTTTAAAAAGTGAGTCCATCATTTTTGTCCTCTCTCCTGGTGACATTAGTAATGTATTACATAACAGTTATGCCTGTGTATTTATCCTTGAATAAAAGCATGCTTTCTCTAGTATATATCTGAAACATTTTTTGTGGGGTAAAGTTTCTTAATTTATAATGTGATGGTCCTCAAAAAGCCATTGATTCTCAGTTCTCTGTTTTCCTCTTTTTCTCAAAATTGAATTTCTTTATTTTATTTTCTTAAACTCTCTATTTTAAGTTCACAGCCATGACAGATGAAGATACAATCAGAGACTTCTATCAGTACTAACATCTTCACTCTAGACTTTGGGGATAAATAGACTTCTCCATTTACCACTGAAGTGTGTGAAGAACAGCCTATAACATGATTGAACTCCATTGATTTTTCATAAAAATTTAATAAGATGATACAGGTCAAAAGCTTTGCAAAATTTGTAATAAATCTCTGTGGCAATCTGTACAACGGGGGGAGGGATAGCTCAGGGATGAGCATTGGCTTGCTAAACCCAGGGTTGTGAGTTCAATCCTTGAGGGGTCATTTAGGGATCTGGGGCAAAAATTGGGGATTGGTCCTACTTTGAGCAGGGGGTTGGACTAGATGACCTCCTGAGGTCCCTTCTAACCCTGATATTCTATGATTCTAAGATTTAGTTGGGAAAGCTGGCATAAAAGGAGTGTAAATACAAGTTGAGTTATATTGAGGGAAATGAGGACTATGAAACTTTTTGTTTAATCATTTTGAGCCTTGTATATCAGATGCTGCCAAAATAACATTGTGTTGATTTCAGTATATTTTTAGGTGTCTAATTTTTATAGGGGATTTTTGTATTTTTTCCGTACATTATTTATCCTAACTGTCCATCCACCCAGGCTTTTATAATTGCACCCACTGCTATAGTATCTGAGCACCACACTTAGGTTAAAAACCAAATGTACAAATTGCCTGAGACCTTGTTTTCTTCCCTATTTTCCCCTGAGGCAATTGTTCAAACTTGAACACTTGAGTTTACTAAAATCATGTTGGGTTCCAACCACAGAACAACTTTTAAGCCTGTTGCAACCATGTCAGGATACAACTCTGTTGTATTGAGTTCCATGCACTGGTGATAGTTGTAGTATAGATGTGACCTAAGAGTTGCAAATTGTCTATGTGAGGAGCAGCATCAGTGGTAACCTTTTGCATGTGTCCTTCTGTATATACAGCAGAAAATCTCTCTGTGAAGGGTACTTGTAGCTCCCCCTAGAGGTGGTAAGTGTTCATAGACCCTCGCCTTCTCACTGCGTGAGAAGTCACAACTGTCCATGGGGATAAACAGTGGGCTACTTCTGCTACTCATCTTCTTTGTTTGTGTTTGTGGCTGCAGCTCAGATTCACAGACTGAAGACTGGCCAAGTTGGTCTGAGGATTCTGTCCTTCAGCACCTGAGTTTGTTGCGTGCCGCAAAACCCTTTTTTGGTTTTATTTTGTTCCCTAAACATTCATGCTATACAGAAACAGGATGTTTACTAACTGCCCCAGTTAAGAGGGGCTGCCTCTATTTTTCTTTTTACTAATAGAATTAAAAGGTGTTTCCCTATTTTCTCCCTCACTCTCAGTACTTAAAGCTTTTCAATGTTGGCAGATATGTTAATTACTAAACTCTCCTTGCCGAGCTCCATAAACATAGGGTCCTTGGTGTATAGGCCAGGAATTCAGAGTTCAGTTCTTGACACTGCCAGTGAAATACTGTGAGATCTTGGGCAAATCACTCACCCCCTCGATTAACTCCTTTGTAAAATGGGGATAACGTTTACCCACTAATCCAAAGACTCCCACTGATGTCAGAAATCTTTGGATTAGGCCCAGTGTGAGATTTCACTGATAAATAACTGCACTGCGATTGTGGTTGCATAGAATTTTCCAGAAACTTTTACGTTGTTTTATTTGTGAATAAAATAAAATGCTAGTTTTAGTGCTACTTTATGTAAGTGTCACTATTTTTAATCAAATCTGAGCTCAGTGCCAGATGCTGTTTCAGATGTCTGGTTTTGCAAAAAAACTCTGTTCCTACTAATAGCTTCGTATCATATGCACTATTTACAGTAACTTCAGAATAAGATGCAGAATTTTCTTTTATGATCATATGAACAACATAGTTTAGTAGAAATTGCAATAATTTTTTTGTCATAGTTTTTGCAACCTTTTTATATTAAAGATAAAAAGGCTTGGTAGAATTTGATTTTTATTATTTTAGAATTTCAACAGATATCTGTTTTTAAAACAATTATTTTTATTAATTTAAAATTTTTCACAATTATGGGAAATTATGGAGGGGCCAGACAACTATTTAATGATACTAGATGTTAAGATTCAAAAAGTTAAGTTTTATAAATTGTTTAAACACAAATTGTCACATAATATGTCAAAATATACAAAATATCCTTAAATCAACAAATCATACCTGTTTCTACTATTCATTCACTTGTCCATTTGTAAAAAGCCTAATTCAAAAGTATAAATCACTGGATTTTGACTCTAAAAAGTTTTCAAGCAGAACTTGATATGCCTATCTGTAAATTTTGGTTATTGATGAAAATATTTATTCATTGCTTTGTGTGTGTATGGTGAAAATGATATTTACTGACATTTACTGACAAAAATCTAATCCTTCCAAGCCTAAAGATAACCTAGAAAGGAAACCTTCACATTGAGCCAAGCACAGAAAAATGAGCTCACTATCTCCTTACTGGCCAGGCAGTGTGGGGAGAGGAGAATTCAATACATAAAATAAGTCTAAACAATCCTCTTAAAAAGTTCTTTATAGCTCCAGTAAAATCAGTGTTTGCTACTGACATCACAGATACCAGAACACTCCTCAGAAAACTGAGGTGGCCCATAAGGGCACCAGAAAGACTTGAATGTTTTCCTGCACAGGGCAGAGTTTTCAAAGGTTTTTGTTTGTCATCTTCATGACTGCTTTATGTATGAAACAATAAGCATTTTCCTCTGGGCTTTATGGGCTGACGCAGCTGAGCTGTGCTGTCCTACAATGGTGCACTCTGGGTTGTCAACAGTGAATCCAGAAGAAGCAGGAGTAATAAATTGCCTCCTTCCGAAAGGTTATTTCTGGGTTGATTTTTTTTCCATATGCACCCTGGGCACTTAGAACTTCTTTCTGTGCTTGGCTCAGTGTTTAGGTTTTCTTTGCAGGTTGCCATCTATTCTAAAAACTCAATTGAAATCCTTCTGGTCACCTATTAAATGTGATGGTCTTGTGGATTATACAATATTTGTTTTCTTTGGAATTATAGTTTGCTAAGAGAAACAGCTATTTCCATTCTAGCTTTCTGTTCCTCCCTATCATATGCACAGATAGTCATAGACTTGAAAAAGAAAGTCCAAATAAGGTTGATGTGCTGGAGACTTAGGCTTAATTTATAAGCACTAACTGAAAATGGAGCCCATCTTGTCAGGAGAAGGTTGGGGCTTGTATAAAGCCAGGAAGTGAGAGCAGAAGGGGCTGCAGTGTAGAGGTCTGCAGTCATTCTCTGGGCCTACTGAGGAGAGAGGGAGGAAACCTGGGGAAAAGAGGGGAGCAGAAACCTGACCTGGAGGGAAGGGCTCATCCACAGGCATGGTGGAGAAGAAAGCCTCTGGAGGGTGGAGTAGGAAGAATCCCAGGGGAAACAGCTGCAAAGGTTGAGACTGTGCCAACCAAGGCTGCTGATTGTAGGGTTCTTGGGCTGGAACCCAGAGTAGTGGGCAGGTCCGGGTTTGTGTACCAACCATGAGGAAAGTGGCAGTCTTGAATGGGAAGACTGCCTAGAATGGCACCTGGACAGCTAGTCCAGTGAGACTTTGTTACCCTGGAAGGGGAAAACTTTATAGTGACCTGGCTGAAGAGCTGAGTCACAAAGGGGAAGCATTGTGACCCCTAGAGAGCAAGAGGGGCCATAGTATGAGAGAAGGAAGGGGGCATCAGACCAGGCAGAGCTACTCCCCAGATGCAGCCACAAAGGGGTCCCTGACCCGTGAGTAAACCCTGGTACATTGCTATTAAGAACAGTCGCTGCTGGCGTAGTTTCATTTTATGAAAACGACGTGTTGGTCCCTTAAGGAACTTTGGACAACATCTGTTATTGCTTCAGGTTCCTTACTTGACAGTGCAGTCTGGAGGTAGCATTTGTACACTTAGTAAGAGGTTTCAGAGTGGTAGGCGTGTTAGTCTTATCAGCAAAAAAACCGAGGAGTACTTGTGGCACCTTAGAGACTAACACATTTATTTGGGCATAAGCTTTCGTGGGCTAAAACCCACTTCATCGGATGCATGCAGTGGAAAATACAGTAGGAAGATTATATATATACAGAGAACGTGAAAAAATGGGGGTTGCCCTACCAACGGTAACAAGACCAATTAATAAAGGTGGGCTATTATCAGCAGGAGAAAAAAACCCTTTTGTAGTGATAATCAGGATGGCCTATTTCAAACAGTTGACAAGAAGGTGTGATTAACGGTAGGGGGGAAAATTAGCATGGGGAAATAGTTTTTACTTTGTGTAATGACCCATCCACTCCCAGTCTTTAGTCAAGCCTAATTTAATGGTGTCCATTACCATTGGCCAAACTGGACAATCTCTACGTAAAAGAATAAATGGGCACAAATCAGATATCAAGAATTATAACATTCAAAAACCAGTCAGAAAACACTTCAACCTCCCTGGTCACTCAATTACAGACCTAAAAGTTGCAATTCTCCAACAAAAAATCTTCAAAAACAGACTTCAACGAGAAACTGCAGAACTGGAATTAATTCTGCTAATTTTAACTGCAAATTTCCCTCTCCCACACACACACTGTTACTCACACCTTCTTGTCAACTGTTTGAAATGGGCCATCCTGATTATCACTACAAAAGGGTTTTTTTTCCCCTGCTGATAATAGCCCACCTTAATGAATTGGTCTCATTACAGTTGGTATGGCAATACCAATTTTTCATGTTCTCTGTGTATATAGATCTATCTTCCTACTGTATTTTCCATTGCATGCATCTGATAAAGTGGGTTTTAGCCCATGAAAGCTTATGCCCAAATAAATGTGTTAGTCTCCAAGGTGCCACAAGCACTCCTTGTTTTTTTTGTACACTTAGTAGTATAAGTAGTTTATATCTCCTGTGTAGATATGCTGTTTGGAGATTATATGGTTTCCATTATCTCTGTTTATTCTGATAGAATGTACTTATTGTAGGACCAAGTCCTGACTGCTTATGCAGGGTGTCAAAGGGCCTAACACCTGAGAAACTATAAGCTTCCATTTTGTAGGTGAGACAAAGCATCTGCATAGGATGACTCAGCATCCTCTGTGGGCTCCAGATGGACACAGAGGAACATGCAGTGGAGGAGGGGGTGTATTGCCTCCAAATGAGGGTGTAGCTGCTGGGTCTTCACACGATGTGGATCCATGTGAAACAGGTGGGAAGCAGAGTGCTGCCTTCAGTGCTCCCTCCACCTCTGTCTCCAAGAGTAGCTGGAAATGGAATGGTTGTGTGGGTGCCCTGCCACTACAACATGTGCCAAGGCTGTGATTTTGTTCCAGGATTTTGGTTCCAGGGTGTGGGTCCAGGATTCCAGGATGTGGTCCTATGTACAGAATATGAAACCAGGAGACCTTGGTACTATTCCCTATTCTGCCACTGGCTGGCTCACTGTGTGACTTTAGCCAAGGCACTTAACTTTTATTTGCCTTAGGTGCTCCAGCTGTAAAATGGGAATAATGACATGTACCCAGCTTTGTACAGTACTTGGAGATCTACAGGTGAAAGGTGCTACATAAGAATTATTATTATTCCTTCAGCCCCATGGTGGGGCAGTTGATTTTTGTGCAAACAAAGTCCTTTTCATTAGGCCTTTTCTCATCTTTTCAAAATGGGGTTCATGGTTCATTTGCCTTTGCTACATTTTTAGGTGAGGAGCTGAATCATTCTCTCTGGTTACATTATGAGAGATCTCTGTGCATGGTTTTTTTACTAAAATTCGTGATTTTCAAATGGGCCTAATGCATCCCTTATGTGCAATAACGGTTTTACTTTGTTTGATTTATGCTTCTGAAGGAAGCAGCCCTACAGGAATATATGGAATGCTGTATGCCAAAAACAACACAAAAATATTCATGTATTTAAAGGAAGAACACCCCCCCGAACAATAAACAAATTCAAATCCAGACCTATGTTTGCCAGTAAATTATTAGGAAGTTATGTAACAGCAGTTTAATACAGAGTAACTTACTGTAGCTCAGTAGAAGTACACTGCATCCTGTGGGCATACAATAGATTGTTTCCTTGAGAAATACAGTTATTAATGTGTCATGCTAAAGGACGTCCTCTTACGGGTTATGCCAAACACAGTTGGAGATGTCAAGGTAGGGAATCTTACAATTAGCACACAGCAGTAACAGGTTGGTATGCATATTTCCCCCACTCTTTTTGTCCCACCTCATCACCTCAGGAGTCAGTGTTCACCCAGAGGTTCCCTATAAAAGTCCCCCTGCAAATTAGATGGCTACATTTTAAAAATTAAGAACAGGGACACTTCTATAGCAATAGACCCTGCTACCCTGGCACACTTACTCCCAGCAGCTTCACTTCCCCACACAGCTCAGCACCAGACTCTTCAGATGGCTTTAAAGGCCCAAACAACTACTGGAAGCCACAGCTACAGCATAAGCTGGGGAAGTACTGTTAACCCACCAATTGGTTAAATCATGAAGCACTAACCACCTCCTGCCTCTAAGTCCCCTTTCCCTCTGTATCTTTCTTTGCCAGCCCTTTGTCTCCATCTCTTCTTCCTGCCTCCCTTCTTTCTCACTTTCTTCCCTCAAATGCTCTTCTTGCCCCCTTCCTGTTGCCTCAGAGCTACTCATTTACCTGTTCTGATAGATTAAAGGGCCATCCAATGGTATTGACTTTCTACAGAGATTGAGCTCAGCTGCAAAGGGTCTTCCAAATATAGCAGTTTGTTAATGTTGAGCTGAGGGTGCCCACCACCAGCAGACTTTGGTCCTCATCTTTCAGACATAGTCACTGGCCCAAAATAATGTTAATTCTCCTGAACAGAACTGTAATCATACCACAAAGACAGTCAGAGATCACAGGAACCTTTGGCCTACTGAAAATCATGATACTGGCGAGAGATGCTTTTCTAACATGTACCAGAGAAAGTGTGTGAGGTCTTTGCAGTAACCTGTGCGTTACATAAAGTGACCTGTAAACAAGCAAAGGATACAGGATCACCAGGAAGGAAGGCCAAGAAGAGGCTGGAGCTGTTGGGAATCAGCTTTGTCAATAGATGTAGAGACTGTTTTCTGGTTTCAGAGAAATGTTTGCATACAGTACAAAGATACACTTTGGATGGGCTATCACCAGCAGGAGAGTGAATTTGTGTGGGGGGGTGGAGGGTGAGAAAACCTGGATTTGTGCTGGAAATGGCCCACCTGATGATCACTTTAGATAAGCTATTACCAGCTGGACAATGGGGTGGGAGGAGGTATTTTTTCATATTCTCTGTGTATATATAAAGTCTGCTGCAGTTTCCACGGCATACATCTGACGAAGTGAGCTGTAGCTCACGAAAGCTCATGCTCAAATAAATTGGTTAGTCTCTAAGGTGCCACAAGTACTCCTTTTCTTAGTACAAAGATATGTGGCCTTAGAAACATCATGCTACTGCCCCTGTGTCTGTAACTTCACTCCTGAAAATAACGAAAGGTTTTGATGTAGTAAAATCACCTAGGAGAGACCTATGTAGTCTACATAGACAGTGGAATGCAGTTTGTTTTACAAGAGGAACTGTAAAGTGACTTATTTATATAATTGTTAGCCACGTTATCAGGTAGACCCTGGCAATCTGTGTTACTGTCTGCATCCACAAAGGTGCTATAGCATTTGATTAGCCTAATCCAATATCTGAAAAGTTGTAACATAGGTGAAGCGAAAGAGAGCAGTTAACTGCAGAAGAAGGGAGGAGAGAATAACAACCCTCCCCCCCAATCTCTCCATATCCAAACCACCCCCCTTCCCCCAACCAAACTAAAAAACACACAGTTTTCAGAGCTTTTGCTTGGGACAGTTCTTTTTTTTTTTTCTAAACTGGCTCATACCTTTCTAGTTGGCTTTGTGAAGGTGAGCTCTGCAAATCTGTTACTGGCAATTTAACATGTAGTCCACTCTTTGGGCTATATTCTATTATACTGCCATGAAGATGAATAGATAGCTAATTAATGTTTATTTCATTAAGAAAAGGAGTACTTGTGGCACCTTAGAGACTAACAAATTTATTAGAGCATGAGCTTTCATGAGTTACAGCTCACTTCATTAAGGTTATTTGTAAATTGCAAGCATAAAGGAGGGACTAGTGGATTGTGTACTTTATGGGTGTGAATTATACTTTGATGGTTCCACACATCTTCACTAAATTTTGTATGTGCACTGTAACCAGGGGGGACAAACAGAGGTTTTAAACTGGGCATGATCTGAATCATATCGTTCCCCCCTTTTTAGAAAAATAAGAGTTAGGAGGAGTGGATCTTTAGGCAATCCTAATAAAATGTATTTTAAATCTGGTATACATTTCCCATTTGTTTTAAGATACTTCAGATTAGGAGTTATTTACTGATCATAATGGTCTTATGTTTCATATTTCATTAGAAAAGACTATGATCAATAGTAGACTTAGATTCCTTCATGTTATATTCTAGTCTAGGGATCGGCAACTTTTGGCCCACGGCCCACCACGGTAAGCCCCCCAGCGGGCTGGGCTGGTTTGTTTACCTGCCGCTTCTGCAAGTTTGGCCGATTGCAGCTCCCATTGGCCATGGTTTGCCACTCCAGGCCAATGGGGGCTGCAAGAAGCCATGGCCAGCACATCACTTGGACCGCGCCGCTTCCCACAGCCCCCATTGGCTTGGAACAGCAAACCGCAGCCAGTGGGAGCCGTGATCGCCAGAACCGGCGGAAGCGGCAGGTAAACAAACCGGCCTAGCCTGCCGGGGGGCTTACCCTGGCGTGCCGTGTGCTGACGGTTGCCGATCCCTGTTCTAATCTATAGAGGTGCTCATCAGCACGGTGTCTGAGCAGCTTCCAGTAGTGTCTTAAGCAATGTGACTAACATCTGCCATGCATTTGTTCTCTCATCCTCTCCCCAAGGAAGAGAAGTGGGTGCAATGGAATGTTTTGTTTTGGAATGTTTAATATATAGATACACACACAGAACCTATACAAATGTTAAGGGATACTGAGAGATTCCAGAGAGAATTTCTAGTTCCAGAGAATGGTGGGAAGTTCTGGTCATCGTTATTCTACTGGGATTTTCAAATAAACTAAGGAATTTAAGCTAGGTGCCCAACTCTCCCTGAATTATTGGAACAATTAGAACAGAAGAACATAAGAATGGCCATACTGTGTCAGACCAAAGGTCCATTTAGCTCAGTATCCTGTCTTCCCACAGTGGCCAATGCCAGGTGCCCCAGAGGGAGTGACCAGAACAGGTCGTCATCAAGTGATCCATCCTGTTGCAAGCTTTTGGTAAACAAAGGTGAGGGACACCATCCCTGCCCATCCTGGCTAATAGCTACTGATGGACCTATCCTCCATGAATGTATCTAATTCTTTTTTGAACCCTCTTATAGTTTTGGCCTTCACAACATCCTCTGGCAAGGAGTTCCACAGGTTGACTGTGCATTGTGTGAAAAAATACTTTTTTGTTTGTTTTAAACCTGTTGCCTATTAATTTCATTTGGTGGCCCCTACTTCTTGTGTTATGAGGAGGAGTAAATAACACTTCCTTATTTACTTTCTCCACACCAGTCATGACTTTATAGACTTCTATTCCTGCTTCTGCCACTCATGTGCTGTATGATTTTGGGCAAATCAGTTTCCCATTTTGTAAAGTGGGCATAATGATCACCTACGTTTGTGAAGTGCATTAAGCTTCTCAGATGAGAAAACACTATAGACTAGTTTGTGGCTTATCCTCCGTGCCAGCGTAAAGAAGTAAGGGGGCTAAGTGCCCTGCCTTGCACAAGTGGGTGTGGGGTGTAGAAAGGATGGCTGTGCCAGTGCATTGGGGAGTGAGAGGCAATGAATTGTTGGAGGAGGAGGGAAGACTCTGAGTTGAGGAGTCACAGAGCCCTTTTGGGCTGTTTTTGCTCCAACAGTGTGTTATCTCTCACAACAGTCTAGACTGCAGTCTGATAATCTCACCCTGAATTAGCACTAAGTATTATTAGTTATTTTTATAACAAAAGAATGAAATGAAAAATAACCCAAACCCATATGCTATGAATGTGTAAAAACATGGCTGACTGTAAAAGGGATAGAATATGACATCAAAGTGAAGAGCTCTGGCAAACTGTCAGAACTGTTCCTTGAGCAGCTGGAGGTGTCTTTGCTCATTTATGCTGTAAAGATTTTGGGGGTGTGTGTGTGTGTGGGGGGGGTGAATTGGGCAGAGAAATGTGAAGGGGATTCTAGGGAACCTCCACATTTATCAGGTGGCACTAGCAATCTCCTGTCCACAGGGAACACTTATTTTATTTCTGAAACTTAAAAAAACCCTCATTGTGTAAATAAATTGAAAAAAAATACAAAACTTATCTTGATCTTTCTAGCCATTGCTATGTTTTTGAGTAATATATTGTCTAAGCTATGGCACTGCTGTGATGTATTAAACTAATATATCATAAGAATGCCATAGCTTTGATGATGTATTCATGTAATACATCATTAAGGCGCCATTGCTCTTGCGACGTATTATTCCAAATATTACCAAATGCTTGGGTCAATGCACAGGGATCTATGTATGTGGGACAGAAAAACAGGAAGTGTTTCTAAGTACGAAAATACAATAGAACTTAACAAAAATGCTTCACATGCAGAAACAGTTTAACAGGATTTGGAACCACCTGGCTTGTGCAGGAATGTTTGAGTTGAATAGGAACTTAAGGACCAAAACTTTGATTTGAATGGCAAAATTTATGTTTGAAACATAAATATAACATTTAGGAAGATGGAGCCTGGTCCTACTCCTGTTAAAGTCAATGGCAAAATTCTCTTTGACTTTAAAGGTGAAGGATCAAACCAGTAGTCTCTAGGGATGGGCAAAATGATTTGGAATATCTATGAACCTACCTGAACACCTCTTCAGAACTTGAATTCAACATGCAAAAGTGAAGGAATTTTTTGAATTTTTTGTACAGACTCTTTACAGGACACAGTTTTGCACTCCACTGTGTACACCTAGCTCCCATTGACCTCAGTGGGAGTTTCATGGGTGTGTCTGAGAGCAGAATATTTCCCTTGCCTTTTACTTATTTTTTTCATTGCTTCTGCAGTTACTGGTTTCAGCTGGATGCAGAAGTGAAAGTACTACAGTATGCGAGAGAGGTTGTTGCTGTCACAGCCTGACAGACATTGGGAAGTAGGGAGTGTCTTTCATGACAATATGATCTCACAAAATTTCCAGCCTTTGCATAAGTTTCTGAGACGCATCCAAACCATTAATGTGCCTGAGGTCCAGCCCAATCTAATATTCTCCTCAACAAGTCCTGGGAGTTAGGTACACATGGAGATGAATGTACTCAACAGCATCTGAAAAGCTTAAAAAACTAACCTAATTATGTGATAACTACGAATTTGACAGTAGCACGTCATAAAATGTATTAATATAGTGATGTAAAATCTTACTCTGGTAAAAAAACAAAACAAAACAAAACCCAATCCACAATGTTTTTCTGCCAACAAATTTTTTTTGTGTGAAATTTGCAGCCATCTTTGTTACTCTTCTATTAGAGAAATAAAATTTATTTCTGTGGTATTGTCATGGGCTTTACAGACTCCATCCTCTCCAAGCCTCTAAAAGGTTGACAGGGGGCCTCCTCAGCGGGGGCTGAATGGAGACCCTGTACCACCTTGGGAGATGTCATAAATATAAAGGGAAGGGTAAACCCCTTTGAAATCCCTCCTGGCCAGGGGAAAGCTCCTCTCACCTGTAAAGGGTTAAGAAGCTAAAGGTAACCTCGCTGGCACCTGACCAAAATGACCAATGAGGAGACAAGATACTTTCAAAAGCTGGGAGGAGGGAGAGAAACAAAGGGTCTGTGTCTGTCTGTAGTCGTCTTGGCCGGGGACAGAACAGGAATGGAGTCTTAGAACTTTTAGTAAGTAATCTAGCTAGGTATGTGTTAGATTATGATTTCTTTAAATGGCTGAGAAAAGAATTGTGCTGAATAGAATAACTATTTCTGTCTGTGTATCTTTTTTGTAACTTAAGGTTTTGCCTAGAGGGGTTCTCTATGTTTTTGAATCTAATTACCCTGTAAGATATATACCATCCTGATTTTACAGGGGGGATTTCTTTATTTCTATTTACTTCTATTTTTTATTAAAAGTCTTCTTGTAAGAAAACTGAATGCTTTTTCATTGTTCTTAAGATCCAAGGGTCTGGCTCTGTTGTCACCTAGGCAAATTGGTGAGGCTTTTTACCAAACCTTGTCCAGGAAGTGGGGTGCAAGGTTTTGGGAAGTATTTTGGGGGGAAAGACACGTCCAAACAGCTCTTTCCCAGTAACCAGTATTAGTTTGGTGGTGGTAGCGGCCAATCCAAGGACGACGGGTGGAATATTTTGTACCTTGGGGAAGTTTTGACCTAAGCTGGTAAAGATAAGCTTAGGAGGTTTTTCATGCAGGTCCCCACATCTGTACCCTAGAGTTCAGCATGGGGGAGGAACCTTGACAGGAGACCAAAAGGCTGCAGGTTGGAAAGGAGGGGTGGCTGCCAGAGCAGGTGAGGAACCACTGAGAGCAGGGGCCTTCAGCAACAGACTGGTCAGAAACCTCCCAGATAGTTTGACTTTCAGAGGAAGAGGATCACAGAGTGTGCACCTGGGAAACAGTCTACATGAGAGGCGTAGTGGGAAACAATAAGAGATGAGGTGGGAGGGGAAACTGCTTTATACAGGATCTCTAGATTCAGGGGCTGCAGAGCACCATTTAAAGTGGAAAGGCCATAGATTTGCCTTTGATCCTCCTGTTCCCTTCTCAGATGCCCTCTCCACCAACAGCCTGATCCCCTGGTTCATGAGCCCCTACACCCACTGCCTCCAAATTCCATTCTTATATAGGTTTTTATACCACGCATATCACCATAGTATCCAGGTGCCTTCCAGTTGTGCATTAAGCAACATGACTACGCATCTGTCACGTTTGTTCTCTCATCATCTCCCCAGAAGCAGCAGCATGTGCAGTGGAGTGTCCTGTTTTGCTATGCTGTTTTTTTTAAATATACCTGTTTGCGATGGATTTACATTAGAGAAGGCAAGGTCAAAGGAATTCGCCTTGAATTTGGAGAAAAAACAAGTAAGGTTTGTGATAGTCCTTAATTCCTGGGGGAGCTCATTCCATACTCTTGAGCCATCCCTGGAGAAGACTGTGTCCTGCAGAGACCAGCTTTACTTTTATTGTTGAGATTTCCATTGTGCCAGAGGAGCAAAGTTGTCGAACACAGTCTTTGTTCTGGAGCATTGAATGGTCTTTTAGGTATACTGGGCCCAGGACAAAGAGCACTTTGAAGATAAAGATTGAGATCCAAAACTTGATTCCAAATTGTATGGGAAGCCAGCATAGAGTGCAAAGAACAAGTGTGATGTCTTCATGGTAGTCTGTGTTGCTGAGGAGATGTCCTGCAGTGTTTTGTACTAGCTGGAGTTTCCTAAGTGCTGAAGGTTTCATGCTCAGGTATATTGCACTGCAGTTGTCCAGCTGAGGGGTGACAAAGGCATGAATAAGTGAGGCCAAGTCTTCATCTGCTAGGATGGGACGGAGTGTCCTAGCCAAGCGGAGATGGTAAAAAGCATTATTTGTGGCTATTGCTGTAGCATCAGTGAGGAATCCAAGAGTACTCCTGGACTACAGACTGCATTGACCAATTGTGGATGTGAACCTTCAAACAAAGGAGACTGCACTGTGGTTGCAAATTCCTCTGCCCAACAGTGTTTTGCTTCGGTTCAGCTTCAGGCAGCTGTCCTTAACCCATGAGCTTATCTAATCCTAGCACTGGACCATCTTGATGGTGGTGATTGTGTTGTATGTGATGGATAAGTAGAGCTGTGTGTCATTTGCATATTGCTGGCCCTTCAGTCCATATCATCTAATCACTTCACCTAGTGATTGCATGTAGATATTGAAAAGGACCAGAGAGAGAATTGATCTTTGTGGAACCCCACAAGTGAGGGATCTAGTGGTTAAGTTAGCATATTCATAAACTATCTGGAAAAAGGGGTAAACAGTGAGGTGGTAAAATTTGCAGATGATACAAAACTACTCAAGATAGTTAAGTCCCCAGCAGACCGTGAAGAGCTACAAAAGGATGTCACTAAACTGGGTGACTGGGCAACAAAATGGCAGATTAAATTTAATGTTGATAAATGCAAAGTAATGCACATTGGAAAACATAATCCTAACTGTACATACACGATGGGGTCTAAATTAGCTATTACCACTCAAGAAAGGGATCTTGAAGTCATTGTGGATAGTTCTTTGAAATCATCCACTCAATGTGCAGCAGCAGTCAAAAAAAAGGAACAGAATGTTGGGAATCCTCAAGAAAGGGATAGGTAAGACAGAAAATATCATATTGCCTCTATATAAATCCATGGTACACCCACTTCTTGAATACTGCGTGCACATGTGGTCGCCCCAGCTCAAAAAAGATATATTGGAATTGGAAAAGGTTCAGAAAAGGGCAACAAAAATGATTAGGGGTATATAATGACTTCCGTATGGACCTTTGGTCTGACCCAGTAAGGCTCTTCTTATGTAAAGTTGCAGTTTCCCATCACCTCTCCTTGTGTGCGTCACTCTCAGACCATGTTGGCACTTTACCTTGGGCTCCTTCCTCCACTCAGGTGATACAGCAGTACCTCCTGGTCAATGGTGTCCTCATAGAAGTCCAGGAGAATGAGAACAGATACCTGCTCTCTGCCCATTGACGGGGGGAGGTCATCCATCAATGTCACTAAAGAGGTTTCAGTTCTGTGCCTAAATGCAGATTTTGCCAGGTCTAGAATGTGGTTAATAGGTCTTTGGCGAGAGCCGCTATGAGCTTGCTCAGAAATGACAGGTTTGACACTGGGCAATAGTTGGCTAGGACTGTAGTATCCAGGGTGGGTTTCTTCAGTGTTGGCTGGATGATTGTGTATTTGAAGGAGAAAGGGAATATTCCTTCTCTGAATGAAGCATTGGCTATTTTAGTGAGGACTGAGTAAGTAGCATTACAATCTGGTACATGGGGTTGCAACGCCACTCAACTCTGGCCCAGCCAAAAAGGTTGGCACGATGGCCCAAGTGGTTCCCTCCCTCCAGTTCTGTAGCCTATGGGATTGGAGCCCAGAGGAGTGGGTGTGTCTGGGTTTCCATACCAACTCCAGCAAGGAGCTATTAAAGCCTGCTGAGCAAAGTCTGGACACCTAGATGGAGATACTAGGGTTACCAGCCTGTTGACTCACTAGAGGGTAGAGACTATTAACTTTACTGCCCTGAGAGGGTGGAGACTATTAACAATACTGTTGGAGGGCTGGAGTTACTTTGAGGACCTACCAGACAAGTGGCTGAACTGTGATTGGCTGAACAAAAGGGAAACCGAGGCAGAATTGACATAATACTTGTTTGACTGCAGAGGGTGCCACTGGCTGAAAGCAGCCCCAGACCAGCATATATCATAAAGACAAAAACAAAGTACAATTCCTTGCGAAGTCTGAGAGGGACTCATAAGAAAGTCTACAGGGAATAAGCAATAACATTTTAATTACAAATCACTGTATTTCTTGCACTCAGGGACTTATGAACCTACTGGAAGCATTTCTCTTTTCAGTTCTTGCCACTGTAATATCTGCAAGAAGATCTTACACCTTTTAGTCAATTTCTTACATCATATTACCCTCACCTCTAGGTGGTATTGGTAATGTACTTTGGTGAGTAACACAATTTGCATACCATCTCCCCTCTTTAACCCCCAATCCAAAATGTATGGAATTGATGCTATTACAAATTCTTGACTACTAGGACTTCACAGTTGTCTCTTTGCAGCATGGTCACTTCGCACTTCACAGCAGCTGCAGGGATAGAACCCAGACACTCCTATTCCTAGAGAGCAAACTCTGTTCCTTGAGCTTAAGACAAATCCTGCTGTCTGTGAGCAGTGAAAGGGCTATGATATACAGTTGCGCAGTCCTGCTTCTAACTAGTAGAAAACCTGTATGTTTACTACTGGTTTATTCATACCAATATACTCCATAGATTACTTTTTCACCAGATAGTCTGTATTCTGATACCACTCCATCTACAGTCTTTGTTTGAGAACTCTTTTGTATTGTATCATATGATCTCACGAGGTGGTGGTGGAGGATATAGTCAGAGTTGTTGGATGAGGCAGTCACTTGAAAAGTGTCATTTCCCTGGAAGTATCTTGCACGTTCCCTGGATTTTCATAAGAAGAGTGAAAAGAGGGCTTCGGTTTTGAAGCTAATAGCCTAGCGTATGTTAATTTCATCCTGCAAACACAGAAATGACCAACATTCTATTAAAAGATTCTGGGTACCGTAGTCAAAAGGCATTTCCTGTACTAAGTAGAATTTAATTGGAACTACCATTAGAGGGCAATAAATCAAAATGCAGTGCTATGTGCATATATTATAGCATTGTTTTTCCAACCCGATAGAACTGAGCAGTGTTTTGCGCAGTCATGTGCCCATGGGAGTAGGAGCTGTAAAAACTTGGCTGCCATCTTTATCATTGCTGTTTCTAATCTTGGACACCTTTACGCTGTTTTCTTTTACAAAATTATGTTTGAACATATATTAGGGCTAGGTCGGTGGCTGGTTGGCTTCAACTCCAGGTGACTGTGGCCTAGCCAGCAGTGGGATCTTCATCCAGCCTGGGTGATGTCAGGCTGAGGGTAGAGAATAGAGGTCTGGAAGACTGAAAAGACAGACCTGTGGAGAAAAAAATGCCAATGGGGGATGAAGAACTAGAGGAGAATTCCAAGGGCAGTAAAGGAATTTTCATTATAAGAAACACCTATGGACATAGTCATGTTCTGGATAACAAATAATTTTGTGTAGCTGAGGTTTGATTAGTTGAGGTACGACTATAGTAAAAATGAAATTTCTAAACTATTTCCAGAAATACTTGCCACTGTTTCTCCATTTCTGTTGCTGTGGATGCTACTGTTGTGCCATTTTACTGATATTTCCCAGCAGCAGACCCAGTGTGGTGGAAGGAGAGTTTAATAATTTTCAATTAAGCTGCATGTGACTAATAGCTCCGAGAGCACACTGCTAAAATGGTGCACTAATCATTGCTGAGGGTCACAGTAAACATACAGAAATCCGAACTGGGCATATATCCTTCAAACTCATTTTGCAGTTTTCACTACATTTTTCTGAGCGTAAGTGGATGCACATATGTTAACTGTGAAGCTAAATTATTTGCCTTGATTTTGTCAAAAATCTAGCTCACTATTGCCCTGATCCTGCAAAACCTTAAGTTTACTAACTTTAACTTCTAGGGTAGTTCCACTGAAGTCAAGATCCCATTGATCCCATTTGCAGGACTGGGACCTAAGTCAGTTATAGATTCACGAGGCTCATATTTTCTGACTTGTGCATCTAGAAATGGAAAACGCAGCTAAGTTTCTTGGTAGCTGAAAGATGGCAAACCTTATTTGTGCTTAGGTTGGAAGACAATAGTAATCCTCTGCTGATTTTTGCAATACAGGGAGACTGTTGTACTGAGGCAGAAAAATGTATAAGCTGTTTTTTGCTGTTTGGGGTTATAGGTCTTGTTTTCTAAGTGCTACACCTTTATTGATGTAGATTTTTTTTTAAAATAAATGCACCTCTCTGCCAATAGGCTTTTCTTATATGATGGTTCCTGAGATACTTGTTTGTTTTGACAGCAACTCAAATCGGGTGGGTATGTTACAAATGGTTGCTGTAATAGGTCACAGACAGCTTGACAGTTTGGCACATTTTGTGACAAGAAGCAGTTCTCAGACCTAACAGATGCTACTTCACTATTCTCTTTGATCACTACATGCCTTCTTAAGAGGTACTGCTGCTGTAAGTATGTCATTTTCAGTTCAGAGCTTGCTTACTGATATCAAGTGACTGCTGCTGGGACTGAGACTGTAGTCTGCATTACATGGGAACTTAGTGTCTCCTTGGGTATACGCTAGACATAATAAAAATTTCTTTCCATCAGCCGATACAATTTCTTCTGGGATGTTGGTGTTAAAAAGGGATTTAAAAGCTATCCAGATCTGGTGACTGGCTAGGAGGAGATCACTAGTAAAAAAACATACTGCTTTAAATATACTAGGTGGCTTTTTTCCTCCTTAGATTATCTCATAATTTGCATTATTGATGGAATTTACATATCATAAATAGCAAATGAATTGTTTATGAAACAATGGCGTGTACTTCCTTTTAATACAGCCCTATTTATTGCTGTAGTAAATGTGTCTTGGAGTGGGAAACCATTCATAACCAGCCATTAATGGAAATTATTTTAATGGTCGTTTAGTAATATGACATCTTACTTAGCGCTACAGGGAAATGCATTTCAAGAAAAGTCCATCTTATAATTCTTAATTGTTATCCAACTTTTTAATAATTAAAAATTATGAATAAAGAGTATGCATAGAAATGAGAGCAACAAAAAGTGAAAAATTGCAATGAGTCTAGGAACTCTGCAATGCTGCTTGATACGAGTGGAAGAGTGGGGATTTAATGCCACTGCCATCTCTTACACTCCATTCCTTTAATTAAACAGCCACATTATTTAACGTTCTCACTTGTATTATTCCTGAGGGAATTCTGTGCCAAAAAATTAAAAATTCTGCACACAATATTTTAAAATTCTGCAAAATTCTGCATATTTTATTTGTTAAAATAATGCAATATAATTATTTTGGTAATTTATTTAAACTACAATACAATGGATGAAGAATGGGAGTGGGGAGCATTGGAGGAAATCCCCAACCCCCCTCTGTCTAATAGTAACGTAGCTAGTATTGACCCCTCACTGCTGGTTATTAGTCAATAAATATATACAGCCATATGCTCAGTGTTACATCATAGGCAACTGAAGAGCAAGCAAGGGCTGAGGACTCAAACTCTCAATTTATATTGGCTACTGACCATCTCTAGGAAGGTCAGTAGCAAACAGTTCATGGAGCACATTTTGATAGGATATTTTTTCAGTCCAAAAATTTAGACCAGCACCATTAGTATTTATAAGGCTACACTGGCCTTTACAATAAGGCTCGTTTACACCACTCTGGTAATGTAAAGGAAACTTAAAATTTTTACACCTGTTTTATACTTCTGGGGGAATTCACTAAGAACAATGGGAACAATTCACTAAGCAGGCAAGCTGCTACATTCTGTTCTGCCTGAGAAGACCGAGCCTGCCCTATGCCTACCTCCCCAGAAACACCCCAAAGCTCTGCCGCTCCACACCGAGCGTGCCGCAATAGTGAGTGACAGGAACAGAGTGGTGTTTCTCTCTCACATACATGACTGCCCAGCCCTCCCATCCCAGCAGTGATTTATGTCTCTGCTGGCTGCTCCAGGCACCCAAACTGATCTGCCTGCACTGCCAGAGTGGGGAGCATAACCGCTCTCGCAGCTTCCCTTTGCTTCCCAATCAGAAGCCATTTTTCTGCAAAGAAATCTGTGGGGGCCATGAATTCTGCTCATGAGCAGTGACGCAGAATTCCCCCAGGAGTAAAAATTAATATTGTAGTAGTGCCCACAGGCTTCTGGCAGATCAGGATTCCATTGTGTCAGATGCTGTATAAATACTTATCACATTCTTCACGATGGACCAAATTTGGTCCAACACTCTTTCCGTTAGTATATAGAGAAAATCAGTGATGTTACAAGAGGAAAATGTCCCCCCAAATTCGGAATGACATCCTTTTTCAACCTGCCTGGCCCAAAGTGAATAACTTTCTTTGCCGTGGAAAGGTGGTACAGTAACCTTTTCTTACTATGTTTCGAATTAGGCACTCTCTTCATCATTAATATTTCCTGGGGTGTAAGTTCAGCCTGATTTCTCGGCGTGCTAAAACACCTCCATTCCTTGACACGTTGCTTTCTTCATTCCAAAGAACCCTAATACCCACAGCTTATACTGGGTGGCTTTACCCCCACACTAAACTACTTAGCATCTGGGTCACAGTTGCATTCACTTTATATCTGCGCATTTGAAATGCCAAGTATCCCATCTTAGGCTACAATCTTCCTACAGATTCCTGTCATATTCCTTGTAGATATTTTGATCTTGCAGGACTTGGGCACCTTTGAGATCTACTGAAAGAACCACATAAGAGCTAGATATTATTAATACCTAGGTATTATTAATGATTATTTATTGTAATTTTGTGGGCTTTTCTAATTGCCTGCAGCTTTGCTCCCCAGAAACCCACAAATAGCCAGCCCTAAACACAGAAAGAAGGAAGGATTAGCTAATTTTTGCCTCTAACTGAACAGAGCTAAAAAGCCCAGAGGTGGGGTGGAGCCTTTCATTAGCCTTGACTTTCTGGCTTTGTCTCCTTACTATGAAAGTGAAAGAAAAATTATACCAGTAAAATGACTTATTTCATTCTTCTGTCTCTTCTCCCACAGTCAAGCTGGGTTTGGTTACAGTATTGTGAAACATACATACATTGCCCTTCTCTCCATGTTTTCAGAGTTCTTAATGTTTCTGAACAGCTACTGGTCATTCCTAAAAGCTGTGCATTGTGCTGTGATTCTTCTTCTTATACCCAGGCTTTAGATCAAATTGTAGCTTAATTGTTACCTGTTAACTTTTCCAAATGTGATTCAAAAGGGTGCAGAAAAAGTGGGGAGCTTTCTCAGATCCTCTTCATGTGCAAGTCTCAGTTGGGTAGCAGAGGACAGTAGGATATGGAAATACAGGAGTGGGCTCCTCCAGGACCAAAGCGCAGCCGTTCTGTGTGCCTGCTTATTTTGAACAATAAGTAACCACAATAATGCAGTACTTAACAAAGTTAGGTTAAAGCCTGATAAAAGCAGAGTAATGAAACAGATTATTGGTTGGCTAATGTGTGCTAAATCATCTGCTGTTGGCCATGTTCTTGGTTCTTATGTCAGAATTATGATTCACCAATCCAGGGGCATTTATACTCTAAACATAAACATCAAACCAGAAATCTACTACTTAGAACAGAGTTAGTCCCATTGGCTTTAAGGTATGAAGTGCATGTGGGATCCTAAGAGGAAACAGATTGGGATTGGCTGGCTAGAAAGACAATAGGAAAACCAGGAAGCATGGGTCTCTAGTAACTTTATATGGGGGTAAGAATCTCACTTTTGGGAAAATGTAATATGTGCCTAATAGTTTTGCTCAGCCTTTCAGCAATCTTCAATGAAGTTTGGAGGGATGATTCTTGAAAATCAGCTAGAGCCTGAGAGCAGTTGCCGTAATCTCAAACTACTAGGAAAAGTAGGAGAGTGGTAGTAAAGTTTTATTTTAACAAATTCATTGATGGCAACAGTGGCTGTAAATGTTCTTTGTTACTGGCCTAAATATTATTGAATCTCTTGCAGTAGCAGTTTGTACTCTACTTAAGTGTCAGAACTACTTATATGCATTACAATAAACTGTCAAGTACCCCACTCTAAAAAGAGAGGCTGGTCTTTGAAATCAAAATAGCTAATTTTTTTATCTATTAGCTTCACAAGGAGTTGCTTATGACTATAACCACTGACCCAATGAGCCAAGCACCTCCATCAAATACTTCACTTAATGGTGTCTTTTATTACAGTTCAGCGACCCAGTAGACTACATATTTGGTTGGTGTGCTAAGTACCTCTGAGAGCTCAGCATAAAACTTGCTGCACATCAACTGCTGCAAAATGTTCTCTTGTGACTCTGAGCAGGTATTTCTTTTTACTTTTGCTTAGAAATATCAAATGACAGGAAAATAAATCAGGAAAATCAGTGCTTGCAAACCTCCCATTTATAGTCTGAGATCCCTATTCTGGTCAATAACTTGATAAGGTATAAAATTTATAGAATAAATGAAGAAAAAATGAAATTGTCTTTCTGATTCTCTTCTTGCTTACGTTGTTGTAAATCAGGAGTAACTTCATTAAGTCACAGCCATGTAAAACTGGTATAGGCAAGGGGCAAATCAGATGCTTAGTTTTCAGTGTAAATTGTCGTTAGGCTAAGTCCATCACAGCAATACAACAGTGAAGATTTCTTTGTGTGTGTGGGCGGCACCTCTATTCTGTTATGTTTAAAAGTGCGGTATCATCACTTGTTTATCACAAAGTTCTGTTGTTGTTATAGGTTCATCCAAAATTAAATTTAAAAATAATTAGTGAACTTCCTGATAGAAGAAAGGAATAAGGATAAATCAAACAATAATTAGTAATTTAATATTCAACATACCGTGTCCTCATGCAGGATCATACACCCCCCAAAGTCATCATCCAACAAATACATGATGAGATCAAATTTCTGAACTAATGAGTGGGATTTTATTTCCAAAGAGGCTATCACTTTGAACTCTAAATTCTGGCTGGCTGGCTTTTTTTTTTTTAATGGCACCATAAAGTATATATCTGTACCTTTCAATGCTGTGCTGTCTTGGATTGATTTTCTTGGACCTAAGATTTTGCAGCCGTGGGATTGACCAGCAAGCAAATAAGATATATTATGCATATTAATTCTGGCTTTGTAAGATAGTGAAGTGCACAATACTCCCCCAGCAGAGTCATCTTCAGATTGTTTTGTACAGAGTTGAAGGAATTGCTTTGGTTGGACTTAGATCGGTAATGAAGCTATCATAGTGTTTGATAGGTTGGCATGTAACAACTGCTCCATGTATTTCAGTTCATATTATCTCTGCAACATGTCTTGGTCTTTTAACAGTTCATTCAGTAAAGGAGAGAGAGGATGTTAATCAACAGTATATCATTGGTATTCTCTGTGGAAGGGCTGCTTGTAAACAGTTTCTGAAAGGGCACATACTGTAGTTTCCAAGGTGAAATAGTATTTAACATTAGAACGTGTATTTACCATTGGAATTAGACATGGGTAGTATCCAAAACCCAAGATCCCCAAAAATCAGAGACATATGGAAGTTCAGATCTGAATTTTGAAGCTTGAGATTAGTTGCTGGGAGATGACACTGTCTAATTTCTAATGCTAAAGACTAACCCACTGAAGGAAAAAAAAACCTAAAGTGCTGGGTTGACAGGAGTTCTGCAAGATAAGGAAAGAAAGAAGATAAAGATATTTTTTCCTAATAGGTTATACTATTAAGGGCAAAAATGTCAAATTCTTTGTGTTGTATCTGATTGAAATTTTGTTGTCATTACATTTTGTAAGTGTATAACCAGGGTGCTGAAACAATTTATAAAGTGAGGGTGCTGAGAGCCAACCAAACTGTAAACCCTGTACATGATGGAAACCACTGCAAACCAGGAGGTGAAGCAGCACCCCTATTTCCCACACCTATGCAGATTACCCTCCCCAAATAAAACAACAAAACCCACCTTTCAAACAAAAACAAAGAGATGTTGTCATTATTTTGGTTGCCTATTGGAAGATGTGCTTACTTCTTTGGTCCTTACTCTTTCTTGTTCAGTAGCACATCAGAAAAGAGGGAGTTAATCAGAGACATGTCCAAAAAACTCAACTTCTCTGGGGTCACAAAGGAGTTGGTGACAGAAGAGGGAGTGGAATTTAAGACATAGTGGCTCCCAGTCCTGTGAGAAGGACCATTAGACCACATCTCTTTCTTGAAGAGTGTCCTAGATTTTAGCCTCTTGACTAATAGAACTGGTGGAAATGATTCAAAATGTTAACACATTCCCCTCTACACCCCAATTTCTGTTTTTCATACACCTTATGAAACTGGTCAATTTTTTTCTCTGAAAAATGATTAAATTGTTTTTTGAAAAAAATCTTCACTATATTTTGACTAGCTATGTTGGTTAGTATGACCCTTCTTATAGCTTTGAAACTTGGAAAGAGTTAAATTACAAAGCAACTATTGGGAAGATCAGCCTAGCTTTCACAATATCCTTGGCCTTAATTCTATCACCCTTGCAAATCTGACTTCGCTTCCTCTTTGGAATTTTGTTCTTGTTTTGCATAATTACTTTTTATGCAACTGTAGCCTTCAACCCCCTGAGTTCTCTTTATTGAACTTCATTTTGCATATGTAAATATACTATGAATTTATTTAAGAACCATGTGCTTCATGATACATTCTGTGTCTATTGAAGAAATAAGTAAAATGTGATACAATTAAATGAATTCCGTAGTAGTTTTTAAAACTCTGCTTGATGGTAGGGTTTCATATATGCTGCTTTCTCAGTTGACCATAGTGTTGAAAACATTTGTGTAGATGAGTCTTTGAATGCTCCTAGGGCTAAATTCTGTTCTGGGCTATTTGTGCATGTGTCCTGTTGCTTTCTTTTTAAGGTCTGATTTACTAGTGTAGGAACCACTCACGTGAGTATGATTTGCACTGCAAGAAATCATGTGACTTTTTTTCTGCAAGACACACGATAAGTGTCGTTATAACAAAGTTTAGGAAAGCAAACAAAAATCCATATTAATATTTCCTCACCTCTAGATGTCCCATCTGTCCTTATTGTAAACTCTTTGGGGAAAAGTCTGTCCTCATTTGTGGGAACTGGAGAAAGCTAAGCACATTGTTGGTGCTAAATGAATTAATTATGATAGTAATAAAGTGGTCTCAGTGTTACTTCTGAGGACCAATAACCGTTCATCCTGAGATCCAGTTCATGAACTAAAATTCTCAGCTGTCATTTTTTCTGAAAACAAATTTACTAAATACAGATAGTTATTTGATTCTGTAAAATAGTTTCACTTGAGCCAAGATGCAGCAGGCTGACCAATGACCTTGTCTTTGCTGTTGGCCGGATGATTCTTCAGGCTGATCTGACCAGGGCCAGCTGTTGCTTTTCCTGTTTTGACATGTTTTGGTCATTTTGCTGCTTTATAAACACAGCAGGCATGTTATTTTGAATCCTTGAAACTATTTTCAGGTCACATAGGTAACATTCATGACACCTTTCACACATTTTGTTCAGTTGATTTGTAAGCTTTCTTTGAGACACAGAAAAAAGAGGTTACAAAGAGAGAAATGATGTAGAGATTAGATAGAGAACAGATTTAGGGGGAAGACTGAGGGGAGAGAGAAGGAGGTGAGAAGGCAGCAAACAGGAGACAGAAACAGAAGTGTGTTCATGTTAAAAAGGACTTTGGTCTGAGTAGGAGAGCCTGAGTGAATTAATCATTGGAATTAGAGTGGAATAGATGGGCAGAGATGAATGATGAACAGAACTGGAAGTTAAAAACAAGCAAACAAATTTTCCAAAAGGAATAGAAACAAAATAAAATCATTGCATTGATGAGTGAGGTGTCAGGAAACTAAGTAATGAGAGAGTTAAGAACTTGAGGTAGATGTCCCATCTAGTACTGTGACAGGGTTGGGCCAGATGGCTACAGGAGAGTAACAGAAGGCAGATATATTAGCCCCAGGTTAAGTAGGTCCCTTTCCCCTGGGTAATGTAACAGGGAAGGTTCCAGAACAATCAGGAACCTTCTGGAGACAAGACAGACAGGCTGATTAGAACATCTGCAGCCAATCAAGAAGCTGTTAGAATCAATTAAGGCAGGCTAATCAGGGCACCTGGGTTTAAAAAGGAGCTCATTTCAGTTTATGGTGTGCGTGTGAGGAGTGGGGAGCAAGAGGCACTAGGAGCTGAGAGTGAGAACACGGACTGTTGGAGGACTGAGGAGTAAAAGCATTATCAGACACCAGGAGGAAGGTCCTATGGTGAGAATAAAGAATGTATTGGGAGGAAGCCATGGGGAAGTAGCCAAGGGAGTTGTAGCTGTCGCACAGCTGTTCCAGGAGGCACTCTAGATGGCTGCATTCCACAGGGCCCTGGGCTGGAACCCGGAGTAGAGGGCGGGCCCGGGTTCCCCCCAACCTCCAAACTCCTGGTTAGACACAGGAGTCCACCTTGACTGTGGGTTCAGAAAAACGGTCAAGCTGAGGGCTGCCGTGAAGCTCCAAGGTGAGCAAATCCTCCAATAAGCGCAAGACCCACCAAGGTAGAGGAGAAACTTTGTCACAGTACATATGTCTTGGTGGTAAGTCATGCAAGGGGCCATGGATGGGGTCTCCACAACTGGTGAGTTTCTCCCTTAGGCCACAATCCAGCAAAGCTCTTAAACCCGTGCTTAACTTTAAGAACACAAGTAGTCCCATTGACATCAACAGAACTATTCATCGACTCAAAGTTAAAGATATGCTTCAATGTTTTGCTGGGTCATGACCTTAATGAACTTGAATTTATGAAGTTCTATTTACAATGAAGCAGAACAAGAGTTCCGTGCTTTGCAAAATGTGAACTATACATCCAGTTACAGTGAACTTTTACTCACAGAGAAATTGTTCTGTAGAAAAAATGACTTCACTGTCTTTTGATCATACTTTGGGGGCTTATATTCTAAATGGAAAACAATCCTTTTACAGTTTGCATTTTCTTAATAGTCTGTGAGACAATCATACTATATGATTTTAAATAAAAAACGGTCTAATTTAATCAGAGGCTTCAGTTTTCACAGCATGATCTGAACGAATTGATTGAACGTATTTAATCAATTATGCAATGCTCTGGTTTTCTTCATCATCAGTTTGTATTGATTGGGTAAAACAAAGCTTAGATGTATTAGATGTAAATTAATAATGTCACTTTATATAGCAGCTCCCCGAAATACATAAACAATAATTTATACAAGACTTGTTAACACTTCAAAGCAATAGTAATAATCCAGCATTTTATTTAGTTTTATTTCTTCTAGATTAAAAGTGAATTAAGTTTAAATATTTATGAAACATATATGTCATATTCAGCATCTGTGCTTCCTTCTAATTGTATTGTATTTTTATTCTAAGTTCTTTCTCTGCTCTTCCCTTACCCCATCCCCTTCCTGTTACATTTTATGGGTTGTGTTCACAATAACATAGACATGGACACAACTGCATATTTCTTAATATGGAATGCTAATGCAAATAGTACTCCAGCTCATCTGTTAGCTCAAGTAATTTGAGAGTACCCAACTGGAGACGAGATGATCAGTACCTCTGAAATTAGACTGCACCAATAGTTATCTCAAGATAGGGAGATTAAATTAAATTTTAATTTAATTTAGGGAAATTAAATCCTCTAAATTAGAAGACACTTGAAACTTTGTCCCTTTTATTTCTTTCTGTCTCAATTTCCCCATATATAAAATGGGGATAATACTTATCTACTTTAATAAAAATACTTTTGAGCCTTGCATAAAAGATGCTACAGAACTGCAGAGTATTAATTTCATCAGTCTGTAGTGTGCATTGAAGAACTTCTTTCATCCTTTGCTGCATGTAGATCTAGACAGAATCATGAAGTTCCACAAGGTTGTGATCTTCCAAAGGAACGTGGCACCAGGTGCAGTTGGTTGTATATGTTATACATGTATGGTAATAAGGAATCAAGAACTGACAAATTACAGTCCTGAACTAGCTTGGGCCCATGACACACGCTACAAGTCTGAGATCCTTTGCTCTTGAGGACCACAGTGCTACTTTTGCGCTGTTTATGAGGCTACGTTGAATGACTGACTTGTGTTCTTATGCTCTGTTGAATTTTGGAAATTCAATTATTTGGAAAACTTTTCCTCAGTACTTGAAAAACAGGAAACTGGCATGAGGGAATGTAAATCACAGAGCAAGTGGAAATCTCCATCTTCTCACTTTTGCAGTACTTCAAAAGCAAAGTCTAAAGGCTTGGTGGATCTGAGCTCAAAGGAAGAGAAGTCCCACTCTGAAAGCACGCTCACATGGGAAATTAACATCTATCCTACAATGAACCACTGAAATAAAACAAATAACCCAAATTTAAACCAAATTAAATATAACAAAGAGAAACTAGTTTTCTTTAAATTCTGCATAAGGAATTTCTCCCAAGCTGAGATGGCATCATATCAAACTTTATCTCTGAAAGAATTTATTATAATTGTCTGAAAACAGGAGTTTAATAATGAAAATGCCACTTTAACTTCACCTGTAAGATACCTACCACTTCACTCTTATATGGCTTCTGAGAATGATGAGTGGCAAGGAAAACAGCTTGTCACCTGGAATTGCATGATGGGAGCCTTTCAACTTTACCTATGGAATTGCAATATTTTGTGCTAGGTACTATAATATCTAGAATCTGCACTGGAAATCTCCAGATCTAGTTTTTAGGTCTATCTGTGACCTTTTACAAGTCAGAATATGACGTGCTTGTATGGCCGTCAGTTTAAAGAAATATGCAATAGCCACCTATTAATAGTAGGTTAATTTAATAAGATTCTGGACCCTCCTGGAGCCGTGGGGTGGAATGAAAACTCTGAAACTACTTTTATGTTGCGATGGATTACAGCCTACCTGACAGCTGGAGAAGAGAATCCCCCCCCAGTCTGTATTTCTGGCAACTAAGGCAAGAAAACACACATTTTACCAGAACAGCCAGTTCTTCTTCTGTCGAATCTCTTTACTTCTAGGTTGATGCTGAATGACTTCCATCAATGTTGCTTATGTTTCTGAAGACTATACTGAAGGAAGATGGGAGAACACTAGTTAACTCTCCAGGAAACTGACCTCACTTCATTATATCCAGTGGTCACAAGAACATTCTCCCCCACTCTAGTGATGCAGGGCTATGGGAGTAGAAGAATGTACTGGTCAGTAAAAGCACTGGTTAACAACACTTGGGGGCTTTTATCATGTTTTCATCTTTAAAATACTTACACCACTCCTGTAAAGCGCTGCTGAAATTTCCATTTTATTTCTTTTGAAAATATTAAAGGCAATATATACAACAAATAGTCAGTCTGGAAATGTCCTACAAATAATTAAAAGAAAGTGATGATGCATATTACAAATACTGTGCGTTATTGCCGACATTCTCAAAATGCTTTCCAAATGTTAAACAAGGGAGCGTATGGACCATGGGTAAAGCCAATTTGCGGCTCTTCCATTCACCCCTCCTTAATAGAACCTCATCAGAATCTGGCCTGGGTGTGAAGCTGCATGCTAGGGGTGGAGTCTTTCCATACAAAAGTAATATTGACTGATATCACTAGGGAGGTGTTGATGGATAATGTCTCAATGCTAGCAGCATGTTAAATATAATTATTGATAACTAACAGATTAGACCTGTTATCAAAGGAGAAGGTATCTATTTTGGAAAGAAGACAAAGTACTCCATCTTTGGGACAGCCATTTCTAAACACATTGTGAAGCTGACAGTTTAGCACTCAGTTTATGAATATGCACTTAGCTCTCACATGGACGCTGGCTGCTAAACAGAAGATAATGTGGTAAACCTTTTCTGCCACTGCAACTCTACTCTAAACATTTAATTTGATGCCAATGGTTCTCTTTCAGTTTTATGCTAACTATATATTATTGATGGAAATTAGTAATAACAGCTCTCTGTACATGACATAAAAATTGCCATTTGTGGCATTTGGGGTGTGTGCATGTATGTATACAGTTACTGGGTGACATCTAGAAATGTATAACACACCGACTGCAACTTCTTCTGGGCCCTTCACACAATTTTACTTTCATCTCTCTAGTGCAGGTTACTATTTGCTATGTTATTACAAATGACATTGTGGATTAATACCATCCAGGGAAACATTCTGAAGCAACGGTTACTGTGTGACTGACATCAGCTCTACCAGAAAGTTCCTGTTTCGTTAAGGCTTCAACTGAGGCTCCTGAACTCTGAGATCTATCATGCACTGCACTGAATGACTCAACTTCTTTTGAGTGGCTGCAACAACATAACAATGCTCATTAGTGTTGCTGGGAGCATTCTGAGAAATGTTCTGAGCCTCAGTTTGAGAATTGTTTCCCTCCTTTAGAGTGTGAATTTAGTAATCACAAAAGTAAAAGAGGGGGAGCAGATACTGATGTGCAGCATTTCCCCATGTTGCCTTGCTAACGTGTGTCAACCTGTGTGGCGTTATGGAGACAATTCCTGCTGTCCCTTTGCTGTTCTGACTCAGGGAAAGTGCCCACTAATTTCAATGTGCCACTATTGCCTTTGGCCTATGACAGCAAGATTGAGACACAGGATTGGTAAAGAGCTTTTATAACGCCGACAGATCCCGGTTGTCGGCATTGAACTTGGGGCCTTTGGAGCTTAGTGTATGAGCTTCTACTGCATGAGCTAAAAGCCAACTGGCTGTTAGCTAAGGCTGTAGAGCAGACTCATTTAACTCTCTTTAAGTAGTCTCAGTGCCACTAGATGGGACAGAACACCACACGCAGAAGGTGTGTGGGTAACACTTGCATACTACCACCCTGTTGCTTTTGCTTTGTGACTTCTTCATTATACCCAGAGTGTAATAGCTGGAGGGCCCCTTGAAGCTGATGGTTACTCTGCAGCTGGCTCTGTTAGTAAACCTGGGACAGGTCCTCAGCTGGAGTAAACTGACATAGTTCCATTGACATTAATGGAGTTGCATCAGTTTACGCCTGGTTGTCCCAAGACTGCCAGTTAGCGCATCTCTCTTATATTAATGGCAAATTGCTATACTTAAACTAATATGAAAGCCAGGGTCTGAGTGAGCTCTCCCCTGCCATCTATTGATGAACTGGGGGAAAAGACCTACCCACAGACATCACTAAGAGCTGAAACCACTAAGAACTGGGCTAAGTGGTGGAACTGCTGAACACAGCATTGCAGTTAGAAGCAGAGGTGGCACTGAGCAGCAGCAAAGATGGCAGTGACAAAGGCAAGCAGTGGCAGAGACCACAGCGACAGTAATGAACAGGAGCAGAGGCATTGCTCAAACCATCTTCCTCCTTCTCCCATTCAGGGGTAGGAGGTGAGCTTACATGCAGATCCCTGAATTCTGGGACTTCACTGACCTCAGACAATCAACTGTGAGTGGGGTGTGGTGGAGGGAAAGAGGCATGGCATTTTAAAGGGACATTTGTCAGACTTTGACACCACAATGTGAGAAACTGAGGCAAAGGTCTATTGCCCATGATACTAAAGGGTGGGTGTTTACTTATGGTTTGCATACTTTTGAATAAGTGGTGCAGTAGTTTCCCAAATTAATCCTGAGTTCCTCCTGTTCTTAATACGTTTCCTTTTGTTACACACAGACTCAATGCTTGCGAGTGGGGAAGTATTGCCTCTTAGAGGCACCCGGGGTGGTGGTTAGTTTTCCCAGCTTTCTGGGTGAAGGTTTAAGCTAGTTCTGTTTTGTAATGTTAAAAGTAACCCCTCAATATTGGACTTGGCCCTTGTTGTTGAGGACACCACCTGGCAGAAGGATTACAAATATTTTTTTTATCCAGCATATATGCAAATAGCAGAGTGCTGCTTTGACACACAGGTGATCTGAATCATTCCAGCATCACTAGGGTACCTCTATAAAACTGTCTTAATACTTGTCCCTAATGCTGTTGTAACTTGGCTGAACCACGCTTTGATCATTGTTACTTTAACACTCTTGGACCTACAAATATTGCCAGCTTAGATATTAGCATCTAGTTTCTACACAACAACTTTTCCTATGAAAGGTAGTAGCTCATTGTGTAATGCTGCACACAGCAAATGCTTTGGTGAGAGTGAAAATATTGTTACTATATCTTATGTTAGAGATTGAACTTCATGCTTCCAGTGAAGAGTTAAAAAAAACTGTTTTTTAGCATGCCAGGAAATTGTCAAGATCACTAAGTGTTGAACTCCGTTGACCTGAATTACATTGAACTCTCTCTTTGCATGTTTCCAATAAAAACATACATCAGCTTGCTTCAGAACCAATGTCAAACTTAGTTAAAGCTAAAATCCCCTCCTAGTTTGTGTGTACTGTGGATACTAAATACATAACTCATATATATTAGGAAGTTTTTTCTTAAGTGATGCTAACTTGATAAACTTGACATCTTCTTTGCGGGCTGATCCAAAAGTTTCTTGTAATATGTGTGCCTTCAAAATAAAAACATATTCCTCCAACATTTAAGCCACACAATATTATCTTTAATTTTTGTGTCTCTTTTGTGAATTTGTGTTTCTTTTAAGCAAAATATTTGTACACAACTAATTCTAGACTTAACATTGACTTCAGTGGGAGCCTGATCAGGGCCGAAGAGGAAAAAACACTTTAAGCTAGAAAAGGTGTGTTTGATCTCATAGTGGGATTCTACTGACAAATCATAGTGTACCACTATTCCTCATGTTCTTGAAATGGCAGGCAAAATAATTTTTCTAGTAGCAGCAACATCTGTCTCTTTGGCAGAGTCCTCTGGCAGTTGTGTTGGAAGCTCTGGCCTTGTCATGTATTTACATTGCTGACAGGTTAGTCTGAGCTCTGCTGTCCTCCTGAATGCTGTTAATTGATTCTCTTTTGTCTTTGTAGGTAACACTGAATATCAAACTGCTATTCGAAGACTAAGAATGCTGTTAAAGAATACATATAAAACCATGTATCTATAAATATGCTATTTTGAAAGGAGATTTATCTTACCCACTCTTTCAAGTCATGTGTATTGCTTTCAGCATATGCATCTACACCGTGTTCATCATGATATCTGAGGTTCTGAACGTAATGTTTCATACATGCAAATTTATATTCCTTTCTGCATCAAATTTTCTTTGGCCTCATCTTCAGTATTTTTTAACTCCTGCTTGAGTAACTGACTTTTCTTTGACTAGGACTTAATTTCCAATGCAATGGGATTATTATAAAAACAATTTTAAAATAATCAGGATGGGCATATCAATATTTATTGAAATACTGAAAAAAAATCCATTGGTGATGCATAACTCCTGGCAAGAACTGACATGACAATAGGTATTTCACTGATACAGTAAGAGAACTTCAACTTCAACAAGTAACTAACTGCACATTCTAAAAGTTGCATGGATTTAAATCCGAGGCAGCTGCAGAACGTCTGTAATACAAATATTCAGACATTACAGATCGTCTGCTTACAAATACAGAACTATAATAAACCAGGCAAAGCCAAAACCTTTGTATTTCAGTCTGCTTTTACTAATATGTCCTGCAATCAATAAGGCAGTCACAAGTAAATGTCTGGTTACAAAGTGGTTAACAATTAACTTAGGGAGATTTTTGTTTAGAAACTTTGGGCAATCTGGAGGGATTCTTGGAACCACAGATACTGCTAATATATGTTATAGTTTATCTGAAACTGTTTCCATTAAATTGTATGCAAATTGTTGCTTGTCTTTTACATCCTTATATTAGTACTCTTGTCCTGTACATAGATAATGGTGCTGTGCATTCAGTTAGCAACACATTTTTATTTATTTTTTAAGCTTTAATATTCACTGAGGTTCACTGTAGAGTTTCCATAAAAACAAATCAAGAATTTACAGAATCTGAACACTTGAAAAAGAAAAAAGAAATATTATACCCATGTTGTACATATGTGACCACAGCAACTTCACTACCACCCTCAAATGCCATTCACATCTTACTTTCTGTAAGTTTAGTTGTTTTGTTTTTTTCAAGTGATACTTCCATCCCTATTGATTATACAAGATACTCAGGTGAAATATTTTCATATTAACATTTGATCTGTAAAACAGCGTGAGTGGTGTTCCATGATGTGAGACAGACATCTACGTGCTGCTGACACTAGGCTTAGCTAGGTTTGTACCCTACACATGGACAGAATATTAGAGATTATTAATACAGGTGATTAAAATAATCTGTTTTATACTAATGCAGAAATAACTGATGTCTTTGGTATACAATGTACAATGTTTGGAAAAGAATTTAAGATAAGAATGCACCTTGTTAAATTCACATAAACCAGAAGAAGCTACAAGTCACATAATTTACAATAGATTTAAATAAACTACATTTAGGATTATGAAGATTTACAGACATTTATCAAGTGAATGGTTTTAATTTGTAAAGACCCTTGTATGTCCCTGAACTATGTTCCACTAACTTGAAGACATGCTACAGTAAACACATATATTTGGCTTCTTCATTCTGGCTATATCTTATATAAAGATGAAACCAAGGACCAATAAATTAGCATCATAATTGTCTACAGTGGAAACTATGATATACAATATAAATAAACTATTCAAAAGCCAGCAACTGTCATGAAAAAAAATTAAGGGATTAGGAGTTTATACAGTTTCTACAAGTGATTGTGCAGCCGATAATCTCAAAAAATTAAAGTTTAAATGAGATTCCCTTTTTGATTTTAGTGTCTCACGACATACAGTAATTCAGTACTGGTAAAATAATTACCAATCAGAAAGCAACACTAAGGGAATCACTTCTTTGCAATCTTATCACAGATTTTTTTCCCACAGGACCTAAAGAATGTAAACACTAGGGTTCTTTTTAACGTAAAGTATTAATACTCTTATTTTAAACATACGTCGATCCACATTTGCCCAGTTACCTTTTAGGATAATGAAATAAGGCAAGACTTTCATAACTGGGGCACTACATGTTATAATACTGATATCTTCATTTGGATAGAGATGTAATTATTTGTCCTTCTCCAATATTTGTTCTGCAGCAGACTTTGGTCTACATAGACATGGCAGTATCACTCTTCTTTACCCATGGAGAATATTTTAATTACCTAACTTTTTTTTTAAAAAAAATATTTGTTTTATTTAAATTATGTGTTTAAAACTTACTTTCTTTTCTTGATAATTTTAAAGATCACTTCTTAGCAAGCAGTTTTACTTCATCAGCTCATACATTTTGATTGTTGGTTTTTTTCCATCGCTAAATGCACTTTAGATGTTGACTTGCATTATTTAGCAATGTTACCATTTGAAATCTGAGAAGATTTTATTTATTTTTAAAAGAAACTAACTTTAAACAGGATGGCTAAAAGACTGAAAAACTTCAGCAAGCTTATTTAGCATGAAAATCTTAGACAATGCCAGAGCCATGTTTTTGACACTGTAATTGAAACATGGTTGAATTGGCAAATTTACTTTGGAGCAACTATTTGTGATGTTTTATATCCATCTCATGTGATACTAGTAGAAGAGGGATACTGCCTGATTTAATTACATGAACACACAAAAAACAAACTTCAGAACATATTAAGAATGTCAAGCTAACTTATTAACAGACTCTTCATATTATCTATTTGCAGGCCTGAGACACAGACATTCAAAACCAGGCTTTTATGATTTGGTGGAGTTACTATACAGTATGTGGCCTACTCCAGACCTTTATTACAGATTGAATAGGTGTCACAACATTTATCACAGGCAAAGTAAGTGTTGGGTCCTTGGAAGGATGATAGAAGATGTTGATGGTGCAGTTTTGCATCCTTTAGAGTTGTTTTAGAAGTCCTGCTGTACAGTGAAGGATTTTAGTGCACTCAATTTCTCCGCTATATTAGCTTAATAACACAGATCAGTTTGTTTCTAAATTTCTTCATAGTGGCGATCAGAAAAGTTAAATATACAAGAATTGTTCCGGTTTTTTTCATGTTGACATTGGTGATAGATCCACTTGTAAGCTTGTTTCATTCCAGTACAAAGTCCTGTAAAGATTCCTTTGGGGATGTGTAGCATTTGATTCACAGTTTGCAATACAAATACCCTGATACATCACTTATTTACTATTAAGTATTTGATTATTATACCATTTTGCAAAGTCTTAAAACCAAGTTTTTAATTAGCATTGCTTGGAGCTGTTCAGAGTATTTTTTTTTCTTGAAAGCAGAAGCTCTAGTGGGTATAATTTATGCTCTCTTTGCATGCAGCATTTCAATGAGAAGGTTATTACATGGCACATCCCCATTCAGGTGTTTGTAGTAGAGGTATTCTTCGGCCTGCATACTGATGGCCCGGATTTCTGGTAGCCGCAGGAGAAGCTGCCCAAATTTGTCTGTCTGTTGTGGATAGTTGCACATTGTATAGTCCAGCAGAGCAGCATTCACTTGTTCCTGAACACCTTCCACAAGCTGGAAGTTCTCAAGGTTTTTGACATCTGAGGGGGGGAAAAAGAAAGTAACATTTCAATTGCATCTGAATTCCTGTTTACTAATGCAATGTTTTACTTAAAAGATGTTTTTTTCTCTTGACAAAAGCATACTTTACATGCTGCTGAATATTCAGCAAATCCATTCCCCAACTTTCCTGGGAAAATGATCACAAAAGAACTCTAGCAGAGTGTCTTGTTGAAATTTTGCATACACCTCAAATCAATTAGACACCAATGGATTTTGAGCAAGGTCAACTCTTTTCATAGCTTACAAAAGGAAAGGTTGAAGATTTCTGAAGTAGATGACCATAATATATTGCCAGCAAATGAGTCCCCAGAGGGAGACCTATCTTTAACCCAGTATATTAAACAATTCATATAATTCTGTATTAATTTTTCTGACCCAAGGTGAAATCTTTGTCCAGGGTATGATGTAGTTAATTCTAATAAAAAGTGACAGGGTTCTTGTTTCTGTTTGACATTTTCTAAATGATTCTGAAAGCCTTTGACTTGTCTAGCCTATGCTAATGAGCCATCTGGTACACTCCAGTGACTGCCAAAATAATCTTACCTACTAGAAACTCTCTAAAATATATATTTCAATGACTAATGATCTTTATAAAATAAAACCCATGTCCTTTGGACAGAATAAAAGATAAGAAAAGTGCCCTTTAACCTGAATATGGTTTATAAATTCTGATACATTGATCTTCTTTGCTATTGGACAACTGTCATTCACACTGGTGAGGTGGGCACTGACAAATTGTTCATTCTAACAACATACCATTATCTATAAAGCACCTCTGAGCTCTCTAGGAATGTTGAAGTAGATGGTTTACTAAAAGGTAGTTTGGTGGCATACTTATTTTGATGTGTCTATATTGCAGTATTATATAGTCCTTAACATGAGATGCTGAACTTTTTTTATTATTCAAAAGAGTGTAAATTAAAGTTCTGTTCAATGCAAAAGACAACACTATTGGAAAGCTTAGTTAGAAACTAAAACACAAAAAGATCTAGAAATTCAAAATTTCAGGATAACTAAAATCATCCTGCATACATGTATACACCAGATGCTGTTAAATTAACAACTTTAAATATATGTATGCAGTGATCAAGGTACAGTTGCTGTGAGAACGTGTCTTGGTTGTCAGCATAACATTATGACACAAATGAATGTTAGCAAGAAACACAATAACAATGTTAATTAACATGAACGTAGAGGCCAAATTTTCTCCTGTGCAGATTTTTCCAGCATAGTAGGCAGGGAACTTGCTGAATTCCCACCTGTGGAGTCTCCTTCAAATTTTATTGGTGAAGGGAGGTGAATGGAGTTTTTCATTATGAAGAGCAAGAATGGGTTTTGGCCTGGGATACAAGTGGCACTCACTTGAGCCCAAGCTTTGACCTAATTTATTTTAAGCTTTAGGCTATTAATGCTAGAATGTGTTTTAATGCTTTTAATAGGTAAGAGGATAAGAGTGCTTGAAACGCAAGTAGATGAACACACGGTATAAATTACAGGCTTGGCAAAAAGGTGAGACCTAGTAAGGCCTATTACAAAGTTGGCATAACTAAATCAGGAGTAAGCATTAATAAGTCACCTAGGGTCACCAGTTCTGGGGACTTTTTGTGATTTGTATCTTGTGACAAGCAAGTTAGCCACACAAGTGAAAAACAAGTTATATAGTAGCTTTTGGGGGGATTTGGGGTACATCTATCCATGGAGCTGACTACACTGATGTATCAAAAGTAGTGGGAAAGGGGTTGACCTAACAGTGAGGCCAACTGTAGAAAGTTAATTATGGGTAGCCAGCATACCAAAAAAGGTTTCCCAGAATATCACAAATGGGTTGGGGCTGAACCATTGTCAGATATGGTCCCAGTCATGTGTAGATATAAGGAAAGAAAGGGGTATAAAGAAGGCATGTATCTGATCTTTGGTGAGCACCTGAGAAGCTGATGTAAACTGGACCGTCACTTCCAGATTATGGTGGACTCCACTGACTATATCTATTTTTATCTGTTTCCTATGTTTTCAGAAGTTTTAGTATGACAACACTAGGACTGGCTGTTTCTATGCATCTGATTTTTGTTCAGTTGCATGAATGATTTGTGTGCTTTGGTTATTAAATAAAAACTCTATTAATGTGATTCACCAATCTCATTTATTAAATAATAATGTATGTAGCTGGTAGAGAGGGAACCTGCTATCTGTGATTGGTATACTTTGCACCCCAAATCAATTTTTCAGCCTATATGCCAGAGATCAGGTCCATCGGCACCTATTCCTAAAAGTACTTCTGATGGAGCAAAGCCTGGTTCCTGCACAGAGCCCAAATAAATTCTGCTGTGTGCAGGAAGACGTTGGAGGTGATTGAAGGACAGAATTTTCCCATTCCAACCTGGCAACAAGGTCTGAACCACTCTGAAGTTTCTGCATGGCCATTAATGCAGACTTGGGACTACAGTAGCATACGCAGCTCTTTGCATGGGTTGTCCCATAGCCACAAATCCCTACTATGTATGCCTGCTGTAGAGACTGACATGCAGCAGCTGCACTCTTCAGCATGCTGAAAATATGAGGTTTCCCTCCATGGTTACTCTGCACCTTGCTCCTTCAAAGTGCTAGTTTGACTGTGTGTGTGTGTGAGGCCTCCTGTGACCAAGGTGTATTTGGCCCTTACACTCTCTGTCTGAAGAGAGGAACAGCCTATGCCTCTACATTGAGCTGAGTTCATGAATCAACCCTGGGCAATCCACTTGCCTCCTTTTTATTGTGCTGCAGTCCTGAGCAACTGGGAGCACAACCTCCTCATGAATTGCTCGCTGGCTTTAAGGAAGCCAGTGGGAAATCCCTAAAATTGGAGCAGGTTCTATTCATAGCTAGGGGTTCCAGAAACTAGACTTCAAAGCCTGATCAGCCACCTCCCCTAGTTATCCAAACCCTCAGTTATCCAAAGTTTTCTGGTGTTCCCAGAGATCTTTGGATAATCAGGTTTGCATTATATTATAAAAATATACCATGCATTGTTTTTAAAGACATTGTTTCAATGCTCATAATTGCAAACTATGTGGCTGTAATTAGTCCTCCAGGAGGCTGTAATTAGTCACTTTTGCTCTTTGCAATGTCTTGTGTGGGAAATGGCATAATTTCATTTTCTCTAGTCTACAGAAAACAAAGTGCACAGAATTAAATGTGAAAAGTTGTACTGCTCTGCATAAATTACCACTGCCATTTGCTTTTTAGAAGAATAATGACACTCACAAGGTATTTTGCAATTCTGCAATGGTTTAAAAATCTGTCTAAAATATGTTTCTGGGAGGTTGTTAAGAATACTAACATTACTAACTATCACAATTATTTAAAATGGGTTACTTTCAAATGTGAAATATAATCACTAGTTTGCTGCTATAATGTAAGAAATTCCCACAGACACTGCAGGTGAAGTAAAAGACAAACAGATAAACAGGGAGTATACAGTTTAGACTATATTAAATGAACAATGATATGTTACAAAATCAGTATGTCAAACATCATCTTATAAATGTAACTTTTGAACTGCTTTCAGCTACTGTGGACCTGATCCAAAACCTATTAAAATTGATGGGCATCTTTCGACTTCAATAGATTTTGGATTAGGCCCTATTTTAGGTTAAATTATTATAATATTTTTATAATAAGTTTAATCCTGACTTCTGCTCTATGTTCTTAAATATTACTCATGTTTTCAACTGTAACTTCACAAAACCACTCAATTCTTAGCAGAGATGAAGAACAGCCAAAGTCTGAAAATACACATACTTCTTAAGTTGGTGTTTTTTCTTCTTGTTTTTTGTTTAAGATATGGAGGCAAAGTATGTGCTGTTGAGAGACATATTCTGCTGTCAGATGTGCTGGTATCATATTGGAGTCAGCTATATACTGCCCTCAGTTAAACTTGTGCTACCTGTGACCTATGACATTAGTTAGGCCTGTGTGACCCTTTGTGAGTTCAGTGGCTCGATTTGATTTAATGGAGGATGCATGGAGGTGAGGACAGAATCTGTCTCTGTGATATTTTCTCACTTCAGTGCACAGAGCTTTAAGCATTCCTATAGAACAGTGATGACCACTCTAGGAATGCCATATAAATAACTTCAATTAACAATGACATTAAATACCAATGCTAGTATTGTGGCTAAAATGCAACATATTCAAGTTGAAAATACACTTCTTAATGCATTTGCTTTAGAGAGGTATTCTTAATAAAGTATTACCATTGCCTGTGGTCTCGGAAAACCCGCTGGGTCTCACAAATTATGCACAAAACAAATGTAGAAAAACACAGGAGATAATTATGAGGCATTGATATAATGGGAACACATGATTTTAGGCTTCATTGTGAGGCCCAGTACCCCTATAAAATATAACATTTACTTCATAATTTTTTTTTCTTGGAACCCTTATGGATTTACTTAAAAGTAGTCACAGTAATAAATGTAAATACTTTTAAAGAGATAGACAAGGTGGGGAGAGGTCCACCTCTGACGAGGATGAGTAACAAGGAAAAATAGAAAATGTAAGGTATTTTTGTTGGCTTCTTCAGCTTTGCAGGTTAGAGCAAAGGAGATTATAACACTATTGGGCCCACTGCTGCTTCCTGATGCTTGTGTATTTAGCTGATTATTCATAATGTGGTACTTAACAGTAATTTTGATTTTCTTTTATTTTAGCTATTCTAGGATTTTTTTTTAACATTTGTGGTTGTACCTCTGGGTAAAGCGATTTGATTTCATTATAAAAATATTTATCTTCTGACTAAAGATTCTATGACCACTAATGTTTTATGTGGACAAAGCACCAGTCAACATATTGAGATCAGTTGGGATGAAATTCACCTGACAAGTATAGTAAGAAAATCTGTAGTGCTTTTTATAAAATTATTCAACCTATTCCAGTTTTTTTTGCAGTCTATATGTCTGTCTATCTTTGTATCTCTTAGTGAGATTTTAAAGTACATATGTTTAAGCTTAAAGTAATAAATTCGTTTAGAAGATTTAAAAACTTGTAAAATAAAATGAGCAGAAATAGCCCCCCCCCCCCGCACCCATACACCCTTTAAATTCTAGCAACTAGAAAACGCATGTTGTGTTGCTACAGTAAGTCCAATCTCTTATCTCATCTACTTTATTCACTCAGGGACTAATTACCAACTTTTTACATGAAACAGCCTTACTGTGAGCTCACAGTGGGGCGCACATCTTTTTCCATCCTTATTGGAGAGTACACCCTTAGGTCTTCTGGAATATATTACATGTTTTACAAGAACTAGCAATAGCTGTTCTGTCAAACATAGACTTTGTGTTCTCTATAGTTTACTTCTGAAGATGAAGACAAAAAAATTATTATAGTGGTGCCAGTAGCAGCCCTATAGTCACAGTAAAGGTCTGTCAGTATTCTCACTAAATCCTCAATTTTCACGGGTTCATACCTCTGTCATCAAATTGTGCTCTAAGCTGAAATTTTGCATACAAGATGAGCACACTTGGGTTTTGAAGAAAACACTTTTGCATATTTTCCAAAAAATGGGTCTGGCCTTTAGAGGGGGGAAATATTTAGGTTTCAGAGAGATTTCCTCCCCTCATGTTCCAAACTTGAAACACTGAAATTTGGTGTGCTATTAATCTATAGAGAGCTCTCACTGGTTTGGGAATTTTGAAAAGAAAAATGAAAGGGAATGAGAGATTTAACTTTGAAAAATGGTTACTGTGCAGGAGCTGTGTAAATACTTTTCAAAGAATGTTAATTAATTTTTAGTACTTCATTTCACCAGCCACTCCTGTCTGTATTGCATGAACCAACTGGCCATGCACATGCACAGAACCCATAATTCCACTCCCTCCTCTCTGGACTTTGGAGTTCTCAGCTCCTAATCTAGTTCCACAAATGAGAATGCTAATGTTCTCAATATTTTAAGGTATGAGAGGAGAATTTTTCCAGAAGATGTCAAAAAGTGAAGTACTTTAGAGATGAAAATTCTGAAATGGTTCCTTTTTTAAATGTTTACATTTTCCCCAATGTTTCCTTGCCTCTCTGCTCTTAGACTCCCAAAAATCACATTGGGCTGCAAAATTTGAAAGAGAGAGATTTCGACAACATTTTGTAGTAATAGGTTTTGTGCTGTATTTACAATACTTTAAAGTAACTTGCTATTCTAAAAGACCATGATCCATACTTCCGCAACAGATCTGCTCCCTATAAGTGTTCAGAATCATATCTACTTACTTTTGTGTCAAAATATTTTATAACTGCTTCATACTTCTGTTAAGTTCTGGAGATAAATATGACTAGGAGAGAGTGAGCTGGATTCTGTTCCTTCCTTCCTTTGTGCATCAGCATATTTACTAAGTTCCTATCACATCTGCTTGTGCAACCCCAGAAGACAAGGAGCTTTGTACAGATTCACCTAGGCCTAATTTGACCTCCAGAATCTTTATTACTGGTGATGATACATGAAAAGAAATGAAGCCAGCTTGACTCTCAGATCCCAGGTTGAATTTGCAGGGCTGGCAGATAAAACAAAAACCATTACTACTTTTAAACTGAGGACATTTATCATTGAAATAATTGAGACACAATAAAAATGGAATCCCACAGCAGCATATTTACCAAGTCACTTTTCAAAGTAGAGATTAATTTAAGTCCTGCTCCAATCCCTATTGACTTCAGTGGGCCATAGATAAAATTCTTAAATTTATTATATATTAAACTCTGTTTCTCAAAGGACTCAGCTGTAGGGAAAACATATGGACAAATACAGTAGTATACTTGATGTATACAAACTGCTTGGGTGCCCTATTAAAGACCTTTGTTCTCCTCTGCCTCCTCACCACATTTGCAGCAGCTGAAGCACCCTTCAGCCTCAGCCTCCTGAGGTCACAACTGACATTTACACTTGGACTTTTTTGGCCTATCAGCTGTCAGATGCCTGAATCTCCCACTCTCTCCTCCTTCTTTCCTCTTCTCTTTTCTCCTCATGCCTTCATTTCTTCCTTCCCTTCCTTCTGTCCAATTTATTTCTTCATTATTCTTCTACCTGCCCATCCAAAGAATAAAAAAAGCAACTCTGGAACTAATAAATCATGTGCCATCCATTCCGGTGACCACATGCTTGTAATTTGCATCCTTTCCCTACATTATTTATTTTTGTCTTTTTAAACTATATATCCTTCAAAAGAGGGACTGTGTCTTTCCATATGCAAGGTTGAATAGCAACTATGATATTTTGGGGTCTATCAAAAATAAGACTCCTCATAGGTTTCTAAAGTTGAACACGCAAAATTATAGGATATTTTGGACAATTTGGGCAGAAGTGACTTGCTGAAGGTCATATAAGGAGTCTATGGCAGGGAATAGACTATATCTACACTTATGGTGGCGTGTACACTACAGGCAGTACACATGTCACTACCTGCCACAAGGAAAGAAGGCAGGCAGGGTCCATACTTGTCACTGCAGTGTGTAGCTACGTGCTACAGTGAAAGGCTCTGGCAGTGGGGGAAGGATCTGGGAGCAGGGAGGTAGTGGGGAAAGGCTCCGGCAGCAGGGAGCTGCTGCCAGAACCTTTCCTCACTGTCTTCCGGCTGCCAGAGCCGTTTACTGTGGTGGGGAAAGGGTCTGGCAGCAAGGCTCTACACTGCTAAAAATAGATGTGGGAGGCTCTACTTTGGCATGTAGAGAGCTGTGTGGACAGTGTCAGGTATGTACACTGGGGGTTCAGGCATGTGGGGCACACTACTCGTGTAAGTTGTGTCTCGCTGTCTGCACTGATATTTATAGTGCTGGCTGGGTGTGCATTGTCTGTACTCTACATGTTGCCATAAGTGTAGAACATAGATTAGAACCCATATTACTTGACTCCTAGTCAAGTCCCCTGTCCACAGTATGACTAATGGCTAGAAATATTCAGCTTACCAAATATGGCAAATACTTGTACTTCTAAGCGAGCTAAGGATTTCATTGGCCTAATAATTCTTTCTTCTCAGAGCCTCTTTGTTTCAAGAGTTGTTGACTGAACTAACCGTAGTCATAGGAACCTGATTTGTCAACATATAATGTTTACAATTTGTAGGTTATGAATATTCAAAATCAGTGTAATTTTATATGAAATTCCTGGAAATGGTGGGTGGGGCAATCTTTCAAAAGACTTGAAGCTGAGAACAAAGGTAAATAAGGTGTTATATTTAGATAATGACAAATCACAATAAAAGAGGAATGTGGAAATACACATTCCTTGGATGGGAAGGTACTGAAAGTCTGGAATAAAGAAACAGGGGTTTTTAGATAGGCATTTTAGGGGGGGAAGTTGGAATATTATGTTTCCCCTTTACTAATTAAACCCTGTTTATTAGAGGAATAATGGGCAGATTAATTTCAGGTGTAGTTCCACTTTAGTCAGTGAAATTACACCAGGAATGAATATGACCAAATAGAAGTACAAATATTTTTTGAAAATATAGCCTATATAAATGTCTACTGTGGTTAAAACACAGAAGTGCAGCTGTCACTGAAACCCTCTTGAGTAGCAGGCTGTATCCTTTTATAAAGCCCATCTGTCTCTATGAAAAATGCATGATCATAAAAAGCAGTGTTCCTTAGGGAAAAACCTCTCTGTGCTAATCTTGTAGACACTTTACAAAACACTTTTTTAAAACTTAAGTTTGCTTTTGATTTTCATTCTGGAACTTTTGTGTTTTTGCGAAGTTTTCTTATTCTAATAGAATAAGATATGAGGTTCAGTTTGTTCAGGTGGCAAGTCCAGACTATGAATAAGCTATGTTATAATATGAAAGAGAATTAAACAGGCAGATCCAAGTGGGGATATATTAAGCCAAATTTAAGCTCCAGTTGTTGAATTTAGCCTGTACTGGATGTCTGGTTTGCCTCGGGATAAATTCAGCTTTTCAGCTAATCGAATGAGGAAAACTGCCTCCGGTATGATAAAATTTACAAGAGAGCTCAGTCAAACAGTTCTTGTTATAAATATTAGCTTAAAGGCATTCTTCTGGTTTTTGGATCAGGAGTGTATGTAAATTTAATTATTACATTTAAAACTTTTATCAACTTGGCTAAAATGTTAGGTCAGCCAGTTATATTATGATGCTCTATAGGTAAGAGAAGAGCTTCATACTCCTTTTACTTTTGTATTATTCTGTGAATCTTGTTTGGCTACACAACACCATTTGGTTTCAGTGTAACCAAGTCCCAGCAAGAACAAGAATTGTAACGTCTTTTCTTTAAAATGAGAAAATATAGCTTACAGTAAAGATGTTTTAGTGATTTACTAATTTCAGAGACCCTGTACAGTGCCATGTTTTTCTGCCAACATAATAGATATGTTGGCAGAAAAATTACCTAATTTAGTAATTAAAACAAAACAAATACAGATGAAGAACATAAATATTTAGCAAAAAAAAAAGGAGGACTTGTGGCACCTTAGACATCTGATGAAGTGAGCTGTAGCTCACGAAAGCTTATGCTCAAATAAATTTGTTCGTCTCTAAGGTGCCACAAGTACTCCTTTTCTTTTTGCGAATACAGACTAACACGGCTGCTACTCTGAAATAAATATTTAGGTGTACTGTGGAATCTAGTTGATAGGTAGCTGTAAGTTTGTATAAGTTTTAAGTGCTAACCATAGCAACATGTTCTGTATGGTATGGTAACACACAGCCCTCTCCTAATGGAACACAGTCATAGACCGTTTGTACTTTTTTGAAGTTTTGCACACTCTACAATGTGAGTGGAAATTCTTTTTCCATTAAGCAAATGACTTTTCTTGTTTAGTTTTTTTGTTTGTATTCACTTGAACATTTTAGCTCTTACCTTAAAGGGCTCAATCCTGCAAGAGGCTGAGCACTCTGGTCTCAACCCAGCAAAGCAGTTAAGTGTGTGCTTTACTTAATGTGTGTGCGAAGCGCTTTGCTGAATCTGGACCAGAGTGCTCAGCAGGATGGAGCCCACTGTGGCAACAAAACAGTGCAGACACACTCACTATGATCACAATTCACTTTCCTGGGCCCAATCCTACACCACTGAAATGAGTGGCACTTTTGCCATCAGTTTCAATGGGATGAGGGGTCAGGCCCTGACATTTCCATATGGCAAGATTACAAAACCAGGGGCCAAAATGAAGGAAAATAATCCAGAGTCCAACCAGCATCTTATTTCTGGGGGGAAAATATCCATTGTCAAAGTGATTTCCTAACAAGGTCATTAAAGCCAAGTTCTTATCAATAATTTTTTGACATTGTTTAAATTATTAATTCATCCAAGTGCTTGGGGAAATGTATTTTGTGTATGACGGACAGTAAATCCATAGTGTGATTTTTGTCTTCTGCACTCCAAAGCATGTGGCAGAGGGAGCAACAGGGATACTGACCAAAGGAATCTCAAAGTACATTAGCCATTGTAGCTCTTACTTTATATATATATTATATAGGTACAATGAGGTGTGTTAAGAATAGAATGACAGCCTCACTCTTTTCCATGCATTCAGTGCTAACAGTAAGGGGTTTTGTTGTTCATAATATCTATTTTGCTATATCTGGCAAGTAGTTACCATAATGAGAATAAAGATTTGTATAATTGTTATGGTTCAGTAATGTGCTGTGCAGTATGGTATGATAACAATAGTGGTAATAAAGTTTGACTATTTTTACATAATATCAATGAAAAACTTGAGCTTTACTATTATTACATATGGGATAGTCTTTATTGGGAGCATCTGCGTTTTTCACAATGTAGACTTTACAACTACAAAGATGGTTGGAGATTGGTAATGAAATATGGGGTCTTCCCATCTAGGCGACTGGTTCAAATCCATCCAAAATTAGAGCTGATCAAAAGTCATCTGATGCCAGTTTGGTGGAACTATGTAAAATGAAGGGGTGGGAAGTGCCATTCCTCACTGGCAGATGTGGATGTCACAAAATCCACCATCAGGGCCGAGTGTGAGAATCTGTATCTGTGCAGATAATAGGTACTGCTGTTGGCATTCTTGGCAGAGAGGCCAAGGAATGAATGGGCATGGAGACTTTTCACCTTTCCCCCCTTAAAGTGGTCCCTCCAGGTCAAGGCAAGGCACTGCTGCTTCTTGTTCCATAGATAAAAAGCAGGCTTCACTTTCAGAATCCTTGACCTTTCACTACCATTAAGTGCAGTTTAACTATGTGATTTACTACTAGAATATTTCAAACCATCTTTCTTTTTACATAGCCTTGTTACTTGCCTGAAAAGTGGTAACATAATTTTTCTACCAAGACTTTTTGTCTACGCTTGGATATAGAAGTGGTTTGGATACTTAAATTACAGAGAGAGATTTCATCCTGTGGCTTCCACATGTGCAAAGGCACTTTGCAGGTACAAATGCTTGCATATGTACTTTAAAAAGGTTATATACCTGTGCACATGCAAATGTTAAAATCTGTATTAATTATTTCCCCCCATTGGGTCTTCTGTATCAGTTGCTAACTTGCATATGCAGATATTTACAATTTCATGCACACACGGGTAGTGGATGGGTAAAGACTCCACTGAAATTTTACCCCACAGTGTGATGCTTTCCATAGCACAACTTAACTGTAGATTCATGTCTGTAAATTATATTATTTATTTGTATTCCGGTAGTGCCTGTGGGCCCCAGTGGAGATCAAGCCCTACTGTTCTAGATACTGTGTAAATAAATAGCGAGAAGCAGTCCCCGCCCCCAAGCACTCACAGTTTCGACAAGGCAGGGATGGGGGGAAATGAAGTATTATTCTCCCTATTTTACTGATGGGGAATTGAGGCATAGAGAGATGAAACTGACCTATCTAAGTCAGTGGCAGAGCCAGGACTTGAACTCAGATTCTTTGAGTCCCAGTTCAGTGTCTTAACCAAAATCCCATCCTTCCTTTCTAAATATTATTTTATTTTATGCTTGGTGGCCATTCTGTTTTGAACACATGACATTCTCATGAAGTGAGCTTTAATTCTCAGTCACCACCTTCATTTTCCTAGTCACAAATCTATTCAGAAAGGCTTCTATAGTGTAGCAGCAGAGCACATTTTAAAAGTTTTCCCTGGTGTAAATATGAGGGCTAATTAGGGATGGGTGGGCCAGGTTAAGTAAATCCCAGATCTCAAATCAAATTTGAACCATTGCTGTGGATAAACAGCTTGATCCTGTTTGTTGCTGAATGCCCTCAAGTAAGTCAATGTGAGTAAAGGGTGCTCAACACTCCAGAGGATCAGACCCTTAATTCTGCCTCCACTATCAAATCTCTGTAAAGACTTCTAATCCTAGTTCCATCTCCCACTACTGTTTCCTCTTCCACAGGGCTCTGGTGGGCACTAGGCTGAGCTCAGGTGCACCACTTACTGTCACCTACTGCTTCCCCTTTAGGGGCCCAATCCAACTCCCACTGAAATCAATGGGAGTATTTCTATTGAATTGACTGGTATTTGGACAAGGTCCTACTTGAAAGTAAGTGTCCCAATGCACCTCAGAGCATGTGAATTTTTCCAGCTGTGAGTTACAGGAGTGTTTACTTGTGGACAGGGTTACATTTCCCATTCCCATTTTATTTTCAAGAGTGGAATTTATAACTTCATTTTAATTTTTTTTTACAGATTCTCATTAATCTTTCTAAATTAACAGTAGAAGTTACACTGGCTGTAGCTACAGAAATCTTTAAAGAAGCTTGAGTTTCTTACTTTTAAATGTGAGGTCATGACCGCGAAATATTGCTTTTCCATTAAATCACAGTACTGAAACAAGGGGGATATATGTTTTGTGGGATATAATTTAAGTAAGTATATACCCGCACCCTTGTGGTATATATTTATATAAACATGCAGACTTTCAAGTTCAAAGGTATTCAGCAGCAAACACTGGATTCTCTGGTTATACATGATCATATCCTAGAAATGCCAGAGGAACTGGTAAAATTTGCTGCAGCATTCTCCCACCCTTGCTGCAGAAAACAATACTTCACTGCTGGAGAAATCCAAGGGCCCTGATCATATCCCAGGCTATCAGCTCATAAATTTTCTTTTGTTTCTCTGCATTCTTGATTTACATTCACTAATTGGAAGTTAATGTGCTCCCAGAGGCACATAAATCATATTTAATCTAAAAATCATACGACTTTCTTCCAAGGTGTGCTTCAGAAGGCCACTGAACATGTTAAATATTCTAAATGCCATCACTGTATCTACTATGTCTTTGGTAATATTATGGTGAACCTTTTTTAGTAGGTAGTGGTGACTGGGTGTTTAACACAGAGGTTATTGTACCGTTTGCTTTAATCAGAGGAAGTTTTCTGAATGTGGACTAGTGAACATTAAAGCAACCCTCACTATATCTGTCCGGCTGAATTTAATTAAATTATTTCAAAACAAAGCAGTGAAAGATTTCATCTTGATATTAATTTTCGTAGTTCAGCTTTTGGGGTAAACAAACAAACAGTTCCCAGTGTAGAAAAGACAAATCAGCCTTGGCACCTACCCTGCAAAAGAATTACCAGCTAGAGTAACATGACATTGGATCCAGTTGCGTCAAAAATCCCAGATGTTTGATGTTTCAAATTCAGACATCCTTCATTTAGACCGAAATAACAGACATTTATTGTGTACCTTGCAGTTGGTGACTATTTAACAGCAAGGTGCTCTCACAGTATGGTACTCTTTACTTTATGTGCACAGTAATGAAAGTTCACTATTGATTTTTCTGTAGCTGCTTGTAACTATTATAGTTGATACATCAATAGAAAAGGAAAGCACAATGTTTCACAGGAGGCAGAAAATCAGAGAATACATGATGCTGTGATAGTAAATCATGGCATAATCTCAGGAATTGATAGATGGTTACTGCTCACTTGAAACCCATGGCTTTCTCTCAAAAGACTACCCTATAATCGCCCAATATGTTCTAACAGACTGACTGCCTGTAATAGTGCTAACGGACACAACACAATGTTTCATCTTCAAAGTAATAGTTTCCACAAGCTCAGTTGTTTTGTTGTGGCAGAGTCCATTTTGCATCTTATTGCAAAGGGAGACAGAGAGATAATATGGGTAGGACTTGAACTTTGTAAGAGATTATTTCCAGAAAAGAGCACAGAGGATTTAAGTAAGTTGTCATTAATTCTCAACTTGCAGAAGTCTGCAGGTCTCAGTAAAGGAAATGCCTAAGAATTGGTTATTGTTGGTGTCAAAATATTTGAGCTGTTTTGTCAGAAAAGACAACTGCACAGAAAATAAGTTTACCACAACCACTTCCGGTTCCAGTGTTCTGAAAGGGTGCCAGAAGTCATGTGAATAATTGGTGGTGCTCTTAAGTGTCTGCTGCTGTGTCTGCAGAATGTTTTCAGGGCACAAATATGTCTGAATTGTACAGTATGCCTTGTGAGGTTTTTACCAGGAATGTGCTCAGCTGCTCCATTCCCTTTTCATCCCTGTCCCAGCTATGGTAGTTTTACTTGTGGTTTTATTAACTGTATGGTCCCATCTCACTGCTAAACTTTTAAAATGTAAAGATCTGTGGTAAAGAAATGGGATATTACTGGGGGCAAAACTCCAGATAACATAGCTGGCTGGATGAAGCTTTATGTATTATTTATGCTCTCACAGTAGCTATTTACCCATGTTCCTGCACTTGTAGAATTCCCTTCTAGTTATTTTTTTGAAGAGTTCAGGGTTTGACTTTTGGCCCTCTCAGCCCTCCAAAAGGCAGCAGATGATTCCATCTCTGCAAGACATCTGCCAGAAAAAAATGGGTATCCACAAAGGGAACAGACATCCTCAGAAAATCACCTGCCTCCCTACCGAACTTGGACAGCAGCTGCCCTTTGAGGAAGAGTCTGTCTACAGTAATTTATTCTGTTTTGGTCCATGGGTATTTTTGGAGAGGAATCATCAGGAGGAGGCCCAGAGTCCTTGCCTTTCCTGTCCCCAAGCAATCCACTCCCATGAAGGGTTCTCCTGCAGTTGGGAGAATGGAGAGGGTGCTGTTGAGGTGCCACGCCCCATTTTGGCATCCTACCCCTTCTGTAGCTCAACAGCAGCAAGTGGAGGGGTATACTGGGACCCACATTTCCAAAGGGCACTGAAAGTCACTGTCTGGTGATGATGGTCAAAGTATATTTTCCGCATAAACTCTTGAGTGTAGTTTATAAAAGCAAGTTAAGAATATCCTTAATAATTAAGGACAGTGAGTGAATCTTGTGCAGACTGAGGTTTTGGAAACTGCATTGAGTATTTTGGGGGCTTCTAAAGCTAGTTCACCCTGCTCACTTTCTGCTGCATGCTCCACCATTGTGGTAGGCATTGTACAAACAGATACAGACATAGGGCCTCTTCCCTTAAGAGCTCATGTACATAATTATGTATCTGTATTGTTGTAGTGTCTAGGAGTCCCAGACATGAACCAAGACCCATGGGGTGAGGTGCTGTAAACACAGTACAAAAAGACAGTGCCTGCACCAAAGAAATTGCATCTAACTACCGAAGCCTGTTTCTGCACTTTCTTCCATTGCTCTTTTCCTGTTCATTTATTTATTTCATTCTCCCTCCATCTCTCACTTTTACTCTTAGTTCTATTACATTTTTCTTTCCTTTCTGCCAATTTTCTCCTCCCCACCTTTTAATATTTTTACTTCTTTCTCATGACCCTCCATTCTCTTGCCATCTTTTCCTCTGACCCCCATACCATACTATTCTTACCCTTCATCTTTTACACTTTCACCACTTCCTCTTTTGTCCTGACATGCTCTTTTTCCTCCCATCTGTTTTCCTTCCTGAACTTCCTTCTCTCTTGTTGACCTGCTCTTGCCTCCATTTTCCTTTCTCTCCTGCAGATCCACTCATTATTTTTCGTTCCTCCTTTGCTAGGAAGCCACTCAAACTGCCCCAGTTGTTCCTTCTACTCCACCCAGCATCCATATTCCTTCCTTTTCTCCACTTTCAGGTCTCTCCCCCTTCTCTCTCTCTTTCCAAGTTGTCCCCCCTTCGCTCTCTCCCAGGTCCTCTATTACATGTCTTCATTAACCACCTCAGTCCCCACAGTTACAAGAGTGCTCTCTAAACGAGATGTCTGTATATATATAGCTAGTTAAATAATGTACTAGAAGATGGTGCTTAAGAATATGCAGCATTGCACACAGGTTTTCTAGGAGCAGTAAAAGTTATTGTTGTGCCTTGCAAATGGATTCCTTTGTGCAGCTCTTTACTTCAGTTCTTAACGGCTTTCCTGTCTCCACCATGGCTAATTCCAGCTGTGTGTTTTTGGCTGTAAGTAGGATAGGCCCAAGAATCTCTTCAGCCTGGCTGCAAAGATTCTTTTGATGCAGAGCCAGGATGAATCAGGAGCTACTGCTACTATGTATTTGCATAGCCCTCCACATCAGACCTCTCAGCAGTAGGAAGCAGAGGTCATGTCCACTCTTGCTGCACAGCAAAGAGGCAGGCAAGTGTACATTTGGTTGGCCAGCAGGTGACAGGAATAAAAGCTCCCATTTGGCACTGGAGAAGGCACTGCTCTGCTCGCAACCTGGCAGGGCTGCTACAGCCATCGTCGGGCATCAATGGGATGAGAGAAGTATGACGGGGATTTTTGGCACACACTGCAGCGTGTGTTCCCTTAGAGGCTGACTATCAAGTTTATGTTGGCTTTCAGGTGACCATCTTATGTTCATGCTGTGTTTAAACATGTTTGTAGCCAACAGCTCTGATCCCAGTGTGGAATGGGCCTCTGTTGGGGTAGATTGTTCCATATTTCAGATTTAGCTCATAGTTATTTACAGCACTTCATTGTTCCCTTCTACACCTCATCATAAATTAATGTTTGTAAACAAACTCTCGAGATGTTAGAAATTGGCTGGGAAAATCACTGTTAAGATTTTTAAATATATTTAGTACTGCAAACTCCTACAAGTTAGATATTATGGCCAGATCCTGCCAATCCTTACTTATGTAACTAGACACATTGCTTACTTACAGCAGTAAGGATTTGCAAGAACCTCTTAGTTTTACTCTGGCGGGAGGGAGTGATGGGGGAATTATCAGTTCTATAATGATCACTTCTACATAAAAATATTTAACTCTCAGCCTGCTACAATTACTTTCAGAATCTATCCATACATTCAGAATATTACCATATGTCTCAATTCAACAAAGCACTTAAGATCATGCTTACCTTTAAAAATGTGGGGTGGGCCTATTGAATTCAAAATTAATCAAATGGATAAGTTTTGCTGGATAGGGGGCCTAGGACACCAAAACTGAGGAACTGGTCTAAGGAGTTTACTGCTTCTGCTTACAGTACTTGAAAATTGTGTATGTATGCTCATTCGCTCCCTCCCCCCAAACACATGCAATCCAGTGCCATACAAACATTGAACATATGTAATCTACATTAAAGACATATATGGTGCACAAATTCCAAAGTGACCTATCAGACCCAACTGTTGATATGTGCTGTTTTCAGTATAGATGTTAGCAATGGGGGAAGCATCTAATACTACAGTGACTGACATTCTATAAATTCATTAGATAGATAAAGTCCCTTGGTGTTATGATTGCAGAAGATACTGGTAGGCTTATTCTGAAATCCCCACTGAATGCATATAAAGGCAGTATAGAATATAAACATCACTTGGATACCCATGTTTCTAATTACTGACAAAATTGTGTCTAACAAATATGTGACCTAATTTTCTCTTCAGCATCTGATCCTTTTGTTGTTTAAAAAATTGCATTTTTAAAAACCCAGTGAAAGAAACTGCCGGCTTTTTTTGGTCTGTAACATTCCCCCTTCCCCAAAGGTATAGTGACCATATCGAAAGTAGTTCATGCCTGGTGTAACTCCATTGAACTCAGTGGAGATACACCAAGGTGAATCTGCACCATTCATTGTGTTTTATCAAATAAAACCAATGCAAATGAATGATGATTATTTAATTTCTACATAATTTTGGCTTAGTGCAGTTGTTAAAACACAATCCATGTAACCATAAAACAGAAGGGTAACTGTGCTTCCTTTTGAGGAGTTTATTAACCATGACTCTAACATCCAGAGCTGAGGTGAATTATAAAGGATTAAAAACCAAAATGGCTGGTTTAATTCCTCCTCATAATTTATTAATCCCCCACCTCTGTTCATTTTACTCCTTTAAAATAATTTACTTTTTTCATAGACACTGAACAGATATAGATTGAGAAACTCTTTGAAGAAAGAAAAGGAGTACTTGTGTCACCTTAGAGACTAACCAATTTATTTGAGCATAAGCTTTCATGAGCTACAGCTCACTTCGTCGGAGGCATCCAATGAAGTGAGCTGTAGCTCACGAAAGCTCATGCTCAAATAAATTGGTTAGTCTCTAAGGTGCCACAAGTACTCCTTTTCTCTTTGCAAATACAGACTAACACGGCTGTTACTCTGAAACCTGTCTTTGAAGAAAGGAAAGTAGAAAACAAATGTTAGCTGTCTGTTTTTCTTCTGAGCTGATTGTACAGTGTTTGGAAACCAGCATGGAAGGCTGGACTAAAAAATTGTCAGCTTGCCGAATAAGTGTTGTCCAAGAAGCAAAGAGTAGTCTTGCATGGTCAACTCAGTTTATCAAAAGCGGCAAAGAGTCCTGTGGCACCTTATAGACTAACAGACGTATTGGAGCATAAGCTTTTGTGGGTGAATACCAGTTTATCAAAATCCTCACTCCACCCATCATCATTTAGCATCTGTAACAACTTCAGGAATCAGGACTCATTTTCCATTATTTGGCTTTTTGTTGCTGGTTATGATGGATGAAGTGAAAGGAAGACAGCTTGATTTCTTTCCCTATATTGAATTTAGAAGGGCCAGAGTAGCAAAGGAATATGGTTTTGATATAAGGTTGCAAAGGAAAGTCAAGTACGTGTCATTTTGTGCCATACAATATATGGAATGTAAGTGTTTGGGTGTGAAAATTGACCTTTGAAAGGATTCATTTCAAAGGGTTCCACACAGTTTTAGCCCCTTAATTCCCACCAACATGAAAATGTAGAAGGTAACTCCTTCAGGACAATATGTTACACAATTTATAAAGAAAAAAGACTTCCCCCAACATCCATAAAGGTTCTTTAATCAGAGGCCTTTAGCTGTGACTTTTATGGAGTCTGTCATAAGGCAGCCCTGCCTAGAGTGTCCGCCTGTGACAGACTGCAGTATAACAGTCATGCTTGCCTCAGTTTCCCCTTTCAGAGGCCCCAGTAACTCTATGCAAGCTGTCTAGACCTACTTCACTCACAGGGTCTAGTCACCCTGTCTCAGTGCCAGATGATATTTTGGTTACGATACTTTCAATTATATAGCATCTTTTATTCAAGCATCTCATTATAACTTACAAAGGTGGATAGATACTATTACCATTTTACAGATAAGGAGATTTAGGCATCATTTGAATAATCCAAAGCCACATTGTGAATTTGTGACAGTCAATAATAGAAAACAATTCTCCTGACACCCATCCCCTTCGGAAAATCCTTCATAACATGAGTTAATCCTAAATGTGTTCAAATCTAAAGCAATTAGGATCAAAGACATAGAAAATAAACAAAAGCAATATGTGAAATATCTTTATTGGGCCAACCCAGTTCAACCGAAGTCTACTTTAATAGATTTTAAGGCCAGAAAGGACCATTATGATCATCTAGTCACAGGTCAAAGAACCCCACTCCCCCAGTAATTCTTCCATCAAGCCCATAACTTCTATTTAAGCTATAGCATATATTTTAGAAACCCATCCAGGCATGATTTAAAATCTTCAGGTGACACAGAATCCACCATGTTCCTAGGTGGTGGTTCAATAATTAATTATCCTCACTATTAAAACTACACCTACTTACTATGACCTGCCTAAAAAATATTTATTAGCTATCTCACCAGTTCCATTAGGGCACACTTAGGGCTTGATCCTAGAAATGTGAATAATCCCATTGACTGCAGTGGGATTACTCACACTAGTAAATATTTGCAGGACTAAACTTTTATCTGATAACCAGGGCAACTCTACACTAATAAGCAACCAACTCAATGAATTTAAAGGTGTCTCCTTGCTTGTGCAAGTCATTCTTAGGCTGGGAGTAAAGAACAGGGAATGTAAATGATCTTGTTCATTTCCAAAAGTAATCTACGCTAAATACCATCAGTTAAGTAAACAACACTATTAATGTAACAAGCATCACATGGGATAAATATATTGTCAAACTGCTGTTTGAAAAAATATACTTAAATTCATGGCGTTTTTAGCTATTGCAGCCAGCTGCCATCTCATAATAAATGAAATTCACTCCTTCCCTTGATATAAATACATATTGATTAGGTTTAAACTCTGAACTTCAAAATGAGTTATATCTGCCCATGGCTCAACTGCTTTGTTCACTAGACAGAGAAAAAAACCCCAACAACTCCAACACCTATTATACTGCGTTTAATTAAGACAAGCATCAGCTTTATGTACAATTATTTGCTTCTGCCAAGTCTCTATGGTGCAAATATTGAACGGTCACATCTCCTGAATGCTAATCAATCCTTTCTGAATTCCAAATGATTACATAAATTTAAGGAAATGTTTATTTGCCAGTATTATCCTCCGATGCATACATTAGTTAGACATTAGGATCAAGATATGTGCATCTATTTGACAAGTGTACAGTAAGTATTTTTTCAAAATTAGGCTATCATATGGGGAAAGTTAAAACTACGGCTGCATGCTAATAAAGCTGAGAACCCCAGGATATTTCTCTTGCTTATCTGAGTTCACTAGATACAATTTTTCTAATGCACTCGGGTAACAGTATGTGATGAATACATTACAAAGACCTCCAATGGTTATCACTTAAAACCATCATAATATTAGACCAGTTATAAAGAGGCATATTTTATAAGCTGTCAAAGGTAAAACAATAAATCTGGCGTGACCACGATGCTCATTCTGAATAAGATTAAATTAAACCATAAGTACTGTCTGATACTTTCAATAAGAATCAAGCATATTTAAGGCAACAATTCTATCTTTGCATGCATGTGTGCAGTCAGCTTTTACAGAACTCAACTAGAGATCTGCATTAGCTACTGGGGGCAGAATTTGTCCCACATAATACTTCACTTCCACCTTGTAAAATCTGTTTTGAGATCTTTGAATGAAACATGCTATATAAATGCAAAGTATTAGGAATATTATCTATGAGCCTCACAACAGCCTTTAAGATAAAGAACTATTATTGTTCCAATTTTACAGACTGTGAAATAGAGACACAGAAAGTCTTAAGTAACTTGCACATGTGAACTGGAAATAGAACTTCTGGGAATAACTTTGTCTGACCTAATCCTTCCTCTTGTTATTTTATGTTCCCAAATTTATAGCACCTTTAGTGAACTGTGTCTTTAACAAACCCAATAGCAGCCCAAACCAGAAAATCCAAGTGGCTGGGTTCAGGTGTGGTAGATGCAGAATGATCTCTGAGGAAGCTGCATTAAAGGTCTGTTTGTTGGGTTGTGTCTCTGTGTGTGATGATAAATTGAGGATCATATACCCCTGCACTGATTAGTTTCTGTCTAGCTCTCTGATATTGTCCTCTGTTCACTCCTCAGACCCCTTTGCCCTGCTCAAGCCACATGACTCACTTTGTTCCATCTCACACTCACCAGATCTGTGCATCCCTAAGCCTTGAAACTCCACCACAAACCAGTCCCCGTGCCCCCTTCACATCCCGCTTTAAAACATAGTGCTTCCAAATGATATCCTAGTGTTCCTCACCTAAGAAGGGCTAACTAACCATGTGATAAAAAAATAAACCCTCAGCAAAAACTGTGGAAGTGACAAGTTACATGTGAACCACAAAGCTTTAGTAGTATTTGTTGCTAGCTTTTGTCTGTTTAGATAGTAAGTTCTTTGGAGCAAGGGACCATTCCTTGTCTGTATATCACCCAGCACACTGTGGATGCTATATAAGTAAATAATAGTAATAATTAATAACAAAATGCTTTTCCAGCTTCAGGCTGCTGCTGAGCTCTTGGAACCAACTGAAAAGTGTTGCGGCACAGATTTCTCTGTGTGCTTTCCAAGAAGCAAATGATGGAGCACAATAATGAGAGCTGTCCTCTCCCATCTGTGCTTGAGTACTATAGAGAATACACAGACATAAGTACAGGTTTCTTTGCTAATATTGCTCCTATCTGGCAGAAAAGGGGCACATCCATAATGGACAATATAACATCCAGGGAGCGTGAATCACAATTGTCACCCCATGTGACATGGTGGCCTGCTTGAAAACTAAGGCTTTCTTTGCTTTGTTTAATAGCCCATTGTTTGCCATACATAATGATTAAACGTTTATTGTTTGTACAAGTCCCTGTTGCCTCATGTTAAGTGAGATGCAAGATCAATAGTTGCTCTGCAATTATTTGCCCATTGATAAAGCCTTCATTTCTTAAATGAAGTACATTTATCTCTGTTCTGACAGAGATGAGAGAAGTACCAGTCAGTTGCTGCCTATTCTAGCAGTAAGCTCTGCAGGCAGACAAGTGGCTGGACATGGGTCAAATGATGTCTAACTTTCTTCCTATTGGCATTTCACTTTACAAACTGTTCTGATGGAAGCGTTGACAAATCCTTGCTGAGTTCTAATGGTGAAAGCTAGCAGGACAAATAGGAAGTTTTGGTAAAGGGAAAACAGTGGCTGGATTTCAGTTTAAATGACTTGACTGTAAAAATACTGGACAGCAATAAAGAAAAGATCTGTTGCACTGAAAACTCAAGATGATAGAAAATATCCCAATGAGAAACCTGCTTGGTTGTTAAAATGTCCATCTTAAATTAGTCATTTAGGTAATGAAAAATTAATCTGAACTCTTTTTCTTTTGTAGAAAGGGGACCTAATTTAGAGCTAAAGTGTGAAATCCTGGCCTCGCTGAAGTCAGTGGCAAAATTCCTATTTGCTTCAAGGGAGCGAGGATTTCACCCAAGTTATGCTGTGTATCTGTTTCTGCTTTAGGGTTGCAGAATGTTAGTGCTAATCAGTGAAGCAGGAAGGTGATGATGCTGTTCTGCTGCTAAAATACATGCACTTTTCTGTTTGTGTGTGTATGTGAAGAGGAATATTTTTGACATTGTTGGATCTGTAAATAATTCGTACGTTTGTAGCTTTGTTTATATTAGCTGTTATGATCAAGCAGTCTGCAACTAGTATTTTAATTGTTAGATGTTTAATTTTGTTGGGGGAATTGATAGCTGTTTCTGTGTGTGCTGATTATTTTATTTAGATATTAATTTTCAAGGTTTGGGTGCTAGTATAATAAGCAGTTAGTACCTGTGGCTACTTTGCTTTCTAGGTCCAGCGTTTGGAGATGGAAAATCTGTGCATGGAATGTTAATACATTGGGGACTTGGTCCTGTGAGATGCTGAACTACATGTGAGAGATGCTGAGCACTCCCAAGTTCCACTGATTCCAAGGGGGAACTGAAAGCTCTGAACCCATTGGTGAAGCAGGACCTGTAGGTAGAACTATTCTGAGGAATTATGTATTAGGATATTAAAGCCTGTATTTTCTACTATTTTGACCCATCTTGGTCTTCAGTTCCCTGTAAAATGAGATCAAGTGGTATCTGGCTATTTTTGAATATAGGGGTATAGAATTCCAGACCGTAGTTTGCTGCTCTGTTTGGAAATGCCCTATAAAGTTTAATAGAAAAATAATTTTTCTGTAGGTTTTGGACCATCTTAAAGAAAATTATACTCCTGCTGTAGAATTTTATTGGATGTTTCTAAAATCCCACTGGAAGGATCCCATTCCTTGTTAACTTCTATAAATGTTGAAGGTAATTTCCACAGAACTCTGTTTAATCCCCATAAAATTCCATGGGATTTTCCATAAAAGGCTCGCTGAGAGTGATCCTGCTCCCATTGAAGACAAATACAAAACTCCCATTGACTTCAATGGGAGTAGGATCAATCCCATGAAGAGCTCAGGCTTCAGTGGACTGTTACATTTTGTCAATGTCTGGAATAATTTCTCGGAGGTGGGGTGGGAGGGGAATTGAATCGGTAACAATTTAGTTATATTTTGGTGAGACTTGATTTAATTGTGGCAGAGAAGGGGTGTTTATTGATTTCGGTCTAATTTATTTTGGTCTTATGATCTCTGTGGGTCCCATCCTGCTTCCTTAAAGGGGATGCTGTTTCCAGATACCTGGGCTTGCTGACTCTCTCCTGATATGCTCTGCTCCAGCTCCTCTGCTCTCCATTCCTTGTGAGTTAGGCTATGGACTTAGATCAAAGCTGTGATTTGTAATTGGCATAGGCATATTTTTGCTAGCTTTAATGTAATTAGCATAGTTAAAAATAGCAGTGAAGACAAGGTGGAATGGACCACAGAGTGGGCTAGCAATGTGAATACCTACCCAGGGGGACTGGGCTTGGAGAGGGGTCTTCAGTGAGAAGAGAAGAAACAATGGGATAGGAGTGGGAGGCACCAGAAAACAGATGCCAAAAGGGGCAAGGGAAAAAATGGAACAAGGAAAATCTGTAAAACTCTCTCTCTTTTCTAGTTCCTAGCTAATTTTGGGATTGGCTGGACTTTGGGACTACAATACAAATCTTCTCATTTAAGCTTCAACATCCTTTTATCATCTCTGGAATCAATCAAAAGCATTTTTCTGCACAAGCCCCTTGGATCGCTTTACTAGCAGATACTAACAGTCTACGTCTCGAATTTTATATCTAGACCAACAGTTCTCAAACTATGGGGCGGGCCTCCCAAGGGAGGCGTGGGAATGTGCCAAGGGAGGTGCTGTGTGCTTGTGCTTTTTTTGTGTGTGTGTGAAGAGCTCTGGCTGTCAGCCCTGGGTGGCTGGGCTGGGGCTTGTGCAGAAGGGCTATGGACACCTGGGAGGTGGGGATATGGGGACAACCGGAGCCCCACCACCCAGGATTGGACTCTCCTTCCCTCTCCACCCCCCCTACTCAATGCTTCATTGGGAGGCAGCCTGAGCTCAGACTCTCCTTCTCCCCCACCCCCAATCCCTCACCTGGAGGCGACGGGGCTCTAGCTGTCAGCCTTGGGGTGGCAGTGGCAGGGCAGAAGTAAGGATGGCAATGGCATGCTAAGTCTGTGGTGAAAAGTGATATTGACAATATCACTAGGCAACTATCTGCATCTTTATGTGCCTAAATAGGTTCAAAAACCTGGCCCTTAAACACATACTTGGCTTTAAGCCTGTGAGCAACATCATTAACTTCAGGGGGATTATTCATCTGCTTAAAGTTAAATATGTGCTTAAGTGCTTTGCTGGAAAGGACATCTGTGTTTACTATATTAATTGTCTCATAATTCTACTTAAAATTTCTGCCTTAGTTCCAGTGAAAACTTCAGATGAGGATGATGATGATTAATATATTTACATTTTACTCTTAGTAGGATAACATGTAGCTTTAAATATTGGGCCAAATTCAAGCATGCAGTAAGTAGGAGACATTCTATTGAAGTCAATTATGTTGTACTTGGATGTGCTAGGCCTGAATTTGGCCCTGTGAGTTAATCTGTTTTCAGATGCACTGGTCCTCTCTCAGGTACACCGCTTTAAACATGCTGATACATAACTCCTTTGATTTCAGCAGAGTTGGCCCTAATTTACACTAGTGTAAGTGAGAGGAGAATCAGACCCTCTGTCTCTGCAAAGGGATGGGCACCATTGCAAGATGCTGTATACCCTCAACTCCTTTGAAGCCAAGCTCATCACCTTGCAGAATCAGGCCAAGAGCCAAAAATATAAAGGCAGGGAGCAGAATACTTCCTAACTGAATGGCAAGTATTTGAGGAGCTGATGATAATGATCAGACATAAAGACCGCTTAAAGTAAACTTGAGTGTTTTCCAAATGTAATTCATTTTTTCAGCTAATTTGAAATACCACTGAAGTGAGATGAATTTCTCAAAATATTTTATCAGGGAAAAGCTGTAAGTCTCCTCAGACCTTTCTATAACATTGTCTAATGACTACAAAAATATACTGTACTAGAACTAAAGAAGCAGATGCCTTGCTTTACACCACGTTAATTCATAAGACAATACAACTCCTGCCAAGAAAGCTTTTCCTTCTCTGCACTTAACATATGGGAAGAGACAGATCTCCAAATACAGAATGTTAGTATGTTGCGGACAGTAGATAAATTACACCTCATTTGTTTTTGGGATTGAGCATGCACAAGCCTTGCAATCACCCAGAAGGCCTGCCAATGCTGACATCTTCAGGTTTTTTCCAATAACATTTCTGGTTATGTTATTTCACTACACGTTCTATGTCAGAAATTATTTTTTCTTCTTTAAGATGCCTATATTTAAAATGAGTTTCCTTCACAAACACTCTAGTTTTCAACTAATGCTGGGTGGCAAGTCCAAGAAGAGTGCAAGGCACTAGGAGACAACTTTGAACATTAGGACGTAGCTCTCGGATTTATGCTGCTGCCCAGTCATTTCACTCCTGCAGTTTATTTAAAGATGTGTTGCAATGATTCTTTATTTTTAAGGTTTTATTCCTTTGCACAAGAGCTTGTAACTTGAAATTAAAGAAAAAATATCAGTATATTTCAGCACTACTGGTATTTATTTGTTTTTATTACATTTGGTTCAGTCCCGCACCTTCTATTTGGACAAAATGCCCTTTGATATAAATGGGACTTTTGTCTATGGAGGGATGGCTGGATCTGGCCCTATTTATGTTTTTCAAGTCTCCTCCTTCAGCTGTCTATCAGCATATAATAAATTCACCTGGCAAAGCTGTATTTGCTGGCTTTATTAAGTCAACAAAATGCAAACCTAAAACAGACGACAGGCAGAAAAATCTGGTCTCCGGAAATCAATAAGAATCCATCTCCCTAATCCCTTTTTTTATTCCTGGCAATAGTGATTTTTCTTGACTGATTCATTGGGAGCACTGATTTAACTAATTTGTCTTGCATAGGTATCTTTTCCATTCTAAGGCCTTTCCACTAGTACAAAATAATCTCCCCCTTAAAGTCTATTTCCTGGATAGATCTTTCATAAAATGACGACCATTTATTTACACTTTACTAGTGCCTTTCATTGTACTTTTAAAAACTATTAGTTACGTTGTTGGTTTATGTGTTGCAATACTGACACCAAAATGCTAACAAGACTGTGTGTACTTACCATGCACGCTCTTTCAAAATACATGTATATTTCAACCTTACTACTTCTCCATCTCTTACAGAATTGCTTTATAGAATTCAACACAAAATTATGCCTTTCTATAGTTTTTCTGCACCCTCCTTTAGAATTTAGTAAAGAACTATATACCTGGTTTAAAATTTTATAGCATGTTAAAGTAAACGTTGAAAGCATATCATACCCTTTTAAATCCCATAGAATCATTTCCTTAGAACCTTATTTTGAAAATCCCTCCTACATTGTATAGCATTGCTCCAAATGTGATAATTCAAGAATAATTTCCAGGTTACTGTGAACATCATAAAATATGTTTCAAAGTCTTACTTCATTTTTCAAGAAAAAAATAAAAAACATTTTATAAAGCCAAAGATTTTCAATTAAAAGATATCAATATTAAATAATGCACAAATAACAGGATTTACCTACCTAAACTAAAGAGCACCAAGAATTTGAGACACACAAACTCCCGTAGATCAAACTGCAGGGAACGAAGCTTTGCTACTAGCTCCTGTGCGTGGCTCATAAGGTTGTTGAGGGTGGCTCCCGCTTGAGATGCTATTACTGAATAATCCATCTGTAAAAGAAGGTCACATTTTTGTCTGATTATCATTGCCAGATATTGTGTCCAGTTGGAGAGTCTCAAGAAATCTTATGCATGTGAGATACCCCAGGAAGTAAAACATTTTACTTTAATGTCAAAATAATTATGGAATCAAATCAAGAAGATTTTGTTTAGAAACCTATTCTTGCACGGCATTGTACTTTTCAAATGTTATTGGTGTAAAGCATTATGGTATGTAACAACATTTTTGAGTACTGGTTTGTACTAAATTAAAGGATAAAATATTTTTGATATGACACTATGCATTACCAAAACTGTCTCCTCTATCTGTTAGTTGTATCCAACTGTTGTGTCTCATCCTATACCTAGATTGTAATTGTAAGATCCTTCAGGCAGGGACCATCTTTTCACTGTGTGTGTGTACAGTGCATATCTGACCCTTGATTGGGAACATTTGGTGCCATTACAAACTGGAGCATGAAAATAGTTTGATTCAAGGGGCTGAAATCCTGCCCCTACTAAAGTCAATGGGAATTTTGCTATTGACTTTAATGGGGGCCAGGCTTTCACCATAGGACTTTATTTTGAGGATCAAAAAGGTTACTGTATTTAAAATATAAAGAGCCATATCTGGGCCTCATTTACACACCCCTGATTTCAGTTGGGTTGCTCAGGTTCAAATGAAGGCAGAATCTAGCCTGACTTGTCTGCTCTGCAGTTGAATCCTGTACTTTAAAAAAGGAATTTACAATGGAAAGCACTTTTAAATTTGTTTGAGAAGGGCTATATAGGAGCTAATTATTATTATTATTTATAACAAGATGAAATCCACCCTCAACTTTAGATAACACTTCACTGTAACCGAGCTGACTGAGTGAAATTTACCCATTGGAAGAGGTCTTGTACAAGGCCCTCTGTACTAAGGAAACACTGTGGTACCCTTGCTTGGAGGGCACTGGTTGAGGAGCCTCATAGGCTGGTCTTTGCTCCTGTTGTGTACCAAGGAAGTGGGCTCCGTGCCTGCTGTGAGTACACTGATCCAGAGGAGACTGGTGCCAGGTGTTTGAGAGGAGTGATGCAGCCTCTGGCAACCTCCATAAATGAGACAGTTGGGGCAGTGTCCTCTCTTCCAGCCCATAAACTGGAGTCCCATAGAAATTCCTAGGGCTGTGGGAGTGGTTTCTCTCTCTCTCAACCCCTGTCAATCCAACAAAGTCCCATTTGCTTTAGTGAATTCCAGTGGACTTTAATTCCTCTTAGAGGAGTGAAGCAGGAGTGCTATAGACAGCAGCCTCATCCACAACACACCATTCCACTGCTGCAATGAATGTAGCAGATTTCTTTATATAGGGAAGAAAGCAGGACTGCTTTTAGGGTTTGCCTTCATTGGTATGTACCCCATTTACTCTGTAGAGGAGCTAGGACTGCCTATGAACTTTCCTACACTATCCTCACATGCAGAAAGAATTGAATGTTGGAATTCATACCCTGAATTACAAAACTTGGTGTGCATGCACAACGAACATTTTTTTTAAAAAGTAGCTTTGATCAATAAAAGCCAATTTTCACCTACCTACTTATTTGCAAGAGGGAGACATTCTGTCTGCTAAATTTCAAGTTTCAACATCATGCATTAGAACTGTTTAAAAAAAATCAGTGACAAAGCCAGGATTTAGAACCCAGGAGTCTGACTTGCAACCCTGTGTTCTTGTCTCTGGCCCAAGCTGCATCCCACAAACCACCTTAATCACCAAAATAAGTTAATTGTTTCAGTAAATAATTTTTTTCAGTGTTAACATATCTGTCAGAACAGCAATTTTCTAGTAGTGACATGATGCTACGTACTGCTGTGAAACTATTCACAGCAAAATCATCTCATTCACAACTTAATTTCCCTTTTTGTAATTGTACTGCTTTGTTAGGGGAAAAACATCTCTCAATGCTGTACCAATTTCAGAATCTTCATGGGTGAAAATATGATCTTCACTTCCTAATAATAAGTTAAGATGTTTGGATGGATTTCAGGAATATTACTGGCCTACTGCCGTGATTATACTATAATGGAAAAACCTAATAGGTGTCTGAATGTCCCACCTTCCCTCTACTGGAAAGCTCTCGGGCAACCAGCTACTCTTTCAGGTGCATTTAATATTTGCAGCACCAACAAATTTGTCTGGGAGGCAAGTCCTCATCTGCCACTCACCAAGAGCAGACTGTATTAAATTTTTATATTTATTGACATTTCATTACCATAATTGACTGCACTTGGTTCTCTAGTAGAAGGCACAGGGCTGCCTCCTAAGCAGGAGAATTGGTCCCTTGAGGAGGATTTGCAATTAAAAACAAGACAGAATGGATTTTTTTATTGTGTAAATATGATGAGTTGAATTTTCAGCTTTAACTAGAGAATACTGGGTGTACAGAAGCCTTTTTCAAGAGTGAGAAAAATTATGAGTCAGTGGAAAGACGACCCCCAAAGGTGTCAATCAGTTTATATAAAGTCAACTGTGCATGAAAAAGCCTCAGTTAATGTCTATTCTGAAAAAAAGTGTTCATGTTAAACAGCATGGTGTCCTATTTGCTGTGTCTGTGTGCACCGTACACAACTAGAGGTGTATAGTCAGAGTGGGTTTTATTTCTGTATCGAAGCAACTAAATGCTAGACACTCACAGATAACCACAATTACTTTCACAGATCCAGTAACTATCCAAAATGCACCAAGCAATCTGTTATCTACAGCCAGGCACTCAGAGACCACAGAATATGCTCTGAGGAGAAAGACTAGGACATACATCTTAACACACAACCACCTTCACCAAACAAGGACACTCCACCAAAAAAGTAGACTCCATCATGGAATGGGCTACTCAGAGTCCCATGAGAACCTGCTTCAGTACAGAAATACCTCCCCTCAACCGTACACATCTAGTTGTCACCTACCACCACACATTGGAGCCCATATTGGGTATCATCAAACAATTACAACCCATACTTGATGGGGATCATCCTGAAAGAAATCTTTCCTGAACCCTCTCTTCCGGTCTTCAAACAACCCTCCAACTTCTCCAAGCTCATCATCAGAAGCTCCCCCAGACCAGGACTCACCAACTCAAAGCACCAGACCCTGCCAGAACAACAGATGCAAAATCTGTGAGTATATCTCCACTGCTATAATGATTAACACATCTTTCAAGATCCATGGGTTCTTCACATGCCTATCACAACATATGGTGTACCTCATCCAGTGCACTAAATGGCCCAATAACAACTGTGTGGGTGAAATTACGTAACCACTACACTTTCAAATGAACTCACACAGAAAAATTATGTAAGACAAAAACACCATATCACCAGTGTGTGAATACTTTTTACAAAGCACTCACTCTGTATCTAACCTCTCAGTTCTCATCCTCAAAGGAAATCTGCACACCACTTTCAAAAGACGAGCCTGGGAGCTTAAATTCATAACTTTGCCTAGATATTAAAAATCATGGACTGAATAGAGAGATGGATTTATGACTTATTACAACAATCTATAACCCACTTAACTTACCCAGGTTTTTTCCTTTCCCCTCTATGACTGGAGAGATGTTAAAGGGGACACTTCACCTAGAATGGTCCTTTGAAATGTGTAAACTACTTATGCTAAACAATCTCTTCAACCTTGTATTTAGCTGTGATGCTCTGGGTACATTCCCCAGACCGGAAGAAGAGCTCTGTGTAAACTCAAAAGCTTGTCTCTCTCACCAGCAGAAGTTGGTCCAATAAAATATATTACCTCAAATACCACCTCTCTCTAAAAAACCCCAAATAAACTACAGTACTTGTAACTTGAGCTGCAAATTCACATCATATGCAATTGCATACTGAAGAGCATAACTTTTACCTAATAGTGAGTCATACTGTGCCATCAATGCTGGTTAATTAACCAAATTAACCAAAAACCCGTTTGAAATTAAATGATGATTTGCATCCGATGAAGTGAGCTGTAGCTCACGAAAGCTTACGCTCAAATAAATTGGTTAGTCTCTAAGGTGCCACAAGTACTCCTTTTCTTTTTGCGGATACAGACTAACACGGCTGCTACTCTTAAACCTGCCTTAAGATTGATGGTCTGATATTGCACAATAGATTTTAATGCAGAAGAAGATGGTTCAACATGATGATTGACACTTTCAAAAATAAGAGCTTAAAACTAAGCGCCTAAATCCCTATTTAGGTGCCTGAGGGTGGGATTTTCAAAAGTGCCTAAGTAACTTAGGAACACAAGTCACAATGAATTCAATGGGAGCAATGTTAGGCCAAAGCTGAGTACATTTGAAAATCCCATCTTAAAACTGTGAAAAGTGATGTATTTGGGAAAACTTATACCGGAAACCAGATCAAGTAATCTCTAGTTGATCAATACAGTTGTAAGGTATTTACTTAGATGAGGCCAAATTCTGCGATCCTTACCCACAAAGATCTCTCTGAAGTCAATGAGAGGTTTTGCCTAAGTAAGAATTTAAGGCAAATCTTGTTTACAAGGGAAAACTATATTCTGGGCTAAATAAGCTTTGAGCCTGAAAGCCAAGATATGAATACGACTGAGTTAACAGGGACCATCAAATTGATTGGTGCTCTTATGATTTAGTATAATAATTGTGCTCTCCATCTCACGGGTGCTCTGACCGGCTACTGCCCAGGACTGCCTGAATTTCTCCCCAGCCTGTCACTTGACTTGTGGCTGGCCTTGTCCACAAGCAAAAGGGGTTGTGGCAGTGGCACAATGAATCTTTTGTGCCCTGAACAGGTGCCAGCAAGCATTTGGGGGCAGAAGGCCTAGCTAGGACTACTTCTTCAAGACCTAGCCGAACAGTTGGTCGTAGCAGTCGTTCGCCATTTGGTCTGTTCCTGCGCGGCTGCAAGGGCTTGACGGCCTGAGAGTCCAACATCAGAACAGATTTGATGAACCTATGTAATAGGGGATCTGCCTCTTGGCTGCTTCCACCCCTCGGTTGGTGGAATTTTATCCCAGATGTTACAAGCCACCCAGAGAACGGCGTTCGCTGCAATGTCTTGTGGTATTCTCGCTAGGACTAGTAGCCTCTTAAACATAGATTAGGAAAGATGAGGTCCTCATCCCTTTCACTGGACAGCAGAGCAGCACTGGTCTGAAGGGGAGAGTATGCTGCACCCTCTTGTGGGGCAGCAGAGATCCTGCTGCAGTGGGCTCCTCAGGAGGAATTCTGGTTGAGCCAGCCAGAATGCCACAAAGGATTCCGCTGCTATAGAACTCTTTCATACAGATCCTAATACAAATCCTAAAACGTAAAAGCACAATCTGGCTCCTTCCCTGCACTAAAATTAATTCTTTTTTTTAAGTTAAATTGTATTTAACATCTAGGATCAGGTGGAGAAATAGAGGGTTGGTGGGGGAAGCATGTGAGTGGGGAGATTGAAGCTGAGTGGTCATATTTGCTGAATGCTTATGGATGGGGTGCAATAGCCAGTCATAGTGTAGCGATTTGCATAATCACTGTATTGTCCTTTTTCAATAATTAATCCTTTAGTTGGCTAATAATTGTCCCCAGACTAGTAGATTACAGTGACTTTCACAGTGTATAGTTATAAAATACCAACTGTACCACTGAATTTTACATCCTCTTCAACCAGTGCCAGGAACTGCATAACTGAGGAATAAAGCTACAGTTACAGATCAATAACTGGACAGCAACTGGACATTCTGACTGGCTGAGATAATGTAATTTCAGTTTAGTGACATTTAATTCATATATAATTTAGTAAATTAATTTACTGTTTGTGGATAAGCGGGTGTGTTTGGGAGAAGGGGGTGGACAGGCAGGTGACTTAACATAAGTTAGCTTCATACCTGAAACTTTCTCATAAGGATGTGATACTATAGTGACAAGCATGGTTTGTAGAGAAGGATTATTTAATATCACAAGCATAATTATGTTTCTATTGTTTGCTGAAGCGTGAGACTGTATACCTTTCACTGGCAACTACATTTCACTTTTCACTACATTTTTACATAGCTATTAAAGCTCATTTAGAACTTTTCATATATAATTTAGCTCAGTAACTTAATGTTGTTCATAAATATTTGCTTCAGATTTTTAGATCTGCCTTTGTTTTATATAAATTGAGATGGGCTCATATTGGACAAAGACAGAAGGTATAGTTAAATCAGTTTTAGTTATATTAATTAAAATTGTGATGACTTGTACAGTGTAAGATGTCTGACATTTTAACATGGTACACAATAATAGAAGATAATGAATTAAGTTGCCAGTGGACCTTTCCCTTAGAATGATGTTATTGTGGTTGCTAATTAGCTATAATATGCAAATAGTAAAACTGATAACACTTCAAAGTACTGTATTTGTTTTGTCTAACTTACATTATAAAGACCACTAGTACCTCAAGATAGGAATAGATTGCAATTTCCTGTATTGGGCCATATATCTATTATCTACAGTGACTGATTTGACTTTGTTATAAAACCTATCATTGTAAAAGTATTCTCAAGGTGCTGTACAGAGAGCAGTTTTAATCAATTACTTATTTTTTTTTATAGAAGTAATGACCAAGATCAGGTTCTTCAAATTAACGACACTATAAACATTATGTTAAAGTAACATGCAGGACCTGGCTAACTCAGTTACCACAATACATTGTTAAAGAGCCCACTCCATCCTTTGCTCACCTTATCTTGATTAATACTATCACATCTGCTCAGAGACCTCTACAAAATTACTACAGAAATTACTATAACAAATGACCCTCCCCTTGGAGTACAACCTACATAGAGATGGCCTGGAACCAAATCCCTGAGTCTGAACATGCCAGAACTTCAGGGAAGTTTAGATCTGAGATCAGAACTTTCTACTTTTGTGAATGATTACATAGATGCCTTAGTGTCATACTAATTCACTGTTTTCCCACTGATAGGTAGTGAGGAGGTGCTTTTAACTCCAAGGATTTAACATTTCCCTTTGTACTCCCCCCTATTCTCAAAGATTTTCAAATCTCCTTCCACTGGAGGAGGACTGTCTATGCTCACTCTGGAGACCATCAGTGTCACTATTGCAATTGCCCTGAGGGGTTGCTAGAAATGATATAGTGTCCACTCCCTCCAGGGATACTGCTTCTGAAATGCTCCCATTGCTTGTTGGTTCTAGAGCTTGAAATCTAATATGGGACCTATACTGGCACCATCCTTGTGGTGCTGCTACCAGACTGCCAGTCCATTAGCTCATGGTTTGGCAATGACCCTCTTTGTCTTTCTGGAAACACTGTATTAAAGAATGAGAAAGGAAAACATTTCCCAAGGAAGGGTCTAGGTGTTAAAACTGCGTGAAACAGCAATTTTGGTTCACAGGGATTAATAGAAGGTGTTCTCCTTGCTGTGGGGATCCTCATCCCTATATATTTTTTTGAGTTTTAGATGTTGGATCATATTAAAGAAGTTCTGTATTAAAATCACAAATGAGTTCGATTCCCCATAGTTTAAATTCCAGGCTATTACTAATTAAGAGATCTCTTGGTTTTTGGTACTGTTTCTCTCCCTCTGTGTGAAACTTGCAAGCTGCTAATTGTGTTCTCCAAGCAATTCTTTGTAACAACAACTACTCACACAGAGAAAGGCTCAAAGCAATACTCTGTAAAATAGAAACAGCACCCAGAGACTCCCCACCCTTTTCTTGTATTCATCTCGCTTTGTTAACAATTGTGATTAAAATAGAGATAGAGGATGTATGTGGATGGATGCTTGGTGTGGATAATAACTGAATGATCAGGGAGGTGCCAGCCTAAGAATCCAGTGTCCATCGGCTGAAGAAGGCGTCAAGTGGAAATAACCAGAGGACCCCCAGAGGGCAGACTGGAATCCACCCAACAGCCTCAAGAATGGGAGAACCAAAGAACAAAATAACAACTGGCAGCACAGAGCCATCAGGAATGTGACATCTGCTGATTGATTCAGCAACAGCATGATGAAGCAATTCCCATAGACTGGCATAGAAAGAAATTCCTATAAAAATGGACTCTAGAAAGTGAGAACTTTGGGGTCTGATTCTGCAAACCAACTTCCAGGAGCATCAGATGAGCATCTGACAAGTCCCTGCTCCCTCTTCATGTCCAGGCCACCTGGCCAGTGGCTTGGCATGAGCAACTCTAAGGCTGGTAACTATGATGATAACCTTGCAGAACCTGTGTGTGTGTGTGTATGAATGAATGTGTGAATAAATATGAAATTGAATGGAATGTTATAGCTGTAACTAACTGTTTACTATGATTCTTTCTGTATTCACAATAAATGTGGTATTTTGCCTTTCCCCCTTTAATAAGATCCTGCTGGTTTTTATTTTATTGGTATAACATTTATTCAAACTCAAAATCTCAGTAGTAAACTGGTTTTGTATTGAATGCATAACATAGCAAAGCCTCCTAAGCAAACACTAATCATGGCAAGATTGCTGAAAATCTTGGCCCAGGGTTACTTAAAAGGTTCAGGATCCTTAGCAAACCTTTAGACGGACCTGAATTTGGCATTTGTAATTAAGCCTACAGTCTGGTGAGTTTTGTGTAATTTGAGGTGTCACTGTAAACTTTTAGCACAGATGGAATGAACACACCATTTTATCATCAGAGATGAGAGACTGTTAAGGACAAACCTAACACTGTTTTAAATATGTGGGTTAAGGTTCTGTTTTTTCCTTCCCTTTTGGTCAGAGATAGCTAGATCAGATGAGACTTGGGCAAACCTGAACACAAGAGGACAATAAACCGAACACAAAACAATCATTGCTGTACACTGTTTGTATTCACCTTGTCCCAAATCCTGCAGCCCATTGCCTGTGTAATGACTTCAGGATTTGGCCGCTTGTGCACAAATTAGTACTGGATGCTCTGTGCGCTGATGCTCTTTTTAAATTTACACCACCACGAGCTGCACTGACTGCAATGTGGTCTTGTCACAAAGTTAGTAAGAAAGCAAAAAGAAATACCATTTTTTTTTCAGAACAATTTCATGCAAAAGTTAACGTCATTACCATATGCCTCCTTTATAAAAATCAAGGGTAATCATCATTTTGTTGTTAAGTATTGCAATATACTGGCTGTGGATTCCATTTCACTAATAGACTAGGGGTGAAATTCACCTCTGTATAGAGGACTAACATAAGGTCTATTTACCATTTAGTTCCTACTTCAGTCCTTAAAATTTCTTCCAATAATATTGGCTGAGTGCAAAACAAAATCTCATATCCTTAACATGCAGCAAGTTGGAAAGTTTGAAAGTTCTGCCTAAACACATGGGATGGACAAATTCAGAAATTGCACTTTAAGAAAAGTTGAACAACTGTAACACCAAGTATATATCAGATATTTATTGAATGGAACTGGGGTTTATAGTTGAAATATTTTTTCATTCCTTCTTTACAAAATGGAGAAAGAGAAGAACAATTCACTTATGTCCCTTCTTTAACAGCCTCTTTTTTCTCTCTCACTACAACTCTTTCTCCTGTTCCTCCTGTAGTTTTATTTAGGTGTTGCTGCCATGGGACTGCTTCTGAAATGGATTCCTCTTTCTCATGAAGTTGTGTGTAGCCAGCACCTAGGAAGCTCAGCTGTGCCCCCAGATTCTCTCCATCAACTATGTGCTATCAGGGTGGATCTTGAGGCACATTTGGTCTCCAAAGGCCTTGGCTAATACGATTGAGGTGAGTAAGTGTCCACCAGAGATTATGGCAGCGCATAAAAAAGCCCACCCACTCCCCACCCTGCCAACATCTGATAGTAATGGGGAATTAAAAGAAAGCTGCAAAGTATTCCACCAAGAGATGGGTTCAAACCACAATATTCAGATGTAGGTTGAGATTCAGATCTTAACCTGCTTCAAAACTAGACGTTGTTTAGATCTTCGATTTCAATTACAGCCCATCCTCATAAACCCAATTGGGGATAGAAAATCATGTGACCTGTTTCAGTCAATTGGCCAGCCAGTCAAAAATTTTAAAAAATATCTCAAAGAAGTCTGAGTTTTAGGCAAAGTTGTGAGTCATTGTTTTTTATCTGAATTGATTTGACCAAATGTGGTGATCTGTGGTAATCTGTCTGTACAATTTTATGAATTAAGACTGGTGCTCTGAAGTTGTTCTTATGAAAATACTGTATTCTGGAATACCTCTATGTAAATGTGGAATTCACCATGTGCTGACAGGGCCTGTAGCACATACAGACCAGACTAGGGATGATGGAGGGTAGATAACTATAATGATTGTACTCTGCCCACATAATAGGTATGCTAAGAAGGTTGGCTGATGCAAGGAGAACCAGTATTTTCCAACCCCTCCACTGGGGACTGACATTTAGAGCAGTGGAAAATCCCCAGAAGCAGAACAAAGGACATATTGTTGTTGGTGGGACATATAAACTAAAGGTACTCAGAATGAGAGAGGCAGGAAGGTTTAGGTAGGAAGAGATGAGTCAGGCATGCTTTCATAGCTGCGGGATGTGCGTGCTCTCTGTTTAGTTGCTAGAACAACTAACGTCAGAGAAAGCGAGAGACTCCCTGGTTCAGCAGTAAAGCCATGAGCTGCAGCAGAAGTATCCTGGATATGCCTAGAGGATACCTCAGCCCAAAGGCTGCCCTAGAGTGGTGAAGAAATCGAGGCAGGGAAATGTGTGTAGAATTCATTATTTTTATATAGATCTGTGCATTTCTTGTGGTTTTTAAAGGAAGAATGATGGTTTTAGAAATCTGTGCAAAATCTGTCTGTGTTGTGTTATGCCTCTCACGTGCCTAGAAGAGTTAACCTGTGGACCCAGAACACCCACACAACTGGAGTTCTGGGAGACAGTGTGTTTAAGCTACAGGAGAATCGGGGGGAATGGTCAGTATTGGTCCCAGGGTCTTGGCAGTTGGATCACAAGGTCTCCGCTCTCAGGATGGGCTGCTAGACAGATCTGCATCACAAGAGTGTGTCTGAAGACCCCAGCCTGCACCTCAGAAGGAGCCAGAATTTACCTATGAACATTGCCAAAGAGCCACAGTAATACATCAGCAGCCCCGCATCAGCTCCCCCGCCGCCTGCCAGCAGCCCTGCTGATCAGCACCTCACCCTCCTTCCCCATGCCTCCAGTGGCATGCAGGAGGCTCTGGGGGGAAGGGGAGGAGCGAGGGCATGGCAGGCTCAGGGAACGGGGCAGGAAGGAGTGGGAGCCTTGGGGGAAGGGGTGAAGTAGGGACAAGGCCTGTGGCAGAGTCAGGGGTTGAGCAGTGAGCAAACCCCTGACCTCACCCAGCTCATTGGAAAGTTGGCGCCTGTAGCTACAGCCTCAGAGTTGGTGCCTATGGAAGGAGCCAGATATTAACTTCTGAAGAGCCACATGCAGATCTGGAGCCACAGGTTGGCCACCCATGCTCCAGAGGCTTAAAGCACACAGGATACAGTGGTTGGATTCCCTCACAGCTGTCTGATGAATGTCCAGTAGGGGGAGTTCAACTAGATTTATAATACCATACTAAGAAAGCAGAGGATTTTACTGCAACTATAAGGGGAGCATGGGTAAGATCAAAATGAATAACTCATGTCCTGGCAGCCTGGGCAATATATCTCATGTTGCACATTAACTACTGCAGCAAAATGCATGAACAATGAATAATATTCTGTTGTAATGTCTACTCTTGAGTTCTGAGAACAAGAAAAATGACAGCAGCTTGTTATGTAGAGAATTCAGTAGGATAGCACATAACCCTGGAGGAACTAAAGTTTCTCTTTAATGGGAAATGGTTTGTTACCATCACATACCACGCGGTTAGCCTGTGAAACCTGGAACATGGAAAGCAATGTGGCAATGATTTACAATTAACGAATACAGTGCAACTCATTCCTTGGTTGTTTTGTGTTATGAAATTTGAAGAGATGTAAAATGCACCTGTGCTAGTTTATGTCCTTTTGAAATGGTAATTACTGTTGCTGAGGGGCAGCATTTAGTACAGAAAATGAAACGTGCACAGAAAGGAACTCATCCATGAGGAACTGCTGAGGGACCGTAATGATCTGAAAAAGTGCTTTCTTGCAACACCCCCCCCCCGCATTATTTATGAAACTCCAGCCAAATAAATAAATAAAACAAAGCCTTTCTGTGCAAGCTCCAGGGCTTGCTGCTTTGCCACTGACTGCTCTTTCCTATCAAGGGTCGGCATGTGGCTGGAAAGAGGGCAGTACAGCTGTGCAGAACTCCAACCAGAGCCCCTAGACATCCTGTACTTGATTCGAAGCCTTTGAAAGGGTACAGAGTGTGCTTCATGCAACTGGCCCAGTTCTGCTGGCTGGGGTGGAGTAGGTGAAGTTTATGACACTTATTTATCCTGCTCTTCCCATGGCCTTAGAGAAGGTTGGCATCACTAGCCACGAGTGGTCCTTCCCCTATGAGAGCATAATGGCTATGATTATAACCAGCTCATGGGCAAAGGTGCAAGGAGGAAGGCTTTCTGGGCTCTCTTAACTTTATTACCTTGCAGGGCTAGTCACAATCTAGCTCTTAATGTCTCCAAGTTAACAAAGCAGACTATATAGGACTCCATTTACAAAAAATGATGGGCTTGTACTCAAAGATAGTGACAGCCAGAACCACAAACATTTCTCCTGAAAGCTTGTATGTTGCCCTATAATCTTGCTTATAGTGAGGATGATAATGACAAATAATATCCATAGCGCTTCTCAGTCAAATGACTCAAGTACTTTCCAGACATTGAGCAATTTAATGTCATGACAATTACTTAATATAGGCATTATTGATGTGATGCAGGCATTATCTGCATTTTACTGTTGGGGAAACTGAGGCACACCGTTACATCTTGGGTGCCGGGCAGCAGTCAACAAGCACACAGCACGCTGCACAATAGCAGAGGTTGGAAGTATTTTGGTCTAGGACATTGGTGCCCCAGAATTACTAAAAACACAGTGGGATCTTTAGCATCAGTGTAAAGCCGACAGTTTCTAAGCTTTCTATCAAAAATTCTCCCTGCGTAGTAAGCCATAGTTTCAGTTTATCTCTCTCAGATATAAATGGGATGAGTTTATCCTGCCAGGATTTGAACTTGTGGTTCTAGTAAGTCTGGATATTTAAAGCCTGATCCTTGGAACACTCAGCTAGCCTCTCTGTAAAATAGTTTCTGTTAGTCCTGAATGGCCTTTTAAACTGAGTGTTTTAAAATTACAAGTGGCAAATTACTTATACTGGCATAGTTAGAGCAATCCCATAGTTCCCTGCTAATGTTCCAGTGGATAGGCCACTAGCATAAACAGGCACAGTCAATGGAGTAGTGTGCACTTCCACTAGCAATGAATTTGATTCCATATTGATGGTGATCAGAGTAGGATGAGACTGCATACCTAGAATCTACCAGATGTGTGTTTGATTTCAGACTATTTACTGTCTTATTACCAGCAGTCAGTCTCAGACTGCTGTTATTTTTGGATAGCCTATTTGATCCGGCTGCTGTTCATCTCTACTTCTCAGTGAAAGTCTGTAGGAGATTAGCTGGAGACTAAGTTAGTTCTCAGCACGAGTGAAGTGAGCAGTAGCCCATCCATAAGGAGAGGCACTGAAATTGGTTTTTGTTGTTGTTCTTGCAGGGTGGGTCCCTCTATTCTCTGAACATTTCAAGTTGAAGGAAGAGTGCTCAATGGATGAGGAGAAACTCTTTGAAGGGGATGCTGAGAGTGCCTGCACCAACTAATGCAGCACTAATGCTGGAAGAGACGTAGGTGAAATTGGGTCTGAAAAGAGGACATATTAGACCAGCTTGTCAGTGGTGGGGCAAAAATGGATGCAACCAGTCCAATTTAGTCATATTTTGAGACTCTAGTTTTGCCTGGAAAAATAAATTTTCCAAGCAACTCTGATCATTTGTAAGCAGTGCAATTATTATGCAGCCTGCTGTGCATTATTGCCCAATAGTCATGAAATCTTCTGCTTTGTCTTTGTATCACAAGCACCTTTCTTTTTTTTTTTTTTTTTTTTTTAAGTACAGGCTAAAAGTGCACAAGGCAATAAGAAATTACTATTGCATATAAATGGCTGCAATGCAAGGGAATAAGTTAATCATAAAATAAATTAGACATTAATTTACTACAACCCTCAGGAATAGAAAACTGCCAATGTGTCATCGTGACAGATAGTATTTTCCATTTTGAAAGGGAATTATAAACATAAAAATCATAAGCATCCTTGTGTGGTAGGTAAGCCGCTACTATTATCTTCATTTTGCAGATGGGGAAACAGAGGATCGACTTTGCTTTCACTGACACCAATATAAACCCAGAGTAATTCCACTCCTTTCAGCTGATCTCAGTGTGGGGCAGAATCTTGGCCTAGGGACATTAAGTTATTTGCCAAATGCTGCAAAGGGCATCAGGATTAGCCAAGATTAGAATGTGGGAGTAGTGTGGCTGCCCAGTCCTGGTCTAGCACCACTAGACCATGTCTGTGATGATAAACTTTCTAATAGCAAGCAGAACACTTCTTCTGAGCATAGGGAAATGGCCTCCATTCATAAAATTATGACTAAGTTGCTAAGCAAATTCTGCACAGCATAGACCCATGCATGATGTATTTCTGTAGTTGGAAAAAAGAGTTGTTTCCCATTGTGCATATCAATCTAGGCAGCTTAGTTTTACTCCTGAGGGCATTCTGCGCCAAAAAATTAAAAATTCTGCACACAGTATTTTAAAATTCTGCAAAATTCTGCAAATGTTATTTGTCAAATAAATGTGGAGGCTCCATAATGGCTCCACTGGCTGCGCTGGCTGGATATTAGGGGGTCTGGATGCATGCGGGTTGGGCAGATGGGGGAGCAGCTCCCTGTAGAGGGATCCCTCCCACTGTAGCTGAGGAGTGATGGGTGCAGGAAGCAGGGGGTAGAGGGCAGAATTTTCAGAGCTTCCTGCAGCTGGGAAAGAAATTGGGGGATGGGTCTGACCCAGCCCTGGATGCCATGCAGGGGAAGAGGAAGCCCAGTCCTTCTCAGCCCAGCCGGGACTAGCAGCTGAGCCCAGTGCAAGAGTAGGAGCCACCAGCCGGGTCTTCCCCAGTCCTGCCCCCTGCCCCACAGTGATTTACCTCTCTGCAAGCTGCTGGGGCACCGGAAGCATACTGCTGGGGAGGGTCACATGACTGCTCTTTTGTCATTCCTTTGCTTCCCTGTCAGAAAGTCATTTTTCTGCAGGGAAGCAAAGAAATCTGTGGTGGACATAAATTCTGCACATGCGCAATAGCGCAGAATTCCCCCAGGAATATAGTTTGCAGTTACTTAAATACCAGTGGACCATCATTTGTTTTCACTTTGAATCAGGAACCAAATGTACAGGCACACTCTACCTCTCACTGATACTGTACATTTTGTTCCATTAAAGTCTGAATATGTATTCTATTAATAGGTTCTCATTTTCATTGTCAAGCCCGTTGTGCTTTTGGAAATTATAAATGATTCAAAGCTTTCTATATTATTTTGATTTTCCCACAATTTTCCTCATTTCATAATTTAGCCTGTTTTTTGCTGTGTCAGACAGACTATACCTCTGATGCCTGGAGACAATCAACTTTTTTAGAAGCTGTTTAGCAACACTGGGTAATAGCTGCAGGGAACTTCTGAGCTGACCAGTGATTATTCTGAGTAAACCAGAATTCTCAAAGAAAAATAAACTTTTATTGCTCAGGTCTAAACCCTAGTTTTTGTCAGAAACCATCTTAGCCCTAGGAAATAAAACTTCTTGAGAGACACTTCAGGTCTACTCTCTTTCAATCATGGTGGTATACAAGTAGATTGGAAAAGCAAAGTGCTTATAATTATATCTGCTTTTATAAGTTTAACTGTAATCATTGGACTAGGAACAGAGTACACAAGTCATTTTATCTACATTATTTGTAGCCAATCTCTCTATTTCAGAACACAAGTGCTTCTGATCTAGTTAAGCTCCTGCTATTCTGAAGATGATTAATAAAAAAACAACACCTCTTGGAGTCTGAACACTCACTTGTTGCCCAGTAACCAGAAGGATAGAGCCTTCTTTCCCATGTACCACTTGCCGGAAAATGTGATCTAGAATTAAGAGTTCACTCCAGCAATTCTGAAGCAGCTTCATTTGGTCATCAACCTGTAAAACAAACAGAAAAATTGATAATATTTCTTTGGTAATAACTTTTACAGAACTCATACTGCACAGATTGCTGAAGGAGAAGAAGGTAGCATACCACCCTTTTTAGTTGTCTAGTTAAGTTTCAGATATTCAGATTTAACGTTTTGAGAACTGAAGTGATGTCAATAATTATGGGTGTCAGAACACTGATATCGCAGCTGATAGGCCTTTGTCATTAGATGGCACAATCTATGGTTAAGTAGAATATTTACAATTGATTAACTGCTAGAATAAGGTGATCCATGAGCATAATAACCAAATTATACTGGACACCTGGTGAAATGCCAATGACTGAGCAATTAATTTTATTTTTCCACCTTATTAGGTGCTTATCTCAGGAGATCAGCATTCTTTTCCTTTCTCAACCACTAGCCTGCTGTGTGACCTCATGCCTCAATTTCCTTATCTGCAAAATGTAGATGATACTCACTTTCCTTTAGACTGCTTTGAGATCTATGAGAGAAAAGCTCTGGAGAAGAGCTGAATATTATTATATGCCTATTATGCTCTTATGGCGATGTTCTTTTAAACTGCAACTTTCACCATGGATTAATATAAATTGAATAACTGAGCGTGACACACACTTTAAAAGAAGTAATTAAAGAATTTTAGGCCTTCTGAAACCCCCCCCCCCCAGCTTTGGGGAGTGGATCTTATTTGACTCACAGAACAGGCATAGAAAAGACAGTGCTAGTGCAGCCATCTCCCTGCCACTGAGCCTCACTCTTTAGAAGTACTGGAGAATCAGCAGAAAAGTATCAAAAACCCAGTTGCCTTGACAAGCCCAGGTCCAGGATTAATCCCGTGACAAGGAGCAGGCTCAGGAAGAAGTAAATACTGCCTCCAGCAGTGGTGGTGTTACACTGAAAAAGGAAGGATGCTTCCTCTCCACGGTTTACTTCTAGAAACAAAATGGAGCAGGGTGACTCCAGGCAGGAGAAGAAAATGTATGTACAAGCAGGTGTCAGAGAATTTGTACAGTAGTAAGAGCTGTATCACTGACTGCATCTGGTAATAGCAGAAGCATATCTGACACTAGTCCTGATTCTGACCACCTAGAATATTGTCCAGGCTTTGAAACATAGCAATTATAATCTGAGTCAGAGACAGACTGGAAGAGGCTGAGATTAAAGGAGTCTGTCTTCTCCCAAAAGGGAGGAGAAGAAAAAACATGCAAAATAAAGGGTAAATTTCCTGTGAGTAGTACACCTTCCTGAATACAGAGAGTAAACAGTGCCAGAATGAACCTAGAGGATTCTGGTGCTACTGTATACTGAAACCAAGATTTTCAAAATGCATTCCTGAATTTAGGTTCCTAATTGATTTAGGCAACTTAATCCAAACGTGCTGAACATTTGAAATCAATGGCTGTTGCTATGTGCTCAGCACTTTTGAAATTCAGGCTATGGATTTAGGAGCACTCATTTTTTAAAAACTTAGTCTGAATAAATAGGCATGACAAAAACTAAACCAATGCTATGGCATTAGGTAGTGGGACCAGTGAAAAATAATCTTTTTGAGAGAAAAATGCAGGTAAAGTGCACAATGTCAATGTTTTTCTTACAGAAAATGGCCCAGATGACATAGATGATACAACATGAACAGCCACAGACGTGCAATTTTAATGACTGTATAATAGTCATAGATGAAGCTTCAAAAAAAATGAGTGATCATTTCTTATTGCCACATTGTTAATCTTATTTCTATACTTAGAACATATTGAGAAACATATTGTAAAACATCTAGAGAATAGTGGAACCATATTTAATATCTTTATTAATGCTCAAAAACTGGGGGCATAATATTGCACAGTACTGAAATTTGAATAATACAAAAGGCTTGCTCCAACTATCATTAAAATTAAGGGAAAACAGCATTTGCTAGAAGTGGTTTGCCAGAATGAGTGATAATAGCGAATAGCAAATTAGATAGAAAACTTTAAAATATGATATGGCTGCAAAGAAGTGGCTTGCAGTACAATGTATATACGTGCAATGCAGTTTGGGTTGGTTATGTAAAGAGGCACCGCGTTGCAGACAAGGATGGTTCCAGCAACTGAATTTCTCAGTGAAAATGTGTGTGACTGCAATTGGAATATTGTTTTTAGTTTTGGACTTTCTTTTCCTGGCCAAAAAGAAAAATAAAAAAGAGACAAATTGCAGGGGAATCATATAAAAGCAGCACAATTGTTGGGGGGGGGGGGTGTGAGTCTGACTTTTAAGGAATGATTAAAGGCATGACCCTACAGTCTCATTACAAGTAGTAGTCCTACCAACACCAAGTGAAGTTTTGCTTGCTTAGGATACTGCATGATTTTGCCCTAAAAAAATACATATTTGTACAGTGGCTTTGCTGGGCAACAGTTAAATGGGAAGCATGATAAGGTTCAACAAATATTTAAAGGCTGTAAACACCACTGATGGATAGGAACTGAGGATAATTAAAATATTTATAATTCAGAGAAATAAAACAAAATTACAGATGGGAAAATTTAAGCTGAATATCTACCTAAAACAATTTCTGAGAGACAGACCTATTAGGCTGCAAAAGAGCCTCCCAAAGGAAGCGGTGGACACTGCACAATTTGATACATTTAAAACTAGACTGGACAAAGCACTAGAAAAATGTATTTCAGGGAACAATCCTGCATAACTGGAGAGCTGGAATAGGTGATGTAATAGGTCTTTTCAATTTTTAACTTCTAGGACTCAATGAACTTTTTATCAGTTGCACCCTTTCAGACTTAGGCTACAGCCAACAGGGTGGTACTAATTGTATGGTTTGCTTAGCCTAAGAAACTGAAAGCTTTTATTATAAGCTTGGCTAGTAGTGCCGCCTATTATTAAGGCTGCCTGACACCTCCCATTATAAGTTCCTGTTTTCAGTTGCTTATAATTTTGTGAAACTTTATCCATTTGGGCTGAAATTTTCCATGGTGGTTGTCTGCCTCAGCCTAAATTGTTGTGGAAAGTTTCAGCCAAAACAGTTCAACCACTTTCCAAGAAAGAAACATGGGAAAAGTGCTTTGTTCTTCCCCTGTTAAAAAAAATCCTGGTGACCTTTTCATTGAGAACCTCTAGCTCTCCCATGCTTTGGAGCAGGGACTTTGGACTTTGTATGAGGGATGTATCTTTTTCCAGCCCCGGGAAAATCTGCCCAAATTTGGTCAAGTTAGAAGCCTTTGAAAAATTGCAGTTCACATATGCTCAGTACAGACCTTTCAGATTTTTAGCAGCTAAATTTCCTGAAGATTCTGTCTGTACTTGGCATGTTCCAGCCTACTGCTGAGCAGGGCTTCTGCTGCAATTGCAGTGCTGTCAACCAATACCTGTAAAACTCACTCTCATCTCCTGCTATCCTCCTCACAGAGGATGACAGCCTACTACTGTTATCAGTTAACTCCATTAGTTTAAGTGGTAGAGATATGTGGTAGAGATTCCAGCCCTGCTGATGACCTATATAGGTATCAATTTGATGCCACATGATGGAATTTTGTGGGTTTTTTAAAAACCTAAGAAATTACACACAACATCTACAATAAAAGAATATTATTAAAATTGCAAAGTCAACCACCCAAAAGTTAGGTAACGCCAGAAGTCAGGTTACCTGTGCAACCTTAATTTGGCCTTGTTGTGCATATGCATTATGATACGGCTTTTAACTGCGTAATCACATACTATTTTTTCCACAGAACCCTGTCTCATTCAGTGTGCAAGATGGACCTGTTCTGGGGATGAGTGAGGGTTTTGTAGTGAAGAAATTGCTGACTGTAGGATACCTGCTTCTACCTTGCAGAATTTGGAAGGTACATACTATTTGTAATACTGGGGCCGGCGGGTCTAGGCCTGCTCATAACTAAAGGCCCACCTCCTCAATTAAAGGGGGGAGACACTAAGTCCAGGTTACAATTGATTGTTGGGGACAACAAAGGAGAAAACAGGAACGGGAGTGAGGTTAAAGGTTGAATATTAGGAACCAGAAGGGGACACTGGGCAGAGAGCCCCGAACAGTACACCCTGCTTCCCAAAGGAGCTCAGGAGTCAGTGGACACTGCCCAGAGGAACTCTGCCTGGAGATGTGGCAGACAAGGGACTGGAAATAGGCTCCACAGTTGCAGAACACCCCTGCCCTATCCAGCTTTCTCCTCCTGGTATGACTGATGGCCATCTTGGCCAATGCCAGAAGGAGGTTGATGAGGAGGTCTCGTGACGCAGGGTGGTGGATGGGGTGCGAGGATCAGGAGATGTGGGGAGAAATGCAGAGAGAACTCAGTAAGAGGTTCTGGAGGAGCTGGAAGAAGAGCTGCAACCTGACACATTATGTAGATTTGTACCAGGGACAAATGTTGGAGGAGTTTGGGAGCTGTGCCATGTACATATCCATGCTCACAGGTCCATGGAGGAGCTGTCAACTAATATCCCCAGTGGGCCATATATTGGCAGGTATGTAGTGAATGAGGTGGGAGATTGTGGGAAGAGAAGAGTTGGTCTCACGGTTAAGGCAAATGAATGCTACCCTAGAAATTTGGAGTCTATCCCTGCCTCTGTTACAGAGTTCTTATGTGATGCTAGCCAAGTCACTTGAACCAGACTTTTTACAGTTGTTTAGTAATAGTGTATTCCTCATTATCTGTGTGCCTGAATTGAGATTCTGGGGTCTCATTTGTAGAAGTGCTAAGTATTCATAGCTGCAGATGAAGTCAGTGGGAGCTGTGCTTTGAACACATAAAGTGCTATATTATGGTAAGTACTCTAAAAAATCAGGTCCTAGGTGTCTCAACGTGTGCACCAAAATTAGTGGATATTTTTGACCTTAATCTCTCTGTGCCTCAGTTCCACATCTGTAAAATGTTCCTTCATCTCACAGGCATGTTGTGAAAGTAAATTCTTTAATATTTGTAAAGTACTCAGATACTATAGTGGTGACCACCACAGAAAACACCACAAGGAAATTAATACTTCTGTCTTCAGAGAAGACTTTGAATAAATGTACAATAAATAAGGCCTGGGGCCACATATTGAACAACATGTAGAAAAAATATTGAATAGTTTCTTATTCAGTAGCACCATCCATTCTGTGCACTGCACAAGGCAGTGGTCCTGTGGAAAAAATAGTATGTGATCAGGTAATTAAAGACTGTGTCATGATTCATATGCACAAGGGGGACAAACTAGGGTTGCACAGACCACCTTTATTCTGGCATTCCCTAACTTTTGAGTGCTTGACTTAGCAAAAATGTTCTTCTAACGTGTTTTTATGTGAATAATTTTAAATGGGTTAAAAACCCCCTTGCTGTATTTATTACAATCACAGTGTGCAAACCAAGTTAATATATGTACGCTCAAATATCAGCTACAATTCACATATCCATTGGCAACAGCGACGGAGGAGAGAAAGAGGAGCGGGCTTAGTAGATGGATATATTTCTGATCAAAGTGAAGCTGGAGCTATCACTAACTCAGCTCTGTCCCGATGTTGTGTGTGGCCACGATAACTCATTTCTGTTCAGATCACAGAGCAAGGCTGAGTGTGTATTAAAAATGTTTCTTTTCCTCTGCCCACAACGTGTATTTGACACCCCTTGCCATTTCAACCAAGCAACATGTTAGCTGGAGAGAGGATTGTAAATTACAACATTCATACACACCCTGAAAAGACTGTGGGTATGTCTACGCAGCAACCCACCCTCCGCCCCCGGCAGCAGTGAGTCTCAGAGCCTGGGACAATTGATTTGGGCTTATGGGGCTCATGCTATGGAGATAAAAATAGCGCCTGGGATCCAGCCCAAGTCTGAATGTCTACGTGGCTATTTTTAGCCCCACAGCTCAGGTCCCATGAGCTTGAGTCAATTGATTTGGGCCGTGAGATTCGGTGCCGTGAGTGGTTTTTTTGCTGTGTAGATGTACCCTATGGGCCAGATTTTAAGTAAATGGAATTACTTGGAATTTACAATAGCATAACTGTATTCAGAATCTGCCACTATAATTTGAATACCTGAAACTCTGCTTTGTGGTCATTTTGCTGTAGTCTACGCTGCACAACAAGGATTATAAAACCATTTAAACCATGCTCTACATATAATAACCTCCAACATAAATTGCAATTCGCACATTATTGTGTCTCTAACTCTGTTTACCGCATAATAAAACAAGCTCTGAAACAAAGTTTAATCATACAGTCTTCATGAGTAACAACTCATACCTGGAAAAGAGGCCAAAATACGTGACTCCATTCATGCAATTGCTCATAGAATATATTTTTAAAAAATCTACCTCAGCTACAGGCAACAACTTTTGTGAACAAACTACTTTACATTTCTGGTTTTAGAAGGATCCAACAGCAGCTAACATTATCAAAGCTCACCTCCCAAGTTTTTATCATCTCATTACAAAATCAGTGCTGGGAGAGCGCTGGGAGATGACAAATTCACAATCCCCCCCCACCATGTTTTCACATAATCTGCTCCTGCTGTTGTACAAGATTCATAAAACTAGCAACAGTGAACACCTGCCAGTGGCTCACAAACTTTGCACCTATTTTAATTTAATGAGCAAGAGCCCATAAAAGTAGTAGAGAAAAAGCAAAATACACATGCACAAATTAGTGCGTTCTTGAGAGAACTTAACTGATGCATCTCTTTTGACACAGAATCATAGAATCATAGAATATCAGGATTGGAAGGGACCTCAGGAGGTCATCTAGTCCAATCCCCTACTCAAAGCAGGGCCAATCCCCAACTAAATCATCCCAGGCAGGGCTTTGTCAAGCCTGACCTTAAAAACCTCAAAGGAAGGAGATTCCACCACCTCCCTAGGTAACGTATTCCAGTGTTTCACCACCCTTCTAGTGAAAAAGTTTTTCCTATTATTCAACCTAAATCTCCCCCACTGCAACTTGAGACTATTACTCCTTGTTCTGTCATCTGCTACCACTGAGAACAGCCTGGATCCATCGTCTTTGGAACCCCCTTTCAGGTAGTTGAACGCAGCTCTCAAAACCCCCCTCGTTCTTCTCTTCCGCAGACTAAACAATCCCTCAGTTCCCTCAGTTTCTCCTCATAAGCCATGTGTTCCAGTCCCCTAATCGTTTTTGTTGCCCTCTGCTGGACGCTTTCCAATTTTTCCACATCCTTCTTGTAGTGTGGGGCCCAAAACTGGACACAGTACTCCAGATGAGGCCTCACCAATGTCGAATAGAGGGGAGCGATCACGTCCCTCGATCTGCTGGCAGTGCCCCTACTTATACAGCCCAAAATGCCATTAGTCTTCTTGGCAACAAGGGCACACTGTTGTCTCATATCCAGCTTCTCATCCACTGTCACCCCTAGGTCCTTTTCTGCAGAACTGCTGCCTAGCCATTCGGTCCCTAGTCTGTAGCAGTGCATGGGATTCTTGCATCTATCAGAGAGGCTGGTAGAGCAGCAGAATGCTATACAGTTTGCATTAGAAGGACACAGAGATGAATTTAAAGGTGGTGGTGTTCTACATCTTACGGGATGTGATCGTTTATGGAATATTCCTGTAAGCTTTTGTAAACTGGGAGGAGCCACATAAGATATTGGTGTTAGTGAAGTATAAGTGAAATAAACTTAGCCCCACAGTCCACCACTGGAAAAAACATGGTAAGACAAGATGATTGATTGATCAATGATGTGTATAAAGCCTATAAATAAATTAACGAGGTGCTGGTATATAAAGATTTTTTTAAAATTGCACAGCTAAACCACAAGGACCTCACTACCTCCATGGGTATGTTAATAGCCAAATTACATGTACATACACCATAACCAACATCAACTCCGGGCTAAAGTAAGTAAGTGTCACTAGCATTGTTTCCTGATGGCTACTCGTCTCATATTCTGGTCGCCCAATAAGTAGAATGGATTCCCAAGATGAGGGAAGCCTTCTGCTGAAAAAGCCATACTGCTCATCCTGCCAACTTTAATCCTATGAACCAACAGTAAGATCATGCCAGCAAATGTTAACAGGGTCAGTGGGCTGAAAGGTAAGAGGTTGTCTCTTGGTTAACTGGGTCCCAGACTGTTCAAGACGTTATATATTATCAACATCATCTTGAATCACACTAAGAAGTGAACTGGAAACCAGTGCATAGACTTTCACTATTAGATGAGAGGAGAGAAGACATACAGAAGAAGGTAGAAGTAAGGTAAAACCTTGAAAGCAAGGATGATAAACCTGGACTTGATGTAGACTTGAAGGATTCAAGTGTAAGGGTGTGTGTGATGTGATTGGACTGATGAGTGAGCAAGATGATCTGGCCATAGAGGAGGTTACACATAATTAGACTGAGAGGTGGCCAAAGCACGGACCTGTGCAGTGTCTTCTCTCCTTGACTTGGAAGTGGACACACACAGGTTGTGGAAGAGACTAGAATGGAGACTGGAACATCATCCTTCTAACAGTGCAAGTTTATGCATTGGTTTAGAATCATAGCATATCAGCGTTGGAAGGGACCTCAGGAGGTCATCTAGTCCAACTCTCTGCTCAAAGCAGGACCAGCTCCAACTAAATCATCCCAACCAGGGCTTTGTCAAGCCTGACCTTAACCTCTAAGGAAGGAGATTCCACCACGTCCCTAGGTAACCCATTCCAGTGCTTCACCACCTTCCTAGTGAAAAAGTTATTCCTAATATCCAATCTAAACCTCCCCCACTGCAACTTGAGACCATTACTCCTCGTTCTGTCATTACTCCTTGTTTAGGTGGGGGAGGAAAAGAGAGCCAGCTACCCTCTAACTCCGGCTTAGAGTTAAGGGGAAGAGAGAATACCCTCGTGTAGTCCTTGGCGTCTACCTTCTGGTGAGTGGGTGCCTGGGAATGAAGCATGGCAACAGGAGTTCAAAGGGAGTAAAGAGATCTAGGATTTAAAGCTCAAAAAAATTCAGCTCAACCCCTGTCCATGTGATGTCCTTGGAAGCCAGTTTAGAAGGGGAGACTTAGAGTGAGAGAACTGGGAGCTAGATGTAAGCTTGTGTCTCATGCTGCTTGGACTATTTGTATCATCTCCTTCTGTAAGTAGAGAGAAATACATAGTTGTCACAAACACCCAGCAGAAAACATCCATAATGCTGCCTATCAGTTGCTTTTCCAGTGGGAGTCTCTGCATTTAACAACCAAATATCAGCCTTATGAGGAAAGTGCCTGGCATGTAAAATACTAAACAAAAAACATGGCCAGCTTAATGGTGGGCTATGGCTGACTATTGATTTGTACACGGAGCTTCTACTGATGGGTGTTCTGCATAGGGTTACCAGATAGCAACTGTGAAAAAAACGGGATGGGGGTGTGGGGTAATAGAGGCCTATATAAGAAAAAGTCCCAAAAAACAGGACTGTCCCTTTAAAAACGGGACATCTGGTCACCCTAGTTCTGCATGCTGGCTGATGGCAGGACACAAACCTGTATTTGCTGATGAGGATTTAAGAGTTTTTCATTTCAGAACTGGCTCAGAATGTGTCCAGTAAAATTAAGATTGTTGTTAATTACCCAAATGCAAGTATGAAGATAGGACTCTTTGGTTCTATGCCTGAGTTCCTCCACTGACTCACTGTGGAACCTTGGGCAAATTACTTATGACTCAAAGTTATTTTTAAAGAAAAGTTTGGCACTCTTTATGAGATAACTATGAGCTATGCATGAGAAATATATTAAATATATACTCATTTTGGCTGATTTCTCTTACACAGTATAAAGCACATAAAAGGATCCAGTATAGGATATTTTTGTGTGTGAGGTAAACACATCTGTCAAAAATGCAAGATCTGATTCTGAGTATTGTGTCATCACAGTACCTCCAGGATCAAATCTATCTGAGGAGTCCTGCCTAATTTGGGCCCAATCCTTTCCCAAAGAAATCAACAGAAATTTGTCATTGACTTCAGTAGAGCAGGAGCAGGTCCTTGTTGACACTGCAATACAGAACACATGCTTATCAAGTCTAGTTAAAGGAAGGACTTATCTCAAAAATGTTGGCTACTCATCGTAAAAACGATCTATGCTGGTGTTATAGATGAGGGAGGCTAGTGCAATACAACGGTAGTATTGTTGGACAGTGTATACTTCCCACAGCACAGAATGTTAATCATTAGAAACTTTTGTTTTCTTTGAAGAAGAACGCTGAAACTGGCAAACAGTAAAATGAAGAAAAATGTGTATGTTTTGCTGAAATGTACTATAACCTTATCAAAACCATACTGTATGTATCAAAACCTTCTTTTTTAGAATAGCGCTTCACAATACTTATCGTATTGTAATCAACAACTGCAGCTCTATTTCTGTTTTCCTCTTGAAGAAGTGTTTTCCAACTGGAACTTGATGAATTACCTTTGAGTTTTCAGGGATTACACATTTTTGTGCACTGCATAAAGATATATATTTTACTTATTATTGTTGAAGTTTTTTCGAAAGAACGCAACCTGCATTCCAGTTTTACAGCTCCTTTGTTGAGGATCCTATTTCATGCAAACATAAGTTGCTTTTTAAGTTGCTTCAACTGCCAATATATTTTTGTGATCTATTGCTAGTAAAAATTCAGGAGGGTATCTAATTACTGAAATTAAAATCTAAAACTGACATGATAAAAAAGTTGTAAGTGTTGGCTTTGGTTGAATTGGTTTTACTTATGTTTCTCAAAGTCAAGAAGTAACTTGAAGCATTCACATCAAAATGTTGCTTTTTAATTCCTAGGCAATTGAATAGCCATTTCCCAGTGAATCTGAAGTGATTAAACATCTGTCTGAACTGTTCAGCCTGAAGCACAGAAATTCAAGGGATGCTGGAACTTTCTTTCAAGCGTGGTTTGGAGATCACTCAAAAGTCATTGCAGGTCTATAGCTAAAGCAGTTATTACATTTTCTTATGCTATGGTGAAGCAAATCCCCCCATATCAAAGTTTTATAAGACAAGTGCACTTGAAGGGCCAATTTCTGCCCTGGAATGCAAGTGTAGCTCACAAATTGTTACATAGGTGGGGAGGGGTTTGGTACATCTTGATATGTCGCTGGTAACAATGAAAAATTCTTGCACACAGCATTGTCTTCTGAATGCAGGGTATAGCTGTCTATGTGGTTTTAAATGACAATGCATATAACTCGCTGAATCAGTGAACACTATTATAAAGTTTGATGATTATCTGTATGCTCAGCAATAAAGTGCTACAAAGTCCAAGAAAAAATGATTTAATATTAACTCTGATTGTTCCAGCCATCCACTGGTACTGTAGTAGAAACCTATCTGCCAATAAAAGTGCCCCCCCCTAATTAAGGGAGAGGAAATATGTTTACAAACTAGGGGGCCAATTCACCATTGCCCTGCACCTGTTGTACTTGTGCAGAGTGAGTATCAGATCCATTCTGATTTGGTAGCATTTTACATCCACTTGGTGCTTCTGTGCACGACTCTAGCAGGTGCAGGGCAATGGTGAATCTGGCCCAGGATAGCCTTAGGTGGGCAATGGCTAGTCCAGTGTATTTCAGCGCTAATAGATATACTAGTTAACTGTACGTTTTATCATGATTTGTGTATGCTGGGTGCTGCTCATTTATGGTCTGTATAGGTGGCCTTTTAAAAAGTTTTAAAGATATTTTAAACGTCTGGAATATCAAGCCCTGGCTTCCCCCTTTCAGTCTGTGGAGGACTTGGAGAGTGACACCTACTTTATATCTTCCCCTCAGCTAACAGTAAGGGGAACATGAGGCTAACATCCCCTCCAAAGTCACCCTTGCTCCAGGGTGATGTATGATGTCTTTTGTTTAGCGAGGCCTGAACACGTTGAATCCACTGTGCTCCCAACCACTACCAACCTCCTGGAATGAGATGCAGGACTAAGGAATAGACTTTAGGACTAGAGCTGTGGGGGTGAGGGAGGGAATGTCAGCTGAAACGTTGCAGATTCGACAACAGCAAAAAGTTTTGCAAATTCATGTCAGTTTTGCCAGATTATTCACATCAAAAAAATTCTGAAGTCTAACTATTTCATTTCAACATTTAAAATGAAACATTTTCATTTAAAATTATTTTTCTTTCAAAATTTCCTGCAGTTTTATTTAAAACATTTGAAAATGCTCAAAATAAAAAAAAACACATGTTTTGTTTGGGGTCAAATCAGTTTTTTGACTTTTCAATATGCTGAGAATTTTAAAAAAAATTGGGGTTGACCTGAAATGATTTTTTTTCAGAATTCCCAGCAAACCAATTCACAGCTCTACCTAGGACTCTGACATGCAATGCAGGGCTCTTGCTGCTGACTATTCCACTAACCATTGTCTTTTGATAATTCAAACTCCTGCCACTGTTCTGAAAAAGTACGGAAAAATGTGTACTGTATAGTCAGCTGCAACATACTGGGCTCTTGTACAGTAGCTGTGTTTTGACTTTGCATTTTATAAAGCTGCACTTGAGGATCAAATACTCACTTTAGTAATCTAGGGTTGGTTTCCTCCACTTACACAGGCAGAAAGGAAGAAATTGTGTGGTAGGAGCTGTGCAAACGGAGAGCAATGGCTCTGTGGCATGCTCCCTTCTGATATGCCCATCAACACCTACACATAAGATCGCTGCAAAGTAGGGACAGGCCAACAGTCAGGCACCGAGAGACTCCCAAGGTGTGGCAATTTCTAAACTGCATGCTTATCTCCCAAACTTGCAGAAATACCGGCATTAACAGCACCCTGTTCATGTGGTTCCCTCTTCCCGTAAGAGTACAGCACAGGGATATATGTGTAAGGACACCATACTGCCAGAACGGGCCCTGGAGAGCAGCAAATGGCAACCAGACTGCAGATCTGGCACTTCTATTCCTCATGGATGCTTAGAATCTACACAATTTGGAGATTGTACCCCCAAGGAAAAGGTAAACAAAAGCTCTCATCATGCAGAGGAAGACTCAAATGATTTGAAAGTTAAAATGAGGTCATAGCTGTATATTTATATGTGTTATATAATCCAACAAATGCAACACTTAAAATACTAGCATGAGCTTTTCAGAAAAATAGATTTCTGTCTCTGTAATCAATGTTAGCGTATATGTAGATTATTCAGTATCTTGTAGCCAGCATTATTTTTGATGAATTATAAATGTGTGTTTCTTGGGTTCTTTTATTTTTTTCTTTTACCAAAAAAAAAAAGTTATTTTGCGTTTCAATTGGAAATTCTGCTTACACTGCAGGGACTTCTCTGTATCAGAGTGGATACAACGACAGGTATAGAGAAACACTATACTTTCCAGCACATATTTTACTAGGAGGCAAGAAGATGCCTTCTACAGGATCTGGCCCATAGGACCCTGCTCCTGCAAGCTTACTTCTGTAAGTAATCCTTACTCCAATAAGTGGCTCCACTAAAGTGAGTAAAGCTATGCAGAGATGAGCCCATAGTTAGTAAAATTTTGCTAAAGGTACATACTTTGCATATTAGTTTCTGGTAATGAAAGTATTCTCTTCCCTTCAGTAGATCTACTTCTATTTCCAATATGCCAAATACGAAAACACGATGGGTCTGATTCTTATCACACTTACACTAGTAGACTGGTGTAACTACATTGACTTCAGTACAAATGAAATCAGAATTAAGCCCAGTGGGTTCTCTGTTGGGAATCAGAAGACAGGACAAAGCCGGGTGAATTTTAAAACGCTGTTGGTGATTTTATTTAAGAACATAAGAATGGTCATACTGGGACAGACCAAAGGTCCATCTAGCCCAGTATCCTGTCTTCTGACAGTGGCCAGTGCCAGGTGTCCCAGAGGGAATGAACAGAACAGGTAATCATCAAGTGATCCATCTCCTGTTGCTCATTCACAGCTTCTGGCAAACAGAGGCTAGGGACACCATTTCTGCCCATCCTGGCTATTAGCCATTGATGGACCTATCCTCATGAATTTATCTAGTTCTTTTTTGAACCCTGTTATGGTCTTGGCCTACACAACATCCTCTGGCAAGGAGTTCCACAGGTTGACTGTGTGTTGTGTGAAGAAATACTTCCTTTTATTTGTTTTTAAATCTGCTGCCTATTAATTTAATTTCATGACCCCTAGTTCTTGTGTTATGAGAAGTAGTAAACCACACTTTATCATCTACTTTCTCTACACCAGTCATGATTTTATGGACCTCAATCATATCTCCCCTTAGCCATCTCTTTTCCAAGCTGAAAAGTCCCAGTCATATTTTTGAATATATTGAATCAGCAATTATAAAATATGTTACAACAGCCTTTGATTAAAGTCCTTATTGACATCTTTGAGTCACAAGTGTTTTAGCATTATGTAAAATGATTTCTAATATTTAAAGTTCATCTCCTGCTTGGTGATTTATTGGATATTTATTGCATCATTTTTCTCACACCTACCCCATTTTTGCAGCTGACACTTATTTCAGTAGTCTATATATAAAGTTTACCACTGTATTAGCTCTCATTTGTGAAATTTATTAGAAAACAGCAACATCAAAACCTGAGAGAAATGAATACAGCACATACAGATGCATTGCTAAAAGAAAGATGAAGGAGGACCTTCATCCTAGTGAGAATGGAATTTATTTTTTGCAATAAGAAATAGTCTATTAACAATCAACTAAATATAAGATGGAGAACATATTTATTTCTTATGCAACAGAGACATGCTAATTTCAGAAAGAACCACTGTCGTCATAATGGACAACTAGAATAACCTCTCTATGCACATAGGGTTCTGTACTTCCATGTGCTGCATATCCCATAGTGCCGATTTTTGCATACGTTAAAATACACAAAATGCTTAAATTGGCTCTAATTTAAATTTTGCTATGTGTATATTCTCCTGTCTATCAAGCTCTGCATCTCTTGATTTCCATTATTGCTACTTAAGGAGGTGTAGATAATAGGAAAGAGCCAGGGAATAAGGGAAAGGAGGTGTAACCTTTCTCACTAAACAAGTGACACCTACAGTACCTTCCAAGAACTGGTTTGTACACAAGATTCTGCCAGATTCTGTTCTCAATTATACCAGTGCTATTCTACAATTACTCCACTGACTTCAACTGTAGTTATAATTGTAGTACAATCTCTTTATCATGAAAGTTGAACTTACAAATGTAGAATTAAGTACAAAAAAACCTGCATTCAAAAATAAAACAATGTAAAATTTTAGAACCTACAAGTCCATGCAGTCCTACTTCTTGGTCAGCCAATCACTCAGACAAACAAGGTTGGTTTCAATTTGCAGGAATTTGCTGCCTGCTTCTTGTTTACAATGTCACCTGAAAGTGAGAACAGATGTTCACATGGCACTGTTGTAGCTGGCATTGCAAGATATTTACGTGCCAGATGCACTAAAGATTCATATGTCCCTTCATACTTCAACCACCATTCCAGAGGACATGCTTCCATGCTGATGATGGGTTCTGCTTGATAACGATCCAAAGCAGTGCATACTGACACATGTTCATTTTCATCATCTGAGTCAGATGCCACCAGCAGAAGGTTGATTTTCTTTTTTGGTGGTTTGGGTTCTGTAGTTTCCGCATCAGAATGTTGCTCTTTTAAGACTTCTAAAAGCATGCTCCACACCTTGTCCCTCTCAGATTTTGGATGGCACTTCACATTCTTAAACCTTGGGTCAAGTGCTCACATCGGTACCTTCTTTGTGTTTTGTCAAATCTGCTGTGAAAGTGTTCTTAAAATAAACATGTGCTGGGTCATCATCTGAGACTGCTATAACATGAAATATGTGCAGAATGCAGGTAAAACAGAGCAGGAGACATACAATTCTCCCCCCAAGAAGTAGTCACAACTTTAATTGACCCATTATTTTTTTAATGAACATCATCAGCATGGAAGCATGTCTTCTGGAATGGTGGCCGAAGCATGAAGGGGCATACAAATGTTTAGCATATCTGGCATGTAGATACCTTGCAATGCTGGCTACAATAGTGCCATGCAAATGCCTGTTCTCACTTTCAGGTGACACTGTAAATAAGAAGTAGGCAGCAGTATCTCCCATCAATGTAAACAAACCTGTTTGTTTTAGCAATTGGCAGAATAAGAAGTAGGACTGAGTGGACTTGTAGGCTCTAAAGTTTTACACTGTTTTGTTTTTGAGTGCAGTTATGTAACCGAAAAAAAATCTGCATTTGTAAGTTACACTTTCACGATAGAGATTTCACTTCAGCACTTGTATGAGGTGAACTGAAAAATACTATTTCTTTTGTTTATCATTTTTACAGTGCATATATTTGTAATAAAAAATAATATAAAGTGAGCACTGTGCACTTTGTATTCTGTGTTGTAATTGAAATCAATATTGAAAATGTAGAAAAACACCCACAAATATTTAATAAATTTCAATTGGTATTCTATTGTTATAAGTGCGATTAATCGCGATTAATTTTTTTGACTTAAGCGCATGAGTTAACTGTGATTAATTGACAGCCCTAATTAAAATGTTTTTCCAGTAAGGGACTTGGTGCTTGTTCAAGGCACAAAATGAACATGGACCTTACAACAAAGTGAGTATGGAATGCTGAAGCAGTGGTCAACTCACTCAATTGGACACAGCCTTGTGAGAACACCTCTAAATGTTGCTCAGTGAGTTCCTAAATGCCTATATCCAAGAGCAAGTTCTTCCTTAGTCTGGGAAGAAGTTTAAGAGGCTGTTCCACCCCAACTTATTAGGTTTTCTCTGCTCACTTCTGGGTGTCAGCCAGGGGATGAGGAAAGGAGCTATGTTGCCTGTGGTTCACTCCCCTTCATCCAATGTGTGCCTTGCATGCAGTAATTTGTCAATGAATTAGACCTAACTAGATGGTTCAAGAGCTCACCCAATATTTATTCTTTATTCACTGGGAAGTTATATGATCTTGTAATAGAGAATGCAAGGAATGCATAGAAAATTAAGTTTTCCCTATGTTGTAGGATCTGGCAATCCACAATTAATCTGAGAAATTTGTGTGCTTGTAACTTGAACTGATCTAGAAACACATTCATTGTGATCTAATAGACAGCGCATTGGACTGGGAGACAGGAATTTTTTGGGTCTGCTATTAACCTGCTGTATGACCTGGGCAAGTCTCTGTCTTTGTTTTCTTTCCCACCCTTTGTTTGTCCTGTCTATTTAGATGGTAAGCTCTCCAGGGCAAAACTGTCTCTCATTATGTGTTTATACAATACCTAGCATAATGGATCCCTGTCTCAGCGGAGGTCTCTGTGCTATTATAAAAATAATAATAGTAAAGGGCTGCTTCACTGTGTGGAACATGCATGGGAACTTCTATGTAAATAAAAAAAATCTACCATTCCCCATAAATGGACAGTCCCCCAAATAAAGCCAGAATGTCTAGGGAAATAATGCAGCAGGATATTATTAGCAATTTGCTGTCTTATTCCATATACAAGAATACAGTGAGAATGTCTAACTCCATGTCCTTTATAATGTTGCATAGCTGTGTATCCTGCAATCAGACATATCTGAAATTGGGCTGTATTACATTTTATTATAAATACTTTAGAGCCTGATCCAGTAGCCAATTTTCAGACAAAACTTCTTGACTTAAAAAATGATCAGGCCCTCAGTTTATACTGCTTTATATTTGTAAAGACTCTATGACAATGCACACATTTTAAAACTCAATCCACCATTAGCGAATTTTAAATTTGTCTTCTGGCTGCGGTTTATTTTGTATCACAGATTTTCTGTCTCATATGTAGGACCCTACCAAATTCACAGTCATAACAAACACATCACGGACAGTGAAATCTGGTCTCCCCCTGTGAAATCTGGTCTTTTGTGTGCTTTTCCCCAATACTATACTGACTTCATGAGGGAGACCAGTGTTTCTAAATTGGGGGTTCTGACCCAAAAGGAAGTTGCTTCACTTGGGTCAGAACAGTTGCTGCAGGGGTGTTGCAAGGTTATTTTAGGGGCACTGTGGTATTGCCACCCTTACTTCTGCGCTGCCTTCAGAGCTGGGTAGCCGGAGAGTGGCAGCTGGTGGCTGGGAACCCAGCTCTGAAGGCGGCGCCACACCAGCAGCAGCCCAGGAGTAAGGATGGCCATACCATGCCCTGCCACTCTTACTTCTGCGCTGCTGCCTTCAGAGCTGGGTGGCCGTGGAGTGGTGGCTGCTGACTGAGGGCTCAGTTCTGCAGGCGGCAGCACAGAACTAAGGATGGTAATACCTACCATGCCATCCTTACTTCTGCACTTTTGCTGGAGGCAGCTCTGCCTTCAGAGTTGGGCTCCTAGCCAGCAGCCGCTGCTCTTCAGCTGCCGAGCTCTGAAGGCAGCGCTGCTGCCAGCAGCAGCAGCAACGCAGAAGTAAGGGTAGCAATACCACAACTCCCCCTACAATAACCTTTGCGATCCCCCCACAACTCATTTTTGGGTCAGGACCCCTAACAATTACAACACCATGAAATTTCAGATTTAAATAGCTGAAATCATGAAATTGACCAAAAATGGGCTGCTAATTTGGTAGGGCCCTTCTCATATGCGATAACACAGCATTAAAATCCAGTGTTCTGTATCAGATATATGCATTTTGCAAATATGTGACTGGCTGATGAACTAGGTTGAAACTGGGGTCCTGCAAATGATCTTTAAAGATGGAAAAAATTGCATTTTTTATATTTTAACTCAAATTTTGCATGCAACTTGTCACTTAAAAGTCTGAGCTGGACAGACAATACTAGTACTACATGAATATATATATATATATATATATACACACACACACACATACACACACACATATATATACTTGGATATATATATATATCATCAGTATCCTGTCATGATATAGAGGTTTGGACTACATGACCCATGAAGTCCTTTCTAAATCTAATATCTATTATTACTTTGCATTGGAAAAATAACATTATAAAGTCACTAATATGTGGTTGTTGAAGGTAGTCATGCTTAGCATTCAGGTTATTCATGGCTACTTTTTATGTCCTGGTTGGAAAAGATTCAGTATAGTAATAGTATAAATCAAAACTGAAAAAAACCCTGATGTCTTGTTCTGAATAATTGATAAAACAATTATATAACCTTTATTCCCTTATTATGTGAGTCATGCACATAATGAGCCACCCAAATGAAGTGGTGAAAACATCTAATTCTCCTGTCATGGGTGGTACCCTGATAGAATCCTCAGGGTCAGAAACCCATCAATCTCTTTTCACACATGAGCTAATCAGTTCAAGGAGGGAAGTGCCAATGAGCTATTAGGTCAATATGATGAAGTATGGAGATTGATCTTATCCCAGAGTGACTGCATTAACAGACTCATCAGTGTGACCTCTGCCCTATAGTGCAAATTATACTGTACCGCAAACCTCATATCTGAATGAAGACCTCAGGTTGTTGCTTTTAATAAATCTCCTTTGCTACAGAGAAAAGAACATAAAGCTGAAAAGAGATGACTAATGAAAATACAGTGTGCTTTTACTTTCCTCTTGCTTTTTAGTTCTTATAGAAATTACACCAGCCTTGCACAATTGTCATGGAAATTTTCCAGCCCAGGTACAATTCTACTTACTCACTTTTACCATAATCAATTAAGATTATGGATAAAGTACAACTAATGATACTTTACTGGCCTGTCAACAAAAAATTACTAGCCTTGGCAAAGTGGATAATAGAATTCTTGAAAGACTGAATTACTGTAACCAGTGGTTTTCAATCTCTGGTCCGCAGTTCCCCAGGCAGTGGCATTGGAACAATTTGTATAGTAGGGGTGCTTAAAGCCATTGAACAAAACTGTAAACCCTGTTTATGATGGGTGGGAGGTGCTGCCATATCCCCAGCACCCTTAGTTCCAGCGTCACTGCCTAGTGTCTGCAGACTATGTCTAAGGGGTCCGTGAATGGGGTTGTCGTTACCATAGAACAGTGGTTTTCAACTGTTTTCAACTGTCTACGATTGCCAAAGGGGTCTGCATCTCTTTCAAAATTTGTAGGGGTCCACAAATGAGAAAAGGTTGAAAACCACAGCTGTAACTGATTAATCTAAGCAACAAAACTAACAGCTATGCTTAAATTTTGGAGGTCATGGCTAGTGTACTTTCTTTAACATAAAATTGTAACAGCTGCCATTGCTGCTAAATTTGCTAATAAAATTGCCACGTTCTGCAATTACTGTGTAGCAAGCATAACCCTCATAATATTTCCTGTTAACTCTGAACAAATCCTGAGGGTCTTACTTAGCTATCATTCAAACCAAACGCTACTGACTTCAGTGGGAATTTGTCTGAGCAAGGACTGAGTCAAAAGTTGTGGGTAAGTTCCTCAAAAGGTAGCCCTTACTATTACCACTTTAGGAACTGATCCTGCAATGGGATCCTAGTAGGCAGACTCAAGTCAATGCACTCCATTAGAGCTTAAGTGTTCACCTGCTGCTCAGAACCTTTTGGATGCTTGGGGCTTTGTAGTATTAAGGACTACTACATGCATACTTCTTATTATGGTGCCTGGCTCTTTTACGAATTAGCTCTCATATTGGCATTGACTTTCGTGTGAGTTCTACATGGGAAATTATTGCAGAACTGATTTCAGAGTAACAGCCGTGTTAGTCTGTATTCGCAAAAAGAAAAGGAGTACTTGTGGCACCTTAGAGACTAACCAATTTATTAGAGCATTGCAGAACTGAGTGTAATCTATACGTGATGTCTCATGGAATCATTTCAGCCTTTCTTTTTTTAAACACCAAATTTTTGTCTAGTACCTGGTTTCAAAAATGTTCAACAAACCATACTTAGTAGCCCAAAATCTTGACGTTTCTATGTTAATACATACATATTTAAAACCCTGTATAATCTGACTGTAATACAGTATTTATATATAAAGCACATTTTAGTACTGTATTTTTATTATACTAAACATTTTTATTGTTCAGTGTATAATTGAATCAATGAATTAGAAGAAGGTTACTAAAAAAGGATTAATGCATTTTTAATGAAACTGAATGATATAACTTCTGTTATTCACTAAGAATAATGGCAGATCTATCAGGCTTGTATAGATAAGAGCTTTGTGAGCTTATCTGAAAGCCTACATAATGACTCTCATTTAACTGTAACCTAGAAAAACAGACTGAGATCCTATTCAGCTTTAAAATTCATTGTTTATTTATATGATCTCTAGTCCTCTTTGTAATCAGTTCACCTGTCTAAGCATGAAATTGTAAATCATTTTAACAAATATATTCATTTTTCTTAATAATACACTTTTTTGAACAACACGGTTTCAAAATCTAGATGGAAGAACTAAGATAACCATACAATACCACTGGGAAATATTTTGAAACCCTTAAGTTAATAGACAAGAGAACTGGTGAGAACTTTGTTTGGTAATAATGAGAACGTGGATATTTCAATGTTCGCACAGCTCTAATCTTTAATTATCCCAACAGACTAAATTATAAATGCTTTCCAGGTAATTACTGATGCTTTTAAACTCATTTCCCATTTAAAAAAAACCCTACATTAATATAACATTACATTTGAGATTTTAACAATACACAAATCAGTAAATTTATAGTTAAGATTGCCACAGTAACCTTAACACTGACTCTTTATAGACACAGCCCATATTGCAATATGATCTTGCAATTACTATAACACTTGGGAATGAGAAATACTATTAATCTAATAATACAAAATGATAATACAAGGCAAGATGAACTTTCCCTTACAACTTTAAAAGTATATTTGCCTTTTGCATTAGGAGGTGCATTATTAGGCTTCAGTTTGAGGCATATTACACATAGATGCATCTATCTGTCTCTCTCAATATACATCTGTGTATATGCCTACAGAATATCTATCTTCTATATATTCAGATGTATTACATATATACAATGTATAGATATATACTAAAATACATGTTATATACATTATGCTGTGGTATAGGATGAAAGTTTTGTGGCATGAATTTGTGGGACCACGTAACCTGCAGTGGTGAAACCATGTGACAAGTCACTAAAATGGGTAGCAAAAAAATCTCTAGACAGCACTATGATATAGTTTTTACAGCACATATTTGCTGTATAACTTTATTAAAAATGTTTTAGATTTGCATTTTGAAGAAGTTCTAGTGGTCCTGATGTTTGTATTCTCCCGCCCATAAAGCTAGGAGCTTGAGCCCAAGCTCACAGGCCTCAGAGGGGCTCTGATACAGAAAAACACCTGTGCACTTGTTTAACTTTTAAGCATGTGCTTCAGTCCCATTAAGTACCTGCTCAAGTACTTTTGTGAATAGGGATGCTTTCCTGAATTGGTGCCAGAGAGAAAAACGTATATCCAATAATTTTCAGAGACCCTGAATAACAGCTAAAATACCTTTTCTGTAAATCATAATGTCCTTTTAAAATCCAGTATTTCACAATCTACTTGTGCTAGAAACAAGTGTTCTCTCCTAATGGAAAGTGGGGGATTGTTAGCTCTCCAGTTGGATAAAGCACCCATTTCTAGCCCGGATAGTTTATCATACATAGGACCTTAAACTTCTTATTATGGGTTTATAACTGAATATTTTTTCGCTTAGCCCTCACACTGAAGTAGTTTTGTAGGGAAATTCCACACTGGCAGGTAAATAAGGAAACATTTTTGCAGCAAGTTGCTTTTTTAAAAATGGCAGCTGCTTGGAAGCTGCTGAAAGGTTTGGAATCTGAGGCAGCAGAGATGGATTAGTGGGCAGAGTTCAGGTGAGGCAATCAAAGTGCATGATAAATTATTTATCATATAAATCTGCAATTTATCATATAGTTCCCCAATTTATAACTTGGATACCACTACTACATGTGTTGTACCAACAGATCTGTTTATCTATTCATAGTATCTATTGATAATGTTACTACTGATAGATATTACTACCTATACATCTAAATGATGGTTATTTATACAACTACAAATAAATTGTATGCATAGTTTCTTAATCAATTAAACATACCACTTTTCCACCTTTGGATAATTCAGAAATGATTTAATAGAATTTTATAAAACTTTCAAAAAGCGGTTGCTTATAGACAGAAAACAACCATGAAAACTTTCAGCAGAAAAAGATAGTTTTCTGGGAAAGTTACAATAGATTGAAAATAGTATTTCTGTTCTATACATGTATCTCAGCCTCCAAAGAATAAATAATAAATGCTTTCCAGGTAACTACTGCTGCTCTTTTGATAACATATATATTAATAAATTAAAAATATTTGTAGACTGACAGCAACTGTTTTGTGGGCTTATACTGGAAAGCCAACAACTAATTATGAAAGCCTGACTTGACTAATCAATTATTCAGATGAACATTAGGTGCCTATTATATACATAAACATGGGAATTGTATTTCCCTTAAGTAACTTACTAAAATAACAAATCCAAAACATGCAAATTTGAAATAGAAAGAAATGGCAGATATAATCTGACACCCTTATGCACTCATTGCACGTACAAAACTTGAATTATTCAGGGAGTGCAGAATCAGGCCTGTTGGTATTTTGACTCTAAGCAACACAGCAATAGTTGCACATGCCAGCTGTATTTGTTATGTTACAATATAGATTTAGCTTATCCTTGCTGGTAGTGTTTTAGATTTGTTCCATGTTGAAGGGGTGGAGGAGAGAGGGAGGAAGTATCACTGGATTGATTTTTGCATCATATGTTTTACATCTATTGTACACTCAATTATCTTGTAAATGAATAAAACTACAATTTCTATTGTGAAGAAAGGCATGAGCATTGTAAAGGAGAACATTTCAGGTACTGGATTGTGTTTTGACAAGGTTTACAGTTACTCTTCCTGAATTTAAAGATCCAGTGAGTGCTAATACATAAGAAAATTACTGAGTGGATTCATCGGCATTTCATTTAATTTGTCACAAAATAAACACAATAAGCTAACACATAATTGTCCTTTGCATTTAAAAAAGACCAAGCTCTGAAAACAGATTGCAGCAGTAGGGAAACCAGAAATAGATGTGACCAGACACCTGCTGACAAATAGTGACAAATCCCACTGACACTGCAGTGACCCCCAGTTAGTCAAGATTTAATTAAGGAGTATAATTAAGTCACTGGAACAGAACAGTAATGAGTGTTTTTTTTAATACAGGTAATTACACATAAGAATACAAAGTAAGATGAGGCCCTAAATATATCATTAAAATGAACAGTATAGAATGACAAACAGGGCATTAAGTATGCCTTTTGCTTTGGCTGGAAGAATGCAAGTTGAAATAACTCAGATCCACTAAAGCATTTACTGTTTGATGAGCCCAATCCTTTTAGTTCTTTCTTGGTCAAAACTCATTAACCTCAGTGGTGGTTTTGCCAGAGGAAGAACTGCAGTATCATGCCCTGCCAACATTTAGTACCAGCTATACTGCTTATTGGTATAAGTAAGCACTATACCTGATCTCATTGACCACTCACCATAGAAAATGCTATGGGCACAATCCTGCAAATGTTTAAGCATGTCAGTAACTTGCAGTCAAAGAGAGTATTCACGAGTAAAGTGGATCATATTTGCAGGATTGGGCCCTACGCCTGTTGTCATGTTTGCACTTGTTTGTTTCATGCAGGGATCACTCGTTCTAACACATGATATTGCTAATGTAATTCCCATTCCAGGTATAGAACCCATTGATTTTAAAGTGTCAAACATTTTGCCTACAAGAAAACAGCTAAGCAACTGATTACAAGCAAGTTATTCCTCCCAGGGCATGCGTATGATTATCTGAGTCCTAGGTGCAATCTCTTCATGTTCAGAACAAACGAGAGATCTACCAAGGCAGCAGAATTTTATATTTGATCTAGTTCTTTGGTATTCTGGGATTCCTCGTTCAGTTAAATGAAATATCTGAAGTATTTTTGTCTATTTAATGATAGACAAATAACACAGAGAAGATAAATAAAAATAAATTTTAAAATAAACTTAGATGACAAACATTTTAAACATGGACAGAAGATACCTACATCAACACTGATGACGATGACAAAAACAACTTCTCTGTATTCTCTATAATTTAAAAGAATGCCTGTGTAGTCTGGGAGCAGCCCTCTGCCAGGAATATTCTATTTGCTCCCAGCTGGTATCTTCTAGTTCATGACAGCCTTTTATCCATTATCAAAGCAACAAGTGGAAAAGCAGATCCTCCTGACTGCTAACACCCTCTGTTCAGTTCTCTCTGTAGAATTTCTGATTCTAAATCTTTCCTTTTAACAAGTTCTCAGATTTCCTTCCTACTGCTGCAGTCGGTACTAAATACATCTCTCAAGTCTTTAACTCGCTTGTCTAACCTAAACTCTGCTGGATTCTAAAGGAATCCATAATTGCTTTACAAAAGTGCATTATCTACAGAGACTGACTGAAATACAAGATGATCTTAATCCTGTTCCCACTGAAGTCTGTGGTGGTATTGCCTCCAATTTTCGTGACAGCAGAATCAGGCCCTAAATCCATAGGCTACCCACGTAGCAATACTTCTGTTCAACGTTAATTTCAGATTGAACCTCCCATGATTCTAAGTTTAGTTTTTAACGTAACAACCATTCTATAAAAATCAAACAATTATTTCTATAAACACAAACTCTTAAAGACAGCACAAACAAACAAAAACTACATGGTGACTTCATACATAGATATATATGTCATGATTTTGTTTGTTTGCCTGTTTTATCCAATATATCTGGAGCAAAAATGTCAATAATAAAAATGTGGCAGATTTGAAAATAATTGATATGAACTATTTTAAATAAAATCTACTGTAAGTATGGTGAAGTCTATTAGAAAATAATTTTTAAATGAATAATATTTTATGTAGCTAAATTATAGACCCAACTTTTCCTTGCTTCATGTTGTCAAAGTATACGAATAAGTTATCTCCAAAATAAAGTCTTATAATAGTTATCAGGAAATAGAGACACAAACATTATACGTGTATTTAAACATCCTAAGGATCAAAAGAAAAACTTGTTAACAATCTGCTAACTATCCAGAGGCACTTTAAACAAAATGCTAGATGATAATTTATCATGGCCATACAGCCAAAGGAAAGCCAATGGGAATTCTGGGTGTGCAATGAATGCAGAATCAAGCTCTTTGCTGAATTGAGAGCTTTATCGAAAGGTATTTAAGCATATGCTTGTGACACTTAAGCGTGTGTTGCTGAATCAGGGCCCAAATGAATGTATAAATTAACTTTCAGAGCAGGGGCCTGATCCTGCAAACACTTACTGTTGGTTGTGGTGCTTACCACTAAGCATAGTTCTATTTAATCAACAGGATTATGTTTAGTATTAAGCGCTAATCTAAGCAGTACATTTTTGCATGATCATGCCCTATTGGCCTAATCCTGACTGTTCAACTCAATCATATATTACTGATATCAATGAAAGCAGGATTGGGCCCTAACTGTACAATAGCTTAATTAAAATGTGGTCAGTAAGGACCTGATACTACAAGGTATCGACTTTAGGATTTTTACTTAACTGGTTAGAGCACTCATCCAGGATGTGGGATTCATCAAAGGGGAGACTAAGGTTCAAGGTACTGAGCACCTCATAGTAAGTGTACAGCAATTCCCAGTAGGCATTCAGCACTGTGCTGGATAGGCCCCCCCTAATAAAGCATCTTTGGCTATGGATTGGGTAATTTATTGCATCACCAAATACTCAAGCACATTTGAAAATAATTAGTAAAAATGAAATATTATAAATCAAAATGACAGGGGACTGTGAGAAGTTCTCTAAATTGTTACATTACTCTGTGTATCCTTACATAGGTAAAATGTCAATACAGAAATATTGCATTTGAAGATTTAAGCTCATCTTAGGACCCTGACACACACATTCATAATTGATTCCTGACATCTATTTTTTTTGTTGTTGTTGCAAGGCCACCCTTATCAAGTTATGTATGAATGAACAGAAGTGTCTTTCATCCCCCACTTGCCTCCTGGTTCAAAAGGAACTACTAAAATAGCAGCCACAAAAATTCAACAGCCTGCCAAACGGCCTGCACACGTCCCATTCTTAAAGGCATGTGAAAGGTTGGAGAGCTCAGCAAAATTTTTATGTACGGGAGCAGGCCCAAGGAAAACTCACACGCCATAACCAATTGTGGACAGAGGATCATCTATCAGCAGACAAATGCAGGAACTCCAGAATGTCTCTCCTCAAATGAAATAATATATCTTTGAAAGCCAATGCCCGTTTTAGGCCTGAGGCCCATATATCAAGCCTGAGAGGCTTGTGGATACGCTCCAGGGCCATTAACCTTCCACCTGTTTCCCCTTGTCCTTCAGGATGAGACCCTGCCCTTGATTTTACTCCCTTCCCCTGTTCATCTTCCGACAGAGTGTAAATGTAAAGCAGAGGGCCTGTGAAATAATTCAAAGGCAATGGACCAGGGACATGGTTACAAATCTCTGCCACTGGCACTGTGACTTATGCAGGCAGTTTGTCACACATGAGCCAGGTGACCTCTGTGACATAACAGGGAAAAAATATTGCCTGAGATCAAAAGATGAGATTCAGAGCACTCTAACTAACTCTGGTTTACAAAGTGACATTATACAGTGTCCAAGGATTTCCTCTTTTCCAAACAATATTTGTTCAAGTTAATAAAACGTAGGGCAGGTTCTTTCTAATTTAAGTTCTCTCTGATCTTCTTTGAAATCCTTCCTGTAACATAAAGATTGAAATTTGTTTCCAGGTTAAGTTTCTCTTTTTTTAACACCTAAATGTGGCCTGGCAGGAAGGTACAACCAGAAATTATTCAGTGGACATTTAATATATTAACATCAACAAAATTTTCAAAATGGACTAGCTACTTTTACAAAGAAAAGACTTAACCACCCCCCCTATAATTATTGAAATGCTAAGTAACAGCAAAACTTTAAGATAACCACATTCTAGAGACAGTATTACAATTAAAGGTCTTAAAAGTCCCAAAGTGTTTATTAGAATTCAATCTGCATGATGGCTAAAACAAGATTAATATTAATATTGAAAAAGACAATGCACCAAGACAACACAACAGCTATAAATCTGTATTTTACAAAGACAAGGACTACAGGGCCAGGAAATAGGGTTTGTTTCATTTGACTATTTAGAATTAATTTCTCACTTGGATTCATTATTCAAGTTATATACTACACATGAAGTTTCCCAGCTGTTTTGTGCATTCAGGGCTTCTTCTCTGTTGGGTGCAAGGTCTAATACAGTCTTTCCCCTCTACCCCCTTAACCTAATGGGATGTCTGGTATGAACGTTTAATTTTGTCATTTTCATAAATTAAAGATCTGTCTGTAGAATCCAAGGCATGATGATGAAGTGAGAAATGTAACTGCTGCTCGATTAGTCTAAACTCCTGGTCAAATACAGATTCAACTCTAAGCCTAAATCATTTTTGGCACATGCCAACTCCTATGTGATGAAAACCTTAATTTAATCCATGCACAAATATACACATGCACACACTCAAAAATATACATATAATTTATGGGTTTCAGAGTAGCAGCCGTGTTAGTCTGTATCTGCAAAAAGAACAGGAGTACTTGTGGCACCTTAGAGACTAACAAATTTATTAGAGCATAAGCTTTCGTGGGCTACAGCCCACTTCATTGGATGCATAGAATGGAACATATAGTAAGAAGATATCTGGTCAGCTAATTTGTTTCATTCGTATCACATGATGAATTTGGAAGTCAGGCATGGAATTTAACCTTTTAAAGGAAATCATCTGAGGAAATAGTGCTCCTCCATTACAACTATTCTTTTATAGTAAGTTTAAAACCATTAAAGTTGTGGGATCATAACGGGAATCTTAATGTTCAGTGTTCTGATAGTTTAACCCGCCCCACCCCACAAAGTTGAGGATCAGCTCATGTTTTCCGCTGATAAAAATATTTCATGCAAACAGTACTAAAGTAGTTTGTTGCAGGATACGTGAAGCAATGAGAGCAAAATTACTATTACAGAAATTCTGTCAAATACTACCCCATGTCTTTGTAAAAATGAATCAACACTTTGGCTTTATAGTTTTAAAATAATTTCACTCCTGGTTGGACCCTATCATGAATATAGTCTTCTTTTTCTTTATTTTCCTATTGAAGCATGCTCACATAGTTGATTTTTGTAGCTTCAATTTGTCACCGGATCGGAGGTTTGCCATTGTCTTCACTGGGCACAGAATCAGAGCTAAGATGTCTTAATTTTTAAATGTATCTTGAACATTATATCACAGATTTGCAGTGTAAGAATACAGTAGGAATGCCCCCTGAGTTATGACAATCATGTCTTTAACTTTCATTATGGCTCATATTGAGAAGAAATTGTTTTCATAAATATAGTCACATGGTAGGCTTGATTTCAAGTAGCTTTTCTGCATTCAGTATATTGTTAAATATGGTTGATGCATCTCTAAAAAATTAATATTTAATTTAAAAAGCACCTAGGCTAATCCATTGTCTCTTACAGTAAGTATGATCTAGTGCTTTTGCTTTTGTAATATTCATGATATTTTCAAATCAAGGCTAGGCATTCTATTCTATTCTCATGAGAAAATTTTACTATTTTGAGTGTTTGATAATTTTTGAATGATTCAAAAATCCTGAAAAAATTGCTAAGAAACAGAGAAGCCATTAAAATAAATTAACTGTTTTATGTACGAGAATGCTAATTTGTAACTTTTACAGAAGAAAACTGCTGAGTCTCTAGGAAAATAGATAGATACTATGGACCAGATTCTCTGCTAGCATAAATGAGTGCAGCACCGTTGACATAAGTAGAGTTTTATCCATTTTATAACTGAAGTGAATTTGACCCTATGTGCTTAACATTTTCATAATAATAATGAGAATAGTCATGACTCTGGGGAAAATGTTGTAAACACTCCTCAGTAAAGTATTACATAGATGCATCAGCATACTGTATTTTGATTGTTTAGTTCCCTATTGTTCTGTCATTTAGATGTGTAGCACCTAGCAAATGAAAAAAATAATCATTTGGGGCATGAATCACTCCTTACATTCTTTTCCATCCACAAACAATTTCAGTTGGGAAAAGTGCCACATAGTATCGACAGTGACAACAAATTGTATTGTCCAGTGAACATCTGTTTCCGACTCCCACACTGATATTGCAGGTTGGGTACTTATGAGTGAGTTAGTCTTCACAAGCTGCCTGGCCACAAAGGAACTGGAAATTACTGGTACGTTCAGCTTTTATTATTGGAACACAGGAAAACTTTATCATCATGCTGGGAAGTTCTGTATCTTTTGAAATATTGGAACAGGGGTTATGTGAGCACATAAAACCACATGGAATACTACTTCTAAAGAGAGAAAAATGCCTCTTGTTCAATATGTCTTTGGGTATATGTGGGCATGCAAGCTTGAGATCAAAATCCCAAAGCAGAAGAATATTTTTTGTTCTCAAGATGTTAACAACAGTTACAGAAATTTTGTTGCTTAAAAAAAAAAAAGTCAGGAAGCAGTGCAAACTAAGGGACAGATTCTGCCTGTCTTACTCAAGTTGAGTAGCATCTTATCACAGAGAGTCCTATTGAAATCCATGGGATTGTTTGCATAGTATAGTACTATTCAAGGTGAGTACGGGTGGCAGAATCTGGCCCTAAATTTGGTAGAGAGAATTTTGGTCCCCTACACAGAAAATGTAATTTTTCTAGTTTATGTACAGGGTGCTAAGATTAGCATCAGGATAATTAAAAATATTTAGCTAGCTAGATACATATGTTGCTGTTTTAAAACAAAACAAGATAATTTGAATAATTTATATAATTATATGAATTTGCCAGGGTGCTGAGGTTTAATTTTTCTTCATTGGTATGATACAGTTATTTGTGTGGTCTACGGAAAGGCAGGTCATGTTCCATAGTGACTGTGGTAGTAAAAGAAAGAACAGAAAGGATGGTCCTGGTAGACAAGGAAATATGCTAGGCACTGTAAAACATATAACAAAAAGATGGTCTCTTTGATGTCATTTTCTGCAGCAATTTAACTTTTCCAAAGAGTAACAGTATTGGCAGCGTGGGTTTGATTCATATTAAAAATTACTGCTAAAAGATTTTAAGCCTCAACGCTTTGGGCATAAAATAGTCTGGTCATGCTTTTTATGAGGAGTTGTTCTACTGCATAAGTTATAGTTATTAATGATCTCTTCCAAGCTGCACAGAAGGGGGAGACAAGGAGTTCTACATCTGTGGCACTGTTTCCCCCTCTCTAGCACCCTATGAAGTCCCTCTGCATGGAAGGGACTCTACCAATTGTGGGAGTGGATACCAAGTTAAGTGGGAATGGAGCACAAGACAGGCTACTCTGCACAGCATCATCATCTGTTAACAGCTGGATTTCTTTGTTGAAACCTGGGGGAAGCTAATAGAGTTCGGATTGGCTACCTCTGGGCCATCTTTGTGGCTGTTCCTGAGCTCCAGAAAGAAGGCCACTGGAATATCACAGAGGCTGAGTTTATCCATGCAGAAGATTCTCTTCCCATAGATTTGAGGCTTCAAGAGGGATGGGAAGCCTTATCCCCTTCCTCACCTCACAACCCCACAAATTCCTCTCCCCTGAGAGGATGATTCACAGAGATGTCTCTGGGGGAATCTCACAGAATTTTTCTGGCCCCCGCTGTGGGTTTTTCTGTGGAGGGATGCAAACTGGCCCATAGATATAAAGGGGCTAAAAATGCTACTCCAGGTGGCAAAGCTGGTGCTAATACAGTTTTCAAGAGGCAGAGAAATGAAAGGAAAAAGGGGTGAATATCTGGGAAGTTGGAAACAGGTGAATAATGTCTTAGAAAAATATAATAGTGAGCGATTTAACAAGGGAACTCCTACCAAAGAAACCAGGCAGACACTTCACACTAAATTCTAAATATACATATGTAGGACCTAAGACTGCACTCGTTATTCAGACAAACTCCCATTGACTTCCATGCAAGTTTTCTCCCAGTAAGATATGTTAGACAGAGTTACTCACATTGATAATCAGTAAGGGAAAGGTTGTTACTTTCTCAATCACCCGCCTAGGGAGCAAGGGGGTATAGATGCCTCTCAACATCCTTGCACCGCATACCACAGGGGTACGCTTCCCTCCCGAGTCCCCATCCTCACCCCCTCCCTCTGCAAGGGGGGAATCAGAGAATGAATGATGACAAAAGGCTTGTCTTCACTGCTTTAAAAAAAAAAAGCTGTGTTTTTAATCTCAGGGTAACTAATGTACATGGGCTATCTTGAGGTAAATCATAATGAAGACCAGACACTTCAATTTTACTGTGGGGTTAACTTGCCATAGTCAGACTTATACTTCCACCTGGGTTTACCCTTGGTGAATTTACCTCCTGGTAAAACTAATGTGCCTGTGTTTTTACCTCAGGCTAGCTCACATTCATTACTTACCCTGAGGTTAAAAAAAACACACATCCTTTTTAGCAGCGAAGACAAGCCCTCAGAGCCACAATTCAGAGCACTGTCCCTTACTTAGGGCAGATTGTGAGGTTACAGTAAGACCCTAAATATTCACGAATAAATACATAAAGGTAATCAGTTGAGACGAGTAGACCATGCTCATTGTAGCACTAGAATGAAGATATAATTCTTCGTCTCATCCAATGTCACTTAGGAAGGATGATATTTCCTGTATATAGGAAACATGCCAGTAAAAGAATTTTCTTGGCAAAGAGACAACATGGAAATGTCCTTTTAAAATCAGTTAATAGCCACAGAACTCTTGAGCTAGCTAGAACCATTTCCTATGCTATGGAAAGAACACTTGAATAAGGTTAGCCAAGACATTTCACCCTCCCCCCATATCTATTTCTGGATATCTTCTTTTGTTCACCCTTTGCTAATTATAGTGGCCTAGCTTAGGTGATATTTATAGTCTTAAAAGATTTGCCTGACTTTCTGAACACTTTATTCATGTATATTTCCTGTGTTTATTGTTGCTTTAGCACATTATTAATTAAATTTATTTGATCCAAGATTTTATTTAGCAACAAACTTTTCTAAGCTACTTTTCTTTCTACAAACGAAAGAGCTGTATTTAGATGTAAACAAAGCATTTTTCTATTTCTGTATTAATGAAGACAGATTTTTGTTTCTTTCCAAATACAAGAGTGAGGACCACTATAGGAATCTTTAGAAATAGAGAAAACAAATATTCGTTTTTTCAGTAATGTGTTTATTCAGTGTCTTACCAAACATTTACTTGAACTTTTCTTGTAAATTGCAAATTTTTTAACTATTGGTACTTTATCAGAACACAAGTATTCAATAGTTTTAAAATTATTCAGTGTGATTTGATTTTACCAGCAGTGTATCCATCTATAATGCTTCTAAGTCACTCATCACCATAATATCCATGAGAAATACAAATCTTTCTTTCTTTCGTTCTTTTTCTATTTGCCCTATACTTGTCCTGACAACCTAATAGTAGTGACTCCAGTTGCAACTGCTTATGACCAATATTTAAAATGTATAAATAAGGTACATTTGGGGGCAAAACTTGTACCATGCCTTTTAACTCTATTGAAATCAATAGGGTTAAGAAAAGTTTTGGAGGAAAGCGTGAGAAAATTATCAATGATTTGCTATTCAATAGGTAGCATTAACTCAAATCTACCACTGGTCAGAAACAAGGGGAATTGCACTTGTGTGGAATACAAACCTGAACAGGTGGTAGCCTAACTCCTTATCCTATTTATCATATGCTGTCTTGAGTCTGTATCCCAGTTATCTTGCAACTGGGCAGATGTAATGGACTTTGTCCAAAATGGCTGCTGTGCACTGCAAGATCAGGAGCAGGAAATTCAACCCAAACCACTCCTCAATCTATTCTGAAGCCTTACATATTCCCTTCTCCTGCCTTTGTGCCAACGTGGAAAATGGAGGCGAGATGGGGGCAAAGGGAATGGGTCAGAGTGGGGTTAAATTCACCCTTCTGCAGGAGAGCAGCACTAGGCTTATACACCACCTCAGTCCTATTTAAATCCAGTTTGGAGGGTTTATGTAGTGCATAGGCCTTGGTCTGGCCTTCTGTACAAGGGTGAATTTCATGCAGGGTGCAGAAGCTTGTGCAAGTTACAGATTATCTGACAGGTTTGCACTTGCAGTATCTCTGTGCTCTTGTGGTATACAAAGTCCTTCCCCTGCCCCCTTTTGCACTGCATAAGATTGACCCTATGCTGTGAACGTCAGTGAAATGGAAACAGACCTGCCGTCAAACAGCTAGATTTGAGATTTTAATCTGTAAACTAGTTGCTGTTAGGCTAATGCTTCCCTGAAGTATGTTGCTTTTGTTCAGCAAATAATTGACATTTTTTTTTTCATTTCAAGATGAAGTCATTTCAACAACTAGGCCACAGTTCTGTACTCCCTTACTTAGGCAAAATTCCTATTGATGTCTATGGGGGTTTTGTCTGAGTGAGGGTTGCATGTCTATTTCTGTTCGACACACAAGGTAGTGCAATCCTACATCCTGCTGCCAAGCTGAATTGACAGAGCAGTACATCAAGAGACTATAAAGTACAAATGTAATGATAGTTTAAGAGTACTTTTTAAAAAAAATTAGTCATTTTTGCAGAAGTACAAATGAAAGAGCCATTTCAAATGAATGTTACGATATGGAAAGCCCACAAGTAAGCAAAATGTACTCAAATTTACTATTAACTCCTCTTCATTCTCTGAATATAAACGGTGCTTTTTTATAAACAGTACTTACTTATAAACCTTAAAACCACTAGAACAAGGTAATTAGATGGGTTTTTCATTAGAAAATCAATCAGAAACCAAACAGGAAGTTAGAACATTCAATTCCCAAGAGCTTTCTTTTAACAAAAATATTTTTTACTATTTTGCTTTTTAAAAACTGATCATACTAGAAGGTTCAGGGGAAAAGGGAATAATTAATAGAAGCGAGCAAATTGATTTTTCAGTTCAATGGCTGAACAGAAAAAATCAGAAAAATAATTCGATTTGTTTTGAACTGAAACTAAATTTTTTTAAAGGTCTTTCTTGCCAAAACAAAAAATATTTTTTTGTTTGGGTCAAATGAAACATTTCCAATGTTGATTTGAAACAACATTTTGAAATGGAATGGAATATTGATTCAAACTGACATGTCATTTTGAAAATGTTATTTCAAAGCTAAATGTCAATACAAAATGTTTCAGTGTTTCCAACTTTTTTTTTTCAGGTTTCTTTTCTGACTGAAACTAATTGTCAGATTCGACCCAAAGTCATGAATAGTTTTGGTGCTGCAACAAATTAAATATTCACCAGAAGGTTTGCCTGCTTTAGTAATTACATAGCCATGTTATTCATCATGACTCACTGCAGGATTTGTCTTACCCCTATGTTAACAGAACAACAAATTCTGGACATAGTTATTGTATTAAGTGCTACTCTCCAGTTTGGCTGATTGTTTTGTGTTAATAGAGTTAACACTGGGAAAAATTACATAGACACTGTAAAGTCCACTCAGATATAACCTAATTATTGAAACTATCACGCCTCCACCTTGTGTAATGAAACTATGATGGATTTCACATCAAAATTGAAACTTGCTCTGTGGAGGTTGTTTTTGCTCCTGAGAAAATAGGTAGAGTAGTTAGCATGAAAAATAATTAAGCAACTGAATTCACTTTCCACTGCCTGACTTTACCTCCTGCTTGAGTTTGCAAGTAAAGCTGGCAATAATTTGAATGCTCAGATATTGAGGCTGGGTAATGGAGCAAACCTTGATGGATTCAATAAATGCCAACAATAATTTTAAAAATCTAGGGATCAGATCTTTGGCTAGTGTGAAATGGTACAGCTCCAGTGAAGTAAATGGACCCATGCCATTTATGGACCAGTAAATGGACCCCAATGAATGATCTGCTCCCTAATTTATATTCACTAAAACTAAGAACTTCAGTCTACATCTTTGTTACTTCCTGCCTGTGGGGCTTAAACTGATTTTTACAGTGCAATCTTAAAACCAAAGATGGAAAAGACATAGTAAGTCATCTAGTTCACTCCTCTGCATATGTTGGACAGTTCTCTGTAGTATACAGTTGTATACTTTGTGAAGACCAGTTTTAAATTACTCAAGCAATAGGACTTTCACCGCTTCCCCTAGGAGACTATTGCGTAGTTTGATAGCTCTTGTTGTTAGGGAATGTTTCCTGACAGTCAGCCTAAATTTTCCATTTCTTAGTATCACTCTATTACTCCTAGTGCAGTTAGAACACAGTTCTTCACTGTCCTTGGTGTTTGCTCCATTCAGATACAGCACTTCTATGTGCTTATGTGGTTCCTAAGGTGGTTGTTTGACCAAGCTCTGCATATGCAGTTCTTTTAATCTATCTTTAAAGTCAATTTCTCCAATCTCAATTACTACTACCGCTCTTCCCATAGTTACCTCCAGTTTGTCAATATTTTTCTGCCCCAAGAATTTAATGCATTATTCTAGGGGTTGCCTCCAAACTGTATATATTGTATACAGAAAGATAATCCTCTCCCTACTCTGTAACAACATGATACCTCTACATATGAAGCATAAAATTACATTGGCTAGTCCCATAGGGACGGAACCCCCACACCTTTGAACTTAGTAAGGGTTTTGACATTGGCATCTATGAGGCCAGGATTTTACCTAGATGTAGCAGTTGCTAGCTGCAATGGGTTAAATTAAAGATGCCCTTAAATCTACATCTCCTTGATAGAACTGGATGAGAAAACTTTCAATGTAACTGAAAACAGCCTTCCCTCCAATTCTTTTCATTGTTTGCAAAAAGCAGGGCATTTTGTTCTCACACAGAACTTTTTGCAAAGATGAAAGAACTTTTTACAAGGAGAAACCTTCCACCATGAAACTGTAACATTCCTCTGTGAATGGACAAATCTGTGATTTTCCCCAGGACTGGAATTTCTTCCTTTTTTCACGGTTATAAAAGTTGTGTCATTTAACAGAGAATGAAATTGCACCCTACATCAGCACAGCAAATAATAGTCCAAATAATAGTTTGGAAGATTGTGGACCATATCATATCCTTCTCTAGCAGCACCCAGTGCAAGGGGTGTAGAGGTGGTGAGTGCTGCCTCTGTGGCACGCCCGAACATCTGTGTGTGAAATGGGGCAGGCAGTGGGTGCAGAAATTGTTACATCTCCCTACCCACCCCATGGGTCTTTAGTAGATAACTTGATGCTGATCTAGTCAGCATCAAACTTAATACAGCTTTCCACCTCCATGAGGAGGAACATTCCCCAGCTGGGAGAATCTGGGTTAAGCAGCCAGTACAGAAGCGCTAGAATGTACCCTTGAGGGGAGTACCATTCTCTCCTCAATTTTACTCATAATGGGGCAGATTTTCAAAGGTATTTGGGAGCCTAAAGATGAAGAGAGGTGCTACTGGGATTTTTCAGAAGCACCTAAGCAGCCTCGATAAAAACAAAGGGAACTAGGCACCTAACCTGTGTACCTGTTTTTGAAAACTCTACTAGGTGCCTATCTGCATCTTTAGGCACCTAAATACCTTTGAAAATCTGGCCCATTATTCATTGGGGCCCACTTTCTGATCAAGGGCCCAATCCTTGCTTGGATTGACTTTAATATAGTTTTTGCTTGACCAAAGCCTACAGAATGAGGCCCCTAAAGAGCAGCATCTTTTCATTCTAATCTGGACGGATAAACGTCTCCCATGTAACAGTTCAAAGTTCAGTGCAAATAGTTGCCTTGAGCTTCTGATTTTGCACCTCGGTTTTGAAAGGGAAAGTTAAACAAATGGAAATTCTGAAATTCCTTTACCTGTCATGTTTCCAGCTAATTGTTGTACTGCATGCCTTTGCTTATCACATCAGACCCTAGTTCTAGGGTGGACTGGATGCCTCATGGCATCATCAGTAGTTCAAGTCCTGCTCAGTTCATAAATGACTAAACATCATTATTACCTGCTGGCTATTCACTAAGGTGGGTTGGTGAGTCTGTCTACTCTAGTGGAAAGTGTCTATCTCAAACATATACCCCCTTAAGTGGCATGTTTATGGGCTGCCTCAGCACAAGCCCTGTAGTAATTGGGCATGGAAGGTCAGCTTTCTTATCATCCCAAGAAGGCTTGGGATCAGGACTGAATATAGTGTTCAAGAAGGATGTCAGAATAATGGCCCTAGATACTGAAATCCTGTATTTATCCTTAGAACAGATACAGCAAAGACAGTGGCAAAGTAAACTTCCACACACACCACACTGACTGAGAAGGCTCACCTGTAGATGGTGTGTGTAGCTTAGTCTCCATGCTCCATCCATCCTTGTCCTCTCTCGAGGCTTTTCCTTTTGTAATATTGATTTTACCACTGCCTTCCAAATCTTCTCAGATAAAAATGTCAGTATGAACAATTGTTTTTCATCAAAGTACACTCAGCGTTTGTCAATTTAAAGTTTTTTTTAAATGAGTAATTCTTTTTGTTGTACAAGATTAATACTTTCACCCAATATTTCTTCCACACAGTTTGAGAAACAGACTAAGAATGAAGGCAATTCCTATTTCCATATCATGGAATACATTTCCTAAGCGTGACCAGAAATCCACGACTATACGTGACAGCTAATATAACCATTGATACTAAGGGAAATCCTGAACCTAAATGTTTTAAACAGCAGAGCTGTTCTCTCCTTATTTGCTCTGGAAGATCCCTGATTGAAAGAACACTGCAAAAGATTCCTTTCATCAGCTCTGTTAGTTACATTTCCTGCTTTGATAAATGTAAATACAAGAAAAATCTAAAGCACTTCAAGCTACCCAGTTGCATTTGATTAGTTAGTCTGAATAATGTAACAGTCTTTCAGCACCCAAAGGAAAATTTTGAGTTCCACTGCTAATATTTTTCTCCACAAACAAATATAGATTTCCTACTCTATATAATTATCTTATAAGAGATAACTTAATATTTCCTGGACTTCTGTAATTCAATTCCCTCTTTTTTATGGGTTCTGTTTTAAGATGTTTGATTTATTTGTTTGGAATTAGAAATTTGGAATTAAAGGTGATGTACGAAGTATTATCTGTAATACTTTTGGATGGAAGATGTAGCCGAGTAATTTTGTTGATTCTGTCCACACTATACTTTTTATCATATTTAGAACCCATTTTAGTTTCTGCTAACTGTTGTGCTGATGGTGAGCATGGGATCTAAATTTATTTAAATGGCTTTTGCCCAGTTGCCATCTGTCTCTGACACCAGGGTAAACAAATTTCCAAGTATTTATACAGCAGAAGTAGCAGAGTAGATTGAGTCCTATGGAACATAAATTGTCAAAGCTGTAACTCATGAAAGCTTAAGCTCAAATAAATTGGTTAGTCTCTAAGGTGCCACAAGTACTCCTTTTCTTTTTGCATGGTGTCTTAGAGAATTTAAAACCTTGGAAGAAATATATTTTAAGTCAAAGGGCCAAATGCAGTTTTGGTGCAAGTGTGGGCATCTTCACTGACTTAGATGAAATTAGATCCATTTACAGCAAGGAGGATTCTGGCTCTGAACTGATACAGTCAGAAATCACTGGATTGTCCAACTCAGTCTACAAACTCTGGATCCATGGTTGTGCAGGAATAAAGGACACAGTATCCTTAACCCAGCTCTGCGCTGCCCTGACCAACCCTGAAGACAGTAAATATATTGGAAAATGGACTAGCACCTTCTCCAAGGGTGCAAAGCCACTTAACGGGGAGGCCTCCATAAATCTGGTTTCCCCTTTTCCCCTGCACAGGAGAAACAACGGCTCCTGTAGCCCCAGGTGAGCATTAACTCCAGTGGGGTTGCCACACAAAAGTTGAAGAGGTCCAAAAACATCATTGTTAGAGGGGTTAACTAAGAAAGCAGTTTCTGGAGTGTCCTCTTGGGGGTCTCTCCTGTACCAGCCAGGAGGGGAGAAAAGAACTTTGTCCTAATAAATGTGTCCTTTCAATGTGTTTTAAAACTGGGTATGTTCAAGATACTCATTCCAACTTTAAATTGCATGCTCACCTTGTAAGAATCTCACTTCCTCGCTATTATCCTGTCTTGACTACATTACCAAATTGTCATCAACATAATAAAAATGATCATCTTAATGACAAAGAATGTATGGGTTGTGGCTGGGAGAGGACTTACCCCATTGTGACAACAATACATAGATTAAACTCCTCTCATTTCAGCCCCTGCTCCTCAAAGGTCAGTTAAATGACATATTAATATCATTTCTTTCCAGCAACGTAATGAAGGAAAAGCAGTCTAAAACAGGAAAAAATGGGGCAATACTTGAAGTTGCAAAAGTCACAAAGAGGAGCACCCCAGACAAGGAGAGGGGATTTATGTAAATGTGGCTTTGTATACTCTGTGTAAGCATGGTTTACATACCAGAATCCTCCTTGCTGTAAGTGGGTGTAATTTCATCCAAGTCAGTGAAGCTGCCCACACTTGCAACCATTTGCTAAATGACCTCACCACACATTAAATGATAGGGGCCGATGTCTGGCTTATAGGAAAAATGTGCAACTTGTGGAGTGGGGGGACTACTTAAGTCCACCCTGGTGCAGGAAAAGCCCTCTCTAACAGCTGCACCAACCCTCCCCTCGTACCCCATTGGAAGTAGTTAAATGCCAGGTTCTGTCATGATCTGCTGTGGTCATTATGCTAGTTATTCCATTCTTAAAGGGCTGGGAAGGACTTTTTCCCTCACTGCCAGATTGGCCATGGCAAGGTGGGTTGTTTTCTTCTTCCCACAGCAGGATGGGGGCTTAGTTGGGGTGGACATGAAATGGAGGTTAGGCTATGATGTCACAACTCATTATGTAAACATGAGGCGGATGTCCACTGCAGGTACTCCATAGGGAAGGGATACAGTGTTCAGATAGCATGGATTGGTAAAGAATTTAAAGGAGATGAAACAGGTTTTGGGACTCCTATGACTGGTACAGCTGGCAGCCAACCCCTCCTCCTTTATAGCCTCCCCTTTTAACCCTTTTTTGAGGTGGGTGGGGGGCCCAGCAGCAGGTTATCTGGGGACCAGAATGAGTAAAGGGGAGAGCTGACATCACTCCCCTAACCTTTAGTATATATAAATTATTATGGGATTACCTGCACTGTATGCTTTTACATGCTGGGTACTCCCTAACATTTAGGAATAAAGTTGCAGCCTAATTAAACCACATCCAGTGCCTCCTATCCTTCTTCTAGCACAGCTGGATATTGGGATTTTGTGGCCATATAGTATTTTGACCTATAATATCCACACTCCAAATTATGGGAATAAATTGAGCTAAATATTACATGATTCTTGCCTTTTAGGTACTACCAACCTCAGTTAATTTTTGGAGCCCAGGGCCCTTGCTACTTTCCAGGATATTATGCCACAGCGTAATCAGGACTGCATCAAGATGAAAGCAATTTGATGGCTACTGCGTCATGGAAGTGTTATTGTCTTCCTGAGTTATGCAGCAACAGAGATTGTTCCCCATTATGGAGTGGGGAATATGTTAGCTTTGATAGCAGTAGGTGAATTCTTTTGTGGCTGACTAACATTTTGATCAGGGAAGATGGAGGCCACTGGAACTTTCTGTATCCAGTCTTGGGGCCATGCAGTTTTTGGACTGAAGAAACTCTTGCAGTGTTTTCTTTTGAGCCTTGCAAAGACCTTTCTCCTGGATAGCACAGCCTGCTATACAGCCATCATCTAGGGCTACACACAAGATATATTTAAGTTTGAGATATTAGCAAGATGTTGAAATCAAAGTTTCCAGACTGCAGCTAGTCACTTGGAGACAGTTTTTGATATCCATATTCCCTGATGCATAGTACTTTACTTCATGTGGTTTTATTAATTTCAGATAGGACAACTTTCAGAATAAGGTGCCACTCATTGTAAAAACTGGCAGAATCTGGCCCTTAATAAGTAAGATTATCAGTCTTAAAACATTACATTTTCTTAATATCATTTCACTACCAAGCTTGAAAAGTATTTGTTATGCATACTTTATAGTTCATTGCTGCAAATGATAACGAACATCATTTGAAGACTAATGATTCCTTTCTCTCCTTCTCCAACATGAAAAGGATGATCCCCAAAATTTAACTCATACATGGATTGAAAAGATCTTTAACTTCATTCCAAAGCTCTGAAGAGTCCAGTACAATGCAGAGAGCATGCTACAATATATCATTTAACTGACCTTTAAGGAGCAGGGTCCAAAATGAGGAGTTTAATCTATGTACTGTTGTCACAACAGGATAAGTTCTCTCTCGCTCTCTTTTTTTTCCCTGGTGTAAGTCTACTACTCTAGTGGTAGGTGTTTCCTGTTGTATGTATGTCATGGACCACAGAAGAGATGTTGCGTTTTGATAGAGCAGATATACTCAGAGGAAGATGATCATGGATAAACTGAATGGAAACTTCAAGACATAACCATTTAAGAAGTAAATATGCATTTATTATCATGTGAGTTGATTTTAAAATAATAATTATAAAGGGAAAACTTAAAATAATGAACAAAATTCAGTGCCATTTCCCCAAGGATGAATTTTTCCTAATCCATTTATGAACTAAGGCAGCACGTTGTCATATATGTCCTTTTCAGTCCCGAGTTAAAGGATGTTTAAGCTTTCTGGCTCCAAATCGGTAGGGTTGGGACAAAAGAAAAGGTTCCCCTTTCTTGTGCATGGAAGAGATGAGCATGTAACAATGGGTTTGGAAGGAACTGAATGGCTTGCAAACACCCTGTTTAATAATTTGCACCCATTTGTGTAAGATGTGATCTATATGCATTGGATCATTATGAATTTGTTACTAGTCACTATTTATGCAGATTTTTTTGTTACATCATTTGTGATTCACTCATCCAAGGGAAACTCTTATTCCCAGATCTCTTTTTATGCAGCTGTCTAACCTGCAATGGATGTTCAAGATTCATACTTTAAACTTGGAGAAGTAGGAATAAAAAGAGATACATTTTTCTCATTCTTTTTACATACTTCTCATGCTTCTCAGCTGTGACTACTGATTTGAATCAGTTGAGACTGGCAAGACGAGGGCTAGTTCATTTGGCGATCTAGTCCCTCTTTCCTCACAAACACCTCTCACTCCCATACTGCACTTGAGTTCTCCCAGTCATATCCACAGGCCAAATATGCTTCCTTCAGTATCCATGCTCTGTGGAGCATTCTGAGATGTCTGCTCCTTTTGTACTGACCAGGAATGGACACCTGAAACTGATGCAAAAGGTGATAGGAAGGGGGGACCTGGGAAGGAATCCATGCGCAGATAGGAATGTAAGTCCTGCTTTAGTGCTGTTTCTCTCATCTTCTTTCAGCAGCAAAGGGATATGCTGTTGTCTTTCACTCTAGGACCTGATCCACGGAAGTGCTGAGCACTTACAATTCCCACTGAAGTCACTGGGAGTTGAACATGCTCAGCATTTTGCAGGACCTGGGCCATAAAATCCATCAGATCTATATGTGCTAGTGTGCTTCATTTTCTTGTGATTTTCCAGGGATGCTCTGTGGTTTAGTAGCTCATTGTCCAAGAGGAAGATCTCTGTCAGTAGACATTAAACTGTCTGAAGTATAAGGTCCTATGGTGTAAAAGGTACAAATATTAAGATGAAAAAAGTGCCTTAAAAAGCCTATTTTAAAAAAACCTGCTTGCTGGGTACAGAATGTATGTAGTCCCCATACTTCTGTAGCCTGGAAAAGTTGGCGCTCTCTTGTATGGAACACATTCCTGCATCTTGTGTGTTTACTGTAGTGGATGGAAGGGATAAAGAGACTCTACAAGGCTGATGCTGGAGGTAATGGCTGTCTCCTATAACTGTCCTCATACAGCCATCTGAGTGGTTAGTCTTCATACGCACTGGGTTTTGGGACACCAAAAGATGAATGTTTAAGGAACATCTGTTAAAGATGTTTTCAGATTATCATTTTATCACATAACTCCATAATAATTTTAGGCCAGATCCTGCCATTTTTGCTCACATTGAGTAGTACCTTACTCTGTGAATAGTCTCAGTGATTTCAGTGGGTATTCCTCAGTGTAAGAGCAGCAGGGTCTGGTCCTTTATAAATAAATTTGACTTTTAGGAAATGGTTTGCTAAAAGTTTGTTTCTGCATTTTGTAGCTTAAAGTTATTTAAAATAGAGCACATGGCTCATTATAAAATCTTAAATAATTTATATTTGCAAATAAATCAGAAGAAATTATACATTTATTTTTCCTTTTTAAATCACCTTCCCTCTAAATGACCTTCCTCATCATTCAGGCTTAGTATGCACTGCTCCTGCAACTACTCTCATGAATGGAGTGGGAACAGACATCTGAGGTCAGAGTCACCCATACTTCAGCTGCCTAGGTAGCACGAGGTTCCTTTAGCTTCCTTTGAACTGGCCTTCAGAGATCACTCCAAATGTGTCTTAGCATCGTCATGCTTATAACAGCCAGCAACTCTGATGCAGCGAGCGTCCTATTGTGTACCTGTGCCTTTTTTAACAGGGTCCCCCATCAGTGCTCCTGATTCACAATGGAGGTTTCAGTGCTCAGTGAAACTCTGCAGCAGCAGTTCTATCAGCATACTGGGTTACCTTCCATTGGCTACAGAGTCAGCCTGCAAGGAACCAATGACTGTCACAAGGCTGTATAACAAATGATGTTGAAGCAACAGCATCTCCCTGAGTAGCAGAAGGAAATGCAGAAACAGGAACTAGAGCAGGAAGTTTCAGAGGTGGATTCCAATGCATCTTCTCTTTTGGGGACAGAAAGAGACCATTTGGTCATTCAAGAGCGATCCCCCTATTAAGCTAGTGGGTAGAGAATGCTCTTGTTTACCCCTCTAACATTCTGGGCCTGATGTTTGCCCCCCACCCCACTTCCCCAGTTCTTCTATGCCAGACCAATTGCACAATTGGGCCATAAAGCTGCCCTAACAAATCAACTGGGGAATCCCTTGCTGTGAGGGAATTCCTGGCTATCATAGAGCTGTCATTCATGTGTGTTAGGGGTTCCAGCTGTTTAGTGCTCTGGCAAACCTTGGCCTGAGTAACAGCCTCTAAGGGGCTGCTGCAGCCAGCATGGGTTAAAGCAGTCCATTGGTACCTCTAGGATCAGGGGAGTGCAAAGGAGAACTTAAGCCACCATTGCTTGCTCTTCATCAGGTCCCATGCTCCAGTGGTACACAGTAATTTTGGGGCTGTATATACATAAGTGTATAAAGTGTTTTTTCCCCATATGTGACTACAGTAACAGGACCAATTAGGTAAATGCTACCTATAGTGGTGTAACTTGCATACAGTATACTCAATGGATGTATTTAGAAGAGTAAATGATTTCTGATCAGAGGGAGAGCGAGAGAGAGAGGGAGATGCATTAAATATAAAAAAGGCGGAACAGTGTCTAGTCTTTCTTATATCCCACATAATAGGCTAAAATAGCAAAATCAATTGAAAGTTTATTCTCATTATAGTAAACCTACATGAAGCCGAAGTAAAGTAAGCAAGTGTGATGCATTTTAACAAAATAAATCATATTCTCTTGCTTAAAAACCTGTATCTAAAATAATACGAGCTTTTTACCTACCTTAAGTTCTCTAAAAAAGATGCTACTCCTTGCCCACTCAACAATGGAGAAGAGGGTTTGGTCAGCCATTTTACACATAAGCCCAAATGTGTTGAGCTTTTCATGTTTGCTTCTGTTAGCTTGCTCCTGCTGCAAATATGCCATGATCTTAGCCTGGACTTGTGGCTCATCTGGCTCGCACTTCAAGAGTTCCAATATCAGATGTGGAATACTTGCTGGTGAGCTTGTCTGATAACTATCCATGTATGAGTAGCCCATTATTGACTCTGGAGAGCTAGTGTAAGGGTCAGGATACTCAGACTTGATAGCACGGCTTGGAAAGTGGCCATAGGTTTGGTAACCTTGTAGGCTGCCATGAGGCGGCATTGTCATGCTAATTGGAGAGGTTACAAAGGGACTTCTGTCATAGTCTGTAGGAGGCAAGGCAGTATGGTTCAGAGGTAGGCCTTTGGAAGCAGAGTGGATATTCTGGATTGCAGAGGATATTGTCAGGTCAGTGGGCATTGCTTGGATCACTTGAGTCATGGCTTCCAGTTTAAGTCCATTTGCTCGGATAAGGGCTTTCTTCTGCTGCTTCAGTGCCCTGTCTCTCTTGTACATTGGTCCAAATTTGTTTCTACCCCCACGCATTCGGTCAGCTCTCACAGCTGTTGGGGAAAAGAGAAGGAAGTAAGATATTCGTTAAAACTTAAGCAGGTAACTAACATTCTTGAGTTGAACACACGTTTAGGAAAGAGTGGCAAGACAGCAGCACTCCCTTAATTTACTTTGATCAAAATATCATGATTATTCCAAAAGGAAAAAAAATCTTTTGATTTAATGAATTTTAATTGTCTTAGTTACCTATTGGACAAATATTCTTAACATGTATGAACTCATTGTTTAGGTCATTTAAAATGTAATAATTAGGGACAAACACAGTGGTTGGCTGAACAAATTTCACACATGATGAGATAACGTGATTCCTGTTGAGATCTCATACTTTTTTTTAACTGCAACCCACGGTATCATTGGGAAAAAAATGGCTTCTGTCCTGAACTCATCTGAGAAGTATCCTGAGGGCCATGTTATCTCATGATAATCATTCCATTATTGCATACCACCATTACACAAAAATTGTCTGAAATGTAAGCTGTAAAATGCTCAATAGGCATAAAGGTGAATCTGGTTTCTTTGGCAAAAATTAAAGATTATTTCCTTTATGGTTTATGTATATTGTTGCAAATGTTTAAGGAACATTCCTCATTTTCTAGAGATGTTTCAAATGCAATTTGAATAGGCATAGAGAAAGCTGCCCGCTTGCCATATTCCACACAGAAGGTTGAACTGACTCAGAAACTACTGACAATGTTATAGCTTGTAATATCTCTGGAATCAGAAATAATTAAAACAAATCTACTTCAACAGCTGCCTCAGGAATCATATTGGTGGTCTCTGTCACAGCAGTATCTGTCACTATGGCATATATCTAATGGACTAGCGAGTAGTTCTCGCCAAGCCCACCTTGCCCAATGGCAATTAGATAGAAACAGGAACCTCTGACAGCTTGGTGACATGATGAGACTACTGAGATTGCTGGAGGTTAAGTTCTTGAGCTTTTTATCTTAGGGATTAGTGTAACATTAAAAATTTATTATGAATCCTAGGTACACAATACTGTAAATTATCATGAAGACTTTAACAATTAATGATTTTTGGTATACACGGTAATTTATTAACTAGAATTCAAGTCCACATATCACTATCAGGGAAATAGATATATAAATGTTACAGGCATTTATAATTATGAAAGCATGTGTTCTTCCAATTTTCCAGATAGAGAAAGAGAAGTTGTACAGATGTGACAGAAGGATATAAAGATAAATCTTTTATAGTCTCTCTCAGTTTTAGTTAATGCTGTAGTTAAAGCATTTTTTGCTGCTAACACTATTCCTTATGAATATTACAGGAAACTGAAAAGTCTTGTACAATATTTTGCTGATAAATGTAACATATATAAGCATCCTTCTCAAAACAGTTGCAACATGCTGCACAATTAAATATTATAGGTCAAATTCCACCCTGAGATACTTTGATTTCAGTAGGAGTTGCACAAAAGTGAGTTGTATGTAATCATACGATTACAGAATTTGGCCCTGTATGATTATCTATCATTAAAAACAGTTAGAAGTAGCAGTTATGCAATATATTTTCAACCTGATAAATGTCCATACTGACAAAAACATTAAATGACTTATTTTACCACTAGTTTTCAGAGGGATATACTGCAACCCAAGATGTTTAGCTCATTGCAATATACCAGTTTTATCTGTGCACTGTGGGCAAATGTAATGAGTGTTGTATTTACTAAATTGTGGGAGGGTGTCTGTATATTTGAATGCATATTTGCATTTATATCTACATATTTCCATTGTAATACTGGCATGATCCTGCAGTCTTAACTCAGGCAAAACTTATTCATTACAATAAGAGTTTTGCATGAGTAAAGAATGTTCAATTCTGATCCTGCATTTCTTACTCAGGCAAAATTCCCATTGACTGTAGAATCTGGGCCTAAGTGTAAATGATATGTTTAGAATGTGTTGTGTTGAACTGCCAAGATTCTCTTACTAATCTCTTGACAGTAATTTTGCGTTCTATTATTTCAATAGACTCTTGTAGTATTACCATTCTTCTCTGTATGTGAATGATCTTTCTGAACTCTAAAATCTTGTATTTCCTTTAAATTTTTCAAGAAATCTCATTGTGAAAGTATACCTATTCATAATAGCTTTACGACATACTTTTGGAGATTATTTTACCCCTATTTTTAGCTCAATTCTTTAGTCACTCTGTGTACTGAACTCCCATTGAAATCCGTTGCAATTTTGCATGAGGAAAGACTCTTAATTTTTCTTTATTTCACATTCTCTTTAAGATGGATATTGCAAAACAAAACCACAACAAAAACAAAATACTCTATAAAATATAAATTAAATAAAATAATCCCTGATACTAAAGACCAGAAATTAGTTGCAATTATTAATTCCCCATTCTGTATTCTGTTTTTATTCTGAATTAATTCTGTTTGTTCCTATAAAGTTTAAAAAGTAATTTCCATGCTATTCTTACTCTTTCATCCAAGTACTCCTAAATGCATCAAGCTATCTATAAATCAAATGTTTTCAATTTTTTCTTGTGGTTTTAACTAGCTTTAACTTATAATTGACCTGCTACTACTTATGAATAGATTAAAAATATCCTTTATTTAAAACATACAAGAGCAGCATATAGTAAGTTACTAGCAAGTATTTTTAAATGGGTATGGTAAATTATATGCAACATAATTTGTATAAAACTAAAATGTATGTAATATTTTCAATAGTTTGTATAGATTATAAATATACAATAACAGTAATAATTCTTACCTTCTAACTTCATTCCAACACTTAGGCATTTTTGAAATCGACAGTAAGGGCAGCGCTTTCTCTGTGTTTTGTCAATCTGGCAGTTCTGATTTTCTATACACGTGTACCTTTTGTTATTCTGGACCGTTCGTTTAAAGAATCCCTGTATGATAGACAAAGAGTCAGCCCGTTTCACTTTAACAGTAGGTTTCAGCATTTTATTTTATGGAAATTTGTCAGAAACTTGTCATATACCACTCAAACACTTATGAGGTTACGTGGTTTATTTTAGATTTCAGCAAGATATACCCTGGAGAAAACTGCTAGACTAGAGAGGAGTTTTTCTGGTAGTAGTACTGTGTTTTTTGTAGACTTCCGTCAAAGACTGGTGAGACTTGTCTGTATGCCACTGCATCCCTGACAATATGACCATAAACACTGATGCTGACCAGTATCTCTTTTGTCTGCTCTTTAATATTCATAAAATGACTGAAGCCTGCCTTATTCAAGTATTCTTATATGGAATACATGATGCAAAATGTAAGAGAAACATAAGATACATTGGCTCTTTGTATATTGTTATGGTGTATACCAGAGGCATAATAAATATTTCACTTTTATTGTCTCGATACAATTTTTTTAAAACAAAAATGCGATTTGCTAGGTTTATTCTGCTTTCCATACAGTGAAATGTTTAAAATTGCATTGTTCTGGTGTAGAGGGTAAGAGATTCTGCTCTTAGAAAACCGATTTAAATGGTTGTATATAACTTTAAAAGGTTTATTCATGACAAATTATTGCCTTCACTTACAAGGCTCAACTATATTTAATAGTTGGTTTCATTAGATATGGATTTAGTTTCCAAATATGTGCACAGGATAAATTACATGTGTGACTATTCTTTATTTAATATACTGCAAGAAATTATTTGCTTGACTTTAATTGTGTACATGTCCAAGTAAATACTAAAATAAAATACTTTGTAGGAAAAATAAGCATGAAGTTGTGATGACAACAGAAATTTACATTTTTATATTGAAAGGGAAAACCTTGGAACAGTGGCATTAGATTTTGTAAAACTGAAATGTATTGAGGATACCAGTTTGTCACTTTATCCTACAGGAACAATAGTACTCTAAATGTATATAAATCACCTAAAATCAATAGTTGAGTCACTTAGGACTGAAAGTTCTACAACTCTATCACTTCACAACAACAAAATATTTAAAAGCAGTGGACACAGACATACAACAAAACAATCTAACTTCTTGTTTTTTTCCATTTGGGCAAATGAGGTTTTTCAAAATTTTGGGTGTGAATCTAACAATAAATGGAATCAGAAAGAAGCCAAACCCCTGTTTGTTTATTTTTACCAGCACTTTCCTTTAACATTTTAAAACATTTTAAACCATTTTGATTTGCATTCTATTAAGTAATTTGTACTAAACCTTGCAGCTTTCACAGGTGAGAAGTCCATAATGGTAACCAGACACTTTATCTCCACAAACTGGACACAGTTCTTCCAGGTCTTCATCGTAAGAGTAATTCACCATTTTAAACTGAGACACTGGAAAAAACAGAAATAACACATTCAATGAGCATTTACATTAGTAGTTCAAAAATGCTTTCCTCAGCTCCAACTATCAGACATTAATTTTGACCTGAGGAAACAATTCATTAAACACCTTCTGCAAATTAAATAAAAAGACTTTAAAAAAATCCAAACAAACAAAACATCCCACCATCACAACTCACACAGAAACATGGAATTTTTCATTCAACAGCAAAACAATATGGACTCTTCACAAGTAAACAAAAGTATAAACTTCAAAGTTTTGTGTTGTAAGAAAAAATTCTAGAGTTATTCAGAATTCCAGTGCTCTTAAACCATCTACAGTCCATCAAACCAGAAACTATGTTAAATAATTTAATTTCACCACTTATCAGGAAAGTGCTTTGAAAAGTCAGAACCAAAATTGACAAGGTTAAATCTCACTGATGTATGTAAACTAACTTTAACTAGGTTTGCTTCCTTTAAAGTTTTGTTAAAATAATACCAATCTGTAAATATTTACTTTATCTAAACTTGAAACCCACATAACCAGCACTCTCCTAGTGTGTTGAATGTAAATTACTTACAGCACCAAGTTAAAATGCTGTCCTGACCCCCAAAACCTTGTGTGCTTGATTCTGATCAGGCTCATCTTTAACAAAAGCCTGCTTCCTGTAATACCTAAATCGATCAGTTTTAATATTAAGTGTTCACATTTCTTATTGTTTCCCATTTTATTTACTTTTGCCTCCAAACATTTTTAACCCCCGGAAACTAGAGAACAGCAAAGAAGGAGACAAGCAGAAGGCACTGGGATTGTTTTTTTGGAGAGATGAGGTGGTAAAGTACCTAAACCTAATTAATTTTATATAATCGCCATGCTAAATTAAACCCAAATCAAACCCCAACGATCCAGGATGAAGGTCCCAGGCGCAAGTAACCAACTTCCTCGGACAAAAGTAATCAGTGTTTGCGGGAGATCTAAAAGATGTACAGAATGTAAACAGGAAACGCAGCAGTTCCTCTACCCTGATTTTCCCAAATACCCCTATGCCATTTAGACAAAACCCTGAAGGAAAAAAACTGTCTGTAGGAATCTAATGCGGCCTCTGCCACTCCGAGGAAAGGTGGAGGAGGAGCTGGGAGATGAGGGGGTGCGAAAGGACCTGAATGAAAGAGAGAGAGAATTGATCCGGATTCACCCCACAACCAGCGCACCCAGCAGGTCTGATTATCCTCCCCCCCCCAAAAAAAACCCCTCCCATCGCTCACCGCAGAGCCAATTTCCTTCTCTTTTCCTGCTGCAAAATACACCAGGCAGCTGCCTGGTTTGTAATGTAATCAATGATCTCTGTAAGGGGGTGATGGACACAGCAGCGGCAGAAGTTATTATTTTGTTCCCCTAGAATCAAACCGCTATCACGTTTTTGAGTCATCTAAGGGAGTTACATCTAAGTAGTTGTAGCAAGGGAGAGATCCCCCAGAAAGCGGCTGAGGATGTCTTGGAGTTAAGAGTCTCTGGGTTAAGAAAAAGATGTGCTAAGACTTAAGTAACTAACAGCAGCCGTGTCCCCTAAGGAAAGAACCCCCAGGCTCTCTCTGGGAACTAGAGAGGGAACTGGAGTGAAATTAACACGGCGTGAAATAGCCGAGAGAAAATATTTTCAGAACGACTTCTTCACGGTTTATGAATCAGGGCCAATCTGATCAGAGAGTAGTGTGTGTGTGTTATACGCTATGGGCTCTCCAGCTACCATCTCCACGCTTGTTGATTTCTTTTATATACCTGACCTTAGGTGGACGATTCTTTAAGATTAAAGAGCGGATGAATGCAGTTTCTCTGCTCACGGTATGCAAGCAATAAATACACAAGAGGAGAGAGAGAACGACCAGTCCCTTCCTTCTCCTCACTTTGTCTGGGCTGCAGGGGCCGACGCAAGAACAAAGTTCCCGGTGTCACAAGAGAAAATAAACGGTCAAAGGGGTCAGTAGGGAAAACAAGGATTTTTTCCCAAGCGCTGTCCGGGAGCGTTGCAGGATAACACAGTGTTGAGCGAGACACATCCAAAGAAAAAGTCTGAATTACCCTGACACCCCAATCCCCTTACAATTTCTGCGTCCCATTAGCCTCAAGACAGAAAAGGGCCCCTTGAAATCGAACAATTTAGGCTGAAACAAGCGACCGGTAGAGAAGTTTCTGCTAAAGGGTCGCCCAGAGCCCTCAATCCTACCCCCTTCAGGAGTTGAGGAGCACATTGTGTTAAAATGGGGCATTTCTACAGTGAAGAATTACCGCTGTGTCTCTGGCCAGCTAGCCCCACCAGACACCTGGGACTATAGGATGTGGAGAATGCCCGAAATGGAGACCCAGCATTTAGGGGATCCTCTCTGCTCCTCCATTTAGGGGTGTGAATGGGGTGCAACTCCAGCGCTGATGCCGAATCTCTCTGTGACACAGCGAAAGCCCCCTGCCTTTAGCATGGCAAATAAGGACCACCTTTAACTGAGCTCGGGAGCGAGCTGAAAATCACTGGTTCCCGTGCCGCTCACAGTCACTTCTCGGAAAGAGCGTTCAAATCTCCTGTCCCGAGCTCAAAATTCACGCAGGTTAAAGCGAAAGTCTCTGGGTTTCAGACAGAAAGTTTCCAGCTCCGCTCTGGAGTTAGGACTTTAAAAAGATCTTCCTGCTAAACTATGGTACCCAACGCCTCAGCTCCAACGCCTGCATTCTCTGCCCACCCAGGAATGAAATTCAGAGGCATAAATACGCCGTCAGTTTCAGGACTTGCTGAATCAAAGTTTCCCAACGCATCTGGTTGATCACCTGTGTTATTTGAACTGAAAGACAAGCTGCCCTTATTACCACACTTACTCTCACACAAAGCCATAAATGCAATTAGCAAACCGACAGGAACAGCCCAGAAAACGACCGCTAATAACGCATCAGAATGGCTAAAACCCTGCTTGGAAATGGTCCCCTGACAGCTGTGTATTTCGGATGCCTTCGAGGCGTCAGTCTCCAAGCCTTATTCCTTCGAGTCTATGCCAGGTAAAGTTGTAAAGGGGTGGCGAGGAGCATTTCGAGAGCAGAGACAGAATCTGGGTCGTGCAAAGGGCGAGTATGGAATTGCTGTAGGGATTTTCCTGATGTCACCCCCTCGTTTGCTTGAGAGAAACTTCAGAGGCTCTCTCACGCGCGCCAGAATCTGGAGCTGCCTTTTTTTTTTTTTTTTTTAATAAAACACTTTTAAAATAGAGCCAGTGGGATGGATATGTTTTCTTGCGAGCAATCAGGAGCTAGGAAAATAAAGGGGAACTGCAAATCCCCGCTCCCATAGGCCCCATTCCCCCCTTAAAATACTAGACAGCGGGTCCGAGTTTCCCTTAACAGCTCAACCCTGCGTCTGATGCTTTGAGGATACGACTGCACCGTGTCACGTCTCCCATGCACCGGGGGCAGAGGGTAGATTCGGATCGTTACACGTAGCTCTCCCTCCCATTCATTGCTTTCGTGCTGAATTTCCGAAGGCTTTAACCCCACCCCCGCGCCCCCCAAGCTTTTAGTAACTCGGTTCTGGAAGTTCAGCGAACTTCCCAATTGTCAGGCTCAGCTGCCCGGCTCAGCCCGGCTCCAGCGGGCGGTGCCGCTAAGCCCTGCCGGCTCGAAGTGGCTAACTGGCAATCGCTTTAGAAACCTCCGCAACCGCTTGCTCAGGAGCCCCCAACTTTTTATGGAGGGAGCCGCGGAGCTCTGCCCCCGGGGCTCGGAGCCCTGCCCGGCAGGTACCGCAGGAGCGAGCCCCCCTGTGCTTACCTTGCATGTTTTCCGGCATCTGCCCCTGCTCCCCATTCGCTCGGGCGAGTCCCAGGGCTTCCGTCTCCACTTTGGGCAGCATGACAAGGCGGCTGCGGGCCGGGATGGGGGCTCCGTGTCCGTCCGGGAGAGCGGCACCTGGGCACGGCAGCACAGATTTAGCTCGGAGAGGGGGCGAGCGGCGGCGCCGGCGTCCACCCCCTACTCCGGCCCGTGCCCCGCGCGCCCCGCTGCTGCCCACACCTAGCGCCGCCGCCCGCTAGGGCCGCGCGCGTGGGGCGCTGGGGCTCGGCGCGCGCCAGGGGGCAGCCCGGGAGCCCGCGGCGCAGCTCGGGCGGAGAGCGGCGGCAGCCAGGCTGAGCGCCAGCCCGGGGAAGCCGCGCTGCGGCGGGGCTGGTGAGCTGCTGGCCGGGTTCCCCGCCCCGCTTCTTCTCCTCCCCTCGGCCTGGCAGGGGCTCCCTCCAGCCGCGGCTCTCGCCCTCTCACAAGTGTGGAGTTGCGAAGTTCAGACCTTGCGGTCCTGCCTTGTTTACTCCACATGCACCGTGAAGAGGCGCTTCCCAGCCGGCTGGGGTTGGGGGAGGGGGGCTGGGGAGATAGCGAGTGTGAGGGCTCCCGGGGGGGAGGCTGACACTGCCGCTCCAGCCAATGAGGAAGAGGCACAATCTGCAACCAACCCTTCCCCCTTCACTAAAGCCCCCCCTCCCCCCGTTACAGTTGTTAAATCACCCTGATATTACAGGGCTAGTAAAACAGGCACGGGCCGCCTAAGGGAGCGAGGAGCACCGGCCAGCAGCTTGCAAACACCCCTAGCAAGCCAGGTGATCTCTGCATCCAGGGGAACTAAGACATGAAGGTGCCGTGCAAGGAAGGAGCCGGGCAATGCATTATTCCTGCTCCGTGGAAGGCAGGGCTAAGGGGTCTTCTTTAGTCATCGCAGGCTGTTTCCTAACTGTGCAGCCGCGCTCTTGCCTTACACTCTCACCCAGCCATTGTGCGGGCACAGGGGGTATGTGCAGGACTGATAAGAGACGTTTTTGTCTCTCCCATTTTCACCCATCAGGGCTATTCCCCGCCCCACAGCAGCGACAGCTGGAGTTGAACTCTCTCCAGTAGAGAGTACGTTGTCGCACATGGTCCTAGGCTCGCCGCCTGTACATGGACTCAGGTGGGAAGCTATCACCCCCCGCCCCACTATTATGAAGGAATTGTATATCTTTGCAAACACTGCCTCGATCCCCCTTGTTTACATTTCCTTCTTACAGTCCGATGGAGACCTAATGGAGGTACAGTTGGGTTTTCTGTATTAATTCTACATTTTCTAGCGTCTTGTGAGACGTATCAAGACGAGCTACATAACTTAAATAAAGCAAACGTCCTAAAGAGCAATCTGTCAAACAACAGCCAACCTGCCGACTAAAAGTGCAGTAAATGGCACCAACCTAAACGTTACCAGAAAGACCTCGTTCAAATAGTATTTTTTAAATGCTAGAATATTTAATTATCGGTGCCAGCTTTTGCAATCCCACAGTTATTGCAGCCATTCGCAGTCCATTCTAGTGAATGGGATTTCAAAGATTTTAATGTATTCTATTTGAGTAGCACGAGGAGCAGAAATATTTCAATCAAAACTCACCGTCCACTAGTCGAGGTAATACAATTGCTGTGATATTCAAATTAGTTGTATTAACATATATCTATTTTGTTGACATTAGATGAGCAAGCATTATTTCCATCTTCAAAACAATCAAAACCTCCTCTATCTGACAGTTAATATGATTATTTTTCTATGGCTTGTTAATCATGTTCACGTTTATTGAAAAATATAAATATTTGGAAAATAAAAATCCCTTTGAACTGTAAGTATTACATGCTATTGACTATAATAGTGTATGGAAAATAAAGGTTCATGACTGTTAATCCAGATTCTATAAAAGGTAATTATTGCTCTAACTTTATTAAACAATTTTGATCACCAAAGTGCTGATGGAAAAGTGGCAAAAAGTCATTTAAGAGCGATAACGGAGTCGGTTGTGCTCTGTGCTTAGTTAGTTTGAACTTTTCCCATCAAGCAGTTAAAAGTTAAAACTCTAAACTTAATTTCCTGGAGATCTGGATATCTCCAAACGACAGTGTTACTGAAAAATAGGTTTCTTTCTTTCTCTCTTTCTTTTATGAGACTTCCGGACTTGATATTCTTGGGACGGGTTAAATGTGGGGAGGGAATCAGACCTGTAAGTGTTGCAACTTAAAAATATTGAAATAGCCAATTTGGGGAAAAAAAATCCTGCTCAATATTAACATGATTTCCAAACCTGGAATTCTATCTCTCCAATTCTCTTGTGGACAGGTTTTAAAAATAAATACCGGCGCAGCTATCTTACTATGGAGGGCTGTTTGAGTGTCCCCTGAAAGATGCCTTCCTCTCAGGGGAGCAGACGAGTATGAGATGAGACCATACCATCTTGGCATTTGTAGATGTATTATTTACTTATTTTTTCAAACCTATAGACTTTGCTTCTATAAAATTGTTGTAAGCTCAGGTTGAATGGGCTCAGCAGTTGTAATACCTTCAGAATAGAGGCAAAGGGTCACAAAAGTGGATCTGATGGAAGTTGCTTTTGGTTCAGCTATGGATTAGAGGAGAACACTTTGGGCTTCCTGTCTCCGCAGCAAAGAGGAGCAGATCAATGGATAAAAACACAGAGGTGTTTTCGAAGAGCCGGTCTTAGACGGAAAATTCTGATTTGGAGACATGTAACAGGATAGACTGACGCTGCTTCTCTCCCTACATGCCCACTCGTTCCAAAGGGAGCAAAGGTAGCTATCTGTGTCCTATTTTAAAAGCACCTCGTTCTCTGTTAGAGGGATCTGTGCCCTGTCCCTCCCACCCCACTTTACCTCCCCGCAGGACATAAATTATGAAAGGCACAGCCTATGACAATATTTACAACAGACCTTGGAAAGTTAGATTAATACCTATATACAGATCCTCAGTCCTACAGCTCTCTAAGGTTTCCTCGGCAAATAAGAAGGGCCGTTCTCTATCCCTCTCTGCAGTATATTGTTCCGGGGAAAGTGATTTCATGTTGTTTGTCCGATAAACTCGCAGCGAGACAATCCATTTAGTTTCTCCCGCTCTTTCTGGTGAGTAAAGAAGATCAACATTTTAGCCCACCAAGGCAAAAGCAGAAAAAGATCATGCCAACTAGGACAGTATAGCTCAGTCTCATAGTTCGTCTGGGACCAGATTATGCATTGAAATCAATGGGAGTTTTGAGCGCTCAAATCTACTCTGGTTAAGATCGAGCCCTTAATGTTCAGATTTTCCCCATTACTTATTTTCACATCAATACGAGCCAGTCTTCTTTGTGAAGATTCTACCTATTGCTTCATTTATAGCTCTCTATGTCTATCTCTACTCTCTACAACCCCATCACCCCCCCAGTGGTTTACTCCCACTCAGGTATAAACAGAATCCACCCTCTAAATGACTCTTTAGTGCTTAAGTCTCTGTTTAACTAGGACTTGTGGAGTCAATGTTACAGGCAGTATCACTCCACAGGGGCCTGACTTGGAAGGAGTTCAAATGGTACATTGCAAAGCTACTCCAGGAGTTATTAGTGTCGATGAAAATACTTTGGAGTGGTTATTAAACATCTACATTTCTCCGAAGTAACACTTTAGGGCAGTAACCATTATAAATTATACCTGCTCCCTCGTGGCTACGTTAAATTTAACATGGAGCTTTAGCTCTCACAATTGCCTTGAGCAACCTTAATTACCCTCTCTTCTAATCCCTTCGCCATTCCTTACCAAGTTCTCCAAACTTTTTAATGTGACTTCTCTCCAGAGTTTGCCTGGCTTGTTCTGATGTAGCCTGAAGGTCTTGATTGACGCGTGTAATTATAATAATAAAAGATGATGGCTTGGGGAGCCTCTAGCAGCCTTGATTAGTGCAAGGAGCACAGCTCTGGAATATTTATGTTTTCCCGTTTAAATGTATGTACAATTCCATTAAAAACACGGGCTGATTATTTATCTTTTTATTTTTTTAATCGGGAACTTCCTCTGCTCTTTTTGTTTTCACAGTGCAGGGCTCCATGGTCGTGGAAGTTCAAGGCCAGCTCCAATTCTTGGGAACTTGAAAGAGGCCCAAAGCTGGGCGCTCCTAAAGGCTTTCCAGCTAAGCAGGAACATTTCGAACTTTGATGGGCGTTCCTGTGAGCAACAAATGCGAGGCTACCTTCCTTCTGCTTTGCTTAGGGTAAAGTGTCCTGCAGGGGAGAGGGTTTGCTTTATCTGACCACAAAGGCAGGCAGCTCTAGCAGAAGAACCCCCCCACTCCCCCAGATCCCATTAAGAAATAAATGAGAGCAAATTGTAACTTTGCTGTTGGCAAGAGTCCTCTTACTTCTATACTAATGTTTAGGGTGGAGAGGATTTGCACTCTCTTTTTTGCCTCTGCTGAAAGTTCACATTGCAAAGATCAGCATGACAAACTGTGTCTGTAGATGGAAGGCAAAGAGCCACAAACGCGCAGCCTGTCCATAGCCCACTCACTTGATACGTCCCCTCACAAAATACAGCAGAGGAGCCAGTGTTTAGCTGCTCGTGTCAACTTCGGAGAGCATGAAACGCAAGGGATCTCTTTACAATGGGAGACATGCTCTCTTCCTGAACAATTCATGCGCTTTATACTTCATCTCCCCGACCACATGCGCACACATTTCTTTTCCGTGCTTGCTTTCTGTCAATCAGAATGTGAAGCATACCCACGTCTCTCAGACAGAGAAAGGGAAGAGTGACATGAAGTCACTGCAAGTCCCTTAAGAGAAGGAGTTGGTTGTTTTTTCCCATTAGACTGGAAGTCTTGTATTTAATACCTTGGGTTTGAGGCGCTAGGGATTGTTAGTGCTCTAATCCAAATCTCGCAGAAGGAGGCGTTAGAAAGTAAACTGCCCGGTCTAGAGAAGTGAAAACCAAAACCACACCTTTCTGATCCGATGTAAAACGCAATACACAGTGAGTGAGTCAGGCTGTAAAATATACGTCGCAGGTGATCAACCTTTTCAAAAGTCTATTACATTTACGAGCTTGAGTGATTCACAGTTACCTTACTGAGGGTGTCGATCCCCTCCACTCCGAAATACACAACTATTTCGACACAATCAATTATTGACTGCAGTGCTATTTTTAAAGAACAATAAAACTTACTGCTGCACACTGGAACGCACCCATGCCTTATAAACACCTTGCAGCGTAGAGTGAAACTTGCAGGACATGTTATATGACGAATAAACCTGGTCAGGTAAGTGGTAAAGTATCTCTGTGATTGTATTTTTTTTTTATTGCGAAATGAGTCATCACCAGTGAGTTGTAATGACTTCACCTCCTACTAGTTGATGTACCTTCCAGCCCATGCAGGTAGGGACACGACACAATACCCAGCTGATCCCTGCTTAATTCTCTTACAAATCTCAATACAAATATTATGCAATAAGGTGTTTTACAAGCAAATTTCACGTTTGCAATTTATGGTTTGGGAGTAAAATATTCCCACCTTCAATAGTCATACCAAAACTCGAGTTTATAATTTCCCATTAGCTTTAGGTTGCAATGTAACTTTCTTACAGCAAACAAACTGGGAGTATGGATATTGAGGTTTAAAAGAGATGAGGGTGAGGTGTGTATAAGGGGGTGGTGGTGGACGTTTAGGGTGGGACAAAGTGGTTGTAACTCTGCAATCCAATTTGAAATTAAACAATGACAACCTTTGGTACATTTTAATATGTGAACAACACGTGCCCAAAGGTTGCTGTGAGGAATTTCCTGAACTAACAGCATCAATAGCAAACTGCAATCTATTCCAGGCTGCAGTTTTCACCCAATCCCATTAGGCCACCTTGAGAGCCAAACGTTCAGGCAGAAATGGTGTTCGGGTTTTTTTCCCCCTTGCGATTCACTGTTTGCCTTTCAGATGGAAAATCTGATCTAATGGAGAAGGATTAAATACAGCTCAGACCTGTTGCCATTAGCAGTCGGGAGAGGGGGGAGGGAATTTGTTCAGCTTTGATAATTTTTTGAAGTTGAGGACATTTTTAGTTTTTATCATATAGACAAAGAAGAGTTGAATACAAAGAAGAGCCCCATCCTTAACCCCTTACACAAACAGACATTTCTCATGGTGTGCCAACGGCGTTATTTAGGACAGTAAATACTATTCATGTGAGTAAGGATTTGCAAGATCGGAGCTTTAGCTTTTACTACTTTATTTTATTAACGTTTGTCTAGTTACTATTTATTAATTATCACATTCACCTACTTTTACTGTTGCAAATCTATAGCATGTTTACTGCAGTGTTATTGAAATCACTATACTGTTCTAGTTAGGTTCCTCTGTCCATATTTCTGCTTCACTATTTGAGGTTTAGCTCACTCTGTAAAAGGTTTCCACGATGAAGTGAGCTGTAGCTCACAAAAGCTCATGCTCAAATAAATTGGTTAGTCTCTAAGGTGCCACAAGTACTCCTTTTCTTTTTTCTGTAAAAGAAAAGCTGTAGCTTGGAGTACACATACAACTCTACATCTGTTTTTATTAAGAAAGTAAGAATTGTATTCGAACTAAACCCAAGTCTCTATATCATAAGAGATAACTGATTTCTATACTGTACAGCCAGATTTTAAAAAAGTCTTTATTATTTCTGGGACAAGTAACCTTGATTCAATAGCAAAAAAGTTTTCTTGGGTCTCCTCCCCCCGCCCTTACCAGTTATGTGCTGAAGCTTGCAAAACTTTATTTAAACAACTAATCTTTGTAATTAATACAGTTTATGCTCATACATCTATATATCAATATATACATATACTTTATATATAATTTCTCTCACACATATAGTCTTAAAATAAACCTTAAAAATTTATACTTGAAAAATGTGTGTCTCTCTCTCTGTGTATATATATATATATTACCATAGGAAATTATAATTATTCCCCCACCCATCCATCCTGTACTGGTGACCATAACAGCAGATTCTCCCCCTTCACTCTATATAAGGAACAGTTTAAGAGCTGATTCCTAACCTACCCACATGGCCAGGTGCCTGGTAGAGATCTGTGAACACTGCAATCCTTTCCTCTTAGACACTGAAGACATCATCTCTGTTACTTTGTCTCAGCTATTCTGGAATCTAGAATCAGACTGAATGCATGTGTAATGTGTAATGTGTAATGTAGGTGTAAATGTGTTAATGCTTGTAACACTAGATTTGGCAAGTTAAATATAATGTCTAATTACTCCATTACATCAAAATGAAAAAAAAGTTGAGTATTTAGTCACTCAGGAGCCAAATTTTCAAAAGTATCTTGAAACGAGATTGACATAATACATTTAAAAATGACAGACTCAAAAACTTACTGTTGTAAACAAGTACAGAATTTAACTTGTGTCCTGACAGTATTGGGGCATGCCCTGAATCAGGCAAAACTACATTTGTTAGTGGAAACTTTGCTGGAGTAAGAAATTAAGGAGGGGACCCTATTTTGAAAAAGTACAGTGAAACTTGAGTTTACAGCTATCTGCAAATGCTGAGATTCTCATCCAAATTTCTCAAAAACCTAATTCCCCACAATACAGATCCACAGTACAAAGGACACACACATATCAAGGTTCAACTTTTTAATATAATCTTGCTGTTTTGTCAGTCAATTAATATTGCACTATACATTGGAAACTATACCTTATCAATTACCTCATTAAACCCTAAAAACACTTTAGTAAATATAATACAATATAGTATGAAATATAGATGTTACCTCGGGGACTACAGAAAATTTGGATGGCAGTAAGTATTATGCAAATTGGAAAATTTCATAGGTGGAAGTTACAAATAGATTATTTTTTCCTTCCACTTAACCAGTTTTTCAAGTTAATGGCAAGTTAAATAATCATAACTCAAGTGTCTACAAATTGTATATTGGTTCTCTGAGGAACCCTGAGACAAGAGGCTGAGTAAAGAAAAGTAAAACCATTAAAAATGTGAAGCCCTGGATGAATATTTTCCAAAGTCTATTTAATGACATGGTCTGATCCTGTGAATGCTGAACACCATCAGCTCACTGAATCCCAGTTGCCTACCATGACCTTTGTTGGGGTGAGGGGAAGGAAAAGATAAAAGGCAGGAAGTGAGGAAAAACGAGGGGGCTGCTTATGTTCCAAGGTTGATTCACCTTTTAAGGGCAAGATAGAACTTCTCCAGAAATCAATAGAAAGACTCCCACTGGGAGCTGGATCAGGCCCTTAATGCTAAGTAAAAGCTAGGTTTTGATTTAATCACCGATATTCATTCCTGGTCCAATTCTAGTAACTGATGTACACAAAGTATAAATTTGAATAAATGGACAAAGCACATGGGTGCTCTGAATGGAAGTGTGAATCACATGTTGTTCATCAGTTGGCCAGAAACTGTGAATGGCAAAATATTGTGATTTTTATTGTTGAGTGAGCATACAAAGTGAAGGCTATCTTTGAAGACCAAAATCAGCTGTGGTTTTAAGAAGGCGATATGCCCATTGAAGTCAATTGCCCTTATTCACCTCTCACACAAGTATAAACTAGAAATAATTCCACTGAAGTTAGTGGAGATACACTGCTGTAAAGCTAGAATAACAGATATCAGAATCCAGCCCACTCAGTGCCTGTTATACCAAGGGCAAATGAGGCCCTGAGAGTAAGGCAAAATAGACCAGAGTGATTTATCTTTAAGAATTCTGGATCTGACTTTGTTCTTGCTTATACTGGTTTTACACCAATGAAATTAATTTAACTTCAGTAGAGTTATTCCTGGTTTACATTGGTGCAAGTGAGAGCAGAAGCCATTTAGTTTACTTCTACACCACTTCCAAACAATAGTGTGCAAGCTGGACACAGATCTATTGAATGAATACCAAATTGGTGCAAGGTTACAGTGCTTTGCCACCTACATTCACTTACAACTCTTTTATGACGCCTTGACATCCAGATTCTGTTCTCATTTGTACTGCCATAAACTGAAGTAACTCCATTTACTTTAATTGCATTACTCCAGGTTTACACCAATATAAGTGACAGCAAAATCTGGCCAAGTGCATTGATCACCACTGAATTTAGCCCAGAGACTCTCCTGGGAGTTACACTGGCTTTTTCCAGGGTTCAGCATTTGTCTGAATTTGTTCCAGTGTCTCAGAGATACAATGCACATAATATAGTCACTTTGAAAGTGCATGCTGTCAGTAGAGCTATACTAATTTACACCAGCTGAGGGTATGGCCCCTATGTAAACAAAATGTAAGTGAATAAGGTATTCTGCAGCATCATTATATTTCTGTAAGGGACATACTTTTTGCAGCTGCCACTTGATGAACAGGAAGCTTAAACTGAGTTGGGGATAAATGTGATACATGCTAATATATTATTAATGATTATTGTTACTGTTGTTGCAGTACCTAGGAGGCCTAGTGATGGACTAGGACTCACTGTGCTAGGTACTACACTTCTCTTTATGATATGGCCTAGAACCTTCCCCTGATGGACCATTCTCTTTCATTTTTTCCTACTCCTGAGATGCACTCAACAATTTATTATACAACAGTTTTAAGAAAAGAAGACAGACATTTTATATCATACTCTGAGCCACATTGTACAGTTCTTACTCAGGCAAAAATCACACTAATGTCCTGGGAGTTAGGCTAACTGGAGTAAGGGCTGCTGGATTTGGCCCTATTATAATTATTTAAAATACATTTGGTATTTAAATTGTTCAGCAACAGGGCCATATTTTATTCCCACTTAAACTAGTGTATGTTTGGCCTGTAAACTGTAGAAGTACACACCACACACACACCCACACGCTGGACCTGGTTCTGATCTCATATTGGTTTTACACTGAGGTCATTAACCCAATTGAGGACAGTGGAGTTCTGGTTCACCTCTGTCTGAATGAGATCAGAATCAGACTATCTCTTTTCATATTTTCCTCTACTAACAACTCTCTTGTTTTTCTTAAGCTTGTAGAATTGTGGTTTAAAGGAGCACAGGTATACACACACAGTAGCAGTTTGGGTTGATCCTTTCTCTGCTAACCATGTCGGGGAGCAGCAGTCTTCAGATGGACCTAAGTTTACCTCTTGTGGTGTCTTTAGCCTCATTCCAACCGATGACTATTAAGGCTACCTGAGAACGTCTGCCTAAAAATCTCCCAAAGGGTCCTGAGACAAGTGGGTCAGAACTTGCAATATTTGGAACACATATGGAATCCCTGGGCCAGAGCCCGCCCTCACTAAATCTGGAGTAACCCCTCTGAAGAAATGAGAGCAGCATGCGGCCCTTCATCACAGCGGAACACACAATTTAGAGAGCTGCTTTGACGCAGTACAAATCTCCTGAAGCAGAGCGGGCCGCAAGGTGCCTCTCACACCGCGCTAGCTGAGCAATGAAAAGCAATGGATTTATACCCCCAACTGGCATGGGAAGCGAACGAAACCCACTTCGTTGTGCCGAACAGCCCGTGGCTGGGATGGCGAGAGAAAAGGCGTGGCTCGAGTTTGGGAAGATGCATCAAGGCTATTAGTGGAGAGCCTTCCGCTACTCAAAGCGATCACAGGGGACTAGTCCCCCAAGAGCCCCATGGGCCTACTCACCTTGATCTGGGGCATTTTACGCAGGTCTATACTCTTTGGCTAGTAGATAGGGACGCTGACCCACATAACCTGCCGCTTTGCACTTGAAAGGAGACACAGTCACGCTCTAGAAGTACACCTGTGCCAGGCCAAGTTTAAACAGCAAGGCTTAGGCGCTGAAGGTGATTGTTTCAGAGGTTCATTGCGAGCAGAACACGCTGAGTAGCCACCAGTCGTTCGCTGAAAGATGGACCCAGGAGAATGGGAGAGCGAAGCGAAAGGGAAAGGCCCCCCGCAGAACTGGAGCCTGGCCTGGGGACGACTCTGGAGTCACTGGGCGCTGGCTGGCTAACCCACCTCGGGAAGCCGAGCTAAGTTCTTCCGTGGGGTTCAGTGAAAGGAAAAGCAGCGGCCCGTCCCAAGAGATAAAGATCACGTTTCAGCTGCAGTTGCTCGTCTTTAGACTGCCGGCAAACTAAGATCTCGAAGCCATTCCCCAGCCCGCTAGCAGCACCCGCTAAAGAGGGTCCTCAGATCGCTCTGCTCCCAGCCCACCCGGGGCAGAGGTCTCCATCCCGGAGGCTTTCCGCCAGGCGTACCCCTTCTTTCAAGGGCACGGGTTCGAATTCGTCCTTGCAAAAGTCCAGCCTCAAATTCGCGCCTGCCATAGTTCTCACAAAGCCAAGCCCCAGAAGTGAAACACAAGAGGACACAACGTCGGTGTATTTCAACGCTGCCGGGGGGCTGAGAAACCTCCTGCCTGGGGCTGCGCTCAGCCGGGGTGTCGCACTCGCCCACTGTAACTTTCACGCGAGCCCTGGTTGGGCATCTATGTACAACCCAGACGGCGCAACTGGAGACCCTTTGCAAGCAAATCCGGGACTGTCAACTGAACAACGATCAACACCTGGCTAGCTCAAGGCACGGAAAGGACACGCTCAGGCCACGGGACACAAACGGGATTCGCAAGAGATTTGGAAAACCATTTAAAAGTAAAATTCCTCCACCTCCAAGCCTGGCACAATCACGTCCCGGTCTAACCCCAGCGCCCAGCATTTGAGTGATTCTCTGCTGTTCTGTCTATGCACTTCCTACTTTTCCAGGCGTTCAGCAGGCATTTCATTCTTCCCTCCGCTGACATGCAGTAAGATGTCTCCTTACGGAAAAAGAATCCCGACTCTAGATCTAATTTGTACCAACTCCGAGGAACGAATAAACAGAATAATTCGAGATTTGGCATTTTTATGAAGGTCAAAGCGAAGTATAAATGAAAGGGAAGAACTATTCAGAGAGAATTTCAGAGAGACTGGACAAGGCTTAAAACACAGAAGCATACCCCTCCCCCCCTAAAACAGCCAAAACCACGCCTGAGAAACAACATCAAGAACAAGACACACCATGCAACATTCAGTAAGAGCTTGGATGCAGTAAAATAAATGCCTTCCAGTTTTCCAGTGGAGTGGATGATTCCAGAGGCTAGCTGAATGCACTCGAGCTTTATAAAGATACTTTAAAATATTAAATGCATTGTCTTATTTACAGCCCTGCTCACACTCAATGAATATTTAACTTCATTTGTACAGTATCTAAATAAATATGTATTAGATGTCGGTATGATAAGACTAGAAAATGCTTCTGAGGTTTTATTGACTTCAAATCATGCAATAGACTTAGGCCTGATTTTTATGTATTTATGCCTTTTATATATTTAATGACAATTGCACAAGTATTAGTAATTGTAACAAATAATTACATTAACTATGTTATGCATACCTCTTTTAGACTAGAGTGATGACAGATTATGTATTTAGTGATTATAGTATACCGGGAGAAGAGAGAGCTATTCAATTAAATCATCAACTGTTTACTTAACATTTTAAACAGGGATTTTAATGCATTCATATTCTTGCTGATAAAATCAAAGTGCAAATTAAACAGTTGTTAAGTTATTTTCAGTTTGGCATGGATGATACGGCTCATGGTTAACAGATTTAAGCAGTTACCATAACAGAAAAGCTTTTACTTACCAACTGGTGTAAGTCCATGTTTTATAGATTCCTGTATGTTGCCATTGTCAGAACTAGAAGACATTATTAGGTATAAATATACAGTGTCCTTGAGTATAGGGTGTACAGCATTGAGTTTGGCAAAAGGTGTGGTTTGTAAACTTTTCTGGCCTTGAGACCCAGGCTACAATAACCTTCAGTGAAAGTCAGCAAGATGAACAACAACAACACAAATCCAAGAATTCAGAAAGTAGCAAGTATGTCTTTCAATGGACTCTGTACTTTTTCCAACATTAGTGGCCTGCCCTAAACCATGTATCCCATTTCATGATATTCTCTAATCAGAAGAATTGAAACTTGTGATAGGTTCGGCATGGTCACATGACTCTGCACAGGTTGATAAGAGGACTCTGTTATAAAGTGACAGCAAAAGAGATAAGAACTCTTGGCAGATAATGGCAGAGAAATGATTAACTTAGCTGTGCTATGAAGCACAGAGAGTGGAAGGTTGTAAAATTGCGGGGTCAGAAGATCATACTGAGTGGATAAAACCCAGTACCAATGTAAGTGTAATGACAATAAACTCAGGCTTGTGACCTGTCCTCTCGATGTCATCACCTCTTTGCACAGCGGCCAACAAGTATGGCTGTTTTGTCTTCTGTAAATACTCTTTGGATGGCAAAACAAGCAAACGTTAATTTCTTAAACTCGGACTATGTAGCTGCTTAGGACTGTATTCCCTGGGTAAGAGCATTAGCAAACCTATGGCGATTTTTTGTCAGACAAACCCATTTTATTGCACCTACTCATTAGACAGGTGACTATCTCCCAACTTGTTTGGATGACAGCCATTTGGTTAAAAGCATACACTATATTTTCAATAAAGCAAGAGCTTTATGCCATAGTTAAACATTATTATCCTAGGAAAATAATGTATAGGCAATATTGTATTCACAATTAAAGCTGCTTTAATGCAAAAACTTTTCCTAATGTGTAGAATTGCTTTGAACAATGCTTTGCTGAAAATAAATGTTACAAGGGCGTGTAGTGCAAATGATCACTACATGTCATTTTGAGCATGTCTGTCAATGAGACAAAGTTCTGTTCTCAGCTACACTGGGAGTAAATGCAATGTAACTCAATTTACTTTAATAGAGTTAGGCTGCATGTACATCCATGTAACTGAGTGCAGAATTTGGCTCATGGAGCTTGTTTCTCCTCTTATACCAGTGTAGATCAGGAATAACTTCACTGAAGCCAATGGAATTTCATCAGTGTAAAACTTTTGTGAGCTCAGAATCAGGCCTGTCATATCCAGTTTACATTAATTCTATATTTCCAGTCTATTCCAAAATAGAGAAAATTGACTGTGCTGTGGGCCAGATCTAAAGCCCTCTGAAGTCAGCGAGAGTCTTTCTAAGGACTTCAGTGAAATGTGCATCAGGCCCTAAAGCAACACACACATCCTTTTATACATTTTGGCATGGCAGTTGGCTCAATTTAAATAGTGCACAGATTGAACTGCTTTTCACTCCTGTTCTTCTGGTCAGGACTGAAGCTAGAGCAGGGCATTGGGGTAGGAGATTATCTGTATTTGTTTTCTAATGGTCTGGACTGGGAATCTTGAACTGGAGTTATAATTTGGGCTATAACACTGTCTCCCCCTATGACCTTTGCAAGTAAGTCATGTAGGGCCTGATTTTCAAAACCGCTAGGTGCACAAACATAAGTACAAAACGCATGCCTTATTTGCCTGTGTACGTACCACAATGGGGTGTGCAAATCAGATATTTGGTTACTCAAATCACCAGTGATTGTCATAAACATTAATTTGTGCAGTCTATCATGGTAACTATGCATGTGCCATGTAAATTCATGCAACGTTTGAAAACTGGGCTCCTTAACATCTCATCTTCTGTTTTCTCACCTGTATAGTGGGATAACTATACTTATGTACCTCACAGGAGTGTTGTGAGTATTAATTTGTATGTTTGTAAAAGTGAAAGTGAAAAGGTTGGGTAAATGCTTATTAATTTTTATTATTATTTTTATTATTGACAACGCTTAAATTTACATGCCAGAGAAAATGGCTATATTTAATAATATTGGGCATGTCTCTACAGTCACTGAAATATACTGAAGTGGGTTCATGTTTATCAAAAACCAGAGACAATTCTGACTGATTTTATAGGAAACTCTGATTTGATTCAAATTCTATATCTGCTCTTGATTCATGGGATGATCAAATGAATTTGAACTTCAGGTTATAAAAATGAAAAGCTCCTCCTCCCCTCCAGTCATATATTGTGTATTTTCTATTTCGGCCTCAGGGGTGGTGTTGGGAGGATGAGGGTTAAAATAAAAGAAATGCTGCAAATGATATTGTGGTTAGAAACTTTCCAGTGTGTCATTAGAGACAGTGTTTTAGCTCTGTTGGCCCATATACAAGAGTGTCTATAAAGAAATCTGCAGTACATGGGACAGATACACTAAATCATAGGAATTATAAAGAAAGTCCCTGGCTTTGGCTTCAACTTCTGTAGCTCCATTCCTTTTTGCATCAGTATCAAATGTCAAGGTCATTTAAAAATGTACCTCCTTCCCTCGATGATACATTGTCTCCAGTGATAGAAGAATTTGTGCCAGGTGCAGAGACAAACAGACTTTTAACTTTCCTTAGTGCCTGGGCCAATGGGAAGGAGGAAAGTTATAGGAAAACTCAAGGACATCCTACATCAGCTTGTAAATCAGTCATTACTTAGCAAAAGGGACTCAGGCTCTGACTGAGTAAAGTACTTAGGGATGTGTGTAACTTTAAGCATGTGAGTAGTCTCATTGAAATCACACGCTTAAAGATAAGCATGTGCTTAAGTATTTGCTGGATCAGGAACTTAGAGTTCTGTTCAGAGAAGTCAGTGTTAAAACTCCCATTTGACCTTAATGAGATCAGCTTTCCCTTGTTGTAGTTATGGCACCATGCAATAGTTTTCTACTTCTGTGTGCTCCATACTTTGTTTCTTCTGATAAAACCAAGAGAAGGCTTTTATGATACTTTTACAATTTTATTTTTCCATCCATGGTCATGTAGGTCATGAGGGGAGCTAGGAAAACATCGAGTAGAAACACGCTTTACCAATGTTTTTTTTCATTTATTGCCAGATGAAAAAGTTGGTGGTTTGAAAAAAGATTGGCAAGGATTCCTACACTGAATCTTGCTTATGTAATTCTTTGCAACGATTTGCCACAATATGGAGTTGGAAGGAATTTTTCATATACTGTGAATCACATCACATTATCACTGCATGCGTTTTAATGGGGCCTGAGCTTGTAAGGAGAGTAGCCCTTTTTCTGAAGGATACCTTGCAAAGTGGCTTGATGAATACACAGTGACCTTTTGAAATAGCTCGAAGACCCCAGTTTGAATCTGGTTGTAAATCTAGTGAGATCAGTCTGGAGTTTACCCTTCTCTTTCAACTTTTTAAACATTGCTCTCTTGGTATCTGGTACATCCATCAATGTCTTTTTATGCCATCTCAGGAGACCGTCCACCTTTTATAGACACACAAGACAGTGAAGATTAAAAATTTTCTCATTCTGTGTAAAGGGAAGGGTGTGTCAATGTGTGGGTGAGATTCTCCAGCTACTGAAGTCAATGGCAAAATTGCTATTGATTTCAGTGGCAGTCAGATCAGGTTACCTGTAACACTCATGCTAATTGGCATAAATAGCCAGGATTACTCATGTGAGTAAGGTTTATAGAATCTGACCCTAGGTTTGCAAATCTTGCTTTTACTTCATCCATTCAAATATTCATCCTGATGCTGCGATACACATTTAGAATTCATTTGAAATATCTTGTGCATTTTTTCTTTATTGATACATTTTACATTATTTTTGATGTTCAAAATATTTCATTACCAAAATAGCACATTCGGTAGACAACCATAGTTTTTTTTCTTTCTTTTTTCTGTATTTCCATAAAAGGAGAATCTGATCGATCCACTCAACTTTATCTTTCTGTTGTGTTTCATTTAAAAAATAAAAATTATAATACTGGAGCGTGAAAGTTCTGATGTAAGCAATGTATTTCCTGCAGCTGATTCCAAATGACTATGATCATGGAATGTATTTGCATCATGAAATGATTGGTTCTTTTAATTTTCCCCCCTCCTCTTCAATATCTAATGAAGCATATATTAGAACTGGAAATACATTTCGGAATCTGCCACATCCTAGTTCTGGATTTGAATATATACAAACTAGCTTCTAGAAGGAGAAAGTAATAGACTAAAGAATGGTAATTTTACTATAGTGAAAATAAATGCTGAAACCTTCAAACTCTTACTCCTGCTACAGGGAGTCTCAACTGTTGTGGTGCAGTGGATGAATAATTCATTAATAAATAATTTAGTTGGGGTCTGTCCCAATGGCTGACTTCAAAGGATCCTTTCAATCAGGGCCTTCATGAATTTGGCTTCCTTTTTGTTCAAAAATTTGTCACGCTGTCTGGAATGGCTCATGACCGTGAGTGGCAACCTCAGGACAGACTGTCAAGAAGCACGGCAGAGACCCCAAACTAGTTGTATGTTGTATAATTAGATTTCACTAACCCAGTCACAAGTGTGAATTCCTAAAGCACTATAACAGTCTTACCAGTGAGTCACAGACAATCCCGTTGGGCACTTCAGCATATCTTGCCATCCAGGCAGCTGGATTTAATGATAGATGGCTGCTATACACCAACGATCATTAAATATTCAGGTTACTCCCAGTCCCAAAGGACCAGTCGCTTAACCCAGGTCAATTTATACCTTAGATCTCACACCAGAGACAATGCGTGTAGCCAATCCTACAGTAAACAGTCTAAAGCTTTATAAACTAAGAAAGGTAATTAGAAAGTTATGACAAGGTTAAAGCAGGCAAGCATATAATGAGATAGTCTATGGTTACAAAAGGTAATGGAATTGTAGTGATCTGTTAGCTCTGAATGTCTTTTAGGGCTAACCTAGGATGACTCTGGGGATTTTTGCTTCTGTTTCACAGCTCTAGCTCAGTGAGAGTCCAAACAGCAAAAGAGAGAGGAAAATTTTTCTTATCAGCTGTTTTTATTTCCTTCTTCCAGAATTCAAGCTGATGGGGTGATAATCCTTTTTGCAAACAGCATCTTCATGTGTGTGAGTGGGAAATTAACAAAGTCTTTGTATTGGGATGTCCCACAATGGCCCATCTAGTTTGATAGGCCTTCTTGATGGGCAGGAGATGATCCTTCCTGATTGGGTTCACAGTTTCAAGCAAACATTTTTTACAGTTACAAAGCAAAAACTTAAATATTACCGTATAGCAGGTGATAAAGATATTATACGTGAGATTAACACATGCAGCAATTTACAAGCATTTCATAAAGTCTAAACATATTGTTATAAGTCCAATACACGTCTTAACCGTACTAACACACAGGTGAAACAGACCGATTTCCAGCAATGAATTTGTCCGTGCTTGGTTGAGGCCTAAAACCGTGGCATGAGCTGGCACCTGGTCTGCCAGTGTCACAGAATTCTCACAATTAAATTGCAATTTTCTCAAGTTTGTTCAGTATTTGAAATTTATTGGCCCGTATAATGTTTGTGAGCAGTTCACTGATGGTATTCAACATTCAAGATGTTTTGATTGGGCACATCAGTCACATGATCTATTTCAGTGGTGGACAACCTGCAGCCTGTGGGCCGCACATGGCCCATCAGGATAATCCACTGGCAGACTGCGAGACAGTTTGTTTACATTGACCATCTGAAAAGCATGGCCGCCCGCAGCTCCCATTGGCCATGGGTCGCCGTTCCCGGCCAATGGGAGCTGCGGGAAGTGGTGGCCAGCATGTCCCTGTGGCCCCATGCCACTTCCCGCAGCTCCCATTGGCTGGGAATGGTGAACTGCGGCCACTGGGAGCTGTGGGCGGCTGTGCCTGTGGACGGTCAAAGTAAACAAACTGTTTCGCCTCCTGCCAGCAGATTATCCTGATGGGCTGCGTGCATCCCGCGGGACGCAGGTTGCCCACTACTGATCTATTTCTATTCTCTGACTGGATGAGCAGAATGATAAAATGCATTGGCTGGAGCAAATATATAGGATTACAAATTCTAAAATAGCTTTCCATGACTTTTGTGCAAGAGTTGCTTAAAGTAAATTATTTCAGTGAATATTTCTGCTAATAAATTAATTTCTGGACGGCAAATGCAAAAGGAATATGCACAGAGCTGAAAGAAAACAACTTAAAAAATTAAAACAAATATTCAAGAACACTTTTTTACAGAACTTGTCCAGATCTGCTCAAGTGAGTGATCATATTGAAGCCAATGGGACTGCTTATGGTGAAATTCACCTCTGTGCAGAGGGCCAGCGTAAGGTTTATACGCAATGTATGTCTCATTTAGGCACTGTTTTAAGGGCTTACGTGAGACTTGGAACAGAGCTCCAGCACATGTCAGTACAGGAGTGAATTTCACCCCATATAAGCCTGAACTACTCATGCAAGTGTTAGCAGTTTGGGCCCTATGAATTGAAGGCTTTTTTTTTTTTAATTTATTGCCCACCTTGTTGCTATTCACCAGTCTAACTTATTGACACACTAAGAAAAATGATATTAATGAGTTACTTAGCTGTTTTGAAGCTTATCTGGGAGACTCATTTACTAGAAATAAGAGCTTAGTATTTGACTTCGTGAGAAAACAACAGATTTTTGTGAAACAGGCAGGAAAGAATAGCTTCCATATATGGCAGAAGAAACAGGTGCTCTGAACTCACCCACCATTGTACATAGAGCTAGGGAGAAAATTTATATTGCTATTAATAAAAAAGCAGGAATCGACAACTCCAGAGGGTGTACAGGAGAAAAGAGTCCTTAATGGACTCATGCTGATGTTTAAAAACTCCTGTATTTGGCACCTAGACACCATGGCTATTGGTGTCATACATAGACACATACGCAAAGAAAAAAACCTATCTTGATAAGAGTGAATTAAAATATCAAATCTTACAGGTTAAGACTTCATCCTGCAACGTGCTAAGCATTCTGGTGAGGCACTGACTACCTTCCACTCTCACTGACTGCATTGGATGCTGAAGGCACTCAGTAATTCACAGGATCAGGCCTTCCCCGAGCACTGTGAAGTCAATGGGAGTCCGTGGTACACAATGAATGTAGGACTGGGCCAAGAGAGCAGTTCAGAGCCTGCAATTCATGCCCAGAGATAGGAATGTCATCTTGTTGAACTTTGTTTGCTGTATTAGCATTTCTGGAGGCTTTTGAAGAACTGAACTGTCCATTGTATTCATCATTGGCCAAATTCCAACCTGGTGTATGCAGGTGCAACTCCAGGCTTAATTCTGATCAGTGGTGGGGACCTGAAGTAGGGGAGGGCTTGCAGTTGAATTGACTGCATTCTCTTAGTTGTAAGCACAGGAATAAGTTCTCATTTTAAAACTGACTTTCATTGGGGCTGATAATATAAAGGAGAGGAAGGTGCAATAAAAACTATTGTGAAACAAAATAAAGGTTTCTGACCATTTTCTTAATAATTGTGAGAAATACAACACCTGGCAGGAGAGATAAGTAGATTTTACAAAGCACTGTTATTGCCAGGTAAATACTGCTCAGTTTCATGGCACTAATAATTCAACAGTACACTAGTCTATCTCTTTGCAATTGAAATTTTAAGGTGGTTGTTTTCTGTAGGGCTTATGCTGAATTCTGAACATCATTCATGATATATAACTAACGCATATCTAGATTTTAGCTTCATGGTAAAATAGCATAAGGTATATATTTAACTGTGGTACGTTACATTGAATATGCACAACCTTTTCAGTGTTTTTCCAAGTTATCAAGGCACTAGCTACTTGAAAATATTACATACTATTGCAGTTCTTTAAAACTAGCACAAATAGACTCATCGGAGAAATATTTAATTACATCAGGAGCATAGTCTCCCTAGCAATTTCACATGAATAATAGATTGCTTATAACCTATTAATTAATAACATTATTTTTAATTTTCATTTTGTCTTTTTTGGACAAGTTGTGTAAAAATGTTTCACAATCTATCACAAAATATTGGATTTTTTATTTTATTCTTTGGCCAAGATTTTAAAAAGTGACGAGTGAGTTTGGATGCCTAAATCTGGGGGGGGTGGGGGGACTAACTTGAGATGCCAGAAAATGGGTGCTCAGCACTTTCTGGAAATTAGATCTCTTGAAGGCATCTCAAGTTGGGCATGCAAAATCTGGGGTCACCATGGAGTCAATGTAGTTGTACAGCACTCAGCGCAATGGTGCCCTGATTCATGACTGGAGATTCTACAAAGAAATTAGAAATACAATATTAACTATTATTAGTATTGATAATGTATTTCTATTCCTAATGTTTCCCCTTCTCTCAACTGCATTCTTATACCTCTGTGTTGTAACCTTATTAACACCTGGGGCACCAATCCAGATTTTGGTGAGAGGGGGCAACTTTAACCATGATTCCAGGGGCTACTTAGGCACCTGAAAAATCTAGTTTTTGTTGTCGCAGATAATGGGGTGAAGGGTGCAACTAAACATTATAACTCAAAGTGTGTGTGTGTGTGGGGAGGGCGGGGAGGGGGGGGCTCAGCTCAAAAAGTTTGAAAATTGCTCAGGGTGCAGGCAGGGGGTAGCTTGGGATAGTGTGTGTTGGCAGGGGTGTACCTCAGGATGCAAGCAATGGGGTAGCTGGGGCTGTGTGTAGGCGGGGTTCAGATCAGGGTGCAGGGAGGGACTGTGTCCGAGGGTGTGCTGCTGTTGCAGGGCCAGTCATGTGCTTGGTCCCTAGTTGGCACAGTGGGGCAGCTCTGTAGGACAGGGGCTGGGGTGAGGGGCACTCTCTGCTTGCCCAGGTTCACGATGGCTGGGGGAAGGACAGCCTGACATCAGTCCCTGCCTGGTTCGGCGCAGCAGATCAGGAGGCAGGCTCTCAGTCCTGAGCCGCACAGCCAGTGGCGGCTCCCCTGGGGTGTGTGTGTGTGTGGAGGGGAGGCAGGGGCAGCACAGTAGCTGCAGATGGCAGCGGCTCCATTGTGGGGGTGGGGGTGGAGGAAGGGCAGCATCTCCTCATCAGAAGGAGGAGGGGCAGCATCTTCTCTCCTGTTGCTAACTTCACCCAAATGTTTTATGAAACTCGAGGGGGGGGAAGGGAGGGAGCAAGTCCCCCCCCACCAAATGGTGCCCCTGATTTACACTGTAACATCTCTGTGGCAATGTGATGGGGTGTCCACTCCACACAGGACTGGAAGGAGTTAAGGGGGCCAGGTAGGCCTATTAACTCCACAGGTTGCACCTGGAAGAAGAGCCAGGGAGGAGGGAACTGATGGCAAGCAGACACAGCTGGGCAGGAAGGGATGAGGCATATAAAGTCAGGAAGCTGGCAACAGACAGAGCTGCTGGGAAAGATTGCAGTCATTCCCTGGGAAGAGGGTTTGGAGCTGATATACCCAGAGAAAGGAGGGCAGGGATGGACCAGAAGACTAGGAAGCAGTCCAGGGAAGAAGCAGTCAGGGTAGAGAGAGTAAAGCCCTGAACTGCTGAGTTGAGGGTCCCTGGACTGGAGCCCAGAGTAGTGGGTGGGCCTGGGTTTCTCTATTGACCACTGGAGAGGTGGCACCATCAGAGCAGTACTGGAGAACAGTGCCTGAGACTGTTTTTGCGGAAGGACTTTGGGTAACTCCCAGAAGGAGAAGCCATGTGGTGGTCTGGCTGTAGGGCTGAGTTATGAGGAGAAGGCTGAAGTTCCTGGAGTGAGAAGGACCACAGGGCAAGATGACGATGGGCCAGAGGAGGGTGCAACACCTAGCCAGTGCTAATCCCCAGGACAGCCAGGAGGAGGCACCACCTGCACTGAGTGCACCCCATGACAGGCAGGAACTATCTTTTATTGTATGTTTGTATAGCACCCAGGACAATGAGGCTCCAGTCCTGACTATGAACTTTCAGGACTATTGTAATACAAATATATAATAATAGTGATTTAATAAGATTACTAGTACAAGAATGATAAATGGGAAGCTTGTTATAAGAAAAGAGTTTGGTGCTGTCAGCCCATTTTCTCATGGGTGTGTCTACATTACAAAACCATTACCACAGCTAGTAACTTGGTTTGTACTCTCAGCAGAAAGGCAAAGGAGCACAGAGACTCAACTCTTAACCCTAGAAATGGTCATTCCAGGTCAGGGTAAAGACACATAGGCAGGATGGTGTTGGCAATGTTGCCGTGCTCTACTTGTTTTGTCGATAAACAGGACGTATTTGTTCACTGACATCTGGCAGCTTTTCATGAACACTATATTCACTTAAAAATCAACCCACCAACATCACTCCCCCTTTCCTCCCTCTTTTTGTAATGTCCAGCAGAAGTTCTGGATCAGAAAGTAAAATATTTAGGGTCGGATCCTTCAGCTGGTGTAAATCTGGCTCAGTGGAGCAATGCTGATATACACCAGCTGTTCCCTCTCCACTCTTTCTCTTTCATATCAGCAAGGGCACTCCATTTCCCAAGGAATGGGCTTACTTTTACACAAGCAACTCCATTCTTTCACTTACATAGTGGACCTCTTTCTGCTCTTCAGTGGGACTGCTCATGTGAATAAGGTGAGCAGGATTTCATCATTCCACCTTGTTTGCCTTGTATTTAATGCAAATATGCCTCATCTCTTCCCAGGGTAATCAACAGCTATTTGTATAATGAAGCCCACGTACTTGCCTGGACTTGTACATGCTTTTAAGTTAGAAGGCAAAGGCCTTTCAAATGGGATTCTGATTATCCCCTCTTGAGGCTCTCCCCATCCACTTGTATTTTCTGCTTTTCCAGTGTATGCCGTGAGTGAGAAGCACTTTGCTTCTATGGCTCAAGCTAAAGGAAAACTAAGGGGACTGTGATTCCTTTGGTTATAATAAATCAAATTATTAATATGTACATGAGGAGACTGAAGAGAAGGAGAGCCCACTTTGATAAGTGCCCAGTACTACCCTTGGGTGCATAGTGTAATAATACCACATGCATCTGGAAAGACTCCTGTTGACTTCAGCGGCCTTTAGCTCAGGCTTGTAGGGAGCTAGCAGCAGACTGTTGTTCTGCAAGGATATTGCCCTTCCCAGCTTATTACAAACGCTACGTGTGGGAAGATACAATGAAAGTTGCTCATACAAAACATGATAGGGGATTGCAACATTTCGTGTGATGTGCAGCTCTTACCTTTAAGGTATAGCATACTCAGGCTTTTCAGAGGTGTGGGAATGTCTCACTGTGCCAGATGGAATGAGAAGAAAGACGAGGAGCTTCTGGAAGAAAACCCTAGAAACAGCAAAATTTAGGGAGGGGATCTTAGGCTGGGGTTTGTAGTACACTGTTTTAACAAACCAGAGTCACTAAATATAGCCAAACCCTAGGAAAGTGGTTTGTCATTGTCTCAGAGCCAGTGTGTTAATTGAGGGTGATGGAGGGGCTCAGCTCATTCACAGTATGTAATTAAAAGTCTTATATTTTTCCAAATTTATTTTAAATTCTGTCTCTCATATTTAATCCCAACAGCAAAATGAAAATAACTGCTAGTTAGTGGCATTGTCCCTAACTCCTTGTTGTGTCCAAGATTTGGCACATCAATTGATTAAATGTAATGACTGAACAATGAATATTGATCCTCATTTCACATTAACAGGCATGACAAATTCTGGACTCAGTAATGAGGGAAGGATGCCAAATTGAGCAGATGACTTCCCATTCAGTTGTTTTGTGAACTTGTGAGATCTCAGAAAAAAAACAAACAAATGATTTTTATGCCCCAGGACAAATACCACATGAGAAGTTATGTGGGAATTTCTCTCACTGGGACAGAGAGGGAAGCAACAAAGTTTCAGGATTTAAAAAAAGGTTTAGAATTTTACATCAAATGTCACAATGGTTTACAAATTATCTGGGAACTTAAAAAACAAACAAACAGATTGGACCAAGATCGGGGAGACAAGTTAAGGGAAAAATACCAGCAGTAGCGGAGTCAGCTGTGCAGGTTAGAATGGAAAGGATATCAGCTGTACACCGGAACTTTAAGTGTACAAAGGTGAGAGTCAGTAGAAGAGAGGGCAGAGAAGTGATATGGAATCGAGGAGGAGACCAGGGCCCTGATCTAAAGCCTATTGAAGTAAATGGAAAGACTCCCATTCAACATACATTGGATTAGCTTCCTGATGGAGATGAAGAGAAGCAAGATCTGTGGAGCTGGTCAAATTTTTTTTGCTGGAACAGTTTTCCATTTGAAAATGCTGTTTTAATAAATCTTTCATGGAAACATGTCTGATGATTCAAATCAAAATGGACTTTTTCATTTTGATTTTCTTGCTTTGTTTAGGCCTCGTTTGTTTTGTTCAAATTTTCTTATTTCATTTCAACGTTTAATGTATTAAAACTTTTTGTAATGTTTAATTTTAATACTATGTTTTTATATATTACCATATATAATATGGTGTATTTTATATTGTTTTGATGTTGTTGAAATAAAATGTTTCAATAAGGTAATTTTGATGTTTCTGAAATGGAATATTTTGGAATTTGCGTTCCACAATAAATTTAAAAATTTCGATATTTTCCCCCAATTTGGGACAAAGGAGAATTTCAAAATGTTAGAATTTCCTGCAGGATGAAAATTCTGTTTCTGACTAGCTCTAAAGATCAGTATTTTACAGACTGAAGGAGAGATGGGAGAGGCAAAGGTTTGATTTTGATATAAAAATGTACTTTGATCTATTTACTTAATTGTTTTTAATCAGCACTGCTTCTACTGAAAACTAGTTTGGAAGCAAGCTCAAGCCTGCTCTATAATTTCTTTTTACAAAAATAATACTGCTCCAGAATCTTCCTTTCATTAGACTGGTGTGAATCAAGAGTTATTACATTGGTGTTAGTGGTTTAAAATGCTGGGACTGAAAGGAGAATCACCCCTCCCCATTTTTTAAAATTCCCAGAAGCTTGCCCGAAACATCATGAAATTTTGCAACAAATCCTAATGCTTTGGCAGAAACGAAAACTTTGCTGCGTGCTATCAGTGGGATTTAGTGACTAATGGAATGCAAGATATTCAAGGGAAATAAGCTGGATCACAATGTTTTTGACTAGGTAGGTTAAAGTACATTTTGTCACTTCAAATACAAACATTTATCCATCCTGCCTCTTCCTCACTCTTTTGGTCCTGCTTTCCCCCCCTCTCTGCTCCAGATCCTTCTTCTCTTCTCCAGACCCTCTTCTTTACCCTCTTTTCCACTGTCTTCACCTTTACTCATTTGGGACTCTTTCCACTGATGTTAGAGGGCTTTGGATCTGGCCTGGGAGGCTGATCCTGCTCAGTGTTGAGCACACCCTGGAAGATTAAGCCTTTGAATGGCCTGTAGTAACCACCACTGCCACTGCTGCTAAAAACATTTCCCACAGTTAAAAAACCCCCAAACTATAGCATTCTATGGCAACAGATCCAAGCACTGTAACACTTGTGACATGTAGTGTTTCGATCCATCACTGTATTACTTTTTTACGTGAGCTGTCTCCAACCTTAGTGCCTTACCCCACCGCTGCTGCTTGTTCATTTCCTTACCTCTTCTAACACAGCTTAGAGGTTTTGTTGTTGCAAGAAACGTTGCAACCCACAATGTTGCTATGATCCCTAAATTCCTCTCACTATATTAGACTTTCACAAGCAACAGTACATTGCTGATCCTCACCTATGCACGTTCCACAGTGGAAACGATCACATGAGGAAAACGGTTCTTTCAGCGAGCCATATGCTGTGCAGAACGACCTTTCAGCCTACGCTGCAGTGCTGGAACTGCTGCACACGAAGCTTCTGTTCTGCTCAAATGGATTTTCCATGGCTTTCGCTGTGGGGCTTTATCATAAATTCTTATGGGATTTGAGGCTAAGCCTGCTCCTATTGCTAAAGGTTGTCTGAGTGAAGCTTCAGCCTTGTCAATGTCTCTGACTACTGCATCGTGTGTGAGAGGTAACCACATTGATACTGTCTGCTGTGAATACACGGTTAACTCTTCTGGATGGGTCTCTCGGGTGGGGCCATAATATTTTGGTGGAAGGCATCTTAGATATCTGTAAAGCACCTTATACATTTTGAGTGCTATTCAAACAATTATTGTAATTCAACACGCCTTACCTTGATCAAGCCACCCAACCTAACTACTGGCATCCTGATAGTACCCACAACTCTGTTTTCTAATCAGTCAGACTCCATTGGACAGACTAATTTAAACAAAGTCTCAATTGATTTTGAGCCTTCTATGAAAGACCCACTAAGCCAAAGGGAACTCTGAGGCCTGTTTGAGTTTAAAAAAAAAAAAAAGAGGGGGGGAAAAAAAAGGCAGGCCAAACATGTAAACCTGCGGCTTTCTGCATGTGGAAAGGGATGGAAGATTATTTAAATCTTCCTTAAAGAAAAGAGGCCTAAGTGGTTTGAGAATGAATTAGGTGTTCCTTGTTTTATCTTATTTGATTTGATTACCAACAATGTTGAAAGCTGGCTGCTATGTGGTGGTACTTTGTACTGCGCTTTAAGCCCCAATTGCTTTTACACCATTGTTCTGATAAGCTACTTGGAGAATTTGGAATGATATGATTCAGCCCTAGAGTCAGTAAAATATACAAAAGCCCTATTGTCCAAGCAGGTTGTTGAAGTGTTGTAATGGTGACTTTCCTATTTGCAGCTTTCTAAATGTTTTATCAGACTCTTTCAAAATGGCATCCTCAAACTGGACAAGCCATTAATACAGGACAGAAATGGATTATTTTCTGCATTACAGCAGAATAACTCTGGGCCCAATCCTGCACAGTATGAACACACCACTTAACGTAGTCTACATTTCTCCACTTACTGCTTATTTCCAGGAGAGGATCACCAGGAATGGGATGCATGGCTCCCCCCTGGGATGCTACCTCCGCTGCATCACAGATTCACTGGCAGGGCACTGGATTCATGAAGACATATTTGCTTGCACTCATCTTCTCATCATGACCCACCAGTCTACACACAAAGCTGCACACATTTTGTGAGAGGTGTGATGTTAAACTGACTTAGTTAAACTTGGTCAACTTTGTGTGTGGATGTTTCCACTGGTAATTTAAGGGGCTAGTTAAACCCATGTAAGCCATGTTAATTGATGTATCCACACACACAGTTGTACAGGTTTCACTAAATCAACGACATCACATCTTTAGTTGAACTGGTACAACTTTTGTGGGTAGATGAGCCCCTCTTGCTCACTGAGCTGGGGTGGGAGAATACACTGAAACATTCTAATGGCTTAAATCTTTGCCATTAGAACAAGTGATTTTTTTTGAAGGTGCTAATAAAATTGGTTTGGATAGTTTAATTAGGATTGGATTTAGAATATTGTTTCCCCATTGCAAATACGATTGAGTGTCACAAACTGAAATCCAGCAGATATCCAATTAGGGTGAAATCTTGTCTTGTTGGGGGGCAAGAAGACAAAGTCTTTTCCCTGTGCCCCAGCAACTCAGGATTCCAGCACAGTGCTTCCTTGAGCATAGGACAAAGATTTCATTACACTGTCGCAGGGCGTGGCACAACCCTACCCAGTCATGTGTATGCTGCCAGCAGCATCAGGTCTTGGGAGGGATTGGGGAGAGTTCCCTTCTCTTTTGGAGCAGCAGGAACATGTGGTGTGGAAAACAGTGCCCCCTAGTCTTCCTTCTGCCATCCTCCCTTGTGCTGTCAGCATGGTTCCTGGACACTTCCCTCTCCCACTGCTACTCCATTTTCCCCTTTGAGTTAAGGCAGGCTTTCACCCTTAAACGTGTAGTTTCAACTGGTGCATTCTCATGCTGGGAAAAATATTATGCTATGCCTGTTGTTAGCAATAATGAGCGGTCACTGCACATAAAGAATTCAGCTCCATTTAATCTCAATGGGGAGGAACCATCTTGTAGTATGGTTTCCTGTACATCTGCTCTAAAGTAGAGCTCATCTCATCTCAGCCAAGGAAACTGCAACATGTAAAGCTTTCAGTGAAGACCTGTAATTTAGAATAGCAAAGATTTCATCATGAATGCCTAAAATTCCATTACAATTGCAACCATTTTTGTTGACGCATTGCAGGCAAACTATAGTCACCACTGTGTGTTATCTAAAGTACCTTATGTGCTGCATTACCAGTCTAGTCGCAATACCTCCTGAAGGGGAAGGCTTTCAACTTCCTTTTGGAGTGCTTTTATTTTGTGATGTCAGTTACAATTGTAGTAGTTGATTTACAAAGAGTTGTGTGTGCAGTTGAATTGTATGCTCCCACTGTTTTTTTTTTAGATGGGAAAAGACACCCCACAAACAATGCACAACAACTTGAAGATGCAGTGTTGATGTTATCTTAAAGTGTTTCTCTTAAAAGAAAGTCTTAGGAAGCTTTATCTAGTGGTTTGTCCATTTGCTCTTTCTTAGTAAGGCACACAAGAGGGGACTAGCCCAACAGAAGTTCTATCTCGGGGGGAGGGAAGGAGCTTTTTGGCCTGAGGGCCGTATCTGGGTATGGAAATTGTATGGGGACTCTATGGGATGTTGCATGGTGAGGGCTCTATAAGGGATGTTACTGAGGTGGGAAGAGAGGGGCTCATGGGGTGTGGTGTGGTGGTGGGGGCTCTACAGGGACGGTTCTGGGGACTCCTAAGGGTCCTGCTGGCAGTGACACCAAGGCGGCTGTATCAGACACTGCCACAGGCAGAGGCACCCTAGCTGGGATGGGTGTGGCCCCTGGGCAGTTTGGAGGCTCCTGAGGGTAGGATCATAGGAGACCGGGAGGGGAATGGGTGCAGTGCTGCATGCGGGGGGAGGCTGCCGTGTAGGCGCGGGGTTCCAATTCTGGAAACAGCGTGGTGAAGTCGTGCCTGTGCTGTGTGGCTCTGCGTGTGCTGGAAGAAGGGAATTGTGAGTCAGGGGCTGGGGAGCGCCGGGCAGGCAGAGCAGGGCAAGCCTCCACCACTGCTTCCCAGCAGGAGCTCGATGGCCAATAAAAACATCTGACAGGCTGAAAGCAGCCCGCGGGCCGTTGTTTGCCCACTCCTGTTCTATCTGCTGTTATTCCAAACCCAAGATTCCAAAGAAAACCATGTGAGTATGTTATGCATATTGAATACCTCTTCCCCCGAGAATACGAGTACAACTATCTCACATAACGTCACATCTAACAACACTGCTCCTGACAGCTGTACTTCTTAGGTGGAATCACACTGATTGAAATTGCTTGAAACTCCTTCCATGATCACTACATTTCAGTGCCAGATGAATAAAATTCCCTACATATCCCTCTGCTACATCATAGGGATGTTGTGAAGCTGTGTAAGTTGTCAATGGGCAAGGTTCTCAGCTAGTTTAAATAAGTGGAGCTCCATTAAAGTTAATATTGAGCTATGCTAATTTACACCAGCCCAAAGTAACAGCACCCCAGAGTTAATAAAAAGCTTCAAGATCCTGGATAACAGGTACCATAGAACTAAAATATATTTTTACATGAGGAAATGAAAAAAATGACCTTTGCATACCAACACGTAAACACTGTTTGAAACAAATTCTTGATTATATTTTTACATAGAAGAAGCCTTAACTTCAGGCTACTCCAGAGTGGTCTCTTCTCAGAATGTCTTTTTTTTTATTAACAGTTGCATATTTAGTCATATATATTAGTAGATGTTGTTTCATACAGTTTATCACACACACAAGCAAGAAAGGTTGTTTTTGTCACTTACATCCCCTCCCTAAGTTCACCAAAATCACACTGATCTTGAACTTTCACTTGTTAGCTTAGTCACGAGTCAAATTTTTCTGCAAACTTGGAGTGAATTGGCAAAGAGATTTTGGAGACATTTGGGTTAAAATAAATGTGAAAATGTTAAAAATGTAACAAATACTTTTTTGGCTCATCACATCTTCAAAATGGCTTGGTCAGGAAACTCCAACTTTATTTTATTTTGTTGGTGTTGCCAAAAATGATGTCTTTGCTAATATTTTTCTTTTTTTGGGAAGGGAATGGTGATTGGTTATGGAATTATTTAGATATTAACTGAGCCTTCCATTTATAGCATGTACGATGGATGGCTTTAATGCACACTGTGAATTTTTTGTGGACCATATACACATGCCAATGAGGAGAGGAAGTCACCCAAATAACCTTAATTCTGCTCCTGTCAGTTCAACTTTGTCTAATTTTTTTGAGAAAATGACAATGGTTTCTTAGAAAGAAAAAGATAGCCCTGCAGTTAAGGTACTGACCAGAGACTCAGCAGGTCAGTGTTCATTCCTGAGTCTGCCACAGATTTCTTCTGAGACCTTGGGAAGTCATTTAAAATCTCTGTGCCGCAGTTTCCCTTTTGACAATAGGGAGAATAATATTTCCTTTGTTTGCCTTGTCCAATTAGACTGTAAGCTCTCTGAGGCAAAGACTGTTTCTTACTATGTGTTTGTATGTTTTCTACCCAGAGGGGTCCTAATCTTAGGGTGACCAGATAGCAAGTGTGAAAAATCGGGACAAGGGGTGGGGTAATAGGTGCCTATATAAGAAAAAGCCCCCAAAATCGTGACTGTACCTATAAAATTGGGACATCTGGTCACCCTGCCTAATCTTGACTAAAGCCTCTACATGCTACTGTAATACAAAATTAATATCAGTACGTTTTTATTCAGCTGAAGTACACGATAGATTCTTTCAGCTTTAACTCCAGGTTAACTAAGTGTTTTGCCTGGGAATTCATTTTAGTTTGGGAACCTCAGCCAGGGTGATGGGAACCAGCTCAGCAATGATGTGAATTTGAACAGGCACACACTGCATGACTGGCACTGAGCATAAGCAATGTGTTTTCCAAGGTTTTAAGATGCCATTAGTTGTGAAAAAGTACTTACGGCTGGTATTTCTGAAATACTAGCTTTTGTGTGACAGAGGCCTGTTCTTTTTAATATTCTTGAATAAAGCATAAGGTAATCTCTTTTGTAGGCATTATGCATGTGCATCCCATGGTGAAAAGTGTGTGTCCTTAGGCACTGTGGAAAAAATTCTTCCCTCTGTTACACCAGAGAAATTCCATTAAAGTTGATGGAGTTACATAGAGTCTCACCAGTGCAAATGAGAGCAGAAATCATCCCAGTGCATACATTTGTCATTTTGCATAGAAATGCTCACTGAGCTGAAACATATCCCTGTTTGCAAGTATGTGTCTGTGTAGTGTACATTTCCAGTTTTAATTTTTGAGCCACATGTAAGAGACTCCAGGGAACAGTGTGTATTGTCAGCAGGAGTTATCTTTTTGATGAATCAGACACTTTGTTTGTACCTCTGCATTTGACAGACATGTTGTAATAAGGTCTTGAACTGCTTACTGTGTCTTTATGTACCTTCCCTCTCAGCAGTTGTAACTATTGTGCTGCTTGACCTAAATTAATGGTACTACAAACAACAAGTTTAACCATTAACTTGTGAGCCATGTTTAAATAGATTCTGTCATGAGATGAGAATTATAAATGTAAGAAGGTAAAAATTAGGGGGCAAACCAGTCTGAAGAATTTCTGTGATTAGTAAACTGGGGGGAAGGCCGGGTAAGGGTCTTTGAAGACCCAAGAATAAAACTGGATATTATATCACAGCATCAGATATTACAGTGTAGGTAACACTCTAATGCTATTCCAAGAAACACTGAATATGGTATGAATGTCCTTCAATGATGTAAAAATACGAAATCCCCTACCCTGTAGAGGGTTAACAAGACTGGATTGTATTTCTATGCCCAATTATTTAAAATGGGTGTAGTTATATTTTACAAGCTTTGGGCCCAAGCTTGCTCCTGTTGAAGCCAATGGCAAACCGAAAGAGGGGAGGATTGGACCCATAAATTCTAAATACTTGTCTCATATGTTGCATATCCCCTGGATGGATTTGAAAAGTAGTATTCATGGACTCCACATCATTCTAAACACAGGAAGTATTTATTATTTTACTGTGTGCAAGTAAAAGGATATGGTGAATTTACCAGTAGTGACAAGGCCCATGATCTTGCAAATGTGCTTAACTTTATGACCATGAGCAATGCAACTGAGGCAAAGCAAATTCCATTTTTTATTTGAATTTTTGTGGAAAATGTTTTGAGGTATTTTCCCAACTCTAACTTTTAATTTCTCATGGAATAATACATTTTCTCATACTAGTCCCTGCAAACAGCCTTCAGTTTCTCTAGTTCACTGTTCCTTTAGTCAGATTTATTTTTTTAACAGTTTGGATACTTTCTGGTTTGTATATAACAGTTTGTGTATTTAAACGGTTCTATTTTGTTTTGTTGTTCCAGTTATGCATGATATTCTCTCTGTCTCATTCTCTCCATACATTTTACTTAATCTGTGAACTAAATTGTATGTGTTTCTTCTAAAATCTTAATTCAAATTGCAGATGGATTCTTTGAATTAAGTTTTTGCTCATAATTGAGTGAATTATGGGCCCAATCTAAAGCCCATTGAAGTCAATGGAACGACTCATTGAGCTTTACATCAGATTCTATATGGAGTATTCAAGCATGAGGGAAAGAATCCAATGCAAAGAATGATCCCCTGCCAAATTCACCCTTCAGTCTTCAAAGCAGCTACTGTGTCCCTCCAGCTATTACCTCTCTTTTTTCCTTTGGCATGTCACCACTTTAGTTAAATAAAAAACATATAGCAAAACCTATATAATCAACTAGAGTCGTGCTGCAAGGTGTTGAGTGCTCATGTGAGGTACTGAATGCCTTTAACTCCAATTGGAGTCAATGGCAATGGAGGATGGTGCATGACAAGAATTGGTGTTCACAGTTATGGATCCTGGCTCACAGCTGTGGATCCAGGACCTGGGTTCAGTCCCTGTGGATGACCTAGCCAGAGGTATCATTGGAGTCACTAAACCACATTGTTTTAGTATGGATACATCAGCATTTTGCACACATAACCAAGCCCTTTAAGAACATGATCCAAAGCTCATCAAAGTCAGTGGAAAGACTGCCATTAATGTCAGTGGGCTTCAGCTCAGGCATTAAATGAAAAGCAAATTTACCACCTCTCTTTAAAAAACAGCAAAAACTTATAGTTAGCTAGGTTTTCTCCCAGTCTTCTAAAGATAAACTATATATGTTAGTCTGCTGATTATATAATTGCCCCCTTCAATCCTTATTCTGATTTGGTTAGACTAATAAAAGTAGAAATCTATCTTTTTCACTCTATCGTGGATTCCTGTTAAAGATAAGTGAGTTTAAGCACACCTGGGTACTCATGCTCTTAAAAGTAATTATAGTAATAAAATAATTATACTTCACACTTTGAGTGGTGAAATTCAAGAAGCTCTGGCAATATTAATTAAACTTCACAGAAGCCCTATGATAGGAATTGTAGGGTGGGTGTATGACTTTCAACATTTTACACATATGTAAACTGAGTTAGTTACAAAACAAGGAACAGAATGTAGGATTCCTGACTCCTAGGCTTCTGCACTCACTAGGCAACATTGGCTCTTTCTTTTGTAAGGAGAAAAAACATGCCTAAATTCACACTGAATATGAGGTCACCTTAATTGAAGTCAGACAATAAGGAAAAATATAGGTACTTGAAAATGTTTATTGGGAGCAAACTTTTCCTATCAGCAGGTTTTGTTGTTCTTTATACCCTGTTGCATCTTTCTTTCCTGGTTCTCTTTTGATGCAAACAATTCTCAAGACTTATCTACACACAAACTTAAACTGGTTTAGTTAAACTAATAGAAACCTGTGTGTGTGTGCCCGCGCATCAGTTTAAAATCTGGTTATATTGGTTTAACTTGCTCCTGTAGATGTGGAGGACAAGCCAAACTGACATAAACCAAATTTAAATCAATCTAAGATTGCCTATACACAAAGCTGCCCCTATTTCACTACAGCAGATGAAAATCACATCTTTAGTTAAACCGATACAATTTGGTGTGGAGGCCAGACTCCTCCTCCTCTCCTCACCTTTTTTGCTTCAGTCTAGTCTTTCAATTCACTGAACAAGTATGTTCAGGGTGAGATCATGACACAAAGGTCTCACCCTGAACATTACATTTGTTCTAGCTGCTATGTTGGCATCCATGCATAAGGAAATGAAGCACTTTCCCCTTTATTGATATGATTTTTATTTTGCCGTGAGTCTAAAGGGCATATTCTGGCTCCTAATGATGAGAAGGCCTAGTAGATGAGTTTTTGAGATGTTTGCTTGTTTACAACTCTGGTGAACAGTGACCTAGAGTTCTGCTTTCTGTGTTTTGCTTACTTCGGTGCCTTCTGACTCTAATAGTTCTCATGCCATTAGATTTGCTCTCGTTGATACAAAGGGTTCTAATCTGGGAGATCAGTGGTGCTTATTGGTCTAGATGCCCACTTTCAGCCTTTGTCCGGGGAATATTTGGCATCAGCCTAGCAGGAAGGAAGGGAAAGATTTACAGCTTAATATTTTTCCCACTGTTTTCTACCTTGTTGCACTGACAGGTGAATGTGCACTAGGCACTTGTTATAAAGGGCAGTCAGTCTGCAACAGCTTAAAAGGAAGGAAACCTAGACACAAGATGGGATTTGTGTATGTGTTTTTATTTTTGTGTTTAAAAAGGTAACACAAATCTAAATCCAGTCAGAGTAGGTTAGATTTGTGCTAGTTGTGACCTGCAGAATGCTTGTCTGCCACGTAAAGCGTTCTGTAATGAGTTGCCAGTGACCTAACACAATGAACCAAAATTAATTTGTTGTGATTTGCTATTTAAATAATACATTCTATTGCATACCATAACAACTTGGCAGAATCATCCTTTATGGTGCATCGTATTTTAGCATCCCAATTTTCATTTTCTGTGTTAAAAGGTTACTATAGGTGGGCTTGAGACATTTTTGTCTCATATCATAGCTGTAAACCTTATCTCGGTAAATAAAATAAAACTGGCTAATGATCACCAACCTTATTTTCTTTTCTTGCTGAGGATGGGCTTGAAAAAAAAGTAATGTCTTTCAACAGTACTAAAAGCTTCTGAGAGAAAACACTCTTCATTACAATCAATAAAGATAAGTCCTCCTTCTTAGAAAAGCTAACCACTCCTATGTCAGTAATTCATTACAAAACGTGTAAAGAGTATACATATGTTTAGAACCTACATTCCTTACACTTGCAGAACTCCCATGGAAGTCAGTGGGAGCTATGCCTGACTTTGGACTTCAGCTTTTTTTTTTTTTTTTTTAACCAAGCAATCTCAGAAGAGAATCTTAACACGCTAACACATTGGTAGGGCCATCAGAGAGGAATGGAAACAAGTTGCTGTTGGTATGTGGCTTTTCTGAAATGGAAGGTTGGCAACTGGAGGCAGCCCTATGCATGTGTGTGTGTCTACACAAGATTGTAGCTTGGAGAACAATTCAAATTCCTTAAAAGCATCTTGATGTCACTTATATTTATTGCAGACTACAAGCAACACAGAGTTTAGGAGTGGGGAAATCTGTTGTATTGTGGTACAGGCAGAAGCAGGAAGCACAGAGGCACATGTAGTTGCAAAAGAGGTAGGTGACTCAGTTAGCACTATTTCTTGATAAGGGAGACAGACAGTAGTGAGTCTAAGTATCTACCCCGCCCCCCCCCCCCCCCGGCATTCTGATTCAAAGTTAATTTGTGTCTCCATTCATTTCAGTCGACTTTGAATCAGGATATATATTTATGTGGGCTACCAATAGAATAAGAGTGTTAATGAGTGTCCTGAGCACCCTCTTAGATGCTCAGCATTTCCAGACGGCTGTTGTTCTTCAAACAGATTTCACTGAGGATGCCTGAACCCCTGCCCCCAACACACTCACAGGCATTGTCTCTGCTTACTGTGGCGCTACAGTCCTTGAAGTGAATCTGCAATTAGTGCTAAATCAGTGGGAACAGGCTATCTGTTAAAGATAGCTGGAAAAAATGCATTGGAAGCAGGGATCCTCTATTTGTAGCAGGAAAAGTGAAGCACATTGTCCATGCTTCACTTTAAGGCAAGGAGATATGACTTTCCTAAGCTCTGTATCTTGGGACTTAATGGCATATAGAATCACTACACAGGAACAAGCCATTTACCTCAACAAGCTTATTCTCAGTCTCACTTAACTGCTTTCGCACTGAATCTCTCAGTGCCTGCTCTCTTCTCTCACTCTCAAAATGTCTTGTTTTCTCTTAAATTTGGCTCTGCTATTCATTCCAATGAACTTACTTGGCAGCTTATTCCCAAGGCTGCAGTAGTCTTTTGATGAAATAGCTCAGCTTCATTGCTGTCTTGGTGTTTATAGTATATCCTCTGCTTTATGAAGCCTACAATAAAACACACAGTTTAATGGAACAGGCTTTGATAAACTATCAGAAGTATACATTTATAATATGTTTGTTTAATTGTATAGAGATTTTGTGAGAAGACAATAGCTTGGCAATGAATGTATTTTTATGAGATCATCTGAAAATCCAGTTTAATGCTGAACTGGTCAACATTTGGAGCTACACTAGATGTTCAAATGGATTTTTGTTTTCAAGTGGATTACAGATAATAAAGTGTCACACACTTGTAGCACCCAATCCTGCAATCTTCATTTAGGCAAAATCTCCACTGAATTCAATAGAGTAAAGACTATAGGAATGGAGCCTAGCTGAAGTAGTGCTGTGTTTCCGTAGACAAATTAACAATGGCAAGATTATTTTTTTCAAAAAACGATTTGAATCTACATTTTCATTTACTTTTATATTTTTTTCAGCCTTTTTCAGTGAGTTCCTTTTTGCAAAGGGGTCAGCCTATCAACCTAATATCAGATAGGCATTGATACAGACAATGTAGTAAGACTACAGTTTCAAAGGATTGAGTCTTGCAAAGATAGAAGGACAAGAAGATTAAAACTGCTCTTGCTTCATTTGTGGTGGTAGATTCACGAGAAGCTCTGTCAGAGTAAAATAATTCTCACTTTGCAACCCTGCGGAGGCACTAGAGTTGTGACCAGATTCATAATGTCTGCTGTCACTGTGCTATTCATTATTATTTGTATTAATGTAGCACCCGGAGGCCCCAAGGAAATTTAGTTTCCCTTTATACTAGGCACTGGACACACACAATAAGTGACAGTCCCTACCCTGAAAAGCTAACGATCGAAACAGATAACATAGACGAATGGTGGGAGAAAGGGAGTATCATATATCCATATTTTTCAATGCGGGGAATGGAGGTACACAGAAATTAAGCCTCTTACCCAAGGTCCAACAGCAAAATTGTGGCAGAGCTGGGAATAGGACTCAGGTCTTACTCACAAGAGCATACTTTCTACTGTGGATAGAAGAGACCAGTAGAGCTTTGTTTCATAAAAGAAAATCTCCTTTAGGACACGTCTCTTTATTTCAGAGCAGCAGCCGTGTTAGTCTGTATTCGCAAAAAGAAAAGGAGTACTTGTGGCACCTTAGAGACTAACCAATTTATCTGAGCATAAGCTCACGAAAGCTTATGCTCAGATAAATTGGTTAGTCTCTGAGGTGCCACAAGTACTCCTTTTCTTTTTGTCTCTTTCTTTGACAGCTAAGTACTCTGCCTTTTAAACAATAATATTAAGTAACTCTTCACAAACTGTGTAGCTTCTAAGTGTTGTAAGTACTGTTTTTTTCCATAATTGCCTAATTCAGGGTTTTTGCACCTTCCTCTGAAGCATCTGGTAGTGGTCATTATCAGAGTCAGGATACTGGTCCACTGGTTGAATTCCTTTGTAATATACAAAAACCAGCCAACCAAATACTTTAGCTAGCATTGCATGTCTTATTTGTTTTTCAGTGTGAAATAGGAAAAGAAAGCCCATCAGTAAGTCTCATATTGACTATGCTATAAACTTAGATATTACACGACAGATATGAAACACTAAGGTGGCCACTACCAACATTATGGCTCTAAATCTGAATACACAAAAACCTCATTTTGATTATCAGCATCTCAGGCATAGTAAAAAAATTGTAAGATATTTTGGGATTTGAATAGAGATGATTGTCTTCCTCAGGTTCGATGAGGAAAGAGTGCTTGATACTGTGGTAACCAGGGAAGTATTCAGTTATTCTTAGAACAGTAAAATAGTTTTTCCAGCACCGCCACATCCTGTAGTCATTGGACATAATCGGAGAAAGTCTAGGAATGAGTGAATTTTCACACTTGTGGGTGATAATGAATTTGGCCCCCATCAGAGTGTGGTAGTACAATTCCCTGTGTAATCTAATCTCTGGTAAATTTGGGAATTTATCCAGTAAACCACCAGCAGAGTCTAAAGGCAGGCCAAGCGTTCTTATTTTAAACATCTGTTTTATAATTTTTTCCCAAAAGGGGATGGTTCTTGGGCACATCTACCACTGATGACCATAGTGTCCCTATGACCATGCCTCTCCAGGACTTGGAAGAATACTTGTTGTCTATTGTATTTCATATGCAACGAGTGAAATAAATTGCACCTATATTTCTGTAACCTACTGGGATATAGTCACCTTGTGCCAAAAGCTCCACGTGATTGGTCATCTAAGGGCTAGTCTACACTGTCAACGCTAAAAGGCTGCTGCGGCAGTGCTTTAACGTGGCTTGTGTAGGCAGAGCAGAGCGCTGGGAGAGAGTTCTCCCAGCGCTCTAAAAAACCCACCTCTATGAGAGGTGTAGCTCCCAGCACTGACAGCGTGGCTCCCAGCGCTGGGGAACTGTCTACACTAGCGCTTCACAGCGCTGAAACTTGCTGGGCCCAGGGGGGTGTTTTTTCACACCCCGAGGGAGAAAGTTGCAGCGCTGTAAATTGCCAGTGTAGACAAGCCCTGAGTAAACTGCCACCTAGTTTTCAGTATAGCTTAAAGGCATTCTGTAGTTTCACAATTTCCCACAACATTGCGTGTATCATAGTTCGGGACAAGATTCTTCACCAATCCAAATAGTTTCCACTGTGCTGTCTATTTACAACTTTGGTGTTCAGTCACTAAATGTCCATGTCATTAAATGTTCAGTCACTAAAGAGTTTACTTTCAACTTTGTTCTATTTTTTCTTCAACCATAGAGCCATGATTACTATATGCCTTTACCTCTGTTTGTGCGAGTATATTTAAAGAGTAAGGCTACAAATGGAGCTTGTAAGTTCTCTGAGCTGAAGCTATCTGGCCCAATGCCTCCTGCATATTACTATCCCAGAGCAAAGCCTTCTAAACCCACCTATCCTTGACCAAAGCCTTTAGAATCTAACCATTTCTGAGCAAGACTTGACCTAGTAATTCAAAACCCATACTTCTCAAATTCTGGAGCATCTCAAATTTTAGACCACCTCACAGTTTGTCTCAAAGCTTATTTGTAACAGAGTGAAGAATGAGGTCTGATGAATCTAAGAAGCTTACAAATTGTTACTTTGGGCCCAATCCAATGCCCATTGGAGTCAATGAAAAAATTCCACTGATTTCTATGTGCAATAGGCTGGGCCTTTAAGTCCTGGGGTGGGTGGGTGTGGGGGAGAGAAAGAATTTAATAGTCTTTTCTGACACTTATTAAAAATGGGTACCTCTTTTTTTAAAAGGAGATCCTTGAGCCTTGATTTTGTTTTTTAAGTAGAATGTTAAAGTTTTATCCTTCAACGAGTTGTTTAAATATATTGTTGAATATTCAAGTCAACTATATTCTTCTTCAGAAAAGATGTGATTCTGCTGTTCCACATTAGAACAGGAAAACTAATGTGGTGCATCATTCTGGCTGGGAAGTGACCAAAGTTATTGTGACAGGATTGTATTTTGAGCAATTGTTGGTGATTTGTTTTTTAGCCCACAAAGAAAGTAATAAATCTGTCATCCTGAGAAATCAGGTTGTGACCTAAAGGAAGGAGCAAATTGTGGCTTTAGGTAAAAAAAGAGTGACCTGTCTATGAGGGTCATTTATCATTATAACAAAATTGCTGGTTCTTTTCCAGCTGACCAAGAAGAAAGGCTGCAGTAAGCAAAGACAAGCATCCGAATATTTTTAACTTATCAATATTTTCAGGAATTGCAAGTAGCCAAAAATCTGACAGCACTCAAAGGACACTGTCATCCAATCTGTAAGGGAAAACAAGATTTAATTATACAATTTACACAATACAATTTTTGTGTTTACAATAAATAACAGAAATAAGAATTAAAGGCATGCACCATTGCATTATGTTCAAGATGCCCACCATGTACTGTATATATTATATGATGTTATTAGGGATTGGAGGAACCAAACCAAAGTCTCAGCTTTGAACAACCCCAATTTTAGATCTGAATCTGGATTCAATCTTTGCAGCTCAAGGCTCTCTAAATATGCTGAATGCTGGGCGTCTCCCAGCTCCTCTACAACATACTTTCTGTTGGTACTTTTCTGATGTCAGAAAATGACATTCTCAGATTCTTTTCTGTTCAATATAGGTTCTTATATGGCACTCATCACCATAATATCTAATGCACTATTAGAAGGCACTCAAACAACTTGACTATCATGTGGTGTTTGTCCTCTCAACCTCTCCCCTGTGGAAGAAGCATGTGAAGTAGAGGCTTTTAGGGCTTTTTAAAATTAAATATACATATTGCTATGTGTTTATGTTCGAGAAGTCAAGGTCAAAGAAATGAGCCTTGTACTCGGAGAGGAAGGTGGTGAAGTTTATAATGGTCCTTAATTCTTAGGGGTGTTCATTTTGTAGTCTCAGACCAGCCTTCAAGAAGGTTCTGTTTTCCACACACAAGTTTTACCTTCGTAGTAGAGAGTTCCATTGTGCCAGAGGAATGTAGCGCTCAAGCACGGTCTTCATCTCGAACCTCTACATGACCTTTTAGATAAGGACCAAATTCCAACTTGAACTTGATTCCAAATTCTATGGGGAGCCAGTGTAGTGAGTGAAGGACAGATCTGATGTGATTGCGGTAGCTGGTATTGCTGAGCATGTGCTGTAGTGTTATGTATTAGATTGAAACATAATTAACATGTGAAGAATTAATCAGCTTTAGAGTTTCCATCAGCTCCACAGTCTTTCAGCACCTTTGCAATCTTGGTCTGGTGTTTCCATGGCCTTTCAATGCCTCAATCAACCTTTGATGGCTTTACAGCATTTCAGCACTTCCAGCAGATTTTGGGAGCTCCATGAGACTGGTCTATGGAGCTGGAAAAATGCACAAGTGAATGGTGGTATAGGATGGTATACTGGAGGTCTTAGACTGGTAAGGAGGTTCAGGTGCCAGATCTCATGCTCCCTCTCCAAGTTTATATATCTCTGGCTCCACAGCATATCATAAAGATATACCATATATGTGGGGTTTAAAGAAGTGGGTTATTATCAGAAATCCCAGTAAACATTTAAAGTATCTCTTCAATACTCTTACAATTACCTTCCTGTAACACATGTTGCCTGTCTACAGAATGCCTCATCCTATGATACAAAAGTTTTATCAGCACTCATTTTGGATATCCTATACCACTTACAGCTTCACCACTTGTGAGTAATGCAACCATACCAAACTCATGCAGATAAAAGCTTTATGGCACACCATTTTGTATTCTCTATAGATTACACATGCACAAACATTTATACAGTTCTCACATAATCTAAAGGAATAATGGCATGAGAGATTTATGTATTTTTAAATGCCCTTGACTGAGGTTGAGAGATGGAGTGAGATTGCATCCGTTATTAAAAAAAAATATTGTACTAATCAGAGAAGATCTAGTTTACATTGAATAAGGAACGCATACATTGTAAAATAAGAGATCTAAAAATTAGTTTCTCTTTTGTCCCATTCTTCCTAGCTACAGAACCCCACTCTAATTAACATTTCAAATCCTGATCCACACAGCTTTGGTTAATTTACCCGCCACCCTTTTCCAACTTCTTCTAGTTGCAGAATCTCACCTTTATCCTGATTTCTGATGCAAAAAACATCATATAAGAAAAGTGAAAGGTCAGTCTCTTGTAGTGCAATCTGCATCCTGACCGCTACTCTCAGCTGATGGCTTTAGAGCAAGTATGCCTTTATTAGACTGTGCCATTCAATGTCAGAAGCAGTAGTCTTTATTCCAACATGTGAGTTTAGACCACTGTTTACAATTCTGACTAGCAGTTAACATCAGCTGTGATTATTACAATGCTATATGCAGGAATTTTTAACAAAGCTGTTTAAATGAAGGTATTTATAATGGGATTTAATATATAGAAGCTGATAGCTAAAGTACTATGCATTTGCCTTAAATCAGAGAACATTATGATGATAAACCATACAGAAGTTGAGGAAGTAATAGCTTATAATATAAGCAGTTTTTAAATGAGAAGAATCTAATCATGTATTCAATATGGCCCCAATTCAGCATGTGCTAAAAGTTAGTCAAGTCCCATTATATCAATGGGACTTAAGCAATTGTTTATGTGCTTAAAGGATTATATGCTTAAGTATTTTGCTGAAGAAGGGCCTAATAGCTGAAGCTCCTGATTCAGATGTGCACCACAAGACCATGGGCTTCAGCTAATGTGCCCTGGCTGATTTGTCCGTCTGGAGTAGCAGGAAACACAATCAGTCCTGCATAGGAGGTGGAGTAGCACCCTTCAGAGGGCACCGGTGCAAGGATGAACCTTGCCCCTGATTGTTTAGCTATAATGGCAGAGTGAAGAATGGAATTTAGGTTTCATGACTCCTACTTCCTTGCTGTAACCACTAGACTCTGCAGCCTCTGTTATCCACCACTTCCCCCCAACCTCTTGATTCAGCAAAATTGGGCTGGAAAATCTCATAGGAAAAGACTTTTTGGTGAGATTTTTTCAGCACTTCTGATTCAGTTCTAGCTGGGAATACCATGAGAGCAGCCTATGTCATAATATTTTGATTTTTTTTCTTCTAATCAAACTGGAAATGAAATCTCCTATCTGTGTATTATAGAGCCTCATAAAGATATTCTAAAATTTTAGGTGTATGTGTATTTTTTTTAATGAGTTTGCCCCAAATTGTTACATCTATATAAAACAAACCCCAAATGGACATAATATATATGGCTCAATTTCAGATTTGCGTTGAGTGAAAAACTGATTAAATATGTTTTCCACCTGAGACTCAGGGCTGGCAGAGATGAGTAGGATTCAGTGACATCAGGTTATTAACTGTGTTCAGATTTATGATAGTAAATAACAGGAAGGGACTTTTTTTTTTCTAATCAGGATCAGTTAATAGAGTTCTTGAAAATAGCATACCCAGGAAAGGTTATTAGTCAGTAGCTGAACAGCTTGAACAGCTCTGGAAATGTCCATGAGAAAGGTGGTCAAATAATTTCTTTAAAGTTTTGTAGTAACGCACTTATGCTGGAGAAACAGACAAAAGATAATTTTAAATACAAAGTGGTGAGGGTTCATAGCAATTTGAGAAAACACAAAGAAATCTGCCAAAGGTCAAATACTGCTGAATACAGTATTTTGATCACCCCCAATCTAATACCTAACTCTTCACTGGCTATCTGAAAATACAGGGTAAAATTTGAAGCTCCTCCAAACAAACAAACAAACAAACAAACAAACAAACAAACAAACAAACAAACAAACAAGCAATAAATAAATAAATAAATAAATGGTCCAAGTTACCTGAGGAAGCCTGTTTGTGTGGATGTGCTTTGATCATGATGTCTCATGACAGTGGCATTCCCCTGGAACAATGGAGCAGTCAGATTCAAGAATGAAACTTGTGAGTCCAAGAGACAGAGCACTCTCAGTAACTAGCACTCAAAACTGGAACTCAGTCCTGGGTGAGATGATGATGAACGTCATCACTGTAAGTGTAAAGGTCCACTGCTTATTCCCCCCATACCTTTTTAAATAAATGAAATGAAAGAAAATACTCCATAACATAGTCCAGTCTCTCCTGATTGGAGTGACGTGAATGAGAGGAAGAACTATCTGTGTGTGTGCAGGTCCACCCACTGTCTGTATTCAAAGATATGTAGACTCCAAATCTCTGAAAAATGCTTTCATCTACTCTGTTTTTGGTTTCATCATGGACGTAGCCACAGTTTTGGCTCTCAGATTTAATTCAGCATACTCTCAGGGACAAATTTTCAAAGGCATCGTCTAACATTTCACCCACAAATTTTAGGTTTTGCACTTGGAGGAATTGAGATTCTCTAAGTAAATGGTGCTTGTGCATGAAAACTGCTGAAAATTCTTACTTGCCAATAAATAGATAGGCAAGGGTCTTTTAAAGGCCTTTTATGAAAAATTAGTATTTCATATCCTCATTTGTTGTCCCACCCAAATCATATGATTAACCTAGGAAACATCTGGATTAAACTTCTAGTCCAACATGGTGATGGTAGTAGTGGGCTAGACTCTTTTTTTAAGTTTGTTCTGTTTTCTTCAAGCCAGAAGAATAACTTATATGGAAAATTTGCTAGAGTCTTTTTTGGATGCATTCAATTTAGATTATTATGATTTTCTTTGAGACTTGGGCATCAAGGGCCTGACACAAGGCACATTCAAGTTATTGGGTATTGCAGCAGGTTCCAAAGCATAATTTTTGTCTCCAGGCATTGCTGTAAACTCTCAGAAACCAACCCTATACTGTAACCAAATCCACACTGCAAGACAAAATAACTTAGGGTATGTCTAGACTGAGATAAAAAAACAATGGCACTGAGTCTCAGAGCCTGGGTCAGCTGACTCAGGCTTGCAGGGTTATAAAATTGCAGTGTAGATATTCAACTTGGGGTGGAGCCCAGGTTCTGAGACCCTCCCTTGTTATAGGGTCTCAGAGCCTGGGCCCCAGCCCAAGCTTGAATGTCTACAGTGCAATTTTATAGCCCTACCACCTGAGTCTGAGTCCGCTGTCCTGGGCCAGCCACAACTATATGGTGGGTCGTTTATTGCAATGTGGACATTGCAACAAAATGTTAGCGACTACAACTAAAACTAGCACCATGCAGGGAACTCTATGAATCAACATCTGTGCCAGAGAAAATCCAAGCTCCAGTCCCTCTGGTCCATTAATATATGGCATCATATATTCCTAAAATAAATGGACCTGTTCCTTTATTTCATTTAACAAGTTTGCTTTATCTTTCTAGTATTTTAATGCCTGAATGTACAACCACATGATATGTGTTGGTGTTTGTGAGAAGAATTGGGCATGAATTCCTACAGCATGTTGAGCGATGGTGTTAACATGATAGTACAACGTTGGGGAAGGGACCTCAATCCTTATAAACCCTTCCTTAGTGCGTGCACTTATGCTTGCAGTATTCTTTCAGTTGATATGGGTAGGGCTCATCAGCAAACTTCTCATGAGGTCTCTAAGCAAGGAAATAATGTTCTTGTTACAGTTATGAGATGTTGCCTATCTTCGTTTTACAACAGTTCTACTGTAATTAGTTCTGATTTAAGTATTCCTGTGAGGTTGAAGTTCATATTTTGGGAAGTGAGCAGATACTGGATTTGCAATGGCAATATAGCAGAGAATATACAGCAACTGGAGAAAATACATTTTTGCACACTTGAATTTAGGACAATTTTTATACCAGTATAAAACTTGAAGCAAAAAGCCCCTTTTCAGTTAACACAGATGCACTTTTTGGGTTGTGCATCCATAAGGATTATAGCTGAGATTGAAGATTAATAAAGCATAGGATTTATGAAAGGAGAGAGCATGTACAACTGTGTATAAGTCAGGATCAGAACTATTTTGACCTCGAATTATTATCAAATATGTGGATAATCCTCCTTTTCCAATATAAATAAATTATAAGAACTCTGTTAAACCTCAATAAAAATGCTAATCTTAAAGTTACATAGCTTTTTAACCATCTAGATAAAATGTCAAGAGCTACGATTTCTCAATGCTTTGTTAGTACAAACACCACTCAGTGATGTCTACACAATGCTAATATTGCTTTGTTTGTATAGATCAACCAAGTCTGAAGAGCATCTGTGATGATTTTATGTAATATTTTTATGAATGATATGCATGGTAGTGACTTATTTGACTATGGGATGCAGAAGGCTTAAAATGAGCCTGGGGCAAAGTAGGAGACATGAGGTGCTTATGTCACATAACTGTGTACTGTCTAGGGTGTATGAGTCTTTATGGTTTGGTTTCAGCTGGTCCTTATCAATAGAGATCTGGAAAGACAATGGGACTGAAAACTGACACCTAACAATAGGAAACTCTGCCAGGTAGAACACATGAGTTCTGCAGGGGTCTTGCAGGAGGAGGATAATGGATTGAAAAGTGGCTGTATTAAGAAATGGCCTTTGGAGAATTGCAGGACCTCTTACCTGGGGCTGACAGATGAAGAGAGAGAGAGGGAGCACCAAAATGGATGCTACATCAGCATAGCTGGGTAGAATCCTCATGCTGGCCAATCTGAACTCGACTTCTCCGTGCTAACCTAAAGACTTCCCCATGCTGTGCTCTCGTTGACTGATAAACCCAGCACTGTTTTGAGAAGACTGCCTGGTGCTACTGCAAATACTTGCTGAGGTACATTGATCCCAGGAGAGGGCAAAAAGTCTCTGACCAGGAGTCTCCGTTGGACTTTCTGGGCAGAGCTCGCAGTGTGAAAAAAGGGTGCTGGAGTCCAGAGGCTCAGTGGAGGTGCTGAGGCCATCTGGTCCACCCTTGAGGAAGAGTGGTTTAAAAGCTGGGGCATAGCACATATCCCATATGAATCCATGACAGCATTCATATATCTTGCATCTGTTCTTACAGGTACCATATATGTTACCAACAAATCTTTTACTGTATTATTTTTTTTTAAATATCCTGATTCAGATGTGTTTGGTGAAGTGTTATTAGCACTGTGGTACTGGGTTTTGCTTGGTCAAGTTATTGTCTTGCTATTTTTAGAAACAAATCTGCTTACACTGTGCACCATAGTTTGGCACTTAGATGAGTTTGGGGTAAGCAGATAATCAATCATATCTAGATAATAGACATCAGTGATATTGCTTTGCAAGGTTTACACTCTTTGATTTATGCTAGTGGATTGTTTTTTTATGGGACCTTTAGAATATTTGTGACTGAATAATGCTTTTATGACCAAGCCACAAAGACAAAGTCATTATTTCTTTTAAAATTGTCAATCAACAGTTTGATTAAATTTGTGCTTATTTTGAGAGCAATTGGGCTGCATGCCATCAGGCTTAGTAGGGGCAATGCGCAAAGATGTTTCAAAAGGAATAAGAATACTGGGCCTGATTCTCCATTACCCTGCACCATGTGCACCATTTGCATCAGATGCAGAGGGGATGTAAAATGCCACCAAATCACAATGGGTAGCATTTTACATCCACTCTGCACTCACTTTGCTCTGGTGTAAATGACTACATAAAGCACAGGCAATGGAGTTTCAGGCCCCCTATCTACAAAGTAGTAAGAAATATTCAGCTAACGCATTTAAATTAGTTTGCTTCATTAATCTTCAAGTGTACAGTTTTGTTTAAAAACCTTTAATTTGCACAAACAGAATTGCATCTTGGCTTTAATAAAAGGTTCAATTTTAACCTCACGGCAGTGCCAATCAGGAGTAACTCAGCTTGTGTCAATGGACTTACACAGGTGAAAAAATGACGTATAATGAGGTGGTAGAAAGCAACTCACAGTCTTTATATAGCTGCACAAATACGCACGGATGCTTCATCCTGAAATAATTACTACTGAGTGGAAGTAAGCACTGTAGAATGATAGAAATGTAGGGACGACCTCTCTCAAGATCCCTTCCAGCAAGTCCAGCCTCCTGGGCTGAGGCAGGACCAAGTAAACCTAGACTATCTCTAACAGGTGTTTGTCTAACATGTTCTTAAAAAACCTCCAATGGTGGTGTGATAAGGTTGTGGGTGGTGTGACAGACCCCACATGGACCCAGAGCATGGCATGGAGCAGTACTATTACTTCAACACCTGCAGGACATGGTCCAGGAGGAGGAACAGTTTAAAAAGGGCACTGGTAGCCCAGTTAGAGAGGGAAAGGAGTTACAGGCTGCACTTGGAAGTGATGCTGCTGCCTGGACCTGCAGCCTTAGTAAGGCCACTCTGGGACCAGTAAATCCATATTCCTCCCCATCCTCTGGAGTCAAGAACCCACAAAAGGCTCTGAAGAATGGGACACTGATGAAGAAGGTACTACTAAGACTGTGATCATGCCCAAAATGGAAGAGCCCCAAGCCGGTAGGAAGTGGCTCAGGGGGAGTGGACCAATGAATGGTCTGAATACTGCTACACCCCTTTATGGCCCTGGGTTGGGAATCTGGTGGGAGTGGGAAGGTGTGAGTCCCCCACCACTCTTCCAGAAGAAAGAACCCAAGTGGGGAAGAGGGGATACAAAGGAGAGACTGAGGCCATCATATGTGACCTGTGAAGCCGCTATCTGACTCGCTACTGGCTCCACAGCCTGTTTTGGAAGCCTGTTCCAGTACTTAACTATCTTTATACTTGGAACATTTTTATTAATATCTAAGCTAAATCTCCCTTGCTGCAGATTACTTTTGTCCTACTTTCATTGTTCCTGGAGAACAATTGATCAGCATCCTCTTTATAACAGCCCTGCAGATTTGAAGCCTGTTATTAGGTCCTCTCACTGTCTTTTTATCTCAAGACTAAATATGGCCAGTTTTTTAATCCTTTCCTCATAGGTCAGGTTTTCTAAATCTTTTATTATTTTTGTTGGTCTCCTCTGGACTCTCTCCACATCTTTCCTAAAGTGTGGAGCTGGAACTGAACAAGGTGCTCCAGCGGAGACCTCACCAGTGCTGAGTAAACAGGAACAATTACCTCCTGTGTCTTATCTAAAATACTCCATAGGATGTCATAGGGTGACCCCATCTGGAACACCCTCTTGCTGTAGGCCACGGCATGACAGGCATGTCTGCCTCAGTTTCCCTCCTTCAAACTCCCCAGAAATAGTCCAAACCATCTTCCCAAGCATAAATATCCTTTTGGGGTTCATTTATTACCTATCCCCCATGCACATAAATCATAGTCCAGAATTTCCCCAGTATAGTCCAAACAGTTCATATAGCCCTAGTGTTCCTCGCCATGTCCTGGCTCAGCCCTTTTCTGTCCTTGAACCAGGACAGCCACTCCAGCCCTTCCAATTGGCCCACAATCCCACTCTTTCCAGTGGGAACCCTTACAGTCTTTCTGCTTGGAGCACGCTTGCCAAGGGAACCTCCCTCATCCCCCCTGGCCTTCTTATGGTTCCTTTGAGTCCAGCTGTCCAGCAATGGAGTTGTCAGTGGGTAAGTGCCTCCATTGCTCCCCTGCCTTCAGCCCACTCTGGCTCTGAAACAGCAGGCAACACCCTCTACTACTGTTCCTGCATTCAGCCCTCTCCAACGCTGTGGTCCTGGCTTGGGGACACCAGTGAGCAAACCCCTCTTGCTGCTCTCTTTGCCTTCAGCCTTCTCCTAGGAAACACCTTCTGATTCCTTTTGGGATCTCCTCCTGTCCCCCTAGTCTCTGGTAACTCTCACTTAACCCTGGCTGAACCAGTCTTTGTTGGGACTATTTCTTCTGGCTTCCTTCAGGGACTTCCTCTCATTGGTGCACTCTGATTCTTTATAGCCCCCAGGTGCTGTCCTGCCCTCTTAATTAGGCAAAGGGGAGCACCTGCTCTCGCACAGAGGCACTGGACTTACTGAGGCCAGCCATCTTATGATAGCACTCCAGAATATTAGCTTTTTTAGCACCCAAATCACATCTTAAGTCTTCACTTAAAAGGTAAATTGTAGCTAATTATTTAAACACAAATAAATAGCACCCAAAACACAGTTGACTGATATTCAGTTTGTGACATAATCCTCAAATCCTCTTCAGCAGTACTACTGCTCTGCCAGTAATTCCCCATTTTGCAACTGAGCATTTGATTTTATTTCTTCCTGAATATACTACTGTGCACTTGTCTTTATTGAAGTTCATCTTGTTAATTTCAGACCAATTCTCCAATTTGTCAAGATCATTCTGAATTCTAATTGTGTCTTCCAAAATGCTGGCAACTCCACCCAGTTTGGTGTCATCTGCAAATTTTATAAGTGTACTCTCCACTCCATTAATGAAAATATTGATTAGTACAGGGCCCACTAGACACATTCCCCGCAATGTGAGAACAAACTATTGATAACTACTCTTTGAATTCAGTCTTTTAATCAGTTTTACACCTTAGGGTAATTTTATCTAGACCACATTTTCCTAGTTTAGTTTATGAGAATGTCATATGGGACAGTCAAAAGCCTTACTAAAATAAGATGTATTACATCGACTTTCCCCCACCCACTAGGCCAGTAACCTGTCAAAAAAGGAAATGAGGTTGGTTGGGCATGATTTGTTCTTGACAATCCATATCTGCTATTACTTATAACCCTATTATCCTCTAGGTGCTTACAAATTGATTGTTTAATATTTTGTTCCAGTATATTTCCAGGTATCAAACTTAGGGTATGTCTACACTTACCATTTAAAGCACAAAAAGTCACTTTTTTTGTGCTAAAACCACGGGAGCATTTACACGTGTTAATGACTTTTTGCAGTGAAACTCAGAAGTTTCACCCCAAAAGGAAAACCACCTTCACGAGAGGTATACAGCTCTTACCGCTGTTCTTTTTGCGCTGCTGTGAAAGTGAAGACACGTTCTAGCAGTGTAAACACCGTTTGGCCTCTGGAGGATATCCCACAATTCCAAAAGTGACCACTCTGGCCAGCATCTCTGCTGCTCTGACGCACGGATGTCCGCCCCCCCCCGTAAGCCCCGGGAAGTTTGAAGCTGCCTTTCCCTTTGTTTGTAGATGTGGTGGGGAAAGCAGCCAGACAGCAGGAGGTTTTAAAAAAAATGCCACGGAAGAAACCAGGAAGTAATGGGGCTCCTGAGACATGAAGCAGGGCAGTGTGGGGCACTGATCAGGGACCCAGAATGCCTTCCGCTTCCCCTCCCCCTTCCCACAAGACCTATCGCGAGAGCTGCACTGTGGGATAGCTGGCCTACAGCGCTGCTCTCATCAGGGATGGAAGTGCTGGTAATGTAAACACTCTCTGATGCCTGAGGAATTGAGTGAGTACACAAACCAGTGCTTTACATTCTCCGGTTCCCTATCACCTGTGAAACGTACAGTGCAAAAACTCTGTGAGTGTAGACATACCCATAGGCTGATTGGTCTATCATTCCTTGGGTCCTCTTTCCCCACCCCCATCTGTAAATCTAGGCACTATGTTTGCTCCCCTCCAGTCCTCTGGGACCTCAGCCATCTATGAGTTCTCAAAGATAATTGCTAACGTTCTGAGATTGTTTCAAGCTAGTTTCCTAACTACCCTAGGGTGCACTTCATCAGGCCCAGATGACCTGAATACTCTAACTTATCTAAATATTCTTTAACCCAGTGGTCTCCAACCTTTTTATGCACAAGATCACTTTTTGAATTTCAGATCAACCCAGGATCTACCCCGCCCCTTCCCCGAGGCCCCACCCCACTCACTCCATTCCCCACTCCTTCCGTTGCTTGCTCTCCCCCACCCTCACTCAATTTCACTGGGCTGGGTCAGGGGGTTGGGGTGTGGGCGGGGGTGCAGGCTGTGGGCTGGGGCCAAGGGATTCAGACTGTGGGAGGGGGCTCCGGGCTGAGCCTGGGGCAGAGGGTTGGGGTGCAGGAGTGAGGGGTGCAAGCTCTGGGAGGGAGTTTGGGTGCAGGCATCATATGGTCGCTCTGCACCTAATCTCATAGAATCCACTGGACATTTTATGAGTTTTACTTTTTATTAGTGTCATTTGTAGTTTATAGATCCAAAAGCCTTCAGGGATTGTCACAAATCAGCGTAACATTCTCAACTGTGGGGTGTGCATTGGCTGAGCCTGGGGCAGGCGGTTGGGGTGCAGGAGTGAGGGGTGAAAGCCTGGGAAGGATTTTGGGTGCAGGAGGGAGCTCCAGGCTCGTGCAGAGTGTTGGGATGCAGGAGGGGGGAGAGGTACGGGCTCTGGGAGGGAGTTTGGTGCAGGAGGGGGCACGGGGTTGGTGCAGGAGATTGGGGTGCAGGAGGGGTTGTGGGGTCTGGCAGGGAGCTCTGGGCTGTGGGTTGGGGTGCAGGCTCCAGCCGGGAGGCACTTACCACAGGTGGCTCCCGGTCAACGGCACAGCGGGGCTCAGCCAGGCTGCCTACCTGCTGTGGCACCACGCTGCTCCCAGAAGCATCTGGCTGCTGGCACGCCTCTGCGTGAGGCCGCTGGGGAGGCAGCGGGTCTCTGTGTGCTGCCTGTGCCTGCAACTGCCGCCCCCGCAGCTCCCATTGGCAGGTTCCCGGCCAATGGGATCTGCGGGGACGGTGCTGGGGTCAGGGGCAGCGTGTGGAGCTGCCTCCCCCCAGTTCCCTCAGAGGCTGCAGAGACGTGCTAGCAGTCAGCTGCTTCTGGGAGTGGCGTGGGGCCACAGCAGGCAGGCAGCCTGCCTGAGCCTGCTACGTCGCCGGACTTTTAGTGGCTTGGAGATAATGAGGCTCCAGGATAGGCCAGTCAATTACGATCGATGGGTTGGTGACCACTGCTTTAATCTATTCTTTCCCTGTTTTGGATTGTATTCCTTTCCCCTTGTAGTTAATATTAGTTGTGTTTAAATAATTAGCCACAATTTACCTTTTAAGTGAAAACTGAAGCAAAATAGGCATTAAACACCTCAGCTTTCTTGATGTCCTCTATTATTAGCTCTCCTTCCATGCAATTCCATGTATTTAAAGAACCTCTTCTAATTGCCTTTTATGTCCCTTGTTAGGGGTAACTCATCTTGTGCCTTAGCCTTTTTGATTTTGTCCCCACGTGTCTGTGCTATTCTTTTGTACTCCTCCTTAACAATTTGACCAAGTTTTCATTTTTTTTTGGTAGGATTCCTTTTTGATTTTCATGGCATTAAAGTTCTCCTGATGGAGCCATAATGGCTTCTGTTTCTACTTCCTTGGCCCTAAACTTTGTAGCAAGTGTTTGCATGATCATGCATTAAATATGTCCAATTAAATATGAAGTTTTGAGACTTTCAAATCTGTCTAGTAGGCTTGGATGCCCAGAGAGAGTTTTCAAAGGCAGAAATGGGAGTTAGGTGCCTCGCTGCCATTTGTGCCTTTGAAAATCTTCCCCATCCCCAATTCTCATTAATTTTCAAGATTTTTTTTTCTTTTATGAAACTTCTTAGAACGAACACTCAGCCATTTTTAGATAGCATATAATTTTCTAGAATACATGCTTTGTGAGGAAAATGGATAAAACCTGTAGAAAATGGAGGTTTGCATAAATAGGGGATCTGTGTAAGGTGCATGTGGATATGAGAAAGAAATGACCTAGTTTCCGATAATTGAAGTTTGGATTGATGGGGTTTGACTGTACTGGTAAGATAAAAAAGATATTCATTACAAATGAAACCATGAAGGTTCTTCAGTCTATTGTTTATAATCAAAATTAGCAAATTTTGACTATATCTTTGAGGAAGACTGCAGTGAAGTATGAAGAGGACAACATGTTCCTTGATTCTATGCTGAGAAGGCATCATAATGAAAATTATCTAACTGCTATATAAACTAGCGTTTCTTCTTTAATCTAACAGCGGATATGCTATTCTGATGCCCTTCTATTGTTTAGATTGATAATTCTGGTCCTCACAAACTGTACATTGCTTCATTCAATTGAGGAACATCCTTCCTAAACAAGAAAATTCTAGGAAAAAAAACATAATTCTGATATTTTGCTAAGAATTACTGATAACCTTCAGCTGAAAGAAAATAGGATCACGGCATTATGGCACTTAGCTTTGCACAGCTCTGATTTCAAAGCATTTACAGCAGAGCATGGCGAGCCTGCATATTTTGTTCTTTCCAAGTCACTGAAGAACAGTCTACCAGTAAATCTATGTGCTTCTTTTCAAACCCTTGGTAATTTAACCTGTGGATTAGAATTTCCTCTGTCCCTCCCTACTGTCTCAAAGTATGTCCCTGTATTTAGGATTCTGTGATCAAAGAGTCAATGTAGGAAGAATAGGCTTTTTAAAAAAACCATACTTTTATGCTGTGAAAAATGTTGGTTTTTTTCTGGTTTCCGATATCACCTCTCTTGCTGTGTTATGTGGAAAGGAGGTAAAGGATTAAGTAATGGGAAGACTATTTTAGGATAATGAAGAGAAGTACAATAATTAATTTAAAATCGGTGACAGCAAAGGAACAATGTAGCAAAGTACAATGTAATTCCTGCCTGCATTCTTGAGGTGCAGCTCCACCCTCAGGTATGTTACATGTGTCATGGTAACCAAACAGGTGGTGAGAACAACACACTCTCACATGATGCCCCAGACGGATGAGGGGCATGCATTTGCAAGAGTGCAGCAAAACTGCAACTAGAAAAGCAAAGTAAAGACAGGGAAGGGACTAGAAATCTAATATACAACTGCTACTACTTAGTTAATAGTCAGACACTGAACCACAAAACAAAAATCTTATTAGGAATAACTAAGGATATAACACCTACAAAGGCAGTAAAAATAAATAAATAATGCAAGGAATGGGATACTACCCAGTATCAGTGCAATCTCTACCCAGAAGAATCCTAGTCACTGAGTACTGTAATCAACAACACGTGATATGAAAACAGTGTACTAGAGAGACTCCCAAAGGTACTAGAAGTTGCCATATGTGTAAGCAGGGGAATGGTCCCGCTATTGTGGGGAACTTTCCTGGCTTCTGTACTACCCTGGTGAAATGGGCTAGTGGAAGAATCAGAGTCCTCGCTCTCACTTCCTTTCCCAAGAGGCCTCCCTGGCCTTGAAGACTCCCCTTGCACTCTTCTGTCTGGCAGAGTCCTCGTAACCCTGACAAGGCTGGGCCCAGGATTCCTGGGGGGCTCGACCCCCAACCCTGCTGTGGTCACCTCGGACAGGGGCTAGGGTGTCCCCACTCTGGAGTACTCTCTCTGCACTGGGCATTTCCCTGACCCACTGATCATTACATACAAGTTAAAGCAAATACAAGTTATTTAATCAACAATTAATTTAAAAAAGAATAAGGAAAAATGGGAAAGGTTAAAGGAAACACATCAACCCGCTCTGTGGCAGGGAACATCACAAGCAGTGTCTCTGGAATGTCCGGGCCGTTCACAGTCTGTTCCTCGTAGGTCCCAGGCCTCCTTCTCAGGCCCCGGCTGTGCTGCACGGATGCTGCGGGTTGAGAAACTTGTTCTGGTGGTGGCCACAACAGCTTTGGGCTTTGGGTGGTGGGACCCTTCTTCCCAGAATCAGCCCCCTTCTGTTAAGATCCCCCTCCCGGTCTGGCCTGCAAGGATCCTTGGCTGGGGGTGTCTTTCTGTGCTGGGCCCTTTGCCCAGGGTCCCCCCTTGGCTGGCCCCAGTTGCTCACCACACCTGGCTACAGACTGCTCCAGCTCCCCTGTTCCAGCTCCAGCTCCACTCTGCCTCAGCGCTGATGCTGCTGCTCTGCCTCCAGCCCCCTGGGCTGCTCTCTGGCTCTGGGGCTGCAGCTCTGCTCCCAGCACAGGATCTGCTTCCTGAGCTGCTTTCTGGTCCCTCTGGATCTGCCAGAGCTCTGCTCCACAGCTCAGCTTGGGCCCCTGCTCTCTCCTTCGCTTAGCCCCACTCTGTCTGACACAGGCAATTCCAGCTCATAGGAAGGACAGGATCCACCTTGGCCTCCTGACTCCCTGACTAGCCTGCCTGCTCTGTCAATCAGGCTGATCTGGAGCGTTGGCCTCTCCCCATTGCCCTTGGGGACTGTCAGTCTCAGGGTCCTGATTTCCCATTGACCCTTCCCCTTTCTTTTGGTACCGGGAGCTAGCCAACCAAAACACCCCCACTGAGTTTTAATAAGGGGACAATAGTCTCCTTACATATGCATGCACCTTTGATCCGTGTAGTCTTTGACCTTTCTTGTTGCAATGATGAACCTGGGGCCCAGTTTTAAAATACAGATGCCTAAAGTTAGCCACCTAAATAAGAGGCCCAATTTTCAGAAGTGCTGAGTGTCTGCAACTCTCCAGTGAAATCAGTGAGAACTATGTGTGCCCTGTACTCCTAAAAAACAGGCAAGTTTTTATGTAGGAGCCTCAACATGGATTGAGGGCTTGTCTGCACTTGGAAATTTACTGCACTAGCTATTCCAGAATAGTTTATTTTGGTATAAGGTCCTGTGTAGACACACTTATTTCAGAATAACATGGGGAGTGATTTGGGAATAGCTATTTCAATTACCGGTAATTTCAAGTGTAGACAAGCCCTTAGGTGCCTAGCTTTCGGTATCAAGGTCGGAAAACCGTGGCTACACACATGGGTGCTTCCTAACCCACTCAGGCGATTAGCACAGTGCCTCAGGCATGGATTTCATTATTACCCATAACACTATCGCAACTTGCACAGCTACAACTGTGAATGCTGATATTTAATTCATTCAGGTTTTCAGCAAGAGAGAGAAATTTCTGAATCAGGTTGCCCACCCCCCTCCTTATGTTGTCTGAGTTTTGAAAGAACAGAAAGTGAAAAAGCTTAGGGGACCAACTATTGATTATGAACTTTGGCAGATTTATTGCCAGCACTATCACAGAACATTCCCAATTGAACAGGAGGGGCTGAGATAGATCAAATGTGCAGCCTGTGTACATAACAACTATATTAGATAGCCCTGACTATCCTTAATGGTTCACAGGAATGCTCTCTGCATTTTAAAAATAGTAATAGTAGAAACTGCTTGGGATCCCTAACTATTTCCTTGCAATCTGCCAATTCCCAAATTTGTGACTATGAACCATTTAACTATAGTTTGAATCTAATGCCTCCTTGGCAAACCACATCTGTATGCTGGATATTATAAGGATGAGTAATATGACACTGCAGGTCATTGCATCAGCTTAAGTAGCTCTATTCCAAACCAATTCTCCATGATCACACATGCACATTTTTATATTTGAATATAACCTCCTTGAACTCCTTAATTACCTCATTAGCATGTTGTTACGATAAAAACAAAAATTCACCAGGGAACTTTGTGCTTGTGAAAAGTACTAGATTGGCAGCCTTGCTTCTGAATTCCTCCATTTATCCACAGGATGGGTACAATACAGCCAATGGCTGTGCAAGCTTCCCCACGTGTGTTCTTCAACTCTGACCTGGAAGGAACCTCCTCTAGGTACATCAGTGCTGAATCGTCTTATGATCATTCAGTTCTTGGCCTTACTGCTGAAACTTCACACTGCTACCACTTACTGTCAACTGCAGTGTTGACTTTTCTGTTATGGAGACCTATTCATTGGGAACTGGACAAACATCATATTTATTTTCCATTGCTACTGAACAGCCATCAGAAGGTAACATCTTTAGGTAACCACTGACCTGAGCTGGAGCTGATTGGTGACCTAGTGACAGGCTGTATACTCTATTACCAATACCCTGAGTGAGTGAATCTTCTTCATTTCTAAAAATGCTATAAGATCACACTGTAAATACTTAACCTCAGATTCCAATATAGCTGGAGTCTTAAAATTCCACTTGTCCTGTAAGAAAGATGTGTATTTTTAAAGGCACTCAGGTCAATTTCTTATTGAACGTCCATTAATTTTTGATGCTTCAGTTTCTAGGTGCTTAACTTGGGGTTAATTTTCAAAGATACTAAGCTCCATATCTTTCCATTGAAGTTAAATTGGAATTGTGGAAGCATAACACCTTTGAACATTGCACTGTGTCTCTAGTCTGTAGATGCCTAAAATCAGAGGCATCCAAAATTAGTGGACACTTGAAAATTTAGGCTTGATCAGTAATATTCACTCTGAATGGCAAGAAATGCCATCCAGGACAGAGGGAACTTAAATGCTCCACCATGATTGGGTCTGTCATTGATACATTAAAAGAGAAAATAAAAACTGTCCAATTTACAAATCAGAAATTGGATATCTTCATCCTATACACGCTTAAATGTCAGCATAGTATTTGAGAAGGAATCAAAGACCCTGTATAAACTGACCTCCCCCCAGAATGCATCATTCTCTGATCTCACAGGCTGCTGCAAAACTCTACTGCAGCAGTGAGACGGCCCATGGGTGCTTGTATAAGTCACTTAAAATATATACATATATATATATATATATAATATAATATTGTACCCAGAGTTATTTATCACAGAGAAGGAGGATGAGGTCCTTAGAGTCACTTCATGCATCTGAAGAAGTGAGGTTTTTACCCATGAAAGCTTATGCTCAAATAAATCTGTTAGTCTTTAAGGTGCCACCGGACTCCTTGTTGTTTTTGTGGATACAGACTAACACGGCTACCCCCGATCTGTGACTTAGGCCAACATAACAAGAAAACAATAGTAATGACTTGGCTAACCATGGGGAGGTGATCTATGGCCTTTCATAGTTTCTCGAGCCTTGCACAGATTTTAAGACAAATCAGGTCCTATAATGTTGTTGATTTAATCAGGTATCAAGAGGAACTCTCTGGTTTATAATGTCAACAGGGGGGAAAAAAGGGAAAATGTCTCTCGGTATGGAATTTAACCACATTTTATGTCACTGTTGAGATCGTGTAGAATGGCAGAAAATGCTTTCTTTTGACACTATAAAAAGCCCCATGAGTCAGAGCTGTTTGAGAAGGAAGAAGAGTTCAATGAATACTGTACAATGCTACCACCATACTAAGGAATCAGAAATTTTAAACTGAAATACATATTTTGAAGAGAAACATATTATTGCTGTGGAGTGTCCTATACACTATATTTGTCATATACAGCTCTGCTCTATTCAGACCCTTCACCATAGTGTGTCCATGTGAAATGTCAGCTTGAGAAAGAAAAATGTGACATTACACACACACAGAGGAGGATAGATGCCAGCTGCTTACCAAGCTGATGCTGACCAGCTAAGGACAAAAGGAAAACTCATGACTCAGACAATGCTTTTAAAACTACTGAGATAACAAACTGGAATTCCTAAAATGCAGGATGTCCTGCTGCAAGCAGCAATGTTAAGAAAAAGGTGGAAGGAAGCAGGATAATCCCAAAGAGAACCATTCACAAAAAACTTGTCTTCAAGTCCAAATCCTATAGCCAAACATCCAAGTAAATACATGGAAGAGAAACTAGCTTCAAAATCAAATCTATCCCACCTCTTGTTTTAAAAGGGACAACACCAAGCCTGGCAGTCTCAAAATGTGACCTGAATTTGCTCTTTGAATATCTGATAAATCTTCAGATAATTCAGTGTGTGTGTGTTTTAAATGCTTCAGTAACACTCCTCCCCCCCACCCCCAAAATAATTATTAAAACAAAATTAAACAGCAGCAGCCAAGTGCTTGTGACTAGACCAGCCATTACACAAGATTAACACTCATTTCAAGTTTCCAAACAAACTGTAAACATACATACAAAAATTGTCTCTTAAGATGAATGAAAAATAGCTGGGGTCTGTTCCTACCCTTTCAAGTCAATGGGAATGTTGTCTTTGACATTGGTGGCAGCACAATCAGGCCTGTAGACTGATTTTTAAAATAAATACTTTATTTTAACTCAGACTTCTGCTTATTTTTGCTAAAAATCTGTTCATTTTATTTTCTTCTCATTCTCCAAACCAGCCTCCTGCCCCTGTTTGTCTGGTTGTGAGGCCTCTGAGTCAGATACTGTCTTTTCTGTTATTTGCTTGTACAGCACCTAGTGCAGAGAGTTCTTGATCCTTCACTGGGGTCCCCAGATGCTATCATAATAGAAATAATAATTAACAGCTGATTTTAAAGCATGTGAATGTGCTGTGTTGATGATACTGGAGAATTAACTACTTAGTTTTCCAGCAAAAATTCTCCTCATCATCCCATCAAGTTGTTTCATACCTCATCTCTTGATCTAGAAAGATCACTTTTCTGAGTAAATGAGGCTGATTTGGTTGCCGGGCCATTCATCTCTTCTGCCATTTGTGGTGTCAAACGCTGGCAATGTTTTTTGTGATGCAGAATGTGATGTGAATAGAAACTCGACACAGGCTCCACTTTATGGTGCATGGGTCACCAAACAGCCAACAGATCATAGCTTTCAGCTAATATCAACCTGGGCTGCATTCAAACTAGTGATCTAGAGAAGAAAGGCTCCTTATTCCATTATGACTTATCAGTCCCTGAGTCATTCAGATCTTCCAGTACTGTTCCCTCAAAATGTTCACTTTTAATTAGTGATTACAGATTTGTTAAAGGACCATACAAGAGCTTTTGTGCCACCTTCATTGTTAGCTTTTATTTGTTGTCTTGATACCCCATTAGTGATGGAGAAAAGTGTGGATAATATGAAAGCTGGTGAAGATGTTATTTTAAAAACATGGATTTTGTGCTATTAGATCAATAGGCATGCTAAATAATGTATCCATATAGAATTTAAACACTAAAGCAAAGTACTTACCAGCAGGCAGTTCAAACACTGCAATCAGGTATGCCTGCAGGGTTCTCACTAGGAATTTCCTGAAAAATACTTAGGGCCAATGTAGAATGGGATGTTTAAAGAATCAGCTGAAGTTCAGAAATTTGGGAATTTTGATGAGCCCATTGCTTTTAGAATGCAATTCTTCATTAAGTTATTAATTAAGCTTTTTTTCCGTGGAGATGCAACTTCCTGGTTTGGGAAATACTTTAAGGATTCCCTCTAACACAGGTAGATTGCATATTTGAACAAACATGAGATTTTTTTGGAAGAAATAGTAAAGGATGACATGAATGCTTCTTTAAATACACATATGAAAGACAACACAGAATTGATGTGTACAGAACAGAACACAGAACAACAATTTGTTTGTAGCCTCAATGGACTAAAATACTGTGAAAATATGGCAGAATATTAATTGTATTTTGTGAGTTCAGTAATTGTGTTCATTCATATTAACCTACTGGAAGCAGGTTTCCTCCAGCAGGCTTACTGTTCCCTTTATTTTCTGTTTGTGTGTGTGTGTGTGCATGTGTAATAGATATGGTAGACTTTTTCTGTTGGTTGAAGAGACTAGAATACTTTGGAAAAATATCTGTCTAAAGAAAAAATTCTGGAGTATTTTTAAGAGTCCTTTCAGTGTTCTTCTCAAATAGATGGGTATGACAATTAGAAGGGCTTAAAATCCTTAGGAACTGCCTTAGAGATGGGCAGTGTGGAATGTCAAAGTTCCTACCTTGTGATCAGATAAGCACTGCTAATAAAATTGCATTTAAGTTTCCATATGTAGAAACTATTGAAACCTACAAAGCTTCTCTGCCCTGTTATTTATGTGACTGGATGGTTACTGATGGAGCTGTTAATGTAACTCTTTACACACACTCCTTATAAGAGAAAAGTGTGCAAAAAGCAGCTAAAGCAATTAAAATACGTAGCTATTTGTAGTTAAGAAAATTGAGTTATATTAGATTTTTTTAAAAACTATCCTATTTCTGATTACATTTGTTTCCTATTTATTCTATACATGCAGAAAAGTAAAAGAATCCATGGAGCATCAGTCATCCAACAGGCCTCATTTCCTCTGCAAGTGCTACCATTTTTTAGATTTTTCCCTACAATTGCATTTTGGAAATTAGATAATAATGTTTAATGCATTTTCCATTTAAGCCAGATGCAGAAATGACTTTGCAATTGTATTCTCTCAACATATTAAACATACTAATATGTTTTGCAAGATATAATAGACACCTTCAGCACACAGAAAATGTATTAAAGCATCTAATAGCAGGAAAATTATTTCAGTTGATTACTAGACCTGTACTGTTCATGTCATACACAGGTTGAAGCCACATATTTATTATATGCTGTGGGCCAGATCCTCAAATGGTGTAATTTATATATAGCTCCATTGACTTCAGCTGAGCTATGCCTATTTACACCTGCCTTGCCCACGTTTAAGGGGTTTATAACTAGAGTGGACGAGTGATGTGTTCTCAACAAAACCTGATGCAATGTGAAACTTGCCATGAGTCAGCTTCTGCTAAGAACTCCGCCATCAGAGCAGGTCTGTCAAAAGGTGTGGAAAGACTCACGATCATTTCAAGTTTCAGAGTAGCAGCCGTGTTAGTCTGTATTCGCAAAAAGAAAAGGAGTACTTGTGGCACCTTAGAGACTAACAAATTTATTTGAGCATAAGCTTTCATGAGCTACAGCTCACTTCATCGGATACATTCAGTGGAAAATACAGTGGGAAGATTTATATACACAGAGAACATGAAACAATGGGTGTTACCATACACACTGTAAGGAGAGTGATCAGGTAAGGTGAGCTAATACCAGCAGGAGAGCGGGGTGGGGGGGTAGTGATAATCAAGGTGGGCCATTTCCAGCAGTTGACAAGAACATCTGAGAAACAGTGTGTGTGTGTGGGGGGGGCAATAGTTTTACTTTGTGTAATGACCCATCCACTCCCAGTCTCTATTCAAGCCTAACTTAATTGTATCCCGTTTGCAAATTAATTCCAATTCAGCAGTCTCTCATTGGAGTCTGTTTTTGAAGTCCTTTTGTTGTAATATTGCAACTTTTAGGTCTGTAATCGAGTGACCAGAGAGATTGAAGTGTTCTCCGACTGATTTATGAATGTTATAATTCTTGACATCTGATTTGTGTCCATTTATTCTTTTACGTAGAGACTGTCCAGTTTGACCAATGTACATGGCAGAGGGGCATTGCTGGCACATGATGGCATATATCACATATGTAGATGTGCAGGTGAACGAGCCTCTGATAGTGTGGCTGATGTGATTAGGCCCTATGATGGTGTCCCCTGAATAGATATGTGGACACAGTTGGCAACAGGCTTTGTTGCAAAGATAGGTTCCTGGGTTAGTGGCTCTGTTGTGTGGTATGCGCAAGTAGAGTAGGGGCATTAGGGGACAAGAGCTGAGGAAGCGTTCTTCTAAGTCAGACATAAAAATTTTGGCATACTGTGGGGCCATGCGGATACCCATAGCAGTGCTGCTGGTTTGAAGGTATACATTGTCCCCAAATGTGAAATAGTTATGGGTGAGGACAAAGTCACGAAGTTCAGCCACCAGGTTTGCCGTGACATTATCGGGGATACTGTTCCTGACGGCTTGGCTAGGATCTACAACCTATCCTGAAGGACGACCCATCACTCTCACAGATCTTGGGAGACAGGCCAGTCCTTGCTTACAGACAGCCCCCCAACCTGAAGCAAATACTCACCAGCAACCACATACCACACAACAGAACCACTAACCCAGGAACCTATCCTTGCAACAAAGGTGAACGAGCCTCTGATAGTGTGGCTGATGTGATTAGGCCCTATGATGGTGTCCCTTGAATAGATATGTGGACACAGTTGGCAACGGGCTTTGTTGCAAGGATAGGTTCCTGGGTTAGTGGTTCTGTTGTTGTTGCTGGTGAGTATTTGCTTCAGGTTGGGGGGCTGTCTGTAAGCAAGGACTGGCCTGTCTCCCAAGATAGGTTCCTGGGATACAATTAAGTTAGGCTTGAATAGAGACTGGGAGTGGATGGGTCATTACACAAAGTAAAACTATTGCCCCTCCCCCCCCACACTCTGTTCCTCAGACGTTCTTGTCAACTGCTGGAAATGGCCCACCTTGATTATCACTACAAAAGGTTTTCTACCCTCCACCTCCCCCCACTCTCCTGCTGGTATTAGCTCATCTTAAGTGATCACTCTCCTTACAGTGTATATGGTAACACCCATTGTTTCATGTTCTCTGTGTACATAAATCTCCCCACTGTATTTTCCACTGAATGCATCCAATGAAGTGAGCTGTAGCTCATGAAAGCTTATGCTCAAACAAATTTGTTAGTCTCTAAGTTGCCACAAGTAGTCCTTTTCTTTTTATGATCATTTCAAGTGAATGTGGGCTGATTTAATGTATGGTGGTGCTCTAAAATCATGCAAAATTAGCATAGTTTCAATGCAAAAAGAGATTAAACATGCTAGTTTTAGATGAGATTTGCTTTTAGATTGTTGGTCCATTTGAACATGAAAACAATGCAAAACCATATAGATCTTATCTAAATTCATGCAGAATTTACTTGAAAAAATGTTCACATTCTCATGCAAAAGCAAATCTTTGATACTTTTGCACAGCTCTTATCATTATAATTCATCAAAAACATTATCCAAATCAGAATTCTGGTCTATTAAATCTCTTCCTAAAGGCATATATTTTTATCTAACAATAATAATAATAAAAATTAATAATAATAAATCTCTCCAGCCTTTTTAAAAGGTATTCTGGATGGACTGTACTAATATAAGTTTGACATAATATCAGATAAGCGGGTCTGACTCTCCACCCTTAATTCGTTCTTTTGTGCATGGCTATTGTAGGGACTCTCGGAATATAGTCACTAAAAGCACAGTGGGATGGGTTCAGGGAGAACTGTAAAGTTTAACTGTGGATGTCTTCATTTTTAGTCCCTGCTCCAACAAAGTACTTAAGGCTAGGCTTAACTTTAAATGAATAAGTAGTACTCCTAACTTCAATGGGCCTACTTGTGTGTTTAAATTTAAGCACATTTAAGCACACTGCTAGATTGGGGCCTTGCTTGGCATGCTGATATTATATTACATGTAGTTTTCCTGTATCTATATACTCTTTTATACTTTTTTATTTCATACAGAAATTTTTTTTTTACAATCTTATTTCTTTAACAGATGTTCATTTGAACTGCTTCCATTACATCTATATTTTCATTAATGACCAATGGCTTGACCTCTGAGGGTTCTATTGAAAAGTCATAAAAGCTTGTGGGGCCAATTCTGCACTTCCTTAATTAGTCATTCAGTGACTTCAGTGGGAGTTTTGCTTGTGTATGTAAATACCATATGATGTCCCATGTAACCTATTTATTGTGCTTCTAAAAAGGTTCTATACTTGTAGTTATATAAAAATATTATTACTCTTGTCATGACAGCTCCTAGACCATTTACTTATTCACTATATGGTCTTTAAAGGGGAAAATATTCTCCTTACATGCCTTTAAATGGCTAAGGAGAAAACATTGTGACATATATGAGATGTGCATATGTATGATGAGATGGTACACTGTAAGAGGACCCTGTCAAACATTACTCTGATACTCAGAAAGGCATGGAAGTAGAAGCTCAGACTTTCCTTCACCCTATGCTCCAGCTTCTCTAGCAGGTACTGGCTCTCTGCACTCCTCAGGGCCTGTGCCTGAGAGCTAAGCAGAGTCTGTATTTAGAGCTGCTCATGTAGCCCTTCTGCTCCCTATCAAGCAGCTCTCAAGGCTTTCTACCTGGAGTCTTTCCGGCTCTCCTCTTCTGCACTCCACAGGCTTCTGCTTTATCTCCCCTTCTCCTCCAGAATGCCTGATTTAGCCACATGACGTGCCTGGTATGTGACATTGCATCATTCTTGCTACCTGGGGAAGCGTGTGACAGATGGGACTCAACTCCCCTGAAAGGACCAGCTACTGTGTGACAACTAGTCATTAACATATTTGTATGGGGTGAAATCGTGGCCAAACTGGCAAAATTCCCATGGACTGCAATGGGGCCAGGATTTCACCATTGCATCAGAACCCTGACCTGGAGGCTTCATCATCTGGCAGCAAGAGAGGAGTTCAGTCTCCATGCTCAGCCTATCAGTGGCCTCTGATAAGAGTGCCAATAAGGGGGCTAATCAGTGTAGGATTAACCCTCTTCATTCTCCTCTGGCCTATGCCAGTCAAAAGCATGAGGGAATAAACTTATTCCCACCCTTATAGACTTCCTACCATGCTGGTGCTGTTATTTGGCAGACAAAATTTCAAGTATACACCAAACGCACTGGATATAACATTCCAGTGTTTGGAAAGCTGCTTTGATGATATTCTCAGTGATGTTTCTGGGGTCAGTATTTCCTGGAATGATTTGATTTAGGCTGTTCGTCATGCTACAGACCCAGCCCTTTTCCTTGTTCACTCTGTTGACATGTGCAGGGTTATGCAAAAATCACGTTTTGTTTCATGAAAGCTTGCATGAAAATTCTCATCATTTAATTTTACAGAATTTTATACCACCTGAATTTTGCTTTATTCCAATTTTCAACAAAATGGCTTTGTCCACTTTGAAAATGCGCACTGCTGGTTTTAATGCAAATGTCATATTTGCTTAGAAACAGACATTTTTGCTTGAAAACTGGTCTATTTTCTCTTTTTAATAGCACATTCCAGCATTATAATGAATATAACTTAGCAATGTCTTTTCAAAATATAGAGCCAGTTTTGCTAAACTAACTGCATACTTAGCAAATTTTTACTAAACATAAGCCATTAAATTCATAATATTTTTTAAAAATTGTGTCATTTTCAGTTTTGTATTAGAAATTTTGCACACCTCTAGTCGGGTGGTCATGGGCTTATGTCTGATAAATATATTGTTCATTTCTTAGAAATGTAAAGAACTGCGGTCATTATTTTCATACCTGTATACCTAAAGTTAAACATCTAAATCAATGTACAGGCATTTGGCAGGCTGCGCTGTGCACTTTGAAAATCAGGCCAGATATTCAGGAGCTTAAATATGGATTTATTTGTCTAAGTTTCAAGTTTAGACAAAGTTTAGACAAATTATTTGTCTAAGTTTAGGACTCCAACTTTGCAAATTTTGACCTCACAGTGTTTGGTATTTTTTTCTTGAAGTGCAACAAGTGTATCAAATGTTTACCAGACTAAGTGCCACATACGCCCCGTTAAAATATCTATATCTAGTTCGGTTTTAAACTGCTTTTTTTCTGCCTCAAATGTTGGCTCATTGTTGAAGTATCTAAGTGATGTTATTTTGATTAGTAGGACTTTTATGTCAACTATGGGCAAAAATGTTTGTAGGTGGATACATAACTTTTGGCAAATCTCAGGAGAAACATTTCTTTAGACATAGTACCAACAACAGTGAGTTCCAGTATTCCATGGCATTTTTGCTTGAGGTTGGCTCTGTATCTGAAAACTCACTGGACCTCTGATCTTCTTGCCTGTTTTAATGTTTTGTTTCCTTTTCATTGCACTTTCATGGACAGACCAATCCATTGGTACTTTTTTCCAGAATTTCTTTCTTTCTTTCTTTCTTTCTTTCTTTCTTTCTTTCTTTCTTTCTTTCTTTCTTTCTTTGACTATAAATTGATTAGAAGCTTGGTGCATTGGCAAGCACTCTCCATTCATTTCAGGAAGAATGGGTTCAAGTTTGACTTGGGACAAAAGTGAAATGAGTTTGGTGTTGTCTCAGTCTAATGCCACAAACAACATTTGCTTATGTCAGAAAATCACTGCTACATGGTTTGGGAAGACTAGCCGTCACAAAATTCACATGCAGCTACTGTTCCAGGGTGATGTGTTCAAGGTCTGAATGGAGGTAATTGGAATGGTTGAGCGGGAAGCTAGCGCTTGCTCACACTAAAAATTCATCCAGTTCAATATCAAATATTGCTGAAAAGAAAAGAGGACCAAATCTAACTGTGGTGTAAAGGGCTGCATTTCACTGATCTCACTGGCGTTGTGCTCTTAGAGAACCAACTTCAACCTGGGTGTGAAGTGGGCTCATATAAAACAAATAAGGATATTGAAGAAGGCAATTTGTATACACTATACTGGTATTAAAGGTCCTTTTATGAAGCCAATTAAGCCCTGGTATAAGTAGGTGCAATGAGGTTAATAGCATTCAGCCTACTTATACCAGGGGAGAATTTATCTCTGTAAAAGAACCTTTAGGAAATTTATATTGTATACAAACTTCCTTCTTCAACATTACACATTTTTTTTCTTTTCCCCTTTAAACACGTGTTTCTCTCTCTCTCTGTCATACCAGCAGATGATCTTCAGTTATATACAGGAGCTTCTATCCCCTGGGTTGCTATGCAACAAAATGCATTCTATCTGCATCCTTTCTGTGCTGTATCCCGTTTCCGTTCAACAGCTCAAAATAATCAGCGTAGTGCTTTAAACATGTTACTTCCTCTTTTCTACAGAGTTGAATATCTATCAAGTATCTTCCTGGGCTTCCTATCTCTTCCTGTTACAGCCTTGAAAAAATGTGTTTGCCTTACATTGATTTTCCTCATCGCTTCCTATTTACACCGTCCTGTAAGTGCTAAGGCAGGCAAAACATACATAAATGAGTCATGCAGCTGCTGGCCCATTAAAAAATAAATCGTGTCAGCCAATTGTGTGATGTTTGAAACTAAGATTCTTTATTGTTGTCAGGTGTGGGGTTCCTGTTTGTCCTTTTTATCATGGGTTTGTTTCCCTACTGATACCAGAATGCTGAAAACAATCTTTTTCCTTTTTTTAATGTACTGGTCTTACGAAAGAGAAAAATATTAATCTCCAACATCACACTAAGGGACAGGAGAATGAGGTGGAAACAGTATGACTTGCTTTGGTGTAGGATGAGGACAAAACTCTTTTTTTGTTTCATTGTAAATCTTGCAAAAAATTTTGTTTCCTCAAGAGTGCTTCTCATTTAGCACTTGCTACACCACTGTTTGAGATCGTGTTTTATCATGTGTCAGTGTTCTAAGATGCTTGTTCCTGGTCTGCATTTAGAATCATGTTAGTTAATACATGTGTGACAATTCTCAGGGCACCCAGCACTGAGAGTCATCTTGTTATTCCTTCTTCCAGCAAGAGGAAATCTTTCTTGTGGTAGTTGGGTGTCATCTCCGTAGCACCACCAGCCCTTTAGGCCACTCAGTCACTTCCTTCTGAGTTATGACAGCCATAACTTCGAAGTGCAGGTTAACCATCTGAAGCGTTCCCCTGTGAAAGCCAGCCCCTGACACTGGCGACTCACAGAAATTCTGGATCCTCTGCACACAAAGGTGCAGTGTACCCCAGTTTACCAGTTTCACCTTAAGGCACTGCTCCTGTAAACTACTTGGGAGCAGTACTATTGTAAGGCACTGTAAGGCCTTACTACTGTAAGGCACTGCTCCTGTAAACTAAACTAAGGCACTGCTCCTGTAAACTACTTGGGAGAAGTTATAATAAGACAGAAGTACGTTTATTTAAGAAAGAATAAAGATTTAATAAGAAGCAATGAGCTACAACTGTTTACAACACAAAACAAAATTGTAAACCTGGGTTTACACTTATCAATAATTCTAGTCTATATTATATAATAGTCCCCCCCCCAATTTTAGTCTTTTGCAGAGCCAGCTGTTTTCACAAGAACCAGCATCCATACATTGATGAAAGCCCCCTGCTCCTGAAGGGGTTTCATCAGTGACTGGTACACAATGCTTCTCTGGCCTCTGTGTTATATTGAACACAACCTTTCCTAGTCACAGATAGGACGAGCCCCTGCCTTGTTGTAATGTTCCGTTTTCATCTCCACGTGGTTTTGATTGATTGTAGTTGTCTTTGCTTGTTTTCCATTGATAGTCTTGGGAGGGAGCAAGGCTAGATAATTGAGCCTTGCATTACTTCAGTGGCTAAACAGGGTGGGGTGACAGCTCACCTTGTCCAAATGTGTTATCACCAGGACACACAACTCCTGGTGACTAATTTTTACTCCAAGTCCATAGACCAAACTTTCCATATAAATACATTATTCCTTCAATATTACCCATACCTACCTCTCACAGTGATTATGAATCTGGACATTATGAGCTTCCTGTATACACCCTCCATGTTACTCTTTATGGATAAGTATCCTGTAAGACACGTGTTTGCTGTAGTGAGTTTGTCAGTCTGAGTAGAGAGTTGTTTGCAAAGAACAAGAGACACTTTGCCATGGGGTCTGTGTGTCACAACATGTTTAAGCACAATTGCATTATAGTGTGCTCTTCGAATGCACTTTAATCCCACAACGGCTTTGTGTTGGCTTTCTGAATAAGAGTGAATTTCACCATTAGAGAACCTCCATTTCGCACAGATCATTCAGCTGGTGTAGTAGGTTTAGAACATTTAGTTTTTGCAAGAGAGAGAATTCCCATTTATTAACACCATTTGTCAGCATTGCCAGTGCAGACAATTCAGGCTATATTTTTGTTATATAGGAAACTATTCAAATTCTTCTGGATTTTTCATGATTTCTGTTCAGAGGACTTTTATATAGCCAAATATATCAATTTCTTTAGCAGCCTGTTTTCAACATGCTAAACATGTATGCTTATGGAGCAGCAATGTATACAAATGGAATATTTTTCAAATGGTAAGTTAAAAATGTCATAATGTCATTTAAAAGAGGGTTTAAAGATTACATATATCTAGAGCACTTGATTATCATGTGCAGAATGATTTTGCTGATTCTAAAAACAATGTGCTATCACCAATAAGCTTCTACACAAATCTGAAAAATTCTTTCATTATAGCCAGTTGTTTTTCAATAGACCAAGAGGAGATTCAGGGTGTTGTTTGTTGGAAATCCAACCGTTTACTCTAGAATTTTCTGGTTCTACCCTTTTCAGTATTCCAACTTTAGTTCTTTGCATGCATTTGAGTATGATTTGCTTCCACCTTGTTTGTGTGTGTGGTTTTATATCATCCTGATTAGTAAATTCAGTCAGTACACCAGAAAAGGCAAATACAGTACTGTGGTTCTTCTATATTTATGTGGATCTCCATCTAAGGAAAATTGTGCCCACACACATTTAAGTTTACCATAAAAGTGGGTTACTGTTATACACTTCTCTTCTTTTTATCACAATTCTTTACTGTGACAATGTGTTCTCATCCGAATCCAACAAGCAAAGAAAAAGGCAAGAGAAAACAAATACTATTTTCACACAATTCTAACAGAAGCAGAGACCAGAACAATACTGAAGACTGTTTCTTCTAGTGTTGTGCTATGTCATTCTAGGCAGGATAAGCAGGGATGTTAAAACATGGCAAATGACAATAATTAAGGGACCTTGAAAACACATTGTGTAGTTAGGCTCATCATTTTACATGTTTTCTTTAAAATGGCAAATCGGTAATTGCAAATCCACTTGTCAACATTTAAAAGATAGGGTGATAATTTCTAGGTTAGATTTACAACAGGCATTAAAGTCATTGGGGAGTTTAGTCTGAGTTACAGCTGGAGGATCAGGCTCTAAATGAAATGATAGAATTAGATATTTTTGCCTGTTGAAATGTAACTTTTGCAGTATTTGGGTTTTTGGACTCTGTTGCTCTCTGTCTTCCAACTTAGGTTGTTCCCCAAGGACACAGCCCATAGCCAAGCATGGAGCATCACTTCAGTGCTATTGGAGCATCTCAGGTAGCCACAATTGCCCCTGCTACCCTTTGCCCCAAGGGGTTAGTAATTTGGCACTGGTTTTTTCCAGCACCAAATTACTACCCCCTTCACACAGGCTCAGCTGCACCCATGCTTTGCTCTTCCCAGCCCACTCCCTATCCACCTGCTCTGGAGGAAAAGAAGTAGCAGGTGTGCAGTGCCCATTTATCCCTGCATACATGCATCCAAGGTTTAAATATCCTGTGCACATACTTACTGCCCCTTACATCCCTGCATTGACTCACAGTCCAACCTGAAATCTAGTCCTTAGTAAAAATACCACTGAAGCATATAAATGCCTAAAGGCCTTAATGAAAATCAATGGAGGAATCTGAAAGAATAAAGGGAGCATGTATGTACATGTGGTGTGTGTGTTTAAATTCTGGGGTCACAGGTTCTCTTTCCCCCTTATTTTCATTGTTACCCAAATCCTCAAAACAGAGTGAAATAGAATGTGTTGCAACTTGCCATAGAAATAAATAATAAATGATGATGACTTTATATTGTGCTTCTTTCAGAAATATTTTGGGCCAACAAAGACACATTCTAAAAATCATTCTAAAATGAAGACATGCGATAATTTTGTTTTTTTTAAAAATGCATCCTCATAAAAAATCTTAAATAAAGTTAATAAAGACAGCGTGATTCTTTTGGTTCACAAACTGTAGGAAATATTGGGTGATATTCTATGGCCTGTAGTATGCAGGAAATCAGACTAGATGACCATAATGGTTCTTTTTAGCTGTAATGAACCTGTTCATTAAAAACACAGGTGGGGAAGAGAAGGATGGTTATAAAGACCCCAGTAAATGATACTAAAAGTAATTTTCTAATGTGACAAAGAAGGAGCTGAATGGATGTTGTGGGAGCAAATTCTACCGATTAGGAGCCATCACAGCTAAGGTAAAATCTCTAGTTGATCTCAGATGTGTTGGAGATCCCTACAGTCAGGGTGGTGTCCTACTCCCTCTACAGGACAAGATGCAAAATGGAGGTCTAGCTTGGGGCTACACCATTTAACAAACCACAGTGCCTACTGAGGCCTCAGTCCTACAAGCTGCTTCATGTAGGAAGATGACCCATGTGCCCAAATAAAACTACAGATGGGGTCCACACACTTGGAGCAGCTTGAAGAATTAGGGCTTTAAAGGCAATAAGCCAGGTCATGGGCAACCAGAGCAGAGAGTGCCTGCAGGTGTAATGTGATCATGGTGGCTTAAAGCAGCGAGCAAGTGTGCTGCTGCATTCTGAACAGGTTGCAAGCATTGAAGATGCACTAGGAAAAGCCCTACAATGAACCATTGTGTCAATTGTATCAAAAGCCATGGACAGGACTGTCATGAAAAAAATGGAGAACTAAGCCCTGAAGGAGCTCTTTCATGCCCCTGACCGGCACCATCTCAACTCCAAAGGGACCTACTGGAACCGAAACAGGATGTCACTGGTGTCTGTGTGCAGCAGGCTTTTGCCACCAGGCAATTTGTAAGGAATTAAGCCTTGTCTACACTTGCGGTGGCGCAGTATGCGTAGCTACATGCCACAGTGAAAAGCAGGCTGCATCCCACTGTGCAGTGCAGCTCCAAGTAGCAGATGAAGACAATGGAAAAGGAGCTGGCAGATTCCCCACTGCTGTGTGAAAACGTTGACAAATATTGTTTTTTATCCATGACTTCATTCTTTAAAACTCAGTTAAGTTGTGGACTGGTAGTTTCTTGGCTAAAAAGGAGACTGTCCTTTTACTAACTGAAGGTACAACTTCTGGGTACGTCTCTGAAGTGTAGTGTACCTATTCTTGTTGATATGCCAAAACAGTGTTTCTATGTTGCATGGCGTGTTTTTGTTTAATTAAACAAATACTATTCCCCATCCACCTGCAATGTATCATCATTACTACAGAATAATAGAAGTGCTGGTTATGGGCATATTCAAGCTTTTATTACTAAAATACTTCCTCTTAAACATATTCAATCTGTTAATTTTCTGTCTTTAATATAGAAACAGTATGTTTAGAATAATTCATTTTCAAAAAAGAGTTGTCAGCCTTTATTAATAATTAGTAAAGCAGTAAAGGGAACATATATTAGGGACTCTGCAACTAATTAATTTTTTGAAAAGAAATGGGAGTGCTGTGTTCTGTTGATAAGGATCTTGCATCCAGTGAATGCAGAAATGGGCGGCGGGTGGGGGGGAAGGGGAGGGAGAACAACATAGATTAGGACCTCATCAGTTCCCTTGGGGCAATGAAAGTCCATGTTTCCTGGACTGGAAAAAAAGGGTTTGCTTTAATGCTTTCCCTTTTTAAATTGTACAGATCCTTTTTCCCAAAGAAGAATATTATTTTTTTGTATAGAAAGTTGCAGGTGAGATCTGTTGTAGCTCTTACTAATGGCAATAAGCAATTTGTAATTTTGGAATGCTCACAATCTACTTTTGCAGTTAGGTTTCAGAGTAACAGCTGTGTTAGTCTGTATTTGCAAAAAGAAAAGGAGTACTTGTGGCACCTTAGAGACTAACCAATTTATTTGAACATAAGCTTTCGTGAGCTACAGCATCCGATGAAGTGAGCTGTAGCTCACGAAAGCTTATGCTCAAATAAATTGGTTAGTCTGTAAGATGCCAAAAGTACTCCTTTTCTTTTTGCAGTTAGGTTATTTTGGAAAGGTCAGTTTGCTGAGCTGAAGGGAGGTCAAATGAACTTCTGCAAGGAAAAGGAGTGTTTGCTCTAGCCCTAGCTAGTTAGATAAATGAATTAAAATCTTAACCAGAAAGAAACCCATTAGGAAAAAAAAATCTGGGCTGGGACTCTGATGTGACAGGAGAGCTCTTTCTGAAAGGTAACATTAGACATTTGCTGATATGCTCAGTTATATTTTATGTAGCAGTGAAAGGTTTACCAGCCCATCACTTATGGCCTTACTTTGTTACCTGTGCTGATAATCCATTACTATTGAGAAATGTGATTGGATGATAGGCAGGAACCACAGATGCTTGTACCTGAAAAAGGCAACTATACATAGTTAATAGAAAGTCATCCACAAAATAAAATTGTCTTAGGGGACACTCAGCACAATTAATCCGAGTTATAACAAAAAGGTGGGAATTAAAAGTGTATTAGTTAAACTGCAGTGAACCCCTCTGTGGACATTCTCATTCAGAACTAAAGTGGACTTAATTGGGTTTAGCTTATTCACAAGCTTTTGGATCACCAATGAACACAAATCTGAGAAAACTAGATTATAGCCAAGTACAGGCCTTTCATACTGTATGTGGTGCCTTCATTACTGTGTGTCTGGGTGTGCCACATTTAGCAGCTGGTGAAATGCCTATCACTCTTAGAATGAGCTCCTAGACTTAATCTCTTGGGCCAAAGGACTTGGTAATAGCGAAGATGGCAGCATGAAGCACATAAATAATGATTGTTGAGTATTAAGTGGAGCCTGAACAGGACAAAAAAAAAATCAAATTTCCTCAGGTAAATAGGGTACAGAAGTAGATAAAGATCTTAATGAAAAGAAAGGATTGAAAAAGACCAAAATCTATAACTGTGGGAACATACTCTACCCCAGGAAACCATCCCCAACCCCCCTTGAGGTAGACATGGAATTAAATAAGGAAATAAATAAAAGGAGAAGACTGATAAATATACAAGATATAGCAAATCATTATATTTGTGATAAGTGGGGATTGCCAAATAAGTATAGACGGCTCCAAAGAGGAAGGTACAGGGAACAACTTTCTGCATGACTTCAATGGGACTCAAGAAAGCCGTAAGTCTAACTAACTTTGTAGCTCTCTTTATGGCTGAGCGAACAGGGATTATGCTAGCAGTAAACTAGGTTTTAGATGTGTGGCCAGCTGCCGTGGCCTACTTGTCTGACTCCTTATGAGGGTTGCAGGCAATTTACAGTGGTAAGTCTGACAGCAAAAATGATATTTTTAATGAAATATTACTGCTAACAACTGAGCTGGTGCAATTGGATATATCCATGGTAATAGCATGGATCCCAGAGCATGTAGGAATAGCAAGCAATGAACTGGTGGACAACCATGCAAAAATCATGCTATTAATCATGAAGAAGTTGACCTGGGAATTCCTTTAGGCAAACTGGAATTTAAATACCTAATCAAAAATGAGCTAAGGAAGGAATGGTAAGAACTGTGGGCAAACAAAACAAAGGAGAAAAAATTCCGAGAAGTAAGCCCAACAGTTGACAATGTAGCTATGATCCAATGCCCAGAGAGGAAGAGTGCAGTGCGTCTATTTAGAATTCTAACAGGGCTTTGTGAATTAAACAGTATTTATTTCTAACTAACATGAACACAGATTGATTATGGGTAACATGTGAGGTCCAGGAAATGATAATATCCTTTTGGGATGGTAAAGGCTGTACCAGTGAAAGGAGGAGTTTAGATAGCAAATTCAGAGGCTGTAAAGTAACAAAACGGTCCTTGCAACATCTATCAAGAAGACAAGGAAAAGGGGCCCAATAAAAAAGCTCTTCTGCAATTCTTTAAGAATACCAGGAAAGGAGCGAGACTCTAAGTCATGAACTAGATACACAGGTCAGTGCCTGGTGGTCATAGTCTCAGGAAGTGAGTTGGCTTATGGCACAAAACTGAAGAAGAAACTGAAGGAAGAAGATCCAGCAGAGAGGGAATGAGCTCTACACTCACCGCAGGAGCAGAATGGATCCCTTTGGTGGGGTTGGAAAAGGGGCAAAATTCAGTGAGAAATGCAGCAGAGCTTTATCACTTTTGGAAATAAACCAATGGGAAGCAACGTAATCTCCGGTGGGAGGAGGCCCGGAGTTAGGGGCCTACAACAGGTGGCAGAGCTGCACGGGAAGCAGAGTAGGCTCCAGTGGGAGGCAGTCCTGAGATAGGATTTGTAAGTGGCAGCTGAAGATTTCCATAGCCCAGCGGGACAGGAGAATCATTTGGATTTGCTTGGATTTACCAGGAAGGGGTTTGTACTGTGTGTCTTGGCCAGAAAGCCGAGCTACAGAAAAGCTGGGGAGAGGAGGCAGACAGAGGAGGTGCTGGAGCTGAGGATACCGGCAACATTACACATGGTTGCAAGGCGGAGCTCCAAGGGTGAATACACCATCTCACAGTCCCACCCCACCTAACAGGAGATAAAATGCTGTCCTGTCACCTCTCTAATATATGATTTGCAGTAATTGTTTTCTGGTAGACTTGGTTGTGTTTGTGTATGCGTGTCCATTGGGGGTTTATTTATTTATTTGAAACATCGCTTGCCATTGAACATATTTCTGACCATTTCCAATGAAAACATAGGTTTGCAGGGGGAAGTTTGTACAAGCAGATCTTAATACATATGTCAATTACATCAAAGTGTTCCAACAGAACTAGTCGCTTTATTACTGAAGCGGTAGTAGAAGACAGCTAACCACAGTAATTAGCAAAGTAATCAATTTCAGCACTATGTAGATTTTTAGCAAGTCCAAAGAAGCTGCGCTCCAGTCACATCACACTCATCCTTTGCTTGAGAAATGAAGCTGTTAGGTCTCCTCATCTGCCTGTGTATCACTTGGGTTGATCATTTACATAAGTAAAAAAAAAATCATTGCAGGATTTTCTACTAACTCATATAGTGCAGCTAGAATGATGCTCAGATCTGTGTCAACATACTGCACTTTTTAACAAGCCTAAACAAAACTGATAAAGTCAGTACAAATTCTAGCTTGTTCCACAGGGATATGCACACCAGAAACACCTGGCTAGGAAGGCAACCACAGAGCAAAAACTGTATTCTGGCTCCCATCCAAAACCATGGAAATGTGACTCTGTGGGTCCGCCGTGTATGTGCCCAATATCATTTTAGCATGAGTTGATTGTTAAAGGCACATTCATTTTTTGGTGTGTGGAACATATCCCTAAACTCGACTTGACTGTGATGGACCTAACAGGTCTCGATCAGCTCCAAGCCATGCAGATTACTCCTGCTCCATTTCACCAGCATGATTAATTTATGGGCGAGCGGGGAGGGAAGTAGTGTGGGGTTGCAGGTAGCCTGAACAGGACTAATGTGAGTTGTACATCAAGAAAGGCGGTAAAAGCCTGCACCAGGTTGTTGGCTCCTTTGAGGGGCAGAGCATCCTCAATACCTGTGAAATCCGGGGCTTTCAAAGTGCTCAGCACCTCCCAGGAGTGCTCAGAATATTTCAGTAAGGAGTCCTTAAGAGCACTGCTGCATACACTGTTACCACAATGACTTGGCCCATTGCTGTAGAATATTGTAATATTTTTGTATGAAGAAGCCTTACTAACTGTTAGTGTTAAATTATACTGTCGTAAAAGCAAGCAATATAGCTGTACAAGTGTGTCGTGTCGCAGCCCAGGGTGGAATGAAAGACTCCTTGGTTGCGAGGATATATTTAAAAATATTCCTAATCTAAGCTCTATTCAAGGCCCTTGCAAGGGACAGATAACTTAATATTGACATAGCCTTAAATATACTGAAAAGATCTAAATGAGAGTAATGAGATTCACAAATCCTTTAATATTAATGGGGGGACCCTGTTGGGAAGCACAGTGTAAAAATCAAAGAAAAAAAATGAGCCTAAGATGGAAGTGATGATGTTAGTTTAAACGAATACAATGCTGTGGCTATTTCGTTTCAATGGCCTTCTCCGTTCTGAGTGAACCATTACATGCCTCTTGAAATAGCGCTTAAGCCTGTAAAGCTGTCACAGGCAACCAGATGGCCAATTTTAGGAGAAACTAGTCATACTCATTTCTGAAACCCTCCAAGTAAACTTAACTGGAATTATTTCTTTTGTGCATTAGGGAATGAGGAAAGCACCATGAAGCCTTTCTTTCAAAAATTCTCTCTAAAATCAATAAACTAATTCTACACTGAATTTCAAGACAATAAAACTTTAGTAGGAAGAAGAATATGCATATTTTTGTTCACACTGCTATGGTTAAGGGTCAGTCAGCATTTCCTTCATAAACACCAATAATTTTACACTCCAGGCTGAAATTTAACAAAAGGGGCTCTTGGACTATTCTTTCTCTCCTCATTCCAGGTCTCAACATTAAATCTGTTTGGACATTTCACAACTTTAAGAGAAAATAGCCATTGAAGGTGCTGTTTCGCACGCTTGGAACCATGTACTACCCAAGATCAACTGGTACAATTCCCACTGAAGACGTTGATGACAACAACAGAACCCTTTATCTTCCCAGTCCTCATCTTTCCCCATCTTGTCCCTTCTCCGTTACAGCAGAGAATTCCATAATCCTTTCCTCAGTGCCGTCTTTGACTTCTCACTCCGCTCAGTTAGCCCCCTCATTCAAGCGGTTGCTAAATCTTGCCTCTTATTCCTTTGCAACATATCCCAAACCCATTCCTATTGCCAAATGCTTGTTTGTGCCTTGATAATCTCCCTCCTGGCGGATTGTAAACTCCATTGGAGCAGAAGCAGGAACAGAAGGAGGAATGGAGGTGAACTTTACTGGTCCAAACCTGGTTTATATGGATCCTGGCACCCTGGCACATCTGTGCTGCTTGGCATGTTCAGAGGCAGAGCCAAGGTTCCACCCATTCCCTTCCCCGTTCCATCCCCTCCTGCCCATCCGTGCAAGGGTATGTTGCACCTCTGCAGACCCTGCTTCTCTTTATGTGCTGTGCACCTGATGCACCTGCACTGGCACAAGAGCTGGGCCACTGTTTAGTCTGGGCTGAGTCATAGTCTGCATCCTAAGCTGCTCCAAGGGCAGCAAAACCAAGCACTGACTCTTGATTGGGTGCTCATGGCAAAGCCACAGTTCAGCCTTCTGTAAAGCACCATGGAAGCTCTATGGTGCTTTTTAAAGAAGGAGCACAGGGTTGGGAACCAGGATGTCCTGAATTCTAATCTGGGCTCTGCCATTGACTTGTTTTTATGTCCTTGGACAAATCACTTTACCTCTCTGCCACATTTTATCCACCTGTAAAGCAAGAATCTTGTCCATCTACTTCAGGGGTAGTTGTAAGGGTTGGTTAATGTTTGTACAGTGGTTAGAACATATACACGCTTATGTAAAGGCTAAGTATTACTTATCATTAAATGAATAACATAATAGTAGGAGATATAGTGTCCTAGTGCTAAGAGTGATGTATATGACCCTAAGACATACCTAGATCAATAATAATAATCAACCTGTAACTTTAAAACCACACTTAGATCTCTGGAAAAATACACACAGCTGTCATAGGGTCCAGATTTCAGCTAGGAATCTGGTCTCAGACAGAATGAGAAGATGATTTTGTCTGATTGCATTGCTTAAATTACACTAGGTAGCAACAAGCAAAAGGTCCAGGAGCTGCCAGGATCCCGTCAATCAGCCAGGACCGGTCAGTGAGGAGAAACACTCCATGTTCCCTTCCTGCCACTGTTGAGCACGAGTCTGCAAGCCAGCTCACTCCCACACAGGGAAGGAGAGGGGGGCGGTTTGCTTGGCTAAGAAAGGAGGACCATGTTATTTTTTTCTCTAAACTGTTGCTCACCTCCCTGTCAAAACCAGTACCCTGCATGCTCCTCTTCCTCCAAAACCAGGTACCCTTGCCTCGTCTCTTTGAAAATCTCATCACCCTACAACTGAAGGTCCTCAGCCACATGGGCATAATGTGGGCTATGGATGCTCAAACTAGTGGACTAGATGTCCAACATCTCACAGGCCCAGAACCAGTGCTGTTGGTCTTTGGCTGAGCAGTCTAAACCGCAATCATGTAGTGAAGCTAGTGCTCAGAATGCCAAACCATCTATGATGGATGCTGAAGAATTACTTAACAGCAGATGTGGCAAAAGGACTGAACTCTGAAGCTGCAAAAGCACCTTGTATCTTTAAAATAAAAAAGGAGCCTCATCTTCTCAAGCTCACTGTTAAGCAAGTGCAATACATAGCCAAGCCCAGCAAATCATGGCTTGCTGAAATGGAAACTGTGGTGTAGATAGCTACATAACTGTTATACTTGCTGTTTGTGTGCTACCCGTTTAATTCTGTAAGGCCATAGCTACATGGGAAAGTTATACAGGTGAATTTAAACCAGTACCATTATAATGGTATAACCCCCTGCATTGACCCTCTTATTCCAGCATAAGAGTGCTTTGTCACTTGGGATGGGGTTTAAGCTAAACTGAAAGAAGCCACTCTTCTGCTGGAATACATGTGTCCACACAGGAGGTTACACAGGCATAATTGTACCAGTATAACTACGCTGGAATAACTGGTAAAACTCTCTCATATAAACAAGGCCCATATAGTCTGCACATCTGCAAACACAAGCAGCCATTTTCAGACTAGAGAGATACACACATGCATTGAATGCTTTATCATGGAGACCTTACTCTGGTTCTTGCTTGTTTTTTTTTTGTTCTCATAATCTAAAATAAGTTATTCACACTAAAAATATCTCTTTACTCTAAGAACAGAAACTACAGTTTAAAAAATAAGTGAGCAGGAAATGAGTTTTTAACTTACTCAAGGATTTGTATTTTTAGGTCCCTTCTGACATATGCACCAGAGTTAACTATTTCTAGGAGTGCCCAGTAGAAGCAGGCTGTGGATGATGTGCTCTCTCATCGTTTACACACAGGTTTCAGAGTAGCAGCCGTGTTAGTCTGTATCCGCAAAAAGAAAAGGAGTACTTGTGGCACCTTAGAGACCAACAAATTTATTTGAGCATAAGAAAGCTCAAAAAGAAAAAAGAAACTCCTTTTCTGTTTACACACAGTGAATCAATTTTAAAAAAGTGCATCAAAATCTTTGTAAAGATAGTCTGTAAGAACTATGCCTAGCCAGATGTAATGTCATTCCTCTTCCTTTCCCCCACCCCCCTGTTTACTGGCTGTAAGCTAGCCATGCTTTAAGTGGGCCCTTCAAATGAGATCTCGCCAGGAGTCTGTGTAGTTATATTCTGCAGAAACACCATGAAATGGGGGCAGAGCTCTTTGATAAATTGGCCTGTGACAGCAAAAATATCTTGTTTGAAGGGTCTCACTGTGGTGGGGAGACAGGGATGTGTGATCTCTATTATGATGTTGCCTTTTAGCACATCTATGTGAAATATGACGCCAGAGTTAAATGGAAAAACTTACTTTTTTAAAATACGAGCCTCATGTTAGCAGGGAAGATGGGTCAGAGGCAACATGGGTTACCTTGTTTGTATGTGTTTAGAAGAAGCCTCAGTCTCAGTGTCAGGAAAACTGGCTTTTCTTTTGCTCAGACTTGCTAACATTATATATTAGCCATTACAACTTATACCAGGAGTAAAAGGAATCAGCACATCAAAACACACCGCAAACTGCTTTTCATTTTGTGCTTAAAAACTCAAGTTCTACAGTGGCTTAGTGCTGTTTCTGACAACCAGTAGCCATATTCCAGAAAAGCTGATCCAGCTTTCACTGAAGTCAATGGAAAGACTCCCATTGACTTCAGGGGGTGTTGGATAGACCTTTAGTACAATTCACCATCTGGTGGCTGGTTGTGGCTTCTGAGTTCCCAATACTTTACCACAGCTGAGCCTCAACCAGGATTCTGATGGTCCATAGGCAGCAACTCTAGCAGGGGAATCCAAGGACTCTTCTGTTGCCTGAGTGAATGGGGGCTGTGCTAAGAATCTGGGTCTTGATTCAGCAAAGCACTTTAGCATGTGTTTAACTTTAAGCACATGGGAAGTCCCACGTAAAATGAATGAAAACATAAAATAGACAATATAGAAAGCAAGCCAAGCCCAAAATTGCCGTTAACAAAGTAAGTGTTCTAGATATTGGCTGACAGGGATAAGGTGCCAATCCTATTCCCACTAAATCAATGGAGAGATGCCATCAGGGCTGGAAAAACCGAGGTTGCTGATCACCTTACAGGATCAGACCCTTATATAACAATTAGAATATGTGGGGCCAAACTGTGCCCTTGGATAAACACAGTTGACTCCTAGAGTGAAATTTACCATGGATGACTGGAGTTTTTAAGGCCAGAAGGGACCATTAGATCATCGTCACAACACATATGTGCTCAAGGGTAGAATGTGGCCCAGAATGCTTGAGATTTTCATACGAAGGAGGAGCTTGGCACTGACCTATAAACATGCTTTTATCACAGTCGTTCAGTGTAAGACTGTCATATCTCTAGTATGTCAGATAAAACAATTGTCTATGCTGACAAGTCCTAAAATAGATACTCCAATGTGAGAAATCACATTCCAGAAGCTTGTTAGGTTATAGAATCTGACAGGTAAATGCGAGGATTAGTTTCCAGTAAAAAGCCCACTATGGTTTCCATAACTTACATAGTATATGTAGAAGTCACTGTTAATATCATGATGGTCATAAAGTTCAAAGTGTTTGCATGTATTTGCACTGAGAATCTCTGCATTTCTTAGTGGAACTGTCTAGTTACATACCAATACAAGTCAGAAAAATGTAAAATTTCCCCTATTTCTTATTTAAAATTCCCATAAAGATAATTCTCATTCATGTGGAACTGACTACTGTACATCAATATGTTTTCAAATCTCAGATCAATAGTCTAGCTGTTGTCAGAGAAAACTAATTAGTCTCACTGAGCAGTTACCTTGCTAGATTGAAAAAAAATCCTCCACTACAGTTCATCTGGACTGTAGAGTCACTGGATAGAAGCAATTTTTTACCCTCCTACGAGATCAGTTAAAGTGCTCTGGGCAACATATTAGCAATGGAAAAATACCCTCTTCTGCTCTTTCATTTGCAGCACTTGTTATCACACACTCTGTTTTAATTGAGGGAAATGCATATTTCACGTAAAATGCTGATCCTACATCCTTACTGAGAATGTAAGGACTTTTGTTTTTATCCAGATGGCGTGAAAAAGTCTCCATATTGCAGGTGGGGTCTGTTTTTTCACAGCCATTACTGGTTTGGCCAATGTTACAAGTCACAACTTTCATTTCAGAGAAATGTTTCGAGCTGTTCTAGCTGCAAAGATTGCTTTAAAGTGTGAATCAGTCAGGAGGCTTAAAAGTTTGCCATGATGTCTTTTCTTAACTATCTCACAGTGTGTGCTGGTGGGGAACAGATGTGACGGACTCTTCAGTGCCAGGAACTCCTCTCAGGTGCCAGCTCTTGGGTTCAGAAGACCTTGTAGTAGCACGTTGGGAAGCCATTAACAGTGCCCTTCAGTCCCTCTGCCACTACCATCACTTCCCAAGCCCTGCCAAAGGTGATGGAGTACATGACTATGAAGATCAGGTGGGAGTAGGAGAGAAAAGTCTCTTTACAGCCACTCCTTGGCCCTGAGGAGAATGTTGCTCCTGGAAGATAACTAACATTCTCGCCATATTTGGAGTGGGGAAACCAGTTTTAGACACCCCGTCCTATGTGTGAGACATCAAGCATCTGACCTCCCTTCTCTGTTCAGCAACAGGGACCCTTCAAAGGTAGGGAGCGGATGATACTGCACTTGAATCTCAGTAGGGGAATTTTAAATGAGTGCTCTGTGAGAGTACACAGCCTCTTATATTCGGAGCAGATAGCAGCAGAAAAGTGATTGCCCCACATACCCCAGGCTGGACGGTCAGTTGGCAAAGTTTCCTTGCCAAAAAAAATGGGGCTTCATTGTACCCAGCATAAAATCAAACCAAAAGAAAAGGGCGTTGTAGGTGCAAGGAAAAGGATAGAAAATTGCAGAGTTTGTTCTTTCCACAAGAATGTATTTACCAATGCAATATCTGAGGCTATGATTCTAAGGAATTCAGAATTTTCTACCATAGATAGAACTGGAAAGGGGTGGTCACAGTATCCACTGGCCTCTGGTACATCACCAGAATTCAGCCCAGACGGCTGGGCCCTGAGCTCCCTTCAAGGAAGAGAGAAAAGATAAGCCCTTACCAAAGGCCCAAAGTTCTTGTGAGTAAACTCAGCTAAATGAGGCAGTATGGAACTCTTGGGCTGAACATGAGTGTTGAGCCAGATATTCTTGCCCTCTAATTCTGCCTGTAATACTGGTTCACTGGGGCTACATCCTTGGTCTTCCCAGAGATCCCCTTTGAGATGCTGGAGAGGCATAGGCACCCAAGAGAAGCAGCTGAGGATTCCCCATGCAACCATCTCTAGGGTGAAACATGGCAACTGCTTAACAGTGCATAGCTGTGCTATACAGCGCCTTAGGTCAGGAGATAAAGGAGCTGGTCATTGCCACTGAAACTACTGGGGAATTTTAGGTTGGGTGAAAGTAACCTAGCAAACTGGTGTTTGGCCAAGGTGCAAAAGTGAGATGGGATCTATAATGACCACAAAAGCTCGGGACATTGGTTTTATGTCTCATCAGAACAGTGGCACATCCAGCAGTACAGAGCCCATAGCACTGTGCTGAGATATTTCATCAGTGTTAAAAGGAAGAATACCACGGATCAAATCACTTCTTGCAACACCCATGTTTTACTTGGAGATTTCCCATTGCATAACTTATGAGATACAATAGAACTAAAGTAGTATGATAGTATGAATGCCTTTACAAGGTAAAATTCATTTCTTTAGAGTTTCTGAGTACATCATCTTGTGAATGGGAACATTTGAAAAACAAGGGCCAAGAAATCTTTCTGTCATCAGCTTTCTATCTGCCAATTAAAAATGTGAAGTCCCAATGGGTTTTTCTTCCTGTGAGTTTGCTTTTAATTTGTCAGGCAGAGTTCTGTAGCTGAAAAATCTTGTTAGTTTTGTCTGTCTTCATGAGCTATAGGTCTGAATTCTCCTCTGGTGTCCCCACAGTGAAATATGGCTTACAAACATTGCATTGATATTGATGGAATAACTGGTACTTAATTAGACTTTGATCTTTTTCAGCAATTCACGTATTTAAATGCTATGTTAGTAGACTCTAGACATTTGTAAACAGAAAGCATTTTTCAGAAAAAGATTTCAATTTCTCTTCTTCTTGGGATGTACATTAAAATGTTATCTCATGTGCAGTATAGATCAAGCATACTTTTATTATTGTATGATAACAGCTAATAAAAACAAACAATAAGGATATTTTCAGGATAATTTTTTTAAAAAAGATTAATCAAAAGTGGCCTGACATTTCCCACCAAGGGAACAGCACAGATGATTTCAAGCATTATTCTTAATTTATATTATACAATATTTCTTTTTATTGATGTGAAAGAAGGGGTGGGAGACTCAGAATTCTGAATTGGGATTTCTTTATCTTTTGCTTTCCTAACCATAGTTTATTTGTAACCTAAACTGACATCAGTTACAGACAGGATTATACGGAGAGTTATCACATGGTAAAACTCCCTTTGTTTTTTGCACTTGAGGACAAGTAGACAGCGCTTCATAGAAAAATACACTTTTAAACTGGCATATTGTTCCCTTCAAGTACTTTGAAAATAAGAAGTTAATAAAACACCATCAAACAATTTTTTAACATCAGCTTATTTACAAAATCCAATTACTGTAAACCAATGCTGCTTTAAGTATGACTCTTTGGAGTACAGTTGATGGTGGCAAACATTGATAGACAAGTTTCAGATCACTTCTGAATCACATCTAAAACTTCATGGTGGCCTCTTTGATGTGACCCCAAGAGGACTGACCACCTGTGTAGCTCTTACATGCCTTAAGCAGTGATGATTTGTTAATCAGGAAAACAAGTAATCCTATATGGCCTCAAGTAAACCTTTGAGTAATCTTAGCTGTAACAGAGTTTTTTCGGATCTTCATATTATTGTCAGCTTGATAAGGAAGTTATTTCATTAACATTATTAATGGCGTGCCTTTATTTTTTTACACCCACTGTTCCATAAAGAACATGTGAATATATATTTTACTGCTGCCTAGAATGAACGCTGTTGAGACTGGCAATTTTTTTTTAGACGAGCCAGACAACTCCTGTTAGCCAATTCTTGCATACTGGTTTACAAAATGGAGTTTACTGGCGTTTTCATCACCTCACAGTTCATTATTTATTATTACACATATTGCTAAAGTGCCTATTATTATAGCATCTGGAGCACTGTCCATACTACAACCAGCCTCTGTTCTGATTATTTTTCTAGGATAAATGAATAGATCATTTGTGATAGAAAAAGTAAAGTCAACTTTGTTAGCTAGGGATTGTAAAAGAGTTGATCTTCAGGCTCTTTCTGAGCTTTATCTCTCCAAAGGTTCACCGGCTATGTCGACACTGGAGACCTTACAGCAGCACAGCTGTACTGATGCGGCTGCACGGCTGGAAGATCTCTCGTGTAGTAGCTCTATGCTGATGGGCGAGAGCTCTCCTGTCGACGTAATGCAACCACCTTTAATGAGTGGCAGTCGTCACATCGGCTGGAGAAGCTCTCCTGCTGACATAGCGTAGTGTGCACTGCCATTATACTGGCGACACTTATGTCGTCCAGGGTTTCTTTTTTTCACACCCTGGAGTGACCTAAGTTTTGCTGATGGTAAGTGGTAGTGTAAACATGGCCACCTCCCTGAACCTGAATACTGATCAATGGCATGATGATAGATATTTTCCCCTTGTTATAATGTCTGTATATCAAATGCTTTAACAGTAGCAAATGAAACTGTGGCAGCATCATCCTTTACAAGTCCTCTAATATTAACGAGTAATAACCATATCCTTAACTAGGAAAACATATGAAGTTAGTGTCCTTAGAGACTGAATTTCAGTAAAATTTGTCCACTTTTCTTTGTGATTGCAGAAGAAATAAAGAAAGGGCATTCAAGGTGAGCCTACAAGACTACACTAACAATAATAGCTGCTGGAGTTTGCCAAGGTCCTTCTAATTGGGAAGCTACAAACTTGTCATTAGCAGCAGCTATTTTCTACAATGAAATTCTAGCTAAATTTGTATGTTTTTACCGAGCAAAAACTCTGAGGAAAAATATAAGAATTTAGATAAAATTTCACTGGAGGAAAATACTCTGATTGGAATCTTAGAACAATGGCATTTTTAGAGGGTGAGCTGAGATCACTGGGAGTTAGGGGTAATGGTACACAGTGCCTTACACACTTTGGCTTTTACATACTCATTCACCCAGCAAATGAGGAACACCCATTTAGAGACCACATGGGAAATGTCTGGTTTAAGTGACTTCCCAGAATCATATAAGAACCCTGTGGTAGAGGTAAGGAAAGAATCTATCCTGTGCACTGAATGAGGCAGCGGTCCTGTGGGAAACTGAATGTAATTAAAGACTGTGTCCTAATGCATACACGCAAGGGAGCTGACTGATCATTGCACTGGCAACCTTAATTCTGTCATTTCCTAACTTTCTGAGTGCTTGACTTTGAAACCTTAATGTTCTTTTAACATTGTTTTTTGTGTATTTAAAGGGCACTGTGACTGAGGGCTGCCTCCCACTCCTGCAGATACAGTTCAGTGCTTAAGGATCTTCGTATTTCTTGCCAGATAAATGTGTTTATACATAAATATTAGAGCAAACTCATTAAAGCCTGTAATAGGTTAACATCTATTGAACATTTCCGATGTTCTGCTGCTTCCCAGTGAAATACTGCCTTTCTGTCTTGCTTACTTTAAATCCACCATCAGGATTAATTTGTGTATTAAGTCTTAATGTAAATGTGTCAAAAGGGGAAATGTTTTTCACACTGAACTGGCACCATGTTCTTCTAGCGTGACCATTCTTTTCATTTGTTAAAAAAAATCTTTTGATTTCTTATGCTTTCCTTTCCTTTTAACAGGAAACTGCTGTTAAATAGTGGGATGCATGGATCCTCTGCTTTTCTTTATACTTGTATATTTGAAATTTGCTCCAGGAAAGAAAAACAACTTGTTACGGAGACTGCAAGGTAGGTAAGTAGTTTCATGTTATTTCATTTTCAGAGGTCTATATTCATCCTGCTCCATGTCACATTGGGCTCCCTTTCCACACACTTGGAGCTCTTTGTTTATGTACCCCTGCTTCCTGATTAATTCATTCCCCTTCTCCAATACACGCCAACTCTGTCTTTCAGAAAACAGGATCCATTTAATGTGTAGTTTTGACTGAGATGTCATCAGTCTCTACTCAGATTTTAAAAAGCAGTATCCTCTTGCAGCAATTCACTCTTGTGCACTGACACTGTACATCTGCAACTATAATTATTCTATCATAACTCCAGCTTAAAACACCATTTAAACACTTTTAATAAGTAAGCTGTGCTGTGAATGATGGCTAATTCTACATGTAGTCTCTCCACTATTACCACTGTTATTTTGGAAGCTTCTGAGATGTGCTCACCCGTCCAATAGGAACTGGACTGCCAAAATCAAACTCACTTCGCAATACATTTTATTTGTCATGTCAGTTTGGAGCCATTACATAAAGTCATAAATATAACAATTAAAAGACCACTAAACAACCCCTCTGAAGTTATCCCAGTAAAATACAGAGCACCAAGTAACTGTCAGATGGCAGTGATTTTTTTTATCACTACTTTCCTGAGCTACATTCAGACCAGTGACCTAGAGGTCAAAGACAGAGCCTATCACACATCCTAGGAGCCATCCAATCTCCTACCCCATGTTTCTTACGTTGCTTTGAACAGTTGTCTGGCTGCTGTGGGGAGCATGCCATATTGCTCACCATGGTGGGCCAAGCAACTGTTCAAAGCTAGTAAAATAACTTTGAGAACCATGGAAAGAAGTTCTGACTCTTAACTTCCACATTAAAGTGGTAATGAACTGCACTTTTGTACATAGCTTTGAAAATCCACACTGTAGAATCATGAAGTATCAAGGGTCATTTTAATAACATTGATTGTTTAAAGGTACAGCTCCCAATGTAAAAACAGAACTCATTAGAATTCAAGATAAAGATAATTACAGATGAATGCATGAAATTGAATATTAAGAAGAACTGAGTACCAGTGTTATATTCCAATGGGAAATCCCCAGTGTGCTCACCGCCCCAATCAGTAGTACCCAAAGGCAATCTGTACCTTTGTGTGCCTACCCTGCTGGAGAGGGAACTCTGAGAGTTTGGCCAAGGGTAACAATAAATATTAAAACATTTATTATCAATGTTTGATAGAAACATGAAACATTTATAGTTGTGTACAAATTATTTCACAGTGTAGACATGCGATTTTTATGATGTTAATATTAAGTCACTGTAGGTATTTTTTTTTTCCATTTTCAGACAAAGATTTTATTATTTTCCCCCAAAAATTCTTCTGTTGTTGCTACCTATACTAAATAAAGAGAGAACCAGAATGGAATGAATAGTTGAAACCCAGCTTACAGCTAAATAGTAGATTCTGTATCAAGGTCACTAGAACAGGCTGTTACGTTTTTTGTTTCATTTTTAATTTCCAGTTCCCGTAACCACTCTCCCTTCTTTTACTGTTCAGCATGTATGTTTGTCACAGTCTGTCTCTTGTTTAGAAACAAATGTGTTCAGACATCTTTGACACTTATAAAAGCCTAGTCTCAAATTACAGTGATCATTAACATAACACTTATATATAAGAGTTACTCTAGCATGAATGCAAAATGCTGTGAAGCTTTCTAATTAGTAAGTAATCTTTGAGACAAAAATGTAAGGGGACCATCTATGTAAATGGGAATTTCCATCTTCCAAATGGAATTACTTTATGCATAGTTAAGAGTCATTATATGTTCATGGAAACATATTTATAAGATAGAAAACTTGCCCATTTTTGTGATATGTAGCTGTATGTGATGTGGCATAGTTTCTAAATTTAAAATGTGGGTGTCATGACTGGATTGAAAAAATTAACCAGTCCTGCAGTAGTTATGATAATGTAGCAATAAATAAAAGGAACATGTAACATGCATTGTTTCAAGAGTCTAACACATATGTGATTACAGTAAATCAATATGAATTTCCTTTCGTTGTACCTGTAGGATTAGACAGATTCATGCTGCAAACTTTTCATACTTTATTTTAAAGTATACATGAAATCAAATTGGAAATAGTAACAAGTGAAGTTATCTGACAGAGACCTCATCCCTTCAGCATCTGTCATGAGAGGGCCCCAGTCTTGGTTGAAGTCTCTGTGATACTGTAAAACAAATAATTAATAATAATTCCTTCAATCTTTCTTTGTCCCTATACAAATCTATAAATGTTATTATTACAGTAGTGCTTAAAGAACCTAACTGAGATTGGAGCTCCACTGTGCTAGACATCATATATACACACATAAGTCCCAAGTGTCCCCCTCTACCTTGAAGAGCTTATAGTCTAAGACAGATGGGAAACTGAGGCACTGAGAATGTACGTGAGTTGCCCAAGATCACACAGCAAATCTTTGGCAGAGCCAGAAACAATTCCCAGATCTCTGGAGGCCCAGTCCAGAATTTTAACCACAAGACCATCCTTCCTCAAATCTTTTCCTTCTGTATCTCCTTCACACAAATTTCCTCAAGTCAGTTTCTTCCCATTCCTTAGTTTGTCAAACAGAAACCACCTCTCAGGGCTCCATGCTGAATTTGGGGCTACAATGCAAATTAGTTATGACTTCTCTAAACTGGCTCTGCCTTAATAACAAGTAGGAAACAATTTACTTAGAAAATACACAATGGTCAAGACAGAAGATTCTTATGTGTTTATGGGCTCTAGTTGCCTGTATCTGGAGACATGCAGGACCTGATATAGGGGTAAGGATTCCACTTGGCCAGTAGCTATGTGTGATATGCAGCACTGTTTCCATATACAGTGGTTACCACCAGAAACTTAACGTTTGCTGACAAAAGCCATTCGGTTACCACAGCGATTTCTTATTCTAAATACAGTGAAGCACTACAATTAAGGTGACATTATAATGCAGGGCTGCTGTGAATCTGGGTCAGTTTCCCTACTAGCTCTTATCCACATCTAGTAGTGAAAGGCCCCTAAAGGAAAGTCTCCCACATGACCAGCAAGGAATTAGCAGCAAGTTAGCGTTGGACGTCTTCATTTTCTGTATGTTGTGTCTCCACCTGGCTGTCTCCCACCATCTCTGCCAGCCTGCTTGAGGACTTAGTCCAGCTCTGCTGAAACCAGGTCTAGATGAAACAAAGGTCAAAATTCTGATGATCACCAAGATCATGTTTGCAAGTGTATTCCCAGCTTTGGTACTGGTACCACTGGTGGAGGTGTAGACATGTTTGGGAATTTTGGAAAATAGGTCTGGTCTTTCTGGGTAGAAAGACAAGGCTTCAGATACTGATTAATCTTTCCCGTGGTTCTTTGGGTGGAACACCCCTACTATCTTTCTGCTAGGCTCCCTTACTTCCCGTGCATCCAAACCTATGGAAGCCACAATGAGCTGGTGTCCGAGGACTCTTCCTATTTTCTTATTTCAGCTGATTTTCCATCTGGGGGCGGTACCTGACACCTATTCTATTTTAAGGTAAGCCTATGCTATTTGATACTTTGCAGAATGGTCTAAGCCATTTTAGAATTTAGCCTCAAATGTAAGAGCCTAGCACACAGATTGGTTTGAAAAAAAACACATTATACTTAGCCATGTAAATATGATCCAGGTAACTAGATCCAGTTGGAAAAAATTAAACTGTTTTAAATTTTCTATTAAAATTGAAATTTTTTTTTGACATTTTTATCAATGAACCCACTACCCCCCATTATTTGACCAGATCTTTTGCTGGTTAGGAAAAAATGAACCAATCCTGGACAGGTTTTGTTCTTTAAACTGTTTGTCAACTAAATATATATATAAAACCTTATATTTACACAATGTGCCATACAGTCAGAACTATTAAGATTCAAGGGAAAATAAAATCTGTTTTCCCTATTATAATAATAATAATAATATGTAGAACTCTTCATCTACAGCCCTCAAAGCAATTTACAAACTTTGGAAATCATCATCTCCATTTTGAAGATGGGAGTAAAATGATGCACAGAGATTTAAGTGACTTAGCCAGCATAACAAAGCAAGTCCACAGTGCTCAGGGAAATCACTGGAGTGAATTTTTAAAATCACCCAAGTGACTTAGGATCACTAGTTCCACTGACTTTCTCAAATCACTGAGGTACTGTTGAAAAATCACACCCTAGGTCTTTGACTCCTACTCCAATACTCACTACCATGCTACCATCCTTGTAACTTTTACAACCGTATGCAAAGACTAGCGAGAGAGCGAGAGAGTTAGAGTTATCTTTTGGCTAGCCAAGTGCAAACAAAATGTACTGTACAGCTGCTATAGTATGTAAAAACCTGTGAATTTATATATAATTTTGACCAAATTATACTTTGCTAAAACCACACTAGTCTTTCAATAGAGTAACACTTAGCAATGCATTTATGATGACATTACTGCTGCTTTACTAAGGCATTCAGTTACAATGTTTTCAGTTTTTCATTTAAAATAATAGAAGCCATAAAGCTATTAAAATAGGAACTATATTAATATCTGAAAAGCCATTTATATAAATTTTTCCTGTTTTGAATCCCATAAAGAGTAGAATACATTGTAGTGCAGCCTAGTACACAGTACAATGTATTGTAGAGTTTCTGTCTATGTCCACAGTCCCTTTTAGCTATAAATGAATGATTTGAATAACAACAGTAATCTGGCGGTAATTAAAGTAGTTTATGCAAGGTGCAATAAACAGCCATTGTTGTGTCTAGAGAACATTTGTTTACGTGATTGGGCAAATGATGTCTTTTTAACCTCCTAGCTGTTTTGAAGAAAATTCAGAGGCTGCTAGTCTGAGTGAAACAAGGACAAGATAAAAACTGGAGACACAATTAATCCCTGTGCTTCTGAATAGTACAAACTGTTACAACAATCACAGAAAAAGCTGCACAGAGGTTATAGAAAGATGAGTTAATGCATAACTTTAAAAAAGAGACTTGAACCATGAGTGTCAGATCGAAATTATAAAAGCAAAGAAATGAAAAATATGACTTAACAAGAAAAAATGCAGTACATTGTACACTAAATGTGGAGTGTTTAAACAAAATATGAATTAAATCTCTGTTTTCTTGACTCTGACTCATGGATGAAGGTTTACATAAACTGTGCTTCTTTAATGATCATGAGCAAGTGAGGAGGCCCATCAGGACTTGAAGTCAATGTGACTACTCGTGTGCTTAATGTCAGGCATATGCTTAAGTACTTTGCTGAATCGGGGCCATAGACACAATCTGAAATCCTGGCCCCTTTGAAGTGAATGGCAAAGACTCACATTGACTTCACTGGGGCCAGGATTTCACCCACAGATCAAAGTGAAAAATCAGAGGCCGCATTCTGTCCTCTAATAGGCACAAGCAACTTCAGTGGGAATTACACAGGTGTATCTCAAGTCAGGATCGAATCCTTAGCGCTAGCTCCTGTCCTTGAATATGCAGGCACACATCATTATGTATCTTACAAAATCATCTTTTGTGCTTGTTTCCACTGACTGGCAGGACTAAGCTTTTGTTCTGTGTCTGAAAGAGGAAACTAAGCAAGAATATAAATTCCTGTTTGTGAATGCACGGGGCCAGATCCTGCTTTCAGGTATGCTTTTTTCAACTTGACTAGAGTCAATGCTATCTCTGCCAGAAAACTTACTCCACTGCCTATCACTTCTAGAAACGTATGGGGCCCCTTCTGTGTAAAGTGTCCTGGGAAGAGTAATTGCATGTGTGACCAAGTGGGAATGTTCTGTGACCCTTTTATGAGTAATATGCATGACAGTGACTTACTTGATGAAGGATTGCTACCAAGTGGGTGCAAAAGGGTTAAAAAACTGCTCTGGGGGAAGAGCAGGAGACATGAGTTGGGGTGTGTGCGTGTCACATAACTGTACTGCTAGGGTACTATGAATAGGTAGCTAAAAGAATGGCTGAAACTGATCATGAATGAAGGATCTGGAAAGACAGCGGGAACCCCAGTGGCCTGAATGTTCACACCTAGCAACCAACAGCCAAGAGGAAGGAGTCTGTCCCCCCATTCCCCCCCACAGGGAAGTAGCGCAAAGGGCCTGAGTTGGAGAACAAAGGGAAGAGGTATCATGTGGTTGTGTTAAACACATGGGGAGACTACAACAGCTCTCACCTTGGACTGGCAGGCAAAGGGACAAAGAGAGAGAGAGAGAGGAAATGAAAATGGATTCTATAGCTGCTTGGCTGGGTAGAGGCTTGATATTGGCTAGTCTGAACTCTACTGTAAGCTTTGCTTCTCTATGTTAACCTAAGGACTTCCTGATGCTGAATTCCAGTTGACTAATAAGGCTGCTTGTGTCCCTGCAAATACTTGCTGAGGTGCATTGATCCCTGAGGAGGGCAAAATGCCTTTGAACAGGAATCTATCTCAGTTGGACTTGCTGGGCAGAGCTGATAGTGTGAAACAGGAATGCTGGAGCCCAGAGGTTCAGTCTCAGAGGCATTAAATCCTCGTGGCCTACCCATAAAGAAGACTGGGACCCCGTGGGGGTATGGCAGACTCAAGGGACTGTTTAAAAGCTGTGGTGTAGCACAGAGCCTGTGGATCCATGACAACGTGGCAAGTGGGAGGTGCAAGTGTAGAGACATCAGAATGGGAAGGGAAAGGTACCTGGGAAGGGCCACTTCCAGACTTGGATCTTCAGGAGACGATCCAAGCCCTAGCTGCAATTTCTCTACTATCAGTAGGCTAAAATGGATGATTAATGAGGGTAAATCAGAAACCTGGGCATAAAAAAAAGTTCAGCCTCTGAATCAGAACCAAGTTGCAGCTGACCATGTAAGCCAGGCTCTGAACTGGAACTAGATTGCTGCTGACCCAGACACTTTGTAAAGTTAACCTATGAGCAAAGGCAAGATTTATACCAGGGTTTTTTATTTTTTTGGTTTTTTTAAATTGATTCTTAATCATTCAAAGAAATGTCTACTGATAAATATGCATGGTAGGGGCTTGGTGAATTGGATTCATGTCTCTCTTTATATGCTGACGTCCTGCTCACTACATATGGAGATTCTACAGATGTACAGAACTGCTGCACAGGATGGGCTGTTTCTTTATGGCATTTCCTTGTGCTTTAAATCTCAGACCAGTTTTCTGTGTGTGTTTTTATAGTGAGGCATTAAGTATAAAAACAAACTTATTCACTAACCAGCTTTGATCTACGTTTCCTGTGATTTATCTTTGGTGTCTATAGCATGAACTGAATTCCTACCTGATTGTTATTAGTTCCCCAAATATTTATATCACTCCAGATAATCAATGCTTATCACAGTCAATACAGATGTTACAAGTTCCTCAAAGAAAGACACTGTCAGCATAATAACATTTTAATTATTGCAGCATGCGTTTTTGAATGGATCTTTTGTTTACAGTATCAATTAAACAGAACTGCTGTACATGTCTAATTAATAGAGGGTGTTAAAAATATTGTACATGTAAATTATAGCTTTTCCCACCAAAGAGTTGAAGCAATAATGCAATGTCTTGGAGGTATTAATGTTCACTTAATTAATTTAAATCATGTTGCTAGTGCTGTGTTTTCTCTTTTCAGTCCCTTGCATTTGCACTCTCTGCAGGATGTTTTTCATTCAACTGCTATGTAAAATAAATTTGCTTGTGGAGGCTAGTGATATGAAATATCTGACTGGCACCAGTACGTTTGTTATTCTACATGTAACCAAAACCATAAAAAGCATGTGTGGGGAAAAAGTAAAGATATCAGCATCTACTGGTTAGTGGGTTACAGAAGACATGGGCACTGTTCTCAAACATGCCATTAACTCACTGTGTGACTTAACTTTTCTGTGCCTCAATTACCCATCCACAAAGTGGGAATAATCCTATCTACACCACTTTCAGATCCTTGGATGAGAAGAGCAAAGCACATTTTTAAAAAGAAATTTTAAAGTGAACTGCTGCCTTACAGGAGTTAGTCTATGAGCTTGTCAGGATTATCTCTGTTTTCAGGTCTTAAATTAAAAACAAAAAGGCCTCTGCCCAGAAATGGAAATAATTTTTTCTTAGACTTAGTGTTTTTGAAATTGATTTACAGATCATGAAAAATGCCATAGTGACAGCCCTGCAGCCTGAAATCTTACATCTATCCACTGAATTCATGCAGCAGTAGCAGAGCAAGCATCCCTACACCAACCTGCTAATGCCAATTCACCACCACCCTGACCAGAAATGAACATTTCTAATCTGGAGATGATAAATCCATCTCCATGGACCATTCAGACCTTAGCCTCTCTAAACCTCCCATCAGTGCTCATGCAAATGTAATTCTTGCATGCAAAAGATATCTTTTGTTGTAGAAAAGTGTTTAGTGCTTAAAAATATAAAAATCTTTTTCTCCATTTGTACATATGATCTAGAAACTATCTCTAAATATAAAAGGTCTTTGGGAATTTTTTTAAAAAATAATTTTTTAAAGAAAAAAACGTACCAATCACATCTTGCTTATCCATTCATGGTAGGGTATGTCTACACTGGAGCAGGGGGTATAATTCCAAGCTTGGGGAGACATACCTGGAGTAGCTCTGATCAAGCTCGTGTTCTAAAAATAGTGTAGATGCAATAGCACAAGTGGAGGGCAGGACTAGCTGCCCCGAGTAAGTGCCTAGTGTCTCAGATGGGTAAGTACTTGAGAAGGCCAGACCCGCTCACACTATTGCTCACATTTTATTTTTAGTGAGCAGCCTTGATTAGAGCTAGTGCAGGTATGTCTCCTCGAGCTGGGAATTACACCCCTACCTCAGAGTGTGGTCACCATCATAACCTCTCTGTCTGGAGTAGTGAGATCCTAAAGTCTGAAAATGCAAAAGCGCAGTCAAATCAACCACCACCTGAAAATTGTTGCTCATGCAGCTACAAAGAATAGTGACCATAAATTGCCATAAAGCAATTACAGTGCATCTCAGGCAAAGCCCACTGAAGTTAGTGAAAATGCTCCTATTGACTTCAATGGGCTTTGGATCAGGCCCTTCATGTGAAATTTCATCTGTATATAGGAATATAAGAATTACATATTTGATCCATTAATCCAATGGACGATCTAGGCCTGTCTTCAACAGTGGCCAGTACCACATGCTTCTGAGGAAGACAGCGGAGTCCCACCATGGACCACTCTGCAATAACATGCTACTGCGGAAGCATGAGGTTGTTATCCCATAGGTTTTTAATTTCAAATAATACAATAATACTTATTTTTAAAGACTATTAAAATTTACATTTTATTTTAAATATTGGTGTTTTTTTTCTGGAGTCACTGATGCTGTTTCACGTGTCCTGCGGCTGAACCCAGGATGTTTGCAAGACTGGAAGACTGCCTTTAAAAAATTGTAATCTGGTTAGTGATGTGCTCCACTGATATTGTTTAGCAACTGACTGTTTCTACCAGGAGTAGTTCAGACTGGCCATTTTACAAGTGAACCTACACAAAATGCTGAGTGATTTCAAACACCCCCATGTTTGAAGTTATGATCCCTTACATTTTTCAAAGACAAGTATCTCATCTTCTAGATCAGTGGTTCCCAAACTTGTTCTGCCGCTTGTGCAGGGAAAGCCCCTGGGGGGCTGGGCCAGTTTGTTTACCTGTTGCATCCGCAGGTTCGGCTGATCGCGGCTCCCAGTGGCTGCGGTTTGCTGCTCCAGGCCAATGGGAGCTGCTGGAAGTGGTGGCCAGTATGTCCCTTGGCCTGCGCTGCTTCCAGCAGCTCCCATTGGCCTGGAGCAGCGAACCGCGGCCACTGGGAGCCACGATCAGCCAAACCTGTGGACGCAGCAGGTAAACAAACTGGCCGAGCCTGCCAGGGGTTTTCCCTGCACAAGCAGCGGAACAAGTTTGGGGACGACTGTTCTAGATCTAAGGTACCCCAAGTGTCATTTCTCACATCTTTATTGATGGTTACTAGAGCTAAATGATTTGAACTCACTCTACACTTTTTTTTCACCAGGTTTTGTTTACTCTATGAATTTATCATGAACAGTTCTCTTTTTGTAGTTGATATTTTGGCATTCCAAATGCAAACTGGCATGGTGATTTGAGATCAGTCATGTGGTGTCATGTTATTTGTTTGTTTGATGAGAATAACTCTTAATCAGGTGGCTTGTCAGAAGTCGTCACTGGGTTTTGATTCTCATAAGGAGAGGGAGCAGTTTTGGGAGTGATCACAGCTAAAAGGGATCAGGGAATAGCACCATATTCTAAACATTTCCCTTTCTGAGAAATATGGTCTTTGCTGGAGGCCTCACTCCTAGAAAACTGGGGCTAACATAAGATTTTTTTGTCTTGGTTCAGAGTTTAACTTTATTCTCCCATGATATGCACACAGAATAATTGCACAGGTGTGAGGGCAGTCCTAGTTGCGATAGGTGTAGTTACATCCCATGTCTGATTTATTTAATTATGTCTGCACAAGGGGCTTTGCTAACCTTGTTCCCTGCTGTGTTAATGCATGTCCAAGTCCACACTACAAGGTGGATGCAAAACTGGTTGAAAGACCCTACCCAAAGAATAGTTATCAATGCTTTGCTGTCAGACTTGGAGGGCACCTCTAGTGTGGTCCCATAGGGCTCAGTACTGGGTCCAGTATTGTTCAATATTTACATTAATGACTTGAATAATGGAGTGGAGTGAATTCTTATAAAATGTGTTGATGACACCAAGCTGGGAGGCTTACAAGCACTTTGGAGGAGAAGATTAGAATTCAAAATTCAGACCCTGACAAATTGGTGCAAAAGCAACAAGGTGAAATTTCAGTAAAGACAAGTGCAAACTGGCTAGGTGGCAGTACTGTTGAAAATGATGTATGGGTTATAGTGAATCAGAAATTGAACATGAGTCAACTCTGTGATGCAGTGCAAAAAAGGTTAATATAATTCTGAAATGTAAGAGTGTCATATGTAAAACATGGGAGGTAATTGTTGCGTACTACTCGGCCTCAGCTGGAGTACTGTGTTCAATTCTGGGCACTACACTTTAGAAAAGGTGTGGACAAATTGGGGAGAGTCCAGCGGAGAGCAACAAAAAAACGATAAACCATTTAGAAAGGCTGATTGCTGAGGAAAGATTTAAAAATGTGGGTATGTTTAGTCTTGAGAAATGAAGACTAGAGGGAGGGTAGGGAGAGCTGATACTCTTCAAATAGGTTAAAGGCAGTTATAAAGAGGACAATGATAAATTGTTCTGCATGTCCACTGAAAGGAGGATAAGTAGTAATGGACTTAATCTACAACAATGGAGATTTATCTTAGATATTAGGAAAAACTTTAAGGTTAGTTAAATGCTGGAATAGGCTTCAAAGGGAGGTTGTGTAATCCCGGCCATGGGAGGTTTCTGAGAACAGGTTGGAGAAATATCTGTCAGGGATGGTCTAGGTGCAGCACAGGGGCCTGGACTTGACCTCTCAAGAGCCCGTCCAGCCCTACATTTCTATGATTTGATACCACTTTTGACTGAAGCAAATTAAATGTAAATGTAAGCATTACTTTCAGCAAATATTTTTGTTAGAATTTACCCTGTTCTGCTGGGTGCCAATTACTAGGTACCATTCACTACTTCAGCTGACATGTAAGAATACTCCTCTGTGTTATTAAAAACATAAAACGAGGGGCTCGGCTTTGGTGCATTAATCTTACATAAAGGCCCTGAACTCGCAAACACTTAGTCCTATGCTTAAATTCACTGTGTGCCAGCTCACTGAAACTGATCTCAGTGAAAGTTTCATCAGAACATGGGTGGTTCAATCATTTTTTTGTTGAAAATTGTTGGTGGAGAATAACAGAAGGCCAATCAGCATTACTGAGCAGGAAAGAGCTAGAATGGTGTGAGATTCAATACTGAACCATTGGCTTCTTCCATCTGCAACTTGGTTCTCTTTAAGCCAGGATTCAGGTCACTTGTGGGGCATCATGGAGGGTCAATGAGCACCTGATTTTATTAGCCCTTGTGGTAGATAAGGAAGTTTCAGTTTTAATGGCTGCAAAATCAAATATTTGATAAAAAGTGAAAAGTAAAGAGAACAGAGCTAAAGTGCAGGGGGAGGAGAGAAGAAAGAGTTTGGAAAGAATAAAACACAGGTTGCTTAATGGAAAAGAATGCTGCAAAGGTCTCTATGTGACTTTTCAGTTCCAGGCAATTCTGCCCAGTCCTTCTATTACTATTTCAAGTAACTAAGTACATATGGCATGTTTGCAAGTAAAGCAGTCAATGAAGTTAGTTACACCTCTGCATTTATTACCTTACCCCTGCGTATTATTAACTTTTACATTCCCCATAAAATATAATTTATCACTTAAATAATTTGCTTTGTGTCTGGGTTCAGTGTGCTCCAGTGCTTTCCCGCTCATTAAATGAGATATTTTAACTTAATGAGCCAAGGAAGTCCTTTGCATTTAACATTAGAATTGATTTCAAACACTCCATTTTTCTAACATTTTTGTGCGTAATTTCAGAATGTGGGCTTCGTTCCACAATCTTATACTGAAGAGAAACGATGCTGTAACGAATAATGATCTGTGAATTCTACAGCCTGTCCTGTCTATGGGAGAGAGTAAGGAGGGGGTGAAGAGTTTTAAAAACCATCTACCTGAACACAGAGTTCTCTGATCTAATTTGAAAATTTGCTTATTCTTTGGCCCGATCCTGTAGTCATTATATAAGTAGGACTGACTGAAATTTTTCCTTTAATAGGACAGCAGGAATTTATTGGAAACTATGAAACTAAGGCCAGGTCTACACTAGAAAATTAAGTCAGCTTAACTACATCGCTCAGAGGTGTGAAAAATCCACACTATTGAGGGGCGTAGTTAAGTCGACCTAACCCCTGGTGTAGACCTGCTAGGTTGATGGAAGCATTCTTCTGTTGACCTAACTACTGTCTGTCAGGGAGGTGGATTACTATGCCGACGTAAGAACCTCCCCCTGCTGTTGGTGTAGGCAGTGTCTATACTGACGTACTACAGCGGCACGGCTGCAGGAATGCCACTGTCGCATTTGAAGTGTAGACAAATGCTGAGATAGCTAAATTATGTCCTTATATGTGTGCATTTGAGATTCCTATTGATTCCAGTAACAGCCATGAACACTTTCCATGTCTATGTGGCTCTAAATTAATACCTAAAAGAATGCTCCCATAAAAATACTATAGACCAACACCTCAGCTTGTCTAAATCAGCAAAGCTCCATTGAAGGCAATGGAACTATACCATTTTACACTTGCTGAGAATCTGACCTAATGTCTGTTAGAAGCTTATTCATAAGGTGTGATTAGAGAAATTCTCTGACGTGAAGTGACACATGAATTGCTGGACTAAAAATTGAATGACAAACTGAAAACTCAAAGCAATCCAAGAGCCGATGATGTATATGTGACGGGTTTGGTCACAGAGACCCGCTTGGGACTGTCACCTGATGTGCTGAAACTGCCTCTGAGCCCATTTTTCCCTGTCAGCTTGGGACTCCAGAACCCTGTCTTGTTGACCCAGACATGCAAGCCTACTGCAAACACAGACCCAGGGTCTGAACCATGTCCCCAAAGCTACAGGCTTTAACTGAAAACCACTCAGCAGGTACTCCTGTCTCCAGCACCCAGACACCCAGCTCCCAATGGGATCCAAACCCCAAATAAATCTGTTTTACTCTGTATAAAGCTTATACAGCTTAAACTCAGAAATTGTCCACCCTCTATAACACTGATAGCGAGATATGCACAGATGTTTGCTCCCCCAGGTATTAATCACTTACTCTGGGTTCAACAATAAACAAAAGTGATTTTATTAAGACTAAAAAGTAGGATTTAAGTGGTTCTAAGTAATAACAGGCAGAACAAAGTAAGTCACCAAGTAAAATAAAGCAAAAACACGCACATCTAAGCCTAGTACATTAAGAAACTGAATACAGGTAAATCTCACCCTCAGAGATGTTTCAATAAGCTTCTTTCACTGACTAGACGCTTTCTTAGTCTGGGCCCAATCCTTTCCCTGGTATAGTCCTTGTTGGTTCCAGCTCAGGTGGTAACTAGGGGATTTCTCATGACTGCAGCCACCTTTGTTCAGTTCCATACCCTTTTATAGCTTTGGCACAAGGTGGGAATCCTTTGTCTCTCTCTCTGGGCTCCCACCCTTCCTTCTAAATGGAAAAGCCCCAGGTTTAAGATGGATTCCAGTATCAGGTGACATCATCACATGTAAGACCTCATTCTCCATTCTTTCGGGGTTGGTCTGAACGTACCCAGGAAGGTTTGCGAGAAAGCAGAGCCATTTACAACCAACTGTCCTAGTTAATGGGAGCCATCAAGATTCCAAGCCACCATTAATGGCCCACACTTTGCATAGTTACCATAGGACTTCAGAGTAATACTTTATATTTCTAGCTTCAGATACAAGAATGATACATTCATGCAAATAGGATGAACACACTCAGTGGATTATAAGCTTTGTAACAATACCTTATAAGAGACCTTTTGCATAAAGCATATTCCAGTTACATTATATTCACACTCATAAGCATATTTCCATAAACATATGGAGTGCAACGTCACAGTATAATTATAACTAAATGGAATGATCTCAGCAAGTCAGGTCAGTGCTCCTTTTAGCCTTCCCTAAGCCCACCAACAAACATGCATTTTCGGGATATATGTATGTGTGCATATTACAGGCAAGGCTGGTAGTGCCGCATAGTTATTAAGTTTGCCCAACCCTGTTTGCAGTTATTTATAATCTTGCCAAACTGAATTGTTTGGGCTGAAATTTTCCATGCTGAATCACTGCCTTGGGTTGAATTTTTCTGGAAAATGTCAAACAAATGCATTCAATGTTTCTGAGAACAAGGCGAGGAAAAAATATGCTTTGCCCATGTTAAAAAAATTCTGGCACCCTTTCCCTTGAACAGCAAGAGCATCCCCTGCTTTGGAAGACAGACTTGAAATTTGGCGAGGTGGGGGAGGTGACCTTTGTGTTAGAGATGTGCTTTTTGCTATCCCTGTGAAAAGCTACCCGAATGTGCCTAATGTATAAGCCTCTGGGGAAAAAAAGCTCAGTAAAAAAATCTTCACAGGTGCCTGTGATGAATGAGGTAATATTTTAAGGACCCATATGTGTGCCCCAGTTTACTCTGCTCACTATGTACTGCTATACACTGAGTGTAAAAGGGAATGAGGCATGGCTAAGTGTCACAGATGCTGTCTGGGTTGAGCCCAGATAATTTAACAAGCACTTTCTGGAATCAAGACGTATGAATGGAGAAGCCAGATGATAAAATGGGAGCCTCCAATGACTGAACATTCAGCACTAAATGATCAGGAAGCCAAAACAGGCTGAGCATAGCGTGGTTGCAACAAGATACAAAAGACCAGGGTGTGACCAGACTGCTGGGAACATTAGAAGATCACAAAGAATCAACCACAGAGATGAAGAGCAAATAAGGATATCAGAAGAGCATGGCATCTTGGGGTGCTTGCTTATACCAATATGGACTCTGACTTGAGCTTGGCTTTACCATGCTGAGGATAGGTCAAGAAGCAATGGGCTTAAATTGCAGCAAGGGAGGTTTAGGTTGGACATTAGGAAAAACTTCCTGTCAGGGTGGTTAAGCACTGGAATAAATTGCCTAGGAAGGTTGTGGAATCTCCATCATTGGAGATTTTTAAGAGCAGGTTAGACAAACACCTGTCAGGGATGGTATAGAGCAGTGGTTCCCAAACTTGTTCTGCCGCTTGTGCAGGGAAAGCCCCTGGCGGGCTGCGCTGGTTTGTTTACCTGCTGCGTCCGCAGGTTCAGCCGATCGCGGCTCCCAGTGGCCGCGGTTCGCTGCTCCAGGCCAACGGGAGCTGCTGGAAGTGGCGCTGACCAAGGGACGTACTGGTCACCACTTCCAGCAGCTCCCGTTGGCCTGGAGCAGCGAAAAGCGGCCACTGGGAGCCGTGATCGGCTGAACCTGCGGACGCGGCAGGTAAACAAACTGGCGTGGGCCGCCAGAGGCTTTCCCTGCACAAGTGGCGGAACAAGTTTGGGAACCACTGGTCTAGATAATACTTAGTCCTCCCATGAGTGCAGGGGACTGGACTAGATGACCTCTCAAGGTACCTTCCAGTCCTATGATTCTATGCTAACCTGAGGAATTTCTCATACTGTATTCCAGTTGACTAGTAAATGCTACCTTGCTTTGAAAAGGCTGCCCTGCCTCACTGCAGATACTCACGGTTTGCATTGTTTGCTAAGAAGGTAAAGTCTGTCTCAGCAACCTTAATTTGGCTCTTTTGTGCACAGGTAACCTTAATATGGGCATGTCCCAGATTTTCAGTGCTTGGCTTTGCAACTTTAATAATATTCTTCTGATGCAGTGCTTTTGTGTAATATGAAATATACATACATATATATGCCTTGTGTGTGCAGTCCCGGCCTCTCCTCCCTACCTGATTTCCACTAACAGTGTCCTTGCCCAGCCAGTCCCAGTTTCTTAATATTTTTAATGGAGTTTTTTCTGTGTAATATGAAATATATATACACGTATATACACCTTCAGTTAATAATATGCATTAGATGCTACGAAGAGATCTTGCACAGGGGGCCACATCCTTTACAGAAGCACCCATATTGGGCCTCTCCAGTGGGCTTTGGATTAGGCCCATTGTAAAGTAAAAGTGACCCAGGATTGACTTTTTTTGAGGATGTGTATTAAGTTCCTGGGAAATTCAGTGAATTTATCTCATTTCTATATGCTGGACATGATGAACTACAATGTATATAGCTTGTATGTTAGGTGTTTCAACTGTACTAGTGTCTCAGTATAAAACAAAGGCTTATTTAAAACTACATTTTAAATTTTTTTTAGTATGTAATGCTTAGCAACATTTGCCAGCCTTAATTTGGATATTTGGTATGAGTTTTAGTTAAAAAAAAAAATCAGACTGTAACTGTCAATAAACTTCAGCCAAGACAACTTAGCCTTGTGCTATCCGGTTCATGTCTCTTCAAACTTTGCCTTCTTTAAGCTAGTCTCTTATCTTACATAATGGTTAAACATCAACAATACCTGCTCAGAGAGAATTATCCTGACTCACATCAGACTTCACACTGTGTGAATGGTACAGATTCACTCATATTTGTCAATGGGTTTTGCTATTTTAAACATTTACTGTAAGAAAGAGCATTATCACCTCCAAAAATTTGATTGTCAGAGTGATTGTCAATATTAGTGAGTCACTTTATGTTCTTCTAATTATGCTCAATTTTTTCCACAAGAATCTCTCTTAGGGTGTCAACACTAGTGTGGCATAAAGTGCACTTATTAGCAAATTTGTCCTTCAGAAAAGGTTTTTTTGTCTATAAGAAACAGCTAGATTGTGTCTTTCTGTCAGCGCATGATACAGTAGAAATCTTAAATCAATAGCACTTTTTATTCCTACACAATTGATGCATAACATCCTCCTTCACACAGAGGTTTAATGTGTTGTAAATTAATTATCTGGAATGAGTATAGGGTCAATGGACCTTGGTATGACCAGGATGTAATGTTAAAAATGTTCCATTTCCTCCCAACACTCCACATACCTTTTACTGAGTCTTTTGTGTGTGTCAGTTATGCCATCTTCTGCAGTATGTTCCCTTAAGGATTGTTAATACCTCTCTCGGGATCGATGGAGAAGCTAAACTTGCCTTATCATAAAGTTGCCCAAGAATTTTCTCCCTTCCAGCCCAAAGCGAGCATATTTATTATGAATACTTATGTAATGTGCTCTGTTAAACTATTTTAAAAAATATGTAAATTAAATACATTTGCTTTTTACTTTAATTCAGCACTGAATCTTGAAGCGTTTTAATGGACAGAAGTAGATTTTATTTTCTGCTATGTGAAAACAAATTAGTCATTGGTTGTCTAAGTCGACAGAGAAAGGAATTTTGCTTTACTGCTTCTATGTAGCAAAATAAATAGATGAGTTGAATTGTATTGTTATGTATGGGAAATTATAGCGAGAGAGAAGTGGATTCTCAGCCATAAGCACTGAGATTAAAAAGCAGGAGTTAACTAAGTTTTAAAGTAGTCGATTTCATTAAAAAACAAACAAACTGGGGAGGCAACTTCTATTATTTTTTTTCTATGCTAGCCTGGCTATTAGTCGCTATAGTAACAAGGTAACCAGGTAGTGAACACAAACCATCCACACAGCCCAATGTTACTTGTATCTAAGATGAGAGAGAAAAAACTAGCAACAATATTTAAATATAGATTTTTTTTTTACTATAGGATGAGTGGATGGGAGATAAAATATCTGTGGCTTACACATTCATTATTTTAAAAATTACTGCTACAATGGCTTTTCCATTGCCAGTTACTTTGGCAAAACAGATGACACTAAAATATTTAGGTAACAAACATTTATAGTCTCACTGTCGAACAAAAGATGCTACTGCGAGGATTTAAAACATGTGGTATACTGCTGGGATTTTATCTAATGTACAGTGATCTGTCAATGTCATTTTTGTAAACTTTTTGCTGAAGTGCTTTCCCTAGTGTACGTTGAATGATGTTGTCATGTTAAGGGGCAGGGGGAATTAGCTACTTTACTTCCCTTTTGACAAACAGGTCACTGCCATTTGTAAATCTGCTTTACTCCCTGAGCAGTTGTAAGTGTCAAAGCTCTGTGGGACATTACAACTGTGGTAGAAACAAGTATCCCTAATTCCCAGTTGGTAGATCCCAGGAAAATGTCTTTGATCTCCATGTAAAATTCCTGTAGAAAGTTTTTCATGAAGGTTTCCTTCTGATAGAGTCTTTTGGATTTTCAGGTTACTTTGCCTTGATTGCAGAAATAAACAACATTTAAGTTTAACTGGATCCCATATGGTGGGCTTTCCTTGATGGCAGCTTGTCACAGCACTATTTATGCTGTCTAAGTATTATAGCTGCACATGAAGTGGCCCTCTCTGCTTTATTTTATTATGGTGAAACATACCCAGTTTTGGCAATAATTAAGGGTCTGCTTGCATTTCCATTATAAACCCCTGTCTGGAATAATCAGTCATTCTGAGAAAAATATTTTTCCAAGCCATCTGAAAAATATTTGACTTACATGAATGCAACCCTCCAGCTAAACAGACAAATCCCCTCAAATCAAAAATTACGTCTCATAACATCTTATTTACACTTGTGTGCATATGTAAAGGCACAATCTTATTCACTGGTTCCCTCCTCCTGGGGGTCAGCATGGTTTATGGGTGACCCACAACAGATGAAATGCAAGGGGAGACGGCTGGAGTGCTGTTGGGGGAAGTCCCATGCCACGTCTGATCAATTACAACATAAAGAGTTTTTGAAGTCTTATGCTGTGGCTGCACAGAAGATTGAGATCAGGTTCTTTGCATCCACAGTCTTGCATAGTTGACTTGTTCCACATGGTCAATTACCTGGTTATTCCAGGCTTCATCTACTAAGATACAGAGTCCAGTTTTTCATATCCTGAAGTATTTTTGTGTCAGTTTGTAAATACATTTCTCTTGATCTGAACTGAGTGGTCTGTTGTTGTGGAGACAGAGCAGGATCGAGAGGGCAAATGCTCAGGCCAAAAATCCTCCGTTCTTTTTCTGCTTGTTTTTCAGCCAGTATGGCTCACTGAGATCTGGAAGGTGCTCCAAGTAAAAACCTGTGAGTTGAGCCCTTGTCTCACAATAGCCATTTTCATGGGTACTGGGCCCGTTGTTGGGTGAGGTTGGTGTTGTTTCACTATCTAGTGTGGGGGGATGCCAGCTATTCTTAAAGGTGACTTGAAGAGGGGAAAAGGAAAAGTTTAAGAAGGTCTATAATGTTTTTTTCTTCTCCTTCTTAAAAGCCCCCCAAACATATAAATATCAAGCATGCCAAGTCTTATCTTTGGTTTGCTGGAAGTTGACCTTGCAGGATCCATAGATGTGGATTGGAAGTTCTCTTCAGCTTTAGCTGGAGGGATGATCATGTGGACTCTTTTGGTTGTGACACACCAGAGTTGAATAGGTATTAAAAACAAACAAACAAAAATTAAAGAAAAAAGAAAAGGAGTACTTGTGGCACCTTAGAGACTAACAAATTTATTTGAGCATAAGCTTTCATGAGCTACAGCTCACTTCATCAGATGCATGATGCATGATGCATGATGCATGTAGCTCACAAAAGCTTAGGCTCAAATAAATTTGTTAGTCTCTAGGGTGCCAGAAGTCCTCCTTTTCTTTTTGCGGATACAGACTAACAAGGCTGCTACTCTGAAACCAAAAATTAAAGAGTTTTAATCACCCTGAAAAAAATTATATCCTGTTAGTCAAGTTTCACTTCAGTGTAAGTATAGGTATCTTTTAAAATGATATAAAATATGTCTGGATGATTTTATGTACTTTTGATTAAACTCCCCACAGAATTTTCATAGCAAAATTTACCTTTTCCTTTCTTATCATGTACATTTCTATTGTTTGTTATTAATAAAGAGCTAGCCACAGGTATTTGTACTTACACAATTAGAAAGCTGAATAGTTACCTGTCACATCAGTACTAGTGTTTACTGAAGACTCACAATGTTGGACAGAGGGCATGTCTGAGAAATGTAAACAAACATCTTCCTTATCAGGCCATATTGCCATTGAAAAATAGAAAATAACATATTTCCATTCCCTCTGCTCCTCCATCCCAGCTATAACTCCAACTCTGTATGGCTTTTATCAAGCATTTCTATATTTTCTAATTTACAGTTCTGCTGAACAGAAAGAGAGCGAACAGGTTCAGATATTATTATCGGATGATTTGCCTCTTGCAAACCTAAATTTGGGAGAGGAGGATTGTTCCCCTATATTCACTTGTGCTGGATACTTGTTCTCTCATGTATGATTGAGCTATCACTCTCTTAAAGTTCTCTTGCCTGAGTAAGGACTAAGCAAAAGTTTAGGGCCAGATGGCTCCATTGAAATCAATGTACCTATGCCAATTTATATCAGCTGGAGATATGGCCCTTAAGGTTTGGGCCTAAACCACATACAACCACATTTATTAAGGGGGAGGTGAGATTGAGGAGGAAGAATTAAATTGATTAAACTACACAAAAACAGAATGATCTAAATCTGTGACAAACTTCTCCACCAGGAAGTAATTCTATACTGATATTTTAATTCACAAAAACTAAATGTATAACAAACTTTAAAACCGAAATTAACAGGCACTTTGAGTCACTTTACTTCAACCTTTTTAGTGGATAAACAGTTAAGATCAGCTAATGTATCAGCAAGCACTAAATGTTTGAAGCATTCACAGCCACCACTAAAATGACATTGATCCTGCTCCTAAAGTGCTAATGCTAAATGGAAATTTCAGTGGATGGAATCTCCATGGTGGTTAACCTCCTAAGAAATGCTAGGGTTCCTCATTCCTGAAATAGGATGTAAAGTGACATGCTCATTCATAAAAGCCAGGCACCAAAAATGACTATAAAGATTTCTTTAGTACCTTTAATTTAATTTCTTTAGGACCTTAAGATGTAGATCGGAATATCAGTCTTATCTACTTCTTCTGGAATCTTTCTTCTTTCTACTTCAAGTGATCTTTTATTCCCTCCTCTCCCCCACCACACACACAATTAAGCCCTGTATGCAGGACCACATATACAGCATCTTGCATTATGGATATCCATTATTTTAATGGATCATTTTTAATGGAAAAATTCTGTGATCTAGATGAATTCCTTTATACAATATGGACCAAAAAACCCATCCCACATCAACATTACCACACGCTAACCCTCCTCCTGCAATTATGGGTTATATTGCCACTACTGTCAAGTAATATGTGAATAAGAACAACATTCCATGTGCTTGCAAACTGCAATCAGATTGTTGTGCAGGAGTAAGCCAAGATCAAAATAATGGCTAACACCACACAGCAGCATTCTGATAGTTTTCGCATTGGCAGACTATTCTTAAATAATGGTAAAAAATTAGGATTAAAAGCACTTCACAGTGAGATGTGCTAAGAATGAGATTGTATGCTTGTGACCCACAAAAAGAAAATGTAATACATTGCCTGCTAGTGCTTTCAGCCACAGCTGCAAAGAATGTTAATTATGTCACTACAGTTTTCAAGGGTGGAACCTGCACAACACAACCCTGCCCTTCCCCTCCCCCCCCCCAAAAAAACCCCCAAAACCCCCAAGCAAAGAACAAACTCAGGGTGAGGAAAGAACTGGTGCTACAACAAGAGATTGTTTTGCTCTGGCTCAGCAGAACAGGAGCCAAGTTTCCCACTGTATTCTCTGAAGTGCCTCATTGCAGAGCAGTAATATTATATCTTAACAAGCATAACACTGTGAACTGATGCACATTTTTAAGGCAGACACATGGGAGGGAAACATATCAGAGCAGAGCAGTGTTATTTTTAAAGGCGCATGTGTTTGTCTTGTAAGTGTGTCAGAAGAAAAGGAGCAGGTCTCAGGTTTCCTCTCACCATGCCTAATGTAGGGTATGAGCTCCAACTGCCTCTCCCATTGACATCAGTGAGCTTTGATATTACAGATGAAATGAGGACTGTCCAGATTGCACTTTACAACACATTCCTGCCCTGATATTTGTGTACAGTTGTGTCTGTAGGAAGCTATCCTTAGGGTCAAAATTTTAAAAAAGCAAACTCAAGAACGGAGTCAGTCCTTGTTAGACAAAGGTTAACAAGCCTATAAACAGAACCTGTGTGCTCATCCAGGACTGATGTAAAGAAACCATACCGCTGATATGAGGCTCGCTCTGAAGGAAAACATATTTCATTTCACTGTAAATTAGAAAAATGCAGTTTCCAATACTGAATTAATAGCTGTCATGTAAACCATATGGCAACTCAAGCTATTTCTCATTCACAGCACTGAAACTAATATTTTAGTAAAAAAATGCCTAAACTCCAAAGGGCATTTTGAACTTCAATTAAAATAAGTAATAGATTTTTTAATAAATCCTGGGTCAAGATGTATCATAAAACTATTTTCCATAGTGCACAGAATATATATCCTCTCCTGTAATATTACCAGATCTAGTCTTACGTCCAGCAGCCAGCTGAGACTGCTTGTCTATTATAGTCTGTCCCACCATTCCTAACAAATGAACAAATAACTAGATAGCCTATGAAACATTTTAAATAGAATGGTCTGGAAAAACAGTTACTGACAGAGGCAGGTTCGATCCAGACCAAGAGAATCTGCTTTGGGAAAGAGGAGATCAATACAGGATTGTTGGGGTTTTTTTTGAATAAGAGAAAGGTAAGTATTATGACAAATAAAGTAAAACAGAAAACAAGTGATCTATAAACTGAAGTGCATCCTTCTTATTAAACATTATTGCACTTTTAAAGCAGTAGCAGGAGCTCTTGCTATGAGTTTTGTGATCTAAGAGGCTTTCAGAAATGCATTTAAAACTATATCTTAGCTGGAAAAGCACTTTGTCTGAAAATTCTGAAGAAGCTTGTCTATGTATTTGAAAAGGAACCAATATATTCCTTGACACAGTAAATTTGTCCCTCTCTTTTTACTTGTGAAGCTTCAGATCAAAATCCAGCACTGAACACAAATGTCTGTAAATGGAATTAATTTGAGTGCTTCTCCGTTGCTTACAACCATTCTATGAATCTTATTCTATAATATTAACTATCCCATTTCTGCTTTCCTCAAGTTCTCTTCTGCAGCACTCCCTGGCATATACATGTGAATTGCATTCTTTCCAATACCACCTGGAGACCTTTGGGTTTCAATCTCACTCATTGAGGAAAGCAACCCAGAGATTAGTGCACTCTAGACCGATCAAAATGATCATTGCTTTCATTTAATCTATTTAAATAGCTTTATTTAATCTATTTTTGCTCACCAATAGTAGTCACTGAGAGTAAATTATCCTTGTAATGGAGAATTATAAAACAGAATTCTATAGGAATGAGGAAGTAATGTTGGCTTTAATAGTTAGCATTACAGCTACAATGTTCTACATAGCCTTTGGCTAAGTCCAGGAATTCAGTCTACAATAGAATCAATCTCTTACAATCCACAAGCATTAAATTCATCATTAAAATGTTGTTCTCCCTTTCCCACACCTTCAATATAACCAGCACCTCAGTAAGATGAAAGGCATTTGTTACTGAGGACAGCCTTAAGGAAGGCAGAAAGAGCAAATCTGGAAAACTTATTCATATTTTTCTGGAAATGAGTAGTATTCACAAAACATTTAGTGAGTTCAAGGTCAACTTGTTCTCCTTCTGTATACTATTCATAACAGACAGTTGACAACTCAGTGACAGTTGATCTAGGAGTTGAACTGAATATATGGGGTCATCCAGTTTAAATAAAAGTCAAATCTCCACCATGGAACTAGCACAGCAACAGTGAAAGACTTTTCTGCTTCTGAAATTTCAATTAAAATCCAGTAAATATGTCTTTATGAAATATGAGATAAGATAAATAGTAACATCAAGAGGACAGCATATTTCCTTGAGTGGGGGTATGTGTAAGTGGTAGGAGATTATACTCCTCATTAAAGCTAGATACCAAAAATATCTAAAGCTAGAGACCCAAACATTTTCTTCCCTTTCAATAGAAACATTATAATCTCTAGGCCACTGCAGATAGCTCTAAAGAAACCTTTACAAATTGGCATGACATGTTTTTACTCATCTTTAAGAGCCAGATCCTGTGAGGGGCTGAGGAGACACTCAAGGTTCTAAACCTGTATGAAATAAGAATCAAGATTCTGTTGATAAAAATGTAAGAAAAGATGGAGACATACCGATAGCAACAACATAACTATTCAGTATTAGAAAAAAGAGTCTAAACAAATGCAGCTCATTGGTTACATCTGATTTCCCATACAGATTTGATAAAGTTTATGTAGTCAGGTAGAACAGATGGGATTAATTTTATGGCTTTTAAAACACGGTGGTCTTTTCTTAATTGAGTATAAACAGGTGGATTCTATTAATCTTGTTATTAGTAATTAATATTAGCTATTACTACACACGTGATATATTGTTTTAGGTATAGAATTTGAGAGTGTATGTGTATCATGCAGGAAATCCCTTGTTTTATTTTTCATTTTGTACTAAATAAGGAAATGCTAAATGCCAATAAAATATTAATAAGAAGCTTAAATTTAAAACTTTGAGTGAGCTTGACATCATGTGTGGCAGCATTCCATCCCCAATGCAATGTAGCACTGGATCTGATTCCCGTAATAATCAGTGGTTTGGGAGTGCATGTGTTCTGCTTCTCACCTCTGGTCATGTGCCATCTCTTTTAACCATGAAGGCTTTTAGCCCAAAGTAGCAGGATGACATCAGGCCAGTTATAGTTAAGGTGGAATCACAGGATTTTTATCAAATTTAATAACTAGCACATATTAATGTAACAGCATGTACCAAAATCCCAGATCCAAACACCTCTTAGCTTTTAGAAAGTTTGAAACCTGGGTGCAAATGCAAATTCTGAGATTGGGCTCATCTCTACTTTCCATTCCAGTTCTCAATGCAATTGCTGTTACGGTGAATTTCAGTTTTTAGGGAAGTCATTCAGTCTAGTTTACTGTACAACATGTAGAGTATGTGTATACTCCAACCACAGCCATCTGGTATTAAAAGAATATCCTAACTATATAACAGCACAAGCTGATATGACATAACTAGAATACATCATTAATTTTATTTGCCTTCAGTACAGACAATCATGCACAATCAGATTGTGCCGCCACTCCACTGCTTCTAGGTTACACAGCTATTTCTGATGTATGAAAATAAAAGTGCATCATATTTCACACTAGCAGCCGTGTTAGTCTGTATTCACAAAAAGAAAAGGAGTACTTGTGGCACCTTAGAGACTGAATGCATCTGATGAAGTGAGGTGTAGCTCACGAAAGCTTATGCTCAAATAAGTTTGTTAGTCTCTAAGGTGCCACAAGTACTCCTTTTCTTTTTGCATATTTCACACTGATGTCTTCCCCTTCTCACTGTTTCACCGAGATATAAAATGAAAAACAAGCCAGCAATTATGTTGTGAGCAGTTATGTGTATTGAAGATCAACTCTAAAATGAGAGAGTATCAGATTCAAAATATGCTTTGTTCCTTTTTAGAAAGCTCTACTCAGTTTTGTTTTTTAAGCTACCACAAGTTTACAACATGATTCTTGCATGAAGAGCTTCATTGCTTTCATCATGTAGTATCCATTGAATGACTATTGTAGAAGTCAGTATCAAATTTTTCTATCGACATTCTTCCTGACTTCTGGTCAGGGATTTAGCTAAAAGAACTTGCTAGAGGTCTACGCATTAACTCTTATTGTTTTTGTTTTTGGTATCTTTCATCAGTAAAAATAGTAAAGATTTATAGTATTCCAATCCCCTTTTAGAAAAACTTTCAAATCTGTTCTGTAGAAATGGCTTTCTGCAAACAAAAAGAAGATAGTTTTAATGTATGTCAGTAGCCCAGAAAGATAGCTGAGACGCATGGTGTGCATTGCTGCATATTTGGAAACATCTGCTGTTTCATTTTCATGATACACAGTGATTCACACTTCCAGCAGGACGAACAGTTCTGATACAGACTGAAATAATTTCTTGTTAGAAATTATGACACCTAGTGACTGCTGCCTTTTCAGTTCTTCGCAGTTGTTCTCTCTCTCACAAATTAGGACAGTACGAAAGTAAAAATGCCAGTAACATAGTCTGACTAAGGATGGCACAGAAGCTGTAAAATTTTGGCCAAGAGTCTTAGGGTCGGGAAGCTTACACAGTTTTATTAAATGCTCTTACAAAGGAGGCACACCAAAGACAGAAATGTCAGCAAATAAATAAGATCCAGCTTGTCTCTTAGGGAGAAACACCCATGAAGGGGACTGAAAACTCAGTAAGGTTCTTCCTATTAAACAATTAATGTCAATGATGGATGAAATAATCCTTTTGTAGTTTATAAAATGCTTTGGGCTGAAAGGTGCTACATAATCTATATTTTTGATATTATTTTGCGTATTGGGTAAGGTGAATGATTCTCTCACAGCATTGGTGTTATGCAAGTAAAGCTTTCAGCCAGGTTCTGATCTTACATAGATGCTCCACTGAAGTGAATCGAATTAAACTCATGAAAGTGATTCCAGAATCAGACCCATGGTTTTTTCTCCACTCACTATTGAATTTTACTGCTTAATTTAAATCAGAATTAATAGAGGATGTGGGAGCATGGCAGAGTTAAGTAAACATATACATGGAGAGTTGTTAAGTTGCTAATGTGTTTGATTTTCTTGTTTTTCCCTAACTACCATGTTTATGAGAACATTGCTTGAAATTTTGGAAGGTTTTGATAAATAGGTATTCTGAGGGATTTCTTTGCACTAAATTTTATGAAACATTTTCACATATACAACCTTGATGAAGGCCATGGGGGCAAACTTCATTAATCTGTTAACTATGGACCTGATCCAAAGCCCTTTTCCATGGACTTCCCTTTGGATCAGGTTCCATATATGCATAGAAGCTCTCTGGAGTACATTGTGGAAACTTGGTTTGGTCTAGTTTTCCTTATGTGCCTGTTAGAAAAGTGTAGGTAGGTAGGTAATGAGAGGAAGCAATTGTTTTCCTTTAAAGGAGATGGATGGCAAAGGTGCCTGTCTGCTGGTTTCTCCTTCTTTATATATCCTCTCTGAACATCTTGACAAACTGACATGAATCAGTTTGATATTATCAGTGGGGGGCAACAGGACATGAGGGAATGTTGTTATGTTATGATTCTGTACATGAAGAGCAAAACAGGTATTTCCAATGTAGAACATTTTTATTTTAGATAAAGAAGACAAAGAAAGAAAGAATATAAATTCTCTACGAGAGAGACAGCAGCGTGTAACTTTCTTTTGAAATACTCTCCAACTGAGTCTATCTAGATATTTGGATGACCCTGCTCAACATAGTATCTAAGCATCTAGCAGTCCTGTCATTTAACATATATGAGAGCAAAATTCTTAAATTTAAAGGTCCAGTACACAAAGAAAAGAATCATAGCTAAACACACCACAGAAAAGGCATAACTTCTTTTTTCACCTTAATTTGATACTACTGGAGCCCACAGTCTTTGTTCAGAAAGATTAATACGGAGGACTTTGTGACTCTGAAGCTTCACTGGAGAAGCCAATCAATGTAGCATTTCTGAGCCTCTGTGGTCAAAAGTACAGAAATTAAACTGTGCCATGAACAGGGTTGAAAATTATCACACAATTAAATATAACAACAAAATCTGGCCTTACATTTTATGCTAATATTGTCGATTGATAACAATCCTTTCAAATATGAAATATTTCACAAATGAAACAATTTTTCAAAAGACAAATCATATGCACAGATATATTTTAAAGGAAAGATCAATTTTGCTGGTTAGTCCAGTTGAAAGAATAGTCAAGGAAACCCAAGGGGGGAAAAAACCAATACAAGATTTCATAAAGTATAAAGACATGGAAAGAAGCTAATTAGTGTTCTTGAGTAGTTGTGACTCCTGGCTTGTAATGCACATCATTTGTCCTTGAGGAGCATCTCTCAGATTCTTAATAATTCTATTGCTTTTTGCTAACCTTTTAACCAACTTTCAAAAAGATAAAATGTGTGTCAAAAGAAATCAAATATCTTTAACTGCAAAACATCCCTAAGTATACGAGGATCATGAAACAAGTTCAGTGTGTGATAAAGGCGTAAACACCACCAAGATAGTGTATTCCAAAACACAGAGCTAGTGATGAAAAAAAAGAGAGAATTATTCCCTAAATCTCATTTAGGATATAAAAAAAGAATCAATACCTAGAAAAATCTATGATTTTACCCTGCGGTGAAATGCTAAGGTGATGGGAAAAGCTTTATTGTGAGCTAAGCTATGCAAAATCCTCCCATTGCATGAAAGAATATTTCATGATCCTTTTTCTTTATATTCTGTTTTGTTTTTACTTACATTATTCAGAAACAGTTTATGGCTTGACCTCCTAAATAAATTGATGTTGCATTCTTCAGTTACCCATAAAGACAGAGATTACTGTTTATATATTAGTGTTTTTTAGTGGGTTATAACAGGGTTCATGACCTGCCCCTCTTCCTGGGGCCCACTTGTTCTGCCAGTAAGGCTCAGAGAGGCTTTAGGGTTGTGCAACACCCATGTCTTTATTTACTTAAGGTTGTCCCACTGGTGGTCAGCGTTCAGCTTGGAGGCCTCCAGCTCCCTCCCTGACTGATTTCTCCCTTCCAGCCTTTATAGCCCCTGGCTTGTCAGGCCAGCAGGTGTTCCCAATCCTCAGGCTGACATCAGGCCTTTTCCACCAGCCCCAATTTGCTTCCCTTGATTGGAGCTGACCGGGTAGGGGCTAATTAGATGCTTTTGCACAGGCACTCTGCTATATGGATATTTTAAGTATTGGATTGCCAAAATTCATCTGGCTACATGCACAGTTTGCCAGCCCCTCAACTTTCAGAGATCATGAGTCAGGCTCCCCTCAAAATGCTGAGATTGGCTTAAAAAAATCACACAATTTTAGAAATATCTAAATCTGGGGTTCCTTTTGCCTTCTGGTTCTTGAGCCTTTAGAGTTCACGCTTTTCTCCTCAACCAAGAGAGCTAGAAATAATGGTGCCCGTAGTTATACACACATTATGCATGGAGTGTACCATTGGCAGGGCCAGATTAAAGCATAGCCAACCTTAGCACATGCGTAGGGCGCAATTCAAGGTGGTGGGGTGCAACCTGAGCTCTGCCTGGTCTGTTTCAGGTACTGGGGCAGGAGCTGCTGGGGACCTCCCAGAGCTGGATTATTACATTCTGAGGCCCTAAACTAAGTTAAGAGTAAGAGGCCCCATACCATAAATATATATGTATATATATTTTTTTTTTTCACAAAAAGGACATTGAATATATAAACACCAAAGCTTTATATTTGCATATATACAAAGGCAAAGTTGTAAAATAGAATAATAATCGAACTAAAACATGTCTTGCAATATGCCTGGTATAAAATAGTTTCAAATTAACATATTTTCATCTATGATTTCTTATTTAGTAGGTATGAAAACTTTATATCTACAGCAACACAAAAGCAGTTAGAGTTACACAGACTAGTTTACTTAATGGAAACAGTACAACCTGCAGAATGTCTGTTTGCATATCAAATTAATTTTAACACTGAAATTTAACACATTTTCTTCTTTGATTTTTGGAGAGCAAAGTCATTGATGATGTCCTCCAATGATAAGCTGCAGAGTTAGTCACTTTTGATGCACAGAATGCTTAGGGCAGATAGCTTTTCTTGCAGTATTTTCTAGGCAGACATCTCTTTTTGTGTTCGCTTCTCTATCCTCTGTCTCCTCCAGGACCACTAATTAATCTCAAGTAAACATCTTGGACACACAGAGAGTCAACAAGCTCTGTGCAAAAGAAAAAAAGAATTTACGAGAAAAAAGACTGATAATCTCTAGACAGGCGTTGAGAAAGTGAGAAAAACTAGCCTATATTCAAGCAAATATAATTAATACAATAGGCGTTAGTAGCCTATAAGTCATTTATGCACATAGTTTGAAATAACTTGCTCACCAAGTACTCAGAATATTTTGATATATATGTATATCTTCCTTCACTTCTCTCAAAACCGTCTATCTATTCTTTCTTCAACGCTTTCTGACATTTACTGTGAAGGTTCCTGAACTGACAGAGGGAAGCCAACACAAATTCACCCTCCTCAAGATCCACTCGACCCAAGTCATTAAGATGATCACCTGCAAACTCAATCATGTGAAGCATGGATAGCGAATGAAGCAGAAAGCGGTGCACGCTCTAAAATACACAGTTGTAGGTATTTACAAATCAAAAGAAGAAAGAACACCCTAACACTTAAGAAAACAAAGAAAAACAGGAGGGAAGGCACTATAAGACTGAGCATGCTGGACCATAAACAAAAGGTAGCGGCCTTCCAGCTATTACCAGCCAAGGAGGATGCTACACATGACGTTGCTCCTAGGATGAGTCCCATACGAGTCTGAGCTTGGCAGGATGGCTTCACGACACTGCCGGCTCCAACCTCACATTTTTCCCAATTTTATCAGCAGTGAGATTAGTTATTTATTTAAATAAGTTATGAAGGCACGGTTAGAATTTTACCAGTAGCAGCTGGTCAACAAAATGCTGCCTTGGGAGACTGATACTCATAGAAATACTAACTTTACAAGTGCAATTATAGTTTTTTTCTCAGTCCGGCCTTCTGCCTGTCAATAATGAACAATTAGTGAAGGGTAAGGGTAGGGTAAGGGGATTTGTGTAGCCAAATGTATATATTTTTGTCATATTTGAATGAAAATGTCTATATTTCGAGAGAATCTTCTTTTTCCCATCCATATCTCCTTTATTTATCAACTGATTTTGAAAAAATTTGAAATGGAGTCAGTTTTTTCTTTTTTGGTCCCTCATATTGCGAGGCCCTAAGCTGCAGTTTAGTTATTTTATGCCTTAATTTGGCCCTGGGACCTCCAGGGGTCTACCTGACCTTGCCCTTTTTACAACAGCCTGTGTCCTCTCTACTTTGCCCACAGGACTTGCTCAGTGACAGACTCAAGACCTGCTACAAGTATGGGAGCTGAAGTGAATGCCCGCATGGGGAAACCAGCTGGGAGAGGAATGGTGGGGAGCCCTGAGGGCAGGGGCGGACAAAAGGGGGCTTTGACTATGCAAAATAAAAAAGTGTATATGTGGATGCCATGCTAAGTTAAAGAGAGAGTGGTTCAGTTGTGTTCAGTTGTGAGAGGAGTCCCCCTGGAACTGGGGCCAGAGCATGTAGGAAATCAACACCTCTGGTGGAGGCTCCCAGTATCACATTCTCATGCTGTGTAACAGCATGATGCTGATTCTGCTGCATGCACGGCCCGTGGCATTTGTGGAAAGGAGCGAATTTTTCCTGTGTTCCCTAACACCTTTCTTGGTATTATATCTTTAGATTCAGTCTCCATACAGGTACAAACTCTCACTGAATTGGGTATTGCAATTACCACAGGTGTAGACATAAAACTGGAAATTTATATTGTTGGGAAATGCCAATACTCTATGGGGTAGGCTTCAGAGAAAGAATTAATATCCATGGACTCTTAGTATGTCTAAGATTTCCTCCAAGAGCCATGTATTGTCATACTTTGTTGGCAAACGAAAAAAAAAATACAGACACTTGAGTGTATTCTCACATTATGTGTAAGGCAGGCAGAGAGGTCATGTGGTTAGACAAGGGCTAGTAGGTTACACAGTTGGCTCTGGATCATGCACTGATTGCTGCGTGATCTTACCCAAGTCATCTAAAGGGCCTAATTCTGACCTGCCACTGGTGTAAATCAGGAGTAATGCAACTGAAATGGCAGAAATAACTGTGGAGAATTCACCCCTGTGCTGTGACCACCTTGCACGAGCATAACTGGGGCAAAATAACAACAAATCAGCATTAAGACTCTCCCCTTCCTCCCAGAGAATAATCCCCAGCAAATGAGTCTCCTCCAACAAGATCAAAACCAGTATAAGCAGCTTTATGCCTGCCACCCCCACACCAGCACAATTCAGGTACAAGTGGTGTCTCAGGGCAATGCTAAGCTTTAGCTTGCCCCAGCTGTTTGAATAGCTCATATGGGGGTTTGCAGCTATAGTGCAAATTAGGACAGCTCCCTAGGCTGATCTCACCAAACTTTCTCCCAGAAGCCTGAGATGGGAGTGGCATAGTGCATCTCCCAACTGTCTAAGCACTTGAACAGGGATGAGTCATGCAAACACTTAGAATGCCTCTGTCAACTTAAATATTCAGCTTTCAAGTAAAAAATTAGCACTTGTGAAATCCCATCCACCATTCCAACCAAGACTCAGGAGTTAATATAGGAAGCAAGGCTGTATCAGTTGTGCTACATATCATCATTTTGCTCTCTAATTGTCACTCTGAAGTGTTCTCTATTCAAAAGAGAATGTGTAATCCATGAGAAACGTGTCCTGCTATGTACCTGGATAGGTGTAAGACACATATATGTAACCTCCTGCTTTCTGTCTCCAATGGAATCAGCAAGGACTTGTTGTGGGAAAATTATCAAAAACTCATTAGGTAAAAGTCTGAACAAGTTTGTATCTCAACTCACATAAGAAGTTAAGAATGGCCATACTGGGTCAGACCCAAAGTCCATCAAGGCCAGTATCCTGTCCTCTGACAAAGACCAATGGCAGGTGCCCCAAAGGGAATGAACAGACAGGATATCATCAAATGATCCATGCCCTGTCACCTAATCCCAGCTTCTGGCAAAGAGAGGCTAGTGACACCATTCCTGCCCATCCTGGCTAATAGCCATTGATGGACCTATCTTCCATGAATCTATCTAGCTCCCTTTTGAACCTTGTTATAATACTGGCCTCACAACACCCTCTGGCAAGGAGTTCCAGAGGTTGACAGTGTGTTGCATGAAAAAATACTTTCTTGTGTTTGTTTTAAACCTGCTACCTATTAATTTCATTTGGTGGCCCCTTGTTCTTATATTATGAGAAGGAGTAAATAACACTTCCTTATTTACTTTCTCTATACCACTCATAATTTTATAGACCTGTTTCATATCCCCCCTTAGTCACCTCTTTTCCAAGGTGAAAAGTCCCAGTCTTATTAATCTTTCCTCATTCGGAAGGCGTTCTATACCCCTAATAATTTTTGTTGTCCTTTTCTGAACCTTTTTCAATTCCAATATATCTTTTTTGAGATTGGGTGACCATATCTGCATGCAGTATTCAAGGTGTGGGAGTACCATGGATTTATACAGAGGCAGTATGATATTTTCTGTCTTATTATCTATCCCTTTCTTGATGATTCCCAACATTCTGTTCGCTTTTTTGACTGCTGCTGCACACTGAGTGAATGATTTCAGAGAACTATCCACAGTGACTCCAAGATCTCTTTCTTGAGTGGTAACAGCTAATTTAGACCTCATCATTGTATATGTATAGTTATTATGTTTTCCAATGTTCATTACTTTGCATTTATCAACATTAAATTTCATCTGCCATTTTGTTGCCTAGTCACCCAGTTTTGTGAGGTCCTTTTGTAGCTCTTCACAGTCTGTCTGGGACTTAACTATCTTGAGTAGTTTTGTATCATCTGCAAATTTTGCCACCTCATTGTTTACCCCTTTTTCCAGATTGTTTATGAATATGTTAAATAGGACTGGGACCGGTACAGATCCCTGGGGGACACCACTATTTACCTCTCTCCATTCTGAAAACTGACCATTTATTCCTACCCTTTGTTTCCTATCTTTCAGCCAGTTACCAATCCATGAGAGAACCTTCCCTCTTATCTCATGACTGCTTATTTTGCTTAAGAGCCTTTGGTGAGGGACCTTGTCAAAGGCTTTCTGAAAATCTAAATACACTATATCCACTGGATCTCCTTTTTCCGCATGCTTGTTGACCCCCTCAAAGAATTCTAGTAGATTGGTGAGGCATGATTTCCCTTTACAAAAACAATGTTGACTATTTCCCAACAGATTATGTTCACCTATGTGTCTGACAATTTTGTTCTTTACTATAGGTTCAACCAGTTTGCCCGGTACTGAAGTGAAGCTTACTAGCCTGTAGTTGCAAGGGTCACCTCTGGAGGGTCACCTCCAGAGTCCCCCACCAAGGGACAGAGCATCTTTCTCCACCCACAGATATGCTAGGGAGGAAAAGATCCATGATGATCTCCTTGCAGACTTTTTCCTAGATTATTCTTTTTTGGCTGGTGGGGGGGAGGGGCAAAGGAGAGGGCAGGGTTTGCTCCCATGAAATAAACAAGGGGTTCTCTGCCAATAACCTGCACATCCCCGGGGTGCAGGTAGATTTCAGGAATCTTCCTCAGTTACAGGACCAGGTGTACAGAATTCCTGTGGTCTACACTAGGTCTGTGGCCATGTCCTGTCTCCCTCTCCTCAGCTCTTTGGCAGTATGACTCCATTGGAGCAACACTATCAGGGCTTTCCCTGTTAGTATTTGCCCCTGGAAACATTTAAAATGGGAGTTTCTCCAGCATGGACAGGAAGCTGAGCAGAGCTGAGGTGCAGCAGAATAACATAGCACTATACTATTGCTAGTGTAAAAAGAAAATCCTTGATAAAAACAAGTTGTTTTTTTTTTAATATAAAGGCCAAGCTCCCCTGAAACACTATCATATACACCATGCAAAATATTTTGCTTCTAAATGAATTTTCAAAAACCCTAATAAAAGAACTACCATTTTATTAGAGATGGGCAATTCCGAGCTGCAATATTTACATCTGGAATTTTGGTTCAGCCCTTTGTAAAGGGCTCACTTGGGGATTGGGAGAAGTGCAGCATGTCACTGCCTCATGGGCAGAATGTTCCTGGACTGCCAGAGGCATCATGTATGCTGCTACATCCTTTTGTAGGGTGCACATATAAACAGCTGGTTTCTTGGTCATCATTGATGATTGAACTTGTGGTCTCCAGTACTAAGAACATGAGCATGAGCTAGAAAGATTAAGTCCCTACCTGGGAGCTATAGCAGAGTCCCATTCTCTTGTGGCTTGGCACAGAACATGCAAATGTTTTACACTTGCAACTTACTCCCTCCCTCTGGCTGTACAGCATCCCAAAAAGGGTGGGAAGGAGTTGGGGCCATCATGATATTTGTTTGGCACACTTCGCAACATTGGACACATTTCTTCCCCATTCTCAATTTCTCATGCTTTTGCTATATCCCATTACCACAAGATGAGATGCCATGTATACCAGTGCTGGCTGCCACCAGCTCTGATGAGCTCCCTCTCCTTTTTTCATGTACTTTAACCACTGGTTACTATGCATTAATTTGTAAAGTCTGGAAACAGAGGTGGAATTGCCATAGAACTGACTGGAACATAGTTTGGGAAGTAAATAAGAGATACGAGCACACTGGATATGGTAGTATGACAAGTCCCAGCACCAAGTCTCATTCTGACCAAGGATGGTGAGTCTTTGGCTGCATCCTCTTGTCTTTTTCTTCCTACAACTCTAAAATTACGATCCCACATCCTCCTTGTTTCCTCCTCCATCCTATCAGTGTGACAAGAGGCACAAGGTGGATGGGATGCTGAGATGGTGTCCCTATCTTTAGGAGCTTCACCTGCCCCCATTGGTAAGACAAGCTGAAAGGAGATGCAGGAAGGGTGGTGGAGCAGAAAGCCAGTGAATGAACTTCCAGGTCCAGTGAGATAAATAGTAATGGGAGTGAGAGCAGGTTGTTGACCTGCTCAGTCACCACCTGAATGAACAGAGAGCCAATCAACAACCCCCGGCCCCTGGTGTGAGAAGTAGCTGAGGGGAGGGAAGGGATACCCACTCAATGACCCCTCTGTTCCCCAGCCCCAGTGAGAGAAGTGGCGATGTGTATGGGTAAGAGAACGGAAACATCCTTCACAATTCCTTGTCTGGCCTCAGTGGGAGTGAGGCCATGGGTAGAATGGTGAGAGGAGTCCAACCCGAGATGGTCAGTTCTGGTAGCAATTTTTTTCTCCCTTTCCGCTACTGGGTGGAAGAGAAAATTGAACTAAAATAAAATAGAAGTCTTCATGTAAAATGGGGATAATATATCTCCATGTTTCCTAATTTCATGATTATGTCTCCAGAAGAAAGGATGCATTTTTATTTTCCCAATTAACAGGAAATACATGTTATACATGAAATGCAACACAAGAGATATGAATTATGCAGTAAACTTGGTATGTGCTGATCAGCACAATGCCCAAGGCGCATTCAGCAGAGTTTTTACGAAGAGCTGTAATGAGTTTCAAGTACATCGTTTCCTGATGGAGGGTAAGAAAACATCCATCAATGCTAATTTTCCTGCAGTTTTTAGCTTTTATGAATACTTTACAGCTTACAGAAAAGATGACTTTCCAAATACAATTTGAGTAAATTGTATCAGTAATTAGAGATGGGCCTAAGCCAAAACAGAGGTCTGAACTTGAGACATGGGACTGGTTTGGAATCTCTCTCTCTCTCCCCTTCTTTCTCCCCCCCCCACTCCACACATCTGAATACCCCACACTGGGAAAAGTTGCACTCTGACCAAAGGTTGTGGTTCAGCCTATGGGAGAAGTAGGAAATTTGGATTGGGCTCCAGACTTTTAAATCCATGAGTAAAGAGCTACAGAATCAGGCCTTATAGCTATTTTACAAGTAAAGAGAAGGACATTCAGTCTTACACCTTTCACAAGTCACCTATCTGTATCACTAACTATTTGAGAGTTTAAAATATTCCTTATAAATGCTACTTCTGCCAGAGAAGATGTTTTCCTTGGGACTGTGGCTAGAGCAGTCTAGCTAAATCACTTTATGATTTGTTTTTAAGTCTGTTTTCATTCTGGATTAGTGGAGATTTGTAGTGGGAAGAGGATCAAGTCATTGTGTTACTAATTGGGATACAGGTACAATTTACAGTCAGAGATTTATAAGAAATATTTTATTTTAAATTGAATGTTGGATGTATGTCCACTCAATCCAGCATCTTTCACTTGAAATATCCACAGAATAGAAGCAACAGATATATTTTGTAAATCTCAGATAACAGCATCAAAAGACATGATCTAATATGCAATCTACTGTTTGACGAGAATATATTCCAGAAATCACTTCAGATTGAATATGCAGAAAAAAATTCAAAATACAACAGTATTAACTAGAGCTGCTTGTATTCTGCAAGCCAGCATTTACTGACATTTGTTCAAATTCCAAATCAAGGTTTGTTTCAAGCATATTTGTGCTTGTTATTAGTCAAAACTTGTGAATATTCATGAGAACAAGTTTTTGTTTGCAGAAGTGTTAGGGAAAGGCTATTCCTTATACTACTCACCATATCTGTATACAAAAAAGTAACCAGGCATGAGCAAGAGTATTTGGTATTCACTGTACGTTATTCTCCTGCACGAAAAATTTCAGCCATTCAACCAGAAAGCAGAAACAAGCACATGTGACTTAGATGACCAATAACACTACAAGTAATGAACAGGAAACACTCAAACTGAACAGTTCACAAGAAAACCATATACTGAAATCTATTCATCCAAACAATCTGGCAAATAGATATATCTAATATACACACACAAATCAAGCCTAATTCACAAATGTTTTGCCAACAGAAAAAAAAAGGGTTAAATTCATTCTAAATAATATAGGAAAAAAGTAATTTGGCCAGCACTAGTACTAATAGACAAGTTAATATAAAACTATTTGCAGAATATAAAATAAATATTCATCCTTGAAATAGGATGAGCTCCACAAGAAAGTAGCACTGAATAACAGTCATTTACTTTTCAAGCAAATGAAATTCTTGTAACCTCATAAACAGTGTTACACTATTAAATAGCTACTGTGTAAAGCATTCATTTTTGATCTTGTATTATGCTAAAAAGCTGAAGAGCAGATCAACATTTTCAGCACAAGTATGTCTACTCTTTGATCATCCAAGATTTCTAGCACTATGGGTGGTCTTAACTAATAAGGAACTGTGATCTTCTTTCATGACTTGATTTCAAAAGTTAAGCAACAGACCACATACAATTAAAGCTTATGGATATCAATCATCCTATTAAAACCAAGTATCTCCCGGATACACAAATAATTACAGATTTGTGGTGTACTTTAAAAGTCAGCACCTTTTAACAGTAAGTTTGGTGTACCTTGTCAAAATTCTTATGAGCTTTATATGAACCAAAAATACTGTTTCTCTATTCAGAGTTTAAGAATCCTATAGGTCCCTCATGATACTTATTTTTGAATGCAAAAGATGTACAGGTGCTTGCTGTTTGGGGCACATATCAACAAGTGAAGGGCTCAGTTTGGCCCTTTTGAACACACACAGGAGAGTCAGCCGATCTCAGAGTAGCAGAAAGTACATCACATACTGACCTTTGATTTTCCGCAGATCTCTGTGTACAATTCTGGGTGAAGGAGGGTTCAGATCTACACTTCTGCCACCTATGGTCAGGTCGTAATCTGGTAATCCATATTTAGATCCATACATGTGTCTATGCTTAAGCATCTTTATCCCTTTAGTGTGCCTTGTTTTGGCTTCTGGGCACTAAATGATAACCCGCCAAGCAATATTCCCTCTAATTTTTGACAGGCTGTGTGCACAAAAAATTTCTTCTGTGCAAATTGTTGTGCTTCTGTGCAAATTTTTGTGCGTGCAGTGTTTCGCCGTGTGTGTGGGGTTTAGGATCTGTGTGTGCATTCACACGTGCACAGTTTAGAGGGAACAGTGCCGCCTAGTCACTTCTTCACTGTAGAACATCACATTACAAAACAGGAATCCCATTATCGGAAGTTTATGCATATTTGTCCCGATACAGGTGGCTAATCTCTACAATGGCTTGATTAAGGTATAGGATATGGCCTCTTAGTCTTAAAACATAAATGAGTGGGTATGAGAGATTGAAGAGTAAAGGGTAGTTGTACACTTGGGATCATCGTCAGGATTTAACAACTGTTTGAAGCAGAGAACTGAGTAGTAACCAGGATCATGCCAACACATGTATATTGTTCCTGTGCTGATTGATACAATATGAATATCTATCTGTCTAGAGTTCTCATTTAATGTACATTCATTTAAAGGGGAGAAGAGAGCGGCTGATGGTAAATTACAGTTGTTAGACCAGTGTTCACAAACTTTTCAAAGCAGAGCTCACCTTCAGGAAACTGAAACCAGCCCTTCCACATGTATTTAACTTAATGGGAGGCATCCTTTATCTATCTTCCATAGTTTTCCTGCCCCATACTCTGGCTAATTTATGGGCATTAAAATTCCATTACAAAATGATTCTGAGACAGTAAAGGATGAAGGAGATGCAAAAGATAACTCCCTCTGGGCTACACATACACAAACTCACATGCATACATGATTCTGAATGAATTTATTATCATTTCATTGCTTATAGAAGCAACTGTTATTGAGAGCTGAGGGGAAAAATAATGTAATGTCCATGGGTCAAGCTGTACCCCCTTTCAGACATTTGTGTCTTCGTAAACATGGAGGACAGGTGGATGTGAGAATACCTATCAGATGATAATAAACATCTGTGGGTTTGTATTTCAACCACATACGTTGCTGGAAGCCCTTCTGAAGCAGAAATTATTCCAATTTTTGGGCTGAATTGTATTATACAACCCACCCTGAATAAGTGCCAATATGTAGCATGTTGCCACAGAAACAGATCAGGGAATGAATTGTGACTCAGTCACAGTTCAGTCCCTGGTTCACCCTTTGCTATTGCAGGTACATAATCTGTGCCAGTCCTTTACTGGGCATGGATTATTTTCCTATTTGGACCATGATAGGTACCCAATTTAGGACACTTCACAAGGGCCTGATTATCGGACAGTGGTGCTTATCATGTTCTGAAAAGTAGGCCTCCTTAAGGTACCTTAAGTTGGGCACCAAAAAAATGGAGGTACCTAAAATCACTAGTCACTTTTTAAAAATGTATACCCTTACACTTTCATGGTACTATGGCCCCTTCATTCAACCCGCTCCTTAAAATTTTGGCCAATAATCCCTTGAGACTGTGAGGTAAATGTTATTTCAATTGTCAGTTTTGGGCTTTGATTTCCTTCTATTTTAATATATATGTATTTTTAATAAAGGGAAAAGAAACAGACTCAAAAGAGGGAAAGTATCTGCCCAAAGAGAGTCTCAGGAGATTACATAATGGATTGGTCTGTATTGTCAGGGATCATTTAAAACTGATGAATTTAGGATCAGATAGTCAGTGAGGGCTATAATTTATAGTACTAGAAGTGATAAGGCCTTTGTGTTTTTATTAAAAAAGAAAGCATTAACAACAGTGGTTTTTGATTTTTTTCTCCCACCAGGGAGAAATGTGAAACTCTATTTTACCCCTGGTTGAGATGGTGCTAATTTGTCTGACAAGATGTTGGAATCCCAGCATGTATGCGTTATCCTTGATGTATCAACACCTTCATGCTGAATGAAGGATGCTTTTAATGTGCAAATGTTTAGTACATATCCTATATCTCATTAGGCAGAACAATATAAACCACACACAGACAAGAGGGGTCAGAAGCAAGGTCCATTCAAATGAAAATATCTTTTAACCTAAGTAAACAAGCAAACATTTGGAATACATTAAGTTGCAAAATACTTAAATAAAAATGCAGTTGATCTATAGACTGATTCATGTTCTAAAGGTCTGAGGAGTCTAATGCCAAATGATGCTTTATGGATTACAAAACTGCATTTTTATGTTGATGTCCAGTCTTAAAGTTTTGTTATTGGACACAATCTCAGGAAATATTTATTAAGACGGATCACAAGAGGAGTTGTTGATTGTAAAAACTCAATGGCCTGTTTTTCAAATGGCTTCTACTGCTAGACTTAGAGTTTTAAAAAACAGAGAATTATAGAACTTAATATTAAATGGCTCTGTTGTGGTAAACTTGAACAATTTTCTAACTGGAGTCTCACGTTAGTTAGGCATTGTTAAGGTTCCTTCCCCACTCTGAACTCTAGGGTACAGATGTGGGGACCTGCATGGAAAACCCCCTAAGCTTATTTTTACCAGCTTAGGTTAAAACTTCCCCAAGGTACAAACTATTTTACCTTTTGCCCTTGGACATTATTGCTGCCACCACCAAGCGTCTAACAAATATATAACAGGGAAAGAGCCCACTTGGAAACGTCTTTCCCCCAAAATCCTCCCAAACCCTACACCCCCTTTCCTGGGGAAGGCTTGATAAAAATCCTCACCAATTTGCACAGGTGAACACAGACCCAAACCCTTGGATCTTAAGAACAATGAAAAAGCAATCAGTTTCTTAAAAGAAGAATTTTAATAGAAGAAAAAGTAAAAGAATCACTTCTGTAAAATCAGGATGGTAAATACCTTACAGGGTAATCAGATTCAAAACATAGAGAATCCCTCTAGGCAAAACCTTAAGTTACAAAAAGACACAAAAACAGGAATATACATTCCATTCAGCGCAGCTTATTTTATCAGCCATTTAAACAAAACAGAATCTAACGCCTATCTAACTAGATTGCTTATTAACCCTTTACAGGAGTTCTGACCTGCATTCCTGCTCTGGTCCCAGCAAAGGCAACACACAGACAGAGAGAACCTTTGTTTCTCCCCACCCCCTCCAGCTTTTAAAGTATCTTGTCTCCTCATTGGTCATTTTGGTCAGGTGCCAGCGAGGTTATCCTAGCTTCTTAACCCTTTACAGGAGAAAGGGTTTTTCCTCTGGCCAGGAGGGATTTAAAGGTGTTTACCCTTCCCTTTGTATTTATGACAGGCATGAAAAAGCAAGCTGAAGTCTCCATTTGTATTTTCTATTTTGGAATGTAAACACAAAGTCAGGCCGGTGAAAAACAGTAACATATTTTTTAAAACTGGCAGAAAATTAAGTCTAATTGTCATGAATTCTGGCTCATGAGCACATGGAAAGCATGGAGGTCAGTGGGGATAGACCCCAGGTCCTAAACCACCCACACCCAAAGTACCCTACCACTTGAGTTAAAGGACTAATTCTGATAGCTGTAAGCAAGCAGCAGGCTTTTATACTTAAGAGGCCAGCCAACATGGGAGACATGGTCTTGGTCACACATACACACACAGCTGCATTATAGGATTTCTCCACTTTATACAGAGAGATTTTCTTCTTTCCCCTTTTCAAAGCAACTCAAAACCCTGGGCAAAGGGCCAGGCCCAACTACAATTGGCTTCAAACTAGTTTCTAGCTCATCAGATTCCTGTACCTCTTCTTTTACTTTCCTGTAGGCTCCCTGCATTGTAGATATTTGATCATATATTTCTGAAAGGTACAATAGCTGAATACCCACTGGGAACTTTAATAAGTGGCAAATAAATCTGTAATTGAACAGGGGATAAAGGACTGGATTTTGCTGAAGACTAAGACCAGTCTCAGTGCTGCATATACCCCCCTCTACAACCAGCTAGCATCACTGCCTACTGCAGGCTGTGGAGTGAGGCCATACCTCCAATTCCAACACACACCTCCCTGCCACTGCTGGAACTAGTCTCTCTCAGTCCTTGTTCTTAGGGGAGCACAAAGAATGCCATTGTACTGGGCCACTTCACAGGGACACTAGAGGATGGCCTGTGCTCCCATTACCCCTTGCACACCGGGTCTGGGAAAACTACAATCTAGCCTTTGACATTTTTTGCCTAGGTGAAAGGACTAATAACTTCCCCCCTTCCTCAAATCCTCACTGCCACTTAAGGTGTAATATCCTGAAAAGAGGAGGGAAGAGTAGTTCTAGACAGGGATGCTGGAATAATTTGCATAGCGGGGGGGTACCGAGAGTCATTGAACCAAATTGTAAATCTTGTATATCATGGAAACCACTTCAAGCCAGGGGATGCAGTAGCACCCCAGCACCCCTAGTTCCAGCACCCATGATTCTAGATCCCAACCCAGGAATGCTGTGTGACTTACTTGCTGTGTTTAAGTTCCCAGTGTAAAATCCTGGCCCCACTGAAGTCAGCGGCAAAACTCCCATTGACTTCAGTTGGGCTAGGATCTCACATCCCATCAGGGACGTTAGGATAACAATACTTTCCTGTCCCCCAGGACAATTGTGATGATAAATTCATTAATGTTTGCAAGTAATGTGTGTGACTATATTACAGTAAGGGCCATATACATCCCTTTAGAGATTGAGAGCCATTTTTCTTGCATTGATCACACAAAGTATATTTATCAAGGGGGCAAAAAGACTTAGAACTATAAACCATGTGCAAGGATTTTCAAAATGGACTAGTTGTTTTGGATGCCCAAGTAGAGACACCCTAAAGCGGCCTGATTTTCAAGGGTGGATGTTCTTCACTTTTTGAAAATCAATTCTCTTTAAGGCATCTCAGATTGAACACCCAAATATTGAGGCATTCAAAACCCACCATAGAAAATCTTGTCTCTGGCTTGCTGATGTTAAAGGAAAGTACATTTTTATCTCAAATAATTGAGAAATTGTTTAAGAAGAGGTCTTCTATATGCAAAGATCACCCTGTAGCGTTGACAAGATGCATAAAGATTATCTGCACCTAGATGCCAGTTATGCAATTTGCAAAACCAATTATTTAAAGAGTTATCTGAGTTTATGAATTTATGCAAGCTGGTTGTTTGGGCTAGACACGTTATTCCCCCTTCTCCATCCCCACCCCCATTCTCTTTTTGAACAGATACCTGTAAACTCTGCATGCCAGGTGTGTGTTCTAATGTGCAGCCAAAACTCTACGTGGCTGAATTCCAGCCGTGCATAAAATAGATGAGGGAGCCACTTTTCATTACTATTCATCCAAATTACACAAAAATCCAACTAATGTGGTATGTCAGTCCAGTTGGATTACAGCCCCATACTGGTGTGTGAATTCACTCATTCTTTCTGTTTCTTTTTCCAAACACTGACCTCTTTGCACTGTTGAAACTTGATGACTTGTAATCAATAGCCTGTAAAACAATAAGGTCAGCAATGCGAAGATTCAGATTTTCTGCCTCTAAATGTAATAGGATCAAGACGAGTAGGCTGAGCCACTGAGGTGAATCTGATCTTACCTGACTGCCTGATAAAAGAGCAAGACAGAAAGGAAAGATAGAAGAATAACTTGGAACATGTAGAGCTGTGAATACAGGGTCAGTCCACTGTATTTAGCTATGGGAATACTGCTGAATTGGATGAAATTGGTAAATCCCTCATTTTGTCAAATATTACATCACTACCTACTGGAAATCACATATTGCATAAGCCTTGCAAAATGGTCATGAGCATTTAATTGGCCACTCATGAAATCCGTTTGCCAAACCTTTACAACAACAGTGAAAAAATAATCAATAGAGATATTGTTTACCAGTAAAATTATATTTATTTGTTCTGGGCAAGTAAAATTTTACCAGGCTTGTATTAATGGTAGAGATAATATAGCTTTCATCTGGAATGGAAGTTCGGATTCAATTGCCAAGAGGTGCTAAATCCAGAGATTTCTGAATTGAATTTCATAATAAAGCAGACAGCAGCAGCTTTCCCAGATTTGATTGACTTCAGTGCCAGGTAAGCATGTTACATAATTACATATAGTAGAGAAACTGAAATCGTACTCACCCCATAATCTAACCTTGTCATCTCTGAACAGAACAAGTTTTGCTAATACCCAGCTTTCATTGTGGCTTTTCTGAACCTCAGAAGACTGCACACTGGCTTAATTACACTTGTGTTCTCGTTTCTTTGAAGCTATTCTGTCTTCTGCTATGTAAATGGTACAGAATGTATATAAATATGTGTTTAATCTGCATATCAGGACTGGGACAGGACTGGTGGGGGAAGCCTGGATTGGAGTAGGTGGGGGGTGCCTAAATTCAGAATTGGATTGGCAGTACTGTGTGGGGAATGTTGCACATTGCCTGCTCCCAGCATGATTCCAGCTAGGGATATTAGCAGAGCAGGGTGAGCTATTCACAGACAACAATTTATGTAGTGAACTTAGCCCCCGTTTAAAAAAAAAATTGTCCACTGACCGATCATGATTTCTGAAAATGTAGTGTTTGGTCAAAGTTATTTGATTAATGTTTTATGAAAACATCTCTTATTTAACAGATTGCTGGCAAACTGCTCATTGATGTGAATCTTCCAAGTTCACAATCAAAATTTTCAATCTGATTAGACACACAGGCCATGTGCTATGTTTCTGTTCCCTGTGTGGATGCGTTAACTCTTAGATTCAGATTACCATGTGAATACTCATGATGATAAAATTGGATATTTGCTTTCCATGGTCATTATGTGATACTCATTCACTGTTTCAGTAAATGGTCCTATCAGTGAACTTCCTTATTATTAAGTATTTGTGTTACAATAGTGTCTAGAGGTCCCAGATGCATAGTGATAGTCACTGTAAAAACATATAATAAGATATGGCCCCAAAGTGAATTCAAGGGACCTGATTATCCTTCAGTTACAGTACATGAATACACCAAGAGTAACTCCAGTGAAGTTAAACTGATGAAAGTGAGAGGAAAAGCAGACCCATATAAAGTAAACAAAAGAGTGAGGTAGGGAAACAATCAAAGCAAAATTCTGAGCATGTACAAGGTTTTGCAGCATTCATCCGGTAGTAACCACTACTTTATGCTCCTCCGACCCATGTTTACCTAAAAACTACCACAATCGCAACAATATTACTGACAGCAAAATATTTGACTTTCAGCTAACAATTTAGGGACTGATTGTTCTCTTTAAGTACAGCATCCACAGACAAATTCCTGTTTTGTTTGGGTATACTATTGATAGCAGAATATCCACTTGGGGGCTGAACCTGATCTCAGATGTGTGGGCATTTATTGCCACAGATTTTGGAAAATTTATAATGGTGCTTGTGTATGAATTGTGAAATTGGAATTGACTCCTTGGAATTGCTCACTTGCCGTTCATGATACATTAAGTGGAACACTGGTGTTTTGCTTTGGCTCAGTTTTAGTCTTGGCTTTCTAGTATGCAATGCTAAATATTAACCTGATCATCAAGAACCTCTCCTACATTCCCATATACAGCTGCATGTTCTAAATGCTATGAAAACAGAATACAGGGCAGATAAAAAGTGGAGATAGAAGGTCCATGATAAATTTGAGGATGCGCATTCATAAAGGGCAATATATAAAGTTAATATATGTTCATATTACACTAAATCCTGTTCTGCAATAGAAGTAAAAAATCTAAGTACATGATAAGCAGTGGATCAGTATCTTTGCTTCAAGAACTCACCATCTCTGTACCACCACCTTTCACTGAGGGCATCTGCCCTCCCATCATTAGGACAGTCTGTAGTTTATGGGCACGCTCTCCATCTGTGCCAAGCTCAAGTTCAATGCAGCTGAGATGGGGTAACAAAGGTAGCTCTAAGCCACCTTTATGCTTCTCCTGATTCTCTGCACGTCAATGTGGACCACCACTGAGTGCAAGTTAGTGTAGCCACAGGGCAGATCTAGCTGGGTGGAATGATCCTCTAGGAACTGTTCTGCTGGTGGAGGATTGATGGAATACATCATGTTCCAGCTTTGCCTTCTCCCATACCCAACTAGACCGGACATGCTTCCTGCCCAGGAGGGGTTAGTATAAGGCTATGCCAGTTCCATGCCAGTCCAGAATTTCCCCGCACTGCGACAATACTCATTTTCCCTTGAGGGCAGCATTAAGGTTATTTTGTGTTGCTACAGTGATTCAAAGTGAAGTTAGTGGGGGTGGAACAGCTGAACCTGTTTCCACCCAGACTCCTCATTGTTTTGGGATATCTAACTAGACATTGTTATGAAAAATCCGTTTCCCATCACCAGACAGTAAGACAAGCGTGTATGTACCCTCCTATCAGATCTTGATTTGTGTATCCAGACAGTCACGACCTCTTGGCTTTTCTATTGTAGTTCACTGTTTCTAAATAAGAAACCACTAACCTTTAAGAAAAGCTTTAGCTGATTGAGAACATGGCTGCAACAAAGATGGCCAGGAACACATCACTTGAGTACTCAGCTCTCTTAGCTGACTCTCCATTGACTACCAAGTCAAAAATCAAGGTTTGCATCAAAGGCCTCCACAGGATTGTCCCAAGTTAGCATAGAAACCACCTCACCCTGTGTGCTATGACCTCCCAAAGCATCTATGTTCTGTTAGAGCAATTAAACAACCTAAGAAGCAAAACTTAAGTGTGCAGGAAACAGAGATTTCTTGTGACTGGCCCACTAATCTTGAGCTTGCCCTGGGAGAAAATTAGAGTGACCATGAACCTCAGTGCCTTCAGAGCAAAATTGAAACCACATTTATTTGACGTATCCTTCCTGTTAAAACACTGTACCAATGTCCAGTCCTTGTTGCCTGGGGGAAGAGGAGTAGGGAATGAGAAAGAGTGTGAAAGAGAAATCCCTGTCTCTGGGTACACTTCATTAATTTGAGATACTGTGGTGATGGGGGCCATATTTGAGAAAAAGAGAGGAAGTGCTTTTTACCTGTTCTGTTTCTCCAGCAACAACTGATGACTTAACACTTGAGAGAGTGCAAGTAATTGCAACCTTAATTCTGCTTTGGGTGTTTGTGATGTTGTTTTATGGAAAGCACAAAACACTGACTTCAGGTTTTGCCAGGGTTTCAAAAAAAAAAAAAAAGAGCTGATTTTCAACTATTTTGATTTAAACATATTTTTATGATTAACGTTGTGATCTTGCAATGAGTTCTGTATAGATGCAGGGATCATCCATCCTCCAGGAGCTCTTTGCAGGATCAGTGTCTAAGTTTGCACAGGTACTTGATTAGAGGCTTAGGGTTTAGTTTCATTTTCTAAAGCATTTCATATACTCTTTAAATTCAGAGGGATTTAGATCCCTTACTGAGTTGCTTTTATTACATTTTTAAAGTTGCTGAATTGAAAAAAATAAAATCATGCAGAGATTTATTCCTTAACATGGATGGGAACTTGCTATGTTAGTGCCCAATTCAGAAAAGGGCGTGTAACTCTGTGACTAATCAGCAGAGCTGATCAAAAAATCTGAATTCCTGTCTTGTGGGAAATTCCAATATTTTGACATTTGTTTTCATCCTGAATCAGGATTAAAAGCTGAAATATTTTACAGAACAAACAGTTCCAAAATATTTCCATTTGAAAATATCAAAACATTTTCTTTTGGTTTATCAAAATGACTGGTGGCTCTTGTTGACATGCTCAAGGTTCAACTGATGGCCATATTTGGTGTCGGAGAAATTTCCCCCCACAGCAGATTGGCAGAGACCCCGGGTTTTTGTTGACTTCCTCTGCAGCATGGGGCATGGGTCACTTGCAGGTTTAAACTAGAGTAAATGGTGTATCCTTTGTAACTTGAAGTCTTGAAATCATGATTTGAAGAGTTCAGTAACTGAGCCAGAGGTTATATGTGTCTGTAGGAGGCAGTGGGTAATGTTCTGTGATATGCAGGAGGTCAGACTAGAAGATCAGAATGGTCTCTTCTGGCCTTAGATGAGTCTATTTCAGAAAATGTTCTTTTGGTTTGTCAAACTGAATCAAAACATTTCATTTTGGCTCAGTTCGATGTAGGTCAGTGTCTGCCCGAGCCGCCACGATGCCTCATGGGAACTGTAGTTCAGGTAACGTGTACTTTCCTGATTGCTTGGGAGCTTATCAAAATATATTTTTCAACTGAAAATGTGACTTCCACAAAGCTAAGTTTTCCATAGGAAAATATTTAATTTCCATTTTGCTGGAACTTTCAGACTTTCCATCAGGGAGATGGAGTCTAGCCAGGGAATTCAGCCTATAGAAGAGAATGGGGGGCATAAGGCTCCGTGAAAGCTCAGGCAAAAACACAGATTAATGACAGACTGACCCAAAATGAAACATTTCAATTCAGTTCAATCAAGCCAACTGTTGCGGTGTGCATTGCCTCTACTCAAACTGGAATATTTTGCTTTCATTTTCCTGATCAAAAAAAGCTGGACACTGGGACAATTGAAATCAAGTATTTTCCAGTGGAAAAAATTGATGTTGTGGAAACCACATTTTTCATTGAAAAACCTCTTCAGAGAAAAATCCCCAAGAAGTTCCACAGGAGAGCAGTTTGGGTGGCATTTTTGAAAATGTCTGAGGCCTCGATCCTCAAAGGTATTTAGGCTCTTAACTTCCATTTATTTCAATGGGATCTAAATACTTAAATACAGTTGAGGATCTGAGCTTAAGTGACTTTAAAGATAACTCCACAACCACCACTGGGGGCAGATTGTCAAAAGATGTTAGCTTCTGTTTAGGCACCCAAATAAGGGCCAGATTTCCCAGAAGAGTTCAACACCCTGCAGCTCCTATGGACAGATTTTTTAAAATGAGCACACCACTATGCTTGCTGAGCGCTTTTGAAAGTCTGGCCACTTACTTTAGTGCCTAAATGGGAGCTGGCCTACATTGATTATTTGCAGTGGGAGGGGAGGAAGGGGGAAGCAAGAAGCATCTAAAAGCCATCTAAACATTCTGTTCTAATGTTTCACCCTGTACAGAACATCTAATGCTTTTTCAGTACACGCCACTTCTTTCCACACCACACAGGGGCTTTTCCCTCCTCTTCTCTGTTAGTCTATTTTGCTAACTCAGAATGATAGAAAAAACTCCCAACCCCAACACAACCCTCCATTCAATTAAAAACCCCTCAAAGCTTGAAATTTTTATTTCAAAAGCATAACAGTAGTTTCCCGTCAAGATTTAAGTTTATTAACACTGTTCCATTCGGGGTGTTATACTTAAGAGTGTTTCAGTGTTACTAGCATTTTATGGAGCCAGTTGTTTTATTGCTTTGAAAGCTCTCTGCCCAGGAGTGAATCCTTTTATATATATATCTTTAAAAAAAAAACAATCAGTTCAGCCATTTTCAAGTTCTCTGTTCAGAGCAAAAGAGGCGTTCTAGTACATCAGCCTTTTAATTTTTTTTAAAAAAGAACATTCTTACCCCTTAATCACTTTTCCTCTCCCTTCATTTCCCTCTGCTATGCTCTCTTCTTCTCCTCTCTATTCTGTAACGGTAGCCACTAGTCATATCACAGGAGTACTACCCTCTTCTAACACACACATCAGGTGATTAGTGCCAGAAAACAAAGACCAGTCTCCTACAACCATGCTGTGTCTCATTTATTTCACCTTCCTTTTATCTCTTCACCACTCTTTCTGCTCCTTTCCCCGCTCTTCTAGATTTGTATTCACTGTTTCTTCTTTAACATTTTGCAGTGATGTTATTTGCTATTGGGGATGTTAATCCTGTGATTAATTACATTCCCAAATTGCCGCAACTGTCAGTGTCTGCTGTCATTGACCACAAACACTGACTACTGTGGTGCCAGTTGTAAGGGTGGATAGTGTGGGATCTGAATTGTGTCAGGACTCCACTGTCACGAATATGTGCATCAATTCTTCACTTGCACCAAGTGGCTTAGGTTGCATGCAGGTTCTGATATTCATATCAGGGGGTTTAATACCTGGATTCATACTAGAGGCTGCCCCAAGCTATCTAGCCTGGATCTAGATCAAAGCTTACCCAGAGTTCAGGGGTTAAGATGGTTGGATGTGGGGTTTTGGTTTGGCGACTTACAGAGCTAGTGGACAAGCCCCAATGCCTGGTTCTAAATCTGGATGTGAAGTTAAAAGTTTGAGTTAGTGTGGATCTAGGGTTGGTTCTGGCTCATCTCTAGGTCACATGTGCCTAGTGTTTATGAACTGCAGAGAGAGAGAGAGACTGTTTTACAAAGATGTAACTAAGCTGAGTTACATCTGCATAACTATGTCCAGACTTAGGCTCAGAGACTTTCAGTTCACCCTCTGACTAACCACCCAGAATCAATCCAGGAAAATGTAAGTGAAGAACCTCTAGCAGATGCAGTATCTGTAGTCAAAGAATTCTTCAGAATGGATGCATACTTCTGAAGCGTGGAAATGCCACCAGGGCATAAAGCAACATAAGCAAAAATCCAGATATTTGTCAGCTAGCTCAGCATCTTTGACATGCATTTCTAAGTAAGAAGGGCTTCACTACATTAGCATACATGATGTTCCCCTGCTATTTAGTTTAGTAATGTGGATGGACAGGAAACAACTAATGATAGATAACGTAGTGTTGTCACTGTAGTTACCATCACTTCCTTGATTAAATATTTGATGTAGGAAGAAATAAACAAAGAAATCTATTTGATAGATGTTTACCACCCAGACAAGTTTTTGTATTTTTTTCAGATTGTACAGTTTTACTAACTACTCTCTTTACAATGAAAGAAAATGTGCAGATATTAGAGAAAGTGTTATTTTATTTACAGCATTCAAAGTTAGTAGAGGTAGAAAGTGTATTCAAAAACTACATTTAGATGCTGTAGTCTCCATACACAATACTGTGTGCTATACAGAACCAGTTAACCCATATTTTGTGTATCTAGGAATGTGGATGTATATTTAGGGATAAGATGTGGAACACTTACCAGTAACTGGTCACACAGCAAACATTTAATCCAAATAAAGTCTGAGACTTGCAGTTGATTGCGGATGAAAAGTAATGTACTTAATTGGCTCATAAGTAATTAAAGTATCACACAGCAGATAATAAATGCCTTGCAAACACTGAAAATGGATGACAATTTTCCTTTATTAAACTGAAAGATCTGATGAGGTACATTAATATGTACCTCAGAAAATCTGTTGTGATTATTTCATTAGAAGTGGAAAAGAGTTGAATTAAATCATGATTTGCTTTTGGTGAAATCAGATAAAGGACTTAAAATGGACTTTTTCCCTGATCAGTGAAACAGACTCAATATCCATTTCTAGGCCCAGAATTAGAGACGTCTGTGCCAACTCCAGGGTAACAGTAACATGCACACTCATATGACAGAAATGTGCAGCTCAGTTAACTTTATTTAGGTATTGAATCAGACTCCTGGATTTGTCTGAAAAACTAAAGCATATTTATTTGACTTGCAAACTGCTGTTTTCACATAAGTATAAAGGAAAAAAATTGTGGATGCAAATAATTGTGGATGAAAAATTGCCACAATTTCTCATATGTACAAAAACCGAAGGCCACAGAAATACTGGTATGAACCCAAGGGCTGAACTCATTGTAACCTGCAGCATTTACAGTACTTATCTCACTTTTTAGTAGGGGAGTAAGTTAGAGGTAAACCAGCACTCAAACAATGAATACGAGAGACACCAGAATACATACCTTTGGGTATGCGTGTGTGCACACATGCCTATAGGTACCCCTCAAAATACCTAGCAGCCCAGGGACGAATCGATCCTACAGAGACTGGGGCATTTTAAACCTTTCCCAGAAATACTGTCTCTGAAATACAATGTTTTATGGGCTAAAAATACAGCTTCAGCTCCTCAGTTTTAGATGTACTTATGTCATTTCCTCAAGTAGTATTTTCTTCAGGCCAGTATTTAATGATGGGACAGCATTGTTGTCCTGACAGTTCCTTAGAGTATAAAGTAACTGCCAAAATACATGATTTTCTACATCTGGCACCTGTTCATTCACTGGGAGATACAGCTATGTCTAAAGGCAGCACCCTGCCTCCCTAAAAAACACCACACTACACCCCTATTGTCATGGGGAAAAAACCCACATAACCAAATTCCTTTGGCAGGGGAAAGAGTTTAGTGTGATAGAAATATCTAATGCTATGTGCCTCTGGCATGTACATGTTGAATTAGGATGCATCACAGGGAATTTTTGTTTACTTTTTCAAATAAAAACTGCTACCCGCCTATTTGTATTCAGAACCAAAATTGATGCTAACTGCATGACTGACATCTAGTGGATGTTTGCCAGTGTTGCTGTTTACAATTATAGGCCCTCTTTTCCTCTCCCCCCCCCCCCCGGCCTGCAGTACACACACAATGATACTAAAGGTATGAGCTAGACAGTCAAATCAAATTGGAAAGGTTGCTTCTTTATTACAAACAATAAAAGGACATAAGGGAGCAGACTGTGCCTGCCGTGGGTGCGGCACTCCACCCCTTTGCATATTGATTTGGTAGATCTTGTTTCTTCAGGGAAGTCACTGAATCTTTTCAAAGGCAGAGCAGGTATTAAACATGGAGAATACAGGCAAACACAAGTATGAAAAACTGCGCTATCACTATCGTAGTTACTGGAGTGCTACTTTAGGTGATTACCTAGCTGTAGGCAATTCTCAACAGCTAGCAATAAAAATGCTGTATGGCCTGCAATCTTGTCAGGAATTAGGCCTAATGGGAGTCCTTGCACTAGGATGATGCAGGGCTACTGCCTCCACTGGCGCTAGCCTGTGCGCATGCTGTAATGGGAAATGAGAACATGGCTGTTCCCCCTTCTGCAATGGCCAACAGAGCAGGTTCCAATGCTGTCTGTACTCTGTGGGGGCTTCAGAAGGGGTTGTACCTACCTGAGGCAGAAAGTTATGAGGAGTCCTGCTAGGGTGGTACAGCTCTGCAGTGGCTCCAATGCAGGGCTATGGCTTTAATGCCATACATTAGCCCCCAATCTGACATCTGGCAGTACTTCAGTTCCAGGAATGAAAAAGTACATTGTGCAAAGTGATTGTATTCTGATAATTTACCGTCAAGCAATTTAGAATGGGAACATACTTACATTTAATAGCAGAGGTAAATTCAGCTGACAACATTTTTACTTTGTTTATGCAGTGCTCAGAAAGAACCACTTTAGAACAGGTCACAGATAAAGCAGCGCACTTTTTTAAGATTAATTTTCTATTGAAAAATTTATTATACTACTACTTTACTGGCCTTTTTTTCCCATTATGCCAATGAAGTTCCTTGTACTCCCGAAGGGCCTGATGTAAAGCTCCCCTTGACTTCCCATTGGCTCAGTCTGCCAAACACGTATGCTCATGACTAACTTATTCCCATACATAAGTATACACAGGATCTTCAGGCCCTAGTTTTAATAAGACGTGTAAGAGTACTTTCACCTGCCTTTTAATTTCAATAAAATATTCTCCATTTCTATTTATTATAACATTTAAAGGTCATGATATTTACAACCATGAGAAGAGATCATTAAAATGTTAAGTACTCTATTTTAAGTTAGCATGTCCTTTTTGTGTCTATTTGATAACTATTTTGAAGTCTTGAAAGAGTGTGGATGAAAACATGTATTTATGAAGATGGGATCTGGTAACTTCACAAAAGTCAGTCTTTTCAAACAAAGAACTGTTATTAAGTATGGAGAATACAGACAGACAAGAATGATCACAAAGGGCAGTGCTACTGTAGGTCATTGTACTTCTCAACAGCTAGGAATAAAAAGTGTTTTGACATGCAGTCTTGTAGAGACTTCCCTAAGTTTCCTAATAGAAGTTTTCAGCTAAAGAAATTACGTTTATTCCCACTCCCCAAACATGAAAATTTCAAGAAGAGATACAAGTCTGTGTTTTAAAGGGGATCCTGTCAGTGACAGAATATCTCTGTAAATTACATGTACAGAACAGTCATGTACAGTATAACTGTTATATTTCATAATAAAAACCCTTATCACTGGGGACAGATGGTTTTAGATTCTATTCACAAGTATGATCAGATGAGACAGTACTTACAATGGAACATTTCGGTTCTAACATTCTTGTTTGGCTAGTTAGAGTGGAGGGAACCATGGAATAGTCCTTTCTCCAGCCTTGGCTCTAAGAGGGTTGATCTGGGGACTTGGCCAGTTTCAGAGTTAGCAGTATCTGGAATCTGTGAGAGTGAACCCTTACACTTGCACAGAGTCCCACTGAAATGAACAGGGCTTTGCACAGGCAAAAAGATCTGCCTTGCATAGATTCAGGTGCAGGATCAGGCCCTAAGATCCCAACTCAGCAAAGCACCTAAGCATTTGCTTAACTTTAAGGAAGTGCTGAAGTCCATCCATATTCAGCAAGGCAGCTTAAGACTAAGTGCATGTTTAAGTTCCATTGATCTCAGTCCCTTTGCTGGATTGGGGGTGTTATCATTCCGTGCTACTCTTGCCAATGGTTTTAATAGTCATTCCATTTCTGAATGGAATAAATCTGTAAGTGGTTTCAAGGTTCAGAGTTTGGTTTTGGTTTTGGAAAACATCCTGAAGTTTGGGATACTTAAGGGATGGAAATGATTGGTGGACTAGACCTTCTGGATATTTCTGCCATTTCACCTCTTGGCTAGAGTCAGGGAAGCTCACAAAAATAAAAAAATGCAGAAAAATAAACCCAAACGCTTTTATACCTGAAGGACAGCAGTTTTCTTCAGGTTCTTTTCAAGTTTTAGGCAGATGCTCTGGTCATTTCTCATTTTAGCTAAACCAGTTCACCCATCCCTGTGTAGATTTGCAAATGTTCACTGCACTTTCCTTCACTGCACATAAGTGGCATTAATAGCAGCCTCTGGACTAAGATAACTGACATATTCCAATTTATTTGGAGTGCAGCAATATAACTAACTTCTTGGTTCACTGCTCTCCCTCAGTCCCACTCATGCCCCACCCTCTGGCCAGATCCTAGGCGGGAAGCCGGAGCCAGGCAGCAAGGGGCAGCTGCTCTTCTAGCTGGTGGTGCCATGGAGTGGGCAGCCATGGCATTCCCCCATCTGCTGCTGCTGCTGCTGGTGCCCAGGGTTGCGGCTGCTCCTCAGCTCCCAGCCCCCTTTGACTGATCACACAGCTGGTCAGAGATGCCCGGGTGGTGGGACCCGGATCCGGGGCCTGTCAGAGCCCTCGCGGAGCAGCCACGGGCACACAGCGCCTGAAGGGTGGGTGGTCTGCTGAGGTGAGTGGAGGTGGCGCTCCCTCCCTGGAGCCTGCTGTGCAGAGCTGGCCTGAGCCCTGCTGGCTCTTGCCCCCCCGAAAATATAAATCAAACTACATCTATGCCCAAGGGTCCATCCCTGGCCTGGAGCCCTGAGTCCCCCACCCCTGCTGGGCTCTGGAGTTTTTATAGCATGTTGAGGGGGGCCTCAGAAAGGAAAAAGGTTGAGAACCCCTGCTATAGAGGTGATAAGCAGGCATCAGTTTTTGATCAGTACCAAATTCTGTAGCTGAGGTAAAATTCCATGATGGTTTCCACAGTCAAACTGCAACTGCTATAGGCTGTGATTTCAGTGGCTTCTTTACATGAGGTACTGTAATTCACCTTAATGATACGTGTAATCACTAGTTCAGGATGTATTTAAAGTACCCTCAGTGCTGTGTTGTGGCATATAGGCTTTTCAGTGAAGCTCTGCTGCTGCCTTGGAGCCTCCTGCTGGAATGTGGACTGGTCCCCCCTCTTCTCTGTCCGTGACACACAAGAGTATACGCTCCCCAGGGCTGTAATACGTTGTCCTAATTAGGGTTGTTGGGGTTGGTGTGGAGGGGGCTAGGTGGTGTTTAGTGGCCTGTGATATTCAGGAGGTCAGACTAGATGATCTGGTGGTCCCTTCTGCCCTTACACTCTACGACCCTATATGACCTATGCAGTCTAGGGCACTGGAGAAATTGTGTCACATTTAAGAGCCATTTCATTACATTAACAGCAGTAAATGGACCATAGCATTAGGAAGAAGATGCATTTATTTTATACTGATTTTATCTTATCATTTTTCACACCTTGAGTGGAGCAGTACTCCAGCACGCCTGGTGTTAAAGCCTACTTTACAACTAGATGTCCAGTATTGCCCAGATACATATTTTCAGGATTGCCCAAGAAAATCAGAATTATGTCAAATCTCAGAAGTCAGGGTTCTGGGACATTCCTGGGTCCTGAAATCAGTTTTGGGTTCACAGATTTCATTGCATTATGACTTGATGATGTTTTGACACAGTCTGGTGGTGTCAGGTCAAAAGGCTGTTGCATGACCATGTGTTATCACGAGGTCATGACAGATAGACACTTGAAAATCTAGTTCATGAAAATTATGCATTCAATCCAATAACATTCTCTCACTCACCCTGCATTGATATGTAGAGTATTTTTAAAATATCAAAACTGGCAGGTTTAATCCCTCAGCAAAGGTCCTTTGTCTCATTTCTGTATTTTTCCATGCTCCACAAGAGATCCTTGCTTTTCTGCTGTCTTTGAGGTAAGAAGAGTTGCAGACCGTCTGGTAGCGTACAGAAGAGTTCTTTGGTAAAGAGATGGGATATACTGGGGCCTCTGAGTTGATTAAGACTTGTTCTAGTTCAACTGGAAATGGTAGGGTCCGATTCAGGAATCACTGGGTGAAATTCTATGGCCTGAATTATGCAGGAGATCATACTTGATGATTGTGATGGTCTCTTCTGGCTTTAGACTCTGAGAGGCAGGAGACTGGGTGGGTTTTGAAGTTGTCCAAGACAGCTGAGACTCATGAATATTTCCAGGATTTGGAATGAGTTTAGGGTTGGTAATTGAAGCTGAATACCAGAGGAGTTTGGTTAGTTTCAGATGGTTATGAAATATTTTCCAGCTTTACTGGAGACACTTGGAGTCAAATTCTGCTTTCAGTTATACTGTAGTAAACCCAGATTATCTCTATGGATATCAGTGAATCAGGATCTTCAACCCGAGGGTGTTCCCTCAGAGAGCATGAAAGGCTGAATTCTGCTGTAAATCACCAACAATTTTCTGGGAAAGGAAGAGGGGGAGCAGAGATATGAGGACCAAGTGAAGAATCCAGTAACCATTGTACCTGCATTGGACCTGATGGTCTAGGAAAACAGGGGTGTGGTAGCTAATGTGTTTTAGCTCTATTTTATTTTCTTCTAAAAAAAGAGAAGTATGTGCCCTTTCCCTCACCCATTTCGTGTAGCAGGTTGAAGCTGGTATGCAGGGCACCTGAGAACATGCATACACCCCAATTCAACTGACCACATTCCTTTAAGGCTGTGGACCAATACCAGATACATCTGTGACATCAGATACATTGCCAGGTGCACATCTCTAGCACCCAAGAGGTAACTAGGAGTCTATCCTGATCTGCTCCCATGCTGACCCACTGGGGGTCAGAGGATAAAGGGAAAAGGAAAATGCTCCTTGTATCCTCTTCCTCACCTATCTCTCCTTACAATACTATTAAAACTACAGTTAAATCATTTTAAAACAGAATGGAAACAAGTCACAGCCTCGTCCATTGGGCTCTTGTGGCACTAATGTAATAAGTGAAGACAGATTCCTGCAATAGGGTTAGCAATGCCAACTGCAATCAAAAGTTTTTAAGAAACACCTTTCACAGCCTATTCAACTGCTTTTTAGCATTTCAACTGATGAACTGCAGTTTAACTTCTGCCCTGGTGTTGGAGCACATGTGGTAGTGAGATCACCCAGCATTCCACATTGGGGACTGTCATCTATCATAATCACTGACACACAAATCCAGGAGTTTTCCAGTAAATACAACTGGAATAGTCATAATTCTGAGCTGTATTTTTCTGGGTTTAAATCATGTCTTAATGTTACTTTAATGAAGGTTTTTGAGGCTGAATACACACACATACTTCACTAAGGAATTAAAAAAAATATACATTTACACGTTGTAATTCAAGTGGGACTAAATTCATCTCTGGCAGATGATAGCTACATAAAAGTAGAGATTCAGAACACACCTTCCTTCCTACAACAAAAAAAACCCACCACCAACCAGTCACCAAAAAATGCAAAAATGGGCATTCTTTTTCTGTCAAAATATTGGGCTCTTTAGTCCAGCATCACCTTATTTAAAAGGCCCGTATTGCCCAAGAGGATCTATTCTGTATTGCTTTGAACCAAAAGGAACACATACTGTTGTATTAGGCTATGTTCCACAGAAGTAGGCGCTCTATTTCAAACATATTTTTTATTGTATATATTTGTACTGGGTATGTTGTACTGTTCTGTACAGTATAAGCAGGAGGGAAAGCATAATATTTTATTGGTTATTGGAAAAGATCTCAATGGACTTGATCTTTATCAAGTTTTATACATGGCTAATCACACTTTAGTCTGCACCAAATACTTATGCTTTATGATCAGACAAAGTTTTCAACTCATTCTCTGCTATAGTGATCACATCTGTGGATGATTAAGTCTACATTATTCACTACCAAGTTTTGGAGCCACTGAATCAGAAACTGAATCCCAGCCCCGATTTAGACTTAAACCTGAATTGAACCAAAACTAGATCCAAATGCTACATTTTTAGCTTTCTCTAATAAAAATACTGGTTGAAAGGAATATACAAAAGAGGGGGGAATAGAGTGGGTTTGCAAAGCTAACTAAAGGCAAGTGCAAGCTAAAGCAGTTTTAAGTCATGTTGTCCATTCTTGCTCAGCTGCAGTGAGGGTAGATTAGGGATAAATTACGTGGCGGGTAAGTGTCTTGTTTTCTATAACTCCACCCCTTTTTGGCACTCTGCCCTACTTTCACCCTATGGACTTGGCTCATGTCTTAATGGCAGAACTCGTGCAGCTGGCAATTTTATGTGTCTGAGAAGGATGATTTACATAGTGCTCTTATGTTAGTTATTCAGAAACTTCAGATACAGTATGTGGTCTGTTTCCAAGAGCACAAACACTGGCTTACAAGTTGCGAATGGTTTTAGAGACTTGGCATGGCAACAAGCGAGATTTTAAACTGTTTAAACAAGAAATTATTTTTCATGCCTTTTACATTACAGTATGTTACTAATGCTGCATCTTCAATATAAACACAAAATGCCTATTTTAATGCAAGAACACAATTAACACTTTGGCAAAACTAGTTCATAATTCTGTCCTGGAAAATGTACTGAGATGAGATACTTACCAAAATCTATTTGATTTAGTTTGGTGTCCAGAGTCATAAACATGAACTGTTAATTTCATATTGCCCATAAGAGAGACACTGGAAATGTTTGCAGAGTTTATAGGATATCAGTTACAAATGTGATTATACCAACCATTCCTCAGGACTGACACCAGTTTCAAATTAGAAACTGACAGGCCTCACCTGCTCCCGAGTTCACCCACAGGTCATCTTCTTGTCACTTCGCCTGTCCACCCATTAAAATGACATCTGTGTTCATAAAGAGACTGAGGGGGACCGTAAGTTGTTAGAATTGTTGAGGAATAAGAATATGGTGTCATCTACTCAGATAATGTAGTGTTCAACTTTGGCCTTTCATATGGGTAGATGCTTGTAACACCTGACTATGTTTCCAAATACAAGAATAGATAGATCTGAGAGGTCACCAGTTGTTCTTCATACAACCTATGGATGTTATGTTTTCAGTTTACTGCAAGAAAGAGAATATGGGCAATTCCACACAACTGACATAAATACATACAGTAAAGAGCTAGTCAACTGACTTTCCTTTTCTGCATATAGTAGTCCCTTAAATTAAAAAAATCTTCTCCTTACATAGGGCACTGTCACACATTTAGCTTTTAAAACAAACAATCACAGGGATGTAAAAGGTAAAAAAATAGCACAAGAAATCCTGCTGGATAAAATAAACTAAAATTTTAATCTAGAACTTCTGAATTGATCTAATTGCATGATATTCATGTGAAATAAACTAAATGTAAGCCACAGTTCTACATTGCAATACTCTGACTCCTGAAATGCGAATTCATCATATAAATTCATTCATTTCAATCTGATTTATCTAGTACATTTACAATTGAGACAAGCCCGAGCTAAATCCGTAGATCCAAATACCTTTGAACACTGGGAAAGGTTATCTCCATATGCAAATCTGAACTATGTGACTGGTTCTTATCTCTGTGCCTGGTGAAACCAAAATTCTAGAGCCAAACATCTCCAAACTTTGGAGAAGTTTGTATGTGGATTAAGACTGCATGTTGACTCATCTCTAGTCTATATTTCTGTGGTCAGTCACCATCACCATATTTATTGTGTTACACACAGAACATTGACATTACTCTTCACTCAGGCTTCCGGTAAGCAAGGAACTTCTTTCCTTAACAGATGTAGAGTAAACCTTGTTTCTGACTCAGCCAGTTTAATTATAATGGCTGTGAAATAAAAGTGCATTGTTAATTGAGGTTCTAGCTATCATGTTCCATGACCTACATTTCTCTTTCTGCCCCAGGATGTATTATAGGATTTTCATTTCATCTATGCTAAAGATACTTAAGGCCAGATTCTTTACTGGTGTAAATTGTGGTTATGCTGATTCATAGCTGCTGAGAGTCTGGCCCTTAATATTAAAGGGAACATGTTACAAGAGAATAAACAAAACTAAATGCTTTTTATAAAATCTTATATGGTTCACACGGAAGATGATTATTGTCCTGTCCCCCCCACTTTTTTTTTTTTTTGCAAGTCAGTGTAAAAAAGTGTTTGGTAGAAAAAACCTAAAGTAGATTTCCAGAGGCCAACACATTTTTTTTAATGATTTGGGTATTGATCACTTTTAATCTTCTGCTCAGAACAACTGGGAGATCTATTATAGTTTGAGCGAGCCACGAAAAGCAGGTCTGTTCTTTAACCTGCCCCAATTCACTTGGACATATTTTATATCTCCAGGGATTCAGCCACAAAGTCCATTAGAGCATCAGAGGCAGTCAGGTCAAATCAATTGTCCATACTGCAGACAAGGTAACTATCATTTACTGTAATTCTCCCCCATCATGGTAGAGGAGAGGAAAGGTTAAAAGCTGTATTACCATGAGGATGTCTCATCTATCTTTCAGTATATTGGTAATACCTAAATATCGTACATTCAGTTCTTTAAGCAATCTTAAATCCACATTAAATTGGATTTAAGGGCTAGACTGGCAGATCAAGAAATGTCGCTAATGATCTTTTCTTCAAATCTGCTTATAAGAAGGAATGGAAAAATGCCATCTTCTTTAAAACAAAAACCAACAAAACATGACAAAAAAACCCCCACCCTAAATAATTTGTCATTTCTGACAGGAGATATGAAAAGTCAAACTAAACCCTCAGTGTCAGAATTACCAGAACGACTGATTTTTGACTGTCCTGACAAGTAGATGTATTTATCTATGAAACAATTTGCTGTCATATTTCAGACTAAGTTGGAGATGGTAAGCCAGGTCCCAAACAAGGGAAAAGCAAATTTAGGATGTATGTTATACAAACTCAAAATCAAGTCTTCATAGTTTTGTAGCCCAGATTGGTCTATCCTAACCGACTACAAGAATCACTATTGCGGGAAGTCAAGCAATCCTTGCTGTGTAGTAATGGAGGGTCCATTCTTCTGCTGCATTAACTACCCCAAACGCTATTGAATTCAGTGGGAGCTGTGGGTGCTGATTACCTCACAGCTATGTGTCCTGAGTTCAAAGCCTTTGCAGGACTTGCACTGAGACGTGAGAGAACGCAATCAAGCCAGGTCTTACACATGCCTACTAGATTTTCTAGGTTAATATTCCATCTCTTCCTGGATTGTTGTATAATTCTGAGCTGTTTTCTTTAAGGTCTTGATTGACTACAAAAATACCTGAGCCTTCCACACCACAGAAGTCTGCACAAACCTAGGGAACACTATTTTCCCCTTCAGCATACAAGCTGAGTTGCTGAGTATATTAAAAAAAAAAGCCCAGTACCTAGTTAATCAGCAAGAGAACTTAGAAAGCCACTCCTTACAATGGCATAAGCACATTAAATCTATCTGCAGCACTGATATGCATTAATGACATGTTTCAGGGAGATAATGGGCCAATTTCAGAGGTGCTATGTAATATGGTATAAGCTGCAGGTAAGTAACTGAATAAGTGTGTCGATGGGAGTCTATCTGAACCTGGGACAATTTACACTCAGAGAGCAGAAGACATAGCTAAAGTAATGTGTGAGACTTTAAATTACAACTTCATACGCCCTCCTGTTAGCTGCTTTTACTCTTCTGGACTATCCTTGTATTTACACTATCAGACTTCATTAGGTTCCCTTTCACCTATTTACTGATGTGTAACTTGTAACATTTTACAATGACCTCAGAATTTCGCCCAGCACATCCCTAGTCACGTCTCACAGCACTGAGAATGTGCTTGTAGTAATGCAGCCCATCCTAATCTCATAAGGTGTTCTCCTGGGATGGTACAGCATGCCCTGAAATTAATATGAAGTCACCACTACAATGATAATATTGAGTTACTCTTTCCAGAGCTGAGCACTTAAATGGCTCAAGGTTTTATTAAATATTCAGATTCCTTAGAACTACACATAATTACACACAAAAAAAAGCATCTGCAAAGAAGTCAGGGTCTAAACATTTTTTCTCCTTTAAAATAACTCAAAAGGTGTGTGTGTTTATGTGTGTGTAGGGGTGCACTTTGCATGTTCCAATGCTTTCCTTGCACCTCCCATGCAGCAAGCAGATTAGTAGTACTCTATCTGCTGGTACATCTTCTGCAACACTGATTTGGAAGATGATCTGTTGGGTCATGTAACTGAAACTGGAATCTCAAAAGGGTCAAGTGAGCATAGCTGCTCTCTGGATATGATGGACACTCAGGGCCTAATCCAAAGCCCACTGAAGTCATTAGAAAGGCTGTCATTGATTTCAAGGTGCTTTGGATCAGGAAAAAAATTCTGCTGAAATCAATGGAAGGGAGAGCAGTCCCCTTGCAGCTCCAATTTCCATTGATTTCACCTCACAGCATTGCACATGCACTTGGTAGAAGCTAACATTAGCTCTATAATGTCGGGTCATTTAAAAAAAAAGATATCTTTTATTCTGTTCCACATATTCAATAAAGTAAATCTAAGCTGTCCAGTGGATGTGTGTGTACTGAATGCTGTGCCAACATTACAAAGTCAGAGCAGACTTTTGAAAAATGAGTATTTGATTTTACAATAATTGCAGCCTACACAGCAAAACAAATGCATTTTAAAGGAAATCTGTTTAAGCGGGAAAATCACTAAGGAATTTCTCAAAGAGTTATATATAGCTTTAAATTGATAGACTTCTTAAAGAACTCCTTTTTTTCTGTCTGCAGTATTAAAATAAAAGTTGCCCTTTCACTATATGCCATTGGCAAGATGTATTTAGTTTAATATTCTCCAAATGCTAAAGAGGTTGCTACACTTATGGGGAAGTAGTTAGGTCTCGGGAACATAAGAGAGAGTAATTTTATGAGCTTACCATAAGGTAATACATTCAAGCAGACATTCCTGATGGAATAATGATTGGCTGATTGTTTTGTCCATTGTGGGTGCTCTGGAGAATAAGAGTGAAAGTTGCATCAAGTGGGATACAATAGGATGAAACTCTCCTGTGAGTGTATCAAAGCTCAAAACATTCCTGAAGAGGTGGACATAGTTATGTAAAATGATGGAAAAATCAGAAGAAACTGTATTGTTCTGCATAGTCTCACCTCTTGAAGCCATATACAAAACCAGCACATGTACAGTACAAAGCTAGGCAAGCCTTATTTCAAATGCTATTTTTGTTGTAGGAGAATGTTTTATGTTAAAGATGAAACAACAAATATCAAGATGTCAAAAAAATTCATTTTTACTTGTCAAGATGACCTTGCTTTTTTTGAATCGACAAATCATAATAATTACAACCGAGAAGAGTTCTCCATCTATATCAGGCACGAGGTGCTTCCTACAGGGCTATAATATGTTACTTTCCATCAAGAAAGATCTGTGTGACCCACCTCTGCCTTCTTCTGATACAAAACTCAAAAGTGAACATTTATACTATACCATATTGAAGGAAAATACAGACATAAACCAAAGAGGTGCAGGCCCATTTCTCTGTGACCATGAGCAACCTTACAGTTTTAAATAACAGGGCATGTTTATAGGGGCTGTGTATGATCAAAAACCTGGAGTTTTAAAAAGGTGAATTTAGCTCCTAAAACTGTGGACTGCATTCACCACAGATAATGCTTCAATTGTGGCAGACCAAAGTTGACAAAGGTTGTACCATCGCATTTTTCCTAATGTTTCTAAAATTCAGTGATTCACTGAAAAGTGGACCAGATACTCATTTTGATGTTATTTTTTAAAAGTTATTTTAAAAAGTTCTGGAAGTTCCCAAGTTGAGCTTTTTGACATTGAAAATGTGTTGTATACTGTGAGGTGCTGATTTCCACTGAGCTTAATGAAATTCACAGTTAATGAAAGACAAATGTTAAAACTTTTGGAAGTTCATTTTAGATAAGGATGCACCTATTTGGATACATATTTAGGGATCAATTCCACGCTGTGTTCAAGTTCCATTCCAACCTTCCCCTAGGGCCAGGACTCCCCTCTGCTGGCTTTATGCAAGGGAGCAGTTCCCTTCTGCAAAGGGAATTCTCCATTGGCAATTTCTGTCCTAAATCCATCGACTTTGTGCCAGCTGAGTGGTGCAAAATGAACAGGTAATAGCAGAAATTCTGGACCTGAACATTTATGTAAATCTCAAATCAGGCTTTTTTTTTCTGTGTGTGTAAAATTGTTCCAGTTTCTTCTGAACATGCTGGAAACATACCAAGATTATTATTTTGGCACTTGTGCTTATGGCTAGAATCAAGATGTGCCATCACAATCAAAAATTGTTAAAAAGTTAACTGAACTTTTTGAAGATTAAAAATGATTTGGTTAAAAATTGGTTTAAATGTTCATCAAGGGTCTGAAGGATAGTGATGGAGATAGGTGGAAGAGGGGTTCTTCCTTTGTTCATTTGAGTCTCATCCATCCTTATTTACAATTCCCTATTAACCACCTTTCATGCAGAAATATAGCTGGATTTTTTTGTAAACACACACAACCAGAATAATGGTGGAAAATATATCCAAGTGAAATATCAGCCTTGAAAAGTCTTTCATTTTGCTACATACTCAGTTTAAAGGATCAATTCAGGAACAAAATTTAGTAGGAGTATACAAAACACAAGTGCAGTAAAGGGTTTCTGTGTTTCTGTTTGTTTTCACATGCAAATTTGAGTTCAACTTTGAAGAATTGTGCTACTGAATGAGAACCTATAGGTGAAATTGACTAGAAACTAAAGTAAATCTGATGAGTTTATTTTCACTGTCCAAGCAGAGAGAAATGCAAATTGCATCAGCAGGAAAAGAAATATATTATTGAAACTGAAACATTTTTAAAAGCCTAACATATAATTAGTAATAAGGGTAAGGAAATTAGCTGGTTTCAAAACTAGGCAGTTTGTCCCTTAAACATAGCAACAGAGTTAACATTAACCTTATTTTCTGTCATCTACAAAACCCTAAATGTTTTCTCACAATCAGGAGTTTGCCGGCATGATCACATTTTTGCCAGTACAAGCCAAACTCATGGATTTTTGCAAGCTGTCGGTAATAAACTGTGTTCTATGATTAGTTAATTAGCAATCTTGACGTCTCTCCAGTGAACTCATGAATAACTACAGTGTTGAAAAGCACTTAATAAATCAATTACAAAAAAGCTGAAAAGATATTAAGCATTTGTAAATATAAGCTCCCTTTACTGGGTTTGTCTCTCCTCTCACTTTTCTTCCTGAGCCTTTGCTCCAATTATGTCTAATTCTCTTTGGAAGAAACCAAAGGAATGGAAACTCAGATTTGTAGTAATATCAGTTATTGTGCTCATGGATATCCAATAGCTTTTCTTTTTTCCCTACTTCCTCTTATCTGGCCCTTTCATAACTTACACAGTCCCTTAAATAGTTAGAGCTTGGAGCCAATAGGTCTTGAAAATATACAGTAGTTGATGATTTAAATGGCAACAAACCAAAGCCAAACTTTTTTTTAGGTAACTCTATCTGGATGTCATTAATGAAAACTCTTGACTACAGTAGAAGCTCTTTTTAGTAAAACCATTCATTTATTCATGAGATCTACCTTGTCTTTTCCAAAAATACTTTAGAACCATATGGCTACTTAAATGCACAAGTGACAAATAGGCTGTGGTTTTATATCTGTTGTTTTTTGTTTAGTAGATTTCATCTAAATCTCATCAGTGGCAGCATGCTTGAAGATGTCAGCCTGCCAGATGCCATGATGGTCACACTGTTTAGGTAAACTGTCAAGGTTCCTCCCCCACTCTGAACTCTAGGGTACAGATGTGGGGACCTGCATGAAAAACCTCCTAAGCTTATCTTTACCAGTTTAGGTCAAAACTTCCCCAAGGTACAAAATATTCCACCCGTCGTCCTTGGATTGGCTGTTACCACCACCAAACTAATACTGGTTACTGGGGAAGAGCTGTTTGGACGCGTCTTTCCCCCCAAAATACTTCCCAAAACCTTGCACCCCACTTCCTGGACAAGGTTTGGTAAAAAGCCTCACCAATTTGCCTAGGTGACTACAGAGCCAGACCCTTGGATCTTAAGAACAATGAACAATCCTCCCAACACTTGCACCCCCCCTTTCCTGGGAAATGTTGGATAAAAAGCCTCACCAATTTGCATAGGTGACCACAGACCCAAACCCTTGGATCTGAGAACAATGAAAAAGCATTCAGTTTTCTTACAAGAAGACTTTTAATAAAAAATAGAAGTAAATAGAAATAAAGAAATCCCCCCTGTAAAATCAGGATGGTAGATATCTTACAGGGTAATTAGATTCAAAAACATAGAGAACCCCTCTAGGCAAAACCTTAAGTTACAAAAAAGATACACAGACAGAAATAGTTATTCTATTCAGCACAATTCTTTTCTCAGCCATTTAAAGAAATCATAATCTAACACATACCTAGCTAGATTACTTACTAAAAGTTCTAAGACTCCATTCCTGGTCTATCCCCAGCAGAAAACCAGCATATAGACAGACACACAGACCCTTTGTTTCTCTCCCTCCTCTCAGCTTTTGAAAGTATCTTGTCTCCTCATTGGTCATTTTGGTCAGGTGCCAGCGAGGTTACCTTTAGCTTCTTAACCCTTTACAGGTGAGAGGAGCTTTCCCCGGCCAGGAGGGATTTCAAAGGGGTTTACCCTTCCCTTTATATTTATGACAAACAATGCAGAATGAGGTTCCATAATTTATTCATCCCAAGGTACACTGGGGTTACATATTTGTATTTTTATGTAACTCTGAGCTTGAGAAACATTTAAGTACCCAGTTCTATTTTACCAAAAAAGAAAATGGTTGTAAATTAGAAAGTGTTTGCAAATTAGAGTGACAAGTTGTTTGCTCACTCTTGAGTAACTTGTTGAGTCTTTGCTGAGATACAGGTCTTCTATGGCTCTGAGTAAGGCAAAGCACGAGTTGTTTGCCCCAACTAGATTATCTGAGAAATCTCAGATAAGGGTAAATAATCTGGTTAAACTAGGTTGCCTCTACTTGGAGACAGTTGAGTCTCTCTCACTATGAGGTATTTGCATGTTACTTTGTGGATAAAACTATTCAGATTCACATTGCCAGACAACCTATTTCTGTAGTTTTAGGACAATATCTCCAGGAGATACAAGGATGTTCCCATGCCCTTTTGCACTTGACTTTTGGCCATTGTCACTCACTGAGGTACTGGAGATGATAGGGGAGTTCAGTGTCTCAACCAATGGCTAGGACCCCATTCTTCCTGGCTTATTAAGGCCCTCACAAAGAGAGTCAATGACAAAGTGAGAGCTGTTCTTAAAGAGGCATTGATGGGGACGTTTACTTTAAAAACATCTCTGGCTCTGACAGGGTTGTGAAATCCACCTGTATCTCCTCTTATTTGGGGGAAGATCACTAAGAAGTTGTGGTGAGGCAAGCCCGGCACTACCTGGAATCCTAAAGTTTCCCTAAACTGATTTGACTAGGTTCAGACCTGCCTGTTGGACATAGACTGCATTGGTGGAATTGGTCAACAATTCCATTTTTGTGATGGATGAAGATATAAACATATTGACCTTTTAGATCTCTTAGCATACTATTGACTATGAGGAATTGTTGACTCCTCTGATGTCACTAGTGGAAGTGGATAGAGTTTCTTTTGATTGGCTCCCCTCTGTTCTTTTTATATGGGATGCACTGGAGGGTAGAATTGGGCAATTGTTCCTCTAACCCAAGGGATCTCACATGAAGGAGGATTTGGGGGCTTATGTGTTTCTTCCCCCTATCACGTTCACCACATTTGAGGCCACTGGAGGTGTTAAGAAAGACAACATAGATGCAGTGTAATTCAACATGTGGATCTTATCCAGCTCTATAAATCTGTTTTGCATGGCTGCTGATGCTGTGGAATGAATGACCCAATGTCTCTATGAGATTCATGCCTGGATGAGAACTAGATCTTAATGTCAGTCTAAGTAGGACATTTGCATATTTGACACTGGATGGGGAAGGGACACATAGCTGGACCAAGAGGGGTCAACACGGGAATGAGTGCTTTCTGTAGCATAATAACCCCAATAAAATTAGCATGGATTTCCCCATGTAACATGGATTTTCCCATCCATTCAGCACAGACTTATGCAGTTTCTTCCTCCATTCTTAGGGTGCGTGTGAGAGAGAAAGATCAGGACAGATCCATCTAAGGGAAACAATAGGTGTACAGGTTTCAGAGTAGTTCCTGTGGGAGTTGCATAGCCAGGAGGGAGGGGTGATCAAACCTGAAGAAGTAAACCTCTCCCACTGGGAGATAATCTCAGCAAATTGAAACTCTCAAAGTTTCCTACCCTGTAAATAGACTTTTCTCTGTACAGCATGATCTGGCCCTATCTTTTGATGAGCTGCTACCATTATGTTATTTGTTTTATGGGAGTTCCTGGAAGCCAAGGCTTCATCGTGCTTGGCATGTGCAAACATAATTTAGTATTAATATCCAAAACAAGGTTCCAGTAAAGACTCCCCAGCCACCTTGTAACAGAGCTCCATTCTCTGTAACACACATAACCCACGTAAATGCTATTGGGAGTTGTGTGTATAAAGGAAAGAGAGGGCCTGACTGCTCTCTTGCAGTGTAATGAACAAGGAATAACTCCGCTGAAATCGGTTTTGTTTCTGTGGTGTAGAACTGCTGTAGTTGAGCGGAGAAGCAGGCATTTTACAGTGCTGTAAAGGATTGGGCCCTAACATATAGCACCCTCCTTCCACCAGACCAGATTTTGCACTTACTGAACCAGCTCACTCCCTGAGGTAATTCTGTCAGACTTCTCTCACAGAATCCAAGGAAGCAATTTCCAGCAAGGTCAGTGGGCTTATTTTAAGCCTTAACAAAACAAATCAAAACTTCACAGTGTCTTCCCTCAAAAGTCTGTGCAGGTTGAGTAGTCCCTTCCCCAAATCTGTCTCTCACACCAGTAACTTCAGCAACCAAAAAACTTCCTGGCTCTGACCTCAGAACGTCAGTAGTAAAGGACTTCCCACAGTCTCCATTAGTTCATTTGGTTTCTGGAGCAATTCTTTTCTGCAGTAGCTCCAGTAGCAGTCCATTAGGAACATGGCTCTTGGCTCCTTATCTTTCTGAGGGGTGTTGCAATCTCCCCCTCCATTTCTTGCTGCCTTCTTTTAGAAGGATCAGTTAATTAAGTTCCAACTCTTCTCAGGTGCAGCAGGCAGGGCTAATCAGCCAACCAGCCAGCTGCAGGCCTTTGACTACAAAGGAATGATAGCCCTTATACCTTCACAAGTACCTCTAGAGCCACCAAGGGATTTCTCACCTCCATGGAACAGTGACATAAGCACATTAGACAAGTCACAGAGGAGGTACATGACACTATCAGCCAAGTCATAGGGGCCAGGCCTATAGCATTTTAGGGGCTACGGTTCCTTAAACTTATTTTTCACTGAAGACAGATGTTTAACACAAGTCTGTGTTTTATATTCTACTTGCTCAGAGTATGTTACTTGATTTAAAAACCTGGTGAAGGAAAGCATGTTTCCATTCTCTAGGTACTGTGCTAGGAGAATTAAAGATAATTTAGTATACGTCATTTCATTTCATCAGCCAAACCACAGACTTTTTTGGGTGACTGCTACATTTATTGGATACTGACCTAAATACACCCCAGTTATTGACTGATCCACCTTTTTATGAATAAAGCTGTTTTTTTTCCCTTCATGACTCCTTGCTGAGTTCCCTGCCATCCTCTGCACTTGCCTTACAGCACTTTGCTCGCATACTGCTAGTTTATGTACATCTTGGGCTTTGCTTTATGAGATAACAAGATGAGATAATGATATTTGACTAAGCTGTAAAACTAAGGAACAAAACATTAGGAATGATTTGCTTTGCTCTGTTTTACCAAATTAGGGCCACAGAAATAGCTTTGATTTTTAAAATGTATGTGTTAAGGAGAGAGACAAGGTGGGTGAGGTGGTGGCCTTACAGAACTATTTGGGATAAAATCTATTTCTAATAGCCTTATAATGAGAGATACAAAAGCATTGCTGATTGTACTGACAAATGAAGCCTTTCATAATACCAACACTCACCATCTCCTTTGGTATTAAACAGAAAGAATTATTGTAGGAGAACATCATAAACAGACAACTTTTTGTCCTAATCCCACACAGTACCTCTTCATGCTTAGAATATAGCTCAGTGAGTTTTGGGATTGTGACCCTGGAAGCCCCTTGACACCAACTAGCAGAGGAAACAGCATAACGTAACACATATCAGGTTTGTCCTGCTCCTTGCCCCAACTCTCTACTGTCATATTCTGTATCTAAAAGGGGGCAGGTAAGGTATCATAATATAAACTGGCTGTTCATTAATATTGTGGCATGGTGTGTTGTATGTGCGGTGATATAAGAAGAAATATGTGCTGGAAATACATTCTTAAAATGAGTTTGACAGGTAAGGCTTAAGTCACGCCATTCTAGACACAGGAAGGTGGTTCTGTCTGCTTGAATGTTTCTCCAATATGAATTGAGCAAGGAGACATCATGAAATTACATTTACATGAAGGGTGGACAAAGCTATCGGGCAAACCAATGTGGAAGATGGTCATTTAACACTCTCAATGGCAGATGGAAGCTGCAGCTCCAGGAAACCTTCATGCCTCCTGAAACAAAGTCATTGAACTTTGGAAGATATAAGCAAGGACAGAAAACCATGCCAGCATCAATTACTGGGCAGATACAAGAGGCCAGAGCTAGTGTACGCCTGAGAAAAGTGGAACCTTTCAACCAAGGGGGTGGGAAGTCCCTGGAAACTGAATATATGTGAGAAACCTGCTTAGACCAAGAATGTAACTTGCTGCAGTTAAATTTAGTCACTAGAAAGTGTGTGTTGTTTATAACTTTTCATCTCTTTCACTTTTACTTTCATTTAATCCTATGTTCTTTGTTAAGAAACAATTTTAGTTTTACTACAAGCCATCTGAGTGCTATATTCTGAAGAGAGTGTGAGTCCTCAGCTAAACAACAGGTTGGTACTGTGTACTGTCCCTTTAAAGGAGCAACAAACTTAATAAGGTTCTGAGAGTGTTACAGTCAGAAGGACTGGACACTATTGGTTTGGGGGAAAACTCAGGTGGGAGGGTGTTGGTGCCTCCCTGCAAGAAGTAACCAGGCTGGTGGAAGGAAGCCAGTGTGAGGTCACTGTGCTGTAAGCAGGCTGCTGGTGTTAGGGCTCTGAATCAAAGCTGCACAGCACAGAGGCATCCAAGGTGTCAGGAGAGGTGGTGACACAACACCTTGCCGGTCTGGGTTGAACCCCAAAGTGTCACGGGGGGCGGGGAGGGAATTTAGTTAGACTGTCTAAACATGCTTATTGGTCTTTAGGGATTTGTGCTGAATTTATTTAATCTATTTTTTAATATACTATATGCAGTTAATTAGCCACCAGGTTATTGCAGACCCCAAGGCACCATCTTTGAGTTGTCATTGCTGCTTGCAAAGATCAGCAGTATTTTATCCTTTGCTATACAAAAGTGAATTGTATGTGTTTATTTGTTATTTCATTGTTTCTAGGTTCAAATTTTAAGTTAAAATTTCTCAGACTTTACAGGAGGTGTAAATCAGGAGGAACTCAGCTGTTGGAATCAGTGGAGTTAAACTAGTGTAAAACTGGTTTCAGTTGTCAGAGAATTGGGACTGAAGATAATAGAGATTCTCCAGATTTATATCATTGTAACTGAGAGCAGGATTTGTGTCTGCAACATAAGAAATGTTGAACAAATAGGGTTCAAACAAACTCCTTTGGAGTAGGACAGATCTAAGCTTCTTCATTATTATTGTTTTCTAAGGGAACTGCTGTGTTTGATAACCCTGTTTTCTCAGAAAACATTTACATGTGTTCCAATGCCCCATTAGTGGTAGCAGGGACTTTTTAGTGGTTAAAGAAGTGGCAGAAGGTTAAATCATCTGACTTCAGTGTTATGTTGATCCTTTATCTTCCGTGTACAGTAACTCTTACAAAAAATGAACAGAGAAGTCCATGGATTCATTATTGAACAAACGCAGCTGACAAGCTGTAGGTTCTGTGACTCTTTAAGCTACAACCAAAGTGCTTCATTTATAATGGAGATTACGGTAAGAACAAAATGAAGTTGTCGAAGGGAAAATGATGTCCCATGAGTCTTTATTCTGGTTTGGCCACAAGTTAATAACGTGACCGGCACTTAACAGCAAAATGCAGGACTATATTATCTTTTAGCAGATGCCAGTCATGTGCAATCCAAACAGGTCAATTACTAGCAAATCTCTGAAGATCTCCCTAAATCTCAGAAGAGTTTCAGATGCCAAGAAAATGTCTAGATGCACAGAGACAGAAGAACAGAAATAAGGCACAAACCAATTTGTAGAAATGGAACTTAACCCTTAGGGGGAAGAATCCAGCCTGTTACATATTCATTGCCATTTCATTAATTATTTATAGAGGAGGTATGCATGTAACATAAAGCTAAATTATAACAAACTCTAAAAATTCACCACTGCTTCTCTCATGTTTAATTCTTTTATTTCATATCTAACGGGGGAAGGGGGGAGAATAAATATTGTATATATTGGGGTTTCCATTAACTGTATTCAGTAGCATTGAAAGAATTATGCTGCACACTATGTTTCTAGACCAGCAAAAAACCAATATTACAGATGCAATGACAGTTTATTCTATACTCCGTCAATGCGCATGTCTACCTGCCATTAATATTAATGAAAGTTGCATGCAAGCATGTGGGGATAATTGACCCCATTAAATTCCATTTACTCAGGAGCTATTTTATAAAGCTTGCCTTTTGTTACTGTAAGGATGAGAGCCTGAATAAGATGTGTGTAACCAGAAGGATTTTGAAAATGTATTTTTAAATAAAGCAATTACCCAATTAAAATATATTTGCACCAAACTTCTATATCAAATTTGACAGCAAATCTACCCATTTATAGAATTCACCTTCTTTTCTGTGCTAATTTATATATGGTGAATTAAACAGAATTGTACCGTTAAGATTTCTTCTCTTGGTTTCTGATCAGCTTTTCTATTCATGGCTGACAGACTGCCAGCAAAGCCTTGTCATATGAAATAGGCTTGAGTTGTAAAGCCCAATTCTTCCCACAGAGTACAATTTAACAATATAAGTTATAGAACACTAATACTCTTCCTAATACTAACTAGTCTCTGGGATGTCCAGGGCCAACTCTGTTCAGCTACCAAAATTCCATTTATATGTTCATTCTAGAAATGATGATGACAGTGATGACACAGTCATCAGACTAGAGATCATGGTAATCAGCATATAAATCATGGTCAAATCTCAAATAAAGTCAATGGGAAACATTCTGTTTACTTTCCTGGGACCAGGATGTGGCCTGAAGAGAAGATTAGGATCTCAGTCTAGTAAAGTGTAGCAGTAAAAAATAAAACAGCACAGAGTCCTCAGAGCTTAAACCACTGGCCCATGTTGGGAGTACTGCAAAGCGATTCTGCCTCAGTGGGGGGCACTCAGGAAGACGGTGGTGCAGAGAAACAATGTACATTCTTCTCTGCTTACTGATGGAGGTGGCATGGGGCATCTACTTCCTCTCCACACCCATGACTTTGGGGTGGCTAGGAGTGTGAGCCCCAGTCATTTCTTGCTATCCGGTGATCTCTAGGACTTCCCATGCACTGGGGATTCAAGGAGAAGGAAACATCCATGCAGTGATGTGAGACAACCTGGCCTTTAGGAAACAAGGTTCCTGATTCTTATAACATACACATTCTTGATGTATGGCTTATTAAGAAATTTTTCATTTTAAACTATGGGGGGAAAAAGAGATTCAAGATTAGTGCATAAATGAACATTATTGATTATACTGTCCTTTTTGCTGTGGCAAGACTGCTGGAAGAGGTGGGAAGTACAAGATGAGTGGCTTCAATGGCACTTTTTATAGCTCAGTGCGGGAAGCTACTTGCAAGGGAGCCAGTGAGGGATAAACAGTACCTCCTGATGTGCAGTGCTCAGCTGAAATCATCAGGAAGCTCCACTCTGCCATGAAGTGTTCTTTCTCTGAGGTCCCAGGGCTCCTGTGAGCCAGGTGGGTGGACAGGACCCCATGAATATCCCTGCCCTCTTCAGTTTGTTTGGTTTGTGAGCATATACTGCAGAGGTTTCCTCTCCCATGGTTTCTTCCAGTATGTGCTCTGAGAGTTTGCCCCCTGCACAGATGCAAATTGGAGCTCAGACTTTCAAAGCTGCTTAGGGATATGCATGTCCAGTTCCCATTAATTTTAATGGGGCTAGGCAGCTTTGAAAATCTGAGTCTGGCTGTTTTATGTAGGGGATATGATATCTTATGAAGTGTAATTTTCCACTGCAAGGCCCTTGCTTGAGGCTGCGTATACACTGAAAGGATGATTAATGTTTAAAATATGTACCTGGGTGTCCTGTCTTTGTGTCCTTTGTTTTGCTTTCTGGGAATCTTGCCTTTTGTTCCTTTGTTGACTTTTCTTTTCTTCCTTCTTTGTCCTGTGTTTTACCTGTCCAAAGAGCAGAAGTAAACCAAGAATGAAAAAACAACTGTCCCTTTATTGGTTAAACTCTAAGTATATGAGGGTTTCTGATTTAGTTCACTTCACCACAGAGGACACAGCTAAAACTCTCCTCTTACTATGGCTACAAGGTTAATACATAATCATCAAATAGGAATGAAAAGGTTTACATAGTAGGGATCAGATATTGCCTGACAGCTCTTTGGGTACATAAATGGGAAAGGAAAGAGTTGCCTCATGAACCAGACAAACATATAGTGCCCACAACCTCTGTAGGGCAGGGATTGCTCCAGATAACCTTACAAAAAGGCATTTCCTAACTTTGGAGTGCTCAATTTAGCCACCTTAATGTTTTTTCAACAGTTTTTGTATGTAATTTCCTATATTAGTTAAAAAAGCAAATCGAACATCTCCCCCCCTTTGAAATTCTATCATATCTAACCATATCCAGCCCACATGGTTCATCAGCAGGGCTGGGATCTTTAGGTCTACGCACAGGCCCTAATTGCTTGAGGTAAGGGAATAACTGATAGCAGTAATAGGTTGCTATCCACTATGTAGACCATCCACTAGAGGGAGGTGAGACATTTTGGCAGTGGGTTTCACAGATGTTTGCTGGCAACAGAAGAATGTTGAGACTCAGAAGTGAGAGAAAGTGCTAAAATAATAAGAGAAAGCAGCCTATACCATCTCAAGATTAAAGGAGCTGGAGCAGAGGCCAGGGTCAGATTAATCTCCAGACATGTATTATTGGCACAGTAAAGCTACAGCAGCAGACTGTTAACCCACAGAAGAAAAGAAATTTGACAATATGTACAGTGGAAAATTGGATAGAGAAAATTCTCTCTTGGCATTGGCTGTACTCTGGTAAAAACAGGACATACTGATGATCAGCAAGGTCAGACCCTGCAGACCAAATGCCCAGGGATGAACAATTGCAATAACGGTATGTTATCTCTCTCTCTCTCTAAGTCATTCATGGAGTTTAAAATTATGTAATAGTCAAAGGCTATATTAGCCCTCAAATGCTGCTCATGCAGGACACTTGCTCAGCTCACACAGACTTTACAAGCTTTGGCTTACTGTCGTCAACAACATTTCAGAAGTAAAAGTACAGCGAATTCCCTTCAATGCCAAATATGGGCAAAAATATAAATATTAGTTATAACTTCATAAGACATTCTGTAGCACTAACATTGCAAGTTTACCCATCAAGGAAAACAGTACACATTGGACCCTCTGTTAGTGCCTGTTTAAACAGAGAGCTGTTTAGGTTTATTTGTAAACTAAAAACATTAAAGAAATATCTTTGTCCCCATGAGGGTGGTTGAAACTGTTTTGCCCATTCTACAGAAACCATAACATTTCTGGACCTACATCACACATTTCTCAGCATTTTTTAAAACAATAGTTGAAAACTTTTTCACCTTTCTACTCCCCAGGCAGCTACCAAGACTGATCCTAAAACGGCCTGATATTTCCAGCCCCAAAGAACTGTAAAACATAACTTGGTCATTTATTGAAGTTTTGCAAGCCCTGGAACAATAAACTGATATTTCCATACCCTAGAGATTCAAAGCAGAACAACAGTTTCCTGTTAGGGATATACAGCAGCTTATCTCAGCAAAGTTACTTGACTTAATAGACAGGACACGAGACTGCAACTCAGGAGATTTGGGTTCTTTTCCTAGCCTGCTGCTTTTCCTTACCCATATGAGCCTCCGTTTCCCCATCTGGAAAATGAGAGTAATAAAATCTAATTTATAAAGTGCATTGAGATCTGTGGATGAAAAATGTGGTGTAAGAGCTAGATATAATCATCTGTCCTCTCTGTGCAAATGTACTATCATTTACTACAATCCACTAGCTATCGATCTAGCATCAATAATCTTGGAAATAAACTATATCCTATAAACCTATAATCTAACTTCATCCCACCTGAAGCTGAACTAGTAGTTTAGAGTAGTTCTATGAACTAAAGTGAGATGCAGGAAGAGGGGTGGCCAGGAGAGCGTCATGGACCATACTAATGCATCAAAGATCTGCTTTACCTGGGAGACTGGAAGCTGTAAGTGGTGAAATATCTGTCTTCAATTTGCTGTAACTAAAAGCATCTGGGAGTACCTTTGGTTGCATGGGTAGGGGGCTCCTATTGTTAATTATTCTTTATTATTTGTAGTGTGGTGAAGCCCAAAGACTAGTTTTTGGCATCAGAACTCCGTTAGGTTTGGGGCTGTACACACACACACAAAATCCCTACCCCTGCAGGATTTTAGAATCATTGATGTAAGATTTAGTTTTCACTTTTCAAAGGGTTGTTGGAAATAGGATAGTCTTTGCTCTTTGGCAGGACCCAAAGGGAAGATCTTCTGGACTCAATACTTTTGTATTAAAATTCGTTTGTAACAAACGTATCACATTAACTGAATTATCCAACAACTGTATCAAAATGCCTGCATAATGAAGACATCTGCATTCACTCAGCACAGCTGCAAAGTGTGCCTGATTATTTTATTTCTGCTCATGAAGAAGCCATATTCAGATTATAATCAACTATAACTAAAGAACTCACTGGGATAACTACATATGAAAAACTAAAATACCATTATGTTGATGCTGTAATTTGAGGGAACTGCACATTTCTAAGAAGAGAGGGTCAGATTCTGCTTTCCATTACACCAGTGTAAACCTAGAGGAATTCCATTGCTATAATGGAATTATTCCCTACTAGTGTAACAGATCAAAAATCTATAACAGGTTTTCTTTGTTAGCTTGTTCTGCCATTATACAGCATTATCAAATAAAAGTAATACGGTTATCAATATTGAGTTTGACAACAAATTAACGGATTAAAATAGATTCATATAGTGAAAACCCTGGGATTTGAGATTACTTATTTAAAAGGAATCAGTTCAGAGTTCCCATCCTACTGCAAATAAAAAGTATAAAGACTAAAGGTAAGGTCCAAAGTTACCACTGCCTAGGTTTTGGCTTACATTTACTTAGATAATAAAATGCTTCAGCTTCACGTTTGTCCCAAAGCTTGATTACTCAGAGTTCCACCGCAGAACTTCCTCTATCCTACTCTTAATTCCTTCTAGCCAGAGGTCGCACCCAAATTCCTTTATAACCTGGTTGGAGTGAACAAGAGCCACCTGCCAGCATGACTCAGCAATAATTACGCTCCATTCTTATGTAAGGTCCTTGCACCTGAGTTTAGGGTGACTCAGAGGCGTATTACATTCTTAGGCTGAGTCTTGGGACCTACCATCATCTTATGTCCCTTTAAGTAAAAACTTTTCCAAACATTCCTTAGCACTCTACTAAGTCAGTTCAGCACATCTGAAATAGGAAACATCTGAAATCAAAGCTCCATCTTATTCCCATTCAGCTTGGGGTGTGTTTTGATATTAGACCTTGAAATGGTTCTTAATACTGAACAGAATAGGTTGAACAGTAAAGGCCAAATTGTGCTGTCAAATGCAACCTGTGCAAGCCTACTGAATTCAATGGAGATGAGGAATAGGCCAAACTTTGCATCTAAAAGCTCAGTGTTTAGCCTTCATAGAAAGTGGTGTGAATAGAGAGGAAATTATAGCAAAGGAAAATAAAGCTGTAAGAGGGTTATTTTAATTAGAGAGGACCGGTACAGGTATTCAGAAGCTGTGATAACATGTAAAACGTGAGAACGATGATGATGAAAATGGGGAACTGCATGTAAAGATATGGAACCATGTGCATCACAGGTGGAATAATGGTCTGGAACCAAAACAAATACATCCAGATCTATATACTGGATCCAAACCTCTTTGAACTCGGGAGTTTTAGATCTGAATGTCACGGCTCTGGTTTGAAAAGGAGGTAAAGACTATATGCCGTAGGCTGGACAATCAGAGCAGGCAATACACTAGAACAAAATTATTCTAGCTGGAACATATATAAATATGTATTTACCTGGCATACGAGAATAGGTAAATTGAATGTAATGCCATATGTATGTGCATATGTACAAACAAAACTAGGGCAACCTCAGAACACCGGCTGTTAGCTGCTTAACTGCCACTAATGGAAAAAGGGATTTGAATGGCTAAAACCTTGTACATCAAGCTGAGATGAAAATATAATTCTAAATATGCATTTCCCAGAGAGACTAGGACTGGAATAAAGAGGAAATGATACCTGTTTCATAACTTGAAGATTTTCTTCCCCCCACTTTGTTAAAAGGACCACAAAAAATCAATATAAATTATGCTCATGCACCACACACTTTCTTGTAGTTCAAAAATAGTTGTATTTAATTAAAGAACAATAAATAGTGTAAAAAAGAAGAAACATATAGGAAACAATTGCATCTCACAAAAGAACACTACATACCATTTCTAAAAGAAATCTATACGTCTGTACTATATTTCTAACATTTATATTAATCATGAAGAAGCAAAGAACAAATCCCATCAGAATCTCCAAAATTGAAAGAAATCTTAAAAATGTACTAGTACCCTGTTCTTATCTACCATCTGAGAAATCTTCTAAATTTCTCTCTACATAATTGCACAAATAATAATATTTTGGACTTCTGCAGTCCCTGCCACCAGGAACTGAAAGTTCATTTCAAATCTTAATCAGTTTAGCTTTACAGTCCCCTTGGAGTAGTAAATTCATATTATGATTCCCGTTTTACAGCTGGGGAGATTGAGGCAGAACAGTATGACTTGCCTGCCATCACAAAGAAAATCTGTGACTCAGATTACAACACAGGTCTCTTGCCTCCCAGTTCTGTGCATTTACCACAAAGCTAGTCACGAAAGACTGCATATCAGAAAATGAATTTCCTGTCTATTCTATTTTTTCCCAATCACATAACATAATAATATAATAAAATAATAATAATAAAATATGGTTATAACATAATAATATAATAAAATAATAATAATAAAATATGTTTATTTAGATGTAGATAATAATAAAAATATAACATAATAATATAATAAAATAATAATAATAAAATATGGTTATTTAGATGTAGAAATGGGAATTTAAAGTTGATATATGTTTGATCTATTTCTTCAGGAGCAAATTCTGCCTGTAGTACACACATGCAGCTCACACTAACTTCAGAGGTACTTTTTTCTGTAATCTCTTCCGGACTCTGCCAACTCCCTGAGATCCCAGGCCAGTGGCCCTTGCCTGGGTGGGGAGCACAGGTTCTCACTGGGATTAGCTGCTCCTGGGACAGCATGGGTCTGACATCCAATGAGCGCCTCCTGGGGTCCCAGGTGAATCCCATGGCAGGTCCCATCTCAGCAGCATCCCCTTCCTGGTGGGTGTGTCCAACAGGTTGTGAGAAAAGGGGTCTTGTCACCCCACAACTTCCACGTCCCTTCCTCCCCAAATGAGTTCCACAGAATATCCCTCAGGGCTTATTGGATTGTAGGTGGTGGGCTGGGTTCTGTGACTTCCACAGGAGGTGGATCTGTGACCATCACGAAGGATTGATTTCAATCAGCAAACAGAAAATCTGGATTGAAATCTTGTTCTGCTATCATATTTAGTTCTTTTTCTACAAAGGGTGATTCTTGTTAGTTGAGAACCATTAAAACATGTTGATTTGCGAAAAAGCTAACAGAATGCTGGGAATCATTAAGAAAGGGATAGCTAATAAGACCAAAAATATCATATTGCTTCTATATAAATCCATGGTATGCCCACATCTTGAATACTGTGTTCAGAGGTGGTTGCCCCATCTCAAAAAAGATATATTGGAATTGGAAAAGGTTCAGAAAAGGGCAACAAAAATGATAGGTGCATAGAACAGCTTCCATATGAGGAGAGACTAATAAGACTGGGACTGTTTAGCTTGGAAAAGAGACAACTAAGGGGGGATATGATTGAGGTCCATAAAATCATGACTGGTGTGGACAAAGTAAATAAAGAACTGTTATTTACTCCTCATAACACAAGAAGTAGGGTCACCAAATGAGATTAATTGGCAGCAGGTTTAAAACAAACAAAAGGAAGTATTTTTTTCACACAACGCACAGTCAACCTGTGTCACTCTTTGCCAGGGGATGTTGTGGTGGCCAAGACTAGAAGTGGGTTCAAAAAAGAACTAGCTACATTCATGGAGGATAGGTCCCATCAGTGGCTATCCCACCAGGGCGGGCAGGGATAGTGGCCCTAGCCTCTGTTTGCCGGAAGTTGGGTATGGGCGACGGGGGATGGATCACTTGGTGATTACCTGTTCTGTTCATTCCCTCTGAAGCACTTGGCATTGGCCACTGTTGGAAAACAGGATATTGGGCTAGATGGACCTTTGGTCTGACCCAGTATGGCCATTCCTATATTCTAGTGCAGGTCTGTGGGGTGGGAAGGGAAGAGCGATATATATACACCCCACCCTGGCCTGCCCTCCCAGTGCAGCTCACCCTATTGCATCTCCCTTCCTCTTATGTGACTCCGGACCCCAAGTGGAGCTCTCTGCAGGGTGTTTGATAGAGGAACACTGTGCCATGAAGGCTGCTGACCCACCCCTCTACACAAGAGGGGTGAAATCTGCTCTCTGGAGGGCAGCTCCTCAGCTGGTGAAAATTGTCATGGCTCCACTGAAATCTGTGGAGGTATGACAATTTACATTAGCTGAGGAGCTGCTCAAGAGGGTCGCATGCTGTATGTGGATTTTGGGGGGGTGACCTGGTCTTTTGTTCTCAGTCGGTGTTCCCTTAATAGAAAAAAATGCCTCTTTCCTCACTAAGAAAAGGAGTACTTGTGGCACCTTAGAGACTAACAAATTTATTTGAACACAAGCTTTTGTCAGCTACAGCTCACTTCATCGGATGCATCTGATGAAGTGAGCTGTAGCTCACAAATGCTTATGCTCTAATAAATTTGTTCGTCTCTAAGGTACCACAAGTACTCCTTGTCTTTTTGCGAATACAGACTAACACGGCTGCTACTCTGAAACCTTTCCTCACTGAGGTTTACAAAAAAATGATGCTAAAATGCAGCCTTACACCTTCAGTTTCTGGAAAGCAAGAGCTAACAGAGAATGGCCTTACGCTGTACATAGTCTGTTGCAAAGTCATGCTTAAATACATGTTTCATATGATTTCCCGTCTCTTCATAGCACAGTGTGGAATTTAATGATACATACGTTAGAGTCCAACTACAATAGTTTTGACAGCTGTGGGGGAGGGGTGTTGAGCTTTGGAGCTGAACTCTTCACCCGTTCCCAGGGGGGAAAAGGAGCACTGCAACTAGACAGATGGCTCCTAAGGAAGGTCAGCAGAAATGTTCTTGCATATTGGACATTTTTTGCACAGCATTCATTAATTCAAACAGATTCTGTGGTTCCCCCCCTTTTTCTTTGAATAGGAATTTTATCATGTTTTTATATCTTTGCCAGTTTAAATGTGGCCGATTTAATTTCACACAAAGAGGTGCGGGAGCAACGGTTTCAATTCCACTGGATAAACATTGGGCTACGTGCTATTTGTGTTTGACTCTGTCAACCATGAGCTCTGTGAGTATGAAGTCCTGCCAGGCAAGACATAAATCTTTTGTCAATGAAAGGGGCACATTATTTGCTACATATTTGTTTCTTTTCTAAATAGCTACCTAGGGTTTAAGATAAATATTCAACATGGTTATTTAAAATAAAAAATAACATTTTCTCTCATTCTTTGAATATTTATTAGCAGGGATCAATCCTCTGTACATGTCCCAAATCAATTTAGCAACACAGTAGTACCGTGAAAGGATTTCTAAAGGATGGAAACATACCGTAACTTTAGTTCTACCATACCATGTATATTTTGATTCAGTCACTCACAGTTAAGGGGACAAATTCAGTCATAAAGTAAGTGGGTGCAACTCCACCAAGTCAGTGAAGTTGTATCAACTTATCCAGGATAGCATTTAGCCCAGATGTGGAGTTCTGAAGATGGTGCATGCTAAAATTAGAGCCAAGCTCTTTATGGTCAGATATGTTTGTTTCCAAATACTTTCTGACTGAACATGGAGAAGAAATTTAGTTTGTGACCAGTCAGAGCCCAGTAGTCTAAAGGTTTCTGGGTTTACTGGTTTCTTCATGAATCAATTTCCACCTCATTCTCTCCCAGTTCTGACTTCAAGGTAACTGCATCACAAGGGTGGCCTGACTGTAGGCATATATAGTACAAAGCCAAAAGTTGCAAATGGATCTCCAGATTTATGTGCCCAAACTGCATGCGCCAGCACCCTGCTGAGCTATTTGGGGTATGTAAATTTAGAGGCTACTTTGGAAAACATAGATCACAATGTCTAGAAAGTAAAGATGGGTCTGAGTCACAAGTTTTAAATTTGTATCTAAACGTCCCCAAAGTTCAGGGGATAGTGACATTCCAGCTTGGCTCTACTTGTGCAAGAGGTGTATCTCACATCTCTGTTCAGGGCAAAATGAAAGTAACAGAGGTGAATAAAGAGCACAATGGGTAAAAGTTATGGGTAGATTGTGATACCCTTCTTCATGTTGAGTACTACCTGACTACTTGTGGAGTAAGGTATTAAGCATGAGTCAGGGGCCCAGAGTCTGGAACATCAAACAGGAAAACTAAACCTCTATGAAATAAGAGAACAGCTTGATGGGGCAAGTAAGTATTTTTAGTTTGAAGGAGTATACAAAGGCAGAGGTCAAGACCTGAGTGGATTACAGGTTCACAAATGACAAGGCCCAAACTAGAGTTTAAAAAGAGAGAGAGAGAGAGAGAGAGAGAGATGAGTTTAGGAGAAATTTCTTTGCATAGTGAGGAGTGATTCCTATAAGGAACAGACCACTAAGAAAACAACTATTGTAGAAGCTGTGGATTAGATTCTTTCAGGCAAAGAAAAACATTTCAGTGTAAAAACACCAGCTACAATAATAAAATGGATGGACTTAGAGTAGATGGGTCTTTTTATTTGCAGTTTCTGAAATGGAGTTATGGATATATGATATGTAGCATTTATGTTATAGAAGGTGTTATACCCTTGTATATGAATTTGGAATTAAGGAACATTAACCAAGTGAATCATAAAGGAAGCAGTGGTACCGGTGGTACCGATTCCGTGTCTTCCTCCTTGTACACTGAAGGAGCTGGTTGGCACGTTGGGAAGGAATGATAAGACCCCTGCAATGGCATTGTACATCTGTGCTATGGGTCCCAGGGGCTCCAGTAGGACCCAGGGACCATCATTCTGGGTGGACCCCACAGGAAGTGGTACCAGGGGTCTCCGGAGGGGGTCATACCCAGGCTGGTCAGGGTGCCTTGGATGTCTGTCCAGGCTCCTGCATGCTGGCAGAGATGTTGGTGGTACTATATCCGGGGACTCCTTTGAGTTAGATGATGGTTCCATCAGAAATGGTGGGACTGTAGATACTGGAGGGCCCCGATCTGACGGATGAGGAAAGGGCTTCTCCTGTAACAGAAGTAATGGTTCATCCTCAGGCGTGTAGACATCCCGGAGAATGGACAGGCCTGAGAGAAGCAGAGAAAGTGGGTAAGACAAGAACCCATCCTCTGGTGCAGGAATGTCTCCATACATCACAGAGTCTGTGGCGTGCCCATGGAGACTCTGGAGGCACCTGGTTTGGTCATCAGAGCTGGCCGGACTGCGTATTGGTGAGGGGGCACTGACAGGATATTTGGAGCCGAACTCGTAGACTGGTGTGTCATGTGTCCAAGTACCAAGGTCGCCGGCGGTACTGATCCTGCTTCTTCTTTGTCGTACCCTCCAGCCCTGGGGCTTTCAGTGCCAGTTCTGTAGGATCCGCACACAACATCTCACCTGACCAGGCACAGCTCGGGGTAGGAATGAGTCTTTTATGAGCAGTCCACTGTAGGAACCTGCTCTTATGCCAGCATAAGTGTTTTTTACTCTTATTTGGTCTTCATTGGGCTTCAGTGACGGTGGCTCCGCACTATGGCTTGTGCTCAGAGGGGCACTACTGGTCAGTAGAGGCCGCTTTACATGAGGGTCTCCCTGGCCCAGATCAGAGTGAGTCCAGGGTCTGGTAGCCTCTTCCATCAGGAACTTGGGGACTCAGAGCTCACAGGCCTCTCCAGTTCTGGGCAGGAAGAACTTACAGATGCTGCACTTCACTGAGATGTGTGCCTGTCATAAATATAAAGGGAAGGGTAAACCCCTTTGAAATCCCTCCTGGCCAGGGGAAAGCTCCTCTCACCTGTAAAGGGTTAAGAAGCTAAAGGTAACCTCGCTGGCACCTGACCAAAATGACCAATGAGGAGACAAGATACTTTCAAAAGCTGGGAGGAGGGAGAGAAACAAAGGGTCTGTGTCTGTCTGTAGTCGTCTTGGCCGGGGACAGAACAGGAATGGAGTCTTAGAACTTTTAGTAAGTAATCTAGCTAGGTATGTGTTAGATTATGATTTCTTTAAATGGCTGAGAAAAGAATTGTGCTGAATAGAATAACTATTTCTGTCTGTGTATCTTTTTTGTAACTTAAGGTTTTGCCTAGAGGGGTTCTCTATGTTTTTGAATCTAATTACCCTGTAAGATATATACCATCCTGATTTTACAGGGGGGATTTCTTTATTTCTATTTACTTCTATTTTTTATTAAAAGTCTTCTTGTAAAACACTGAATGCTTTTTCATTGTTCTCAGATCCAAGGGTTTGGGTCTGTGGTCACCTATGCAAATTGGTGAGGCTTTTTATCCAACATTTCCCAGGAAAGGGGGAGTGCAAGTGTTGGGAGGATTGTTCATTGTTCTTAAGATCCAAGGGTCTGGGTCTGTAGTCACCTAGGCAAATGGGTGAGGCTTTTTACCAAACCTTGTCCAGGAAGTGGGGTGCAAGGTTTTGGGAAGTATTTTGGGGGGAAGGATGCGTCCAAACAGCTCTTCCCCAGTAACCAGTATTAGTTTGGTGGTGGTAGCGGCCATTCCAAGGATAACGGGGGTAATATTTGTTACCTTGGGGAAGTTTTGACCTAAGCTGGTAAGGATAAGCTTAGGAGGTTTTTCATGCAGGTCCCCACATCTGTACCCTAGAGTTCAGAGTGGGGGAGGAACCGTGACATGGTGGCACAGTGGTGGGATTAACCTGAAATCATTTTGAGATCCAGTTGAGATTTTTTGAACTAGAAATACAGATTTTAAAAAGGAATTTTTAGGAAGTCCAGAAGGCAGCTTTGAAACTGAAAGCAGCTTGGTTTCTCTCTGCTTTGTGGCCAAGCAGAGACAAAAGGGGATTATCTTGTGAATTGCAGGTTTTCTTGCCTGGAGGCAGGGTACTTAACTCCTGCAGGGAAATTCACAGTCTTCCAACCCAGAGGTTTGTTTTTTTTTTCTTTTCTTCCTAAAAGTAAATAGGGGGTGTGTGCTCTACCCATTTGCCTGGAGACAAAAGTGGCAGGTTTTTTTTTAGGATTTTGATTTTTTTTTTTTGTTTTTGTTTTACAAGGAGCACAGGTTTGAAAAGAAATTTTTTTTCTTCTTTGGGCTGGGTAAGCAGGTTTCCAAGTAGTTGGAGGTTTTTTGCTTTAATTTGGGCCCAGAGCAGAGACAAGGGAATTGTCTTTTTCTGTAGGCTGACAATCACTATCAGAGAATAGGTATTCTATTCCAGCACAGCAAAATTTTACAGCCAAGTTTTGTTTGTTTATTTCTAAACCTCGGGTGTAAAGTTAGTTAAAAACAGAGAGGTTAGAATGGGCAAATCCTCAGCTCGACTACAGCTGGAATTAGCCAAATTTCAGGCTGAGGAAAAACAAAGGGAACATGAAAGACAGATAGAACTCATGCGGCTGAAGAAGGAGGAGAAGGAAAAAGAGAGGAAGCATGTGGAGGAGATGGAGAGGATAAAGGCCCAGCAGAATATACCAACAAACCCTAGCAATCCTTCTCCAGGTACCACTTCCCATCCCAGAAAGTTCCCCACCTACAAGGCAGGTGATGATACTGAGGCCTTCTTAGAAAACTTCGAAAGGGCCTGCCTTGGGTACAACATCTCTACTGACCAATACATGGTAGAGCTGAGGCCGCAGCTCAGTGGACCCTTAGCTGAGGTGGCAGCTGAAATGCCTAAAGAACACATGAACAAGTATGAACTGTTTAAATCCAAGGCGAGAGTCAGAATGGGGATAACACCCGAGCAGTCTCGTCGGAGGTTCAGAGCCCTAAGGTGGAAACCAGACATGTCATTTACCCGACATGCCTACCACATTGTAAAACATTGGGATGCCTGGATATCAGGAGCAAGTGTTGAATCTCCAGTAAATTTGCCCTTCCTAATGCAAATGGAACAATTCTTAGAGGGTGTTCCTGAGGAAATAGAAAGATACATCCTAGATGGGAAACCCAAAACTGTAATTGAGGCAGGAGAGATTGGAGCCAGATGGGTGGAGGTGGCAGAGAAGAAGAAAACTGGTCGCAGTTGGAGCGGAGACCAGAAGGGACCACCCCAGACCACACCCTATTACCGGGGGCCGCCCAAAGCCCCACCTACCTCCCAAAGAACCCTCCAGACCCCTTATCGTCCCACCACCCCGTTCTCCAGCAACCCACCTCGCCCCGGTGACCCGTCAGCTGGACGATGTTTTAAATGTAACGAGCTGGGGCATGTAAAGGCCAACTGCCCCAAGAACCCCAACAGGTTACAGTTCATTGCACCGGAATCACACCAGAGGTCCACAGGCCCAGATACCTCCCAGATACCCTTGGAGCGGAGGGAAACTGTGAGTGTGGGCGGGAAGAAGGTCACCGCGTGGAGGGACACCGGAGCACAAGTGTCAGCTATCCATGCTTCCTTAGTGGACCCCAATTTAATCAACCCAGAGATCCAAGTGACGATTCAACCCTTCAAGTCCAACTCTTTCAATTTGCCTACAGCCAAGTTGCCTGTCCAGTACAAGGGCTGGTCAGGAATGTGGACTTTTGCAGTCTATGATGATTATCCCATCCCCATGCTGTTGGGGGAAGACTTGGCCAATCATGTGAAGCAGGCCAAGAGGGTGGGAATGGTCACCCGCAACCAGGCTAAACAAGCCGTGAGGCCTAGCTCTGTTCCGGAAACTTCTATCAGGACCCAGTCAGAGGTGATGGACCTGGACCCCAGGCCAATGTCTGCAACAGCAGTAGTGGATCCAGTCCCAGAGACCCAGACGGAACCAGTCCCAGAACCGGAACCAGCCGAACAACCAACACCAGACCCCGTGTCAGCACTGAATCCAGTACTTGCAACCTCAACACCAGAGGGCCCCACCGAACCTGAACTGGCAGCAGCCGATAACCCTACACAAGAGGCTCAGCCGGAGCCTGAATCCCAACATAGTACACCAGCGGAGAGCGGTTCACAGTCAACAGAAACAGCTCCATCCCCTATATCGCTTCCAGAGGGACCAAGCCTAGGTCCACAATCCCATGAGGAACTGATGTCTCCAGCATCAAGGGAACAGTTCCAGACCGAACAAGAAGCAGATGAAAGCCTCCAGAGAGCTTGGACGGCGGCACGGAGCAACCCACCGCCTCTCAGCTCTTCTAATCGATCCAGGTTTGTTGTAGAAAGAGGACTTTTATACAAGGAAACTCTTTCTGGGGGACACCAGGAAGACTGGCATCCTCAGAGACAGTTGGTAGTTCCAACTAAATACCGGGCCAAGCTCTTGAGCTTAGCCCATGATCACCCTAGTGGCCATGCTGGGGTGAACAGGACCAAAGACCGTTTGGGGGGGTCATTCCACTGGGAGGGAATGGGCAAGGATGTTTCTACCTATGTCCAGTCTTGTGAGGTGTGCCAAAGAGTGGGAAAACCCCAAGACCAGGTCAAAGCTCCTCTCCAGCCACTCCCCATCATTGAAGTTCCATTTCAGCGAGTAGCTGTGGATATTCTGGGTCCTTTTCCGAAAAAGACACCCAGAGGAAAGCAGTACATACTGACTTTCATGGATTTTGCCACCCGATGGCCGGAAGCAGTAGCTCTAAGCAACACCAGGGCTAAAAGTGTGTGCCAGGCACTAGCAGACATTTTTGCCAGGGTAGGTTGGCCCTCCGACATCCTCACAGATGCAGGGACTAATTTCCTGGCAGGAACTATGAAAAACCTTTGGGAAGCTCATGGGGTAAATCACTTGGTTGCCACTCCTTACCATCATCAAACAAATGGCATGGTGGAGAAGTTTAATGGAACTTTGGGGGCCATGATACGTAAATTCGTAAATGAGCACTCCAATGATTGGGACCTAGTATTGCAGCAGTTGCTCTTTGCCTACAGAGCTGTACCACATCCCAGTTTAGGGTTTTCCCCATTTGAACTTGTATATGGCCGTGAGGTTAAGGGGCCATTGCAGTTGGTGAAGCAGCAATGGGAGGGATTTACACCTTCTCCAGGAACTAACATTCTGGACTTTGTAACCAACCTACAAAACACCCTCCGAACCTCTTTAGCCCTTGCTAGAGAAAACTTACAGGATGCTCAAAAAGAGCAAAAAGCCTGGTATGATAAACATGCCAGAGAGCGTTCCTTCAAAGTAGGAGACCAGGTCATGGTCTTAAAGGCGCTCCAGGCCCATAAAATGGAAGCATCGTGGGAAGGGCCATTCGTGGTCCAGGAGCGCCTGGGAGCTGTTAATTATCTCATAGCATTCCCCACCTCCAACCGAAAGCCTAAGGTGTATCATATTAATTCTCTAAAGCCCTTTTATTCCAAAGAATTAAAAGTTTGTCAGTTTACAGCCCAGGGAGGAGACGACGCTGAGTGGCCTGAAGGTGTCTACTACGAAGGGAAATGTGCTGGTGGTGTGGAAGAGGTGAACCTCTCCATGACCCTTGGGCGTATGCAGCGACAGCAGATCCAGGAGCTGTGCACTAGCTACGCGCCAACGTTCTCAGCCACCCCAGGACTGACTGAACGGGCATACCACTCCATTGACACAGGTAATGCTCACCCAATTAGGGTCCAACCTTACCGGGTGTCTCCTCAAGCTAAAACTGCTATAGAACGGGAGATCCAGGATATGTTACAGATGGGTGTAATCCGCCCCTCTGAAAGTGCATGGGCATCTCCAGTGGTTCTAGTTCCCAAACCAGATGGGGAAATACGTTTTTGCGTGGACTACCGTAAGCTAAATGCTGTAACTCGCCCAGACAACTATCCCATGCCACGCACAGATGAACTATTAGAGAAACTGGGAAGGGCCCAGTTCATCTCTACCTTGGACTTAACCAAGGGGTACTGGCAGGTACCGCTAGATGAATCTGCCAAGGAAAGGTCAGCCTTCATCACACATCTCGGGCTGTATGAATTTAATGTACTCCCTTTCGGGCTGCGAAATGCACCCGCCACTTTCCAAAGACTTGTAGATGGTCTCCTAGCGGGATTAGGAGAATATGCAGTCGCCTACCTTGACGATGTGGCCATATTTTCGGATTCCTGGGCAGACCACCTGGAACATCTACAAAAAGTCCTTGAGCGCATAAGGGAGGCAGGACTAACTGTTAAGGCTAAGAAGTGTCAAATAGGCCTAAACAGAGTGACTTACCTTGGACACCAGGTGGGTCAAGGAACTATCAGCCCCCTACAGGCCAAAGTGGATGCTATCCAAAAGTGGCCTGTCCCAAAGTCAAAGAAACAGGTTCAATCCTTCTTAGGCTTGGCCGGTTATTACAGACGATTTGTACCGCACTACAGCCAAATCGCTGCCCCACTGACAGACCTAACCAAAAAGAAACAGCCAAATGCTGTTCAGTGGACCGGAAAGTGTCAGAAGGCCTTTAACAAGCTTAAAGCGACACTCATGTCTGACCCTGTACTAAGGGCCCCAGACTTTGACAAACCGTTCCTAGTAACCACAGATGCATCCGAGCGTGGTGTGGGAGCAGTTTTAATGCAGAAAGGACCTGATCAAGAATTCCACCCTGTAGTGTTTCTCAGCAAAAAACTGTCTGAGAGGGAAAGCAACTGGTCAGTCACTGAAAAAGAATGTTATGCCATTGTCTACGCTCTGGAAAAGCTACGCCCATATGTTTGGGGACGGCGTTTCCACCTGCAAACCGACCATGCTGCACTAAAGTGGCTTCACACCGTCAAAGAAACTAACAGAAAACTTCTTCGGTGGAGTTTAGCTCTCCAAGATTTTGATTTCGACATCCAACACATCTCAGGAGCTTCTAACAAAGTGGCTGATGCACTCTCCCGTGAAAGTTTCCCAGAATCAACTGGTTAAAATCATCCTTGAGATGTGGAAAATATTGTTAGTCTTTATGTACTTGGTAGTATATTTAGAGATGCATGTGTCTTATTAACTCTGTTTTCCTAGAGCTCCAGGAAGAAATCCCAGCCAGTGTTTCACCCTAGCTGAGATTTGGGGGGCGTGTCATAAATATAAAGGGAAGGGTAAACCCCTTTGAAATCCCTCCTGGCCAGGGGAAAGCTCCTCTCACCTGTAAAGGGTTAAGAAGCTAAAGGTAACCTCGCTGGCACCTGACCAAAATGACCAATGAGGAGACAAGATACTTTCAAAAGCTGGGAGGAGGGAGAGAAACAAAGGGTCTGTGTCTGTCTGTAGTCGTCTTGGCCGGGGACAGAACAGGAATGGAGTCTTAGAACTTTTAGTAAGTAATCTAGCTAGGTATGTGTTAGATTATGATTTCTTTAAATGGCTGAGAAAAGAATTGTGCTGAATAGAATAACTATTTCTGTCTGTGTATCTTTTTTGTAACTTAAGGTTTTGCCTAGAGGGGTTCTCTATGTTTTTGAATCTAATTACCCTGTAAGATATATACCATCCTGATTTTACAGGGGGGATTTCTTTATTTCTATTTACTTCTATTTTTTATTAAAAGTCTTCTTGTAAAACACTGAATGCTTTTTCATTGTTCTCAGATCCAAGGGTTTGGGTCTGTGGTCACCTATGCAAATTGGTGAGGCTTTTTATCCAACATTTCCCAGGAAAGGGGGAGTGCAAGTGTTGGGAGGATTGTTCATTGTTCTTAAGATCCAAGGGTCTGGGTCTGTAGTCACCTAGGCAAATGGGTGAGGCTTTTTACCAAACCTTGTCCAGGAAGTGGGGTGCAAGGTTTTGGGAAGTATTTTGGGGGGAAGGATGCGTCCAAACAGCTCTTCCCCAGTAACCAGTATTAGTTTGGTGGTGGTAGCGGCCATTCCAAGGATAACGGGGGTAATATTTGTTACCTTGGGGAAGTTTTGACCTAAGCTGGTAAGGATAAGCTTAGGAGGTTTTTCATGCAGGTCCCCACATCTGTACCCTAGAGTTCAGAGTGGGGGAGGAACCGTGACAGTGCCTCACCCAGACAGTAGAGGCACAATTGATGCTTATCACTAATGGAAAAGGAATGAGGGCAAGAGATGCAATTCTTAAAGTCCAGAACCCTGGGCATAGCCCCCAGGTGCAAGGGTTCTGCCACTGAATAGGGAGGTTCTATGCTAGCCATACTACACTACACAATACTATACTAAACTATCTTAACTAAGCTATAAAAACTGTGAAAGAACTATTTATATGAGTATGCAACAACTCTTATTGAGATAAGAGTGAAGGCAGAATAGGGGTTCCGACTCAGGCCATATGGCAGTAAAAGAAACTGGAGGGGCATCGACCTGCACCACCCCATATACCTTTGGTCAGGAGCATGATGAGATACACTGTACATGTGTGGGTCAACAGACACTGCTTGGAGAAAACTTCTGGACTCAGATGCATGGTACGCATGTGTACCCATATGTGGAATACACAAAGGGACCATCACTTGAAGAAGAGTCATTAGAATTTCCCTCCCATTTATCATTTTCTGCTGGGAGCAAGGTTATAGCAATGATTAGGAAACAATATGGCATGAAACTCTTTATTTTAAACACTTGAGTTAAATATCAAAGACCGTACCACATTCTCTGGAATTTTAGGTTTAAAATCTTTCCAAAGTGTTTTTGTTGAAACTTTTGGCAAGTTCCTGCAAATTTTGTTCAAGAGGGATAAAAGTTAGCTGGGATAAAAGTTTCCTACGTTCTGTAAACATTTACATCTTGGTGTTTAGGTTTTAACTTTTGAGGGAACAATATCATTGTAAATCAAAGTTAAGGTGTTATATGTTTATTTACAGACCCAGGTCCAGTAGTGATGTGCATTTGTCAGAGAAATTGATTTGTATTTAATTCTAAATCTTGTTTTGGACAAGGAAAATATGAGTTTCATTTTACTTAGCTCTGCTTTGAATTATAATTTGACAAAAGAAATAACCACATTAGCTATTTGATTTGCCAGAACTTTATCCCAACACCACCTGTTGAGCCCTCGGCACTTGAATCCTGACATATAGCAGAGAACAGAATTATGCAGTTGGCATACTGACTAGTGAGGATGCCAACAAAAGCATAATATAGCCTTTGTACTCAAAATACAACAAAAAATATATTAAGCTACTAACTGTTACCGTTTAAGCAAGCCACATTTAATTATACATCAACATGTCTTTCCAACAAAGAATTCAGCTGGAAAATGGTATGGGATTTTAAAAATATACTTTTTGTATGGTTTGCATTGGTTAATATTACGAGCTTAAAATAAACAAGATTTCACAATAACATAGTAGGTTTATATTGGAGATGGCAAGGAGGTAGCCCATTTGTTTAATACAATTAACTCCTCTGTTTAAAAACAAAATGGACCATGTACTGTTCTAACTAGGATCTGATTAGGGGCCATATCCTGTACAGTGCTGAGCATTCTCAACAACTAGTGAAGCCAGTGGAAGAGAGGGTGCTCAGAACCATGCAGAACCAAGGCTTTTGATTACACTAATGACCGGGAGACTTGTTACAAAGAAGCAGGGGACCAACTGCATCCATGAGATCCATGTATGGAAAGGACTTTCTATGTGAGAATCTCCACTCTCTGAAAGGAAAAGGGTCTCATGACTGCCGTCATGGCAACATCTTCCTTTGACCCCACAGACAGTGCTTTGGAGATCTGGGACATGTGCAGTGGAAGGAGCATACAGTGAGGACAGGTGGTTTGAGGCTGTGGGGACATTAGACCCCTCCAGAGTTCAGTGTAGAAGCTAGAGACTGTATTTATCTACAGTACTCCCCTTCAGAGTAGGGAAATCAACCTTTAAGTGGGATCTAGAGGATAGGCACTGCCTGTGAGAGAGGTAGGAGCTGCCAGGGTCCAAGTCTGGAGGTCCTAAGCATCATGTAGCTTGCCCTAGCCTGGAAGCTGTGGGGTTTGGGTTTTCTCAAAGGAGGAAGCTGTTGGAGACAGAATTTTGTGAATCAGGATTAGATCAGCATTAGGAGGTCCTGAGCATCCTCAATGAAAGTAATGGACACTCCTCACCTCACAATGGCTACTCAGCACCATATGGGATCAGGCCCTCACAAGTAAAAAAATCAGCAGGTTTGCAAAAAAAAAAAAAGGAAGAGGAGATGTCAGTTTATCCAGAGTGACCATGGCATCTCTGTATGAAATGTACAAAAAGCCTTTCACGGACAATGACAAAATACACTGACATCTGAATGGGTCCTTCCTAGCTGACCCAATGATGATAGAAGATATATTACCATTGAATTGCTAAGGAAAGATATTTTTAAAATCTTTAGAAAGGCGGTAATGGCACTTTACAATTCTCTTATTTCCAACCATTGACCCAAGAAAGGAAATTAAATGTCAAAATTTTACTATCAGATGTTAAGTTTCTAACTTAGAGTCTGGGAGATCATCCAAAAAAAGAAAAAAGAGTCTATGCATAAAGAGGGAGGAAGAGTAGCAGGTTCCAAGAGTGTGGCATGTGGGGAGGGAAGGACAGGATCTGCACCTGCTCCCATTGAAGTCAATGGGAGCTTTGTCAAGCAGAGCCAGGCATAAGAGATACCACAAAGGAGAAGTTGGTGACTGGACTATGAAGAAGGAGAGAGCCGTTTGAAAACGTAAAGGAAGGAGAGCTTGTAAGCTCTTCATGGCAGGGACTCTCTCTCTATGTACAGTATTTGACAACGCCTAGCACAATGGGGCCCTGAGATTGGGCAGAGTCCCGAGACACTATTCTAATACAAATAATTAATAAGACATCAAAATATTTTGATAAGTAACCCAAATTCTGGAGGTTAAATGGAAGCTCTTCAGTCAGGGGAGTCTCAGACACTTGAGAAGATAAGATACAAAGTGTGGCCTGATAGTTTAACTTGTAGGAACTGTTTTGTAATACCAGCTAAATAAAACGAGTGAGCAGCCAAAGGATTCCACGTCATGTGCAAACATCTTGAGTCAGCATAACTTGACTGATCAAATACAGAGAAAGGGAGAATCAGGGACAGACCCACATGTAAAATGTGACCCAATTGCTTAGTTGGAAATTGGCCAAAGGGTCCAAATAAAGTTGCAAATAGTGGAAACTGTTGCTTCACAATTTTGTAGGTTTCAGAGTAACAGCCGTGTTAGTCTGTATTCGCAAAAAGAAAAGGAGTACTTGTGGCACCTTAGAGACTAACCAATTTATTTGAGCATGAGCTTTCGTGAGCTACAGCTCACTTCATCGGATGCATACCGTGGAAACTGTAGAGCTCTTTCTGAAGAAATCCATGGACAAACAACCGCTAGAACTGTGATTGTACAGGACCCAGAACAATGGGGCCCGGGCCATGACAGGATCTCCTGGACACTATCACAATACAAACAAACAAACAAATAAATAAATAATAGAACTGCAAAGTCTAGTTATAATTTTTTTTTACTGACTTTAGTGACTTGGTAACCAGTCCTTTTCTCCATTGTGCACATCCCTACAAAGGACGAAGTGTTCTTATACATGAAGATTATAAAGCAAAACTCCAAAATTCTGTGTAATAAAAAAGAATACTGGAACAAATCTTTGATCACTTACACTTCATGACAGCCACTATCCTGAATACTATGGTTATTATCACTTCATTGTGGTAACCAGGATAGATTTTAAATGAGTTAAAGGAGGATCTCTGATAGTTGTCATAAATATAGGTCCATACCAGCAAAACCGCAAGGAATATCTTCTTACCTAGGCATGATGCTGGAATTAAACCTTGGATAACTGATTCTTGCGTTATTCATGCATAATCCAGGAACTTTCATAAGTGTGATAGACCTCAGACACATATGTGAACAGTTCTAATTCCATCCAGTGGAATTGATGGTACTGTCACATATCAAGCAGATCATTACTATATACAACATAAAGTCTGACATTCTGGTACATAATATATTAATAATACTTCAACAAATCAAAAGTAATTCTGGTATAGTAACATTCTTTTCTGATTTGAATGTTGTTTTACAAACCATACAATAAAATTTATTTTTAAAAAGAGTTTATTTAAAGTGTCTCATTTGAAGAGTGAAGGGTTTATCGGTGCAGTTCTCATTAGTCAGAATTGCTTGGCTAAAACCCCTCAAACCTATTTGAAACTTTACCCAGTTTCTTTAATATCTATATACAGAAAGCAAACTGACCATTGTTACTGTTAAAGAAGAAAAGTTCAGTTCAAAGTCACAACAGCAACAATAATGAACACTTCTTTAAATGATGGACTGCCTTTCGGAAAGCCGAATCTAGTTGTTTTCTCTAAGTCAATTCCAAATTCCGTTTGGGGTCTCCTCATTTCATTCAAGAAAATAAGATTGAAAAAGTGCACACATGGCTGATAGTCTGGCATTTTGCATACTTCCACCCTCACAAGCCACCTCCTACATGTCATTAGGGAAGGAACCTCTGTAGAGCTGGCCTTTGGGGGATGATGGGCCTGGACATCATCCTCATGGAAAAGTCTTACCAGATTTAACGGGTTCTACAGAAATTATTCTAAAGACCTACAGAAGTTGGAAAATTAGACTTTTGTATAGGTTTTGTTTGAACCACTCAATAGAAAGTGAAAGCAGGGATAATATTCTTTGTTAAATCCTATAGAATTTTGATTGGGCTGTTCCATAAGGGTCCTACAGGCCCCGGCAGTCTCTACACATCCTAGATGTTCTCCTGAACATCTTAACTACATAAACTCTGCTGCAGACTGAGCCTTCCACTGGAGTCTTGTTGAGATTTGCCCAATATCGCTTAATAAATAGAAAGTGCCTTTCTGTTGCCAGTAGACCTACACTGTTGCATTGAGAAGATAAAATAAAGAGCTAAATTTCACCATCACTTCCTGAGCTAACAGTTAATCCATGGGTGTGGCACATGCTTTGGGAGAGGGACTGCACTGAGCAACAATTTCTCTCGGCAGCCATTAATATTTACAGTTTGCATTGGCGCTCATCCATATAGGAAGCCAGATGAGGCAGCTTCATGGAATAGGCAACACAGAAAACATGCATGGAATTACTACCATAAATTGCCTTCTGAATATTGTCTTGACCCCTGATTCTTTTAAAATATACAAACACATTCTACCACAATGATTTCATCCATTCTGAGATTTCTTCTCTTAGGGTGTCAGGAGAAAAAATACTGTGGATCTTGCCAAAACCCTTCAGAGTTTGTGTGTATTTAGCTGGTCAAATGTGGTAGAAAATTATATCCAATGTTTTGAGAACTGGCCCATGCATCCCCTTACATATTAACACTACCATCCTTCCCCCGCCTGAATTTTAATACAGTCTGCTAGTTAGGTTTGTTTTTGTTTGGTTTGTAATATTAAAAATATTTCACATGGAGCAAAATGTTACTTTGGACCTATAAAATGTAGCTCTGACTATTGCTTGCTTTTAGTTGGAAACTGTAGCTAGTGATTTCTGTTCTGCTTTTTTAGGATGCTGCTGCTTTAGGGTTATCTATTACCTGTAAGATCAATTGCTCCTCACATGCTATTAAAATATATCATCCCATGATGGAGGTAGAGATGACACAATGTTTTACTGGAGGTATTTGGTACAGTGGCAAAAAACAGGAGGTTTGTCCTCTCTCACAACCAACTTCATTAAATTTCTTTGTGGTAGGTGGTTGAATGAAATCAATAAGATATTCTGCTGGGTTTTTTAACTGACTATGACATATGTTATGGTGACTTTCCTGTTTGCCAAAATGAATTATACAGTAAAGATAAGTTTAACATGTACAAATATTTTCATTAAGATTTAGTATGTGGTGGTGAGAAGGGGAAGGATCCTGTTTTTCTTTTATAAAAAAAGTCTTTTAACATGATTATACCTCACAGGTCTACAAACAACAAGATTTCAGTTTTTTCATCTGCCATTGGAAATAATTTGAATAATAAGCAGACAAGTATTTTGCTACAAAGTAAGTTTGTGCACAAGTAAAGACATTCATTTGTCTCTTTTAGGTCTGTTAGGGCTACTGATACTCAAATCCAGGGTTCCGGGTCTGCAGGTACAAAAGGGACAGCTCACAGGAGTTATAAGCAGAGATCAATTGTAATTCCTACTGCAGGTCACCAGACACATAACTTACAGAAGTGGAAGGCTCATTGCCTTTGACCTCTCTGTTACCTTAATAAATAAATCTACAAATGGGGCAGGCATACCATTGGCTCAAAGGAAGATTAAAGCTATTCTGGAAATTTCTCCATTACCGAGCCCTCTGTGGATAGAGTTATAATTCATTTGCTAATTTCAAAGGTGCAGAATTACTTGCCAAAATGTGTGTACATGAGGTATTTGTATGCATAGGAGACCTTAGGGTTTTTCTTGGTTACATACAGCTGTGCTAAATACCTACAGAGAACCTGAAACCACTTGAACTGAGTCTTGGGTTACAGGTTTGGTGTGTTCTTGAAGATCAGCATTGCTTGTGAAAGTTAAGTAGGTGTGAACTGAGGTGGTACAAACTGCTGGGAAGCTAGCTCCCTCACGCTTCCCCAGTCACAGCCAACTCTCTCCCCAAAAGCTCCACTACCTTTCTGAAGACATATAAAGATAAGAATGGGGAGAGGGCAGTCCTGCTGCTCATTGGAGAAAAGGTAGGGTGACTGCCGAGGGTTCCACTGGAGGTGAGAGAGTTTGACTAAATCAAACCTTCCAGGTAACCCACAGGGATTGGTTCACTGCCAACAATAAGGTTTGTCCACACCTCCCCGTAATTTACATAAGGATTTGGGGTAACCTGTAAGTAGTTTACACCCACATTTTAAAAGCTATTTAGGCATTTCTGTGCCCAGTGCCACATTGCCTAATTGATTTAGGAGCCTAAATCCTATTCGCCAAATGGATTTGGACATTTAATTTTCTAAATTCCATTGACTGTCAAGGGGATTTAGACAGTTAAGTGCCTAAATCCCTTTTGAAAATGAGATTTAGGCTCTAAATCATTTAGGCATTGTGAGGCTGAGTGCAGCAAATGCCTAAATACCTTTAAAAATCTGGACCTTAGTCCTTATCATAGAAATTGACATAACCTTGTAGGTCTGTCATCATAAACCATGTATACTGTCTACAGTGTCACAGACACGTGAGGGAACAGACTATTGTTGTTACAATCATCTTTCTTTCATTTTACAATTATAATTGTTATACTGACCTTTTGTAAAAATAACACAACTGTTCAGCACAATGGGGTCCGGGTCCCTGATTAGGGCTCTTGACGCGTGTTTGGTAATACCAATAAATCATCATAATAATTATGCTTCCTGTTTAAAGGACATTGCACAGTATTTAAAAATATTATTCTTAAAAACATCTTCAGCGCTATAGTGCAGTGCCATCCATTAAACAGTGAAAGGGCTTCTGAGCTGCAACAACAATATTTTAAAAATTCAATCTTTCCATCAGAAACACTGTAGTGTGCTTTGCACCAGGCTATGTGGTGTTCAGATACTTTTTGACTGGCATCTTTGTACTTCTCTCTTTCTCTCTCTCTCTACTACTACAGCCAAGGCTATGATTTTGCAATCAAATCTACATGTGCAGTCCCATCTGTCCATTCAGAGTTCCAATCAAGTCATTGGAGCTCCTCTGCACAGGTGGAAAGGATCACCCACATGGATCCAGTTGCAGGATCAGGGCCTAATTTGTTACCATAAAGATCACTAAGTTATTGTGAAACAATGTGATCGTCTCTTAAAGGTCTGAAACCTAAACAGCCACCTTCTTGGTAACTTTTAACATGGTGAATATTTAACGGGATAATATTTTATATAACTGTTTAGAGCAAAATGTTTCCACTAACTGAGGCAGCGCTGTTTGATGGAAGAACCATCATGATGATTTCGACTTATGACTGGACAAAACACAAATCTGAACTTCTCCGTAGGCAACTAATATCCAACCACCATTCAGTTCAAGCTTGCTGGTTTTAACTGAGTTCCCTATTCCATCCCCTGATATTTTTTGTCATTTCAGCTATGAATCCAGTAGAGGGCATTGTTAAACCTGCTTTAACAATTATAAGAAAGTTTGGTAATGGAAAGATTCACTCCAATAGAAATGGTTTAATGTAAAAAACCCAACACCCTGATAATTAATTATAATGAAAGATATGGAAACTTTTTTTTTAAAATGGACACAGGGGCAGAATGTTTCCATTGTTAAGGGAATATATTTTATACTGTAAAAGTGGTGGCACGGTATTTATCCATGTAAAACCAACAATATTTATAATAGAGGTTAGTTTGTTCATGCTCAGAATACATGGTAAATGTAAGGAGGCATGCAAGAAACCGAAACCAGCTTCTCAGAAAGAAAACATATTTAAGCAAGTAACATCTTGTAAAGGCGGATCTAGCTGGCTCTGTAGCTGTAGATTTAGAATGACCTTTGAAACACTTTTCTCTGGGTCACCATTAACTGTTTTCCAGAGTAAAGTGAATTTCCAGCCTTGAATTCCTAACATGACTGTGGCAGAGGGTGGGTTGTTCAAAAGCCATCTTTATGCTTCTATCAGTGGTTTTGTACCCAGTTTTCCTTTGATTTTCCCCTCAGAAATTGAGAGCTTTGGTTTTTATTGAGTGCCGTGGACATAGTGGGCAGAAAGCATAATCAAGGTTTTTCCTTTTCTTATTATTTGTCCTAATTCTCACTTAATTCCTCATTTTCTGTTCTATTTTTGAGACACGTGTGTGTGGGTAGATAGGGGGAAATTTGATCACTATCAAGAACAGGAAAAACAAATACTAATTGGGTTGCCCACTCAAATACGTCTCAGAATCTCATTTCCTTCACTCGCATTAAGAGAATAAAACACTTAACCTGTTGCCAGTCTATTGTAATACCAACACTAGACAACTTGATTGTCTAACTTTTTTATTTAATAAGCTACAGCCTGATCCTGAACTCTTTACTCTAACAACTCTCCCACTGATTTGAGAATTAAAGCTCCCATAACTTGGAAATAATCCACAATGACAAAAGGAAAGTCCACAGAGTATCCTGCTCATTTTCCCATTGAAGGTTTGCCTCTTATGTGGAAGTAGCCAAGGGTTTCCTTCACCTGCAGATCTCCAGGAATCTACAAGAAATATAGGGAACAGACATGGATACCTTTTGTTTCCACTCTGCTGCTTGACCCCACTGGCTCATACCCACCCCTGGTCCCCACCACAGGTAATCCTGGAATCCCCCATTTAAATAGAATATCCAAGAATGGAGAGAGGAAAGCAGACCAAGTTTATTAACTTGTGCTGCTTTCTCTCTGGGTCTGTATACTATACTAGTCTCTCTAGTATTACACAGAACTTTGTATCATTAATGCATTCATATAATAAAATAAACCACTGAAACCCCTGGTCAGGTCTATGATCATTTCTCTATTCTTGGATGCCTTAATGTGAAATGATCTGAACCAACCAACTCATTCATTTGGGTTTACCTTTCTGTCGTTAAAACAATAATAGAATATGACACTTTATGGCTATCTGCCTCTGGATGGCAGTAACTCCTGCTTAAATGTTCATGACCCATAACTGCAATATCCCACAGCAAGGGATTTCCTTTTCTTTGTCAGTTTGCTGTCCAAAAGAAACATTTAATTTCATTCACTCCAGTGTTTATTTTAATCCAAATCTGAATGCTAAGTACAAATAAGGAATCTGTTTAATGTTAAATCCTGATAGCATAAATCCCATGTATAAAAAAAGAAAAGAAACAAAGGAGAAAAGAACTGATGTGAGTATTTCCATACATTTATATCTGATTCTGTATTTTATATAAATTAACAAATGTTGCTGAGCAAATCAAATTCCTTGCCTTGGGACAATGAGACAATTTAAAGGATATTGAAACATCCTGGTCTTGGGATGTACTGTATGAATGTCTGCCACTTAAAAGTGTTCTAGTTGTGATATGCTACATCTGGATTTCTTGACTGTGATTTTCATTGTAATGCAACATTTTCAAATAAATTTAAATAATAAAATACATATGGTAAAAAGTATTTTCTGAAAGTCCACTGTGAAACTAAATAAGCTAATATTAAAATGGTTTGAGGGAAGATACAACAGGCAATCAGAAAAACAGAAATACATCTCTTTTTTCACCAATAGATCTCAGCCCATATTATAAGGGGTCACTATTGTTATCCATGCTTTACTGATAGAGAAACTGAGGCACAGAGTGGTTAAGACCAACATTTTTAAACCTGTGCAGCTACATTTAGGTATCTGATTCCATAGTTAGGGCCTGGAACCAAAGGCCACTGAATGACTTCAGTGAGCTTTGGAGCAGACCGTTAGGCATCAAAATAACCAGCTTGAATTTCAGAGATGCTGAGTAATGGGAGCTGTATTACAGCTACAATGGGAATTGTAATAAAGCCATGTCACCTAGGTGATCAAACATATAACTTGAGGAGAGAATATTCAAAGGAATACTGGTAGCAAACTGTTTGTGAGTAATCCACAGGTCGAAATTAGTTTGCATAAAACATTGTTGAATAACTTTGAATTATGAACCAATTTGTAAAAATGACAGTCTATTTGCACACAATATTGAACAGGAAGTAGGGTTCAATTTGCAATGAACAATTTATTTTACAAATTGCCTTCACAGATGCAGTAAGTCATGTACATTACATATCAAAACCTGTGTTTTCTTATCAAGAAAGTTAGAAAAACAGACAGCAATCAAAAATCCAATTCTTTACTGTAATGTAGCTATTACAGATTTCTTTACTTTACACACTCACTGTAGTTAGAGCCTCCTCCGCTTAACTTCCTTTAAAACTCAGTCTAGTTGACCAGTGAAAAACTGATTGATCATTTACTAAATTGTGGTTATGCCCAGAAAACAAGTGACTATGTAAAATAGTACCTTCTTACTCAGCATATCTCTATGCCTTTGACTCATGTCTGTTCACTTTATAAATGAAAATCTTCTTTTTTTACAATGATTAACAATGCACATCCAGCATGGTTATGGAATTGCCAGCTGGCTTCTATTGTACACATGGCTTTTCAACAAAAAGTTCGGTTAACTGTAGACTCTTAAGTGTTATTTATTTATTAATATTGTATTGTTCTAATTAAGCCCCCTATCCTGCACTTGCATCAGCACAACCTTTCTCTCCAGGCAGATGTCAGCAATAATTAGTCCCATAATGCTTACCAGCATTTTAATACAGACAGTACATGCCCTGTTTCTTCAGTGGTCCTAAGATTAAAATGTCCTCCATCCCTGGAGGTAGTTATAATGGCCAAATAGATAAGATTACTATCATAGGAGGAAAGAAGAATTCTAGATTTGGGGGAATGTTGAGGGGGAAGTTTGGGGGAAACAGTGCCATATAAATCGAGGAACCTCTACACAAATACCAAACAAACGGCAAGTTGTTTTAGCTGATCAAGTGCCTGAAAAAAAATTACTGATTGAGGCAGCACTGGTGAAGGACAATGGACAATCAGTCTTATTGTTGGGGTGGAGGGAACCAGTGCAGCCTTTGTACAACACAATTGTAGAATATCATAACTGTAGTTTGGGACTGATGGCACAGTACAAATGTACTATTTCATGTTGCAAGTCCTTCAGATTCATATTTTGGTGTGACTGAGGATATATCATCTAAGGGTTCAAACCAATGCCTACTGAGGTCAATGGGAGTCTTTCTCTGAAATTAATTTTCTATTCAGGTTAAATAATCCCTAGGAAGATTTTTTTTAGACCATGTAATTTAGTACTTATGAAAGATGCCACATGGACAGTCTCAGACACTCAGATCCTTTCGTTATTCATAGTTTGGCGGCAACATGGACAGGGTCAACACAAATTTCTCTAGTCACCTGGCAATATATCTCAACCCTGTTTTGGTGGGACAGCCTTTTCTGTAAGAAAGGAGTTGATTCTCCATGCTCATTCATTCCTTGGTCCTTCCGTTAAGACCATCAAGAAGGGTGCAAATCAGTATAATTTGGTGGTTTTTGTGATGTTGATGCTTGTCTGCTAAGAATTGATATCACCAGCTCATTTCATGTAGGTCACCAGGGCTGCCAAGTGGTAATAATGATTTTTCACCCCTACTGTCTTGGGCTAGAATATTGTGGGTGATTTAAAAGAGGTAAAAGGCTCTGTCCACTGAGTCAGTCATTCTTCTGAAGATGATTTACTTACAACAATTTAGTGCTGAAACAAGCCAGTCTCATTAAGAGATCTAACTGAGCTTTCAGCCCAGTCCTACACTGGGGCAGTGCAGCATCACTTGTCCCAGCAGAGCACTTGAAGGCAGTATGTTAGTGACCCAGCCAGGTACGTACTCATGGTCTCTCCTGGGCTTGTACTACCCATTCTGAAGTCTGTGCTCTGCTCTCTTCACTGCTATCATTACATGCATTAGCTGGTTTCAGGCTAACTTGGGTGCAGAGCTTTTGCTATGTAGACATACGCAATGTCTCCTGGAATTCCTAGGTGTGTAAGGGAAGGGTGCTAATTTCTGTAGCCTTGGAAGGAGTGGATCTTATGCTCTCCTATGTGCCAAGCAACTCCCTGGTGCAGACGAAGGGAAAGGAGCAATGGTTCACCATCTCTAACTCCTTTTCACATGATTTGTCCCCAGTATTGCCAGCCAGGGAGTATCCTCTGTACTCAGTAAGGTGTAGGGATTGCAACTGTGGCTAGCCCCTAAGTGAGGGAGTGGAGCAGGAGGAAAGCTCCATGAGACCTTTGTGCACTGGTGCAACATCCAGCTCTATATCTTTGTCTACAGTGAAAATAACTCTTTAGAAAAGCATTACCATCTTCTTTAGCCACTGCCCAGACCAACGTTCTGGAATTCCATGAAACTTGAAAAAAAATAACAACCCTACTACAGATAAGAGAGAAATATCCACAACTAACCCCAAAGCTGAGCTTACTTCAGCCTGTCAGAAGAAAAGCCGTAGAGAAGAAATCTTTGTGAATAATCACTTGTTATACTGAGAAGCTGTATACTTGTGAGCACTCTGATTTTCTGCTGCTGTGGTCACCTCTAAGGATTTCATTAATTTATGGACTTGGTACCAGTGGGGAACAGTAGACAAAAGGCTTCTGAAACTTATAAGGATGTTTTCTCTTAAACACACCTCTTGAAGTTGCTTATTGAGCAGATTGCTGCTGATCTCCAAAGAAGTCCACAGAATGTTTTCTGTTGTTGTTGCTAGCAGTCTGTAATGAAATAGTGTTTTGTCCAAATGAATGGTTTGCCACTTGTGTTGCAAGTTCAGTGGTAGAGCTGGACAAATTTTTTGGATAAAACTTTTTTTGGGGGAATGGGGAGAATCATGAAAAATGCATATTTGTTGACACCAAAATGATTTGAAAATTTGTTTCTGTTTTTGCAAATTTGTTTCTGTTGGGAATTCCCTCTGCCCCACCCCCGAAATGTAAACATGTTTTGTTTTGACATTTTCTTCAATGGTTTTCAAACTGGGGTATGCATAACCATAGGGGTATGCGAGCTCTCTTCAGGAGCATTTGAGAAAAATCCTGTAATGGCAGACAACCAAAAATCCACTATCCCCTCAGCTCTACTGCAGAATCTTGCAAGCTTAGGTCCCTGGGAGAACAGCTTTCAAATATTAATATGTGCACTGAAAAACACTATGCACTTGAATTTTTAATTGGCTAGGTTATATCTAGATCTATCTGATCTGACCACATTACCTCAGTTTTGAAGTGAGATTTCAAACAGGTTTTAATGTCCTATTAATTGAAATGTCCTCAGTTATGTGGGGTCAGTGATTATCTGAAAGAAGATGCCTTTTCTTTCTGTGATCCCAGTTGTTCCTTAAATTCTGATTAAAGCATGCAGACATACTGGATTGCTATACCTGTAATTTAGAAAAGCTTGGGCCCTGTTCTTGCAGCATTTACATCACATGGTTATGGAATCAATTGCCATTTGTCATTCAAAAAGCTCAGTCTCTGTTAGTTTTAAATCAAAAGTGAAAGAGAGCTGTGGGGGCCATGCTACACTCCCACACCCTAGCCCCAGATTGGGGTATATTTCACCTCTATGAGTCCAGATGCCAGTACTCCTGCATAAAGCTCAATTACAAAAGCTTTATGCAGGTACGGGGAATTGCACCCTAAGATCACCTGGGTTATATAGTGCATGTGTTATTTCTCAGGAGTGCTTTGTCTTTCTATTTTGGCTCCAGTCCTGCAATGTGATCTGTACAGGCAAGTCCCTGATTTATGGGAATCTGTTTGGGTGCAGGGGTCTGCTCATACAGATCCAATTGCAGGATTGGGACCTGTTTTTTATTTATTTATTTTTTTATATTCAGACAGTAGGAATTTCACCTAAACAGCCTCCTATTGGTTTCTCTTCATGGGTAGCATCAACATACTTACTCTATTTGCAAGGAATCTGAAGAGGCCTTTCTGCTTGGAACATACATTTGTTTTTTAAAAAATCTGTCACATTAAAAATTATGTTCTCTGAGTTGCTGAAATTTCCTGAAGCTAACTTGTCATTGTTGATAATGCATTAATCACAATACATCAGCGTGCTACTGTCTCAGTTATTTCTGGGTTGACTGTGCCCTTTTGTACAGCACTAAGCAGGAATGAGGTAAGGCATAAAAGGGCACACAGTGGTGATGTATTGTCTGTGAATGATGAATGCAAGGGCGGAGGAGACACATGCACAAGGCCAACACCTACTATGCAAGCCATGCATGAGTTAACAGGAAAAAAGTTAAATATAAAGGGCCAGGTGATCAAGGGCACATACAAAGAATTTGTACACATACCAAACCTTAGCTCAGTGGTCAGTCCAAATTTCTGGGTTAGATACTGGGCAAGTGTGTAGGGACCTAGAGGGAGAAATCCTCCATTCAGGCCATGGAGTGATGGACCACAGAAGGATGTTCAGCCGATTGGCAAAACTTCTGTGACTTCTTGCTGAGGCCCAGAAGGGTCCATGGCCCTTCTCTAACCCACCCATGCCCCCTCTCACCTACCATTGCATGATTTTATTCAACGAATCCCTGCAGAACACCCCATGCAGCCCCCTAAATCTAGACCTATACAGTTGAACCACACTGTTTACACAACCAGGAGCTGCAGAAACAGGGACAATGGGTTGGATTAGTCCCCAGTGAGCATATCTACTCAGAGATGTCAAAGCCATACTTGAGGCTGCTTTGAATTGGTTTCTTTGTGCTGTTTAATACAATGCTTTCCCTGCTTTAAGACTCCATACGTGTACTGTGTGTGGTTGTCCTATGTACCCAGCTTCACCTCCTCCAGCTCAGGTTACTATAACATGCTGAGGAGACCATACACAATAAAATGTGTCCAAGGCTGCATACCTGTCCTAGAGGACTGAAGCAGTAAAAGTGAGAGGTGCTACTCTACCATGAAGCCCCATTCATCAAATGTACACTCTCAATGGACCCTGCTTGCTACACCCATCTTGTCAGGATTTAAACACATTCATTTAATTAAACACAAAAGCATGCAAATAAAAATCAGGACTTTGCCATTATGGATTTCACATTGTCCTTTATCTCAAGGGACACAGAAGAAACTAGCTAGTCAAAAAACTATGGAAATGATAAATCTCTCAATTGCCAATACCTCTGAAATTAATCAGAGGTCATCAGTCCCACACTTACAAAGCAGGGGCATAATCCTACAAGCCTTTGTTGAGGTAAGGAGTCCTACTGACATCAGTGGGGCTAAAGCATATTAGTGAAGCTCCACCAACAGATCCCCAGTTCTAATATGTTAATTTATGTTACAGTAAAATGATTATAAACTAATTCCTGGTGATTGTCCAAAGCAATTTTCTAAATAGTGTATAGGCTTCTTTATACAATTTCTTTAAAGAAGGGAAAGCAAAGTCAGATGATAATTTATTTGAGGGAAAATTAACATATCCTTCCCTCTTTGCCAATCTTTTCTATCCTTGTAAAAAGGTTTATCATATTATCATTCAAATTACTTAAGGAAAATTAAACTATATGGCCTACATCCTTCATTCCCTGGTCCTGGGCACTGGTGTAAGCCTCTGGGCTGTTCTAGCATACATTCAGCTACCAATGGTCTTTAGAGTCCTTTAGAACAGTCAAGCATTGTCAAGGTGTACAATGGACACCTCAGCCACACCTGTTTTGTCCCAGAGAGTCCCCTTGCTAAGGGGATTGGGAGATGATATATCAGCTCTATGTGACCTGATGATTGCCTTCAGTTGAAATACTTTGGGGGCTAATCTGCCGGCTTTATAGCTGCATTCAGCAAAACAGTTGGATCAAGGGCCAAGGGTTGGCCTTATGAGGCTAAGAAAAAGATCTGCAAAACAGTATCATACCCTATCCTCTTTTTTTTTTTTTTTAAACAGTTCCTAGCTTTTCTCTAAGATTAAGGGCTTTCTTCTGGTAGTCTTTACTGGGGAGACAGAATTAAAACTGTCATTTTGCATAAACTAGACAAATGTGTATTTTTGATTGATAGGAATAGTTTGCCATGACAGGAGCTGAACGAGTGACAAGGATTTAATTCCTAAGAATTAAAATGGGAGTTTAAAAAATGAAAGGATTGTCTTTGTTTTCAGATTCTTTAAATGGCATTAAGGAAAAGCTATGTCTAGTAGGGAATGAGTATAAAAATCTTGCATGCAACTTCTTGCTGAAACCCAGGATCAAACATACCATCCAAGACGACATAATTACCATTCAGCATTATTGCTAAGTCTTGTCCTCACTCCACTTCTTCTGATGTGATATATTTGCCTGAGTCCATTCGCTCTTCACCCTCAATATCCGGGTGATGTATTTCATTGCAGATAGCGTCTGAAAGGCCTTCCAGGACTCTGCCTGTATGTGTGCAGCAAAACAAAGAAGCTCAAAGCACTCTAACTTTACTCATGTCATTGAAGCAGATATAGAGGAAGAAAACATGATACCACCTGGCATTTCCTTTGCTGCATCTGTTCGTCATGGCGAGATGGGCATGAGTAGTGAGGGGTGACAGGCAATATTGCTTTGAAGCTTTAAAACTTAGCTCAGAAAAGATTGCTTCCAACAGGTAATGAAATGAATGGGTCTCTTTTCATATTGATAAAGCTACTCTAATCATGAGTATTCATGTGAGTGTGTGAGCTTCTGATAAGACTTCTATCAAGTGTATATGACATCAACTAGCAACTACATTGCTCTCTAATCAGCTGTTTTTCCTAGCAACAGTATGTAGACAATGACAAGAAATTTCTTTAGCAAGCACGCGACTGTCAGGGGAGATGCTGTTACAACAATTCACCCATGAGATCATCAGTAGTTTGGAGAGAAAGTCAAAGATGGGGCCAAACTAGACCCCAGATTTGAATATGTCTAGATGTCACTGGACTGAAGATGTTAAAAATCCAGATCCAGGTCTGAATTTTGCTGCTTGACCCCACACACCTCTAAGAGAATGGGAGCTTTATGAAATAAGTTAATGGGGGAAATAAAGAGATATAACTGAAAATTAAATATAAAAATCTGAGACCGCTCCTTTTCAGACAGTCTTTTCTCGTAACACCTGGGTATATAATTTGTTTTTCACAAAGTTTCTTCAACTCTATAAGGATCTTGCATAAAATCTCTTTGATAAAACTTTTCTGTCTCTTGAGGAACAGTCGAAAAAACTACTTTTCTTGTAGAAAGAAAAGGCTGATGTACAGAGTTCTTTTGTTAAAATGAGATCAACCTTCTTCAGCAAGAGTGACTACATTTTTTGGGATCAAACTGGGACAAACTTCGGGAGACAATGGTCTTACGAGACTCCAAACATTCTGTTGTTCATCCCTGCAACAATCTATCAAGTGTCAGATGATCTTCTCTTTATTAAAGTTCACGGGTCTGATTCTTCTATGATTTACATCAGTGTAATTCAGGATTCATTCCAGTAAATCAGTGAAATTACTTGACTTCAAGTGAATTATTCCAGACTACCATAAATCATAAGAGAATCAGGACGCATAGGGTCTGGAACCCAGCACAGACACTGACCCCCTTCAGAGAATATTGGTGTATGCTGCAATCCACATTCGTATACCTCATCTGAAAGAAAGTTGATAATTCTTCCTGGGGTAAATCTGAGACAATTGTATCTTTGTGGCTTCAAGTGGCACACATTTTTACAAGCAAAGCCAGGGTCCCACTGGCACCGTTAGGAATAATCCTTTAAGAGTTTTCCATAGATATCTGTTGCTTAACTTCAACGGGGAGCTAACTAAACACTCTACAGGGATTTTTTTTCCTTCTCATGAACAACAAGAGATGCTTGTAAATTTAAAGCAACGGTCAGACACAATCAAATACAGTGGCATAAAAGCAGTCATGCTTTCACTGCTATAAAAATAAATGGTGCCAATAAAGACATGTCAACATGTAAGAATAAACCCTTTGTGTTACAACATACATAGGTAAAGAACATTTTATATGTTATTCCTTTTTATTCTTCAAGACTCAGAACTTCGCTATTTTGAAAAGTTTTCTCAGTGACTGGATCCCCACCTTATCCCAGATCTTAAAATTCTCTAGGACTCTGTTTTGGCTGAACTTTGCATTTTCATATTTAGGGGTCATAGACCAGTGAAAGGGCTCAGTTTGCTTGAAATGGAGTTGTCATAGCAAGGGAATGGAAATCTCTCTCTCCTGGTCTGTACGTTCGGTGTAATCAAATTACTCTTTTCCAGCTAGTATCAGGGCAGGCTTGCTGCACTAATGTGTTTTTTTTTCCTGTCTTGGGCCCAATTCATATGGGTTAAAGGCCTTAATAAGGCTATTTTAATATTGGAAGCTGCCTTTTTATTGTCCTATATAGATATAGCTTCAGTCTGGTGCTGTGTAGGGTGCTTTTCCCCACCTGCCACCAATAGATGACCTGAAGTGGGTAAGGGGAGGATAGGACCATGATACTACCTTCCTCCACACCAGCCTATCAGACCTCTGCCATTCACTGTACCTGACTCTCTATTCTTTGTCTTGGACCTTCCTGCTCTCCTTTTCCCATCCCTTCACTCTTGGAATAAAGTTGTGATATACAGGAGACCACCTCTTTATATCCTGACCCCAGTTACCTGACATGGGTCATAGTTACCCAGTTGTGACTATCTGGTTCTCTACCCCACTGTTTTGGTTGGGCTCTCAGTCCCCTTCACTTTCCTTTTCTGGGGATCCCAGGCCCCAATTACCAGGGCTCTCTGACCCTTTTCCCCTACAGGTGTTCCAGAAGTAGTGGGTCTGATGCTGAGGGACTGGCCTTCCCTCACCACAGCATTTCTTCCAAGTGGGGGAGGTATCGCAGCAGCAGCAGCAATTTCTCTTCTGTGCCACAGGAAAATGAGGGACTTCCTGGTAGGGAGGAAATTTGGCAGTGGTGGCCCATGTGGGGCTGGTGAGCATGAGAGGGTTAGAAGGAGGAGCTGCCTGATAGGGAAGTGGAGGAGCAGGAGCAGCAGTAGAGAAGAGCTGCTCTCCAGATGATGCTACCAGATCAAGTCTATGCAGCACAGCAGGAGCTCTAAGCCATTTGTTTATACGCAACATGGAGTGGAAAGGGGTGACCTGTTCACAGATGCTGACATCACCATTCACTTGATATGGGCCCACTGACCCTTAGTGCCTTTGTGAAGCATTTTAAATGGAGGAGCACGTTAGCTGCAGTTTCTGTGGTGTTTGGGATATGTGCCTTTAAGGGCTGAGCTTCCCAGAGAAAGGGGGTGGGGTAGGTGCTGTGACATTCTTGTTCTGCACAGTCAGTTGGACAGGACTCAGAATAAAGCAGAGCTCCTGCAAGCATCTTGTGTGATCACTGAACACAGCAGTTTCCACACTAGGAACTGAATCAGACCCAGTTAAGTTTACTCCATTGACTTCAATAAAGCATCCTTCTTCATTCCTTGATGTTCCTTAATGATCAAGTTAACTGGCCACATAGTAAAAGCAAAACAAAACAAAAAAACTCTAAGAACCAACCCCTCACCAAAAAAAAGAACCAATCCCCCTCCCAACACAACAACCCTCTCTCTATATTGCATACACAGAAAGTATATGGGAGTGATTGTCTAGGAAATGCAATTCTGAAATAAATCACATTTCTGTTCTATGTATGGTACATTAAAATTATGTCTAACTACACACCATGTATTTCTAGTGATATGAGACCAGGCCAGTTCTGAATACAGCAGATATGTATGGTTTAATTATTTGTGCAAAACAATTGATGAGATCAATGATAATTTACAGGAACTATAGAACTTCCCTCCAAATAGGGTGAACAAGCTCAGTGGTGTTTCTTATGCTTGATACTTTTCTGGTCTCTTGTATAAGTTTTTAAAGTAGCAGGAGATGTTCTAAATAATTTGCATGAGAACTACAAAATTATCTAGGAAGAAGCAGGATTTCCCCCCATATAGATCATCTTGCACATAATACAAATGTGTCTGTTGGGAAGAATCTGGCTAACCTATTGGCAGCTTTTCGCTGGACCAGGGGGCGGGTGGGCAGGCAAGGGGGGAGAAGGATTTTTAGCCTGAAAAGTACATGAAACCTTTCACTGCAGCAGAAAAATGTTATGTAAAAAATTCATTATATCACCTTCTTGCTGCAGTGGAAGTATCCTAGGAATTGCCATACTGGAACACACCGGTGGCCCATCTAATTTGATATCCTTTCTCTCAGAGCAATCAGTCGCACACATTTCAGAAGCAATGAATTAAAATTGAGACACAATTCCTGGATCCAGAACCAAACTTTTCCACAGAGTGGTTGGATCTGGGTTTTGGTTGTTCTTAATGCTTACTAATTAGATTAACGTACAATAATATAGGGGAAAAATTTCATCCTGGTGATTAGCTTATGCCCTAAAGCATAAAGAGGGTTTTCTATACTTTTTAGTTAGACACATTGTATAAGGTAATTGAACTCTAGTGTGGATCCCTCTTACTGTTCTGAAACTTGAATATAAAACTCTTTTCAGGGAAGGAAAATGAGACCCCCAGTTGTTTCAAAGCACTGAAATGTGAAGCTTCACTGTGATAAAATTAATTTTGTTATGGGATACATCCTTGTCCCCTTTCTGCAGAGGACCTCAAATTCAGCAGAGCCAGGACAATGCATGCGTGTGAGAGATAAGGGGATATACAATCAGCATTTCCCCTACCAAAGTAGGGGAGCAGAAGCAGTGGGGCTGCTGTAACCTTAGGCTTAGGCTACTATTATATAATAGTGATGTCAGAGGCTTCCTCCATGATACCCAGATGTGCCAAGCCTAAGAGCTTGGGAGCTGGGGTTAGCCTTGGAACCCCATTCTATTCCCCATACAATAAATATAAATGGAATGGCTCTCTTCACATTTGTATCAATTGCATTTTTTGCCTTTATTATAAAACAAGATAAATCACATATAGTATGCAATATAGGGATGGGACATGGTGAATCTTTGATGGGTTATTAGCATTTTTATTAAGAGTGGGTGGCTTTTTGCCATTGGATAGTTCATTACGGTCAGGGCTGTGGAAAAAACAGCTGTTTGTTTCAGGGGAAAAAACACAACCCTCCCCAGTGCAGTGATTTATTGCCCCGGTTTTTTGACCATCTGTGTCACTCTGAAGTATTTACATGAAAGTGACATATTTGAAAAGGCTATTTTTTTATATTGGAAACATTCAGCTCTAATTTCAGTGCATGAATGAAAACGTCAACACATCTAAAGAAATTAAAAGGGAAGCGATGAGCACATCACAATGTCTATGTTATGTCTATTAGGGAAGAACAAGAGAGTTATAGAATGCTCTTGAAGCCTGGAGGGAAAGGGGTAATTGAAGAGAAGGGGCTCTTTTCCTAAGATCTGTGCATATCATAGGGATCACGAGTTTGTGAGCCAAACTTCTCTTTATTTTATGGAGGACTGGGGAGCAACCAGTAGCAGTACTGGTAAACCCTGCACCTCCCTGACAATTATTTGGGGAAAATTCCTCCCAGGGTTTTCTTCCTCCCAGGAAGCTTTCATTCAGGTTCTCCTGCAGGAAGGAATGATCTAAGATAATATATCTGATTATAGTTAATAGAAAGATTAATAGCTTGTTTATCCAGGAATGCATTAATAGCATCAGCTCTCCAACCAAGATGAGTCAGTTTGCAGTTTACTTGTCAGATTTCAGATTAAAAGTAATGAAGAATGAATAATTTTGATAATCCTTTCTTACCTTCATTCCAGTATTTGTTTTTTGCTTGCAGTGATAGTCTCTCTCTCTCTGGTATTAACTGATAGTATGTTAACTGCTTGAGGCTGTGATGATTTCTTGGTGCTCTATGTAACAAAAAGTATAGAAATATATATTAAGTTGGCAGTAATATGTAGTCAATATATGGATAAAATTTGTAGAATTTTTCACGTGAATTTTGTCGGTTTGGTTATAATGCCCCCTCCCCCGCACGTCCTTGTAGTGGCGCACAAAAGTAAAAAGACAGACACATTTTAGGACTTTTTGTATGTTTTTTCCTTCTGTGTCTAATTTTGTGAGGTATTCTTTGTTCTGTTAAAATATGTTTACTAAATAGATTTACATTAACTCTCCAGATGCTCTTTCCTGAAATATTACAATTTAATGAGCAGATCCTCAGCTGATGTAAATTGGCATAGCTCTATTAACATCAATGGAAAAATCCTATGGTAGCTTCTAAGTACTCAAAATGTTTACAGGAACAGAGTTACACTAGTTTACGCTAGCTGAAAAACTGGCCCTTAAAATTCAATCCTGCTTTTAGTGGATACAAGATTAATCCCCATTTTAGTCTAATTATAGCTCATTTGAGAATATTTCTTGCTACCACCCTAGACCAAAAGACATGAAAGAACTAAAGTTTTAAATACATTTTTAAGAACACTTTGAATGAAGCTATCAAAGATTTTTTTCCCTTACAGCAGTTACTTTTGAAAGCCCTCTTTTGTCATTTAGTAGCCTTCATCACAAAGGCATAATGTATCGTTTGTGTACATTGCACGACTTGCTCAATTAACATTAATTTCATTCAGCCTCTGTAATCAGAGGGATCTATCCCCAAGTTCCTCTGCTTGTGTAAGTCAACATATCACCATTGACTTGAATAGAACTATGCTGATTTACATTAGCTGAGCATCTAGTCCACTATTTTAAGATGTTTGAGGTTCCCCAGGAGTGAGGAGGAAATAATGCTGCTTCTTTTCTTTTTCTTGTTCTTCTGAAGAAATGCTCAACTGAGAAGGTAGAAATTAGGAAAAGTAATAATTATACCTGAAATGTTAATAACTGGATATCTTTTCCAAACACATAAAAGTTTTTAAATTCTAAAAGACACACACACACAAAAGATTTAGGGAAAAGGGAAAATTGTCTTTTATGTTGTTAGTGCCTAGCTCACTTAGCAGCTCCACCACGTGACAACAAATAACTAAAGAAAACCATTATTATGCAAACTATTTTGGCACAAAAAGGCATTACATATCTCATACAAAAGGGGATTTCTTTAAAAACACAGCACATTCAGTGTTTGGAGTTTGCAGTAGAAATTCATTGCCTTGCTTGCCAATATTATCATGCAGCTGGGTATTATGCTATTGGATTTCTCTGAGGGAAAAAAAATCACAACAGAGAAATTCAAATGGTCTCAGATTAAACTGTTGTATTCAATTTAACTATGTTGTCATATAACTTTTAATGACTTTTGGCACCTCTTCTCTCCGTACAAAGGTCACTATAAATATTTCTCACAGAGACTTTGGTTGCAAAAAAAGAAAATGTCAAAATTATATTTATTTTGATGAAAACTAGTGTAAGACAATATTAGATATTTTTTCAGTGCTGGAAACCAAGCCACTTTAGTGGGATTGAGTGTATTGTACTTGTCTCAGTTGATAAAGAAATAAACCCAGACATTAAACAGAAGTACTCTGTGCACTGTCCACCATTAGCTAAAGAAGAGATTTTGTAATGGTATCTCTTATTTTGGTGCTGTCAACAAAACAAGAGACAGCCATATTTCAGTTTTCAGTTCAAGGTTATATTTTTTTCTTTCCAGAAACCCTCTCCCTATTTTAATAAAACAGAAATCAACCAACCAAAGAGATTTTAGGTGAGTAAAAAAAGTCAAATGTAGTTTCTCTCAGACAAATTAAACTCTTTAGAATCCAATCTTTCAAATACTGATTTGAATGGGGAAAATACATAATTGTTTGCAGGATTAGGCCTATAACTCCACATATTCCTAACATTTGCTTATTTTGATGTTTTTTCCCTTACTTTTCATCAATATTTCATTTATTGTTCCAATTCTCTTCATACAGAATGGGATTTAAAAAAGAGAAAAATCAGAACAGCTTAATAGGAAACTGCTTTTAAAAGTGTTCATTTAAAAAGAAAAACTTCTCTCTCTCTCTTTCTCTCTCATTTTTTCATTTTTCTTTTCTCTCTCTCTCTCTCATATATTTGTGCCTTTAATTCCATTTTCAAGAAGCCATTCCTGGGAGTGTTTTTTCCTCTGTTTGTCCATGATTTGCCCCAACATTGGTTCTTCTTTTCATGGCAGATGGTTGAAAGGCATGTGCTATGTGGTGATTTTATCTGCTGGGAAACAAAGGAATGGCACAAAATGAACATTTCTGGAAAACCCTCCACGCTTATTAAATGGTTTCTTGGCATGTGTTAGTACAGAAGCCAGACTTTCAGACACTGAACACACTGTGGCATTCAAACACTAATGCAAACTAGCCCTTGGTGTACAATAAAATTAGAAACAGAAAATGGAGAGCTTTGGAAAGCTGCACAGCAATGAGCAAGTAGCTTGAACATAACTCCAAACTCTTCACATAAATCTAAAGTACAAAAGACACCACATAGTATTGGTTCAAGCTCACTTGTTTATTAATAAATACTCCGTGTTTTCTATGGAAGATCATGTACTTGTTTACTATTACATGTTTTCCTGTTTTGATTAGTTAATTATGGCATCTCATGTATCAGTATTAATGGCCAAGTCAATTAGAACAAAAAATAAAGAAGAAAATACATTAATCCAAGACTCTTAATGAATAAAATACATTAGTGTATGGACAGGAACAAAATTGTGAGTGTTAAAAGTGAATTTTGGTTTTAAAATTTGTAAAAACTGGCACTTTATTTGAGCTAATTATGCATAAACAATCATGGAAAAATGTCTCCAAACACGATACTGTATAAAAATAACACTTTTGCAAAAATATAAATGTCAAATACAGATTGCACTCTGATGTGAATGCTTTCTGTCCATCAGTGTGCCCCAAATACTTATAGTCTCATGGGTGCGCTGTTGTATGATTCTCTGAAGTTCCCATTTCTGGAAAGTGAGACTGAAGGGAATGATTCTCTGAGATCAGTAAATCAGCTTTGTAGAATGTATCAAAATTCTCCAAAGAAATATATACAGGAATGGGACATCTGGGAGAATGTTAACAATGGTAATGTTTGCCGTGCTGTCGTGACCTGAAGAACAGCTCTGTGTAGCCTGAAAGCTTGTCTCTTTTACCAGTAGAAGTTGGTCCAGCAAAAGATATCACCTCACCCACCTTGTCCCTCTAATAATGGTTATGTAGAGATATAACACTGTCTATCTCAGGACTTTAAAAGTAGGCAAATATTATTATCCCCATTTTACTGCTGGAGAAACTGTGCAATGGAAGCTAAAAGAAGCCCAAGGGGACTCAGAAGGTCTTTGGAAAAGCAAGAATTTTTGGCTCAGATCCTGATGCAAAGATGTCCTAAAACCAGCTTATCTGCCCATTGAAGGATTCTCCCACTTAGGGGATTCTCAGGTGATGCACAGTCATCGTAATCATTTTCTGCAACCCTCCCTGCCCGATGCCATTGCAAAGAGAGTGGCTGATGGAAAGATGATGTGTAGGTCATCTCTCTGCCCCAGCACGCTGAGGCCGTCCAAGCTGTTCTCAGTTTCACTGTGGGACTGCCCTGGCACAGAGAAGCCTTAGGTATTTTATAGCTACAGCTGGCTGGAAAACAGAGTTTCCGTTCCAGGAGGAAATTCTGACATTTCAGAATTTGTTTTCATTTTAATAAAAAGCTGTTTTGAAATTTCAGCTTTTTATTCAAACTTCCCATGCAATTACAATGCAGAAAAAGATTGATTCGGCATAAATGACATAAATGTTTAATTTTGCTAAGGTCAAACATTTTGTTTCAATAATATCAACACATTAATATAAAATACATCATATAATACATATAAACATAATATTTAATTTATGTTTAATATAAAAAATAAAAAAATAAATGCATTGAAATGATAGAGTAAAAACAAAGCATAAAATCTGAAGAAGTGAGGTTTTTACCCATGAAAGCTTATGCTCAAATAAATCTGTTAGTCTTTAAGGTGCCACTGGACTCCTTGTTGTTTTTGTGGATACAGACTAACACGACTACCCTCAGGTACAAAACAAAACAGGTTTATCTTATTGAAACAAAATGTTTTGATGTTATCCACATGGAATAAAAGCATTGAAATGATTAATTTTGACTTTATCTTGACAAAAATGATGTTGAAATTGATGTTTCCACAAACCATTTAGATTTAGAAAAAATCTGTATTTTTGATGGAAAACCATTCAGCCAAAAACAAATTCAACCTGATATTTTACACCGCATCCTACTGAGAGCTACAACTCAGGATCTTGGTCTGTATTCGTGAACTGTATGTCACAATGGTACTTAATTCTACAGCAGCAGCCCCTAAATTCCTCAGATTAATTTATTCCATCACCATGAAATCCTCTCCCCCTCCCCACAGACTCATTGACATATAGTTAATAATAATTTTTGACAGTGATTATTTTCTGCACCCCACTTAATGCTCTCTATTTGGCCTAGCTGTACTTCCTGGGACTCAGCTCCCATGACGGTGTCCAGGTGGCCTTCTTCCCCCATATGTACCAGAAAGGAGGCAAATTTGTAGTCAGCTTCAGATTCTCCTACTCCTAGCCCTCACCTCCCTGCTGCCTGGGTCAGTGAAAGGTGCAGGGAGCATGCACTGCAATCCAATTAACTCTCTCTTATGGGGAAAGATGAAGATCAACAAAACAAAAATGCTAGGCTTCTGCAAAATGACACATTCGGTTGCAAAAATGCTGAATTCTCTGGCATCTTGGAAAAAGTGCCACATTCCACCATTATGAAGTCACTAACTGAGATGAATGAGGTGGTTCATGTTGCTCGGAGCCCTAGTTTCAGACTTTCTACAGACGTAAGCAGGCATCACTGCATCAGTTTATACTCACTGCATGTTTTCAAGGTTATCTCCCCCAACGGGAGTTAATTGGATTGCAGTGCAGGGAAGCAATGGGCTAAGAGTACAAACACAATTTTAAAAAAAATGAAACGCTGAGATGTTGTTGTGCAATTATGCACAGTCTTTAGGTAAGGGATAAATTTTATGGCCATGGAATTGCAGAATATATGGTGTCCTGGTTTTATCTGTGTCTACAATAGTCTTTTAAATTCAATTTCTTCTTCTTTGTTATATCTTGAATTAGATTACTTTATTTTTTTCATACATTATGCTATAGTTGAGGAAAGTAAATGATATCAGTAAACAAATGTTTTTTGCATATAGAGAAGTGGTATTTGTAGGAGCTCAGAGAAAATTCTTCAAGGATATAAGCTCTAACCTTCTATTTTGCAAATTAATAAGCTATGTCCAAGGTATTAAAAATTACAAGAGCACTCACAAGATTAAAATTTTGGTAGAAGCACAGCATATGCTCTGCATTCTGGGTATCCAAAATCTTCAGTCCCTTCTGTTTAATTATTCCTACATTATCATTTTCCAAAGAACCCCATATTCATTTATCTGGAAGACAACCACATTTCTGCTGAAGTATTGCTCATTTTTCCACCCTTATTTTTTGTTTAATTCTTGAAATGCTCATATAAATACAAACAACTGTAAGCAACAATACAAAACGAAGGAGACACTTTAAACAAGACAAAACAATTGTTATCTGTCATTAATTAGTAATTATGAGCCTAAGTGGGTGGGCTTAATTGATGGTGAGTAATTTATTTCAAAATACTTCCAGGTTTGTTGTTTTAATCCATGGGTGAGCTTTTCTAGCATCAAAATTTCCAAAGCTTTGTTAAACCAAGATGTGGTCACTGGAAGACTCTTTTTTCTTAGAGTGATCAGCAACAGAAAATCTAGTTGTAGTTAATAAGTGAGATTTTATTTTTTATAGACCAAATTCTACTCTAACTTATGCTGGTTTAAAACTCGAGTAATTCAGGAGGACTTTGGTTAAATTACTTTGGATTTACACAGGTGTAACAGGGAACAGAATTTAGCTCTGTGTTTCCAAACATTCCTCATTTCTTGTGACAGGAAATGCATTAGACACTTTAGAAGTTTGGAAAGTTTGTAAAACCATGCTCTGACATGCTTTCCTGGGAACCTGGCCTGCTACATTTTCCATCTTAAAGGCCCCTCCACATAAAATCTTCAAACCTCCCAGGCTATGGTATTGTAGTCTTTTTGGCATTATCTTAGGATTCACTTAACTCTTCATCATTGCAATTCCTCTTGCAATTTTTCCAAGAGTCAATTCTTACAGAAGTATATTTGTACTAAACATTTCACAACCTAAAGCTCACTATGAGACTGACCAGTGAGCACAGGTAAACTATATGATGTCTTCCTCAGTTAACCCACCAGAACTTCTCCAAAATCTTTTCAAGGCTTTAAAACAGAATTATTTAAAAATCCCAGAATATATATAGGTTTCAGAGTAACAGCCGTGTTAGTCTGTATTCGCAAAAAGAAAAGGAGGACTTGTGGCACCTTAGAGACTAACCAATTTATTAGAGCATAAGCTTTCGTGAGCTACAGCTCACTTCCTCAGATGCATATCGTGGAAACTGCAGCAGGCTTTATATATACACAGAGAATATGAAACAATACCTATTCCCACCCCACTGTCCTGCTGGTAATAGCTTATCTAAAGTGATCATCAGGTGGGCCATTTCCAGCACAAATCCAGGTTTTCTCACCCTCCACCCCCCCACACAAATTCACTCTCCTGCTGGTGATAGCCCATCCAAAGTGACAACTCTTTACACAATGTGCATGACAATCAAGCTGGGCTATTTCCTGCATAAATCCAGGTTCTCACATCCCCCCCACCCCCATACACACACAAACTCACTCTCCTGCTGGTAATAGCTCATCCAAACTGACCACTCTTCAAGTTAAAATCCAAGTTAAACCAGAACATCTGGGGGGGGGGGTAGGAAAAAACAAGAGGAAACAGGCTACCTTGCATAATGACTTAGCCACTCCAAGTCTCTATTTAAGCCTAAATTAATAGTATCCAATCTGCAAATGAATTCCAATTCAGCAGTTTCTCGCTGGAGTCTGGATTTGAAGTTTTTTTGTTTTAAGATAGCGACCTTCATGTCTGTGATCGCGTGACCAGAGAGATTGAAGTGTTCTCCGACTGGTTTATGAATGTTGTAATTCTTGACATCTGATTTGTGTCCATTTATTCTTTTACGTAGAGACTGTCCAGTTTGACCAAAAGAAACAGATTGATAGAGCCAGAAGAGTTCCCAGAAGTTACCTACTACAGGACAGGCCTAACAAAGAAAATAACAGAACGCCACTAGCCGTCACCTTCAGCCCCCAACTAAAACCCCTCCAACGCATTATTAAGGATCTACAACCTATCCTAAAGGATGACCCAACACTCTCACAAATCTTGGGAGACAGGCCAGTCCTTGCCTACAGACAGCCCCGCAACCTGAAGCAAATACTCACCAACAACCACATACCACACAACAGAACCACTAACCCAGGAACTTATCCTTGCAACAAAGCCCGTTGCCAACTGTGCCCACATATCTATTCAGGGGACACCATCACAGGGCCTAATAACATCAGCCACACTATCAGAGGCTCGTTCACCTGCACATCCACCAATGTGATATATGCCATCATGTGCCAGCAATGCCCCTCTGCCATGTACATTGGTCAAACTGGACAGTCTCTACGTAAAAGAATAAATGGACACAAATCAGATGTCAAGAATTATAACATTCATAAACCAGTCGGAGAACACTTCAATCTCTCTGGTCACGCGATCACAGACATGAAGGTCGCTATCTTAAAACAAAAAAAACTTCAAATCCAGACTCCAGCGAGAAACTGCTGAATTGGAATTCATTTGCAGATTGGATACTATTAATTTAGGCTTAAATAGAGACTTGGAGTGGCTAAGTCATTATGCAAGGTAGCCTGTTTCCTCTTGTTTTTTCCTACCCCCCCCCCCCAGATGTTCTGGTTTAACTTGGATTTTAACTTGAAGAGTGGTCAGTTTGGATGAGCTATTACCAGCAGGAGAGTGAGTTTGTGTGTGTATGGGGGTGGGGGGGATGTGAGAACCTGGATTTATGCAGGAAATAGCCCAGCTTGATTGTCATGCACATTGTGTAAAGAGTTGTCACTTTGGATGGGCTATCACCAGCAGGAGAGTGAATTTGTGTGGCGGGGGTGGAGGGTGAGAAAACCTGGATTTGTGCTGGAAATCACTTTAGATAAGCTATTACCAGCAGGACAGTGGGGTGGGAATAGGTATTGTTTCATATTCTCTGTGTATATATAAAGCCTGCTGCAGTTTCCACGATATGCATCTGAGGAAGTGAGCTGTAGCTCACGAAAGCTTATGCTCTAATAAATTGGTTAGTCTCTAAGAATATATATAGATCACAAGTGCTTTAAAATGTTTTAGAGGTAGTCACTTTCCTGTTCAAAAACTCTTCGTTTTTGCAATCTAAGTCTCTCAAATGAGAAAGCAATCGTGATTGATTTACATTTGCCAAAAAAGCTTTTCTCCTTTTTCAGTCCAACTTCCTCTGAGATCCCATTGAGCTCTGAAGCTCAATTCTTTCCAAGAAAGTTTTCTTTAGGATTAACAGCCTATAGCATCACATCATGTGCCATTGACATTGCTATAACTAATGCTGTACTAGCATTTCCATAAACTCTTATTTTCAGAGTTTTATTACTTGGATACAAATATCTATTTTATTCTGAAACTTGGCAAACAAGAAAACAGTCTGGGAGTGATTTTACTTTATTTCTGAATTTAGAAAAAAAATTTCCATGTGTATATTTAGGCTGGCACTTTAAAAGGGGCCCTGGCTGTCAATGGGACTTGGGCATCTAACTTTCTCAGGGCCCTTTGAAAAATCCCAGACTTAATTTGTAAGAACACACAAAATGTTTGGTTTCAAATGCTTTAAGCACATCACAATTCATAATCTCCCTCTGTTTTTATGAACTAGAGTGAAAAGGATGATGTAATGCCCATTTCCAAAGATCCCAAATTGGTTCTCCTCATTGCAGCACTAGGAAATATTTTGTTCAGATTCAATGACAAAAATCTTGGAATGGTGTGGTCTCCCACCGTCCGTATGTTTGATGAACCAGTGTACAATACCATACGGAACGGAAATGTATGTTAGAATCCTGATAAAAATTAAATGAAGGGCACATTAGCCCTTCGGCAGTTGGAGATGGCACTGGGAGGCCATGGCAATGTGAAAGAGCAGTCTTTATGGCACACTTCTCCCTCCCCTCCAACTTCCCCAGGATCCATGGGGGTTTTCTAGGGTGATACGGAGCTACACCTGAGGAGCGGTAGGTCAAAGGTGGGAGTGCACAGAGCTTGAGAAGAGGGACATTATCCTCTCATGCACTCCAAAGTAATTCAAACTACCTGAAGCAACAATTATGTAAGCTCTTTCCACCTCTGCACTGTGGAAGCCCCTTTTGAGGGGTTCCGGGGGCACCATCTGGTAGGGAACTATGCCAGGGAAACTCCATGGAGTTTCCAATTCCCTTCACGGGTAATTCCTGCAGTGGGCTGATTTGGCTCTGAGTCATTGCCACCAGGGACTGAGAAAATAAACATGACACCACACACAAGTATATTTGGTTCAAGGCAACAGGCTGCAACTTTCATAGCATCAAAGAAAATTGTACTAACCCAAGATGATGATCCAGCTGAATAAACTAGTTTCTGTGGTTACTTGTTCATTCCACAGCAACAGCTTTAGCAGCACAAAAGCAACACCCTTTGCCCAGTTTCCCAAGTGATTTGGCCGCAAAGCTAAAAATAATGAGCCAGTCTTTTCCCCCTGGGGGCGGGGGGGGGGGGGGGAAATAGGGTGCAAAAATGGGGTTGTTTTTAGTCTGTGTCCACCATCAGATCCAACATTTCTCTTTTTATTTAATGTATGCCAGACCTTTTCTTTAGGAAAAAGGCCCAAATCATCCTACACACATAACAAGGGACTCTTGCCATAGAAATTACAGTGATTATCATGATCACTCCTACAATTCACCTCAGGCCTTTAAATCATTATATCCAGAGCCTCATGTCAAGAAGAAAAGTATTGTCCCCAGCAACAGACAGACAACAGCCTCTCAAAAGAGAGCCGAGCCACCATACACTATTTGCTTGTGTGATCACAGGCCTGTCCAGTTCATGTATGAATCATTGATCCTATTTTCCTCAGGAATGCTCCACCCAGTCTGGCTTGGAAAGCATTTGACTGGATGTTTTGTGGGAGCAAATGTAATGCAGACTCTGACCTCTACAGCTCTCTGCCTCAAACACCATGCGTTTCATAAATAATTGATAACTCTAGGACTGTGCAAGAAGTCTCACATGAGGCTAAAATCACCACTTTTCAAATCTTACTATGAACTTGAAACTCAGCCAAGGTTCATCAGGCCTGACTCAGAATCCCTTTCTGTACCCCCACTAACCACCTTCCACTCTATAGGTCATGCCCCCGCCCACTTACCCTTGAAGTCTTCTGGAGGCTTCAACGCCATTTCTTCCCATGTTTATGGATTAAACTCTGCCGGAGTCTTTCTTAGATCTCTAGGGAGCTTCATCTGTCTGTCTTTGGGAGTTGATTGGGAGCTACTGTCACATCAGTCTGTGGTGAAGGTGGCTGAAGGCTACTTAACACCATTGAGGAGAAGAAATACAAGTAGTGGCCTGTTTCTACCACTGCCAGCTGCAGATCAAACCTGGGGCCTGAGAGATTTCCCAGACTCCTTTGCATGACTGCTAGAGAGAAACCCACAAGGTTTGATAGCTACAGTTCAGGATTCCTTTCTTTAAAGTGATATTTCTAAGTAGTTAATACATAAGGCAGACCCATGTTGCTTATTATTTTAAGAAAAAGCAACAGCAAATCTCATTTTGAAGGGATACGGGGGCTTCTTTGGTTATTATTATAATTAGTGACTATTAATTGTTAGTTCCGGTTGTATCGGCAATATTATTAAATTAATATTCATATTATATTATTATTTAAATTCTAAGCTGGATCCTGCTCTCATTGAAACAAATGGCTGAATACCCCATAGACTTCAATGCAAGCTGCATTCACTCTAATGTGGTTGCTGTGGAAGACCCAGTTAATTCATCAGCTCATTAGTGCATGTTTTATTTATAATCATTTGATTCTTGCTATTAAACCTGTGCAACTCATGTAAACACAGTGTGCGTCTTTGTCCCACATGAGTGGATACATTTTTGAAAACAAAGCTATCAGAGGATGCTGGAAAGAACAGGCAAGCAAATGAGCAGAAATAATATACAGACTTTTCATGTCTGGTATCCACATTTTATGACGACACAGAAACAAAGATACAACATAATCCACTTCTCTTTGGAAGTACACATTTGTTAATAAGGATTGTTTTGTTATATGGGATAGATATAATTCTGGTGCATAAGTAGAGATGGGCCAAAAACAGAACCATTGATCCAAAGTTCACCTCCAGATTGCTCCCTTTTCCTCACCCCTCAAAGAAAACCCAACTTGAGATGAGCTGTATTTGCCATTGACAAGTGGTAAACCATTGTGAGGCCTCTAAAATATTAATTAAAAATCTCCTGTGCTTCCACAACCTTGTGGTGCAGAGGACATACATGGTTTTACTACATCTAGTCCTTAATGATTAAGAATAAACTACTTTTTGAAAATGTCCTAGTGTAAGTTCAGGATGACAAACTATCCCTCCATATGGTTATTCCTAACCACCACTGAATTTGTCAACGGGGGCAGAATTGACAGAACCAACTATATCAGCAACCAGCAGTATTATGTTTATGAATCAAAAAACAAACAAAAATAGAAATGTGAACGTACATAAATTCTTGCATAATAATCATTAATGACACATAAGTTAGACATCACCTCCTAGACAATCTCTCTTTAGTGACTTTTGGAAATACTTACCAATGTCAATGTCATCATGAAGTAGCCATTTTTGCTGGTTACAGTCCTAATAAGAATCTGACAGGTAAGAAGATTCAGCACAACATTATTCTAAAGTCCTAGATTTGTAAAAGAACAAAACCCAAACTCTTAAACTGAACACCTTTTATATGTAATTTTTTTAAAGCCTTGCATTCATATCCTGTACACCTGGGCCCCTCAGTGCACAAATCCTTTGCATATTATGTAATGAGTTAGTGAGTTGGTGGTCTCACTTCCCTCCTGGTTCTGGGGGCAGGAGAAAGGCTGTCCATTACAACTAGGAATGGGCACCAGAAATTCAATGTGCTGGATACTATAGATTAATGGTTCTCAATCTGTAGCCTGTGGGCCGCTTGCAGCCCAATCAGCACACAACTGTGGTGCATGTGACATCATCAGGGCCATACAGGTAGTATATATATCACGTGGATGTGGCCCACATAACACAGAGAGCTAAGAACCACTGTTTGTAGATGTTAGACCACTGAGTATATCACCTCCTAGACATACAGATTTAACCACTATTCTCTCACTTTTTTCAGGACAGCATTAGCTTATAGTAGCTTTGTTTTCAGTACATTACACATTCACTTTATTCCCTATTATATCCTTAGTTTTCCACATGTACAGACTGACATGCACACTCTTCCAGGCAAGGCTCTTTCCTACTAAAAGTCAGTTTGGCTTCTTACAGTGAGAAGAATGGGTGGAATTTCTAATTCCTAGCTATTTTAAATGGACTGTATCCTGCTAACCTACAGTATCATACATGTGGGTAACAGAATGAGGCAAGAATAAGGAAAAACTTTGTGCCACAAGCTGGAGCCGGTCTCTGAAACTCAAATTTTCAAAGGTGCATTTACCTAAGTGTGCTCATTATCTTTGAACATAGGTTCACATATAATGCAGAAAATTACAAGATAGTAACAACAAGGGCAATAGTTAGATATACAGATAGCCAAAAATAAAGATTATGCACCACAAAGTACTCTAGTTGTGATGTATTGTTCTAGAGAAAGAATCTAAGGTGCTATCCTATAAACACTTTTTGCACTCTAAGCGCATGGGAACTGGGAAATATTTGCAGGTTTGGGGCCAAAGTATGTATGTGGTGAGTAGAACAGAAAGTTGTACAGTAAGGGGGAAGTAAGAGAGGCTGTCATTTACAGGAATTTATGCAAGAAGTAAAATGAATCTCTCAGGTTTTCCATTTTGAAATATTGAGAGAAATACTTTTTTTCATGTTTCCCATTTTGCTTAATTTGATGAAGATGTAACAGAAGGAGCCATTTTGGCATCACATAGACAATGTCAGTTGCTTTAGGAGTCTAGCAGGCAGGGCCCTGAAGTTGAACTGCTGAATTTGCTTCAGCTTGTACAACACAAAATAAGAACTGAAAATTGAGGCTCTCTCTGACTCACTGTGTGTTCCCTTTGAAGAAAGAATTGTGATTGTTGGCAGAGGAAGGAAGGAGCTCGGACAAAACAAGGGAAGGAAGAAGTTGTTTTTTCTCTCCACCAGCCAGCTCCTTGGTTCCTGCTGCCAAGAATATAACTTTCATTTACAAGACAAACATAAATCTAATTATATATTATTTTAAATTTGATTTGAATTAGAGAAAATGCCAAGTCTTTGGAGTCAAGCTCTGTGACTGTTGTTTTCTGGGAGCAGAGAAGGGAAATATATACACAAGACAAAGGAGAACATTCTGATGTCAACAGCAAGTGTTCCTGCTTCCATGCAAAAAATAAAAATAAAAATATATTTATCTTTAACATACTTTAACTGTATGCAGAATTGTTTTTCTTTGCAGTGTTAATTTTGATTAATGACTAAAACCCTTACAGTAAAAGGCACTTATTATTTAGCCCCTCTCTAAAAATCTAGATACATTTTGAACATGTGCATACCCAATCGGAGGCAAAGAACTCAGTTAATGATCCTAAGAGAGCTTCAAATTGTTCCAGTTCAGCTCAATGGAATGTTGACTCTGAAGTGTAACAATAATCATTCTAAAGTTGTTAGCTATTTCCTGCTGATCTTCTCAGCAGAAATATCTACCTTCCCAACTCCTGAGAGCAGAGCTTGCATATAGTACGAACACTTTCTGAGCCCTAATTGCTAATATGTAAATTCAGCTCCTTCCTACTCGTAACATAAAGCAAAAAGGAGACAAAGTGAACTCTTTGTCTAATATGGAAGAAATGGAAGGAAATGGCTAAAGATAATCTTTGATTTACACTTTTCTGCTTTCATACTTTTGGTATCAGTTTGGGTGGATAACAGCAGAGACAAAAATGTTAGACATAAGTGTGGTCTCCAAGACTATTCCATTTCATGAGTAACTGTGGCCTGTTCTTACTAGAACGTCAGAAAGAAACCACATTCACAAAATAAGACTTTCATACATTAAAGCTACTATGTTCACAAAGTGTGTGGGTAGCAAGATCTTTCTTGAGATACTATTTAAAAACTTGTAACTATTTAATTTAGAGAGGAACAAAAGGCCTGAATACAGGAAATTATTTTGATCTGTTCCCATGATATAGTTTCTTATTGAAACTACAGTTTAAGAAAAATAGAACTTTCCATTCAGTATATTTAAGTATGTTTTTCCATGTCTTGATCAAGGTATTGGTTACAAAGCAAATCTTCACTCTGCCATTCTGGCAAATGGATGGAGAAATGGGTCCATGCCTAGGAATATTGCTGTGAAATATTAGTAGAAAGAATACAAGCTTACACTTACCTAGAGATCACATACCAAAATCTCTCCACTTCACTGAATTTATAAAATAAAGCAACATTTCAAGAAAATACAGGCTGTGTGCCAATCTGTGTCCTCGACATACTGATTTTAGTTATAATATTTAGTTATAATATCTTTAGGATATTACGTATTTATCTAGATTTGGAATAAGCAAATAAGATGGAAAATCTTTCACATAAGATAAATATAGAAACATAGAAAAACATGTCCCATTCTCACCATCAAAGTGCTAATCAAATTAATGATCATTCAATCACTGCATGGCCTCTGAGGTCTTTGTCACGTTGGATCCAGTCTTGTGAGTTGCCAAATGCTCTCCATTCCCATCAATTTGAATGGGATTGAGGGTGTTAAGCACCTTGCTGGATCAGGCACTTAATTAGGAGTGTGACAGATCTGGCAATCTCCTGCAATATCTTTGGGCGATTTTACTGTATTAAGTTTATGTATCTTTGTAGGCCAGGGAAAGTATGTAATTCCATGGGGGAGGGTGACCACAGCTTCTCCAGGAGCTAAGAACATTGTGGAGTGAATAGGCAAATTCACTCAGGTTGCAACACCTCTAGAGAAGTGCTGCCACCTGAAGAGGCTCACGTATACTCGTTCAAAATGGATTCTCCAAAGACCAAACAGACAGAGAAAGGACTTTTGGATAAATAGCCTGAGTTTCAACTGACTCAGGGCCTTCTTTCTGATCCAGCAAATGGACAGAACCTTCTATCCAAGTGGGGCCCCCAATCCTTCCTGGGAAGGGTTGGAAGGACTTTGGCCTACAGAGGCCCCATAGCACTATTGGGTGACTTCTGGTAAGCTTGTAGCATGCATATGGAAACTTTTGTATGTTTTCTCTGAAATGTACTTTCCCCTTAAGAATAAATGTGCTCTTTTATAAAGAGCTGTGTGGTAGTTTATAACTGCTGGCAATTATATCGTTCATTAGTAAGGACACAATTTAGTCACGGAGGTCATGGATTCCATGACTTTAATGAACCTCTGTGACTTCCTTTGGCTTCAGCCCCCAGCACAGCGGTCAGTCCCTCCCCGCCCCAGTTATTTTTAGTAAAAGTCAGGGATAGGTCACGGGCTTCTGTAAATTTTTGTTTATCGCCCACAACTTGTCCATGACTTTTACTAAAAATAACCAGGACAAAACCGTAACCTTATTCATTAGTCTTTGGAGAGAAAGCAAAGCATAGACGCTGGTCTGCTGTAGCTCACGAAAGCTCATGCTCAAATAAATTGGTTAGTCTCTAAGGTGCCACAAGTACTCCTTTTCTTTTTGCGAATACAGACTAACACGGCTGTTACTCTGAAAACTGGTCTGCTTAGGTAATCGGGCTTGCTGAAAATATGACATATGACAAATACGATTGTTGCCATAAATGAGATGTTTAATAAAATCCATTTTCTGATACCAATATTAGATAAATATTTTGACACTTTTTGTGTGTGTAATTGCAGGCTACACACCCTACTGAGCAGCCACACTATCCTCAAAACTGTAAAAAGCAAACAGAATCCAGATAAATGACTATTCTGATACATTTCTGAACTTTCTTTTTTCAATAACTATAAACGGTAAATATTAAATAAGTATCATGCTATTTTCTGTAGGGGGCAGTCCAAACAAAGCTTTTTTTTTTTAACCGAAAAAAGCATCAGGCCAAACCAACGTGTACAACGCTAATCGTCAATGTCCAGAATGTTTTCATTGTTGGTTAACTAGAATTATTCTATAATTCATCCAATGGAGGATCCATAGTGAGTCACTTAGAAATGAATATTTATGTTCCCTCTGACCTCAAATATTCAAAGCCCTGTACAGGGTCACATAAGGAAACTATGGAAAACTTCCATGCAATTTATTTGCAGATAATTTCAATCCTTAGTTCAACAAGCCTGGTATGTGATACATGCCATATGGTTACTGGGGAGATTCAGAATCTAATTCAGTACTCAGGCAATAGATTTTATAGTAATTTAATTACGATTTGTGGTAGCTGAAATTATAGAAAAAAGGCTGGGAGAGGGAGATGAATTACAGGAGATGGAATGTTGCTGCTGCTGTTTCGTCCGTTTTTAAATCTGGCTCGGATTCAGTTGCCACCGCATCTTCTGTTTTTCCCAAAACTGTATTCTGAACATGCTGTACAGTACCAAACTACTGTATTCTGGGTACAAGTATTTCAGTGACATGATGTGCAAAACCAGTAGCCCCAATCTGTTATGAATTGTATAAGTATTTTTTTCCCCTGGGACCACTGTGTCATCTAGAAATAATATTTAAAAGCCTCCAAAACTTTATGTTGTATAGAGAGGAGATATCTGAAGAACATATGGGCTGATGAATGTATTTATAGATGGCTCCAGCTACATATATGGCAATTTATGACGTCTGTCACAGGCAGAACTTTACTGGCAGCCAAAAATTCCTCAAAATTGTAGTAAGGGAAGTTCAGCTCATTCTGAATAAATTGTTGTGCATTGGGAATTGTCATAAGAATGTAGAATAGCAAGCAGAACTTAGTAAGTTGAAAGTCCAACATCATAGAACATAGCCAAGTCTAGTATTCTACCTATCAGCAAAGAAAAGACACTATAACAGATCAGAGTTCTCAAGTGTTTCACTATATTCCAAAGGTCAGACTAAAAGTCTTATAGGAATGTTTCCTCATATTGCAGTAGGAATCTTCAAAGACATGACTTTGCCTAAAGCGAGAATAATAGAAGCATCAGCAGACCAAACATTTATAGAGCAACAAAACAAGATGGGTAGTCCTGAAAATTACAGTAGTCAGACAAGAGTAGATGGATATAGAAGGGGCTGGAAAACACTGGCTGACCATATGTTAACTTGGAGCACAAATATAAAAAAAACTTTATTTATTAGGTTTTTATATGATATTTCCTTTGCTCAGTTAACGTGAGACCAGGACAACACACAGGGCTCTTCCTGTTACTACCCTTGGAGTTGACATTGCCATGTATGTTCCAGTGGAAAGAAAAAAAAAATCAACATTTTAAATTCTGAGATTATTGGCCAATGGAGCTCTGCCAATTTACACCAGCAGAAAATTTAGTCCATTGTTCCAATAAACAAGTCAATAAAGACTCTTTTAGTATTGGAAAGGTAACGAAAATTCAGGCTTCATATAAACCTCTGCTGGAACAACTTAAAAGAGAGAAATATTAGGAATTCAGTGAACGTGCATTTGATATTTTAATGATTACTGTAGGTTATATGTGGCATGAATTTGTCATGTTGCAAAAACCCTTCAAGGGAGAGATGAATAAGGCAATGAAGGCCCAAATCCTATTTCCATTGAAGATAAAGGCAAAATTCCCATTGGTTTTAATATCGTCAGGATCAGGCCCAGATCAGTAAATCAAATTTGGGGAAAGTATCTTTAGTCATATAGAAAACAGCAAATAGCAGAAAGATGCCTTTGGGTTTTTATTCTTTCATAACATCTGAGAATATCCAATATACAACGCCCTGCAGAAATAACTATTTTGTGTCTCTGTGAAGGGGTCACTAACCACAGATGCAGCCTACTAATCAGGCAAGGGCATAGCAGACTCTCTTCTTTTCTGACAGCCCGTTCACAGCCACTCCAGTCCTGTTGTGGTCTGCCCCTGCCATATCTCAGCCCTATGGCAAGATGTCCATCCCTTTCAGCATATATAAAGAGTCCAATGAAGGATAGTCCCACTGTCAGGCAAGGGGTTGCAGGCCTCAACGGCCAAGGGTCATGACCTTCTAAGTTATAGAGTCTTCCTAGTCTAGATTTTCCTGTATTTGGGGTAGCTTTTTGCCTTCAGCCCTATCCAGGGATTGGTATGGGAACCTGGGCACCCTCTCAAAATGGAACAGGTGCAGAGAAGATCTACTAGGATGATCAGCAAAAAGAACGAGGAGTACTTGTGGCACCCTAGAGACTAACAAATTTTTTGAGCATAAGCTTTCGTGGGCTAAGCTTATGCTCAAATAAATTTGTTAGTCTCTCTGGTGCCACAAGTACTCCTCGTTCTTTTTGCTGATCCAGACTAACATGGCTACCACTCTGAAACCTGTTAGGACGATCAGGAGAGTGGAGAGCCTATTTTATGAGAGGAGACTAGAAGACACTTGGTTTGTTTAGTTTAGCAGAAAGAATGCTGAGAGGGGCTATGGGTTACTTTCTATGAATACATCAGGGTGGTTAGATACCAGAGCAGTGAAGAGCTACTTCAGCTAAAGGACAATGTTGGCAAAAAACCAAATGAATATAAACCGTCCATGAACAAATTCAGAAGCAGTTTTCTAATCACCAGGGTGATGAGGTTTTGGAACAGCCTTCCACATAGGAGCTGTGGGAGCAGACAACTTAGTTTTGAGAGAGAGCTGGACAAATTTATAAGTGTGATTGTATGATGGGGTTGCTTATGATGGCAGGGACCAGAGCTCAGCAGCCCTGGGGCTCACTTCTGTTTTTTGTTTTATGTTCCTAAAACCTCAAGCTTCAGGGTTTCAGTCACCTACCTGCAAGGGTCAGGAAGGGATTTTCTCCCCTACATTGCCCCCAAAGTATACTTGGTTCTTTTGGGTTTTTTCCTCCAATCTCCTTCATCTGAAGCCACAGCTAGAGATGGGTTGGGCCTGTGCTCTGAGGTGGCATCAAGTGTTTTCTTTCTCTCTCAGGTGCTTGGCTGATTGGTTCTTGCTCACATGCTCAGGGTCTCATTGATCACCATATGTGGGGTTGGGAAGGAATTTCCCCCCAGGTCAGATTGGAAGTGACCCTGGGTTTTTTTCACCTTCCTCTGCTGCATGTGGGTGTGTCATAAATATAAAGGGAAGGGTAAACACCTTTAAAATCCCTCCTGACCAGAGGAAAAACCCTTTCACCTGTAAAGGGTTAAGAAGCTAGGATAACCTCGCTGGCACCTGACCAAAATGACCAATGAGGAGACAAGATACTTTCAAAAGCTGCAGGGAGGGAGAAACAAAGCCCCTCTCTCTGTCTGTGTGATGCTTTTGCCGGAGTCTTAGAACTTAGTAAGTAATCTAGCTAGATATGCGTTAGATTCTGATTTCTTTAAATGTCTGAGAAAATAAGCTGTACTGAGTTTTTTATACCTGCAAGAGGTACTGCATTGCTGCTCCCCGGACTGCTTCCTACCATTTTCCTTACACAAAAGGGCAAAGCAAAGATATATAAACAAAATAACTCAAGGATAAATCCCAGATCTTGCAAGTGTCCAGAATCCTTTCCCCCTCAGCAGGCTGGGTAGAGTCTCAGTAGTCAGGGCCCCAGGAGGCTAGACCTCCCATAGTGCTCCCTCAGAGGAGGGAAGAGTGTAGGTCTGTTTACCTCCATAGGCTGCCTGTTACTGAGCTGTTCTGGTTACCTGTGAAGCTCCTCCTTCAGAACAGGCATGCTTTGTAGGTGTGCTGGGGTAGGGCTGCCTGGACACCAGGTAGCTTTGTAACCCCTTCTTTTTCAGTGCAGGGTTTGTACACCCCATCAGAATCCCTCATTTTGGGCTCGTCACATATTGTGTCCCCTATTCGAGCCTTGACAGCTTGAAAGGTATGTTTACAGGAATACACAGAACTTCAAGAAAAGTGCGGTGTAGGGCTAGTTATTAACTTCAATCATCTCATCAGCAATAACAACATGACCCAAGGATCTCTTGGTGCCAACTGGCAGAGAGCACGAGGGTTCACAATGATTACCGGGATTCCCCTGGGTCTGACATCTACCTCCTAGTAATACAAGAATGTCATATGAGAATCCAACTGAAAGCCTGTGTCACACCATTCCTCATAATCTTTGCAAAATGTATGTGCAGATAATGTGTAAGGAGATATGTATGCATATTGGAAATGATCTTCTTAAAGCCTTGAAGTTAAAGGCAGGTCACCCAGAGGTTCCAGCAGGTCAGAGGTGAGAGATACACAATAGTCAGCCAGGGAGATAAGTATCATACAATGGAAGCCTGTTTTGATATGGAGTCAAATGCTAATGAAGAGATTATGGGGACTTCAGAAAAAGAAATTAACAGAAAGAGATAAACGGGATAGACTATGGGGGAAAAGGGTGCAGAACTCTGTTTACAGATGAACAAAGCATTTGTCCAATATATCTAGGAATGTAGACAGATGCACTGGTATCCTTCATCTGGGGAGACAAGCTTCCCATGGGCTTGTTCTTATGATAGGAGGATCTCAGCCATCCAAGTTAAAAATGCTGTAAGAAGGACGGGGGGTAGGCAGTACATTATTGGACAGAAGAGCACCCTATTAGTTAAGTTTAGGCTCTAGAATGTGTGTTATATTATTTTATAGGTAACTTTTTGTTTCCATTAATCCTACTTGGCTCTTCTCAAATCTCTATTCTTTGTCAAATAAACATATTCTTGTTTTCACTATGAACATATCTAAGTGCTGTGCACTAGGCAGAGTGATGATCCTACGGTGATACTGATAAGCTGGCATGTACTATTCCTGTGGAAATAACAGTTCTGTGAATTCTGTAAGCATCCAGTAGAACAGGGCTGGACATTCCAGAGAATGCTCAGAGGACTCTGGGATTGGAGCGTGCCTACCGCTAATCTTCAAAGGAATGGCAGAGCCTGTGTAGGCTAAGAGGAGAGGGCTTGAATTGCCTGTGGCTAGGCAAGTCAGGGAGCTGAGCAGTGGCAGACACAGACAAGGTTTCCTCATGTTAAGGACAGATGGCAGCGAGTTGCCTCACAACAGAAAATATTATGTAGCTAAAATGCTCCTTTGAAAGCTCAGTTGGGATATTAACATCATTGCTAGCTATAATGGTCAAGCTTATCCCTGATACAATTCTACTTTTTGGAGGCTAAGGCACTACACAAACTTGAATTTTGAAGAAGAATGCTATCAGGTGCTGGCCTTGCCCTAGGACACCTCTTTCATTTCCCATAACTTCTCTCCACTCCCAGCACCACCCAACCTTACATGTCTTCATGGACACAGGACAGAGCGGACGTCAGCCCCCATGTGGAGCCCTCTACTCCTTGCTTTAACATTTGCTGCTCCTTCATATTTGAGTTCTTAGGGACCGCCAGGCAAGTGCCACTGCTTCTCCCATTTCTAGAAACTCTTGGAAAAGTCCTATAGATTTAGTAGGAAATAAATCAGTTGGGCTTGACGCAAATGTCTCTAAAAGCCTATCAGAATTGACAGAATTTGCGAATCTTTTTATAGAAGTTTTGACCATAGAATTCTCTCTCAGGCATATGATGGTTTAAAAACCTGTAGAAACACAGACTGTTTATATTAAATGCTGTAGGATTTTTCCCCACAAAGGAAAGTCTTCAGAAGAAAAGAAAGTGTACAGAAAGTGCTGGCCCATCCCAAAACAACCCTTTGAGCTGGAAAACACTTTCTTCCAATAGAAGCTCAACTAGTACAGTCTCTCTTTCAAACAGTTTTCCCAGGACATACATCACAAATGTAAAACAATTCACTGATAACGTGAGGCATTTTCTTGTTTACAAGCTATTTTTATCCTAGCCTAATGAACTGAGAGACTAAAGGTCAAGATTTCTTTTGTCCAGCATATTCTTAGTAATAAGTTATCAGGTAGCACAAGTGGTTATTATACTACAGATCAGGCCCACTGTGTGCATCTTCCAGGAAAAATGGCCATCAGATCTCAATAACAGCACTGAGTAGATCTATCAAGGCAAGACTTACTCAACATCTCTAAACCAAAGAGAGTTGCCCATTCCATCTTGTGAGGAAGGCAATTAAATCATTTGTTACTTCAACTGAGCCACATGCCTTTGTGAGAAACAGTGCCAAATGGGAAACTAAAGACTGGAGTGTACTTGAAGGAAGCTTTAAATCAAAAACAAGGGCACAAAAATCAAACCAAATGGTAAAATCTTTCAAGACCTGCATATGCCTACTATCAGCAGGGAGAGAATTATTATATAGCACAGGCAGGTGAAGAAAGGATCTGAAAGACGAGAGGGTAACAATTGTCATCAGAGCCATTGAGTAGATTTTCTCTTCCATTACTTGTGCTTAGCTTCCACTAGTATAAATGAGAACTTGCATGAATGGTAGCAGGGCAGATAAGATGGCAGTGAAAGATGGATAGTAGATCTCTAAATAATAAGAGTGGGTATCACAGGCCACAAGTCCTTTATGAGCAGAGGAGATTAGTTTGGAAAGGGTCTGCCAGTAAACTAGGAGACACACTGATATGTAATGAGAAAATACACTGTTAGATATAAAGTCATCATTTGATGAAAGGTATTTGGCATAAACGTATTATAGTTCCATCCACCTTTGTTTACTTCCTTCATCTTTAATTTAGGTGAGATACATTGTCTAAATCTCTAGCAATCCAGTTTTTCATGTGTGTTCGTGGGTGTATAACTACTGAAGCAACTGGATATTTGGGAGAAGTAAGTGTTTGTTAATATTTTTTGGATTTTAAAAAAAAATAAGGAATCTTTCACTTCTTATTTGGAATTACAATTCATGCTAACTGTACTTAACTGCATACTTTTTAAAAAGAAATTGAATGCATGAAGTTTAAAGGGGTTTAGTAGCTCACTAACTGAAGTTCATTTCATTAATTGGAATTTGGTATGTTTATTTACTAAAGGAGCAATTACTAAGGCACTAATTAAATAATTGGAAGTTGACTGCACATGTAAGTTAAGGTCATAGGGACTGCATTCCAACATGGATTTGTGAAGTTTTCAAATGTTTACGTGAAATGTTTTGAATGGTGATCAGAGAGAAGCTGCATCTATTTGCACAGATTTGTTGCAGGGCAGGGTGGCATTATCTTACTTTTTACAATGTTTCAAATAGTTGTGCTATGAACTGCTCTTTTTGGTAAGGAAAAATGCATCTTTTCAGTGAAAACTTGAATTTAGACAGCTGCCGTCTTTGCCCTAGCAGCTCTTTAAACAGTACTGTAGGCTCCAGTTGACCAGGGTGCATAGAAACGTGGAGATATAATGTAAAAATAAAATTGTCATGAGAGGGGCTGAATGGACAGATCATTTGGAAAACTGCTTCTTGTAGACAGATTTTCAAAATGGGAGAGGAAACTTTTAGGTGCTTAAAACCATAAAGGGGAAAAAAAAAAACCTATCAGCTCCACATTTTCCATTCTCACTTTTGAGTTTAATTTAGAATATTTGTATCAGACATGTTTAGATGCATCCAGAGTCTGACATTTCTTTGGTTTAGTTATAGCAACAACTGAAAATGCTATATCATTTCATCTCCAGGAGGAAAACATATCAATAAATAAGAAACCAACTGGAAAAGTCCTTGTAAAAGTTGCTTAATTAACTCTTCCTATCAGAGTAGCTGAATGCATAGCATAAAAGCCTTTAACCCCTTCTCATCTGATTTTCAAAAAATAACCACACAACTTCAGAAAACTTTAAACCTGTGGAAAGTAAGTGAAGACAATACAAATGCAAAGTGCATGACTGCTCCCCACAGAACAATGTAGCATCCAAAAATGGCTCATTACTTTTAAAAAATGTTTGATTAAATTTTTATATGTTAGCATGCTTAATAAAAAATAGTTTAGACCAGTTCAAATTTCATGCATTAATATCTGCTTCTGGGTTTGTTGCTGGAATTAAACATTACAACAGGATTAATATTAAATTTAATTCTATATATTATTCAAGATGACTTTGTCTCCATTACTCATGGTCTATTAGCAAAACAACAATCCCTGCGTGCTATTTTCTTTTCCAGGGTTATAGTAGAAACAAGGATCTGGCCACACGAGTTAAGGAAAAGGATTCTGTGTGTTTCAATACAGACTGTAATCAGGCTTAATATATTATGTAGGTTGATTCATCATTGGCTTCAGGGGGAGCAGCAGCAGGCCCCTAAAGCAGAAAAATTGTACAGTTATACCAGCAGCTAAACAATAAGGGTTCCCAAACATCATTCTTGTTTGTGTTAGGCAGTGCCTAGAGGTCTCAGTCAAGACTGGGGCTCCACTCTAAGGGGCTAAGCACCGCATATCTGCATATACGGTAAGGGACTGTTCCTGCCCAGAAGAGCTTACAATCTAAATAGGCAGAGAGCAGAAGGAGAGAAATATTGCACCCTCCATTCTATAGATGGGGAACTGAGGCAAAGATATACTAAATGGTTTTCCTAAAGCAACACAAAGTATCTGTGGTAGAGATGGGAATTGAACCTAGATATATAGGGTCCAAGTCCAGTGCCTCGACCACAAAACCATCCTTACTCATGCAGGAATCTAGATGTCACAAATGAAGTGTTACTGTAGTAGGCATTCCACAAGGGAATGGGGTGAGAAATGGGTTTGTGTGCCCACAAATGGTAACAAGGCCAGTGGGTCTGCACTCAGAACATATATGGACCAAACCCTACATAGGGGGCTGTGTAAACATCCTCTGTACAGAGCACTAACTGCCACTATGGGTACTGCTACATATTTCTTCCTAACAGGATTTCTTCCCTCTTCCCCACTGGATAGCAGAGCTTTTCCATGGAAGTAAAGTGAATTTGCAGTTTCAAACTACAGGTCCAAATTTAACTTTGAGCCAATTTTTATTAAAACTATTATTTTCCTAAAATGTTCAGTAAAAACATTATTTCTGTGGTGTATTGAAAATTACAGGCTATAATTTTAAATCTTAAAGGGGCCCCCTAGTCCTGTTTGCAGGCTATGGGACTCCGAGGGAAGTGTGCAATCTGGGTCCTGCGCAGTCAGTCTTCAAAAAAGCCAACCTAGAGCAAAATGGGTTGAATTGTACCTCTCTGCCTCAGGGAGGAGTCTACAGTGTCTCTCTGTATTTGACAGGTTTCAGAGTAACAGCCGTGTTAGTCTGTATTTGCAAAAAGAAAAGGAGTACTTGTGGCACCTTAGAGACTAACCAATTTATTTGTGAGCTGTAGCTCACGAAAGCTCATGCTCAAATAAATTGGTTAGTCTCTAAGGTGCCACAAGTACTCCTTTTCTTTTTTCTCTGTATTTGGTTGTTGTGTGTTAGTTTTGGATTCCAAGAAATATAGTGGGGTTATGTTAGCAGTCATTTAGGAAGAGTATTTTTAGTTCTTTTTAATACTGTGTGTGTCTGCCGTGAACATAAATTCCCTATTCTGCCATGGCTGTTGCACTGTGTGAAATAACACCATACAATGACCTGGAATCACAGCTAATTAGGGCATGACACCAGAAGCCAATTAAAAATGGTATCTGTGAAAGCACCCTTCCCTTAAATGTCTTAGACAATTAATGGTTTGGCTGGTGAAAAAAACAACACACAAAAAACAAACTAGGGCTGGGCTCTGCCACCATTAGTAATGTTCACTGAGTGGGGCTACTGGTACAATAAGGTGCTACTCATGTGAGTAACCATGGCAGAACTAGGTGATGAGTACAGTAGATTTATGACCTGGCATTGATATGAACTCCAGATGAAAAATATCAAAGAGCATATTTACATTATATTAAGTAATGAGCATGTAGATTTTATTTCACATCTCACTACAAGACTGGAGTCTGTCAAAGGATACACTCTGATTTCGGTTAAATAAAGAATCGGTTTTATACATTTGTGCCATTTAGGCACATAAAGCCTTCAGAGCTGAGGGGAGTCATGCCTTCCTGAGGGAGCTCAGGCAGCTCACTGCCATAGGAGAGGGAACACCTCATCAGGGAGCACATTTACTCCCCACTGCACCAGTCCTAATCCTCAGTGTGATGTAAAAGGGGCCAGAGCCATAGTTCCACCTCCTCCTTGCCCCCTCTTTGTTGCATGTTTTCATGGTTGGAGCAGGGAAGGAGTGCTAGGACTTCTATTTTCTCTAGCTTTTATGTATTTTGTGCTAGGGGGCTGGAGGTGGGGTATCAGTCAGTCCAAGAGGTAACATCGATGAGACAAGAGCTATAGGGCCAGAGTCAGTTCCCCTGCTTTGGCTGCTTTTTCAATTCCTGCTAAGTAGAAAGAAATTATCTTTACTGCTTACTGGAGATTCTCCCAGCATGGAGGAGTCCACAGGTGGCATAGTGACTCCTACACTACCCTATATTGGCTATCATAAGGGGCGTGGTGGGAGAGCTGCCATATCCAGCTGACCCGCAACTGTTGCCATAGCCCCTTAGAGGCCATTACCAGCCAGTGCAAGTTAGACCAGCCCTGATGTTGCTCTAGATTGAAGCACTGGATCAATCCTTCATGCTCCCTCACTATGCCCTCTTCCCCAAACAGTTCCAGGCACAGAAAACCCAGTCCTGGGGGCCTACCCCATACATCTTATCTTAATTAAATGAAAATTATTGTTAATGACACATACTTATTCTCATTTTAATTGTAATGTATGAAATTAATACATTTAGGTTCTTATGGCAATATTAACTCAAATACATTGCATATATGCCAGATTTTCTATTCCTACTTTTCTGGTTAAATGCATAGCTTAATCTTGTTGCTATCACAAAATATATAGACTGTGCACTAGACACACCTTTTTCTACTAGGAATCTTAACTTTTGTATTTGTGGGTTTCTTGGCCTTTTGGCTAAAATCAAATATATTAACTTAGTTATTTCCTAGATTTTTTTTTAAAAAAGAAAGAAAGTATGCACTTAATACTAGCATTTAAATAGTCCCAATTAGGATATGAATTCAATGCATCACAGAGAGAGGGCAGAGGCAGAATTCATACCACTTTTAAGTGACTAGTCTAGAGTGTGCGCTAATGGTGATAGTATTTCTGAACTGTGCTGCTGCTCTGGAGACAGTTTTCACAGGGCTGGATCAAACAGCAGCAGTTCATCTATTTACATTACAATAGCTGGATCTGGTCAACAGAACAGAACCTTAATTGAAGTAAAAAACTCGGTATTTGCAAAATAATTCAGGAAAAAAGCAAGAATTCTAGAGAGCTGTTAAAAATCATGGGGTCCGTAATGTTTTTGGGATAGTGACTTTCTCCCTTTTCTAGATAGAAAGGATGGTCTTGTGTTTAAGGCATTGGTGTCAGATGCTGGAGACAGGGCTGGCTCCAGGCACCAGCTTTCCAAGCAGATGCTTGGGGTGGCATTCAGAGTGGGGCGGCAGTCCGTGTCCCGCAGCGGCAGCTCCGCCGCTCTCCCCACCGCAGTGGCTTTTGGGCAGCAGCAATTCGGCAGTGACTGCTTTGGGTGGCAAAATTGGTAGAGCTGCACCTGGCTGGAGATGGAGTTATTTTCCTGCTCTGCCACCAGCCTCATGTCTGACCTTGTGCAAGTCACTTAATCTCTCAGCATTTCTTAAACACACACAGCAAAATTTCTGAGCAGACTCAGTAGGCTCTCGGAGATTAAGGGCCATATTCTCAAAAGAGCTGAGTGCCCATAAGTGGGGTCAGAGTTTCAAACCTGCTCAGATCCCAGTTAGACCAAGGTAAGTGGCAAGATTTCACAAGAGCTCAGCACATTATGCAAATACAGGAGAACAGGAATGTATAACAAACTGGGCTGAATCCCTCACTTCAGTGGTCACTACCAGGTAACTCCTCAAATAAAAAAAGGTCAAAATAAACAGATTCCTTTAGGTGTGCCCCAGCCATGTAGCATAAACAGAGCTGGATTTTCTATCTGCTTTCCACTAAGCCATACCAAAGAGAGCTACAACTAAACATTGAAGAATTATAAGCAAGTTCTGGAAAGGAGCACCAGACAGGCTGGTGGTTTCCTAAAGCAACTGCTGATTACTCCATGTGGATAAGTCATCCCTCATACAGAGTTATTAATTCACTGCACGGTGACACTTCTTTTTAGAGGTCAATAAAATTCTTCAGTGTTAGCTTTCCTTGTTGGAAACCAAACAAAGAGGAAGTGCAGATTTGGGCTAGCCCATGACAGAATACACAAGGCAGGATGCACTGCAGGGAGGATGGACAAACATTTATTCGTTTGCACTTACCATGCAGGGTCTGTCACAGGTGTCATCCCAGCACTCTGCAGAGCATGTCTCCCCCCCCCCCCATTTGGGCACAAGCCACCCTATAAGGGTGGAGGAGGAATGGGGAGAAAACAGAGACATAGCACTGCCCCATCTCCTCTTCTATAGCTCTACTGAGATAGCAAAGGTTATGCATTGTCCTCCTAAAGGTTGGTACATCAAGAATGTTTCCTCATGAATTGTGGAGTTTCAGGAGAAACACCAGGCCACCTGGGGCTCCTGCTGGGGCAATGCAGCTCTGCATGGCTCCCAACACAGCCAGTAATTAAGTGCCCCTTATATATATATATAACATTTATAAATGCCCCTGAATATTTAGTCCAAAGCAAAACCCACAGGAACAATGAAAATAAAATCCTGTAATTCTTCTGCTTACCGAATGCCCATTGAAAGGGCCGGTGTGGGGCCTGAGACTCCCCAGGTTTGTCACTCACCAAGGAAAGAGATTTGTCAGGTAGTCATATTGTCTCTCTCAGCATATTTCTCCCAAATGGCCTGAGAGTCACTACTGAACCTTCAGGGGCTCATCTGCAAAATTGAAAAAAAGCCCATTGAGAGACTGTAGAATTTAAAGGACAGCAGAAAGCAAAGTTGTTTTTCTTTGGTTGGTCATGATAATCCTTCTGTGTTCTCCCAGGAAATGAATTTCATTTCTAAATAGTCAATAGCAATATGAATGTCTCTTTTTGGCCAACTGCAAGCTGATGTAGTGTACGCTTCTAATGTAGTGTACATTTTGATTATTACTGAAAGTCTTAGTACACAGGCCATCCTAATTTTCCCCCTTAAAGCAGAAGAAGCTATTATCTGTAGTAGACATGGTATTTGTAGAAACAGTACAATAGCTACTAAATAAACAAGGCTACAAAATGAGTCTACGAGAACAAGTTGAAATAGTGAGTGAGATACATCATGAAATGTGATTAATGACACCACAGGAAATATAAAATAGCGTGTTGCCCTGGAAATGGGCTGTAAGCGCACAATGTCTGAATATTGTGCATCTGCAGTTCAGTCTTGCCACCTAATATTCAAATTGCCTGCCAGTATAAACACAGCTGCTAAATGTCTTCTAATGAGTCTCCACTTTCTTCCCAGCTATTGAAGTATATTTTTACAGTGACAAATGCTGTGTACTCTTCTTCAGCAGAAGACAACCTTGATGACCAACGTGTGTGTCTTAACACATGTTCAGATTCAACTACAGATCAAAGTATGAGAATAGCTAATTTGTAGTATCCAAGGACAATTTGGGTTCATGTTCTTGGCTTGAAAGATCTTTCTCTTGATCATGCATAATCATTTACCTACTCAGTCAGCCTAAGGCCACAGATTTCCAGGAATTTCTGCCCATCATTACAAACTTTGCTGGATTGGGAGAGGAGCATATGTGACCTTCTTTATGTAACCACCACATTCACATTGTGGATTGGCCTGTAGACTTTGTTTTATAAGCATTGTGATCAGTTTTTACCCAGCCTGGAGAGACAGATCAGCACCAGCTTGAGGTGTGGGAAACTCCAAGTGACAATTTTCATTTTATTATAATACTAACCTGTGCTTTAAGAAATAATTTAACATCCATTTACTTTAACAGTTATTTCAAAAAAGTTAACCAAGGACAAGCCATATAAAGAGGAAAATGATGGCCAAAATTTTCAAACATTCTACTCTGCTTGATTTTTGCTAAAGAGAGGAGTGAAAAAAAAATCTAAGAGACTTCATAACTTTAGCAAGAGTACCAGTCTATTTATATACTTCCTGGAATGCTCAGAACACTTAGTCTTACTGACCACAAGAAACCACTGTTGTTGCGCAAATGGTTTCACACGTGAACTGAAACTAAACACTTTTTTCTTTTATGTTTGTTTTTAATGACCTGGTGGGAAGGGAAAACAAATTATAGACAAAATTGTGAGCTTGCACATAGTCAAAAAGGAGTTTGTGCCAGCAAACCTGCTTGGTAAAACCTCACTGAATGTGGGGCGGAAAAAAACATCTCCTCCTTCAAATCATTTCCATAAAAAACTTACCTTTTCTGTAATGCAGAAAGAAAACTGGCATCTGATAATGGCAAGGTAACAATCAAGTTCCACTTACTGCTCCTGCTTGGCTAAGAATGGTGCACTCCCTATTTCTTTTTCACCCAACCTTGGTCAGCTTTTGTGTCTTCCATCTGTTACATCTTCTCAATCTTAAGTTGTCTGGGGCATAGGTAAAGCTTTGATTTAGTCACGGGTAGTTTTAGTACAAGTCATGGACAGGTCACAGGTCATAAACAGAAATTCACCAGCCCATGACTTGTACTATAAATATGCCTGACTAAATCTTAGGTGCTCCAGGATGCTGCAGGTACTCTGGGGGAGGGACGTGCTCCAGCAGACCCTGCTGCTACTCTTGTGGGAGTATGTGTGTGTGTGTGTTTCTGGCACGCCACCGCTGCTGCTGTGGGGGTTGCCTGGAGCAGCAGCAGTGCCCTAAGTGTGTGTCAGGGGCAGCCTGGGGTGTTGCTACTGTTCCCAGACTGCTGCTCTGGGGCAGCACCTGGAACCAGCTGCCTGGGGCCACCCAAGCAGTGGCTGGTGTGGCTGGCCCTGGGGCCATCCCAGCTGCTTGGGTTGCCCTGGGGTCAGCTGCATCAGCCGCTGCAGAAGGCATGGAGATCCGGAAAGTCATTAAATCTGTGACTGCCATGACATTTTCTGTGTTTGTACAGTCCCTAGAACAATGGGATCCTGGCCTGCCTCTGCATGCTAATATACATTTAAAAGTAATTATAATAAATGAGATTTTTTTCATAATGTAAAATCTATTGCCCCTTCAGTGAAATTACACAAAAAATTTAACCCCTAACTTTTCAATGGTATACTTTGCATACATGCGTTGTAGGTAGATTTGATAGATGGAATAACATGACTCATGAGGATGATGAACAGGGTGTAATTGCCTTGATATGAACCTCTGATTTTCTTCCTAGTTTCTTTAATCATTTAAAAGGCTGTTTAATTTTAGGATTATTAATCTGAGGCATTTTTAGTTAGTATATGTCCAGGACATGTCATTTCGCCAATAATCATGAGAGTCTGTGACCCAAATTCATGCCCGGTCTCACTCCATGATGTGTAGTCATTGGACTTACACCTGGAGTGAATTTGGAGTTGTTAGAACATATCCATCTACTTTTATTAACATTACAGCATGTGAATATATTACAAGAGAGGTGGGCCTAAAACCAAATCCCTGAACTTTGAGGAACTAGCTCTGAAGATCACTGCAGGGATCTATCTTTATGGAGGAGCTGAACTGAAGTCTAGATCCGAGAGCTGTCTTGCCTCCAAACTTTAAAGAAATTCAGGTCTGCGTCTGGGCTTTGCAGCTTGAGCTCATCTCTATATAAAACCAGTTAGTGGTCTATTAGGTAAGAACTTAGAGTTCAGATCTCTGTTTCTGTTAACTAGTGTCACATTTTTAAATTCATTTCAACTCTGAAATGTAACTGTTGTGCTTGCTGGGAAGTTCAGATTAACTAGGCCCCTCAATGGTTGTAAGATGCAATCATCTATTGGGCTGTCCCTGAAAAGCATGCTGGACCAGAACAGTCAGTAGGAAATGCATAGTTTAAGAATAAGATCTAAGGGAGGTAAAATAAAGTCTTGGGGCCAGATCCTGCTGCCAGTTATATTAACTAAATGCAGCATAACACTATGGAAGTCATTGGAATCACAGAAGTCCACATTTACACTGGTTCATCTGACAATGGGATATGGACCATTGTATCAGGGCAAGGTAAGAAACTAGAAGAATATGGACACACAATGCATTGAGCATTTAAATCCTGAAACATCCTCATTTTTAAGTCCCCATTCCCCAAAAGTGTTAGTGAGGAATGGAGAATAAATAACTGCCCAAGTCATAATACTGCATGTTAAGCACTTATGAAAAGAATACTTGAGACCATTCAAACATATTCAGAAGAGCAGAATTCATGTCTTTCCCTTTTTACCTTCAAGGCATCATATCAAGTGAAGAAAAAAGGAATGGTCATCAAAATTTAGTGCTATCCACCTCCCTCACCTACTTATCACCCAATTTACTTAAATGAACTCTCTGAGGATCATGGATGTATCAAACATGTAGAACTGCGATGCAAAAAAATCAAGTATGACTACAAGCAGTCAAGGTAACAAAAGGCTCAGAATAGGATTTGTGTCATTGATAAGGCAGATGGCTTACAGCATCCTCCTATATAGATGGCAGTCCTTTTTTTATGAAAAAGGACTTGAGCGTGCTGAGGCTTGCCAAAAGGTTAGAAACCCCAAGAGCTTTGCATATGCAATTCCTCCTGACTTCAATAGGAAGTGCTCATATGCCTCTCCTGCAATAGTAGGGCCTAGGGGATTTTAAATAACCAAATACAAAGGGGTGAATTCTACAGTAAGCCTGCCCACACAACTGGTTTAATAAATGTGTAGGTTTGTAGATGCTGTTGTATGGATCTCAACTGAAAACACGATTAAAGAATTACAATCAGAAGGAACCAGGCCTGTGTTAAGGGTAAACATAACGCTTTCTGAAAGGTGCAGTGTACTCCCCACTGCACAGCAGCTGGCTGGGGATGGGTGGAAGGGATTGGAGATATGACTCTGCCTACAATCTGGCCCCATCCCCTTTCCAGGGGGTTGCTCTCCAGATGGGGAACAATATGGCATCATCCCTATCCTCCTCCAGGCACAAGGGCAGGATCCTAGACAGCCCTTATGCAGACCATGCAAAGACCAGAAGGCTCCTTCCTTCCTCCCCATTAGTCCCAATCTAACCCATCATCCTTTTAATAAAGCCACTTACAAGTGCAGAATTGTGGCAAGAACACCTTTCATAACAGTAAATATAAGCAGCAGTGCTTTTGAGAATTTAGGTCAACGCATCACTTTTAGAGCATATTATAAATTCATCACAATCACAGCCTCGAGAAAATTTTATTCTCTGGCATCAGCTGCTCTTAGCCATGCTGCAGACATCTAGCAGAATTTAAATTCCAGATTAAGTATTGATTGAGTTTAAATAAATTATATGTTACAGCTGTGTAAGTGGGCTCAGACTGCTTTGGATGATTTTCCTTTTTAACCTTTTTTCCTACGTCAAATACTAGCGGATGGATTCATTTTGTTGTGACTAGAATGGACAACCAATTCAGGAAAGCACAACCTTGAAAAAAGTAGTAAACAGCACCCTTCATCTCCTCTATTATGTTGGAGACACAAATATTGTGAAATGGTCACAGAACAAACATGTCTACTTCAAGGGATTAAATGAAAAAAAGAGGGATTCTTAAAGAATTAGCTACAATAGAAAAAATGGCAAAACTGGAAATATCTGATTATATATTAAATGCTTGATTCCTGTTTGTGCAGTTTTTAAAAGTTCAAAATATCCCAGTAGTAAGGGCTATTGAAATAAGGTGTAATATAGCCTTGCATTTTTTATGTCATGTTTAGTAGCATCAGCTGTTCATGTATCTAGCACATTATTTTTGGATCACTGACAAATGAACACATCATTCTGAACTATATTTAATAGGAAATGAAAACTTGCACATGAGCAGGTATTCAGAATATAAACAAGATATAGTCAGTAAAGGCAATTAAGAAACAGTACAGGATTAAACTTTATGGGAAAAAACCAACTACGTTCTGTGCTGCTAAAAGAGGACAAAAGGACACTTAAGGACATATAGTTTTGTGTTTGACCTATTTTAGTTGATTTCATTTTCAGATTTTGTAAGCCAAGCTCCAGTGAGTTCCTGAGGAAAAAAATTCTACCTGGCATTTTACTGCAAGTCAAACCTCACACAAAAAGTGCTTTGTACTTCAAGATAACATTAGTAGCTGTCTAGCTGCATAGGCCAATTTGAACAAAGCTAAATAAAACAGTAATGGACTTTGTAATACCCAAATTGAAGGTACAGTAAAAGTGTAAAGTATCTCTAAGTGGTTTTCCAGTTCATGAATTGAGCCTACCAGCTGCCTGGTTAGATAAGAAAATATTATCCCAATTTTACAGATGAAGAAACTGAGGCTCACAGAAGTTAAGTGACTTGTACAAGGTCAAACAGCAAACAAGTAGCAAAGCTAAGAGCAAAACTTCCAAGTGATGACTTGCAGTCCTCTAATTTAACACGAGGACCAGCTTGTGTGTCATTCAGTTATATGTATGGTTAACTTATATTTTATAATCAATAAAATAGAGAATCTCACCTAAAAATTAACCATTCCTCATTGCAGTCTTTCCAAAACTGAAGACAGGAACTTGTTCCCTTTTAATGTAAGGCAGACAGTTTAAAGTACCACACACATTTGGATCAGACCCAATGCACCTTGAGACAGTGACTGAAATTACACACACACATGCATAATAATAGCCCTTATTCCAGCAGACATGATGAACAATTACCCATTGTAAGGGGCATTCTTAGGATTTTAGCACACATCTCCTCCCTTCAGGAAGGGTTGTACCATGTGGGAGTCTCCTGACATTGTTTCCCAGTCAGGTGGCTCATTGTGAATGCAAATGCCATGCTTTGAGTTTGACTGGCCTTTCTCACTACCAACGGACATCTGACATTTTTATAATTCCCTTTCCTCTAACGCACAGCACAAAGAGGAAGGATTTGATTTTTTTTTTATTCTGAAAAATAAAAGCCAAAGCAGGTAACTCTGTTTCCCCTCTGTCTTTTGGTCAGCTCTGACCCTCAAAGTTGAATAACCCAGCTTCTCTTTAAGGCATGAACATATTAGCTGCACGTAATTAACTGACGGTTTGGAGTGCCCCCTGTAAGCATTCGTACTCACCCGGCGGCACCACCTGCTGGTAATCCTTGAGAATTAGCTTGATTTCCAGCCCAGAGCACCCTCTGCAGGCTGGTGATCCACCTTACCACTGGCCCCTGGTCCCTCCCAGGACCCAGTGCCTTTGCCTTGGGTGCCACCCCACTGGTAGTACCCCCACTCCCTGGGTCTCTCCACCCCAGGGAACCCTTACCCACTATCCCCATGTCACCTCAATCGTGGCTACTGCCAGTCAGTGTCTAGCCCCGTGCCCTGGGGCGGGCTGCAGTATAAAAGCCAATCATCACAGGCAACAAGGAGTTTGGACTGGCTGCCTTTACCCACTCTCAGGCTACCCCTCTGCAACCCCAATACCTATATGGGTTTGGGACCAGGCCCTGCAGCCTAGGGAGTTGCTGGCCTAGGGCTTCCCAGCTCCTGAGGCCTTTCCCCAGCCCTGCCTCACTCTAGGCCACCCCCCAGCCAGAGAGAGTCTGCTTGAGCGTCTGGCTCCCAGCCTTTAAAAGGGCCAGCTGGGCCCTGATTGGGGCATGGCCCAGCTGCAGCTACTTCCTCACTCAGCCCAGCTTCTAGCCCACAGCCCTCTCCAAGGGCTGACTTTTCAGCCCTTCAGGGCAAGAGTAGGTGACCACCCTACTGCACTTCCCCAGCCCAAGCTGACACTGAAGTATTAACCCAACAAAAGCCTGTCTGGGGATGTCCAGTAGTAGGGGGTGCACAAGACTGTGGAGTCTCTTCTGGGGGCACCAAAAGGGCTGTGCAGCCCAACACAAAGATGCCATGAAGCGTAACATTTTGCATCAGCCCCAAAATTGTGCCTGCTTCATGTTGCTCTCTTGTATGAAACAGATGAGCAGTAGCAGAGGTGTGAGGAATGGGGGTGGAGATTGAGCAGTGTGTAAACCTTACAGAGACTGGCAGTGATCTTCCTTTGGAGCATGTCAGTGAGGGTCACTTGCCAGGATTAACTGGGTATAACTAAGTTAATCATTTCCCTTCCATTGTGGGGGCCTGGGGCATTGGTGCACCTCACTCCCTCCTATTCTCTGCCTGTGACACATAATATCTAGTGTGCTATGAGTAATACTTTGGTCTCATTCAGGTTGCTGGGTGGTGTTGATGGCCTGTGATATACAGTACATCAGACTAGATGATCTATAGACCCTTTTGGCCTTAAACCCTAATTCCAGCTCAAAGCAACGTTTACCCTCAAATCTGTAAGTTTTTGCTGCAAAGTTTAGTGGTAAACAATAGCACAGAATATGGCAAAGTAACAATTATGGCTACAATGCAACAGTAAAAGAGAGGATCTCTCTAGTCACAGAATTATGGAAATGTAGGGCTGGGTGGTGAAGAATGGAGGGAGGCGGCTCTGGCATCAATCCAGGACAACTGCTTATTTTTCTTTAGGACAAGGGGCTATTAAGGATAGTGGATGCAACCACTGAATTTTCCAGGTGAAATGGAATCAAACTCAGGCAGCTAAGAAATTAGGCTCAAAAATTTAGGCTTTTAAAGGCATTTAGGCATTGCCGTGCTTAGTATTACAACTCCTATATGATTTAGGAGCCTAAAGCTCATTTTCAAAAGGGATTTAGCTACTTAGGAGTCTAAATCCCAGCTCTTAAATAAATGAATACCTTTTGAAAATGATATGTAGGCTTCTAACTTGGGTAGGCATTGCAAGGCTGACTTCAGCAATGCCTAAGTACCTTTAAAAATCTGGGCCCTAGTGTCTAGATTATGTTACCCCTGTGTTGACATACTAGGAAGGTAAGAAAGCACAGGGAGCCATAATATACTTGCCGGCAGTTGAGAATCCAGGGGAAGATGTAGGTAATGGTGCTGGCAGCACTAGTAGGGTACAAGCAGCAGATCTGAGGGAGGTAAGGGCAAAAGCAATGGCTTCCTCCCATCCAGGGCTACCATGGCAGAGGGGCTTCTGGCAATACCTCTTGCTTCCCAGTCTGCTCCCCCACTGCCAAGAGCTTTATGCCTTTGAAAATACCTGTGGAACACTGTCCCCTCTTCCTTTTCCTAGCATGGCTTAGATAACTGCTTTCTTTGGCTTTTAACAGCGAGTGAATGCATATGGTATTCTATGGATATAAGAATTCAGTTCTTAAAAATAATGATGAGATAAGACATGTTCCTATGCCAATCCACATATGGTGTCTATTGGGTAGTTTTATATGTACATCCTTTTATCTGTGTTTTATCTAAACAATAAGTTAGATTTTAGATTAATAAAAATAATATTGAGACAATGCAGACAGACTTCTGTAATGTTGTTGGCTAGTTTGAAATGAAAGTTGTCTAGGCTGGAAAGCTGGAGAGGAACTGAGGTAAGGCAACCTGACAGAAATTCCCTGCAGTACTTAAGAGAAAGAAAACAATCCAAACCTTGAAATAAGGTCAATGCACTAAAAGGCCTTTAGAAGAATTTTTTTTACAACTAAATTTCCAAGGGAATTTCTCACTGCAGTAAGTGTAACAGCCACATCTTTAAATAAATGTGGTTATGAGCATGTAAGCATTTCCATTATATATTGAGGATAAATCACATCAGTCAATGGAAGATGTCATGCAGTTTGCATTTACTGTAGTATTGGGCCACTGCAGAAGGAAAATATTTGTCTCTGGTGATCTGAGCCTTGACAAGTCAAGGTGCTTATGCAATGGTTATTGTTAAACCTGTGAGTAGACTCATCTACCTCAGTGTCCAGGAGTGGCAGATAGGAGGGGCCTAGTCAGCTGAAGCCAATGTGGGGCTTCATGTCAGAATCCACCCAAGTAGAGCTCGGGGCAAGAAAGGGGCCTTGGTTACCATTCTCTTGGCAACATTCTGTTACAATTTCAAATAATCAGAGATTGGATGTATCATGGATAATTTCTACCTCAATGTCCTTTTTACCCATTTGGCCACATATTGTGTCACTGTGTATTGATACTTTTAAAAGAAACTAAGGGGCCAAAACTTCTCACACTGATGACAATGCAAAACTCTCATAAGCTTCAGTGGAAAGAGAATAGGGGGCCTAGATTAGACAACTCTTCACTGTAAATCTGACTAAAAAAGGATTGTTGGGGTATAACTCCTTCCATCATCCATCTCTTTGCAGGTAGATGGAATTATAGGAATCATAGATGTTTCTGTGCAATATCCAGAGGAGACTGACATTGCTCAGAATTTCTTTGCCTTTGTGAATTGACTTTTCCCCCTTAATATTATTTAAATGCAACTCTTCTCTCCCTCCATTTTGATTTTCCTTATGGAGGTTACTTTTTGCTTGTTTGAAGAAAGACAGTACAGCAGAAGTAAGATCACCAAATCACAAACCTGTCTATTTTCACTGAATCTGTGCTGTTTCCCCTTAAGTAGTAGAACTTCCCTAAAGGAATTTCTTTTGGGTTTCTCATAGGAAAACATGTACCAATTAAGCCAAAAGATGTAAAACAATCTAAAAATTTCACAACTGCTCACCCACCAATAACACCTTCAATTAAACGAAGAGGACATCAATATCTTAATATTTTGAGGGTCATTTCCTAAGGTTTCAACACAGGTAAAAGGCTTAAAATTCTATACAAGCAGAGCCTGACTTTTAACTCTGCATATCCCTGTCAGCCATGCAACTGGGTTCCTTCCTCTCTTTCTTTGTAAGCTTCAGGCTTTTTACAAGGAAATTATGTTCTGAAAGTACAGTAAAGGAATCTTCATGTTCTAGTGCAGTTTTCAGAGAGACTACATGGACTATTCCACTGAGAAAGAATGAGACATGGAAGCATCTGGCCAGTTTACAATGTATTAATAAAAGACTGTGCAACATATTAATATACATACAAAAGAACTCATCCTGCAAATGAACATGACCTATTGAGATTCTACTACAAAATATAGCAGAATAACACTACTCATCTTATAAAATTACTAGGGTTTTTAACTTATAAAATTCATTAAACCAATAACGTGTGAGCCTACAGGGGCAGGCATATTCACTGCATGTCTACAGCACTTTGCATAATGGGATCCTGATCCTTGACCTCAATGGGAGCTGTTGTACTCTGCATTTTTTTTTAAAATAGCTATTCATTCAGTTGCTTAATTATGGATTTAGAACCCAAAAGCTAGGCTCAGTGTTTTTTGGAAACGCTTGGCCAAATATCATAAAGTAGGTGAATTATGGACCTAAATTAATTATGTTCCTTTAAGTGGAATGCACAATTAAGAAATTAATGGTTTCCCATGAATTAGCAGTGAATACACCTAATGGCTGAAAGCTGCAGATCTTTGTTGTCTAAACTGGAAAATGAATAGCTCCAATCTAGTGACCTAGAGAATGGACAAAGAGGCTTCAGAGACATTTTCAGAATGTAAAATATCATATGGTGCACAGCTTCCCAATTCCCATGCTTGGTGCAGTCCCTGGACAGTTTGTCTAAAAGCCACATATGACCAGGGATTATAAGCAAATGCCAGGGGAGTGGTTGGGGATGGGGCAGAACAGAGAACCTGACCTGGTATCGTGTATATATTTCCAGACCTGATTAGAGATTAAACTCTGCTTTAGGACCTGTGAAACCATGCCCTGCCCCCCCCCAACAATTAAAGTGTACAGACATGTCCCACATATGTCATTGTACTCCTCTCTGAACAAGTTCCCTTTTGAAACAGAGATATTTCTGATTAAAATACCTTTAGAAGTTGTCAGTTCAGAGGTAAACTATATCAAACCCTTCTTAGTCATACTAAGGGACATTTTACCCATTTCTTTCAAGGTTTTGTTTTTTTACCAGGAACTAGGTCAACATTTTCAATCTTTGAATTAAAAATCATGCATGGGAAAAAGCAAAATTACTTGTCATGTTACAAACTAAACAGTAAATAATTTATAAGAAAGTAAAAAGATTTTCTTTTTGAGATTTTAACAGAGCATCCTTAAATTATGAATGATTATTACACTGAAATAGCTTCTCCACCTATGACACTTTTGGGGGTTACCTAGGGCATTTGGGGTGAATCACTACCCCCTGCTTCAGAGTAGCAGCCGTGTTAGTCTGTATCCTCAAAAAGAAGAGGAGTACTTGTGGCACCTTAGAGACTAACAAATTTATTTAAGCATAAGCTTTCGTGAACTACAGCTCACTTCATCGGATGCATTCAGTGGAAAATACAGTGGGGAAATTTATATACATAGAGAACATGAAACAACGGGTGTTACCATACACACTGTAACCAGAGTGTATACATCATGCACATTGTAAGGGGAGTGATCACTTTAGATAAGCTATTACCAGCAGGAGAGCGGGGTGGGAGGAGAGAAAACCTTTTGAAGTGATAAACACCCATTTTTTCATGGTCTGTGTGTATAAAAACATCATCTTCTGTATTTTCCACAGTATGCATCCGATGAAGTGAGCTGTAGCTCACGAAAGCTTATGATCAAATAAATTGGTTAGTCTCTAACGTGCCACAAGTACTCCTTTTCTTGTTGCGAATAGAGACTAACACGGCTGTTACTCTGAAACCTGTAACCAGAGTGATCACTTAAGGTGAGCTATTACCAGTAGGAGAGCTGGCGGGGGGGGGGGGGGGGGTGGGGGAAAAACCTTTGGTAGTGATATAATCAAGGTGGGCCATTTCCAGCAGTTGACAAGAACCTGTGAGGAACAGTGTGTGTGTGTGTGTGGGGGGGGGGGGGGAATAAACAAGGGAAAATAGTTTTACTTTGTGTAATGACTCATCCACTCCCAGTCTCCATTCAAGCCTAAGTTAATTGTGTCCAGTTTGCAAATTAATTCCAATTCAGCAGTCTCTCGTTGGAGTCTGTTTTTGAAGTTTTTTTGTTGAAGAATTGCCACTTTTAGGTCTGTAATTGAGTGACCAAAGAGATTGAAGTGTTCTCCGACTGGTTTTTGAATGTTATAATTCTTGACGTCCGATTTGTGTCCATTTATTCTTTTACGTAGAGACTGTCCAGTTCGGCCAATGTACATGGCAGAGGGGCATTGCTGGGACATGATGGCATATATCACATTGGTAGATGTGCAGGTGAATGAGCTTCTGATAGTGTGGCTGATGTGATTAGGCCCTATGATGGTGTCCCTTGAATAGATATGTGGACACAGGTGGCAACGGGCTTTGTTGCAAGGATAGGTTCCTGGGTTAGTGGTTCTGTTGTGTGGTTGCTGGTGAGTAGTTGCTTCAGGTTGGGGGACTGTCTGTAAGCAAGGACTGGCCTGTCTCCTAAGATCTGTGAGAGAGTGATGGGTTGTCCTTCAGGATAGGTTATAGATTCTTGATTATGCGTTGGAGAGGTTTTAGTTGGGGGTTGAATGTGATGGCTAGTGGCATTCTGTTATTTTCTTTGTTGGGCCTGTCCTGTAATAGGTGACTTCTGGCTCTGTCAATCTATTTCTTCACTTCAGCAGGTGGGTATTGTAGTTGTAAGAATGCTTGATAGAGATCTTGTCAGTGTTTGTCTCTGTCTGAGGGGTTGGAGCAAATGCGGTTGTATCGTAGAGCTTGGCTGTAGACAATGGATTGCGTGGTGTGGTCTGGATGAAAGCTGGAGGCATGTAGGTAGGAATAGCGGTCAGTAGGTTTCCGGTATAGGGTGGTGTTTATGTGACCATCGCTTATTAGCACCGTAGTGTCCAGGAAGTGGCTCTCTTGTGTGGACTGGTCCAGGCTGAGGTTCACGGTGGGATGGAACTTGTTGAAATCATGGTGGAATTCCTCAAGGGCTTCTTTTCCATGGGTCCAGATGATGAAGATGTCATCAATGTAGCGCAAGTAGAGTAGGGACATTAGGGGACAAGAGCTGAGGAAGCGTTGTTCTAAGTCAGCCATAAAAATGTTGGCATACTGTGGGGCCATGCGGGTACCCATAGCAGTGCCGCTGATTTGAAGCTATACATTGTCCCCGAATGGGAAACGATTATGGGTGAGGACAAAGTCAAAGTTCAGCAACCAGGTTTGCCGTGACATTATTGGGGATACTGTTCCTGACAGCTTGTAATCCATCTTCGTGTGGAATGTTGGTGTAGAGGGCTTCCACATCCATAGTGGCCAGGATGGTGTTTTCAGGAAGATCACCGATGGATTGTAGTTTCCTCAGGAAGTCAGTGGTGTCTCGAAGATAGCTGGGAGTGCTGGTAGCGTAGGGCCTGAGGAGGGAGTCTACATAGCCAGACAATCCTGCTGTCAGGGTGCCAATGCCTGACATGATGGGGCATCCAGGATTTCCAGTTTATGGATCTTGGGTAGCAGATAGAATACCCCAGGTCGGGGTTCCAGGGGTGTGTCTGTGCAGATTTGTTCTTGTGCTTTTTCAGGGAGTTTCTTGAGCAAATGCTGCAGTTTCTTTTGGTAACCCTCAGTGGGATCAGAGGGTAATGGCTTGTAGAAAGTGGTGTTGGAGAGCTGCCTAGCAGCCTCTTGTTCATATTCCGACCTATTCATGACGACAGCACCTCCCTTGTCAGCTTTTTTGATTATGATGTCAGAGTCGTTTCTGAGGCTGTGGATGGCATTGTGTTCTGCATGGCTGAGGTTATGGGGCAAGTGATGCTGCTTTTCCACAATTTCAGCCCGTGCACGTCGGCGGAAGCACTCTATGTAGAAGTCCAGTCTGTTGTTTCGACCTTCAGGAGGAGTCCACCCAGAATCCTTCTTTTTGTAGTCTTGATAGGAAGGTCTTTGTGGGTTAGTATGTTGTTCAGAGGTGTGTTGGAAATATTCCTTGAGTCGGAGACGTCGAAAATAGGATTCTAGGCCACCACAGAACTGTATCATGTTCGTGGGGGTGGAGGGGCAGAAGGAGAGGCCCTGAGATAGGACAATATTGCTGGGCGGGTTAAGGGAACCACTGTTGTGACCCCTTGTGGCATGTAGTAGTTTAGACTGTTTAGTGTCCTTTTTCTTTTGTAGAGAAGCAAAGTGTGTGTTGTAAATGGCTTGTCTAGTTTTTGTAAAGTCCAGTCACGAGGAAGTGTGTGGGGAAGGTTGTTTTTTTATGAGAGTATCCAGTTTTGAGAGCTCATTCTTAAATCTTTCCCCATTTGCTGTAGAGGATGTTGATCAGGTGGTTCTGCAGTTTGAGAGCGTGTGGCACAAGCTGTCAGCATAGTCTGTGTGGTATGTAGATTGTAATGGATTTTTTACCTTCAGTCCTTTTGGTACGATGTCCATCTGTTTGCATTTGGAAAGGAAGATGAGGTGAAATGGTGAGAAGGAAAGTAATAGGGCTGGAAGGGGTTCAGAAGTTGAAATGAGCATGGCTAGAGTATTCCAAGACCAGTAGCAAGGGATTGACATAATCAAGTTTCAGGTGTTGAGCAACAGCCAAAAAAGTGAGTAGTCAAATTCTTGCTCTTTGGTTGGTTATGGATCACTTTTAGCCAATCAGACTACAGTGATTTTTGTACTGTGCAATTTCAGAGGAGCAACTGTATATTCATTAAGCAAATAAGACCTCAGCCAGCCAGAGTACAGAGATTGCATAATTGAGAAATAAGTGTAAAGTTTATGGATCAGTAACTGCAACAGCATCCTGGCACTTTAATTGGCTGACAAATTTTATTAATGGTGATGCAGATAAATATTTAGTATTCAACTCTGTCCTCCTTTTATAAAACCTTCCTGCAAATCCCTCATATTGTGCCATAAAAATGGCCATATTGGGTCAGACCAACTGGGTCCATCTAGCCCACTATCTGGTCTTTTGACAGTGGCCAATGCTAGTGGCCATGTCTCTACTATACTAGTGCTGACATCTATTGACAAACTTCTTCCCAGCATCATCATCATTAAGAGATGTCTGATCTTTAGGGCCATATTTACTAAAACAAGCAAGCTACATTAAAACACAAAAATGAGTGTTTACCAATTGTCCCTAAAATACATGACATTTGTGTGGGCAAATTAATACAATTTGTTGCTTTCGCCACTGGATTCAATGGATCCATGCGACAGGTGTGTAAACTGTTATAATCCTGACCCAGGTTATGTAACAGGGCCAGGAAAAAAATTCAGCACTTCTCTGTGTCCTGCTTTTATTACACAGTTCCCTGATTTGCATGCATAAATTTCCATCAATGTATTTGGTTTTTTTTTGTTTGTTTTTAAAAAAAAGACATTAGGGCCAATTAATACCATGCTGCCAAATTTATACTCACGGGGGCCCCTCAAATCAATAGGGTCTCCACCCAAACAGGGATAGTTTTAAATGTAAGAAGTTTACTGCTTATGCTCCAGGGCCATATTGTGTGGTGCATCAGTTGATTCCTGCTGACCCAGAGCTTTGTGGTGATAACTTGAGTCCCTGGGGAATCAGGATGGCTCTCCTGGCTCATCAGCTTTAGTCAAAGCACATCACAAGTTCTCACACTTGTTTTAATACTAAACGTCTATCCACTATTCCCCTAAATCTCTCCATAAATAATCACTTCTGGAATTATTTTCCTATGACCTTCCCCTCATTTCCCACCCAGATGGGATGGCAATGTTGCCTGGGCAAGCTGGGGGAGGAGGTGGTCATATATTGAATTTACACTTTGAAGTGTGGGTCCTGGTTGAATTTTTAACATCAGCTTCAGGAAAGGCAACATCTGTGTATTCCAAATTTCTCAACAGCTTAGGTTTGGAGAAAGATGCAGTGATTAGTCTAAGATTATTATTTTAACATTTTCTATTATTTTTTGTTCCATACACCATCTTATCTTACTACACCATTAAGCATGTGAATATTCTACCAATATAAAATACAGACATCACCAAATCCCTTCCAGAGTTCAAAGAGTTAAGGTATGTCTACACTACAAGGACTACAGTGTCACAGTCGCAGCTTTCTGTCACTAAAATAAATCTACCCCCTCAAGAGGCAGTAGCAAGGTTGATACAAGAACTCTTCTGTCAACCTAGCTGCATCTGCAGTGGGGGTTAGTTCTACTTAACTATGTCACTCAGGGCATGAAATTTTTCACAGCCCTCAGTGATGTACCTAAGTCGCCTAATTTTAAGGTATAGACTAGGCCTCCTTCCCTTTCCCAAGGAACACAACAAAGTTCTTACTTAAATACAAAATTAATTTTGTATTTATGTTTATGGTGCTTTCCCTTGCAGAATGATAACTGGATATCACCTCAAATTGATGTGCTATTAAATGGTATTCCTTCTTTCCAAGAATTGCCCATTATGCAAGGACTGCACAGTATATGACTGGATTGGCCTTGCTAGGAAAGCAGCAAACACACCATGACATATAGGGTAGGCTCAAAATTACCCTTCATTCGTCTCCTTCATATTGCATGGCAAAAAAAGAATCTTATTTGCTCTGGTCTGCATGCCTTTAGGAGTTCCTACTGATTTGACATTTCCTAAACTGACTTGGTTTTCTAGGTCACCAATTAGATTTCTCGCTGCTTTCTAGTCTTTAGCATTCTCAGTAGGTTGCATTTCTACATGGGATAATTCTAGCGCTATCTTCACTTTTTCTGTTACAAACTGGAACCAAAGTTCTCAGAATTTTTATCCAGTTCATTAATGTCCAAAGGTTTGAGTCAAACCCTTCCCTCCCTATGCTGTGTAGTTAAAGAAAGATCTCTCTCAAGTTTTCCTTTGGACAAAAATCTGAACCTTTAGAAATTAAAGTTTATTAGCTAAAGGCATTTCTACCAAGAATTAAAAGTAAATAGTCTCCAAGTAGCATGCCTTTAAAAGATATCCAGCATCCTGACTTGACCATACAAATCTTTACAATCAATGATTTCTCTTCTATTTCGAGGCCTATATACACCTTCAAGTGGTCCCTTTTACCCATCAGTTAAAAGGAGCTTTATGAGGGTGCTGAATAGGCCTGTTGTGATTTTCAAAGCCACCTAAGTGATTTTAATACTAAGTTTCCATTAACATTAATTGGAGCTATGCATCCAAATCCCCTAGGTGGGATGGAATACATTAGGCACTGTGCTGGTACTTCAGAGATTAGCATCCTAGTCACACACACCTAGCTGCTATTTTTTCTCCAAAAACAGAAGGTAAAAAAGAGAGGGACACAATGCAAGGCCAGGGCTTAATGTGCATTTTACCCTCCTCTCAACAAGAATAATTCTCTCATCTCACAATCAGTCTCTCTGTAATGTCCTGGAGCCTCCAGTACAGATGGTTTAAAAATACACATTTCAGGGGGAGGGAGTATGATATAAATATAAATATAAAAGAATGATTATTATTATTATATCTGCATGTCCATTATTGATAGTATTCATCAGAAAGTGTCAGTAACCTATACCACACCATCTTTGGAAGACTGGGGGCCTTGATCAGAAACTTTGCACATCAGTCATCTGGATCAGGGTAGCCATTTCAACCAGAATAAGGATCTGCTGTAGACAGACAAGGGGATACATGTTTCATCAACTGAGTCAGCTCAGTGTGGTCAGTTGCTACAGTGAATGCCATTTTGTTTCTTTCTTGAGTGCAGGAGAAATGCCTCTGATCATTAAGCAAGCTTCATTTTTTTTTTTGGTTGTCATTATAGTTGCCATGTGACTCCTGGATCTTGAAAATCTTTTGTTTTTTAAATATCCATTAATTTTGACATTTGGGAACATTTACATAAGGGAAGGTGAATTTTATAGTAAACAGCTGAATCAATTGCACAGAGACCATTGAGAGCTGCAACTTTAAATTAGGGCTGCTTGAGAGACTACAGGAGAGAAGAAGAGGTCCTAAATCATGGTGAATAGTTTGTCACAAAGTCAAAGAATGAGATCACAAAGTCTTTGATTTCTCTGAATTTTCAGCGAGGAAAAGAGATTTTCAATTATACTAAGTCTCCTTTATACTAAGGCTCCTATACTAAGGCAGAGCGCATGCAAGCAGCTTTAGGGGTGATAGGGGCGACTTATTCTAATGAAGTTCCTTGTAAAGTAAAATAGAATAAAGTGATTCTTTTTGCAGTTATCATTTTCACATGACATTCTATGCACTTCATTGACTTCCAGTCTCCTTCTAGACGTACGTGAAGGTGTTGGCTACAGAGTTGGTCTATATTTTGCTCTATTGGCCTGTTACAGGATGTGGGAAGCATCACCTTCTCAGGTATTTGTATATTAGTACTTAATGCTGCTGAATGGTCATTATTGTGTGTGACAAAGTTCCTCCTCTGCCTTGATCGATCCAGTGCTTTCTGGAGGATTTGCTCGCTTCAGAGGTTCATGGTAGTCCTCAGTTTGGCTCCTTTTGTTTGTGGCACAAACCTGCCTTTCACTCAGCTAACCTCATCATTGGCCAGCATGGGGAAAAAGGGAAAACAATCTCCCCAGTTCCTGTTGTCCCACCTAGTGGGTCAGCGACAGGCCAGATCCCTTTCCAAATTAGACCTTTCCCTCGGGTGTCTCTCACAGACCAGGTCAACTCCTCCTGTGTCAGATAGGGAGTTTTGGGGACGGGGGAAACCTGGGCCCGCTGTCTACTTCGGGTTCCAGTCCAGGGCCCTGTGGATAGCAGTTGTCTACAACATCTCCTGTAACTCCCTGGGCTACTTCCCCATGGTTTCCCCCAGCACCTTCTTTATCCTCACCGCAGGACCTGATGCCAGATATTGTTTGTACTCCTCAGTCCTCCAGCAGCACACCCTCTCACTCTCAGCTCCTTGTGCGCCCCTCACTGACTGAAGTGAGGTCCTTTTTAAACCAGGTGCCCTGATTAGTAGCCTGCCTGTCTTAATTCTAGCAGCTTCTTAATTGGCTCCAGGTGTCTTAATTAGCCTTCCTTAATTGGTTCCAGCAAGTTCCTGATTGTTCTGGAACCATCTGTTACCTTACTCAGGGAAAAGGGACCTGCTTAATCTGGGGCTAATATATCTGCATTCTATCACTCTCTTGTAGCCATCTGGCCTGACCTTGTCACATGTGTTATTGTAAATTTAATTCATTATTTGGGTGCGTAGAGCTTTTTTGTATGGTCATGTTGTATCATTGTTTTAACCTAAAGCAATAAAAAATAAAACAAAATGTTATATTTCAAAAAAACGTTTTAGAAATTTAGACAATTTTACTTGTACTAAATTCTAGTTCTTTTTTAATATGTAATTTAGAAACATGGAAGGATGTTGTAAGAAAATACAGCTCTCAAGCTCACAATGAAGCATAGCCCAAAGTGAAAGTGAGCAGGGATTGGGAGTAGCTCTTGTGATGGTCATTGCAATAAATACTTGGTCTGGAGATGTATACTTGTGTGTAAGGAGCAAAGTTCTTTTTGATCAAGGTGGCTGATTATAGTAGGCAGATTCCACAAGCAGTAAACTGGAGGTGCAGTTGACTAACTGGCCTAAACATGAGAACCCTCACATGACATTCTCCAGCATTGGATTTAAAGGGAAAAAACTGATCATAATTCCAAATGAATGAAGTATCTGAAATGAGATCTGTGAAACACAATACACAGAGGGGCAGGAAACTACAAGAAGAGAGAGAAATCTTTCCCCACCAGTAACACTGAGCCATGTGGCTGATCACTCCATGTTCTTTTTGACTCCTCATTGGTGCAGAGTTGAGGTTGCCTTGACTACCAGGTTTTTGAACTTGCTGGCTGCTTCCACCTCCATTTTAGAGAACGGTTTCCATGCTGCAAAAGTCAGGAAAGTGCAACATTCTTAAGAGATACATAAACACCTTTTCATTGTGTGAACGTTTATGTGGGATCATTTTCTACCAGGCCAGATGGCTGATTCATTGGTCATGAGAGAGATGAGAAGCAGCATTTGGGGAACTGGTTTTGCAGTGTGAAGAATTGCAATGGTCCCCTCTGGATCTCCAGTCAGGTGTTCTTTGAGTCCATGGTGGTATAGATGTGTGCGCCGCTTTCTTTTTCATAGCAGTTTAACAGATGAGAATATGTTTCAACTGCCACAAATTAGAGAACACCTGGCATCAGAAAACAGCAGTAATAATAATGTGTGATTTTTGTCTATTATTAGAGCTATGCACACACATTTGTGTATTGCAGTCATTTAATGTATATCCCATGACTATGATTCCTCTTCCAGCTCAAATATTAATCCCTCAGTGAATCTATGTGCAGGCAAATCCTGTGTAAGACAGTAGCAGCAGGGGACAAAGTGAAGCAAAGAGGATTGTGTTTGACAGAGGTGTTTAAATAAATTGTTAATTTTTTTGGAATACCGGGGAACCTGTCTCTAGAGCTCCTGATCATTTACTCTCACCCATCTGTTTTCATGGATAGTGGGGAGGGTTGGAGGCCTGGGGAAGATGGAATATTGAGTGGGGTTGGGACACTTGGAGCTTGATCCTGCAGGGCGTTGGGACCCTGAGTCTCTTACTGAAGTCAGTGGGAGCTGAGAGCATTCAGCACCTTGCAGGATTGAGCCCTGGCAGACATATCTGGCAGGTTGGTTCAATTTTATTATCAGTTGGGGTGATTAGATTTTTTTTGTATTTGTGTATTTTTTCCATACGATTTAATATTTTAACTGCTCTGAAGATCAACAAGTGCATAAGCAAATTGCCATGTGTATCTGTAAACCATGAAAAAGAACTCATCTGTATGGCCACCAAACTGTTGATCTTCCAGGGTATGCTGCAAGACCTCTCTCTCTTTAGACAAGCTTTTGAGAAGGGTCTGGGTGAAAGAGAGTGGTTTTTATTAATGGTGTTTATTAATCTTGAGACGGCGGGGTAGTCCTGGATGAGGAGAGTTCACATCTGGTTACTGGATTATTTAGTATATTTAATTCATGTATTAATGTGCATGCACCTAGGGCAAAGTGAGAGGCCTTTTTTAAAGCATTCCCAGTTTAAAGCCTTGGTATTTACTTGCTTAAACTTAAGTATGAGTGTTTGCAGGTTAAGAGGCTAAATCACTGCATCAGGGGTGGCATCAGGACACTGTCTCATTTTCTCCATCTGTAGTTTGGGGATAACACCTGCCTGTGTTATTGTTATACTGAAATCTATTTTACATATTAATTTAGTATAATATATAGAGTAAGTCTCTCAAGCTCTATAAATTGTTGTAAGTAATTAAAATATAACAAATATCAGAATTCAAACCAGAATACAACTAACATAATGAATTAAAGACAAATAGTTCCTCTCAAACAATAGAGCCCAAGGATAAATCACCCCAAAGCAATAAGAGAAATCAGTCAAATAATTATCAAGAACCCTAGCCACCGAACATAACCAACTCCTAATGCATTCCTTTGATTGAAAAGCTAAGGGAAAAATACTTCCTATCTTAACCCAGGAAGGCCTTCACTGAAACAGCTTTATTCCTGGTAATATTGATTTGTCATCGTGGGTTGACTTTTTCAATGTGCTTCCCACATTTGTCCATCATAATATTTGGCTCATATATTTGTTCCTTCAATTGTTATAGTATGACTGTCAACAGACCTCTAGGTACATGAAAACATCAAAAAACTTTAAGGACACAAGAAATAACCAATTAACATAATATCAAAATGACACAGAAACAACCTTACTGCAGCTAAAAACTCATCCTTTTAACATAGCCCCTCAAGACAAGCGTCAATGAGAACATGCCCTGCAGTTTGCCTGGAATGTCATTAGACTGACTTATTATTATTTATATTATAGCAATGCCCACAACATGCTCCAGGTTGTCCAAACATTTAGGGAGTCCCAGCCCTGTTTAAGTGGCCTTTCCATTTCACAATGCCAAGTAATGCTACTAAACAAACCATCAGGGTGGATTGCCTACAAGAAAGGACAAACCACAACATTTGACTTGTCAGATCAAAAGAAGTCAAAGGGTATTGACAAATTCCACCACTTGGTACAAGATACCCTTGTGCTAATGCTTGCTTCCAGGGCACAAAACATAGCCAAGAATCACATTTACTGCAGCCTCCACAAATTCAAAACGGAGTGATGCCAACATTTACAAGGAGTAGGTGTTACACTAACATTATATATAGGGCTTGAGTTGTGTGACTACCATTGGCTAAAATCTTGCACATAGCTTTGAAAAATACAGGAGTAAATACTTGAGTAGCTTCCAGCGGACAGAGTTTCTCTAAAGAAAATTAAAAATGGATTTCAGACATTTGTTAGACCATAAATTTCATGCTAACTACTAAACTGTCTGGTTCCCAAGCACTAGCAAAAACATGACAGCAGACTGCAAATCATTCTACTGTACTTTTAAGAAATTCCCCAACTAAAATATCTATAGGTTACATGAGAGTAATTTGCACAATCTTTCAGTAAATACGTTTCTAAATGGGAGATGATTTCTGCCAGGCTGGACAACATCTTGTGAACATTTATGAAACAGTGGACCTTCTGACATATAGTAATGAAATACAGAAGAACAGCGATCAAGGGTTTGTCTTCTCACCTGAATACAAATTATTGGAAAATGTCCTGAATATATATATATATATTTACTAAAGAAACAAACTGGAGATGGGGACAGTCCAAATATCCAGTACCCTGACTAAAGAGACTCATTTCCCATTTTGAAAAATCCTATATCTTAATACCCCACTCAGTTGCATGTATGGAGACTACTCTTTCCAGTGGGAAAACAGAAAGATAAATAGATAATTTTTAATCATGGTATGCCAGTCTTGATTAACCAATGCACCGGCTCCTAGGCATGTGCTCATTTACAAAAATGCCTGTAAAACTAAACCAGTTGAGATAGGGAATTAAGAACAGAATACACAACTCCACCTCTTTATCACTAGTTCCAATCTGGTCCAGAATTGGCAAATCAAGACTTCTGTAAACTTCCCCTGTGCCTCAGAATCCTCTGCAGATTAAATGAGTCTATTTGCTACAGTGAGTGTTTTATGGGTGTTAAGCTGCCAACTAACAAGATTGAGAAACAGTTTGCAATTTTTAAAAATATATTCTAAAAGGAGCAACATATTATTAGCTAATGATGTAATTTCCTTGACCACTGACAAGAACATAGAGGAATGCCATACTATATATGCAACGATGGTGCCTTTCTGGGATTTGTGCTTTCAGGCAGAACATAGCAAATGTCAAAGATTTCCTTGGCTTACTTTTCATTTTTTTTGCTCTGCCTATTCTTTATATTAGGCACCCCAGATACCCAAGTGGATGGCTGGCCATATTTTTAATACTCCTATGCGATATTTTTTTTCTTAATTCTTTCTCATTTTTTCCTTCTCTCTTTACATTTTATAGGTAATTTGGTTTAACTTTTAATAGGTACATCAGCCAGACATATTATTATCATCTTTCCTTACATCAAAGTTTGGCATACTAGAGCAAGCCAACTTTAAACCTAGGATTTCACACTTTAATGTTCAGGTCCAATAATACAATTAAAACTTTTAGGAGCAAATTTTGGCTGAATTTACACAGGTCCATAGGATGGGACAAAATTCTTATGCACCTGCACAGGGGCACCCATGATCTGGGGCGTTAATTATGACCTATTTCTGCTAAAGCTACCTTTTGGGTTGTCTATTGGAGCAGCAAGAGCACGGAGATATTATCCAACAACTGATTTGGTTATTTGAGTCATACCTTTTGTCCTGGTCTGAGAGCTAACAACTCTTGTACCCTGTGACTTTGGTGGAAATGCTGAACTTCAGATGCCTTTAACTCTTGTGACAAAGTTTCTCCTCTGCATTGGTGGGCCCTGCGCTTATTGGCGGATTTGCTCGCCTCAGAGATTCACGGCAGCCCTCAGTTTGGCCACTTTTGCTAGTGGCTCAAACCTGCTATTCACAGCAAACCTCACTGGCCAGCATGGGGAAATGGAAGGAGAACAATCCCTGCACTCTCTGCTGATCCACCAAGTGGGTCAGGGGACAGGCCAGGGACCATCCCCTCTGGTAGGACCCACAGTCCAACAACTCCTGTATCCAATAGGAAGTTGGGGGGGGATGGGGATAACCTGGGACCACCCTCTACTCCGGGTTCCAGCCCAGGGCCCTGTGGATCACAGCTGTCTACGGTGTTTCTTGTAACAGCTACAACTCCCTGGGCTACTTCCCCATGGCCTCCTCCCAAACACCTTCTTTATCCTCTCCACAGGACCTTCGTCCTGATACCAGATGGCATTTGTACTCCTCAGTCCTCCAGCAGCACACCCTCTCACTTTCAGCTCCTTGTGTGCCCCTCACTGACTGAAATGAGGTCCTTTTTAAACCAGGTGCCCTGATTAACCTGCCTGTCTGAATTAATTCTAGCAGCTTCTTAATTGGCTACAGGTGTCTTAATTAGCCTTCCTTAATTGGTTCTAGCAAGTTCCTGATTGTTCTGGAACCACCTGTTACCTTACCCAGAGAAAAGGGAGCTGCTGAATCTGGGGCTAATATATCTGCATATCTAATATATATATCTAATATAATCTGGGGCTAATATATCTGCATTCTATTACTTTCCTGTACCCATCAGGCCTGACCCTGTCACACACTGTTTTATTTCTCTGAAGGCTTTGGGATCTGGCTAGTCACAGTTAATTTAAATGGTGGGATTGTTGAAGGAATTTCTACCCATGAGAAATTGTGCTTGTGCAAGCGTTTACTAACAGAGTATCTCTATATGCTTTCAAAGTCATGAACAGATTTTGTACTCTTTTTCGTAGATCGTTCATTATTCCAGCTCTCCTTCAGCTTTCCTCTTACCCTGGGTGTAAGCTGTAAAATCATATTCCTTAGCAAATTCTGCAAGTGGTATTGAAGCAAACCATGGTCCATTATTCATGACAAGTTTTTCAGAAACCCTTATTTTGCAAATACTTTCCATCTGTTCATCATGTGTGCGGATGAAGGTGGTGGCATATCATCCATTTCCACAAATCATGAATAAAGTTGACTAGTACTATATAGGTGGCATTATAACATTAAAGAAATGAGCAGCTATCCACTTCCTGGTTCTTCCAACTCTTCTTTTGTCAAAAATGGCTCTGAATGCAGTCTGCTTCTGTTACACAAATTACACCTACTCTTGAATTGTTTTGACAGTGTTGGCCAACAGATGCCAACAGAGTGACAGGGAATGGATCACTTGATTACCTGTTCTATTCGTTCCCTCTGGGGCACCTGGCATTGGCCACTGTCAGAAGACAGGATACTGGGCTAGATGGATCTTTGACTGGACGCATTATGGCCATTCTTATGTTCTTTGAGGTGTTCTTGCTCTGTGCTTTGGTGTCCTATGATAACCTTAGTAGTCATGACCTTGATGATGCCTTTGCAAGCATTTCGTCCCTCTAGTTTTGTAGCATAGTGATCCTCTCTTTTGAGAATGTGTCACGGTTCCTCCCCCACTCTGAACTCTAGGGTACAGATGTGGGGACCTGCATGAAAAAACCTCCTAAGCTTATCTTTACCAGCTTAGGTCAAAACTTCCCCAAGGTACAAAATATTACACCTTGGACAGGCCGCTACCACCACCAAACTAATACTGGTTACTGGGGAAGAGCTGTTTGGACGCGTCCTTCCCCCCAAAATACTTCCCAAAACCTTGCACCCCACTTCCTGGACAAGGTTTGGTAAAAAGCCTCACCAATTTGCATAGGTGACCACAAACCCAAACCCTTGGATCTGAGAACAATGAAAAAGCATTCAGTGTTTTACAAGAAGACTTTTAATAAAAAATAGAAGTAAATAGAAATAAAGAAATCCCCCCTGTAAAATCAGGATGGTATATATCTTACAGGGTAATTAGATTCCAAAACATAGAGAACCCCTCTAGGCAAAACCTTAAGTTACAAAAAAGATACACAGACAGAAATAGTTATTCTATTCAGCACAATTCTTTTCTCAGCCATTTAAAGAAATCATAATCTAACACATACCTAGCTAGATTACTTACTAAAAGTTCTAAGACTCCATTCCTGTTCTGTCCCCGGCCAAGACGACTACAGACAGACACAGACCCTTTGTTTCTCTCCCTCCTCCCAGCTTTTGAAAGTATCTTGTCTCCTCATTGGTCAGGTGCCAGCGAGGTTACCTTTAGCTTCTTAACCCTTTACAGGTGAGAGGAGCTTTCCCCTGGCCAGGAGGGATTTCAAAGGGGTTTACCCTTCCCTTTATATTTATGACAGAAGGAGACAATCAACTATGTGGATGTCCAATTTGTACTTCCAGAACTGTTGCAGTTGTGCAAGGACTGCTCTGCTCCTGGCCAGGCTGTCTCTGCCAATCTGCTTAACAGCTAGCTAGTCCAAGCACTTTGCTTCGCTTCTGTATCTGTTTGAGTTTTGACTGAGTAGCTGGTAAGCTTTGTATGATGTGGTCCACATACAGCTTAATCTTTGGTTTCTTTAGCTGTCTTCCTTTGCCAGTGGTCTCCATATAGGAGCTATGAAGACAGCATCTGCCAAGATAAGGGGCCTGAGTCTCATCTACTTCTGTGGCAGTGTAAAGTGGCATTCAAATGGGTGGAGAAGAGTCTATAGAAAAATGCATCAGCAGATAATCATTTCTCTGCTTATATGGTACTGCACTATCATTGTGGGAGAACATGCTTTGTTTTCTGAAGTACCTTTGGATTACTGAACATCCCATATCCAGACATTTTTTTTTTTTTTTTTGATACTCATCAGTTCAGTTAGGGGAACTGAAAAGTCAGCCAAGTTGGGAAATAACTTTACCATTCCCCTGAGCTTAGGTACATCCCTACATATTCTGGCTCTGGCGTTGTTAATATGGGCACTAATGCTTAGACCAACCAATTTGACTCTTTCCCTTTTAAAATAGCATTTGTTATAAGTGTTAAACCTGTTTACTGATGTTAAGGACTCCTTTGTGTCAGCTATTGCTCGCATCTGCTGCATCCTCTCAAGCTCTTCTTTTACTTCTGCATTGGGATCCTGAAAACTCTCCTCAGGTTTGACAGGCATTTGAACACCCTAACACCTTGAACTTTATTTTACATTTTTGCTGGATTTTGGCTTAGCACACCCTTTCCCCAGGTCATGTTTTATACCACAGCTGCTGGGAGGGTCTGGCATACAAACTACTGTGGTAGTCCTATGCTAGCCAAGTGTAACCCTTCTGCCAGGCAGAGTTGATAGCAGCAAGGGCCGGGTTCAGTACATAGAGGTTCCCACTCAACAGTGCAATGTAAAACTGGCTTGAGCCCCCACCCAGTGACCTGGGAAAATCTTACACACACCCCTGGGCGCCTCAAAGAGGCAATACTTCCCCTCTCACAAGCACAGAGTCTCAGTGTAGCAGAAAAATCTTTAACATGAGGTAAACAACAGCAGCATTAAATTGGGAAAACACCACAACTAAGGTTCATAAACCAAACCATGAGCAAAGACCCACCCCAGCAAATTGGGCCATGTCCTTTCCCTTTGGTTCTTGAGTCCAACCCAAAAATCACCCAAAGTCCCAAAAGTCCAACAAACCAAAAGTCTCTGTCCCTGGTCAGTGCAGCCCAAATTCAAAAGTTTATCTGCAGAGTTTTATCTCCCAGCCTGGGTGGAAATGGAGGCGGGGGGTGTTAAGGGGCACCTTATGTGATCCAAGGCCAACTGCCCCACCTCTCCATGGGGTTCTGCTGCAGCCTTCACCGCAAGCCACTCCACCAGCCGCTCCACTCCACCAGCCATCCCGTAAGCCACTCTAGCCATCCCATAAATTGCTTCCGCTCTGGCCAGTCCATGAGCCACTCCAGCCATCCCATGAACTGCTCCGCCCCACCAGCCGCTCAGCAATATATCTTCAGCCCCTCCCCCCACTACTTAACACAGCACTCAGTGATTTCAACTTTTAGTAATTTTAGCTCTTTAGTGATTTCAGCTTGTAGTAGGGGAGCTTCAGTGCTGGCAAACCATTGGCCCAGAGCGAATTCAGCTCAGCAGCCTATAACTAGACTCCTAATGGAACCAAAATTAGCTCCGATATTCCACAGTGGAGAGAGAAGGAGGTGCAATTGGTGTTTCAGATCCTCAAAAGAATCCCACACTACCACGTACAAATGTTTGTCCCCAGCTTCTCTCAATTCACTGGGTTATGGAACCCATGTCCCTTCTCTAGCAAGTGCTACTTAGTTGATGGCGAGTCCCTCTGTCATAAAACAGTTCCACTGTCCTTGATTCACATAATCAGGTTAACACCACTTTATTCTTCCTGCCCCAACAACAGAGAAACTGGGGATCCCACAGCAGCCAAAGTGACCATTTGGGCTGCTGTGGGCTCATGCTAGGCGGGGTGGGTGTGCCTATGTAAATAAGATCAGCCCCTGAAGTTCTTTTCCACAGCTTGCCACAATTCACCACCAGATGTCAGGGTAGAGCTCATCCTGACTCTGCTTACACAAGGATTCCTCTATACTGAAGGAATCTCCAGTGACTGGATCCACTTGCTGCAGAACAGTTTTATCCCATCATTCTACAGCATTGGAACACTAGTTCTTGAATAAAATTGCTCATATATCAAGTTATAACTTTTGCCATCAAATTCAGACCGAGTGTCTATATGTGCAACTCCAACACAAGTCTCTGGCTCAAAGTCAGCAGTGATGTGACCGGTGATACAAATATTAGTGCAACATGCACCAATATGCCAAACATTGGGTGTGCCAGATTCCTTGTAATCTGCACCTCTCCAGGGGCAGGAGAAGAATGTAGCCTGAAAAAAAAAATCTAAAAGAGTGGGTATATTCCCTTACTCATGTAAATGGGTAAGAAAAGGAGTGTAATATAGTGCCTGTAACCTATTGCATAGCAAGTAATCAGCCTGGAGTATTATGAAGAAGTCTGGTTTGAAAAGTTGATCATCTTTAGAAAAATGTAGCTATTTTCCTTTACTTCCTCACCATATGTGCTGTAGGTTTTGTTTTTGATACATGTCATTCATTCATTTGGCTTTAGTTAGGACATTAACACTGATGTTATACTGTATACACAGACGACTATATATGATACAGATATGTAGGAGTAAAAAAAAAAAATTCAATACATTATACATGGCTTCAGCAACATATCCAGTTGTTTCCTGAATAACCTTCAGTGTCCTTCACCTCAGAAACCATACCCAGAAGGCCATTCCAAACATTATTTGCAGAGTGAAAAAAATGCTTCCTTATGTCCGTTCCAAATTTATTTTTCTTTAACTTTTATTAAAAAAGTCTCCTTATGCAGCATGTGCTGAGCTAAAACATGTAACCGACATTATCCACTTATGATTTTGTACACATTAATTAGGTCCTAAGTAGGCTGAATAAATTGGGGATTTTTCCCCGTAACGTATCTTTTCTCCTTTAAACTATTGTTATGTTAGCTTTCCAGGTTTTTTTTTTTTTTAACTGACAATGTGAAACACTATTCTAAATGTGATCTGATCAGAATATTATTTAAGACACACCAAAATGACATTTAAAGGAGGTCAAGAAAATAAAGCCGTAGAAATTAAATGCAAAGGGTAAAAACGTGAGTTTATTGGTTAAGCACAATAATGTGAATCAAAGAGATAGACAAGGTAGTGGAGGAGTCACATGTTAGAGGACAAGGGTTTTATTTTACCCAGAGAACTCTGGAGCTTTGATTATTTTTAGGTTTTGTTGACATCCTCTCTCTCTTATATTGACTTAGTCTGTCTTATTTTGAAATATTCCACAAACAGTGTGTCAATTAAAATGCACCAGTCAAATCTAGCTTGCAATGTAAGAGTGTGACAAAATCTCGACTAGTTAAAAATACTATTTACAGTAAAAATAGCTGTCCTTAGACATATCAGAACATTTAACACGGATCTGTGAGTCAGTCTAACACAATGGTTCTCAACCTATTTACCGCTGTGGGCTGCATATACAGCCCACAACCTGTTGTGTGAATGAGGCCCACATAATATTTATATTACCTGTATTGCCTTGAATACGTCACTTGGGCTGCAACTTGTGTGCTGATTGGGCTGCAAGCAGGCCATGGGTCACAGATTGAGAACCTCTGGTCTCATGTAACATACTTAATCAAAGGGTACTGCACACTCAGAATGGCTATTAGCTCAGCACTGAACCCGATACTGACAGGTGCGGATAGTTGTGGGGGCTCTGTCTCTCTCAGATTCAATGCCTACCATGGTTAGGTTTGCAGAAACCTAATCAGTTGCAGTCTGAGAATGTGCTGAGCCAGTTCCAGTAATTTGTTGCTGCATGCAAGTGCAAATGGTATTTTTATCAGACAACCCCATGCACACAATAAAGGGAACAGAACTCATGACCTTCTGTTTCATAAAAGTACTATAGACATATTAAGTATTTTATTACGAAACAGTGAATCTTGTGCAAGACACCACCTTTATTAAACAGCCTCCTATCTTAAGAAACTTGCCCCAAAAGTATCTCCAAATTTCAGAGTAGAATTTAACCCCACCTTCTTTGGAAGATTCTTTGTTATACAAACAATTTTTGTCAACCTTTTTAATGGCAACTCATGGCAAGTGTCTCTGTAAAAGGTAGCATAGGCCCTAAGGTTGAAACATTTCTGCATGGAAGCTTTGTGCAAACCAACTGAAATATACCAACTGACAACACCAGTCTTAAAAAGGAGCTAAGATAATCTACTTTTTAATTGTGCAGGCTGGCCAGAAGTCAGCTTTACTGACTGGCTTGCAATGAGGTTTACAACCTAGGGGAAAAAAAACCAAAAAACAAAAGCCACAATGGAATGCATGGTAGGACACAGGCAACTCTAGTGGCTGGAAAATCACACACCTATATGTGACATGACAATGCTGTGTCATCATTTTGTAAGTATCCAAATTATTATGATTTTAACCTTAATAATGGAAAGATTCTTTTCAACATAGCAAAAAGATCAATTTTCTTTCATTCATAGGTGACAGGGGATGAATCACTTGATGATTACCTATTCTGTTCATCCCCTCTGGGGCATCTTGCATTGGCCACCATCGGAAGACACGACACTGGGCTAGATGGACCTTTGTTCTGACCCAGTACGGCTGTTCTTATCCTGCCCTTTAAGGCTCGGTCCTGCAGTCCACAGTAAAAACCACCTACTGGCATCAATGTTATGCCCATATAGGAATTGGAAAAGTAGGTGTTAATCAGGCAATTCCCAGGTGTAACCTTGGTGAGAGACAAATCTAGAACACACACTTCATCCATCAGGGACTGAACATCTTTTAACACATGCATTGTTTTGTCCAAATTCCTCAACCCCCTCCTCAGAACAATTAAAAGGTAATTATAGTCTATGATAATAGACTAAAGATCAGGGTAGTTTGTGATTTGGATTACTTGCCCATGCAAGGGAGTAAGAATTTCCCCTTACACGCCTGCTTAGGCTATCTGGAAGATCTTGGGTCAAAATATTTGAGAGTAAATGGGGGCACTTACCTGCTTACTCTCTCCTTGGACCAGGTGAGGAATGGATAGGATGTGGACAGAAGACTGGTTCCATCCCTCTCCATTCAGCAGTAAATGATTACTCTAGCCTGGGAGCAATTTAAACCAGCGGAGGTCCTGTGACTCAAAGGGACTGTCTAAGATATAATGCCTCCCAATGCTTACTTCTGAAGTGGTGCAGCTAACACTGTTTGCTGAAGGCTGTGCCTAAAATTAGAGTCTAGCCTTTAATATACAATGTGAACAATCAAAAAGCTAATAAAGAGAAAACAGTGAACCTTTGCAAAGCCAAAGAACTGTCTTTTATTAACTTAACACAATAATTCATAAAGGAAAAATTTGAAAAAGTTTTATATGAAAAGCTCAGTAAAAAAACAAGAATTTTGGCAGGATCCTTAAGCTGCTGACAAATGCTGTGAAAGCTCTCTAATCATTTTATTCTAATAGGAAGGGTATTTCTGTTTACTTGTCATCATGTTCTAGATACATTGTTTAGTTCATTAGCACATCTCTTTTAAATAAAAAGGTGCCAAATTTTACAGAGAATGCACGTTTTTTATTTATTTCTCTGCCCATGGGCAGACACCATTGATCCTGGCTTGTCTTTTGCTCATGATATTTTTATGACAGTTGGGGGATTTGTTTCTAAAAGGAGGCTGAAAAAAAGAAACATTTATTCATCCCTCAGATGTAGCTGACTAAAACCTCCTGGTGTAAATGAGAGGCGGGAGAGAGCAAAAGCACAGATTGACGTGGGGGTAGTTGAGTGATGTGCTGTATTTTTGGTAATTCAGAACCAAAGAGAGACATTTTAAAATGGAAAAAAAAATGGAAAAATCTTCTGCAATATTAATTGGTTAATTCAAAGCAAGCTGAAATTTAGGAGATCTACTGCTGCTTAACCGAGAACTACTGTACCCTGCAGGCAGTAGTCTCTCTTTAGCTCATCTTCCCGGATTAGGAATAAACGACAGCAGATGATATTTTGCATATCCTTGATTCAAGTTATTTCCCCCTGATGATAGGGATAATGCTTCATTCTTCTCCTTTTCTACATTTGGAAGGCTTTTAGGTTTCAATACTAATTTGCTCAGAAGTTTCAAAATTCTTTGGTAAAGAATTTTTTATTTTTTTTAGAAGCAATCACCATGGCAAATCGAATACCATAGATGTTAATCCTAACAAATTGCATTCAGATAATGTTAATGGTCTGATTTACAAGTAATAAAGCAAGGATGAAACTATTTTTAATTCACCCTGCTGTATACAGATATTATTGCACATATGGCAGGGGAGATTAACAGTGGTTCGAAGACCCCTGCAATTCTTCAGACATAAAGGCTGTACTTGAATTGGTTTACTCCAGGGTTGAATTTGGCCTAGAGTTTCATCTTTAGCTCACTGATTTGGGTCAGTGTCTTACTACAATATGTTGTGTCTGAGGAAGATGGCAGATTCACAGCCTGGGGGACCAACATTTTCTTTTTAGTGTGTAATATAGGTTCCAGATAACAAGATCCTCACCAATGTGCCTTAACCCTTCTCTTGACAGAGAGGCTGAGCCAAAATCTGCATTATGTTATTCTAGTGTAAATCTGAAGTAGATCCACTCAAGTTAACAGAAAATTACTGGGTGCCAAACAAGTGCAGAATCAGACCCCATTTTCTCTAGAAGTGAAGAAGTAGCCTATTCTCTATACCTACATAGTGCTTGGCCTCTCTGCTGACTCAGCATATGAAACTGGAAGAGAATAGCTTGTACTCATGATGTAGAAATTCAAAATAAATCAGAATCATGGAGTCACAATGCAAAAAATAAAGGAGATTGTGTGTATAACATTTCTGCCAAACTCCAAACTGTGTTTGCATGGCACAGGTATGAACAAAAGAGTTAATCCAACTCCTAAAACAGAAGTACAACTCATTGTCTTCATTGTAAGAAAAGTAAAGTACATTCAGAACACAGTGCAAAAAGCTCCCTGAATATCTGATAATGGATTACATACTTATCTACTGCTAATCCCAATTTTTTGAATGAGAGGAAGGTTATTTTCTATTTAACATTACAAAAGCAGCAGGTTATTCATTGGGATGTTTTCACAAAAAAGTGAATCACCACAATTGTACTTGTAAACAACAGATGGTTTATGCGCCCTCACCACTGTAGCCAGACATTTTTTGCTGCTCTCTGACTGAAGATAAATTGCCGTTACATTATAATGAACATAGGACTGGAAGGGACCTCCTGGCCTTGAGTCCAGTCCCCTGGTATCACAGGCACCTCTGTCATATAATCCCCTTAATAATCTTGTACAGAGTTTCAATTTCAGTGAATACAATAGAAAATGAAGGGGACGATCTTTAAAAATCTATGTTACTCACATGGAACAAACATTTGTATTGCCATGTAAAATGGTACATGGTCTGTATTTGTATATCTAGTTGGATGAGATCTTACAGCTAAAGCATAGGACTTGGGGCTAAGAAATCTGGTTTCTGTTCCTGACTCCACACAGAATTCCTGTGGCACTTTGGGCAAGTTACCTAGTTTCTTTGTGACTTTGTTTACCAATTTGCAAAACATATATAAAAGACTCATTTCACGGGGTAATTGTGAGGCCAAATTCATTAGTGTTAAAATAGTGCTTTCAGATCCTCAGTGCTATGAAAGTTTAAACTATTATTATTACTACTTCATAAAAAAACCCTTCTCGGTTGGTTTAAAAGCCTCCTTCTCTACCCAGAGATAAAGAGCATCAGACGACATTCAAAGAAAAAATACCTAGCTTTAAAGTAATAGTTAAATCAAGAGGGGCACAACCTCCATTAACTTCACTAGAACGCAGTGTATTTATACCCGCTGGGGATCTGGCCCAGAGACTGCTGTCACTACTACTCTAGTCTTTCCTCGAGACACTCAAGTTCAGATCTGGCTTAGGTGTTCATCTGATAGGGCATAATTCTGGGGTAGCCAGTAACTATGGGTTGCCACCACTTCTGGACACTTAATTGCTGGGAGCTGTCATGTTGTGTGTCACTCCCATAAACACAGCATCCAGGAGGCAGCACTCAGAAGAACATCCTAACTGTAGCAAATAAAGTATTATCCGACAGTGAATATCAGTCACCTTGAAGAAGAGCTCTGTGTAACTTGAAAGCTTGTCTCTTTCACCAACAGAAGTTGGTCCAATAAAAGCTATTACCCCATCCATCTTGTCGTACTGAATATCACATTTGGGTGTGCTAATTCTAGAAATGGCAGCATCCAGATGGCAAAACCACATCAAGTAAAGATCCATTATATTAAACAAAATAACCTATATTCAAGAAACAGGGCTGGGCTAGATCCTTGGCTGGTGTCAGCATAGCCCCACTGTAGTCATTACTGCATAGAAAGATAGCTAGCATGGGCTGATGCACTTGCCTTTCACATTAAGTAAACTCTATTAATAATCCACAAGTAGACATAGCTTTCAATGGCCTCACCCTCCTCTCTAGTGATGGATGTACTCACCCCTGTTAAAATATTGTTGTTTTCATAACAGAAAAAATGCCCACTGTAGACACATGCTGCATGAAAATATATGATGTTCAAGCAGACCTCTATTCAATGTACAATTCAGGAATGGATCCTGTATGAGCTCATAGTGGTCTATGTATAGAGGGAGATCTCGCTTTGGCTGACAAGGACATGGGGATAGAAAAGATTTCAGGAACGGGAAAGAGGTGATAGAGGGAGAAGGTAAGGATGAGGAGGCATGGTGAAGCAGAGTAGTCAGAATCAATGACATGTCACTGACTGTTTCTTAAGCAGTCAAGAATCTTGGGAATTTTAGTGCGGTTCGGGTGAACTGATGTACACGGATATCGGGTTAAGTCTGCAAAGGAGCATACGGATGACTGGTGGGTGCTGACGCAGAGGCTTGTGTGTGCACTGGTGGGGCAAGAATGAGCACTCACTCACCATGCTTTGCTGCTGGTGAGAGGCTGCTTTCGAAGCAGGATCTCTGGGAAGATTTTCTTGTCAAAGAAAGGGGGATTTATCAATCCAGGAGATGAGGATTTAAGTAAAACTCAAAAATGAATTAATCTTCAATCACAGATGAAGAAATCCAAATATTTTGGTGCTGTTTTGTGCTGGGATTCACAGGCTCTGCCTACAAGATAAGAAGTGTTCTTGGGATGACTAGATCTAAGAATCTTGTCTTTGGGTGGCCCCCAGTACCTACAGTGTCTTATTGTCACTTCATAACCTGCCATAGGTTGAAGGCAGTATTAGAGGGAGGTTGACCTTCAAGAGAAATATACTCTTAACTAAGGCTTCTTGACATCCTCTTTAAACAACTGGAAATTAAGAACTTTTCATGGCAATGTACGGATTACATCACTTAAGTTTATCATAGCATTTACCTCAGTGATGACATGCCTCATAAAAAAATGCATCTGTTCATATCCATTTAAATTTTTGTGAGAACAGGGGGAAAGTTGTTTGATATTTTACTCATCACCAATGGTTTCCAATAGGCATAGGATTGAAACAGGTCATAATGTAAACAGCATATTTTTTGCAGAGTGTCAGATTTTCTGGACCAACAATATTAATCATTATATTCTAAATCTGTATGGTCACTTGCATCTTGACTGCAAATGAATCCCTGGCCAAGAGAAACAAGAAGGGATAAGCTGGGTACCCTGGATGAGTACCTTTCCTAAAGGGAACTAGTGGAGAGCTAATGTCATTTATTAGAACAGAAGCCATAGGGCTACTATAAAATAATTATGTTCATGAAATACATTCATTTTCATATTCAAATTCATGCAGTGCATAGAACATGCATACCATCTTAGGATCAGGTAGAGAGCAACAAAGGAGATGCCCAGAGATTTGAGTAGTGTTAATTAGGAACCTAGAGTAATGAGTTGACATCTAGTTGTTACAAAACCTATTTGCTCAGGATGAATGAGAGAAAGAACACAGCATACAAACCACTTGTACAGGACTTGGCCCAAGATCTTAAATCATCAACACTACATATGCCTGTACCATAACATTCTACTATATACAATTTTCCTTTCTTAGATGTAATAAAAAATGAGCAACAACTTCATCAGTGGTGGTGGAGGGGTGGGGGACAGTACACCACCTCCAGGAAGTTTTCAAGAAGAAATTTCAAAAAGCTATCAGACCAAAATAACCTCAAACTCATTGGAGGACTGGGACCCTAGTGTTGTTATTGCCCTTCATGTGAGTGTGGAGAATTGTAATAGATTATATTGTCTCATATTAAATATTTTGCAACATGCATTTTGGGATTTTCCTATGAAATAAGGCTATAAAAATATATTCCTAAAAGGCGCTGGTCTATCATTCATATCTGCATTATAATGGAAGAACCAGCGTATAAGATAGAACACATCAAGCTACGTGTTTACATTGTTTAGATTAACAGCAGTTAGGTGCAAGGCATGCTGTGAATGTGACTAAAGAAATATTTATACCATATGTTAGTTATTAATAAGTCAGTATCCCTTTTAACAGCTATCCAAATAGCCTAAGAACAGTTTCAAAGTCATGGCCCATGGATATGCAAAAATCTGTATTTATTTAAGTACTGCCCCTCAAAAGAAAGAGAAAAATGCATTATCTAAACACAAAAATACGTTCATATCCTGATGTAAAAGAAAGTTATTCCAACATATGGATTAATAAGTAAATATAGACATTTGGATTACAGGTTTGCATTAGATGCATAAGTTGCATTGACTCTCCATGAAATTTAGGCTCAAGTTTCTAAGTCACTTTTCTAAATGGGATTTAGGCTCCTATATCACTTAAGCACTTTTGAAAATTTAACTCTGTCTAAAGGTCTCATATGTCACATATTTATAAAGACATGAACAAGAGCTTGCAGAATAGACTCGAAAGTGAATCAGCTCGGATGCAAAATCTACTCATCTCACCACCTTTGCCATTATGGAAATACTTGTTAGCAAGTTAACCATAAACAATAATAATCAACTGTCCTGATTGCAGCTCTTGGCCCCCACCATCTTGCAAGCGACTACAGATGGGTGAACACCTGTGCCTGCGAAGACCCTCATTTGCTTTGATGGCGGGAGGGGGAGTCAACATGAGCATAGGGCTATCCTAGTTCAGAGTAGTTTGTAGGTTCATAGCCAGAGGCTCCAGCACTAAATATAGAAAATGTTAGGCTGAATAAACAGCCTCCCCTGTCTGAACAGCACATGACTATTTTACATATAAAATCCACATATGTCACTGGTATCGTTAATCACCAAGCACTATTTTTGTTCAAAGCTACAGTTTGATATTTATTGCATCATGTGCTCATAGGCACTGGACATGAAAAAAAGGTGGCTTTGTTTCATTCCAGTCTCTCCCATCCGGTTATACTGTACACACTTCTGATGTAATGTTTAAAACATCCTTAAATAATCAAGTGCAGTGGAAATCTATTATATTTAAACTGAAATCTCACTTTGAAGACATGGGACCAGCTCCTCAGCCTCTTTGTGGTGCTGGAGCAGTGTAAAGGGACTGTAAAGCTGCTCTAATTGGCCACCTGAGGATTGTGCCCCCCCATGCGTGGTGAAACGGTCAGGTGACACAGAGCCAGTATATGCTAACATCCTTGCAGACTCCAGTGTAGGAAGTGTATCAGGAACATGGCCAGGGAAGAGAGACACAGCTGGAGATCTACTCTGGTAGTCTCCAGCTGGTATAACAGCTATGTAGTGAGGAGAGACTCACTAGTGCGGCGCCTCCTGGTGGTCATCCTGGGAATTAGCTCTTCCAGCCCAGAGCACCCTCTGCAGGCTGGTGTCTCGACTGCCGCTGACCCCTATGTCCCTCCCAGACCCCGGTGCCCCTCTACATCAGGGTTCTGCCCCCAGCAGTAACCCACGATCTGGGTCTCCCCACCCAGGGGAGCTCCCAACCCTCAATGCCCACCTTGCCTCAGTGGCTACTGCCAGTCACCATCTAGTCCCTGCTCAGTGGGGCAGACTGCAGTCTGTAAACCACTCATCATTGGCAAGGAGGGTTTGGACCTGCTGCCTCTGCCTATTCCCAGGCTCCCCTCTGTAGCTTCAGTACCTTTCCTGGCCTTTAGCAAGACCTGCAGCCTGGGGATTTTCCAGGCTGGAACTCCCCAGCTCCTCTGGCCTTCCCCCAGCCCTGCTCAGCTCCCAGGCAGCCAGGTCCTTCTCTCTCTACAGCTAGAGTGAGTCTCTAGCTCCTTACAAACTAACATGGCTGTTACTCTGAATTCGCAAAAAGAAAAGGAGTACTTGTGGCATCTTAGAGACTAACCAATTTATTTGAGCATGAGCTTTGCCAGCTGTGGCCTGACTGGGGCATGGCTCCAGCTGTGGCTGCTTCCCTCAATCAGCCTAGCTGTTCCCAGCCACAGCCCTCTCCAGGGCTGCTTTAACCATTTCAGGGCCGGAGCAGGGTGACCGCCCTGCTACAAGCTACCTTTGTACCATTCCTCTAGTCCTGCACTGAATGCCAACTTGGTGTGCCCTAGGACTGGGGCCATGATGTACTTAATAAAACATTTATGTCCATTTTACTATTGTGCTGATTTTATTAAATTACTGATCCCCAAACAGAATATTTCATCATTGTTGCATAGGAAATTTAATTAATGTTTGGCTGACTTTCTCCTTCTTCCTTGCCACTTCCCTATTTGAGGTCAGTGACTTTTATAGCTTACGTTCAAACCTCATGATTGTCTGCCTCGCTGTCATGCAAATTGGACTCTTTAAGGTCCACTGACAGCTGGTCTATCTACTGAGTCTTTGGCCTCCCCCTTCATCGTCTTCCATCCATGATTATTGCAAGGGCCATTCTTTCATTATAACTCTTGAGTCTCCTTTGGACATATCCATATGAATGTAGCTTGGCCTCCCTCAACTTATCTTCAGTTGGGGCAACCTGCATTAAGCCATTCACCATCTCATTTAATTTCCTATCATGGAGCATCCAACCATTTGACCATCTCAACATCTTCATTTCGTAGCAGAGAACATATTGATTTCTTGTCCTGAGGTGGCCAAGTCTCTTTTCCATGCATTAGGATGGGTTGAATTACAGTTTTATGCACTGTAACTTTTTACTTTATTGGCGTCTTTTTAATCACAGAGAACTAGGATCAGGTCCACCATGTGCCCCAAGCAGTTCTGGTATAATGCTGGACTTCACTCAGGAGGGTACCATTGTCAGCAACCATTGATCCTTTATTGGTTCAAAGTTGGTTTTTGGGGATATATTTTAAGTTTCCACTGTTTGTACTTTTAAAGGATTGAAAATTTATTTCCTCCCTATGTATATTTGTCCATTTACCTTTGTTCTAGTCTTTTTCCTCTAATAGTGTAGAAGCCAAGCAAAAGCTGAAATGGACACAGCTCTTGTTTTTTAGTTTATTGCTTGCAGCAGAAGAGCTTACACCTTGCATGTGGTGTAGTGCCAATATGGAAAAACAACTTTTAACATGCCTCAGAGATAGATAAGAGAGACGAAAGCATGAAGGCAATTTTAAGCAAATATTAACAATTTTAAATATAGAATAGATAATACTTTGAACTGTAGTAGCTTGCTAGAGTCCTAGTAAATTGAATTTGAAACCATCTAGTGGAAAATGCTGTAATAAACCGCAATTTAGGAAAACAGCATTTAAACAGATGCTTAACTCTAAGCATGAGCTTAAGTGCAATAGAGTTCAATTAAACTTAAGCACATACTTAAAGTTAAGGACCTGTTTCAATGGCCTTTCTGAATAGGGTTGTTTTCCTAAATCAGGACCATAATTAGTTTTTTCATGTAGTTAGCATTACGTATATTTTCATTTGTTTCTGGTTTTCAACTAAAGTTTTGCACAATTTAGGCCTGTCTCCTCATAATGCTGCTGATCTTCAGTGACCGAATTGCAGCAGACTATGGGAACTTCATGCTGCTACCACTGTTTTTCCTCTGAGACTGAAAGACTTCGAGCCCCAATACCTAAAGCTTTCGTGGTTGTTGTTGCTGTCCCTGAAAATAGCGCCATAGAAGGCTACATTGAACAGTAAAAGAAAGGAGAAGTGACATGAGAAAGCAATTATGTGGGAAACATGAATCAAGCATTTCCAGATGGTATATTTATATTGAGAATAAACTGTAAGGGAGCCAAGCTGGAGGTCTGTGAAACTTCCACTATTGTTAAAGGGACACTGTCAGCTAGTCTGGGGCCCCAAAGCTACAAGGGGGTTAAAAATGTAGTACAAAATTGGATGTGAAATATAAAATGCAATGAAAATAGGTTTTCCTTCCTGTAATATAAACATTCTCTTACAATACCTCGTGCTGAGAACCCAAACAGCAGCATTATGCTGATGCACATGAACCAGAAAATGAAACTGACTAGAGACAATAGTGAAGCTGACCATTCTCTAAGTGAGATCTACTAGCAAGGAGGAACATCTTAATTCAATGCATTCAAAATTAACAATAAATACCCTGTGAACTGTTAATATAAAGTGTAACATTAGACTATTAAGGAACAGTGAGACTTGTAAAAAGTGCCACGAACTTTTCCTCTCACAAAGGTAGGTTAGGTCATTGAAATAAGAGTAGGTTTACGAAAGAGAAGCTAATTTGAAAAATAAGAAATTCCGAGAAAGTCTGATTTATATTTTATTTTTAAAAGGTGCACTTTAAGAGGTGTAGAAATATCAGTGAGCATCTGCTTCTGTGCAGAGTTAATGTAAACATAAAACTAATGATAAGTATGACCAGATACAATCTCATGGATCATCTCTAAAGATTCTGGAACTATTACACTAACGTTATGCAACATAAGGGAGTCAAATCTGGTCTAATTTGCAATATAAGTGAGAAAGAAGTATAAAAAGTTTCAAGATAGAGGCTATCATGAATGCATCAAAATTTGGTTGGGGCTGCATTAATGTACATCTTCTTCTGTCTCTTTGGCATTTAAGCTAGACCAAAAATAGAGTCCTTTATAATAAATAGAGTTGGTGTAAAAAGCTAACTGTGGGAGAATGGTGGAAGGGCATCTAAGTGATGTAACTTAGATAGCCTTATGCATCACATCTGAATTTCCCCCTGAATCTTTGTAATTGAATCTGTGTCATTTTGGAAACTACTGTTGGTTGCTCTCTTGTAATGTCTGGTAAAGATCACACATAATGGAGAACATTGGTCATATTTTCATTTGAGTAGGTCATCTGTGTACCTAACTAACTTTCTGTATTAGTAAATTTAAGCGTAGCGAGAGATCCAGCCACTGTGGACAAGCTCCTTGGCAGATGTTAATTTTCATTCCCATTCAGTAAAGAGACCTGTTAGAATACCTAGCATATTGGAGCACATACATATTCTGGTGTAACTGAGTCACATGCCCAACCTGGCAACCAAAAACAGTGGCTGAGTGGATAGCATTCAAATTTATAACTCAAAAATTATTGCCCAGAGTCAGACCATCAGCATTCAGAACCATTGCCACAGCATAAGGGATAAATAAACCACAAACACCTGAAAAGCAGAACTAAAAGGAGCACAACATGGTTTTCTTGTTCTCTTGCTACTGGGTGAGCTCCCAAGCCACACTAAATCATACAACTGGCACATCTTTTGCCACGTTGAATGTTTACCAATCTTTCCCTACTCTTAGACTGTCTTTTAACCAGTTTAGAATCTATGACAGTAGTTTACTCCTCACCCTTGGATTAGTTTTCTTAACTGCCTCTTTTGAGAGACTCTGTCAAAGGCATTTTAAAAGTTCAAATAAATTAAATATACTGGTTCTCTTTTATTCATGATTATGTTGACATGATCAACAAATTCCAGTAGAATGAGAGGGAGTTTTTTCTTTTACAGAAGTTGGTCTGGTTTCTCTTTCATATTTTTCTTTGGGTGTTTTAGAACTCACTCTCTTATGATGGTTCCACCAGTTTACCTGGCTCTGAAATAAAGCTCATTGATCTCCAATTGCTAGCATCAACTCTTGTGCCTTTTCAGCAAATAGGTACAACATTTATTACCCAAGATGGGATAAATTCAGATAATGGGGTAGTTTATCTTACAAACCAAAACATCTCTCTGACACCAGAAAATAATATATGCCAAAGCCAATCCTAATGTAATTCAGATGCAGCTAAGGGTATTGATTGTACTATGGCAGGACAGACACCAAGCCAAAATGGTTATAGCGGAATTTATAACTATAATGATATTGTGATACTATTTAAGATTTATTTCTAATGATTAAAATAAAGAATCAATCTATTTTTAACTGTGACCCCAATTCAGTCAGGTTGGGGAAGTCAACAACCTGACTGAACCGGATTACACTAGGGCCCTTTTACAGTGCTGTGGCAGTGAAAAAGTGCCTTAGTTTCCTTGAGTACAAAGCCATTTAGATAAGCATGTGTGCAGCTTAAAGCACATGCTTAAATACCATGTTGAATGGAGGCCTATGAAACAAAGTAGTACATTGTTTACAAGTACTTCTAGATCTATCATTTCTATAGGAATTTTGGCTCAGCGTCTAGCAAGGAGGCTTAAGCAGCTTCACTTAAATATTGTTGGCTTGAGTTAACATGGGTTCGATAAGGAGCAGCAGCCTCTGACAATGTGTATTAGAACAATTCTCTCATTCCAGTTAAAATATATTATAATTATATCAACAGACTTAATGTAAGTTTTTGACTGCATCAAGTAGGGTTCTCTCTGGATATATTAACCTGAATGGCTGGTATTCATATCACAGGTTTAGGAGCATATCTGTGATTTCAATTCTGTGGCAGAATTTAAAATAGGAGTAATCTATATATTGAAAGTGACTCTGACAGGCATTAATATAGATCAAGAGAGACTAGTCTAACTATAGGTTTGCGTTGAAATCCAAATTGGCATCAATTTGACTTGCAAAATTAAAAGAAAAGAAAACCAAGATCCTCAAAATGAATGCATCTATGAACAGAAAGTAATGGACATTTATTTGTTTTAACTTTGAGTTTCTCCATCCTTATGTCTCGGTATCAGTGGGATAAGCAAACAAAGACATGAAACTTAAGGATGGTAGCAACTGCACATAGAGTTTGACAGTCATACAAAGTACACTATAGCACAGTTAGAATGTACAACTGCTATGTTCACTGTTGTGCCTAAAATATCTTTTGTACATTGAGAGGTAGCCAAGTTTACTGTATCTGAATGGGAATGAATTAAAGAATTTGATCAAGAAGCCCATAAATACATGTTAAAAACAACAAAGTGACTATGGTATCATCCTAACTCCTACATATATTCTGGCATAGGCACAATAAAAACCAACAATTTTTTCCGGCATAGCTGCCAGCAAGCAAGGAATAGGAACAGTCCTAGACTAAACACAGAAAGCAAAAGAGCATAGAGAATCAGGGTCTGTGCTAAAAGAAACGCGAAACCCCAATGAACAGAACAAAACAAATCACAGCACATTCATAGAGGAGTTATAGGTTCCCACCTGGGTAATAAACTGAGAAGTTCCATGAGGCTTTGGCAACAGTGCAATTCACAGATGACAAAAAAAGAGCTTAATGAATTATTTAAACATTAAAAACCAAAAAACAAAAACAAATCAGCACAGCTTGGACAGAAATAGGTAACATATTATCAGATATCGTTTCAAAACAAAGCATTGACCTGGAAAGCTAACTGTCTAATATCTCTTGGCAAAACAGTCATTGGAGGGGAATGTTAAGGAAGCTTGGAAGCACTGAATTAAAAGCATTAGGAACTACAGATTAGTTATCAACTATGCTACATCTTGTTTTTTCCTCCCCCAAGAATACACATATCAGTGAAACAAAGCCATAAAAAAATCAGAGTAGCAGCTAACTTAATGGGGACTCCCAACAACAAAAAGAATTCATTCATGCTTGAACTCATGTTTTTTCTAAAATACAGATTTGAATGAGAGGAATGAGAGAAAGAACCTGCATTTTATAAAGCCAATGGAATGGAGAACTGGTAGGTGACAGGATGGTACTCATTTGGGGGAACATCTTCAAAAGTACCTGAATGACTTCAGTCTCCTAAGTCCAAGTTTTTCATTTTTCAAAGGTATTTAGGTGCCTAAGATGCAGATAAGCACCTGGTGGGACATTTAAAAGTTCCTAAACAGATTAAGTCTTCCCACTGAATCAATAGGCATTGTTGACAATCTCACTGAATCTACATCTTTAGCACCTAAGCAACTTCAATGAACTGGCCCTTAAGTACTTTGGAGCCTAAGTCTCATTGACTTCCAATGAGATTTAGGCTCCTAAGTAATAGGTACTTTTGGAAATTTTACCCCAATCACCCTAAATATATAAATTATATATAATGATATAAATATAAAGTAAATATAATATAAGTGATATAAATTCCATCTAGGCAGCTCTGCCGGATCGGACCACAAGAACAAACCCCTGCAAAACAAAGCCATGCTTGATAAATGAGGAGGTAGGAAAATTAAGCTCTAGATTACTATGTTGTTGGATGTACTAGTTCCTGAAAACAGAGGCAGGGTCATTAATTTGAGACCAGCTTCTCAGTTGGTGCAAGTCGGTGTAGCTCCACCAACTTCATGAGATGTATACTAGATGAGAATCTGACCCCAGATTTCTAGTTTCTTTTCCAATCAAATAAATGAACACCAGAAATTATAAGTATTTTCGTACATAACTAAATTGAAATTTACAGAGCTAATTCTTGTTCTTTATGGTTCATGTGCAGTTGTAAAATGAAATCTAAGATTAGGGATATATAAATCTCAAAAGTTTTTGGGGTCGGAGTTTGACCTGGATAAGCACTCAAGAACTGAGATGCTTATTTGAACCTTATCCAAACTTTTGTAACTCTGAGAGGTTGAGATACAATACTCTGCTGGAAGTCTCATGAAAGGTATCCTCTCTCATTGTATGTTAGCATTTCCACTGCTAATGACAGCTACAACCAAGTAGTTCAGATGCACTCAGAAGGATAGTTCTATAAAGTGCCCTCAGACCTAAATTGATTCAAGTCTATTCTGAATTTTGGCAAAGGTTTGAGTTAGGTCTTACTTGATCCAAATCAGGTCAGCCAATATTTAGCTAAGAATATTAATAAAATAAATCAAAGCACATAATGAAGTCCTGGCTTAAGTGAACACAACTCCAGTGAAGCCAAGGTCAACTCAGGAATGGTTTACTGCTGCCTCATTTCCTGCACAGTATTGCAATCTCAGATTTTACTTAGGACAGTGGCCAAGGAAGCAAACTCCACTGGAATGAAAGGATGATTTGCAAGGATTTTCCTGGCTGGGGGTGGGGTGGGAGCAGTATTCTGCTCATACCTTTGATGATAAGAGGATGCTTTTGAGATGAGGATGTAATAGTAAGAGACCAGATTGTTCCAAGTGGATCTGTGCCCAGATGGGCCCCACGCATGTTAATCTCTTTCCCCACAGAAAGAGGGTCCTGCCACCTCTGCAGCCGGGTCTTCCTCCTTGTCACACTTGGATGGAGTGCCAAGGTCATCAGGGGTAAGCATGATGCAGAAGATATGCAATTCACAGAAGTTTTGTCCCGTCCTTGCTACACAAAATTCAGATCAAAGCCGCATTTCCTCCCTACTACTGCTCAACCACAGAGGGACCCAGCGAATGGCAGTGCATATCCAGCTGTAGTTGTCTTGCTAGGGAAGGAGAGAAAAGATACCAGCAGAGCCAGGTGCCATTCCCACAGGGCAGCTCCTGTCTTACCATAAAGTGGCTGTACTTCCCCATGGATCCTAGAGATCTACAGGCTTGGGATGGTCTGCACTTTCCAAAATCTGTTGTCCTCCAAACCTCTCTCATTAATGGGGACAGCTGACCAAAACTCTGCCAGGTGAATCTCCCATCTTCCAAGGTTTATCTGTGGAAGACAGCAATCTAGCCTTTGTTTAAAAACAAAAACAAACAGTGTCCATTTCTTTCTGTGCAGCATATAGAACTAGCATTTCCTTATCTTCAGCTTATAGCAGAGACCCCATGGCACAGTTTGAAATCATAGTGTATATGTGTAAGATAAAATTTTCACAACACAATGGAGCGGTTAGAACTAAGTGTTTCTAATGACAGAATGTTAATGTAGTATACAATTCCAAGATTATAATACAGGATTTAATAATCCTCAAATCACTTTCACTGTCAGATGATCTGGTGGTTCCTTCTGGCCTTAAACTCTGTAACTCTGCTTTGAAATAAATGAGTAGTTTCTCTTAGACTGATTGTAAAAGGAGAGATATGTGTTTGAGTTTAAAAATATCTCCCTTTTAAAAGTAGATATTAACAATATTTAAATTGTTTGGGCATATCAAGTTACATAATAGGAAAAGAAAAAATATGGTGTGTTTAAACAAAATGTCCTGTACAAATATAAAAATTCCTGTCAATCTGACATCAGAAAGTCATATTTCACTGACCTGACAGCAAAACAATGAAAAATGCATTTTTTGAACATTTAGAGAGATCAGTTATAGAACTATTGAAACTGAAGCAGTTTGAGTGTCTTCACATGAGAGAATAACTGCAAAGCAGCAGCCAGACAATTTAATAATAATATGAAAATAAGCAGCAGCAGAAGTGCATAAATACTTCCACTTTGTGGATATCAAGATTCTTTCTTGTGGTTTGTTATGTCACCAGAAATCCTAGACAGAAACTCTTATTAAGTATCTCTGCATATGCCGTATGCACACATCATACATTCAGATTTACACAATAAACCCTTGGAGCCTGACTCTCATTTCCATTAAGGCCAGCTCACACTACTGCAGTTCTGTAAAGGGGCCTTCAAGTGGGAAGGGTTCTTCACACGATTAGAGCAGTATAAAGTGACCTAGTGGAAATGAAAATCAGGCCCTCACACCACGCTGGAATTTGTTTTCCCATTCTTCCAGCTGCACAAGTCAGTAGGAGTGGGAAATTGCAGACCAAGAGGCAGACAGTGCCACTGCTATTCCTTAGAGTATTAGGAACATTTTGAATTAGGATCACTGTAGTGTGAGCTATCATTTTTCCACAGCTGCTTCCCCGGAAATCCATCAATGCTATTTAACAATGTGGGAGGAGAAGAATATGCAAATAAGTTGGGGGAACCAAGGGCATGAGAAAGGGATCATGCAAGAACATAGTATGTTTTTTTGTTTTGTTTAATTGTGAGTGACCACGTGCTCTCGAGTTCTTAGATAATATACATGCACGGATTTTCAAAGATGCCTAAAGGAGTGACGTGCCTAACTACAATTGCATTTTTAACTCCCTTAGATTCCTTCAAGAATCCAGACTAGGCCTACATTTGTTTATGCAGAACAGATTGCAGGATAAGTGCCTTCATGGGTAATACAGTGCAAAATTGTAAGACGTTGGTCTCATTTCACTGGAAGGTAAAGACCTAATTTTAAAAATTATATTAGGCTACCCTAATATGAACTATAGGCCAATACTTTATGGTGTCCAGTGTAGTTAAACTCCCCTATCATATTAGTACTGTGTCGCTAAGATGAATGACCTGAAACACGTTATACAAGTTTTTGCCAGTGTACAATTTTTACAAAATTTTGAATTTGTTTTCAGTTTAAAAGAGCAAATAAAGTAAATACAAATTTTAGCAGGATCAGGCATAATTTTGTTTTAATACAGCTCAAAAGTAAATTCTCACACTCAGTTAAGAATCCGGTCTCCTCTTGCTGTATATAAGCAATTCACTCTTAGTGTAAGTTAATTGCTTTCAGTAATTTTCACCTTTAATTTCCTTAGCTATCCTTGCATAACCATTCATCAGTTTTCTCTAAGGCAAGCCCACAACAGCCTCTTTCAGCAGCAAGCTCATTCATTATGTTTAGACCTTTCCCCAGCATGCTTTTCTTCTTTCAACTGGCCTTTTAATATATTAAACAGCAACAGCCAGCTATGGTCAAATGGTAACCATCTTGGAAGTAAGTGATGGTTGTGTAGATTGTATCTCCTCTCACTGTGTACTACATGGAACAGTATTTTGGTCCTCTTTGCCATGGTTTTTCCTTTCTAGTCTCAGTGCACATTTTCAGTGACCTTTAAGTCATGCTTTTAATCTTTTAAATGTAGTTTAGCTGAATGGTATTTGAAGGTTGTGTAACTCGTTTGATGCCATATAATTCCTTTGCCAAGTACGGAAGTAAGGCGACAGTCATCATCGGTAGTTCCCTCTGACATTTATCTCCCCATACTGTAAAAAAAGATGATGAAAAAAGATTTACAGGCATGTTAGAATACACGCTTTGGTCCCAATTCTGCAAAGGCTTATGCACGTTTAAAGATTATGTATTCTGAGTAGTTACATTGAGTCAAGGAAAACACAGTGTAAAAATTAAACACAGATGTTAAGTCTTTGCAGAGTCAAGGCCATAGTCAGCACCTTTATGCCACAAAGATTTATGGGCCTGCTAGATTTGACAACTCACATGGAGTAACACTCCCTTGTTACACATTTAGTGCCACTGAAGTAAAGAGCACCCAAAGTGACCACCGCCACATGTTAATATTGAATAGCAATATAAAGAAAAAGATCACTGGGCTTAAAATCAGGAAAGCCAAAAAAGAAAAAGTTACCTTAGGCCAAAATTTTCACACTTGGGAGCCGAAAGTTTGATTGACATGGAGTAGGTCACAACTGTAAAACCATTGGCCCTTGTCTCTAATTTTGCACTTCAATCTGTGATGCATACAGACACCACCTATAGATTTTATGCTCTTCCATCTTTTTTCAAGGCATTGCACTTATTTGGTAGAAGTTTGTAATCAAGCAGGCTATCCAGAGTCATTATCATCATCAGTCATAATTAAGGATAAGATTACGTCACTGAGGTCACAGGTTCTGTGACTTTCAGAGACTGCCATGACATTTTCCACTTCAGCCCCAGGGTGGGAGGCCCACAGAGCTGTCAAGCCCCTCCCTGCAATGGGGCTCAGGCTCTCTCTCCCATGCTTGGGCTTCAGTCAGCAACTCCACCCCCACCCCCCCATTATTTGTAGTAAAAGTCACTGACAGGTCACAGGCTTCCATTAATTTTTGTTTATTGCCCAGAACATGTCCATGACTTTCTAAAAATAACCACGACAAAAATCTTAACGTTAATCATAAAACAGTGCAAGAATCAAGTTTCAGAAAGACAGAATCAGCTTCAATGTTTCACCCCAGCATTGCACTGAGCCTTTTTTTTATGAAGATCTGAATTCAATTATTAGCATTCAGACCATGTCAAATAGAGAAAACTTGAGAAAATTTGTCTGGCAAGCAAGCTCTCTTTAGTAGGAAAGCTTTATTCAACTTTCAGTGTCTAACATTAAGAAAAGGGTTATTAAAATAAAAATCAGTGGTACACTTGGGAGTAAAAAGAATTTGGAGCTAGACTGTCATTTACTCACAATCTGTATTGGGGGAAGATATGGAGCTGCACTCTTCTAGGGGAAACACCACAGGCAATGCCTCTTAACACTCTCTTCTCCCCAACCACGCAAGGATGAGGGACAATCTAGCCCTAAGGTACTATAACCCGAGAAATGTAACAGATGTAAAAGTGCTGTACTTCCCCGTGGACCCTAGAAATCTGCAGGCTTGGGATGGTCTGCAGTTTCCAAAATCTGTCGTCCTCCAAACCTCTCTCATTAATGGGGACAGCTGACCAAAACTCTGCAAGGTGAATCTCCCATCTCCCAAGGTTTATCTGTGGAAGAAGGCAATCTAGCCTTTGTTTAAAAACAAAATCAACAGTGTCCATTTCTTTCTGTGCAGCATATAGAACTAGCATTTCCTTATCCTCAGCCTATAGCAGAGACCCCATGGCACAGTTTGAAATCATAGCGTACATGTGTAAGATAAAAATTTTCACAACACAATGGAGCGGTATAGAACTAAGGTACTATATAACCCGAGAAATGTAATAGATTTTAAAGCCAGAAGGCTCACATACTTGTAGTAAGCAATTATTCACACACACAGTGCTCTTTTTCTTTTACGCCCCATAGTCTTCTCCATTTATTATTCCTTTAAATAATTTCCTTCTGATACTTGGAGCTCCATGTGCACACACTCATTTTCATTCATATTTTCTCTAACTCCTTAATCATCCAGTATGGCCGTGTCATCATTTGGGTTTTTTAATGCCAATATAGGGCCTGAGCTTGCATGTCTTCCACACATGGAGTTCATAGACTTGATTGGGAGTTTACAGGTGGAGAGTTTATAGGAAATAGCCCTGAGTAATACTATTTGGAACCAGTCAATTCCTTTTCCCTTTAAAATACAGATCTGTGTTTCATCACCTAGTTCTTTCTTCTCTGGAAGATACAAACAGAAGGGAGCAGGTGACAGAGTAAGGTCAGGGATAGATTTTCAGCTCTGGACTGTCCCCTACTGTTCCAGGGGAGCCTGAATTTGTTGGACCCTGAGGACTTTTAACACGCCATCTGTTTAAAATGGCGTTTTCCCTGTGGGGATATTGAGTTGAGGCTCTTTTATCTCTAAGTTTGGGAAAGTTGGAGTCTTATGTACACTGAGCCAATCTGTAAATTGCTCTTTAAATGACTGTTCAGTAATTATTTTATGTGGACGATAGAGCTGGTTGAAAAAAAAAACAAAAAAACAAACCTGTTCTCTTACCTTCATGCAAATGAGAATTTTTTCATTCAAAATTTTTCATTTGCAATTTTTCATTTTTTGTGTGAAATTTGAAAATGAAAAAAGTTTGTGAGTTCTACTCTTTTGCTTTTGTAAGCCAAAAAATGAAGTGAAAAATGCAATTTGAGCTGAAAATATTAGTTTTTAAATTGCAGTTTGGTTTCAAATTATATTTTTAATTTAGTTGAATTTCATATTCCATTTTTGTGTTTCATTTCAGATCATAAGCAACCAAGAAAATCAATTAAAAGCAACAGGAATCTTCCCATAAAAATGGAAAAAATTAATTGTAAATGACAGTCTCAGGAAGAGTTTCATTTTCCATGAATTTTTTTTTTTCCAGGAAATGTTTTTAATTTGAAAATTTTTGATCAGTTCTAATGGACTAAAAATATTTTCCTCAGCATGTTTTAGAAATCCAAATAGATGATTCAAAGAAATTGATGTAGCCAAAGACATGTTACTATATAAAATAATTACTTTCGGAGTTGACTGCCACCCATTTCTCTTAGAAAGGCTGACTCATCACTCTTAGCAATTATACCTTCATAGTACTTCATATTTTAAAAGTGCTGTATAAACCTGATATAATCTTTATAATTTTCATATACCTGAAGGAGAGCTCTGTTTAAGCTTGAAAGCTTGTCTCCCTCACCAAACAGAATTTGGTCCAATAAAAGATACTACCTTACCCACTGTGTCTCTCTAACATTCAACAGGTAAATACTATCTTCCATATTTTACACATAGGGATGTCAAGACAGATCCTGGGTGATTTTCTTGAGGACACAGAGAAAGTCACTGGCAAAGAAAGAATTAGAATTCAGAATTTTTTGCTCTCAGACAGTCTCAGTCGAGCAGACAATATGGCTTATAACATCCACATCCAAGGGTGCCCATAGAGGTTCAACATCACATTCCCCTCCTTATGCTCTCAGTGATTATTGCCTGATTTTTATTGTTATTTATACATAAGTATTCTATCCCCTTTTTTGGAGGACAGGAGGATGTTGGTTCTTATTTTTGTCCTTTTACAGCTTTTCTAAAGAGCCTATGGGTTCAAACCTTCAAGGTGCTGAACACAGTAGCGCCAATCCAGCTAGGCACTTAAGCAAAGGAATATCCCCTTTTGACTTCATCCCCAGTTTAGCAGGGTACGTAAGCATGTGCCTATTTTTAAGCATGTGACCAAACCAGAGACATCAATGGACATACCTTGCTAAATTGGGCCAGAGTGCCCAGTGCCTTGCATGATTGAGCCCTAATTTCCCCCTTTCTTTTCTCTACTTCCTTTTCTTCAGCTCATTTCATTATGTGTCTCTGAGCCCCTCCTGTTCTCCCAGTTTAGCAGCTGCAGGCATTCTACTGCATTCCCTGTCTCCTCCTGATGTAGACAAGTATCCCCTCCACTGACATGTACTTAATCCAGTGGGGGAAAAAAAAATAAAAAGAGTACTGTACTTTAAAGGTTTTCATCTAACTACTTAGTCAATAATTTAATTGTTACTGTGCCTGTGTTTCAATTCAGTTGATGTCTGGGCTGCTAAGTGGTGCAAACGTTTCATGGGATTCATTTACAGAGGAATCCTCTTCACTATGATGTAGTCTCTTATCTTCCACTGATGTTCCTTTACTCGTCACTAATTCATTGTATCACAAGCTACATCGACATATGCATCTTCTAGATCTGAATTTTCCACATTTCCCCCTTTAAGAAGCTCTCTTATTCTGCAATCCCAGTCATAACTCTCTCAGTTGTACTGACAGTGGATTCTAAACAAACATTGGAAGCTTAAATATTTGACAGTATTTGTAGTCAAGGCAGGTTATTAAGTATTCTGCATTTCAGAAAGTGGCATGCAAGGCTATCTTCCAGTGAAGTACCTCAAGAGAGGTTCAAAAACATTTTTTGTTATGTAAGCAAGCTTCTACTAAGGGAGAGGCTATTAATAAAGTGGAGGTAAGAAAAGGGGAATATTTTTGATTGGGATAACATTTTGCATTTTCTTTTTCATTTTGCTTATGCATATTTCACATACCTGAATTTTGGTTACTTTGAAATCAAGCATATCCAAAAGGGACACAGTAATGCATGTTCTACAGCAAGATGAGTGATTTATTCCGCCCTGAAATTGCAAATGGTTATCCCAAAGCACCAAACTCAAACGGATTGGTTATCTAAAATTTAGCTCAGCTGCATTATTCATCATGTGGAAGAGGTTTAGTCTTATGGTGCAATAATATAGGAATTGCTGGAGGAGGAGCCAAAGAAAGAAACGGTTGGTTTTTCATCAGAAGGACAGTCAGTTCTATGAGGAACTCTGTATATAACGTCCAGATAAGCATCAATAGGACACGAAGCTGCATGTTATTCTTAAACTTTGGATTAAGGTAGTAAAAATATCTCTGGAGGGCTCCCTCTTAGGCATTTATCATCGTTGTCATGACCATTAAAAATAACAGCCACCAACTTCTCAGCAAAAGCAGCATTACTCTTTTCAACCTCATCTAAAGTTTTATAGTCTCTCTCTTAGCAGGCTGACTAATAGGAATTGTTTGACTCTTAGCCTGTTTTACAGTAACTTCAAATGAGTTCTTTCTCAACCCATTAAAACAGTGCCACAGTCATGAGTAATTCCTCTGGTATTTATTGTATCAACATCATCAGCCAGGATAAACTTTTGCAGTCCTATTTTGTATAACAACTGTATACCATAAATTAACCTATATGATTTCTATGAGAAGGTAGCAGTACTCAACTGGCTTTTAATACAAACTCTTACCGGCCACCTCCTAAAGCTTGCAACATCTAACTCTGATACATTACATCCTTACTTCGAAGGCACTTAGAATCACCCTTGATTCACCATATGCTCACACACCAGCTGTGACTTTCTTTTTTATCAAACATATCAGTCCGCAAAATGACCTCTAACAAGACGACAATTTTAAGAAATTGAGGTTAGTTGGACTTTACAGGCCTAACACTCCAGGTGGATAGATTCCTTTGCAGAATCAGAGTGCTGCACAAACAATTAACTTGTCCTGGGTTCATTGCAAGGACACATGGAATAAGTCACATGGTGTTGTCTAACAAGGCCACTAGCCCCACTTTTGGTGACAATGATCCAGTAAGTCCCATAGGAGCCAGCACACTTGCACATGGTTTTACAACGAAACACATACATCAGAACTGGTTTTAATCACAAACATTTGAGAAAGAAGTTTTGGATTAAATTTGGAAGGATTCGCATGATTCTATGGACTGCATTATCTGGTCTGGGTGACCTGTATTCAGTGCAGAACAGAAGAAGGGGACTAAAAGAGGCATTAAGCCATTATTACACTTCCTCCCTGGGATCATGAGTCTGGCCAGGAGCTCTGTAAATGAAACAGACCCAAGGGGTTGCTCCAGCAGTCAGGGACACTTAGAGCACAAGGGAACTCTGGGGCCAAATATTACCTTTTGCCCAGGAATGCCTTCTATGCTGGGTGTCATGGATCCCCAGGACATAAGGGAAAGCTGCAGGTAGATGGTAGAGAAAGTATTGTGGCTGGTTGCACCCCAGTAACGGTCCCAAGGATCTAGCCTTATATATTTCTGTAGTGTAGAAAATGGAACAATGCCTTCTTTCTTGTCTGTGCATAATGTAAGACTTTTGTAACTGGTCTGACAGCCTTTCCAGCATGTAAACAGTGGAATAACATTGAGATGGCACTTCCTTCTTTAATTTTGTATAGGTAGATGACAATGTCACGCAGTTCTCTAAGAATTTCTCTAAGGGTGGGATCCAAATCCCACTTAAGTCAATGGGAATCTTTCTACTGATTTCAGTGGGCTTTGGATCCAGCCCCCAGTGCATAAAAAGATTGCAGATTTGTAAGCATCTGCTGGAATATTTTACTGTCATTCTGAAGAAAATAATGGAAAATGTGAAATTACCATTGCATACTAATGTCAACACAATCAGCTTTCAGTTATACAAGGGGAGGGTGTTAGAGACCCTGAAACAAACCTGCAAAATTATTTGGTCTGTAAGCTTTGCAAATCCACTAGAGGTTAGATTCTTTGCTGTTCCTAGCTCCCGCTGAGTATAGCCAAGATGCAGGGCTGTCAGAGAGCCTGTATGGCTCTTAGATTCCCTGTTTGACTCCAGCCCCATGCATGAGGAAGAGCAGTGTGGGTCCACTCTTAAAAAATAAAAATAAATTCACCAGCTGCCAATAATCCACAAGGGACTGTGACCCAACAGAGGATAACCAGAGCATGGTGTGCTTTGGCCATGCCTCCTCCCTGCCCCTACCCATTCCTAACTCGCTCCGCCCCCTCTGCTGAGGATTGCAGGAGGGTAGAATAGGAACTGGCTCTATGCCTGCTGAGTAGCATCTGCACTTTATGTGCAACTTGAGCAACCAAAATAATCTGGAGTGGGGCAGAAAAACTGCCATGAAGCGTGCTAGTTGTTAAACAATAAGTTGATGAGAGCATGTGAATTGTTCCCTAATGGAGCCAGTCAGAAAACTTGTTAAGATGAAGCTGATGAAAACAGGAATAAAAAGAAAAAGAAGCAAAAAAACTTCTCTGACCAGCTTTTGTTAACTTGTTTTTTTTTTTAGAAAAAAGTTTTAGGATAAAATTTTCAGAAACAGGGGATGGAGGCTCCAAAGTCACATGGGGCCCGATTTTTTAAAAGGTATTCTGAAAATCCCACTAGGCACCTGAAGTGGTTAAGCACCTACCTTCCCAATCAAATAATTTAAATAAATGGGATAGTTTACAGTAAAACTAAGGTTTACTGGATGGAAGTTTGGTGCCTGGTATTATACTGATCTAATAGGCATCACAGAAACTTGGTGGGACATGGTAATACCAGGGTACAAAATATACAGGAATGACAGATTAGGTCCTGCTGGTGGGGAAGTGGCCCTGTATGTAACAGAAAGCATAGGGTCATATAGTAAAAATCTTAAATGAATAAAACTGTACCATAGAATATCCATGGAAAGAAAAATGTCATGCTTGAATAAGAATATAGCATTAGGAATATACACTATGGACCATCTGACCAGCATGGTGAGGGTGATTGTGAAATGCTCGGGGAGACTAGAAAGGCTACAAAAAACAGACAACCCCACAATTATAGGGGATTTCAACTGACTCCATATTGACTGAATATGTGTCACCTCAGGACAGGATGTAGAGATAAAATTTGTAGACACTATTTATGACTGCTTCTTGGAGCAGCTAGTCCTGTGACCCACAAGGGGAGAGGCCATTTTTGTTTTAGGCCAAGTGGAGCACAGGATCTGATCCAAGAGGTGAATATAGTTTAACTGCTTAGTAATAGTGACTGTAATGTAATTAAATTTAACATTCTTGCAGAGGGAAAATACCAAAGAAACCCACTACAGTACCATTAAACTTCAAAAAGGGGAACTACATGACAATGAGGAAGCTAGTTAAATGGAAATTGAAAGGAACAGTCACAAGAGTGAAATGCCTGCAAGTTTTATGAAAGCTATTATATACCCAAAACTAAAAACAAAATAAAAAACAGTAAGAGGAGCACAAACTCTGGCAAGTCAAATGTAAAAATGTGTAATCGGGCAGGCCAAAAAAAGAACTTGATGAGAAACTAGCAGAAGACACAAAAATTAACAGCATATATTTAAGTACATCAGAAGCAGGAAGACTGCCAAACCATCAGTGGGACCACTGGACAATCAAGGTGCTAAAGGAGCATTCAAGGATGAATTCTTTTAATCAGTAGCTCACATTCTCTGCAATGAAGAGATGCCAATGTCTGACCCATTCTTTGAAGGTGACAAATCTGAAGAACTATCCCACACTGATGTGTCAATAGAGGTGGTTTGGGAACAAGCTGTTAAACAGTAGTCACCAGAATAGACGGTATTACCAAGAGTTCTGAAGGAAATTAAAATACAAGATTATAGAACTATGATACATAATATATTGCTTAAATCAGCCTCTGTACCAAGTGAGTGGAAGATAGCTAATGTGATTTCAATTTTTTAAAAAGGCAGTAGGGGCGATCCTGGCACTTATAGGCTAGTGAGCCTAACTTCAGTATCAGGCAAGATGGTTGAAACTATTGTAAAAAGGACAGAATCATCAAATATGAATGAACATGCTGGGGAAAAGTCAACAGGGCTTTTCTAAGGGAAATCATGCTTTATCAATCTGTTAGAATTCTTTCAGGGTTTCAAGAAACAGGTGATAAGGGTGATCCAGTTGGTATAATGTACTCAGACTTTCAGAAAACGTTTGACAAGGTCTCACACCAAAGGCTCTTAAGCAAAGTAAAACACCATGGGATAAGAGGGAAGGTCCTTTAATGGATCACTAATTGGTTAAAAGATAGGAAACAAAGGGTAGGAATATATTGTCATTTTTCATAATGGAAAGTGGTAAATAACAGGGTCCCCTAAGAACGTGTACGGGCACGAGTACTGTTTAACATATTCATCAATGATCTGGAAAAAGGGGTAAACAGTAAGATGGCAAAGTTTGCAGATCATACTAAATTACACAAGATAGTTAAATCCAAAGTGGGTAGTGAAGAGTTACAAAAAGAGATCTCACAAAACTGGGTGACTGGGCACTAAAATGGCAGATGAAATTCAGTCTTGATAAGTGAAAAGTAATGCATATAGGAAAATATAATCCCAAGTAAATTTAAATGATGGGGTCTAAACTAGCTGTTACCACTCAAGAAAGAGCTCTTGGAGTCATTGTGGATGACATCATCTGCTCAATGTGCAGCAGTCAAAAAAGCTAAGAGAAATGAAGTGTCAGTCTTCAGCTAAACTACCGGCCAGGTGTCTGCTCTGTCTCTTTGGAGGCAGCAAACTTAAATTATATGAGTGTTCAGTGAGACGGACTGGACATTGCAGAGACACATACCTGCAGAACTTGGGCTCACTGAATGTTACCTGCAGGGCAGGATCAGACTGGCAGAGTCTCTAGGAGTTTGCTGGTGAGGCAGGGAGCTGACACCCATTCTGACATCCAGCAAAACTGACTCTTGCTGAGGCAGAGGGTGAATATAGTGGCTTATGGTTCTGGGTTGCCCTGAGGAGAGGGTCTCAGCTGTGAAGGGGTGTTCCAGGACAGACTTTTGGGCTGGGTGTATAGTCTGCTTATTATGGTATGCACTGCCACCCATGGCATCTCTGTACCCTCCTCTACTGAGACTTTAGATTTGGCAGGAGTAACCTGTGTGGGGGCTGATGGCTGGCCAGAATAAGGACATAAATTAACATAGCTTTTGCATTTGAAATTGCACTCATTCACCAGGCAAAAACCAAAGAGAGCAAGACATAGAAATACAGTGACTGTCTTTCAAATAAATTAGAAGACATGGACCTCGCTGTCGCAGAGGAACCTAGAACAGGGTTTGCAGCTGACATTATTTCAAAATTCAAAAGAAATGTAAATAAATTGTGTTCTGAACATGTTATACAGGTAGATTTGCAATTGTTGGAATACATAAGAATTGTGAGAGCTCTTCTATATATGACGTATAGAAGGTTTGGGGCATGTACAGTGGAGACCAATTTAAAATAGTTTGAGTGTTCTCTGTATCATGATCAGTAGAACTGGAGTCAGAGGGCCCATGTTCTCTGGAGGACTTTCATCCAAAAAAAAAAAAAATAAATTCTCAACCCAAGATCCACAATATTATAAAATAAGAGCATCTAATATTTAAAGAGGTCATTAAGAAAGCAACACACACAAACTCTGGGGATGGCACCAAATTACACAGTGGGTCCCTCCTTTCACTAACAGGATAAACCAAAATCCCATATCTGAATGCTCCCTAGACTTCAAGGAAATTGGTGTAATCATTGTGACCCATCTGTACTTTGGTCATTTCTGGAATTCCATGTGCAAGATGAATCATCATTTGTAATCACCAGACAAATCTATTCCAAAGTATTACAAATTGTGTTTATCTGAATGTATAAACAGCTAGCTCTTAGAGATATGCTTAGGGTTAGTTTGATACAGTTCCAATCTAGATGCTGAGCAGATCAACAATGACATCTGCCTGAATTTCTCATTTGTAGGTGTAGCTGCTGCCCACAAATGATACCAATGAAAGCAAACAAAATTTTATAAAGTTCTAAAACATTGCACGCAGGACAGCACAGGTTTATATTGCCAGTGCATTTATGAATAATCAGCCTTCTAATGGAATAGGACTTATCTTATACATTTCAAAAACATGAATTTCTACCCAAGTCTGAACATATATTCCTCTAATTTAATATAGCAGCTATAAGTACAGAGCAATAAAAGATGATCAGGCCTCAGAATTTTCACACAGTTCAGAACAGAGCTGTCTGTTAAGCCCGTCCGGAATGGAAAAAAGACCACCAGATTCTTGTGAATTTCTAAATTCCTTTTAAATACCAATATATAATGCAGAAATATATATTGTAGCTTCAGTTTTATTATTCCACGGGATAATAGACATTCATGCCAGCATTTAAATACAATTTTAGAGAGCAATTTACATCCTAAAATGTCTTGGCATTAGCATTTAAATGCAAACTCTTGACATTTTGAGTGTCACGGTATAGTATGAACTGCCCTCTCAACAAAAAAAAAAAAAAGAAAAAAAAGAAAGTAGATTTCCCCCCAGAACAGACAGTTAAATTAGTGTGAATACAACTACAGTATGATCTATAGTACAGCAGAACCTCAGAGTTACGAACACCAGAGGTATGAACTGACCAGTCAACCACACACCTCATTTGCAAAAAGAAAAGGAGTACTAGTGGCACCTTAGAGACTAACCAATTTATCTGAGCTCACGAAAGCTTATGCTCAAATAAATTGGTTAGTCTCTAAGGTGCCACTAGTACTCCTTTTCTTTTTGTGAATACAGACTAACACGGCTGCTACTCTGAAACCTATGTTAAATATGTGCAACTGTTATGGAATAAGCCAGACTCTGTGTTATTTACCCCTCGCACAAGCCTATTAAAACCAGTGGCTTTGCAATCCAGTCAGGCCAGGATTTGACCAAGCATTTTCACAGGAAAGGAATAGAAAGCAGAATTCGGAAGGTGTTTCAAACTTGCTAGGAATTTTTAAATGTTTGTGCTAGTAGCTTTTGTAAATCTTTGTGCATGAAACATACTCTGCCTCATCTTAAACAACTGCTGTTAAGTGGTAAGAGGTCATGCTTCCTGATTGTAGGTAAATTTTAATCTAGTTTAGCCTGAAATTTTTGTATATGTATTTTGTTCCATTTCAGCTTAATCTTTTGAAAGTGTTACTTCAACAAGAGCTCAGATGTCACATATAGTCAGTATCTCCATTTTGATGAGCAAATTGGTGCAGTGATGTCAATTGCATTCTCCTGCTTTGAAACTAAGAACATTATTTCGGTCTAATCCTCTATTTTATACCAAATCCTTTTTGAGGATCCTTAAAATTCAGAGCAAAGAGGAACATCATTTTATACTTTCAGATGGGTTTTCAAATGGGGACCCAAACTGAGAATATCTTTTAATTCCCAAGTAGTGGATGGAGACAGATATTGTAGACATAGCCAATTAATAACACAGAATACACCTGTCATAGCTCCACAGCTCGCTGCATATGAAGCATTATTAGAAACTGACTGCTATATGTGGATTATATATTTAGATCTATACATATGACAAATATATATGGGATGAACTCCTGGCTCCCAATTTGCTGCTGCAATGACATTAAAACTGATATGATATGCCATTGTTTCCTTGTACTCCCCAGTCTGTATTCATCTGTTGTCTCTTGTCTTATACTGAGATAGTAAAGTGTTTGGGGTAGGCACCATCTTTTTGGTCTGTGTTTCCATAGCATGCAGGACAATGGGGCCCTGGTCCATGACTGATAAGACAGTTTTAATTATAGACCCTGTTTTTACTAGCTCACAGTTTATGCAAAATGTGCGGACAAAACTACTGTTCTTGTGCTCTCCTCAACTCAGGAACTTCTCTGAGCCAAAATTCCCAAAGACACAGGGCACTGCCTAATAGCACGACTTCCTTCCATTGCACCTGGCAAGCAGACCTGGCCAGTGCTGGAAGGTAGTACATGCTGCACCCTCTGAGACACGGGGGGAGGGGTGTAATGGCTAGGCACTCTCACAGGCTCCTAGTTCTGACTATATTGATTAGCATTTGCAAGTGTATTCACTGCATAGTTTCCAGTGCTAATAATAGGCAATGTTGGATCACTGCCACTAGGTGGGACATTACAGAACATTGGTTAGAGGCTTCTCCAAGCACCAGCAAGATTTCTTTGTTTTAAAATCTCATCCAAGACATTTCTACTAAGAATATCCAGGATAAATGTTCATAGCCTAATGACTTTTTAGAAATACATTTTTAATTTTCGGTAACCACCACAGTTATTCGGTAAAATTCTAACTTCTTTGTCGTCAAAATTCAGTGTTAATTACAATTTAGAAAAAAAAACACACACACACACACACACACACAGTTCATGATGTATGGCAAGCTAGAGCTGGGAAACACTAAACAGAAGTCAATAAAAAGAAAAGGAGTACTTGTGGCACCTTGGAGACTAACCAATTTATTTGAGCATGAGCTTTCGTGAGCTAGTGAGATGTAGCTCACGAAAGCTTATGCTCAAATACATTGGTTAGTCTCTTAGGTGCCACAAGTACTCCTTTTCTTTTTGCAAATACAGACTAACATGGCTGTTACTCTGAAAGAAGTTATTAAGTTATCTCTAGATGTTGGTTTGTTGGGTGATTGTTCCACAGTGAAACATGTGTCTAAAGAAAAGGTGAGGACTCATAAAAATAGTTATAATTGTAGGGTTTCCCAAATCTGCTTTATATAAGACATGTTGTATAATGAAATTATTATGCATGGATGGAAGGTTTCAATTAAGTATTTCAAGTAAGGTCAGAGAGTTGTCTGCCACAGCTACATCAGAGACTGAACTCAGAAAATAAAAAGGAGTTTTGTTAGCCCTAGGACTTCTAAACAAAGAACTAGGCAAACAAGATATTTTAAGGGAAAGAAATTCTAAGTCTTCAAGAAAGCAGCCTGTTTCTAGATGAGAAAACCCACAGCGCCAAAATGAAGGTTATGTTCATAATCTAGATCTGAACTGGTTTGTCTAACATAGGAACGGTTTTGAACCTTAGTCCTTTCTCTAAACCAAAACTATGCCTGGCTTATGGGTCAGGATAGGTTTAGTTATGCACTTCATAAATAAAAAATAAAAATGTACTTTCAGGTTGGATGGTTTTATTTGAGCCTAAAGGAAAACAGCAAGGGAAGAGAGAAGAAATGCATTCATGAGAGAAAGTACATGAGAGACCTCTCTCTAAGATTCTCCATTTCAAACTCATTCGCAGCACTCCCCATAGCAGAGCAGTGGGACAGATAACACTAAAAGGTGCAGTACAACCTACATGTCAATATCTACACACTCAATGTTCATCTCCTCTCTATGATTATTCTATTGGGAGGATTATGGTTCCACAATGTTTGAAAGGAAAGGCTTTCTGTACCTTCCTCCACCTCCTCATCTATTATTTTGAAATTCACCTTCTTCAGGACAATAAAAAGCATCACATTCTCTTTCTGGGTATTACATTGACATCAGCTTCAGTTTCACTGCCTTTTGCCCCTTCTGAGCTTTTATCTCATAACAGAGGAAGAACAAGAGATAAAGACTGGCTATCAGGTACATCACTGGCTCGAATACCTTTGGGAAAACCCCTTTACCTACCCCTTTCTTTACTGGTAACTGGTGCGGTTTTTCATCCTTTTATTTTGTTAAATAAGATCTACCTAAATCAAATTCATGACTGACTATTAAGAATCTGCTGGAGACTTCGGAGTGGTTGATTGTGGTGTAGACCTAAATGGCACCAAAAAATGTGCAGCACATTGTTGTTCCTCCCCCTCTCCCCAACACCACCCTGGGAGGTGTCTGAACAAAGCATTGGGTGAAATACCAGATATAGAATTTGCTGAATTCTTCCTGATGAATATTTTAAAATGCTCATTATATTTAACTGTCCTCCTAATAATGCCTAGTACCTCTTTTTTCTACTTGAGTTTGGTTTGGAGAAAGAACTGTTCATACCTTAAACAAACTGACTCTCAGTCTTTGATAATTTGTACATATGAAATAACCCTCACCCCTTCCCAGAAGGGCAGCACATACTAACAGGATTAAAATGCTTCAGCACACTAACTTCTCAGTTTTGCTTCGTCAAATGCAACAGGTTTCCACTTGGTCCAAACCTATTTCAGGGGCAGTTATTGTGTTAATGTTGATAGGTTTTGAATAGTAGTAGTTCAAACCTGTTAAAGACACCTCAGCTCTGAAACCTTTGGGGGGGGTACATCAGAAATCTCAATAGGGCGTGCTTTCATTTTCAATGATTATATCCCTTCTGAATCTGCACTATTGCCAAAATAAGCAGCTTGATTCTGGAAGAAAGCTCTCTTTGGTTTTTAAGACCCACAACTATGTTTTTTGCAATGTTTTCAGAACCTCTTGGTTTGATGGTTCTCAAGTGTTCCTCTGAATCTCTCCCACTTACCAGTAAAAACAGATGGCATTTAGCTCCTTGGGAACTTGAGCCATTATTCCTTGAAACACTGCAAATGCACTGGCTGTGCCATATGTTAACCTTTAGTATCCTCTGTCTGTGTTCATAGTACGGAATGTTTCTTGAATAACTAAAGCTACCTGCTCAAACACTGGGACAGGTTGAATTTTGTAAACAGCCCCGTCCCTCTGAAGAGTTCCAGAATCAGGGACCTGGGCTCTCTGCTGCATGCAGTCTCTACTGAGCATAGTAAGAGGAGGGAGGCACAAGGGAGCCAGTTTACACCACTCTGGCAGTACAAGGGGCCTTAAAAGGGGGTGTAAATGACAGTTACACCCATTTTAATGTTTTATCCATAGCTGTGCTTGGTTATGTACAACTATGCCCTGCAACCTCTTTTTAGTCAAGGTTTCTTTCTCACCCTCCCACTCCTCCTATAACTAAAAAACAACAAAACTCTCTATGGCCTTCTTGCAAGCTGTCTATTGGGAAATAACTGGGCAAGCTGGGCAAGCATGGAGTTTGGAAGGGAGGATGCTGAAGGTCCGTCACAGACAACGAACCACCTTTGGTGTGAGGAGACAGGTAATCATCAGGCACTTGCCTGGCTATGAGATAGCTACACAAATTTTAGAGATACTGATGTGGGTTGAGTAAGCATCTCAGTTTTAAATCTGTTACATGAAAGAAAGTGTTTACGTTTTCCCATAAGACACTGTGTGTATAACAAACTCTGAGTCAACTCATCATCAAGGATCTACAACCTATCCTGAAGGATGACCCAATCACTTTCACAGATCTTGGGAGACAGGCCAGTCCTTGCTTACAGACAGCCCCCCAACCTGAAGCAAATACTCACCAGCAACCACATACCACACAACAGAACCACTGACCCAGGAACCTATCCTTGCAACAAAGCCCGTTGCCAACTGTGTCCACATATCTATTCAGGGGATACCATCATAGGGCCTAATCACATCAGCCACGCTATCAGAGGCTCGTTCACCTGCACATCTACCAATGTGATATATGCCATCATGTGCCAGCAATGCCCCTCTGCCATGTACATTGGCCAAACTGGACAGTCTCTACGTAAAAGAATAAATGGACACAAATCAGACGTCAAGAATTATAACATTCAAAAACCAGTCGGAGAACACTTCAATCTCTCTGGTCCCTCGATTTCTGACCTAAAAGTGGCAAATCTTCAACAAAAAAAACTTCAAAAAAAACCCAAAAAAACAAACCAACCCAGACTCCAACGAGAGACTGCTGAATTGGAATTATTTTGCAAACTGGATACAATTAACTTAGGCTTGAATAAAGACTGGGAGTGGATGGGTCATTACACAAAGTAGAACTATTCCCCCCCCCCGTTCCTCAGAAGTTCTTGTCAACTGCTGGAAATGGCCCACCTTGATTATCACTACAAAAGGTCCCCCCCTCCGCTCTCCTGCTGGTAATAGCTCACCTTACCTGATCACTCTTGTTACAGTGTGTATGGTAACACCCATTGTTTCATATTCTCTGTGTAGATAAATCTCCCCACTGTATTTTCCACTGCATGCATCCGATGAAGAGAGCTGTAGCTCATGAAAGCTTATGCTCAAATAAATTTGTTAGTCTCCAAGGTGCCACAAGTCCTCCTTTTCTTTTTGCGGATACAGACTAACACAGCTGCTACTCCGAAACCTGTGAGTCTTTGCTATTTCTTTTGTAAGACAAGCAGAATTAGTATTTACCTACTTCAAAATAATGTTGTGAAGCTTAATTAATATTTGTATGGTGCTTTGAGATCCTTAGATGGAAGACACAATAAAATGTTAAGGTTCAGTAGAAGTACAATATATTAACTAAACTAATCTTACTCAGCAAGTATACTAATGAGCATCCTGCTTTGATTGCAGTTGGTGCTAGACACACCTATACTTTCTTTTCTCAAGCCTACCAACATCTTTGCCATATTTCAGATAACAGTGTAGACTGATGGAATACTATATTTAATGCACATTCTAGAAAGTAACAACAGAACTGGTTTAAATAAAACAGCATGCAACACTCTGAGGTTCAAAAGAGATGGCTAGCATTTTCTCATAACATTCTGCATTTCCTGGAACACAACAGTAATCTAGTGGAATGAGAACATAACATTGAATCAGAACTAGATTCTTTTCCATGACACATCTATAGACTTATTGTCTTCCACAACCTGTCATGTGACCATGGCCTAAGTTTTACGTTTCCTTCCAAATCATTGATTTAAAAAAAAAAAATTAAATAGCATAGGGCCAAGAACCAATCCCTGCAAAACTCCACTGGAAACAGACCCACTCGATGAGGATTCCTCATTTACAATTACATTCTGAAACGTATCAAATAGCCAGTTTAATTTATTTATTGTGTGCCATATTGATTTTTCCACTGTTTTAGTTTCTTAATCAAAATGTTGTATGGTACCAAGTCAAATGCCTTACAGAAGTCTACACATTGGCCCGCAGCATTAAGGACATAGATTACTCCTTGTGTACTTGCCTTCCCTATCAATTTTCTGTGATTTCTAATGGATACTCATTGTTATCAAACCCCCCCCCCCCATTTTTTTTTTAACCAGTATAGCCTTTTTCCTCACTGGTGCAGGTCACAGGGTTCACTCACTGCAGGCAGTGCCTCCTCCTGGCCTCTCTTGGGATTAGCTCCTTTCAGGGCAGGGGCCACTTCCACCGATTGCTGCACTCTGTGATTCTGGATGCTCCTTCATGACTTGGCCCTCCAGCCAGGTCACTATGTGGGTTTCCCCTTCTGGGGGTATCAAAGCCTCTTCTCTAGTGAACAGCTCAGGTAGTCTTCCCATTCACTGCCCAACTGGTGCTACTTCTGGTAGGGGACCCCAGGATCACCCTCTACTTTGGGTTCCAGCTCAGGAACCCTCTAATCAGCAGCCAAGGTATGTTCCCTTTTGGACCTTATTGCCTTTTCCCTGAGCCTGCCCTTACTTTCTTTCTTGTTCTCCCCCCTTCTCCACACGTGCCTGCCTCACAACTCACAGGGAGTGACTGCAGACTACTTCCCTGTAGCCCCTTCCTCCTATCAGCTCCCTGGCTTTGTGAAAGCCTCACCTGTCCCCGCACAGGTGAGCCTCTCCTAATTAGGGCTTTCCTCTCAGCCTTACTTCTCCAAGCTTGTAGCCCAATAGGTTAATTGGCCCAGCTGGCCTCAATTAACCATTTCAGCAGTGGAGGGGTGCACAACACTCCATCATAGTGGGATTGTGGCTTTTGTGGCATCTAGTAAAGTGTGTGTTAAATAGTTCTCAGATATTGGTCACATTTTTCTGCTTAAGTTCTTTCTTCCAGATGATTTGGCTCATAATTGTTTATGAAATTGGTCATTTCAAAGCTCCAAGTATATAAATGCTTGGTTGGGATTCTGTTCTGTTTACAGATAGCAAATGTCAACAAATAATGATGATCACTTGCACCCCATAATCACTAACTTTTAGTTCTGTGATCAGTTCCTCTTCATCTGTCAAGATGTGATCTACTGTAGAATTCCCCCATGTTGGATGCAACACCTTTTGAATAAGGAAATTGTCATGTTTAATTTTAAAAATTCATGTATGTCATGTACAGTTTCCCATTCTATTCAGCCAGCTCAATTTTCAGAGTAGTTTTCTGCAGTTTCCTCACTGGAAACTTGATAATGATTGGATACTTCTGGCTCTATAGAATCCCTTTTGGTCCTCTTCTTTCCACAGATCACATCCTCATCGGCCTTCAACTGTGTAAAATGCTGCCTTTTCCTTTTGCCCCTGGTGATTACAAACTGCCTCCTCTCTAATTTCCACACAGTTGGGTTCCTTGGTCGCCATTTCTTTTCTTTCTTGAATCTGTGATGGTGATATTTCCTGAATCTGGTTGTACAAGTACTCCTCAGCCTTATGGTGATTAACAGAATCAATATGTGTCCTTGCAAACCCACAAATCTTTTCTCCAGCACAACCACCATCTTGCACTTCATACAGTGGAAGTCCCTTTTGGCTTCAGACAGGAAAGAAAACTTGGCAGATCCATTGCAAGTCATAACTACTGTTCCATCATTGACCATCACAGTATTGAGCACAGAATTGAACCTAGAGTGAAAGCTTCTCACACTCCCTCTCTAATTCCCCTGCTTGCTGCTCCTCTGGAGAAAAGTTATGTTACTTGCCTAAGGTTACTTAGGAAATCTGGCAGACCTGAGAATAAAATTACTTCATTGGCAGTTGCAGCTGCTTAGGAGCTCAGAAAAATCAGGTCATAAACCTTTCTGTGTTTCAATTATCCCATCTGTGTAATAAAACTTTCCTAGCCTTTGAAAAATGCTTTGAGATCTGTGAATCAGAAAGCCCTGTATGTGCACAACGTATTCTTCTTCTTCTTCTTCTTCTTCCCAGTTTCAACTAAAAGATAAGAAGTATTGAATTATATATGACAAATCTGTTCTCTCACAGAATTGCCACACAGTCCAAAGCCTGAGAGTACTAGAAATCTCTAGAGAAATTTTTTTCTTCCTAGATTTCAACCCTCATTTTCTAAGCAAAAAGACTCTGATAAGCACTTGTACTTTGAAGGGAGGATATTTACCCAAGCTGAACCGCTGAACTTTTTGAGCATTGCTCATTTGTAATTGAAATGGTCACTAAATGGACAACTGGTATCAGACAGCAGTCTACATTGTGTTGGTGTTTGGTCAATGATACAAGTCACTAAGCTCTATCTGTATTATTACCACCATCTGCATCTTTCAGCATACCACATGAAGTCTTCTGTTGCATGGAACATGGCATTTCCAGAGCTTGCCAAATAAGTGAGCACATCATTCCTACTCTAGAAACTCATATCTACATTTGAATATTTCACAGAAATGTGCACTTGAAAACTTGTCTGCAGGCTAGTGCTCCCCTATGTAAGTCATCCATTTTTAGAACTAAATATACAATTATGCAGCTCAAGTCATGCTGAAGATCCATGACATTTGCTAATACATTTCCCTCCCCCAGCATACATGTACATAAATATATCTGAAACCCAGATAAACAACAGTGTTCAAATAATAAAGAATGGCAAGAGAGGTTATGTCAAAAGGCTTTTACCCTGCTTGGTTAAAAGTCAGTAAGGACATAAAATATTAAATTACAGAGGGTTTTAATTCATCACTAAATTGCTGTGTTTCTTCAGCTACCCAATGATTTAGTGAATATATTTTTCACATTATGCAATTAAAATGTTTATAGTGCTGTTGTCTGGCAACTTTGGAAGCACTTAGCTTTAAAGTCACAGATTAAAAACATATCTAGAGTAAAAAAATATTTTCTATTGCTTTTAATTTTTGCAACTACAGATAGAAATAAGGGATGACTTTTCAGCAGGGAGCCTGGGGGTCATTGAGGGATGTGACTCTGATTAACAATAGCATTCTTGGCACTGTGCAGCCACTCCTTCATTCACCCCAATGAAAGCGTACCCCAGAGCATTTATCAAATTTAAACAAATTGATGAATTTAAGCAAATTCTCAGCAAGACCTCCTTAACAGTATTTTGAAGGTAAAAAGCTATTTTATAAACCAATGTAAATCAGAGGATATATTAATAGTACTCAAACCCAAATCAAGCCTGAAAAATGCAGCTATTTACAATAGCAAAGATGGTAGCGTAGGATTCCCCCCAACACCACTGTGAATTGTTCAGAACACAAATAGTTAGTTAAATGAAGAGTTTTTTCCTTGTAGCCCTTTATCTATCCCAGGCCTTCGTACAACCTCTAGTATTGAGCACCTTTCAAGGTCCAGGGTTACTTCTGATAAGTCAATGCCCCTTCTCCTCAAGATAACTTTGAAAATCCGTGTCTTGGATAATCTTCTCTGCTGAGTCTTTTAGCCATTCATATATTAGTAATACTTAAGTATTCCTGATTTTCCCTGGAAGTTCCAGAACTTCAGATGGTTTGGATGTTTGGGAAGGATAAGCACCTCAAAAGGTTAGAAACTTATCTGAACTTCTTGATCAAGATTTTTTAAAGCGAGAGCCAAAATTTAGCCTTCTAAATCCATATTTGGAGACAAAATTAAGTGGCATAATTTTCAAACGTGTTGACCACAGTGGGAGCTATTGGGTGCTCAATACTTCTGAAGATATGAACAGTGATTTTAAGTGCCTAAATATAGAATTTAGGATCTTAACTCCGAGTTCCTATTTTTGAAAATCTTGGCCTGGAGCCTAACTTATATTGAATATCTCATGAGAACAGGCTTTCTCACATAATTTCTGCGAGTGCCTTCTGTTCCTTTTTGGGCTGGAACAATAGCAAAAAGCAGCCACTCGCATGGGCTTCAGGCCTTTTACTCTGGATCTCAGTTGGAAACTAAAAATAAAAGCTAAAAAACAATCTACTTTTCCCCTAAATCAAAAAGGTTTGGCTCAGGTTTTGGGCAAAAATTCAAGTTGGTTATCTTATCCAAACCTGTCCTTACCCAGAACTAGCCAAATCCTATGCAGCCTGGGTATATTTTATGCTGCTGCTAATTGGCAATCCCCAGAACGGAGTAAAACTTAAGAACATTTGAAGCGGTATCTGGCAGAGAGCGTCTGCTCTGAACTCTGTGACTAGGTCAGCTGCACTGCAGCTTGTTCCTGCGGGAGGGAATACTGTACAGTCTCCCATCAAAATCCTCCTCTTGTTGCTGTGGGGTTAGGATCTGCATGGAGAAAGTCCCTGATGTGCAGCAAATAGGCAGAACTCAAGTCAATTGCTAAGCTACCAATAAATAAGCTGCCATTATTAGGAGAATGCATTTCTTCCGTAGCTCGTACATTTCTTCAGCAGCAACATTAGCTCATCAGAGACATCTCTTTGGAGAATTCTCAGTTTTCAGTCTTCAGCTTTTTTCCCCTGCCCCGGTCATCCGGTATACTTTATTTGCTTCCTACTTAGCCTCAGCTCTCACACTCTCTTGCTCCCATGCTACTCAATCTCTCTCAACAAGGGTCTATTGCAGAAGCCTCTCCAATGGCCAGGAACCTTCTGTTTTTTTATGGATTCACTAAAGGTCCTAACCTCAGAATGATTTTTTCCCCTCTCTTGCTTTTAGGCCTGCATGATCCCAATATAAGTCTAATGGGTAAACGTAAGACTGGGTCTGAGTTGTTTTTAAGAGAGCATTGAGGGGCTTATTGGCTAGGGTTCAATTCTCTGCACAACAGCTCTAATAAAGGCTTGTGTCTGGGTTTCTGTTTATAGGGCTGGAGTAGAACAGAGAGAGTATGCGGTTTCATTTGAAATCAAATATGGGCATGGGGCAAATTCTTTTTTTTTTTTTTTCTATAGAAATGTGGAGTATAAATTCACAGCTAGTCTGCAGAAACCTATATGTCAGTTCCCTTTTTGGCTACGGGTAACACCCGGTACTGCAGACAGCTTGTACTGTTTCAGATCTCAAATCATATGCTTCCTTTGGAAAGCCCCAGTCAAACTTGTTCACTCAGCACACCTCCTACTTTGATAGGAATCAAAGCATTGTGGCCACGTGATGGTAAAATTCCAATAATGTAAATAAAATCTAAATGACAAAACATAAATCAATGGGCCCAATCCAGGGGCACCATTTGTGGTAACAGAGTGGGCTCTCTCCTCCCCGCCCCTCCAAGTTTCATATCAGAGGTCTACTCACAGCCCACACCTAGCCCCAGACACAGCTCTTAACTGCAGCACAGCTTGAGTGTGATATGTGAGGAGTTCTGTGCTGCTCCAGGCTTCTGCCCTTGGGGCAGGGAGTTTGTAAAGAGAGGCAGGGTGATTAAGATAACAAAAGGCTTGTCATTAAATTAAATTAAGGATCATTAGATAATCGTAAAAGCGTTGCCAGGCACTCCAAAGGGTAGGAGTAAATGGTCAATTTTCAGACTGGAGAGAGGTAAATAGTGGTGTCCCCCAGGGGTCTGTACTGGGACTAGTGCTGTTCAACATATTCATAAATGATCTGGAAAAAGAGGTAAAACAATGAGGTGACAAAATTGGCACACAATACAAAATTACTCAAGATAGTTAACTCCAAAGCAGACTGCAAAGAGTTACACAGGGATCTCAGAAAACTGCGTGACTGGGCAACAAAATGGCAGATTAAATTCAATGTTGATAAATACAAAGTAATGCACATGGAAAAACATAATCCCAACTATACAAAATGATGGGGTCTAAATTAGCTGTTACCTGTCGAGAGAGAGAGAGATCTTGGCGTCATTGTGGATAGTTCTCTGAAAACATCCATTCAATGTGCAGTGGCAATCAAAAAAGCCAACAGAATATTGGGAATCATTAGGAAAGGGAGAGAGACGACAGAAAGTATCATATTTCCTCTATATAAATTCATGGTTATAAATTCACTTTCATATTGAATACTGGATGCAGATCTCATCACCCCCTTTCAAAAAACATACTGGATTTGGAAAAGGTACAGAGGAGAGCAACAGAAATAATTAGGGGTCTGGAAAAGCTTCTGTATGAAGAGAGATTAAAAAAACTGGGATATTTCATCTTGGAAAAGAGATGACTAAGGGGGGGGGGATATGATACAGGTCTATAAAATCATGACTGGTGAAAGTCATGGAGAAAGTAAATAAAGAATAAGGGATCTACAACCCATCCTGGACAACAATCCCTCACTTTCACAGGCCTTGGGAGGCAGGCCAGTCCTCACCCACAGACAACCCACCAACCTGAAGCATATTCTCACCAGCAACTACATACCACACCATAGTAACTCTAACTCAGGAACCAATCCATGCAACAAACCTCAATGCCAACTCTGCCCACATATCTACACCAGCAACACCATCACAGGACCTAACCAGTCCAGCTACACCATCACTGGTTCATTCACCTACACGTCCACCAATGTAATCTACACCATCATGTGCCAGCAATGCCCCTCTGCTATGTACATCAGCCAAACTGGACAGTCCCTACGTAAAAGGATATGTGGACACAAATCAGATATTAGGAATAGCAGTATACAAAAAACCTGTAGGAGAACACTTCAATCTCCCTGGACAAACAATAGCAGATGTAAAGGTAGCCATCCTGCAGCAAAAAAACTTCAGGACCAGACTTCAAGGAGAAACTGCTGAGCTTCAGTTCATTTGCAAATTTGACACCATCAGCTCAGGATTAAACAAAGACTGTGAATGGCTAGCCAACTACACAAGCAGTTTCCCCTCCCTTGGTATTCATATCTCAGCTGCTAGAAGAGGGCCTCATTCTCCCAGATTGAACTAACCTCATTATCCCTAGCCTGATTCTTGCTTGCATATTTATACCTGTCATAAATATAAAGGGAAGGGTAAACCCCTTTGAAATCCCTCCTGGCCAGGGGAAAGCTCCTCTCACCTGTAAAGGGTTAAGAAGCTAAAGGTAACCTCGCTGGCACCTGACCAAAATGACCAATGAGGAGACAAGATACTTTCAAAAGCTGGGAGGAGGGAGAGAAACAAAGGGTTTGTGTGTCTGTCTGTAGTCGTCTTGGCCGGGGACAGAACAGGAATGGAGTCTTAGAACTTTTAGTAAGTAATCTAGCTAGGTATGTGTTAGATTATGATTTCTTTAAATGGCTGAGAAAAGAATTGTGCTGAATAGAATAACTATTTCTGTCTGTGTATCTTTTTTGTAACTTAAGGTTTTGCCTAGAGGGGTTCTCTATGTTTTTGAATCTAATTACCCTGTAAGATATATACCATCCTGATTTTACAGGGGGGATTTCTTTATTTCTATTTACTTCTATTTTTTATTAAAAGTCTTCTTGTAAAACACTGAATGCTTTTCATTGTTCTCAGATCCAAGGGTTTGGGTCTGTGGTCACCTATGCAAATTGGTGAGGCTTTTTATCCAACATTTCCCAGGAAAGGGGGAGTGCAAGTGTTGGGAGGATTGTTCATTGTTCTTAAGATCCAAGGGTCTGGGTCTGTAGTCACCTAGGCAAATTGGTGAGGCTTTTTACCAAACCTTGTCCAGGAAGTGGGGTGCAAGGTTTTGGGAAGTATTTTGGGGGGGAAGGACGCGTCCAAACAGCTCTTCCCCAGTAACCAGTATTAGTTTGGTGGTGGTAGCGGCCATTCCAAGGATAACGGGGGTAATATTTGTTACCTTGGGGAAGTTTTGACCTAAGCTGGTAAAGATAAGCTTAGGAGGTTTTTCATGCAGGTCCCCACATCTGTACCCTAGAGTTCAGAGTGGGGGAGGAACCTTGACATGGTGGCACAGTGGTGGGATTAACCTGAAATCATTTTGAGATCCAGTTGAGATTTTTTGAACTAGAAATACAGATTTTAAAAAGGAATTTTTAGGAAGTCCAGAAGGCAGCTTTGAAACTGAAAGCAGCTTGGTTTCTCTCTGCTTTGTGGCCAAGCAGAGACAAAAGGGGATTATCTTGTGAATTGCAGGTTTTCTTGCCTGGAGGCAGGGTACTTAACTCCTGCAGGGAAATTCACAGTCTTCCAACCCAGAGGTTTTTTTTTTTTTCTTTTCTTCCTAAAAGTAAATAGGGGGTGTGTGCTCTACCCATTTGCCTGGAGACAAAAGTGGCAGGGTTTTTTTTTTAGGATTTTGATTTTTTTTTTTTGTTTTACAAGGAGCACAGGTTTGAAAAGAAATTTTTTTTTTCTTTGGGCTGGGTAAGCAGTTTTCCAAGTAGTTGGAGGTTTTTTGCTTTAATTTGGGCCCAGAGCAGAGACAAGGGAATTGTCTTTTTCTGTAGGCTGACAATCACTATCAGAGAATAGGTACTCTATTCCAGCACAGCAAAAGTTTACAGCCAAGTTTTGTTTGTTTATTTCTAAACCTCGGGTGTAAAGTTAGTTAAAAACAGAGAGGTTAGAATGGCCAAATCCTCAGCTCGACTACAGCTGGAATTAGCCAAATTTCAGGCTGAGGAAAAACAAAGGGAACATGAAAGACAGATAGAACTCATGCGGCTGGAGAAGGAGGTACAGGAGGCTGCCCACAAGAGGGAAATGGAGGCAAGGAAGCATGTGGAGGAGATGGAGAGGATAAAGGCCCAGCAGAATATACCAACAAACCCTAGCAATCCTTCTCCAGGTACCACTTCCCATCCCAGAAAGTTCCCCACCTACAAGGCAGGTGATGATACTGAGGCCTTCTTAGAAAACTTCGAAAGGGCCTGCCTTGGGTACAACACCTCTACTGACCAATACATGGTAGAGCTGAGGCCGCAGCTCAGTGGACCCTTAGCTGAGGTGGCAGCTGAAATGCCTAAAGAACACATGAACAAGTATGAACTGTTTAAATCCAAGGCGAGAGTCAGAATGGGGATAACACCCGAGCAGTCTCGTCGGAGGTTCAGAGCCCTAAGGTGGAAACCAGACCTGTCATTTACCCGACATGCCTACCACATTGTAAAACATTGGGATGCCTGGACATCAGGAGCAAGTGTTGAATCTCCAGTAAATTTGCCCTTCCTAATGCAAATGGAACAATTCTTAGAGGGTGTTCCTGAGGAAATAGAAAGATACATCCTAGATGGGAAACCCAAAACTGTAATTGAGGCAGGAGAGATTGGAGCCAGATGGGTGGAGGTGGCAGAGAAGAAGAAAACTGGTCGCAGTTGGAGCAGAGACCAGAAGGGACCACCCCAGACCACACCCTATTACCGGGGGCCGCCCAAAGCCCCACCTACCTCCCAAAGAACCCTCCAGACCCCTTATCGTCCCACCACCCCGTTCTCCAGCAACCCTCCTCGCCCCAGTGACCCGTCAGCTGGACGATGTTTTAAGTGTAACGAGCTGGGGCATGTAAAGGCCAACTGCCCCAAGAACCCCAACAGATTACAGTTCATTGCACCGGAATCACACCAGAGGTCCACAGGCCCAGATACCTCCCAGATACCCTTGGAGCGGAGGGAAACTGTGAGCGTGGGTGGGAAGAAGGTCACCGCGTGGAGGGACACCGGAGCACAAGTGTCAGCTATCCATGCTTCCTTAGTGGACCCCAATTTAATCAACCCAGAGATCCAAGTGACGATTCAACCCTTCAAGTCCAACTCTTTCAATTTGCCTACAGCCAAGTTGCCTGTCCAGTACAAGGGCTGGTCAGGAATGTGGACTTTTGCAGTCTATGATGATTATCCCATCCCCATGCTGTTGGGGGAAGACTTGGCCAATCATGTGAAGCAGGCCAAGAGGGTGGGAATGGTCACCCGCAACCAGGCTAAACAAGCCGTGAGGCCTAGCTCTGTTCCGGAAACTTCTATCAGGACCCAGTCAGAGGTGATGGACCTGGACCCCAGGCCAATGTCTGCAACAGCAGTAGTGGATCCAGTCCCAGAGACCCAGACGGAACCAGTCCCAGAACCGGAACCAGCCAAACAACCAACACCAGACCCCGTGCCAGCACTGAATCCAGTACTTGCAACCTCAACACCAGAGGGCCCCACCGAACCTGAACTGGCAGCAGCCGATAACCCTACACAAGAGGCTCAGCCGGAGCCTGAATCCCAACATAGTGCACCAGCGGAGAGCGGTTCACAGTCAACAGAAACAGCTCCATCCCCTATATCGCTTCCAGAGGGACCAAGCCTAGGTCCACAATCCCATGAGGAACTGATGTCTCCAGCATCAAGGGAACAGTTCCAGACCGAACAGGAAGCAGATGAAAGCCTCCAGAGAGCTTGGACGGCGGCACGGAGCAACCCACCGCCTCTCAGCTCTTCTAATCGATCCAGGTTTGTTGTAGAAAGAGGACTTTTATACAAGGAAACTCTTTCTGGGGGACACCAGGAAGACTGGCCTCCTCAGAGACAGTTGGTAGTTCCAACTAAATACCGGGCCAAGCTCTTGAGCTTAGCCCATGATCACCCTAGTGGCCATGCTGGGGTGAACAGGACCAAAGACCGTTTGGGGGGGTCATTCCACTGGGAGGGAATGGGCAAGGATGTTTCTACCTATGTCCAGTCTTGTGAGGTGTGCCAAAGAGTGGGAAAACCCCAAGACCAGGTCAAAGCTCCTCTCCAGCCACTCCCCATCATTGAAGTTCCATTTCAGCGAGTAGCTGTGGATATTCTGGGTCCTTTTCCGAAAAAGACACCCAGAGGAAAGCAGTACATACTGACTTTCATGGATTTTGCCACCCGATGGCCGGAAGCAGTAGCTCTAAGCAACACCAGGGCTAAAAGTGTGTGCCAGGCACTAGCAGACATTTTTGCCAGGGTAGGTTGGCCCTCCGACATCCTCACAGATGCAGGGACTAATTTCCTGGCAGGAACTATGAAAAACCTTTGGGAAGCTCATGGGGTAAATCACTTGGTTGCCACTCCTTACCATCATCAAACAAATGGCATGGTGGAGAAGTTTAATGGAACTTTGGGGGCCATGATACGTAAATTCGTAAATGAGCACTCCAATGATTGGGACCTAGTATTGCAGCAGTTGCTCTTTGCCTACAGAGCTGTACCACATCCCAGTTTAGGGTTTTCCCCATTTGAACTTGTATATGGCCGTGAGGTTAAGGGGCCATTGCAGTTGGTGAAGCAGCAATGGGAGGGATTTACACCTTCTCCAGGAACTAACATTCTGGACTTTGTAACCAACCTACAAAACACCCTCCGAACCTCTTTAGCCCTTGCTAGAGAAAACTTACAGGATGCTCAAAAAGAGCAAAAAGCCTGGTATGATAAACATGCCAGAGAGCGTTCCTTCAAAGTAGGAGACCAGGTCATGGTCTTAAAGGCGCTCCAGGCCCATAAAATGGAAGCATCGTGGGAAGGGCCATTCGTGGTCCAGGAGCGCCTGGGAGCTGTTAATTATCTCATAGCATTCCCCACCTCCAACCGAAAGCCTAAGGTGTATCATATTAATTCTCTAAAGCCCTTTTATTCCAGAGAATTAAAGGTTTGTCAGTTTACAGCCCAGGGAGGAGACGACGCTGAGTGGCCTGAAGGTGTCTACTACGAAGGGAAATGTGCTGGTGGTGTGGAAGAGGTGAACCTCTCCATGACCCTTGGGCGTATGCAGCGACAGCAGATCCAGGAGCTGTGCACTAGCTACGCGCCAACGTTCTCAGCCACCCCAGGACTGACTGAACGGGCATACCACTCCATTGACACAGGTAATGCTCACCCAATTAGGGTCCAACCTTACCGGGTGTCTCCTCAAGCTAAAACTGCTATAGAACGGGAGATCCAGGATATGTTACAGATGGGTGTAATCCGCCCCTCTGAAAGTGCATGGGCATCTCCAGTGGTTCTAGTTCCCAAACCAGATGGGGAAATAGGTTTTTGCGTGGACTACCGTAAGCTAAATGCTGTAACTCGCCCAGACAACTATCCCATGCCACGCACAGATGAACTATTAGAGAAACTGGGAAGGGCCCAGTTCATCTCTACCTTGGACTTAACCAAGGGGTACTGGCAGGTACCGCTAGATGAATCTGCCAAGGAAAGGTCAGCCTTCATCACACATCTCGGGCTGTATGAATTTAATGTACTCCCTTTCGGGCTGCGAAATGCACCCGCCACTTTCCAAAGACTTGTAGATGGTCTCCTAGCGGGATTAGGAGAATATGCAGTCGCCTACCTTGACGATGTGGCCATATTTTCGGATTCCTGGGCAGACCACCTGGAACATCTACAAAAAGTCCTTGAGCGCATAAGGAAGGCAGGACTAACTGTTAAGGCTAAGAAGTGTCAAATAGGCCTAAACAGAGTGACTTACCTTGGACACCAGGTGGGTCAAGGAACTATCAGCCCCCTACAGGCCAAAGTGGATGCTATCCAAAAGTGGCCTGTCCCAAAGTCAAAGAAACAGGTTCAATCCTTCTTAGGCTTGGCCGGTTATTACAGACGATTTGTACCGCACTACAGCCAAATCGCTGCCCCACTGACAGACCTAACCAAAAAGAAACAGCCAAATGCTGTTCAGTGGACCGGAAAGTGTCAGAAGGCCTTTAACAAGCTTAAAGCGACACTCATGTCTGACCCTGTACTAAGGGCCCCAGACTTTGACAAACCGTTCCTAGTAACCACAGATGCATCCGAGCGTGGTGTGGGAGCAGTTTTAATGCAGAAAGGACCTGATCAAGAATTCCACCCTGTAGTGTTTCTCAGCAAAAAGCTGTCTGAGAGGGAAAGCAACTGGTCAGTCACTGAAAAAGAATGTTATGCCATTGTCTACGCTCTGGAAAAGCTACGCCCATATGTTTGGGGACGGCGTTTCCACCTGCAAACCGACCATGCTGCACTAAAGTGGCTTCACACCGTCAAAGAAACTAACAGAAAACTTCTTCGGTGGAGTTTAGCTCTCCAAGATTTTGATTTCGACATCCAACACATCTCAGGAGCTTCTAACAAAGTGGCTGATGCACTCTCCCGTGAAAGTTTCCCAGAATCAACTGGTTAAAATCGTCCTTGAGATGTGGAAAATATTGTTAGTCTTTATGTACTTGGTAGTATATTTAGAGATGCATGTGTCTTATTAACTCTGTTTTCCTAGAGCTCCAGGAAGAAATCCCAGCCAGTGTTTCACCCTAGCTGAGATTTGGGGGGCGTGTCATAAATATAAAGGGAAGGGTAAACCCCTTTGAAATCCCTCCTGGCCAGGGGAAAGCTCCTCTCACCTGTAAAGGGTTAAGAAGCTAAAGGTAACCTCGCTGGCACCTGACCAAAATGACCAATGAGGAGACAAGATACTTTCAAAAGCTGGGAGGAGGGAGAGAAACAAAGGGTTTGTGTGTCTGTCTGTAGTCGTCTTGGCCGGGGACAGAACAGGAATGGAGTCTTAGAACTTTTAGTAAGTAATCTAGCTAGGTATGTGTTAGATTATGATTTCTTTAAATGGCTGAGAAAAGAATTGTGCTGAATAGAATAACTATTTCTGTCTGTGTATCTTTTTTGTAACTTAAGGTTTTGCCTAGAGGGGTTCTCTATGTTTTTGAATCTAATTACCCTGTAAGATATATACCATCCTGATTTTACAGGGGGGATTTCTTTATTTCTATTTACTTCTATTTTTTATTAAAAGTCTTCTTGTAAAACACTGAATGCTTTTCATTGTTCTCAGATCCAAGGGTTTGGGTCTGTGGTCACCTATGCAAATTGGTGAGGCTTTTTATCCAACATTTCCCAGGAAAGGGGGAGTGCAAGTGTTGGGAGGATTGTTCATTGTTCTTAAGATCCAAGGGTCTGGGTCTGTAGTCACCTAGGCAAATTGGTGAGGCTTTTTACCAAACCTTGTCCAGGAAGTGGGGTGCAAGGTTTTGGGAAGTATTTTGGGGGGGAAGGACGCGTCCAAACAGCTCTTCCCCAGTAACCAGTATTAGTTTGGTGGTGGTAGCGGCCATTCCAAGGATAACGGGGGTAATATTTGTTACCTTGGGGAAGTTTTGACCTAAGCTGGTAAAGATAAGCTTAGGAGGTTTTTCATGCAGGTCCCCACATCTGTACCCTAGAGTTCAGAGTGGGGGAGGAACCTTGACAATACCGGCCTCTGGAAATTTCCACTACATGTATCCAATGAAGTGGGTATTCACTCATGAAAACTTATGCTCCAATACGTCTGTTAGTCTATAAGGCGCCACAGGACTCTTTGCCACTAAATAAGGAAGTGCTATTTACACCTCAGAACACAGGAAGCAAATTTAAAACAAAAAAGTATTTCTTCACAGTCAACCTGTGGAACTCTTTTCCAGGGGATGTTGTGAAGGCCAAAACTATAACAGGGTTCAAAAAAGAACTAGATAGTTCATGGAGGATAGGTCCGTCAAAGGCCTTTAGTCAGGATGGGCAGGGGATGTAACACCACGTTCTGCGTATCCCTAGCCTCTGTTTGCCAGAAGCTGGGAATGGACGACAGGGGATGAATCACTTGACAATTGCCTGTTCTACTCTACTCTGAAGGTATTGGGCACTGTTGGAAGACAGGATACTGGACTAGATGGACCACTGGTCTTACCCAGTATGGCCATTCTGATGTTCTTATATAGAACCCAGATATATCTGAATTCCCCCCAGACCCCCCCCCCACACACACACACTATAATCCACTAGATCCCATTCCCCTTCCAAAGTGGAGATAGAACCCAGGAGTCCTGATGGGGATGTCTCTCCACAAAGTTAGTAACAACATAAGAATATACATTAAAATTTTAAACCTAACCAGTGTCCCTTAAGTGATTTGCCACAACATGTCAGAACAAGATAGCTCAGTGGTTTGAGCATTGGCCTGCTAAACCCAGGGTTGTAAGCTCAATCCATGAGGGGGCCATTTAGGGATCTGGGGCAAAAATTGGGGATTGGTCCTGCTTTGAGCAAGGGGTTGGACTAGATGACCTCCTGATATTCCAACCCTGATATTCTATGATTCTATGTTAGAGCTGAGTGGGTCTAATATTTATTTAGATTTCTTTCTTTCTGTTATAAAGGAATAGATACACTGCTCCTGTCAACTAATGGCTAAATTATCTGCCAAAACACTAGAGTTTTCAAATGCCTCAGTAGACCCCAGAATCATGGTTAAAGTTGCCACCCCCCTAATCTGAAATGGCAACCCTGACCCAATCTTCCTCTGAGGAGCGTGTGTAACTCCCACCAACTTCAAAAGGAGTTTCACGAATATATCCATGGGAGAGAGGATGATAGGGTCCAATAAATCTAGGAAAATATAAAATGGGAAAGCTACATTATGTTTTATGCATAAACTCCTGCATATTGCAGTAAACAAACTCAAAGACCTTTCCAAGAGTTTTGTGTATTTGTTTTTAATCCTATTTGTTTAAGTGTTTGAGTTAGAAGGATATAGGTAATTATACCTGTTGTATTCATTTAGATGGAGTATATAGGCCTAGGAGGTGATGGTATTAACATGACCTGTCACTGTCCAACATTAAACAGTGCTAAACAATGTTTGGTATATAGAGACCTGAGCCTGCTTAGTACCATGGAGAATATTTTTTTAAACCTTTTATTAAAGATACAGAAGAGAGGGAAAAACAGGTTAATACTTTACAATTTAAATACTATCAGTAAAGCTTTCATTTTAACAACATCCTTTAGTCCCTTTCCCTTTTGCTGGAGAGCCTTTACAAGGAAACCTCCTCCCCTCTCCCCCGCCATTTGACAGTGTTTTAGGTAGCATTAAAGATGGTAATAGCTGTCCTTTTGGGGAAGAGAAAAGTTAGTTGAGAAAGGCTAGAACTCTTGTTATTATTTAAATCAGATCTTGCCTCCTTTAAGGCAAAACAGGACAAACAGCCTGTGATGGTCCTCACTTGGGGGTTGGTTGTTAGGTAGTGTAGCCTAGTGGTCATGGCTAATGCTCTTGACCTTTGGGAGGATTGTTGTTAGGGGAACCCAGGCCCTCCCATTCCTCCGGGCTCTGACCCAGTCTCCTTTGAGGGCAGTCAGTGATCTGACAGGTGAGGCTTCTCTCCCTGGGCCACTTCCTATCTCCTACCCCACTCCCGTGATTGTACCAAGGTAACTGTCCAGATTAAGGTGGTGTGAAGGGTGCCTGCTCACAACAAGGCATATTCTGGTGGCAGCATGTGGCATGGTAGCTTTCTTCCTCAGGTGGCAACTGCCTTCGCCCATGGTATGGCCCACCCTCCTGGGTCAGCTCAACCCAACAGCTTTCCACTGCTGGAATAGTCTAAACAAAAAATAAAGGGGATTACCAAAGTCCAGAGTTCATATGAAGGGGAAAGGAGAATGCTTCCCTCTCCAGCTATTTCGGTGGCAGGTCCTCCTTTCCCTCTGGGAGGGACCTTTGGACAGTTGTCTCAGGGAGAAATTTCTGCCTCCCCGCCACTCTCCTCTGCTGGAGCCACAGGTAGCTCTCCCTTGGGTTGCCACCAAATGAGCTGTCCCCTGGCTGCTTGTTAACTCCTTCTCCCGTCAGGGTGACCTGATAGCAAGGATGAAAAAGTGGGACACTTTTTTGGGTGGGGAGTGTATAGTTGCCTATATAAGACAAAGCCCTTAACATTGGGATGGTCCCAATAATATTGGGACATTTGGTCACCTACCGCCAGTTGGAGCATTTGCTACAGGTGTGGTGAGGCAGGGCTGGCTGATCCCAACATAGTTCCTTAACCCCTTTTTGCCCAGTGTGGGGTTTATACACCCCATCACACATCCACAAAAAGGGGAGAGAAAAGAACAGCAAAGACAGAATATGCAGCTTCTGTCTCACTTGAAACCCCACTTCTGGAAAAACACAGAGTGGCTGATAAGACCTTGTGCTTCTGCCTGAGACCTAGCAAACTTGTATCACCATCAGGTTGTTCAGGGCATTGCTTTTAGCTGTCTCTTTCTGGTCACTGGCTCTCAGCAGTGTTGCAAAAACATATAGTCTTGTCTGGCTAAGCCAGATTCTTATTAGACAGAAGGAAAAAGGAGAAAGATAGGGGGGAAAATAAGGTAGGGAAGGAAAAGGACACATTGAGTGTTTGTGTGACAAAGTTTGACATCTGTGGTGGTGTTTGAGATTTTGCCACCTCCAACAGCTCAGGCTATGTCATCTCTCTCTGGCCTAATCTGGTCAGGACATCTTCTCAGAATTACGCTGAAGAAGGTCTAGAGTCTCAGGAGATGGTGAGTGCGGCAGCCATAATAATGAAGCTTGCTCCTTCCCCTTCTTTCATCTTTCAGTCACCCAGCATCATAGTAGCCAGCTCCTCCCCCCTCCCCAAAGCCTCTTTTTGAGGACATCAAAAGGGAGTGATGGGCAGAATAGCCCTCATTATTTTGCCCACTTATTATGCTTAATTTCCAACACATCCAATTTTGGATCATAGTTCTTGTTTACCAGGTATGATTTTAACAATGCTTTAGTAATATTAGTAAGCCTTTTTGTTTGTACTAATTCAGTCTTGGTCTTTCTTTTACACTTCCCCCTTTTACTTTTACACCTACCACTTCCCATCAACATTTACTCTTACAGGTTATTGTGACATTTTATGAGCGTTCACTCACTTATAGTTGAACTCATAATTAGGGTAAATCTGTAGGCCCCATTATTACAACATACTGTATATCCTTACATCTCATGGCTGCTGGCTGAAGAAAGGAAAGGTCAGCTGAGTGTTTACCATCACTTTCCCCTGTAAATAAAACATTGTTTGGTCCTAGCAGCAATATTCTGACTCTAAGTCAAATTTGCTAACTGGGACCCAAAAGGGCCAACTTAGTCCTAATATCAGAAGTGCAGAAAGACATACATATTTTTAGAACTATTGTCCACTGAATGCATCCGATGAAGTGAGCTGTAGCTCACGAAAGCTTATGCGCAAATAAATTTGTTAGTCTCTAAGGTGCCACAAGTCCTCCTTTTCTTTTTTGCAGGTACAGAGTAACACGACTGCTACTCTGAAACCTGTCCACATAATAGGGATTTACAACTCAACTTCCCTATTAACAGGTGTATTACTTCAAATCCTGCTCAAACTAGAAACAGAGTCACTGAAAAATGGTATAACTCCATGGTTTCTCCTAACTTTGCTAAAGGATAGCATCACAAATGAATGTTCTTGACTACAGTGCCATATAGATACAGGAGATCATTCCGGTTTCCCCAGGGCACAAATTGCCACCAAGCCCAGTTTGATTTTTCCCCGTGTGCCTTTGGAGGAGGTTATGTGGCAGAATCTTCCCATTATTATCTCGACTGAACAAAATTCCCTGACACATACATGTGTGTCCTGAAACTACCCACAATGGGGATTTACAAGATGAACAATTTAACCTCAATTCAAATGTTTCCCCCCTCATAATCCTTCTTAAATCAGGAGCAAAATAAATCACTGAGTGCATTGTTCTCAATGTTTCTGCATGTGACCCTAGGAGACCCCCCTGGAAGTATAAGGAAGCACATAGTTCTGCATTAGTTAAAGAAGTTAATGTATTAATCAGGGTTTGCATGCTTCAGAGATGAAAACCATAATATGTTCACCAAAACTTGGCTGCATCCTCCTAAGAGCTGGCTGAAAAGTCTGCTTTCCTTGGGATAAAAGTAACCACACATCCTGTTTCTCTCCCAGCCACTATCTAGTAACATTTGAGACACAAATAGTGAAACCTTCTCCTTCTACATTTAATCAGAATTGGGTGTCTACTGGAACACCAGATGCAAAACCACCAAGCTGTGGGGAAGTTTGCAGCCAAACTTCATATCATGGCTCATTTCTAGACTTCATCATAATCATAAATATACTTAAAGAAGGTTTGCTCTTGTCACAAATTTGGCTGAATAACTTCTATTTATTGTTTACAGTAATAATTAGAACACATTCCACATGGCCACCAAGTAGCAGTATCTTTCTCATCTGGCCTAACTCTCTTTTCCTTTTTCATGACTTGGATTGCAGTAGTACTGAAATGCCTCAATCAGAATCAGGTTTCCCCCTTGTGTTAGGCACTGTACAAACATACAGAAAGATCAGCAGAACCATTTAAGATGTTAGTAATTCAATAACCTGAAAGATTTGCTACATAAACTGGAAAAAGAATCCATTTTCCTCTCACACAACTCACTAAGCAAAGCCCTTTCACTGAACACAATTGCAAAGCAGTCCCTCAATATGATAATATAGCAGTCCCTTCCCATAAAGGTTTGCTAAACTGAAGTTTGCATTTGATAATCCTGGGATGCCTTAGAAGTATATGCTATTTTGTTGAGAGAGCCTTCAGTTTCTCTCTATATACTTTCAAAAAATCACCACCTTGTTCCAGTGCCATTGCTGCACACATATACTTTTCATCCTTCAAAATACAAGTTTATAAACACTATCTGCTACTGGCTATCCCTTCCCCAGGGTTTCAATTAAAAAACATAACCAGTAAATATTAGCACTTCCCTACCTCACAACATGTTGGGAGGATAAATACATTAAAGTTTACGAGGTGCTCAGCTCCTGTGATAACAGGGGGGCATGCAAATTCCACAGGGAAGGAAGGATAGACAACTAGCTAGTCAGTCCACCTGCCGAACCAGTGTGGTCAAAAGTGCAATTGGCCTGAATCTTTATGTACTTCCCCAAATCCAATATGAACTTAGTTTATATTCCAAAAGGCAGAGAGTGAAGTGTGTGTGGCGGGGGAGGGAACCCTTCACTTCCCTCTGTCCCATGACTGCTCATCTCAACTCATCTCCAATTATATCTAAAGAAGAATCTCATGACCCTCTACATTTGATGGCAGCAAATCCAACTTTGAAGCCACAAAGTTGTCTCTACCCTCTTGTGTCAGCAACTCCTTTTCAAGAAAGATCACCTGGTTCTTTCCCTGTCAAAAGCTGGTTGCCAGGGCTGTTGGGCTTTCTTCAGAGCACACTTGGATGAGGAACCTGAAGAGTTTCTCCTCTGAAAATCTATGCACCAGAGAGAGGAGGGAGTGGCCAGTGCCTATCAGGAGGATGAGATGAAGGGGAGTGGGGTTCCAAAGGTTCAGATATATTGTTCAATAAGCAGCTGAACTTTTTTTTAACTGGATTTCCAAAGCTTTTGAGATTTGCCAGCTGTTAATCACAACATTTCTCTTTTTGTATATGCCTGAGGTGGCAGAGATGGATTGCATGCTCTTTCATTGGATTCCTTCTCTTATTCTGTGGGAAAGTGGTATTTTTAGAGCACTCATGCAGACAGATACTTAGCCATGAGGATGTTTCACTAAAAGGTGTTTGTACTTGAACAAAATTAGGATCAGCCCATCGTTAACAGTCTTCTCTCTATGCACTTCTGTTGTATTCATTTGAGTTTACTCTGTGAATCAGGCTCTGGCTCAGTCTCTGTAGGTACTTATTCCTTGCCATTAATAGAAATGCATCTTCTCATTAGGGAATCACTGGAATGTTATTCCCTGTTAGAAAAAGATTTTTTTCTTAGCCATAGCTTTCTAAGTCAGGGCCTAATCCCATTATAAGGTTTGATACAGCTGCAGTAGAAATAAACTGGAGAGCCATTAAAAAAATTAGGTTGGTTATAATAACCTAAGTTAATCTATTTCTAATTTACTGTATTTCCTAATTCCTATTTTAATACTGTGGCTACAGAATTTCATGCCAGCTTTGTGGAAAAAAAACCCCCCAACATATTGGGTGTTAGAGATGGGCTGAAGGGGTAAGGTTCAGATCTGAGCTTTCAGAGCATTCAAGATTGTGTTCAGATCCAGGGACTTTGGTTCAATATATGAGAGAGAGAGAGAGAGAGAGAGAAGGGCCAGATGCAAAGTTTATATTGAAATCTGAGCTTCGTTCATATACATATTTTCCCCAGAAATTGAATGAGATTTAGGATTATTTTCTGTATAGTCTCTAGAAGTTGTTAAAAGAAACACAAACCCAAAATCTCATCACCCCCTAAAAGCCCATACTCAGATGGTCTCAGGGAGCACTCTGATCTCGAGTGCTTTACCTTCATGCTGAGGGATGTCAAATGGAAATAAGCATTCATATCACTTCCAGCTATCTGCAGTCACACAATCGTAGCTGCTTCAAACAGGCATGGAACTGGACAAATTAGGTTCCTAATAAGCCATGGTGACTGAAAACACAAGGGGATGCCCTGTAGTACAGAAAGATTGTGATGCAGCAGGACATGCCACATTTCAGGTTCAGGAAAGCAGGATACAGTGGGCCTGATTCTTCAGCACCCTGCACATCGAGTAGTCATGTACACCATCTTTGTAAAAAGCATGTAGAATTCTGCCACTTGGATTCAGTATTGTTTTAGACCCACTATGCACAGGTGTAAGGGTTGTCTACATGAGTGGCGTTATCTACACTTACACAAGGTGCAGAGCAGTTCAGAACCAAGTTTGTTGTGTTTACCCATGTAACAGTGAAGGGTTTATGGTACAAGTAACTATATTCTATTAATGTACACTCTAACACAGAATGGAAGTGACTCTTCTGATAGATTTAAGATATCCCTTTGCTTCTACTAATCCATCCTTCCTATATAATCTTTCATACATGTAAACTTTCATAGAGCTGGTAAAAACAATTCCTCCTTTCAAATTTTGAAAAAAATAATTATTTACAATCCAGGAAATTTCAAAACATCATAATGAATATTTTTGTTTCAATTTGATTCAACAATTTTTTTTGGTTTTCAAAAAAGGAAGCCAAACAAAGATAGTACTTTAAAACAAAAATTCCCCATCATATATATATAAAAATCAAAATTACATTTTCCTGCAAAACATTTTCAGCAGTAAAAGTTTTCATAAGGAAATCCAACCAGGAATTATATATTTGTAAGGAAAACAAGATATGGGCATCTAAACCTAGAAAGTTCACAAATGGAAGAATTGTACAGAAACATTTCCCAAACTTTTGAAAGATGAACCCCTCCCTTTCAGAAAAATGAAACCAATCATGCCCCTCTTCTACTCCATCACATGTTGTCAAAGACTTCTTAATTTATACATCTTCCATGTCTTCCTGCTAGCTCCATGTATCACTTCAGAGGGGAGCACCTCACACTTTGACAAACCCTTCTACACCATATGGTAGCAACACAAATTAAATTCAAGTAGTGTTAATAGTAGAAGCATTTGTTCAAATGGAGCAGCATTGTAACAAGAAGAAAAGATAGGTGAGCTTCATTCCATTTGGAGAAAGGAGGTAGAATGAGGATTTCTATGGCTAGAGGATAATCACTAGTAGTAATAAACCTCTTACTTACATTAAGGGGCCAATCCTTGTTTCTGTGCTCAAGGGCTGTACTTACAAGTACCTTCTCAAATTTGGAAGAATTGCTGCAACCCCATATATAAGGATATTTGATAGTCAACCTGGACACTCAGTGGCTATTTGTCCTGGCTTTGCTCCTCTCCTTGCATTCAAAACCCAGTTTACACCTGATACTCAGGAAAAAATTGTTAAAGAGCCATTGAAACTTCTGTAAATACTCTCTCCCCTTTGATCCTTCTAGTCTTACAGTTTTAATCCAAATCTTTTACATACAGCACTGATGAAATTGATTTGCAATTGAAATATATTTAAATGTCAGAAGCCTTCCATTTAGTTGGAAATGTCCTGCTCATCAGGAAATCTGTGGCAATTCGTTGTCAATTTCTTTATAAGTGATACAAGAACTAGGGCGGATTGTGGTGAATGTGACATTTCTTTGTTCTGTGCTGACACCACTCAACTGCCTGCCTTTCCGTACACACATGCCACTATTATGTATTTTTCAGTTCATAAAGTGTGCCTCATTAATAGGCTCTAAGCACATGCAGTAAAAATTTAGAGCAATACATAACACTTACTGACAATGTCAAACCAAATAGAGTCCAAATCCTAGAATAGGCTTGATTTCCCTTAGTCGCCTTTCCTCAGGCAAAAACTTGAGTGAATAGATGAGCCCTACTCTGTATCTTGAAGGTCAAAAGACTGGCTTTGACAGATCATCAAGGGAAGCAAATTCCAGATCTGATAGTCTTCCACTGAGAACCCTCTGCCTCCAGCACACAGATGTACAAATCTTCAGAAAAACAACCTATTTATTATAGATTGTCCTGGCACAGCACGACATAAAGGCATAGTTTCCCAAGTCGTCAAAGCCCAGACTACACAGGAGTTTATAGATTATAGGCAACACCTTGAACTACTTTAGTTACAGTTTCAGCATTCCTTGCTTTTTACAATTCTGTGACTTGAATCACCACCAGCCATTACATTTGTTAACCCTTTCTGTATATTTTGGTGCACAACATAGAGCCAACAGAAGTCGCAAACCACAACAAGCTGCGTCCCATAATGTTGCATATACTGTCACTTTGTCTTGTGCTTGTTTTTCAATCCTAATTGAAAGTATTTATCCTTTACCAGCTTTGCAGAAAGCACTTTAAAATTATGCATCAAATTCTCTCTCAAGTAGTTAGAGTGAAATTCACCCGTCTCCTAGGTCCCACATACACAGAGTCTGAGCAAATTGGTTTTGTACAAGGGACTATGCAGTTTCGTCTGTGCAGCCCTTTACATCAACTCTTAACAGGGAGGACAAAGTCCACCCAACAATTCTTGGGAAGATAGTATAGCAGCTCCACAGCCCCAACTACTGACTGCTAGAACCACACAGTCACAGACCTAATGGCTTTGCACTTTATCCCTCATCCAAAAGCTCACCTTCATGCCGGGCCAAATGCTATGTATGGATTTACCTACATGTTATTCTATGGCCACCTTTTCCCCCACACAGTGGACCCATAGAGACTCTGCTGCCTTCGGTGGCCCCTAGACAGTGCAAAGGTTCCATCCTGACAGTGATATCAAGGCAAAAAAGCCAAGACACTGCTGCCCCTACCCAATTGCTATGTTTTCCTGACAATGTGATTTAAAACCTTTTAAAAGGCAGCCCATCCACAATCTCTTGGCTCACAGGTACAAGCTATCAGGGATTCTCTCTCAAAAAGCATTAAAATGATCTTGTTAAAAATATAGTAACATTTAAAGTTTTCTTTTGGAGGGGGGAATCATACCCCACCTCCCTCTCCACTGATCACTCCTTCTCCCTTTAAGATAACATGTGGCCAGATACATCTCAGCACACAGAATGTCTTATTGACATTTATAAGCCTGTCTTTTCCTTTTTCACATGGAATCATTTCAGTAGTCTCTGTGATCTAGTGGGCTGAGTGTAGGACTAACAGATGATTTCCTGGCTCTAATCCCTTCTCTGGCATTTTCTCAGGGGTCTTGAGCAAGTAAATTCTTTCCCTCAGTTTACCCCAGGAGAGAAACAGGGTTAATTACATAAACTCAAGGGAGTGCTGAGGATTAGTTAATGATTAATTTGGGAGCAGGGACTGTTATCTATTACATGTTTGTACAGTGCCTAGAATAATGCAGCCTAATCTGATTGAGGCCTCTAGCCCCTATGGCAATATAAATGTTAAATGATAATAGCTGCAGAATGCTCTATACAGTACGTGCCATTCTGGTGCTCAATCCTACTTCCACTAGACTGAAAAATAATTTGTTTTAAAACAAAAGAATCTGGCCACATTTAGAAAATATTGTTTGCACGTTGCCAGCCAGTCTCTGAGGGGGAACACTGGCCTTTTACTAGAAATGTTTGTTAAATTTAGCCAATTTTCTTCCAAATGGACAGATATAGCAAATTAACTTGCTGCAAATTTTCCCAGTTCTGCTGCATCTGCTGGAGTATTCTTCAGCAGCTCTGTGCAGGGTCCCTACTTTTTGCAAACATGATTCAATGAAGAAAGATCTGCTTGCTATTAGCATTCCTTTTCTGTGACTCACATATCTGTTTCTACATTAGTTGGTTTTGGTCTCCTTGTACAAACAAGACTACATAATAAAGCTTTATATTTTTGGTTCTTGTGTAATGTTGCTTATTTTGGTGCCTCTTGGAGAAATAAAGGATACTTAATTTAAACTGAAAATGCTGCTAGCAGCGAAGATAGTATCTTCCATAATTAAAAGGGAGCCATGCCCTTGTACATGTCAAATGACTGCTATAAATTTATATTTATTTGGGGCTTGTAAACCTATATTCATTCTACTTTGTGAATTATCCTGTTCTTGTCTCCCCTTCAAGAAGGGAAAATTATTTTTGAGCTATACAACAGTGTTATGGTTTATTTTCTTTGAAGCAGCCGTAGATGTCACATAAATACCACCACACAGATAAATTGTTTCTTAGCTTGTAATACTAACCAATTACTTGGGGTTTTATTTAAGTATTGTGGTTGAGATATGGAAAGCAGGCTTGAGAATTTAAACACAGGCTGTGTCTACATCTCCTAGCCTGCTGCTTTGAAATGCATTTCTTTTAATCCTTGAATATTTGGCAATGTCTGTACAGCTCTAATATTGATAGTCAGTCTGGGGTGCGTATGGCTATGGGAAACCCAAACCATAAGTTTCAGGTTGTACCCACTGAGGTTTGGTTCGAGTTTCATATTCCTTCACCACTGCTCATCAGGAGTTTCATTTTTGGCCTACTTGCTGCCTCCTAAAGATTACAGATGTAGGGAATATGGACTAGCCAGCTGCCCTCAGCAAACCACAGGCTGGATAGTGAAGGCTAGACACACGGGCTTCTAAAAACACTGGAGGGTAGGAGAGAGAAGAACCCAAACTTGTAAGGTTCACACAGATTTATTTGAACCATCTTGCACTCTGAATCTTAATGGGTATGCACAGGGTATACTGCAATACAAAATTTGCTCCATTCTTTATAAAATCAATTGGTGTTCAAAAAAATCTATACTCTTCCTAGCTTTCCACACAACAGCAACACAAAGCACAAACAAGGCAATTTATCCTTCATGCCTGAATTTTTTTTTTCCAAAAAGAAAGAAAAAAAGAAAGTTATCTGCAACACATGGCTGCTGCTCTTGCTTATTTCCTACTTCCAGTCATTCATAGATGAATATATAGGAGGCTGTTCTGTCTTATAACACAATGGTTTTGGAATTTCAGTATTTTTTGGTAAAATGTTTTCACTATATGAAATTCTAAAGCAAAAAATGGGGAGTTTTGCAGTCTCGCTGACTGTACATTTCCACCAGACAAGGAAGAGACATCTCCTTCCTTGCCAACTTATTCCACAAGGTCTCTTTTGCAGATGCACATTTTCCATTGCTAAAACCCCATTGTTAAAACATGCATGAAGACTCCAACAGCAAACCAAAGGAATAAGCTGCTGGAGCTGGCCTTCCTCAGAAAGGGTGGCCTATTGTGTAGCAATTGTCTCAACAACATCTCTGGGTGGGGTCTTGCCCTGCGAAACTAGTGCCAGTTGTAACAGCTAACACCACTTAAAAATTATTCTCAATCCCATATTCAGTCCCCACTGCCTTCCTGTAGCATGTTGCCTGGCTCCTGGAAATACCAGGGTGGGGAAGGTCATATACACATAGCCGTCACACACCATGCTGTTGCTATTTAGTTACCAAATTTCCATTTCAGATAATGTCAGTAATAAGGATACAAGCAATAAAAGGAAGTTTTCCCTGGTTTACCAGCACTAACAGGCAAGTAGTTTGAATTACGCTAAGCCCACAAGATATCTGGCACAAAACCAGCCCGTCATAAAGTGACCAGTAACCACTCTGCTGTTTAGTACGGTTAAAGTTACAGATGGGTAGGTGAAAAAAAGCCCAACATTTCCATTCCTCTTTAATGCTGCTTTCAGACAGCTTCACAAATTTATCGTAATGGGGAAAGGAAGGAGGGGAATGGAATGCAGTCCTTTCACCCCTGCAGGAGGCCAAGGGTTCACTTCTGCCCCCAAAACACTACATCAAGGATTATTAGTTTCACTCCCCTGTGTTATAAAATATGAAGAGTGGTCATCCAGTTCACCTCCCCATGAACTGCTTCACCTCCCTTAACCTCTGTTTTTTGTTCTCAGGCTATGTTTCCCCCTGCAACAGTGTTGATTACTCAGGTAGAAGCCCCTTGGTCAACAACTGTGTAGTAGGAGAAACTGACAAACTCATCTGGCTTCCTCAGTTCTAAGGTTTGCTTCCCCCCCATCTGTGTGTGTGTGTGTGTTTGGGTTTTTTAAATATTTTAATATTGTTGCTTAAATGTTACCAAATTCAAAGGATAATCATGTAATTAAAGCAAAGTTTCATTTAAAGGATAGTAAGTTAGTGAAACTGATATTAGGGGATATTTTGCATTTTAGTTGAAGAAACAAAAATAAATCTTACACAATTCGTATTAATGTCAAGTGCTAATCCTCAGGTGGGAACAGGTAGGGGACCCCTCAGAATAAGGACTGAAATTCAATCTCTCTTACCAAAGTGTGCTTTATTATTCATTATTTATCAAGCTCCAGAATTTTGCCTGGCACTTCACAGAGATATTACCCAGTTCATTTTTCTAGTTATTTTATCAGCACGTTATCTAACTGCCATATCATCTTTCATTTCCAACACTTCAAAAATGTTAATGAATATGCAATACACTGTGTGAACATTTTTATCAACTTTTAATCTAATGCATCTGACACTGAAAATCAAGTCAGACTAAAAGGAAAAGAATTCAGCTTAATAAAATGATTATATTTTTGACTCCCTGCTAAGTGATTGCTAATTTGGGGGTCTCATAGGTCAGCTTCCCATGGGAGAAAAGTCAGTGATACTGAGTTAGGTTTTTTTCCTTTTCTCTAGTGTAACTCATTTATTTATATGATACACACCAGTCCCTGAAAATAAGTGGTTTGTAGGTAATCTCCCCCTTTAGAAATCTCAGCCAAGCCACCACTGCCTGTTCCAGGGAGCAACTCTGCCCCAAGAATTGATTTTAGATGGAGAGATTAAAGAACAGAGCAAATTTACCTGCTGTTTGTAACAGTTGTCCTGAATGAACTTCCCCCCTCTAACTTTGCAGCATTGCTTCACTTTAAAACACATGAGTAGCCCTAGTGCAATCAATGAAATCAACAGGATGACTCAGATGCTTAACTTTAATCACATGCTTAAGTGCTTCACTGATCAGGGCCAGAGTTTTCAGCCCTCAGGACTCCTAGAGCCCCAACTTAGACCTAATTGTATCTTCGTTACATTTTTAATTTGAAGACTTCATTATGGATTCTATGAGGATGATTCTCATTATGGAAGGGGAGGAGTCACACTGGCAGAATGGTGCTCTCAGGGGCCATTTACACCTTTGAAAGACATCTGGGGTGCTGGAGGAAGGGGTGCAGGGCAGAGCAGATCTCACTTCTCCCAGCCAGTGGTGGAGCAGGATCATGGCACAGCACAAGTCAAAGCCAAATAAATAAATAATGGAGACAGGCTGTACCAAATAAAAATTAGAAAATCTACAGCTCAGATGTGAATGTATATTATGAAATAAATACTACACACACTGATTATCTGAAATAGCTAAAATGTTATTTATACTTGGTATTTAATGGACAGGTATGATATTTTCATGATACAGGAATCTAACCAAAAATTAAACCTGGCATCTTTGTGATGGCATTTAGCATAGCCATGGCCTATCAATATTTGGCATGAGTACATGCTAAACTTTTCAGCTCTGGTAGCATTGTATTTTGCTTCATCATAATTTCTATAAATACAGTAGCTCTCAATTTAGATGCACAACTGTTATAATTAACTTATACCAGATAAATTTTAATTACTCTCAATTTAGTAAAAAGAAAAGTATAGATCAGGCAAAATGGATTGCTAATACCATAAATCACTTCTATGTTTCCAGGAATGTAACAAACCACAAGAGCTTCCTTCTCACAGTGTGTCGCATCAAGAAATCCACTTGAAACTGTTGCATTTTTGCATTTGCTCTCCCTGTGCATACGAACCCTGAAATTATTAATATTTGTAATAGTATTGCAATAATGTCCAGGGGCCCCATTCAGGGATGAGGGCTACATTTCACTTTATAAACACAGAACAAAAATATGTGAATTATTTATATAATATAAAATATACTACTGTTGAGAAAAATAGAAACCTTTACTTTACAACATTTATATCAATTGCTGTTGATGATGTTGCACTGCTTCAGAAAATGTAATTAACCACTGTTTTAAAACACTAACCTTAAATGGCTTAGAGCCCAACAAAGCAAACTTAACTTCTTCATGGCTACAGCACATCAAAAATTTCCTTTCCCGCATTCATGCTTAGAGGGCGAAATGAGATATTCTTTTTGCTTCCTATTGGCTAGAGATCTTAGTGCTTGATAAAGAAGAACAGGTGTAGTAACCCCAACCCCAAATCCTAACTAAAACATACACCAAACTACTTAAGAGAAAAGAGCAAAGCAGGGTAATGCATTTGAAATAAGAGTAATCTAAAAAGTAACATGATTTTAAAATGTTTTCTAAGTTAATACACTTTTGTATGAAACTAAACTGTTGTGATGTCATTTAGAGTCCAAAGACTTGGAATCCTACTTCTGTAAGGGGAAAAAAACCCTAATATTCCAGGCAATGCAGTTCAGTAAGGGCTCATTGAAGGCAGTGAGGGCTGAAAGTGCACAGCACCTTGCAGGATTAAGCCTTAAAGTGCGTGATAATGCAGGGTAATGAGCATCCCCAGCTCCCATTGACAGTTGTCATGTTCAGATCTATCCAGGAAGTGCTCAGCACCTTGCAGGATTGCACCCTTTAGGGAAGGGCTGTTATACTGGACAAAGCTGTACTGCATTTTTTTATTTTAAGCACAGATTATGGGCCAACCTGTGTGACTCCATGGGGCCATAAAAGGGAGATAGTTTCCTTTCTCATTCACATATACACTGTCCTGGTGTGATCTCTGCTGCAGACCTGGAAGCCTAGACAGGGACTCCACCCCTGATACTATCATCCTGCACAGGTGAGCATGGAAGAGAAAACAGGTGGGCTGGGTCTTATCTCCACCCCCCAAATATATCAGCGGAGGCAGCTGAGCCATCTGAGAGAGTGGCAGTAATTTATTTTTGGTATGGGCCAGCCACCTTGAAGAGCATAGAAGGAGCTGTGCTTCTCTAACTAGGTGTCACCCCCTCAGTTAGGGCTAATAATGAAAGGGATGATGTAGGTTTTCATTTGTAAGGAATGAGGGGGGAAATGTAACCCCATGTTTCTCTACTGAACATAATGCATGATATAAAGTATTTCTACTGTGATTTTCCTTATCAATATAAAAGTGAACACAACAAAAAGGCTGTCTATGAAAAATTAAATTGCTAGACATTTACCTTAAAATAACTACCATGTTAAAAAGAAAGACTCAATGACAAATGTGTCAAAAAGAAAAGCAATTTACCAATTTTCCTAAGTGTTCATGATTGATACAAACTGGAAGGATATATTTTGACAAGAGAAAACTATATGCACTGAATCTTGAGTGAAATTCTTCTATCAGTGTTGATACCATTAACTCACTTCAGTTCCTAACAGACATAACCCTCTGTGATTTACATTAAAGAAATAATCTAAGAGAACCTGTATTCAGTTAACATTCAATATATATAAATAAAGCCAGATCCTGCAGTCTAGAATATCAGCTGATTTCAATGGGAGTTTTGTCTGAGTAAAGACTGCAGGATTGGACCCTAAAACATGGGGAGGACTTCATAGTTAAACACTGCAGCTAACAATCAAACCTATTTCATCAGGTGCTTTTATTACATTATGGTCATTGGCAATAAGATAAAAATTACATGCATTTGTTACCCAACTATTATTTTGTCTACCAGGATTTAAAAAAACAAACAAACCCGAACAACAGTCAGAATAGTTTCACCCATTTTGACCTGCTAGAGTGAAACCACAGAGCATGAATTGAGCTGTTGGAAAGCGGTAAAAGTACCTTTTTTAAAAAAAATCTTCAGCTTTTCCAGGGGCAGAGAAGGCACAGGCAAAATACTGAGGGTCATGCATGACAAGCAACGGCAAACAACTGTGAAAAGGAATCTCTGGCATCTGAGATGATGGAATTAGATAAAGACAAAAGGATGCAGGGGGTCCAGAGAGAGCCTCTTTCACTAAGCCAGTCCCATCCATTCACAACTGAAGTAAATGTTCTTGTGAGAATGTGAAGCAAATCAATATTTTTTGTGTTCAATATTCCTCTCAGGGTCAAAGAAAGGCCTGCTTGTTTCTTGGGCATTAGTCACAGATGTTACTTAAATAATCTTTGTTATTCAAACAATGCCACAATGAGGAATTTTATGAGAAGGAAGTTTTTAAAATTTTCACCTAAAAATTTGTACGCTCATCTCTCAATTGAATGTTTAAAGGGGAGTTTGGGATGGGAGATGGAGAGATGACAGTTGCAATTTAAGTTTTTATGCCTTGGAAATTATTTGCAATTTCTGTGAGCTGATTAGAAAGTAAAGCTTTTTAAAGTGGAAAATAAGATGGATGACATCTTGATATGCAGAGGCAACCACATCTATTTTAGTGCTTCAGAATGTATTGGTTAAAATGGTGTAGCTAATGTGGTTTTAAAAACGGTCTGTTTCCCTAGTCTAGACATACCCAGAATGTTTGCTCAAACAATGAAATATACTTACCCATAATACACTTTCCTCTATACCTGTGTAACTCCAATGAATCCGACAGCGTAAGTGAAGGGCAAGTTTGTCCTAGAATTTTAAACTGTTATAATAACTACATTTGTTTAATATCTACCTTCCCAGACTCATTCACTGTATTTTAATCTGGGCAGAGGCAACATTTCCTAAAACCTATTCAAAATTATTAGCATAAAAATGTCACTCAGGATGAGAACTGTAAATACACAAATTGACAAATAAGTGTACAAAACAAGTCACAAAGCATGAACAGACAACTCAGCATACTGCCAGAGAAAATCTCTACATACCATACATACATCTTCAGTATTTCAGGGATTCATATGACATAAAGGGATTGTAGCCAAGTGAAGAACAAATGCATAATTCATGAGGAAATGCTTTCTAACACAGTGGTGCTTTTGATTGCCTAAAAATAAAACAATTAAAGGCAATATGCAATAAAGTGGTTTCTAAAACTAAATGCACATTTTTAAAAATTGTGTTAAATTATAAATACTATAATTCACAGGTTATCAATAAGTTTTCATACTGTTATATAAAGCAGTCATGCACACATTTTTCTCCTGTTGATTTATGTATCTGTCTGGAAGGCATAGCCCACTTCTTGCCTTTACTTTTGCTCGATGTAAATGAGTCAGGAAAGAATACATTTACTAATTGGTTTAGAACATGCCTTTCAGTTAATGTATTTTCTAAAACACCGCATATTTGACATGAGATCACAAAATGTGGGCAAAGGCATTTACTTCGATTCCAACCTCTCACTCAGTGGCACATCATGTACCATAAGTAGCAGTTTGGGAAGTATTTTGGTTGCAGTAAGTTCCCAACAACCTAAACAAACATTCTCTTCTCCTCCTCCCCCTGCCCCCCAACTTAATTTCTATTCAGTATATACATATATCATAAAGGTGAAGTACAATGTTATTGAAGCAAGAAAATCTGTTTCCTTTTAGATTTCTGTAAAACATACCATATGTTACATTCCTTATATATGTGAGAATACCTAATATTTAGCACAGACTTTGTCTCATAAAATGGTTCATAGAATACCCTCAGATATCATGATTATCATCAATATTAATGCACTTGAAATGCCCAATACATTGATTTTTATGAAGAAATTGGACATGTATTGATGGTGCTAACATTGCAGAATATAAAAAGTGCAGAAAAAGGGCTAGTATATTAAAAATTATAGCATTTTAAACACCAGTTATGATTATTCCAATTAAAACCCAATTCTCTTTACTATATTTGTTTTTTGTTACAAGAATATACATTTCAACTACATGAATCAGTTTAGAAAAGAAGTTATAATTGATATTTGAGATTAACATTACCCAGACACTTATACATAATACCACAAACTGCCATTTATATGCTAACATGCAAACTCCAGTGCTATAGCGCTATGGACACACAGCAGCTTAACCCCAGAACTGTCAGTCTGTATTATTTTCAGTACTGCAATTATTTCACTGACCTACTTTTCCAATGACCACTATCCTACTCTAGGCAAGAATCAAAGCGGAGAGAATTAAAATTTATTATTATAGTTGTAGATTCCCTTCTCCCTCCCCCAAGTTTTAGAATCTGTTATGTTTTAATCAACAATACACTGAAGGGAAAAGTAGTCAGATATGAGTTTCATTTTTAAAGTGGTATTTCCAGTGAACACTGGTAACTATAAAAAAGAAGCCAACAAAAACTTTATTTTTTTCCTGTAAGAAATATGCATTTATGGATCATTTGTCCCCACCAGCTTCTTCCTGTTATTATGTACAGTCCATGTAGGAGCCAGATACTCAGATAGAGTTGGTCAGCATTGATTTCACTGGAGTTATGGTAATTTTCACCAACTGAGTATTTGGCTCATATGTTATTAATATGCTTTAACATAGGAAACAATACTGTGTTACCTAATCCAAAGTATTGCATCCATTTAAAATTGGACTTTTCCTTTCAAGAGAAATATAATAATAATTAAAATTAGTCTAATCTTGATTTAATCTTCTGAGGATTCAGAAATGTATCAAGTAATTATTAATGTAGGGCTACGTTGAGACCTGGTTCCTTCCTTGCTTCTGGGGGAAATAAATCTGCTGTTGCTCCATATGAGTAGTAGATTACTTCTCCATGCTGGCTCAGCTCCACTGGCAGGTGCACTGGGAGTCAAAACTCTGTCCATTTTCACGGTAGGGGAGAAATAGAGGTCCCATGAAGCTTGCTTTGCTCCACCTGTATTTAGACTAGCAATGCATAAAATCTACCTAATGAAATAGGGGATCATCATATATCCCCCTCCGTCCCCTTTGTGGGTACAGAGGTCAAGTACTAATCTGCCCATATTTAACTCTTATGTGGTCTAGCATCACTAGCAAGATTATTTCATTATGGTTTGTCTTTACATTTCAGAGTGAAGAATTCTGATTAGCAAGAGTCTGCCATTGCTGGTCCAGACCATTTCTCCACCAAAGTTGACACTACTTTTGAACCTGCCAGACACTATCACCCCGATGTAATTTCCCTCAAAATGTTTTTGTTGTGGACTCAACAAATATGAGGTGATGGATCACCTGCTTGAGTGCTTTTGTGCTATCAAGGACAGCCAGAGACACATTTTAGATAAAAAAGGATTAGTGAAAATAAAATAGTGAAGGCAGGTAGACACTGACACCATAGATCAAGAAATGGCGAGTCCTGCAAGATGCTGAGTGCATTCTATGAGGTGATGAATATCCACAGGTCCTATTGCAGACAAGGTGCTCACTACCTTTCAGACATGGGCTCTCAGTCCCCAATGATTTGGGGTAAATTAAAAAACAAAAAAACCTAAATGGCTTAGGAGCCCAAGTCTCATTCCTAAATTCCTTTTATAAATGGGACTTAAGCTACTAAGTTAGGCACTTTTCAAAACTGTATCCTTAAGGCACGTCTACACTACAGTCCTGCATCAGTGCAGCAGCACTGCACTGCAACTGCACTGGAGCGCATCTGGTGAAGACGTGCTATGCCAATGGGAGAGTTCTCATCTGTTGGCATAATTTCCCCCTCTCTTTGCCCCCCTCCCTCCCGGCAAGAAGCGTAAACTATGTCGGCAGGAGAGCGTCTCCCGCTGACATAGTGCCGGTGAGGACAGTGCAAAACTTGCATCACTCAGCCGGGGGTGGGGGGAGTGGGGGAAGGGTTTTTCATCCCCCCCAAGCATGGTAAATTAGATTGACTTAACCAGTAGTATAGACCTGCCCTTAGTCTTTTTTATAGCATGATGCGAGACATGTCTTTTTGTTCAGACTGTCTATTAATTTGAGGTGTTGGAATCCCTCAGCAATTAGGTTCCTAACTGCTATTCCTCTGATTCACAGATATTAAGGCCAGAAGGGACCATTATGCCATTTAATCTGGTCTCTGGCATAAGACACGTCATAGAATTTCACTAGAAAATCCTGCGTGAAGCCTTAATTTTTGGTTAAAAAGTTTAGGTGGCTAACACTAGAACTGAACCAAGGATCTCCAGAATTAAAAGCATCAGCCTATACACCTAAAGCTAAAGATCCAGATTCTGATGATGGCCTTCTTTAAGAAAGTTGGTTTGACCTTTATGAGGGAATGTAGAGTATATCCTCCCTTTTCGAAAGCGTTGTATTGTAGCAGTTCTAATCATGTGAAAAGCACCCAGGTATTATATGGAAGGTACCTGCTCATAGAGCTCATGATGACACCAAGGCCAGAAGTTTCAAACTTGAGCGCCTTAAGCTAATCAGGTAAGTCTTAGGTACCCAAAGATGAAGACCCTGTACCCAGGTCCAAGCACAGTAAACAAATTACTATTGTGACATGAGGCCTATCTGGATGACCAACATCAACTTGGACACCACAGTTCCGTTTATGGGTCCCCAGTCTTTTTCTGAGCCCTCTTTTAGGACTGCCCTTGCTAACAGGGAGACTTTGGTTTCTCATGTTGGAGAGCTAATATTATACAGGATGTAAGCAATCCCCCAGGTTTGCCTCCCAACCATTTTTGAATCATTCTTACTCTAATAACCCCCTGATCTCCAGTCCATGTAAATGTTCATGAGATGAGAGCAACACCTCTCCCATCTTTGTTCTAGTCTCACTGTTAGGGATTATCAACACAACAAATACATATTTGAGCAGGAGATAACATGCAAAACTCAAGAGGCTTATGCAGCCATCTGGTAAACACGTAGAGCTCTTGAGAAAAAAGGGTATAATGAGGGGAACACTGCCCCAGCTTGTCAATTACAATAAGATTTCAGTATGTAACAGAGTATCTAAGTGGAAAATTCTGGGTACCAGAAATAAAATGTGATGCTATACGTTGGTATTACAAAGTACATTGATGGGGAGAGGGAGAGACTTCCAGGAGGAGAATGGTTGGCTCATGTCTCCTAAAGTAACCTCCTGCTAATGAATAAGTTGTATCCATTAAGAATTGCCCCGTCAGCCCAAGAACTGCACCAGTTAACAGTCAATATATCCAGTTCAGAGTGTTTTGATGGAAACAAGTTTTATTGGCAATCTTACAGAGAGACAAGTCTTAAAAAAATAAAGCATAACTAGAAATGCACTTGCCTATATGAATGCAATGGACAGCATCTCTATACTGGCCTTTAGTGAGTTGCAGAATACTGAAATATTACCTAACATACAACATGGTAGGATAACATTCAATTCCAAAGCCTAACTTCAGATTAAAATATTTAGTTCCCACATTGGCTAGTAATGGAAGAATCCCCTGTTTCCTCTTCGCATTCCCCCAGTTCAACTTTCAAAGTCCAAGCTGCAAATCTCCACTGGGGCACTGAATTTTATCATTTGTCTTAAAAGGGTATTTCATCTGAACATTCATACCAAAAGAGAGCTCCTGAGCTGACATTTGAATAGACCATTAGAAATCTGTGACAAAATTCTGCTCTGTTGAAGTGAACTGGAGTTTTATCGTTGACTTCAATGCAGCCAGAATTTCACCCCTGAAATATAGCACATGAGTTTGTGTAAAATCTAAAACAAAAACTTTTACTTCTTGATACCGTGATCTACCACACTAAAACATTTTTATGTGTTTACCCAGTACCATGTGAGAAAAGAGGTTTTCTATACATTGGGTTTGGAGTTGTAGATTTGTGAAGCTTGAAGCCAGCACTCTGGTCAACATTAGTGAGGACTGAAATGACAGATAGGCCTCAACCAAGATATCTGCATCTAAATAATCTCCACTTTTGAGTATTTCTCAAAACCTGAATCCAGATCTTTTTTGTAAATAGCCACTATCATTACAATGAGCCAAACAAAAACCTCAGGTCCAAAGCCCTTTGGGCTGGCATGTTCAAAATTCAAATATGAATGTTATTTTAACTAGAGATGGGCTCAGATTGCAAAAGGTTGACCATTTAGTATATTGAATATTGTACTGGAATTAATTGTTTGCTTATATAAAGAGTATTTTCCTGCATATCTTCATTTTTCGAAAGGCTCAGTGAGGTGTCTTCCCCCCCACCCCCCACACAGAATCATCATGGCAGTAGGATAAATGATGGAATTTTATTTCATTGTAATTTCATTTTAAAAATGAAAGTTTGGCCCAGTATACGGCAGTGCCCCTTTCAGAGTTCTTTTGGAATATTGCATTAGACCATAAGATCCTGTACCCACACAGGGCCCCAATGACAACATGAGGGCTGTGTAATGATCAGGTTTATGCTGCACCCTAACAGCATGCTAAAATTGTTAGGGTGCTATTTTGGTCAATAGGATAACAGCCAATGTGGGGTACTGCACACTAAGTCTGAATAGTAAAAATGTTTATAAAATATTGTTGAGTTATTTTCAGTTTTAAATATATTTCCCATATCATAAGTGTATGTTTCCAATAACTGACCAGAAAGAATTAACCCCATTTTACCACATTATTTTGTTAGAAATCAATAAAATATTGTATAACTTATTTTGGGTGGGGATGTAAGAGATGTGAACGCTGAATGCCAGAAAACTCAGCATCCAAATCTCTTAGGGTATGTCTACACCAGTGTCGGCTGACAGACATTTGTTTGCTCTGCTTGAGCTAGTGTGCTAGAAATAGCAGTATAGCCAGGGATAACATGGGCGGTAGCCTGGGCTAGCTGCCCCAGTCGGTACACAAGGCATCCAAATAGATTTGTACCCAGGCAGCTAGCCTGAGCTGCTACCTGTGCTACTCCCAGCTACGCTACTATTTTTAGCATGCTAGCTTGAGCTGTGCTAGTGTGTGTCTGTCTATTCATACCAGGAAGCATATCCCAACTGCAATGTAGATATTCCCTTAGGCTGCTTTGAAAACCTTGCCCAACGTCAGGGGAATCTTGCATTGCCTCTGCTTCTACTGTATAGTAAAAAGAAAAGGAGTACTTGTGGTACCTTAGAGACTAACCAATTTATTTGAGCATAAGCTTTCGTGAGCTACAGCTCACTTCATCGGATGCATACTGTGGAAAATACCATTGAAATAATTGCAAGACTACAGCCCAACATTGCAAAGACGGTGTGCTCAACTTTAAGCATGAGTAGTCCCATTCAGCTCAATAGGACTGCTTCTACTCTTCAAGTTCTACATGTCCGTACATATTTCCAGGATCAGAGCCCTGGCTTGCATGTAATTAATTACAAAGAAAAAGCAATTTTTTGCCTCAAATAATTGCGGTATCCCTTTTATGGAATATATGGAACACAATTTTAATGCTAAATACTTTCATATATAACTGTAAAGCTGTTAATGATGACAAGTTCTGCATAAAAAGGAGGATTTCAGTATGCAGGGCTCTCAGTCCATCTGTTATTGTTTGGATGATACTTTTTTTTGGGTGGGGGGGGGTAGAACCAATGTAGAAGCAAATGTGGCTTTTTTTCTTTTATATAAATCCAAATAAATAACAGCAGTTTTTGTTCAGGTGCAATTTGCAGTTTATTCAGAATTTGTAGAGCCATAACATGCAAATGTATGTTTGTATGTATGCATTTGGAGAATTCATTGTAATTATTCTGAAAGTTTACTATTAAAATGCTATATATGTATATATTTGTATATATTTACTCAAGAAAAATATAAGATGATGCCGCATTCTCCAAGATAAAGGTGGAAAATCCCAGCAAAAATGCAGACACAAATCTTGCTTGAAATGTTCAAAGAACTGCAATGTCATCCATTCATTTCAATTCTATTGAACTGTACAAATGATATAGTTACATTTACTTACCAGATCAGTGTCTGGGGATATAAATCACCCCTTTTTGTGTTCCAATATATTTGCTGCAGTGGGTTTCCAAACGTTTAAATTCATTGAGAGATTCTATAAATGACATTTGGAAGGAACACATGAGCAAAATCAATGTTTTAGCTGGATCTATTATTTACAAGTGTTATGATATATTTCACTGTACAAAATGATAGATATTTGGTAATTTTAAGAAGCTTTTGTTTATAAATGTGAATTTGAAATATGCATCTGCTGTTTCACATAGATCCAGTCTGTCACTCGTAGGAATACACTGTATTGGAAAATGTGTAATTTTTTTTTAAAACCAGAGAACAATAATTTTCTATTCAGTTACAATAATCACTTTCTAACCACCACATGCATCAGACAATGGGTGATGCACTAGAGTAACATATGCAAGAGCTTGCTTGTATATATTCACATTGTCTTCTGTCTGAAAAGAGTTAAATAGAGCGTATAAGTGGCAGAAGCAGAGCATCGTGGGCTATATAACAACTAAAATGGGTTAATTAGTGCAGAACATGCATCTGAAGATAAGATTCAACTGTAAATTTTATTTTTTTAAAACCTATTATGTCTGATGACTGTATTCAGGATTTGGGATACATGTTAAAGTAAAATATGTTAATTTCCCAAGATGAATTAAATAAGAGATTTTATTGCTGATGTTAGAAATATTAATTATCTGTACAATAATTGAAATGTATGCACATTAAGCTTACATTAATGAGCGCATTTCTTCTTCGTGATTGTACATAAAGCACAAAATGTAGACCTAGAAAGCACAGATACTACCTCATAGTCAATGGGAAAAAGCCTGAGAAAACTACCCTGAGAGTGTTAGTCCAATACATAATTTAGTGAATAACAGAAAAATGTCATTTTGACAAGTGTATTTGAGCTGCTGAAATCTCCAAGCAATGCCATCAGACACAACTGTCTGTGGTAGGATCATCGTCAGCATTAAGATCAGGGGAAAAGTGTACTCTTAACTAACAGGATTGCATCGTCTCCACCCTACTTGGCAAGGATGTATTTACAGGCTTGTCTGAAGTGTTTCAAATAAAATATCCTTGGGCTAGGACTGTAGCTGTCTGGTCATGTTTCCTGTACAGAGCTGACCTCGTTGTCATTTAACAAACAATATTAATTTTTTTAAATAAAGTTCCCAGAAGGTATAAGCCTCATACTGGCTAGTGAAAGTCTGGTTCTCTCCTCTGTTCAAGCAGTGCAATGAGCCCTTTTGAGTCCAGGGATCTTTTTTCTTTCATCTCACTCTTCCCTATTTTAAAGGAGTTAGGTTTGGAAGCCCCATCTCCAGCGCACTTGGGGAACTGCCAGCTCCCACAGTAATGACAAAATACAATATAGGAATAAATACTAAATCTGGCCCCTCCTTTTTTTCTCACAAAATTGCTGGGTGTGTAGGTTGAATGAAATAGACATTAATAGCTGTTGGCACTTAATTTACGCAACCAAAGTTACAGGACCTGCTTAAGGATGTTAAGTCCTTTCATTTTCCTTTCTGCTCTTGTCCACAAAGGTGCTATCTGGAAATTAGGTGTTGTGAATAAGTGCCTGCAGTCTACTGAGGCAAAAGACCCTTTCCTTAGGGCAAGCAGACTTCAGCAGAAACAATCCTCCTGTCTTTTCCAATGCATAGAGTAGTATTCAAAGGGCCACACAGAGTTTTGGCTGCAATACATCCATGTAAGTCAAAGGAGATTACATGGCTAAATTCCTATCTGGTGCTTAGAAAATTTGTGTAAAATGGTATAAAATGTTTAGAAAGTAATGCAACATAATATAAATGTGAGGTTCTCATTGACATCAATAGGGGTCAAACAGCTAAATCTGTCCACATAGTTTTCAAAATGTACCCATATTCTCTATACTCAGACAGAACCTGAAAAAAGTAGACAGGTGCACTGCTGAGGAATTGTAACCCTGTAGTGTGCAGAACATAGAAGCTGCTACAATTCCTAAAGGTGATCCTGATGTCTAAGTGTGATATAAGTTTGTGTGAGAGCTGGGGAGGGTGGGGGAAAGAGAGAGAATCTGTGCATTAGATTTGGGAGAATTGCAGCTAAGGAATGGGAATCTAAAGGTTGCTTCAGTCCAAATAAAAATATAAGTATTATCTGAGAATTTATAACTCTATTTTGATAGAGTTCAGTCTCAGTTTGTCTTTTTTTAATTTCACTACATTAATACAAAGTACCATTGTGAAAGAATCTTATACACTTGAAAAATATTAAAGCCTATTTTCCTGTATGCACCTTTTCAATTCATCTATGGATTCTGGCCAGTGGGAATTCTAAATAATGGTTTGAAAAGGATAAACATCATGATATGAAAGTGTTAAGATCTCTTTTTTTGACTAGTATGGGCTCTGGCAAGAGATTTTAAACCCAGGAAGTTGGAGTAGATTAATCTTTTCCTAAAATATGATCCTGTCATACTTACTTCTTAGACAGGTTAAATATCCACAAATGCATGTCAGACTCCTAGCCTGATATGCATGGGGGGCCTTGGAATAGGAATAAAAGAGAGATGATTAAGCAGGTCTGGCATGAAAGGTAGTGGTCAGTGGAGAGTGCAACTTTTATCTGTTTGAAAAATAAGCTCTGATGTTAGTGGGCCTAAGCCATTAGGTTCCTAATAATAAGCAGATTCTGTGTGTAGCTCTTTTCATCTTCCAAGTGCTGCACAAACATTGCACTTGATTCAGCTGTACTAATGCAGCAATGCAAGTTGCACCTTCTGTACCAGTGGAGACCCCGGCACCCCAGGGAAATGTATCTGATGGGGAAGACAGGCTGTACTGCCACAATGCTTTAGGGGCTGAATCACGTGGAGGCAGGATGCAGCTGGGGCTCTGTAAGAGGCTGCTTGACGGGTTGTGCCAAATCAGCACATCCTATGGTCATGCTGCCTTGCCAGCCATTGCTGCGCTACTGAGGAGTGGGGTTTGCAGGCACCTTTGTGCTACCCAAGCCCCCTTCAGATGGACTTTCTGCCTCACAAGTTCCTACATTCTGGTGACACTCAGGGCTGAATCAAGCCCATTAATTAATTCTCATTCTGCTCCTGTGAGGTCCATGGGTAGGTATTAGCTTCTCTAGCTATAGGTTGGAGATAATAAGGCAGAGTCTAAAAAAAACCCAGTGACCTGCTCAAGACCACACTGAGTGAATAAGTATCAGGGCAAGGATTACAATTTAGGAGTTGACTGTCAGAGCTGCACTTGGACCACTGAATCATGCCTCTCTGATGGACGGGATGGAGGAGGAGACTGTATTTAAACTAAAAGAAGAAAGAAACCTTGCATTTTCAACCAGTTCATTTCTTTAGTACAAATTAGAGAGTGCTTTTATATTTGTTGGTTAAAATCGATATGGCAAGTTATCACTTAACAGTGACACTAACCAGCACGTAGAAAAAAAAAGAAGTATGGTATTTTCTGTTTGTTCTTTGTAGTCAACTATTCTTCCAAAAAATGGGGAGCTTGGCCATCGCCAGGTAGGGTGGGTAGCTCCCCATGCACCAGTACAATCTAGGCTAATTTGAGTAGCAAGTCTGTAATCAACATACTGGAGGAGCTAGCTAACGGATTGGTGTGTGCCTTATACTTGCTTCTCTCAGACTTGATTTATTATATCTGCTAATTGTACCAGAATATATTCGGTAAAAGATGGTGGCAGAAGCAACCTGCCATATTTTCCATGACGCTAACATTTACTATTTACTGGCTTCCTGTAAGATGACTAGTACCCTGCTGATGTATTGGTAGTGGAACACAGGAGCAGCTAATCAGAGGTTAAAGACATAGGGGCAGCACTCCCCATTGTTAGTGGCTTTTGTGTCAGGCTTTGATGTTGCATGAAGATGCAACATTACATTATCTTCTGATCACAGCAGGTACCATGCAAATGAGAAGGGGGGAGCAAGAGAAGAAAGGTATATAAAAGGAATCGATGTCCCTCAAGCAGGCCCATAGCCATGCAAACAAATTTTTGCGCCTGCTCAGCTCTGTGTAGTTATGTACAAAAGCATCCTTGGTGCTATGTGTATCATTTCTATGAATAACATCATTTTCACTTGACCAGGATGCAGAAGTTGTACAATAAAACATATAAATGGGGGGTCTCTTTACCATGGAAAATGTTTAAATTGCCAGTGCAATTTCCTACAATCCTACGATGCTACAGGAGGAAGAGTTTATGCCAAATAATATAATTGGACCTGACATTTAACTGTAACTTGCTTGAGGCAAGTTATGTTCTATTATAATGTCAACAAATGTGCATCAAGCCACCAGAATCTGTGTTCCCCAGCATGTGAAACCAGAGGAAGTTATTCTCTCTTCTATTCATCCACCTCATTTATCCAGCAAGTGAAGAGGGGACTTGAGGGGGAATTGAGCTCCTCAAGCCAGGGAGCGGAAGGGGAGCTTTCCCTCTGCTTTTAGCAGAGGAAGGGGACTTGTGCAGTCCGGGCTTCCTCTTACTTTAATTCCTGTTGCTAATGTCTCACAGTTTCTCTCACACACATTTTCAAGGCACAAACCACAGAATACACAGGAATAAATGCCAACTTGGTGTAAGCAAGGGCAACTCCATCAGTGTCAATGAATCTCCCATTTACCCCAGGTCTCAATGTGATCCTGAGTCTATGTGCATATTGCAGCCTAGGTTTATGCACTATGTTGATATCCCCATGGCTCATGCATGTTATTTTTGCCTCTGTAGCATTATAAGAGATTTAAACTCCAAATTGCAAAAGGGAAAATCCTGAGGGATGTACAGATCCCTTACTCCCACACAAGAGAGCTCTAGGGGTTGATGGGGAAACAGGAGGTCAGCGATGGAAAATTCTGACAGAACCTCACAAAACATTTGCTGGCAAGTTGGGATGGCTCCATCAGCTCTTCTATGTCCCTCATCCCCATGTTACATGGGAGAGTGTAATCTGTCTACCGAAGGTAATTAGCAAAGGTCCCCGATCACTGTAATATTTGAGTGCCTCACAATCTTTAATATGTTTACCCTTATAACACCCCAAGAGATAGGGAAATGCGGTCATGTCCATTTTACTGATAGAAACTGAGGCACCAAGGGGCTAAGTGATATGCCCACTTGAAGTCTGTAGTGGAGGAGGGACTTTGAAGCCATGTCTCCCAAAGTCCTAGGCTACTGCCAAAACCACCAGGCCATCCTTCCTGTGTGTCTGGGGGCCCAACTGAGCCCTTGTCATCCTTGACTTACAGCCCTATGCAAGAGCAGTCAGTCAGATCTGGCATTTCAGGGAGGGGCAAGAAAGTCTTTCCGCCCCTTCAGTATCTCCACTCCTAAAACATGGCAGCAGGGTGATGGTGGAACATATTCTACTGTCCGAATAGGGGAGAGGGTTGGATGGCACCAGAATACTTCCACAGCCATTGCTGAAAAGGGAATTTTCCCTTGGGATCTGATTAGTGATCCTTGAGTGCAGAGCCATGCCAGGCTGTGGAGCTCTGTCTAAACTCTGAGCCTATGGAGCAGCAAGGTCAGGATTTGGCTCATTGTTATTCGTGTTTCAGCTGGCTGGTACAGCGGCTGACACAGTGTAAACTGACATGTAATCCAGAGGCACAAGTGACAAACCAGAAATCTGCTTTTAGCCATGCAATTGCACGGAAGTGGAGATGTTCCACATGAATATAGTAAATTCCCCAGAGGTCTGCAATAAATGTGGTTGCCCTATATAGGCCAATTGCATGTTACAGCGTCCATTGGCTACCATTGTATATATACAGTTTAACAATAGGTTAAACACCAGATAGAGAGGACACATCTACACAGCAACCCTCCTCCCAAAAATCTCAGCAGTGAGTCTGAAAGCTCAGGTCCGCTCACTCAGGCTTGGGCTGTGAGGCTAAAAATAGTAGTGTAGACATTCAGGCTTGTGCTGGGGCCTGGGCTCCAAGACACTCCTCCCTCACCAGATTTCAGAGCCCAGGCTCCAGCCTAAGCCCAAGTATCTACACTGCTATTTTTAGCCCTGCAGTGTGCGCCCAAGTCAGTTGGCCCGGGCTCTGAGTCTCACTGCTGCAGGGGTTTAGGGCTTGCTTGTTTTGTTTTTTTTTTGCGCTAGGTAGACATACCGAGCGTGACCACTGTCAAGGGTGTGGCTATAATGTGACTGGTTTCTAAATATGTGGCCAGCTTAAAACCCAAGGGAATGAGGAACATCTGACTTTCTGAATGAATGGCTTTTGTATTTTTCTGTCTTCTTGCTCCTTCGATGTGGCTGACCAGCTATCAACTTCCTCTTTGCAGGGTGCCCTTTCCTTCCATCCTGCTCCAGCCGAATTAGTTCAGGCTCTTAGCCACCATAATGCATGTAGAAGGCCCTTCCTTTTCTTGCGACAAGCAGCCACTCCTCTTTCCCCCTGAAGTCACTGAACCTGAACAGGCAACTTAAGTTACAAACTGTCACAGACCAGGTTGACTGCCCCTGGCAGTGGCCGGTGGCCCACCAGACTGCTGTGAGGGGAATCCAACCACTGGGTGTGTTAAGCCTCTGGAATATGAGCAGAGCCCTGGCACTATTCCAATCTAGGGGTCCCTATGCACATGCTTGGAACACAGACCCTCTGTCTAGCAACCTCTCCTAAGAACTAAGACCATGTGGCTCAACTACCATGACCCTGTGTTCAGTGCTTCTGTGACCGGGGTCCCAGTGGGGGCCAGCTATGATCACTCAATTAGAGTGAACTGCAAAGAATGGGGCAGACAATCCCCCCAAAACTGGTGGATATTCCAATATTTAAATTTACCAAGGTTATTCAGAAGTCCAAACAACACAGTTCCCTTAAAGTGATCCATCCCCAGACCTCCATCCAGGTACCTAAGCCAAATATGATGATTTCTGAAAATCTTATTTCATCATACAAAAGAAAACGTTCTACCAGTCCCAAAGGATCAGACACATTACCTCCCAGGTTAATGAATATTCCAGATCTTACCCAAATACTCGCTACAGCCAATTCTTATTAACTAAACTAAAATTTATTAAAAAACAAAAGAGAGAGAGTATGGTTAAAAGATCAATATACATACAGACATGAGTTCAATTCTTAAGATTCAGACTTGTAGCAGAGATGCAAGTACTCAGGCCCTACGCTACGAGCACTCCCAGCTATCTTAGAGACACCACTGACTTCCTGAGGAAACTACAATCCATCGGTGATCTTCCTGAAAACACCCTCCTGGCCACTATGGATGTAGAAGCCCTCTACACCAACTTTCCACACAAAGATAGACTACAGGCCATCAGGAACAGTATCCCCGATAATGTCACAGCAAACCTGGTGGCTGAATTTTGTGACTATATCCTCACCCATAACTATTTCACATTTGGGGACAATGTATACCTTCAAATCAGTGGCACTGCTATGGGTACCCAATGGCCCCACAGTATGCCAACATTTTTATGGCTGACTTAGAACAATGCTTCCTCAGCTCTCGTCCCCTAATGCCCCTACTCTACTTGCGCTACATTGATGACATCTTCATCATCTGGACCCATGGAAAAGAAGCCCTTGAGGAATTCCACCATGATTTCAACAAGTTCCATCCCACCATCAACCTCAGCCTGGACCAGTCCACACAAGAGATCCACTTCCTGGACACTACGGTGCTAATAAGCGACAGTCACATAAACACCACCCTATACCGGAAACCTACTGACTGCTATGCTTACCTACATGCCTCCAGCTTTCATTCAGACCACACCACATGATCCATTGTCTACAGCCAAGCTCTATGATACAACCGCATTTGCTCCAACCCCTCAGATGGAGACAAACACCTACAAGATCTCTATCAAGTGTTCTTACAACTACAATACTCACCTGCTGAAGTGAAGAAACAGATTGACAGAGCCAGAAGAGTACCCAGAAGTCACCTACTACAGGACAGGCCCAACAAAGAAAATAACAGAACGTCACTAGCCATCACCTTCAGCCCCCAACTAAAACCTCTCCAACGCATCATCAAGGATCTACAACCTATCCTGAAGGACGACCCATCACTCTCACAGATGTTGGGAGACAGGCCAGTCCTTGCTTGTAGACAGCCCCCCAACCTGAAGCAAATACTCACCAGCAGCCACACAACAGAACCACTAACACAGCAACCTATCCTTGCAACAAACCCCGTTGACAACTGTGTCCACATATCTATTCACCATCATGTGATATCAGCCACACTATCAGATGCTTGTTCACCTGCACATCTACCAATGTGATATATGCCATCATGTGCCAGCAATGCCCCTCTGCCATGTACATTGGCCAAACTGGACAGTCTCTACGTAAAAGAATAAATGGACACAAATCAGACATCAAGAATTATAACATTCAAAAACCAGTCGGAGAACACTTCAAACACTTTGGTCACTCGATTACAGGCCTAAAAGTGGCAATTCTTCACCAAAAAACTTCAAAAACAGACTCCAACGAGAGACTGCTGAATTGGAATTAATTTGCAAACTGGATACAATTAACTTAGGCTTGAATAAAGATGGAGTGGATGTGTCATTACACAAAATAAAACTATTTCTCCATGTTTATTTCCCCCTCCCACACACACACACACTGTTCCTCACAAGTTCTTGTCAACTGCTGGAAATGGCCCACCTTGATTATCACTGCAAAAGGTTCCCCCCTCCCCAGCTCTCCTGCTGGTAATAGCTCACCTTATCTGATCACTCTTGTTACAGTGTGTATGGTAACACCCATTGTTTCAAGTTCTCTATGTATATAAATCTCCCCACCGTATTTTCCACTGCATGCATCCAATGAAGTGAGCTGTAGCTCATGAAAGCTTATGCTCAAAAAAATGTGTTAGTCTCTAAGGTGCCACAAGTCCTCCTTTTCTTTTTGCGGATCCAGACTAACACAGCTGCTACTCTGAAACATGGCAGAGATGGTGAGCTTTATAGTTGCAAAGAGTTTTTTTTATAAATAGTTCATAGGTTGTAGTCCAATGTCCAAATATCATAGTCAGGGAGTACCAGCATAACAGGGACCTTAGATTTGCGACTCAAACTTTCGCTGATGAAGCCTAAGAAGATCTGAGATTACAGAATCAGAACCCAAGGATCTTTTTATACAGTGTTCTAGCATCCACTTGACCACACAATCCTGGTTAAACAATAGGCTTTTGATGTAACCTTTTGCTTTCTAAACACCACCAGTAATTAGTTACACAAACTAACATAGGGCAATTTATCCATTAGACAGTCTATTACAAACTTCAAAGAGACACATAGACATGACATTATTTTACCCAAGATTCATCCAAATGTTAAATATTCCCTTTTAATCTCTGAATCAGTAGTTATAGTGACTGACAGGAACTGTCTGTTTATGGGTAGCATCTAAGATACACACAGTTAGTATAACTTATAACAATATAGGTTTGCATTTCAAAGTTCTAGCCTATCTAGAGTGAATGGCCCTAATTATCATTCACATACCTTTCTAACATGACTTTAAAGGTGGGCTTTGGGTCATTCAGCCTGCAAACTGTTTAACCCTTTCTAGCCATGCATCACAGCTTACTTCTCAGACTCCCCCTCTAGCTTAAACACACCCTTTCCCAGAATCCCACTAAAAGTGTGAGGTGCTAGGCTACTGTTTAACTTTCTCAGCAGACTAGTTGTAGGTGTAGTATATAACACACAGACACTTTGCACAGAGTGCTACAGTGCTGTTGTCCTTTACTTAATCACATGAGAAATACACAGATCTTTACAAAAATTACTCCTATGCTTTCCCTGCCTCAGATTCTTCAGCACTCCAGAACATTCTTTGGAGATGGTCAGATTCCCTTGGGTTATCCAGAGTCCATCTGCCCATTGCATGGCTTGTCCTGGAACATGAAGCCTTCTTCCCCAGCTTGGCAAACTCCCTGTCTCTCTCTGTGTGGGACATAGCCAATCTCTGTGTTCTTTCAAGATTAGCATCACCATCTCAGGCTATGGCTACACTATGGAGCTTACTGCAGCCCAGCTGCACCTATGCTGCTACACCACTGTGGTGCTCCTAGTGCAGACACACTAAGCCAACAGGAGAGAGCTTACATCAGTATGAGTTACGTTGCTCAGCAGTGTAAATAAAGCCACCCCCTGAGCGATGTAAGTTACGCTGACCTAAGCGCTGGTGGGGACAGCGCTATGTCAGTAGGAGAGTTTCTCCCACCTACATAGCTACCACCGCTTGTGGGGGGCTGGAGTAATTAAGCCTTAGTGTCTTCGTTCTGCATCTGGGGATTTTTCACCACTCCAAACACAAGGCCTCTGCAGAGGAAAGGTGGATAAAACTAGTTTTCCTGAAGACACAGTTACTCTTTTGCTCTCCCCAGCGATGACTTATTCAGGTGCTGCTAGTTCTTAATAATCATCTATTGTCCCTGGTCTAGCAGACATGCCTTCTGGCTTGTGAAGCCATGGTGGATACACAGAACTTGGCTTTCCATGATACACCAAAATATCAACCAGAATTAATAGATTGTGCAGAGTGCCCATAGCATCACGCAAAGGCACACAAAAATGGGACCGCCCTAAAGTAGCTGAAACCCCCACCATCCCAAACTCACAGTGTACTTTCCATAACTCCTTCAGCAGCTCAGGTGGACTCAGGATCAGAGAGAGGACCCATAAGTGGAGACAGGTGAGTAGCCAACTTCATGTTTGGGTGGGGACTTCCCATCAAGCAACCTTGAATAAGAGATGCTATACAAGGATAAAGTACCAGATTAACAAACCATACAAAATAGCCTAAGGTAAGGGTCCATCAAAATATTCTGATTAAAATTGTGACCTGAAATTACCTATACTGTCATTGACAAATAATAGCGAACTCTCTTTAAAGCTTGTGTGGCAGGGGAGGAGGCTTCTACCCCACAACCACATGATCGTTATCTTAGAGATCTGTTTTTCACCACAAACCTTTTATTCCATTTTAAAAATATTTTACCATTATTTTACCAATATTTTACCATAAAAGAAATTGATTTACTACCAACAAAAATTCAATGGTATGTAAGTCTTTTGATAAAAGAGAATGCAAGGATCAATTAAATACCACTATAAATATGATAAAAAATAAAAGGAAATGAGATGAAATGTTAGTGGCCATGATGTACTAGTTCCAGAGTATACAGTAAGTTGTAGATAATCAGTATTCCTGCAGTATACAGATTGAAACATTATATGTCCTGCCACATGTTCCTCAGCTATGCTCTCTGCACATGGAGGATGTTGGCAGGAGAAGTCAACTTTTGGGAATCCTATATTTTATAGCCCAATGCAAATGAGAGAAGCATTTTAAGTAGGGATGGATATGTAGTATTTGGTAATTAGTAATGGTCAGCTATAATTAAAAGCATAGTCTTAAGCTGTGTTTTTTAATACCCAAAAGAATTATAAATCAGACATTTAGATAAACGATGGTATCCTCAGTTTTTATATTTAGACAAGATTGTATATAAACTACAAGTCTACTAAAACACAATAAAACAAAAAAGTCAACCACTAAGACATACACACTAGCCCCTCAAGTGGCTGTGTAATCGTAGTATTCTTCCTCTCATCCTGTTCCTTCATTAGCCAAGGCACAGTCTGGTGAGAGGCAGAGGTAAAATTCAAGTAAAAGATTTTGCTTCAGCTCATTAGAGAGAGAAATAGGGACCAGCTACAAAAACCAAATTCAGTTTCATGTTCCAATTGCCCTTCAATATTCAGGTAGGAGAGCTACATCTCAGGTCCTACTGCAGCTTCATCTCTGGTAATTATGGTCACTTTTCTTCAGTCATGATTAAGGCTATGAAGCCAGCAGCGGGAGACTCCCTACGGCAGCCCAGCCTCTGTGGACAAGCCTCCTGCAGCTGCCCAGGTCCCCCTGCAGGAGCTCAGCCATGTGAGCAGCCCCTCCCCGCCCCCTCACAGCTCCCAGCTGACAGTGGCAGAGGGACCCTGGAGCTGCTCAGTGGCCGCAGGTGCGGGGAAGGGGGGGCCTGCAGCTCCCCAGCAGGTGCTGCAAGCAGCCCTCCCCCCACAGTTCCCCTGCAGCTCCCAGCCACTGGGCAATGGGGACCCTGCAGCTCCCAGACGTTGCAGGTCGGGGGCAAGGAGCTGGACCAGCCTCCCTTCCCATTTTGTCAGGGATGTTTTTAGTAAAAGTCAGGGACAGGTCACGGCTTCTGTGATTTTTTGTTTATTGACTGTGACCCGTCCCTGACTTTTACTAAAAATAGCCATGACAAAAATCACAGCCTCAGTCATGATCCACAAGTATGGACCCTTGTGTCAATGCAGAGTCCCACTGACTCCAGTGAGTGTCAATGTGGGAGGACATTTACCTCAGCATTTATCTGATTGGAGCCTATGCATTTATCAGGGAGATTACTAGGCATTTCCCTTACTCCATGTTCACGTAACATGCAAGAACCATTAGCATTCTTGGAGCATCTGCAACAGCTTCAAAAGGGGCAATACTCTGCAATCTGTTTTGTATTTAATATTCTATATATTTGATATTCTGTGTAACCTGCTTGTTTAAATATGGTTGGTTAATGATAAACCACCTTTCAGAAAGCTATTTATTACATTTGCCATATGAATGAAAATTAAATTAAGAAAAGGAAAGGTCATTGATTGCATTTTAACTTTATGAAGAATGGGAGTTATATAGCTTGACAGTAAATTAGCTGTCTAATTTATTTTTCACTCTTCAAATGAAATTATTTTGCTGCCTAGAACCACGGTTGCCAACTTTCACGTGGTAAATAAGCACCCTGACTTTCACAATAAACCAAAAGTCAAGCTAATCACATTTGAAAACAAGTCCAAAACAAGCCAATCCCTAAGAACCCCAACACTCTATTTGACTAGCTCCCCCCAGAGTGCAGTCTTGGACTGTGGTGGGCCGGCAGTACACCCCTGACTCTCTCCCCCTTGCCCCTGCTTGCCGGGAGCCGATCAAAAAAAAGAAACAAGCTACAACAAGCAACAAGCCAAACAAGCAACAAGCTACAAGCCAAAAACTACCCAACAAGCAACTCACAAGCCAATTAAGCCAAAAACAAGCCCGTTTTCTGCTGTTTGGTTTTTTTTTTTTTGAGGGTTTGGCATGGCTGCCTAGAACATTTGTGGGGAAAGCTTGCAGCCCCGACCACAAGCTGCTTGTTGGAGTATCATTTTCTATTCAACTGGGTGAACCAGCTCAGAGAAGACTGCAACTAGCTTCAGAACAGCTGTTCTACCTGAAACTGACCTCTCTGCAAACTTTTTGTAGAGTTGTTCTAACTGACCCCAAAGTAAGACTCATTGAAGTGACACAGACAGAGAGAGAAGGTGAAAGAAAGGTGAGTATATTTCTCTCTCACACGCACACAAAATTTATGTCAAACTTACAACTGAAATGGGGGATGGAATCCTGTTGTCTTGGGGCCTGATTCTCAACGGGAGCCAATCCTATCCTGTAAGGAGGGAATTAGGCCTCTGGATTTGTGTGCAGCTTACACTGTTGTAAAGGAAGAAAGAGACTGTAAAACATATTTTGGCAAATTTTGAAGGATTTGAGTGTGTCCTGAGGGTTTCTAATTTTGCCTAGTAATTTCATAATGAACTATGAGAGTCTTTTATCTCTAGTTTTGTGTGCAGTGAATTTACATCAAAGGAAAGAGCAGCTCATTTTCATCCATTTGGAGGTTGCTAGCTATACACTTTGGCAACAGATATTGCAGAATTGCTAAAAAACCCTTCATTAAGAGTTAAGGTTGTAAACATATATCCATTAAACAAGAAGATCAGCAGGAAATTCACAAACAGTTTGTATCACTGTCCCATATTCCTAACCACTCTATATCTATAACCTCTCAAAGGCCCTTACTCCTACTCACTGCATCACGGTTCTTCTCATACTCCTGTAACTTAAAATTGGATGAATGAATTTTGCTTGTAACTTTAGTTGTGCCTGTGTTTGCTCAAGGGTGCCAGTCAGAGTTCCAAGGACTTAATGCCTTGGGTTACGGGATGATTTTTACATCAAAGCATTGAGACATGATAGTGAAGTACATACCTATGAGAAGTTGATTGATCATGTTTGCATAAGTATTCACATGGTACCAACTAAACACTTAAAGTCCTAGTCCTAGTCCTTAAAGATCTAGTCAAAAGATCTACAATGAAGAGGAAATAAGAGTAGCAATAGTGTACGGCCCAGATTTTTAAATGTATTTAGGTATTGTTCCACTTAATGATGCAAGGCCTAAGTGACTTAGTTGGCTAAGATCCATTTTCAAAAGTGATCTAGGCAGTAAATCTCAACACTCAGAGGCACACCACCTAAACATATTAACAAAACTGTATCTAATACTATTTTTATTGACACAATAAAGCTCTTTGTTCAGTGTTAGAAAATATGTGACTGCTATTATCACATTAGCCTCTCCCTTTCTAAATTAGCACTGATGTGAAAGCCTTGACTGCTAGGGCTGAAACAGCTTCTGCCTCTGTAACTCTAAGGATTTGCAAAACTTAGTACTATTTTTGGCACAGAGGAATTCATCACACATGTAGGCATAATTTAAACGTTTGATAAAGTCAGAGGTCAAACTGGGTCAGCTCATAGCAAGCAAGTGCCATTTTATGCTTTGCCTCTAACCCAGTGGTTCCCAAACTTGTTCTGCCGCTCGTGCAGGGAAAGCCGCTGGTGGGCCAGGCCGGTTTCTTTACCTACCATCTCTGCAGGTTCAGCCTATTGCAGCTACTGCTGGCTGTGGTTCGCTGCTCCAGGCCAACGGGAGCTGCTGGAAGTGGAGGCCAGTACATCCCTCGGCCCGCGACGCTTCCAGCAGCTCCCATTGGCCTGGAGCAGTGAACCGCAGCCACTGGGAGCCGCGATCAGCCGAACCTGCAGACGCGGCAGGTAAACAAACCGGCCTGGCTCGCCAGGGGCTTTCCCTGCACAAGCGGCAGAACAAGTTTGGGAATTACTGCTCTAACCATTATGGCGGAAAATAACCTTCAAAATTTGAATATGTAAACCAATGCCCGGTACCTTCCTGAGTCTGCAGACTTGAGAAATAGTTCTGAGATGTGTGAATTTTCTCAATTCATCGGAATGAGGAGTTAATGCTGAAGCTTTATGACAATTTAAGTGTCAGTGTTAAGTGTTTCACTGCTGTTAAAAGCATGGGGAAAAGAATGAGAAGTGATCTATTATGAAGCTGTGTATATATATCTTGGAGTTGTATCTCATTTTGGCATCATTAGTGGAACTTGGGAGAGTACCACCACTTTTTCTTTTTTCCTCAATCTGATCCTGAGATAAAATACTGAGCAGGACGCTCAAAACTTAAGCATTGAGCTCAGGTAAACAGAGCTGGTGGTAACAGCTCATGTAAACGGAACATTTAAAAAGATGCCTGAACAGAAAGGAATATAGTAGCATATGATGGGATAAAATGAAATCTCTCAAAAGTGAGGTTAAGTTTTACACATTGGGCTTTGACATCCTTTTGTGGGACATATATGAAATGGACTCTTTTCACATAGATCCTACCCATTCTTGCCACAAGGGTGGAGAGGGATCAGACACCATTTCTCCAACTTTTTCAGAGCCTCATCTGTGGCTACTGAATCCATGTGTGGTGAAGGTGTGAACCTAGGGCAGTAGGAGATACAAGAATGAGGCTGTGGTGCATGGACATTCACACAAACACCACAAAAAAACACAGCACCAGGCTATATTACAGGGGCCTAGAGCCCCTTGTATACATTGGAATTCCCAGTAAAAGGGACATAATGGGGGCAGTCATCAGCTTAGAAGTTCATCTATCATAGTTTTTACGTGGCCCCATCACTGAAGAATCTATGGATATGTCTACACTGCATTTTGGAGTGAGTGGGAGCAAGCCTCCAAGCCCAGGTTAACACCCTAGGGCAGTGGTTCTCAAACTTTTGTACTGGTGACCCCTCTCACACAGTAAGCCTCTGAGTGTGACCCTTCTCATAAAATTAAAAACATATTTTTATATTTAACACTATTATAAATGCTGGAGGTGAAGTGGGGTTTGGGGGTAGAGGCTGACAGCTCGGGACCCCCACGTAATAACCCTGTGACCAGAAGGGTCATGACCTTCTGTTTGAGAACCTCTAGACTAGGGTTAGCGGGCCATGCACTAGCATTCTAAAAATAGCTGCATCAGCAATGCTTTGAATCTCTAGCTCAGGCTGCAGCTGGAGCCTGGACTCTAAAGCGTGTGTGTGTGGGTGTGTCCATACAGCTATTGTTAGAGCACTAGTGTGAGCCCCGCTAGCCCTAGTCTATTGACTTGGACTCCGAGGCTCACTCCAACACTGTTTAGACATATCCTGAAAGGCTGAGACTTTGGCTGTGCAGCTCCAATGGATTGTATATATTTACAGTTCAAATCATATTTCTCATCACTATTGCAGCTGTACCTATCCATAGGCATTTTACAACATTAAAAACGTAAAGGATAGAACAGTCAAAATGTAAAAAGACACAAGGTGGGTGAGGTAAAAAAAAAAGGCATTTCCCAACCCATTAACCCCTCCAGTCTTGTGAATTAGAGACGTAGCAAATAAATAAATTTAACAAAAACACATCACACTTCTGCTTGAAAATGTTGTATGCATTATAGTTCTAAATGGTACCTAAGAGAACTATAATAGGAAAAGAATTTTCTCTATTTTTTCTTGTTTTCTTTTTGCATTTTTGTATTTTGTGTATTGTAGAGCTGATTGGAGAACAAAATGTCTGTCCTGTGAGAAATTCAAAAATTTCAAAATTTGTTTTTGTTCCAAATAGGAACAAAAAAGTTAAAACTTTGAAAATTTTGCAGATTGGGAATTCTGAAAAATAGTTTTCAATAAAGTCAAATCATTATAATGCAAAATAATATTCATAACATGAACTATAATTTATATAATATTAAAATATAAAAGTTGAAATATTTTTGGCATTAATGAAACAAAATGAGAGTTGAAACAATTCTTTTCTACACTTTTCCAATGAAAATTTCATCAAAGTTGACACATTCCCATGACACATTTCAGTTGAGGTGAAACTGCATTTTCTGATGGAAAACAGTTTCATGGGGTTTTTTTTTTGACTGGCTCTTGCATATAGTCATTTTTGTCGGTTACCCACTTTTCTGGATAATTTTTTAGCTCTTACATCGTTATGTTTTTTCCCCTCCCACTGTGTGATGTCATGCTCTACTCATTGCTAGATGGTGCCTCCTCCTGGCCATTCTAGGAATTAGCTCTGCAAGGTTGACTCCTCTTTCCATGGTTGTATGCCATCTCTCTGCCCCTCTCCTTCTCCATGAGCTACTGCTACCTCTTCATGACTCACTCTGGTCATGGCACTATACATCTTTTCTCTTTCTAGTGTACCAAAGTCTTCCTTCAGCAATCCTAGGCAGCCTTCCCATTCACTGTCTCATAGTGCCACTGGCAGGGGAACCCAGGCCCACTTTGTGCTCCGGTTTCCAGTTCAGGGACCTTCTAAATAAGCAGCCAAGCTCTGCTCCATTCTAGACCTTACTGCCTTTCCCTGAGCCCTTTCCTTACCATCTGGCATTCCACTGTCTCTTGGTTTGCCACCCTCACCTCTCCCTCGAGCCAGGGAACAGCTGCAGTCCACTTGCCTCTGTAGCCCAAAACACTCCTTCCTTCTCCCAGGGAGTCACTGCAGCCTATTTCTCAGCAGCCCCCTTTAGCTTCCAATTTCTTGTCTTTATAAACCCAGTCCAGCTGGTTAGTCCTCATCTGGGCTCCCTCACTCAGTCAGGGGATTACTTAGCTACCTGATTTCCCATAACTGTTTTTTGGGTTAATTAGCCCCCTTCTCACTCTACATTAACCCTTTCAGGGCAAGTGTGGAGTGAACACTATCAAACACTGTGAAAGGGGATTCATAGATTCTGAGGCCTGAAGGGACAATCATGATCATCTAGACTGACCTTCTCTATAACACAGGCCAGAGAACCTCCCCCAGGAATTCCTGGTGTAAGTCCATAATTTCTGTTTGAGCTATAGCATATTTTATAGAAAGAAACGCAGTCATGATTTAAAGACTTCAAGTGATGGAGGAATATACCATATCCCTAGGTAAAGGCTCCTAATGTTTAAATGACATGAAACTAAGGAAGGATGTGAGGTAGGAATGGATATCTGTACATGAAAAGATGTCTCATGAATTTGTTTAAAATGTCAAACCAGTTTTTAACTGGGTATGAAAATATGTAATTATATAAATTAATAAAGGTTAAATACATGTTGATTAGAAAATTGATCAGAAAATATATTTGAGGTTTACCCATGTTGTTAAATCTCAGTGAGTGTTTTAATAAACCATTTTTATTTAATTAATAATATTTGACTCCTTAGATTTTGTGACGCTCCCCTCTGGTGTTACCTGGACCAGTGATCTGCTAGGTCACTCCAATCCTTGACTCTGGGAGCCAGCCTTACCCTGCTCTGCTGTGAGAACCCCCACTCCTGGGCTGTTCACGCACAGCCTCTAGCATGTAAGCTGCTCCTTGGATTGTGCAACCGAATGACACTAGCCAATATCTCCAATCCCAGACACAACCCTAGGAACCTCAGTCTTGTAGTATCCAGTTATGCCCGCTGGACACTGCAAGCTTATATGAGTTTGTCAATTTAACCAAGAAATTGATATGCACGAGGCTTGTTATCCCAAGAGGGGTCTCCGACACGCTTCAAACCAAACACACTACTTCAGGTAGAACAAACAAACAAATTTATTAACTACAAAAATTTTTAAGTGATTATAAGTCAAAACATAACAAGTCAGATTTGGTCAAATGAAATAAAAGCAAAATGCATTCTAAGCTGATCTTAACACTTTCAGTGCCCTTACAAACTTAGATGCTTCTCACTACAGGCTGGCTGGTTGCCCTTCAGCCAGGCTCTCCCCTTTGATCAGCGCTTCAGTCGCTGGGTGGTGACGTCTGTAGATGGAGGTGGAAGAGAGAGGAAGAGCATAGCAAACGTCTCTCCCTTTTATCATGTTCTTTCTTCCCTCTTGGCTTTGCCCCCGCTCCCTTCAGAGTCATGTGAGCATTACCTCATTGCAGTCCCAAACTGACCAAAGGAAGGGGGATGACTCACTCGAGAGTCCAACAGATCCTTTATTGGTGCCTAGGCCAGTGTCCTTTGTTCCTGTGAGGCTGGACCTGGTTTGTACCATACATGCCCTGATGAAGTGTGAACTGCCCCTCTGCTGTTGGAAAGTTTTTGCCTGGGCTTGCTTTAAGCCATGAGGACACGTTCTCAGCCCCATAACTATATACATAAAATTACAACCAATAACATAACTATACCATACTATAACAATGATTACCATACTATTATAACAACAATGCTCAGTGCATCATGAGCCTTCCAAAGACACCCAACATGACAAACTTTGCATTAGATACCACACAATCATATTATAAGGATAAACATGGGGGTGCTGGGTGTTCCTCCGAGGTACAGAACGTCATAGATTTAAATTAGACAGGTTTTGTATATTAAGAATAGGACAAGACATTACTGGAAGCATGTATTTCAATATTTCATGCAGTTGCAGCTATGTTAAAAACAGAGATCCTGCTTAAAATGATCAATACGTAACCAAAGAGAACACAAACATTAATTCTAGGTTTAGAGACTTTCTAAAAAGGCATTGGACACAGAATCATAGAATGATAGAAGTGTAGGACTGGAAGGGACCTCAATAGGTTATCTAGTCCAGTTCCCTGCACTCAAGGCATGACTAAGTAATAACTAAGATCATCCCTGATAGGTGCTTGTCTAACCTGTTCTTAAAAACATCCAGTGATGGAGATTCCACAACTTCCCTAGGGAATTTGTACAAGTGCTTAACTGTACTGATAGGAAATTTTTCCAAATGTCCAACCTAAATCTCCTTCACAGCAATTTAAGTCCATTGTTTCTTGGCCTATCCTCAGAGGTTGACGAAAACAATTTTTCACCTCCTCTTTGTAACAATCTTTTACGTACGTGAAAACTGTTATCATGTCTCCCTTAGTCTTCTCTTCTGCAGACTAAACAAACCCATTTTTTTCAATCTTTCCTCGCAGGTCATGTATTTTAGCTCTTTAATCATTTCTGTTGCTCTCCTCTGGACTTTCTCAAATATGTTCACATCTTTCCTGAAATGTGGCACCCAGAACTGGACACATTACTCCAGCTGAGGCCCTATCAGTGTAGAGTAGAGCGGAAGAATTACTTGTGTCTTGCTTACAACATTCCTGCTAATACAGCCCAGAATGATGTTTTCCTTTTTTTTTTTTTTGCACAATGGTGTTAGTGACACTGTTGACTCATATTTAGCTTGTGAGCCAATAACTCCCAGACCCGTTTCCACAGTACTCCTTTCTAGGCAGTCATTTCCCATTTTGTCTGTGTGCAACTGATTGTTCCTTCCAAAGTGAAGTACTTTGAATATATCCTTATTGAATTTCATCCTATTTATTTCAGACCATTTTTCCAGTTTGTCAAGATCATTTTGACATAAAGGGTCAAATATGTAAAATCAGAAATGTAAGCCATCAACAAAACCAAAAGAAGCTACTCTAAATATCACGGTTTTTAAACTAACTTTCTTTGGCATGGGGCACATGAGCAGTACAGAACTCCTTCCACATCATCAATGTTAAGTTTTTACAATTTTGGAAAGTAATCATCTGTCCAGCTGAAAAACAGCGAGAGAAGCAGTTTGTGCAGAACAGTGATTGTATTGCACTGGGTATGTATTGACAAATGGCTAAATTGGGACTGCTGGAAAGACTGACTGCCTCTGAACAAATCACCAGTATCCAAACTCTCAGAACAAGCTTGTAGAAAGTTAGATAAGAGCACTTGAGTGATTTGTACTAGAGACACTTGAATTAGAAGTGATGTTTGGTATAGAAATAATGCATTGGGTTGTAGAGCTTTTCTTGCACTGAAGAAATCCTCAGTTTTACTTACAGTGTTTGAGGATGAAACACTAACAAACTGGTGAAATCTTTAAAGAAATAATATGTTCGGCAATGTACTGTCTCAACTGAAAAATAATATGGAAAATTGGAATTTCCTTAACGCATGAGCCTTTTTTTAAAATTTAATTTAATATTCAGTGGTCTGGAATTCAATGTTTCATTAGAATTTTTAAATAAAAATAACCAACACAAAATCCAAATGCAGTAAATAGTGTTAAAAATAATTGTGACTGCAGCTCTGACTTAAAACAATGGAGCATTGTGGGCTGAATCCACTTACACCAGCTGGAGGATCTAGTCCTGCAGTGCCTATGTGGAGCTGATAATTACGGATTGGCACTTAACTACTCTTATTTGACAGATGAGATAAACTGAGGCATATGTCTCTGTAAATGTCTGATCCTGAAGGAACTAGGTTTGTGCATAACTGTATGCATGTGAATAGTCTCAGTGATGTCAAACTAGTCCGATACATAATGGTGAAGAATATGTTTGCAGGATCAAGCCAAGATTTGTGTGTATGGGGAAATAGCCTTGTCCCTCCCTTGGATTGCCAGAGGCTGAGTCTGTTGAATTTCAGGGCATACAAAGCCTGTTTATCCAGGCTTGTGCCGCCCCTCTCCCCAAGAAGAGGTAGTTAGGTAGGTAGTGGTTCTCTTCTTGCCAGTCAGAAGGAAGGTAGGAGATTTTTTAGTATTGTTGAGAGATCAGTCTAGATTAATTAATATGCATTTTAAACAGAGATTTTTCAAAGATGTGAAAGTTAGCTAAGAGTCCAAATCCCCACTGAATTTTAATGGAATTTGGGTCTAACGTTCTTTGGTTCCTTTGAAACTACCACTCTAAATGTACATGCACATTATATGAATGAAAACAAGTAAAAACACATTATATGATGACCATGACCCGGCAGTACCATCATAAAAGAATCCTATAATGAATGTGTTTGCATGGCAACACTGAAGCCTAACTGTATACAAATTGAGAAGTTTGCTTGAAAATGAATGAAATTACTCAGTCTTTTCTTTAGTAAAGAGCAATAAAGAAAAATATGTATTGTAGTTCTACCTCTAATTATTAAGCTTTTGTGGATATGATCCACTGTGTAATTGATACATTAATAGTAATATTTTCATAAACAGGAAAGAAAAGTACAAACTTTCCCCATGTCTCTGCTATCTGATTCAGCAAGATCAGAAAGGCTTCAAGGGTGGAGGTGCCAATTTTCATGGTGAGGGCATGATCCAAAGTCCATTGAAATCAATGGAATTTTTTACTTTCACTTCAAAGTGCTTTGGATCAAGCTGTAAGGTGTGGGTTGTGGGAGAAGAGACGTATAGGTTAGTGTACTCCAGAGACTTAAAGACAATTATTTAAAATAAAAGCATTTGCCTTATTTTTAGTCAGAAACTGAGGAAATACTGCATTTGTTAAAAGAATTCTCTGAAGAGTTTATAACCATTTATGATAGAAGTATCTAATTTTTCTTTGTGTGCCTGTTGGCCGCAGAAGAAAAGTCAGATAGTTACCTGTATATGAAGCGCTTTTACATTTAATATTTGCACTTCTGCATAACTGCCAGCAAACTAGTAAAAATAAACAACATTTTATATGTCTTTTCCCACTTGCTATGTGTAGAGCCCTACTAACCTGAACCAGGCAGTAGATTTTCGGTATTTCCTGTTTAGGTCATGATTGATTGATTTCCTGTGACTGTATCAGACTGTACTAATGCAATGCAGTGGGTGGGAAGTTTGTGCAGTAGGGAGATAGCCACAATCTAAAGTTCTCTTGTCTGCTTTGGGGCAATATTGCAATAACAGAGTCTGAAGAACAAGACAAGAAATGTCTAATACAAAATAATAATACACCTTTTGCTATTTTTCCATCACCACATTGCTTACTCCCTTCTGGTTACATACAGATATCTAATTCTATTCTATATTTTCAGCAGATATTAAATAAATGATCTGATAGTCACCTTTTGATATAACCGTAAATAATTCAAAGTATTTTATGCTAATCATACACATTTAGTGTCAAAAAAGGAACAAATTCATATTTATATTTTTGTGAGTGGTATATTCACCAGTTATTATAATCTAAAAGGGTCACATAATGGCTTTTCAAATAACTCTACCCACAAGCCTGTTTTCCAAATCATCCATATTATAATTTGCTCTTCTATATAAAGAGAGCAAACATAGAATGACCTCATTAAATACATTTATTTCCACAAGTTTATTCCTACGTATAATAGGGTAACAGAGCCATAAGGGGTAAAATTTACAGTACAGAGGAGAGTAAATAAATCTACAACTTCAAGGAAGGTCATGCTGTGTTTCACTTTATCACCCCAGCCTAAGAGATAACATCAGAAATTTAGGTATGGGAGTTGGTTTTTTAGTCTCTTGGGGGATTGTAGTTTTAGTTACTAAGGAACTTTTCCATTGCATAGTAATCCTGGGTAGACTGATGACATAACTGTTAAGAGAACAGCATGGAGAAGGTGATAGCATGCTATTCTCATTATAGCTATTTTCACAGATCTTTAGCTGGATTATTGCATATATTAAACTTAAAAAATATCGTTCATCTGAATAATTTTATATTCACTGGTGAAGTGTAATTTTATATTCAGTGGCGAGGTATAATTGCTATACAGAAAGCTAATTGTAATAAAGTAAATTGAGACTGGAGCAGGAATCCTAATTTATAAAGTATTTTAAGTGGCTTTTCGTTCAGATATAATATCAACATTATATGCTTTTTTGACTCTGGTCCTATGTTTCATGCCAATTCCATTTTGTACCTCTAATTTACTCTTACTGTGGAAATGCAGCAACTGACAATTAATTCATGAATTAAGTCTTATGTACTGTTTGTGACAGCTGTAGACTTGAATCATCCCTTGGTGAACAAAAAGTGAATTTCCTAGACATGCATCAAACTGCATCCAACCTAAATGACAGTCTGAGAGGACTGCTAGAATTGGATCCTCCAAGCCTTGGGAAAATGTAATGTTCACCATATAAGTTTCAGATCGGTTCTTCAGATCTAGTGCATTTGGATTTTATTCTGAACTAGAATTTTGGTAGTCGACAACGTCAGTTTGAAAAAAAAAATAACTGCATCAGCGGGAGGGTTAGAGAAAGAAGAGCACAAGAATTAAGCAATTATGCTGAATGAAAACAACTCCCATATATAGAGATTTCCTTTTTTTTAATTAAAAAAAATCTAGGGGCAAATTAATTTCTGCTGTCACTCAGTTGACCTCAGTTGCTTCTGAAGCTTTCATTGATGTAACTGAAACTGTTAGCATTACCACTTTTGAAGAGTCAGTCCACAGTGGTGTTATACCAGGAGTGAATTTGGTCCTAGTTTGTAAATGACCTGAGTAAACTCAGACAGGAAAACAGAGGCCTGATTTTAGTCACAAGCAGACAAAAATCTCAATGACGTGAAAGATTATTACACAATGGGATGATACAAGAGAATAAGTGATGGCCCATTGAAAAAGGCTTGCCTATTTCTAGATAAACAGTCAAATCTGAAGGAAAGATGTTGTGTTTAGCACCTCAGCTGTTTTGTGGCTATGTGAAATTGCATAAGTTCATTGTTATTGAAGAATATCCATTAAAATGCCATTACCACCTCCATCAGAACAGCACAAGTTCTGTGCTCAAATACTACTCCGGGAAAAGCAGTTTTCAAAACTGACCACTAATTTTGGGTGCCCAACTTGAAATACCTAGGGCTTGATTTTCAGAGATGCTGAGAACTCAGAAGTACAACAGCTGATAAAGTACATGTAGGATCTGATGAGAAACAGTAAAATGAAAAAAAGTCCCATTCAATTACATCTCATGAAGGACAAAAAAATAGACAAAAAAACCCTCTCAAATATTGACAAATTTGATAAGTGCTTGTGTATAAATGCTAGGAGTCTAAATACTAAGATGAATGAACTTGAGTGCCTGGTATTAAATAAGGACATTGATACAATAGGCATCACAGTAACTTGGTAGAATGATGATAATCAATGGGACACAGTAATGCCAGGGTACAAAATATATAGAAATGACAGAGTAGGTCGTGTGGGTGGGGGCACTATATGTGAAAGAAAGCATAGAGTCAAATAGAGTAAAAATCTTAAATACATCAAACAGTACCATAGAATCTCTATGGCTAGAAATTCCATGCTTGAATAATTAGATTAAAGCAGTAGGAATATACTACCGACCACTGACCAGATGGTGATGGTGACTGGGAAATGCTCAGGGAGATTAGAGAGGCTATAAAAAACAGAAAACCGAACAATAATGGGGGATTTCAAATATCCCCATAATGACTGGGAACATGTCACCTCATGATGGGATGCAGAAATAAAATTTCTAGACACAATTAATAACTGCTTCTTGGAGCAGCTAGTCCTGGAACCCACAGGGTGAGAAGCAATTCTTGATTTTGTCCTAAGTGGCACACAGGATCTGGTCCAAGAGGTGAATATAGCTGAGCTGCCTGGTAATAGCAACTATAATGTGATTACTTTTAAAATCAGTAGCATATAACTTAAAAAGGGGGAACTACACAAAAATGAGGAGGGTAGTTAAACAGAAATCATCAAGAATGTTCACAAGAGGGAAATGCCTGCAAGTTAAAGGGAAACCTTTTAAAATCACCATAACAGAAACAAAAAATATGAATACTCCACACAAAAACAAACAAACAAACAAAGGATAAGACAACAAAACAAACAAACAAAAAACCCCACCACTCCACCATGAGTAAGCACCAGAGTAAATGAGGACATTAGAGACAAAAAGACATCCTTTAAAACCTGGAAGTCAAATCCTACTGAGGAAAATAGAAAGGAACGTAACTCTGGCAAGCCAATGTAAAAGTATAATTAGCCAGGCCAAAAAAGAATTTGAAGAGCAACTAGCAAAAGACACAAAAACTAACAGGAAACATTTTAAAAGTACATCAGAAGCAGGAAGCCTGCCACACAAGCAGTGGGGCCACAGGATGATTGAGGAAGACAAGGCTGTTGCACGGAAGCTAAATGAATTCTTTGCTTTGTCTTCACTGCATAGGATGTGAGGGAGATTCTCACACCTGAGCCATACTTTTTTAGGTGATAAATCTGAGGAACTGTCACAGACTAAGGTGTTAATAGACGAGATTTTAGAACAAAACAGGGTGATTGGGTGACAAAATGGCAGATGACGTTCCATGTTGATAAGTGCAAAGTAATGCACATTGGAAAACATAATCCCAGCTTTGCATACAAAAATGATGGGGGCATAAATTAGCTTTTGCCACTCAAGAAAATGATTGTGGATAGTTCTCCGAAAACATCTGCTTAATGTGCAATGGCAGTCAAAAAAGCTAACAAATTATCTATCCATTAGGAAAGGGGTAGATAATAAGACAGAAAATATAATACCACTATATAAATCCATGGAATGCCCACACATTGAATACCATGTGCAGTTTTGGTTGCCCCATCTCACAAAGGATACATTAGAATTGGAAAAGAAATACAAAAAAGGCAACAAAAATTATTAGGAGTATGGAACAACTTCCAGATTCAGAGAGAGAAAAAACCGGGGACTCTTCAGCTTAGAAAAGAGATGCCTCTGGGGGAATATGACAGAGGTCTATAAAAATCCTGGTGTGGAGAAAGGGACAAAGGAAGTGTTCTTTACCCCTTCACATAACACAAGAACTAGGGGTCACCCAATGAAATTAATAGGCAGCAGGTTTAAAATCAAACATAAGGAAGTACTTTTTCACCCAATGCATAGTCAATTTATGGAAATCATTGCCAGTAGATATTGTGAAGGCCAAAAGTATAACTGGGTTCATAAAAGAATGAGATAATTTCATGGAGGATAGGTTTATCAATGGATATTAGCCAAGTCAGGGATGTAACCCCAAGCTCTGGGTGTTCCTAAACCTCTGATGGCCAGAAGCTGGGACTCAACAACAAGGAATGGATCACTCAATATATTGCTCTGTTCTGTTCATTCCCTCTGAAGCATCTTGTACTGGCTACTCTCAGAAGACAGAATACTGGGCTAGATGGACCATTAGTCTAAGTGTGGACACTCCTACGTTCTCAACAGACTTGCTCAGAGCTTTTGAAATTTAAGACCTAGCTGTATCAAAGCTGGGTATACGAGAACTGAGGCATCCAAAATTGGTGGGCAGTTTTGAAAATTTGGGTTTAGTTCCTGTGTATACACTGTCTTGTAACAATGTTTTAAAAATATTTTTTAAATACACTTACAGGTGCAATATGATTTGCACCACATTCAACACCTTTACAAACTGCATTAACAAACCATTCCACAGAATTCTTTTGTGGTTGCTTGTGTATTTTTGGGATGGCATAGCTTCAGTTAGGACAGTTTTAAAAATTGTGGTCTTTAATAATTTATCAAACCATACTACAGTTATGCCAGATCCAGTTCAGAAAGATTCATGCTTGAGAATTAGTTCTGAACACAGTTGCAAGCTTGCGGTAAGTTTGAACTACAGCGTCAGTCTGAACGTCTTGTAAACTTTGGGAAAGCTCAGATCTGAATCCATATCTACCCTTAGCAGCTGGCCCCTGTCTATAATGTGGTGATCCAAAGACTGAACTCAAACATTCTCACGCACTATGCGGAAGTTTGGATACTGAACTGAACTGTGGGGATTGGGCTTGCATAATTTGTTGTGCTAACATGGATGGGGCCTAATATTATTTAACACTAGTTCCAAGATGATGGTGCCATTATTCTTTTCTCCACCACCATTAAAATACTAATTGCTTGAGATAGTGGTGAAAATTTGCATGTTTGAATATACAGCCATTGTGCTATGTAACAACTCAAATGTAGGAGTTCATTAGGATTTGAATCCTGGGAACTTCAGTGCTGCATTACAGATCTATATTGCTTAAACCGAACAAAAATCTCCATTTAGTTGGCAGTTATAGTAGGCTGTTGTTCTGTAGTGGACAGCACAATATAAATGGATGCAACACACACCTTGCCAGTGTATTACACCAACTTCCTGGGCCTGTGAAGGACTGTTTTACTTAAATTCAGCAGTGTCTAACAAATCAGACTAATCTAAGGTTTCCAGGCTGGAAAATTCACCCACAATTTTTAAGGCTAATCATTAAAAAAGTAGCATCAGCTCTTTTAATTAGAAGTTACACCAATACTGTTCCTGGTAGTTTACAGGGAAGGTTGGAATTGAGGGGATTGAATAACATGTCCACTGAAAATTGAAATTAATCTGAAAAATCAGCACAACAGGAGAAGCCACTCTCAACATCTCAATGAGGCAGTGAAGGAAGTGGGTCACTGCAAGTCAAAATAACGAGGCATGGACATTCAGCCTTGAATTTATTTCTGCCTATGGCAGCTTCTTTGGACTATCCATAGGAGAGAATCCAGTTAGATACTGGAAGCAATGGAGAATGGGCAGCGAGAGAAAGACATTCGTCCAACATAAATCAATTAATAAACAAATAGACTTCATGGCCCCAAAAGTGTATAACTCATTTTAGGGGCAGGTTAGAACTGTATGAGGTTTGAAGGGGAAGGGTTGAAAATCAGTTGAAATGTAACATGCTTTTTCTTTTTGCTTGGACCAAAGAGGCTAAAAATAATTATATTCAATATAACTTTTATACTAGAATGGACCCTATGAAACAATCTATGAAGGGAACTATGTTCGGGAACTGCTTTTTGTGTTCACGCTTAATAGAAAATTTGAAACAAAATGAAAACAAAAAATGTCAGGTATAAAAAAAGCTTCTGAAGTTTAATGTTAATTCTTCCTAGGTGCAGTTAATATTAGAGAGAAGGTGAACACAATAACCCTACCATTGCATTAAACCTTATTGTGTATTAGTAAAATTAAAGTTGGCCTGGTATTTGATCCAATAATGTCTCAGAAGAAAGTTAAAATATCAGTATCAGTTAAAATAAGACAAGAGTAGTAATATTTGCCAGGTTAATAAACAACTCAATCAGTTTTATCTGCTTTATCAAATATTATTATTTGGAAAGAAGCAGCCTTTAAAAAATCCACAAAGGCGAATTAAAAAAAAAAAGTTGTGAATTGTAGTTAACATTTACCTTTGGCTTTTTACAGGGAGGTTATTCCTGGAAAGGGTACACTGCTTAAACTCATTTATTATCATCACAATGAAACAAAAATAAAACACCATCAAGTGACTTGTGCACTTTGCTCTAAGCTCTTTGCCAGTTCTCTTGTGTTTCATATTCACAATGGCCAAAACCCAGAGTCCAGCAGCACCTGGCCTAGCTACATAGGTTGGGAATCCTCCTCTCTGGATGCAGAGCAATTCACCAAAGCCCACTCTAGCCAGGTTGCTTTCAACTTTATTCTCCTCCCCAATGTGTCCATTCCTTCTTTCATCCCCTGCTTGCTGTTACATGGGGGAACCCCACAGGGCTAAACTCTATTATATAAAAGATGCTTGTATGTTCTACATTGTCCCTTCCCCAGATATATACCTTTGTGAAGCAGAACCTTGCTGAGTCCCACTGCCTGGGGACTCTCAACGTCCATGGGCTGGATTAACTCCAATGTGTATAGTCCCTCAGACCTTATACCTGTCAGACAGTTATGATCCAAATCTGTGTAAAATCCCAAAGAAAGGACTCTATGAAGATAAAAGAGCTGGGAGCTTCAAGAGGGACACCATCAACTTGTAAATCACACTTCTCTCTGAAAATTATGAACCTACCCTGGTTACTAGATCTGGAACAGCTAGTAGGAAAATATTCTTCTCTATGTTCTCAGGTTTTTTACTTTTTGCATTCGACAGCACTTTGTGTACAGTCTGTTCACTTTTCCCCCTGGGTAGTCAGTTTCTCCCTTGCTGAAAAGACAAACAGCAACAGGAACAGAAAAACCCTCAACACATTTTTAAAGGATTTTTAAAAAATATTTTCCAGGTCATTCTATTTAAAAGGGTGCCCTATCAGAAACTTTATTTAAAAAAAAGTTAATCTATTTGGCCCTTTAAATAATAACCTCCTTTTCATAGCCATAGGAATAAGTCATCTAATCTATCACTGTGGCAATGCAGTTCCCCTACAATGTATTCTTCAGTGTTTTGTCTAGGTTTAAATGACGTTTATTTTCACTGTTTTCTCAGGGAGATTTCATGATGTGAGAGAGGTCACTGGTACATTTCCCCCTGATATATAGTCTAAGATTTCCTTTGTTCAAATGTAGTTTTTGGTCCCACCAATAACCAGGATTCTGATTTTTTTTGCTTTGGTAGTGACACTAATGTACAGTATGTGAAATATCATTAGTTTTGCTGGGGCAGAATTGCACCATGGTCTAAAATGAGGAATAGTTTAGAGAGATGACCTTATTACAGGAGATGGGAAAACAAAAAGCAGACTGCAAACTTTCCTGTTTGTGATAAAAAGACACACATCAGCAGTAGACCAGTCACAGTTTCCTGTTTTTTTTCTGTAAGTGGACTAAGTGGTTGATAAATATTTAGAAGTACAATGTCAACCACCTTCTGTCCATTGTGAACTTTCGTGTTGAATATTTCCATCACTGCCAGCATTTTAAGCTTGCAAATTTCAGTATTCATCAATAAAAAAGGATCCTGCTCTGAGCTGGAATTTCAATGCTAACTGAACACTTTTGTACAAGTATCCATCACATTTCTTCTGTCTCTGTAATGCATACATTTCTATATTGCAGAGATCATTTGCTTAATAAAATTCAAATATCAATTCACTTGAATAATAAAACTATATGACCATGCACTGAGCAATATAGCAGCCACATGAATTCAATTTGTGTAGCACCATTACAAAAGATTAAACAACAGCTGTGTTAGTGGTCTATGAAATTTTATATATAAAAACCTTTCTGAAAATCTCCTGAACTGAAGCCTTTGCAATTGTTTAATAGTAAAGAGTCCTTTCCTACTCTTAAGAACTGGCAATCTGAGAATAAAGAATAATTCACTTTCACTGGAAAAATATCACTTAGGGGTATATTCTTATATAGATCGAATTAATCTCTGTACGTATGCCATTGATAAACATGTACTGTATGTTCTATTATTTTAGGAAGAGTGATGAATATTTTACGATAATGCAGGTTGAATAAAGGTTTTCATTCTAATCCTGTTTTCAATTGTTCACAATTTCACCTTTCAAATTATGCTTTCCAAGTTTGTTCTCTGCATGAAAATGATTTTTACGTTAGAGCAAAAGTAGTGCAGATATTTTTAAATACAAGGAAAATAAAAATTCCTACATGTCTTTCCTTTAAAAAAAATTGAACCCTACTGTATTTTTGAACATATCTACATCTGAACATGCTAAGCATCAGAAATTTAAACATGGTACAGAAAGAGCCCTCATTTGTTGACCTCTTCCACTCATTTCCTGAAGAACTCAGTTGGATTCCAGTCTCATCACTCACGATCCTTTTTTTGGCATACAGCAAAGCCACACTGAGTTGATGAGACTCAACCATAGAGGGTGGGTGCAGGGCCAGGCACACATCCAAAGTTACACAGCAAACCTCTTCCTTTATATACATTTGCACATTACATTGCATTTACTATACTTTGAATTACACATTTTGGGGCTCACTTGGTCACTTTGTAGGAACCAATCCCTGTACAGTATGCTCTGTCTATACATGACTTACTCATTACCTCATGTTTACGTTGCTGATATATCTTGTCCCTTTTTATCTTGTCTATGGTAAATGGTTCACTGTGTGTTCCCCCTTATCTTAGCCAGTACATACATACTGTTTCCAGTCTGCTGATTCATTTACCTCCCTAATCCTGTTGCCCAAGAAATAAGGCTTCACCCATATCCAATAACTCATGTCAAGCCAGGCCTACATTACTCAGAAGTGTTTTGCTTTCTACAGAGAAATTATCATTTTGATTTGACTGAGTTACAAACTTTTTAAAATTACATACTGAGCATGTTCAGTAGAATCATTTTTAACTAGGCTTATAAAGTGAACAGCTTTTTGGCTAGCCTTTGTCGTGAAGGGGAGTGCACCTTGCAGAATTGATATAAGGACTAAGAAGAAAATCATTTCCTGTACTCAGACCTAATTTATGGCTACGTAACATATGTGTGCTAGGGCAGCGAAGAGGGATACTTTCTCCTACCTGGAGGCAGTCAGGGTCCAATATTTACGTAGTTGGGAGCTGAAGGGCGCTAGCACCTTGTAGACACATTTCCTGAGAAGGTTAGGGCAGGGGCAGCACTTCCTCCACTGCACATTGCCTAAGAAGGTGCAAATCAGGGTATAGCACAAGCATGTCCTTGAGTCCCTCTTCCCCTCCCGTAATATATTGATAGAGCAGTAGTAAGAGGTCTGGATACACCTTTCTATTGGTATATCACAGACCAGAGCCCTATAAGCATTATCCCCTACCCAGGGACTAAGCCTAGGTCCACAATCCCATGAGGAATTGATGTCTCCAACATCAAGGGAACAGTTCCAGACCAAACAGGAAGCAGATGAAAGCCTCCAGAGAGCTTGGACGGCGGCATGGAGCAACCCACCGCCTCTCAGCTCTTCTAATCAATCCAGATTTGTTGTAGAAGGAGGACTTCTATACAAGGAAACTCTTTCTGGTGGACACCAGGAAGACTGGCATCCTCAGAGACAGTTGGTAGTTACAACTAAATACCGGGCCAAGCTCTTGAGCTTAGCCCATGATCACCCTAGTGGCCATGCTGGGGTGAACAGGACCAAAGACTGTTTGGGGGAGTCATTCCACTGGGAGGGAATGGGCAAGGATGTTTGTACCTATGTCCGGTCTTGTGAGGTGTGCCAAAGAGTGGGAAAACCCCAAGACCAGGTCAAAGCCCATCTCCAGTCACTCCCTATCATTGAAGTTCCATTTCAGTGAGTAGCTGTGGATATTCTAGGTCCTTTTCCGAAAAAGACACCCAGAGGAAAGCAGTACATACTGACTTTCATGGATTTTGCCACCCGATGGCCGGAAGCAGTAGCTCTAAGCAACACCAGGGCTAAAAGTGTGTGCCAGGCACTAGCAGACATTTTTGCCAGGGTAGGTTGGCCCTCCGACATCCTCACAGATGCAGGGACTAATTTCCTGGCAGGAACTATGGAAAACCTTTGGGAAGCTCATGGGGTAAATCCTTACCACCATCAAACAAATGGCATGGTGGAGAAGTTTAATGGAACTTTGGGGGCCATGATATGTAAATTCATAAATGAGCACTCCAATGATTGGGACCTAGCATTGCAGCAGTTGCTTTTTGCCTACAGAGCTGTACGACACCCCAGTTTAGGGTTTTCCTCATTTGAACTTGTATATGGCCGTGAGGTTAAGGGGCCATTGCAGTTGGTGAAGCAGCAATGGGAGGGATTTACACCTTCTCCAGGAACTAACATTCTGGATTTTATAACCAACCTACAAAACACCCTCTGAACCTCTTTAGCCCTTGCTAAAGAAAACTTACAGGATGCTCAAAAAGAGCAAAAAGCCTGGTATGATAAACATGCCAGAGAGTGTTCCTTCAAAGTAGGGGACCAGGTTATGGTCTTAAAGGTGCTCCCGGCCCATAAAATGGAAGCATCGTGGGAAGGGCCATTCACGGTCCAGGGGCACCTGGGAGATGTTAATTATCTCATAGCATTCCCCACCTCCAACCAAAAGCCTAAGGTGTACCATATTAATTCTCTAAAGCCCTTTTATTCCAGAGAATTAAAGGTTTGTCAGTTTACAGCCCAGGGAGGAGACGACGCTGAGTGGCCCGAAGGTGTCTACTACGAAGGGAAATGTGCTGGTGGTGTGGAAGAGGTGAACCTCTCCATGACCCTTGGGCGTATGCAGCGACAGCAGATCCAGGAGCTGTGCACTAGCTATGCGCCAACGTTCTCAGCCACCCCAGGACTGACTGAACGGGCATACCTCTCCATTGACACAGGTAATGCTCACCCAATTAGGGTCCACCCTTACCGGGTGTCTCCTCAAGCTAAAACTGCTATAGAACGGGAGATCCAGGATATATTACAGATGGGTGTAATCCGCCCCTCTGGAAGTGCATGGGCATCTCCAGTGGTTCTAGTTCCCAAACCAGATGGGGAAATACATTTTTGCATGGACTACCGTAAGCTAAATGCTGTAACTCGCCCAGATAACTATCCAATGCCATGCACAGATGAACTATTAGAGAAACTGGGACGGGCCCAGTTCATCTCTACCTTGGACTTAACCAAGGGGTACTGGCAGGTACCGCTAGATGAATCTGCCAAGGAAAGGTCAGCCTTCACCACACATCTCGGGCTGTATGAATTTAATGTATTCCCTTTCGGGCTGCGAAATGCACCCGCCACCTTCCAAAGACTTGTAGATGGTCTCCTAGCGGGATTAGGAGAATATGCAGTTGCCTACCTTGACGATGTGGCCATATTTTTGGATTCCTGGGCAGACCACCTGGAACATCTACAAAAAGTCCTTGAGCGCATAAGGGAGGCAGGACTAACTGTTAAGACTAAGAAGTGTCAAATAGGCCTAAACAGAGTGACTTACCTTGGACACCAGGTGAGTCAAGGAACTATCAGCCCCCTACAGGCCAAAGTGGATGCTATCCAAAAGTGGCCTGTCCCAAAGTCAAAGAAACAGGTTCAATCCTTCTTAGGCTTGGCCGGTTATTACAGACGATTTGTACCGCAATACAGCCAAATCGCCGCCCCACTGACAGACCTAACCAAACAGAAACAGCCAAATGCTGTTCAGTGGACTGAAAAGTGTCAGAAGGCCTTTAACAAGCGTAAAGCGACACTCATGTCTGACCTCGTACTAAGGGCCCCAGACTTTGACAAACCATTCCTAGTAACCACAGATGCGTCCGAGTGTGGTGTGGGAGCAGTTTTAATGCAGAAAGGACCTGATCAAGAATTCCACCCTGTAGTGTTTCTCAGCAAAAAACTGTCTGAGAGGGAAAGCAACTGGTCAGTCACTGAAAAAGAATGTTACGCCATTGTCTACACTCTGGAAAAGCTACGCCCATATGTTTGGGGACAGCGTTTCCACCTGCAAACCGACCATGCTGCACTGAAGTGGCTTCACACCATCAAAGAAAATAGCAAAAAACTTCTTCGGTGGAGTTTAGCTCTCCAAGATTTTGATTTCAACATCCAACACATCTCAGGAGCTTCTAACAAAGTGGCTGATGCACTCTCCCGTGAAAGCTTCCCAGAATCAACTGGTTAAAATCATCCTTGAGATGTAGAAAATATTGTTAGTCTTTATGTACTTGGTAGTATATTTAGAGATGCATGTGTCTTATTAACTCTGTTTTTCCTAGAGCTCCAGGAAGAAATCCCAGCCAGTGTTTCACCCTAGCTGAGATTTGGGGGGTGTGTCATAAATATAAAGGGAAGGGTAAACCCCTTTGAAATCCCTCCTGGCCAGGGGAAAGCTCCTCTCACCTGTAAAGGATTAAGAAGCTAAAGGTAACCTCGCTGGCACCTGACCAAAATGACCAATGAGGAGACAAGATACTTTCAAAAGCTGGGAGGAGGGAGAGAAACAAAGGGTCTCGGTCTGTCTATATGCTGTTTCTGCTGGGGATAGACCAGGAATGGAGTCTTATAACTTTTAGTAAGTAATCTAGCTAGGTACGTGTTAGATTATGATTTCTTTCAAGGGCTGAGAAAAGAATTGTGCTGAATAGAATAACTATTTCTGTCTGTGTATCTTTTTTGTAACTTAAGTTTTTGCCTAGAGGGATTCTCTATGTTTTGAATCTAATTACCCTGTAAGATATCTACCATCCTGATTTTACAGGGGGGATTTCTTTATTTCTATTTACTTCTATTGCTATTAGAAATCTTCTTGTAAGAAAACTGAATGCTTTTTCATTGTTCTCAGATCCAAGGGTTTGGGTCTGTGGTCACCTATGCAAATTGGTGAAGCTTTTTATCCAACATTTCCCAGGAAAGGTGGGGTGCAAGTGTTGGGAGGATTGTTCATTGTTCTTAAGATCCAAGGGTCTGGGTCTGTAGTCACCTAGGCAAATTGGTGAGGCTTTTTACCAAACCTTGTCCAGGAAGTGGGGTGCAAGGTTTTGGGAAGTATTTTGGGGGGAAAGACGTTTCCAAACAGCTCTTTCCCAGTAACCAGTATTTGTTTGGTGGTGGTAGCGGCCAATCCAAGGACAAAGGGTGGAATATTTTGTACCTTGGGGAAGTTTTGACCTAAGCTGGTAAAGATAAGCTTAGGAGGTTTTTCATGCAGGTCCCCACATCTGTACCCTAGCGTTCAGAGTGGGGAAGGAACCTTGACAGCCCACCTTGATTCTCACTACAAAAGGGTTTTTTTCTCTCCTGCTGATAATAGCTCACCTTACCTGATCACTCTTGTTACAGTGTATATGGTAACACCCATTGTTTCATGTTCTCTGTGTATATAAAATTTCCCCACTGTATTTTCTACTGCACGCATCCGATGAAGTGAGCTGTAGCTCACGAAAGCTTATGCTCAAATACATTGGTTAGTCTCTAAGGTGCCACAAGTACTCCTTTTCTTTTTGCGGATACAGACTAACACAGCTGCTACTCTGAAACATGAAATAGCAGGTAGTATATGCTGAAGAGAATCTCATGAAGACTACAGAAAGTTACAGGTTAGCTCATGTAACAGATTTGTTTTTAACTACCTTCCCACTGTAATTAATTCACAGCTCCAGTAAGCAAGCTGAAATATCTTTAGTAAGCCTCCATAAACCTATAGCTGGAAAAAAAACCCCATCCATTTTACAAGGGGGAATAAACCCTCAACTCAGATTTGGCATTCTAAGGGGATTTATTATTGAAAACTCTTTTCCATATGTATTTCTTTAGGAAGTGTGGCTCTAGTCATATGAAACACAAAGCTTTATCAGAAAAACAAACTATGATATATAATCTTTGCTCAACTGAGACTAAATTTACCATGCTGAACTGGTTTTATACAGTAAGACAAACTTGTGACCAAATGAGACTAAAGAAAATCCCTTGTGGGGATTCAGCTCTCTGATTAAAGAACTTCCCTTGCCAGAAAGGACAGTTTCATCATGGCAGCTAGGGGTTTTCTGGCTAGAAAGAAAATTGCACAGGACAAACAATTCTGCTAGAATTGTATATATTATTTTGTTATGACAGGGACTTTAATTTATTTTGTGCTAAAGCTATAGCATGTCTCTTCATAACAAAAGAACATATGACATGTTATATCTGTGTTCTAGTGCTAAAAGGAAATGACATCTGTACATGAAAAGCTTTTCAAGTTGAATCCATTATATATTTTGATTGCACTTTGATAATCTAATTCTATAAATTATCCTTTTATTTGAAAAGGCCTTTCATTCCTTAGTGTCGAAATAATGGTTTAAATAGATCCAGACACAAAAACGCATAAAAGTCCAAAGGGATCCACGTTTTGGGAGGAATGCCTCCTCCCCAAGATTCATGTTGTAAAGGAAAATATGCAGTGTTGAAGGCTCATCATACAAGACTGGAGAAAGTATTTGTCAATATTGTATTAGACTGCTAAAGTTCTCTCTCTCATTTATTTAATTAATTTATTTATTTTGAAACCTCAGCTAGCTCAGCAGGATAACTTTCTCTTTCTAAGTCCACAGGTAGTATTCAGTTGGACCAGAAACTGACACCTGTGTAAAAGTTCACACAATTTTTATTGTGGATCACATAATGCTGCTAAATTCCAAGTCACTGTTTCATTAGACCTCTACATTTTTTCTCATCATGGCATATGATCATGCTGGTCTTGGATCCTATGAAAAATATTTACAGAACACGTGTGAAATGAAATGCACACACAGGTTTTTGATCAAGCTGATTTTAATGGGCCAAATCCTTCTGCTGTCATAAGCAAGAGTCAGAGAGTTCTTAGCACCATATGTAGTCTTCAATTAATATTCAGTTTAACACAACAATTGAAAATAGTAATACGGTGGTTGTTTTACTAGGTAACCCTTTCCCTCCCTGCATCCGGGTGTATCTTACCCCCAGGAGGCACTGTATGATCAGTGCTTATTTAAGGAGTGAAATTCTCTGCACCTCAGTTCAAGTGGAGATATTTGCTCTTGCAGCCCTTTCACAAGTGCTGAACGAAAGAGCAGTTCATATTTTGGAGAGAACTGAAAGAGGCAATGAGCCCTTTGTCCTCCTAACCTGCCAGCCAGCACACTCTCTCCTGGGAAAGAAAGTCAAGATGGTGAAGGGTTCTGCAGCACAAGCTACCTGCAATGCCCTGAAAGGGACCAACACACCAAGTCCACAGAAGCATTGCTAGGTTTGTTGAGAGATGGATTCATTGCTCAGACAATGAGCATTGTTAATTCCTATGGGAAGGTTGATGTGCACTGCCCTGCTGTGGTCTGACCAGCATTCTCCTGTTCCTGATACCCCAAGCTGACCTGTATCTGTACTGTGACCACCCCATGGGACGCCCTTGTAACCACTGTAATTAGATCCAGAGAATTCACAGAGGATCCAGACCACAGGCTCTGTCCTTTGCTTTGAACAAACCTCAAAGACATCCACAAAGGGGTTAAGAGTCCATGATTAGAAGAATACCTGGCTTAGTGTTACTATTTTATTTGGGTTGGTCTAGTTTTTAAAAAAATTAAGACTGATATCCTACTGATTCCACCTTCCAGCCACAGACATCTGCCAGGATTGGCCCAAAGGAAAGTAGAACTCTCAATCATTAGTCATACATGCATGTTCAAATAATAAGATTGCTAGGGTCACATGAGACCTCAGGTACTACAGGGAAGGATGGCCTGTGATGTAGGTGGTGATGATTACTTATTCATTTGTTTTATTTTATGCTTTTGTCCTCTCACCAGTAAACTTCTTTCCCTCAGATAGCAACACTAGGAGTTCTTACTGCTTGAATCCCAACTGCTTCATTGACTCCTTAGAGCACTGTGTATACTGAACCTGTTCTCTGTGAAAGGGTAACACCCATTGTGTACACATCCCTTGAGAACTGAAGGCACAGTGCTTCAACACCACTAATGAATTATACCAGATTCAGTTACCACTAAAGAGTCAGCACCACAAAACAGGTGAATATCACCCCAAATACTGAACCCAGGCACCTCACCAGCTAGCATAGCCTATGGTAGCAGGGGTGGCTTTGGCCTAAGCAGATGTTCCCTGCTCTTCCCAATGGCTCCACCTCCTTCCTTCAGAGAGACACATTGGTCCTTGCTGGGGATGTCGTTGTCCACCTGGGGGTGAGTCTCTGCAGAAATACCCTTGGAGGGGGCTACTCTGGAATATACCTCTTAAACACACAAACTCCATGGGGATTTGAACTCCTAGGGACCTCAGAAGCACCTTCCCTTGGGATATGTTGATTGTGTAACATACTGTCTCGGCATGTTGCATCCCTTTCTATTGTCTAGTTGATATATATATATGAGCCTTCTACTTCTATCAGATAGTGGAGTTACTCCTTTAGCTCACGAGGTAGAAATCTGTGCTTTTGAGTTGAAGATCCAGTGCTTTATCCCGGTTGAAGATTTAGTTGGGAAAGAGGTACAAGGTGGAAATGTAGGAGATTTTCATCCTCACTCTTAGCATATGGATCAGCCACCAAAAAGGAAAAAAATATGTATATTCATGCTTGTAATTGAAACTCTTCCAATAAGTTGGTGCTAGCTTTGGTATAAACTGGTACATTTTCTTTGCTTGCATGCTCTAAAGAACTCAAAACCAGCCTCTTAAGTAGATTAGCAAAGATCATATCTACAAAAATAACAGGTTGAGACATTTTCATTTTTAGTATTTATTAAAACCTCTCTCTATACACACACACACACACACACACACCCCTTTGCCACAGTTGTTAAAATAAAAGAATAATAAATTTTTTCTTCTGTTAAAAAAAAATCTAATTACAGAGTGCTTGATTCTCCCAGGTGCTAAACACCTTCAGAGCCCCTTGACTTCAATGAAGGGGGAGTTTTGTTTAATTTTAGCACCTTGCAGGCTTGGGTATGTCTTAACAGCAGAGTTATCCTGGATGGAGCATCCCCATTGCAAAGTCCTACCTACAGGTGCCATACCTGTGAAGATGAATCTACAATGGTGCCTTATTAGCTTCTGTATTGGACTGGATTTCTAGCAGGATATCTTATAGAACTGATTTGCTCCATGCTCTGAGATCCTGTTCATCCAATCTCCTCCACTGATAACCTTTCAGAGATGATATCATAGAAATGTGGATTTCGGGTACATTCCCTAAAGTATGGAGTTTTTCTGATCTCACACCACACCTTTGCCCAGAGGTTAGTGTCAGCTTCTGCCATATGGCAATGATCTAGGAAGAGGAAGAGGACAGCACCTCTGTTCAAATGATGTGGAATTCAGCATAAATACAGCAAGCAAATGTGGGGTTAAAATGCTGAGCCAGGGGATTTCCAGTGCAGAAGAAGTGGGGGAGAGGGGCTGGATAAGGAAATACAGTTCAGATAGTTTTCCAAGTCAATCCTACAATTCTAACAGCCTAAGTTCTAACTGAAAAGTTGGCAAATTGCCAGCCTGGATAAAATGAAATTTGAATTTATAGCTCTGCCCTCATTTGGGTCTGCTAGCCTGGTCTTAAAGGCCCCTCAAGACTGTTAGAGGTTTTTCTATATGGATGGAAGTGGGGCAAGTTAATACCTGAGCCATAGCCTGCGGTGAAGACATACCCATAGACTGTTACTGCTGTAGCCACTCTGTCCTCTCAACTTTTAAGACTTGTAGTATGGTGGAGGTGAACAACATTTAACTTCAAGCAAATGCTTGTGTCATTTTCATTGTTATTGCAAGTGTCAGTTTCTATCTTAGGAACATTGATCAATTATTCAGTGAAGTACTTTAAGTAAAGAAAAGTTACTAGTTGCCAGTTTACTAAGCAAGAATTAATATAAGGCAGACAATGGGCACCAGCAAGAGATTTCCTAATATTTTACATATATGGGAGTGGAAGTTCAAGGAAACTATATAAAGCTCTAATGGAACTCCCAAATTCTTCCCTGTGTCCTCCAACTCTGACTGAATGTGAGCATTCAGTGGTGCTTTAGTTCAAGAGAGACTCCATATTGTAATAAACTATGGTCATTGTATTATATTAATTATATAATTTTTCAGCATGATTAATATATTTATATCTAACAGTCTCAGTCTCCTATTGACTGATGTACTGATTTCAGTACACACTGGAGGAAAGAAGCCATAGACTGAAGGAACTAACTGGAAATACAGCCGGAAAATTTGTTTTTTAATGTGTGCACAAGTTATAAAATTTGGCAGTCATAATTTGATACCCTTACTCATACACTCATGTTGTAGAACACCTTATTCCACAAAGGGTCCCACTGATTTCAGTGTGACCATTTGTGGAGTAAGGTATAATTCAATATGAGTATCAGAATCTGGCCATTAAAATAGGCAGATGGAGAATGGAGCGGAAAGCTAGTGACAAACTGTTATCTGGTGGGTTAGATTATACTGCCATAGTAACAATGTAGCCTAAACAAATGCTGTTTTGGGAAGACCTTGGAATATGAAAGCTGAGGAGAGCTGATCAAATACTGAAAATAAAGATTAATATATTCACAAGAAAATAACTCACATATGATTCACTGATATTCATGGGGTCATTCTCCAATATTCATGGAACCATCACCAAATCATTAAAATATTCAAAAATTCTAAAAACCTCACAAATTGGTGCTAGAAATACATTATTTACTATCTGTCATTCAGCTTCACTATTCAGTATTTGCTGTTCTCCTGTTTCATCCATCCAATCAAGGAGCAGAAAAATATCCATGTAACCAATTTCACTCCAAAAATAGCAAATAGCTTATGAACACTTAAATAGCTTTTAGATTGAGTTGCTTGTCGCTTGATATACTCAGCAAAAAATCATGAATAAGGAATACATGTGCAGAAGCCACAGACCAAGCACACCCCTCCAAAACACTTAAATTATCTTTTTTTTTTTTTTTGGTTCAATGACTATTTGACTAGCTACACTACTGACACCATTTGAAGTAAACTGTTATCAATAGTGGAAATAGAGTCATCTGATTGAGACAAAAACTACTGTGCTGACTTTGAGATCTAAATCGAAGCATGACCTGTTTGATAAAATTAAGCTCCAACTTCTTTTTTTTTTTCCCCTTCCAGATGACAAATTAGCGGGAAGGAATTCAAGATAATTACCACATAAGTTAAGCCAGATGGTTTGTGTGGATTGCCAACAAACAAGAGCATCAGATTTCTGATTCAACATGGGTTCAATATAGTATGCAGTTACAACAGCAAAAAAAAAACAAAAAAAAAAAAACCCACAGCAAGAAACTCTGCATGTTGTTCTTGCTCCTTTTAGCAAGAAACAGTGTCCATATACCTCCACGTACAGTGGCTGAAGTAGGATTTGCAGAAAAACAGTAGCTATAGAAAGATGAACAGAGTGGCCTACTGCCCTTTCAGATACTTCTTTGGCCATTTGGCGTTCTTGTTCTAAGTCCGATATGAACTTTTCCACTGTCATGGGCAAGATTAGGAATTTTAAATCAAGGTTCCAACAAAATGGCAAGATGTGTTTCTAATCCTGAAAGATGAGATCAAGTCTTCTGTGAAGATTTTTCTCCAAATGTTTTGGCAATAAATGAGATTTCTTTTTTTGGATGTCTTCTTTTTTGCTGGAAGTCATCCATCAATCACCACAAAACAGGAACTGGGCCTGTGACTTGGCTCAGCCATCCTGTTTCAGCACTTAGCTCTCTAGTGGTCTGTTCAAATGGTCTCAGCACACTCATAAGGCTTTCCATTAGTGTCTGCTCCAGAAGTGAGAACGATCCATCAATTTCATTTTCAGAATGACATACCATGTAATGACTGCCTTTTTTCAAACCAGTTTTTCTAACACAGAGAATGTAGAAATCTATCTGGTAACCTGCATCCTGAATAAGTTTGTCTTGGGGTACAAGTCATTATTCTTGGAAGAGTTTCAGAAGTTTTCCTGCTTTTACAGGCTGACAGAACTGTGGATTGATATAATTTTCCCTTATAAGGATGCACTTTTCTACATTATCATCTTTTCTATGGCTAAGGCACAGATGTTCAAGGGTAATTTTGCCAGCAGGCCTTGCCCCACCACCGTTGTGCAAAGGAAAGCAAGAGTCCTGTACTGTTTGAGAAGTGCTATAATTCACCTATATTTCCTAACACGGGATTAAGACACCTTAAATGAAGTGTTGCATGGTGTTGGTGACGAATTTCAGCATCATCTGGCCATTTGGGAGCAGTGTTAGCACATGCTGCATCCTTCTAAATGGTATAGCAACAGACACCACAATTCATTTCCTCAGCACTCCAGAACACTCTGTTCTCCACAATCACAATGACTGTGCAGTAGAGCAGAAATCGGCAACCTTTGACATGCGGCCTGTCTGCAGGTTTGGCCAATCGCAGCTCCCACAGGTCGCAGTTTGCCATTCCAGGCCAATGGGGGTTGTGGGAAGCGGCATGGGCTGAGGGATGTGCTGGCCGCTGCTTCACCCATTGGCCTGGAATGGTGAACCGCATCCAGTGGAACCTGCGATCGGCCAAACCTGCGGATGCTGCAGGTAAACAAACCGTCCCTGCCTGTTCGCGGATTTCCCTGACGGGCTGAGTGCCAAAGGTTGCCGATCCCTGTAGTAGAGTAGGTATTTATATGAGCACCTCACAACTTTTAATGTATTTATCCTCAGAACACTTCCATGAGGTACGGCAGTGCTCTTCTCCCAGTTTTACAAATGGGGAAATGAGACACAGAGGCTAAATGACTCACCCAAGATCACACAGGAAGTCTGTACTGGAGCAGGAAATTGAATCTGGATCTCCAGAGTCCCAGGGCTAGTGTCCTTACCATAGGAGCACCCCCTCTGTGGAGTTATCAGGATTATCCATAGCAGTTGTTAGTCGCATTGCCCTGACAATCATTCCCCCTGCAAGTTACTGACATGGATACACACGTTGGTATGTTGTTATTTATGCTGTCAGAATGTTAACCCACTAGAATCATATGGCATATGAAATCGTTTGCTCTCAGAAGTCATTCTGACTGCTGCATTCTCTACTGGCATGCAATGAAATGATTAGTTTTCAAAAATATGAAACTTAGGAAGCTGCTAGTCCTCATTATGTGTATTTCTCACAATAGCATTAGTCCAGCTATCTGTTCTCAAGTAATAGCAACCCTTTCTGCACTTGTTGTTTAACTAAAACTAGGATGCATAGTTTTACTGAAATGAGTCTGTGTCATATATACTTCTGTGATATTCTGTTAAGTCAGCCTAAGAGGAGTTACAGAGAAGGGGGAAATTTTAAATGTGCTCATGGGACTTTGGAGCTTATAGCCCATTTTCAAAGTGACTTAGGCATTCATTGACTTTCAATGAGACTTAGACTCCCAAAGTACCCAAGTTATTTTTGAAAATAGTAGGACTTAGGAAAATTTTCACCACTAGGTTTATCACATGGAGTATCAACGTCACTAGCACAAAAGGTTTTAGCAACTAAGATTGCCACAAAAGGAACGCAGTTGGCACAGGCAGTAACAGCCATAGTGATCATTGTAGTCAGTGTACCAGAAGCTTTATATTTAACATAACATTAAGCTCTCTGGATGGGGAACAGGTCTTCTTGGGTACTGGATAAATAAAACAAACAAACAATCAAAAAGATACATCATGTAAAAGTTTTGGTGGTCTGAAATTATCCAACTGGTGCTGATGCCAGTGCACTAGATGAAGAGTGCCAGCTCCTAGCATTACTCTTACAGTTAGATATCATGGAAAATAGCTATGAAGTCATTTTGCCCAGCTTGTTAACCCAGGATTGTTTCCTACAGTTCTTGTTCTAGTGTTTTGTATATCCCAGTAGTATAAACAAATAAAATCTTATTAGGCTCCCTCCACTTAACTTTCAGAAACCATTCCATAGCCTAATACATTTCACTGTTAAAGATTTTCCTGATATGCGTCCTCAATTTTGTCATCCTTAATTACATGCCATAACTCCTGGTTATACCCTTGTGTGTGCCCAAAATAATGGATTTTTCCATCTTCGGTATTTGTACCCTTCAGATATCTGAATTACTGTCATGTCTCTCCCAACCCCCTTTGTTGTCTTTTAGCATACAGAAATTATATAGATTACACCTAGATAAAAACAATGTTAAAGCGAGTTTGCATTGAGAGTACATATGGGCAGAGGATGTTGCAATTATCTCCAAACCAACCATTACAAACCCTGGAAATTTAAAGTTAAAGTTAACTTTAAAATAAATTCAAATCTGTTCAGTTATGCAAATGCACAATTAATGCATCCATAAAACCTAAACTGTGCCCTGAAGTGAAATAACCATGCAGTTACGAACAGTTTCCCCTCATGGTGTCACTACAGTCTCAACTTCACAATGGGAGGAGATGGCAATTTTGAAAGAGGAGGCCCCCATCATCCAAGAGAGCAACCTGTGACCTCAGTCTCATTGAAAAGAATGGGCGATGGAAGCCATTTTGGAAAATGGCAATTTTGTGGAATTCTCTGTAAAAGAAGAAAACTATTCTTCCGCTTCTGTGGCAGAAGAAACTTTAAATTCTGCAGAACAGTAGGTAAAAATGTGGGCCTGTTAGTCTGTCTCTCTGTTTGTGTATATGGAAAGAGAGATACCAGATTAGCAGCTCCAAATTTTCAGCTGTTATTTTTCAGAATGTAAAGTTTCTTCTGCTCTAGAGGCAGAATACAGATCCATCCATCAACAGAGATTTAAAGAAAACACCGTTTATTAAATATTGTTACAAGACATACATACAAAAAGTAACAGTTTGTCATTGTCTTTCACTACAAATCAGAATTTTCAGTTTAAACTCTTTCTGCTTATTACTTCTACAGTTTATAGAAATTAATCCTTCACATTTTCCCATCATTTTTATTTTCCAGGAATATGGTATGAACTACCGTGGCATATTTTTACCATTTGTTTTGCGGTTTACTTTTAGAGACCGAACTGGCTTCTATACACTGTGGTAAATATAAGGAAGGCGATAGTCAAAGATTTGTATTGCGGTAGTGGCTAGAGATCTGAGATTTGGGTTCCAATGTGCTAGCACTGTACAGACACAAAATAAATGACAGTCCCTGTCTCAAAGATCTTCTAGTCTAATGAGAAGACAGACAAAGCCTGGGAGGAATAAGAGAGGCATACAGAGGTACGTGTCTTGCCTAAGGTAATAGATCATGTTAGTAACAGAGTTGGGACTAGAATCTTTGTCTACTGACTCTCAGCCCAGTGCCCCATGCACAATGCCACACTGTGTCCCCTAAATCTCAAGCTTGAAACATGCAATGTAATCATTTTGAAATACAGTAGTTACTTGCTTAAATTATCTGCTGATTTGCTTTCTCTCTAATTACTTACTTCAGAGAAAAAAATACAAGCATTTACTCAAAGGTCCTACTGGCAGACTGGTAAAGACTCGGGTGGGGCAGCTACCAAAAGCATGTTATGTGATATAAGTGTTACTCAAGCGGCGGGCTTAGTGGAAGCTCTGGATAGTTGCGTGGGAAAACCCGTCTTTTTAGTTCTTTTGCTGGCAGAGATTGGAAGCATGATCAACTCAGAGGTCTGGGAATGAAGTGCCATAAGTCACTCAACCACAACCCTTCCAGACAAAAGAATGACGCAGATCAAAGGAGAATCTTGTCCAGTCCCCAGCCAATAATATGGTAGCTAAAACTCTGAAAGAGAGAGTTAAAGGAGGGAGGAAGCAAATTTACTTAGTGGTCACAAAGGATTTTCAATAGCTATTCTGTGGAGATTTGAATTGCTGTTACTTTTTGGCAAGGGGATTAATAATATGCTGATGCAGTGTGTTCTACTATAAAACCAAACTGAAATGCCCCTATTTTTTTTTAATCTGAAGGTTTGTAACATTTTATTGTAAAACATGAAGCCCATCCGGTTTATCAGAAGCGCATATGTACACATCACTTATTGTTTCCATGCTCTTAAACCAGCCTTTTCCGTGAAGACACTATGTGCCTTTCTGAGAGCTGTTAAATGACTGCAGCTAGTCAGCCCTTTTTCTGGAAGGACGGTCTCAGCTAGAAATGAAGTATAAGATCTGTGACTTTCAGGTTCTACTGTGTAAATTGTTCTTCCGCCACAGCTGGAGAAAATGCTTTCAAGAGTTTTATGCTGCTTCCTGTGTGGCGCTGCAGCTTTCCCCTAACGACTATTTCTCATCAATACCCACAGACACCTACCTTCTTAACCACTGTTTTAACGGTTTCTTACCACTTCCACCTTTCTGAAAAACACTTCATTTGGAAGGAGGTTTACAAATATTTGTTCACCAAGCTGTTGAGGAAGATAACATCTCAAGGGACTTAGAATTAGGTGTACAATAAGGTCTGAAAAAACAGTTCTTGAACATGTGCAGCCACCAGATGCAACCAGCAAGATTAGTATATAAAGTGAATTTTTGCATATGAAATCTATAATGAAGTAGGTCATTACTGAAAATTTTACTATAGCAAAACCAGAAATGTCTCTTTTCCAAGAAACATAATAATCAAATCTTATGTAATTACACAATTACACACAAAATATTGTTCTAAATGATGGTGTAGTTTTTTTTATATTATAAGAAATCTAGAACTGTTTTTATGAGGAGTACAGCAACAAAGCTGGGATTTTCCAGCCAATACACACACACACACACACAGCCTTGAAATGTTTGTTTCATTTTCAGAGATCTTCTGTGGGTTTAACATCAACAACTTAAATACAATACTTAAAAACTGCCTAAACTGCTTCTACACAAAGAAACTATATATATGTATATTTATACACACACCCTACAACATTGTTGCCTCTACGTAAACAAAAATTATATAATATAACTTACAACATTAAAAGTTTGTCTGACCAAAAGTTAGAAAAGTTTCTTTTAACAGAATTTTCAAATGCTTAAACTCATGTATTCTGAAAGCATAATTTAGTTTGTAGTGAGCTTGCCAAGTCGATCAAGAACTACATTTTAAATGTTGCAAGAGCATCTATTTTAATATGTATATTTTACAGACTCATACTTAACATTTATTTGTGTTTACTCTCTCCAACCAAACAAATGGAGAAATAGGGACCAACTGCAGCAAAATGGTCTGCAAGATTTCATGCCATACATTTAACTGTTCAGGAATCATTCAAGGGATTCCTATGATCTGTGTTACACAGGAGGTCAGACTAGATGATCATAGTTGTCCCTTCTGGCCTAAAAATTTATGAATCTATGTAGACCATTATTTTATGTAGGTCTGAAAACACCTTCATTTACAATCTGAACTTCCCACAAAAGATCTGTGGTCATCTGCATGTAGATTCTTGCAGTATTATACATATAATTGCCAAAATGAATAAAAAGTAGTAAATACATTTTATTTAATTTGAAACAAGCATGTTGCTAACAATGACAAAAAGGACACCTTACAGAACTAACTACTTGTTTCTTTAATTACCAGGGTTTAAGCTAGTCATGGTTTTTTTTAAAATTTGATTTTAAACATATGAACACCTTTATTCGGCTTTTAGGCACTTTTAAGCATTGTTAATTTCACCAAATACTTGGCATTCTTTTAATAAATATAGCTTGGCTGGGCTGAAAAGGAACACAGTGCAATATCATGAACTGTGCTTTATTAATTAAAAACCCAACCTATTAATTAAATTCAAAGGGATTTTATTTATTTTAAATATCTGGCTCTCTGCATCTAAGCTGTGGAAACGTTTTGACTTGGCATTTGTGGAGCATATTCAAAGATGTCTAAACCAAGCATCACAGATTCTGTAGATCTCAGAATACAATCAGATACATTCTGAAGGTTTCTAAAGGAGACCAAGATTTTCAGAACTGATGGATTTTGCCTGGCTGTCTCTGGAAACACTTTAAAGAGACTTGAATCCTGATTGTCAGAAGGTGACAAACACCCAACATTCTGAAAAAATCAGGTTCCTTTAAGGTTTCTTATATTGTGCACCCCACTCCCAAAAAAATCACTAGTCAACTCCAAAAATCCTGGCCATATGATATACAGCCATTTCTGACATCCCCTTGATACTCCAGTAAGCAAGCCCAGTTTGTTAATAATTTCATTGGGAGAATGATAGTTATATCACTAAGAAAACAGTCTTAAAGGAGCTTCTCTCCATTACCAAAGAGATTAAAAAGTAAGTATTGACCAACAGGCATAGAGTTTCAAATTGGGTTTTCCCTTTAATTGCAAACATATTTTACAACATTTTGGTAGGTGAAAATAGTATCCCACTTGATCAAATTAACCATACAGAAAGTGGATTAATTTCAGTTTGTTTATTTATTTATTAAGGTCTTGTTATCCAGAAGGGTCAGTTTGTGGGCATTCATGAGCGAGGCAGTAAGCTGACTACAATTTGGAGAGACTCATTTAACCCATTTTGGGTTGCCTATGTGGCCTAATGCTCACAAATAAAAAGATTTCCACAACCTAGACCCTTGGCTTCTGTGAGTAAGTTAAGCAGGTGCAGAGCTAAGATGTGCCACCTTCTGAGGCCTTTGCAGAGTTGAAGGGGGCAGATCATTTTAAATGAATAAAGCCAAAAGAGGATTATTGGAGTGTCTCATTAACAAAACAGTTCAGTTTTATCATCATCCCGTGGTCACTGAATACTTGTGTCACTGCTAAAGCAGAGTTGTCTACGTTTCTCATTTCCCCCTCCCCAAGCACCCCCCCAAAGCAATACAATGTTGTTTCCCTCGTGTTGTTTTGCAACTTTGCTTGTGTGAGAAACAGAAGGATAGTTTAAAAGTAATGTATCATGGCAAGGAGAGGAGGAAGATGAAAGTTCAGATTAATCCAGCTGCGTCACTTGCTGTCATACTCATAAACCCACAGACTTAGCAGTGCACATGCAACAGGGAAACTAGGGAGAGACCAGGAAAAGAAGTTGCAGAGGAATAGGACTTGCAATAATGCAAAAAAAGACAGGAGGGTAGAAAGAAAGATTCAGAACATCCACCAAGCTAAGTGGAAATCATCCAAATTTAATTTAATTCTTGTGTAACCCTTCTGCCCGTCAGAGTTGGCAGCAACAAGGGCCGGGTTCAATATCTAGGGGTTCCATTCCAATAACACAATGCAAACCGGCTCGAGCCCCCACCCAGTGACCTGGGACAAATATATACCACCCCCGCTGGGCGCCTCCAAGAGGCAATACTTCCCCTCTCGCAAGCACATAGTCTGAGTGTAGCAAAAGTCTTTTAATAACAGAGAGAAACAATGTGGCATTATGTTGGGGAAACACCACCAACCGGATTCATAACACAACCCATGAGCAAAAACAACCCCACCCCAGGCAAATTGGGGCATGCCCTTTTCCCTTTGGTTCTTGAGTCCAGCAACCCCAAAAGTCCAATGCCCCAAAAGTCTCTGTCCCTGGTCAGGGCAGCCCCAGAGTTCGAAAGTTTATCGGCGGAGCTTTACCTCCCAACCTGGGTGGAAATGGGACGGGGGTAAGAGGCACCTTACGTGATCTGAAGCTGACCGCCCCATAGCTCCATAGCGGCGCTCCGCCAGCCGCCCCACGAACTCCTTCGCTCAGCTGCGCTCCGCTCCGCCAGCCGCCCCACGAACTCCTTCGCTCAGCTGCGCTCCGCTCCGCCAGCCGCCCCACAAACTCCCTCGCTCAGCTGCGCTCCGCTCCGCCAGCCGCCCCACGAACTCCTTCGCTCAGCTGCCCCACGAACTCAGCTCCATGGCCCACAAGCAGCTCCTGCCATCCACACACTGCTCCGCGTCGAACTGCTTCACCAGCCGTCCCGCAAACTGCTCCACAATATATCTTCAGGCTCCCCCACTACTTAACACAACACTCAGTGATTTCAGCTCTTAGGTGAATTCAGCTTATAGTAGGGGAGCCCCAGTGCTGGTGCACTGTCAGCCCAAAGTGAGCTCAGCAGCCTATAACTAGACTTCTAATGAAATCAAAATTAGCTCTGATATTCCACAGTGGAGAGAGGAGGAAGTGCAATCAGCATGTAAGGCCCTCACCAAGGGGCCCATGCCACCAAGTATTAATACTTGTCCCCAGCCTCTCTCCATTCACACAGTTTTGGAACCCATGACCCTTGCCTAGCGAGTGCTACTTAGTTGATGGTGAATCCCTCCATCTTAACAAAAGGCCACGTACAGTTCCAAGCACAGTTCCCATAATCAGGGTAATAACAATTTATTCTTCCTGCCCCAATAACAGAGACACTGGGGATCCCACAGCAGCCAAAGTGACCATTTGGGCAGCTATGGTCTCATTCTAGGCGTGGTGGGTGTGCCTATGCAAATGAGATCGGCCCCTGAAGTTCTTTTCCACAACTTGCCACACCTCACCACCAGATGTCAGGGTGGAGCTCATCCTGACACTGCTTACATCCTCCCCCCAGCCGAGACTTTGTCGTCCCGACAAATCACACTCCCTTTATACCAACTCATTGGTTTCCTCCAAAGGGCCTCAGGAAGCCCACTTTAGCTTCCACAAGCCTGTGTGCTAAATGTATTGGCTCCTCACTAGTCACCCCAGGTGCATCATAAGTTAACCGTTTCACTGGTCTTATCACCCTGTCTCGTCTATTGAGAATCTCTGTTGCCGAGGTAGGGGGAACATCCTCTTGAGTGACGGATGGAGAGGCTTCCCTGGAGGGTCCCTCGGCTACTGGCGTAGGCCCCTGCACTCCTAGTTCTAACGCTGGAGGGTCCAAGGTGCCCAGGACATCCTCTACCTGTCTGTCCCCATTGTCCAATAACCTGTGTGTGTCATCACAGGGGGGTCTCATCAGCAGCACCGGGGTATCAGAAATGGGCCTAAATAGTTCCGCCATTGGGTTTAGGGCGGAAGAGGGAAAACTCTCGTTTGGTTCAGCTGATCGAGACTGAAATCTTGTCTCCATCCCAGGATACACCAGGGTTGTGTCTTCCTCCTCAGACTCACTCTCAGATGTGCAGAATAGGGGTAAGTTAGCTGCAGGGGGCCCACTGTCTGTGTTGGATGGCGGCTTTGGTCTAGCACCTCTGTTCTGCCCGGCGGCCCTGCCGTGGCCCATCTCACAAGGGGTGCTTACCAATTCCCCCACAGGGAGCAAAAGGTTTCTATGCACCGTCTTTATTTGCCCTGGACCGTCTTCAGGTTTGATCTTGTAGACTGGCAGATCTCCCAGCTTTTCCATCACCAGGTAAGGTATTGCCTTCCATCTGTCAGCTATCTTGTGTTTGCCAGCAATACCCAAATTTCGCAGCAGGACTCTGTCCCCCGGCTGGAGCTCCTGCGAACGCACTCTAGCATCATATCGATGTTTGTTGCGGTCTGCGTTCTTCCGAGCCGCAGCGGTAGCTAAGCGATAAGCATCCCGCAGCTTTTCTCTTAGTCGGGATACATACTGCTGATGAGTTTCATAGCTATCTCCATCCTCTGATACACCAAAGCACAAGTCTATGGGTAATCTTGGTTCTCGCCCAAACATCAAGAGATATGGGGTGACTCCCGTAGCATCGTTCTTTGTGGCATTGTAGGCATGCACCAGAAATGCGACATGCTGGCTCCAGGTTGCCTTCTGCTCTGGTCGCAAAGTTCCCAACATATCTAATAGGGTTCGATTGAACCTCTCGGGCTGAGGATCACCTTGGGGGTGATAAGGCGTTGTCCTAGACTTTTTAATTCCTGCTATCTTCAGCACCTCCTTCAGAAGGTGACTCTCAAAATCCCGCCCCTGATCAGAGTGTATCCGAGCCGGGAATCCATAGACTGAGAAATATTTGTCCCACAATACTCGAGCAATGGTGGTGGCCCTCTGATCACGTGTGGGATATGCTTGTGCATACCGTGTAAAATGGTCAGTCACTACTAGAATGTTTCCAACATTCCTCTTGTCTACCTCCACAGACAAGAAATCAATGCATACCAACTCCAAAGGTTTGTTGCTGGTGATGTTCTTGAGATATGCAGCCCTCGTGGGCAGAGTTTTCCTTTGAACACATCGAGCGCAAGTCTCACATTTCCTGCGAACATCTTCAGCCATTCGGGGCCAATAGAACCTACTACGAATAAGTTCCAGGGTCCTCTCCATCCCTAAATGCCCAAAGTCATCATGCAGGGCCCTCATGGCCAGGGCTCTGTACTTTTTTGGCAGTACTAGTTGTGCTCGTTGTTTTTGTAAAGGGTCAGTGGTCATTCGGTGTAGCACTCCCTGAATCAGTTTTAGTTTGGTCCATTCTCTCAATAGTAGTTTACCCTCCGGGTTAGGTGGGACAACCGCAGCTGGGCTTCGCCCCTCCCTTTTGGCAAGTAGTGTATCACGAATGTCAATATCTTGCCGCTGGGCTTCTTGCCAGTCAGCCGCATTGAGCATGGGCAAAGGAGATTGGTCTAATGCAATATAGTTCACCGAAGCAGAAGGCATGCATTCAGGGGGCAGGCCCAAAGCTTCTGCAACACATCCCTGAAAGTCTTCACGGGCCTCTGGCTCTCGGCGACTCACACTGCAAATAGCTCTCACTCCATCTGTGGGTATCACAGCAACTTCTGGAGCCTGCGGACGCCTGGACAATGCATCTGCATCTACATTGCTTCTCCCTGATCGGTACTGAATGCTGAACTCATAGCTAGCCAAGGCGGCCACCCATCTCTGCCCTGTAGCATCCAGCTTAGCACTTGTTAACACATAAGTCAGTGGATTGTTGTCTGTCCACACCTGGAACTGAGCACCATACAAGTAGTCTCGAAATTTCTCAGTGATGGCCCATTTCAAGGCCAAAAACTCCAGCTTGTGGGTGGGATAGCGAGTTTCACTATCAGACAATCCTCGGCTGGCAAAGGCTACCGGTTTACATTTGCCTTCCACTTCCTGGTACAGGACTGCTCCCAGACCCTCCAAACTGGCATCAGTATGCAGGATAAATGGTTTGCTTGGGTCAGCAAAAACTAGGACTGGAGCATGAGTTAGGCAAGTAATGATTTCTCGAAAAGCCCTTTCACATCTCTCATCCCACCGTGGCCCAAATGGTGCAAAGGGGCCATTGTGTCTCTGCACAGGAGGCTTTGGGGACCTCCCCTTATTCTTGGACTTAGATTTGTTCTTGCTGGACTGATGTCCCCTGGTAAGATCATTCAGAGGCTTTACAATCGTAGCATAGTTTTTCACAAATCTGCGGTAGTAGCCACTAAATCCAAGGAAGGTCTTGAGTTCTCTGTAGTTACTTGGACGTGGCCATGTAGTGAGTGCTTCTATTTTATCAGGATCAGTACTCACACCTTCTTGGGACACAATGTGACCCACATACTTCACTGAGGTTCTGCAGAACTGGCATTTGTCAATTGAAAGCTTCAGACCATAATCCTCCAACCTATCAAGCACTTTAAGAAGTCTTTCTTCATGCTCCTCTAAGGTTCTTCCAAACACAATCAGGTCATCCAAATAAACTAACACTTGCAGTAAATTCATGTCTCCCACAACTTTCTCCATGAGACGTTGAAAGGTGGCAGGTGCTCCAGAAATCCCTTGGGGCATGCGTTCGAACTGATAAAACCCTAATGGGCAGATGAAGGCTGTCTTCTCCTTATCTTCTTCTCCCAGAGGGATCTGGTAGTATCCACTTCGAAGATCCAACACAGAGAACCACTGGCTTCCCAGCAAACAGTCTAAGGCGTCTTGCACTCGAGGCATAGTGTACTGGTCGACCACAGTACGGCTGTTTAGGGTGCGGTAGTCAATACACATCCGGATTTTCCCATTCTTTTTGCGGACTACCACAATGGGTGAGGCGTATGGGCTGCGGGACTCTGTAATGATGCCATTCGCAGCCAGCTCCTGAAGATGATGTCGCACATCTTCCATCTCAGAGAGAGCAATCTTCCTAGATCTCTCCCTGAAAGGTCGAGAGTCATGTAGTCTGATATTGTGCTCTACTCCTTTTGCACATCCCACATCCCACTCATGCAGTGAGAACACCTTGGATCTTTCACAAAGTTTCTTCCTCAGGCGATCTTTCCAGTCCTCGGACACTGGTGAATCTCCAAAGTCAAACTTTGCTGGGTCTATTGCCGAAACTGGAGTTTCATACTGGGGTTTTACAATCGACTCAGGCTCAAAGAGGTCTGCTATCTTTTGTCCTTGCTTCACAAAAATATCACGACTCGTTTCATTAGCAATCAGTATAGTCACCCTTTCCTGGGCTTCAGCAGGTAGGGTTATGACTCCACTGGGGACCAGCACTCCTTCAGGGAGCTCTCCTCCCATCGGCTGCTCTATCATTGCTAACGTCCCTTTACTGCCTTTCAGACAGGTACTCATGACAAGCACTTCTTGCTCCGTCCTTGCAGGCACTACTAAGGGGGTTGTGCCCGCGTACTTCAGTGCCCCAAGCGGTAGCTCAGATGTGTCCCTTTTAGCGCTCTCAATTTTCCTATAGGCTTCAGCACAAAGCGTATGGATCATCAGGGTATTCAGGTACTGGTCCCCAGCCCGCCTTCTGCAGTAATCCGCGAGTACCTTGAAGAGACTGGAGTTGGTCCCTATCAGCACAGACACATCAGAAGTCCCTTTAGGGTCAGGGCATATTAAGGCAGCTGTGTCTACCTCTTCTCTCACCCCAGCAACCTCCTCTGGGAATTCCAGGTGCACTATGACATACCCTTGATAGGGGTATTCATCCATGCTGAGGCCACATAGGCCAAGGCCAGTCAGTGGCTGTATAGGCAGGTGCCTAAGCATCTGTTGGTAGAATGACTGAAATATAATAGTCACTTGAGATCCAGTGTCAAGCACTGCTTTACACTCCACCCCTTCGATCCTCACCATGACCTCTGCTCGAGGCCCTATCAGTCCTGCAGGGATCCCAGCTGGACAGTCTTTTCTGGGGGAATCTTCAAATCCTGCAGACCTGGGGGGTCCCCGTCCCCAGACCCTCTGGCAGCTACCGGATCTCTCCCAACTGATCCTCAGCTTTCCATACACTAAGGAGGGGTTTTCTTCATTACGGCACTTGGCAGCACTGTGTCCATCCTGACCACATCGGTAGCAGAAGAATTGACCTTTCCCCCTTCGCCTGGGGGGGATGGTGGCTCTAAGTGCGGGCTTCTCAATCGCCACAGTTTGAGGCTTCTTATTCCTAGAAGTCTTAACTCGGTCAACGGTACTTTGCAGCTCAGCTATCCATTCCGTCAGGACCTGCATTTGTTGGGCAAGTTCCTCTCTGGTGCTCACCATCAGTACACTGGCCATTTGCAGTGGTGTTGTGCTGGCTGGCTCCGATGTTTGGGCTTCCCAAAACTCACTGGCAGCCTGCCTTTCTTCCTCCTCTCGGACCTCTTTTATCAGCTGGGAGTAACTTGGGGGATGTTCCCGTCGTTCTCTTAGCCGGAGATGAAGTAGAATCGGGTTCTGATACTGAGTTCCTCTTACAATTTGAGCCAGTCTGGTCTGATCCATCTGCTCAGCAGTCACTGCTCCCCTCATGACAGCTCTCTGAAGCAGTCTCTCCAGTCTCTGTATGTAGGCTGAAGCCTTCTCGCCCTTTTGTTGTCGGGAATTAAGGAACTTACAGTAGCTGTCTTCAGGGCCCTCTACGCTCCCAAAGTTGTGTTCAAGGGCCTCTAGGCAGTCCTTCACACTGACCCCAGGGTCAATGAGCTTCAGGGTGCGAATCACATCTAATGCTGGGCCGCCAAGGCTCTCTATAAGGCATCTTCGCTTTTCTGCATCTGGTACGGCCCACTCTTGCAGCATTTCAGTGGTATGCTCTAACCAGGGTTCAAACTCCTCCTCCCCAGCAAATAATCTTAACTTACGACAAGAGTCTGACTCAGCATGGGGCAGCACAACCTTTTCCAATATTTGCCCCAGAGCTTTTGTCCAATCATCAGCCGAGGCTGCAGCCTCCGAGCTAGAAGCTGCTGAGCCAGGGCCCAACAAACCTGACATATTAGCCATTATACAAACAGTAATTTCCTCAAAATATAAGCACAAACAAAAAAAAATATATAAATTGTTTCCCAATGTAGTGGATCACTCAACAGGTGCTTGCGAGGGGTACTGACCCAGGCGATCCCGGACGAGCCCCCAAAAATGTAACCCTTCTGCCCGTCAGAGTTGGCAGCAACAAGGGCCGGGTTCAATATCTAGGGGTTCCATTCCAATAACACAATGCAAACCGGCTCGAGCCCCCACCCAGTGACCTGGGACAAATATATACCACCCCCGCTGGGCGCCTCCAAGAGGCAATACTTCCCCTCTCGCAAGCACATAGTCTGAGTGTAGCAAAAGTCTTTTAATAACAGAGAGAAACAATGTGGCATTATGTTGGGGAAACACCACCAACCGGATTCATAACACAACCCATGAGCAAAAACAACCCCACCCCAGGCAAATTGGGGCATGCCCTTTTCCCTTTGGTTCTTGAGTCCAGCAACCCCAAAAGTCCAATGCCCCAAAAGTCTCTGTCCCTGGTCAGGGCAGCCCCAGAGTTCGAAAGTTTATCGGCGGAGCTTTACCTCCCAACCTGGGTGGAAATGGGACGGGGGTAAGAGGCACCTTACGTGATCTGAAGCTGACCGCCCCATAGCTCCATAGCGGCGCTCCGCCAGCCGCCCCACGAACTCCTTCGCTCAGCTGCGCTCCGCTCCGCCAGCCGCCCCACGAACTCCTTCGCTCAGCTGCGCTCCGCTCCGCCAGCCGCCCCACAAACTCCCTCGCTCAGCTGCGCTCCGCTCCGCCAGCCGCCCCACGAACTCCTTCGCTCAGCTGCCCCACGAACTCAGCTCCATGGCCCACAAGCAGCTCCTGCCATCCACACACTGCTCCGCGTCGAACTGCTTCACCAGCCGTCCCGCAAACTGCTCCACAATATATCTTCAGGCTCCCCCACTACTTAACACAACACTCAGTGATTTCAGCTCTTAGATGAATTCAGCTTATAGTAGGGGAGCCCCAGTGCTGGTGCACTGTCAGCCCAAAGTGAGCTCAGCAGCCTATAGCTAGACTTCTAATGAAATCAAAATTAGCTCTGATATTCCACAGTGGAGAGAGGAGGAAGTGCAATCAGCATGTAAGGCCCTCACCAAGGGGCCCATGCCACCAAGTATTAATACTTGTCCCCAGCCTCTCTCCATTCACACAGTTTTGGAACCCATGACCCTTGCCTAGCGAGTGCTACTTAGTTGATGGTGAATCCCTCCATCATAACAAAAGGCCACGTACAGTTCCAAGCACAGTTCCCATAATCAGGGTAATAACAATTTATTCTTCCTGCCCCAATAACAGAGACACTGGGGATCCCACAGCAGCCAAAGTGACCATTTGGGCAGCTATGGTCTCATTCTAGGCGTGGTGGGTGTGCCTATGCAAATGAGATCGGCCCCTGAAGTTCTTTTCCACAACTTGCCACACCTCACCACCAGATGTCAGGGTGGAGCTCATCCTGACACTGCTTACACTTGGAAGGCATTTCTGTTGGGAGAAAAACAACATGGGCCAAAGATAACAGGGACTATTGGGGTAGTAGTCACTACAACAGGCCAACACAGTGTTGCGGATCTTGACAGGGAAGTGCTAAGAAGAGATAAAGGGATAATAAACTCACTGCTGGAGAAGAAGAGAACAGCAGCTCTAACAAGTGTCCATAAAATCTGCCCAACCATCTTTTGCTAAAAGGTCAGAGATGGTCAGTAGGCACCAGTAGTAGTTAAGATTATCAGCATTTTTATTTCCCTGGGAGATTACAAACTTGTCCAATTTTGAAACTGGACAGTTATCATCTTAGGTTCATATTTTTCCAGTAAAATAGTATCTAATAATCCAAAAACACTTGTCAGTGACCTTTTATCCCAACTCTCAATAAAAATGGCTTTTACTCCTACTTCCATTGAATCCTTGCTTAATATGATGTATTATTTCTACCTCCTGGTTTATAGAGCTGGTTGAAACTCAGCATTTTCATTTTGCAGGAAATTTTGATGTTTTAAAATTTGTTTTTACCTGGATATAAATTAAAAGAAATATATATTTTTTATTTCCCACAAAATGGAAAATCTGAAAATTATTTCATTTTTTCCCTTTTCCAGGAAATTGTTAAAAATCTATAGAATTTCATGAAAAAAATCTGTTTAATTGGAACAGCTTTTTGCAACAAAATATATTTCAATGAAAATTTTCTGACCGGCCCTACTTGTTATCTAGATTCTTATACAACACCCACTGCTATGGCATCTGACCTCCTTAAGAAATCTTAAGGGTTAAGTTTTCTTTTTCTTTTAACATCAAATAATCTTTTGTCTACTACTGAGGGGGCTAACTCATTATTCTTATGCACAAAATTCTCAGACTGAATGGTATACTAAATATATTAGTGAACCTTTCACCCTCAAAAATGAATAATCTGTTCTCCAATATTTGCTGCTCACAGATAGCGAACTAGCCAACCCTACCATTGTTGGCTAGTTCACTATTATCCTTAGCTTCACATTAGCCAAAGTTATAGCTGAGATTTGAAGTCAACTTCAGTTTTGAACTGTGCTTTCACTCACTCACCTTTCTGGAATCCTCTGCTTTTTGCGTGAAAATGTCCTGTCCTCGTCTACATTTTTGAACTAGGTGAGAAGCTGTGCCACTTTTTAAATTTTTTTAAAGACTTTTTGCTCACAAAAAGCTCCAGATGGCTGAATTTTAATAAACAAAAAGCTTAGCATGTGGCTAGACCTCAGTGAGGAATAGTCACGTTGTGTGTTTCAGTTCAATTTTTATAATTTTTATAAATTAGACGCAATTGAAAGTTATATTGAAAGACGCAATAGTGCATAGTTAGAATCAAATTTGATTGTAGCCACTGTTGGTACTACAGAGTTGCAATGGTGTGGAGAATCAGGCCCACATGTAATTCAAGCATTGTAGAAAAAAAATGTACATTAAAATGTATATTATCAGAGAAACAGTATGGGACTATGTAATTTACTCTTATGCACATGTTCAAGAAAACATAGTTGAAGCTCATCATTTAGCCTCAGTTCTGCATTTCTAGAACTTTATGTGCAATCTAAATATTTTATTTGTTTCTTTAACACACACCATTTGTTTCTTTAACATTATATATAGATGTAAAGATTGCAGGAATGCATCTCACCACCTTCCCTATTGTTCCATCACAACAACTGTGGTCAGGTTAGAAGCTTTTGATGATTGTGAATTGGGCCCAGAAAAACGATTTCCCTACACCTTCTATGAGCATTGTAATACCTATATTATATTGGTATAAATATCAGTCTGATAACCTACTGGACCAACACAATCTTAGTTTGATGACAATTGGGACAGTTTGCAAGCCTGATCTGTTTACTCTGTTTTTTGGCTATGGAAGTGAGCTGAAAGGATGGTTGGATTTTGATTTTCAGCTGCTGCTTTTTTTTGTTGCTCTGTACAAGTGAGATTGAAACAATCTTGATGTTTTATGGTATGTGCTTCCAATGATCACATGACTGTGCCTAGAGGTGAAAGATGTGTTTTGGAAATTGAAAAAACTTGATATATATAAATGATCTCATATCCCAACGCTGAATGTAGTGTTGTAGCTGTGTCGGTCCCAGGATATTAGAGAGACAAGGTGACTGAGATAATATCTTTCACTGGAATAACTTCAGTTGGTGAGACAGATAAGCTTTTGAATCACACAGAGCTCTTCTGCAGGCCTAGGAAATGTACTCAGAGCATCACAGCTAAATTCAAGTTCATTTGGAGTTGCATGTAGTGGTCAGATGATTATACATGGTGAAACCAATCTTGTATTTAGCTGTGATGCTCTGACTACCTTTCCCAGATCCGAAGAAGAACTCTGCACAGCCCCAGAGCTTGTAACTTGGTCCAAGAAAAAGATATTACCTCACCCACCTTGTCTCTCCCATATCCCAAGTAATTCACCTAATAACTTGTCATTATAAAAGCTCCCTTTCACACTGAGCTGAATACACATGATCTGAATACAGAACCAACTCTTCTGGGATCCAAGCCTTCATCTGTTCCTGGAATGGATGGTGCCCAGCCTGGTAACCTGTCTTTATTCCAGCACTGCACAAAAACTTCAATGGCAAAGAGGTCACTAAGGAAAATGGGGCAATACCCTAATCATCATCCAATTGCTTGCACTACACAACCTGTAGGTGGCCCCAGATCTCCAAGACCACCATGATGGGCTTGACAGTATGAATGTGACTTTCAGACTCTCAGCATAATAGTACTGGGGAGGTTCCACAACAAGGTGCCCCCTGCCCCATGTGAAAGTAAATGAAGTGTGCCATGAGTCCAGCCCCCATTACACACACAGACTATAGAGTAGAATACAACTCCAATCAGTAAAAGCCTTTTGAAAGCACAACTAACAGACAAGCAACAGAACCTTTGGCCATGCAAGCTGGCAGCTTGCAACTCTCAACTCACACTCCATGAAGGAAGCCAGGACAGAGTTGGAATATATTACTGCCCGTTGCTACAACCATAAATTAACTTTCTGTATCAAATCACCAACCCTCAAATCCAGAGACAAGTAATCCCTACTAAGGAGGATCACAGTATTTTTTTACTACATTACTGTATATTTTACATTAAAATTTTAGATCATACAATTTATTAATGTTTGGCAAGACAAGAGGCCACCAGTAATGTTTCTATTAACTGTAATACACACTGGTTACCAAGTTAGCATGCACAGCTGACAAAATGTGTGGAAATCTTTAAAAAAAGAAAAAGCACAAACCAAAAATATTACCTTTGTATTGTATAAGTGGTCCCTTCTCGGCGTAATCTAGAGAAGCAGGTCTTCCATCAATCTTTTTCATAACCCTCTTAAAGCCACTTCAACATTAAGGATCTCCATAACTGCCTGGTGCCTGGCTGGCTGCCAACCAGCTGCAAAAAAACCCACCCCTCATATTGACATTGGATGGTTCCTTGATCATGCACAATGAAGTGCCTCTGATGTTATCGCTGCTGGCTGATACCATCTTACTGAGTCTTTAAGGGAAGGCATATTGCATAAATAAGGCTGAATTAAGAGACAGGAAGGACATTCTATTGTTAGAATAAGGGTATTTTATATCTCCTGATTTCAGATGAGCCTTTATGGGTGGTAAGACACTGAAACATACAAATGTTCTCTGATTCAGTATTCATAACATGTTCAATGGACCACAGATTTTATCAAGTAAAAATTAAAATATGGGATTTTCTTCTTTTAAACACAAGTTTAAATCCTCATATTGACTTGTTGTGTTTTTAGCAGCCATATTTAAGTATTCTATGTATCTCATTGTGTCATGATGCATGTTCTCCACATTTGTGTGCAAAGAGAAGCAGATTCAAACCAGGCCTACAAAATTTAAAAGATGATTCGCTCTATCACTTGCTGGAGCGCTGAAACTAAGCACCAAAGCCAAATACACATGACTCTGGTATTTTTGTTCTTTATGTAAAAAAATATGCTTGCTTAGGAGTGTATGTGCAAGGGAGCACACTTGTACATCATCTCCCAGCTTGCTAAGGCATGTAACATAATTTAATTGGAGTAATAAGGCAGATACTAGAATGTAATAAGGTAGACAAATACAGTTCTTCCCAGCTGTGAGCCATGTATATTATGAAGCTGCATTGATCTGTACCAACGTTCAAATGGTCTTGGGAGTGCCAAATTCCTCAGAGCTACATACACCCAAGGAATCATCTCTTCTGGTTCCCAAGAGCACTTTTCATGTTATTTCTCACTGTTCTGGGCTACATTCTTTATTTTTTGGTTACTGCAAGTTCTTTGATAAAAACCATCAGTAATAAGACATTGTTAAACTTCACTCTTTCTATAGAATAGAGAGTAGAGTATACTATAGTAACATAACCAGAAAATAACACAATAAAAATCAAATTCTTCATTAGAACAGATCCATTTTCTTTTCTCAATTAAGTAATGTTTGTAAATTTTGAAAACAATTGATTAACTTTTGTAACTTTATAATAGAATTTATAATGTAAGATCATAGTAATGCCACGGCACTGACTCAAATGCACTGCAAAAATATACATTTAATAAATCATTCAAAACTCTTACTTCCCATTAAGATTAGCTTTCTATTTGGAGTTGTGTCAATTATTTACTTCTTCTGACAACGGAATGAAATACTGCCAGGCATACAAAAATCATGATTCTAGAGGCTGATGGTGGAGGGGGGGGAGAGAAGGAAGAAAAATTAAGCTGCAAACATTATAACATCCCATGCACATGAATATATTTTCAGTAATACTACTGCAAAAAACAAAACACCAACTCCTTGCCCTTATTTATAGAAATAACATCATCCTTCCTTTGCCAGTTTGAGGGTGAACACTTGATATAAGTGATTACAAGATATTTTCCATGAATTTCTGCTTGAATATTTGCATTAACGAACATAGGTCATTTTCACATCCCCCTTTACTAATCACCTTCCCATAAATCTGTGTGCAAGTTTTACTGGCATAAATGAAAGCAATTTTCAAAGGCACATGTTTTAGTATTCAAGTAAATCAAATTTGAGATTTGCATGCACAAGCATTTACAAGAGAAATCCTTTCAATTTCATCCAATTGGGGAAGAGAAGCTCCACCATCTGGCTTATCTGACTAATCAAGCTAGGGTGACCAGACAGCACATGTGAAAAATCAGGGTGGGGGTTAATAGGCGCCCATATAAGACAAAGCCCCAAATATCAGAACTGTCCCTATAAAATCGGGACATATGGTCACCCTTAATCAAACTGATCATCCTAACTCCAACAGTGAATATCAAATATTTGCAGAGAATTGTTTTGATCAATTCACTGAAATAAGAAATTCCAAGAAAAACAACTGTTTAATACATCAAAATAATGAATATATCCTGGTAAATAATGAGCAGCTCAAGGGCCGGGAAAATAAATAGAAAAGCGTGGGGGCTGACTTCAGATAAATTATCTGATAACAATTATTTACACAGCTCTACTTAATATGAAGATGGGCTTCTATGTGTAATTCTACAGCATGCATTTGAAAATCCTCATGTTACCACTGCTTGGGTAGGAAGGATAATGATGCTACAATATTAGGTGAAGGTTTTCTTGTAGCTGTGCCATGGTTGATACAGAGGAGTAAAGCTGATAGTGCTTTCTGTTAGTTTTCTGTTACAGCATCATGCACTATCCTGAGAAGTGGAGAAGGGGCACATAAAAGGGGATCCCTATGACAGCATCAAATTCCCTATCAAAGCAGGATTCAGCTATGGCTTTATACATAAAACTTTAACATGTACACAATAATGGTAGCTATAACAATGCACTCCCCTTTCTAAATGTAAGCGGGGGAATAGTACTGCTATCGTGGGGAACTTTCCTGGCTTCTGCACTACCCCGGTGAAGTGGACTAGTGAAAGGACCTGAGTCCTCGCTCCCACTTCCTTTACCCAGTGGCCTCCCTGCCCTTGAGGACTCCCCTTCCACTCTGTCTGGCAGAGTCCTTGTAACCCCAAGGCTGAGCCCAGGATTCCTGGGGGGCTCGACCCCCAACCCTGCTGTGGTCACCTAGGACAGGGGCTAGGGTATCCCCACTCCGGGGTACTGTCTCTGCACTGGGCACTTCTCTGACCCACTGACCATTACATACAAGTTAAAGCAAATGCAAGTTATTTAATCAACAATTAATTTTAAAAAGAATAAGGAAAAATGGAAAAGGTTAAAAGAAACACATCAACCCGCTCAGTGGCAGGGAACATCACAAGCAGTGTCTCTGGAATGTCCGGGGAGTTCACAATCTGTTCCTCGTAGGTCCCAGGCCTTCTTCTCAGGCCCTGGCTGTGCTGTAGGGATGCTGTGGGTTGGACACTTGCTCTGGTGGTGGCCACACACTCTCAGGCTCTAAGTGGTAGGACCCTTCTTCCCAGTGTCGCCCCCGCCCTGTTGGGGTTACGATCCAAGCCTGGCCTGCAGAGCCTCTTGACTGAGGCGTCTCCCTGTGCTGGGCCCGCTGCCCAGGGTCCCCCTCACTCTCCCCAGCTGCTCACCGCACCCAGCTCCGGACTGCTCCAGCCCCAGCTCCACCACTCTGTCTCTGCTGCTCTGCCTCCAGCTCCCTGGGCTGCTTCTCTGGCCCCTCTGCCTCTGGTTGCTACAGCTCTGCTCCCAGGACAGGTCTGCTCTTCAGGCTGCTTCTGTGACTCTGCTCCCAGCACTGACCTGCTTTTCTGGCCCCTCTGGCTCTGGTTGCTGCAGCTCTGCTCCCAGGGCAAGCCTGCTCTCTCTGGGCTGTGCCTCTGGCTTTGGGGCTGCAGCTCTGCTCCCAGGACAGGCTCTGCTCTCTCTGGGCAGCTTTTCTGGTCCCTCTGGATCTGGCACAGCTCTGCTCCCCAGCATAGCTGGGGCCCCTGCTTTCTCCTTAGCTCGGCCCCACTCTGTCTGACCCAGGCAAATCCAGCTCACATGGAGGACGGGACCTCCCTGGCCTCCTGACTCCCTGATTAGCCTGCCCACCCTGTCATTCAGGCTGACCTGGAGCATTGGCCTCTCCCCATTGTTCCTGGGGGCTGTCAGTCTCAGGGTCCTGATTCCGCATCGACACTTCCCCCTTTTTAGTACTGGGAGCTAGCAACTAAAACACCCCCATTGAATGTTAGTAAGGGGGCAACAGTCCCCTTACATAAAAGAAGCCAAATGTAAATAAATCACATAGATTAAAGGATAACTTCATATTACTGGCCTTCCTAGGAAAAACTATTACACCTGCTAGCAAACAGTAGGTATGAAAGATTAAAAAAAAGCACAACCAGTAGATTTCTGAAAGCTGACAGAAAAGGAGTACTTGTGGCATCTTAGAGACTAACCATCACCTTCATCCCGCAACTAAAACCTCTCCAATGTGTCATCAAGGATCTACAACCTATCCTGAAGGACGACACACCACTCTCACAGATCTTGGGAGACAGGCCAGTCCTTGCTTACAGACAGCCCCCCAACCTGAAGCAAATACTCACCAGCAACCACACACCACACAACAGAACCACTAACCCAGGAACCTATCCTTGCCACAAAGCCCATTGCCAACTGTGTCCACATATCTATTCAGGGGACACCATCATAGGGCCTAATCACATCAGCCACACTATCAGAGGCTCGTTCACCTGCACATCTATCAACGTGATATATGCCATCATGTGCCAGCAATGCCCCTCTGCCACGTACATTGGCCAAACTGGGCAGTCTCTACGTAAAAGAATAAATGGACACAAATCAGATGTCAAGAATTATAACATTCAAAAACCAGTCGGAGAACACTTCAATCTCTTTGGTCACTCAATTACAGACCTAAAAGTGGCAATTCTTCAACAAAAAAAACAGACTCCAACGAGAGACTGCTGAATTGGAATTAATTTGCAAACTAGATACAATTAACTTAGGCTTGAATAAAGATTGGGAGTGGATGGGTCATTACACAAAGTAAAACTATTTCCCCATGTTTATTTCCCGCTTCTCCCCCTCACACACACACACTGTTCCTCACAGGTTCTTGTCAACTGCTGGAAATGGCCCACCTTGATTATCACTACAAAAGGTTTCCCACCCCCCACGACCCCGCTCTCCTGCTGGTAACAGCTCACCTTAAGTGATCACTCTTGTTACAGTGTGTATGGTAACACCCATTGTTTCATGTTCTCTTTGTATATAAATCTCCCCTCTGTATTTTCCACTGAATGCATCTGATGAAGTGAGCTGTAGCTCACAAAACTTATCCTCAAATTATTTGTTAGTCTCTAAGGTGCCACAAGTACTCCTTTTCTTTTTCTGAATACAGACTAACACGGTCGCTACTCTGAAACCTGAAAGCTGACAGTTTCCAATGTTGTCGGTATGAAAAAAGAAATTGTAGGAACTGCTTATACTGATAATTGCAAATAAATTAATAGATGTACTTCACACTCTCTAAAAGAAAAAGGAGTACTTGTGGCACCTTAGAGACTAAGCTTATGCTCAAATAAATTTGTTAGTCTCTAAGATGCCACAAGTACTCCTTTTCTTTTTGTGAATACAGACTAACACGGCTGCTACTCTGAAACTTCACATTCTCTGTCATTCATAGTCAAAAGCCAAAGTTAGAACAAATGTACCTGTGTAACTTTACATTAGGGATGGGCGAACTAGTTCTTTAAAAAAACCCAAAAAACAAAAAAACACTCCTCCTAGAACCCTTCTGAATCTTGTGCATTTCTAAACTTAAGCCAATCCATTCCTAGGATTCCTATGTACTTGGTTATCTTTTTTTTTTTTTTTCTAATTTCTTTCTAATTCATGCACTTCTCAACTCCAGTGGGTGCTAAAATGCAAATATACTGTGAAGGAAACTGCTCTTGTGATAATGTCTTTGGATCAAGGATAGAAGCAGGAAGTGTTGAAGAGTCCATACTTGTGATATTACTATTTAAACGTTGTTTTAGGAGGTTCAGGTAGTTTGGGTGAGCATTACAAAAACAAATATAGCCCAGCTGAACCAGAATTCAGAACCCTTTGAGACTTGCCAGTCCTTAGACGTACTACTGCACATATTAGGTGTATAAAGTGGCAACTTTCACTTCCCTAAGTCTGTTTTTAACAGGAGATTTTCAAAGATATTGTCATTTTCAATGTGACTCAGTGTTATAAAAGGTATATACTGGAACTAAGTACTAATCTGCATAGGGCCACTATTGGTTTGCACTCTGTTTATAACTGATAAGTGTTAACAAGCAGAAAAGAAACTTGGCATTTAATTGAAAAGCAGATGAATAAAGTGCACTTTGGTGCACTATACTGAGTCTGATCTCAACAGCTAAACAGTAGTATGAGAAGATGGATCCTTTAGCTTCTGTTGCATTTGAAGTTCCCCTTACAAAAAAAAAAAAGTTTAAACTGACAGGTACATTTATGTTTATGGAGTGCTTTGAGAATGTAAAGTGCTAAGTAAGATTATATCTGATTTTGGAGGGTGTCAAACTTGTGTTTATTAACACAACTACTGTACATTAAATACAAGGGTTTAAGCATCTTCAGTGCTAGGAGGCCCTTGATTTCACATAATAAACAGTAAAGGCCAAACACTGTGGGCTTTCTTCTTAGTCTACCATATATTTTTCTAAAATAACAAATTTAAAATTTTAAAGATGTGTATGGCATAAAAGAGAGTCAGTCAACTGGTAGTTTGCCTTGCTTTTTATAGTCACATTACTCTATATTTTCACTAAAGGAGGCCACACATGCTATTTTTAAAGTCTGATGACTCGGGCCTTTTTAATGTAGCCCTGAACCCCTCCCTGCCTCCTCCCAAATCCTCAGACTTTCTGGTGACTTGTACAAAGTTGTTGCTTTTTCTGTGTAAGTATCTCTGTCTTAGGTCAACATTTGCAAACTGATCCAACCACCACAGCACCGCCTTTGCTCTGGTGAATGCAGCATGTATTTTCCTGTCACAGGATACCCGGGTAAACTACCTTTCCTTGAAAATTCAACAAATCATGTTTCAAGAAATGAGTATTCTTGTTTCCTTTCTGATTTAAGATGTTAAAAATAATCACCAGCCACTCTTTGCTAAAGCCCAGAATCAGATGGAGGATATAATGTATGATCAAAGACTGACAGAGCAAAATTATTTGTCTTCCATGTGCAACAACTTCAGTCTAATTTTTATCTAGCTATAGATTTTTTCTTTTAAAACAATATCTGATAACAGAAAGACTTTTGTATGGCTATATAGGAGATACAGTCACCCATTTCTCCTATTTTTAAGATGTTCTGTTAGTACACACATTCTTTATTAATAAAAAACAAAGTGAGTTGGGAGAGGAGGTTTACCTGTCCTCTCTATAGAGCAAAAAAATACCCTTAAACCTTGTGGATCCCCCGCCCCAGTATCTGCCTGAAAATCCTATGGAGGCAATCCATATGGATGCCCTGGGCCTCTGCACCATCTCAAAAGAAACCTTTCCACTTGTATCCAACTTCTGCCTCAAGGCATCTGACCAGTTTGGCTTCCTTTAAACCAGTGTTCTCTAAAATGGATTGCGGCAATTAAGTATTTGATAGCTTTATCACTGGTACCCATCTCCCTCCAGCCCTACCATTTCCCATTGCCAAGTGCATGCAGGCCCTTAGACATAAAGGGAGCTGTCTGCAGATCTAGAGACATAAGGGGTCTGATCTCTTTTCTCTGTGCATGCCTTCCACATATAGATCGAGGGGGCTATGAACTGTCTCAGAGTTACTGCAAAAGAACTTGGAAGCTTGGCCGTAACGTACAGCACTCAACATCACTAGATGGTATGGCAGAGTACTTTTGCATTGGGTTACTGAAAATGTAACTAAGTTTATGCAGTTCAAACAGTTTCATATACATTAGTTAACCTAAAATTATGTGGGTTTTAGTTCTCTATTTAAATATACTTTAAAAAAAAGTATAATTTGAGCTTTAAGTGAATTGAATGGCATTTTCCATGCAATTTGAGGCTGAAGGAAACACATCATAAATTGCAAGGGAGTATTTGAAAGAGGAATATTCAGTACCAGTCAGAATGCATTTAGGGTTTGTGGGGAAAGGAAATGCAGGTTTCAAGAACTGGATGATTCCAGACTTAAGGTAAAATGTTCTAAAGTGCTGAAGTGACTTAAGAGTGGAAGTCTCATTTTCAAAAGTGACTTTGGCAGGCTACCAGACTCATTGGACTGGCCAGTTCCCTGGCTTCCCAGGGAGCCAATCAGCTCCTGAGCTACTTGACTCCCTTGCTGGGCTCCTGGCTCTCAGAGTATGCCTGGGTTTTGAGGGCCAAATAGTCTGCTGCTTTCCAACCCAAAATAGAAGGAAACTCAGCATCTCTACTCCCTTTCATGGGAACACAAATCACACTAACTGTTTTTGTGGCACTAACTACTCAGATGGAAAAAAATATGTCCATCATGGAATGATGGACAGGACTATTTAAGTGACTACCCTGGGAAATGGAGAACATTTCTCATATTGTTCAGGGGATGTTTAAAATCTGGGTTTTGCTTCATTGAAACAGTTCATAATCTAAATGCACCTGTCAATCTGCCACTTAACATCAGGCCTCCTTTAAATATGCACAACAAAAAGCACAATTCTTTACTAAAAATGTTCTGTTCAGTCATGTTTATTTAGGGTCTGAGTAGGGTGACCATATTTCCAAAAGGGAATATGGGACACCATGCAGGGCTGGCCAAAGCCCTCCCCCATCCCCCATGCGGGGCTGGCCCGAGCTGCTTGCTCGAGTCCTCCGCCCCGCCCTGCCCCCCCCCCCCCCCGTGGGGCTGGCAGTGCCATTCGCTCCCTGCCACATTCCTCCATACCCCACTTTTTTTGACAAAAGTGGGCATTTGTCCTGTTTGCTCTTGTCAACTTGATCAGTCAGCAAGAGCCAATGAGACAAATGCCCACTTCTGTCAAAAAAGTTGGGATGGCTGGGACAGGGCTTAAAAAAAAAAAGGGACTGTCCTAGCCAAAATGGGAAGTATGGTCACGCTAGACCTGAGCCAAATGTCCACTGAAGTCAATGGTAAAACTGCGATTAATTTCAAGGATCAGTGTCTGATCAGTGTCTGACAAAGATACCTAGTCACAGAAAAGGAGTTTACTTTTTGTTTTTGATTTCTTTGAATAATCTCAGATACATTAAATATAACACTAGAAATTGGATGCAGGACATTCCTTTTTCTGGATAAGGAGTCCTGTGATGCAAGGTTCCATCCACTCCCCACCCCTCAGCATGGCAGGGAGAGTAGTGTCCTGTGGAAGCTTCTGTCCTTGTGCTGACCCACAACATGGGTAGTCCCTACAGGGAATAAGGGGATGTCCGACATAATTAAACAATTGATTTGCATATCTTGTTTTTGGTAGTGTAGAGTTTTTAATTAATTATTATTATTAAACACTGAAGTCAGCCATCCATGGAAAAAATTTTAATTGCCCCTGATTTTATTATGAAGTGAAGTGAAAGGGAAGCATTACAGTAAAATATAGCTTGCCCATTAAGTTTTTTCCAACCAGGAAAAAAATGGTGCTATAAAAATTGCAGCCATCTTCATTAATGCAGTGGCTGCTGATTTACAGTCATATCAAAAGGTGAGAAAACTGCATTACTTGAAAGAAGAGGAAAATAATTGCAGTCTCTTGGAACCAACTTCCCTGACCCTCCTACATCATCCCCTCCAGTGCTCCTACAAGTACTAGTCTTCAGCCCAGGTTTTACTATACAAAAACTCATGACAGGCTAGAACAGGACTTTGGGAGTGTTAGAGCCTGATCCTGAGCTCACTAAAGTCAGTGGAAATACTCCCATTGACTTCAACAGACTTTGAACTAGGCCCTTAGTTGGTGACAGGTAGATGTCTAGCCAGAATAGATGTGTTCAATAAAGCCGGTAGCACTTTGGAATGAATACTGGAATGGCTCAATATTAACGAAGACTCCCAAGTATCTGGGACACAATGGTGCATGCAAGAAATGAGCACTAAACGGTTTCATTGATAGATTAATTGCAGGTCAATTGAAGCTCTCAATTGATTTGATTTGGAGAGATGTTACATTTTTAAACTCAGAGAACCCAAACATTTAAAGCCCAATTGCAACTTGCGTTTATAAACACAGAATATTAAAATCAATACAGTTGCAGGTGCAGAGATTTTTCCCTCTCCCCACATATTAGTACTCACTTGGAAAACTTAGAGGCTGTGGCTGTAGTCTTACCATTAACTTTGCACTGAAACCTAATTCGTTGCACGGCAAGCACATCTGATAATCGATAAATAAACTAATGTTTAGAGCAAAGTTAGTGGTTGGAATACTAATGGCATTTCAAGGCTCCTCCAGTGACAGTTCTGTAAAGGAAACCTGCCTCAGAAATATACTTTGATCCAACAAAACACTTAAGACAGTGCTTTTAACTTTAGCACATGAACATCCCATTGACTTCAATTGAATTACTCGTGTTTAAAGTTAAGCAAATACAAATATACTTTGCTGGAGTGGGGTCATAGTGGTTGATCCAGGAACCATATGCCCAAGTCGAGTCAGAATGGATAACTGACATGTCAAAGTCACCTCAGGTAATTTCTCTCTGCCCATGGATACAAGTATTTTATAGCCAGCACATCTCTAATTATAAACACTGTACATTCAACACACTTTGCTTATAATTCAAAAGCAGCTTTGTACTCAGTCAGCCCTAATGAAATGTCTGCTGATTTTGCTAAAATAATTTCTAGAATTATGTAAAGTGTATTAACGGTATTGGGTGATTGACATGAAATGGATACAGTAGATAGCTAGAGTAAGCAGAAGTCCATACTGGCACTTCCTATGTGATAAGTCAGGCCCTCAGCCTTAAATGCTGCTAGCCACATACCAATAAAAATCACTAACACTAGTAGCAAGAGTTTCCCCAACCATAAATGCTTTTGCATTAGTGATTATGTAATCCACATTTATGGTGCCAGCAGTCTGGGAAAACAAAAAACCTAGCACCTTACAGTGCTTAATGTTAGTACAATGACCATCACATATTTTTTCTCACTATTTATAAGTGGTAGGGGTGGGGAAACCAACAGGCAGAAACTAAGAGAGAGAGAGAGAGAGTGTGTGTATGTGTTCGTTCCAAAAAGGTCCTGATTCTCCACTGACCTGTACACTGTAATCTACACCAACGTACAGTAAGGCAAAATGCTACAATTCTGTGGTGGTAGCATTTTAGGATTTTTGTACTGGTGTAAATGATTGCATATGTGCAGGGAGATGGAGAGCCAATCCCAGAATGTTATAGAACTTTCCAAAAGAAAACTTTGTTCATGGGAAGTTACTTAAAATGTGATCAACCTTTTAAAATGTTATTTGTTTGCATTTCAAAAATTAACCTTTTCCTTAAAAATAAGTCAGAACCAACCAAACTCCCACATCTTAGGCAATATGTATTCAGCTCTAAAGCCTAGACAGATCACTCTAGTTAGATTGCTTGCTCACAATCTTTTCCCTTGGTTCCCTTTCTTTTCTCCTGATCTCCCTCTCTACCCTTTTGGTCATGTGTATCTCTTACTTTCCCTCTATTTTTCCAGCCTCCCACTTTTCTTCCTGTAATTGTTGTAGATCCTCAGATCTCCAGACTAGCTTCTCCTTTTTCCACTCAATGGCATTCCCATTACTTTTACACCTCACTACATGCATATATTGCCTTCCAACAACTAGCCCCCAATGCCAGTCAACTGTGCTAATTCCATACATTCCAGATGCCACAGATACTTGTCCACTGCATTGTGTCCCTTCGGCCCAGCTGCTAAAATCAAATTTTCTGGATCAGGGACTAAGTGAATTGGTACTCAACCCCTCCCTACCCTGCCCCTGAAAGAATCCAGCCAGCGTAGGGTCAGTGACAACAACAGAACTTTGAACTCAGAACGTTTGGTCCTGTCAGGAGTTGGTCAACCCAACAAACTAAAATTAACTCACAATTGATCAAAATGAGTCCTTGTGTCTCTATTAAATATGATTAAGCTGATGAAGAATCTTTCCAAGAACTCATCTTGGAACTATTTTGGGACTTAAGCAGCTGATGTACAAGCCCTAGAATGGAATCAGGATTGGTTAACAAATAAATAGTAGCAGAGGGTATTTACCAATGCAGTCATCTTTAAAGTCCTCACTAACTGCATTTCTATTTTATATACACACATACACTGCATACCATCTGCTGATGTTTATTTTAATTCCGCAGGAAAGGCCTGTGTTTAAGTCAGAATTTAAGTGACAGAATCAGAACAAAAGGAAAAGGGCTGAAGAAAAAAAACTGAATAAATTCCAGATATGACTTGCAAAGGCAGACAATATAAAAGCTATAATCTTAGCTTAAGACCCACACTTTTTAAACACAGTAATTACTAGACATCTGCTGGTAACACAGCTTTGCTATTGGATAACCTTAATTACCCTGTAATATTTCCTGACACTCCCCAAAATATGCCCCATGGATAATAATTCATTCACCGTTCAGCCCCATTATTAGCTACTAATTCAAACAATCAAGACAAAGACAACGAACAGATGACCTTGAACAATTACCCACTCAGTGAACAGAATTTATTTCATGCCTTTCAAAGACTTTACTGCTTTCCTGGCTTCACGAACAACACTTCAGAATTAGCAAAACCCAGGCAAGAAAAAAGAGCTGCAAAATAAATGCAGAGGTCTGTTTCCCCCTCCCTTTAAATACTGTTTGCTCAGAATTACAGTGATAAAGCCTCCTTCAAAATGTTTCAACTTCTAAGGTTTAAAAAAAAAATCTGGAGAGTCTACGTATGAAACCAGAAATTGCTAAATTTGTCATGATAATTAATAGAATGGATTTGGCCATTATTTATTCAGCATTAAAAAAATATCAAGCAGTTGGGATCGGTTTCTTTTTGTTTAATATTTATTTAGGAAGTATTAACAGGTTTACAGATCCTTGCCATGTAAATATCAGAAACAAAACAATCATTACAACAGTGAGCTTTTGTTTAAAGAGACACAGTAATACAGTAATCAGACCTCTATTTAACAGTGTTACGAGTCAGAAAAAAAATTAATGCACATAGCTAAAGTGAATGGGCCATATTGAGCCGTAGCATAAGCAGAGCTGAATTAGCTTCTTAGAGTGTGGCTGAATGTTCTCTATGGGCTCCTATGCGATATTTTGAAACTACCAGGCCACACTTTGTCCTCAGTTAAACTGATATAACCTCATTACCTTCACCCAGGGCTTGTCTACACTTGAAAAGCTACTATTGCATAGCTGTAGCACTTCAAGGGTAGACTCTACCTACACTGATGGCAGGGGTTCTCACCAAGCTGGGAGGGGCTGCAATCGCTTTGGAGGATAGAATTACACATCAAAATTATCTTGACAAACTGGATAAATGGTCTGAAGTAAACAGGATGAAACTGAATAAGAAAAAAGTCAATTGCACAAATACAAAATGGGAAATGACTGCCTAGGAAGGATTACAGCAAAAAAAGGATCTGGGGGTCATAGTGGATCACAAAGTAAATACGAACCAACAATGCAATACTGTTGCAAAACAAGCAAACATCATCTGGGATTTATTAGCAGGAATGCTGTAAGCAAGACACAAGAAGTAATTATTTCACTCTACTCAGCACTGATATGGCCTCAGCTGGAATACTGGTATCCAGTTCTGGGTATCTCACTTTGGGAACGATGTGGACAAATTGGAGAAAGTCCAGAGGAGAGCAATAAAAATTATTAAAGGTCCAGAAAACATGAAGTATGAGGGAAGATTGAAAAAATTTGGTTTGTTTAGTCTGGAGAACAGATGACTGATAGTCTTCAAGAACATAAAAGGTGGTTATAAAGAGGAGGGTGATACATTGTTTTAGTTATCCACTGAGAACAGGACAAGAAGTAATGGGCTTAAATTGCAGCAAGGGAGATTTAGGTTAGACATTAGGAAAAAACTTCCTAAGTATCAGGGTAGTTAAGAACAAATTACCTAGGGAGGTTGTGGAATTTCCATTACTAGAGGTTTTTAAGAACAGGTTAGACAGACACCTGTCAGGGATGGTCCAGATAATACTTAATCTTGCCTCACTGTAGGGGACTCTACCTGATGACCTATCAAGGTTCCTTCCAGTCCTACATTTCTATGATTCTCTATCCCATGTGCAGGATGTATCACTATATGGAGATAGATGTTGTGCAGGTCAAGAGCTGAAAACCAATCTTCTGCCTCTAGAAAGGGGATTCTAGCTGCTAGAGTCGCCATCCTGAATTTCAGAGACTTTACAAATTTGTTCAGTTGTCTTAGATCTCAGACCAGTCCCCACTCTTCATCTTTCTTTGGCATGAAAAGATACGTGGAATAAAATATTTCCTCTGTAAGGGGATGGAACCAGTTCTGTCACTCCTACATGAAAGGGATAGTGTACCATTTGACTCACAGTCTTCTGAGAGGGGTCCCTGAAGGGGATGGGAAAGGGGAGTGGGAAGGAGGGAGGGACAGAAAATGGATAGTGTAGGCTGATGTTTCTAACTGTCATGACCCACTTGTCTGTTGTAGTATGCCACCAAGCCTGTTGGAAATGGGAAAGATGGTCTCCAAAAGTGTGCAAAAGTTTGCAGCTTACGAACTAGAGGTTAGGAAAGAGTCAAGCCTTTGACCAACCCATCAGAATTGTTGTTTAGATGATGACTGGATACTCGTTGAAGGAGGGCAGAAACTTTTCCTCTGGAATTTTGGTCCTTCTCTAGTGAGTTTGGGGGTTCAGTGAAATCCAGAGAACTGGGCCAGTGTTATCTTTGGCACTGTGAGACCTGCTCAATCTCCTCTTGTTTGTAGGAGTGTATGTACCCAGAGACCTCAATGTGGCCTTGAAATCCTTCAGTGTGTGCAGGGACTCATCTGTAGTCCCAAAAAGAGCTTCTGATCATCAAATGGAAGATCCTCCACAGTATTCAGAACCTCTCTCAGGAGCCCCAACACCTGGAACCATGACATATGCATGACAACTGCTGTGGAGATGGATTTAGTGACAGATGGGTCTAGCAGCATCACTGATGTGGACAAGGAGCTTTTCAAAGCATGGGCTTCTGTAACAATGTGATGGGGAACTGTGTACTAAGGAGAATGATTGAATGTCTTCTTCATCCTCCTCAATGTCCTCCAATGGAGGGAGTGGCCATAGAAAAGGGCAAATAATCATGCACTACCAGGAAGCAATGGTAATCCAGAGGGGTCTCTGTACCAAGAGTTGTTCGGTACCCATAAGCAGTGGAGTCTCTGGCTCATCTAACACTGACAAGTTCCTGGGGCAGAATTCTTGCCCCATTGGTTGGTACCAATGCAACAGTTGAGGTAGACAGTACCATTGATCTGGAGCGTGCAGGCACCAGGGCCAAAAGTGTCTGGTGCTTCAATTTTGCAGGTACCGTTAGAGCACAGTATGAAGGTACTGTTCATAAGTCTAACTTAGATGGTGGTGTTCTAGAGTAGGTACATCCTGGGTCTCCTTGTCCTTCAGAGATGGTACTGGGGGTGTGCGGGAGCCATACTTCTCTGAAGTGTGCTGGATCTCCCCTCCCCACCCATACCAGAGGAAGAGTCTCATCTCCACAGTACTAAGTTGAGAGGCCTCTGAAACCATAGACTTAGTAGGAGATTGGAGCCTTTTGGGAGCTAGCTCCTTATGGTGGGAGATTGAGATCCTTTTCTTCAGAGCCTTCCCCCATAGTCCTCAAAATTCGTCCCCCAGTTAGGGGAGACAAGGTCGAAGGGGAACTGGATTTGTCCAGAGACGGATGTACCGGGGGTGTGCGGGTCTTCTGACCTGACTCAGAAGTGGATCGAAAGGAGTGTTCTGTCATCAGAAAATTCAATTTGGTCTCCTAATTCTTCTGTGCTCTAGATTTGAGAGCCAGGCAAAAATTACCTTTTTGGGGAGATATGGAACTCTCCCAAGCTATGGATACATTTACAATAGCCATTCCTGACTGGAATAGGCTCCTGACAAGAGAGGTAACCATTTGAAACCTGGCAAGCCAGGAGTGCCCAATCAGGTCAGATAAACTCCCAGAAAAAAAAGGGGGGGCTGGGTGGGAAATCCAAACTTCTCACTACTATCCAGCTAATTCTATACTGTCACCACCACTAACTACAGAACATCAGCAAAACATACACAAGGCAGACACACTAAAGCTCTGTCTCTGGCCAAGGCAGTAGAAAAGGAACTGAAGGCAGTTTGCCCACACAACCCTATATATCCTTCGTGTGTGGCATGAGGATGGCAGAGAATGTGCATGGGCCAAACAGACACTGCTAACAGAAAATCTCCGATTCAAGGCTTGAGAGGAACATTTACAGCTGAAGAGGAGCCCCCATAGGGACACTATTCGAAGAAGAATTCTTTAGTTGACCCTAGCGCTGTTTACACAGGGACTTAGGTCAACTTAATTACATTGCTCAGAGATGTGGATTTTTCACATCCCTGAGTGATGTAGCTGGGTCAATATAATTTTCTAGTGCAGACCAGTCCTCAGATTACACATGTATAAGTGAGGGTAACTGTGGAACACAAATGCCAGATAAACAAGTCTCCACTGCTCTTGGTTTCTCATCATCATGTTTGTAAATTATAGTTTTAATGAAAAAAATCAATATGGGTAACTGCTTTTTCTTTTCCTTTTGTTACCAGGATGAACACTTTTGGACAAGTTTGACTGTGATTAAGGATAAACAGAAAAAAATCTAAAGCTGTACACACAAAACATTTCCAAAAATATGGCCAGTGCCCACATTAGAACACCCTCTGCAAAAATTACATTCTCCCTTCACCTCCTACTTACTTCACCCTCCCATGGAAAGCCTAGGAGAATAGCTGTGCCTTACTGCATGCCCTGAAGGTCAACATATTCATGTTTTGTTGGAACCAAGCCCAGAATCACTGAACTGGAAGGAAAGTCAAACTGCTCCAAAGCATGGGTGAACCAACAGAATGGAAATGAAAAGTAATTGTGAACATGACATCACTGCTTTGTAAGGTGGCTCTGGAAGATATGCCTTCATTTTAGGAGGGTTTTTGATGCTTATGTAAAGCGGAGCTGATGTACTCCAGTGAGAGCAAGTGGCAGGAAAAGGATAAGAGTAGAGCATCTCTTAAGCACGAACCCACTGAGAATGGCATTTCCAAAATTTCCTGGTGCCCATCATCCTGTGCCACATCCAGAACTGAGAATTCTAAATACTGAGAATTTAACCCCTGAGGAAGTGTGCAGTTCCTAGTAACCCTAGTGCAGTTCCTCATATGCACTAATGATAACAAACCTTCTACCTCAATGTCACTTTCAGTTCTGTAAGAAAATCCCTTCCCTACAAGTGTAGGGCAGGATCCTTGGCTCCACTTCCAACTATACAGCCAGAAATCTGCTCAAAAGGGGACAGCCAGAATTCCCACTCCCCCCAAAATGGAAAAATCCTGGGGAGGTATAGAGCATACAGAAGGGGGGCATGCCAGGAGTAGGTGGAGGCAGGATAACGTTCCATGATGCTCTGCCTGATCCTTGGCAGATATGCATGCTCTATGGGACTGGCATGCATTACAGCATCCCTTAGGCTGGTCTAAATTATGATGTGGAGTCATCTCCCCTGGCTAACTCAGAATCAGGAGCATGGAAAGATGGCTTAGAACCACTGTTTCCCTTTCTCTCAGCTGTACTGAGTTACAGAAACGATTGACTCAATCTTCTCACAGAAAAGATTGTTTTAGAAGCTACACCAGACTTCCAGTTTAAGTTGCAGCATCCCAGGGGATTGTAGATCTCAAGTACAGTTAATTAAGATGGTCTGGTAAAGACATGCTTAGATTTAACAGTGCACCTCCCAGAATGCCTAAGGAAACTAAACATGAGATCCATGGTTTTTTTGCAAATTATGTGTCACAATTTTAGTAAATTGGAATGTAGTATGCAACTGAAGCACTGGTATAAAACTGTCATTACAGGGATGGAGTTGAGCTCCTGGAACATTTTCCTGTACTTTAGTAAACATTTTTGGGATCTAATTATCATAGGGAACTGACATTGCGCATATTTGCATGACATATTAAGCTGAATAGCAGCATAATGCTGATTACCACTACATGATGTGTTTCATCAGAGTTCCTTTGAGGGAGTGCTCAGGAAAACATCTGATACTAGAGAGCTCCAATCTACCAGAAAATGGAACAAAACAAATCTAATGGTTGGAGGTTGGAACTAGGGAAATTCAAATGGGAAATAAGGCACATGTTTTTAATAGTAAGTGCAATTCAACTTTGAAACAACCGGTCAAGGGATGTGGCAGATTCTTCCTCCTTTAAAAGCTTTATATCAAAGATGGATGACTTTCTAAAATGTAGTCTACAGTTCAAATGCAAGTACTGGATTTGAGGCAGGAATTACTGGTTGAAATTATATGGCTTGTACCACACAGGAGGTTCCTGGCTGGCCTCAAAACCTATGAATCACAAAGTTATGCAATAACGTCCTCTCCTCAGTTAGATGCTGATTTATTGATCTGCCATTTTGAATCATCATTGCAGGCTGTACATTTCTCAATTCTAAACATTCTTCAGGGATTGAAATTGAAAATCTCTAACTCCAGAAGATCATTGCTGTCCCCTGGGACACCAATCCAAACCCACAGAAAGTCAATACCGATTTCACTTGGTTTTGGATCATGCCTTGAAAGACTATTGATGTACCAACTCTTAAAAATATATAGTGTCTATTGGTGGGTAAGTAATGGGGAAGACAACAAAATATTTCCCCAGCAATGAGTCCCCTGGCAAACAATTACTTTTTCCCCATTTCCCAAATGCATAAGTATTCAAAATTTTATTTCTAATGGGAGAGTGTGGAGCACCTATGATATTACTGATTTATCCACAGACCAAATTAACGTACTTGTCTGAAGCTCATGTCCTAGTTCATTCAGAAATGCCATGTACAGCAATATAGTATTTTCTTCTAATTAATGTAGTCAGACAAATATGCAAATAAGGGCTAAGAGTATTACCGTCCCTCCAGGAAAAAAAAACAGTCAAAATAAACTGTTCAGTTTTATCAGTGGTTTTGAAAGGTCCATCTGTTAAAACAAACTATTTTGCTTAAATTCCATCTGGTTATTAACAGATACTATATTTCCATTATTTCAGAGATCTTAGATGATAAAAGATTTGGAGCTAAAGTTCAGGTTCCAGTATGAATTGCATACTTCTCAGTTTTCCCATGCTTTATCTCAGATGCTGAGCCAAACTCAAAATTAGGTTCACATTTTCTGTGTCTCTCAAAGAAAGCTCCAGTGAGTTCAATGTGGATCTAAATAATTTCTGTTTAACAAAATCTCATGCAGCCAAAAAAAAAAAAAAGATATGCTATATGACAGGAGCCCTCATGTTTTAACATATTACCCTCGCAAAATGATTGCTACAAAATGAAGTAAGTCTAGTATAAAAAGAAGGAAACTTAGTTACATAATGACCCTTTGCTGTGAAAATATGACTCCAGGCAAGATTACCATTCTACATCAGTGATTCCATTATTGCTGAATATTCAGCATGTTTGACCAAACTTTCAAGAGCACGTAACACAAAGAGAGCCTTGCATCGTCATTTTATGAAATATTTATTTAAGAAATGAAAGCACAAGTCTGTTTATAATCAGAGCTAAGAAATGATCAGACTCAATTTTAAATCTTTATATTGTGCCATTTCCTTAGAAGACTAGTATGGCAGGAGAATGGTCTCTGATATGAAACTGGACACAGTCAAGACGACAATTAAAACTTCACTGCAAAATGTGGCTCTCTCTTTGAAGTTATTACTAGCTATTTTGACCACAGAGCCTCAACATGTTTTCCCACTTGGGTTCCACAGGGGCCACCCTGCATTCTGTAGCTCACGAAAGCTTATGCTCAAATAAATTTGTTAGTCTCTAAGGTGCCACAAGTACTCCTTTTCTTTTTGTGGATACAGACTAAAACGGCTGCTACTCTAAAACCTGCATTCTAGAACCATTATGTATTCATTTCTGCTATCAAGAAAATCAGATGTGGAGCTCTGCCAGCCAAACCACAATACGCACAGATACGGAAAGCATTGTTGTCAAAGGAATACATCTATTAAATTGACTCAATGGGCATGTTATACAGAACAGAGATAGTCAACCATAGAGAAGATGCTCAGAAAATGACAGACAGAAATATTTCCTCCTTAGACTTGCTGACAAATAATCAGCAGGCTCTGGTTCATAATAGTCGCACAACTCACATCAGCAAAGAGTACTGGTGGGTGGGTGGTGATTGCCACTGCTTACGTCTCATCTCCCCCCAGCTTTTTCTTTGTACTCATTCTACCTTTTCCACCTTGGTGCTTCTTTTTCTCCTCTTCCCATGCTCTCCTGTTTTTTCCCCACGCTGTGAATGAAATGACATTTCTCTTCCTCAACATGCAGCATCCTTACTGTCTGATTTCCTCCCCAAGCCCTGCTATTTCCCCTCCTTGCTTCCCATTGTTTACATACATTCCTGTGCTGTCTAATCCTCCCCACCTCCTGCCTGACCTCAATCTCTCTTTTTAAATATAAGAACTTGTGAGATTCACCTGCTATAGCTTAGACCCACAGGGTTAGATGGGACTACAGGAGCCACCTAATCCAACCCTCTGCCAAGACTCAGGATTTGTTGTGTCTAAACCATCCAAGACAGATCGCTATCCAGCCTTTTTGAAAACCTCCAGTGAAGGCGTTTCCATGCCTTCCCAAGCAATTTATTCCATTGTCCTACTGTTCTTACAATAAGAAAGTTTTTCCTGACATTTAATCTAAATCTGGTATGCTGTAGTTTGAGCCCATTGCCTCTTGTCCTTCCCTCTGTGGCAACAGAGAACAATTTTCCTCCATTTTTTTTTATGGCAGCCTATCATGTCCATCCTTAATCTCCTGGTTTCCAAACTAAACATAGCCAGTTCCTTCAGTCTTTGCTCATATGGCTTGCATTCCATTCCTTGGATCATCTTTGTTGCTATGTTCTGGATCCTTTCCAGTTTCTTTTCATCCTTTCTGTATAGTGGTGACCAGAACTGGACATAGTGCTCCAGCTGAGGCCTAAGCAGCGCTGAGTAGAGCCATGTAATATGACTCATTCTATTATTTTTTTAATTTTGTTTGACCCTTGCTTCTCCATCCATCCCTTTGTCTATTGCTTTCATTGCCCATTTTTATCCATCTTAGATTGAAAACACTTTGGGGAAGGGACAGTATTTTTTCTGTGATAATGTTAATTCCCTAGCTCTATAATGAGGTAAAGATTGTTTCTGAGGCTGAATGAAATAAAACAAAGATAAGTCTCTTGTGTTATCATAAAACATGGAGGACACTGAGAAGGGCTTTGAACAATTGCTTCTACTTAAGCTGGTTGCCAATTTCTTGAAGAATATGTATAGTTTGTACCTGGAGTTTTGGTGCATACCTATTTCGTGTCTTAGTTTATTCTCTGGTATCTTGTCTCAGATGAAATTCTCTGTACAGAGAATGCCCAGCATTATATCTGGTTACATACTTTTTGCCTCTTGGGAGTTCTTGATGGGTTTCGGTATGCTGATTTCAACACAATCTGTCTTATCAGGGACAGAAGAGGTCATTGAGCACTATATTTTCATTTTTACATTTTTCTAAGCATGAAAGTGCTAAGAGTTATGACCAAGTGTAAGGAGGTATGTGATAATTCCATAATGTTGGTGTAAGGGAGGGACTATGGCTTTCCATGATGCTGTGCATTGAAGCTTAGTCATTGTTTAGCACCTATGCTTTAGGGCAACAATCTGGCCAATTTAGAAATGGGTCTCCTGACATCCTAACAGATGGGCATCAAGTAGCCATAAGATCATAGATGTGCATTAAGTGTGAAAGTTTAGGGCATAATTCCCAGGCTTCATCACCATATGGCTTTCCGTCCTCAGTTTTTAATGCCTATGATTAAGGGATATGCACTGAAAAACTATCTTTGAACATGATTAATGGGAATGAAAAATAAAGAAATAGTTCTCAGTAAGATAACTAGTAATAAGATAAGCACGGGGCAAATTTGGAGCAGTGGGAGGATAGTCAACATAATTAACTCCTCACCCACTTTTTTTTCTCTCTGGGGAAGTCCTCTGTTGATTAACTGAGTTTTGTAAATAAATAAGTGTTCAAAAGATGCAGAAACCTGCTCTTTGGCTTCTTCCAGGCTCCTGCATGTGGAACAGGAATGCTTAATTACTAAAGCCAGTTCCTAGGAAAAGCTCGGACTGATGCACTTAGATTCCTAATTGAACTGAATGCCATATTTCATAGTCACCTCACTACTGAACCCTTCCATACATTTTCACAAGATAAAAGTAGAGAGTGTCATGAAGTCATTTACATTTTACTTTTCTTGTTCTCATTATAGATTGAAACCATTTTTTTTCTTCCTGGATGTGCTGTTTCAGACAACTGCCCCTCAAGTTCACTAATCAAACATCCAAGAATAAAACCCATTCCAGTAGAGTAAATTACGTTAAAGTCTATGTCCAAAACCTAAGTTTTATTTTAAGTAATTTCAGAAGTACATATCTCAGTATCTACAAACACTACCTCAGTTACTGTTGCACACATCCTGTCAGTCTGTTGATAGAGAATAATTAAAATGAACAGTAAATACCCATGTGGGTATTTTGAGTGAGTGCTTGTCAGAAATTTAAAGCTTTCCAAAATTCATGCTTTGGCTTCAGATATGTTTGGATGTTACTTCTGGCATTCAATCATCAATAACACAAGGTTTCACTGTAAGATGCTATTTATATACCCTGATTATGAAAATAATGATCTAATTATACAGAGGCTTGAGAGCAGTATTTAAGCTCTGGTTACATGATAATCTTGCTGTTAAGGCTTGAAGTGGCAGGATAAGAAATACTACATAAATGAGGTGGTGTTTATATTTTCTTATTTCAGTATAAGTTAGAAAATATGAGCCAAATTTACATTTGGTCTGACTCAGTATTGGCTTCAATGGAACTATGTCAATTCATGCCAGCCAGTCAAGGACCTGGCCCAGAATATTTTGCTGGGTTTATATACAAGAACTAGATGGGCAATGCAAACACTTTCCATCAATATTCATTTTATTTGCTTTGCATTTTTTGTGTTTGCTTTCCAACTACATGTGAATGATTGAGATTTGATGGCAAAGTATTTGCAGGAAATAAATTTCAAAGGTGCATATGTGGACATTAATGGAAACAGAAAAAATTCAAATCTGCACTTGCAAGAATTTCAACAGAAATGCTGTATGCCCATCCAGGTAAGGAAGAGAAACAGTTGGCAAGAAGAATTTCACCAGAATGCTGAAATAAGTCTTATACAGAACTCTTGAATTAAATGAGAATGATACTTTTGGTTGATATGTGTTGAGCTTTTTCCCTCATCTGAAAAAGGGAGCTAAATCAGAATCCATCCTATTGGTTACTAGGATTACCAATAATCTTTTGCATATATGGATGTGGATGACTAGGGTCCATTGTGATTGGTCAGAATATTTTCCTATGTATTGTGGGAGCGGGGGAGGGATGGTGGTTTATTTGTTGTATTGCTTTTTAAATACTAAATGTTGGCATTTTATATACCAAATCTGAGGCGGAGTAAGGTTATTTTTAGAAGTTTGGGGAATCAGACATAAACATTAAATATTCTAGTCTTGCATTTTTATATACATAAGCCAAAATTAGGTGGTGATTCATTACCTATAGAGATGGTTCCTAAACAATCTTTAGATCCAGACTTACCTCTCCTGTCTATAAAATGGACCAAACCAAAAATGGCTGGATTTAAACATTCTAGAACTTAGATAAAATGTGGATTCACATAGAGTTTTCCAACTCAGGCACATCTATAAATATTTCACATTGTTACAGCACTTAGGAAAATATTAAATATGATATAGAACTATGTGGTGTTTTTCATTATAATTATAATAGGGTGTCCTACTGTAGGTGCTTTTATTTACTTTAAGTGTGGATCTTTTCTGAGAAGTGACTCTAAACATGATATTGTGCATGTTTACTGTCTTTCAGTGACTCATGAATCATATCTGCTTAGTTTACAAGAAACATTTCAGCTTCAAATCTGAAAGTCAAACTGGATTCTTTCCAGCTTGTGCAACGTTAAATGCAGCATAATGCACATTGGAAAGAACAATGGAATTATTCATACATATTTCTGGGTCTAAATTACTAGAATCTCTGTTTAATCTACTGTAGTGGCTTAAAAACAATCAAATTGCTATGATGCATAGGAAAGGGATAGAAGAAATTTAATTTAGAAAGGAAATGAATAAAACAGGACATGATTGAGGGAAACAAAAAATGAAATGAGTAAATAAGGTACTTATCTTATAATACAAGAAAAGGGGGCATCACATGAAAGGAAAAACTTAAAAGTGATAGAGGAAATACATCTTAAGTGTATAACTGACTTGTGGAACTCACTGCCACAAGATATCAGAGTGTCCAAAAATTTAGTTGGTTTAAAAAAAAAAAAACCTGTCTCCCAAGATGCTTCTGGAGAAGCACAACAGCATGCTGGTCCTTATTCTGGGTATGGGTGAAACCACTACTGAGCTCTTGGTCAGCCTTTTGAATGTCAATACTAGTTCCATAAGAAGAAGAGGAGAGTGAGGGGTTTTTATTGATTTTTTGTACCATTTTCAGTTTTAGTACCAAATCATGCCTCATATACAGAGGAATTAGTTGCCTTATGCCCACAGCTATGGAAAATATAAACTAAATATACTTTAAGAGTTTTGGGGGACTGTAGAGAGTGAGACTCACTGGTGCGGCGCCTCCTGCTAGCCATCCTGGGAATTAGCTCTTCCAGCCTCCGGGGCGCCCTCCGCAGGCTGGTGTCCCGCTTGCCTCTGGCTCCTGAGTCCCTCCTGGACCCCAGTGCCCCAGTACCTTGGTGTGCTGCCCCCTGGCAGTGCCCCCAGACTCTGGGTCTCCCATCCCTGGGGAACCCCCCAACCCTCTATCCCCACCTTGCATCAGTGGCTACTGCCAGTCACCATCTAGCCCCCGCACACTGGAGTGGACGGAAGTCTGTAAACCACACATCATTGGCAAGGGGGGTTTGGACCTGCTGTCTTTGCCTACCTTGGGCTACACCTCTGAAACCCCAGTACCCTTCCCGGCCTATAGCCAGACCTGCAGCCTGGGAATTTTCCAGGCTGGAGGTCCCCCAGCTCCTCTAGCCTTCCCCCAGCCCTGCTCCACTCTAGGTACCCTGCTCGGCTCCCAAGCAGCCAGGCCCATCTCTCTGCATCGCTCACAGCCTTTTACAGGGCCAGCTGTGGCCTGATCGGGGTGTGGCCCCAGCTGTGGCTGCCTTCCCCATCAGCTTAGCCTCTTGGCTCCCCCAGGGCAGCCCGCAGCCCTCCCCCGGGGCTCTTTGAACCCCTTCAGGGCCGGAGTGGGTGACCAACCCACTACAGGGATTTATGTTTTTAGAACTGTTCTGAATATTTCCCGATCCCCTGTATTATAGCAGATTGGTAATTTCTCAAAATATACAAACACCTGTCTGGACCAGAATTTTCCCTATTAATTATTGCTGCAAAATGCTAACATTAGATATGCTGAGTATTGAAATTAAGGAGGTAGAAACCCAGACTTTTAAACAGGAATATATTTCCATTTCAACTGATCTTCCCGCTGTACTAATTTTTTTGTCTTCCAGATGTTGGACATTTGTCCTAAATTTGAATGGCCCTTGTCCGAAACTGAAAATTGGAAGGTATAATGTGTCCATCTGCTAGATTCAGAAAGTTCCTTTTTTATAATCCTTTGAATCTTTGTGTATAATCTTTTGTTAGGCCCTGAAGTTCTTTGATTGCATGCACATTATTTTCTATTGATTGGTTGTGCTCACTGTCACATGAAAAGGGTGTTAATCCTCTAGTAATTAACATCTTGCTGAGGTCAGCAGAGGTCAATACTTTACATTTCTGGTTCTGGTGCATTTGGTTCATTGGAACGCCTTGTTTTCATCAGTTCAGCTATTCTATCATTTTTCCTTGGCGTGCTTTGTTCTCCCTGAACACTGGTATTCCCTCTCTTAATCTGCCTGCTTTTCATTTGGTGAAGGATCCATTTTGCTTTTGTACTGTAGAGTGTCCGTGCTGTACAGCTGCCTTTATGGCATTGACTGTTGCCTTCTGGCTATTAAGATAGTTTGTCAGTCTGGAAGCTGATTTTGCATTCTTAATGCCTGTGATGTTAGATAATTATACCACAGGGTTCGCTCTGTACAGTATTTCACAATATACATAGAATGCAATCACTGTGCAAAATAATTTATAGACAACAGTCCCAGGACAGTACAAAGATCATAATTTTAGCTATTGATGGAAACCCTGCATCTTTTTAAAGGACCCAATTTATATTTTGTTTCCCTTTCTTGGGGATTTTTATTCCATCAAGAATGTACTGTATATAAATAATTCCTCACTGCCTCGTAATTTGAAAACCCACTTAGCCTCATTAGTCTGAGACAGTTTTCATTTTTTTGTTGCAACAGTGCCTGTACTGAGTGCATTTGTACTATCTGTCTTCACAGTCTCATATGAAAGAGGTATTTTTGACACAGTTGAAATCCCATTAATCAGATTCCAAGCATTAGTCTGTTTGTATCTTTTATGATGTCTTTCTTCTCTCTGTACCTGATATTAAGGATAAACATAATAGTCACTTTCTTTGGGAAATGGATACAATCTGCAAGTGTTCCTACTTAAGCAAAATTAATGAGACAGTTCACTGAATTTCAGCGAGCTACACTTCTGTGTTAAATGACTGTGCAGTAAACTTTCAGAACTGTGCTTAGCTTCACCCTTGCCACCCTATCTCTGTGTATTTCCTTATAAATTTACCAACCACTGCACCGTATATCCTTTGCAACTTACATACAAACATATAAAGAAGACAAGTGTTTTACTGTGTTCAGTTTTCATACAGAGAAAACATGCAGAGAGGAAACAATTGTGTTTGATGCAATATAAGAATGAAAAACACTTTAGATAATAGGACAGCTTTTATTCTCCCAGCTACAGGAGGAAATACATGCTATAGCTATACTGTATTTGAAACCATTAAAAAAAACCCCTATACAGCACTTTCCACGACAGTTATTGTAGCACAGCTCCATTTGCCTTATTTTCAAACACACATTTATTAAGTGGAGCTTCAAATGGCAAAAATTTGACTTTTTTGTTTTTAAACAAGTTTTGCACATGTTTAGTACTGGCCTCACTAAAGGGCTTAATCCTGCCCTCCCAAAATTCACTCAAAAGTCACATAAGGCCCCAATACACCAGCGTATTTAAGCACATACTTAACTTTAAACACATGACTGCCACCTATTTACTTCAGTTTACCCTACCTCAATGGGACTACTTAACTGCTTTGCTGAATTGGGCTGAGTCAGCTGGAATTTTGGCTGTGCAAGGAATAACTATTTCCCCCCACACTGACTTCTTTTTCCAGGTCTCTAAACTATTGATTCTGCCCTACTCAGAACATGCTGTCATGCTGCCCTATCTATGCACTTACACAGCACCATCACCATAGTATCTAGGCACCTCAAATATTTTTTTCACTCTTTATGAAAATGCCTTTGTTCCTTTACTCCTGTGCTGAGCCTAAACTGAACATTTTGCAGTTTTGATGTTTCTGGTTTGATAATACCCTGATAAGTGACATGAGCAGCTGGATCACATTGCTAGTGCATTGATCTGGCAAGAATACAAGTCAGTTACAGAGGCATTACTTTTACAGTATCATGATTCACATTAGAATACAAGGGTATTTCAAACCATTAAATAAAAGGACTACTGAGGTGCTGGTCACCATGAAGGGAAACATCTGAAAAACAACAACAACAACAACTAATTGACTTATTTTTAGTTAATTTAGGACTACATGCTAAAATGCATTAATTGCAATTGCATGGCTACTGTATGGCATCATTATAGATCAGGTTTAAGGTTGTTTATCATGTGTGAATGTCTTAAATTGAACCTTAATTTTCTGAGTTTGTAAATTTTGAGGGCGAGGGATGCTGGGAGGAAATAAGTACAACATAAGGGAAAAAATTACAGGTCAGTTACTCATATACACTCTCTGCTTTAACGCTATCATAACATATGTTCAGTTATCTGGGAATATTGAAAACAAGATAGCTTGATTCTTCTAAAATATTGTTCCTTAGACGCTGTTATAATGATATAGTATCTTAATAAATATGCACTATATTTAAAAAAAACTGGGAGTGTTTTGAAATGAACTCCTGAAAATTCTGAATAACCGGGTATCCACTGTGATGATGGGTGAGCTCAATAAATTTGCACTTTGCATTCAGGGCTGAAAACATCTACTCATAACTTTTTCAATAAAGCCCTGGTAAGTAATGTTTAGGAGTCTCTCTCATTGTAAATCTGCAGTAAATGGATAGGTACTATTTATTCAGTTGGGAAGAAATAATTTAGAATCACAGGTCCCCTTTGATCCAGGTTTTGCTTTATGAATAACATTTTTTTTGCAATTCCAGATTTAAATTTCAATCTCCAATATAACTTTTTGCTCCAATCTGTGCTTAATGTAAAGAATAATGATAGAATAATTTAAACTGTGTAATAAATTATTCATACTGAATAAATCTTTTGAGTTAATTTAGTCTCCTTCTTTGGTTTGTGAATTGTCTGCAAAAGGCACACAATCATCTCACATAGTTTGTTTGAAATTTCTTACCAAATAATTCTTATTAAAATAATTGTGTCTATAGATTGTTTATATCTGATAGATGGAATTTGACGTGTATTGGTTAGTTTTGCAGGCAGATAGGATTCTGAATACACACAGGGAGAAGCGCTGTTAAGAAGGAAGATACTGGGCTAGATGGACCATTGGTCTTACCCAGTATGGACATTCTTATGTTCTTATACCATTTTAGAGGCACTTTTTTAAAAAGAAAAAAAAAGTAGAACTATACTTTAAGGGTCTAGATGTCCTGCTCTACAAGGCCATTTGCCTGGGGGATGGCAGACTGAGGTTCTAACAATTCTGGTTTTTAATAAAAGGCATACCTTTCCTTCCTGAACACTAGCACGAAGAATAATAAGAGAGCTGCCACTTGAGTGATCACCTTTAATAATTCAGATGCAACAGTGACTCTACAAGCTGGTATGAAACATGGCCTGTTGCTCCCTGGAGGATCAGCAGTGTCTTCATCTTGGGATGGAGTTGAAGGCTGATCCTCCCTTCCTCCAATTGCCTGGTTAGTCACTCTACACACACACTCCCTCCCTTTAGCTCCTCCCCTACTTCCTTTTGTATTTTATTCATTGGAGGTGAGGAAGCAGACAAAGAAGCTCAAGGGAGATAAATAACTGGCCAGAGAAGAAGCCTCTGCCAGCTCAAAAACTACTTAGCCTGTAGCTTTCTCTTTTCTGCCTTTGAGACTTAAGTCACAAATGAAGGTTGTGAAGGAAAGAGAAGAAACAATAGGGAAAGAAACAGGAAGTGGATCAAATATTATGGTCCCTGTGTACTGTTCTCATGGAAACAAATGGTCGTAAAGATGACAGATAATCGCACAAGGCAATATCTTTGGCATAGGGTAATCTCAGGTGGTATAGGGCCAGCATAATCAAGCCTTCACCATTGCAGCTTCACGCACAAGGGCCGTGTAGAGAGCATTCATGTGGGGCAAAGCACCACTGTGCTCTCTATATATCCAGCAGCTGGGATGATTTCTTGGTGCTATAGGAACATGGATTTAAGATGTTTCTGATGGCTGTTCTGGGTGGCCTGTAAACAGGAGAAACACAAAGAAGATTTAAATCCACCTTTGCCTTCATCTGTGCAATCTCTGTGTCTAGTGTAGCTTGGATAGAAGATCGAATCAGAGATAGGTAGTGGGGCATCAAATCAGCCCAAAGAGGAAGCCAAGTTGGAAGGTAAACTAGAGGTGGGTAAAGTGGAGAGAAGGGAAATACAGTAGAGGAAACAAATTAGGGATGGAGACTTCAGAAATATTTGTAGGTAGCAAAATCAGGCTAGAGGATTCATGGCTGGATAAGGGGGGAGGGGAGAACATATTGAAAAGAAGCCTAGCCGAAGAGGGCAGATGTGGTTGGGATGTGCTTCAGAGGAGAGACAGAAGGAAAGAAAATACATTCAGAGGGGCAAAGAGAACTTTAGGGAGGCAAGAATTAAAGAAACCTCCAAAGGCACTCCTGGCCCCTCTCTCCCCAATGAACAGAGAGAGGCACATAAGAATTGCCATACTGGATCAGACCTGAGATCTATCCAGCCCAGTGTCCTATCTCTGGCACTGTACAGTACCACAGACTTCAGAGAAAGATGTAAGAACTCCATAGTAGGCAGAAATGGATAATCTGCCCCCCAAATTGGTTTTGTGATCTCTAATAGTTCCAGACTGATTAAAGCCTTAAGGTTTAATATCCCTTCCAAAATGTGTACTATCATTAATTCTGATCATTCTGGATATTCTCATTATCTATATAAATGTTGAATCTTTTTCTAAATCCTGTTAAGTTCTTGGCCTCACTGACTTCCTGTGGCAAAGAGTTCCACAGTTTTATCACACATTGTGTGAAAAAACTATTTCCTTTTGTCAGTTTTGAATTAGCCACCTTTAATTTCATTGAAATGTCCCTGTGTTCTTGTGTTGTACAAGGAGAACAACAGTTCCTGAGTGGACTTCTCTAGACCATTCATTATTTTAAATACTCTTATCATGTCCCCTCTTATTCATCTCCTTTCTAAGGTGAGCAAAACCAGTCTTTTCAATCTCCCTTCATGAGAGAGTTTTCCCACGTCTTTGATAATTTTCATTGCTCCTTGAACAATATCTTTTTTGAGATGGGTTGACCAGAATGTCATATAATATTCCAGATAAGGCCACAACACTGATTTGTATGAAGATAAATATTCTCTTCATTTTCACCATTCTGTTCCTTATGCATCTTACCGCCATGAGATTTTTTTTTTTAATTGCAGTTGCACAATAAGCAAATGTCTTCATTAAGCTGTTCACAGTGATGCCTATGTTTCTTTCTGGAGTTGAGATATTTTAATTTAGAATCTTCTGAGGTGTATGAATAATGTAATTTCCCCCCCTCCAGTGTGCATTATTTTACATTTATCAACACTGAATTTCATTTGCCATCCTGTTGCCCATTGACTTAGATTGTCTTGGTTTCTCTGAAGTTCTTCACAATCCTCTCTGTTCTACATGCTGAAATAGAATCTACCTCCTAGGTGAAACAATTGACTTTTCTTTACTGGAATACCCCTAACAAAGAGCCTGATTGTGCTCCTACACACAGTGTCTCCCCCACATCTCCAATAAATCTTACACTAGCCTATTTTTTTTCTGTGACGTATGTCCTGGGCAACAGTTATGTGGTCCAGAAAGCAAGAAGTCAAAAATTCCTAAGGTTTACTATCTGCTGCCTCTTTCTGACAGCCCCAGTAACTTCTTTAACATCTCCTAATTATAAAGAGTTATTGCTCATCAAATTAGGGAACAGAGGCAATACCATGTGACCAACCACAACCAACCAAACTAGATCAAATTTCAATATCTGCTACTGAGCACTTGCAGCAACTGTTCATAATTATGTTATAGAGTTAGATTAAAAACCGCACAATAATCAGACAATGAAATACATCTGAGGAAATAATCGTTCTCATACTCTGCAAACAGAAAAACAGGAATAGTAAGTTGATTAAATGATTTGCTTATTATTCATTCAGCTCAATTTATCTATTACTAACCCCAATTTTTCTCTCTGACATATTCTCAGCACACACACCTTTAAAAAATACTGCTATCTGACAACATTGATCTTGTATTCCTACTTCAAATCACCAATAAGAATATGCCATACCATAAGTAATATCAAATTCTCAATAATGCTGGCAAAATTCCTTTTCTTACTGTTGAGGTATTTAAAATCCCTGCACATTTTACCAAGTTAGCTTCTATCCACTGGCATAACTAAAATCACATGGAAAATTTTACATGGATACGCTATCAGATTCAAACAGAGGAGAGGAAATAAATGAATGAGTTTATGTAAATCCTTGTTAAAATATTCATTTAAAATTAGTCTCTTCTGTTTTCTATAGTTGAAACATAAGCATTATTATTTTCCCAGAACCAATAATTCACTGTATTAGGAACCTTATGAAAAGATTAAGACATAAGGTTAAATCCTGTCCCCATAAAGTCAATGACAAACTCCTATTGGCTTCAAAGGGGCCAGGATTTCACCCGAAAGGCACTAACAATCTAGTTCAAACACGTGTAAGACAGAGTACACACAAACAATATATGGAATATAGACTGAACAGAGTCATAATCTGCTGATGTTCATTTGGCAAGGCATTTTTATTGGAGCCACTTGTAACCAAACATAATTTAAAATTATTATAATATATCATTAATAATATAAAATATATTTTAATAATTATAAAATTATTATAATATATATACACATATGTACACACACACCCCCATACATACTTACACACATGCACTTAAAATAGCATTAGAACTGATGTTTTATCTCTTCTTTGGGGAGCACATGGAATGAGTAAAATCTTCATGTACGTGATTGCTCTTGATATTGAATCCACTAAGTATTTCAAGGAAAGGAGTAAAATATTACTTTCAGTGTTGTTATAATATAAAAACTGGAAACAAGTCACAGCTCCTTAAGTAACTTGTAGTTACAATGTATTATTTATATAACACCACAAGTGCACTATGTTTAAAAGCAATACTAGCAGGGATTAAACTACAGTAGATGAGCTTTACATAAAATGATTGATTTTTCCAAAATAATTTTAGCTCACTTTTCACCTGCAGGGGGTAGCAGTCTGATTGATTTTAAAAAAAGGATAAGAGCAAGGCTTCAGAATGGAGACTACATTAGCACTGGAAGAGAGAAGGGACTGTAAATGGAATATTGAGCTGAAGGTCACTGATTCTAATCCAGTCCAGACTGGGAGTGACGAAGTCATCATCACTACTTTCTGATGGTTGTTTGATGGCCTATCGGAAATGAGCTTGTGGTCTCAGCTCATTTCCTAGTGGACAGGTCTTACAATCACAAAATCACTGTCACAATGGACAATCCTGTTGGCAGTTTCAGCAGCAAAGTGAAAGCTTCAGTGGAGCTATGCTTGCACCACTAAAATTCATGTTTAAGCCTGTTGGTGAGGATATATGTGGATGGGAAGTATGCACTGTTTTCTGGTATGCTATTCTCCCAGGCTATCAAATTTGGTATTTTTCATAAGAACTAAATTTCAACACACACACACACACAGTGGAGCCTAAAACTTAAGTTAAATTTGAGTAGAGTTGGTAAAAGACTTGTAAACACTTTTAAAATAACAGAATATTTTTTCTGCAGTTTAACAACACAATTTTTTTTTTGTTAAATTGAAAGTATTGATATTTTTCATCTACTCCCCTTTTCCATCCCCTTTTCCATTTTGCCTATCGGGGGGGAAAAGAGTAAGGGGATGGGCTGGAGGAAAATAAATATAAAAATCCTGATTTTTCTAAAATCATTTTCTTTCAACGACAAAGAAAAGCATTGTATGAAAATTTTCATTTTTGAAAAAAGGACATTTTTAATGAAAAAAAGTCTTTCATTTGAAAAATTTTGACAGTCCAAGAAATTTCTTAGGGTGTGGGAGAGCTTTTAAATTTAAATCCATCTCCTCACTTCCTGATGGGAGATTACTCCACCTAGTTAACAGAAAAGGATTAGACAAGGTCTCTCTCTCATTTAACACTGCCACATGCAGTGTTCTCTCAGGATCTAACGAGTTTCCTGCAGCCTCCACAGTGCACAAAACTTCTGTAAGGATATTTAGCTAGTGTTCATGTAGTCAGGTCCATGCCTTTTCCTGGACCATGTCCTAAGTTTAAAATAAAATTATCCAATTTAAGACAATCACTTTTCTTTAAGCATTTAGTTAGAATTAATTTTAAAATAAGATATTTATGTTTGGTTTGGGACTTTTACAATCCCTGAAGAATAAGTGTAGTTTTAGTGATTCTGTTGCATGTAATAAATCTAAAATAAAATCTCACTCTGAAAATAAGATTTCCAAGTCCAATTGAAAGTTAAAATGGACTATTTTCCACCAAAATCCCCCTTTGGCTGCCATTTGTAATTAAAAATGTCTCAACAATTCTTTTAAAGGAAACTTCTGAAGTTTAAATGCAGACTTGGCAACATACATTTGTAGGCACTGTGATTAATTACACAGTATGTGAATGGTATCTCACAGACAGTACTGCATAGATGAGAGACCATAACACAGTTTACAATAGGAAGTGAGTGATCTAATCCTTTTAAGTCTTGATTAAAGGAAAAATTAATTGTATAAATTGCATGTTTTAAACTGATTTTGTTATCTTGAGCTCAGTAAAATCCTAGCACAGCAGAGGTGATTCTTGATCAAGGAGACGTCTACATATTTTGACAAACTAAAGTACCTCCAGGGTGCTGAAGTTCCATGGCACTTACTTCACATCTCAGCCATTTAGTGATAGCAAGATGAAGGTTTCCCTGAGGGATCACTGCTTTGTTACTGAGAGCACACCTTCAGCTCCAGTTAAAATAAGGTATTGATTATCCCCATAATTATTTTTGAATGGACTATTTTGACTGTTCAGTAAAAGGGATACTTGATCTCTAATTTATGCAAATGTACCTTCAAATCAAAATAGTACATAGATGAAAGAATATATAATTTCTCTTTTGAAGTACCCAGTTTTCATAACTTTAATGAAGCATTTCTAAACATGTACTACCAGATTATCATTATCATTGCAGATTGCTAGTATTATTATGGGTGATAATTTAGGTATGGTTACAGTAAACCAATAATTTACTTGAAATATTTCTTTCTTCTAGTAGCCAAGTGATTGAATTTGATACAAAAATTAAATTTTAAAATGGTGCTAAAATTATAATATCTGAAGCAATTTCATTATATAAATTCTTGCTTTCCTTAAGTAAAGTTAAATTGGGCCAGGAGACAGAAAAAAATGTTTTAAAAAGATGATGCTCTAAATGGTGAATTGTGACAGCAGCCAAGTAAATAACTTAACAAGAAAAAGGCTTTGCAGAATATTGATTTAATGCATCACTTAAGCAACAGAATATCTCAAATCAGCATTATACATGCTCTATTTCCTTGTACCTTGGACAGTTTATCAGATCACTTCTCTCAGAGGAACAAACACATATTTCTCCATGAATTGTTGTCTATGATGCAGAGGTTTTAACAGAAGGATAAAAATGCATCCTCAGTAGAACTCTGCTTCTTTGAGAGAGATGCATTTCCAGAAATTCTAGCAAGCTGGAATGCTATATATAAAAAGCTGCTAAAATTAAATTTAGACCAACCTAAGATAACTGGCATTATTATCCTATTGAAAACATATCACAGAAAAAGTAAGCTTTTTCAATATGCACAAAAGACTGTAAATTGCAATTTGACCTCATTGTACAGAATTTCAATAGGCTTCTGAAGCATCAAAAGAATTTAAAAATTCTGTTTAAAAGTTACATTGATTCCAAATTGTGCCTTCAATGTTGTAAACAGTTCAAAGATAAGTGTAAATAAGGAGAATTGTAGAAAAATAAAAGGCAAAAAGCAGAAATAACTTGTCAGGTTCTTTTTTTGTTGTTGTTGTTTTAAAGAACAAGCTACCAAATTATACACTTTATATAAAGGTCCATGTTGTCATCAAAACACAGGTTTTCTGTTCAAAATTTAGGCAAAATTGTCCTCCCCCCCAACACACTATTGCTGGCCCATGGATAGGGATGGTGTCCCTAGCCTCTGTTTGCCAGAAGCTGAGAGTGGGCAACAGGGGATGGATCACTTGATGATTTACCTGTTCCGTTCATCCCCTTTGGGGCACCTGGCATTGGCCCCAGTCGGAAAGCCAAGATACTGGGCTAGATGGACCTTTGGTCTGACCCAGTATGGCCGTTCTTATGTTTGTTCTTATCTTCGAATGACTTAGGCTCCATAGCTACAAAAGGCATCTCTTATTTGACTGGTGAAAACACTCTGTTCTCCAGCAGCTACAGAAAACAGAACTAAATATACCACCGCTTTCTTTTTCTAGGAGCAGAGTCTGTGACTCCACCTTATGCGATTACTATGTATGGCTCTATGGAACTCACACTGATTCACTCACTGAGTATACTCCAATGGTTACTCAAACTCCCAATTTGGGCAATGAATCTTACGAATGAGGATGGGTTCTTCCCCAAAAAGGCTGAACAGCCAGCCAGGGAAGAATTTTACAGGGTTCATGGCCCAGGTCATTGGGTTTTCCCTGCCTGAACACACCATGACATACAGAATGGGCTAAGGGCCAGATTCTTTCTTTTAGCATAGCACTGAGACACAGGTAGTATGTAATCTTCACCAAACCAGGAGCAGCCCCAGGAGGTATAATGACTTAGACATACCCCTTGTGCTTTGGAGTATAATCCATAAATGGCAGCACTCTGGGGAGAATGACCTCATTTCTAAAGGAACTCAAGATATTTTAATGTCCGTTTACAAAATCTTGCAGTTGGAATATCCCCACCATAACTAAAATTGGACAATTTATTTGATCATGCAGCAGGTCTCATCATTGTAGTCCAATCCTCATATAGCTCCAATAGAGCCCACTGAAGTCCAATAAGAGCTTTAGGACCAAATTCTCTGCTAGTGTAAAATGGACAAAACTCTATTGAATACAATGCTCCTTCCATTTTTAACAGCAGAGAATTTGGCTGTTAACCTATAGGTCTCCTTCCATCCCAAGAGAAGACAGCATCACACAGCCTTCATTCAATTTAATTTCTTTTTTCCATGCTGTGGTAGGATTGAAATGTTTCCCAATACTTTGTAATATTGTCAAAGCAGATTTAAGGAATTACATAAATTACCTCCTGGGCAGTTTTATCCTTCACAATTAAAGGATGCCTGAAGAGTATAATTTGGGGTCTGCCTGGCCACCCTTTGAGATCTCTCCAGCTGAGTAAGGCAGGGAAGAAGATTCATCTGTTCACCTCATGTTGACTTGTCATTTGAAATCTGTGTCAGAGCAGCGCCTCACAAGAGTAGAGAGTTTGATGCCACCGCAGCTTTCCTTCTGTCTAAAGTAGTGCTGGATGAACTATGCATTGTGAATAAATTTACAGATTTAGCCCTTTTTTCGCTGTCTGAATTTTCTCCAAAATTTCACTTTGTAAAAATTGGTTCATTGGTTGACATTTTTCAAATGCTTTAGTCTTAGTAGTAGTAGTTTGGTTTTTTTTGTTTCATTTTGGGGGGTTTTTTTAGGTGGTTAGAAGCAAAATGGAAAAAGACGTTCTGGCCCCACGAAGTCAATGGGAAAACTCCTGTTGGCTCCATCAGGGCCAGGATTTCAACCAAGCTCTCTGCAGTGTGAAACCTACAATCTAGATTTGACACAAATGAGGCCAATCATCAAACAACAGGGACGAAAAGGAGAAGTTGGACAAAAAAGTTACAAAAATAAGGATGTGTAGATACTACTGTGGTTGGCTCTGTAGAAAATTGATAGCTAGAGAGATCACAGAGCACTCAGTAAAGGCATAAGTACATTTTTAAGGTTTGGAGGGCAGTTTTGCTTTTGTTTTCTAAACTTCTTGTGGGAAATTGTGTGAATATATTTCACATAATAGTAGTTATGTGAACATGTTTCAGTTTGTGGGTTTTTTCCCCCCCAAGAGCTATGTGTTCAGCTTCTTCCCCCCTCCCCTCCCCTCCTGCACCCTTTCCCTCCATTCTTTACTCAACCCTGGCATTAGCTTGGAGAAGGAATTCTTTGTTTCTATATAAGAATCTAGAAATTCCTTGATAGTTAGCAATCCTATTTTATTATATTCTATGCTATGCTATTTCTTATAACATCCTATCCCAATGGTATTTGTGCAACTAGCAAGGATAGATTCCTTAAAAAGCAGCAGAAAATCCAACTATAATGTTTAAGTGCCCTAGTATTTCACTAGCAATTTCGAAGTCCTCTGGCTTTTAAGATTCAACCAGTAGACTACTCTTTTTAAATTATTAAATAAATTTAATTTAACTTTTCACAAGATACCAAGGAAAATGCATTTCTGTAGACAAGTATTGGGCTTGTTTTCTTTCAATGAAAACTATGGTATCGGTATTGCCTCTTTGGGGTATTAGCTTCCCTTAAGTAAAGCATGAAATAATTTCATTCATTAAAGGGGGAAAATGTGCAAGGCAGATGGTTACAAAAGGAGTTTTAAAGAACTATTACAATTTGAGACCACCCAAAAACTGGAACAATAACTGTGACGAACTACCTAGACTCATCTCCAACACACTGAGACGTCAGAAGAGACTAACAAACCTGATATAGGAGATCTTATTAGAATGCCTGGTTCATCAAAAACCAAACAGAAATAAACTTCAGGTCCAAACTTTACCATATTGGGCATCAATATATAACAAACTATTGAACATTTTAACAGTTTTACTTTACTGAATAAGAAACCACAGTATGTTTACTGACCTGTGGCCTTGCTGTGGATCACACCATTTACGTAGCACCTTTCTAGCAGAGACTGCAGGTGAGGGTGGAAAACTGTAGATAGGGGTCTTATTTACTTTTGTTTGAAAAATACCTCTAATTCATTGTCTGTTTCTTTTGTGAAAAGACAAAGGATTCATCCTGAGTGAAGACTGGAAACCAGCTCAGAGAGATTAAGAACTGGACCAAGTTTCAGTCTAAAAATTAAACCAGTCCCTCTTCCCTCTTTTTTCTCTTTTATTTTTGAAAAAAAAAGTATCCCACTCCTTTTCCTTAGCCCTTAACGTACTCCCTAGCTCTCAAGATTCTATTTGGCTTAGTAACCCAAACTAGATATCTGCCATCTTCAAATCCACAACAGTAACTGTCGGTTTCCCCTTGGTCAGAAAAGAGGACATTCATTCTGCTGTGCCTCATGCCTAGGAAACACTAGAGCAATTTACAACAGATCGTTTTTGTTTATCATGAAAACCCTGTAATCTCCAGGATATCACTAAGAAAGGGACAGTATAGGCTGGGGATGGGCAGAAAGTCAGGTCTATTGAGATCAAAGAACCTGTTTAGAATCAGGGACAGTTTAGGGGTTACACCAAATAATTGAGAAAACAGGAGTCTGCTGATGGTCAGGAACTGGGATTGGGGAAGTAGGGGCCCACTGAGGGATGGAGAGAAGGCAATATGTGCTGGGGAAAGGACAAGAATATGTTTAGGATGAAAGGAGTAAGGGAAAGGAATGAGTTGGAGAAGAGGGAGAAAGTAGGAAGACTGTCAACAATCAGGTAAGCTTAACAAAAGATTCTCCACTATTTGGAATTTGCAAGTCTATAATATTAAGAAAGCATATCAATGTCTTTTACTTTTGATATACTTTCAAAAATAGTGGCAAATATAACATGTAAACCTGAGTTTAGTGATGCTTTAAAGCATCACTAATCACTGAATTGCTGACCAAAGCTTGAATTGGAGATAAACAGCTCAGTGAAGCTCTAGAAAAATACCCAATTCCGAGTATTATTTCATTCAAATCCACCTGACTAAAATCCATATGAGACAACCTCCACTCTGGTATTGGGAAAGTTTCTCTGCAGATGCAGTTGTTTTTAGCCTATTCTAGTTCTCGCACCTACACACAATTTGTAAAATGTTTTGAACAGAAGCTGACAATATTTTATAATAGATTGATTGGGTCTCCCCACATTTTTCCTTATGTTTAGTGGCATCAGATATTTGAATTAATTCAAATATCCTGTAACCAGAATCATGCTTGGAAAATGTGAAGTAACAACATCTATTAGACATGGATGTTTGGTATTAGAAATGGCACAAATACGAATTTCAACATATGTAGTCATGGCCCATTGAATTCCAAGGCACTTCTGGACTAAGACATCATTCTCCATGTAAGGGCTGGATAAATTCTACCGCAGGAATTGATCAATGTGGACAGTGAAGGAAAAGATTTTCCAGCTGGCACAAAAAGAAGTGAGGACCCAACATCCATTATTTTTAATGGTAGTTGGGCACTGACTACTCTTTTGGCCTTTGAAAAACCTCACAAGTGCCCCCAAATTACACATGCAACTTCATCCACTGTTTAAACTAGGTATAAAAAAAAGCCATGGTCACTCACAAAACCCACACAAAGTAACAACTGTAACCTTAATAAGAACATTGGCAATTTTATTTAACTAAATGAAAACTCTGCAACCTGACCATTCATTCTGCATATCCTTGATACTTCATAGGATGGTTTATCAGATCAGAAGGCATTTTAACAATTAACAGCCATTTCAATAAAGTATGCAAGAATGCCTGCTCTGCATTTTTTTAAAATCCTTCCATATCTTATTGTAACTCAAGCTCTTTTCATGTTAACTCAGGACTGTTCTTAGCCAAGGGATAAAACAGCTTCTGACAGAAACACAAATAAGCCATAGCTGATGTGACCTATGCTTCCAGTCCCTACTAGTCCTTTTCTGCTGCACTGACTCCATGATGTCTTCTTTCCTCCCTCTGCCGCCTTCCCTCCCATACAAGGACTTCTAGTGACTTTGCTTTTCCCTCTGCGGTCTCTTTCCAGACACCTGCTTGGCTCCTGTTCTCTGTAATGGCTTCCTTCTTCTGCAATGCATTACTAACACAGAGCAGAACTTTAGTAGCAGTGGCTAAGAGGTACATTGATTTAAACTTTAGCAGACACCACTCATTAAGTCACAAGCTAATTTACAAGTTTGACCATTACTGTATAGATTGCAATTATTTTCTTGAAGCAAGATTAAATTATTAAAATAGCTGGATGTATTGGACAAAATGAAACCTAACAGCATGCACACTATTGAAATACATTTGATTTTCTTATTAAGAATGTAAAATATTTTCAGACCCATTGCTTTATACAGTACAGCACCCCAACATGCCAGTTCCAAACTTGCATTTATTCTACATATATCTGAAGGAATGTGATTTAAGTCCTTTATCTTTAATATATGATGCACATAATTATGTACAGTGATGGAGGGAAAAATTAGGTACCATATGTATAGTATATAACCATATTCATACTATGACAACATGTTGTCATCGTGACTCTGTACCATCATGTCTAAGCATCATCATGATAAAAGCATTTTTGCAAAGCAATGCCATGTTAACATACTATGATAATTCTGTGGCTCTCTGATTCAATCTGGCATTCTCACACATGTATTGTTTTTCAGCAACCAGGAAGGGGAGGTAGAAAAGAGGAAGAAGAGAGTTTTATGCACACAACATAAAACTGTACTTGCAGTCTAAAAGAAAATATTGTAGTTGCAAAATAAATGACTTTAATGAGTAAATGACGTTTTTGTTTCAGTTTTCACCAAAAGTTTAGTAGCGATTGGACATCTAACGCAGTGGATGCCAGTGAAAACGAGGAACGATCTGAGGCTAAAATAAGAAAGAGCAAGTGAAAAATTACTTAGACAAGTTAGATGTCTTCAAGTCACCAGGGTCTGATGAAATACATCCTAGAATATTCAATGAGCTGAGAGGAGATATCTGAAACATTAGTGATTATCTTTGAAAAGTCATGGAAGATGGGAGAGATTCTGGAGGAAGGGAAAAGGGCTAATATAGTGCCAATCTATAAAAAGGGGAATAAGGACAACCCCGGGAATTACAGACCAGTCAGTTTAACTTCAGTACCCAGAAAGCTAATGGAGTAAATAATTAAGCAATCAATTTGCAAACACCTGGAAGATAATAAGGTGATAAGTAACAGTCAGCATGGATTTGTCAAGAACAAATAATATCAAACCAACCTAATAGCTTTCTTTGACAGGGTAACAAGCCTTGTGGATAGGGACAAAGGGTAGATGTAGCATATCTTGACTTTAGGAAGGCTTTTGATACTGTCTCACCTGACCTTCTCATAAACAAACTAGGGAAATACAACCTACATAGAACTACAATAAGGTGGGTGCATAACTCACTGGAAAACTGTTCCCAGAGAGTAGTTATCAGTGTTCACAGTCAAACTGGAAGGGCATATCAAGTGGGGGGTCCCACAGGGATCAGTTCTGGGTCCGGTTATGCCCAATATCTTCATCAATGATTTAGATAATGGCATCGAGAGTACACTTATAAAATTTATGATAAAAGTTGGTATGATACAATACCAAGCTGGGAGGGGTTGCAAGTGCTTTGGCAGATTGGATTAAAATTCAAAATGATCTGAAAAAACTGGAGAAATGGTCTGACATAAATAGGATGAAATTAAATAAGGACAAATGCAAAGTACTCCACTTAGGAAGGAACAATCAGTTACACACGTACAAAATGGGAAATGATTGCCTGGGAAGGAGTACTGAGGAAAGAGATCTAGGGGTCATAGTAGATCACAAGCTAAATATGAGTCAATAGTGTAACACTGTTGCAAAAAAAGCAAACATCATTCTGGGATACATTAGCAGAAGTGTTGTAAGCAAGACAAGTAGTAATTCTTCTACTCTACTCCAAGGTCATTATGCCTCAACTGGAGTATTGTGTCCAGTTCTGGGCAATGCATTTCAGGAAAGATGTGGACACATTGAAGAAAGTCCAAAGAAGAGCCACAAAAATGATTAAAGGTCTAGAAAAATAACCTGTGAGGGAAGATTGAAAACATTGGGTTTGTTTAGTCTGCAGAAGAGAAGACTGAGAGGGAACAGGATAACGATTTTTTCAAGTACATAAAGGTTATTACAAGGAGGAGGGAGAAAACTTGTTCTCCTTAACCTTTGGAGGATAGGACAAGAAGCAATGGGCTTAAACTGCAGAAAGGGTGGTTTAGATTGGACATTAGGAAAAACTTCCCAACTGTCCGGGTAGTTAAGCACTGGAGTAAACTATTTAGGTAGGTAATGGGAGGTAATCATTGGAGATTTTTAAGAACAGGTTAGACAAACACCTGTCAGGGATGGTCTAGATAATACTGAGTCCTGCCTTGGGTATAGGAGACTGACGAGGAGACCTCTCGAGGTCCCTTGCAGTTCTGTGATTCTATGAACTACTGGAATGAACACAGGTAAAAGCCCCACGAGAACACAGTGTATGTATGTATACAGGCATATATGTTTTGTCTCTGCAGGCTATATCAGAGTTCAGTATTAATGTATTATTATGTTAGCAACTCTGAGAACAGAATGTCTGCTTCTAGACTCTTCAGAAGAGTCCTTAGAAATTAAAAAAAATCAGAAGAAGATCTCCATGTGTGTCACGTAATGGTTTTTCTTCTCTCCTTTCGTGCTCTCACACCAGTCAGATCTGTAGCCTGTGCTCGATGCACACATGACACCTCCAAGACCTGGATATGGCTTGAGAAGTATGGGTAGATTACCACTTCTTTAGATTCCCTACATTTCCCTGGAAATGGTGCCATTCAACCTTGATGTTTGAGGAAAAAGCAAAACAATGCTAACAGGAGTCAGATGTTTATTTGCTCTATTGAAATAACCCCCCTCCGCACCCACCCACCCACAAACATTTCAAAACCAAAACCTGACATCAGTACTCAAAATATATTTAAGACAAGACCATGTATAAAGGCTTAAAACCCAAAGAGTTTACTGCTCTCTGGAGTAAGGTTTCTTTTATTAGTATTTATTCCCACTTTAATTGAATTTTTAAAAGTAACCAAAATTACAAAGACCACCAGCACTGTAAAAAAAGAAAAAAGTCTCCCAGGGTTTGCAACTCTGCCCCCTCAGTGTTCTGGAGTCCAGATGTGAAGGGTCTATTGGAGATGAACACATTGTTGGAAGGAGGAGAGAAAGATTTGATGCTACTGCTCTAGCCTCATTTTATTGAAACCATACAGGTACCTGTCCTTATTAGGACTATTATACTTCAGCTTGTTAAAGTGGCAGAAATTGTTTTTCTGCTACTTTATTGCCAACTATTACTTCATATTTTTAAAAGGGGACCTACACAGAAAATATAAAATGACCTGGGATTTCTTTGTTCATAATCAAAAGGCCTAAAAACTGTCATCTCTATTCCTTCTCTGAAAAATATTTGTTGTTCTTGTATTATATTTCAGATATACCAGGAATATCAAGTCTTATCTTCCCAGGTTTTGCTGTAGAACCATAGAGCTAGGGTGGAGGCTTTCAGCCCTTAACTGAAAGGGCTGGGAAAAATTTTAATCCCACCTGTTTGTCCAGAATTTGCCTTAAATATTTTTTTTTTAAATTTTTTTAAAGTCTGAATAAAAACCCCTATTCCTTCTCAAAGATTCAGATTTCACTCTCTTGGTACTTATGATATCCAATCCTAATAGTTCTTTAGTCATCCATAGAGACCTCTACGGAAAACAGAGCAGAGACCACCTGATTTTGTAACATTAAAACATTCAAAAAGACATTTTCGTTTCCCTTGCAGATCATTTTCCCTTATGATCGAGTGCCACATTCTGGTGACACTTACACCACTACAACTCCCCACAAACAACCCAGGCTTATCTTCATGTAAATGACTGAAAAATCTGGGCCTGAATGACTAAAACCCAATCAGATTTGGGGTGAAGATGATAGGAAGAATGAATGGTGTTCCATAGTGTTGCAAGCACTGATTAGTATTAATTACTTGTACAGTGGTAATATCCATAGGCCTCAATTAGGACTGGGCCCCAGCATACTTGAAGATGTATAAAAATACAGGCAGACATTATCCCTGCTCCAAAGATACCATCCATTGTGCCAGCTAATGTATGCGTGCATGCATCTAGATCCCTCCTCTCATATTAAATAGCAATCTATTGGTGGGTAAAGAGACTGTAGTTAATCCTGTAGTTTCTGTACAGTTCACTATTGATGAAGCACGCCGTCAACACATTTCCTGGGACAAGATGGCAATTTTAACACAGCAGAGAGACGAAAAGCTGCATTTGATACATTCATTCATTTGGTTTCTGCTTCATTCTCTGATTGAGAGAGAAATCAGGATATAACAACCTCCAATGTATGTATTTTTTCCACTAAATCTGGCTTGTTGAATGGATAGGAAACTTATTTTTATATTTACTATATTCATAACATGTCAAAAACAATTTGTTGTGGAGGCATCACAGACTAAGGAGAGAACAACCCCACACTCTATATGGCTTTACACCTGGAATACTGTATTGAGCTAAGTAATGACAAGGGTAGACATGATAAAAGTCTATAAATAGTTGAAGAATGTAAACACTAAGCAGCGAGAGGAATTGTTCAAAGGTGGTACAATAGAGTTTAACTAGCATGAATGAGAAAAGAAATAAAAGTGTGCTGGTTAGGCTAGATAGCAGTAAAATTTCCAGACACCAAAATCTGAGTACGGGATGCTGCATACCACCTATGTAGGAGAAACTCCAACTAACTGTGGGTTTGTCTATACTCGGAAATTTACCAAAATTGAAGTTCTGGAATAGCTATGTTGATAAACTTCCAAGTGTGGACAAGCTATTTGGTTGCTGAATTGGGCCTTTGCACTCAAGAATACTCTCCCATAGAATTGACAGAAGTGCCATTGTTTAGGATATTTAGAACTAGACTGGATGAAAGCCCTTGAAATGTAGAGGAGGGAACAATCTTGAACTGACAGGAGGATGGGCTAGGTAACTCTGACAGATTTCTCCTATATCTAATTTCTGTGACTGTGTGTGTGCATGCTGGATTTCAGAAAGGTCTTTTTAATAAGGGTTAATTGGAGTAGTATGTCACACATGACTGACTACTGTTTCAAATTACCGCTGATGCCTGCATAACTAAATCAGGCAAATGGGCAGAACATTTAAATAGAGAAAAGTTGATCTTCTTCCCCTCCTGTTTAATTCTAATACTTTCTTCATTATTCTTGCAATTGCTACACCTTGGCAAGAATGAAGTTTATGAAATTTCAGTGCTTACTGAATGTAATAACGTTAACATAATAATAGTTCTGTGCAATTGGATAGCTTTGTAAAAGTTATGCTCTAGTTTAATCACAAGTTTATTGTGCAAAATATAGGAATCACTGGATGAATTACGCAGGCTATCAGACTAGATGATCATAGCCATCCCTTTCTGGTCTTAAAATCTGTGAATCTATGAAAAGTGTTAATAAATAATCTGTTTAGTTAGGACACTGTAATGAATCGAATAAAATCACCATACTGAACTCTGCAATATTAAACCTTAATCTAAAACCAAAAATCCTTGCTTAACCCCAAATAAGAACTTTTAGTTTAATCTCCAAAGTTAATTGCAAGTATTTCTGACATAAAAAGCTCAAGCAAGACTGCAGAAGGATATACACACACACACACACACACACGCGCGCGCAAAAAGCTCAGCCTCCAATCCCCACCCACCAGTCTCAGTCAAAGGATGACTTCAGTCCCTTTCTTAACTAATCCTGTCACTGTAAAATCCTACACTCATTCTTCCACGCACAGAGGGAAAAGGGACTCACTAGGAAGACCTAGTCTTTCAGTTTTAACTATTAACCAATAGTGGAAAAACAAGGATGCCTAAGTTATGCCTTCAGAGCCAATAGGGTGGATTTGTGTGTCCCACATGACAGCATTTCCCCTGTCTTTCACATGAGCAGTATTTAGTTGAATTCAGAATTGCAGATAGTACAGCTTGCACAGCAGCAATGGGATGTCTGAGCACAAGTGACTGACTTCCGAGTGACTTTATAAAACACTTTTGTACTTTCCTTCTGCATTAAATTGGGATCTGCATCCTTGACATTCACCCACCACACACATCTCTACTGAAGGAAACAGTGACTAGCACAGCTTAGCAGTATGAAACTGTGAGTATCGGTTTTTATTTTCCCCCTTAAAGTGTGCAGTGTAATGCTGTTTACATGTTGCATGCACCATATCTTTAAAATATGCTCTTTATTATTTTTCCCTGGCTATGGAGTTTGAAAATTATCTAAAACAATTGGGAATCTTTCAGGAATATTTCCTGTAGGCTTCAGTAAAAAAAGAAGAGGGGAAAATCAGTTATCCCTAAGGGCAGTGTCTGCATAAGAGCTGCATGCCACACTGCTTCCTAACATAGCCAGTGTGCTGCTTTGTTCATAAAGAAAAAGGAAGGCAAAAAAGCCCCACGCATGTATGTTGTTCAGTTTTATTTGCACTCTGTGTTTACTCAGGCCTGATCTGTCCCTAATGGGGAAAAAATAAAGGCAAACTTTGCTGTCTCTGCTGGCAAGGACAGTCCAGACTTTCCAAACATCTGACAGTTATTATAATTAGCCCTGAAAGGCAGCAAAGACACTATGGGGCAAATAGCTCTTATGTTTTGAACAATGAAATCAAGCAAAGTTCCCATCCCACCTCTTTCAATGTTTGGGAGGGGGAAACGGACAGGGAGGGGGAAGAGAAAGGTTTATAGTTGCATTAAAAAAAAGGCAGGTAATAAATATTCAATCTGGAATCGTTCAGTGTGAGGAGGGGCTTGGACAGGCTGCTTTAAACATTTCTGAATCCTGCCTTCTATTTAGAAAGAATTCACTCAGATTCCTGATGGGTTGGGAAGGGGTATGAGACTCTTCACAGCATAATGTCAGAAGGCGGGGGTGGGGGGAGAAATAATAAGCCATTCATAATGAGATGCATTTTGATAGCTTACCAAGATCTTTGCTCGCCAGGAGATCTCGGTAGATCTAAGTTGCTTTCTGTGTAAGATTTACTTACACGAGTTCTCAAACAGAAGCAACAGACAAAGCAGAGGTAGTTCTCCCCCGCATTCCCTAGAAACAAAATTGAACTCCAATAGATAATAGCACACTGATTTATCCTTTTGTATTTAAATTAAGAAATCCTTGAATAGTCCAAATCTTCTTTTAAAAAGTTACATTCTGAAAGTATTTTCACTGGACTAACAGAAAAGAAAAAAAGAGAAAAAAAGACAATGGAAACCTGATTCAGACCCAGTTAGTCTGGCTCTGTAAGAAAACATGGAGATGAAAACAGTTTGAGTGAAAGATTTTCATACTTATTCTTAAAAAAAAAAAAAAAGAAAAAAAAAAGAAAGAAATTAATTCCAATAAGGAAAAATTGTTTAAAGGCTCAGCCACTACTAAGTATGGCTTAAATAAATCTTCCTGGGCAGATGTTCATGTGCTCCCATTGTGGAGAAAGGAACCCAAAGAATTTATTGTTTAAAAGGAGAACTTGACATGAATTTTCATATAATCTTTTTTAAGTACACCATTTTTTTTCTTTGTCTGCTCTCCTGTTATCTACACCTCCCCCAACTGCCGCTCACTGTGAGCTGAGACACCTGAAGGCTAGACATAATGATCAACAGAGCGCTATGCTAGCCTCTCTGGATTCCAGCCAGATTTTTTCCCCTCTACAATCAAGGAGCCTGCACGCAATGCACGGCAAGCCTATTTCTCTGTTACGTGTAGACTAGGCACAGAAGTCTTACCCATACTGCAGAAACACTGAAGACAAAAATATCCCTTTTTTGTCTTACTCTGGGCAAATTCAGTTTTAAGTCTTGTATTATTTTAAATAATATATGAAAAAATGCATTTATAAATAGGTGTATGCATATATATATATATATATATATATGCGCACACACCAACAATTCTATAGCATGATGTACTATATCTCTATGCCTGCACTGTACATCCAGTATCTTGATTTTTATAAACAGTATACTCCTGTATATGACGTATCTGTATTGCATACAGTATGTTGTTCAGATAGATCACATACACTTATGTAGAAACACTGTATGCATATACAGGATACTATGTATGTATATATGATATACTAGTAATTCAGGGACCTATTTTTGAAAATTTGAATCTTTAGAAAGAGATTAGGTTTTAGAGATTAACAATTCTCTCAGATTATTCTGAGCCCCTTCAAACCTAGTGGTATTCAAATACCAATGGGTAAACCATGTCCAAATTGAGGGGGGTTAGTTGAGGTAGTCAGTCTGACTATGGGAATCTGGCCTTCCAATTGTCAGGCAGTTACTGCACTCCCTGGAGAAACACCGATTGGCTGTGTCTCATTACTTCCAGAAAGTTTGTCTTTTGAACACAGTACTCCCAAAAATAGCTACACACATTATTTTGGTGTGGTCAGGGGTGGGGTTAGCACAGACAGGAAAGGAAGATTATTTTATTTCTTGAACCATTTTCCATTTAATTTTTAAATGTATACACTAGAAATTTTATTCTTTGAAATTCATGCATTTCATTGTCACTGGATACACGGTATAGTGATCTGGAAAAGGAAGGTTTTTTTTAAATCAAATTACTCTGAGTAACACTTTAACACACTTACATACAGTACATACTTTTTTTTTTTTAAACGCATCACCTGACAAGGTTTAAGAAAGTATGGTTTATTCAAAATATCAGCTGGCTTTTAGGAAAAAGATAAATGACTTTAGGTGATTTTCTTTTATTGTTGTTATCATTGTCATCACACTCACACTCTCTTCCCCCTCCCCCAGCAAATAGTATACTAGATTTAGACTTGAAAACAGGACCCAAATATGGGTATCCCATATGTTGATTATTTTGGGTGAGCTGAACAGTTTATAAAACTTTCTAGTAAGTTGCTTAAAGAGGAAAAAAGAGAGAAAATAAGATTAAGTTGTACCTAATGACAACAGCATCCAGGTTTAATAGGGCTACAGGTTTCTAGAGCGTAATTCAAAGAAATGAAGACAGAGAACTTGATTGCTGTATTCAAACTATATAAATCCAAATTCTAATACAAATAATTAAACACTTTCCTGAAAGAATAATTTAATATATTTTATTTGAAAAGGTATAACATATCAGTAGCTACACTGATGGATATATCTGTGAAAAATATATACATATAACATGCATTCCCCACAATTTCATTATTTGCTAATCTTTTTTTTCCTTTTTCTGGTATTATCCTTGAAAATAAAACCGTACATTGATATTTCACCTGTATAATTCAGAATCATTTTGTTAGCTATAGACTAAAGTGCTGATGTGTATTTTCTAAAGGTAATAATTATAATTAGTGGGTTTTTTCCATTTCCTATGGTCTAAAATGCTACAAAAGAATCAATTCTCCTACCAAACGTAAAATAGGGATTACACATGAGCTTTAAACTGGAGTGGATTTTTTCCAGCTAACAAATGAATATTGATGTACAGAATGTGCTTAACTGGAGTAGTTCATTTTTGAATCACAAGAACTATAAGCCAAAATGTTCATTTCTGGGTATTTACAGTTAGGCCTGATGTACATATTTAAGTGCCTGAACAAAAGTGACTCCATTTTCATAAACACTCAGCAAACTCTGCCAAAATCAGTGTAAACTGCAGATTCACAGCATCTTTGAAAATAAAGCCAATTATATTGAAGCACCTAAATATGAATTTGGTTACAAAATTAGTCTCCCAGAGAGTCTAAATTTGAAAATTTTGGCTTCTGTTTCTTGCTAACTCACTTTTTCTTTAAACTTGTAAATAGCTGCTGATGCTGAAACAAAGCATTCATGAAAATTCACACATATTTATGACTCTAGTCCATGCAAAATGAGGAGTTTGATATCTGTTCCATGTGGTCTGCTAGCCGGTGCACTGCGATTGGTTGTATAAACACTACAGCACAACGCATAGAAACTTCCAGTTCTAATGACTTTAAAAAAAGTATTGCCTTTGAGTGCCTCCTTTAAGTATAAATACAAACATCAAGCATGAGTAGAAACTACTTGGGATCACACAAGCCTTTCAAAAAATGGGTTGCTCTGTTGGTACCTTTATGTAGCAAAAGTAGGCTGGGAGTGACTGAAACCTTGCCTGCCAGAAATGCAGTCCAGCTCAGTAAGGCAGTGGGGTCAAATGAGCTCATGCATCACAGATAGGAAATGAACTGTGCATTGCATATTTATAGATAAAACCATTTAGGGTATTTTAATGTAAACAGATTTCCGTTTGATTTTTTGGCAAACTGTTGCAAAGATCAAGACTACAACGGAGTTTAAATGACTTTCGGCATGGTATAGTGAGACCAGATGGCCACGTGTTCTTTTCTTATTTAGATGAGAATTTTCCTTTCAATAACATCTTTCTTCCTGACCTGCTTTAAAATTCCAGCAAATGAAATCAGCACAGAATTTTCAATTCTAATTGACCATGTGCAGAGGAAGGGCCAGTACAGAAATCAGTAGAGCCATTGTGAGGCACGCTGCATCAGTCTCCCCTTTGTCTTGTATCCTTTCTAGCCAGAGCTGAAATAATTAAGAATATTTAATTTATATTAGTTATACAAAACTGCAAGGCTAGAAGTGTTCAGGCAAAATCACTGCAAGTTCCTCTTTCTATTGGAAGGACAAGAAAAAAGTTCTGTGTCACTCTCCAGGCAAACAGATCCTCTCCATTTATTCTTTGTCCAATATATAAAAACCTAAACAAATGCTCATTACCGTTAAGGGAAGGAACAAGTGAATTATAGAATGATGGATTTCTTTCCATTGTCTCTTGAAGTTGGAAGATGCAAGTGAGGTGGGACTTTTCAAATAAAAACAAATCTCAAATATTTTAAAATATTACCAGCAAAATGTAATTTCAGACTACTTACGTTTTTATAACTGCAGACACCAACATAACATCTAAAACATGTAATCATTAGCAGCTTGTGTACATGTGTGTTATATATACTCCCTTAAACTGAATTATAGATTGCAATGGAAACTGTGTCAAAATTATATCTTCTGTAGCTGGTGTGTGTGAGAACGTGTACGTACGTATACGCGCGTGCACACACACTATAGATCAAATTGACATGGATTGCACCACAAGGTCTACCACCATTTACAATTTTGTTTGGGTTTAGTAAGAAATTTACTATGGGTGTACATTTATTGAGATTTAACAATGATTGTATTTAAGAAATACATAACAGATCAGAAATCTACAAATTGCCTGAATCTGCAGACAAGCTAAGCGGATAGGATGGACAATTTAGAAGGGGAAGAAAAATTGCCTGACTGAATCCAATACTGGACCCTATACAACAGTTAAATAAATATCAAAGATGGTAATAAATTGGTTATTGTTGTGATAACTAAATATAAAATTTCTGTATCGTTCATGTCCCGGACGAGTATTATGCTTCAACTGGAACCCACAACTATGAACCTGAATCAAGAGATTTTTCCCCATAAGTCTCTGGTTTACTGATGAAAGTATGTTTACATGCCACTATGAAATATCCTTCTTTTCTTCAATTGAAGAAAGTTTCATTAATGCCTCAGTCATTCTTCAGGTCTAAGGTGAATGAGGCAAAGGGGAAAGACAGCAGAACAAAAATTACGAGGCAGTTTTTTTTTTAAACCAATATATCTATATATACACACACACCATTTAGGAATGTATCAGAAAGAATGAACAAAATAGTAGATATGTCTGAAAACACCAAATAGGGCACAGACACCTTAGGGCCATTCCTGCATTTGTAGTCTCGTAATAGGAGCATGGTACTAAGAATCAGGAGATTTTGGTTCTAATGCCAGTTCTCCCAATAAGTTATCTAGCTGTGGACAATTCACTTAACCTTTGCCTCAGTTTCCTCATTTCTAACAGGGTAATAGTCACGAATCTACATCACACAGGATTAATTAGTGCTTTGGACTTGTAATTATTGTTGCAGGCCCTATGCTCAAATACCACAAAGAAGGGCATAAGAAGCAGCATTGAACTGAATATGAAGGCAAAATTCCCATTGACTTCCATGTTTATCTGCACCAGGTCTGTATGCTTGGGCCTAATAATTAAACAAAAATGTACTTTCTTTAGCTGGAAAGGTAGAAAGTGTGTGCTTTTAGTTAGGTACAATACTCCATTTTCATTTAATTTATTTAAACATTTCATCTGTTTGGGCATATAGTATTTTGCTTGCTGTTAGCAAAATGTTATTAGTATTTAAGAAGATAAGTGAGATAATTTCATCTTCAGTATAAAATATAGTCACATAGGGCTGGATTGTGAAGCCTACTAATGTGGTGTAGTACCTTACTCTGTAAGTTGTCACACTGATTTAATTTGCTTGACTTGAGAAGTAAGGTGCTACTCAAGGTGAGCAAGGGTGGCAGTCTCTGGTCCCCTTATTTTTACCTGTGATATTGATGCATTTAGGCCCTGATTCAGCAAGGCACTGATTCAGCAAGCACATGGCTAAATTTAAAGTGTACAAGTAGTCCATTGACTTCAGTAGGATAACTCCGGTGCTTAAAGTTCAGCACATGCTTAAATACCTTGTAGAAACTGGTTCTACAAAATCCTTGCACTGGTTTGAACAATTACATGTCCTTAACCTGATTCCGCTCTCTGTTATACTGAAGTAGGGTTGGATAAGTAAAGCTGAGAGAAGTATTTAGCCATTCTGTTTTCTATTTGGTAACAGATTTTGTTACTTAATTGATCTAAATCACAAATTCATGGGTGAGCATTTCTAAAATCACAGCACTGTAAAAAGTCCTGCAGAGCATGAGACTTAACAGTGGTTTCTTTCAGGCCACCATTTTGTGATAAAGTGAAATTGCTGTCTGAATCACATGCATAGAACTGGAAAAAAAAATATTTTTGTCTATGTACAACTATGATGGTGCTCTGCAAAAAGAAGAAAACACTCGTTCTCTCCATAAAGTGTTTGCATTAATCAATATTCATGCAGCGTACAAAAGAAGTACTTACAAACATACTTTCAAATGTCTTGACAGCTCTGTTGAGGTTATAAAAACCCATTAGGAAAATGAAACTGTAGCAGGTCCGTGTCCATCTCTCCTCTGTTTCTCAGAATGGGCGGGGTGATGAAAAAGAAGCTTGAGCTGAAATATCCTGTGTGGAACTTCAGACTCATGCAATGCAGAGGATAAAAAGGGGAAGTAAGCAAAATGTGTAGGCTATGGGCTACTGATGGGATGTATTTCACCAGCCTACTGTTACTGTCAAGGCACCAGATTGTATTCGCAGTTTATCCAGTCCCTTAAGCTGTAGGATGTGGATAATGGGATTGGATAAAATGATTAAAATAATTTTGTCTCATGATTTCATATTGTAAAAGCAATATGTGCAAAACTGAAATATTTAATTGTATGATGAAAGCACAAGCACCACTTTTTGTTTTACCTTTACTTTTATTCAACATGGAGAAGTATTTCCTTCTGTACATTTAAAAATAAATAAATAAAATAAAAGTCATGACTGTGCAGTCTTCTAGCTGAAATCAATTTATTTTAACCAGTAAAATAAGCTTGAAACTAATTTTTTTTGCATGAAATATGTGAAGACTTTGTTTAAAATGGTCTTCAAAAGAAGATTGCAGTTAAATTATTTGCAGGGTTGTATGATATTTAAGAAATCTGGTGATTTTCCAGGATATGTTGTCCATATGCTGAGGTTTAACTTCAAATTTCAAGTATTATTTTTAGACCATTTTAAACTATTTTTTCCCGAAGGATAATTTGCAAAGGAGAGCATTTTAAAGAGAAGTATAGTGAATGACAACAGTAAGGGAGAAGATAAGCTGTTCCCAAAGTTTATCCAAAGACATAAGGGTTAAAATTTCAGATCTTCATAGAAGTGGGAAAAAAATTGCAGTTTTTTAAAAAAAAAAAAAAAAAAGAGAGTGAAGCTGCTGGTGATTTGAGTGTATTTATGGATTACTATGTCTTGAAAAGAAGAAAACCAGAGTTGTAAGATGACACTGCAGGGGTTGTCTGGACTTTTCACTGAGTGTGAAGTCTGTTTAGTCAATGCCTTAATGACCTTTGCCCTCTTCATTCCCTTCCCCCCCCCCCCCCGGCTCCAGGTGCAACATTTTTGCAAGTGCTTTAAACTTTATTGGAAAGTTTGTGCAGGTTTCACACACGCTGCAAAGTGCACAGGGTATTTTACACATCATCATCAGAAACATACGACATCAAGGCTTAGCTTTTTTTATTTATTTAGAACACACAGACTTGTTTTATGTGTTCCTCCTCCCCATCCCCCCATTAGCTATTACCACATTAAATAAATAAAGAACAAAATTGTATTTTAAAGAATTCTCCTTCTTGTGTGTCTCGGACCGTACCTCTAAATAGCCAAATGCAAGATTAATGTGCCATACCAGTTAATTTTAGCCAGTATGGTAAATTATAGAAAGGCTATGCAAGATACAGCAGCAACATTATTGACCTCTTAAATTAATTTTCTTTGCTATGGAAATGTAAAACACAAAAACAAGAGAAGCACTTTGGCTAACTGATGTTCTCAGAAACAAATTGATTTCTTGTACTATTAATTAGACCTTGGCTGATATAAATATAGAGAAAAACTAACGTATATAGTTTAGTAATAAAGGGAGCCATATTACATCAAGACTATAATTCAGGTTTGGATTTTAAAAAAATAACTGGATGAACTTCTTCTGGTGTATCTTCAATAAATAACATTATAAACTAAATATGCCATGTGTTATACATACACCATGTAACATTTCATTTGTGTGTGTGTGTGTGTACCCTAGAGGTTTGATACATCCTTACTGAAATTGCCTGTTTACTAAATTAGGCTACAAGTGTCACCATCTTTCATGCAAGATGTAAAAATGGTATCCTAACCTATGCATCCATTAAAGATTCTATGGCACTTTCTGTAAGAGAAGGGATTTTTTTTCAGCTGTTTTGGTAAATTCCATCTCCAGGGATGCTTTTTACCCCCACATCTGTGTCCTGCTAAGAGATTGCAACTGTTTTGTTCAGGTGTGAACCTGGCTACAATGATTTCACCTTGTGATGTGATTGCTGAAATGCACTCTACACTGGCATAGGAATTTAAAAATCAAGATGAAAACTTAAGTTGGTGACTGTCCATTTGGTAAGGGGCAGCTATGCAGGCTATTTCTGGGGAGAACAAATTTAAAAGTTGACCTAGAAAGCTTTAAATGGCTTCTCTGCCAGGGTCCTTACTTTTAGGAACACACTCCCACCACTGAGATTCTAAATAGACCAGGACTGCTGAGCCTCAGGGTATGCTCCAAGACTGATGTCTTCACTTTAATATTTGGGTAGGATGAGTCTGAAGAAGGTTTCAAGTTTAGATTTTTGAAGGGAAGTTTTTGGCTGGGTGTTGAATTTCATATTGGGTTAAAAATTTTAACTGGACTGTTTTTTCTAAATATGTCAAAGCCACACCTAGGGTAACATAGGTGCCTTTTAAAATATTTTGTACTTTTAATTATATATTTAGATTTATATTAAAAACTTTTTCCACCTATATTATCACTGTGGTTTCAATTGGATGCAGCTTCTGTGCCCTACACTGTTGCATGGTGATGGGTGTGCTGCAGCGGTCATATTCCACCCAAGGGATGGCTGCATTCACTGATGAGTGACATGGTTGAGTTCAAGGTTCTTTGGAACTAGTATTCAAGTGCAGCCTATTCTTGAAGTAGGCTCAAGTCAGAAAGGTTCCCAAAGCTCTAGGAAAGAATTAAAGCCAGCTTTCTGTTTTGGTCTCAACTCCATGTATACTGTACAGACTCGAAAAAAGTGTCAGAAAAATATGGAAACTAGGGTCTTGAATGGCATGTTCAAAATCTCTTTCCAAACCTAGGCAGTGGGTTTTTTTTTTCCAGCACAGTGTGTTCCTGTTAACAATGCAGCTGTTAACATGTCATCAATACTCTTTGTTTAAGAATACATTAAAATGAAGGAAGAGTTTGTTAAAGTGATTTTAAATGTAAACGTGTTACTATACGATGGAACTGGAATTGATTTCTACCAAAACTATTCCTTTTCCCTCCTGAAATGACATGCGTTGTTTTCAAGTCCGCAATTTAGTGCAGGTATTCAATTTTACTGAAGGTCAAATACACTTGTCAAAATTATATTTTTTGCATAGCTGAGAATTCAAATAATTTTGTGGACCAAAAATGGACAGATCTTGTCTTTGTGATGGAAATACGTAGCAGCATAGAGCTGGGATCGGAATAAAAGAGAATGAAGTAGTATTATACACTATGTTCATGTAACATCATAGTGAGACCATCACCAATTTTTGTTTTGCTGTATATGAGGAGATACCCACCCAGACACTCGATTTTTGTTATTGTGGAATTTTTTGTACCAATAAGTGCTTGCACATAAGTTTTATTTTGGTTTTACATCCTAGATTTCTTAATTATACTTGCAATAAATACTTACAGATGCTAACTGCAGGAATATGTTATCACCTCTCTCCTATATGACATGGATATGCCTAGGATATGTCCCAGGATGGCTTATATCTCTCATGTATCACTTATCATCATGGTATCAGAGAGCCTTCCATGCTGAATTGGCAAGGGTTTTGAGAAGGCTAGCTAACCCTACTCATAATGGAAAACAAATCTCTACACTGCCTGAACCAACCAGGGGAGCAAAGCACACTAAGCTTTATTTAGTTAGTTAATAACATTATAAGTAGGGCTGCCAAGTGATTATTTTTTTAAATCATGATTAATGGCATTGTTAAACAACAATAGAGTATCATTTATTTAAATATTTTTGGAGGTTTTCTACATTTTCAAATATATTGATTTTAGATATAACACAGAATACAAAGTGTACGGTGTTCACTTTTTATTTATTTTTTATTAAAAATATTTGCACTGTAAAAAAACAGTATTTTTCAATTCACCTTCTACAAGTATTGTAGTGCAATTTCTTTAACATGAAAGTTGAACTTACTAATGTAGAATTATGTACAAAAAACCCCTGCATTCAAAAATAGAACAATGTAAAACTTTAGAGCCTACAAGTCCACTCAGTCCTATTTCTTGTTCAGCCAATCACACAAACAACTTTGTTTAAATTTGCAGGAGATAATGCTGCCCACTTCTTGTTCACAATGTCACCTGAAAGCGAGAACAGGCATTCACATGGCACGGTTGTAGCTGGTGTCGCAAGATATTTATGTGCCAGATGCACTAAAGATTCATAGGTCCCTTCATGCTTCAATCACCATTCCAGAGGATGTGTCCATGCTGATGACAGGTTCTGCTCGATAACAACCCAAAGCAGTGCAGTCCGATGCATGTTCATTTTCATCATCTGAGTCAGATGCCACCAGCAGAAGGTTGATTTTCTTTTTTGGTGGTTTGGGTTCTGTAGTTTCCACATCAGAGTGTTGCTCTTTTAAGACTTCTGAAAACATGCTCCACACCTCATCCCTCTCAGATTTTGGAAGGCACTTCAGATTCTTAAACCTTAGGTCGAGTGCTGTAGCTATCTTTAGAAATCTCACATTGGTACCTTCTTTGTGTTTTGTCAAATCTGCAGTGAAAGTGTTCTTAAAACGAAGAATATGTGCTGAGTCATCAACTGAGACTGCTATAACATGAAATATATGGCAGAATGAGGCAAAATAGAGCCTGAGACATACAATTCTTCTCCATGGAGTTCAATCACAAATTTAATTAATGCATTATCTTTTTAACTAGCGTTATCGGCATGGAAGCATGTCCTCTGGAATGGTGGCCGAAGCATGAAGGGGCATATGAATGTTTAGCATATCTGGCATGTAAATACCTTGCAATGCCAGCTACAAAAGTGCCATACAAATGCCTGTTCTCACTTTCTGGTGACACTGTAAATAAGAAGTGTCCCGTAAATGTAAACAAACTTGTTTGTCTGAGTGATTGGCTGAACAAGTAGGAAGACTGAGTGGACTTGTAGGATCTAAAGTTTTGCATTGTTTTGTTTTTGAGTGCAGTTATGTAACAAAAAAACCAATTTACTTTTGTAAATTGCACTTTCACAATTAAGAGATTGCACTATAGTACTTGTATGAAATGAATTGAAAAATACGGTTTATTTTGTTTATCATTTTTACAGTGTAAATATTTGTAATCAATAATATTGATTTTATTCTGTGTTGTAACTGAAATCAATATATTCGAAAATGTAGAAAAACATCCAAAAATATTTAATACATTTCAACTGGTATTCTATTGTTTAACAATGCGATTAAAACTGCAATTAATTGTGATTAATTGTTTTGAGTTAATCACATGAGTTAACTGTGATTAATCGACAGCCCTAGTTATAAATCAAATAATCCTAAAATAAACTACTATATATTCTTTGAAGAATGACTGACTACCTGAAGATTTTTAAAAGGTATGATTTTACCGTAATTTGAAAATATACAACAGAATACAGAAGTTAGCCAATCTTTATTCAGGACAGACAAGGTGGGTAAGGTAATGTCTTTTATTGGACTAACTCCTGTTGGTGAAAGAGACAAGCTTTTGAGCTACACAGAGAAATTCAGGTGTTCACATGGCACTGTTGTAGCCAGCGTTGCAAGATATTTACATGCCAGATGTGCTAAAGATTCATATGTCCCTTCATGCTTCAGTCACCATTATAAAGGACATGTGTTCATGCTGATGACATGTTCTGCTTGATAACAATCCAAAGCATTTCGGACCGAGGCATGTTCATTTTCATCCTCTGAGTCAGATGCCAGATGCTCCGTGTAGCTCAAAAGCTTGTTTCTTTCACCAACAGGAGTTAGTCCTATAAAATATATCACCTCACCCACCTTATCTCTCCAGTATCCTGGGACAAACACGCTTCAGAACACTTGAAACACCTTTATTCAAGACAAGCAAATATGCTTAAAAACACTAAGACATGGTCTGACACACAGTTGGAATATCAAGGTCATGTCACACAAAGCTTTGTTTAAAAAAAAGAAAGACGACTTGTATTAGGCTTATTATGTGTATTTTCTTAGAAGTTTAATTCAGCCTTTATCATTACCTTCTGCACCAGCCATGTAACAAAAACTGTTTTGACTGATTGGTGTAGTTTGGGAAATTGTTCGTGTTTGTCATTATAAATATAGCTATGAAGGACTTATTCCATGTGTAAAAGCAGCATGTATGTTAGAAATATACTCTCTTAGGGCCAAACTTTGGCCCCACTGAAATTACTACTAGAGACCTTGAGGGGAGTTTTGCCTGTAAAAAGGGGCTTCAAGACCAGGCCCTCTCTGAGCAGTAATTAGCATTTCAACTCAGTTCCACATTTATAGAAACTAATCCAGTAGTATAATGGTGAACTCATACATTTATTTCTACATAATATTTTGTCACAACATATGCACAATATTTCCCTTCACTGGTTCATCATTTGTTTTTAATACTAGACTATTCGTCCCTCCCACTGAAAATAAATGGCCCCGTACTGTGCAGAAGCCGAGTCCCCTCCCCCCCTCTTTACGTCTGCACGTAGGAAGACAGGAAGGAGATGCACATGCAGTGAGTGCCACAACAGGGCAAGGTTGCAGCCCTATGCTCAAGACAGTTACAACATGGAAATGTAGTAGTGAGCAGAATGGACTAGGAGGAGAATATTTTGCATCTTTTAAGCAGCAGCAGTCAGGTTCACCTCATCCATACATTCCACCTATACTCCCACCAGCCTCCTTGAGCCATCTTGCCTCCTGTTGTCAGGATGATTCTAGTCCCACTTCACAGCCAGCAGAGTTCTACACCAGCCCCAGCCTCTGAAATGTGTCCCCTAGTTGCAAGAACAGGATTTTGCCCATATGCCTTGAGAGACTGGGAAAAGTAAGTCTGCAAGGTGTTTTTTTACTTAAAGTAGCTAGAAGTTCAAAGTATTTCTGGGTAAGAAACATCATTAACATCAGGAACTGCATATATGTTTGTACTACGCACTTCCAGGTATGTTTATATACAGTGTACACAAGTACAGTTTCCCATGATAACAGTGGGAATCATACAAATATATCCATTAGCCTATGGACTCAAAATGTATTCTGTCAGAGGCTACCAGGCTTACAAAACTAGGAGGAAACTTAACCAAGATAAACAGAAGTACTTACAGGGAAGCTAACATTTAGTCTCACCAAATTTCAGAGAGTCAAAACATGAAGCATTCAGTTATTTTAGTCTGTGGGATTAATCTGTCAGCATTTTATTACTAAATCCAAACTTCCTCTTTTCTCCCTTATTGGTGTCATGTGTAAGAGTTTTTTTTAAGTTTTATTTTATGGTTAAGTTCACATTGCAGTTTTATCCTTGCCTCATGCCTTTTTTTGGTAGTTCCTTTCCCTGCTACATATCATAAGACCGTCTTCCTTCGTACACCAAAAATCCATGCTCAGAATACAGGATTTATATCAGTGGTTCCCAGACTTGTTCTGCCACTTGTGCAGGGAAAGCCCCTGGCAGGCCGGGCCGGTTTGTTTACCTGCCGCGTCTGCAGGTTCGGCTGATCACGGCTCCCAGTGGCTGCGGTTTGCTGCTCCAGGCCCATGGGAGCTGCTGGAAGTGGCGGCCAGTACATCCCCCATCCACGCTGCTTCCAGCGGCTCCCATGGGCCTGGAGCAGTGAACCGCGGCCCCTGGGAGCCGCAATCGGCCGAACCTGCGGATGCGGCAGGTAAACAAACCGGCCTGGCCCGCCAGAGGCTTTCCCTGCACGTGCGGTGGAACAAGTTTGGGAACCACTGATTTATATAATCCCATTCAGAAGATCATCATTCATTATGGGAGCTCGATTGGCACTGACATTTAAATTCAGTCTGAAGTCCCAACCAGTTCTGTAGGATAACTTTGGGCTCTAATTAAGACTCCATCCCTGAAAAGCCTATTGGACACGTTCAGTTAGTAAATGAGGAGTGAGCCACTTGGTAAATTATCAGAGCTTGCGCACATCCAAAAGACTATTTGCTGTAACTCTGAATAAGTAAAACCAAATCATTAACCCTCAGTTATAAAGAGGGAAAAAGAAACATGAAGCAAGTCCATTTTCTACACACAGTTTAGGTTGCAGTGCAGGAAAATGTCATGTTTCTTACTGTATAAGAAATAACTGTTCTGTGAATCTCCTTGATAACAGGAGATACCATAATATATTGATGTATTCAGAGTTTTTTTAAAAATAAAATCCAATTATGACTATAAATTTATGAAATATATTGGTGTATATACTGTGGCCAAAATCCCTTTTTACCATGACAAAAGCTGTTTACCCAGGCCATTTGCAAGCTAGTAGTCTTAAGCCAATTACATGTTAACAGAAGAATCAGATAATCAGAAGGTCATTTCATGTCTTCTCACACCTGCTCTCTTACAAACAATATATTTTAGTATCTTCTGTATTCCCCATGGGACTAAAACCTTCTGAGACTTAAATGTCAAGTCTGGATCTCTACAGAATTTACCAATCAATCTGTTTGACACTCTCGAGGTGCCTCTCATTTGCTAGAGTTTCTAATCAAGCAAACCTAGAACCACATAATCCCCTCTTGTGGAAAAACCAAACTGAACTCAAAGGAGAAATCCTAGCCTCATTGAAGTCAATGGCAAAACTCCCACTGACTTAATGGGCCCAGGATTTCTCCGAGGGTTTCCAGGAAATTCATCCATTTGTGCCTAATGGAAGGAGCATGGAGCATCACCTTTAAACCTTGTGAACACACTGTGGCCTTAAGGTCTTATTCAAAGCCCATTGAAATCAATAAAAAGATTCCCCCTCCCCTCCAAGGGTGTGAAAAGCATGGAGAAAGAGGATATCCAAGAGGTAATCTACAGGGCCTCCAACATAAAGTGGGCATTGCCTGGCTTTCTCCTTTTGCCCCAAACATGTGGACGTTCCAGTGGATAGGAATCATTGTATTGCTACTTTAGTATATCCTTGGTGGACTTTCTGCTCTTTTTTTCTACTTAGCATTGCAGATCAAATGGGAACATGCAGAAAACTGGGACTGTGCAACTGCTTTCTCCAAAAGTTAATCTAATATTTTAAAGACAGAACCGTGACTGTGCTAACATTTCTTTTGTTGCATTAATGTGAATTAAGTCTAGTTCAAACTCATTGTGGGGAACAAGAAAAAACAGGAGAGACCTACTTTTCAACTAATCTATTTCATGCCAAGTAATGAAATTTGATAAGGAATGTCATCTTACATAGATAGTCATTGGGGCACTTTCATTATATGAGCACGTATCTGAAGGAAGACCCTTTGTATTGTTTTCCATTTCCTTAAGAAGGCCTCTGACTGTACCAGCTGTCATAACATATTTCCAGACTCCGTGCTTTCTGCTGCAAACCCACTGTAGTGGAACTTCTCCTAAGGGTCAAAGGTAGCAGAACTGCAGTGACTTAGTGTTTTTAGAGACAGGGAAACATAACAGTGCTTTTTAAACACTATTTTCTATCAAAGTACTTATTTTAACATTATTTGCTACACTTTGTTTCAGCTCTGACCTAACGAATATAACCTCTCTGGTTTCTGTTTCTTTTAGTCATTCAAAAATAAACACTCTAGCAGTTGTTTTTTAGATATCACTAAATATTATGTAAACATTATATAGGTTTTAAAGGAATTCATAAAGATACTTGTCCTTGAGTAGCCTGCTCTTGATACTTATCTGGTTTGCTCTCTGCTACAGTCACACTCATAAAGGAGGCGAGGGGCACATGTGTGTACACGTACGCCATCTGCTAGAATATTATTCGTTTAGTCTCATGTTTTACATGCCCACACGATTAGGAAATAATGAGCTCAGAGGAATGTGGATATGAATGAATATCAGTTTTGGACTACATGATATGATCTATGTCCATATTGAAACCAGGAGCTAAAATCATATCGGGCTAACCAAAATGAAGACAAGTGACCACAGAATGACTAGTGTAGCATATTAATTACTCAAATTAAATATTCAAAGCCCTGTTGAGATGTTTAGTATCTCTTCCAAAAAAAGAAAATGAAAGACGTTTACACTCTCCTTACCCGCATTCTCCAACACAGACATCTGGATAATACTGAATGAAATTTACATTTGAACATTCCTTCTAGTCATTCAAAAAGTATGAACAATGGATATTGTATTCTATCTGGTATCACAGAACATCTCGTGCATTTGATCTTTAAAAGATGGTGTTACTACAGAATTCACCCTTCTGGTTAGAAGTCAAAAATGTTTCATATAATGAAAATCTCTTCCATAACTTATTATACATCATACAAGTCTTAGATTTTCACTTACTTTGAATGAAAGACCAGCACAAAGCATCTCTCATTCAAATGCTACCATGCTATCCTCTCAGTTCTCCAAATGTGCAACAAGATCAAAAGAATCAAGGAACATGTTTCTTAAAAGGTGATAATGTAAAGCAGCAAAAAGAGAAGGAATTAGTCCAAAAGAGAATTAATCATAGAATCATAGAATATCAGGGTTGGAAGGGACCCCAGAAGGTCATCTAGTCCAACCCCCTGCTCGAAGCAGGACCAATTCCCAGTTAAATCATCCCAGCCAGGGCTTTGTCAAGCCTGACCTTAAAAACCTCTAAGGAAGGAGATTCTACGACCTCCCTAGGTAACGCATTCCAGTGTTTCACCACCCTCTTAGTGAAAAAGTTTTTCCTAATATCCAATCTAAACCTCCCCCACTGCAACTTGAGACCATTACTCCTCGTTCTGTCATCTGCTACCATTGAGAACAGTCTAGAGCCATCCTCTTTGGAACCCCCTTTCAGGTAGTTGAAAGCAGCTATCAAATCCCCCCTCATTCTTCTCTTCTGCAGGCTAAACAATCCCAGCTCCCTCAGCCTCTCCTCATAAGTCATGTGTTCTAGACCCCTAATCATTTTTGTTGCCCTTCGCTGGACTCTCTCCAATTTATCCACATCCTTCTTGTAGTGTGGGGCCCAAAACTGGACACAGTACTCCAGATGAGGCCTCACCAATGTTGAATAGAGGGGAACGATCACATCCTTCGATCTGCTCACTATGCCCCTACTTATACATCCCAAAATGCCATTGGCCTTCTTGGCAACAAGGGCACACTGCTGACTCATATCCAGCTTCTCGTCCACTGTCACCCCTAGGTCCTTTTCCGCAGAACTGCTGCCTAGCCATTTGGTCCCTAGTCTGTAGCGGTGCATTGGATTCTTCCATCCTAAGTGCAGGACCCTGCACTTATCCTTATTGAACCTCATCAGATTTCTTTTGGCCCAATCCTCCAATTTGTCTAGGTCCTTCTGTATCCCATCCCTCCCCTCCAGCGTATCTACCACTCCTCCCAGTTTAGTATCATCCGCAAATTTGCTGAGAGTGCAATCCACACCATCCTCCAGATCATTTATGAAGATATTGAACAAAACCGGCCCCAGGACCGACCCTTGGGGCACTCCACTTGATACCGGCTGCCAACTAGACAGTTGGACAATTTGGAAAGGAAAACACCAAGTAAACTCAAAATGGTTTAAAATCCCAAATGTTAAAGTCTCCAGGAGGCAGCTCGAAGTTGGGTATCTGTCCCATCTACAGATCACTCTTGATTTCACAGAGTTTAGCAGCACTGAAAAAGTCATTTTTTAAAACAGACTGACTGTTGCTAAATGCTGTCTTGCCCAGACCAGTACAAACTTACTTCCGTGATACTGAAGGAAAAAACATGTCTTACTCTCTTCTTTTGAATGATCATATTTGTTACCATTGGAAGGAATATTTCAGTTTCTATTAATGGCTGACCTGGTTCAAAAATACCATTTTTAATTCCACTATCGCGATAGGACACTGGATCCCATATCACTGCTTTTAACAGCAATCTCCCCCAAAACTTTAGTAGAGCAACTCTCAGGGTTGAATTGTGAGGACTGTCAGTCATTGAATATGTATGTTCTGAAAGGAATCTTCTTCCAAGAGAAGATGCAGTAAATCTGCCTGTTCAAGAGGTTAGATGGAGGTAATTCAGAGATTGTCAGAAGTTTCAGTCATAGCGAGACCGTCACAAAAAGTTTCCCTACCTGTCCTTTGAATAGTTTGGCTCCATTAGATCGCTTCATTTGATCACTGAGGAAAGTTTGAGTAGATTTTAACATTTGTGATAAAGGGACAGGGGAAGTGTACACTGTAGGGACTGGCAGGAGGAAGGAGAGAGAATATTCTTAAGGGGGATGAGGGAGGAATGTATTATTGAAATCCTGGCTCAACTCCTACCTTTCATATGGAAAAAGTGTGAGGAGTGATTTCTGATTAATAAATCCAAGAAAACTGGACTGTGGTGCAGTAGTTGGGTCAGGAAGAATGAATGACTGCTTTCTACTCAGAGCAAGGCACTGGAGTAGTAATTGGAGATACTGAGGTGGTGAAGGGGAAAGGTTAGAAAGGAAGCTCAGTGGAGACTGATTAAGGGGAGAGGAGGAAGATTAGATTACACATTTAGCCTTTTCCTAAACTCTGGCTGACCCTCTCCTCAGTGTCAAGGAGCTTGAGGTTAGTTACTGCTCAGGCCATTGGATGAAAGATCACCAGATTAATTTGATATGGTAAAAAGAGGTGGGTCACAAGAAGGGAAACAACTTTTTTGTCCAACCCACAAAGGTTGAAATGGGAATTATAGGTGTAGGCCTAGCCAAGGGGGGAATTTTAAGTGGGCAGTGATTGTTTTGAGTAGTAGGAGAGGAGACTATGCTGGTTGTGAAATTGTTTGTGCATCCTGGCTCACCACCCTTATCTCAATGCACGGCTTCGGAGGCTGGCTGCTACCCAATTAACTGGTTGAGATATATCTGGGGGACTGTGAGCATGGTAATGAAAGGACACTCAGAAGGTGGTCTTCAATGGCTAACAGTGTATGCAAAGGGTTCAACAATGCCACAGCAAGCTGTGCATATGGGAATACAGAAGGGAGACCTGGGCATGGACTTGGGACCCTTAATACATGGAGGTAGTGGAAGAAAAAGGCCAGCATCTATTGTGTGAGATCAGGTTTATAGTATACATTCCATGGCTCCCATCATCTGAGGAACAGGTGATCGGAGGACATAGCCCTGGCTCGCTTGCTCATGCTGTTATAATTGCACGATTGTCACTGAACATTAGTTAATATCTATGATGTGATCATTAACACCTCTGATTGTGCATGCATATGAGTTGTCTAGTTCGTCCTGTCCTACTTCTATTAACTCTGTTACAGAGACTGATTGTTTATGGCAACTGTATCAGCCATCCAATTCAGGAAGTCTCCAGAGCCAAACAGTTCTGATACAGCTTTGTCCACTTAGGGCGAGTGACTCATAATAGATTTAGAATGCTGTTGTATTGATTAATAGCTTCACTCCTGAAATCAATGGTCTATAACCTTTCTCATGAAGCTCCTCAGAGGAGTAGCCTGCCAGTCTCTAAAAATTGATTTATTTTGGAGGACTTCCATGTTCATATGTATATGGCTTTATATGTATACGTATATGGCTTCAAAATTAGCTTTGGATTTTACAACTCAAGGCATATACACAGTGACAATCTAGATTTTGTGTTCCTTCAGTCCCATCAGAAGTAGTGGTGTGATTAAACCTTTGTTCTGGATTGGCCACCAACTTCTAAAGTTTAAAAAAAATGCAGATGTGCCACTCCTATTGAGGCGAAGGATCTATTCCCCCCCCATCCTTGGCTACTCATGGGCTGAATTGCTTTCAAACTGCTGTGAAGCTTCAGTTGCTGAGTTTCTGGAGAAACTGACAGAGCTTCAGGGCACTGACTGCTTCATCTGGGACAAGCCAAAAAAGACCAACAGAGATGACCTGTTGGCACATTATAATACCTTTTTTGGTCCATTACTATTGACACAGGAGTTCCCAAGAACCTTCCACCTTGCCTAACTCTTCTCAGGGAACCAGAAAGACAGATAGCTAGAGCAGCTGGGGCAAAGAGGCAGACTGAGTCCACATGTAGGAAGTGAAGAAGATTCTCTTGCTTACAGTATAGCATATGCAAAGCCCTGAAAAATTGAGGTCTTCCAGGTAGCAGACTGTTAATTCCCTACTGTTTGCAGTAAATGGCAGAGGGGAGTATTTCATGCAAAAAGGTTTTGCTGTGTATCAGATATGTCTCAGTTTTGGTTTGAAGTTTTGAAATACATAGGCCAAAGCCAGTTCCAATGTGGGCAAATAAGATGTTTTTTCTTTGAACTGCAGCAAAAAATATATATTATACACACACACACACTGTGTTGAGTTTTTAATAGGCTCTAGAATTGCTTTAGGACATTGACTTCAATTAGGAACCACACTGCTCCTAGCTATATTAAAAGTCAAAAAATGTTATTAATACAGAGTTAAGGTTGGCCATTGATAACCTATGCCCTTCCAAGAACAACGAGTTGAGCAAAACTCAAACTTCTGAAAACCAGAATACAGGGTTAAGGTAAATACCCACACAACCTTAACTGTACCCACCCCCGTCTCCCAGGGGGTGCCAATAGCCATTAGGAATTATCTGCATGCACTCTGTTAATTAGCTGTACTGAATGATAGGAGGAGATCTGGGTCTGAGTCCCCCAACATGTAGGATCAAAGGACAGAAGTGCACTCGAACCTTATTGTGCCAGTCTGCATCCTTTCAATACTGAATTGTGTATGTTTTGTCTCAGTCTCGGGGCACTGGAATCTTTTTGCCATGGATATTGGCAAGAGTCAGAACAGTCTATGGATTAATGATGGGTAGGGGTAAGTATAGGTTTAGGTGGTCTCCCGTGTGTAAGTGTGAAGCAGGGCTATAAGAGGGCTTGAATTGGTGGTTAAATTTTACCAGTGTGGTATTTTGTTTGGGGAATAGGCTCAGTGTTTGAGCATTGGGCAAGTGCAGGTAGTGTATGTCCATTACATGAAAAGCCTGGTCATTGTTCAGAGAGGGCAGAATTAAGGTTGTAGTGGGCATTTATCTTAACTCTGTATTTTGTTTTTTAGCAGTTTGAGTTTTGCTGCATTCAGCATTCTGGAAGGGAGACAGCTATCACAAGGCAACCTTACCTCTGAATTAACAAACAGTTCTTTGCCATTTAATTTCCTAATCTCTGTAACACAGATAAACACTTGTTGGTGAGACTCATTGGTCATTTAGGCACCTGTAGTTCTCAATTAGGTTTGCAGTCAATATGGTACTGTGGATAGGTATAGTCAAAAGGGCTTCTCATCTTAGATATCAAAGAGCTTTACATTGTTATGCCCATTTCACAGAAACAGAGAGGTGAAGTGACTTGGCTAAAGTTTACCCACCTAAGAACAGTCACACACCAGTGGTCTTTCCATTAGGCCACATGGTTGCTATGTAATTCTTAAGTGCTCCTCCCCAGTCCTGTACATTTTCTTACAGTAGACTGGAGATAATGGTCTTGCTTTGAATTTTTTATGTGTAAAAATTAAACAAACAAGGAGTACTTGTGGCACCTTAGAGACTAACAAATTTATTGCTGACAGAACCAGTGAGATAAAGCTCATATATGGCCTATGTCCCAAACCCTTGACAGTTATAGTACATGGTGGTCACAGTTGCTTTAAGCATGAGAGAGGATAGTGGTGGGTCTCTCTTCTTCTCCACCCCTGTCCCAGCATTCCCTACACCACCACCCCACACACCAATATTTCTAGCTCCTCCTCCCCTTCCCATCTCACTAAGACATTAGCTGGCACTGCAGAAGCCATTAACATGTAAGAAGTTGGCCCTTCCCATCTCCTGTCCTATGATGATGTGTACACATCACAGGTAGCAGTTTACCCTAGGGCTGCACACTACCCTGGTTATGGAGCCTTGGCTTCACACTGAACTGGGCCCCTTGCTCCCATCACCCACCCCCAGATGGGACTCCTGACCCTGCTTCAGCAGCCATGCTGCAGGTCTATCCACTTTGCCCCTTTCCCAAACTTAAACCCACAGAGACAGACACATCAGCCAGCCCCCACCCCACTCCAAGGTGATGTTTATCTTAATTATTTATTTTCTGGATTTCAAATGTGTAAATTTGCATTACTTTCAGCCTCCACCCCCTGATCCCAGATCACATGGCGGGTGAAGGTAACCTCGAACTTTAGAGACTCTGATCTCATAATCGGAGACTTGGTTTGATCCCTCTGTGTACAAGAGGACTGCCTAGTTAACTTAAAAACTTTTTTGGGGGGATGTGGGCTCTATATCTCAGGAACCCCTTAGCAAAGTGGCTCCAAATTTGGATTACTGACACTACCCTGACAAGCTCTCCCTCCCACACTACCCCCCAAGGACGCACAACAAATTTCAAGGAAATCCAAATAGCTATATTAGGTTAGAGCACTTAGAATAGTCAGGCTTTAAACAAAAAGTTGGTCTTAAAAATCTAGCAAGGACACAATGAGTTAATCACTGAAATAGATTGTCAATCCCTCTGTTTAGGAGAGCAGAATATCTCTATTCCTTTCTTGTCAAGAGGACACTGAGGGTAGCATTAGATGATAGTTCTCTCAAGTATTCTCTCATTTACTGGAGGGTGTGGACTGTAAATTGTGGGAATACCACACAGTTCCCTCCTATAATTATTATTTTTCCATAGTTTTAGTGAGTGCACCTGGCATTCTTATAAACATCAAAAAAGAAGGGGGAAAGGAGAGTTTGTTTGAACAGACTAGCAGCCCCAACTATCTTTAGACCAAGCACATCCCAGGTGTACAAGTGCCTGTTAACATGAAAGTACCCTCTTTCATATACTCCGTCAGCTTGAAAATCAATTATGTGTTTGATCAACTTTTGGCAGCCTTGATACCTTTTATGTGCCTATGAATTACTACCAAATAGCATATTGGGGCCTAGGGCTTACAAATACCACTAGGATTTACAAAAAAGCCTTTCAGTACCCTGGGCCAAGATGACTATGGAGTCAACTTTTTGTCAAGCATCAGAAATATCAGAATCAATGGGTATGGTTGCCGTTTTCAGTGTCTATGCATTATGCAACACTGAAGGCTTAAGCCTAAATTCTGCAGAAACTTATGCACGTGCTTAACTTCACAGTGTATGAAGTTAAGCATGTGCATAAGTCTTTTCAGGATTAGGACCTTAGTCTTTATTCAGAATATCATGAAAAGGTCATGTTGCACATCAGGACACCTGCTGTTCTTTCATACAGATTTGAAACAAAAGACTAAATATTAAGATAAACAATAAGTAGTTTTATTTAATACATCACTTATCCTTGTTGGATATCTACCTAGAACCACAATTAAACTAAAGCTCCAAAAGTTTCACCCAATACAGGTGAAAGACTTCACCAGGTCTTTGGTAATATGAACTCTGGGATTTTGAAGGAAGCTGTACTCCTATTATTCCAAAGTCCTAGATACATGGAGAAGTTCTTTCCATTGCATTATGTTCCAGATAAATTAGGAATTAAATCTCTTTTCCCCATCTATCCAAAATTCCTTCCCTGTCAATTCAAGTAAAACATTTGTTCACCTCAGACATTTGAAATCTCTCAATCCTGCCCTAATTAATACTATCTCATTTTCCACATAGGAATGGCAAATTGCCAACTAGTGAGGTGCAATGCAAGGAAAATAAGCAGATATGAGTTTTGTCCAGTATGGCTATAGTGCAAATATTTCAAAAATTAGTCATAACCACAAATTCATAGCTCTCAGAATCCAATATATCTTTATTATAACTAAGTCTTTTGGGGGATAGGAGTTCCATTTCTCATTACTTTTTATTTTATTTAAATAAGTCTTGCTTTGTTTGGTTCCCTCCCCCACTGGCTCCTAAAACCCTGAAAATAATTTTGTGTGTTCAGACTGTGACAGCAATAACATGTTACACTTATAACCAAACAACATTCAAATACAACACACCCCCACACAGCAAATCATCTTTGTTCATTCTTCTAGTTATAAGGCTGATCCTTTTATCCCCAACTAGTACACAGTTCCAACATAAAACTAACTTTTTATTAAGATGTTTAAATTATATTAGGTATAGCCGGTCTGAACATTAGATGCAATTTTATTTTGTCAAAACTGAAAGGTTGAAATCAGGCAAAGCAATGCCCTAAGCACTGCACTACAGACACTCATCCTGAACTAAAGAGCTCAGGTTTTTGACCTGAAAAAGGACATTGACACCTCAATTTTTTTTCACAAAAAATTGGAAAGTTTTTGGTTCTGTTCCAGTACAGAATAAAACACAGATTTCAAAACCCCAAAAGTTGCTGTGAAATGGCATTTTCTAGTCAGTGTGTGTGTGTGTGTGTGTATTATAAATAAATAAATTAAATAAATAAAATCACACACACACACACTCCATAATCCTACCCATGTATTAGCTACAACGTACTAAACAATTCAAAAACAGGAGAGGCTACTTTATAACAGACAATTAAAAGCATACAAACCTCAGATCCTAAAAAAACAAATAACCAAGCAAAATTAAATAATATTGATATCAATTGTATTGATTGCATAGGTTCATCACTTACAAAAACAGTATACTCTTTATCAAGTCTGTGCAAATAAAACTCCAACTTTAGATTTATTTTTTTCCTTTTCCTCTCTAGTCAAGAATATAAGCAGATTGTAACAAAGTAGTATGGGTTTTATAAATCATAGCACAACTGTCCTGATCCTCACCTCAGGTTATGAAGGACTTGGCATCTTGTGCCACATAGCTCTCCATAAACTGCTCTCCTGTAATACACACACCACTTTTGCACAGGACTGCTGCCATTTTTCATGTGAGAAAGCAGCTATATGAAGTGATAGGAGCTTTCAGAAGTGAAAGAATGGGCACTACTTTTAATTTAACAGAAAGTGGCATTTCATCCTTTCGCCTTGCTAGTGAACTTGTTAGTAATGTGACATGTCACATAGGTTGCAGCAAAATCATGCATTGCACCTCAAGGATCAAGTATTGCTTCTCATTGAAAATGTAAGGAGGTTTCACAGTAAATTCCCATTTCAATTCATAAGCTCTATTATGGTTTTCCAGTTGAAAAATAGTGTCCAGTACATAGTGTTTGGTCTTAGTATGAAAACTTTCATACTGACCAGAAATCAGACATTTAAGGGTCATGGGCATTCACAACACCCAGGGTCATGTCACTTTATTCCAGCATAACACAGACACCTGTGTCTTATAGTAACAATTCAGTCTCCCATGATGTAATTTTACTGTTGTAGCCAATCTGCCCAAAGTATCTTGGAGTGGCTTTTAACATAAATTAACAATAGACACATAATTAATGACTCCTGTGTTTCACTGGAATGAAAGCCTTGTGTGGGATTGCTGTGTCACAAGGCATCCTGTGAAGGACAGTATTTGATTACACAATTCAGTAACACAAATGCTTTTAGTTGGTATTCTGGACAAGTGTGCTTAAATTTTATGACCATTTTCAAGTTGTAAAAAGATCTAGTGAAATGAGCTAATAAAGCAGAGCAAAACATGAAGGCACTTTACGTGCATTAGTTAATTGTAACAGAAGTACCTGCCCCATCAATTAAGCACAGATAGTGTAAATATGTTTTACATAGTCTAATTATTACATTTTTGCAAGTAGAATTGGAATTCCATGGTGAAAGAGCTATGCAATGGTTTTTACCGGGCAATATGCACTGATTTTTACATTGCTATGTTTATAACAGTTCTGTTGCCGCCAGAAGATTCCCTTACATTTAAAGAACTGATAGCGTTTTAATTAGAGACAGGTAAGCCATTTCAGAGGAGATAAAAGCCTGCTAAAAAATGAGCCTAGTTTGTGGGCTGAACTAAAGCCTAAACATTTTGCTAAGTACTCCCAATACTTATCTCTTCTCGGTCCCAATCATAGCATCATAGGGAGTGGATGCTATCCTTGCTGAAAACTATCTCAGGACATCAGCAAGTACAGTATGGCAATGTCTGGACTAGCTGTTATCTTCAGAATCATGTGACTTCTAGTGCATTTGAGTGGATCCAATACATTCTGGGATACTTCTCGCATGGGAAAATCCTGGAGTACACAAGATTTCCAGAGAGCTGTTCTAGACATTACCAGTTTTTAAATCTCTCATAAAAAGAAGACCTGTTAGGGGTCATGGATAAGAAATTGAGGGTTAAGGAAAGGAAAGGGTGGTGTCAGGGAAGATGCATCTGTTTATGCTGGATCAGAGGTAGAGAGAAAAGATTCTGATAAACAAGAAAATTCTGTGGACCTTCTGCGCTTCACCCAGTCCCTTGTCATAGAAGGTTATAATGGCTGCTCTGAAAGGAAACTTTTTGGGAATTAAAAATATATTTTGAATTATGTACCAGTTCACTTCCATAGGCATTTGATACTTGATGTTAAAGATGCCATTGACTTTAAAACTAAGATGTCAGATTTTTTAAAAACAGAAAAAATCTTTAAAAAGAACACTGTTAGGCACACGATATAGTTAATCGTAAAACAAAAACAAAACAAAGACCCCAAACTCTTACAAAATTCGAGCAATAGCAATGTTTCCACGATTTTTTTAAATTCTAGTAGAAATAGGGGTGTCATTTTTAAATTCTATTCCCCTTCATTTATTGTAAACCAAACTTGGCAGCATTATGCTAGTGCATGAGACCTAGAAGGGAAATTAATTAAAAGCTAAAAAACACTTCACAACTGAACTCAGAAGTATGCAAAAAGTTCATCCAAACTCAGAGAAGACAAATTAAAGTGTATCAAGAGTGAAAAGTGCATTTGATTTTTTTCTTTTTTTGTAGTGTGAGGGGATGGTAGGCAAGGATTTTTTTAAAAAAATGGCAGAGGATCTCTATGCGGTTTCATGGCAGAAGATAATATAATAGTCTTGAGAAGCCATCACTAAAAAGATACATTCGACATTTTAAAAAAATTCTTAGATTCAATCAATTTTAAACAATAAACAGAAATATGGAGTAGGTTTCAGTTTAAGGGTGTAATTTTGATTCCCAGGCATTGCTCATGTAGATGCTCACAAATAAGCTTAAAGGTCCCAATTTCAGAATTAAATGAACACTTTATATTGAAAGAATATAATAAAATCTTGCTTTTTTTAAATCTAAGAATCATTGTTTCAGACTCTTTAAATAATAAAATGTAAGAGGCTTTAACAATCCATTTTAATGAACAAACATGTTAGTATAGTGGATTGTAACATCTACTGTGGTAATAAGACTTGACAGGGTGTTCATTGTTGTACCACAATTGGCTTGGGTGTCTTGTGAGGCACAAGGCCAAAGGCCAACTGCTTTCAACTAAGGAAGGGTGAATGTAGACCAACAATGCATGCCCTGTAGTATTTTCTTGGAAAATACTACCTTATTCCAGGTGTAGAATGGATTTATGTTCTGAAGTGAAACAAGATGGGCAAGAGGCATTTAAAATTATTTCAGCCACTGTTGAGAGAGTTAGGTGCATGTCATGTTAGTGTGATTGCAACGTCATAGTCACTCAGCTGTACCTCAGCAGAAGCCAATCAGATCCACTTGATTTCCTGATGAATCGTAGTCTCTAATTAGAACAACATTTTTCAGTGGAATACACCTTACAATGGATATAATCTGTGTTAATTATAAAAATGAGGACATTATATGCTACACTGCTTGGAAAAAGTGACAAATTACATTCACACACACAAAAGAAAATGGAATTTGACCTCTGAAAAATCTGATTTACAAAAATAGTTTCTCACTGAATGGTAAGATTTATGAACTCATGCAACAAGTTTGGCTGCATCAGTCCAGTTACTATATTGACTTTACTCAGGAGAAAGTACTGTGCCAAAAGGAGCTTGCCAAAAGAAAAAACGAGCAAAGTCTGTGGTTCTCTTATTTAACAAAGCTCCCTTCCCATGTGAATAAACGACTATGCTTCCCTTAAAGCATGAAAGCTACTGAAGGACTGAGATCAGCAAAAAGGCGGTGGGAGAGGAAGAGGGCAAAACATACTGCTCGTGTGAGTGGAGAATGTCTATTCAGAGAAACAGCAACATAGGAACAAAGGGGTCACCTTGAATTTTGTTCTGTCCACCCAGAAGCTTTACAACAAAAGCCAAATACTTACGAACAACAACAATTGTTGAAACATCACTGAGACACTGCCCATGAGAAATAAAGCAGTTTCTGAAAGGAAAAAAAACCCACCAATGAATAATACAAGGGGGATGTTTTCTAGTTCTTTAAGGAAAATATTTTTGGCCAGGGTCCAATGCCTGGAATTGTCACACTTTTTTCTAGACAAGATTTTCTTTTGTAGCTATTCCCCTCTACTGGCTGCTTTTCTAGTTAGCGAAGAGAGAAATTACGACATTTGAGGGAGGAGGGATTGCGGAGAATTCAGGCTACACATGCATGTTTAAATTTGGTATGTTAGTTCATCTTGATTTACCGGGGGCAGCAGTAGGAAGAATAAAAGGAGAAGCTATTTTCTTACTTCCCCACTGGCCAGAAGGGACAGGGCCTGTGGCTAGGATATCACAACCTTGCAGCACCTCATTTCTTCTTTCCCCCTCAAGTGGCAACCATCATGTTGATTCCATCCTCCCCATAGGCTGGTTTGTCTCTGTGCTGGCCATCAGGGAACACACAAGCAGGGGTACAGCCTCTTTTCCCTCATCCTTTACAAAGTTTTTTTTTCCTACCTGAATTTCCACATATTACAGGGGTATTTATTCTTTCCAGCACTGGAATTTGGGATGGACCTGAAAAACCAATGTTCATTTTCCTCTGTTCCTTATGAACAGCCCACCACTATTACTGGCTTCAGCCAATGGACAAAGTTCAGTGGGACAGTTTTATGAGGTTCCCCCTGCCACTCCTCCTCCACAAGTTCTCTCACTCCCTATATACAATGAATGGGTGCAAACAGATTCTGGGCAGCCAACAGCCTTCTCTACTTCACAAGTGGTGCCCAGCTGCTTGTACTGAGACTTGTGCATAGTTCTACCCATCTACCTTCCCCCCCCCCCAAGGAGCCCAACTCTGTAGTATCTGGCACTTTACAAAAGCTAACCACTTGTCACAACATTTGTATGGTAGGTAAGCATCCTCCACCTGTCATTTTCCAGATAAGAAGCCTAAAAGTTGAAGAATGGAAATTTTGGCAGTGTCTAAAATTAGGCACTTAATTCCATATTTAGGCACCTAAATTAATGGCCTGATTTTCAGAGGCGCCAAGCACCCCCTGGGTTCTACTGATGTTCCATATTTACTCTGGGTGCCTACATATGGCCTTTGGTGCCTAACAGACTCGTAGGATTCAAAATTTTGACCCAAGTGACTTGATGCAGGCTAAAGGGACTCACCAGGTAACATCAGGGATTGAAAGCAGAAGTTTTTTTACTCCCAGTCCTATTTTATTTCATGCTGATGAACTGTTCCTTCCCCTTGAGCTATACTGGTAACTCAGCAAAGGGCCATATCAATTGTGAGCAGCCAGGTGGTAGCCAGGAAATGAGTAGTAGTGAGTAGTGGCATCCTGGACAGCATCCTTGGTTGGGGATCCCTCTTGCCAAATAATCAAGGGATGTGGAGAAATGGATTTTCATGGGCCTCAAAGACCAGCAGTGTTCAGCTGTGGGGGAGAATCACTGATAACCTGCAAGTGGTAGTAAAAACTCACACAATGTGAAGCTTTCAACTCTAGCAGTGATTTTACACTTTCAGGGCTATCTTCACAAGGGAGAAGGGTAGAAACAGGCTAATAATAGAAATTGAAATTAGAATGGACATTTTGAGGCTCCCCAAAACTGCAGTCTTCACAGGTCCCAAAGGCTGGCTCTGCCTTCCATGAATTGAATTAAAATAAAAACAAAACAAAAAACACACCATCACATACAGTCACAGGTGGATGAAAGTTCTCAAGGAGTCAGGCATTTGCATTGGAAGGCATGCAAAATTGGACTTGCTGCCTCACAGACGCGCTGGTTTGGGTTCCTCACTTATGATTATGGAGAAGGGGGAACAGGGCCCTGCCTTCTTCTTGCAAGGACTACCCAACATTAGACATTTGCAGATAGTTACATGTTGATAAAGCTGTAGACAATTTCACCATTAAATCAATGTGTTTCCTTTCTACTATGTCCATGGCAAGTGGTGGTGGTATTTGTCTTCTGTATAAGCACAATTTTGTTTAAGAGGAAGATGGGCAGGAACACAGTTGCTCAGTGGTATGCCAGGATTAAGTTAAGCATGATTAACAGAAAGTACACAATATTGTACAACTCCTGTTAGAGATGTTACAGGGATGTTGGATATGGAAAAACCCCTTCCCTAACATAAGTGTCTATAAAAATGGACCCTGAACATAAATACCTGAATAAAAATCATTGTAATGTGATTAGAAACTTGGGAATTCATATTTTGAAGCTGGATGCACTTTTACTTCCCCTTTACAGTACTTGGTCCCTTTTTATAGCAAAACAGCATATCACTGAATTATTAAAAATAAAACATCTTTCTGCTTGTGGGTAAATTATACTCTAGAGAATAATGTTCAGAAATGGTGAAGTAGTAAATGTGTCCTGCTAGGAACTTCATGAGTTGTGTTATCCCCTGAAAAAAATGTACACAAACTAATAAAAAATCCTAAAGAGTAATCTGAAAGGGTGAGTTAAGGGTTTGATCAAAGGCCATGGAAGTCATAGGAGTCTTATTTATCCCAGTAAGCTTTTAATCAGACCCTAAAATGAGCTGCCTTCATATTTTTTGGCAGAGAAAATTACAGTAGAGGATTGTACTGTCGCTTCCAAACATCATTTTTTAAAACTCATGGCATGTCCTAGATACCAATGGAGCTTCACTTCAACTTTGGAATCCTTGTGGTTGCAGAGTCAAGATATTAGCATGTCAGTAGCAGAAGTTGGCACAGCTGTCTTTTTAGCATCCGGGTAGTGAATCTTTTACATATATGATTAATCAGGAATATTCTTTATTTTACACCCTCATTATTTGCTATTCTTGCTACATCCTCCCTTTGGCACATATGCCACATCAATTTACACCTGACTTAGCTTATGGCACCATTGACATTTTGAAATTGGACTGCAATGCCTGCATTTCAGGATAGTGCTGGGGGAGGGGGTGGCAAATCAAAACATTTTAAAAACATCATGCGAGCTCTGTGAAACACACAGGTGCTACAGACTGAATAGCAAACATAAAGCTTAAGCTCAATGTGATGTTGCCTGCTGATTCCATAAACAACAAACAAATTTAACAAACAACAAACAAAATACAAGCCTTTGAATAAACAGCTTGAGTGAGTTGTTTTCCCTGTGGTCTGAGAACTTGCAAACCCTAGACAAATTATATTCAGTATGTAAAAGTCTCATTATCGGAGATCTCTGATTAAAGAAACTGAATTTGTGCCATTATATTCAGTGAAGGATTAACTACTATAGTCAGTTACCTGAAGGGAGAAAGAAAAATGTAACTCTTTCATGGTGCACTTCATCCAGAATTGTTTTCAAGGATAGCCAATTACTACGATTTCTAGGAAACAAATAATTCTGATGCAATGCCATAGCAAAAATAGTGCCACAACATAGCCGTGCCACAACAATAAAATAGTGTGCCTGGAGTTATGTGAAAAGTGATTACTTAAATATCTAATGGGGGTGACAAGGTGGCAACTGAATTTATAAATAGGCAGGGAGAAGACCATTTACTGTATTTACTTTTTCCATTTAACCATTTTCTACATGGCTTCCATTTTCTATTGCAATATTCATTCTAATGACAGTAGATATTTATCTGTACTAAGAATCCCACATTTGCATTAAATAGTACCTTTCTCTACAAGTAGCCCCACTTGAAACCAGCACGACTACTTGCAGAGTAGATTATTAATGAACATGAGTGAAGTTCGCAGAATCTACCTCTTAATTGGAAAAATTCAAACTTGCATTTAGTGAACTGGAGCTTGGATTGCTTTCTAAATACTTCAGTATTTGAGCTTAATGGGACTATTCACATGCATAAAGTTATCCACGTGTTCAAGTACCTTGTTGAATTTAGTCCTTGGTCATTAATAATGGACTATTTCCACCCTGTTCCCTGATATGGCTAGGTAATAATAGCAACAATGTAAACAATATAAACCTGATTGTAAAGGGGGGAGGGGCGTGGAAGACACACACAAAGTAAATATTTGTTTTAGTTAAGGATGAAAGTATTCGGTCAGTTTAAAAAAAGGGGATACATTATTAGGATGCTTTCTTTGAATCAACTGAATTCCTTCCAAAATGCCTTATGGAGAGGCTGTTTAGTATTCATCTCCATACTCCTGTACAGCAATGGCTGTTAATCTTCTAAAAGGTACAAAAATGGGCAAAAACATAATAGTTCTACAAGCAGGCTTATTTTTGTCTCTCTGCCTTAGTATTTTCTGAACAAAAAATATACAATTCTAATAGTTAACTAAGTTAAATAGCTAACACTATAAAAACAAAGGAATTTATAGCCTAGCGTACCTAAGAATCAGTGACACCACATCACTGCTCTCTTCTGTTTTCAAGGTCAGTGCTAAGATAACACATAGTACATATTATACAATTGTATAGTATAGGAGACATGATAGACTGAGCCATAATTCAGAGAGCTTGGCCCTGAACTCCTAGCATAAATACTGAGTGAACTGTACCTACACCCTCCATTGCTTCTCATTGTGTAGTTAACGTATTCATTTGCTGCTAGCCCCCAGCAAGCAAAACCCAGAACAGGGAGGAGAAATTCCTGAGCCATGTTCATTCAAATCTCAATCTTACCAGTTCAGATCTGGAGTTACTCCATAGACCTTAATAGTGTAATGAAATTAGGTTTGCCAATTTTGGTTGGATGTATTCCTGGAGATTTCATCACATGACAATTTTTAATTCCTGGAGACTCCAGGCCAATCCTGGAGGCTTGGCAACCCGAAATGGAATAAGTGGAGTTGTTCTGATTTTAGATCAGCATAAATGAGATCAGAATGTAGACCATTTTGTTGTTTAGGTCTCTAGAAATATACAGAAAACGTGGCTGGTTGGATTTCTACCATATTCTGAAAAGTTACCTTTGACATGAAAGCCGCTGCTCAAAAATATAAAATGTAATTAGCAAAAACAACTACACACAGACACACACATACATTTAGGAAGATAAACAAAAGAGAACTTGAGGAAAAGCTAGAGGAAAGGTAGGGGTTTTGTTGTTGTACACACACACACACACACACACAGTGTTTGTTCCAGGAAATGTCTAAAATGCCTTCTGGTAACTTTTAAATAAACATGAAAATCTCTGTTTGAATTCAAAATGTTTCAAATAATGACAAAAAAGAGAAGTGTGCTTGGACTACAAACAAATAAAAGTAAACTAAGGTCAGGAATCACTCTCCATAATTAAAATACCTTATCTTTTCTTTCAGACTTCAGTTTTCTATCACATAACTGCATTAGACTTGAACAAGGCTTAAATGTGCTGCACAGTAATCTTTTCCTGTACACTAATGCCAACAGACCTAAGCTACATTTCTCAGCTAGAATCTAACATTTTGGGTACATGTTACTGTCGCAGTTTCATTTGTCAGTAAAACCTTGTTTACTTGCTTCCTGTTATTAATTATGGGAAACAGGATCCCTGCAAACTATAAGAGAGGGCTCTTTTAACTCCTGTCTAGACTTTTCAAGGCAAACTATAGATGAGTCCTTTAATGTTTGTGCAGAGCCAGAGACTGCAAAAAAAAAAAAAACCCAAAAAAACATTGTTACCTCACACAGCTTAAGACTGCTTATCTCACTCTCACACACAAAAAACCCCTTAAATCACTGCAGCTCCTACCCTTATTATTCGGCACTGAAGTAACATTTTCTTTCATAGTTGGAGACTTTCTTCATCTGTCACACTGATTAATTAACAGCTCACAGTATGAGCTCTGAGCTTCAATAGCCTACTGAAAGCGAGAGAGAAAGATCAACATTAAATATTCCATAAAATGCTGAAAAGGAAAAATGCTCTCTTAATAGGAAGGGATCTCTCATACAAAAAAGCTAGCCTAATTTCTGTTTCGTTACATCACACATGCTAATATCATGCAAGGAGCTAAAAGCAGATGTATTGGGGAGGACTAGTTAGGAGAAAAATTGCCATAGACTTTAAAAAAATATTTAAATCAGGCTATGTTTGCTGAGAGGAAATGGGGGCCATAGAATACCAGCACTACACTAATGGAACAATTCTCACCAGTGTTGTAAGAGCTAGTATTAACCTACTGGAAAAACAAGCCTGTAACACAACAAAAGTTTATACATCAAGATCTGGGGGAAAGATAGATTTTGCAGAGTCTCAACCTACAGCTCACAAAAAAGCATTTACACATTTGTGGGTTCTCTCTCCCCTTCCCCTAAACTGTTACCGTCTGGCAGTTATTTTAAGAGTTTGACTTTCTCCCCCCTTTTCTAAGCCCCTCCAATAGTGCTGAGTGGACAGAAATTATAGATGCAAGAAAAGCTGACAAATGACTAAGGCCCCTCCCCAAGTGCCTCAGACAGTCAAAGCTCCTGCCAAAACATGCCTGAAAGCTAGTGAGGAGACAAAGACACAAAGATTCCATTTTCTCAGTGAAAATAGATTTCATGTGTAGAACACCAATGAGAATAATAGAACACTGACACATGCTTGCATTTTCAGAAGCAAAAATAAGAATGAATATTCCAAGGATGACTGAAATTATACTTGATTATACAGCAAGCCCAACAAATGTTGTTTAACCCAATAATCTTTTCAGACTGCAAAATGGTGTGATAGTCTAAAGAATTTGTTTCAATAATAGAAAGCCTGGGGTTCAATAAAATCCAACTTGATCCTACACTGCTTACTAAGAATAATCTTTGCTATAGTACATATGCAATTAAAACAAAGCAAATTTAAAAAACTATCTTTCTCAAATGTTTGGTGAGGTATTAAAAACCCTCAGGAAGGTTTGATACTATTAAAAGACTCCCCCACGCTCCAGCATGTCTCATTACTAGAACTGCAGAGAGATTTTAAAACCCTGACACCCAAGCCTCTGCAATCTTGCAGGCTTTGCATGGTAAGTTCATTTTGCCTTATTAGGATCTGTGGTGGCATTCATCAATGAGCTGGATCTGGTCTGCCTTGGAGCTGTGCAAATCAGCAGAGAGTTGGATGCAAAGTAGTGAGGTGGAAGGGAGGGGAAGAGCACGATTTCTCTTTGAAAAGAGTCTGTTCATCAGGAAATTGGGGTGAGGCTGTGCAACTGGGAAAGGGGAAGATTTGAGTGTTCAAATTTCTGATTTAAATGTAAGAAGAATATTTACACTAAAATACACTAAGTTAAGTGATTTTTAAAAAAATATTTGGATAGCTCTGATCCCACTCCTTTATCACTTAATAGCAAAAGTAGCTATGATTAAAGGAAGTCTATAAGCTCCCCTCGGGCTGACAATTTTGGAGATCTTTGTTGGGGGAAGTGAGGATGTATGCAAGGGCTTGTTCATTAGTATGGTTTTTCCAAATGCTTTCAGCTCTGATTACTGTTCATCAGAATGCAGCACTCTTGCTAAGCATCTACTTATAATAGCCCCCTTTTTTTCTTTTACACAGGATGCCTACAGGTCTGCTGCTATTCGATATACCCTCCACAGTCCAGTAAACCAGCAGACTTTCAGCAGAAACATTAGGACTTACGAAATACTATATGATTAACAGGTTAAAAATGTAATTAACTATACCTGTTGAGGTAACAGACTAAGAAATAGCACTGGGGATATTTTAATTTTTATAATATTTTAAATAAAAATTCAACCCTCTCCTTCCTTCCCCCCACCCCCTACACACATACCAAAGGAGTCAATGTAGGGCAGGTTTCACACTTCAGGCTAGATCATGATTGCCACAAGCCCTGCATGAGGCATGGCACATAGCTGTGGCACCCCAGGGGCAGCACAAGAAGGGAACTGTTTGCCTTTCAAGCAATCCCTTCCCTTCTTCTCCATGGCTTGCACCACAAGCCATTAAGATATGCCCAGGGGGACTCTGCCGTGAGGACCAGCACATTGTGAAGGCCAAAATCAACTTTCCACTCATTCTCTACCCTTTCCCTGTGCATACAAGTGTGCAATAGTGTCAGTCTCCAGCATACCCAGATCCAGGGGCTAGGCAGGCCATGCTGGGGGGTAAGGAAAGTCCCCTTATTGCTCGGTGTAGACCATGTTGTACTCGAGTCTTCACCATTTGCCTTTTCTATATATTTCTGTAGCAGGGTAAATTTTAGAAACATAGGGCTACAATGAGGTTAACCAACAATAGCCAACAATAAAACACTGAGCAAACATCATTTGTGTTACACTAAGTTTGAGAAAGTTACTTAAGAACAATAAGCGAACAATAGAAAATGGTGCTGAGAGATACTGAATGCTTGTCAAACACAGGCAGGCATAGGCCCCACCCCATAAGAATCAAAGAAAGGTTAAAGATAGGGAAGAGGGTTGCAATATGGAAGCAAAGTGAGTAGTGAGGATAAGCACATGGTGGATTAGCTACAGATTTATTAATTTGTTTTTTAAAAAGCTATAAAACTAAAAAGTTTCCTCCCCAAGTCCTTCCACTAACATCCCAATCACTATAGACACTCCCCAGCCCCCAGTCACTTAGATCCTTAACCTGGGTGTCCTCTTCAACTTGCACCTCTCCTTAGAGCGCCTTTCATCCAAGCAGTGTCTCAGGGCTTGTCCACATGGAGACTTAGTGTGCAGCAAGCTGAGGTGTGAATGTACTAGTTTTTTGACTGCAAAATTTTTAGTGCATGGCAGCAGGATCAACATGATGACTTAGTTGACAGCAGGCTAGTGTGGGTAGATTTACATCCTGCCTCACTGTGTGTGATGGGTAGGGCTACACTCTATTGTAAATCTGGGTTTGCGGGACCTGGGCTTGTGGACTTGGTGTTTCCAAGCCCACACTTGAGTGTCCACAGTGCATTGTAACACCAATTAGTAATTGTTGGGCCTGGGTCTCACAACCTTGCTAACACCTCCATACTGCACTACTCACACCTTATGACAACTCTGTGGCTTGACCTGTGTCCATCACTGCAAGATGACAGGGCTTGGGCCTGAGTCATAGTGGGACTCTGGTTCTGACCCACACCCCAAGCAGGGTTCTAGAACCCAGGTCCTGAGTTTTTGCTGATCCATGTGTGGACAGAAGGGTAGGGGTTGGGCTTCAACCTGAGCCAGAGCCTCAGCTTATTGTGCAGTGTGGACATTCTGCAAGTCTCTGCGTAGAGAAACCCTAAATGTGTTCTGCATCACATCTTTAAGATAGCCTTTTCTGTCTCCCCACACAGCTACAGATATCACCCAAGCCCTCCATCTTAATTATTGCCACATCCTTTCCACCAGCCTTGCCCAATGCAGTCTTGCTCCATGCATAGCCATTCAAAATGCCACAGCTCAGTGGTGGGCAAACTTTTTGGCCCGAGGACCACATCTGGGTATGGATATTGTATGGCGGACCATGAATGCTCACAAAATTGGGCGTTGGGGTGTGGGAGGGGGTGAGGGCTCAAGCTGGGGGTGTGGGCTCTTAGGATGGGGCCTGAAATGAGGAGTTCAGGTGTGGGAAGGGGCTCCAGGCTGGGGAAGGGGTTGGGGTGCGGGCTCCAGCTGGGGGTGCAGGCTCTGGGGTGCAGGAGGGTGCTCCAGGCTGGGACTGAGGGGTTCAGAGAGCGGGATGGGGATCAGGGCTGGGGCAGGTGGTTGGGGTGCAGGCTCTGGGCGGCACTTACCTCAAGCAGCTCCTGAAAGCACCAGCATGTCCCCCCCCCCTCCCAGCTCCTACACAGAGGTGCGACCAGGCAGCTCTGGGCGTTGCCCCATCCACAAGCACCACCCCTGCAGCTCCCACTGGCCCCGGCTGCCTCGGACCCCACTCTCCGGTAGTAGCTTGAGGGCCAGATGCGGCCCCCGGGCCGTAGTTTGCCCATCCCTGTTCTAGCTCATTACTTCAACCGTGCCACCTCCACCAGTTCCCTGTACATCACATCAAATACAAGCTGCTGCTTTTCCCTTCCGATCCCCTGGCTACTTTTCTCTCCTAGACTATCAAGAGGTTGGCACCAACATCTGCTCAGCCAGTGATGGCAGCCTTTACTGTCCACTTCTTACATTTTCAAACAAGCACCTTCGTGCTTTCTCCTATGCTGCCCTGCACCCATGGTAAGAGTGCATGTAAACATCCACAAAGCCCTTTCATTATCCTCTTTCAATTCCCTCTTTGAAACTTTCTGTTGCTGTGGTGTTAACAAATTAACAGTTAGGGAGCTAGTGTGCTGAAACCACTGGCTATCATTTGTTTTCCTTTGCCCTCGTCTGGCTGTATCCGGATATCTCATTTTTGACTTAGATCATAAACTCTTGGGGCAAGGAGCGTGTTTTTGTTCTGTTTGTATAGCACCTAGCACAGTGCCTAGGCACTATCACAGTACAATACACAATTTACCCTCCTCTGTCTTCCCTCCACCACAGAACACTTTGGACTTCTCCCACAGCAGTCCCCAAACTCATTCCAGTATCCCTACATCCCCTCCTCTTTTAATGTTCAATCCCTTCGAACCAGGAAGTGACACATGCTTAATTCACATTCAAAAGATAAAATAAAGGTGATTAACTTGGCTAGTTTCCCATCCCAGTGCAAAAGTAGTGGGCCATCAGAAGTGGCAGTTGCTTTGTGGACCAGCTCTGGAAGCTATCGCAAGAGCAGGGGGCAGGTAGCATGGAAGAAAGCAGATAAACAGGGCATGGACGCTGGCATTGTTGACTGGGTGAAAGGGACAGGGAGTGGAGCACGAAATAAGAAACAAGACAAGATTTGTAAGCAGGAGAGGTAGAGTTATGTTTTATCTATTACAATTAGTAAGCTCACCTCTCCGATAAACAATACACAAGAAAAAGGTTTGAGAGGATAGTTAGCTCAAGGAAGTAGATGACAAACATTACACATTAAACAGATTGACAAATACTTCCCTTTAAACAGGCATACGCTGGTCTCTTCTCCCATTCAGACAACACAATGTATTTATGTTCAAATATTTTATAGAAAAAAGGCTACTTCTCACATCAGCTCCTTAAGATTATTTCTATCTATAAATGCAACAACAATTGAGAATTAAGTCTCATCTTCTTGTCTTTAATTCCTCCTAATGTGTCTGAATCTGTTGCAACAATCACAAGTCCTGGCAATAGCTGCTACAGGGTGAGCAAAGCAGAGATATTCAACCTCTACTCTGAAGTGACTTGCTTATAGACAATTGTAAATTTGTCAGACCCTTGGGATAAAATTTATTAACATAAATGGGGATTGCATGATTAAATCACTGTGCATTGCACTGAACATTTAGTTGTTAATGTTACTTCAACACTGGGTTTAGGGTGATTTAATTTCCTGGTTTTTGTTATAGTAATAAGAAAGGCAGGCAAGAATTTTCAAAGCCATCTGGAGGACTTAAACATCTTCTTCCATTAATTTTAACATAAGATGCATGTCTAAATCCCCTAGATGGCTTTGAAAATCTCTACCAAAAAGTCTCCCATAGAACCAGTATGAGAATTAACTCCACAGACTTTAATAACCTGTGAAGTTTATGCTATTGTAGTATTTCTCTGACTGACAACTCTTTATAAAACAACACAGTCCATCACAAAATAAATATTGAAATTTTGTTTTACCATAACAGTTCAATGTGAGACCGTCCCATTTAAGAGAAATAATTTAAGAAACCCAACAGTTTAATAAAGTGGATTTTTGACAGAGAAACTCAAGTGCTTGTTATTGGGATCTGTTCTAGAGGTATGCCATTCTGGCAAAATTTTCAAACCTGCATGCCAAAAGTGAAGCTCCTTTAGAAATCCCAGCACTAAGAGCGAGGCATCCAACTCTCACAGAATTTCAATAGGAGTCAGGCATCTAACTCCCTTAGGCTCTTTTTGAAGATTCCAGGCTAAACTTCCAAGTCTGTCTTCAGGCATTGAGATGGAAGGATGGCCTGATTTTCAAAAGCATAAAGAATTTGCAGCTTCTATTGACTTCAACAGGATTTAAGAGGGCTCAGGGTTTTTTTGGATAATCAGGCTATTTCTATTTAGCTGTTTAAGGGCTTGTCTTCATTACTGTGCTAAATCAGTGCAGCTGCACGGACATAGTGCATGTGGTTAAGACGTGCAATGCTGATAGGCGAGCACTCTCCTGTTGCATAATTACTCCATCTCAGTGAGAGGTAGAAGCTACATCAGTGGGAGACTTTTTCCACAGCGCCCTTAGTTTACCTAACTTACATTGCTAAGGGGGGTGGCTTTTTCACACCCCAAGTGTTGTAAGTTACATTGACTTAAGCAGTATTGTAGACAAGCCTTACATGTGTACTTGCAGGTTAGGCTCTCAAATTTGAAAAGTTTGGACATAATGTGCATAGCAAAACTTTACTATGAAAAATAGCACTACACAGATTTTAGCGTTTTTAAAATGACCAACAAAAAATGGGATCTTGACACCCTGCTGACTGGCACCATTTAGTTAAAAAAAAAAATAAATAAACCCATGCCTCACTTTGATGACATTTATTATTTTGTGTCCCGTCCCCCTCAATAATCTAACTATTCAACAAAAACAGCAAAAAATGTAGAAATACAAAAAAGTAACCAGCTATTCGTAACATTACTGAAAACTAAACTATTACATTTTGTTAAAGTTTCTCCCAGTTCAAAACCTTGCCTGCTTAGTTTTACCCAAAGCAAACTGTCAGCCAAACATAAACCGCTTGACATCAGAATAATAATGTATTATAATATGTAAATAAAAACAACTCTGATAGAGATTTAACACTAGGGGTCCCTGCTATACTAATGTCAGGATCAATTTTCAGCTGATATATTTAACAATGTCCTGAGCTATCACATAAAATTTCATGTTTCTTTGTCTTCCAGAGGAATTGGAGCAGAATTGCAGACCAGCAAACGAAGTGAGCTGAAGGCAATTTGACCAATGTCTTCTGTGTGAATTCCACAGAGGCTGATGAAGCATGTTATCAGGTCTCCAAGGTACAGCACAGTCAGTCAGTTGTGCCATAAAATTAAGAAATTATTAGAGTAAGCCATTTCCTTGACCTTCATGAATATGCCAGGAATACAGAGAAGTCTTGCACTCTGCATTAAAGTACATCTTTACTAAGTGGCATTTACTAACATTTTATTAAACATATGCCAACCCTGCCAAATAATCAGGAAGTGCATCACCCTAACACAAGGGCAGAGACTGGCTTTTAAGAAGCTCCACGTGTCTCATGCAGTCTGGTATCGTAAACTATTTCTGTGTCGCAGAGTGCAACATAGTGTTTGAAGGATAGACAAAAAGGACTAAGATGAAAGTGATTTCAAAGCAATCCTGTAAGCCTTTCTTCAGGAATCAAAATCATATAGAGACTGAAATAAACGGACAAGAGTTTGAAATAGGCTATAAAATATCATGGCAAATTTTAATTTATTTATTTTGTAGGAAAGGATCTCAAGTAAATGATGCTTCCTAATAAGGCACATGACAATCTCAATTATGAGACTAATTATTCTGTGCACTGTGTGCTGTTTTATATTCCCAGCAGAATGTTTTTCATCTCATCCAGAGTTTCCAAGGCTGTCTAGTGTTTCTGTATATGCAAAACATATTTGAGCTTCACTCCCTCCCCACCCCCCCAGCCCAAAGCTTCACTAATTAAAAAAGCCCTGTCAAGTGGTCAGACAGACTGGAACTAGAGGATTATAGGTAAGAGGGATGAAATGAAGGGTTGAAAGCTACAATTTCTCTTTCTGTGGTAGCCGCAGAAGTAGCTGTTCTAGACAGGCAAATTAAAAAAGCGGCTGCCTAGGCTAGCAGGCTTTGTAATATCTTGTTCCCCAACAGAAAGTCATCCAAACCCCACTTGTAAGATGCAGTAACTTCTGGGTTGTCTCTTTCTCCCTCTTTCCATGCAAGCACTACACCCTCTGGCTGGTTTCCTTCCGGTCCTTGCTCACTGATTCCATTCCTTCCATTCCCTCACTTTTTTGTTCTGCTGTGTGAACAGTCATTCCTCGGCTTTTGACTAGTGTTCCATGCTGGGAGCTCCTAGCAAACAAAGAGAATACTTTTAAAAAGGAGAGAAATTGAAATGAAGAGGGGAGAAACAATCCCATTCTATCCACTTTTGTATACACGGTTAAGATTGCGCAACGTGAGAGATTATTTATACGCAATGTTAACCACATTTGGTGATGGGGTGGGGGGTAGAAAGCTCTGTCCAGTCAACTGAGATACTGAAAATTCCCTCTCAAAAGTTCTTTAGGAAAAGACAAATGTGCATGTAAGAAATATGGTGAAGTAATTATCTACTTGCAGCTGAATATTTTCCGACAGAATGGGGGCTTCCTGTCTCCCCAGTCCAGTTTCCAGCCTATTTACTCTGAATCTCACAGAAAAAGTTGTTGTGTTATCTTTAAAATGATTTGTCACATGATGGAGTGTGTGTTATTCTCTAGTACTGCAATTGCTTGAAGCTCTGTGGGATACTGCACCCAAAGAAAGTGGGATACTGCACCACAGACTGTAAAAACAAACATACATACGTGAAAAGCTCAGACTTCGGCCCAAATTCTTAGTTCTACACCAGCTGCAGATTCCCCCAGAACATTGGAAACCTTGGCTACCCGTTTAGGACAGCTTTCAGGCCCCTTGCACCAGCAGAGCCAGGATTTGTCCCCTTTTGTGCCTGCATGTTTATATTGTGACATCATCCCATCTGTCTAGTCAATTTATGTGTGGGGGTCTGCAGTCAAAACAAATTTATCACCTCAGATTTGCTACTGGTGTGTTGCCTAGGAGCTGGGATTTCAAACATTGCTGTAGCTTTTGATTTTGTTGTTGTCATTGTCAATGATAGTGCTGCCACTTACATGGTGTCTTTCATCAGAGGGTCTCAAAAGCTCGTTATGAGCATTAAGGAAACCAGTTTTACAGAGGAGCTGTGAGGCAAGTAGTGTATCCATTTTATGGATGATAAACAGAGTCACAGAGGTTAAGTGATCTGTCCTAGGTCATACAGTGACATTTGATGAATTCAGACAGTGAATTAGTGATAGCAAAGCCAGCACTTTGGGTGGGACTGTGAAAATTCATTTGCGGGCCCCCCCTTCACTGTGATCATCAATCAACTTGTGGTCCACACTTCTGCATAGGGCCAAACTAAGAGCATGGGAGATTAGCAAAATGATCCTCTGGGCTACATCCAAAATTTAATCAAGTCACATTTTATAGAGAAAATACAGATTTGGTGAAGATCTTTAGGTTCTTCCCACAGATCCTGCTTCATAAACTGGACCCTGCTGCTTGTTCCTTTCAAGTCTAGTGATTAGCTGACATTTAGCATTGGTTTAATAATTTCCAACCTATCTTCATAAGGAAGAGGGCCAGGAATTTAAGAAGGGAGATTGTATTTTTACATTTCTACTTCCATCACATTACAGGGGTCCAGGATTTTGTAGTGGGTAGTGAGTGGGAGGAGGGAAAGGATGGCTCCCAAGAGCCAGAGCAAGGAATCCGACCCAGGAGTCAAGGCTTCCACACCAGTGTTTTGTTCACTAAACAACACTTAACTGCAGCTTTTGACTAGCAATGCTGATTTTTGTTGGTATTTTGCCTTTCAATCTCAGCCTCTAAAGAATGTAGATTTTAGAATGAGGATTACATTTACGGCCTGTCAAACTTAGCGGCATTCTTTTAACAAACTCCATAAATGCTATTTAAAAATATATCTTGCATATACACTAGTGATGCAATGGTAGAGAGAGGGAGGGAGAGACACACAGAGGAGCAGGGAAGACAGGGCACAGAAAACCCTTTGGTTCTTGTAGCATAAGCAGGAAGTGGATTAACTGAAATCAAAGCCTTTCAGAATCAAGGCCTCTGTTCTGCAACTGACCGCATGTAGGAGTACCCTTGCACTCACATCGAGCCCCATGGAGAGTCAGTACATGGAGAACAATTGCCGGATCAGGGCTAAAGTCAGAAGAATACGTTCCAGTCTTAAGGTCAAACTCAGTCCTCAAACAATAACATTTGCACATGATCTCTTTAGTTTGCCTTTCAAAAAACAATTGCATTTTTAAATATTTTTTATATTCCTAAAATTTATAAAAATGCTTCTTATGCTACTGCAAAGAGATGGTACAAATCTATTATTTATTGGTACAAATTTTTAAATGAAAATAAAGACTTTCATTCAGCTTTTAAAAAAGAAGAAATAATTTTGAATGCCGAATAAAAATATCAAATTTTAGCCCTGGAGCAAGTCTACATAATGAAGTCCATACATGAGGAACACAGGAAAATAAAAAAGGTGATCTGATGAATAGGCAATCAGTTGATCACAAAATCTTAAAATTAGCCTCTTATATTGCTCAAGTAATTTAGTAGGAGCACTTTCAATGATATATTAAAACTAGAGGCTACTGTTGACTTCTACACTGAATGCAAACTCTGAAAACCAGAAAGGCCTACAAGGCCTATTAACAAAAACTCTGCAGTAATTTAGCTGTTAATGAATAAAATTATGGCTTAATGTTTCAGCAATAGACTAGAGAAAATCTAGCAAAAGCTCCTAAAATGCCGGTGAGATGCTTAAAGCCATACCCCGCTCATTGAGAGGCAAGCCTTAAAAGCCAATCACTGTGTGTTATAGCAACATGTGCAGTTATAATGGACTTCAACAGATCAAAGAGTCAGAGTATATAGACTTTTATCAGAGGATGCTTACCAACAATGAGCCTTAAGAAGTAACAACACTAACAGGATTATTGTGGATGATAGAAAGAAACAGAATGCACAATTATTGTAAAGTAATGAGCATTATCTGATGTGAATAGCTGCCACTGAAGAAAACCACCACAGATGACAGAGACCTGAGTCATAAGGAACCAGTAAATGCCAGCCTATTTTTCTCTGTTACATTGAATTGCATTAGAAGATACCCAAGACTGAATCATTTGTATTGATTTTTTTAAAAAAAAATCAAGGCATCTATAATTGAACATAAGAAACCGTGATAAAAAAAAAAATCAAACTGCTTCACAACATCCGCAGGGATTGGATGTAGCTGTTCATCACCTGTGAACATATGACAAAGCAGCCAGTGCTATGTAACTTTAACCCATAGAAACAGGTGAAAACAAAACCAAATAGGAGCCCCCCTCCCCTCCCACAAAATATGAAGGCTAACTCATGGTTGAATGTAGCAGAAACAGAAAGCCCTTTTCACACAGCAGAATGTACTGAAAGCTGCTAGCAGATCTACAGCAGACCTTGAACATTACTACCTTATATTATATATTGCATGCACTTATGCTATACTAGATGTTTTAAACAGTGTCTAAAGCAGACTTTAAGGTCCAACCAAAGCCAAACATCTGAAGGTCATGACATCCTTTCAAGAGAAAGTTTCAGTGCTGTGAGTTTGTCAAGAGAGTGAAACTTATTGAGAAGATTAAACATACACAAAGGAGAAACTGCACCACTGCCATCTTCTCAACTACACTTGAATCAGAAAGATCAGAGAGAGCTTGGAAAGTAACTAGATACTTGTCAGAAGAACTGATCCATTAAAAGGAACAAAGGAGAATGGTGATGCTCTTCAATCAAGCTGGAAACTCACCTTAAGGTAGATAACCGACAAGTCAGTTCCTGAGGCAATTTCTTCTGGCTACAGTTGACCCATAAGGGTCCACAAATGCCTCCAAAGATGATATTTTAGTGACTAAGGAGAGAGAGAAAAACATGTGATTACAAAGAATTAGTGGTATGCAAATAAGGCATGGTCCACATAAAATCCTGGGGGAGGGAAGGCCATTAACATTTTTTTAAAAGCTGTATTCAAGTATATGTGACAAACTAGAGATACTAAAAATATTCATGGGGGCCATATTGTACCATTTACAATGGACCTCCAGTTCCACTTCCAACAAATGCTACAATAAACTGACCAACACAATTAAGTGTATTTGAAGTTCAAGGTTTTTCACATTGCCTTATGAATTCAAACAAGGAGTCACAGATGAAGGTAACATTACAAAGGAACATGAATCTTTAGCAAAAGTGGGCTAATTCTGCATTGTAAATAGGCATCCCTCTCCCCTCACCGCACACGTCTGATCTATTTGAGAAAAAGCAGCCCACATACAGATAGCAAAAATTAGAATAGCATGTTAAGTGGAAAGAGCCATTCTAAATAAAGCAAAGTATGGGGTGCATGTACATATGTGCAAAAATGGAACCATGAGAATTTCTGTGCAAAATTCCATGGAACAAACGTGGATTTTTTCCCCCACTGATCTGAAAAAAAACATACCATGCTTGTTCAATTATGTATTTATTTTTATATATATGTATCACACCAGTAAACATTGAGGAAACAGCAAGCTCTAGCTCAAACATTTGTTTGTTACTAAAAGACAAGCATTAGAATTGTATGTTAAAATTTCATGTACTGATGTAAATGTGATTTCCCTCCCCCCCCCAATATCTCTTATCCTTATTTAAATGAGAAAAGTGTGTTTTCTAGAAATTTAATTTTAGAATTTCTTAAAATGAAGTAGCTTGCAATACGGTTAACAGAGGTTGTACCTTTGGAACAACCAGCATAGTGAGATTAAAGTTTTTGACATAACTAGAGCACATTGAATAGGATGGGGAAAAAATATTCAAAACAAGGCTAATATTTTCTCTTGCCTGAATCCTACCCAAGCTTTCTTCCATAAGAGAACTATTAATATCATTATTTGCCTTAAGCTGTGTTAGGTTTACTATTGTGGAAACACATAGTTACACTATGCTGTTCTATTGCTTCATTAAATGTGTTCATAAAGCCTCTGCACATAGATTTGTGCAGGCACCTCAGTAGCATTAATAGAAGCTGTGTGTAGAAATCCCTTGTGTCTCAAGTGAAGAACGGACCACATTGTGCAAGGGGAAAAAACACCATCCATAAACAAATGTATAATGATGGAAGACCACAGATCTTAAAAGACTGTTGCACATCTGAAATATTCACTAGCTATATGCCTATAACATTAATTTTGTAGCACAGAGAATGGTGATTTGGAGTTTCATACTACTTTGAAAACCTGATATAACCAAATAATTCAATTAATTTTGAATAGTGATGATACATCTGACTCCCCACCCCATGTCCTCTGTTTTAATGAATCATGCCATTTTGCTTTTTAAAGAGTATGGGACAAATCCCTGCTGAAGAAGGGCCACAGAAGGCACAAAATGCAGAAGAACCATTATAGTGCCACTGCATGAAGGGGGAAAAGAGACCAGATAGAAGAAGTCCACAACCTTTGTTTGTCACACACTGAGCCAAGCTACATTGCAATTAACTCCAAAGGAATGCAGAGAAAGGAGGGTTGTGGGCAGATCATGTTGTGAGAAGGGTGAGGTTAGTAAGTTTGAAAACTGCCCAGATTTTCAGCCACAAGACACAGTGGGCTCTGGCCACTAATATAGCCTGTTGGCCATAGTAATGGCCACAGACTAGCTGCATGGGTGACTGGAGCTGTAGCCTCAGACTGAAGGCAGCTACAATCCTCCATCCTGACTACTTTTACATTTACTAGGGATTTGAAGAGGGCATGGATTTGGGGATTTCATGCTGTGCACTTTTCTGCAAAAGATGACAGCAGTATATTATTAACAAGAGACAAATTGTGCTACCACAACACAAATAATACACACGAGTTGGGGTTGCTATGTGTGGGCCACACTTTGCTAAACACTGTACAAACAGTGAGAAGAGTTTTTAGGTTAACTAGACAAGACAGAAAGGGTTGGAGGGGAAAAACAGAGGCACAGAAAGGTGAAGTGACTTGGCTAAGGTCACCTAGTAAGCCTGTGGCAGAGCTGAGAACAGAACCCAGGTGCCCTGAGTCCTTGATCAGTGGCCTATCCAGTAAACCACACTGCCTCTGCAAAGTGATGATTGGTTTACGTCTGAAAAGACGCACAGTTAACAGGAAAGGGGAACAGTCTGAAAATAGTGTGAATTTAAAAGGACTGAGTTTGAAGAGTATGGTAACATGGCAGCTCTCTCCCCTCGTTTCTTTGTTAGAATTTAGATAGGAGATTATTTATCAAATAAATAGACATTTCTCCTTAGGCAGAGGAAGCTAGAGCAAATGGGGTTTTAAAGGCAAATGGAAGTCCAGTAATACAGCATTTCCAAAACTTTTCTAACCCCGCCTCCCTTTCAAAATAATAAAGATACAGATGGAGAGGCCAGTTTATTGGAAAGGTCAAAACTAGGATGAGGGCCTATTATTCATACAGGATCAAGTTTATTGCAGCCTGTGGCAGACAGCAAAAGGGAAGAAGTGTCCTGGGGTTTTAGTTCCCAGTTTGGTCACCTCAGCAGGATGCTTGTTTTATTGCCTGAAGTTCATCTAGCCTGTGGGAGATGTACAAGGGAAGAGAAGAGAAACAGATCCTTCTCCCTGTAAAGAGGAGTCTAAAATGGCCAAATCCTGAAGCTTGGTGAGCTCCCTCAATTCCCATTGATTTCCATGGAAACCAAGTATGACAAGGAGATGTTCAGCACCTTTCAGGATCAACCTCATGGGGCAGTGGGAGCACCACTTCCCAACTAAGAGCTACTACTTCGGAGGAGTAACCAAACATATTAAACAGAAAAAGAAATCAATTCTCCCTTGGAGCTATTAACCTGATTTTGAGCATTCTTTCACAGAGCTGTTGAAACAGTCATTTGGTGTCTCAGTAGCTTTGGTCTGATGACTTGGTTTAATTCAGATAGGGTTTCTTATTCATATTTAAGACATGATATCAAGTCACACACCCTAGATTGGCACACAAAGGGATCCTCTATATGCAGATCTCCATTCTCCTGTGTAAAAAGGGGACTCCACTTTGCCATGGTGGTTTTATTCCAGACCTCAACTAGGACGCTCAGAGAGTCCTCAGATGTGTACAAAGAGTGGAGAGAAGACCATGTGTCCTGTCTGGGAACGAATCACATTCCCCAATGGTACAGTCCCAGAAAATATACCACAAGGAGAAATTCACCAAGATTCATCCCTTTAACCTCCCTCCTGTGAGTTTTCCCATCAGAGGAGCAATGAGACCCATTTAAAAAAAATGGATAAGGGTTTGAGTGTCTACTGATATGAAGTTACAGTCAGAGTAATCTGTGTGCATCTCTACTAGGGATGGGCAGAAATTCAGGTTCAGCTGTTAGTCACCAAATTTTGGGGCACTGGGAAGTGATGTAAAGAGACTGTACTACAAATTCCCAGGAAAATATTTTTACCCCTACCAAATTGCTCACTAGAGACTGAAGGGTTTTTGTGGTTTTGATTTAAAAAGAAAAACAAAAGAAAAAAAGAAAACCCCACAACCACATCTCCAGCATTCCCACAGAATGTACTGTGGTGTTTGGGGGAAATGCAAGATTAAGCCCCAGCGGGGTGCTAAAGGCATGCGAGGGATTTGAGTTTCTAATCATCCACCCATGGCCCAACTTCTGTTACAACTGTACAAAAGCAAGACATCAAGAGCTCAAACTGCCCCTACGTTCTTCACTCTGAGTTTAGGCATTGCTCAGCTCCCAGCTTACTGAATAAGTTTTACAGTGGGCTGCAATACCTAGGCCAGTATTGGAAATACAAAATGGCACTTCTCATTCAGTTCAAATTTGACTTTAAACATTTTTAAAAAGTTGCTGTTTTTCTTTACATGCTATATAAGATGCCATATTCAGTTCTGAACTCCATATGTGGCTTCCCCAGGACTTAAATGGCAATACTGTGACTTGGAGGGAAATTTTATCCCACTATATTATACTTTACTGTACATTCTGTATCTGCATCATTGCAGCCTGCATCACTGCATCCAAGGGGGTGTCAATGGATACAACATTCTCTGATAGCAAAATCATATCCCTTCCTTCCTGCAATTACAACACTATTCCATACAACAAACACAGACATCTGGAAACCTACTACCATGAGAGCAGCTGCGACTCCTGTTCTAAAATCAGGAAGTGAGCTGTACTCTCCTCAGGGTTTTAATTGTTATGGAACATGCTTGTAGCTTTAAAACACAAGAGCAGCAGCCAGTTTGATATACAATTTTAATGGAAAAGGTGATAAAAGTACCATAAATACATTGTGTGCACACACACGTGCACACACACACAGATCTCCCTCCCCTGTTAGAAACAACTATATTGTAATAGGTTAATTCATCACTGCTATAATACCATGGAATTGGAATTTTTTATATTTATTTCATTCGTTCAAATTTAAAGTGAAGTACAGTGGCACAAGCCATGAGCATTTAATTTTTTAATCAAAGGCAGTGTTATACCAAGCCATCAGTTATCAACATTTATCAGGGTTAATGATGATTTTAAACTTAGTGACTTTCTACTCATTTTAAAAGGCAGGCAGAGTGGTTTGGGAAAATGCTAGTCATTACTTGTGTCATGCTGTCCCCTGGCTTTAAGTTTATCTCATTAATCCTCATAGTAGCTTTAAGGCAAAAAAGTGCAACAGTAGCTACTCGAATCAGCAGATACTGACCTCTGCTATGTGAGAGGGACTAACCATTTGTAATCTTGATCCTTATCAGGTTATTGAGGCCCAGGAGAGAGAGAGAGAGTATGTAGTGTAGTTGTAGCCGTGTGGGTCCCAGGATATTAGAGAGACAAGGTGGGTGACCCACGTCTCTTGGTGTGAGACAAGCTTTCGAGCCATACAGAGCTCTTCTTCAGGTCAGGGAAAGGTATTTCCAGCATCACCGCAAAACTCAAGGTGGAACAGATTTAGTACAAGTTGTTAGCACCTAATGTAAGGGTCCATTCAAGGTAGAGTAGTCTGTTAACAACTCTGCACTCATAGGTCAAGGAGGGAGTTACTGGGTTATAGATTGTTGTAATAAGCTGAAAATCCAGTGTGTTTGTTCAATTCATGATTTTTAGCATTTAGCAGAGTAATGAATTTAGGCTCCCAGGCTTGTCTTTTGAAAGCGTTTACGCAGGTTTCCTTTGAGGACGACAACAGAGGTCAGATATAGAGTGATAGCTTTGTGAAAAAAACCTTCACCCTGTGTGAATTTATTCGAGAACATAATGATTTTCTAGTTTCACCCACACATTAGTTGTTGAGGGTATTTAATGCTCTGGATGAGGTACACCACATTTGTGATAGGCATGTGTAGGACCCATGGATCTTGAATGGTGAGTTATAGGGGGTGTTGATCATTGTAGCCGTGGAGATGTGTCAGGTTTTGGATCTGTTATTCTGGAAATGTCTGGTGCCACTTTGAGTTGTTATGTCCTGGTCTGTAGGGAGCTTGCTTCTGAGGACGACCTTGGAGAGGTTGGAAGGTTCAACCTCCACTTCTGGCCTTGCTCTTCATTTAGTTCCACTAATGACTCTTGGAATGGTTCTATTGAAACGTACTACTCAACATAAAAAAAAAGTATAAAATCAGATCTTATAGAAACGCACAATTTTCTAACATCACTAGACCAGCTCCTGTGGTTAACTTGTCAAACTGTGTACTTGAAAGATTCCCAGTGTTTCTTTCACCTCTTTCAGATACTGGTTACTTTCCCCAATTGATCCGATAGTTACAATATTGTACTGAGGGTATCAAAAAGGAGATATGACATCAGTTTGAAAGCCATGAATCCTTTAGTCCTGCCAGAGTGCTTACTCAGCAATGCCTATTCCCCTAGAGCTAGCAATAGGTAGCACCAAACACCTTGTTCACTTTCCATTCCCCACAGCCTCTCAGAAGTTAAACCCACCTGCAGCTCAGATGAAGGAAGAGGGAATCCATCACAATATTCTGCCTTACTATTTAATATGATCTTTCAGTTGGAATCTGTTAATAATAGTCTTAACAGTGCTGATGCAAACAACTTCTCTCCTGCCTCTTTGGGGTATCCTTTTCAATATTTAGATTCCAGAGTTGATCTATTCCTACCATAGGATTTAATCTCCATGCCCATTGTAAAACGTGCAGGAGTAACCTTACATCCAGGAGGATGGGGAAGGGCGGTGATGGGGTGACACAAAACAAAAAAACTACACTTTTTTCCCCTCAGAGTTTCCTCCAAATATTTTCAAGGAGGGTAGGATTTGATCCCAAACAAACAGAAGCAGCAGCAGGTTAGGCCACAATTTCTGGAGACTAGCTGAAGGCACAGGACCTTCTTCATAGAGACTGTGCCTCTACTGGATTTGCAGCCTTCGCTGCTTAACACTCCTTACCCAACAGAATCATGCTGCCAGACTATCCAGGGGATCCTAGAAATGCCCCCATTAAATAGGAGGAGGTTCCAGCAGGGAAGGTGATTGAGATATAGGCCAGTTCAACTGCTGTTGATTTGTGAGTGAGGAGGTGAAAAACGATTCATGTCCGTCCACTGCTGAACTCATTCCTGTCCAGAGCTCCCATTTCCAACAGCTAGCTTCCCTGTGTGCAGTCTGCAGAAAGGCTATTGTGGAAGTAGCTGTTTTCCCCCTTCCCAGCACTCACAAGCCAACAGTGAGAGATTTCTCAGGATTGATAGCATCCTTGGTTTCCATTTTCAGCAAATGATACACATTTCATTTTATAAGTAGCAGTGCACAGGTTCCACTCACAATTATTTTATGTAAATGAGATAGAATTCAAACAACAAAACATCTGAGGTGTTTAAATTTCAGCAGCTCTGACATTATGTGTAATGAACTGTGTCTATATGTATGTACACATGCAAACAGACACACACACCGCCCCAAATTAGAAAAAAAGATAAATTTGGGACATTCAGCATCAAAAACTGCAGGCATTTATCCTTTGAGCTAAGAGGAGAATTTCTTCAGTAGCGAGTAAATACCAGGCTGTTATAGTCATTGGGGAGATACAATGACACTAAACCAGTGCATTTCATATTCAGTTGTTCCTATCCGGAAAGCAGCTCTGACCATAGATCTTTCCCTACTAGAGAAGAAGGAGACCTGTTCTTTAAGAAACCAGTTTCTACTTGCATAAAGAGTAAACATTAGGTACTCAGTAAAGATTAAGATTCATAACAAAAAATGGGATAAGTACACTGGCAGAGCAATGACACGAAAGAGGTGGAAAGAATATGGGAGGAAGAGTTTTATTCCCTTTTTGCCATTAGTTTTACCAAAATAATCAAACTTTGTTGTTCTACTCATATCATCTCCGATTAATAAAACAAAGAAAGTGGAAGGAGATATGAGGAATACGATGAGGAGAGGCCCTTCTTTCCATACCTGATGGATGTCTCAGTTTGTTCATATTGGTTGACAGAAGAAGTTTACACCAAAATTATGTCACAGAATATTTATTGTTGTCAGAACTTCAGGTCACAATTACTGCAATTCTGGTAAGCTATCCTTGTCTTGAAGCACCCAACACCTTGGTTTTTGGCCTACTAATCATAGCATTATGCCTAATAGCTTCAGTAATGGAAGCCTCTAGCAAGTCTCACTAGCTCAGTCATACCTGGAGGGGACGATCTTGGAGAAACTGACCTAATGAAGGCAACAAAAAACAAGGTTTATTAATAATCTTGCTATCTTTTTATTAACTATTCGGTATTAAGAAAACTCTGAAAACCAAAGCCTTTACAGTACTTGAGAGTTTTACCACATCCTAACATGCAGAAGGTTATGAAATAGCTTGATTTATTATATAAAAGTGTACAGGATAAGTAGGCTGCTGTGAAAGTAGCAAAATTTTCCACAGGTTTGAAGAATGATCCTTGAAAGGATCACTATGGCCAGTAAAAAAAACCGCACCAACCACACAGGATTAAATACACCTCAAAGGAGTAACCTCTGTTTTGAATAACACTTCTTTAAATTAACATGGTAGCCTTAATTCTCTTGACTTCTGTTTGTTTATCAATATTTGCATCATTCAACATAGAAATGGCAATTGAGTTTTAGACCTGGTTTATGCAATGAGGGGAAGAGGCACATGCACACATTGACTAAAGGTTTGGGGCTTTCTCCAGTTTACTAGATGACTGGTTTTGGAGAAGCTGCCTTATTGACCAACAATTTACTTTTGGTTTGTCCATAGAACAAAAATAGGACTTAAGTCATGCATGGCATGAATATTTTGGTAAGAGTACATAAACTTAACCATGGGGAGGGAGGCAAGTAGTGGCAGAAAATATTTAAGTGGTATGGCAATCGAGTTATATACAATGAGCCAATGTACATGAAAAGTGGTATGAGTAACTGCAACTTACAAAGGCTATATTCTTTTGTTTGGGTTTGCTCTATTTCTTTGTATTGTGTATCTATCATCAGAAGTCCCCCCACTAGAAATCTGGAATACTTTAAACAAGCTTAATTTACACAATATTTATTTTCCCTTTTGAAATATGTATTTGAAAAAACAGCTCACAACCTATTATACACACACACTTCATGAGGTATTCAATGATCAGGCCGGTTCCTGGAAAGAATCACTAATTTGACAAACAAACAGTTACAGCATACATTACACTAAGGTGTATTAAAAGTCTGGCTTCCATGAGGGTGAGGAATGTGAGCGGCTACATAGCTTAAATCCAATGAGCAAAACATACCCTAGTTATAATTTTAATAGCAGAGAATTAAAAAAAAATAGAAAACTCTAAAAGCCAGAGAGAGTATTACAACAACTTGGTGGAACCAAATAAGATATATCAGGGATGCAGTCACAGGGTTATGGGAAACTCTGTTACAGCTGAACATCAATGGCTGCTTGTAAAAGTTAGCTTTGTGTGCAACTTTAATGAAAGTATAAAGGAGCATATTAAAAGTCAACAGTACAAAGAACACACAGTCATGATATAGTTCACAACAGTGAATTCTGTACTGAATGGCAAAACTGGGCATGGGATATCAAAATATAAACTGCTTCCCTTTGCCTGGCATCCTTGTAATGACACAAGCCAAGCACCCTAACCAGAAAAAGCCTATGGTAGGGGAAAAGAAAACACCACACACCTCTTTTCCATACGGAAGAGTAGGGTCTTTGGACAACATTTGGCTCCACAAGTTCAAAGGGGGCTATTTTATCTGCATTGTAAGTACAGACCCAAAGATTTCTCGTCTCCACACTATAGCTATTTTGTCCCATTTAATGTCATTTAAAATGATAGACGTGCAGCAGCCAAGTAGTCAAAACACCACATCATCTGACGAAACACTGCATTATAATGTCAGCGTGTCTGTGTTTTAACTATTCTTTCTTATACTGTACTTGTCCTCAATCAATCACACACTCACTCTCTGCCAGAGAATAGCTATAAGAGACAGCTATCTTTAGAACTCACTAAAGTTTCTAACAAAGGGCCCTAATACTTCATTCACTGCACAGGCAAGACTCCTTGATATCCAAAAATTCCATTGATATAAACAAAATGCAGGCTCAGACTAAAAAGCTTTTATGATTATTTAAACTAGGACTGTGAGAGGCAGCTCGATAAAAGAAAGCACAAAGTTTCTTTTAATTAAATTAAGCTAGATCAAATATGTTTTTTCCTTTTAGTATTTAGGATCTTTGCATCTTAGGTACAGTAATACCTACATATACAAATAGATGGAAGCACAATATTTTCTGGGAGGCACATATGGGCCTTTGCGTCTATCAAGTTATTTGCAATAGCAAATACCCATTAAATCCTTCATACTTCTATAGCACATTCTAACTGGACTAATTAATTTAGCTTCAACACTGCTTTGTGGTTGGGAAATACCCTAAGGCTCCCCCCTCCCTCAACTCCTTCCTCCACTATACATGGCAAAACTGAAGTAGAGAAGTTAAGTAACAGGAACCCAGGGTCACATCAAGTCAGTGGCAGAGCTGGGACCAGAACTTACATCCCTACCCTTCCAAGCCTGCATTTTAAATCACTTCCTCTGATGCTTTCTTTGCAGAGGAAGGCTCTAACATCAGATATAAACAAAGGAACTGCTTTCTTTAAAATTCAGCTGTTTTAAGGCCAGAGAATTGTTCTTTCGGGGCCTGATCCGGCAAGACCTCACATGGGCTACTCCACTGAATACAAGAGAGATTACTCAGGTGAGTAAGGACCAGCAGGATTTAGCCTCATTTCTTCCCCTCCTCCCCACAGATCATAGTTCTCCATAATCCAAAACGGAGTGTTGCCCATCAGTTTGGACACACATAAGGAACTGAAGGTTGTAGGTCACTAGACTCCTCATGTAAAATGAAAAGCACACACTGAAACCGATTATAATGGGCCAAATTTATCACTGGAATAGGCCAGTTTCCAACAGCACATGACAGGCTAAGCATTTTCAAATATAAAATGAATAGTACCTCCCCTAAAGAGTGCACAACCCAAGATACAGGGACAGCGTAGTAGAGGGGAGTTACAACATGCAAAACGAAGGAAACTAGATAGCATTAGGCCTTGTCTTGATAGTACAAAGTATTTATATTCCAGGGGGGCTTTTTATTGTTATTATCCTCAGACTTTAAAGAAAAGTGCACTGTGTACTTCTGACAAATTCAAACAGTTGACAACAAATATTTTAAATGCAAACAAGAAGATTTTTTTTAAAGTCTGGCTTAGTATAAAGCTTTCTGGAGCATTTCACATTTTCAAAGTTTACCAGATAGTCTAAAATATGTTAAAACTAAAGAGGTTTTGGTTTAGCAGGCTATAAAACAGCTGGTCACTTAAATACCCCATTTGCTTCATCATCAGCTTTACTTTATACTACATCACAATTTTTAATCACAGACCTGATCTTTGACTTGGACTTGGATCAAGATACCTCTACTTTTCTCATATCTGAAGCTTGATTGTACTTCCATCATAGTCAATGGGAACACTGATATTGACTTTACTAGCTGCAGGAACTGATCCTCACAATTTAAAATATTTAAGTGAATATAATCATTATTAAAAGATTTCAGTGTGTTTACCATATGAATTGTCATCACTGAAACAAGCAGTTCTCTAGACACACAGAGGTGTACTCAGTAAACTTAAAATATTTTCATAATCTTCTCACAGGAGGTGTTGCACCGTTTAACTGTTGAGTTAATAAATGCTGTATATATGCACTAGCATATAATATCTGCTTATTGCTAAACTAAGGAGAAATGCATCCACATGTTGGCTGTAGTATTCAAGTCACAGGGTTTAAACTATTGTCAGAAGAGGTGACTTCATATAGTTATTTGTTATGACTGAGAATGCATCATTAAGTCAACAGCATTTACCATCTGGCATACCATAATTATTTCCTTATACTGAGATGAGCCTATTTTTCACTGAGGCAACACTGTCTCTCATCTTTCTGAGATCTCTTGCCTGATATTGACCTCACCACATTTGTCCACACTTAACTTCCAGATTCTATTAGTGCAATGTCATTGTTGGGAATGCCCTTAAAGGTTATTCATACCTTAGTGAAATCTGAATCTGCATTGAGTTATTGCCAGGTGCACTTGGTGTAAATGCTGATTTTGGTCTATAAGGGTGGGATTTTCAAGAGCGCCCAGCATTGACCTTACTGTGCTCTCACTGAAGTCAGCAGTAAAACTCACACTGACTTTGGGAAAAAGCTACTTAGGCCAACACTGGGCACTTTTGAAAATCCTACCCCAAAGCTGGCGTGGACCTTAGCTGCCTTCTGGAACAGCTCTTTCCTTATAAATCATCGCAACTATTGTGCTAGCCAAGAAGCTTCTGATTAAAAAAATCCCTAGATTTGACTGCTTAGGACTTGGAGGCCATATAACTACAATTGGCTTCCCTCCATTGGTCTGGTAAAGGTCATGTTTGCTGGCTCTCAAGGAAGGATACAAGTCCCAGATGGTTACTGTAAACTTTTCTGGACGGGGTGGTATGATTCTCTAGAACATCCCCTTTGTGTATTTCATTTTAGTTCAGATCAGTCAATATGCTCCAATTTATGCGTGCAATCATTTGCTTTGCATCACTTCACTGGGTCAAAGAAACCATAAATGCACATTAAAGGCTCGTGGATGGCTTCTCCCTGCACAGGAGAATCCTCTAATATCATAAAACTGCTGTAGCAGCTCTTCTCCCAGTTCCCCTCCCCCCATCATGGCCACCAGTGTATGGGATATGGCTAGGATCCCAGCTGATCCTTTGATGTCACAACAGCTCCAGGAGCCATGGACAGCTGGGTTTATGTTAGAGAAACCTGAAGGTTGTTGTAACTTATGCTAGTGAATGAACCAGCCCTAGGATTGGGGGAGCACAAAGATGCATATTCAAATACAACATTAAAAAAAATGGACCAGACAAAAAGCATCTACAGACTTAGGGTCAGGAGTGGACAGCAGAACTCCCACTGGTTACAGTTGCAGCGGGATGATAGCATTTAAAACAATAACTAGAATCACAGAGCTATCTATTTGTAATCCTTCTGTTGTATACAGCTCTCTATCAAGTGATTTTATCACTTCCATATACGCCCAATAGTCAGGTACAAAGGAAAATTGTTCTTTATGATAAACCATGCTGGTGCTACGAACTCATGACTTTTGAGGCCTACTTGGACTGTTTTCCTGGCTACTTTCAAATATATTTACTTTTCTATACAACAACAGATGACTTCTTCCTTTCCCTTTTTTCTGAACACCCAATGGGATCTCATTTCAATCTGTATATTCCATGATTACCAGAGAGTTAATGATGAAATGTTATATCTACAGCCTGCTATTTAATTCTATTTATATTTATTAAGTTCAGGAAAAAAACAGTTTAATACCAAATGTAAAAGTGCCAAAACAAGACACATTAGGATGTCAAGTACGTTCAGACAGATGTATAGCTTTTCTGTGCACACTCCAAGACTCAATCTACACATTTTCAAAAATAGCTTGCAAAACAAGATATTATTGCATGTGAGTGGGCATAAGACTTAACAAAAACCTGGTGCAATAATAGATTTTTTTTCTTAGCTGTACAAAAAAAGTTTTTGTTCCAGGAGACCAATTAAATATACAGATTTCTTTAACACAAAGGCAAATGATTATTTGTTACCACCTCAGCCAAAATCTATTTTTGCAGCAGTCATTGGTCTTCCTGTGTTCAGACAGGATTGTATTTAGTTGTGTTCACAATGGTTGTATTTTGAACAGTCTGATAAAAAGCCTCAATATGTCAATTTGTTTTAGGTAATTTGAAACCATTCTGCTGCCTGCTGTAGTTAAAACATCTCTTGTGTACTCCATCTCCCTGCACTTAAATATAGAAGGAAGTGTCCTAAACTTGCAATCCCTTAATTTTATAAACATCCTGAAGAACAAATGCTAATAACTTCCTTGCTTAGTCAAATAGCAAACTGTAGGTTTCAGAGCTCTCTGATGGGAGTCAAGACGACAGTGAAAGGCAAAAAGCAATATGTCAGCTCTGTGGGCTGCTTATTTGTTCACTATCAACCAGAACGTGCAGGGAACTGGAGAGGGAGGACAAAGTTAGAGCAGGCCTACTGCAGCTGTGCTTCCGGAACATTGTACAATTTTAGCACATGAAACCTATGGCAATGAAGATGAAAATATTTTAAACAGACAGAGATAATTTCTGTATTAATTCCAATAATTACTTTAAATCAGACAATTCACTGCAGAGGTTCCCTACAGAGCAGCCATGAATTAACAATCTGTATATCGTCATGCTTATCTCAGATAAAACTCTTTTGAAGACCTGCTTTTGAAAGCTGCAAATTTTAACAGATTTTACTGTCCTTGTCACATGCAGAGAAAATGGTACCAAATGGCTCATGTTTTTGTGACTCTGGGAACCTGGATCTGATTGTGGATGAGAATCAGAAGTATGCATTTGCAATCACCTTCAGTGATCTAGCCAAATCCATAGAGGTGGTTCTCTATTTGTGTTTTGGTGTCTTACAGATGCTGTCAATTGACTGCCCAATACAGAATAGGCTGGATATATTTTTTTTTGGTTGGTTGGTTCTTTAAACCAGATATAACAAAACCAAAATAATGGGGATTAGAATTCTATAAGGAACAACAGCCAAAGCTAAATGGAATCAGGATGCAAATGGGTATTCATCACAAAAACACAAAACCAAACCAAAAACCAATGAAATGATATATTATATATCTAACCTCCCCAGAAATAAATAACTGCAAACCGGGGAGGTGAAATATAGATATAGATATCTCACCCAGGGACTGCTCCAGGCACCAGCGAACCAAACAGGTACCTGGGGCAGCAGATGTAAAGGGGCGGCAGGACGTCGGGCTCTGGGGCGGCAGTCCGCCCTCGGTGGTGGCGGGAATTCAGCGGTCGCTCCGTCACAGCATGTTTCGTGCTTGGCGGCAATTCAGCGGCCACACCATTACTCCGCGTCCGTGTTCAGAGGCGAGGTTTTTTGTTTTTGTTTTTTTGCTGGTTGGGGCGACAAAAACACTGGAACCGGCCCTGCTCTCACCTCCCCAGTTTGCAGTTTCCAGTATATATATTTATAAAGAGCCTTGACATGCAATATATTTTGCAACATTTTCAAGTAGGGGTGGCACCTAGAGTTAACATTTGGCCTTCTTGGCTCCTTGTTACAGTCACGCCTTCTCCAAGATATTCCTGTAGATTATCACCAGACTTCTGTCCATTTGGGAACACTGTTGTCATCCCTCGGTGTTTCTCCAAGGTCCCCCCCGAGAGAAAGTGCATGGTTTAGTATTGGGAGTGTGATGGGGGTAAGACAGACCCAATCAGATGTAGGAGTTCTAGCAGCAACATTTGGTAGCATCTGGACAGTTTTAGTCAGGTGAAAATCATGTCATATAATAGCTTATCAGCTTTACCTCAACTGATAATGTAGTGAAAAAAGTGTACTGCACAAGTAGGATATCCAGTGTCATCCCTCCTTCTCCCCTTGTGTCCAATAATGTTCATTCTTGTGAAAAACTCAAACCAAAAAGTTTTCAAAGCCAGCTAAGTAAGATCAACAACAGGGTATCTATTACATATTTTTACAACTTGTTTTCTGATTAGACACTCATTTTGCACATGGAACAAGTACAAACTCTCCCTCTAGGATTGAGGGTTGCTCACCACTGACACTGAACCTACGCTGTGAATCTTGTAGTAAAAAAATTGGTCAGAGTTGGTTTTACATTGTTTTACTAGATAAGTTTGCGAGGTAATACTTTTTTCTTTTTAACTATTTGCTAGTAGTAATAAAAAAAGTCTACCATTCCTTATATACCAGTTCTATTTACTTATCTTTATTCCTTAGTCTGAGATGAGATGGATTTAGAATACTTAAGTAGGTTATACTGAGCAAAAATAATACTTGAACGCTCAACAGAGGCTTAAATTTTCAGCCACTATAATCACACACCTAGAAACAGGCAGCTGCATACAATGGACCCGTCAAGTTATCAATTGCAGCTAACACTCTTTCTTATAGAGGCAGACTTTGTGGCTCTGGTTTCCTTGCTGAACCTCTCCCTGGAGGACTGCCCAGCTGGAGACAATACAAACCCCCGAGGGCCAATTACTTGGCTTGGTTCTTGTCCACATCACCTGAGAGCTGTCACTTCAACACACAGATAAAGAAACCATATGGAAAAAACAGAAGTTGGGTGGTGGTGGTGGGGGGGAAAGGATCATAACCAGATTGTTAAGATGACTGCTTTTGTCCTGCTTGCCAGAATATTGATTATTTACATCATAACTAATTTAATAAGGAGATTAAGGGGAGGGGGGTGAACAAGGTCTCTTGTCCACAGAGGTAGTCCACTGAAATACTGTCCTGTTTATTGTGAGATGTCATATAATGTGTCTGAAATAGCTAGAAAAATTCAGGCCCAGTCCTCAGCTGGTGTGAAGTCACCATAGTTCCATTGACGTCAATTTACACTACCTGAGAATCAGGCCCTGATCGTAATCATCCATTTTAGGTCACTATTTTGGAGATGGGATTGAAACTTATATTTTCAATCAGAGGCTAAGGCTTAAAAATGGTAAGAAGGGATACTGACGTATATTCCATATTCAAAACTCTACCTCTTCTATGGAATCATTGGGCCATATCCTCCGCTAGTGTTAAGTCAGCAGATCTCCAAGTTTGACACAAAAGTTCTTGGCATCAGTAAATCTGTGGCACATAATTTTAAACCAAGCTAATGTAGCCTGCTCAGGTTTCCATAAGACTAAATTTCGAAATTGTTTTTTCCCCCCAATTCCAAATTTAAATAAATAATCTGTAAAATTGCATGACAATAAAAGAAAATGCATTCCAATCAAGGCCATGTCCTCCCCCAGCATGCTGGGCATCAAATCTTTGGCAAGGTCACCGGTTTCTGTGACATTCTAGCATGGCAATTTGATTTAAATTTTAAAAATGAAGGCTTGTAATTAAATATGGAAATGATAAATCTGCACATTAGCCCCTGGCATTACTTATTTTGCCATTATATTCAGTTATGTTCTGCTGTTCCATATTTTAAGTTTTCAGTATTCCAGAAGGATAATTGCATCAGTAAAGTTGGGGGGAAAAGGAGGCAGGGAAGTTGTAGGCTTTGGTAGCTGAGTAGTTTGGTGGGGCTTTTGTTACCTGGGCAGACAGTTTGTAATGGTTGGATTAATACATCAACTGGATGTTTAGGCTGAAAGATCAGCAGTAAAACAGTTAATGCTGACATTTTAAAATTTACATCTTTAGGTTCCAGAGTAAACAGTCAATTGAGACGAATAAGGCTGTTCACTTTCACTCCTTTCAGACCCCTTGTTTCAGATTGTTTGCAAACTCAGAAAGACAAAACATTGCATTGGTTTATACTTGGTTCCTAGTATCAAAGTTATCTTTGAACCAACGTTTGTTGCTGCTGTTTAAAGAAAGCTATTTTAGAAACAAACAAAAAACCCACAACCCTATAACAAGGGATAATTTTGTGGCAAATTCCACATGGCAGAATCCATAGAACACTACATGTCATTTATTTTAGGGAAAAAGAAAGCAATATCCCCTCCTGATTCTGTTTTAAGGCAACTAACTCACACCTAATTAATGCAGATTACCAGGGAAGTTATTACATAACGGCAACTTCACATGTCGTTTTCTTTAAAGTTTATAACTAAGTATCTGAAAAATCTAAATATATTGAACATAGAGTTGCTTTCGTTAATCTTTATGAGATAAAGTGTTATGTTAAAAAGTATAGATCTCATCTGACTTTGCTATGGTGGGATTTTCTTTACCTGCTTTTTTTTTTTAAATCAACCCACAAAACTAATCACTGCTTTTCATTATTTGTATTTGTTCAGAACCCTTAAGATTCCAGCGAGAGTCCAGAGACAAAAAGTAGACGCTAAGAACAGGTTCATTTACCACATTTCACTTAAAACAAAGTAAGTCTTAGATTTGGAGAATTCCAAAGGGAGGTTCGGGGTCTCTTAGTCTTGTCAAAAGAGACCACAACAATGGTTTTGTTATTGTTGCTGCTGCTGAAAATGAAGATGGAATAAAAAACCATAGTTTAAAAGGTTGGCATAATAGGAGCTCATTTGGGCTTTATAGCCGTTTGAAAAATGTAATGCTTTTAATAAAATAATGATTAGACATACAATTTGCAGATGCAAAAAATGGAAGCCACTGCTCAGATGTTCTTACTGGAAAAAAAACTGGAGGTGTGTGCCAGGTGACAGTTACAGCAAACTACAATACTTTATCTTTGATGCACACCCCTTTTTAATTCATGTTTTACTGTACAATAATCAGCTAAATATCAGAAGTGCTATCCCTACACCCTTTGCCCTCATTTGATGTACAGAGCACAGCTCAACTCTTACTACAGCTTCTCAAAACAAAATACCCATTTTAACGTTCACCTCATTCATTTGGTCAATGAACATTAATGTCTTCCCTTTTTCCTTTAAGAGAGGTCACATGTTCAGATGCCATTGGGCACAACTAATGTAATATTGAATCACATTCAAGAAAGTTAAGTATCTTAACAGTGAAGTTGGATTGTTCTTATATGCCTTCTCCTGTAATCCACCCAAGGTGGCCCTCTGTCCCCCTCCACAGATTTGCCTTAGGGGACTGGGTCTTTTGGCTCAGGCCAGAGAGACTCATGCTGCTACATCAGGAGGTCTCCTGGGTTCGATCTGCATTGTTGATGGTGTCTCACTCGGGGTGTTGTGCAACATTCCTAACCCCAAATCAACCCTTGCATTTCATGATTTCATCTTTCAGTAGCCGTTTGTAGGGAGGGGAAGAACAACAATTATTCTTAAATCACATAGGGAGATAGTCTGGAGTTGGGTGGGGGGGTGGGGTGTTGCTTTAAAAGAAAAATGAGAGTCTCATATTCACTGTTCCCTAGACAGTAAAGAGAGTTTTTTTCAGATGACGGATCCATCTCTTCTGAGCATGCAAATCAACAAAGGGCCTTAGAGCACGTCTTCAGAACAGAGACCATTCATGCTCAGTTGGCTGTCAGTCAGCATTTTATGATAGCTGAACATTCCACATCTTTGGCTAGAGATAGGCACGAATTTGAACAATCCAAACAGGAGGAGTTCAAAACTTTTATCAGGATCTGCATTTGAATTTTGTAAATGGTACCTATCTTAAAATTTCAACGCTACAAAATTTCCATGGGTAACGAGAGCTTTCACTGAATCCTCTCCCCACCCCCCTTTTTGTGACCAGCTCCCATATTTTAGATATTCCCAATTTCAGCGCTGCCTAACAGTCTCTTGGATGCCTACATTTATGCCCATCTGTTATAATGGCAGTGCGCCCAGTTTGAAGTAGTTTGCTCCATTTCTCTGAGACAGATACTAAGCTAAGGCTGGTTTGAATGTACAGATAACACTGCAGTGCCAATTTGCTACAGGAAGGTCCTCTCGGAGACAGCTCTGCCATATTGGTTCCATGTTTCTTTTTCGTGAAATTATATTTGCTGACATGTATTCAAACCTGCCTTCATAAAAAGTTCTCCAGGATCTTACCCTTTACTGTAATTCCACCTACCAGCGAAACAGGTAGTATCACAGCCAGAACTGAGGAAAAACAGCAAGATCTCAATATGTCAGACACTTCAGACTATATGGTGTCGAGACCATATCCACATGCACTGTGCAGATAATCTGATAAAACCAGGAAGGACTAATCTGATGCTATCAAGACTCAATGGCCCCAATCTTGTCCATCAACTGGATGATCAGGCCCCAGCCTCGTCGCCCTGCCACTAATTGTTCTAAACAGCTCTGCTACAAGTGGGCAGCACAGACTTGTGAGGCTTCAACATATGTGGAAGCCAGCAAGAGTAGGGGGCTGAGAGAGCAGTGCAGGAAGGGTAAAAAAGAGGAGATAAGAAGAAAGAGGAAGAAAAGTGACAGGTGTTGAATGAGGTGGTATCTGCTTGAACTTCCCTTGCCCCTCATCTCTTGTTTTGCTAAGCAGCAATGAGAGTTTATGACTCCCACCAATACATTTACTGAACAATAAATAATATTTGGCACTTCCATGGTACCAAAGGTTCTCAAACATTTTACATGCATTAGTGACTACATTTCCTAACCTTGCCAAGAAAGGAAAAAGTAAAAAGCAAAGGCTACAAGGACATCTGTTCTCTCCTGTAAATACACAGCAATGAAATATACTCCTTTTCTCCCCAAATATTTGTGGGAGGGGTGGAGGGGGAACACTGCCACTGGGAACATGGGATAATGGAGAAGTGATAACTCCGCTGCATGCCCAGTGGATAGAAATAGGAAGTGACAACACTGCTGCATGTCATGTCTGTATTTCAGAGCTTGTTTTACACTTGATATTCCCCCCCCCAACCCCCCAGATTTCATTTAAAAAAAAATAGGGTGAAATCCTGGTCTCATTGCAGTAAGTGGCAAGTCATCCATGGATTTCAGTGAGGCCAGTATCTCACCTTAAATCACTTTCTTGATAGTTTTCTTAATATACCTGTAAATTTAAGTCTAAAAAATCATCTGGCCCAGGTTTGGAAATGTTTTCCCCATCCCTCCTCACCCCACAGTTTCAACAGAACACAACATACAGTAGTACCATTAAACACAGCACTTTTCAGCCATAGATCTCCAAGTGTTTTGTTAAACAAATAACTGTTAACTCCACTTTATCAAAAAGGAAACTGAGGTACAATCAGGGAGCATGATCTGTCCAGAAGCTCTGAGGCAGAGCTGGCAATAGAATTTGAGTCTTCAGAGACATAGTCTAATGCTCTAACCTTTAGGTATACTACCTATTAGTTATCAGCTTTAATTAAAGTAAAAAAGTTTTTGAATTATATTAAATGAAAGCAGAAAAGTTATGTCTCCTTTCTGGTCCCTCCCCAAACCCCTTAGGTCATTTTCCACAACAGAAATAAAAGCTTTCTTGGTCGTGTCTTTTGTCCTAAACAGCAGCGGTTAGCTGCTTGTGGCTAATTAGTTACTCAAGTGTAATAATCTTCCAGTGTGACAGAAACTGTTTAGATGGAGTTCTCTGCAAGTAGTGTACTATTGGAAAAGTTGCCATAAATCAGCAGGGCTATGGAACTCTTTAAACAAAGCAAATCTGCTGTGGGAACCCATTACAGATTTAACCATGTAATATTTATGTACCTAGCTGACTTGTGCTTTTAACTTAACACTTTTCAGCCAGGGCTTTTTAGCACCTGGATCACATTAACCAAGAATGAAAGTCACCCAGTATGCAGAGTCAGCATAAAGCCTCGACACAAGGCCTTCAATATAGGGTTTGCATAGGAATTAAGTGGTATACACAGGCCTTGCACTGGACCTCTGCATAGAGGTGAATTTTACCTAAAGCTTTGAACAAGAAAGATACAAAAAGTATCAGTTTCACTTGTTTACCTATACAAAATGCTAAATCCATGGAGTACAGAATCCCCACTTATTACTATCCATGAAGATAGGTAGGTATACAAGAGATGCAGACAATCAAGGAAAGTTCTTATTCCGAAGAGGGTTTTATGCAAAAGCAAGACAACAGAAATCTACAAACATATTAGACAATGGTTGTGGACACTGAAGACAAAGTCTCATCTAACAGTGACTATCAAGTTTGGGTGCCCAACCTGAGACACCTTTAAAGGGTCTGATTTTTTGAGAGGGCTGAACACCCATTCTCTGAAAACCAGCCCCTTCAATGAGTCACAAGTTAGGCACCCAAACTCATTGCTGAATATGTAAACTATAGGCCCAGGTGTCCAGGCATATTTTATTAGCCTTCAGTCGGTCACAGCTGTGTACCATCTGGTCCTTAAGTTACCAAGCGGAAGAGAACCCATTAAGGGGTTAAAAGCTTATATGCATGTTTTACTTACACACACACACAATTTAACTCTCTCTCATCACTAAAGTCTATCCCCCATTTAACCTAACAGCCGCAGGGGGTTCTTTTTAAATTACACTTTGCAGACAAAATCTGTAACTTCACCTCTTCGTGCCTTTGGTTTATCTTTCTACCCTGTCTTGTCTATTTAGGGGCAGAGGCAGTCCCTTACTATGTGTTTGTACAGTGCCTAGCACAACAGGGCCCTGATCTCTGTTTGGGCTGCTCTGCACTATCATGATACAAATAATGAAAATTAAGCTTGTCTCTCAACCATGGTCTCTCACACCTCCTTTGCCAATCCTCTGAGAAATGGAATTTGGGTCATTAAACCAGCTCCCAGTCAAGTTTCCTAAATGGGATGTTAGGATTTAAGCTATCACTGCAGTGGCTGGCCTGCAAGGTAAAGCATCACTGCTGCTGGGCTGGAGAAGCAGCTGGGGGGCATTTAAGCTAAGATTTAAAGGACAAGGACAAGGCTTGTGAGCTGCTCTATGGACCCAAATTCAGTTTCTCAGGACTTTAGGCAAGTGGGAGAGAAGAAAGCAAAAAGGAAAGAACTAGAGGTGCTGGGAGGAGCGAGGAATCATAGAATATCAGGGTTGGAAGGGACCTCCGGAGGTCATCTAGTCCAACCCTCTGCTCAAAGCAGGACCAATCCCCAATTAAATCATCCCAGCCAGGGCTTTGTCAAGCCTGACCTTAAAAACTTCTAAGGAAGGAGATTCCATCACCTCCCTAGGTAACCCATTCCAGTGTTTCACCACCCTCCTAGTGAAAGTTTTTCCTAATATCCAACCTAACCTCCCCCACTGCAACTTGAGACCATTACTCCTCGTTCAGTCATCTGCTACCACTGAGAACAGTCTAGATCCATCCTCTTTCAGGTAGTTGAAAGCAGCTATCAAATCCCCCCTCATTCTTCTCTTCCTCAGACTAAACAATCCCAGTTGCCTCAGCCTCTCCTCATAAGTCATGTGTTCCAGTCCCCTAATCATTTTTGTTGCCCTCCGCTGGACGTTTTCCAATTTTTCCACATCCTTCTTGTAGTGTGGGGCCCAAAACTGGACGCAGTACTCCAGATGAGGCCTCACCAATGTCAAATAGAGGGGAACGATCACGCCCCTCAATCTGCTGGCAATGCCCCTACTTATACATCCCAAAATGCCATTGGCCTTCTTGGCAACAAGGGCACACTGTTGACTCATACCGAGCTTCTCGTCCACTGTAACCCCTAGGTCCTTTTCTGCAGAAGTGCTGCCTAGCCATTCGGTCCCTAGTCTGTAGCAGTGCATGGGATTCTTCTGTCCTAAGTGCAGGACTCTGCACTTGTCCTTGTTGAACCTCATCAGATTTCTTTTGGCCCAATCCCCTAATTTGTCTAGGTCCCTCTGTATCCTATCCCTACCCTCCAGTGTATCTATCTCTCCTCCCAGTTTAGTGTCATCTGCAAACTTGCTGAGGTTGCAATCCACACCATCCTCGAGATCATTTATGAAGGTATTGAACAAAACTGGCCCGAGGACCGACCCTTGGGGCACTCCACTTGATACCAGCTGCCAACTAGACATAGAGCCATTGATCACTACCTGTTGAGCCCGACAATCTAGCCAGCTTTCTATCCACCTTATCGTCCAATCATCCAGCCCATACTTCATTAACTTACTGGCAAGAATACTGTGGGAGACCATGTCAAAAGCTTTGCTAAAGTCAAGGAACAACACGTTCACTGCTTTCCCCTCATGCACAGAGCCAGTTATCTCGTCATAGAAGGCAATTAGATTAGTTAGGCATGACTTGCCCTTGGTGAATCCATGCTGACTGTTCCTGATCACTTTCCTCTCCCCTAAGTGCTTCAGAATTGATTCCTTGAGGACCTGCTTCATGATTTTTCCAGGGACTGAGGTGAGGCTGACTGGCCTGTAGTTTCCAGGATCCTCCTCCTTCCCTTTTTTAAAGATGGGCACTACATTAGCCTTTTTTCCAGTTGTCTGGGACCTCCCCCGATCACCATGAGTTTTCAAAGATAACGGCCAATGGCTCTGCAATCACATCCGCCAACTCCTTTAGCACTCTCGGATGCAGCGCATCCAGCTCCATGGACTTGTGCTCATCCAGTTTTTCTAAATAGTCCTGAACCAGGAACTGAAGGATAAAGAAAAGGAGACTTTATATAAAACAAACCAAACAAACAAACAAAAAAGAACCCACCACACAGCAACCAACCAAAAAAACACCTCACCCCTCTTCCCAACTCTCCAATTACCCCACTCAGCACACGTTGTACTTCAACAATCCCTTCCACCTGGCATTTTCCTATTGGAAAAAAAAATAAAGTAGGGGTCCTGTTTAGTCTTGTCAATAGAAAGCAAGAGTCGACAGTGCTTATTGAACCATAAAGTGCCCTGCAAAGTGCCACGCTCACTGTACAGGAAGCAGGACACTAGGTAGACAGAGAGGACAAAGCCTTAGATTATAAAGATTACTATCTTGCATAAAAGTTGAGAAGGGGTTTGTAGCCTTTGATCTACTATTTTATCCCTCTATGGGTAACTAATTTTCTTTAGTCACAGATACATTGCACAATATATACCTGCTCATGCACATAAAAATGTATTTTAAAGGGGTAAAAGAAGACTAACAATAAGCCACTGTACTAACAGGTTTCTGGTCCACTTCAGATGGTTGAAGCTACTGGAGCAAGTGCCAAAGTAGAGTGGCCCTGGCTATATTAAACATGTACATTTTGGGTCTGTTCCTCTCAGCTGTTGAGCATGCAATTTATGTCAAGCTCAGCAGAACTGAGCCCATAATCAGCATATTTGTTTTGAATGGGTGTAGCTGGGTGCTCAGAATTTTTGAAAATTTGGCAGTTTATTTAGGAGATTAGCTTTGGGTAATTAACCCCTCCACCCCAAATTCTTGTCCATGTGTAAATAATTTCTGTAAATTCTCAGATGTTATGCAATGCTTGAGGTGGTCCTCATGACTGCAAGTGGGGAAAGGTGCTTGAGTCTCTGTCCATGAGACACCTTATGGAATAGGTTGGAGTCCTTGTCACATAGTATCTGCATTCCAGAAGCGGTGGTAAAAGTCTGAGATGTGACACTGAAAAACTGAGATCTACTGAGAGAACCTCTACTGCAAAAATTCTCATCTTGTTTTGTCTCCTCTGAGCAAGTCTAGGACAACACAGCAACATTTTCCTCCCAAGTGGGCAATCTCACATTAGTAGCAACTTTATCATTAATCATCAGCTCTATTTTGTGCATTCTGTACTAGCCTCAATACTAGATTGTGTGATGTACTCCTTGCTTAGAATTAAACTGTGGATCGAGAAACTATTGCCATATTTGAGTGTAGCAGGCAGGAACTTCAGCAGCAGTGGCTGGGGTTGACCTGCCAGTAGAAAACTTCTGGAGGCACTGGAGCAGCAATCGTTATAATTTTGAAAAGGGCACAACATGAGTTCTCTCCACTGCAGGCCACTGTGGAGTGTATGGTGGCATTGGTGGTGCTAACTCTCTCCCCCCGTGCTTCAAATCAGGAAATATGGGCTACTCCCTGTGCAGAAATGCAATAGGAACAGGGCTGGATTTCACCTGTATACTTATGGAGCCAGAATATGACCCTTGATTTCTTGGTAAGTTTCATGAAAATTAAAAAATTTTCTTTGGAACATGCAGATACTTAAATGATAAATATATGCTCCTGTAGCATTAAAGTCGTTTCTGTTCCAAGAGAAATTGCCTGTCCTGCAGGACGAGTTCTACAGAGTCCCTCCCTCCCTGCAGGATAGATGAGATTTTAAGGCTATGGGTCCGCAGAAATAAACACCTGCCTATAATACATGAAAGGATTGTTCTTGATTGTCAAAATGCTACTTAATGGCCTGATCCAGTTACTACTTGTCTCAGTGCACAGCCAATGATTCATGGAAATTCTACCAACCTCCCAAACTCTAGAGACACAGGAGTTTGTTCTACTAGGCTCTAACAGAAGAAAGCTCTCCTTTCCTGGGATTGTAGGAGCACCACTCCTTTCCCAAGAAGATCATTATTGACATTGTTCTAGAAATGGGGTTGTTGAGAAAGCTCTTAGGGGAACCCAATGCATCTTTGTAGGAAGGCTGAGCATCTTAATACTTGGTGTGTAGGGAATGGGTTACCCTCCAGTTGCCTGAACATCAGCAGCAGATTAAAATACAAGAGTTGAAAGTGGGCTAAACTTATTAAGCTTCTCAATAGTTGTTGTTGGTCAGCTGAACTGTTCAGCTGATGTCTTCTTAGCCATCAGTAAGCCATCTATAGTCATTATGTCTGAGAACAATGGACATACTAGCAAGTCAACATGACAATATTGTTAATGCCCAGGATGCTGTTTGTACTTGAGAACAACAAATTTCCATCTTCAAAGAATGCTAGAAGTCTTAACTCTAGGCCAAATCCTCCCTTGTGATGAGCATTAGAGTGATGATTGAGGTGAAGAGACCCTAGGGAGCTTCTCTGTATCCCCAAACCAGTATGCCATACAATTGCACTAGAGGAGTCCTACTAACATTCAAGACAGGAGCCTTTGTACTGCAACCCACAGCACTTCAAGATCCCAAGTGGGGGGAAGGGGGCATGATGTGTCAGCTGTGGATGTGATAGTGTTCTGTTGTCTAGTGTGTACGCAGAGGTTGGCACAGTCACTAGCTCTCATTTTCAGAGCAGCAGTAAGGTGAACTGAGCATTCCCACCAATCCCTTTCAACCTCAGTTCCACCTAACTAGTCCTGTTGGTGCTGGTGGGCAGTCCAACAGTAAATGCTGATCCAGTGCCACTTCATCTCCCTCACATGGCCACATCTCAAGAGTAGAATTTCACCCCATATACTCATAGGATTAGTTCATCCACCATTGAAATGCTCAGCCTCTGATGTTGAAGATTGGTTATGCAGCTAGTTAATAGTAACAGTGATATTTTTAGGACAGGAAGTGAAGTACAATGCTACAACCAGTTGACGCTACCTAGGATATTATGTGAGAAATAATGTAATATTTATGCCTGAAACTTGTTCAGTACACAGAGCTTTCAAAAAAAAAAATAAGGGTGTTAAAGCACTATGGTATATTCACTACCAAAATGATAAGGTTATCACTGATTTAGTGCCCTGCAGACTTTAAAGTTGCAATTCTGAGTGGAGTGCCATTTGTGCCTTGAGCTCATTTCCATCTTAAACATATGCTTAGTATTGAATGCCTTATTTAAGATCCTAGACAATGTTCAATGTCATGTTTCCTAGAAGAATAAAATTCCTTGTGCCTACTCTAGATACAACTTGCAAGTTATCAGCATATAAAGTAGGTCTGTACACAATAACGCTATTTAGGGTTTATATAGTATTTTAATGTCTGTATAGTGCTTTGAACAAATTCATCTTTGTGAGGCAGGTAACTCTTATCCATCTTTTAGAAAAGGGAAATAGACACTGTGAGGGTAAAAACACTCACCTTGGTTGAAAGTAACTGAGTGGCAGAGTTAGGATTATTAGAATTTTGTAGGTTTCAGAGTAACAGCCGTGTTAGTCTGTATTAGCAAAAAGAAAAGGAGTACTTGTGGCACCTTAGAGACTAACCAATTTATTTGAGCATAAGCTTTCGTGAGCTACAGCTCACTTCATCGGATGCATACCGTGGAAACTGCAGCAGACTTTATATATACACAGAGAATATGAAACAATACCTCCTCCCACCCCACTGTCCTGCTGGTAATAGCTTATCTAAAGTGATCATCAGGTGGGCCATTTCCAGCACAAATCCAGGTTTTCTCACCCTCCACCCCCCCACACAAATTCACTCTCCTGCTGGTGATAGCCCATCCAAAGTGACAACTCTTTACACAATGTGCATGACAATCAAGTTGGGCTATTTCCTGCACAAATCCAGGTTTTCTCACATCCCCGCACCCCGTGTGGATCATGTGGTGTGGTCAGGGTGAAAGCTGGAGGCATGCAGGTAGGAATAGCGGTCAGTAGGTTTCCAGTATAGGGTGGTGTTTGTGTGACCATTGTTTATTAGCACTGTAGTGTCCAGGAAGTGGATCTCTTGTGTGGACTGGACCAGGCTGAGGTTGGTGGTGGGATGGAAATTGTTGAAATCATGGTGGAATTCCTCAAGGGCTTCTTTTCCATGGGTCCAGATGATGAAGATGTCATCAATATAGCACAAGTAGAGTAGGGGCTTTAGGGGACGAGAGCTGAGGAAGCGTTGTTCTAAATCAGCCATAAAAATGTTGGCATACTGTGGGGCCATGCAGGTACCCATAGCAGTGCCGCTGATCTGAAGGTATACATTGTCCCCAAATGTGAAATAGTTATGGGTAAGGACAAAGTCACAAAGTTCAGCCACCAGGTTAGCCGTGACATTATCGGGGATAGTGTTCTTGACGGCTTGTAGTCCATCTTTGTGTGGAATGTTGGTGTAGAGGGCTTCTACATCCATAGTGGCCAGGATGGTGTTATCAGGAAGATCACCGATGGATTGAAGTTTCCTCAGGAAGTCAGTGGTGTCTCGAAGGTAGCTGGGAGTGCTGGTAGCGTAGGGCCTCAGGAGGGAGTCTACATAGCCAGACAATCCTGCTGTCAGGGTGCCAATGCCTGAGATGATGGGGCGCCCAGGATTTCCAGGTTTATGGATCTTGGGTAGTAGATAGAATATCCCAGGTCGGGGTTCCAGGGGTATGTCTGTGCGGATTTGATCTTGTGCTTTTTCAGGAAGTTTCTTGAGCAAATTTTGTAGTTCCAAGGGTTCAATTCTACAGTGAATCAGAAAGAAAGGGGGAACAAGTTTAAATCGTATTGTTACTCCACCAGACTCTGAAGGGTGATGGGAGCACGCATATACATCTGAACCGTTAAATGTCATCTTTGCTTTAAAATAGGATCTCTAGAGGAAATGCTAAAAACATCCTTCTCTCTCTAATTAGCAATTCATTTTGATCTTACACGATGAATAACCTGAAATATAGCCATTATAGTCATGCAGTGCTGCCATCAGCAAAAAACACACGTAATGTGCAAAATGGATTAAAATAGCTCCTAGATGACAAAACCAATTTCAGGGTTCTATTATGTTAGGCGCTGTACAAACCCATTTAAGCAGGGACAGTTTCTTGTAAAGAGATTTTGAAAACAAGGCAGATCAAGGGCCGTAGAAACAAAGTAATATGTCCACTTTACAGCTAGGGAACCGAGGTACAGAGATTAAGCTCAAGAGGACATGGAAAATCTGTTAGAAGCAGGAATTGAATACACATCTCCCAATCCAGTACCTAGACCAGAAAATCATCCTCTCTTCTAAAATCTGTTCATGCTGTTGAATGCAGGCAATTATCCTGCTCCCTCTTGATCCAAGGAAACAAATGTCTAATTGAGCTTTATATAAAGCCCCAATCCTGCACTAGGTACTGTATAGATGCAGGATTGGGTTTGCAGTCTAAAATTCAATTACTACAGAGACTTCAAAGGTAATACCTTATTGTTCATATAAAATTATCCATACTTTGCACTAACTACCATAAAGGTTGCTTTGCAAACATTTATGAAGGGAACCTCACAATACCATTCCTGTCAGGAGGGGAAATATTATATTCCCATTTTACAGATGAGTGCACTCAAAAACAAAACAGCTCTTAGCACCTAAGACACTGAATGCACTTATGCACTTTCAGACTTCAACAACAATTACTTCTATAGTGCCTTTCATCCACGGATCTTAACATGATTTACAAAAGCAGACAAGTATTTTAATCTCTGTTTTACAGATGGGGACAAGGAGACAAAGCCCTGAAGAGAGCAGAACCAGCAATAGAAAGAGCTCTGATCTCCTAACTCCCAGCCCAGTACCCTATTTATTGGGCAACATTGCCTCACATGTACTTAAACATTTGCTTGTGAACAACTACAGCTGGCAGGTGCACCAGATATTTTATGAGTGCAGCTTTAAAATTATTGGCTTCAGTGACTTGTATGCAAAAAATTAAATAATGTGGCAGAGTTGGGACTAGAGAGCACAGATCTCCAAATTCATCATTTTGGTCTTTAACCACTAGACTATGTTCTATGTCAGATAAGGAAAGTATGTCTGTCTGAGGCAATCAAAACAGGAGAGATGGTAAGAAATGGTCTTCAAAAGGTGATAGTGAGTACAGAGAGTTGCTAGCTGAACTGCTTATGCTTTAGCTTGAGCCTATCATGTTGCTTCTAATTTTCACCTCTTCTTTGATTTAGCTTCCACTTGACATGTTTTGGGCCTGGGCCACACAGATCTCTATGCCAGACTGTTTGCAATTCCGAGTGTTTTGCCTTGCCTAGAAAGTTAGATTGCTGAAATATTTGCTAGAATAAATAGAGGTTAAGTGTGAAGTCAGTAGGTGAGCTTTGCTTCACGGATATTGGTATAAAAAGCAGTTGCCATACTACTTTGAGTGATCTAAAGAACAGATGTTTGTATGTGATTTATGAACACAAATGTGTTCATCTTCCATAAATAGCAATATGTTCCAGTAACAAACTGAATAGAGAATTCTAGCCCAAGAGGGCTGGGCAACTGCAGGCAGTATTTGAAATTGTCCATTAATTCTTGGTTTTACATGAAAAATAGACTATAAATCCAATCCTGTAATCCCTTCACATTTGAGTGGTTCCTCTGATTTCAAAATAGGACTATTCATGTAAGTATGGCATAATCAGACCTGATAATACAGATGTCTGTTTAAGATAATTAAATGTAATTAAACCAATAAATAATGACATTCAATATACAGTAAATGCACTTTGGAAACATTACATTAATATGACCTAGTTTGTATTTTAGTCATTATCAGAATTTTAGCAAATTTCCAAAGCTAAAAATTTTATGGCTAAGTATTCACTGAAAGCTTCTAGTTCTCTGAATAATTTCTGTAAGAGTAATCAAATATTTGATTAAGCAAATAGGTCATCACCACTGCTCACACTTGCACTGGTCCTAAACTATTGTGGTTAAACAGCATCCCATTTCTCAGAAAGATTGTGTTGCAGACATGTAATATTAGCTGATGTGTTTAATTTTAACAGCACAGTTAATTTTTGGACAGCAAGTTTACTCAAAAACCATCTTCAGTAGCCATCAGTGAAATCTTCTGGACTGAAGGAAGCTATGTATTTATTCAGCAATTTGCCATGTAGGTCACAAAGTTTTTAAAAGATTTCTATAGCTGCTATTTTATTTCAAAGCAGGTTTTCTAACATGCCAACATTTATTCTTTAAATTTCATGGGCAGTTGCATTACACCAGGAATACATTTGGTACACAGTATAGTTTCCGTTTATACACACATTATATATACATACATATATACACACCATATCACTAGAAAAAATGGCTCCATAAGTGGCAGAATTTACACAAAGCAATCTATTATGATTCGTATTGAATATAACATTTTCCCTTTCTGTGTTAGACTGGTAAGTGGTATTGCTCTGACATGTTACACAGCTGCTACTCTTTTCCCCAGAGGTGGCTGCATTTCATGGTGGGTGAAAGGATTCCCTAGAACATCCTTTTGCTCCAGTACTACACAAGGATATTAAAATATTTTCATAAACTTTAAGGCCAGATGAGACCATTATGACAATCTAATCTGATCTCCTGCGTACACCAGCCATCTAATGCCACCCAGTAACTCCCACATTGAGTCCATATTTAGGAATTGATTCTGCACTCCCAACACACCCCAAACTTCTATGCACTTCAGTTAGGGTTTTTAAAAATATTGTGAGATCAGATAATACTGCTTCACAGTTTAGGTTCTGTTGTTGTCTTTTACCCATGTGTTGCAGAAGTGAATGCTTCTTCCCCACCCCCCTTTCTGCTACAGAAGGACTTCCTTTCTTGCAGTGTCCATAAATTTTTACTTTTAACACTAAGTTTCATTTCAATAAGTTACTTGCGTTGGACAGCCAGCCAAGAAATAAAATAAAGCTTCTGTTGACAATGGTCAAGTGGATTTAACTCATTCTTTGTGTGTGTTACTTTATTTCAGGTCCAGTGTCAATACAATATGAAGATGTGGCATTTGAGAGGGTTATATATATATATATATTTTAAATGGAGAAACAACATGAAAAATGGAACAGAAGAACAGGTAAACTGGTTTTAAAAGGGAATAAAAAGGAGCCAATAATTATGCCTCACTCTACTTGCAAATCATGCTCAGGACCTCATATGGTGCGAACTGGCCTAGCTCTATTGATACCAATAGAGCTATGCCAATTTATACTAGCTGAGGATCTGTCTTAATACCATTTTTAGATACTGCCACTGGCATTCACACTTTCGTGTCAAAATTGAAAAAGAGTTTGAAAATGCACTTTCTTTCTTCCTGTCTCCAAGTGTATAACTGAAGGCTTGCTGACTGTGGGAGATTAATGAAAGTAGCCAAAAACTGTGCACAAGTGATTGTTTGTGACACGTGCAGAACAATGTGTTTTTGCCCCTTGCTTCTAGACAAATGAATATTTATATGCAAGGCATAATTTTCCCTCTAGTAACAATTTAACAACATCAAGGGGATGCTATTTACTGTTAAACGTTGTCAGTGCAAGTTAAAGATGCTGTAAGCCACTCAAAGCCTTTACCACTGAGCTACATTAACAGAATCTTTCAATCAGTGCAGAAGCTGCATAGAATTTTTTTTTAAATGTATCCCTAAAAAGCGATGCTAGGAGTGCAATACTTAGAACTTGTATGTACTTTCAAGAAATCCCCAATTCCAGACTATTTGTATAACCAGGTGCTTGTCTTAACAATCTCACTGCATGTAAAGGTAGCAAGATAGATTCAAAAGGATGTTCAATGCAGTCAACATGGATCCAGACTTATTTGGCGTCTATCATGTATTCCGCAATCGGTGGGTGGGTATGTGGAGGAGGAAAAAGGAAGGTGAGGGACAAAGAAGAGGGCAGGGAAGAGTTTCAAATTAAAGCTGCAGTCACTATTTCCAAATAGGGAAAGGAAGCCTAAATAACTATACCATATAGGGAAACTGATAAACATGAGTGGTAGTGAACAGTAAAATCTAGTTGCTGATATTAGCCAATATTATGCAGTTAAACATTCTTCTTTGATACCAGATAAAAAAGTCAAGATGTGGACTCCTGTTAATTAGGAGTTGAGATGCAGCTTCCTCAGCAGCAAAGTAATTGTTTGTGCAACACACACCCCATATCTTCAATTTAGGTCAGCCATCAAGAAGAGGAAAAAAGGACTGGAGACTGAAGATGAGATGCTCTATTTCACACAGTTGCCCTCTGGAAGGACTGGCAAAGGCAGTCACTTAAATTAAGTGCAGGTCATCAGACAAGATATATAATCTATTCATGAAACAGACAACCTCAACAGCCCAAATCCCTATGGCCTTTACAGCGACACAATGAACTACTTCCTCATGTACCTCTGTCAATTCACGTTAGGTTCCTACTTTTTTAAAAGTGATATTTCATGTACATTATAACCCTATTGCTCATGGCAAGGAAAGTGCTTTGGTTTATTTATGACCTACTAACCTTAAATTAAAAAAAAGCATACAAGTAATCTGAATGTTCTCATAAGCCTGGAGATTTGAAATAAAACTTAAAATAAATCTGGCATTTGTAGCACAGCCAGCTAAGCTATATTTGTCCAGTTGGGATTTTTTTTTTTTAAATGAAAACCAGATGACAAGAGGAAAGTATTATTACCCTACATAAACTGCAGGTTTGGGGCATCGGGACTGCAGCTCATGAGTGCCTGGATTTCTCATGAGCCTCTGCTTCCATCAGCATAGAGTTAAATAAAGCAACACTGTGGTTTTACATCTATCTCCAGTCTAGAAGACTAGAATGAAAAGCCAGCTGTAGTTTTTGACATAGAATTTAACCCAGCCACAGAACCTAACCTTGGAAATAGAGAGGTTGGTTATCAGCCAGGCAAGATAGAGAGTGTGTGTGTGTGTGTGAGAGAGAGAGAGAGAGTGGGGGGGGGGAGTGACAGAAAAGGAGAAGTAGAACTAAAAGAAATGGAGAATAAAAAGCAAACATCCTCCCTCTTCTATGCTAAAATGTGAGTGACCCTAAACTGCTCATTTAGCTGGGACAACATTGACCACACGCAGATTGGAACAAAGGCCTGTCGAATCCAAGAGCCTGATTCTCCACTCACTCATGATGATGTAAATCAGGAGTAACCTCACTGAAGCCAATGGAGTTGCAGTGGAATAAAACCAGTGTGAGTGAGCAGATAATCAAGCCCCAAGACTGTGGTCTGCTATATGTGGATACATCACAAGTTCTTGGCTGTATTGGCAAAACAAGTTTACTCTGCATTTACTTTGAATTCTGAAGCTTTCACAATTGCAAGTGATTCATTTCCCAGGCCAAAAAAAAAAAAAAGAAAAGAAAAAGAAAAAGGAGCCTCCTGTCTACAACACACACTGTAGCCCACAGAAGAAAGAGGACTCCAGTTTATGCTACTACAGTCATGCTGATGCGCACCAGTACGATTTTCTGTTCGATAAAGGACAGCAAATCATTTATCTTAGTTTACTGTTACATGTTTAAAAAGTGGGGCAATCAATTCCAGTATATGCAGGTGTCATAAATATAAAGGGAAGGGGGTTAAGAAGCTCTGATACAGTACTATAAAATCCTCTTACCTGTAAAGGGTTAAGAAGCTCGGGTAAACTGGCTGGCACCTGACCAAGAAATGACCAATGTGGGGACAAGATACTTTTAAATCGGGGTGGGGGGGAGAAAGTCTGTGTGTCTGTGGGATACCTTTGCCGGGAACAGATCAAGGATGCAAGCCCTCCAACTCCTGTAAAGTTCGTAACTAATCTAGCTAGAAAATGCATTAGATTTTTCTTTTGTTTTTGGCTTGTGAAATTCACTGTGCTGGAGGGCATGTGTAGTTCTGTTTTTGTGGTTTTTTTGTAACTTAAGGTTTTGCTTAGAGGGATTCTCTATGTTTTGAATTGGATTACCCTGTAAAGTATTTACCATCCTGATTTTACAGAGGTGATTCTTTTACCTTTTCTTTAAATAAAATTCTTCTTTTAAGAACCTGATTGCTTTTTCATTGTTCTTAAGATCCAAGGGTTTGGGTCTGTGTTCACCTATACAAATTGGTGAGGATATTATCAAGCCTTCCCCAGGAAAGGGGATGTACGGCTTGGGGGAATATTTTGGGAGAATAGGACTCCAACTGGTCCTTTCCCTGTTCTGTGTCTAAATCACTTGGTGGTGGCAGCATACTGTTCAAGGACAAGGCAGAATTTGTGCCTTGGGAAAAAGTTTTTAAACTAAGCTGGTAAAAATAAACTTAGGGGTTCTTTCATGTGGGTCCCCACATCTGTACCCTAGAGTTCAGAGTGGGGAGGGAACCTGACATGGTGCTAGCAGTGGGATCATTTTTGAACCAAAAGCACAGCAGGATTTTTAAAAGGACAATTTTTTCTCTCTGCTTGAAAAACAGGGAGAGTTTTTTAAAGCTGATTAGAGCTGAAGGTTCTGTCCCTTTGCCTGGAGACAGAGCAGCCGCATAACAAAAGTATCACACAGACAGACAAAGCCTTCCCCCGGCCCCCAGATTTGAAAGTATCTTGTCCCCCCATTGGTCATTTCATGGTCAGGTTCCAGCCAGGTTACCCGAGCTTCTTAACCCTTTACAGGTAAGAGGATTTTATAGTACTGTATCAGAGCTTCTTAACCCTTCCCTTTATATTTATGACAGCAGGACAAATCAGTTAAAAGAAATAGCTATGACTTAAAGTCCTTGTCACGGAGCCTTATTTACCATACTATACCATACCATACCATAAAGGAAATAGCACAGAGTCATGATATGTGGTGTCTTTTAGCTTTGGGGTTCCATTCATGTGAATATTAGCAAGTTGAACAAGAGATGCTTGAAGTGAAAATAGGTTATGCATTGATATGCCAAATATACCACACCAACCCCACTTGGAAACAAGCTTTCAGATGCAGCACTTAATGAAAACCAACAAATCATCAGTTTCATGATAACTAGTTCTGCTGCACAGTAAGATAAAAACTCTCTAGTTGAGCTTGAACCTTTCAAGGGATTTCTCTTCTGCAGAACAATTCTGCTTGCCAGTGCAGATAGTAAGCAAGGTAGATGACTATGAATCAGAGGACAAAGCGAGACTTGTCTTTCCATTTCCCAACCCTTCCCATTAATGGCCAAAGACGACAAATCTTTGTTGCGTTACACATGAATTGCAATACTACGTACACTTCCTTTTCTCTAAAAGCCAGTTTTGATGGAAGAGAAAGTCTAAATGAACTGGCAAAGTTTAGAAGAAAGGCAAACAACTTCCATTATTGCTGGAGCCTTATCAGAATGAGCACTTCACGAAGTGTGATAATCAAATCCTTGATATGGACAAGACACTTCAAACAAACAAAAACAAAAAAAGCCTATCACACACACATCCCATTGCACTCCAAGAAGGAATCTCCAGGTTAGAATGACCCAGATAAGTTCACCTCTTGCTTTCATAACAGGGGGAGCGAACTGAAATTTACATTTAAAGAAAGTCTAACACTGCATCAGATTGCAATCTGATTACCTCTAAACTACTATAATGGGATTTCAGTTGACTTCTTAGGTTAGGCAGATGTGTGTGTAGAAGGGCTTTCTAAATTAGATTAATTGTATGGGTTGTATAGAAGCATTTGAAGAAACAGGATGCTCCTTTTAGAACAGACAATTATTTAATATAGTGCTACTGGCATATATGGTAATTTACAAAGAGAATGAAGTAGTTCTACCTCCCCATCTTCCCCTAGAAGCTTATTGAGAAACAAAAGCTGCTTAAAACAGTCAATACCCAACAACCTTAAACAGATTCAGGTTTGATTGAATTTACCCAGCAGAAGAGACTTTACTGGGACTGGGCAATCTATTAGTGACATTGCTGGTTCATTTTGCTTTTACCCAGTTGTGTAGAGGTATGGGACTGCACACTCTGATTAACGTGAGTCAAACCATGGAGCTAAACAACACTAGATATTTCAGTCTAGATTTCCAAACTAGATAAATAAAGCTTTTAAATAAATGAAACAGACCTTTTCTTTTCATAGGATCAAAGCCTGGAGCGTTGCCAGTTCCTTGCTGTAGGACTGTAATAGAATGGGCCAAGGAGGGTGGGTGATGGTGCTAAGGGAACAATGACAAACTGCATAATCTGTATGATTAAAACCACTGTGTCAGTTATGATTCCCCCTCCCCTTTCAGTTTTTAAGGATGCTGTCAAGTCCGTGGAGTTCTGTTTTTAGTGGTTGCTTCAGTGAACATTCAACGCTGTCGGTGAGTTTGGAATTAAAGTGAAAACCATCGACCGTTGATTGTACCCTCCAGCTAACCATCATCCTCCTTGCTTCATGCTTTCAGGACTTTCACTGAAGACAGCTGCCAAACCAGCAAACAAGGTATCTCTTACCCCCACCCCATCCTCCTTGCAAAGCTTTACTAAAAAGGTCACAATCAACATTCATTGCTGTCGGTGGGTTTAACTATGTGGACAAGCTCACTGAACAATGAATGCAACTGTGGCCCCACTTTTTGCGATCACAGTCAAGAGGAATATCAGCTCTGAAAGCAGCATTGAAAGTCTTTCAGATATGAAACTTTTCTGATCAAAAGACTAATATCTTCAGGATTTTTTGTTTTAAGCTGGTTTGACTCAGATGGTTGAGACAACAATCACTCCTCCCTGGAGTTGATTACAACATAAAGGGAGATCATTCGGCCATTAATATCTCTTACTTACTACAGATATGAACAAAAACTCTGGTATAGAAAAAGCTTCCCTGTGTGCATGCCTGAGGACACTGAGCACAGGAAAGATGGTTGAAAACACTTCTAAAATAATAAATAATAATCATCATCATCAAATTTATGCACTGCAACATTGCACATGCAAAGAGATGACAGCTGTGTGTGTCCTTGGCAAAACAAGACAAACCCACCCCAAAATTTCTTGCAAATGGGAGCCTTAGTTAAAGAACGGCGATAATATTCCTTATTTTGGTGTAATACAATTCATTGTTATGTGAAGTTTATTTAAACACCTAATAAACATTAAAATACAAACCTTATTGGACTTGCCTCTTTGTACTGTTTTGAGATAAGCTGGAAAGAAATTACTTGTGTGGCTGGTAACGAAGTTTTGCTCATTGTTTCAATTGTGGGATAGAGTGGTGAGTGGTCATGCTGCATTCCCTGCTGCTGGGTGTAAGTGGAAAAAAAATAAAAAGGGAAAATCGACACACACCACCACTTCCTCATCCCCACCGATGCTTCACCTACAAATCTCAGGCACCAACCTAAATTTCTAACACCAGCTGAATGGGTACTGAAATATCATGCAATTCTCTAAGCCAATTTCATCCATGAGCTTCAGTTTCTAGTATGTTGGTGAGTTTTTGCATAGCCATTACTCCCAAAAGGAGAAGAATGACAAATCATTTCTTTTGTCTCTCCCTTGTGACATGCATTCCCACTGACAATGTCTGCTTTTTATTATGCATATAAATAGAAGCTTCAAACACATTTCACCTAAGATTTCCTTCTTAGCTCAAACAGGTAAATATTAGGGTATCTGGCCCTCATCCTGCTCATATACAAGTAGTGTATTATACAGTACCATGCTAATGAAATGGCATTTTCTTCTGTAACTTGATCATGATGGGGTGATTGAATCTAACTTTTTTTTTTAATTATTCTTTACAACAGAGATCTGACATGCATCCAATGGGAGATCAATGCACATAGAATGCATAGAGCACCAGTTCGCTAAACAAATACCTGAAATTCTAAGGCCGTGTCCTCCTAGAAACGTATGGATTTTTAGTTAACTTTGGTGCTGTGTGGTACCCTTAGTATGAAGATACATTTTGCTTTGTTCTAGTTACTGCAATAAAGAGGGGATAGCTCCAGGTGAACTGTTGTTGGAGACACTGCAAGGTTCTAGACTGCATTCATTGGGTCCTTTGTCCCATCACTTTTCCTAAGGTTCTTTTCCTCCCAGCCCAAGGTATTTTAAGTGGTACCCACCCACATCCTCTCTCTGTGTTCCCTCTTCTTTTCTGGCATGGTGCCCCAGATGACTATAGAAGTTCTTACTCTAAGTACCCCAAAAGTATATTAAAAAAAGGGAGCATTTTCTCTGGAGATCACAAAAGCTACATCTTATAACTGAAAGTAGTAACTTTCAGATCAAGGTGCAGCTAATATCTCCTGGCATTAGTGTGAATTCAGATTTATTTAAACATGATTTATAATATGCTATATCCTGTTGTCCTCAGGGAGCCTCTTAAATATTAGATAGATAGCTATGGTGTGCTATGAGTTTATGAATAGACATGGTATTCATCTGAATAGAAGAACCTGGAATTTGGCAACACAGGAAGAATAACCACCTGGTATGGAATCATCCTAACACAGAGAAGTAATGGGAATCATTCATGCTCTTTGGTTAGCAAAATTGCATACTAGAATTGGTGTGAAGATATGAACTTCAGCTCCACATAGAAGGAAGCTGATTTTGAATATATTGTTTTGTATAAGGGATCTTTCTTTATAATACCTGATTACCTTCCTGTGTCAGAGGAGCTCTACCTTATTTTGTTTCCTGCACTGATTCAATATTACTTAACATTTATATTACAGTAGTGCAGAGAGGTTACATCAGTATTAGGCTAGGCACTATACAGACACTTATGAGGAGACCAGCCTTATCACAGAGAAAAACTTATAATTTAAATGGTTTTCATAAAGAGTGTATCTGTGTGTGTGTGTGCGCACACGTGCGTGCATATAAACATTTTCACCTGGACCAGGTTATACTCAAAGCAGCGGTAGGTTATGAAATTAAGCATGATATGTAGACTGACCCTATGTGAATTTCAAGACAGATATCCCAGATACATGGATATAAGAACATTTGGACAGATAAAGGAGAAACAGAAAACAAAAAAGCCAAGAATTTCTACAAGTTCTTAAGAACAAGTTCCATCTCACATACAGAAATTAGGAGGGACTGAGTTTGGCATGTGTATATGGTGTGAGCCATCAAGGACTATATATTAACCACTCTGTCATAAAAACAAAGGGAAGGGTAACAACCTTTCTGTATATAGTGCTATAAAATCCCTCCTGGCCAGAGGCAAAACTCTTTCACCTGTAAAGGGTTAAGAAGCTAAGGTAACCTCGCTGGCACCTGACCCAAAATGACCAATGAGCGGACAAGATACTTTCAAATCTGGAGGGGGGGAGAGAACAAAGGGGTGTGTGTGTGTGTGTGAGAGAGAGAGAGATGATGCTTTTGCCGGGAACAGATCAGGAATCATCGAATATCAGGGTTGGAAGGGACCTCAGGAGGTCATCTAGTCCAACCCCCTGCTCAAAGCAGGACCAATCCCCAACTAAATCATCCCAGCCAGGGCTTTGTCAAGCTTGACCTTAAAAACTTCTAAGGAAGGAGATTCCACCACCTCCCTAGGTAACGCATTCCAGTGTTTCACCACCCTCCTAGTGAAAAAGTTTTTCCTAATATCCAACCTAAACCTCCCCCACTGCAACTTGAGACCATTACTCCTTGTTCTGTCATCTGCCACCACTGAGAACAGTCTAGACCGATCCTCTTTCAGATAGATGAAAGTAGTTATCAAACCCACCCTCATTCTTCTCTTTCTCAGACTAAACAATCCCAGTTGCCTCAGCCTCTCCTCATAAATCATTTTTGTTGCCCTCTACTGGACATTTTCCAATTTTTCCACATCCTTCTTGTAGTGTGGGGCCCAAAACTGGACGCAGTACTCCAGATGAGGCCTCACCAATGTTGAATAGAGGGGAATGATCACATCCCTCGATCTGCTGGCAATGCCCCTACTTATACATCCCAAAATGCCATTGGCCTTCTTGGCAACAAGGGCACACTGTTCACTCATATCCAGCTTCTCGTCCACTGTAACCCCTATGGCCTTTTCTGCAGAACTGCTGCCTAGCCATTCGGTCCCTAGTCTGTAGCAGTGCATGGGATTCTTCCGTCCTAAGTGCAGGACTCTGCATTTGTCCTTGTTGAACCTCATCAGATTTCTTTTGGCCCAATCCCCTAATTTGTCTAGGTCCCTCTGTATCCTATCCCTACCCTCCAGCATATCTACCTCTTCTCCCAGTTTAGTGTCATCTGCAAACTTGTTGAGGTTGCAATCCACACCATCCTCGAGATCATTTATGAAGATATTGAACAAAACTGGCCCGAGGACCGACCCTTGGGGCACTCCACTTGATACCGGCTGCCAACTAGACATGGAGCCATTGATCACTACCTGTTGAGCCCGACAATCTAGCCAGCTTTCTATCCACCTTATCGTCCAATCATCCAGTCCATACTTCATTAACTTACTGGCAAGAATACTGTGGGAGACCATGTCAAAAGCTTTGCTAAAGTCAAGGAACAACACGTTCACTGCTTTCCCCTCATGCACAGAGCCAGTTATCTCGTCATAGAAGGCAATTAGATTAGTTAGGCATGACTTGCCCTTGGTGAATCCATGCTGACTGTTCCTGATCACTTTCCTCTCCTCTAAGTGCTTCAAAATTGATTCCTGCTCCATGATTTTTCCAGGGACTGAGGTGAGGCTGACTGGCCTGTCATTCCCAGGATCCTCCTTCTTCCCTTTTTTAAAGATGGGCACTACATTAGCCTTTTTCCAGTCATCCGGGACCTCCCCCGATCGCCATGAGTTTTCAAAGATGATGGCCAATGGCTCTGCAATCACATCCGCCAATTCCTTTAGCACTCTCGGATGCAGCGCATCCAGCCCCATGGACTTGTGCTCGCACAGATTTTCTAAATAGTCCCGAACCACTTCTTTCTTCACAGAGGGCTGGTCACCTCCTCCCCATGCTGTGCTGCCCAGTGCAGCAGTCTGGGAGCTGACCTTGTTCATGAAGACAGAGGCAAAAGAAGCATTGAGTACATTAGTTTTTTCCACATCCTCTGTCACTACGTTACCTCCCTCATTCAGTAAGGAGCCCACCACTTTCCTTGACTTTCTTCTTGTTGCTAACATACCTGAAGAAACTCTTGTTGTTACTCTTAACATCTCTTGCTAGCTGCAACTCCAGGTGTGATTTGGCCTTCCTGATTTCACTCCTGCATGCCTGAGCAATATTTTTATACTCTTCGCTGGTCATTTGTCCAATCTTCCACTTCTTGTAAGCTTCTCTTTTGTGTTTAAGATCAGCAAGGATTTCACTGTTAAGCCAAGCTGGTCGCCTGCCATATTTACTATTCTTTCTACACATTGGGATGGTTTGTCCCTGTAACTTCAATAACGATTCTTTAAGATACAGCCAGCTCTCCTGGACTCCTTTTCCCCTCATGTTATTCTCCCAAGGGATCCTGCCCATCAGTTCCCTGAGGTAGTCAAAGTCTGCTTTTCTGAAGTCCAGGGTCCATATTCTGCTGCTCTCCTTTCTTCCCTATGTCAGGATCCTAAACTCGACCAGGAATGCAGCCTTACAACTCCTGTTAAGTAATGTAGCTAGAAATGTGTTAGATTTCCTTTTGTTTAATGGCTGGTAAAATAAGCTGTGCTGGATGGAACGTATATTCCTGTTTGTGTGTCTTTTTGTAACTTAAGGTTTTGCCTAGAGGGATTCTCTATGTTTTGAATCCTATTACCCTGTAAGGTATTTACCATCCTGATTTTACAGAGGTGATTCTTTTACCTTTTCTTTAATTAAAATTCCTCTTTTAAGAACCTGATTGATTTTTTCATTGTTCTTAAGATCCAAGGATTTGGGTCTGTGTTCACCTATACAAATTGGTGAGGATTCTTATCAAGCCTTCCCCAGGAAAGGGAGTGTAGGGCTTGGGGAGATATTTTGGGGGAACACATCTCCAAGTGGGCTCTTTCCCTGTTCTTTGTTTAAAACGCTTGCTGGTGGCAGCATATGGTCAAGGACAAGGCAAAGTTTGTACCTTGGGGAAGTTTTTAACCTAAGCTGGTAAGAATAACCTTAGGAGGTCCTTCACGCAGGTCCCCACATCTGTACCCTAGAGTTCAGAGTGGGGAAGGAACCTTGACATGGTGGCAGAGTGGTGGGATCATTTTGAACCAGAGATCATTTTGAACCAGAAGCACAGCAGGATTTTAAAAGGTTTTGTAAAAGGTGATTGCAGCTGTAGATTCTGTCTCTCTGCCTGGGGGACAGAGCAGCAGACATAACAAAAGGATTTTTCTGTAGTCTGAGAACAGCTGTGAGAGAAAAAGGTACCAGGTTACAGCACAGCAAAATTTTACAAGCCAGTTTTTGTTTTGTTTTCTTTCTAATTCTCGGGTGTAAAATTAGTTAAAAACAGAGAGGTTAGGATGACAGACTGCACTGTTCAACAGAAGCTGGAATTAGCCAGATTTGAGGCTGAGGAAAAACAAAAGGAACATGAAAGATGGGTAGAACTCAGACAGATGGAAATGGAGGCAAAAGAAAAAGAAATGGCAGCCAACGAAAAAGAAAGGGAGGCTGCCCACAGGAGAGAAATGGAGTCAAAAGAAAAAGAAAGGGAGGATACTGAGGAGGAAAAGGAAAAAGAGAGGAAGCATGCACTGGAGATAGAGAAGGCAAAGGCTCAGCAGAATATACCAGATAACCCTAACAATCCTTCCCCAACAATCCACAAATGGGAGCGAGTATGTCCACAGTATGATGAATCCAGTGATATTGCTGAATATTTTCTCACCTTTGAGAGACTGTGCACACTCCATCAAATTCCTGAAGCTCACAAGATGACCACCTTGGTCGTAAAATTGACTGGAAGAGCTCTGGACATATTCAATAAGATGCCTATTGAGGAGGCTTCTGACTATGGTAAATTTAAGAATTTGGTTTTAAAGCAATTTCAAGTTACACCTGAAACTTACAGAGTAAAATTTAGAGCCCTTAAGAGAGGGCCTAGGACTAAGTAATGTGTCTTAAGTGAACCAGATGAAGGATCTGTTAGATAAATGGGTCAAAGGAAGGGATGTAACTAGCTTTGAAGGAGTGTGTGATTTGATGACTCGGGAACAATTCCTGAATATGTCTAAGGAGGATATAAAACAGTGTTTATGGGATAAGAAAATGGACTCAGACAAATGTCTTGCTTCTTATGCTGAACAATACAAGCAGTCCCAGACCATCAGAGAGGCGGGGCATGCCGGAACAAAATGGATGGAGGGAGGAGAGAGGAACAACCCTGGTCGCAGTTGGAGTGGATACCAGAAGGGTCACCCTCAGACCACACCCTACTACCAGGGGCAGCCCAAGGCCCCAACTACACACCAAGGAACACTTCAGACACCTTATCGTCCCGCCACACCGTTCTCCAGAAACCCACCTCGCCCCAGTGACCCATCAGCTGGACGATGTTTTAAATATAACGAGCCGGGGCATGTAAAGGCCAACTGCCCCAAGAACCCCAACAGATTACAGTTCATTGCACCGGAATCACACCAGAGATCCTCAGGCCCAGATGCTTCCCAGATACCCTCAGAGAGAAGGGAAACTGAGTGTGGGCGGGAAGAAGGTCACCGCATGGAGGGACACCATAGCACAAGTGTCAGCTATCTATGCTTCCTTAGTGGACCCCAATTTAATCAACCCAGAGATCCAAGTGATGAATCAACCCTTCAAGTCAAACTCTTTTGACTTGCCTACAGCCAAGTTGCCTGTCCAGTACAAGGGCTGGTCAGGAATGTGGACTTTTGCAGTCTATGATGATTATCCCATCCCCATGCTGTTGCGGGAAGACTTAGCCAGTCATGTGAAGCTAGCCAAGAGGGTGGGAATGGTCATCCGCAGCCTGGCTAGGCAAGCTGTCGTACCGAGCTCTGTTCTGGAAACATCTACCAGGACCTGGTCTGGGGTGATGGAACTGGACCCCATGCCAACGTCTGCAACAGCAGTAGTGGATCCAGTCCCAGAGACCCAGACAGAGCAAGTCTCAGAACCAGAACCAGCGGAACCACCAGCACCAGAACCATTGCCAGCACTGAATCCAGTACTTGCAACCCTAACACCAGAGGGCCCCACTGAACCTGCACCGGCAGCAGCAGATAACCCTACACAAGAGGCTCAGCCAGAGCCTGAACCCCAATATAGTGCACCAGCGGAGAGCGGTTCACAGTCAATGGAAACAGCCCCATCACCTGCATCACTTCCAGAGGGACCAAGCCCAGGTCCACAATCCAATGAGGAACCGATATCTCCAGCATCAAGGGAACAGTTCCAGACCAAACAGAAAGCAGATGAAAGCCTCCAGAGAGCTTGAACAGCAGCAGGAGCAACCCACCACCTCTCAGCTCTTCTAATCAATCCAGGTTTGTTGTAGAAAGAGGACTTTTATACAAAGGAAACTCTTTCTGCTGGAAACCAGGAAGACTGGCATCCTCAGAGACAGCTGGTAGTTCCAACTAAGTACCGGGTAAAGCTCTTAAGCATAGCCCACGATCATCCTAGTGGCCATGCTGGGGTGAACAGAACCAAAGACCATTTGGGAAAGTCGTTCCACTGGGAGGGAATGGGCAAGGATGTTTCTACCTATATCTGGTCTTGTGAGGTGTGTCAAAAAGTGGGAAAACCCCAAGACCAGGTCAAAGCCCCTCTCCAGCTACTCCCCATCATTGAGGTTCCATTTCAGTGAGTAGCTGTGGATATTCTGGGTCCTTTTCCAAAAAAGACACCCAGAGGAAAGCAGTACATACCAACTTTCATGGATTTTGCCACCCGATGGCCTGAAGCAGTAGCTCTAAGCAACACCAGGGCTAAAAGTGTGTGCCAGGCACTAACAGACATTTTTGCCAGGGTAGCTTGGCCCTCCAACATCCTTACAGATGCAGGAACTAATTTCCTGGCAGGAACTATAGAAAGCCTTTGGGAAGCTCATGGGGTGAACCACTTGGTTGCCACCATCAAACAAATGGTCTAGTGGAGAAGTTTAATGCAACTTTGGGGGCCATGATACGTAAATTCGTAAATGAGCACTCCAATGATTGGGACCTAGTGTTGCAGCAGTTGCTCTTTGCCTACAGAGCTGTACCACATCCCAGTTTAGGGTTTTCACCATTTGAACTTGTATATGGCCGCGAGGTTAAGGGGCCATTACAGTTGGTGAAACAGCAATGGGAGGGATTTACACCTTCTCCAGGAACTAACATTCTGGACTTTGTAACCAACTACAAAACACCCTCCAAACCTCTTTAGCCCTTGCTAAAGAAAACCTACAGAATGCTCAAAAAGAGCAAAAAGCCTGGTATGATAAACATGCCAGAGAGCGTTCCTTCAAAGTAGGGGACCAGGTCATGGTCTTAAAGGCGCTCCAAGCCCATAAAATGGAAGCATCGTGGGAAGGGCCATTCACGGTCCAAGAGCGCCTGGGAGCTGTTAATTATCTCATAGCATTCCACACCTCCAACCAAAAGCCTAAGGTGTACCATAATAATTCTCTAAATCCCTTTTATTCCAGAGAATTAAAGGTTTGTCAGTTTACAGTCCAGGGAGGAGATGATGCTGAGTGGCCTGAAGGTGTCTATTATGAAGGGAAAAGTGATGGTGGCGTGGAAGAGGTGAACCTCTCCATGACTCTTGGGCATATGCAGCGACAGCAGATCAAGGAGCTGTGCACTAGCTACGCGCCAATGTTCTCAGCCACCCCAGGACTGACTGAACGGGCATACCCCTCCATTGTCACAGGTAATGCTCACCCAATTAGAGCCCAACCTTACCGGGTGTCTCCTCAAGCTAAAACTGCTACAGAATGGGAGATCCAGGATATGCTACAGATGGGTGTAATCCGCCCCTCTGGCAGTGCATGGGCATCTCCAGTGGTTCTAGTTCCCAAACTAGATGGGGAGATACATTTTTTTGTGGACTATCGTAAGCTAAATGCTGTAACTCGCCCAGATAACCATCCAATGCCACGCACAGATGAACTATTGGAGAAACTGGGATGGGCCCAGTTCATCTCTACCTTAGACTTAACCAAGGGGTACTGGCAGGTACCGCTAGATGAATCCACCAAGGAAAGGTCAGCCTTCATCACACACGTCGGGCTGTATGAATTTAATGTGCTCCCTTTCGGGCTGCAGAAGGCACCTGCCACCTTCCAAAAACTTGTATTGGGGGATTGGGAGAATATGCAGTCGCCTACCTTTATGATGTGGCCATATTTTCGGATTCCTGGGCAGAACACCTGGAACATCTACAAAAAGTCTTAGAGCGCATAAGGGAGGCAGGACTAACTGTTAAGACTAAGAAGTGTCAAATAGGCCTAAACAGAATGACTTACCTTTTACACCAGGTGGGTCAAGGAACTATCAACCCCCTACAGGCCAAAGTGGATGCTATCCAAAAGTGGCCTGTCCCAAAGTCAAAGAAACAGGTCCAATCCTTCTTAGGCTTGGCTGGATATTACAAGCGATTTGTACCACAATACAGCCAAATCGCTGCCCCACTGACAGACCTAACCAAAAAGAAACAGCCAAATGCTGTTCAGTGGACCGAAGAGTGTCAGAAGGCCTTTAACCAGCTTAGACCTGTCTGATCCTGTGCTAAGGGCCCCAGACTTTGACAAACTGTTCCTAGTAACCACAGATGTGTCCGAGCGTGGTGTGGGAGCAGTCTTAATGCAGGAAGGACCGAATCAAGAGTTCCATCCTGTCGTATTTCTCAGCAAGAAGCTGTCTGAGAGGGAAAGCCACTGATCAATCAGTGAAAAGGAATGTTATGCCATTGTCTACGCTCTGGAAAAGCTACGCCCATACGTTTGGGGACGGCATTTCCACCTGCAAACCGATCATGCTGTGCTACAGTGGCTTCATACCAACATGAGAAATAACAAAAAACGTATTCAGTGGAGTTTAGCTCTCCAAGATTTTGATTTCGACATACAACACATTTCAGAAGCGTCTAACAAAGTGGTTGATGCACTCTCCCATGAAAGTTTCCCAGAATCAACTGGTTAAAATCGTCCTTGAGATGTGGAAAATATTCTTAGTCTTTAAACAGTTAGTAGTATATTTAGAGGTGCATGTGTCTTAACAACTCTGTTTTCTCCTAGAGCTCCAGGAAGAAATCACAGCCAGTGTTTCACCCTATCTGTGATTTGGGGGGGGTGTCATAAAAATAAAGGGAAGGGTAACCACCTTTCTGTATACACAGTGCTATAAAATCCCTCCTGGCCAGAAGCAAAACCCTTTCACCTGTAAAGGGTTAAGAAACTAAAGTAACCTCTCTGGCACCTGACCCAAAATGACCAAAGAGGGGACAAGATACTTTCAAATCTGGAGGGTGGGGGGGAACAAAGGGTTCTGTGTGTGTGATACTTTTGCCGGGAACAGATCAGGAATGCAGCCTTACAACTCCTGTTAAGTAATCTAGCTAGAAATGTGTTAGATTTCCTTTTATTTAATGGCTGGTAAAATAAGCTATGCTGGATGGAATGTATATTCCTGTTTGTGTGTCTTTTTGTAACTTAAGGTTTTGCCTAGAGGGATTCTCTATGTTTTGAATCCTATTACCCTGTAAGGTATTTACCATCCTGATTTTACAGAGGTGATTCTTTTACTTTTTCTTTAATTAAAATTTCTCTTTTAAGAGCCTGATTGATTTTTTCATTGTTCTTAAGATCCAAGGATTTGGGTCTGTGTTCACCTATACAGATTGGTGAGGATTCTTATCAAGCCTTCCCCAGGAAAGGGGGTGTAGGGCTTGGGGGGATATTTTTGGGGAATACATCTCCAAGTGGGCTCTTTCCCTGTTCTTTGTTTAAAACGCTTGCTGGTGGCAGCAGCATACGGTTCAAGGACAAGGCAAAATTTGTACCTTGGGGAAGTTTTTAACCTAAGCTGGTAAGAATAAGCTTGGGGGGTCCTTCATTCTGGTCCCCACATCTGTACCCTAGATTTTCAGAGTGGGGAAGGAACCTTGACACACCTACTATTAGGTTTACTGAAATACTTGTGGTATTTCCCACTGAAATTATCAGGAATGCTAGAAATTACAAGACAAAAGTAAATAGTATGGTTTAATAACCAGCTATGTTTCAATGGTACCAACTGTAACTTCTATTAATGGGCATCATCCTTGTGTATCAAAGGAAGAAGAGACTTAACTCTGTTTAGACAGAAGATACCTCATTATAGCCAACATATTGCATAGTATTCCTCCTGACCAGCTAGTTTACAGACCACTTACTTGCATACAATACTATCGTTATAAAAAATGCATAAAACAAAGTATTAGGCCAGGGGATGTCCCTGTTAGTAATGATTATTCCGAAGTCCCATGGAAAGGTCTCATTTTTATGGTTTGTTGATATTATATATAATGTTATAAATCCCCATGGACCAGAGGTCTTCTGCAAAAATGGCCATGAACAATGCCATTGGTAGTAATTCACTCACAGTAATATATACTATGAGGTCAAGCATATCAAAGCTACAGGGAATGGAATGGATCCTGACTGTTAATAGGAATGCTAGTTTATGATTTATCTTCCTTATAGAAAGATTAAGGGGGTAAAATACAGTTCTCTATTTTGATAAACCACTTGCTGTTCCCTCATCAGTGGTCACAATAGCATGACTGGAATTACATTAAATTAAAGATCAGATTTTTAAAATTTTCTCTGAGTGTTCCTGCAGTTAGCACGACATCCTGGATAACACAAGCCAGAGAACTTCACCCAAAAATTTTTGGATCAAGCCCTGGATTTATGTTTGAGCTCATAGATGCAGACTTTAAGGCCAGAAGGACCACTGTGATCATCTAGTCTGACCTCCTGCACATTGCAGGCCACTGTGCCTCATTTAGAAAGATCCAGTTTTGACTTAAAGACTGCAAGGGATGAAGAATCTGATGTTCACTACCACAGAAGGAAGAACACTTCAAAGTCATTACTTATGCTTTATCTACACTAGGAACTGAAGAGCACCCAGTTGTTATGCTCTAATTGCCTCACATGGTCACTGCTAGCATGAACTAAAAAGGTACCTAGTTTGGATTAATGTAATCCTGTTGATAAAAGACAAACTAAGTACCTTTTAGTTCATGCCAGCAGCATCCACACTGGGCAGTCAAAGTGCAGTACACTAATGCCCTATGCAACTCCTGTAGTCCAAACTGAGGGGCTGTGTAGACAGAGGACTGGTCTACAATACTACTATGAAGGAGGGAAATCTTATCCCTATTTTACAGGAGGGTGAAGCAAAGTATGTAGAGATTAAATGACATGCCCAAAATTACACAGGAAGTCTGTGGAAGACCTGGGTTCCATTCCCAGGTCTGCCAAGTCCCAAGCACATGTGTTACTGGGAAGAAAGGAAAAATCCCTTAACCACAAGAACATCCAATGATGAAACCCACATTTTTTGTCATACATTGCAGCACTGCTCTTTGTCCTTCTGTATTTGCAATTACTGTACTTTATTCTCTTTTCTGCCTTTATATGGTTACGCTTCAAAAGATACCTAAAAACCATAATCAGATTTATGTTTATATGTGCCCAACCACTTTGAATTCTTTCTGCTGTACAGAGTAGTAGTGGGCCATATACAATTAAAGAGCAAACAGATAGGCATGTTCAACTGTAACTTCCTCATTCACCCTTAATCAAATTCTATATCTTTTTTGCCTTTCTTTGCATTGTTTTATATCCTCCTCAAACTACAGGTACCAGAAATTCACACAATATTCCAAATGCAGACAAGTTAAGGCTCCCTAAAATGAGCTTTTAACCCCATGCCTTTCAGCCAAGCATAATGATGCAGTGCCATTACAAATGCCGACATTTACATTTATCGACTATCATTCCTTGCTGAGTCCCAGGTAGCCAAGTCCACTTTGTATCAGTGTATTTCATCTCACTGCAATGCAGGACTTAGCATTTGCTGAACTGGAGAGCAATTTCTCCAGAACATAATTTCCCTTCAGAACAACAGACATTTCTCTAAAATTTTAAAACTTAAAGAAAGTGGGCAGCATGCATTAGCAGGCAACAACATAAACAGCAGTCTCTTACAACATGGCTATTGAAAACAATTTATTTACCAGAACACTTTACCACCAGCCCTTAAAAAGCCCCTCCCCCCAAGTGCAGGGAGGGGCTCAGAGGACCCTCTACCCCTCAAAACAAACCAGAACATTTCCACAGGCGCTAAAGAAGAATAGGTTCCATCTCAAACAGAAATAAGAGTTGTCTTCAGAGTGTGTGCGCATATACCAAGGGAGCCATTAAAACCTGGAAATTTACCACAAGCTATGCAATCAGGAAGCACTGCAGATATTGTGGTAAACCCAATTTAAATAATGAGGATTCCTGAAATTCTATTGTAAAAGTGAACAACCATCCAACACATCTTAATGGCACTCATTATAAACTCCAATTTACACTAAAATGGAAGGTGGGGAGGACCCGTTGCATCGTCTTTCTGCCCATAAAGTGGACTTGCTGGTTGTTCCCTCAAAAAAATGGGGAAAAACAGATGCGAACAAGATCACTTTTAGACAGAAATTTTCTACTCTGTTCTAGAGAGATCAAGTGATGAAAGAGAAACAGTCATGTTCACTAGCTCAGCATTGTATATTGAGATACTAGTTTCCTCCTGTATTTCACTTTGTCACAACTAGTGAGCATTTCCCTGAGGCCTGCAAATGCAGACATACCTGGCACAGCCACATAGCAATTTCTGTTATGAGACCTTCAGCTTCTAATTTTAGATGAGGTTTAAGGCTGGGATTAGAGTTTTTGGTTTGATGGAATCAAGGCCAGTGTTTGCATTGGACAGCCTCGAAATACTGAACTGTTTTCAGAAGATTTGGACAGCAATAGTGGATGTCTCAGAAGATCTTGTGTTATGAAATTTCAGCCTGACTGGTATTGAAAGCAAGTGCCCCTTTCTAGGCTCATATCTGAACAAGGGCCAAAACCAAAGAGACAGATTCAGATCTAGGGATTCTAAATTGATGCCCACTGCAAGTGAGAGGGGTTCAGCTTTGAAGTTCTGTTTTTTTTTCTCATTAGTAGAGAATGATACAGAACCCAATATACTGTCAAAGGAGAATTTCTCTTATTCTCTTGTGGCTTTCTCCACCAAGCAATGGTATCTTTTTCAGTGATAACTGTTTGAAAAAAAATAAAATAAAAAAAATAAAAACTCCCCCCCCCCACAGCTTGGTGAGCTAACCAAGGGCCTATCCTTCCAATAGTGAAGTCAATTGGAATTTTGCCATGCACTTTAAAAGAAGCAGGATTGGACTCTTCATTCAGTAAATAATAGGATGTACTGATGATACATATCCCAGTTTCCTCCTATGTTGTTTCATATACACACAATTACATGAATAGGGACATTAAGGGTTGTGGATGATGCATTTGTGATAGCAAACAAAAGCTTGCACCTAAGTTACTTTAAATAATGGCTCCTGATTAAAACTGTAATTCCAATGACAAAAACCTCCTCAAGATAACAAGTTTGCTGCCATTCATTTCTCAGTACTGCTCTTCATACTGAAGCCTCAAAGTTTCCCATTAGGCTCTGATGATGGAGCGCAAGTCTGAAATTGAGCCAAACTGTATGCTTCTAAGATGCCAAAATTCATAGATTTCAGGCATAGGAGACAAAGCTGCAAAGCAACGTTCAGATGAACATTGTCATAGTTATGACTTCATTCTGTATTAGACACACCCTCGGGTGGCCAACTTTCCATTTTTTCAAACCCAAATACTACAGGCCACCCTGTCACTTACTCTCCCCTCCCAAAGGACTCACTTGCTGCCCACAGAGCTGGGGTGGGAGGAGCTGATATGGAGCCTGCCTGCCCAACTGGGGTACAGAGGGGTGGAGGGAGTGTCTATCCCTGGAGCAAGGGGATGGAGAGAACCAGGGCAATGGGAGAGTGAGAAGGCAGGATGGGTAGCAAGCCCAGCTGCCGGCCCACCACCTCAGGTGCTGTGCACTGTCAGGATCCCTCCTCCTCCAGAAAGAGCTGCTCTTCCAGCCTTCCTGGTGGCAGAGGCAGATCAAAAGTCCGGTTACCACAGTAACTGCGGTGTCCAGACAGCAGTGCTGACCAGAGACTGCACAGGTCCCCTTTCGACTGGACTTTCTGATCAGAAACTGGCCACCTGGCAACCCCACTAAAGAATGAGATATCTAAACTGTCAGAATGCCTATGGGAAATAGCAAGTTACCCCCAATTTATTTGAATAGCAAGATGCACAAGATACTTGAGTCAACAATTCAGTGGTGAAAGAAACCATTTTAAAACAATTTCTCATAAGCGTTTTGTACCACTGAAATCAGAAAAAGATACAGAAATATTTTGGCTAAATTGAGTTGGGCCCAGGTGGTTGCTCTCAAAAGTCAGCATCACCATCTGATGTGTAAAACATTCCTAAATATCATAAAGTACACCCAGTGCTAATTGCTGTATTTGAAACAAAATAATGAGCCATGGCAAGTCAAACTCATGCTGGTGCATCTACATTAAACTGCTTTTGGATAGCATTTCCATAGTGTCAATATGCTGCTCGTTATCAGGAAGACAGAGATGATGAGGCTACCAAGCCCACTGCCCTTTCCCTCCCACAGACTCTGGATCCTGTTAAAAGGCCAAGAACTGCTACAGAGCTAACAGGAACTGAAGAATTTCAGGTAAGATGTTTGGAGATACAGAAAGGTGGGGGGCGGGGGAAGGAGGGAAGAGAGAGGACTCAGTAACAGTAAGCAGCAGCTGTAACCCTGAGAATATTATTGAGGAAAACTTATTAGCATTATCCCGAGAACAATCTTTGTATTCCCCCAAAATAATTGCATGAGATCATTCCAGAAGTTTTAGCTGCTGCTGATCTGCTAGCTAATTCACAAACGGGGTCAGATCCTCATCTTGTTTGAGTCAGCATACATCTACTGACTTCAGCAGAGTTATACCAGTTTATACTAACTGAAGATCTACAAACAAACTGCAACACCATTTACATGAGAAACACAGCCCCTGCATGTTCTGCAGTTTATTACACTAAATGCAAGGTTTTTCAGCTGTAGGGTACATGGGCTGTCTTTAAACACTGCATCTGAAAATAGTGTTCTCTCCTACAGACACATACATTTCTACCAGGAAAAGAGTTGTGGGTGTTCCTTGGCAATTGGGCATATAACACGTGGATGCCCAGTTACCCAGTTTGCATATGCAAAGGACTTTTGCAGCTACATGCAAGAGGCTTTAGGACACAATGTACATTTTGCAGATACACCCTTTACACCCACATTATGATAATCTGGCCTTACCTGCCACAAGGCATTCTCTTCAGCTTTGTTCATGCTGAGGTATGTGGGTGGGGAGAGAAAGTTCACAGCATAGTTACATTTGACAGTGGCAGCATCAACACACTTGACGGTGGCTTGCTTCCCCTTTCACTGCACACACACTGTACTTTATGCTCTACTTTCCCTAATTAGGATATAAAGCAGAGAACTGGTAAAAATAGCTTCATTTGTTGCACTTGAACTATCAGGAAGAATAAAAGTCATCTAAGATTTTCATCAGGTCACTCATCACTGTGCCATCTGTGTGCCTTCCTGGTTCAGAGCCCCTGCTCAATCATCTCCTCAATACCCTAGTTTCATACCCCATTGGAGTCATTAGGAGCCCTTCCAATGACTTCAAAGAGCTTTGGCTCAGGAACCTAGAAACAAAGGTTTCATTTAAATAATGTATCATTATGTTTCAGACACTACAGATTGCTGCATTTATTGGTGATCAGGTATAAGCATTGCGTAAAGCCATTTCTGGAATCAGATACAATACTACAAGCAGCATAATAGCTAAAAGTGAACCAAAATGCAGCGTCTGATCCATATGGGCGTCACAAACTGGACCCTTCAGAGTTAATTTACACAAAGGAGGTTACCACCGAGTCCAAACTTTACCATGATCCATTCCTTGAGTCCATAAGGGTGATTACTCACCCTCCTCCTTCACCATTTTCTATCTTCTTAAGGCTACCTTGTACAGCCACTACCCCCTTACTTCCATGAAGGTCTTTGCAGTGGGTGCCTCCCCCATAAAGGAGCAGGTGACGGACTAAGCAGCAGGGTCAGACACCCCCTAGTGCTTGGCGCAGAAGCTAGTGAACTTGCTGATGTTTTCTAGAAGCTGGCTATTACTTTCTTGGGAACCTCAGCAAGAATAGTCCAGGTCTGTCAAACTTGTGTATCCCAACAAGAACCTGAACTCACCCCACTTCCATATGGGTTCTTGGTTCCAGGCAAGGATTGTGCATAACCAATGGTAATACTCAATTCTAAGAAGATTATTTGAACCATTAATTACCTTGATATTTTTTTCTAACATAAGAGTATAGTCAGATTTGTTTAATCTCTCTATGACCATAACATTATTTAGCAGGAGGAAATACTAACCTCTGCTGAACAGAGTAAGGGCTAGTATAATTAGGTGTCTATGAGGGACACCGTTTTGGGGGGAATCCTGCCAATTAGAGTTAAAAGAAATATGTAGATCATTGTTATAGATAGTGGGGTACAACACATTTCTTTCCTCCACACGGCCTCGTTGAATCAAAGGGGTCTATAAAGGATCAGGAGAGGTCCTACAGGAATTTCAGTGCAGATCTCTGGTTTCCTGAATTGGACTTCAGTTTCTCTAGTTTGGGGTTTGTTTGTTTTTAAAAACCTTCATCGTCATCCGATGACATTTCCTCAACACTTTTACTCACTATGAGGGTCTCTCTTCACTTGAATTAAGATTCTGCTGGTTACAAAGTGTTACCAACTTTTAAATAAAGTTGCTCACTAATCTGGTTTTCCATGCCTTTGCATGTGCATTGTTTCATTCATGCCCCACCACAAATTTCACAGGCAAATGGGGAAAAAAAAGTCTTCCTGAATTTTCATTGTAACTCAAGTTTTCCATCATATTTTTAACTGAACTGTTGGTAAAGCCTCCTCTGAAAAGTTAATGTCACCACAGTTTGGTTGTGTTTGATTAAAATGGAACCTTTGATGTGTCCATTACAGAATTAAAATATTACTAGCATTCAGGGAATTAAGGTAGAACATGGATCATTGCCATTTGGCAACGTTATGTAGTCTTATAGGGCTGCATTTTCAGCCACTGCCTCTGAATTTTGAACACTCATCTTGAAGAACCTTTGATTTAAGGTGTCCAAGAACATGGCATTTGCTCCTAGAAATAAACTTGTGATTTTGTGCATGTAAACTGGGTAGACCTCTAACTGCTCATTTTTGCACAGAAGTACCGAGTACCAAGTCCAAAATTAGTTCTTGGTTAGAGGCTGCTTTGAAAATTTGGTCCACAATGTCAATAAATAAACTTTTATAAATATAGTTCTGAGTCAGCCCCAGCAGTAGAAAAATAAATAGATTGCATGTTCCTTTCCTACAGAAAGTGATTCCAAAAATATATAACTGTCACTTTTCATCTTTAGAATAAATGTTAGCTATTTGAAAAAAAGACCCACAATGAGCAATTATGTTTTCATCCTTCATGTCATTTTACATCATTCCATTATCTCAGCTATGCTAGGAAGCTTAAAGGCAACATTTTAGGTCAGTGACTTGTCTACAGTGTATTTGCTATTTTGATAATTAAATTACATACATTTTTTTAAATAACCAAATTCTGAAACAGACATCCATTAAAAAAAACCCATGACCCGCTGCATCTATGATGCTACTGACACTGGGTGGGAAAATTATTTTTGTTAAAGATATTGAGGATTATAAAAATTAAAGTGTTATAGTATAAAGACTTGATAGATCAGCAAATAATTGCAGAGAAAAAAATATTTTTAAACCAAATACCCATGAGTCAGATAATTTGACCTACTTATAAGCCATTTCTTTTCCAAATTCAAAATTTCAGAGACTGTAAATCCAAGCTAAAAAAGGAGCAAATATCTGTTCTATATGCATTGATATGATTAGCAAAATACTGGTTCTCATTAGGAAAGGTCACAAGATTATTAATTTAACCACATAACATGGAAACTCAGTGAGCAAGGGGTTATGGACTCATGATTCATTCTAATAGCTATTAGCATGGTTTAGGATCACAATTTCAGTATCAAAAGCAGATTTGAAAACTATTTTCCCTCTCTGAATACAAAATTTATGGCAGATATACAAAGATTAGGTCTCCAGGCAAGTATTTTTTAAAGGCTGCATATTCCTATTGCCAATTACTTTTACCATAGTCAGTCATATAACAAAGCAGAAAAAATAGGTAGGTCAAGATCTTCAAGATTCTTGGTTCCAGCTCCAACTCTGGTTTGACACAACTAAGAGCTGTTGACAGGATGCTCTAAATTCTGCCACTGATGTGGTGTCCATATGTTAGTGGAGCACAGACATAGCATAGCAGAGCTCCATGTTGCCTCTGCAGCCTCAATTTAACTTATCCCTCCCCAACACATCTGAGGCATAGACCTGAAGCTAGCACAGTTGTACATCAGGAAATCCTCCTAGCACATGGTAATACTCTACTACACATTTGCAGTCAAATTGTGGCCCTTTTACACCACCTGACAGGTCTGTAGAGAACCTGACCCATAAAATCTATTTCAGCGGTAAGGAATAGATACATGCTAGCACACAGTACCTAGTTCTGAGTCAGCCCCAGCAGTAGAAAAATAAATTGATTTTTTATTTGTGTGTGATTGATTGCAAAGTACCAGGCTAGTGGGTAGAGTTTAATTTTCAAAGCCTTTTCTTGAGATGAAACACCACACAGATGGAGTCTGGCCCCAGGAAAACAAGCAGCACAGAACAAGTAGATTTGTTGCTATTGTAAAAAGTTAGGCTTAAAGCTTTACGGTCTCCCTTTCTGTGCCAGAGGGTGGCAGGTTTGCAGCAGTGTTGCTCTCAGCTGCCAGCAGGTGTTGCTGTATGTGTCAGTCTAAAGGCTCTATTCACTAAACTTCCCCACTCCAGTCACCTCACATACTCATTATGACAGGAAAAACAGGAGAAAACAGAGAGACTGTTATACCGCTTAGTCTAAAAATCTTCACAGCCTGACCCCAGCTATGTTCCTAAGGCTGTGCAGACCAGAAGGGAGGAAAAGTTTGGCCAGGCAGAGATATTTTTGGTTCCAATAATCTGGTCTTTGTAAGTAAGTATAACAAGGGAAAATTTGAGAGACTTTTTTTTAAAAAAACATGTAGTAGGTGTAAAGGCGCAGGTGTAGTAGGAACAGACAGTCATTTGACTAACAAGCAAGTTTTACACAAGCTTCCAGGTTCTCATAAAGACTTCCCTCATAGGTGAGAGTAATCAGAAGTTTATACACAAGTGCTTCAAATATCAGTGCACTGGAGGATTTAGTAGATATTGGTTTTCCCAATTTACAGTTCCTCCTGGAGTTAGTCTCCAGTTGCACCAATTTCCTCTCCATTAGAAGAAAATCTTTTATGAGATCCCAAAAGCTTGCATACAATATTTATTCAATTCATCTAACTAAAGGTATTACTATGTACCTATAGTTATTGGATTTGTCCCCGATGGCACGACACATCATATAATAGATGTGAAATGCAGCCCTGTTGAGAAAAGCACCAGTAATCAACTGCTGCTTTGCTTTATTACAAAGCAAGTTTCCTTTTGAGACAACCTAAACTACCATTAAATATTAATTTGATATTAACGTAGAATAATAAAATCTATTGCAATTTCAGAGGCCAGTATAGGATTATGGTCATTCTGACTTGTACATTAAACTAAAATACAACTGTGAAAGTTATATTACAGGAAAGTAAACAATACCAGGTTTGTTTTTTAAAATCAATACTAGAGATTGGCCTAAACTGGAGAATCCAGAGACACGTTTCTTACATTCATTCTAAAGTGTAATGGTGTTTAAGGTTTGATTCATTATAGACATGAGTAGCCATAACACTGTCTGCATTTCCTTCCCCTGCTCCCACTCCAAAGCTTTGGGGTGTTGATACCTTCAGTTTTGGGTTGAGTCTGTCTCTACTAAAATATACAGACCTTGCAGCTTTCTTTTTTGGTTGGGGAGAGGGAGAAATTATAAGGTTACAATCTCCTTTCACAACCACACAGATGTCAACTTCAAGGCACCATTAAAAAGTCAAGATAGTCATGTGGGTAAGATGTGGACTGGGAGATCTGGATTCTGTTCCTGCTGTGTCACAGACACCCGTGAGACCTTAAACAATGGTCACAATCTCCGACCATCAGGTCACCATCTATAACATGGAAATCATAATACATCCCTGACTCACAGGGGTTCAGTAATGCTTGGACAAGATCTGGGATTACTGTCATGTAAGCAATAGAAAAACATCTAAAATAAACAGAAGATAGCATTGTTAAGGAGGACAGTGGGGGAAAAGAAGAGGTTGGTGCATTGTCTATTTTATAATGTAGGTATAATGAATACAGCTGTTTTTATTCTTAACTATGTGATTCTTTTTTTTAAAGCAACACTTATTTGCTGGATGAGTGCCTTAAACAAGTAGTCTCATTCAGAAGGACCACGCATGTGTCAAGCCCATATGTTTTCAAGATCAGGGCCTAAGTGAACATCCTATCTCCAAACTAACATCCTTTCCTAAATAGTCAATTACATGACATCTGTGTAGACACACCTTCATACACAATGCTTATTATAGTATCCAATTGTCTACTGTATGCAGTCTCCCCCAAATAAATGCTTTCTATATACTTGGAAAAAATTCAAAGACATATAAAATTGTTTTCGAAGTCCAGCCCAATCAGATCCTATCATGTCAGTCTCACAAGGGGAAGGGGAAGGTCACTGCAAATTTTGTAAAAGTTTATACTTGAAAAATGGAGGAAGGTTTCAGGAGAGAACCAAAATGGGTGAATAGGTGACAGGGCATCAGAGTGCATGACATGGAGAAGGAATGCTGCTTGAACAGGAAGATGGCAGAACTGGGGAGGGAGACTATGAATTTTTGTAGTAGAAGAAACTTGTGTGACCAGGGGACTTTGCCCACAGAAGCTTGCCAATGGGATTGGAGGAAATGTATGATGGGTGGGTTGAGCGAGAGCCTGGAGTGGAGAGAATGAGGAAAGGGATGAGTGGCTGATCATAGACAATGTAGGATTGTAAGTCATGAAAGAGTTGGATGAGAGTAGGAAGAGATTAGAAGGGGGGAAAAGGATGAATGTGATGGCGATAGGGTGATCAGAGAGAGGGAACTCAGGCTAAAAGATTAGGAAGGAGGTAGTGTTTAGTGAAGATATTTCAAGTGAATAGTAGTTTTGGGAAGCCAGAAAGCCAATGCAGAGATTAAGTTCCAAAGATAAAAGTGAGGAAGCTAAGGTGGAAGGCTAAAGGGGGAGATGGGATGTAAATAGGGCACTGGACCTCACAAAGGAACAAGGTAGTAGATTGATTTTTGAAGATCTCTTTAGTTGCTCATCATAGATATGGAGATGGGTGGAGAGGAATCTGGTGAATGGTAGGTGACCTCTACGTGGAAAGGACAGATGAGAAATGTTTTCCCTTCTTCCAAGCAGAAGCCTGGTCTCCCTGCCAACTCATCCACCTGCCCAGAGCTTAACAGGGCCACTTCAATTGCTAAAAGGTTGACTCAGTGGAAGGATAAGTTAACATGGACATCCTGACTTCTCACCACCATCAGGACCATGACGCTGCATGCAGCTAAGAGGACTAGACACCAGCTTCTCTGGGTCCCCACCCTGGGGGTTCTCTCCAGGTGAAAACCTGCCAGACTGGCTCAGCTGTCTCTGTGGGAACCAAATCTAACCGATGAGATGGGAGAGCAAGGTAGGTCTACTAACTCACTCATCTTCTAGGACATATGTTCATCCAACACAGACTGTCACTCAGATAGTGTCATTTACATACGAGAAATAGTTTGGGAGTACAGTGCACAGAGAATCTCTTTGGTGGATGACTAATCACAGTATAGTAAGTAGTGGGGCGGGGAAGGGGGGATGAAAAACACCTACTTTATTCAAGTCTTGCTCACCCAAAGGCTCTGTTCTCTCTGGAGCTTGGGGAGTTACCTGGGTCAGGGGGAGAATTAGTACCCCAGGAGCACTGTTCTGATCCTAGCAAATACACAAGCAGCCACTCCTCTGTGTCCAAGGTCAGGATCAAGCCCTTAAATAATTTGAGGGCTCTTATTTAGTGTATTGTTTTCCCAGTGGATATTTAAAACTTTGTGCATTGATCCCATGAGTGCAAGTGGACAAATGGACCCATACAGAGCTCCTGACTCAGCAGGACTCTTCATGGATAAGCAATCCACACAGACACTTGAAGTTGCAGGATAAAGTCCCCCGTTATTTTGTTACCATCTTCATTGCAGTTTATTGGTATTCTCTCATTTGGCTTATTTTTTTAAGACAAACAGGATCTGTGTTTTGGATTTACAAATGGAATAATAGTAAAGAGTTGTACAGATAAAAGGCTTCTCCTGTAACTGCTCTTTCCTTTGCGATTTATTTATATACCAAAGAGCTGGATTCAGCCAAGAAATGTACCCTGTGAAATCCTATTGGCTTCACAACACAAAAGTCACAGCAGTAATTTACCAAGTCCTTTCCACATCTTGAAATACCATTTCGAAATGATTGTTTCCTGTGATACCACAAGTACTTTAAAGTCTCTAACTGTGGTTTCTTTCTGGTAAAAAAATTAAGAGAATGTGGGAACGCAGGAAAAGCTAAGACAATATTCTCACAATCAGTGCAAAAAATTTCCCAAGAGAGTTAATTCTTTTCTGATCTCATTTTTCTTTTTTTGGCTCAAAGGGAAAAGTATTTTTGCAGGCTGATAGAGTTCATAGAAAGATTTTTGGCTTCCAGCAAATTTGTGTTCTCCTCTCACCTAGAAAGGTACAAATATGCTCAGCCAAATCCACAGTGCTCATCACTGAAACAAAATCTGAGTAGCTCTTTTTCACCACCATTTGCAATCATTTTCAAAATTTGGTACACTAACCACACCCCCAGCCCTCTCAACCACCTATGCACATCATCTTTCACTATTATGCAGTAATATATAGCATCAGTTCTGTGGGGCTTTTTTCTGAATGTGGAATCAGAGACATTCCTTTAACTGCAGAATGTGAATATTGACTTTATTTGGTCACCCAAAGACTTCCTAGAATTGGAAATACAGGGACTATTTTTGTAGATCTGAATGGTGCAAACACCTTTGTTCTTATGAAAAATGCATTTGAAGTGAAAATTCAATGATGCCAGTTTTAACATGGTAGGGGGGACGTGTATCTGAGCTCTCCTATTAAGATTTTCAAGGTATGTTGAGGTAATTGACTGGGTTTCTCAGGGCAGCAATGAGAGAATAATTTGGCAAGAGGGGATTAGTCACTTCCTAAAATACCCCCCATACAATAAATGCAGGCCACACTGTCTGCCTCCAGCCCTAGCACAGATAAATTCAGATGCCCATTGCCACCCTTCATACACACCTCTGCAGGGCTCTATTGTTGTTGCCATAAGAAGGTCCTAGCTGCTGCTGGAGCACCTCTAGGCTGGTAATCCTCTTCCCCACGCCCTCTAGGGAAGAAGGAAAGGGTGTGGAGCTGCCCATTGTTGTCCTGCAGCAAAGAGAGGTCAGAGAGATCAGATTGGGCTGATCCATTTTTCTCATTTGCGGGGGGGGGGGGTGAGGGAGGAGGGGGGGGGAACCCTCCAGATTGTAAAAAGCCCAGCAGCTCAGGGCCAGCTCCTGTGTTTGCACGGTCCTGGGAGATAAACAACATTTAGTTCAATGGGTTATTTTAAGCTAGGATTCAATTTAGGATGGGAACGGGGTGCCTAAAGTCCCAATCTTAATTCATCAATGACTGCATTTGCACTGGAGTAACTCTTGAATTTTCACAATACTCTCCTTTCATAAACATTGTGCCATCACATCAATCCAGAGCCCCAACTATTTGCTTTCCTTCCATCAGAGGCATTACTGAGGTATTTGAAACTTGGCAACAGATTAGGTCTTGTACAATACTTGATGGGCCTGTGTTACGCCAGCTGAGGATTTATGCAAATCCTTGCATTTAGTTAAAAAGAGAAAATATACTCTCTCTGAATTTATTCCAGAGCTGTTACCCTCACTCAAGAGTGGAAACTGAAATAAGGTTAGTAGGCATTCTTTCCCTGCTACTTGTGGGAAATGATGGATTTCACGCATCAGAATCCAACACAGTGTTCCTTGGAAATATTTTTCTTAATATGTAAAAAACCCAAAATGTATGACCTGTAAGAAAATTGAGCAAATAAACCTGATCGGTAGGTCTATTTTCATGACCAACTGGATACTGAAACCTGGAGCACAACTATCACCTGTGATAAGTTTCCCTTACCTGAGGAAAGACTGAACATATTATGGTATTGCCAAGGGGGGTGGGGAGAACGCCCATGTATGTATAATGCCAGTCTACAAGGACTAAAACAGAAGTAGTATTACTTTTCACATTAGCTGAAAGCCAGGTGCACAGCAACTGACAGTAGTGACATTTAAAACCCCTTTGGGATGAGGGATTTCAGTGCATCTTTGTTGTGTGCACTTCTTTTGCATGTTACTCATGTAGCATCTCATGAGTTCTCCAAAACTACACAAACTTACATAGAACAAGTTTTTAGCTGCCAAAAAAAAAAAAACCCAACCTCAGTTGTTTTCCTTTGTTCCAAAGATTTAGGACCAGCTTTTAGTATAAGTGAGAATGTCTACATTGATTTCAATTGAGCTATATCAATTTACACCAGCTGGGAATCTGACCCTTAAACTAGAGATTGCTGTGAGCCAGAGGGTAAACACTCTTGCCATTTGCAGATGGGGCCCCCTCTCTCGCTCCAACTTAAGCATCCTATTAACTTGCAAGAAAAGACGCCATGCATCACTTATGTACCTCTGTGAAGGGTGACCATAGAAAAGCATAGCTCAACATATATAGCATGTTGCTACAAAGTGGCGTCCTTTATTACACATCACAGCTCCTAGATAGGACCGGCGGGGGGGGGGGGGGGGGGAAGTGGTGCATGCACACTGCAATAAAGAACTCCAGTAATGTGAGTCAGTAATATTACTCCTACTTGCACAGAATTCAGTTGGAGACACAGCTCATAAACTACAACCGAATATTATGCCAGTATTTGGCATTTCTGTAGAGAATCTAAAGCTCTTTCTAAACACAAGTCCACAACACCCCTGAAACAGGCAAGCCTTCATACATACAGTGAAACTGAAGCACAGAGAAGTTTGAAAAGGAACACTGTACAGTCAAAATTTAGGTTTCAGAGTAACAGCCGTGTTAGTCTGTATTCGCAAAAAGAAAAGGAGTACTTGTGGCACCTTAGAGACTAACCAATTTATTTGAGCATGAGCTTTCATGAGCTAAGTGAGCTGTAGCTCACGAAAGCTCATGCTCAAATAAATTGGTTAGTCTCTAAGGTGCCACAAGTACTCCTTTTCTTTTAGTCAAAATTTAGTCAGTCCATTTCAAAAGCTGAGTAGTTGCAGTTACTACACCTGCCTCTGCTGTATGAAAGGCCCAATTAAGTGAACTTTATACCGAGGGCTGACAAAGGAAAAAAAGCTGCTAAAAACAGGGAACGTGTCTTCAATCTGCCAGTTACAAGTAACAACTAAAGTCACTAGCACTAGAAAGTAAACAAAATTCAGCAGAAATCTGATGTAAGTTGACAATGTCTGTTGAAAATAATTTGCTCAAAAAAAAAAAAAGGAAAAAGAAAATCACTAGAGTTTAGGAAATAAAGTCCAGTATTGGAGACTACCAGACTCAGATAATCACTACACCATGCTTCCTCCTAAAATTAGATTACCATAGTTGGTCTGTGTGCTTAGGAGTTTCCCTGACTGCTAAAACAGTTTAGAAAATTACTCCACCAGGACACAGAATATGGTTTTGGATACCAGACACTTAGAATTATATAGATTCATAAAATACTAGACAGGATGGGAGGATATAGATTTTTTTTTATTTTATTTTTTTATACACACTAGCGATGTCAGCCAGCCCTAATATGGGTAAAGCATTAATGTAGTTCAAATACTACTACTAACATTTCATGACAAACTGATTTAACAGCCAGATTTATTTTTGCATCATTCCTCTAAAATTTTTATTCAAAAGCTCACAGCTTCCTCCTCATTCAAAATGCATGTGAAATATGATAATTAAGAAAGCACCAGATAATTGGAAAGCACAAGAGACATTACGACTTGAATTATTTTGTTGAAAGAACGAACTTTCTCTTGGGATTTTTAAGCAAAGACTGAGTCCCATTTCCAAGTCAGACTTCTCAATAAGTTACAGACACAGCCAGGGCTGGCTCTACTATTTTTGCCGCCCCAAGCAGCGAAAAAACCTGTCGCTGCTGAATTGCTGCTGCGGACGGCAGGAGAGAGAGAAGCTGCTGCCAAATTGCCGCCCCTTTCTGACTGCCGCCCCAAGCACCTGCTTGGAACGCTGGTGCCTGGAGCTGGCCCTGGATACAGCAAGTGTTATTTCATATTACAAAACTGGAACCCTCAAACTTCTCTCACGCATTGCTCATTACTTCCATGCTAATACATGAACATAGTCAGTTCCCACAGTGTTGCCTTCCTTTCTTCCTGAAACTACTCTTAAACCGTGAGATTTTTCAGACAGGTGGATTACGTAAAAAAAAACAAACAAAAACAAGCAGCCTTGCCTGATTTCACCAGCTTTATCTCAGAATAGCTAAGTTACTCACCAATCCATGTATCATTATGAATATTTGGCGCAGAAAGAGACATTACAGACATGCATTCCAGATTCCAAATCAAAAATTGTCTTGTTAGTCTTTCTAGATGCATGCAGTATAAATAAGAAGAATGTCACTAACAAACATATGCCTAAAATTACGAGATTTAGCTTCACTGCAAAGTTACCTTTATCAACATAGGGTTACACTTCCATCAGAAAACACAGTTACGTAAGAAAACAAGTATGTGGCAGAGTTATGACTCCACCTCTATTGCCAGAATACATGTATAAAGCCTGGACTGGAATAAAGACTAGCTACTGTAACTGCACTTCTAGGTTCAGATACCCTATGAAACCATTTAGTTTTACTTCATTATACTTCTCACTTCTAGGAGGAATACTCTTGATTTGCTACAGCTAGTTAAACTGTCCATCTTTATCTCTTTCCGTATCACAAGCTTCTATTCAAGCAGAAACAAGTTCTGAGCAGCTCTCCTTATGCAAAAGCCACCTTTGCTTTTCCTTGGGCTTAACACATCTTAACGACTGACAACAGAACCCTGGAGGACCTTCTGTTAATTGTTCCAAACTCAGTTAAAGTCAGTGGGAGTTGTGAACTTTCAGCAACAGGGTCATTCATTCCTTATCTTTTTCTACTATAGAGCAAAAGATATGGGTGGCATCTTTACAGGCTATGCTGCCACAAGCAGAGGCCATTTCACTTGTGCTGTTGGCTTGGACAAGCTGTAGGGAAATGCTAGTGGGCAGCCATAGGTAGAGACTGGGGATCCACATAGGCTCGACATTCAGTGCTGCTTTCTACTTCTTGCAGATGGCATTTAAGAGAGGCATCACCCGTTTCCCCCGATGTTGATTATATTAATAATCGTTTAAAAGAAGACTACACAAGCTAATCAGCAGTGCTTGTGTTCCAAGAAATTTAAAATTAAATGGATACTTTAAATGAAAAGTAAACACAGAATTCTATCTATCCACAATACACTTTACACAACTTTGTGAAGTTACAAAGACACTACAAAATGTTTGGGAAGAATAAATTTTGATCAGTGATTTATTCCATTTGAATCAGTGCATAAAATGAGGAGCACTGATGGAACAGAGCAGAAAACAGCAAGCTCTAGAGTGCTGCTATGGCCCTGCTATTTCATAAGAGCAACATTAAAGAATTCAGCCCTCTCTCAAATAGGTTTCCTGATACCAAGAAAGCAAATTCTCTGTGGACCCAATTCTCTTTGCATTTGAACTGGTTAACTCCACTGGACTTCAGTGAAGACATGAATTTTCACAGCCAAAGGTGTAAATAAAATATAAGAATCTTTAGATGGTCATTTTATTAGACATATCTCCACCAGATGCTTCACTGAATCCAGGACACACCTTTACACAGAGAGACTCATTACTGGCAGGTCACTACTCCACTTCTCACTATTTGGAGGCTTGTTTTCTTTTTATTTTTTTCTTTCTTTTTTTTTTTAAAAAAAGAGTGGGATATACAGTTTGTCCTACCACACAGTGACACCTTGTTAGAGGTTTTCCTTTAATATTTCTTATTGCCTTTTGTTTCATATCTTCAGATAAGGAAGAGAGAACATTGAAGAAGGATCATAAAAAGGATATTTCTTAAGGCCCCAGTACTGCAAAAACTTTTTCTTTTGCTTAAATTTATACACCATGAATATTCCCATTAAAGTACTTAAGCATATGCTTAAGTGTTTCCAGGCTAAGGGCCTATGCAATATTTCTTCCATAGCATGAGAAAAAGATAGGAATTAGCTCTACTTTTTTTATCTTTAGGGGCCTACATGCTTATGTTTATTTGGAAATTCATGGACTTTTGCTTATTTATCTTTGTGATCATATAGGATCCCCTTTTTAAGAAGGGGATATCATTCCATTTATACATTTCACCACAAGTACAAACAATGAAGCTTGTGGTAAACATGCAACGGTGTCAAAAAACAAATGAATTTATATAACACAATTTCTATTTCTTCATGTTACTTCAAGTGCCAGTTGCTAATACCAGACACTAGTGCTATACACTCCCAGGATACCACCCTGAGTATTACAGCAAGAGGTAGATAAGATCTTGCCACACGCTGGAAGGGACATCAGGATCTGCCATATCACCTCCTGGCAATGTTATCCCTTGTCTGATATAGACCTCTTCCACTTCAAGGAAGATTGAATGAATACTGATGTACCTATACATTTTTTGCAAGCAAGTGCACAGTACTATTTAAAACGTGGTTTTCTAGTTCAAGGGAAGCTTGTGTTGTATATTAGACTTAAGACACCACTCTTTCCCAGTCTCCAAAGCTAGGCTGCTGCATGTGGGTATCTCATGTTACATAAATACATTTTCCATTAGACTCTCTCCCCTCCTTTTTTCATAGTCTTATTTACTTTTTCTACTGTGCTGCGGTCTATACCTTTCTCTAGCTTCTCCCAAGTAGAAAGTGAACCTAGTTATTTTTGCATTCAAGTTAGACTTAACCCACAATGTTTCAAAGTGTGTTTCAAGTTGACCATACCTAGTAGATTATCACCAGCTGAAAAATACCTCAAGCTCCCCCAGTTGAACAAACAAAAAAACCACACAACCACACCCCTGAGTCTAAATACAGATAAACAAGAGCTGTTTGGGTCTGAAGCATCCTAAAATAAGAGATTTTAAAATATCCCACTGAGTACTATTTACTCTTGCAGAATGCACCTAGAATTTGTTGGCAGACAATGCAGAAGGCTGCAGCTGAGGAAGAGTCCCATGATCAAGGTTCTTCTCCAGGCTTTGATGCCTCACACATTGTTTTTCCCCCTCTATAAATCTGTTATACAAACATATTTTGTGCTCAGATACCTCTATCACTAGGTACTGTACTTGCTCAGAAAACAGTGAGAAGTAAAACAGCAATGGGCTACACTAACACAGGGCTAAGACCCAATTCTCAACCCCTCCACCCTTAATATTTGAGGCATAAGATAAGGTCAAAACATAAGTGGTACTTTCAGTTGGTGGGGGATGAAACGACTCTGTATCAAAAGTGACTGCTGATGGCTGATTTAAGGAACAGCACTGATATTGCTGTGAAGGGAGACACTTATTTCTACACTATGTGATGTGGAATCAGATGGTAAGAATTTTGCAAAACCATTGGATATCCTTTGCCCTTTGGGTCTTGGAGCACTCACAGGCCCACTGAGGAAGAGTTTATCAAGACATACATGCCATTAGCAGAAAGAAATTACTTAGATAATTGAATGATTCCTTCTCAGAGTATCAACCTTGTCTCTGCTTCTCCTCTAGAAAGAGCTCTCCCACTGAAGAATCCAATGGATCCCTCGTTAAAACCATACATTCTATTTCAAAAGCACTGCTGATATTGCAGGACCCCTGCTTGATCCGAGCTTCTAGCCTCAGTAAGAATAGGATATAGATTGAGAACAATGATATGGGGGCAGACTTAAAAGTTCCCTATTACACATTTTAGGCATCTTATCATATTGCCATTAAGACAATACTTCACAAAAACTTATCGTAACAGTTTGATAGAGTATTGCTTGCACTTCCAGATCTCCCATTTACACTAAAGTGAATTTTTTTTTATTGTTCACATAATGCAGAAATAAGCTCTGACAATTTAAGTGGAGAACATGGAAGATCTAGAGCTAGGACCAACAAAACAAGCAAGTCACACAACCAGGTTTCTTTTATAAAAATGAGAAAATCCTAGTTAAGGTTCATATTTATTTTAATCTTTCTAGATGACTCAGAGCAAGGATTGCCTTAAGACACTAGTCAGTCTTTTTAAATGGCCAAGCAAAGATTGCCTAAGGACATTAGCCAGATATTTTCCTTCTACATTTAGCATATATACAACAAACACTCCAAAAACAATAAACTGATTTCAACAGAAAGCTTAAGCCCATGCCTACCTGAACTCAGGAGGTTTTTATAAGGCTTTTCCCCCACATAGCTTTGCCTGCATTACTTTCTTTCTTGAACGAAGACCAACCTTATATATCTTCTGATGAGGGTAATGAGACCCTCCTGTTCCAACTGAGTGGGTCAAAAACACAGCTGCCTTCCCTCCACCCAAACAAGTTAGGAAGTGAGGAGAGCAGCTGCAGTTTCATGACCATGGTCAGTGTTCAGGATCTCTTCTATAGCTACTTGTTTATTTCCTGGGGAGAGTTCTCCCAAGGAAGTTCTCCCAAAGGGCTTATAAACTCTATCATAACCAACCTCAGTAAGTGTAAATAAAACAAAAACATTAAACTGTTATACTGAAGTCAAAACAAGTATGTTTGGTCACTATTTTTCTAATGTACCTATAGTACCATCCCTGAGGTGTGTAGGGAGGCTTGGTAAAAGAGTCCTTTAGTACTGAGCTAGAGATGTGGGGTTTGTTCAAAAATAACTGAATTTGTGTAAATTCCCCAACTAAAACTGAACCAGAGCAATACATAGTAAAATATACACCTAACCATAGGTTTAAAAAATTGTGATTTCCCCTCCCCCTCTACAGATACTCCCGTAAGTTGCTACTGCAAATGTCTAGCAGCAATATAACTACTCAAACTCTTAATCTATCCTCTGACTTGATACATTACAGCAGCTTTTCCCATCTCTTGCTAGAAGAAACAATAACAAATTAAATTTGGTGTCCTAAGGATAGGCAAAAAGTTACAAATGTGTGAGTGGCTACAGAATGAGTCACTGTTTGCATGGGAGCAATGATACTCAGGCACTTACTGAGTTTCTGAGCAGTCTCTGTGAGCCTGGGCAGATTCAGGCAGGGCTGAGTTTTTACATGCAGTTAACAGAAGTGCTGTGTCTTCTCTCCTGAGAGAGAGATCAACTCCTGAACATTTGTTAAAACATTATTTGGGCCATACTCTGCCAGGTTAGGACAGGGCAACCACTGACTGCATAGCTCCGATCGTCATGACACATATTAGCCAAATAGAAACCCTCAGAATGGAACATGTGTTTAAGGAGCATTAATTCAGGTTTAGGGGCGTGTTCCCCAGGCATGTAGCATCTGGCTCAACAAAATGACCTTCTGATAAACAAGTGTGTTGAATCGTTAACTGCACACGATGAGTTGGTTGTGCCTTGACATGACTGAAGTAGCGGCAGCTGGTTAGGCATGTGAGCATCCTTTGTGATCTCCTGAAAAATCCAGCGTTAGTGCTCCAGCTTTTGCTCACATCTACATGACCCATGCTCGAAGAGGCCCTTTCTGAAAATTCCTGGAGTGGGCAAAAGAACAAGTTTCTTGCCCATGGAACCTTTTGAAAATGTTGGTCTTGGTACTTAAGTATAAGAAGGTTAATTTAAGGTTGTGAATGGCACTCTGCACTTGCTAGCTTTCCAGCAGATATGTAAATAGACATTTTGAATGCTCTTACTCATTAAAGCCCTCATGGTACCTTTTGTAGAAGCAGGTGTAACCCAGTGTCCTTGCTAAATTCCAACTTGACTAAATGCAATTTCAGCTGGTTATATCACTCTTCACTTATTATTCCTAACTGTTGTGCAGTGCTGCTATGTTTCATTCTCAAACCAACTTATTATCAAAGTGATTTGTTTGTACAATGAGTTGATAAAAAATTTTAAAGAGCTTTAGGATCTATGAAGTCAGCAAAGTTGCACCTGCTAACATCAGGTCTGAATTTATACAGTTATACTCTGTGATCATGTAACATTACAAAAGTGTGATTTTGAGAAGCATCAGCTCCTTCTAACTTACACAGAAAGAAATCAAAGTTAACTATTAAAAATATAAATGATTTGTTTTGCCTGGAAGTTGTGTCCTACAATTTTTTTAAAAAGTCAATTTAAAGTTTCCAAGCACTGAAAAGAATTCTAAAGGGTTCTGCTTTTAATACTCAGCATCTGCTTAGAAATATATCAATCATATGATCATAAACAGCTGTTGCATTAGACTTTTAATCAGCCATGATTTTCAAAAGAGAAGAAGAATGTTGGAACAGATGATGGAAAGTTATTGCATAGAATCCCTTACTTAGGAATTCCAAATTCCAATTTTAGGGAGACAAAACTTTATTAAGTATTGTAAAAATTTCTCATGTGTAAAGTACTTTGTTATAAAAAGCATAAACCATCCCATATGCATGGAATACATGAACACAGCACGCACACACTCACAAAAGTATTCAGAGTGATATGTTCAATGTGTAAATGTTCAATATAGTAAAATGCTGCATATGGGCATTGTTTCATGTCAAATATATAGGATACATATCACTAACTACAACAAATTGCAAAGAACAAAGCTGTTGGCTAACAGAGATATATTATCTCCTCAGTACTCATAAGCTCCAGTAATGGGAGTTATAAATTCTTGTTGATGGATGAATTTATCCCTTAATCTAAAAAAAAAACAAAAAATTGTGGGTGCTCAATAAGAGCCAAATGCAGCTCTCAGTTTCATTGATATAAATCTGGAGGAACTCCACTGAAGTTAGTCATTCCAGATTTACACTTGCGTAACTGAAAACTGAATTTGGACCTATATGATTGCTCCTTATTCTTTTTAAGAAAATGTCATTTTCTTTGACATATCAACATGACAACTCTGTCACTTGCCTTTCATAAGAACATAAGATGGGGGGGGTAGTATATTTGTAATGGAGCTACTCCCATAATCTGTTAGACAAGGGGTTAAGGGCCAATTAGTGAATCTCTGATTACATCCTATTTTGGGGCAGAGCTAGGTAAGAATCATTAGGCACTTGGGCCTTAGAAGGAACCTGAGGGAAGAGGCTGCTTCTGTGGAGAGAATCCCACAGAGAGCAGGTCAGCTTAAGAGGAATGGAAAAATGGTTAGCTCAGCAGAGAAAGGAGAGTGTAGGAGGAGCTAGATGCCTGAGAACTAAAGGGAGGCTATGTTAAGCCCCAGCTGTAGGGAAGGAACCCAGGGAAATGGCAACACACCTGATGAAGCTGACCCAACTGCTTAATACAGGGTCCCTGGGCTGGTACCCAGCATAGAAGTTGGGCCTGGGTTTCCCCAATCAGTCCTGAGGAAGAGGCATGCCAGCCTAGTGAAAGGAATACTGACCCCAAGATGGGGCTGAAGAATGACTCTAAAAGATGGGCAAAGGAATAGTTCAAGAAGAGGTCTGAAAGCCAAGGGCATCTCCAGCCTCTTCCCAGCATAGGGGCCTGAGCTATAAATCTTGTGGGCACAGATACTTATTTTGATAATACCCTCTTAAGTGTGTTTTATCTATGTTACCCTCAAAGGGAGAATATATAGAGAGAGATCAGGTTTAAACATCATCTATGGCAGCTCATTGGTGGCACATTTATTCACAGAAAATCAATAGAAAAAAAGCTAAGCCAATAAATAAACAAACATAACAAACAAATGCAAACTTCTGGGGAGAAATTACTGTATGTACTGAATTATATTTTAAAATTAGCCATTTTCATACAGCAAAGTGGGATACAGCAACTCACACTGCAGTTAATCCAGAGCAGGGGTCATCGATGACAGAGAGGGTTAACTGAGCACAGGGGCTGGAGGAGGCCTTACCCGGACACCTTCTGCTCTGTCCTCCATCCTTAGCCACAGCTGGAGGAGGCAGTGGGTGGGAAGGGTGATGGATGCTGGGTCTATGCAGCTCCCAGCCAGTTTGCAAACCTAAGCATCCTCAGCCTGGGCCGGAGCATGTGCAGTGGCAGTAGCTCCCTGGGAATGTGAACCAGGTAGGAAGGAAGCGGGAGCGTTATTTCAGATATTTTTGAGGGTGGGGGGAGACTTTAACCATGATTCCAGGGGCTACTTAAGCATCTGAAAACTCTAGGGTTTTTTGCAGATAATAACTTAGATACAATGCTCCTGTCAGCTAATTTCTAATTCCTATAGATAGATAGATAGATAGATAGATAGATAGATAGATAGATAGATAGATAGATAGATAGATAGACACCAATTAAAGCAATATTTTAAATTTATATGTAAATTTAGAACAAGCAAGATATTCCTAATCCCAAACCTAGTGGTATCTGTTTTGGAGCCTTAACACAGATATCAGAAACACAAGTTTGATACTTTGTACGCTATCTTCAGTAGAGATAAATACTATATCTATATCTATCTATATATATACACTTATTACTTTTTTGACTGGTCTGTGTATTTCATCATTTTATTTCTCTTATGCTTAAGTTTAATTTTTTGAGAAATAAGTTCTAAATGCCTACCTTTCCTGGCTGGAGTAATTATCATTACTTTTATTACCGTATTGTGCTTTGTCATTCATTATTTAAAGTGGTACAATCAAATAATAGTATCCTTCTGGAATGTAAATTCAGCTTGTACTCCCCTTAGCAGTGCCAGGTTAAAAAACAAAAACATTAGCTGAACTCATAGATGTATCTGCTTGCTTTCTCTAACAAACACACTCTGTATCACTGCCATCACTACTCTATTTTAGTCAATTGTTCTTTCAAGTCACTAAAAACAGATTTACTTAATTTTAATCTCATATGTTAAGTCTTTTCCTCTTTTATTAAGAACAGGAATTTAATTTTCTAATTATTTTGTCACTTATGTTTACCAATCACAATCATGCACGTGACTCACTAACATTTGACTCCATCATTACTATTAGTTTCAGACTTGGAACCACATTTATTTTCATGCAAATATTTAGTTATTTTACAGATATAATTTAAAATACAATTTGAGAATAAGTGACCTTCCTCTGCACACTGTCTAAAGTTATGAGTTCAGCTAATGTTTTTGTTCTTTAACCTGGCACTGCTAAGGTTAGTACAAGCTAAATTTACATTCTAGAAGGATACTATTATTTGATTGTACCACTTTAAATAATGAAGGACAAAGCACAATATGGTAATAAAAGTAATAATGATAATTACTCTAGCCTGGACAGGTTAGGCATTTAGAACTCATTACTCAAAAAATTAAACTTAAGCATAAGAGAAATAAAATGATGCAATACACAGACCAGTCAAAAAAGTAATAACAGTACTGTAATCCTCAACGAACTTTGAAAGAATAAAATTACAGAGAATATATGTGTGTTGCGCATTTTGACAGGAAGTACCAAGTAGTAATAACAACATAAGTGTGTGTGTGTGTGTGTACTGGGGGGAGTGTGAGAGAGACTGTGTGCATGCCTGAGTGAGTGTGTCAGTGCACTGTCTCTTTAAGCCAAGCACTTAGGAGCCTAAACCCTTGTTCAGTACAGCAGCAACCGCTGTTCCCACTCTGAGCCAGAGGCACCGGTACAGACAGGCTCCCTGTCCCCCCACACCAGCTCAGCAGAGACTCACTTTGGCGTGGCCACCTCTAACATCGGGCAAGCTCCCCCACCAGCCCCCTACCAGCCATGGATCAGCTTCCCAAAGAAGGGGAGACTGCGGTAGTGGGAGCTGGGTGGCCAGAGAGCAGCAGCTGCTGGCTGGGTACCCAGCTCTGGGAGGGGTGGCTATGGCAAATTCCGGGGGGGCTATAGCCCCCACAAATCCCCCTCCCAGTGCCACTCCTGCTGAAAGCTCTCCTGTGTTAATATGTTTTGTGAACTTTCAAATTGTATCTTTTTTGTTACCCTGGAAGGGGACTGAACTTTATGATACGGCTGGAGGGCTGAGTCACAGACCTAATGAGTCAGATGGCCGAAGGAAGTATCGGAGACAAGGACCCCTTATAGCACTGCACCCTGCCAGAAGAGGCTGCTGTGGTTGTGACTACACAACCGGCACTATTGTGCAATCCTTTTTACTGAAAAATGGATATCCTACTGGCATACAGTATCTGCAGCACAGTTTTACAGAATATTGTAAAGCTCCTTGGCTTAGTTCCTTTTGATGACAATGGATGGATCACTTGATAATTGCCCTGTTCTGTTGATTCCCTCTGAAGCATTTGGCATCAACCACTGTTGGAAGACAGGATTATGGGTTAGATGGCCCACTGAGCTGACCCAGTACGGTCATTCTTATTAATTAAATAGAGATTCATCTCTGTCCAGAGATTTTGGCTTAAAATCTCCACATGCCCCCACCCAATCTGGAAGTTAAAGGTCCCACACATCTCCCAGCTGAGGAAGTGAGAAATAATCCACTGTAAATAAATGTATTTCAAGTATTTTGCTACAACAAGCCTCTAGTATCCATGCTCTCCTGTGTCTATGATTTCTACTCTGGCAGATCTTTGGTCATTATCCCAAGAGGAGCAGAGTAGTGGAGATGAAATGAGGAAAATTCTTTCACATCTTACTATGTACCTGCAAGATAGCTTAAGGACAAATTAGTACTAGTGGAAAAGCAAGCAATTTTTCTGCAGGGTGAGCTGTATAGTATCTGGGAAGGCAAAAAGCATGTCAACCCTATTGTTTTCATTACATTGGAAGACTGAACATTGATGTAAATAGAAACAATATCAGAGAGAAAAATAACAAGGAGTAAGAGGAGCGTGCACTCATATATTCCTTTCGTTTTTGCCCCTTAACTTCTATATGCTTTTATTATAAACATATTATAAAGGAACCCAAGTTCAGACTCTTCCACCTACTCTAAGTAAACCAAAGAAATAATTATTAGAAACTAACTGTCATTCAGATGCCATTTTGAAGCAAGTTATTTTCCATATTTGGACATGGCCCATTATCAAACCAGGAAAAATTTGGATGCTCATGATACATTGTTTTGTTTGTGGGTCTAGTGTAACATTAGTTCAGGTTCTTCTTATGAACAAACTATTAAAAAAATTAGGAAATACAAAGTTGAGTAAAAAGTTGTAAAATCAAGCACTGAAGTTAGGAAATGTCCGAATGAATGAATGAATGTAGCCAGTGCAACTTTAATTGGGGCCCCTTGTCATACATATTAGAATCATAGAATCATAGAATATCAGGGCTGGAAGGGACCTCAGGAGGTCATCTAGTCCAACCCCCTGCTCAAAGCAGGACCAATCCCCAACTAAATCATCCCAGCCAGGGCTTTGTCAAGCCTGACCTTAAAAACTTCTAAGGAAGGAGATTCCATCACCTCCCTAGGTAACGCATTCCAGTGTTTCACCACCCTCCTAGTGAAAAAGTTTTTCCTAATATCCAACCTAAACCTCCCCCACTGCAACTTGAGACCATTACTCCTTGTTCTGTCATCTGCCACCACTGAGAACAGTCTAGATCCATCCTCTTTGGAACCCCCTTTCAGGTAGTTGAAAGCAGCTATCAAATCCCCCCTCATTCTTCTCTTCCGCAGACTAAACAATCCCAGTTCCCTCAGCCTCTCCTTGTAAGTCATGTGTTCCAGTCCCCTAATCATTTTTGTTGCCCTCCTCTGGACTCTTTCCAATATTTCCACATCCTTCTTGTAGTGTGGAGCCCAAAACTGGACACAGTACTCCAGATGAGGCCTCACCAATGTTGAATAGAGGGGAACGATCACTTCCCTCGATCTGCTGGCAATGCCCCTACTTATACATCCCAAAATGTCATTGGCCTTCTTGGCAAAAAGGGCACACTGTTCACTCATATCCAGCTTCTTGTCCACTGTCACCCCTAGGTCCTTTTCTGCAGAACTGCTGCCTAGCCATTTGGTCCCTAGTCTGTAGTGGTGCATGGGATTCTTCCGTCCTAAGTGCAGGACTCTGCACTTGTCCTTGTTGAACCTCATCAGACTTCTTTTGGCCCAATCCTCTAATCTGTCTAGGGCCCTCGGTATCCTATCTCTACCCTCCAGCGTACCTACCTCTCCTCCCAGTGTAGTGTCATCTGCAAACTTGCTGAGGTTGCAATCCACACCATCCTCTAGATCATTAATGAAGATATTGAACAAAACCGGCCCGAGGACCGACCCTTGGGGCACTCCACTTGATACCGGCTGCCAACTAGACATAGAGCCATTGATCACTACCCATTGAGCCCAACAATCTAGCCAGCTTTCCATCCACCTTATCGTCCATTCATCCAGCCCATACTTCTTTAACTTACTGACAAGAATACTGTGGGAGACTGTGTCAAAAGCTTTGCTAAAGTCAAGGAACAACACGTGCACTGCTTTCCCCTCATGCACAGAGCCAGTTATCTCATCATAGAAGGCAATTAGATTAGTCAGGCATGACTTGCCCTTGGTGAATCCATGCTGACTGTTTCTGATCACTTTCCTCTCCTCTAAGTGCTTCAGAATTGATTCCTTGAGGACCTGCTCCAAGATTTTTCCAGGGATTGAGGTGAGGCTGACTGGCCTGTCATTCCCAGGATCCTCCTCTTTTCCTTTTTTAAAGATGGGCACTATGTCAGCCTTTTTCCAGTCATCCAGGACCTCCCCCGATCGCCATGAGTTTTCAAAGATAATGGCCAATGGCTCTGCAATCACATCCGCCAACTCCTTTAGCACTCTCGGATGCAGCGCATCCAGCCCCATGGACTTGTGCTTGCACAGATTTTCTAAATAGTCCCGAACCACTTCTTTCTTCACAGAGGGCTGGTCACCTCCTCCCCATGCTGTGCTGCCCAGTGCAGCAGTGTGGGAGCTGACCTTGTTCATGAAGACAGAGGCAAAAAAAGCATTGAGTACATTAGCTTTTTCCACATCCTCTGTCACTAGGTTGCCTCCCTCATTCAGTAAGGGGCCCACACTTTTCTTGACTTTCTTCTTGTTGCTAACATACCTGAAGAAACACTTCTTGTTACTCTTAACATCTCTTGCTAGCTGCAACTCCAGGTGTGATTTGGCCTTTCTGATTTCACTCCTGCTTGCCCGAGCAATATTTTTATACTCTTCCCCTGGTCATTTGTCCAATCTTCCACTTTTTGTAAGCTTCTCTTTTGTGTTTAAGATCAGCAAGGATTTCTCTGTTAAACCAAGCTGGTTGCCTGCCATATTTACTATTCTTTCTACACATTGGGATGGTTTGTCCCTGTAACCTCAATAAGGATTCTTTAAAATACAGCCAGCTCTCCTGGACTTCTTTCCCCCTCATGTTATTCTCCCAAGGGATCCTGCCCATCAGTTCCCTGAGGTTGTCAAAGCCTGCTTTACTGAAGTCCAGGGTCCGTATTCTGCTGCTCTCCTTTCTTCCCTGTGTCAGGATCCTAACTCGACCATCTCATGGTCACTGCCTCAGAGGTTCCCATCCACTTTTGCTTCCCCTACTAATTCTTCCCGGTTTGTGAGCAGCAGGTCAAGAAGAGCTCTGCCCCTAGTTGATTCCTCCAGCACTTGCACCAGGAAATTGTCCCCTACACTTTCCAAAAACCTCCTGGATTTTCTGTTTAACGCTGTATTGCTCTCCCAGCAGATATCAGGGTGATTGAAGTTTCCCATAAGAATCAGAGCCTGCGATCTAGTAACTTCCATTAGTTGCCGGAAGAAAGCCTCATCCACCTCATCCCCCTGATCCGGTGGTCTATAGCAGACTCCCACCATGACATCACCCTTATTGCTCACGCTTCTGAACTTAATCCAGAGACACTCAGGTTTTTCTGCAGTTTCATACCGGAGCTCTGAGCAGTCATCCTGCTCTCTTACCTACAATGCAATTCCTCCACCTTTTCTGCCCTGCCTGTCCTTCCTGAACAGTTTATATCCATCCATGACAGTACTCCA